>NC_143144.1:0-2500000 GCF_059928025.1 Delphinapterus leucas
TGTGGCTATTAGGATTAGTAATGATAGGAAGTTTATTTACTTTGTATGTTCGAATTCTCATTTTATGTTTCTGTTGTTTATCAATGAAAGTATAGTTACTGGTGTGGAGGATTTTAGCCACATGTATAAACATATGTTGAGTAGTGCTATGATGACTGTTAGTGTTGGGAGAATATTATCTTTTAAATTACGTTTTTCATATATTTTTTCATATTTATAGGGCTATTCTTTTTCAGATTCTTTTCCATTACAGGAAAAGAAACTACTGAATATATTTCTTTGTGCTATACAGTAAGTCCTTGCTGTTTATCTATTTTATATATAGTATTGTATATCTGTTAATCCCAAACTCCTAATTTTCCCTCCCCTGCCCTTTCCCTTTGGTAACCATAAGTTTGTTTCCTGTGTCTGTGAGACTGTTTCTTTTTTGTAAATAAGTTCATTTGTATCATTATTTTAGATTCCACATATAAGTGATATCTTATGATATTTGTCTTTCTGTGTCAGACTTACTTCACTTAGTATGATAATCTCTAGGTCCATCCATGTTGCTGCAAATGGCATTATTTCATTCTTTTTGATGGCTGAGTAATATTCCATTATGATATATATATATATATATATATATATATATATATATCACATCTTCTTTATCCATTCCTTTGTTGATGGACATTTAGGTTGCTTCCACATCTTGGCTATTGTAAACAGTGCTGCTATCAACATTGGGATGCATGTATCTTTTTGACCTAGAGTTTTCTTCTTTTCCAGATATATGTCCAGGAGTGGGATTGTTGGATCATATGGTAGCTCTGTTTTTAGTTTTTTAAGGAATCTCCATACTGTTCTCCATAGTGGCTGCACCAATTTACATGCCCACTAACAGGGTAGGAGGGTTCCTGTTGCTCCTGCATTTGATACGTGTAGACTTTTAATGATGACCATTCTGACTGGCGTGAGGTGGCACCTCACGGACATTTATTTTTGCTTTTGTTCAGAGTAAATGGCAGAACTATGGGTTGTCTGTCCTTATAAGCCTTACATATCTAAGTAATTGGTACAGTTAGGAGGCTAGCTTGCAGTTAACTAACTTTGGGTTGGAGAAGTGAGGGCAATATGACTGTTAGATAAGTTAACTAAATCTTATATAGTTATATGTTGGCCTTGTTTTAGGAGTCTGGCAGGTTGTTGATGGCATACAAAGTATGAGATTTAGCAGAGGTGAGAGGGGTTTGATTAAGCAAGCTATTTACCTGAAATGTGCATGTGCACTTATGTGTGTAATTGCTCTATGTTCTGTGACCACTGACTCAATGACACGTTATGGTGAATGATGCTGGTAAATAATACTCAATTTAATTTCAGCTACAAGTTGCTTGACTGTGTTAAGGCCACTGATGCCCATAGCTGAGTCAGCACCCCCCAAAATTAAAAAATTCCAAATGCATGAAAGCAGTTATGTGTGAGCATGGCCTGATTAGTCACGAGTCCATTGTGACGTCCTATTTAAGGGGAAAGAGTAGGTGCTACGGCCCTGAAGGTGAGACGACCCTGAAGTAAGGACAAGATGCCAGATATAGTTCATCTATAGAAATCTGTATGGTTCATGGGCCAGAAATGCAGACAGACACATTTTGGGGCAAGGTGATGGTTTCTCGTGGCTTCATCATTAAGTCCTAGTTATCAGCAATGATAAGCATGTTGACTGGAAATGATTTGACGATGTATTATGTATGATTAATACACATATGTACTATATAGTATTAATCACTTCAATTACCCCTGTAAAAACTCACAGAGGCTGGAACCTAGTGTGCACTGAAATGTTTAATGGGTTATATAACGTCAGTACACTGATGTACATGCTTATACACATGAGATAATTCACAATTACACATATTATGTATTATATATGATAAAGCATATGTATTGTACTTATATATGTGGAAGGGCATATAATTCTCAAATTACATAGTAATGTTAGTTTTTACGATGTCAATTTTTAATACTTATATATAGCACTCAACAATAGTGTTTATGTCCCCTAAGCAAATTGTTCAGGGAATAGTTTAAGCAGAAATTCAGCTTTGGGTGCTGATGAGAGAGCTGGAGCTTCTTCCTTGAGTCTTTAGGGAGAAATGTTGCTGTTTCTAAAAAAGACTCTTAATTTTCAGGAGGTTATTTTCAATAACACTTATTAGTGGTATAGAGGACAGAATTAGAAGAAAGTATAGAATAGATGCTAGTTGTCTGATGATAATAAATAGGTGATCAATGGATTGCCTTCCAATACATGTAAATGCTAATAGGCCCACTACTAGGAATCCAAATAAACATTAGCTAAGAGGTCAGAATGTTATACTTTATTCTTTTGCTGTATTGGAACATAGCTTTAAAATCATCATTGAGAAGATTAATACACCTCCTATTCACTCTGAATGGATCTCAGAATTGCACATGCAAATTAAAACTATCATTCTGGTTTCATGTGAGGGGGAATATTGAAGGGCTTAGCTGGAGTATAATTTGCTGGGTCTCCTAGAAGGTCAGATGAGACTACTACTAGTATTAGTAAGATTATTAATAAGAATAAAGCAACCAAGATATCCTTTATTTTGTAGTATGGATGAAATGAGATTTTGCCCATACTGGATAAGATCCCTGTTGGATTATTAGAGTCTATTTCGTGAAGGACTAATATAAGTAAACAACTGTTAAAGCTGCAATTAAAAATGGGAGAATAAAGTGGAAGGCGAAGAATCAGGTAAGGGTGGTTTCATCAACTGAGAATTCTCCTTTGACTCCTCTGACTACCTTAGTGCCAATGTAAGGAACTGCTGAACGGAAATTTGTAATGACTGTTTTTCCTCCAAAGGACATTTAGCCTCATGGTAAGAGGTAACCTATAAATGCTATGGCTATTAATAAAAACAGTAATATGATTCTGATGTTTCATGTTTCTAAGAAGGGGTAAGATCCACAATGCAGGCCTCATGCTACATGAATAAATAAGCAATTAAAGAATATAGACCAGTCCCTCCCATCAGGAAACTTGCACAAGCCTCTTAGATAGCCTCATACACCAGAGGGCAGACAGCAGAAACAAGAAGAACTACAATCCTGCAGTCTGTGGAATGAAAACCACATTCACAGAAATATAGACAAGATGAAAAGGCAGAGGGCTATGTACCAGATGAAGGAACAAGATAAAACCCCAGAAAAACAACTAAATGAAGTAGAGATAGGCAACCTTCCAGAAAAAGAATAAAGAATAATGATAGTGAAGATGATCCAGGACCTCGGAAAAAGAATGGAGGCAAAGATCGAGAAGATGCAAGAAATGCATAACAAAGACCTAGAAGAATTAAAGAACAAACAAACAGAGATGAACAATACAATAACTGAAATGAAAACTACACGAGAAGGAATCAATAGCAGAATAACTGAGGCAGAAGAACGGATAAGTGACCTGGAAGACAGAATGGTGGAATTCACTGCTGCAGAGCAGAATACAGAATAAAGAATGAAAAAAATGAAGACAGCCTAAGACACCTTTGGGACAACATTAAATGCAACAACATTTGCATTATAGGGGTCCCAGAAGGAGAGGAGAAGAGAAAGGACCCAAGAAAATATTTGAAGAGGTTATAGTCGAAAACTTCCCTAACATGGGAAAGGAAATAGCCACCCAAGCCCAGGAAGGGCAGAGAGTCCCATACTGGAGAAACACACCGAGACACATAGTAATCAATTTGGAAAAAATTAAAGACAAAGAAAAATTATTGAAAGCAGCAAGGGGAAACGACAAATAACATACAAGGGAACTCCCATAAGGTTAACAGCTGATTTCTCAGCAGAAATTCTACAAGCCAGAAGGGAGTGGCATGATATATTTAAAATGATGAAAGGGAAGAACGTACAACCAAGATTACTCTACCCAGCAAGGATCTCATTCAGATTCGATGGAGCAAAACCTAAAAGAATTCAGCACCACCAAACCAGCTCTACAACAAATGCTAAAGGAGCTTCTCTAAGCGGGAAACACAAGAGAACAAAAGGACCTAAAAAACAAACCTAAAACAATTAAGAAAATGGTAATAGGAACATACATATCGATAATTACTTTAAACGTGAATGGATTAAATGCTCCAACCAAAAGACACAGGCTCGCTGAATGGATACAAAAAACAAGACCCATATATATGTTGTCTTCAAGAGAGCCACTTCAGATCTAGGGACACATACAGACTGAAAGTGAGGGGATGGAAAAAGATATTCCATGCAAATGGAAATCAAAAGAAAGCTGGAGTAGCAATACTCATATCACATAAAATAGACTTTAAAATAAAGAATGTTGTAAGAGACAAGGAAGGACACTACATAATGATCAAGGGATCAATCCAAGAAGAAGATAAAACAATTATAAATATACATGCACCCAACATAGAAGCACGTCAATACATAAGGCAACTGCTAACAGCTATAAAAGAGGAAACCGACAGTAACACAACAATAGTGGGGGACTTTAACACCTCACTTACACCAATGGACAGATCATCCAAACAGAAAATTAAGAAGGAAACACAAGCTTTAAATGACACAATAGACCAGATAGATTTAATTGATATTTATTGGACATTCCATCCAAAAACAGCAGATTACACTTTCTCCTCGAGTGCACACCGAACATTCTGCAGGATACATTGCACCTTGGGTCACAGATCAAGCCTCAGTAAATTTAAGAAAATTGAAATCATATCAAGCATCTTTTCTGACCACAACGCTATGAGATTAGAAATCAATTACAGGGAAAAAAACACAAAAAAACACAAACACATGGAGGCTGAACAATACGTTACTAAATAACCAAGAGATCACTGAAGAAATCAAAGAGGAAGTCAAAAAATACATAGAGAGAAATGACAATGAAAACATGATGATCCAATACCTATGGGATGCAGCAAAAGCAGTTCTAAGAGGGAAGTTTATAGCAATACAATTCTACCTCAAGAAACAACAAACATCTCAAATAAACAATCTAACCTTACACCTAAAGGAACTAGAGAAAGAAGAACAAACAAAACCCAAAGTTAGTAGAAGGAAAGAAATCATAAAGATCAGAGCAGAAATAAATAAAATAGAAACAAAGAAAACAATAGGAAAGATCAATAAAACTAAAAGCTGGTTCTTTCAGAAGATAAACAAAATTGATAAAACATTAGCCAGACTCATCCAGAAAAAGAGGGAGAGGACTCAAATCAATAAAATTAGAAATGAAAAAGGAGACCTTACAACAGATACCACAGAAATACAAAGCATCCTAAGAGACTACCACAAGCAACGCTATGCCAATAAAACAGACAACCTGGAAGAAATGGACAAATCCTTAGAAAGGTATAACCTTCTAAGACTGAACCAGGAAGAAATAGAAAATATGAACAGACCAATCACCAGTAATGAAATTGAAACTGGGATTTAAAATTTTCCAACACATAAAAGTCCAGGACCAGATGGCTTCACAGGTGAATTCTATCAAACATTTAGAGAACAGATAACACCCATCCTTCTCAAACTCTTCGAAAACATTGCAGAGGAAGGAACACTCCCAAACTCATTCTATGAGGCCACCATCACACTGATCCCAAAACCAGACAAAGATACTACAAAAAAAAATTACAAACCAATATCACTGATGAATATAGATGCAAAAATCCTCAACAAAATACTAGCAAACAGAATCCAACAACACATTAAAAGGATCATACACCATGTTCAAGTGGGATTTATCCCAGGGGTGCAAGGATTCTTCAGTATACTCAAGTCAATCAATGTGATACACCATATTAGCAAATTGAAGAAGAAAAACTATATGATCATCTCAATAGATGCAGAAAAAGCTTTTGACAAAATTCAACACCCATTTATGATAAAAACTCTCCAGAAAGTGGGCATAGAGGGAACCTACCTCAACATAAAAAAGGCCATATACAACAAACCCACAGCCAACATCATTCTCAATGGTGAAAAACTGAAAGCATTTCCTCTAAGATCAGGAACAAGACAAGGTTGCCCACTCTCACCACTCTTATTCAACATAGTTTTGGAAGTTTTAGCCATGGCCATCAGAGAAGAAAAAGAAATAAAAAGAATACAATTTTGAAAACAAGAAGTAAAACTGTCACTGTTTGCAGATGATATGATACTATACATAGAGAATCCTAAAGATGCCAACAGAAAACTACTAGAGCTAATCAATGAATTTGCTAAAGTTGCAGGATACAACTTTCTGTAATGCACAGAAACCTCTTGCATTCCTATACACTAATGATGAAAAATCTGAAAGAGAAATTAAGGAAACACTCCCATTTACCATTGCAATAAAAAGGATAAAATACCTAGGAATAAACCTACCAATTACCAGTGACATTTTTTACAGAACTAGAACAAAAAATCTTAAAATTTGTATGGAGATACAAAAGACCCCGAATAGCCAAGGCAGTCTTGAGGGAAAAAAAAAGGAGCTGGAGGAATCAGATTCCCTGACTTCAGACTATACTACAAAGCGACAGTAATCAAGACAATATGATACTGGAACAAAAACAGAAATATAGATCAATGGAACAGCATAGAAAGCCCAGAGATAAACCCACGCACCTATGGTCAACTAATCTATGACAAAGGAGGCAAGGATATACAATGGAGAAAAGACAGTCTCTTCAATAAGTGATGCTGGGAGAACCGGACAGCTACATGTAAAAGAATGAAATTAGAACACTCCCTAACACTATACACAAAAATAAACTCAAAATGGATTAAAGACCTAAGTAAGACTGGACACTATAAAACTCTTAGAGGAAAACTTAGGAAGAACACTCTTTGACATAAATCACGGCAAGAACTTTTTTGATCCACCTTCTAGAGAAATGGAAATAAATACAAATGGGACCTAATGAAACTTAAATGCTTTAGGACAGCAAAGCAAACTACAAACAAGATGAAAAGACAACCCTCAGAATGGGAGAAAATATTTGCAAACGAATCAATGGACAAAGGATTAATCTCCAAAATATATAAACAGCTCATGCAGCTCAATATTAAAAAAAAACAAACAACCCAATCCCAAAATGGGCAGAAGACCTAAATAGACATTTCTCCAAAGAAGACATTCAGATGGCCAAGAAGCACATGAAAAGCTGCTCAACATCACTAGTTATTAGAGAAATGCAAATCAAAACTACAATGAGGTATCACCTCATGCCAGTTAGAATGGGCATCATCAGAAAATCTACAAACAACAAATGCTGTTGTTTGTAAGAGGGTGTGGAGAAAAGGGAACCCTCTTGCACTGTTGGTGGAAATGTAAGTTGATACAGCCACTATGGAGGTTCCTTAAAAAACTAAAAATAGAATTACCATATGACCCAGCAATCTCACCACTGGGCCTATACCCAGAGAAAACCATAATTCAAAAAGACACATGCACCCCAATGTTCACTGCAGCACCATTTACAATAGCCAGGACATGGAAGCTACCTAAATGCCCATCGACAGACAAATGGATGAAGAAGATGTGGTACATATATACAATGGAATATTACTCAGCCATAAAAAGGAACAAAACTGGGTCATTTGTAGAGTCATGGATGGATCTAGACACTGTCATACAGATTGAAGTAAGTCAGAAAGAGAAAAACAAAAATCGTATATTAATGCATATATGTGGAACCTAGAAAAATGGTACAGATGAACCAGTTTGCAGGGCAGAAATTGAGACACAGATGTAGAGAACAATTGTATGGACCCCAAAGGGGAAAGCTGGGGGGGCGGATGAATTGGGAGGTTGGGATTGACATATATACACTAATATGTATGAAATGGTTAACTAATAAGAACCTGCTGTATAAAAAATATATATAAAATAAAATTCAAAAAACAAGAATATAGAAGCTCTGTTTTCATGAAACTATCAAATAATTCATAGGTTGTTTACATCTTGTTACATACGAATTATGGATTAGAAGACAGTTATTGTACCTGATGTGTATTGCTAGAAATAAACCTGTTATGATTTGCAAAATTAAACAAATACAAAGCAAAGAATGGGCATTTCATTGTGCTGAGATATTTGATGGGACTGGTAGATCAATAAATGCACTGTTAATGATTTTGATTACTGTGTGGAATCTTCAAATGTTGATCACTAGTGTTCTTATAGTTGAAAAACAACGATGATTTTTCATTACATTGGCATGGTTCCATTCCGTGTAAGAATAATGATGACATACATAGGAGTTTAAGTACTATTTTTGTTGTTAGTTTTATAAGGTTTTTCTTCCAAACCTTCACAGATTTGTAGTGGGTTTGGATTTATTTCCATGGTAGAACTGGTTGTATTATTGCAATGAATTTTGATGTTTCATTTTTGGGATTAATGGTTTTTTAAATTTATTTAGGGTGACTGTTAATAGTTTTTGGTTATGCAACAGCTATGGCTACAAATCAGTATCCTGAGGTTTGAGTTTCTAATAAAATTATCTTAGGTATACTTCTTTTATGTTGTTACGGAAATACTAATTAAAACTGCAGTGCAATATTTAGTCACATTCACTAAATGATTATAATCAAGAACCAATAAAAATATTAGCAACAATGTTGACAAATTGGGACCCTTATGGTTTGCTTGTGGAAATGGAAAACGGTACAGACTATATGTACAACGGTTTGGCATTTTCTCAAAAAGATGAAAATATAATTACCGTTTATTTCAAAAACTCCAATCCTAGATATATACGTCAATGAACTGAAAACAGGTGTTCAAACAAGAACTGGTACACAAATATTCATAGCAACATTATTCACAATAGCCCAAAAGGTAGAAACCATACAAAATTCCATCAGTGGATGAGTGGATATGAAAAATAGGGTAGATTCAAAGACTTGCATTTTTCTGCTATGTAAAAAATAAAGTGAAATGGTGCAGCCACTGTGGAAAATATTATAGCAAAAACTTAAACGTGAAATTAACACATGATATGTCAATTCCACTTCGGGGTGTATACCCAAAAGGTTTGAAAGCAGGGACTGAAACACATATTTGTACACTCATATTCATACCAGTACTATTCATATTGGTCAAAGATGGAAGGAATCCAAGTGTCCATGGATAGATGATTCCATAAACGAGTTGTGGTATATACACAATGGAATATGATTCAGCCTTTAAACTTAAGGTATGCTACAATGTAGATGAACCTTAAAGTCATTATGTTAACTGAAACAAACCAGACCAAAAAGGTACACACATGCTATGATTCCACTAGTATGAGATATCCAAATAAGTCAAATTCAAAGAAAGAAAGTAGAATGTGATTCCCAGGGGCTGAAGAGGGTTGGTGTTTAATGAATGTAAATGTGGTTAATGTCGTAGAACTATATACTTAAAGTGGTTTAAATGGTAAACATTATGTTGTATGGATTTAATCACAATGACAAATATGAATAAAGTACTGATACATGCTACAACATGAATGAACACTGAAAACATCCTAAGAGAAAGAAGCCATACAGCAAAGACCACCCAGATCGTATTCATTTACGCACTTTAAATCCATCAAGGTTTTATAAATAAGGGAAAGTCTCAAGAACTGTTCCAGAAAAGGTAAACTGGATCAGAATAGAAAACCACATTTCCATATAGTTGGGGCAAGTGGTGAAAGTTGAACAGGGCCTGTGGATGGGATTATAAAGTGAAAACCATAATAATTCCTCATTTGGCGGTGGTCTACTGGGAGAGTGTCTCTGTTTGAGGTCGAACACACTGGAGGTTTTCATTTAGATTGGCAGATGTGGAAAATCAATGATGACTGAGGAATCTGAGCTTAGAGATAAAGTGTACATTGCACTGCTACTGCAAGTTTTCTGTATCTCTGAAATTACTAGAAAGTAAATAACTTTCCCAGACAACCATGTCAATACCGCACCTGAAAAGTAGAAAAAGACATCAAACTTCATTATAAGGGCCAAGCCCTAGCCAGATCCAATTCCCCCAAAATGATGAAGCTCATTGCTATATACATATACAACATATATGTACTATTAAAAAAGAATCTTTTTAGATGAGATGATGTATGTTAACAAATTGTATTGTGGTAATCATTTCACAATATATGTATGACAAATCATAGGTCAATTATACCTCAATAAAACTGGAAAACGTTACATCAGCTTTACAATAATGTCTTTCAAATATACATATATAGAGATAGATATAGATCTATATATCTATATATGTGTATATATAGATATATATATCTATATATACCAAAATAAAATGGAAATACAACTTCGCAAAACTTACAGGATGCAACAAAAACAGCTGTAATTAAGAAGTTTATCATTATAAACACCTACAGTAAGAAAAAAAGTTCAGAAATAAACAATCTAACTTTACCCTTAAAGGAAGTAGGAAAAAAAGCAAAAAACTAAGCACATACGAAGCAAAAGGAATGAAATATCAGAGTAGATATTAATAGAGACCATGAAAACAATAGAAAACATCCATGCAAAGTGTGCTTTTCTTAAAAGATAAGCAAAATTGACAAACTTTTATCTATACTAAGAATAAAAGAGAATACTCAAATACACAAAATCAGAAATGAACGATGAGAAACTGCAACTGATACAACGGAAATACAACATCATGAGTGACAAGTATTAATAAGTATACTCCAACAAATTGGATAAACTAGAAGAAATAAACAAATTCCTAGAAACCTACCAAGGCTGAATCAAAACAAAATAGAAAATCTAAACAGATCAGTGATGAGTGAAGAGATTGTATCATTAATCAAAAACCTACAAACAGAAAAAGGTAAAGATGAGATGGCTTCACTGGGAAGTTCTACCAAACACTTAAATAAGAATTAATACAAATCTATCACAAACTCTTCCCAAAAAATTAAGAGGAGGAACATTCCCAAACTCATTTTATGGGTCCAACGTAACTTTGATACCAAACCTACATAAGCACACTACCAGAAAAAAAGAAAAAAAAAAAAGGGAAGTATCCCTGATGAATATAAATGCAAAAATTCTCAACAAAATACTAGCAAACCAAATTCAATGGTATACAAAAAGGATCATACACCATGCATGACCAAGTGGGATTTATCCCTGGGGTGCAAGGATGCTTCAATGTAAATTAAATAAAATATGTAAATTAAAATATGTGATGCACCACATTAATAGAATAAAACATAAAAATCATATGGTAATTTCAATAGACACAGAAAAGGCACTTGACAAAATTGAACATCCTTCCAAAACTGGTTTAGAAAAATGTACCTCAACATAATAAAGGCCATAAAGAACAAATTCACAGCAAACATTATCCTCAATGGTGAAATTCTGAAAGATTTTCTGCTAAAAATAGGAAAAAAACCAAGCATGTCAATTCTCATCACTCCTTTTCAATATGGTGCTGGAAGTCCTAGCCATTTCAATTAGGCAAGACAGGGAAATAAAAGAAATCCAAATTGGAAAGGATGAAGTAAAACTGTCTCTGTTTGCATTTAATATCATCTTATATATGAAAAATCTTAAAGATTCCACCAAAAAAACATTATATCTAATAAACAAATTTAGTCAAGTTGCAGGATACAAAATCAACGTAGAAAAAACAGCTGTGTTTTATTTTATTTATTTATTTATTTTTGGCTGAGTTGGGTCTTCACTGATGCGTACAGGCTTTCTCTAGTTGCTGTGAGTGGGGGCTACTCTTCATTGCGGCATGCAGGCTTCTTATTGCAGTGTTTTCTCTTGCTGCGGAGCACAGGCTCTAGGTGTGTGGGCTTCAGTAGTTGCAGCACGCAGGCTCAGAAGTTGCGGCACATGGGCCCTAGAGTGCATGGGCTTCAGGAGTTGTGGTACATGGCCTTAGCGGTTGTGGCTCACGGGCTCTAGAGTGCAGGTTCAGTAGTTGTGGTGCACGGGCTTAGTTGCTCCGTGGCATGTGGGATCTTCCCAGACCAGGGATTAAACCCATGTCCCCTGCATTGGCAGGCGGATTCTTAACCACTGTGCCACCAGGGAAGTACCAACAGCTGTGTTCTAATATACCAACCACAAACAATTTGAAAAAAGAAGTAAGGAAGACAATCATATTTACAATAGCCTCAAAAATAGATAAAACACTTAGGAATAAATTAAACCAAGTAGGTGAAATATCTATAAAACTACAAGACCTCGATGAAAGAAACTTCAGAAGATACAAATAAATGGAAAGAGTTCTCGTGACCGTGGAATGGAAGAATTAATATTGTTAAAATGTCCATACTATACAAAGCCATCTATAGATTCAATGCAATTCCTATCAAAATTCCAATGACTTTTGCACAGAAATAAAGAAAACCACGCTAAAAGCTGTATGAAACCACAAAACACCCCTAATAACCAAATCAATCTGGAGAAAAAAGAACAAATCTGTAGGCATCACAATTCCTGATTTCAAACTTTATTACAAAGCTATAGTAATCAAAACAGTATGATACTGGCAAAAAATAGAGACATAGACAAATGGAACAGAATCAAGAGCCCAGAAATAAACCAGCTCATACATGGTCAACAAATATTTGACAAGGGAGCCAAGAGATGCAATGGTAAAAGAACAGTTTCTTCAATAAATGTGCTGGAAAAACTGGAGAACTACAAGCAGAAGAATGAAATAAACCGCTTTCTTCTACCACTCACAAAAATTAACCCCAAATGGGCTAAAGGCTTAAATGTAAGACGCCAAACTATTACTTCTTCTGTTACTTGAAGAAAACCTAAGGAATAAACTCCTTGATATTGGGTTTTTTTTATTAACATCTTTCTTGGAGTATAGTTGCTTTACAATGGTGTGTTAGTTTCTGCTTTATAACAAAGTGAATCAGCTGTACGTATACATATCTCCCCATATCTCCTCCCTCTTGCGTCTTTGATACTGGTTTTGACAAAGACTTTTTGGATATTTGTACCAAGGGTGCAAGTGACAAAAACCAAAATAAACAAGTGGAACTTGTTTCATATGAAATAAAAACTAAAATAACAAACAAGCAAAAAACATTAAACTAAAAAACAACACCTCTACATAGCAAAATAAACAATCAGCAAATACAAAGGAAACCTACGGAATGGGAGAACATATGTGGAAACCATCTTTCTGATACGGGCTTTATCCAAAATACATAAAGCATATATAAAGCTCAATGGCTAAAAAAATAAAAATCTGGGATAAAGACTTGAATAGACATTTCTCCAAAGAAGACATCCAAACGACAAACAGATACGTGAAAAGATGCTCATCTAAATATCAGGGAAGTGCGAATCAAAACCACAATGAGATATCACTTCATACCTGCTAGAATGGTTATGTGAAGGAAAAAAAAGGGCAACTCTTATGTACTTTTGGTGGAAGTGTAAACTGGTACAATCGTAGGAATCAAAAAGAATGGAATTGGAGCCTTATCTTACATCATTAACACAATTTACCTCAAAATGGATTAAATATTTAAATGTAGGACTTGAAACAATAAAAATCCTAAAAGAAAATATAGGAGTAAAGCTCCTTGACATTGGTCTTGGCAATAATTATTTTTTGCATATGACCCCAAAATAACAGGCAACAAAAGGAGAAATAAACAAGTGGGACTATGTCAACACAAAAACCTTCTGCACAGTAAAAGAAATAATCCAAAGAATGAAAAGGCAACACATGGAATGGGAGAAAATATTAACAAACCGTCTTACCATAAATGGTAATTACCAAAGTATATAAATAAATCACACAACAGCAAACAAACAAAAACAAATAATCTGATTAAAACTGGTTAAAAGATCTGATTAGACACTTTTCAAAAAATAGTACAAGTGTCCAACAGGTACATGAAAAGGTGTTCAGCATCATTCATCATCACAGAAATGCAAATCAAAACTGTAATGAGATACCACCTCACACCTGTTAGAATGGCTACAGTCAAAGAGACAAGAGATTACAATTGTTTGCAAGGATGTGGACAGAAGGAAATCCTTTTTGGTGAAAATGTAAATTACTACAGCCACTGTGAAAAACAGTATGGAGGTTCCTCAAAAAATTAAAAGTAGTCATTTTGTTGTCCCAGTACCATTTGTTGAAGAGACTATCATTTGCCCATTGAGTATGTGTGACTCCCTTCTCAAATATTAGTTGACTTTATATGCAGGAGTTTATTTCTGGGCTCTCTATTCTGTTCCACTGACTATGTGACTATTTTCTTGCCAGTACCATACTGTCTTAATTACTGTATCTCTGTAATATAGTTTTAAATCAGGAAGTTTGATGCCTCCCAACTTGTCCTTTCTCAGGATTGCTTTGGCTGTTTGGGGTCTTTCGTTTGACAAAGTTTAAGATTTTTTTTTCTATATCTGTGAAAAATGTCATTAGAATTTTGATAGAGATTTAATTGAATCTATAGATGTGTAGTATGGACATCTGAATGATATTAATTCTTCTGATCCATGGGCATAGTATATCTTTCTATTTTATTTTTTCTTCTTCAATTTTTTTCATCAAAATCTTCAAGTGTTTACTGTACAATTATATCCCTTCCTTGGTTAAATTTATTCCTAACTATTTTATTGGCTTTGATGCTATTGTGAATGGAGAAAGAATAGCATCTTCAACAAATGCTGTTGGGAAAATTGAGAAAACCACATGCATAAAAATGAAATTAGACCCTTATCTTATAGCACTCACAAATATTAATCAAAATGGATTAGAGACAAACATAAGGACTGATACCCTAAAACTCCTAGAAGGAAACATAGAGGAGAAGTGCCTTAACATTGGTCTTGTCAATGATTGTTTTGGATATGACCCTAAAAGCATAAGCAACAAAGGTAAAAAATCAGTAAGTGGATCTACATCTACCTAAAAAGCTTTTGCACAGCAAAAGAAACAATCAACAAAATGTTAAGGGAGAATACAGAAAAAGGAGAATATGTTCTCAAAGCATATATTGGATAAAAGGTTAGTATCCAAAATCTGTTTATATTGGACTCATACAACTCAACAGCAAAAACAAACAAGCAAAAACAGCAAACAAAATCCAATTTAAAAATGGGCAGTAGAATTGGATACATACTTTTCCAAAGAAGACTTCTGAACGGTCAACAAGTACATGAAAAGATGCTCAACATCCCTAAAAAGTAGGGAAATACAAATCAAAACCACAATGAGGTATCATCTCACAGCTTTAGAATTACTATTATCAAGACAAGAGGTAAGCATTGGTGAGAGTACGGAAAAAAGGGAACCCTTGTGCACTGTTGGTGGGGATATAAATAGTTTAGTCACTATGGAAAAACTAGAGGTTGCTCAAAAAATTAAATATAGGACCATATGCTGCAGCAATACCACATCCTGGTATATAGCAAAAGGAAATAAAAGCAAGGTATCAAATGTATATCTGCACTCGCATGTTTATTGCATCATTATTCACAACAGAGGAATCAATAAAGAAGATGTGGTGTTTACATACAATGGGATATTATTCAGCCTTAAGAAAGAAGGAAAAAAAAAGAAAGAAAGAAGAAAACCCTGCCATTTGAGACATCATGGATGAGCCTTGAGGGCATTATACTTAGTGAGATAAGCCAGACAAAGACAAATATTGAATATTACCTATATATGGACTCTAAAACCAAACCCTTAGCAACAGAGAGTAGAATGGTGCTTACCAGGGGGTGAGGGGTGGAGAAATTGGGGAGATGTTGTTAAAAGGCACAAACTTGATACTAGAAGATGAATAAGTTACGTAGACCTAACACGCAGCACAGTGATCAGAAACGACAACACTGTTTTATATATCTCAAAATTGCTAAGATGCTGGATCATAAATGTTCTCACCAAAAATAAATTATAATTATGGGATGTGATATAGATGTTAAGTAAAGCTATGGTGGTAATCAGACTGCAGCATATAAATGGTTCAGATCACACTGTAAACTTTAAAAAAAATTAAAAGTAGAACTGTATAACCTTATATGTATGTGTATTCTAAAAGAGCCAAACTCTAAAAGAGAAACAGAGAATAGAATGGTTGTTGGCAGGGCCTGGGAAGTGGGGAAGATGAGGAGATGGTGGTCAGAGAGTATAAACTTCCAGTTATAAGATGAATAAGTTTTGGGAAATCCAACGTACATCACGGTGACTATACTTAACAAAACTATTATATTCTTGAAAGGTGCTAAGAACGTAGATCTCAAATGTGCTCATCACACAAAAAATAAATAGTTAAATAACCTATGGTCATTGTTTCACAATATATACAGGTTTATCAAATAACTATGTTGTACACTTTAAGCTGACAAAGTGTTATGTTAATTGTATCTCAATAAAGCTGGAAAAAATATTTCAAGATGGTAACAGCAGAGCATGAAAACAAGCACAGGCTTTTCTCAGCAAAGGACCCAGTGTGACAGCAAAAGTGTCACACCTGTGGGGCTGGCCCTTATTGAACCTGTAAAGACACACCTACAACCTGCCTGAGCTCCCACCTGGTTCACTACGGCAATCTCCTAATCGGCCCCCTGATTCTCCTTTTGCCCCTTCAGACCATTTGTGGGACAGCAGCCAGAGTAAGTCAGATGATGTCCCTCCTCTGCTTAAAACCCTTCCCTGGCATTTCACCCAGAGTAGAAGCCAAAGTCCTTTCAACGGCTGACAAGCCTGTTCACAACCCCCAGGACTCTGTCCCCTGCTCACTTAACTTCAAACACACAGCATTCCTGAGGGTCCTCAAAAGTGCCAGGCACGTCCCTTCCTTGTGGCATGTTCCCTTGCTCTTCACTCTGCTTTGCCACCGGTGACACTCTGCATGTCCTCCCTCACAGCTTTTAAGTCTTACTCACTGACAAATATTTACGGAGCACAGACTACATGCCAGACACTATTCAAGGCATAGATGGTTGCATCCAGCATCCCTCCGATCATTACCGAGGTGGAGCATCGTTTTGTAAACTCACAGTCAATTTTATAGCTATTTTTCTGGAAAAAATAAATAGATAATATGGGAGCGTGGGAATCCTTCAGGCATAAACCCAAAAAATTAATATAAATGTTATAACTGCCAGGGATGTGGAGCACAGCTTCCCACCCCTTAAACATGGGCTGTGCCTAGTGACACCCTTGCAAATGGTACAGACAGAATGGACTGGGGGAAAGAGGAACTTCATAGTGGAGGAACCTGACAAGCCCTCCTTCAGCCAGGGGACCAGGGTCACATCAACAGTAAAAAGCCACAGGGACTTCCCTGGTGGTGCAGTGGTTAATAATCCACCTGCCTGTGCAGCGGACACGGGTTTGAGCCCTGGTCAGGGAAGATCCCACATGACGCGGAACAGCTAAGCCCATGCGCCACAACTTCTGGGTCCGCGTGCCACAACTACTGAAGCCTGCACGCCTACAGCCCGTGCTCTGCAACAAGAGAAGCCACCGCAATGAGAAGCCCCTGCTCGCCTCAACAAGAGAAAGCCCGCATGCAGCAACAAAGACAGAACGCAGCCAAAACTAACTAAATAAATAAATTTCTTTTTTTTAAAAAAGAATTACATGTTATTACAATGTCCATCCATATAGTTAGCAATGTAAGTCAAGATAAAGAGTGATCTGGGGTTTCCCTGGTGGCGCAGTGGTTGAGAGTCCGCCTGCCGATGCAGGGGACACGGGTTCGTGACCCGGTCCAGGAAGATCGCACATGCCGCGTAGCGGCTGGGCCCGTGAGCCATGGCCGCTGAGCCTGCGCGTCCAGAGCCTGTGCTCCATGGCGGGAGAGGCCACAACAGTGAGAGGCCCACGTAGCGCAAAAAAAAAAAAAAAAAAAAAGAAGCAATGAACCAGACCATTCAAACTTTCCTGGGACTCACCTAAGAAATACTTTTTACTTTGCAACCTGTATCTATCTCTTTTTGAAAAAAAATTCATGAAACAACATTTACCCTAATTATGTTTGAGGCACTCTGATATTGCCTATTACATTGTATTCGTTTATTATAAGTGGTGATTATGCCCTGCCAAATTGATCTCACCAGCCGCTACTGGGACCCAACCTATCATGTGTAAAACACTGAATTAGATTTACACATATACCAACAGGGGTGGCCTCAAATCATGCTGTTGGGTGAGAATAGTAGGAAACAGAACAAGATTTATAGCATAATGCCACTTAGGAAAGCAAAAATCACGCACACACACACACACATACAAGGATACACAATGGTTAAGGATATACATCAAACACATTAGAGGCGGTACCACTGGGCGAATGAAAAACGGAAGATAAACTTCAGGAGGACCTGGATTCAAGGATGCCCGCGTGCTGTGATCTGAGAATGGTTGGCTGGGCTCGGAACTGGGGTCCAACAAAACAAAAGACGGGGGGGTCATTTACTGGAAAAGTTTGAGAATCACATAAATATCCAGAAAATACATAGGAGCTGGAGAATGTCGCATTTAGAATTCTTGAAATGTATTTTAAAAATCAATTCATAAGGTCAGAGACAAAATATCATCCAGGGCAAAGTTGGAAGAGAGGAGGAAGGGTCCCCTCACCACCGACAAAGTGATACCAGATGAAAAGGAGGTGGTCGGTTTGCAGGCTGGCAAAGAGCGCGGTCCCAGAGGCCTGGCCGGTCAGTGCACCCCCGGCGCACTCCAGGGGAGGGGGCTTATGGTGGAAGCCACGATGACTCCAGGGAGGGGCTCTCTGTCGAGTGCACAGCCCCCGCCTCATTGCGCTCTCGACCGAAGCCCCTGCCGCCCAGGAGGCTGCCTGCCCCCAGCCCTTGGTTACAGCTTTTCTGGACCAGGACGGGCCCCTAGCCCCAGACTCACCAGCGCTCAGACCATCTGCTTCCCTTTACACCGAGCAGCCTCGTTTTCCTCGACTAAGGAGATTCTCCGGGAACCTGAACCCAGAAGGGGGAGATCATTGCCATCGGGGTGAGGGCTGCAGCAGGAGGGTCTGGAATCTGGGCAGGAAAGACTGGTCTGGGGGTCGGGGGGGGGCAGAGTTACGGGGAACAAAAACTGGGGCCAGCCAGCAAGGCAGTGGTGGTAGCGTGGAAACAGACCCTGAAAGCATGGCTGGGTTATTTACCAGCACAACACAGAGCTGGGCTTATAAAGGGAAATCCTACGAGGGCCAGGCAGGCAACACAGCAGAGTGAACAGAACGGGGGGACGGTAAAACTGGGGGGCTCCCCAGAGCACAGTCCATGCAAAGGGCAGCCACCCAAAGTGGCCACTGTTCCCATGCAGAAAAGGGACCCTCAGGGTCCAAACTGTCTCATTTTCAGGAGAAGCCAATAAATCCAGAATTTAGTGTAAAACCTCCCAATTTATTTTAGTTTAATTTTTTGGCCACCCCGTGCGGCATGAGGGATCTTAATTCCCCAACCACAGATTGAGCCCGTGGCCCCTGCAGTGGAAGCGCAGAGTCTCAACCACTGGACCACCAGGGAAGTTCCAAACCTCCCAATGTTTGAATTGACAACACTTCTTTGCTTTTAACACGTCTACAGACTGAGGTGGCAAGTGGCCAGATGCCCAGACCCTGCTGGTTCAGGCCTGGAGGATCCCCTCTGACCAGCCCTCCACGCCCCTGTGGGGGACCATCCCTCCCTCCCTTATCACTCCTCTGGCCCCTGTGACAGCATGCCTTGCTTGTAAAGGTCAAAGCTAATAAACGGGGTGATGGGTATTTCCTGGGCTTCCCAGAGCCTAGGCAAAGCCCTGCCTAAGCTTTTAACTTCTCTTGTCATCATTCCGTGCTCACCACCAATTCCTGGTGTCTAGTTTTGCTTCCTGGACCCTTTGATCCGACAGGCAGGGTGCCCTGATTAAGGAAGAGCACCGCCCCCTCTTGGGAAGGGACGGGCTGGCAGTCTGCTCTATACAACTGCCCTGGGTGTGCCTAGTTACGGGGACCATCGCCTAGAGACTGAGTGTCTCGAAGTGCGCTGACAACTCCAGGGTCCACGCCTGCAAAGAAGGTGCTAGAAGTCTCCCCAACTCTGCCTGGAAATCTGCAGGTCCTGGTGCCCTGGAGGGGCACCCATCTCCAGGATGGACTTGCCTGTAGAAAGGGGAGACCCTACAGAAAGGACACCCTCTGAGCCCACCTACATCCCTGCTGCATCCGTTCATCCCTTCAACCGGTCAGTCCCCTTCCCCACCGCCCTTGCCCTGGTGGGGAACTGGGGCCCTGGGCCCCCCCGAGGCGACACCCTCACCTGCAGCATAAACATCACACCTGCTACCCACCTGGCCCAGAGCAAAGCACTGTGAAGCAAAGCCCCAGGGCAGGCGGGGAAGCCCCTGGGCCACTATAATGCCTACACAAAGTCTCTGCTGCAGTCAGGCGACTGGGAAGAGGTCGGGATGCAGGGCTACAGCTTGAGGCAGAGGGGGCAAAGGGCGGGCGGAGGTGTGGCTGGAGGGGATGGAACCCGCCGGGACTCAGGAAACCTGAGGAGGGCGATGGGAGAGGAGAAAGACCCAGTGGGTCAAGGCAGGGCGCTGGGGAGAAGGTGGGGAGGGGACGGGAAGGGAACAGGGAGAGGCAAGTGGGCGGGTCCACAAAGAACGGAGAGTTGGAGGGGCCAGGAGTCCAGGCTTCGGGCAGGCAGAGCTAGTCATCAGCTTTGAAACTGCCCAGTGAACTAGGCAGCTCCTAGCAGACTCCCCGTTATTGCCTCTGGGTCTCCCCACGTGTCGGCCCGAGAACCCACACCCCAAGGGCTCAAAGGAGAAAAACCCGGGGCAGGGGCCTCCCTAATGGCAGAGTGGAGCCTGCCTCAGCTAATCTTCTCTGGGGTCAGGGGTCAGTGCCCACCCTGCGCCAGGCGCAGTTGACAGACTCACTGCCCCCATGACCCTCGCAACACCCAAAGGATGCGTTTCCCCGTTTGACAGAAAATCAAGGCTCACGGAGGGAAAGTGATTCGCCCAGAATGCATCTGAGGCTGCTCCATCAATTAGCAAGCCTTACGGACCAGTCCCTGCTCTTAGAACCGGGCATGCGGGGGTGAAAGAGAGACAGGCCTAGCACTCAACTGTGTGCTGTACTTTAGAGAGGGAAACGGACAAATAGAGAAGGTCAGCTAAGGATCAAGAAAATACGAAGGCCCACAACACTGTAAATCAACTATATTTCAATAAATTTAAAAAAGAAAAAAGGAATGAATGAGACAATATATACAAAAAAAAAAAAAACAAAGGAAGAAAACACGAAGGTAACAGGGTCAAGCGTGTGTGGGATGCTACTCTGGCTGGCGAACTCAAGGGAGGCCCTTGAAGAGGTGACAGCCTGCCCAGCAGACCCCCCAAGGGAAGGCCTGTCACACAGAGGGAACCGTGAACACAGCATCCCTGAGACTGGACAGAGCTTCCCGCCCAGGGCACAAGCGGGCACGTGCAGCTGGAGCTGAGGGCAGAGGGGTGGGCCTGCAGAGAGAGGGGACGGGAAGCTGCAGGACAGAGGCTGAGGGTGGAGGCAGGGTGGCCCAGCAGGAGGCTGTTACGCAGGCCTCCACGTTAGAGGTGATGGGCCTAGAGCTGGGGAGAGGATGGTGGACCAGGGGTGCAAGGGAAGAGACAGGAGGAGGATGTGGGCCTGAACTGGGGAGGCTGGGGAGGGAGCAGAAATGAAGGGGACGCAGATTTTGACCCTAAAACCCAAGCATCTTACCCCTGACGGGGACTTTGTCTCTTTCTCCTTTGTCCCTCACTAGCCAGGCCAGCGGGTACAGAGTAGGTATACAATTAACTCATTCATATATTCAATTAATATTTATTGAGCACCTACTGTCGTGCCTGGCAAAGTCCTTGCTCCTGTGGTGATAGAGGGGAGGGAGAAGAGAATGAAGGATCTTTGTTTCAGGTGCGGTGGTCACCGCAGGCTTCTCTCCGACCTCCTTGGGGGAGTGAGGTGGTGAGTCTTAGCTGTGAATATCTTGAAGAAGTACATTTCAGGGAGAGGAAGCAGCAAGTACAAAGGCCCGGAGATGGGAGGGTGCTCACTGAGTTTGTTGATTCATTAATCGGTACCTGTGCCCTTGCCTTGGAACTTTCTAAGATCAGTGCCTGGGTCTTTCTCATCAGACAGGAGCGGTCAGAGGGGTGAGTAGGGGCCACGTCCTCCTTTTCTTTACACAATTCCTCTTTCCCCAACACTGGCCAGGCCTAGAAGCAGGACAGGTGGAGGAGAAAAGGCAGAGACAGTCAAGCAAGAGGGTGGGTTCTGTGCTGTCCCACTACTCACCCCCAGGCTGTTCCTGGTTTTAGCCCCTGAAGGTCCCACCCTGCCATTCCCCTCCCCCCAACAACCCCCACCCACCACCCCCCCCCCCCCCGGCACTGGGAAGCCCCTGCCCCTCACGACAGTCACTCCTGCTGAGTGGAGCTGCTGTCTCTCACTCTGCCACACCGGCTCTGCTCAGCTCCAGCACCACGGAGGGACCTAGGAGAGCAAATAGTGCAAATGAAGGGCCTGCCCAGGTGAACCCTAACCGGGCCGCCTGCAGTGCAAGTGCGGAGTCTTAACCACTGGACCGCCAGGGGAAGTCCCCCGGCTTTCTTATGCTCATAAAATAATTGGAAGCAGACCATCACTTCCTCATTATCATTCCTAAGTCATTTCTACTTTTCCAGCAATCTTGCTGACATGTCGCTCTAAATTCCACCGATTCAAGACTTTCTAGTCTTACCAAGAAAGCATAACCGGCAGCAGACCCCCAAACAGGCCTGACCACACACGGAACAAGGCGGGCGCTAGGTTAACGTACCTGACGTGGTTTCTGCGGCAGCGACAGAATCAGATGAACCTCTGACAGGGAGATGCCCGGGACGGGGCTTGGGGTGGGGCGGCGGGAGCCTTAGGTGCCCGCTGACAACGTCCCCGGGAAAAGTCACCGGGGAGCTGCCTGCCTGAGTGGGCCAAGTAACTTCCCTCACCCTGCTTCGAGACGGAGAAAGGAGACCCTGCTTCACCTTAAGCGGCAACCCCCTCCCTGTTTATCAACAGCTGAGAAGGGCTGGGAGGGTCTCAGCTGGAATTTACCCTTCTTGGGGTGGGGACGTTGTGCGCTGCCCCCTTGAGAACTCAAGCCCCATCAAAAGTCCAGGAAGAACAATGACTTTTGTCTCGTCCTATTTGCCTTCTGGATGGTCCCTGCGGAGGCGAGCAGGCGAGCAGGGCTGTACGCCCCCCTTTAGGGGAGAGAAAAGGGACGCAGGAAAGACGGCCCCGGGGAGTCCACTCCGTTCACATTTACCGAAGCCTCGCAAGACCCCCGACCTTTCACGGGTATCATCTCATTTATCGCCCGTGGCTCAGAGACGGAAACAAGAGCCCAGGATCACAACGGCCCACGGTGGTGGAGCTGCAGAGCCCGGGCGCGCGCCTGCCGTCTGGACGCCGCCGCCTCCCCCGGACGCTCGGGCGGACCCGCCGGGGCGGACCGGGCTCCTGGGCCCCGGGCCCTCGAGGAATCGGCGCCGCGGGCACAGCCGTGCCCCGAGGCTGGGGAGCGGCTCCGGGCCTGCAAGTCGGCCGGGTCAGCCCTCCCCCAGGGCCCGGGCCTCCCCTTCGGGCCGGGTCCTGGCCCCCGCCCCTGCCCGGGGGTCCCTCCGGCGGCCACGCTGACTCAGCGCAAACCGAGCCGCGGCGGGCCGGCGGGCGGGCCGGCGGGCCGGCGGGGAGGGGGGCGGGCCGGCGGGCGGGGAGGGGGGCGGGCCGGCGGGCGGGCCGGCGGGCCGGCCCGACCAGGCGCCCGGGGGCAGCAGTTCCGCCCGCCCCTCCCTCCGGCCCGCCCCGCCCCCGGGAAGAGGTCTGGAGTCGGGAGCCGCGGCCCCGGCGCAGCAGCGCTCGGGAACCCCGAGAGAAGCAGGCGGGAGCGCGCGGCCGAGCCCAGGCGCGGGATGACAGCCCTCGGCGTGCGGGTGGGCGAGAGCCCGGTGGGGGGGTGTGGAGGGGCCCGGCCGGGGTCCGGGGGGGGAAGTCGCCCAGGGCGCGGTCTCCTCGAGGTCCTGCGGCACCGAGGCTCCCAAACGGCTAGGGAGGAGTGTTGTGCTTCTCTTTGGGGTCCGCAGTGTTCATCCCTTAGGTGCACCAGAGGGGTCCCTCCTGTTAAAAGGGGGCGCATCTGGAGCGGAGGATGAACGGAATCCACTCGTAAAAATGAGCCTCGCCTTGTCACACGAGGAAGAATCTCTGCGGAAGCCAGAACTTTCCTGGGCGGGGGCAGCAAGACCATCTCCCCTCCCAAAACTGATTTTGGGGGGCGGGCAAGGGGGTGGACTCGCTGGGGCACGCGGAAACCTCAGGACAGGCTGTAGAGAGGGGAGGGGCCCGCCTCGCAGAGATGGCGTTTCTCCTTAGAATGATGCGAGGGGTCCATCCGCACCCCCACCCCCCGGGCGTGCGGCTCTCCGCTGCCCTGCGCCGAGCTTCCCTAGCGGACGCGTCCCGCCTCCTTACCTCCCGACTGGACGGTCGGGACGGTGAGAGCGGCCCGCAGCCTCTGCCTGCAAGTGCTCGGCGCCCCGCAGCGCAGATTCCGGGGCTGATCCCGCTGCGCCCACTTTGTAGATGCGGTGACCGAGGCTCAGGTGCAGTAACCCGCCCGTGGCGGCCGGCTCAGCGATAGAATCCAGTCGAACCAGACTTCTGGGCCCGAACAGGAGAAACTCCACCCACAGGCCGCGCCCCAAGCCCCTTGTGGCCGGGACACCGCAACCCTAGAGCCGGATGCAGCGCGTTCCTCTCGTTCTGGGCATAATCTGGAGTCCCGGCCGAGCCGCCTCCGGGACCGGCAGTGAGGAGGGTGGGAGCTGGTGCGGTCCCGCCTTCGGGAGCCGACGGCCCTGCGGGGGGGAGACGTGCACACCGGGATTTAGGAGCGATTTGGGGAAGCGAGTGCTAGATTAAGAGGTGAAGAAACTGCGGCAGGATTAACGGGGGTGGGGAGGGCAGGAGAGCAGCCAGGTAAACAGACTTGACCTTTCAGTGAAAGAAGGGGGGCGGGGCTGATGCTTAGGAGCACTTAACCGCCTGCCTGGGACTGTTCTAAGCGGTTGGGGTGCTTAGGTCTCCTTTCGGCTCCCCCCGGGGGGCCAGGAAGCAGGTACTGTTATCTTCAGGGGGTAAATAGCTCGCCGGAGGCCAAAGAGCTAAAAGGCAAGCGTGCTGGCTCCCGGTGCCCTGCGGTCACGCAGGCGGAGCGGGCTTACTCTTTAGGAGACTGTAGAGGAGATTTCCAGCTGAAGAGGGGGTGGGTCTGACCTGGGCCTGGGCTGAGTGGGCACTGGGAAGGGGGGGCGGGGGGGCAAGCGCAGGGGCGCGGGGCGGGGGCTTGATGTGGAGAAAAGTAGTGAGCAGCCCAAAGTGTCCACTGCTTAGGGGTTGACGGGATCAGATGGGGTGCTGGGTTCCAGAGGAAGACGAGACCTTGGCATTGGCCTCAGTGGCCCAGGAGTGCCAAGTGACACTGTTCTACAGGTCACTACTAATCATTCGGGGCTCTGGATGAAAAAGGGAAATGCTTCCATTTTTCTTTTTTTTTTTTTTTTTTCAGTGGAGATGGTCCAGGCCCTAAGAGATTTAAGTGATTTGCCCAAGGTCACAGAGCTAGAGGCTGGTGGGTCAGGGGCAGGGCTAGACTGCCCTCATACCCTCCGGTCCACGGACCTTCCACTGACCACGCTGCTGCCCAGCTGCCCTCCGGGAGAGGATTTCAGGCCCTGGATCACTGGAAGTTCACAGAGGTGCTGGCAGCCCGGGTGTGGGGCAGTGGTGAGGAAGGAGGACTCCCGAGTTACCTTATTACTGTTACGAATATTAATCAGGAACTGCTTCTGTGCTGGGCACCTTTATATACATGATCTCACTTAATCCTTGGGAGTTTTACTGGTGTCAGAGTTTGAATGATGCCCTCCTTTGGGGTGGGAGGGGGAAAATGACCTGATGTCAGCTGTCTTTTCCTGATCCCAGTGTGATGTCTGAGGGCCTGGAGATTAAAGTTCACTGTGTGTGCAGGACAGGTGGGGCTGAGGGTAGGATGGCATGTGCTGTTTCTCCAGACAGCGTGATGTCTGAGGTCAAAAGGCCTCTGGGTGCTGCATTCTTGTGACTTGTTGCCTGCGTCTGGGGTTTTCCCATCCTAGAAATTTATCAACCTGTAGGGAGTTATAACCTCCGGGTGCCTTCATGGCTACTCTTTCCTGCAGGGATCACTAACTCCTGCTACAAAATGTAACTACGGAACGGTAGATGAGAAAATAAGGGTCAAGGAGGTTAAGAAACCTCGCAAAGACAAACACCTTTATGGTTTGTAGTCACAGAGATTTCAAAGTTCCCTTGGTTTGTTTCTTAGTAGAGCCGTTCTTTCCTAATGAAATCCAGTACAGACTCTTAGATTCCCAGTGGCTCCAGCAGGTAAGAGGGACCTGTTGTGGTTGAAGTGAGGGGCCGGGTGCTGACCCCCTGCCCCCTGCTTTAGCACCTGGAGGCCTCAAGGAGACAAGGGGATGCGGTTTGAGAACCAGAGCCCAGACTCCCCGCCTGAGTGTTCTTTACAGCGCCCCCGACTGCCTTTGCCTCTGGTCTGAGTCGGGTCCCGAGCCCTTGGGCGTCCCTCTGGCCACTCCAGCCCTTCTCACCACGTACTGAGCCCCTCCCACGAAGGCCCCAGTGGGTACTCACCGGCTGTGTGCATCCCCCCCCCCCACTACACATGATACAGTTGTCGGGCAGCTGTGCCAGGCTTTACTGTGATCTCGGTGAATGCTCTTGGGCTGGTCCCCTGACCTGTGTGTGACAGTTTCCCTTTTTACATACCCCGCCCCGTCGCCCCCCCACCCGCCCGCCATGGAGCACCTACTCCACCAGACTCAGGTTTAAGAGTGAGACAGGACCCTAACTAGGCAGACGTGCTGAAAGCAAGCCGGATCCATGAGGATCCCGGGGCCTCCCGGGAGCTTGGCTCTGTTTTCTGCCCCTCACCGAGAGGGGTGGCCCAGACCGCCTCTGGAAGCCTCCACTTGCACGTGGCATAGGGCTCACCCCCAGAGTCCCCTTTCGGTTTGCTTCCCAGCAGTGACCGTCACGCATGAGCTGTGTGCTTTGCTTACCTCCCAAACTGGGGCGTGACCTGGGCTGCTTCCACACACACTGTAAAGGGCGTAAGTTATGACTGGGCAGGAGATGGTTTAAAGGGAGCTTCAGATGGAAGTGACAGCGGCTGCAAACTCGGCCTCGTGGCTCTTGAGCACGGCACTGGCACCGGGTGCTGGGGACACGGTCCTGCCCTCCCACTATGAATCAGACAGGAATGGAAAACTTGTCAGAACGGTTCCTGACGGAGAGTGACCGGAGGGGTCCGTTCTGGGTTGAGTGGGCAGGACAGACCTCTCCCAGGAGGCGATGTTTCAGCTGAGACATGAAGAATGGAGAAAGGGGGGCAGCCGGGAGAAGAGCCTCTCAGGTGGAGGGACCAGTAGGTGTGAGGAGGGAAGTTCTAGGCTTGTCCTAGGCATGCGAGGTGGCCGGGAGGATGCCCTGGGAGGGCTTGTGGGCCGTCTAAGGAGTTTTACCCTTTGAAGCATTCCTTTTGCTTCCGGGTTGGGGGTTGGGGACGGTGGCTTGGGGGTGTCCCGGGGCTGTGAGAAGGGACACCTCACTGGACGCTTGGCCCAGCTTGTCAGGAGAGAGGATTGGGTGTACTTTTGTGGGGCCGAAACCATAGGCTGAAGGGGAGCCTCGGGGACTCCCCCGCCCAGAAGCTTCTAGAACAGACAGCGGTGCCATGTCCTGGGCGGAGTACAGGCTGAGCCAGACTGAAGGGCAAAGTGCAAACATCACTGCGCACTGAAGAAAAGTGCAGAAAAAGCTGGGTGCAGATTAGAATGAAGCTGGGGAAGACCAGGGGCCAGAAGAGGGAGCTGTGTAACCTTCACTGGTGTGCTAATAATGTCTAGTGCAGTATTCTTGTTTTGCATACAAAGAAACCAAGGCTGGCTGCTAGCTCAAGGTCACATCTGCCAAGCCAGACAGGTTTGCTGACTTCAGAATGGACCAAGATTTGCCTGTCAATACAATTGGGTTTCTTACGCATTATAAAGATCATTAAAGAAAGGTCAGGGAACTCTTTGCCCAGTGAATAACTAGATCCACAGGCAATGCTTATAGGTCTCGAATGGAGGACGGATGCGGAACAGGTAGGATGGGAGGAGGGTCCCCCCCGCCCCACCAGGAGGTGGGTCTGTGCTGTGACTAAGGTGGGCTTCCCGGGCATCCTGGGAGACCGAAGCAGAAACCGTGGCTGTCGGAAGCTACAAGGTGTGCTCTGGGTCTTCCCTGAGGAGGCTGGTGGGCTGTGGCGGGGGCCCTCCCTCATGCTGCCCCGTGCTGTCTTCCAGGCCCAGAAGCTGCTGGCCCAAAGGAGGCCCCGCCGGCCCTTCTTTGAACCCTCCATCCGGGCCCTCATCATCTTGTGTGCCTCCCTGGCCGTGGTCCTCTCCTCCCTCTCCATCTGCGATGGCCACTGGCTCCTGGTCGACGACCGTCTCTTCGGGCTGTGGCACTTCTGCACCACCTCCAACCAGGCTGAGCTGCACTGCCTCCGAGACCTGAGGCAGGCCCACGTGCCCGGGCTAGCCTCGGGCATGGCTGTGGCCCGCAGCGTGGCCACCTTGGCCGTGGTGGTCGCCATCTTTGGCCTGGAGCTCCTCATGGTGTCCCAGGTGTCCGAGGACGCCCACTCGTGGCACAAGTGGGCCGTGGGCTCCGCCCTCTTCCTCCTCGCGTCCATCCTCTCCTTCGGGGGCCTCCTGAGCTTCCTGACTCTCCTTAGGAACGAGGTCACGCTCATGGGCCTCAGCCTGACGTTCTGGAGCGAATACACGGCCTCCTTCCTCTTCTTCCTGAACGCCATCAGCGGCCTCCACATCAACAGCATCAGCCGGACTGACAGCGTCACGTACCCCTGGGGCCTGCCTGCAAAATTTTAGGCCCCCCTGCGAGGGCACTGAGTTCTACCAGAAAGTGTGGTCAAGATGGGACTTCTCCAACATGTGACATTCGAACTGCCGCCTCTTGGCCTTGGGGTGGTCGGGCCAGTGGCCTTTGCAGCCCAGAGGCCAGGTGGGTGCCTCCGAGCCACCAGCTGCACCAGCTTAGCCACGTTATTAGGATGTTGACTTCACAAGAAGAAACATTTTAAAACCTATTCTTGAGTCCTTCCTGGGATGGGAATAGATGTGGAAGCAGCTCAGGTAACCGGTGCTCAGGCTGGCTGCACAGCCAAGTACATTTCACGCCTGTTTTGTTGACTCTGCTGGGATATGGGCTGCAGGGCCCCTGAGGCCCCCGGGCTTGCTAAGAGTGAATCGCCTGTCAGCGAAGGGTGTCCAGTCAGTGCCGAGGACTTGCTTCACCAGCTCAAAGGGCCTCGTGCAGATTCCCTGCTTTAGCTTTGGTCACGTCAGGGAGGCAGCTGCTGGGGTGCAGAAGCTTTTCAGACCGTTTGACTTTATTTGAGCCCTGCCCTTTGTCGGGGGGACCCCGTAATCCCTGGATAACCCCAGCTTCCAGCAGCTGGCGGTGCCTCGGGACTCCCCCTGTCAATCCCGCCTGAAGCCCTTCCAGGAGGGCCCGCCTGGCTTGGTAAGCGTGGGCAATCCATCTTTGGTAAGGGCCAGACAGCCTCAGGGTACCATTTTTATCCTAGAGCACACTTCAAAGGGCACGTATCTGGAGCTGCTGGACTCCAGGGGGTACTGGGGACTGGCCCGACCTCAGGTAATGATTAACAACCACCCTGGATGCAGAGGCCTGCAGGTGGAGGGGACCAGGAACCGGTGGAGATTTCCACCCTTGCTGGCCACTTTACACTTCTGTGCACCAAACTGGCCTCTTTCCGGTCCCTTTTCTGCCCAGTAGGTGGGTTTTTGCCCTCAGCCCATTTCATTCAACACTAGCCCCGTGCCCCTCCCCCACCTGATGAATTCAGGCCTTTCCTGGTTCATTCTGGCTGCCACGGATTGCATGGGGTTTTGGTCTCTGCCCTGCCAGGTCCTCTTTCTGGGCTGGACTGGGTGCCTCTACCTCTCCTGTGATTTTTTTTTTTTAACTTTTTGATTCCAAGATGTACAGAGTCCATGAAGGTCCCTGGAGAGAGCCCTGGAAAATGGGTATCTGGCCTTCTCACCCCAGTAGCAGACTATAAGATGCAAAGGGGGTGACCTTGTCTTCAGGGGTGAGATGCAGAAGTTGGGGGCCAGGGCCACTTGTCCAGGGTCACCCAAAGCCAGAACTCGAGCTGGGCCCACCTACCAGCAAGATGCCCTCTTTAGCCACGGGGAGGGTCACCTCTGCTTCTGTCAAGAATGCTCTCCCCCTTGGGCTTCCCTGGTGGCGCAGCGGTTGGGGGTCTGCCTGCCGATGCAGGGGACACGGGTTCGTGCCCCGGTCTAGGAGGATCCCACGTGCCGCGGAGCGGCTGGGCGCGTGAGCCGTGGCCGCTGGGCCTGCACATCCGGAGCCTGCACGTCTGGAGCCTGTGCTCCGGACGGGAGAGACCACAACAGTGAAAGGCCCATGTACCGCAAAAAAAAAAAGCCCCTCCCCTGAGCATGCAGGCTTTGTTTTGTAAAAGGGTTCAAATATTTTGTCCTTTAACCCTCACATGGCTGGCAGGGAAGGAGTGCTAATAATTGAGGGAACTGAGATTCAGAGTAAAGGGTGAGACTTAAAGTCCCCAGTAGGGCGGGGAGACAGGGCCCTGTCCGCCCTTGCCCAGGAGCAGGGGAGACAGACAGCCTTGGAGCCTGGGGATTTGAAACCAGAAGCCCTGGACCGAGCTGCCACTTCCCTGCTGAGTATCTTGGTCAAGTCACAGGACCTTGGTGAACCAGTTTCTCTTCTGTCTAATGGGATTCTGCCCCATTTCCTGCTGTACTGCAGATAACTTAGCTGAAAGCAGGAAGAACAGGTGCCTCATCCCATGCTAGGGCGACTGAAAGGGCTGGGGCTCTCCTGGGCTCCCTGTGACCTGGTTGTCAGAAGGCTCTGGGGGAAGAGCTACTGGGTGGGTGAGTTGCAGCGAGGGGTGGGGAGGGTCCACCTAGGGCCAAGGGCCTCAACTTCTGCTAAGCTGGTCCCTGAAAACTGGAGCAGGGGGATCACGGAAGCCCCGTCCTCCAGCAAGTCGTTGGGGACAGCATCCTTCACCTTGAGGCTCAAGGGCAACAGGGCTGACAAATACCAAGTCTCATCCCAGTTACCGTTTATTCCCCTGCCCCCTCCTGGGACCCCTGAAGTCTTCCCAGAAAACTCAACAGACCCAAATCCCAGGCCCTCTTCCTGCCCCAGGTCCCTTCGGTTCTGAGGAATTACCACCACGCCCCCGCCCCCAGGCCCGGAGGAGGGGTGTTATAGTCACAGGAGCGATCACACAGCATCTGGCAGGAAGATGGGCAGCAGTCGGACCTCAGGACCCATCTTGGCCTGTCTGGGTGGCCCTGCTCCAGCCTCAGATGACACTGGTCCTGCAGGTACCCCGGCTCTGCTCCGAGGGGCTGGCCTTGGTGCCGCTGCTGAAGGAGCCGAGGGCCACCGGGTGCAGTGGGAACTCACGCAGGTGCCACTGCCGCCACTTCTTCTGAACCTCCAGCGGCACCTGCCCCCAGAGACCAGCCGTCACCCGGAGGGAAAGATGACCCTTGCCCAGGGTCCTGCTCCCCTGGGGCCTCGTTCGGGCTCTGCCACGTCTGCCCAGCGGGCATGCCTCCCCCTCCTGCAGGCCGCTCATAGATTTACCATCTCGACTCCCATCCAAGCGGGGCAACACCGCATCTAACTAACGTCAACAGCGTAGCCTCTGTGCCAGGAGCCTCCCGTCCCGGCGGTGCCCTGGGCAGGGCGGAGACCTCAAGCTAAGGGCGCAGCCCCCCGCCCTGCCAGGAGTCACACTCTTTGGAGGTCTCAGAGGACGGAGCAGCAAACATTTCACCTGAGTCACTCATTTTACAGGTGAGAGGCCTGAGGCCCAGAGCAGGGCAGTGACCGGCGTCACCCATCGAGCAAGCGGACAGTCATCAGCCTCGGTTAGGGCTGGGGCGCCTGCACTTGCCCCCATTTCCTGAACGTGCCCAAGGATAAGAATCACCTGGAGTGCTAGTTAAGACGTTCTCAGCCTCCAGCCCGGACTGCCGGGACCTATTTTTGCTGGTTTAGAAACAGGGTAGGACCCAGCAGTTGTTTTAACAAGGGCTGCAGGCGATCCTGGGGCCCCCAGGAGGTGAGCCCAGACTCCCGGAAGACAGGCCCAAGCCAGGAGGGCCCGGCCTCCCCCACCAACACCACACCCCACTCCCCACCACCCCTTCCAGGTACGGCTGTGAGGGAGCTCCCCTGCAGCCGGGCAGCCCAGGACACTCACCTCCCCATTGAGGAAGCAGTAGAGAACGGTCACCACCAGACCCCGCGGAAGAAGCAGGGCAACGGGATGAGTGCGGGCCCAGCACCCAGCCTCCTACCCGCCTGGGGTCCTCTCATCACCAGCCCCAAGCTCACTGCTCCCCACAGCTGTTGCAGAGCCTCCCCGCGCCTCTACCCCTCCAGGGGAAGTGGAGGCTTCCTCTCCCGGCCCTCAGTGCCCCTAGCTGTGCTGGCATCACCCACAGACTGACACCCTTGGGGGCAAGGACCGCCCCCGTGTCCAGGGAGGGCCCCTGCACCAGGGTGGTGTCAGTTACATTAAGTGCAGGCCACAGGGACCAGGCAGGTCACCGGTGAGGCGGGCCATCTGGGAGAGGCAGGAGCAATGGCACCCGAGCCATGCCCATCCGCCCCGAGCTCAGCGGGTGGGGCAGCCCATGGGAGCCCCTGGGCCTGGGTGGGCTCATCTGCAAGACAGCTGGAAATCTGGAGAGGTTTACACAGGGCCAGCTAATCAAGTTGAAAGACAGACGTGTAGCCATGTGGTCAGAACAGCCGGCGTGCAGTCCGCAGGCAGGTACCGGCCAGCCAACAGTGGGGCATGAGGCCCCTCATGTCCAGGTCAGAGACCTCAGGGCTACGTATGCTTTAGGTTCCCTGGGATGGCGGGGATCTGTGCCTAACAGGACCCTCCCACCCTAGCATCCGGAGCTCCTCTCTTCCCAGTGGCACCCCCGGAATCCTGGCGTGGAGCCTGCCAGGCAGGGCTGCGGGCTGAGATGCAGGATCTGAGCCGACGAGGTTTGCGTGGAACCGTGAGCTGTGAGCAGGGTCTCACAGTCCGGATGCCCTGCTCACTTCAGGGCCCTCCGAGGGCCAGCCTGTCCTTCCTAACAAGCCCCTGCCCTCAGGCTCCCCACAGAGGCCTGGGTGCCACAGTCCCTCCCCCCAGTGCCAGCCAGGCCCGCCCCTAGCTACTTAGGACATGGACAGGACCCCAGAGAGGGATAAACCAGCCTGTTTATGGTGCGCTTCATCCACGCGACTGCTCAGGAGTCCTGGTGGTTTTTTGTTTTGTGTTTTAATTTAGTTTTTTTAAATTTTTGCCCACATTGGGTCTTGTTGTGGTGCGTGGGCTTCTCATTGCTGTCGCTTCTCTTGTTGCGGAGCATGGGCTCTAGGCGCACGGGCTTCAGTAGTTGTGGCACTCGGGCTCAGTAGTTGTGGCGCACGGGCTTAGTTGCTCCGCAGCATGTGGGATCTTCCCGGACCAGGGCTCGAACCCGTGACTCCTACATTGGCAGGTGGATTCTTAACCAGTCCTGGTGTTTTAACAAGAGTTACAAACTAGAAGGATCTGCTCTAAGAGTCTCAGGTGTGGTTGATGCCACATGGAATGGGGACCACGGGAGTGGGGCAGGAACACGGACTCAAGGTAGCGGTTTTCACGTTTTGCCACACGTTAGAATCACCTGGGAGCTCTGCCCCAGGGTGCACTCTGTGCCCCAACTCCAAATGTCTGGGGTGAGACCATCAGCAGCTCTGAAAGATGGTTCAAAGGGGCACCATTGATTAGGAGCCGTTGTCAGAGGGTGTGAAAGTCGGGCTTTGAAATAAACGAGAGCTGGGTTTGGGGCGCAGCTTAGCCTGTGTAATTTTGGGCTTCTGGTTTCCAGGTGCTTCACTCAATCCTTGCAGAGCTCTAGGATGTGGGTGGGGAGGACCCCTGCTTCACAGGTTAGGGACTGAGTCCCGGGTCGGCAGGCCGGGAGCTGGTGGTCAGGCTGCTGCCACCTCACTGGACTAGGGCTGCCCCAGCTTCAAAGGTCCGGAGACACAGTCTCACTGTTGAGGTGGGGGCAGCCCTGGGTGAGGGCTGGTTAGTCGTGCCCCAGGTATGCAGAGCGCAGCCTGCCTCAGCCAGCAAGCTTCAGAAATTCCACGGTTTGTATACAATCATTAAGAATATGCAGTCTTGGACTTGTCTGGCTCTGCAACAAGAGAAGCCATAGCAATAAGCCTGTGCACCGCAACGAAGAGTAGCCCCCGCTCACAGCAACTAGAGGAAGCCCGTGAGCAGCAACAAAGACCCAACGCAGCCAAAAAGAAATTTAAAAAAAAATAATAAAGAATATGCAATCTTTGAAGAATTTTAATGATCTGGAGAAAACGTTCATGATGGAATGATAAAGAAGTAAACAGAACAAGGAGGATATAAAACCACACATCCCGATCTCAATTTTGTGTGTGTACATGTGTGTGTACGTGTGTGTGTCTTCTTGGATAGAAAAGAGACAGAAGTAAACACACTGACATTTTAGCAGAGGTCATTATATCGGGTTATGAGATTATGGATGGATTTTCCTTTTTCTTTTTCTTATTTTCCAAATTTTCCTCAATAAGCAAGTATTTCTACAATTAGGAGGAGCTAATAAACTTTCGTTTTTAGAAATATATGACAGTGATCATGGCATTATGGTTCTGTGTGTGTTCTTTAAGCTCTCGTCTTTTAGAAATACATGCTAAAATATTTACATTTGAAATACAACGATGGCTTGGGGTTGCTTAAAATGATGAGGGTGGGTGGCGGTAGAGGTGAAACAGGACAGGCCATGAAAGGGTAAGGGCCACACGGAGGTTCATTATATCGTCCACTTCACTTTTGTATTATGGAAAATTTTTTCCATAATACAAAATCTAAAAAATATGCATACAGTATAAATGTATAATCTATAATAAAATGATATCTGTTTGTATTTGAACAGTGGTTCTTTTTCTTGAAAGAAGTCTTAAAGATCCTTTTTCTCTGTAAACATTTCTATGGGAACATTTAGGAAAGCGCTTTGGTTTCCTCTTAACAAGCATTTCCCCAGAGAGGAGGCGAACGGCCTTCACGAGCAGTCTGCAGCCCCAGCCGCAAGCCCAGCTCCAGAGACAGGAGGTCCCCTTCCACGCAGGATGACACCTGGGTCTCCAGGTCCTCAGCGGGGTCACTACCCACTTCTGTTGACCGGGTCATGACCTTCCACCCATCTGTACCTGGACCCCCCCACCTGCTAAAGGGGCCACGGTGAGCCCAGCCTCCCGCACGTTACGTGGAAGCTTCCTGGCCCAGAGGAAAAGATCAGGGATTACACAGGAGACTAGGTGCTCTGTGGGTCTGGGGGGCTGGCAGGGGTCTCTGGGCGGAGAAGAGGCTATGCGGGAGTGAAGGGGACAGCCCTGGGGGGGGGTCTGAAGGCGCAGCTTAGGGCCAGACCCCACCCAGGAACGTTCTCCCAGTGACGGTCCTCCCTGGAACAGGATCGTGACAGGAGGACCGCCCTGGGCACACCCGTCCCGAACAGAACTCCGGGAATGAGGGCGGCCGCGGCCTGCCCAGGTGAGGAAGACTGTGGGATGGTCAGTGTTGTTGAGGACAGCCTGGCTCCTTCCGGAAAACCCACCGGGAGAGAGTTCTCTCAGGCCTCTCCCTAGGGACTAGCCTGTTTTCATCTAAATCTTGAAACAGAGTGTGTTTCTGTCTTTGCTTTGGCTACTGGGAAGCTCCAAACCAAATTTATGACACACCTCTGCCACCTTCAGAAAATTTCATCACACTTGTTTTTGTGTATGAACTCAGTTTTGGCTTTATTTTCTTTATTCGCTGATCCAATCTACTTATTTTTTTGTCCTTTGTATGTTTTCCCTGAAAGCTGCATCATATTATTTTTGGAAGGAGATAGTTATGAGTAAATAAACAAATAACACTGTGAAGTTTGGGATTCATGTTAAAAGCCCCTTCTGTCCAAACAGGTTTACTATATTTTTTAACTTTACAACGTCTTGTTGTATTAGAAGGTAGGTGGTTTCTCCCCTCCCTTTGTTTTCTTTTTTTAAAGTTGGCTTTTATTTTTCGTAAATTGTGTATGTAATTGGTTTCAAAGAGTCAAATGTCTCTTGTCACAAAAAAAATAAAAGAAAAAACATTAAGCTCCTGACACCCCTGCCCCCATTTCCTGTTCCTCAGAGGCAACGACTTGCAACTCTCTTGACTGATTCTCAATTATATGCTGATGTTGCTACTTCTGAATTTTTCAGCTTGGGGCGGTTTCTATGGACTTCCCAGTGTGGAGATGAGGCTATCATTCTTTCGCACAGCCTTCCACCTCCCGCCCACGCCCCCACTACGCTCGTCTTCCTGTCCTACTCCTTGATGGCTGAGCCCGAGCCCTCTGCGGTTACATTATTTTTACTCTAATTACTGAGACTTGTGTGCTGGGTCACGCAGCTGCGTCAGCTGGGTAGTGTTTTTTGAATTGGCCCTTGGCTCATTCCAGGTAAGCTCCAGACTGTGACTTTACGGTGGGAAGAGGTGTTCTCTCTCCTCAGAGAAGAATGGAGAGGCCGAAAGCCAGATCTTCCCGGAGGCAGAGGGATGCCTCATTTGGCAGAGACCCAAGAGACACAGGGGCAGGACCTCACCGTGCTGCGTGACCCTCAGTGGGACCCAAGTTCCCCACCCGTCACATGGCGGTGGGAGATGCAAGTAAGGAGAGAGAGACTGACTCCAGGGAAGACGAAGGGGACATAAGCCAGCACACACGATCACGCAAGTCTCAGTAATTAGAGTAAAAATAATGTAACCGCAGAGGGCTCGGGCTCAGCCATCAAGGAGTAGGACAGGAAGACGAGCGTAGTGGGGGCGTGGGCGGGAGGTGGAAGGCTGTGCGAAAGAATGATAGCCTCATCTCCACACTGGGAAGTCCATAGAAACCGCCCCAAGCTGAAAAATTCAGAAGTAGCAACATCAGCATATAATTGAGAATCAGTCAAGAGAGTTGCAAGTCGTTGCCTCTGAGGAACAGGAAATGGGGGCAGGGGTGTCAGGAGCTTAATGTTTTTTCTTTTATTTTTTTTGTGACAAGAGACATTTGACTCTTTGAAACCAATTACATACACAATTTACGAAAAATAAAAGCCAACTTTAAAAAAAGAAAACAAAGGGAGGGGAGAAACCACCTACCTTCTAATACAACAAGACGTTGTAAAGTTAAAAAATATAGTAAACCTGTTTGGACAGAAGGGGCTTTTAACATGAATCCCAAACTTCACAGTGTTATTTGTTTATTTACTCATAACTATCTCCTTCCAAAAATAATATGATGCAGCTTTCAGGGAAAACATACAAAGGACAAAAAAATAAGTAGATTGGATCAGCGAATAAAGAAAATAAAGCCAAAACTGAGTTCATACACAAAAACAAGTGTGATGAAATTTTCTGAAGGTGGCAGAGGTGTGTCATAAATTTGGTTTGGAGCTTCCCAGTAGCCAAAGCAAAGACAGAAACACACTCTGTTTCAAGATTTAGATGAAAACAGGCTAGTCCCTAGGGAGAGGCCTGAGAGAACTCTCTCCCGGTGGGTTTTCCGGAAGGAGCCAGGCTGTCCTCAACAACACTGACCATCCCACAGTCTTCCTCACCTGGGCAGGCCGCGGCCGCCCTCATTCCCGGAGTTCTGTTCGGGACGGGTGTGCCCAGGGCGGTCCTCCTGTCACGATCCTGTTCCAGGGAGGACCGTCACTGGGAGAACGTTCCTGGGTGGGGTCTGGCCCTAAGCTGCGCCTTCAGACCCCCCCCCAGGGCTGTCCCCTTCACTCCCGCATAGCCTCTTCTCCGCCCAGAGACCCCTGCCAGCCCCCCAGACCCACAGAGCACCTAGTCTCCTGTGTAATCCCTGATCTTTTCCTCTGGGCCAGGAAGCTTCCACGTAACGTGCGGGAGGCTGGGCTCACCGTGGCCCCTTTAGCAGGTGGGGGGGTCCAGGTACAGATGGGTGGAAGGTCATGACCCGGTCAACAGAAGTGGGTAGTGACCCCGCTGAGGACCTGGAGACCCAGGTGTCATCCTGCGTGGAAGGGGACCTCCTGTCTCTGGAGCTGGGCTTGCGGCTGGGGCTGCAGACTGCTCGTGAAGGCCGTTCGCCTCCTCTCTGGGGAAATGCTTGTTAAGAGGAAACCAAAGCGCTTTCCTAAATGTTCCCATAGAAATGTTTACAGAGAAAAAGGATCTTTAAGACTTCTTTCAAGAAAAAGAACCACTGTTCAAATACAAACAGATATCATTTTATTATAGATTATACATTTATACTGTATGCATATTTTTTAGATTTTGTATTATGGAAAAAATTTTCCATAATACAAAAGTGAAGTGGACGATATAATGAACCTCCGTGTGGCCCTTACCCTTTCATGGCCTGTCCTGTTTCACCTCTACCGCCACCCACCCTCATCATTTTAAGCAACCCCAAGCCATCGTTGTATTTCAAATGTAAATATTTTAGCATGTATTTCTAAAAGACGAGAGCTTAAAGAACACACACAGAACCATAATGCCATGATCACTGTCATATATTTCTAAAAACGAAAGTTTATTAGCTCCTCCTAATTGTAGAAATACTTGCTTATTGAGGAAAATTTGGAAAATAAGAAAAAGAAAAAGGAAAATCCATCCATAATCTCATAACCCGATATAATGACCTCTGCTAAAATGTCAGTGTGTTTACTTCTGTCTCTTTTCTATCCAAGAAGACACACACACGTACACACACATGTACACACACAAAATTGAGATCGGGATGTGTGGTTTTATATCCTCCTTGTTCTGTTTACTTCTTTATCATTCCATCATGAACGTTTTCTCCAGATCATTAAAATTCTTCAAAGATTGCATATTCTTTATTATTTTTTTTTAAATTTCTTTTTGGCTGCGTTGGGTCTTTGTTGCTGCTCACGGGCTTCCTCTAGTTGCTGTGAGCGGGGGCTACTCTTCGTTGCGGTGCACAGGCTTATTGCTATGGCTTCTCTTGTTGCAGAGCCAGACAAGTCCAAGACTGCATATTCTTAATGATTGTATACAAACCGTGGAATTTCTGAAGCTTGCTGGCTGAGGCAGGCTGCGCTCTGCATACCTGGGGCACGACTAACCAGCCCTCACCCAGGGCTGCCCCCACCTCAACAGTGAGACTGTGTCTCCGGACCTTTGAAGCTGGGGCAGCCCTAGTCCAGTGAGGTGGCAGCAGCCTGACCACCAGCTCCCGGCCTGCCGACCCGGGACTCAGTCCCTAACCTGTGAAGCAGGGGTCCTCCCCACCCACATCCTAGAGCTCTGCAAGGATTGAGTGAAGCACCTGGAAACCAGAAGCCCAAAATTACACAGGCTAAGCTGCGCCCCAAACCCAGCTCTCGTTTATTTCAAAGCCCGACTTTCACACCCTCTGACAACGGCTCCTAATCAATGGTGCCCCTTTGAACCATCTTTCAGAGCTGCTGATGGTCTCACCCCAGACATTTGGAGTTGGGGCACAGAGTGCACCCTGGGGCAGAGCTCCCAGGTGATTCTAACGTGTGGCAAAACGTGAAAACCGCTACCTTGAGTCCGTGTTCCTGCCCCACTCCCGTGGTCCCCATTCCATGTGGCATCAACCACACCTGAGACTCTTAGAGCAGATCCTTCTAGTTTGTAACTCTTGTTAAAACACCAGGACTGGTTAAGAATCCACCTGCCAATGTAGGAGTCACGGGTTCGAGCCCTGGTCCGGGAAGATCCCACATGCTGCGGAGCAACTAAGCCCGTGCGCCACAACTACTGAGCCCGAGTGCCACAACTACTGAAGCCCGTGCGCCTAGAGCCCATGCTCCGCAACAAGAGAAGCGACAGCAATGAGAAGCCCACGCACCACAACAAGACCCAATGTGGGCAAAAATTTAAAAAAACTAAATTAAAACACAAAACAAAAAACCACCAGGACTCCTGAGCAGTCGCGTGGATGAAGCGCACCATAAACAGGCTGGTTTATCCCTCTCTGGGGTCCTGTCCATGTCCTAAGTAGCTAGGGGCGGGCCTGGCTGGCACTGGGGGGAGGGACTGTGGCACCCAGGCCTCTGTGGGGAGCCTGAGGGCAGGGGCTTGTTAGGAAGGACAGGCTGGCCCTCGGAGGGCCCTGAAGTGAGCAGGGCATCCGGACTGTGAGACCCTGCTCACAGCTCACGGTTCCACGCAAACCTCGTCGGCTCAGATCCTGCATCTCAGCCCGCAGCCCTGCCTGGCAGGCTCCACGCCAGGATTCCGGGGGTGCCACTGGGAAGAGAGGAGCTCCGGATGCTAGGGTGGGAGGGTCCTGTTAGGCACAGATCCCCGCCATCCCAGGGAACCTAAAGCATACGTAGCCCTGAGGTCTCTGACCTGGACATGAGGGGCCTCATGCCCCACTGTTGGCTGGCCGGTACCTGCCTGCGGACTGCACGCCGGCTGTTCTGACCACATGGCTACACGTCTGTCTTTCAACTTGATTAGCTGGCCCTGTGTAAACCTCTCCAGATTTCCAGCTGTCTTGCAGATGAGCCCACCCAGGCCCAGGGGCTCCCATGGGCTGCCCCACCCGCTGAGCTCGGGGCGGATGGGCATGGCTCGGGTGCCATTGCTCCTGCCTCTCCCAGATGGCCCGCCTCACCGGTGACCTGCCTGGTCCCTGTGGCCTGCACTTAATGTAACTGACACCACCCTGGTGCAGGGGCCCTCCCTGGACACGGGGGCGGTCCTTGCCCCCAAGGGTGTCAGTCTGTGGGTGATGCCAGCACAGCTAGGGGCACTGAGGGCCGGGAGAGGAAGCCTCCACTTCCCCTGGAGGGGTAGAGGCGCGGGGAGGCTCTGCAACAGCTGTGGGGAGCAGTGAGCTTGGGGCTGGTGATGAGAGGACCCCAGGCGGGTAGGAGGCTGGGTGCTGGGCCCGCACTCATCCCGTTGCCCTGCTTCTTCCGCGGGGTCTGGTGGTGACCGTTCTCTACTGCTTCCTCAATGGGGAGGTGAGTGTCCTGGGCTGCCCGGCTGCAGGGGAGCTCCCTCACAGCCGTACCTGGAAGGGGTGGTGGGGAGTGGGGTGTGGTGTTGGTGGGGGAGGCCGGGCCCTCCTGGCTTGGGCCTGTCTTCCGGGAGTCTGGGCTCACCTCCTGGGGGCCCCAGGATCGCCTGCAGCCCTTGTTAAAACAACTGCTGGGTCCTACCCTGTTTCTAAACCAGCAAAAATAGGTCCCGGCAGTCCGGGCTGGAGGCTGAGAACGTCTTAACTAGCACTCCAGGTGATTCTTATCCTTGGGCACGTTCAGGAAATGGGGGCAAGTGCAGGCGCCCCAGCCCTAACCGAGGCTGATGACTGTCCGCTTGCTCGATGGGTGACGCCGGTCACTGCCCTGCTCTGGGCCTCAGGCCTCTCACCTGTAAAATGAGTGACTCAGGTGAAATGTTTGCTGCTCCGTCCTCTGAGACCTCCAAAGAGTGTGACTCCTGGCAGGGCGGGGGGCTGCGCCCTTAGCTTGAGGTCTCCGCCCTGCCCAGGGCACCGCCGGGACGGGAGGCTCCTGGCACAGAGGCTACGCTGTTGACGTTAGTTAGATGCGGTGTTGCCCCGCTTGGATGGGAGTCGAGATGGTAAATCTATGAGCGGCCTGCAGGAGGGGGAGGCATGCCCGCTGGGCAGACGTGGCAGAGCCCGAACGAGGCCCCAGGGGAGCAGGACCCTGGGCAAGGGTCATCTTTCCCTCCGGGTGACGGCTGGTCTCTGGGGGCAGGTGCCGCTGGAGGTTCAGAAGAAGTGGCGGCAGTGGCACCTGCGTGAGTTCCCACTGCACCCGGTGGCCCTCGGCTCCTTCAGCAGCGGCACCAAGGCCAGCCCCTCGGAGCAGAGCCGGGGTACCTGCAGGACCAGTGTCATCTGAGGCTGGAGCAGGGCCACCCAGACAGGCCAAGATGGGTCCTGAGGTCCGACTGCTGCCCATCTTCCTGCCAGATGCTGTGTGATCGCTCCTGTGACTATAACACCCCTCCTCCGGGCCTGGGGGCGGGGGCGTGGTGGTAATTCCTCAGAACCGAAGGGACCTGGGGCAGGAAGAGGGCCTGGGATTTGGGTCTGTTGAGTTTTCTGGGAAGACTTCAGGGGTCCCAGGAGGGGGCAGGGGAATAAACGGTAACTGGGATGAGACTTGGTATTTGTCAGCCCTGTTGCCCTTGAGCCTCAAGGTGAAGGATGCTGTCCCCAACGACTTGCTGGAGGACGGGGCTTCCGTGATCCCCCTGCTCCAGTTTTCAGGGACCAGCTTAGCAGAAGTTGAGGCCCTTGGCCCTAGGTGGACCCTCCCCACCCCTCGCTGCAACTCACCCACCCAGTAGCTCTTCCCCCAGAGCCTTCTGACAACCAGGTCACAGGGAGCCCAGGAGAGCCCCAGCCCTTTCAGTCGCCCTAGCATGGGATGAGGCACCTGTTCTTCCTGCTTTCAGCTAAGTTATCTGCAGTACAGCAGGAAATGGGGCAGAATCCCATTAGACAGAAGAGAAACTGGTTCACCAAGGTCCTGTGACTTGACCAAGATACTCAGCAGGGAAGTGGCAGCTCGGTCCAGGGCTTCTGGTTTCAAATCCCCAGGCTCCAAGGCTGTCTGTCTCCCCTGCTCCTGGGCAAGGGCGGACAGGGCCCTGTCTCCCCGCCCTACTGGGGACTTTAAGTCTCACCCTTTACTCTGAATCTCAGTTCCCTCAATTATTAGCACTCCTTCCCTGCCAGCCATGTGAGGGTTAAAGGACAAAATATTTGAACCCTTTTACAAAACAAAGCCTGCATGCTCAGGGGAGGGGCTTTTTTTTTTTGCGGTACATGGGCCTTTCACTGTTGTGGTCTCTCCCGTCCGGAGCACAGGCTCCAGACGTGCAGGCTCCGGATGTGCAGGCCCAGCGGCCACGGCTCACGCGCCCAGCCGCTCCGCGGCACGTGGGATCCTCCTAGACCGGGGCACGAACCCGTGTCCCCTGCATCGGCAGGCAGACCCCCAACCGCTGCGCCACCAGGGAAGCCCAAGGGGGAGAGCATTCTTGACAGAAGCAGAGGTGACCCTCCCCGTGGCTAAAGAGGGCATCTTGCTGGTAGGTGGGCCCAGCTCGAGTTCTGGCTTTGGGTGACCCTGGACAAGTGGCCCTGGCCCCCAACTTCTGCATCTCACCCCTGAAGACAAGGTCACCCCCTTTGCATCTTATAGTCTGCTACTGGGGTGAGAAGGCCAGATACCCATTTTCCAGGGCTCTCTCCAGGGACCTTCATGGACTCTGTACATCTTGGAATCAAAAAGTTAAAAAAAAAAAATCACAGGAGAGGTAGAGGCACCCAGTCCAGCCCAGAAAGAGGACCTGGCAGGGCAGAGACCAAAACCCCATGCAATCCGTGGCAGCCAGAATGAACCAGGAAAGGCCTGAATTCATCAGGTGGGGGAGGGGCACGGGGCTAGTGTTGAATGAAATGGGCTGAGGGCAAAAACCCACCTACTGGGCAGAAAAGGGACCGGAAAGAGGCCAGTTTGGTGCACAGAAGTGTAAAGTGGCCAGCAAGGGTGGAAATCTCCACCGGTTCCTGGTCCCCTCCACCTGCAGGCCTCTGCATCCAGGGTGGTTGTTAATCATTACCTGAGGTCGGGCCAGTCCCCAGTACCCCCTGGAGTCCAGCAGCTCCAGATACGTGCCCTTTGAAGTGTGCTCTAGGATAAAAATGGTACCCTGAGGCTGTCTGGCCCTTACCAAAGATGGATTGCCCACGCTTACCAAGCCAGGCGGGCCCTCCTGGAAGGGCTTCAGGCGGGATTGACAGGGGGAGTCCCGAGGCACCGCCAGCTGCTGGAAGCTGGGGTTATCCAGGGATTACGGGGTCCCCCCGACAAAGGGCAGGGCTCAAATAAAGTCAAACGGTCTGAAAAGCTTCTGCACCCCAGCAGCTGCCTCCCTGACGTGACCAAAGCTAAAGCAGGGAATCTGCACGAGGCCCTTTGAGCTGGTGAAGCAAGTCCTCGGCACTGACTGGACACCCTTCGCTGACAGGCGATTCACTCTTAGCAAGCCCGGGGGCCTCAGGGGCCCTGCAGCCCATATCCCAGCAGAGTCAACAAAACAGGCGTGAAATGTACTTGGCTGTGCAGCCAGCCTGAGCACCGGTTACCTGAGCTGCTTCCACATCTATTCCCATCCCAGGAAGGACTCAAGAATAGGTTTTAAAATGTTTCTTCTTGTGAAGTCAACATCCTAATAACGTGGCTAAGCTGGTGCAGCTGGTGGCTCGGAGGCACCCACCTGGCCTCTGGGCTGCAAAGGCCACTGGCCCGACCACCCCAAGGCCAAGAGGCGGCAGTTCGAATGTCACATGTTGGAGAAGTCCCATCTTGACCACACTTTCTGGTAGAACTCAGTGCCCTCGCAGGGGGGCCTAAAATTTTGCAGGCAGGCCCCAGGGGTACGTGACGCTGTCAGTCCGGCTGATGCTGTTGATGTGGAGGCCGCTGATGGCGTTCAGGAAGAAGAGGAAGGAGGCCGTGTATTCGCTCCAGAACGTCAGGCTGAGGCCCATGAGCGTGACCTCGTTCCTAAGGAGAGTCAGGAAGCTCAGGAGGCCCCCGAAGGAGAGGATGGACGCGAGGAGGAAGAGGGCGGAGCCCACGGCCCACTTGTGCCACGAGTGGGCGTCCTCGGACACCTGGGACACCATGAGGAGCTCCAGGCCAAAGATGGCGACCACCACGGCCAAGGTGGCCACGCTGCGGGCCACAGCCATGCCCGAGGCTAGCCCGGGCACGTGGGCCTGCCTCAGGTCTCGGAGGCAGTGCAGCTCAGCCTGGTTGGAGGTGGTGCAGAAGTGCCACAGCCCGAAGAGACGGTCGTCGACCAGGAGCCAGTGGCCATCGCAGATGGAGAGGGAGGAGAGGACCACGGCCAGGGAGGCACACAAGATGATGAGGGCCCGGATGGAGGGTTCAAAGAAGGGCCGGCGGGGCCTCCTTTGGGCCAGCAGCTTCTGGGCCTGGAAGACAGCACGGGGCAGCATGAGGGAGGGCCCCCGCCACAGCCCACCAGCCTCCTCAGGGAAGACCCAGAGCACACCTTGTAGCTTCCGACAGCCACGGTTTCTGCTTCGGTCTCCCAGGATGCCCGGGAAGCCCACCTTAGTCACAGCACAGACCCACCTCCTGGTGGGGCGGGGGGGACCCTCCTCCCATCCTACCTGTTCCGCATCCGTCCTCCATTCGAGACCTATAAGCATTGCCTGTGGATCTAGTTATTCACTGGGCAAAGAGTTCCCTGACCTTTCTTTAATGATCTTTATAATGCGTAAGAAACCCAATTGTATTGACAGGCAAATCTTGGTCCATTCTGAAGTCAGCAAACCTGTCTGGCTTGGCAGATGTGACCTTGAGCTAGCAGCCAGCCTTGGTTTCTTTGTATGCAAAACAAGAATACTGCACTAGACATTATTAGCACACCAGTGAAGGTTACACAGCTCCCTCTTCTGGCCCCTGGTCTTCCCCAGCTTCATTCTAATCTGCACCCAGCTTTTTCTGCACTTTTCTTCAGTGCGCAGTGATGTTTGCACTTTGCCCTTCAGTCTGGCTCAGCCTGTACTCCGCCCAGGACATGGCACCGCTGTCTGTTCTAGAAGCTTCTGGGCGGGGGAGTCCCCGAGGCTCCCCTTCAGCCTATGGTTTCGGCCCCACAAAAGTACACCCAATCCTCTCTCCTGACAAGCTGGGCCAAGCGTCCAGTGAGGTGTCCCTTCTCACAGCCCCGGGACACCCCCAAGCCACCGTCCCCAACCCCCAACCCGGAAGCAAAAGGAATGCTTCAAAGGGTAAAACTCCTTAGACGGCCCACAAGCCCTCCCAGGGCATCCTCCCGGCCACCTCGCATGCCTAGGACAAGCCTAGAACTTCCCTCCTCACACCTACTGGTCCCTCCACCTGAGAGGCTCTTCTCCCGGCTGCCCCCCTTTCTCCATTCTTCATGTCTCAGCTGAAACATCGCCTCCTGGGAGAGGTCTGTCCTGCCCACTCAACCCAGAACGGACCCCTCCGGTCACTCTCCGTCAGGAACCGTTCTGACAAGTTTTCCATTCCTGTCTGATTCATAGTGGGAGGGCAGGACCGTGTCCCCAGCACCCGGTGCCAGTGCCGTGCTCAAGAGCCACGAGGCCGAGTTTGCAGCCGCTGTCACTTCCATCTGAAGCTCCCTTTAAACCATCTCCTGCCCAGTCATAACTTACGCCCTTTACAGTGTGTGTGGAAGCAGCCCAGGTCACGCCCCAGTTTGGGAGGTAAGCAAAGCACACAGCTCATGCGTGACGGTCACTGCTGGGAAGCAAACCGAAAGGGGACTCTGGGGGTGAGCCCTATGCCACGTGCAAGTGGAGGCTTCCAGAGGCGGTCTGGGCCACCCCTCTCGGTGAGGGGCAGAAAACAGAGCCAAGCTCCCGGGAGGCCCCGGGATCCTCATGGATCCGGCTTGCTTTCAGCACGTCTGCCTAGTTAGGGTCCTGTCTCACTCTTAAACCTGAGTCTGGTGGAGTAGGTGCTCCATGGCGGGCGGGTGGGGGGGCGACGGGGCGGGGTATGTAAAAAGGGAAACTGTCACACACAGGTCAGGGGACCAGCCCAAGAGCATTCACCGAGATCACAGTAAAGCCTGGCACAGCTGCCCGACAACTGTATCATGTGTAGTGGGGGGGGGGGATGCACACAGCCGGTGAGTACCCACTGGGGCCTTCGTGGGAGGGGCTCAGTACGTGGTGAGAAGGGCTGGAGTGGCCAGAGGGACGCCCAAGGGCTCGGGACCCGACTCAGACCAGAGGCAAAGGCAGTCGGGGGCGCTGTAAAGAACACTCAGGCGGGGAGTCTGGGCTCTGGTTCTCAAACCGCATCCCCTTGTCTCCTTGAGGCCTCCAGGTGCTAAAGCAGGGGGCAGGGGGTCAGCACCCGGCCCCTCACTTCAACCACAACAGGTCCCTCTTACCTGCTGGAGCCACTGGGAATCTAAGAGTCTGTACTGGATTTCATTAGGAAAGAACGGCTCTACTAAGAAACAAACCAAGGGAACTTTGAAATCTCTGTGACTACAAACCATAAAGGTGTTTGTCTTTGCGAGGTTTCTTAACCTCCTTGACCCTTATTTTCTCATCTACCGTTCCGTAGTTACATTTTGTAGCAGGAGTTAGTGATCCCTGCAGGAAAGAGTAGCCATGAAGGCACCCGGAGGTTATAACTCCCTACAGGTTGATAAATTTCTAGGATGGGAAAACCCCAGACGCAGGCAACAAGTCACAAGAATGCAGCACCCAGAGGCCTTTTGACCTCAGACATCACGCTGTCTGGAGAAACAGCACATGCCATCCTACCCTCAGCCCCACCTGTCCTGCACACACAGTGAACTTTAATCTCCAGGCCCTCAGACATCACACTGGGATCAGGAAAAGACAGCTGACATCAGGTCATTTTCCCCCTCCCACCCCAAAGGAGGGCATCATTCAAACTCTGACACCAGTAAAACTCCCAAGGATTAAGTGAGATCATGTATATAAAGGTGCCCAGCACAGAAGCAGTTCCTGATTAATATTCGTAACAGTAATAAGGTAACTCGGGAGTCCTCCTTCCTCACCACTGCCCCACACCCGGGCTGCCAGCACCTCTGTGAACTTCCAGTGATCCAGGGCCTGAAATCCTCTCCCGGAGGGCAGCTGGGCAGCAGCGTGGTCAGTGGAAGGTCCGTGGACCGGAGGGTATGAGGGCAGTCTAGCCCTGCCCCTGACCCACCAGCCTCTAGCTCTGTGACCTTGGGCAAATCACTTAAATCTCTTAGGGCCTGGACCATCTCCACTGAAAAAAAAAAAAAAAAAAGAAAAATGGAAGCATTTCCCTTTTTCATCCAGAGCCCCGAATGATTAGTAGTGACCTGTAGAACAGTGTCACTTGGCACTCCTGGGCCACTGAGGCCAATGCCAAGGTCTCGTCTTCCTCTGGAACCCAGCACCCCATCTGATCCCGTCAACCCCTAAGCAGTGGACACTTTGGGCTGCTCACTACTTTTCTCCACATCAAGCCCCCGCCCCGCGCCCCTGCGCTTGCCCCCCCGCCCCCCCTTCCCAGTGCCCACTCAGCCCAGGCCCAGGTCAGACCCACCCCCTCTTCAGCTGGAAATCTCCTCTACAGTCTCCTAAAGAGTAAGCCCGCTCCGCCTGCGTGACCGCAGGGCACCGGGAGCCAGCACGCTTGCCTTTTAGCTCTTTGGCCTCCGGCGAGCTATTTACCCCCTGAAGATAACAGTACCTGCTTCCTGGCCCCCCGGGGGGAGCCGAAAGGAGACCTAAGCACCCCAACCGCTTAGAACAGTCCCAGGCAGGCGGTTAAGTGCTCCTAAGCATCAGCCCCGCCCCCCTTCTTTCACTGAAAGGTCAAGTCTGTTTACCTGGCTGCTCTCCTGCCCTCCCCACCCCCGTTAATCCTGCCGCAGTTTCTTCACCTCTTAATCTAGCACTCGCTTCCCCAAATCGCTCCTAAATCCCGGTGTGCACGTCTCCCCCCCGCAGGGCCGTCGGCTCCCGAAGGCGGGACCGCACCAGCTCCCACCCTCCTCACTGCCGGTCCCGGAGGCGGCTCGGCCGGGACTCCAGATTATGCCCAGAACGAGAGGAACGCGCTGCATCCGGCTCTAGGGTTGCGGTGTCCCGGCCACAAGGGGCTTGGGGCACGGCCTGTGGGTGGAGTTTCTCCTGTTCGGGCCCAGAAGTCTGGTTCGACTGGATTCTATCGCTGAGCCGGCCGCCACGGGCGGGTTACTGCACCTGAGCCTCGGTCACCGCATCTACAAAGTGGGCGCAGCGGGATCAGCCCCGGAATCTGCGCTGCGGGGCGCCGAGCACTTGCAGGCAGAGGCTGCGGGCCGCTCTCACCGTCCCGACCGTCCAGTCGGGAGGTAAGGAGGCGGGACGCGTCCGCTAGGGAAGCTCGGCGCAGGGCAGCGGAGAGCCGCACGCCCGGGGGGTGGGGGTGCGGATGGACCCCTCGCATCATTCTAAGGAGAAACGCCATCTCTGCGAGGCGGGCCCCTCCCCTCTCTACAGCCTGTCCTGAGGTTTCCGCGTGCCCCAGCGAGTCCACCCCCTTGCCCGCCCCCCAAAATCAGTTTTGGGAGGGGAGATGGTCTTGCTGCCCCCGCCCAGGAAAGTTCTGGCTTCCGCAGAGATTCTTCCTCGTGTGACAAGGCGAGGCTCATTTTTACGAGTGGATTCCGTTCATCCTCCGCTCCAGATGCGCCCCCTTTTAACAGGAGGGACCCCTCTGGTGCACCTAAGGGATGAACACTGCGGACCCCAAAGAGAAGCACAACACTCCTCCCTAGCCGTTTGGGAGCCTCGGTGCCGCAGGACCTCGAGGAGACCGCGCCCTGGGCGACTTCCCCCCCCGGACCCCGGCCGGGCCCCTCCACACCCCCCCACCGGGCTCTCGCCCACCCGCACGCCGAGGGCTGTCATCCCGCGCCTGGGCTCGGCCGCGCGCTCCCGCCTGCTTCTCTCGGGGTTCCCGAGCGCTGCTGCGCCGGGGCCGCGGCTCCCGACTCCAGACCTCTTCCCGGGGGCGGGGCGGGCCGGAGGGAGGGGCGGGCGGAACTGCTGCCCCCGGGCGCCTGGTCGGGCCGGCCCGCCGGCCCGCCCGCCGGCCCGCCCCCCTCCCCGCCGGCCCGCCGGCCCGCCCGCCGGCCCGCCGCGGCTCGGTTTGCGCTGAGTCAGCGTGGCCGCCGGAGGGACCCCCGGGCAGGGGCGGGGGCCAGGACCCGGCCCGAAGGGGAGGCCCGGGCCCTGGGGGAGGGCTGACCCGGCCGACTTGCAGGCCCGGAGCCGCTCCCCAGCCTCGGGGCACGGCTGTGCCCGCGGCGCCGATTCCTCGAGGGCCCGGGGCCCAGGAGCCCGGTCCGCCCCGGCGGGTCCGCCCGAGCGTCCGGGGGAGGCGGCGGCGTCCAGACGGCAGGCGCGCGCCCGGGCTCTGCAGCTCCACCACCGTGGGCCGTTGTGATCCTGGGCTCTTGTTTCCGTCTCTGAGCCACGGGCGATAAATGAGATGATACCCGTGAAAGGTCGGGGGTCTTGCGAGGCTTCGGTAAATGTGAACGGAGTGGACTCCCCGGGGCCGTCTTTCCTGCGTCCCTTTTCTCTCCCCTAAAGGGGGGCGTACAGCCCTGCTCGCCTGCTCGCCTCCGCAGGGACCATCCAGAAGGCAAATAGGACGAGACAAAAGTCATTGTTCTTCCTGGACTTTTGATGGGGCTTGAGTTCTCAAGGGGGCAGCGCACAACGTCCCCACCCCAAGAAGGGTAAATTCCAGCTGAGACCCTCCCAGCCCTTCTCAGCTGTTGATAAACAGGGAGGGGGTTGCCGCTTAAGGTGAAGCAGGGTCTCCTTTCTCCGTCTCGAAGCAGGGTGAGGGAAGTTACTTGGCCCACTCAGGCAGGCAGCTCCCCGGTGACTTTTCCCGGGGACGTTGTCAGCGGGCACCTAAGGCTCCCGCCGCCCCACCCCAAGCCCCGTCCCGGGCATCTCCCTGTCAGAGGTTCATCTGATTCTGTCGCTGCCGCAGAAACCACGTCAGGTACGTTAACCTAGCGCCCGCCTTGTTCCGTGTGTGGTCAGGCCTGTTTGGGGGTCTGCTGCCGGTTATGCTTTCTTGGTAAGACTAGAAAGTCTTGAATCGGTGGAATTTAGAGCGACATGTCAGCAAGATTGCTGGAAAAGTAGAAATGACTTAGGAATGATAATGAGGAAGTGATGGTCTGCTTCCAATTATTTTATGAGCATAAGAAAGCCGGGGGACTTCCCCTGGCGGTCCAGTGGTTAAGACTCCGCACTTGCACTGCAGGCGGCCCGGTTAGGGTTCACCTGGGCAGGCCCTTCATTTGCACTATTTGCTCTCCTAGGTCCCTCCGTGGTGCTGGAGCTGAGCAGAGCCGGTGTGGCAGAGTGAGAGACAGCAGCTCCACTCAGCAGGAGTGACTGTCGTGAGGGGCAGGGGCTTCCCAGTGCCGGGGGGGGGGGGGGTGGTGGGTGGGGGTTGTTGGGGGGAGGGGAATGGCAGGGTGGGACCTTCAGGGGCTAAAACCAGGAACAGCCTGGGGGTGAGTAGTGGGACAGCACAGAACCCACCCTCTTGCTTGACTGTCTCTGCCTTTTCTCCTCCACCTGTCCTGCTTCTAGGCCTGGCCAGTGTTGGGGAAAGAGGAATTGTGTAAAGAAAAGGAGGACGTGGCCCCTACTCACCCCTCTGACCGCTCCTGTCTGATGAGAAAGACCCAGGCACTGATCTTAGAAAGTTCCAAGGCAAGGGCACAGGTACCGATTAATGAATCAACAAACTCAGTGAGCACCCTCCCATCTCCGGGCCTTTGTACTTGCTGCTTCCTCTCCCTGAAATGTACTTCTTCAAGATATTCACAGCTAAGACTCACCACCTCACTCCCCCAAGGAGGTCGGAGAGAAGCCTGCGGTGACCACCGCACCTGAAACAAAGATCCTTCATTCTCTTCTCCCTCCCCTCTATCACCACAGGAGCAAGGACTTTGCCAGGCACGACAGTAGGTGCTCAATAAATATTAATTGAATATATGAATGAGTTAATTGTATACCTACTCTGTACCCGCTGGCCTGGCTAGTGAGGGACAAAGGAGAAAGAGACAAAGTCCCCGTCAGGGGTAAGATGCTTGGGTTTTAGGGTCAAAATCTGCGTCCCCTTCATTTCTGCTCCCTCCCCAGCCTCCCCAGTTCAGGCCCACATCCTCCTCCTGTCTCTTCCCTTGCACCCCTGGTCCACCATCCTCTCCCCAGCTCTAGGCCCATCACCTCTAACGTGGAGGCCTGCGTAACAGCCTCCTGCTGGGCCACCCTGCCTCCACCCTCAGCCTCTGTCCTGCAGCTTCCCGTCCCCTCTCTCTGCAGGCCCACCCCTCTGCCCTCAGCTCCAGCTGCACGTGCCCGCTTGTGCCCTGGGCGGGAAGCTCTGTCCAGTCTCAGGGATGCTGTGTTCACGGTTCCCTCTGTGTGACAGGCCTTCCCTTGGGGGGTCTGCTGGGCAGGCTGTCACCTCTTCAAGGGCCTCCCTTGAGTTCGCCAGCCAGAGTAGCATCCCACACACGCTTGACCCTGTTACCTTCGTGTTTTCTTCCTTTGTTTTTTTTTTTTTTGTATATATTGTCTCATTCATTCCTTTTTTCTTTTTTAAATTTATTGAAATATAGTTGATTTACAGTGTTGTGGGCCTTCGTATTTTCTTGATCCTTAGCTGACCTTCTCTATTTGTCCGTTTCCCTCTCTAAAGTACAGCACACAGTTGAGTGCTAGGCCTGTCTCTCTTTCACCCCCGCATGCCCGGTTCTAAGAGCAGGGACTGGTCCGTAAGGCTTGCTAATTGATGGAGCAGCCTCAGATGCATTCTGGGCGAATCACTTTCCCTCCGTGAGCCTTGATTTTCTGTCAAACGGGGAAACGCATCCTTTGGGTGTTGCGAGGGTCATGGGGGCAGTGAGTCTGTCAACTGCGCCTGGCGCAGGGTGGGCACTGACCCCTGACCCCAGAGAAGATTAGCTGAGGCAGGCTCCACTCTGCCATTAGGGAGGCCCCTGCCCCGGGTTTTTCTCCTTTGAGCCCTTGGGGTGTGGGTTCTCGGGCCGACACGTGGGGAGACCCAGAGGCAATAACGGGGAGTCTGCTAGGAGCTGCCTAGTTCACTGGGCAGTTTCAAAGCTGATGACTAGCTCTGCCTGCCCGAAGCCTGGACTCCTGGCCCCTCCAACTCTCCGTTCTTTGTGGACCCGCCCACTTGCCTCTCCCTGTTCCCTTCCCGTCCCCTCCCCACCTTCTCCCCAGCGCCCTGCCTTGACCCACTGGGTCTTTCTCCTCTCCCATCGCCCTCCTCAGGTTTCCTGAGTCCCGGCGGGTTCCATCCCCTCCAGCCACACCTCCGCCCGCCCTTTGCCCCCTCTGCCTCAAGCTGTAGCCCTGCATCCCGACCTCTTCCCAGTCGCCTGACTGCAGCAGAGACTTTGTGTAGGCATTATAGTGGCCCAGGGGCTTCCCCGCCTGCCCTGGGGCTTTGCTTCACAGTGCTTTGCTCTGGGCCAGGTGGGTAGCAGGTGTGATGTTTATGCTGCAGGTGAGGGTGTCGCCTCGGGGGGGCCCAGGGCCCCAGTTCCCCACCAGGGCAAGGGCGGTGGGGAAGGGGACTGACCGGTTGAAGGGATGAACGGATGCAGCAGGGATGTAGGTGGGCTCAGAGGGTGTCCTTTCTGTAGGGTCTCCCCTTTCTACAGGCAAGTCCATCCTGGAGATGGGTGCCCCTCCAGGGCACCAGGACCTGCAGATTTCCAGGCAGAGTTGGGGAGACTTCTAGCACCTTCTTTGCAGGCGTGGACCCTGGAGTTGTCAGCGCACTTCGAGACACTCAGTCTCTAGGCGATGGTCCCCGTAACTAGGCACACCCAGGGCAGTTGTATAGAGCAGACTGCCAGCCCGTCCCTTCCCAAGAGGGGGCGGTGCTCTTCCTTAATCAGGGCACCCTGCCTGTCGGATCAAAGGGTCCAGGAAGCAAAACTAGACACCAGGAATTGGTGGTGAGCACGGAATGATGACAAGAGAAGTTAAAAGCTTAGGCAGGGCTTTGCCTAGGCTCTGGGAAGCCCAGGAAATACCCATCACCCCGTTTATTAGCTTTGACCTTTACAAGCAAGGCATGCTGTCACAGGGGCCAGAGGAGTGATAAGGGAGGGAGGGATGGTCCCCCACAGGGGCGTGGAGGGCTGGTCAGAGGGGATCCTCCAGGCCTGAACCAGCAGGGTCTGGGCATCTGGCCACTTGCCACCTCAGTCTGTAGACGTGTTAAAAGCAAAGAAGTGTTGTCAATTCAAACATTGGGAGGTTTGGAACTTCCCTGGTGGTCCAGTGGTTGAGACTCTGCGCTTCCACTGCAGGGGCCACGGGCTCAATCTGTGGTTGGGGAATTAAGATCCCTCATGCCGCACGGGGTGGCCAAAAAATTAAACTAAAATAAATTGGGAGGTTTTACACTAAATTCTGGATTTATTGGCTTCTCCTGAAAATGAGACAGTTTGGACCCTGAGGGTCCCTTTTCTGCATGGGAACAGTGGCCACTTTGGGTGGCTGCCCTTTGCATGGACTGTGCTCTGGGGAGCCCCCCAGTTTTACCGTCCCCCCGTTCTGTTCACTCTGCTGTGTTGCCTGCCTGGCCCTCGTAGGATTTCCCTTTATAAGCCCAGCTCTGTGTTGTGCTGGTAAATAACCCAGCCATGCTTTCAGGGTCTGTTTCCACGCTACCACCACTGCCTTGCTGGCTGGCCCCAGTTTTTGTTCCCCGAAACTCTGCCCCCCCCCGACCCCCAGACCAGTCTTTCCTGCCCAGATTCCAGACCCTCCTGCTGCAGCCCTCACCCCGATGGCAATGATCTCCCCCTTCTGGGTTCAGGTTCCCGGAGAATCTCCTTAGTCGAGGAAAACGAGGCTGCTCGGTGTAAAGGGAAGCAGATGGTCTGAGCGCTGGTGAGTCTGGGGCTAGGGGCCCGTCCTGGTCCAGAAAAGCTGTAACCAAGGGCTGGGGGCAGGCAGCCTCCTGGGCGGCAGGGGCTTCGGTCGAGAGCGCAATGAGGCGGGGGCTGTGCACTCGACAGAGAGCCCCTCCCTGGAGTCATCGTGGCTTCCACCATAAGCCCCCTCCCCTGGAGTGCGCCGGGGGTGCACTGACCGGCCAGGCCTCTGGGACCGCGCTCTTTGCCAGCCTGCAAACCGACCACCTCCTTTTCATCTGGTATCACTTTGTCGGTGGTGAGGGGACCCTTCCTCCTCTCTTCCAACTTTGCCCTGGATGATATTTTGTCTCTGACCTTATGAATTGATTTTTAAAATACATTTCAAGAATTCTAAATGCGACATTCTCCAGCTCCTATGTATTTTCTGGATATTTATGTGATTCTCAAACTTTTCCAGTAAATGACCCCCCCGTCTTTTGTTTTGTTGGACCCCAGTTCCGAGCCCAGCCAACCATTCTCAGATCACAGCACGCGGGCATCCTTGAATCCAGGTCCTCCTGAAGTTTATCTTCCGTTTTTCATTCGCCCAGTGGTACCGCCTCTAATGTGTTTGATGTATATCCTTAACCATTGTGTATCCTTGTATGTGTGTGTGTGTGTGCGTGATTTTTGCTTTCCTAAGTGGCATTATGCTATAAATCTTGTTCTGTTTCCTACTATTCTCACCCAACAGCATGATTTGAGGCCACCCCTGTTGGTATATGTGTAAATCTAATTCAGTGTTTTACACATGATAGGTTGGGTCCCAGTAGCGGCTGGTGAGATCAATTTGGCAGGGCATAATCACCACTTATAATAAACGAATACAATGTAATAGGCAATATCAGAGTGCCTCAAACATAATTAGGGTAAATGTTGTTTCATGAATTTTTTTTCAAAAAGAGATAGATACAGGTTGCAAAGTAAAAAGTATTTCTTAGGTGAGTCCCAGGAAAGTTTGAATGGTCTGGTTCATTGCTTCTTTTTTTTTTTTTTTTTTGCGCTACGTGGGCCTCTCACTGTTGTGGCCTCTCCCGCCATGGAGCACAGGCTCTGGACGCGCAGGCTCAGCGGCCATGGCTCACGGGCCCAGCCGCTACGCGGCATGTGCGATCTTCCTGGACCGGGTCACGAACCCGTGTCCCCTGCATCGGCAGGCGGACTCTCAACCACTGCGCCACCAGGGAAACCCCAGATCACTCTTTATCTTGACTTACATTGCTAACTATATGGATGGACATTGTAATAACATGTAATTCTTTTTTAAAAAAAAGAAATTTATTTATTTAGTTAGTTTTGGCTGCGTTCTGTCTTTGTTGCTGCATGCGGGCTTTCTCTTGTTGAGGCGAGCAGGGGCTTCTCATTGCGGTGGCTTCTCTTGTTGCAGAGCACGGGCTGTAGGCGTGCAGGCTTCAGTAGTTGTGGCACGCGGACCCAGAAGTTGTGGCGCATGGGCTTAGCTGTTCCGCGTCATGTGGGATCTTCCCTGACCAGGGCTCAAACCCGTGTCCGCTGCACAGGCAGGTGGATTATTAACCACTGCACCACCAGGGAAGTCCCTGTGGCTTTTTACTGTTGATGTGACCCTGGTCCCCTGGCTGAAGGAGGGCTTGTCAGGTTCCTCCACTATGAAGTTCCTCTTTCCCCCAGTCCATTCTGTCTGTACCATTTGCAAGGGTGTCACTAGGCACAGCCCATGTTTAAGGGGTGGGAAGCTGTGCTCCACATCCCTGGCAGTTATAACATTTATATTAATTTTTTGGGTTTATGCCTGAAGGATTCCCACGCTCCCATATTATCTATTTATTTTTTCCAGAAAAATAGCTATAAAATTGACTGTGAGTTTACAAAACGATGCTCCACCTCGGTAATGATCGGAGGGATGCTGGATGCAACCATCTATGCCTTGAATAGTGTCTGGCATGTAGTCTGTGCTCCGTAAATATTTGTCAGTGAGTAAGACTTAAAAGCTGTGAGGGAGGACATGCAGAGTGTCACCGGTGGCAAAGCAGAGTGAAGAGCAAGGGAACATGCCACAAGGAAGGGACGTGCCTGGCACTTTTGAGGACCCTCAGGAATGCTGTGTGTTTGAAGTTAAGTGAGCAGGGGACAGAGTCCTGGGGGTTGTGAACAGGCTTGTCAGCCGTTGAAAGGACTTTGGCTTCTACTCTGGGTGAAATGCCAGGGAAGGGTTTTAAGCAGAGGAGGGACATCATCTGACTTACTCTGGCTGCTGTCCCACAAATGGTCTGAAGGGGCAAAAGGAGAATCAGGGGGCCGATTAGGAGATTGCCGTAGTGAACCAGGTGGGAGCTCAGGCAGGTTGTAGGTGTGTCTTTACAGGTTCAATAAGGGCCAGCCCCACAGGTGTGACACTTTTGCTGTCACACTGGGTCCTTTGCTGAGAAAAGCCTGTGCTTGTTTTCATGCTCTGCTGTTACCATCTTGAAATATTTTTTCCAGCTTTATTGAGATACAATTAACATAACACTTTGTCAGCTTAAAGTGTACAACATAGTTATTTGATAAACCTGTATATATTGTGAAACAATGACCATAGGTTATTTAACTATTTATTTTTTGTGTGATGAGCACATTTGAGATCTACGTTCTTAGCACCTTTCAAGAATATAATAGTTTTGTTAAGTATAGTCACCGTGATGTACGTTGGATTTCCCAAAACTTATTCATCTTATAACTGGAAGTTTATACTCTCTGACCACCATCTCCTCATCTTCCCCACTTCCCAGGCCCTGCCAACAACCATTCTATTCTCTGTTTCTCTTTTAGAGTTTGGCTCTTTTAGAATACACATACATATAAGGTTATACAGTTCTACTTTTAATTTTTTTTAAAGTTTACAGTGTGATCTGAACCATTTATATGCTGCAGTCTGATTACCACCATAGCTTTACTTAACATCTATATCACATCCCATAATTATAATTTATTTTTGGTGAGAACATTTATGATCCAGCATCTTAGCAATTTTGAGATATATAAAACAGTGTTGTCGTTTCTGATCACTGTGCTGCGTGTTAGGTCTACGTAACTTATTCATCTTCTAGTATCAAGTTTGTGCCTTTTAACAACATCTCCCCAATTTCTCCACCCCTCACCCCCTGGTAAGCACCATTCTACTCTCTGTTGCTAAGGGTTTGGTTTTAGAGTCCATATATAGGTAATATTCAATATTTGTCTTTGTCTGGCTTATCTCACTAAGTATAATGCCCTCAAGGCTCATCCATGATGTCTCAAATGGCAGGGTTTTCTTCTTTCTTTCTTTTTTTTTCCTTCTTTCTTAAGGCTGAATAATATCCCATTGTATGTAAACACCACATCTTCTTTATTGATTCCTCTGTTGTGAATAATGATGCAATAAACATGCGAGTGCAGATATACATTTGATACCTTGCTTTTATTTCCTTTTGCTATATACCAGGATGTGGTATTGCTGCAGCATATGGTCCTATATTTAATTTTTTGAGCAACCTCTAGTTTTTCCATAGTGACTAAACTATTTATATCCCCACCAACAGTGCACAAGGGTTCCCTTTTTTCCGTACTCTCACCAATGCTTACCTCTTGTCTTGATAATAGTAATTCTAAAGCTGTGAGATGATACCTCATTGTGGTTTTGATTTGTATTTCCCTACTTTTTAGGGATGTTGAGCATCTTTTCATGTACTTGTTGACCGTTCAGAAGTCTTCTTTGGAAAAGTATGTATCCAATTCTACTGCCCATTTTTAAATTGGATTTTGTTTGCTGTTTTTGCTTGTTTGTTTTTGCTGTTGAGTTGTATGAGTCCAATATAAACAGATTTTGGATACTAACCTTTTATCCAATATATGCTTTGAGAACATATTCTCCTTTTTCTGTATTCTCCCTTAACATTTTGTTGATTGTTTCTTTTGCTGTGCAAAAGCTTTTTAGGTAGATGTAGATCCACTTACTGATTTTTTACCTTTGTTGCTTATGCTTTTAGGGTCATATCCAAAACAATCATTGACAAGACCAATGTTAAGGCACTTCTCCTCTATGTTTCCTTCTAGGAGTTTTAGGGTATCAGTCCTTATGTTTGTCTCTAATCCATTTTGATTAATATTTGTGAGTGCTATAAGATAAGGGTCTAATTTCATTTTTATGCATGTGGTTTTCTCAATTTTCCCAACAGCATTTGTTGAAGATGCTATTCTTTCTCCATTCACAATAGCATCAAAGCCAATAAAATAGTTAGGAATAAATTTAACCAAGGAAGGGATATAATTGTACAGTAAACACTTGAAGATTTTGATGAAAAAAATTGAAGAAGAAAAAATAAAATAGAAAGATATACTATGCCCATGGATCAGAAGAATTAATATCATTCAGATGTCCATACTACACATCTATAGATTCAATTAAATCTCTATCAAAATTCTAATGACATTTTTCACAGATATAGAAAAAAAAATCTTAAACTTTGTCAAACGAAAGACCCCAAACAGCCAAAGCAATCCTGAGAAAGGACAAGTTGGGAGGCATCAAACTTCCTGATTTAAAACTATATTACAGAGATACAGTAATTAAGACAGTATGGTACTGGCAAGAAAATAGTCACATAGTCAGTGGAACAGAATAGAGAGCCCAGAAATAAACTCCTGCATATAAAGTCAACTAATATTTGAGAAGGGAGTCACACATACTCAATGGGCAAATGATAGTCTCTTCAACAAATGGTACTGGGACAACAAAATGACTACTTTTAATTTTTTGAGGAACCTCCATACTGTTTTTCACAGTGGCTGTAGTAATTTACATTTTCACCAAAAAGGATTTCCTTCTGTCCACATCCTTGCAAACAATTGTAATCTCTTGTCTCTTTGACTGTAGCCATTCTAACAGGTGTGAGGTGGTATCTCATTACAGTTTTGATTTGCATTTCTGTGATGATGAATGATGCTGAACACCTTTTCATGTACCTGTTGGACACTTGTACTATTTTTTGAAAAGTGTCTAATCAGATCTTTTAACCAGTTTTAATCAGATTATTTGTTTTTGTTTGTTTGCTGTTGTGTGATTTATTTATATACTTTGGTAATTACCATTTATGGTAAGACGGTTTGTTAATATTTTCTCCCATTCCATGTGTTGCCTTTTCATTCTTTGGATTATTTCTTTTACTGTGCAGAAGGTTTTTGTGTTGACATAGTCCCACTTGTTTATTTCTCCTTTTGTTGCCTGTTATTTTGGGGTCATATGCAAAAAATAATTATTGCCAAGACCAATGTCAAGGAGCTTTACTCCTATATTTTCTTTTAGGATTTTTATTGTTTCAAGTCCTACATTTAAATATTTAATCCATTTTGAGGTAAATTGTGTTAATGATGTAAGATAAGGCTCCAATTCCATTCTTTTTGATTCCTACGATTGTACCAGTTTACACTTCCACCAAAAGTACATAAGAGTTGCCCTTTTTTTTCCTTCACATAACCATTCTAGCAGGTATGAAGTGATATCTCATTGTGGTTTTGATTCGCACTTCCCTGATATTTAGATGAGCATCTTTTCACGTATCTGTTTGTCGTTTGGATGTCTTCTTTGGAGAAATGTCTATTCAAGTCTTTATCCCAGATTTTTATTTTTTTAGCCATTGAGCTTTATATATGCTTTATGTATTTTGGATAAAGCCCGTATCAGAAAGATGGTTTCCACATATGTTCTCCCATTCCGTAGGTTTCCTTTGTATTTGCTGATTGTTTATTTTGCTATGTAGAGGTGTTGTTTTTTAGTTTAATGTTTTTTGCTTGTTTGTTATTTTAGTTTTTATTTCATATGAAACAAGTTCCACTTGTTTATTTTGGTTTTTGTCACTTGCACCCTTGGTACAAATATCCAAAAAGTCTTTGTCAAAACCAGTATCAAAGACGCAAGAGGGAGGAGATATGGGGAGATATGTATACGTACAGCTGATTCACTTTGTTATAAAGCAGAAACTAACACACCATTGTAAAGCAACTATACTCCAAGAAAGATGTTAATAAAAAAAACCCAATATCAAGGAGTTTATTCCTTAGGTTTTCTTCAAGTAACAGAAGAAGTAATAGTTTGGCGTCTTACATTTAAGCCTTTAGCCCATTTGGGGTTAATTTTTGTGAGTGGTAGAAGAAAGCGGTTTATTTCATTCTTCTGCTTGTAGTTCTCCAGTTTTTCCAGCACATTTATTGAAGAAACTGTTCTTTTACCATTGCATCTCTTGGCTCCCTTGTCAAATATTTGTTGACCATGTATGAGCTGGTTTATTTCTGGGCTCTTGATTCTGTTCCATTTGTCTATGTCTCTATTTTTTGCCAGTATCATACTGTTTTGATTACTATAGCTTTGTAATAAAGTTTGAAATCAGGAATTGTGATGCCTACAGATTTGTTCTTTTTTCTCCAGATTGATTTGGTTATTAGGGGTGTTTTGTGGTTTCATACAGCTTTTAGCGTGGTTTTCTTTATTTCTGTGCAAAAGTCATTGGAATTTTGATAGGAATTGCATTGAATCTATAGATGGCTTTGTATAGTATGGACATTTTAACAATATTAATTCTTCCATTCCACGGTCACGAGAACTCTTTCCATTTATTTGTATCTTCTGAAGTTTCTTTCATCGAGGTCTTGTAGTTTTATAGATATTTCACCTACTTGGTTTAATTTATTCCTAAGTGTTTTATCTATTTTTGAGGCTATTGTAAATATGATTGTCTTCCTTACTTCTTTTTTCAAATTGTTTGTGGTTGGTATATTAGAACACAGCTGTTGGTACTTCCCTGGTGGCACAGTGGTTAAGAATCCGCCTGCCAATGCAGGGGACATGGGTTTAATCCCTGGTCTGGGAAGATCCCACATGCCACGGAGCAACTAAGCCCGTGCACCACAACTACTGAACCTGCACTCTAGAGCCCGTGAGCCACAACCGCTAAGGCCATGTACCACAACTCCTGAAGCCCATGCACTCTAGGGCCCATGTGCCGCAACTTCTGAGCCTGCGTGCTGCAACTACTGAAGCCCACACACCTAGAGCCTGTGCTCCGCAGCAAGAGAAAACACTGCAATAAGAAGCCTGCATGCCGCAATGAAGAGTAGCCCCCACTCACAGCAACTAGAGAAAGCCTGTACGCATCAGTGAAGACCCAACTCAGCCAAAAATAAATAAATAAATAAAATAAAACACAGCTGTTTTTTCTACGTTGATTTTGTATCCTGCAACTTGACTAAATTTGTTTATTAGATATAATGTTTTTTTGGTGGAATCTTTAAGATTTTTCATATATAAGATGATATTAAATGCAAACAGAGACAGTTTTACTTCATCCTTTCCAATTTGGATTTCTTTTATTTCCTTGTCTTGCCTAATTGAAATGGCTAGGACTTCCAGCACCATATTGAAAAGGAGTGATGAGAATTGACATGCTTGGTTTTTTTCCTATTTTTAGCAGAAAATCTTTCAGAATTTCACCATTGAGGATAATGTTTGCTGTGAATTTGTTCTTTATGGCCTTTATTATGTTGAGGTACATTTTTCTAAACCAGTTTTGGAAGGATGTTCAATTTTGTCAAGTGCCTTTTCTGTGTCTATTGAAATTACCATATGATTTTTATGTTTTATTCTATTAATGTGGTGCATCACATATTTTAATTTACATATTTTATTTAATTTACATTGAAGCATCCTTGCACCCCAGGGATAAATCCCACTTGGTCATGCATGGTGTATGATCCTTTTTGTATACCATTGAATTTGGTTTGCTAGTATTTTGTTGAGAATTTTTGCATTTATATTCATCAGGGATACTTCCCTTTTTTTTTTTTCTTTTTTTCTGGTAGTGTGCTTATGTAGGTTTGGTATCAAAGTTACGTTGGACCCATAAAATGAGTTTGGGAATGTTCCTCCTCTTAATTTTTTGGGAAGAGTTTGTGATAGATTTGTATTAATTCTTATTTAAGTGTTTGGTAGAACTTCCCAGTGAAGCCATCTCATCTTTACCTTTTTCTGTTTGTAGGTTTTTGATTAATGATACAATCTCTTCACTCATCACTGATCTGTTTAGATTTTCTATTTTGTTTTGATTCAGCCTTGGTAGGTTTCTAGGAATTTGTTTATTTCTTCTAGTTTATCCAATTTGTTGGAGTATACTTATTAATACTTGTCACTCATGATGTTGTATTTCCGTTGTATCAGTTGCAGTTTCTCATCGTTCATTTCTGATTTTGTGTATTTGAGTATTCTCTTTTATTCTTAGTATAGATAAAAGTTTGTCAATTTTGCTTATCTTTTAAGAAAAGCACACTTTGCATGGATGTTTTCTATTGTTTTCATGGTCTCTATTAATATCTACTCTGATATTTCATTCCTTTTGCTTCGTATGTGCTTAGTTTTTTGCTTTTTTTCCTACTTCCTTTAAGGGTAAAGTTAGATTGTTTATTTCTGAACTTTTTTTCTTACTGTAGGTGTTTATAATGATAAACTTCTTAATTACAGCTGTTTTTGTTGCATCCTGTAAGTTTTGCGAAGTTGTATTTCCATTTTATTTTGGTATATATAGATATATATATCTATATATACACATATATAGATATATAGATCTATATCTATCTCTATATATGTATATTTGAAAGACATTATTGTAAAGCTGATGTAACGTTTTCCAGTTTTATTGAGGTATAATTGACCTATGATTTGTCATACATATATTGTGAAATGATTACCACAATACAATTTGTTAACATACATCATCTCATCTAAAAAGATTCTTTTTTAATAGTACATATATGTTGTATATGTATATAGCAATGAGCTTCATCATTTTGGGGGAATTGGATCTGGCTAGGGCTTGGCCCTTATAATGAAGTTTGATGTCTTTTTCTACTTTTCAGGTGCGGTATTGACATGGTTGTCTGGGAAAGTTATTTACTTTCTAGTAATTTCAGAGATACAGAAAACTTGCAGTAGCAGTGCAATGTACACTTTATCTCTAAGCTCAGATTCCTCAGTCATCATTGATTTTCCACATCTGCCAATCTAAATGAAAACCTCCAGTGTGTTCGACCTCAAACAGAGACACTCTCCCAGTAGACCACCGCCAAATGAGGAATTATTATGGTTTTCACTTTATAATCCCATCCACAGGCCCTGTTCAACTTTCACCACTTGCCCCAACTATATGGAAATGTGGTTTTCTATTCTGATCCAGTTTACCTTTTCTGGAACAGTTCTTGAGACTTTCCCTTATTTATAAAACCTTGATGGATTTAAAGTGCGTAAATGAATACGATCTGGGTGGTCTTTGCTGTATGGCTTCTTTCTCTTAGGATGTTTTCAGTGTTCATTCATGTTGTAGCATGTATCAGTACTTTATTCATATTTGTCATTGTGATTAAATCCATACAACATAATGTTTACCATTTAAACCACTTTAAGTATATAGTTCTACGACATTAACCACATTTACATTCATTAAACACCAACCCTCTTCAGCCCCTGGGAATCACATTCTACTTTCTTTCTTTGAATTTGACTTATTTGGATATCTCATACTAGTGGAATCATAGCATGTGTGTACCTTTTTGGTCTGGTTTGTTTCAGTTAACATAATGACTTTAAGGTTCATCTACATTGTAGCATACCTTAAGTTTAAAGGCTGAATCATATTCCATTGTGTATATACCACAACTCGTTTATGGAATCATCTATCCATGGACACTTGGATTCCTTCCATCTTTGACCAATATGAATAGTACTGGTATGAATATGAGTGTACAAATATGTGTTTCAGTCCCTGCTTTCAAACCTTTTGGGTATACACCCCGAAGTGGAATTGACATATCATGTGTTAATTTCACGTTTAAGTTTTTGCTATAATATTTTCCACAGTGGCTGCACCATTTCACTTTATTTTTTACATAGCAGAAAAATGCAAGTCTTTGAATCTACCCTATTTTTCATATCCACTCATCCACTGATGGAATTTTGTATGGTTTCTACCTTTTGGGCTATTGTGAATAATGTTGCTATGAATATTTGTGTACCAGTTCTTGTTTGAACACCTGTTTTCAGTTCATTGACGTATATATCTAGGATTGGAGTTTTTGAAATAAACGGTAATTATATTTTCATCTTTTTGAGAAAATGCCAAACCGTTGTACATATAGTCTGTACCGTTTTCCATTTCCACAAGCAAACCATAAGGGTCCCAATTTGTCAACATTGTTGCTAATATTTTTATTGGTTCTTGATTATAATCATTTAGTGAATGTGACTAAATATTGCACTGCAGTTTTAATTAGTATTTCCGTAACAACATAAAAGAAGTATACCTAAGATAATTTTATTAGAAACTCAAACCTCAGGATACTGATTTGTAGCCATAGCTGTTGCATAACCAAAAACTATTAACAGTCACCCTAAATAAATTTAAAAAACCATTAATCCCAAAAATGAAACATCAAAATTCATTGCAATAATACAACCAGTTCTACCATGGAAATAAATCCAAACCCACTACAAATCTGTGAAGGTTTGGAAGAAAAACCTTATAAAACTAACAACAAAAATAGTACTTAAACTCCTATGTATGTCATCATTATTCTTACACGGAATGGAACCATGCCAATGTAATGAAAAATCATCGTTGTTTTTCAACTATAAGAACACTAGTGATCAACATTTGAAGATTCCACACAGTAATCAAAATCATTAACAGTGCATTTATTGATCTACCAGTCCCATCAAATATCTCAGCACAATGAAATGCCCATTCTTTGCTTTGTATTTGTTTAATTTTGCAAATCATAACAGGTTTATTTCTAGCAATACACATCAGGTACAATAACTGTCTTCTAATCCATAATTCGTATGTAACAAGATGTAAACAACCTATGAATTATTTGATAGTTTCATGAAAACAGAGCTTCTATATTCTTGTTTTTTGAATTTTATTTTATATATATTTTTTATACAGCAGGTTCTTATTAGTTAACCATTTCATACATATTAGTGTATATATGTCAATCCCAACCTCCCAATTCATCCGCCCCCCCAGCTTTCCCCTTTGGGGTCCATACAATTGTTCTCTACATCTGTGTCTCAATTTCTGCCCTGCAAACTGGTTCATCTGTACCATTTTTCTAGGTTCCACATATATGCATTAATATACGATTTTTGTTTTTCTCTTTCTGACTTACTTCAATCTGTATGACAGTGTCTAGATCCATCCATGACTCTACAAATGACCCAGTTTTGTTCCTTTTTATGGCTGAGTAATATTCCATTGTATATATGTACCACATCTTCTTCATCCATTTGTCTGTCGATGGGCATTTAGGTAGCTTCCATGTCCTGGCTATTGTAAATGGTGCTGCAGTGAACATTGGGGTGCATGTGTCTTTTTGAATTATGGTTTTCTCTGGGTATAGGCCCAGTGGTGAGATTGCTGGGTCATATGGTAATTCTATTTTTAGTTTTTTAAGGAACCTCCATAGTGGCTGTATCAACTTACATTTCCACCAACAGTGCAAGAGGGTTCCCTTTTCTCCACACCCTCTTACAAACAACAGCATTTGTTGTTTGTAGATTTTCTGATGATGCCCATTCTAACTGGCATGAGGTGATACCTCATTGTAGTTTTGATTTGCATTTCTCTAATAACTAGTGATGTTGAGCAGCTTTTCATGTGCTTCTTGGCCATCTGAATGTCTTCTTTGGAGAAATGTCTATTTAGGTCTTCTGCCCATTTTGGGATTGGGTTGTTTGTTTTTTTTTAATATTGAGCTGCATGAGCTGTTTATATATTTTGGAGATTAATCCTTTGTCCATTGATTCGTTTGCAAATATTTTCTCCCATTCTGAGGGTTGTCTTTTCATCTTGTTTGTAGTTTGCTTTGCTGTCCTAAAGCATTTAAGTTTCATTAGGTCCCATTTGTATTTATTTCCATTTCTCTAGAAGGTGGATCAAAAAAGTTCTTGCCGTGATTTATGTCAAAGAGTGTTCTTCCTAAGTTTTCCTCTAAGAGTTTTATAGTGTCCAGTCTTACTTAGGTCTTTAATCCATTTTGAGTTTATTTTTGTGTATAGTGTTAGGGAGTGTTCTAATTTCATTCTTTTACATGTAGCTGTCCGGTTCTCCCAGCATCACTTATTGAAGAGACTGTCTTTTCTCCATTGTATATCCTTGCCTCCTTTGTCATAGATTAGTTGACCATAGGTGCGTGGGTTTATCTCTGGGCTTTCTATGCTGTTCCATTGATCTATATTTCTGTTTTTGTTCCAGTATCATATTGTCTTGATTACTGTCGCTTTGTAGTATAGTCTGAAGTCAGGGAATCTGATTCCTCCAGCTCCTTTTTTTTTCCCTCAAGACTGCCTTGGCTATTCGGGGTCTTTTGTATCTCCATACAAATTTTAAGATTTTTTGTTCTAGTTCTGTAAAAAATGTCACTGGTAATTGGTAGGTTTATTCCTAGGTATTTTATCCTTTTTATTGCAATGGTAAATGGGAGTGTTTCCTTAATTTCTCTTTCAGATTTTTCATCATTAGTGTATAGGAATGCAAGAGGTTTCTGTGCATTACAGAAAGTTGTATCCTGCAACTTTAGCAAATTCATTGATTAGCTCTAGTAGTTTTCTGTTGGCATCTTTAGGATTCTCTATGTATAGTATCATATCATCTGCAAACAGTGACAGTTTTACTTCTTGTTTTCAAAATTGTATTCTTTTTATTTCTTTTTCTTCTCTGATGGCCATGGCTAAAACTTCCAAAACTATGTTGAATAAGAGTGGTGAGAGTGGGCAACCTTGTCTTGTTCCTGATCTTAGAGGAAATGCTTTCAGTTTTTCACCATTGAGAATGATGTTGGCTGTGGGTTTGTTGTATATGGCCTTTTTTATGTTGAGGTAGGTTCCCTCTATGCCCACTTTCTGGAGAGTTTTTATCATAAATGGGTGTTGAATTTTGTCAAAAGCTTTTTCTGCATCTATTGAGATGATCATATAGTTTTTCTTCTTCAATTTGCTAATATGGTGTATCACATTGATTGACTTGAGTATATTGAAGAATCCTTGCACCCCTGGGATAAATCCCACTTGAACATGGTGTATGATCCTTTTAATGTGTTGTTGGATTCTGTTTGCTAGTATTTTGTTGAGGATTTTTGCATCTATATTCATCAGTGATATTGGTTTGTAATTTTTTTTTGTAGTATCTTTGTCTGGTTTTGGGATCAGTGTGATGGTGGCCTCATAGAATGAGTTTGGGAGTGTTCCTTCCTCTGCAATGTTTTCGAAGAGTTTGAGAAGGATGGGTGTTATCTGTTCTCTAAATGTTTGATAGAATTCACCTGTGAAGCCATCTGGTCCTGGACTTTTATGTGTTGGAAAATTTTAAATCCCAGTTTCAATTTCATTACTGGTGATTGGTCTGTTCATATTTTCTATTTCTTCCTGGTTCAGTCTTAGAAGGTTATACCTTTCTAAGGATTTGTCCATTTCTTCCAGGTTGTCTGTTTTATTGGCATAGCGTTGCTTGTGGTAGTCTCTTAGGATGCTTTGTATTTCTGTGGTATCTGTTGTAAGGTCTCCTTTTTCATTTCTAATTTTATTGATTTGAGTCCTCTCCCTCTTTTTCTGGATGAGTCTGGCTAATGTTTTATCAATTTTGTTTATCTTCTGAAAGAACCAGCTTTTAGTTTTATTGATCTTTCCTATTGTTTTCTTTGTTTCTATTTTATTTATTTCTGCTCTGATCTTTATGATTTCTTTCCTTCTACTAACTTTGGGTTTTGTTTGTTCTTCTTTCTCTAGTTCCTTTAGGTGTAAGGTTAGATTGTTTATTTGAGATGTTTGTTGTTTCTTGAGGTAGAATTGTATTGCTATAAACTTCCCTCTTAGAACTGCTTTTGCTGCATCCCATAGGTATTGGATCATCATGTTTTCATTGTCATTTCTCTCTATGTATTTTTTGACTTCCTCTTTGATTTCTTCAGTGATCTCTTGGTTATTTAGTAACGTATTGTTCAGCCTCCATGTGTTTGTGTTTTTTTGTGTTTTTTTCCCTGTAATTGATTTCTAATCTCATAGCGTTGTGGTCAGAAAAGATGCTTGATATGATTTCAATTTTCTTAAATTTACTGAGGCTTGATCTGTGACCCAAGGTGCAATGTATCCTGCAGAATGTTCGGTGTGCACTCGAGGAGAAAGTGTAATCTGCTGTTTTTGGATGGAATGTCCAATAAATATCAATTAAATCTATCTGGTCTATTGTGTCATTTAAAGCTTGTGTTTCCTTCTTAATTTTCTGTTTGGATGATCTGTCCATTGGTGTAAGTGAGGTGTTAAAGTCCCCCACTATTGTTGTGTTACTGTCGGTTTCCTCTTTTATAGCTGTTAGCAGTTGCCTTATGTATTGACGTGCTTCTATGTTGGGTGCATGTATATTTATAATTGTTTTATCTTCTTCTTGGATTGATCCCTTGATCATTATGTAGTGTCCTTCCTTGTCTCTTACAACATTCTTTATTTTAAAGTCTATTTTATGTGATATGAGTATTGCTACTCCAGCTTTCTTTTGATTTCCATTTGCATGGAATATCTTTTTCCATCCCCTCACTTTCAGTCTGTATGTGTCCCTAGATCTGAAGTGGCTCTCTTGAAGACAACATATATATGGGTCTTGTTTTTTGTATCCATTCAGCGAGCCTGTGTCTTTTGGTTGGAGCATTTAATCCATTCACGTTTAAAGTAATTATCGATATGTATGTTCCTATTACCATTTTCTTAATTGTTTTAGGTTTGTTTTTTAGGTCCTTTTGTTCTCTTGTGTTTCCCGCTTAGAGAAGCTCCTTTAGCATTTGTTGTAGAGCTGGTTTGGTGGTGCTGAATTCTTTTAGGTTTTGCTCCATCGAATCTGAATGAGATCCTTGCTGGGTAGAGTAATCTTGGTTGTACGTTCTTCCCTTTCATCATTTTAAATATATCATGCCACTCCCTTCTGGCTTGTAGAATTTCTGCTGAGAAATCAGCTGTTAACCTTATGGGAGTTCCCTTGTATGTTATTTGTCGTTTCCCCTTGCTGCTTTCAATAATTTTTCTTTGTCTTTAATTTTTTCCAAATTGATTACTATGTGTCTCGGTGTGTTTCTCCAGTATGGGACTCTCTGCCCTTCCTGGGCTTGGGTGGCTATTTCCTTTCCCATGTTAGGGAAGTTTTCGACTATAACCTCTTCAAATATTTTCTTGGGTCCTTTCTCTTCTCCTCTCCTTCTGGGACCCCTATAATGCAAATGTTGTTGCATTTAATGTTGTCCCAAAGGTGTCTTAGGCTGTCTTCATTTTTTTCATTCTTTATTCTGTATTCTGCTCTGCAGCAGTGAATTCCACCATTCTGTCTTCCAGGTCACTTATCCGTTCTTCTGCCTCAGTTATTCTGCTATTGATTCCTTCTCGTGTAGTTTTCATTTCAGTTATTGTATTGTTCATCTCTGTTTGTTTGTTCTTTAATTCTTCTAGGTCTTTGTTATGCATTTCTTGCATCTTCTCGATCTTTGCCTCCATTCTTTTTCCGAGGTCCTGGATCATCTTCACTATCATTATTCTTTATTCTTTTTCTGGAAGGTTGCCTATCTCTACTTCATTTAGTTGTTTTTCTGGGGTTTTATCTTGTTCCTTCATCTGGTACATAGCCCTCTGCCTTTTCATCTTGTCTATATTTCTGTGAATGTGGTTTTCATTCCACAGACTGCAGGATTGTAGTTCTTCTTGTTTCTGCTGTCTGCCCTCTGGTGTATGAGGCTATCTAAGAGGCTTGTGCAAGTTTCCTGATGGGAGGGACTGGTCTATATTCTTTAATTGCTTATTTATTCATGTAGCATGAGGCCTGCATTGTGGATCTTACCCCTTCTTAGAAACATGAAACATCAGAATCATATTACTGTTTTATTAATAGCCATAGCATTTATAGGTTACCTCTTACCATGAGGCTAAATGTCCTTTGGAGGAAAAACAGTCATTACAAATTTCCGTTCAGCAGTTCCTTACATTGGCACTAAGGTAGTCAGAGGAGTCAAAGGAGAATTCTCAGTTGATGAAACCACCCTTACCTGATTCTTCGCCTTCCACTTTATTCTCCCATTTTTAATTGCAGCTTTAACAGTTGTTTACTTATTAGTCCTTCACGAAATAGACTCTAATAATCCAACAGGGATCTTATCCAGTATGGGCAAAATCTCATTTCATCCATACTACAAAATAAAGGATATCTTGGTTGCTTTATTCTTATTAATAATCTTACTAATACTAGTAGTAGTCTCATCTGACCTTCTAGGAGACCCAGCAAATTATACTCCAGCTAAGCCCTTCAATATTCCCCCTCACATGAAACCAGAATGATAGTTTTAATTTGCATGTGCAATTCTGAGATCCATTCAGAGTGAATAGGAGGTGTATTAATCTTCTCAATCATGATTTTAGCTATGTTCCAATACAGCAAAAGAATAAAGTATAACATTCTGACCTCTTAGCTAATGTTTATTTGGATTCCTAGTAGTGGGCCTATTAGCATTTACATGTATTGGAAGGCAATCCATTGATCACCTATTTATTATCATCAGACAACTAGCATCTATTCTATACTTTCTTCTAATTCTTGTCCTCATACCACTAATAAGTGTTATTGAAAATAACCTCCTAAAATTAAGAGTCTTTTTTAGAAACAGCAACATTTCTCCCTAAGACTCAAGGAAGAAGCTCCAGCTCTCTCATCAGCACCCAAAGCTGAATTTCTGCTTAAACTATTCCCTGAACAATTTGCTTAGGGGACATAAACACTATTGTTGAGTGCTATATATAAGTATTAAAAATTGACATCGTAAAAACTAACATTACTATGTAATTTGAGAATTATATGCCCTTCCACATATATAAGTACAATACATATGCTTTATCATATATAATACATAATATGTGTAATTGTGAATTATCTCATGTGTATAAGCATGTACATCAGTGTACTGACGTTATATAACCCATTAAACATTTCAGTGCACACTAGGTTCCAGCCTCTGTGAGTTTTTACAGGGGTAATTGAAGTGATTAATACTATATAGTACATATGTGTATTAATCATACATAATACATCGTCAAATCATTTCCAGTCAACATGCTTATCATTGCTGATAACTAGGACTTAATGATGAAGCCACGAGAAACCATCACCTTGCCCCAAAATGTGTCTGTCTGCATTTCTGGCCCATGAACCATACAGATTTCTATAGATGAACTATATCTGGCATCTTGTCCTTACTTCAGGGTCGTCTCACCTTCAGGGCCGTAGCACCTACTCTTTCCCCTTAAATAGGACGTCACAATGGACTCGTGACTAATCAGGCCATGCTCACACATAACTGCTTTCATGCATTTGGAATTTTTTAATTTTGGGGGGTGCTGACTCAGCTATGGGCATCAGTGGCCTTAACACAGTCAAGCAACTTGTAGCTGAAATTAAATTGAGTATTATTTACCAGCATCATTCACCATAACGTGTCATTGAGTCAGTGGTCACAGAACATAGAGCAATTACACACATAAGTGCACATGCACATTTCAGGTAAATAGCTTGCTTAATCAAACCCTCTTACCTCCTGCTAAATCTCATACTTTGTATGCCATCAACAACCTGCCAGACTCCTAAAACAAGGCCAACATATAACTATATAAGATTTAGTTAACTTATCTAACAGTCATATTGCCCTCACTTCTCCAACCCAAAGTTAGTTAACTGCAAGCTAGCCTCCTAACTGTACCAATTACTTAGATATGTAAGGCTTATAAGGACAGACAACCCATAGTTCTGCCATTTACTCTGAACAAAAGCAAAAATAAATGTCCGTGAGGTGCCACCTCACGCCAGTCAGAATGGTCATCATTAAAAGTCTACACGTACTAAATGCAGGAGCAACAGGAACCCTCCTACCCTGTTACTGGGCATGTAAATTGGTACAGCCACTATGGAGAACAGTATGGAGGTTCCTAAAACAACTGAAAATAGAGTTACCGTATGATCCAGCAATCCCACTCCTCGGCATATATCTGGAAAAGGCAAAAAACTAATTCAAAAAGATACATGCGCCCCAGTGTTCATAGCAGCACTGTTTACAATAGCCAAGATGTGGAAGCAACCTAAATGTCCATCGACAGATGAATGGATAAAGAAGATGTGATATACATACACACACACAGACACACACACACATACACATGCACACACACACACACACTGGAATATTACTCAGCCATAAAATAGAAATAATACCATTTGTAGCAACATGGATGGAACTAGAGATTATACTGAATGAAGTAAGTCATAGAATGACAAATGTAATATGATTTCACTCATATGTGGAATGTAAAAAATTTGATACAAATGAACTTACTTACAAAACAGAAACAGATTCACAGACATAGAAAACAAATTTATGGTTTCCGAAGGGAAAAGGTGGGGAGGGATAAATTAGGAGTTTGGGATTAAGATACATACTACTATATATAAAATAAACAACAAGGACCTACTGTATAATACAGGGAACTCTATTCAGTATCTTGTAATAATCTATAATGGAAAAGAATCTGAAAAAGAATAGCCCTATAAATATGAAAAAATATATGAAAAACGTAATTTAAAAGATAATATTCTCCCAACACTAACAGTCATCATAGCACTACTCAACATATGTTTATACATGTGGCTAAAATCCTCCACACCAGTAACTATACTTTCATTGATAAACAACAGAAACATAAAATGAGAATTCGAACATACAAAGTAAATAAACTTCCTATCATTACTAATCCTAATAGCCACATTATTACTACCCTTAACACCCATTCGATCAGTGCTGGACTAGGAACTTGGGTTAATATAGACCAAGAGATTTAGAAGGTGTAAGGAAGTATAATTTACTTAATTCCTTAAAATAAGGATTACAGAACTCTATACCAATTGAATACAAATCAGTTTAAGTTAAATCCTTACTGTATTGATGTGCTTCCATCCCACACACATTTTGTTGACAGGTAAATCCTGTAGTCAACTGGCATCAATCTGTTTCTCCTGCCATCCAGAAGGAAAAGGTGGGAAAAGGATTGGCAACATTGAAGGTGATGTTTTTTTTTTTTTTTTGGATTTGCAATTCACCACAGGGCTTGGCAAAAAGAGGGCATAACCTGTCTTTAGATTTACATTCCCAGGCTTGCTCAGCCATTTTACGTATGTTGACACACTGCTGATTATTCTGAACAAATCACAAAGATCAGCACTTTATATTTACTATTTGGTGCTTGAGCTGGAATAGTAGACACCCCTTTGCATCCATTACTCCATGCTGTAGTAGGTGAACCTGAAGCAGTACCTGAAGACGAACGAATTTACAGTGTCGTCATAACATGCCATGCATTTGTAATCATGTATTTAGTTATGCCCTTTATAATTGGAGGACTTGGAAACTGACTTGTCCCACTAATAATTGGAGTACCCAATGCAGCATTTCCTTGACTACATAATAGAAGCTTTTGACTACTTCTTCCAACATTCTTACTCCTACTCCTGTCATCAATAGAAGCTGATGCCAGCAGTCCGTGAACCGTACACTGATCTCTACTATCCTCAGGCTATACACTTAACACAACATGCACAAAGTTCAGTTCATGATTATATTTGTAGGAGTAAATATGACTTTCTTCCCGCAGCACTTTTTGGCTTTTCATGGATGCCCCCGAGTTGTTTCCGACTGCTCTGATGTATACACAAAGTGAAATATCTTTGTATTTATAGGCTCACTCATGTAACTAACAGCAGTAATGCTAACACTTTTCTTAATTTGAGAAGCATTTGGATCCAAAGAAGAAATCTCAGTAGTATAGGTAACTGTCACTGATCTAGAATAATTACATGGATGCCCTCAACCATATCCTATGTTTGGGGGGTGTATTTATGCAAATTTAAAATAAGAAAGGAAGGAATCAAAACCTCTTCAACTGGTTTAAAGCCAACACCATAACCATTATGTCTTTTTCAATATGTGAGATGTTAGTAAAAAATTACATAACTTTATCAAAGTTAAATCAGAGGTGAAAATCCTGTATATCTCTATAGTATATCCATTTCAACGAGGCTTCACAATGCAACACCACGTATTATGAAAGAACTTTACATTTTCATGATCACCCATTCATCATCCTTTTTTGATAAGTTTTCTAGTTCTCTATATTATTTCTCTAATATTGACAGCTAAACTGACTCATACGCATACAATAGATGCATAAGAAGTAAAAACAATTTAAATAATTCTACCAGCCATCATTCTAATCTTAATTTTCCTACCATCATTATGAATTTTTTACATAATAAATGAAATTAATAACCCTTCCCTAACCGTAGAAGCTATAGGCTATCAATGATATTGAAGCTAGAAATACACAGATTATGAAAACTAAAGTTTTGACTTTTTTTTTTTTTTTTTTTTGCGGTACGCGGGCCTCTCACTGTTGTGGCCTCTCCCGTTGCGGAGCACAGGCTCCAGACGCGCAGGCTCAGTGGCCATGGCTCACGGGCCTAGCCGCTCCACGGCATGTGGAATCTTCCCAGACCGCGGCACAAACCCCTGTCCGCTGCATCGGCAGGCGGACTCTCAACCACTGCGCCACCAGGGAAGCCCCAAATGTAAGTGTTGATTTTCTTTCTTTTTTTTTTTTGCGGTACGCGGGCCTCTCACTGTTGTGGCCTCTCCCGTTGCGGAGCACAGGCTCGGGACGCGCAGGCTCAGCGGCCATGGCTCACGGGCCCAGCCACTCGGCGGCATGTGGGGTCTTCCCGAACCGGGGCACGAACCCGTGTCCCCTGCATCGGCAGGCGGACTCTCAACCACTGCGCCACCAGGGAAGCCCTTGACTTCTATATACTACCCACACCAGGTCTAAAAACCAGAATTGTGACTACTAGAAGTAGACAACTGAGTAGGTCTACTTGCTGGGATAACAATTCATACATAATTTCATCTGAATGTATTTTACACTCATGAGCTGTTGTTTCTTTAGACCTAAAAACAAATGCTATCCAGGGACGCTTAAATTAAAGAACCCTTATATTGACAATCAGGCCTCTATTGTGAGCAATGCTCAGAAATTTGCGGGTTAAAGCATAGTTTTATGCCTATCATCATTGCGTCCACTCCACTAAAATATTTTGAGAAATAATCTCTGTTCACACTATAGATTCATGAAGAAGTTAAATAGCATTACCCATTTAAGTTGAAGACTGGCAGTTTAAACCTCCTGTTAATGATATGCCACAACTACGTACACCAACATGATTTATTATCATTATATCAATATTTTTAGTTCTATTATATTTTAGGTAAAAATGTGAATATTTATTTATATATGAAGCTATGAAGTAAAATGAATTAAAATACCAAAATACTCCACCCCTTGAGAAACAAAGTGAATGAAAAATCTATTTGCTTTGCCTAATGTTATTTTAAATATTAGGTTTCCAAGTATTTTATTCCCCACACCCAAGTGAGTGATTAACAAATGTATAATTTCTCTTCAACAATGAGTAGTTTAACTCATGTCAAAACAAATAATGGCCATCAAGAACTATGAAGTACACATTTGAAAATTACTGCTTGTATTATTCATCAGCTGGACAAACTTACTAGCTGTCTTACCACATCCATTTACAATTCGGACGCCGCTTTCAATACATTTGGAAATAGCCATCTCTTTGTGAGCAGGAACCGTGATAAGCAGCTTCTGTCATAAAACAAAATCATCTCTAGCCAACTTTCTACCGCAAGGAACATTAACCCTTTTAATCCCTGTGCTAATAATTATGGAAACTATTGGGTTACTTATCCAACCGATAGTTCTAGCCATATGACTACTTGCGAATATCATGGCTGGCCGTGTATTTATTTACTTAATTGGAGGGGCAATCCTGGCCCTAATAAGTAGTAGCCTTCATGAAATTTGTTATTCTAATTCTACTCACTTTACTTGAATTTGCAGTGTTATTTGCAGTATTATTCGAGATTACATATTCACGCTGTTAGTAAGCCTCTACTTCCATAATGACCCACCAGACCCATGCATATTATGTAGCAAATCCCAGTCCCCGACCTCTTACAGGAGCCTCTTCAGCCCTTCTCATAACAATTAGTCTAACATATGGTTCCATTTAAACTCAAGTGTTTTTTATTATACTTGTGCTTATGACGAAACATCATCTGAGAAGGCACTTATTTATTACTTTAGAAGCTCTCTTTTTTTAAAAAAATTAATTTATTTTATTTATTTATTTTTGGCTGCATTGGGTCTTCATTGCCGTGCGCGGGCTTTCTCTAGTTGCGGTGAGGGGGGACTACTCTTGGTTGCAGTGAGCGGGCTTCTCTTGTTGCGGAGCACGGGCTCTAGGCACGCAGACTCAGAAGTTGTGGCTCACAGGCTCTAGAGCGCAGGCTCAGCAGCTGTGGCACACGGGCTTAGTTGCTCCGTGGCATGTGGGATCCTCCCGGAGCGGGGCTCGAGCCCATGTCCCCTGCACTGGCAGGCAGATTCTTAACCACTGAGCCACCAGGGAAACCCCCTATAAGCTCTCTTTTTTTATCCACTTCTTAAAAGCTGTAATCACTCAGGTCTTGCCCCTACACTTGTACTAGGCAGTTGCTGACTACCGACGGGCATTTGCTCCGTAATGCAGTAGAAGTAAGTACCACTTCCCAACATCTCCGTCTTACTGTTCTCTGGAGTGTGTATTCCTTGAGCTCACCACAGCCTGGTAGATGGAAACTATAAGAATATACTTCAAACAGTTTTTATTGCAATCTGTTTAGGAGTTCACTTTACACTCCTGCAAGCCTCAGAACATTACAAAGCACCTTTTCCAGTCTCAGATGGAGTATACAGATCAACATTCTTCATAGCTACAGGCTTCCATGGCCTATGCATGATCATTGGCTCTTGTTTCCTAATTATCTGTGTTTTACATGAACTAAAATTTCACTGTATCTCTGATCATCGTTTCGGCTTTGAAGCTGCTGCGTGATATTGACACTTCTTAGATGTATTATGGCTGTTCCTGTACGTCTCCACTTATCGATGAGGGTCTTACTCTTTTAGTAGTAATTACTAAAATTGACTTCCAGTCAAATAGTTTTGGTAGAATCAGGAAAAGAATAATCAACTTTCTATTATTAGCATTATTTATGAATATATTACTAGTTTCGTTACTTGTGTTTATTACATTCTGATTTCCTGAAGGAAAGAGACAGAAAAATCAAGTCCGTATGAATGTCTGGCCCTATAGGATCACCATGCCTATCTTATTCCATAAAATATTTTGAAGTGGCTGTTATTTTTTTCCTCTGTGACGTTGAAATTGCCCCCCCTTTGCCTCTGCCTGTAGCATCCCAAAGAAACAAATCTAATAACAACAGTAACTATAGCTCTAATCCTAATTTCACTGTTAGCAATAAGTGTAGCCTACAAGTGAAGACAAAAGAGGTTAGAGGGTTCCAAATATGATAATTAGTTTAAATTAAAACATAGCATTTTGAGTCATTACATTTGATTAAATTTATAGTTACTAAATTCCTTTAGTATACGTAAATATTCTTCTGTCCTTTCAGTTTCCCTCTTAGGGCTATTAATGTCCTGATTCTAGTTAACACCCTTCCTACTATGCCTAGGGGGAATAATATTATCCTCATTCATTATAGCAACTCTAATAATTCTTAACACTTATTTCACTCAAGCTAGCTTAATACCCATCATCTTAGTAGTATTTGTTGTTTGTGAGACTGCGGTACTTTTATCCCTTTCAGTAATAGTATCAAACACCCATGGCATAGGGGCAGGAGAGGAATAAAGATGCAGATGTAGAGGATGGACTTGATGATATCGGGAGGAGGAAGGGTAAGCTGGGACGAAGTGAGAGCGTGGCATGGACATATATACACTACCAAATGTAAAATAGATAGCTAGTGGGAAGCAGCCGCATAGCACAGGGAAATCAGCTCGGTGCTTTGTGACCACCTAGAGGGGTGGGATAGGGAGGGTGGGAGGGAGACACAAGAGGGAGGGGATATGGGGATATATGTATACATATAGCTGATTCACTTTGTTATACAGCGAAACTAACACACCATTGTAAAGCAATTATACTCCAATAAAGATGTTAAAAAAAAACAAGAAACACTTATGGCATCAATTATGTATACAATCTCAACGTTTCTCAATTTAAAAAATTATTATTCAAGCTATTATATTAATACCACTGGCATAATTGTCCAGAAATAATACAATTTGAATTAATACAACTTACAATTTGCTAATTAGTTTTATTATCCTATTTCTTTTTAACCAATTTAATTGCAATAGCCTTAACTTTTCATTAACCTTCTTTGACTGTCAGCGTCTTTACTGCCTCTGAAAATACTCCTCATCAGCTCATTCCATCTACCTAAAGACTTACTACTCTTCACCTTTTTTTTTTTTTTTTTTTTTTGGGTGTACGCGGGCCTCTCACTGTTGTGGTCTCTCCCGTTGTGGAGCACAGGCTCCGGACGCGCAGGCTCAGCGGCCATGGCTCATGGGCCCAGCCGCTCCGCGGCACGTGGGATCTTCCCGGACCGGGGCACGAACCCTTGTCCCCTGCATCGGCAGGCAGACTCCCAACCACTGCGCCACCAGGGAAGCCCAAGACTTACTACTTTTTAATAATTCAGTACTGAGCTCAGACATTATCTAAGTCTTCATCCAGTGTTTTCTCTTGATTATCATGCAGGTTAGCTTTTATAGTAAAAATACCCCTGAATGGGTTAGAGCTCTGATTGCCAAAAGTGCATGTAGAAGCTTCCACTGAGAAATCTAGAGGTCTTTCAGGTATGCTACTGCAATTGGTGCATGAGGTATACCATGAATTACAATTCTAAACCCATTAACGTACTACACAGTGTACCTAATGCCTATATAATTTTTATGAGGAATAATTATAACCAGCTCAATCTGTGTGTTCCTAATAGACTTACAATTGTTCATCACATACTGCTTCACTGGTCAAGGGCGCTTGTCATTGTATTATCCTCATCCAAACACCCTGAAGTTATATAGGGAACCACTCTCTAATAATTGCCCATGGACTCACATCACGTGTACTATTTTGCCTGGAAAACGTTTGACATCTTTGCCTGTGTTTGTTGACAAATCATACATCTCATCTAGGGAAAGGTCTATTCAAGTCCTTTATTCATTTAAAATATGGGCTTGTTTGTCTTTCTGTTGACCAGTTGTAACAGTTCTTGATATATTCTGGATGGCAGTGTTTTATCACATATATAATGTGTCAGTATTTTCTATTTTTGTTTTCTTTACACTTTATGGATAGTGTCTTTTGATGCACAAAAGTTTTTAATTTTGAGGAATTGCATTTATTTTTCCTTTCATTGATTGTCTCCTGGTGTCAGATCTAAGAAACCATAGCGAAACCCAAGGTCGTGAAGACTTATAGCCTTGTTTTCTTTGAGATTTGATATAGTTATTCTTCAGTATTCCTTGAGGAATGGTTCCAGATGTGCCCCGTGGATACCAAAATCCACAGATGTTCATGTCTCTTATATAAAATGGTGTAGTATTTGCATGTATCATTCGTGCACATTCTCCTGTATACTTTAAATTATCTCTAGATTAGTCATAATACCTAATATAATGTAGATGCTATCTAAAGAACTAACTGGAAGTGAAATTCAGTATTTACACTTTGGAACCTTTGGAATTGTTTTCTGCAATATTTTATATCCATAATTGTTTGAATTCATGGTTGTAGAACCCACGAATATGAAGGGCTGATTGACATTTATTTTAAGTGTCTTTATGGTGTGAGGCAAGGGTCAAATTTCATTCCTGTGCACGTGGATAGTCAGTTGCCTAGCACCATTTGTTGAAAAGACCATTCTTTCCTTAATTGAATGTTGTCTGCCTATGTCAAAAATTATTCTAGCAGGATGGGTTTATTTGGGGGTTGTTTATCCAGTTTCATTTATATGTATATCTTTATGCTAGTATCACAGTGTTTCATTTACTGTTGCTTTGTACTGAGATTTTAAATTGGCAAATGTGTGCCTCCAACTTTGATTTTATTTTTCAAGTTTGTTTTTGCTTTTTAGGGGTCCCTAGAAAATCCATATGAATGTTATAATCTGCTTGTGTATTGCTTCCCAAATTTTCACTGAGATCACCTTGACTCTAGATCTCTTTGTGCATTATCGCCATATTAACAATATTAAGTTTTCCCATCACCATGAGATGGCTTTGTATCTATTTAGGTTTTCTTTCATTTATTTCAGCCATGTTTTTTCATTTTCTGTGTACCAGTCTTGAACCTTGATTAAAGCTATTCCTAAATATTCTAATCATATTGACATTATTTAAAATGGAGCTCCCTTCTTAAATTCCTTTTGAGTTTATTAAGTGGTAGTTTATAAAAGTAAGTAGAGGGACTTCCCTGGTGGTCCAGTGGTAAAGAATCCACCTTGCAATGCAGGGGCCACGACAGGGAACTAAGATCCCACATGCCTCGGGGCAACTAAGCCCGTGCCACAACTACTGAGCTCTCGCACCTCAACTAGAGAGCCTGCGTGCTGCAAACTCCAGAGTCCACATGCTCTGGAACCCGTGTGCTACAATTAGAGAGAGAAAACCCGCATGCCACAACTAGAGAGAGAAAACCCGCGTGCCACAACTACAGACAAGGCTGTGCACCGCAACGAAGGTACCGTGTGCTGCAACTAAGACCCGATGCAGCCAAAAAAAATAAATCTTTAAAAAAGAAGTAAATAGCTTTTTGTGTATTGATATTTTGTCTTGTTAATTTGTGAATTAGTTGGCTGGCTGAAATTATTATTATTATTATTTTTTTTTGAGGTACGCGGGCCTCTCACTGTTGTGGCCTCTCCCGTTGCGGAGCACAGGCTCCGGACGCGCAGGCTCAGCAGCCATGGCTCATGGGCCCAGCCGCTCCACGGCACGTGTGATATTCCCGGACTGGGGCACGAACCCGTGTCCCCTGCATCGGCAGGCGGACTCTCAACCACTGCGCCACCAGGGAAGCCCTGAAATTATTTATGCTTTAAACTTGTATATATACAGATGTTGTCAACTGTATAGTGAAAAGACTTGGCTTTAATTTCTACTTTCATATCTGGATCCCTTTTATGTCTTTCCTCATGGATTTGGGTAGAACTTCCAGTACAACATTGAGGAGCAGTGGTTAAAGGCACCATCCTGACCTTGTTTCTGATGTTCAGAAGTAAACCTTTCAGTCTTCAATAATGAGCATGACATTTGCTGCATGGTTTGCACAATGCTCCGCATCATTGTGAAAAAATCTGCTTTTACTCCTACTTTTGTGAGTGTTTATATCATAAAATAGGACTGGAATTTGTTTAGAGCTTTTTCTTCATCTAGTGATATAATCATGTTTTTTAAAAAAATATTTATTTATTTGGTTGCACCGGGTCTTAGTTGCGGCAGGTGGGCTCCTTAGTTTTGGCTCTGTGGCTCCTTAGTTGCAGCATGTGGGCTCCTTAGTTGCGGCAGGCAGGCTCCTTAGTTGCGGCTCGACAACTCCTTAGTTGTGGACCACGGGCTCCTTAGTTGTGTCATGCGAACTCTTAGTTGCACATGCATGTGGGATCTAGTTCCCTGACCAGGGATTGAACCCAGGCCCCCTGCATTGGAAATGTGGAGTCTTATCCACTATGCCACCAGGGAGGTCCCTAATCATGTGTTTTAACTTCTCACAATTATTGTCATGTATTACATTGGTTGGTTCTATTTAATAATTTATTACATTGCTTGGTTTAAATGTTAATGATGATGTGGAATTTCTGGTGTAGAGACATTTGTTAGTGGTGCAAAATCTTTTCAGTGGGGTGTCGTTTCATACCACTATTATGTTGTGGAAGATTCTTACGTCCATTTCTGAAGTTTTATTGCTCTTTTTTGTTTTTGTTATATACTTATGTGCTTGGATTACACTGTGGATGCCGTAGGTGGTTCAGAGAACTAAGACTCTGGCTGCAGGTAGTGTGGGAGCAGACCGGCTGTAATGAGGTTAGGGTTTATGGCTATAGTATGTGGCAAAAAGTTTTGGTTGGGGGTAGGAAGATGAGGGAATAGGGGTTGAGGATTAGGGTTACTGTTTAGGGGTACTCTTTAGAGTTGAGGGTTAGGGGTTGGGGGTCAGGGTCAGGGTCAGGGTCTGGGTCCGTGTTCTGGTCAGCCTCGAGGTCAGGGTTAGGGTTAGGGTATGTGTGTATTGTTAGGGCCCATGGCAGGTCACTTCAAAATATCTCTTAAAGACATATTGATTATTTTAAATTAATGTTACTGAAGAAAAGACACATGCAAGACAGACACTTTCCACCTCCTGTTTGTCTCCTTGAAAGCAGGGAATAAATCTCTCCTGGAATAGGTACACACCTGGGGCTGAGGTCTGAGGGCTCAGGGCTGCAGGCGTGCTGGCTCCTGCAATTCAGTTCATTCTGGGAACCTTATGTCGTGACTACTGAGGTGCCAGTTAGCTTTGTGGCGACCAAAGCCAGCTCCTCTCTCTGCCTGTTTCTGAGAAAAGGCCTGAGTCTGAGCCACTCTAGACTCTGGATTTCTTGGCATATGGACTGACCCGCACCCTCTCATCCTGCTAACCCCTCATCCAGAAAATAAACAATGCATGCACCCCCCTTCCCAATACCCAACAAACAAGCAGATATCCAGCTGCTCTCTTCTACCTCAGCCTCTCCAGAGGGTCACTCTCTTAGAAATATCTTAAGCTCAATGACATACCGCTGTCTCCCTTTCTCTGGCACAATGCCATCCTTGGGTGAGCCCCGTCTTATGTTGGCACGATGGCCTTGCTCAGGTGAGCTGGAGACAAAACCCAAAGTGGCCCAATGGTAGCATTGTACATCGAAAATGGCCTACACACCAAATCGGCCATAAACATGGTGCCCAGAGACCAGAGATGTGCGTGTGCCTCCAACGAGGATGTGCATGTGCCTCCAACAATGCTCGGGAGACCCCGGCATCTATCATCCATCTTCTTCACAGTGTTCTGACCTTTGGCCTTCTTCTTTTCAGCTGGTATCTTGCTAGATTGTTCATGGAGAAGTTAGATCCTACCTTGCAAGAGCAGGATCATCTTCCAAACACATGAGAAGGGAACAGGCATGGTCTGCACCCATCTCATCCTCCTCTGCCTGCCCAGCCCATCATGTCAGAAACATGTGTCCCTCCTCCTGTCAGAAGCCAACCCCCAGGGAAAGGACTTGGATGTGAAGGAAACCAGAATATTGTCTTGAGCTACAGACACTTTAAAAAACAGCAAAAACAAAACAAACCCCCCTATACGGCAGGTGCAGGAAGGGCGTGCTGGGCCTTCCCCTCTTTCTTCGTGGAAGCAGGAGATAACATGTCCGTCTCCCCATCCACCGACCCCCATGGAAGATGTCCATCCTCTGCTGGAAGGGGAATGACGTTGTTGTCAAGGGCAGAGTGTGGAGAGTGAGAGAATTCTGTGCAAACAGACCTTGTTCAACATAATTCTCAACCTCCTTAGCCTCCCCACATAGTGCAGTTCCTTTTCCGCAATCACCTCTCTTTGTTCAACCCAACGGAAAAGCATTTAGGTTTTGCCACTTCTCTGGATCTTTCTTCATTTCCTTAGGAGGGCGCCCTGGGTCACGTAAAACTCATGGGAAATAAATGTGGATGCTTCTCTCCTGTGAATCTATCTCACGTCCATTTAATTCTCAGGACCAGCTGTCAACCCTAAGTGGATGAAAGTATGGTTTTGTCTTGGCGACATCTTTCTTGCCGACATCATTGAATTCTACCTCCTTCTTTGGCTTGATTCCTCAGTATGCTGACATACTCTCAGCTACCATCTTCAGAAACTGAAAACGAAGCACATTCTTACCATATGATCCAGCCCTCGAACTCCTTGGTATCAATGGACCCAAATGAGTCAAATGCTTATATCTACACAGAAACCTGCACCCAGACATTTAGGGCAGCTTTATCCATAAGTTGCAGAACTTGGAAGCAACCAAGATGTCCTTTAGCAGGTGAATGGACACACAGACTGGACTGCATCCATGCAACAGAATGCTCTTCAGCACTGAAAAGAAATGAGCAATACGGAGCCATGGAGAGATGGGAGGGGCACCTTAAGTGCATATCACTCACTGAAAGGAGGCAATCTGGAAAGGTGGCATAGCTTAGGGTACCAGCTACATATGACATTCCAGAAAAGGCCAACCAAGAAAGGGTGAAAAGATCAGTGCATAGCCAGGGGTTTGTGGCAGGGTTGAGTGGTGGTGGGTGATAAATAGGTCAAGCACAGAGGATTTTTAAGGCAGTGAAGCTATACAGTGTGGTACATTCGCGGTGAGATACATTTGTCAAAACGCATCGAATGTACAACACTAGGAGTGATACCTAATATAAACGCTGGACTCGGGTGTCTGGTGGATTCATCTGTAGTAACCAGCACACAGAACGCTGATAGGGTAGTTGGGGAGGCGGAGGCTTTGAGCACCTGTGTGTGGGGCTGGGGGTGGGAGGGCGGGATGACGGAATAGCAGCAGCAGAGCAGGGGCCACATGACACTTCTCTGCACTCCGCCCAACTTTGCTGTGAACTCAAAACTTCTTTAGAAAAGAAAGCCTATTTAAACAAACAAACATTCCAGTAGTATCCCTTGGCTGCTCTCTTCAAGTCCTGTTTGTGCCACTTGAGAGTCAAACTTCAGCGGACATTGTCCTTTCAACCCGCACCCTTTATTTATTTTAAAAATTTATTTATTTTATTTGTTTTTAATTTTGGCTGCGTTGGGTCTTCGTTGCTGGGTGCGGGCTTTCTCTAGTTGCAGCAAGCGGGGGCTACTCTTCGCTGCAGTGCGTGGGCTTCTCATTGCAGTGGCTTCTCTTGTTGCGGAGCACGGGCTCTAGGCGAGCAGGCTTCAGTAGTTGTGGCTCGCAGGCTTTAGAGCGCAGGCTCAGTAGTTGTGGTGCGTGGGCTTAGTTGCTCCATGGCATGTGGGATCTTCCCGGACCAGGGCTCGAACCTGTGTCCCCTGCATTAGCAGGCAGATTCTTAACCACTGAGTCACCAGGGAAGCCCAACCCGCATGCTTTTAAAGTTTCATCTGACATCTGCTTTTTATCTCACTACACTCTTTTCTTTTTTTTAAGATAGTATTTTTTCTTCTTTTTTATTTTTAAAATTAATTAATTAATTAATTAATTTTTTGGCTGTGCTGTGCGGCTTGCGGGATCTTAGTTCCTCAACCAGGGATTGAACCTGGGCCCTCGCCAGTGAAAATACCGAGTCCTAACCACTGGACTGCCAGGGAATTCCCTTTTTCTCTCTCTTTTTTTAAAATTGATGTATAATTGACAGGTAATATTATGTTAATTTTCTGGTATACAACATAGTGATTCTATATTTTTATACATTACAAAATGATCACAAGGGTAAGTCTAGTTACCATTCATCACTGTACAATGTTGTTACAGTATTATGGACTCTATTCCCTATTCTGTACATTACATCACCCTGACATTTGTTTTATAACTGGAATTCGGTACCTCCAATCTTTCTCACCTTTTGCACTCATGCCCCCACCCCTCTCCCCTCTGGCAACCACTAGCATGTTCTTGGGATCTATGAGTCCATTTCTGTTATGTTGTGCTTGTTCACTTTTTTTTTAATTAATTAAGTTTTGGCTGCGTTGGGTCTTCGTTGCTGCGTGGGCTTCTCTCTAGTTGCAGCAAGCGGGGGCTACTCTTCATCGTGGTGCACGGGCTTCTCACTGCAGTGGCTTCTCTTGTTGTGGAGCACGGGCTCTAGGCATGCGGGCTTCAGTAGTTGTGGCTTGCAGGCTCTAGAGCGCACACTCAGTAGTTGTGGGGCACAGGCTTCGTTGCTCCGCGGCATGTGGGATCTTCCTTAGACCAGGGCTCGAACCCGTGTCCCTTGCATTGGCAGGCGGATTCTTAACGACTGCGCCACCAGAGAAATCCCTGTTCACTTGTTTTGTTTTTTAGTTTCTACATATAAATGATGTCCTAAGGTATTTCTCTTTCTCTGTCTGCCATATCTCACTTAGCACGATAGGTCCATTCATGTTGTTGCTAGATATCATTTTTTTATGGCTGAGTCATATTCCATTGTGTGTGTATATGTGTATGTATATATATGAAAACTTCTTTATCCACTCGCCAATCGATGGACACTCTGGTGGCTTCCATGTCTTGGCTATTGTCAGTAAAGCTGCCGTGAACATAAGGGTGTGTATATCTTTTTTCTTTTTTTAAAATCTTTATTGGAGTATAATTGCTCTACAACGGTGTGTTAGTTTCTGCTTTATAACATGGTGAATCAGTTATACATATACATATATCCCCACATCTCTTCCCCCTTGCGTCTCCCTCCCTCCCACCCGCCCTATCCCACCCCTCTAGGTGGTCACAAAGCACCGAGCTGATCTCCCTGTGTATATCTTTTTGAATTTGTGTTTTTGTTTCCTTCAGAAAGATACCCCCAAGTGTAATTCCTGGGCCATATGGTAGTTCTATTTTTAATTTCTTGAGGAACCTCTGTACTGTTTTCCACAGTGGCTGCACCAATGAACATTCCCAAGAGAATGCGTGAGGGTTCTCCTCATCCTTGCCAAGGCTTGTTATTTGTTGTCTTTTGGACCATAGCCAAGTTTTTAGGTGTGAGGTGATAATCTCATTGTTCTTTTGATGTGCGTTTCCCTGATGATAAGTGATATTGGTCATAGGTTCATATGTCTCTTGGCCATCTGTACGTACCCTTTGGAAAAATGTTCCGTCCCAATTTTTAATTGGGTTTTTGGTTTTTGGAGGTTCAGTTGTGTGGTTCTTCATCTATTTGGGATATGAACCCCTTTTCAGACATATTGTTTGCAACTATTTTCTCACATTCGGTAGGCTGCCTCTTCATTTTGTGCATGGTTTCCTTTGCCACTGAAAAGCTTTAAAGTGGGGTGGAATCCCATTGGTTTATTCTGCTTTTGTTCCCCTTGCTTGGGGAGACAGATCAAGAAAAAGTTGCTAAGACGGATGTCAAAGAGCATACTGCTTATGTTTTCTTCGAGAAGCTTTATGGCTTCAGGTCTTACATTGAAGTATTTGATTCATTTTGAGGTTGCTTGTGTAGGTGGTATAAGAAGGGATTCCCGTTTGATTCTTGTGCCTGTAGTTGTCCTGTTTTCCCACCACCATTCGTTGAAGAGGCTATCTTTTCCCCATTGTATCGTCTCACCTCCTTTGTCATAGATGAATTGACCATATATGCTTATGTTTCTTTTGGGGCTCTCAATTCTGTTCCATGGATCTCTGTGTATTTCTTTTGTTCCTATACCATACTGTCTTGATTATTCTAGATATGTAGTATAGTTTGAAACAGGGAGTGTGATATGTCCAAGTTTGTGCTTCCTTCTTAAGATCGTATTGACTATTCAGGTTCTTTTCTGTTTCCTTACACATATTAGAATTCTTTGTTCTAGTTCTCATAAAATTCCATTGGTATTTTGATAAGAATGGCATCAAATCTCTAGATTGCTCTGGGGTGTGGAATCATTTTAACAATATGAATTCTTCCAATCCGTGAACACATTATATCTGTCCATTTGTCTGTGTCGTCTCCAATTACTTTCATCAGTGTCTTCCAGTTTTCTGAGTACAGGTCTTTTACCTCCTGGGTTAGATGTATTCCTAGGTATTTCATTTTTGTTAATATCATTGTCAATGGGGTTGTTTTCTTAATTTCTCATTCTGATAGTTTGTTGCCAGTGGATACAGATGCAACCGATTTCTATAGGTTAATTTTGTATCCTGCAACTTAACTGAATTTTCCAATGAATTCCATTTGTTTTTGGGGGGTCATCTTAAGGATTTTCTAAATGAAACATCATGTCGGGACTTCCCCGGAGGCGCAGGGGTTAAGACTCCGCGCTCCCAATGCAGGGGGCCTGGGTTCGATCCCTGGTCAGGGAACTAGATCCCACATGCATGCCACAACTAAGAGTTCACATGCCACAACTAAGGAGCCCAGCTGCTGCAACTAAGGAGCTCACGTGCCACAACTAAGACCCAGCACAACCACAATAAATAAATGAATAAATAAATGAAATATAAAACATCATCTCATCTACAAACAGTGACAGTTTGACTTTTTCCTCTGCCATTGGATTCCTTTTATTTCTTTTTCTCATCTAATTACTATGTCTAGGACTTCCTAGACCATGTTGAATGAAAGTGGTGAGAGTGGTCAGGGTTAGAGTTAGGTTTAAGCGCAATTCGCCTTCTTCCCCCTCCTCCCTCCCCATCTCTCTGAGGCCTCCAGGAAGGACAGGACTAGTCCTGGGTCACACATGACTCAGGGAGTTGATCTGGACCACTGTTTCTCTGCCCCCCAGTCCTGGGGAGAGTTTTGTGTAATATCTGTGTACCTTCTTTGACCAGGTGTCCAGTTAGAGCTTTCCCTATTTTTAATGGGGTTGTGTTGTAGTTCTTTGTATATTTTGAGACAAATTCTTTATTAGATACGTTTGCAGTTTTTTTTCCCCCGGTGTGTGTTGTCTTTCGATTTTCTGAATGAGGTTTTTCACTCAGTAGAAATCTTTAATTTTATAAACTCCACAGAATCCCTTGTTTTTCTTTCTGGACTGCTTTTTTGTGTCGTGTGTTAAAACCACAAAGCTTGTGATCTACATGACCAAGCCCAAGCTCATATCAATTTTCTTTTATGCTTTCTACTATAATTTTGAATAGTTTTGCATTTAATACTTGTCTCTGAATAATGTTGAGTGAATTTGGTGTAAGTTGTAAAGCTTGTGTCTACATTCGTTTTATTCCATATGGTTTCCAATTCATTGTTCCTTAACTACTTTGGAGAAACTATGGCATATTGTCTTCCTTTGAATTTCCACAATTTAATGGGTTCAGCCAGCAGGGGGCGTTGTCTCCAGTGAACCGTGTGGAAGCGCTGCCAGCACTTCCCGCACCGACCACAGGGTGGCGCGGAGTCCGCCTTTCTGACCCACAGCGCATGCGCGTTCCCCGCGGACCCGGCTCTGAGCGCAGCTGAGGGGAGTCGTGTCTCCTCAGGCAGCGCCGGGCTGCGGCTGCTGACGGGCGCTCGGGCTCCTCAGGACTCGCTGGAGTTTCGGCTTCAGGACAACGTGGGGCTGCGTCCACGCTGACGGGACCTGGGTTTCCTGAGGACGGAGGCGTCGCCGTTGGAACAGGTGAGGAGACAGTGAGGAAAAGTGTGGAGAAGCTTCCTGGGGGCGACTGACGGCTGAGGGGGCCCGTATTCGTGCGACCCAGGAAGGGCTTGGTGTGCAAAGGTGGGTTTTTGGTCAGGCTGGTGCGCGGTGGAGCCGCGTGGGTTATGGGGTGTGCAGTCTTCCCCGCACCGTTTACCGTGGGGCTGCCCTTCCGCTCGGTGTGTCCCTGGCCCCCTTGTCGTAACTTAACGGCCCCTCCCCCCCCCACCGTGCGGGGTGGGTTCTGGGCTCTCCGTCCCGTCCCTCTGGTCTGTGCGCCTGTTTTGAGCCAGTTCCGCACTGTTTAGGGGACTGTAGCTTCGTGATGAAGTGTGAAGTCAGGGAGGGAGATGCCTGCGGCCCGTTCTCGTTTCTCAGGGTCGCCTTGGCTCTTCGGGGTCCTTTATGGCTCCACACACATCTTAGGAGGATTTGCTCCATTTCTGTGAAAAACACCGTTGGAATTTCAGGACGGCCTGCCTTCCCTGTGTACACCGCTTTGGGTAGAAGGGACATTTTAGCAACAGTAATTCTTGCATTCCACGAGCACGGGGTGTCTCTCCACCGACTTGTGTCTTCTTCAGTGTCTTCATGAGTGTCTTAACGTTTTCAGGTCTTTCACATCCTCGGTGAAATTTATTCCTTGGTATTTTGTTCTTTTTGATGCAGTTGTAAATAGGGTATTTTTCTCTTTCTGATGGTTCATTATTAGTGTTTAGAAATGCAGTTGAGTTGTGTGTACTGATTTTGCGCCTTTACTGAGTTCATTTATTATTTCTAACAGTTTTTTTTGGTGGAATGATGTGGAAAATTGAACTTCCCAAATCCCGCTGTTTCTACCACATCCAAGTCATCCACAACAGGGAAGAAAGGGAAGTCCTTTATATTGGGAAGTCCTAATAAGTCTTTCCACAGTGCCTCTAAATGACATGTGGACTTGGGGTGAACTGCATCTGGGTAAGGCTTGGCCTCTGTATGAAGTTTGATGTTTCCTCTGCCTTTCTGGCATGGTTTTGACATGGTGTTTTGAAAAGTACTTGACTTTCCAGTAATTTCAAACGTTCAGACAGCTTTACATACAGAAAAGCAAGTCTTGTATCTTGATTAAATATATTCCTAAATATGAATGTTGACAGTATTTAAAATAGAATTGTTTTCATAAATTCTTTTTCAGATTATTTATTGCTAGTATATATGTATAAGATAGATTTTTTGTGAATTGATATTTTTTTCTATAATTTTGCTGAATTACTGCTTAATCAAATAATTTTTTGTTGTTATAGGAAGTTTTATATATAAGATGGTGTGATCTGTGTTCTGTGAATAGACACAGTTTTAATTTTTCCATTCACATATGGATGCCTTTGGTTTCTTCCCTCAAAACTCTGGGTAGAACTTCCAGTACACTATTATTAGCGGTGGAGGCCAGCTTCCTGGCCTTGTTCCTGATTTCAGGAGTGAATCTTTCAGTTTTTAACATTGAGCATGGTGTTTGCTGTGGCTTTGTATACTACTCTTTTTCATATTGAACAAACTTCCTTTTATTCCTATTTTCTTGAGTGCTTGTATCATGAAATAGCACTGGAGTTTGATTATAGCCTTTCCTGCAGTAATTGATAGGATCATGTGCTTTGCCTTCACTTCTTTATAGTTCTTCAGTACATTGCTTAGGTTTAATATGTTGAACAACCTGACATTTCCAGTGTAGAGATACTTGCTTATGGCATCATCCATTTAATGTTCTGTTGGCTCCATGTTGTTCTAATTTTGTGGAGGATTCTTGTGTTCATATTTGTAAGGTATACTGGTGTACATTTCTTTCTCATGATGTATTTGTGTGACTTGATTAGATGTGGCTTGCTGTTGGTGCTTTGAAGGGTCAGCATTAGGGCTGGAACTGGGTTATGGTTGCCCTAAGCGACCCCCCGTCGCAGCCCAGGCCGCCCGCTTCTGACCGCCGCGTACCCCCCGCCAGCTCCGGCCCGGCGCTCTAGAGACTCCCCCGTACCCGGAGGGCAGGGATGACCATCCCTTGGCCTCCCTCCCCGCTCTGCCCGTCCGTCCGTCCTCCCTGAGTCAGGACACCGCGTCCTCCTTGAGGCTCCTGTATTCAGGCCTGGGGGACCCACACGCCCCCACGAGCTGTGTCAAGCACGAGGATTGTCACCTCAAGAGGCCCCGGAAGACAGACTCCCGGGACCTCAGAATGGGACTTTGTGTGCAGATGGGCCACTGCAGAGCTGCCCGGGGTGAGCCGAGGTCACTGACCGGTGTGCGGGCGTCCTCATGGGGGGCATTTGGAGCCAGACACACGGGGGAGAAGGCGATGTCATGGCAGAGACAGAGACGGGGCTGGGAGTGGCCTGGGACCGACTGACCCCAGAAGCCGCGGAGGAGCGGGCCCCCAGCACCTTGACCTCGGGCTCCAGGCCTGAGGGGAAGCGTCCCCTGTCCCAAGCGCGCCCCCCGTCTGGTGTTCTGTGCCGGGGCCACAGGAATCCCACACCCGGCCTGCGGGGCGCGGCACTGTGCTTGCTGACACCCAGGACCGTCACCGGCCTCCCCCCCTCTGGGCATGACCCCCTCTCCTCCTCGGTGAGGGACCCAGGGCCCAGGACCCCCGTCCCACACTTCCCCATCACAGCAACCTGCCCCGCTCCCCCAGCCACCCCTGGGGCATCTCAGGCCCCAGAAAGGAGCCGCAGCAGCGTGGTGACTTGGCGAGTGGTCACAGGCCACCGCACCCACCCCGAGACCTGAGTGTGGCCATCTGAGAAGGGACCCACAAGCCCCCCGAGCCAGGCGCCCCGTTTCACAGGGCAGGTCCTCTTGCCGAGTGTCTGGAGGGGAATGTCGAGCAGGGGTGCCTGAGGCCTGCGAACATGTGGGCCAGAGAGGTCCTCCCCAGGAGCCCAGGCACAGTGAGCCCCGGGACGTGTGCATCCCTGTCCTCCTGTACTCCACGGAGTGAGGTTAAAGCCCCAGTGACCCCCAAGAAGAGACAAGACACCCAGAGGACTAGACCATCCATAGACAGGGGACTGAGTGTGTACCTCATTTCCCCGGAGAGAACAATGTCTACACCGGGACTGCAGACAGGCCCATGTGCCCACAGACACCCAGCTTTAGGGAACCAGCCACACAGAAAACCCCCTTCCAGGGGCCCCTGTGTTAGTAGATGCAGCCTTCGGGGGAGGGGGCCGGCCCGAGCAAGAATGCACATGCTCCAGCGCCGGACATGCAGTGCCCGTCCCCCTGCCCATCCCCCTGGCCCTCTCCTGCGCCCTGTGACCTCACCCCCTCAGGAACCCTCCTCTCCAGGCTCCGAGCACCCGCATTTCCCACCTGCACCCCGTCACTCTCCACTTCAGTGTGCCCGTTCCCCCGCCAGGTGAAGTGGACGGCAAACGTCCCGCACTGGTGTTTTCAGCCGCGGAGACGGGGCTTCCTTTCTCTTGCCGGCTGGGGTCTGGCCGGACATCAGGGTCTGGCCCTGCAGGGAGCAGCCCTGATCCCGCCCTGAGTATAACAGCTTCAGGGAATTCTGGGAGCAAGAAAAAAGAAGCCGCGGAGGGGATCCCCTACCCTGCAGTTGGGGTCAGAAGTTGGTGGGGAGGATCTTGGGGCCCTGGAATCTGAAGGGCTCCCCTACCAGGGGAGGGGTGGGAGACCCTGGGTGGTAGTTAAGCTGAGTCCAAGGCCCTCCTGCATAGGAGGCTTCCTAGCCCCGGGGATCCTGAAGAGGCCGGCTCCCTCCTCCCCTCCGCCCCCAGGGCTGGTCCCTACTCTTGAGAGATTCCCTAGGGTGGGGTCCTGGTGCTGGAGGTGCCCCGATGCTGTGGCCTCCTGAGTCTCCAGTGAGGATAATGGGAGTGGGGGAAGCCCTGTTCACAGAAAGGGAGCTTCTGCCGGAACAGAGCCTGGGTCTGCTGCCCCTGACCCCAGGTGCACTGGGGCAGGAATGTGGGAGCTAGAATTTGGCTAGAATGCAACTGTGAGACCCTGAGGGGCGAGGATTGGCTGACCTGGGCAGCCTGACCCTGCCGGCCAGCCCTCTCCAGGTGTGCCTGCGTTGAGGTCAATATAAACACCGCTCCAGGTAGCAAGAACCCCTGCAGCTGGGCCTGACGCCGTATTCTCTGTCCCGTCAGCAGTCTCGGGGCTGGGCTTGTGGTAGGGAGTGAGGGGCCACGGCTCTGTTGGTGGACCGGTGTGAGTGGGGCTCTGCTGGACTTTCTGCAGGAGTTGCTGGGCTGCCACCTTCTAAAGGAGAGGATGTGTCACCCATACCTTCTCCTGGAATTTCTCCCCAGGCAGAGGTGAGGAAGGAAAAGTGCAGTTGAGGCCGGGACAGGAGGGGTACCTCAGGCAGGGAAATGGAAATCTTCCAGAAGAGCGCCCGGGGCCAGGACCATCCTGACTGGCCTGCAGGCACCAACTTGGCCTGCGTGCTGTGGCTGGTGTGACTCCAAGCCCTTTCCTCTAGGCTTTCAAGTCCTTGCACACATTCAGGTGTTTTACCTGGGGAGGGTGGGAATAGTTCAGCAGCAGCTGGCCTGGGGCTCAGCTCACGTTTACCCACAGACGCCTCGGCACCGTCCCCCAGCCTTGCAATGAGGACACTTCTTGCAGGGGGGCTGCTGGCTGCATGGGAGACGATTCCCCACCTCTGACCAACTTCAGAATTGTTTATCACTGGAGCAAGTGCCCTGATAGGGTTTTCATCTGTATAACTAGTGGGTTTTTGATTAGCAACGTGAAGGGTGACATCAGAAGTCCTGAATCAGGATGGAAATACTTATCCCCAACAGGTACAGGCGTAAAAACCTGGGAAGGCCGTGTGCAGCCGGCACCCTTAGGGATGGGCTTCCGACTGACCCCTCAACATTCTGGTGTCCAGCCACTGCTTTAGGATTTCTGAGGCCCAATGCTGAACCTAAGGGTTCTGTAACCCAGCCTCTGTTGGCCTTTAATGAGACCCGCACTCCAGGGTCCTACAGAGCAGGGTCTGTGTGACCGTTGTGTGGCTTCTGTAACAAATGACCACAAGCTGGGTGGTTGAAAACAAGAGGAATTCATCTTCCCCCAGTCCTGGAGACCAGACATCTGAGATCAAGGTGTTGCAGAACAGAAGTCTCTCCAAAGGCTCCAGGATAGGGTTCTTCCTGCCTTTTCCAGCTTTTGGGGGCTCCAGGCATTCCCAGGCTTGTGGCTGCATCCCTCCCGTCTCTGCCTCTGTCTTCACGTGGCTTCTCCTTTGTGTCTGTGTTTCTCCTCTTTTGTCTCTCATAAGGACTTTCTCAGTTGGATTGAGGACCACCCTAACCCAGGATGACCTCACTTCGAGCTCTTTAAGTACATATAGAAAGACCCTTTTCCCAGATATGGTCCTGTTCACGTGTTCTGGGGGGGCACGTCTTTTGGGGCCAGCATTCAACCCATCGCCTGTGTATAAAATAACCCTCATTTTAGGAGATTGCCAAGGTCCCGTATAGACTGGCACAGACAGCAGCCATGTGGGTGGGGCCTGGGCTGAGTGAGTACTCTGGAATCACCTGGAAAGGATGAAATCCTGGCTGCATTAGGTGAGCTCTTCTACCACGGGGTCCGTGGAAGCAGCCACTCCACTCTGTCCGTGGAAAGGGACCCAGTGCCGAGTCCAGAAATGGTTATATTGGAAAGCTGGCTCTCCTGGGATTTCATCATCAATAGCATCATGTGACCAATAACTACGGGCTTGGAATCGTTTTCTGGCACGTGATGACAGCACTGTCTCTTTAGGCTCATCCAGCCTAGAATAGGAACGTTTGAAGGAGAAGAGTTTGGGAGATTGTGAAGCTTGGTTGTCAAGGAAACTTCTCCCTTAAACTGAAGGCAGGGCTGGGAGAGCTGAACTCCAGGGACCTTTTAAAGGGGCTTCTCTGAAGCACCATCACCCGAGAGGTGGTATCAGCGTGAGCTGGGGTTTGAGAAAAGTGTGATGAGGTGAAGCCTGACTTTCTGTGACAGCTGGGGAGGGCTTTGTAAAGCACCTTGGCTTTTAAGGTAAAGTTTGTTGCTGGAACAAAGTGTCTCCCCAAACTGGGCTGGAGCTCAAGATGTGTGTGTCCCCTTCTTGTGAGAGTGCAGGGCAGGTGAGTGTCAGGTCCCAGGCTCTGGCCCCCTTGTTTATCCTCCCTGCTTCCAGGTGAGGTCTCCAACCAGCAGGGTGCAGTGAACAGCTGGGCTTCATGCCCTCTGTTGTAGGATGCAGGCTGGCCAAGGCCCTCACCACCTCCACCCGTTTACCTTGGTAATACGAGACAACGACACCCTAGCTGGAAGGGGTGGGAAGGCTGGGAGGTGCAGGGTAGCTGTGAACAGGAAAAAGGGAAATGGGTTCTGATGGCCAGCTGCACGGCCCTGTTGTGACGGTCACCTGTACGGTAGCTCACAGACGCTGGGTCCTGTGAAGCTTCAGTGCTTTGTGGTTCTGGAAATCCTATAGGAGACGGTCCACAGCAGGTGAAGCTAATGCTCTCAGTGGAGCTGGTGAAGCCCAAGATCTGCAGTTCAGACTGAAGGTGCCGATGTACATACAGGACAAAACCATCTTGTGTGATTGGACTTCAGACGCGTTTAACACGAATGCAGCCATGTTAATGCCTAGTATCTTCTATCTTGTGCCTCCCTTCAGGGACCCCCTCCTCAGTTCCTGGGGTTCCTGTAACTCATGTACAGGGGGATGGAGAGTGGGCTGTGTCCAGTCTGAGCCCTGAGTTAACCCTGCGTGTGAGTCTGCTCAGGACTGCCGTAACAAATAGCACAGACAGGGCAGCTTGAATAACAGACCTATCTCCCAGTCCTGGATGCTGTCGGAGATCAAGGTGTGTGCACGCTGGCTTCTCCTGAGGCCTCTCTCCCTGGTGCTTAGAAAGCCATCTTCTCCCCATGTCCTCACGTGGTCTCCCCCTGTGCCTATCTGTGTCCTATTCACTTCGTATAGGACATCAATCTTATTGGATTAAGATCCACCCTAGTGACCTCATTTTTACCTTGATCACCTCTTTAAAAATCCCATCTCCAAATACAGCCACATTCTGGGTTCCTGGTGGTTAGGGATTCAGCATGTGAATTTGGGGGGACGTGATTGAGCCTATACCATCCTCCTTAGGAACCAAGTGTGCTTCAGTCCTTCCTTCCCTCAAATCACACGAGGTGATGTAATGGCTCAAGGAGAGGCCACTCGTGCAGAGTTTGTGTCCCAGCTGGGGACCCCTTCTCTGCTGTCTCTGATCAGGCCGTGGCAATGCCTGCCCCGTCCTGAGGTGAGCAGTTCTGGGGTTTCTTGCCGTGTCTCCCAGCCTGCTGAGGTGCTCATTGTCAGGGAACTCAGGAGCCAGCAGCCTAGTGGGGATGCCGGGGACTCTCAGGGCCTTGGCAGATGTCTCTCTCGGCAGATACCCTAGCGAAAGTGGGGAAGCATTTGGGGGATTACAGGCGGGAGAAAGTCAGTCTCGTTTATGCTTCAGAAAGACCAGGTTGGGGTGGGATGTGAGACGCACCGTGTGGGCAGGGAGCTTTGTCAGGCCTGATGGAGGAACCAGGCACAAGATGGGGCTTGGGCCAGGGCTGTGGGCGTAGAGGGGAATTAGTTTGGGAACTGGCCACAGACTGTTGTCAAAATCTCGGCTTCCCTGTGCACCGAGGCCAAACAGAAATACGGAGACAGGGATTTTGGAGGAAGAGAGAGATGGCTTTATTTTTCTGCCAGGCAGAAGGGAAGACACAGCTGGATAGCGCCTCAAGAACTGGGCACACCCCTCTCCTTGAGAATCAGGGAAAATTTTATACGTGGGGCTCTCGCAGTCCGGGGTATAGGGTGAGGATAAAAGTAGTGAAGGTCTTGCATTCTTCCTTTCCTTTGCATTATTTCAAAACAGTCATAGCTGGCATCAAGCCACGTGGTAATTGGGGTCCAGCAGTCTGGTAATTGCATACGTTTGCCTCTGGTTTATCGGCGGTGACCTCGTTTCTGAAATGCAAAAGCTATAGGGGGTGATTGGTTATGAGGGGCGTATAGAATGTAAGTGCTGGACATAATAAGGTTAGGGAGTGAGAGGCAGGGGATGTAACTCACAGAGTCAGGGGTGATGGGTGCTGAATGTAAATTACAAAGTGTCAGGGAGTAAGGTTAGCTTTGTAAAGTACAAATGTAGTTATTACAGATTAGTGACAAAGTAAAACAAGGAGTGATGAACTCTTTCTGGCCAGTTATGTTTCTTCTCTAGCCTGTTCGCTGTTCCCTTTGTTTTCCTTGTTCTCAGGGGAAGGAAACTTCATTTCTACTTTTGCTGCAACAAGACTGGAGGAGCAGATGACAGCCACTGGGGCAAAAGGAGGGTGGGAGCCTGGGAGGCCCCAGTGTTACCAAACAAAACTTGGGTCCCCTTGCCCGAGTGCAGTAAAGCCAGTCTACTGACACCGGGTGTGGTGAAGGAAAGTGCAGCTTTAATTGTAAAAGTGCCAATACAAGGAGGCCAGGTGGCTTGTGCTCTAAAACCCCAAGCTCCCTGAAGGATTTCAGTAAAGCAATATTAAAGGCCAGGTGAAGGAGGGGCGTCGCAGGGTATGTGATTAGCTGGTGCACAATTCTCTGGTTGATGGTGAGGTAACAGGCGGTTAACATTATAAATTCTTAGGCGCCAGAAGCTCCGGGGCTACCTGTTCATGATCATCAAGTAGTTAATTTCTTCCACTTGGTGGTGGTTTTAGCATCTGTAAAACAACTCAGGAAGCGTGCATCAGGTACTGTTATCCAGGCACTTCAGAGAGGAGCTACAGCAGAGCATGTGGGGGAGGGGTCTGTCCTGGGAAGGCCGCATAGAGCCCTGCTTGGTTACACCTGGTGCCTGGGCTCAGCAACCTGGAAGTTGGGGCTGCTCCTGGGTGTGTGGAGCTGCAGGCCCAGTCCTCTGAGGGGCCTGTTAGCCCCCAAGGTGAGGTGGGGGTGCACCGGCTGGACAGAGGCATCTGGCCTGGGAGAGGGGTCAGGGCTGGAAATGTCATGGGAATCATCACAGCGAGGGAGAGGAAAGGCCAATGGGGGCAGGTAGGTCACAGCAGACTACGTGCAGGTGACTGCGGTCCTGGTGGACGCAACTCAGTGCCAGAAAGGAGTGGCCGTCAGGGTCTCAGCTCCATTCTCCTGTCCCTTTGTAAAACCCCTGTGTCAGAATTTGAGACACCGCCAGGAAAAGTCTGGGCCCCGTGCTGCCATGGCTTCATCAAAGGGCCGAGGGGGAACAGAGAACCACTGCAGGCCCTGCCCATGTCCGCACTGGGAATGAATCCCATCGGGCCTCCTGGGCTCACAGAGTTGGGGGAACCTCCGTCCTCAGGACCGGTCTTCCTCCCTCCTCTCACCTGCTGGTCAGAGGCCCAGGAACCCCCAACATGGCTCCACACCCAGGGCTTGGATTCTGGGACAGCTTAGGGGTAAGCAAGACCCTCATCCTCCTTTATCTGCCTGGGGGTGAGAATGTCTTAAACGCTGCAATTGACTGATTATGGAGGGCTGAATGTTTCTAGCAGGTATGGGTGGAAAGATGGGGTGTGAAATTCCTATGTCTGCAGGGTCTTCCCAGCATTAAGATCTGTGTGTTTTCCCCGGCCAGTCAACATCCTCCCAGGAAGCCTATATCCAGGATTACGAGGGCAGAGGCTCTCCCCTTGCTTATCTGTAACTTCCCAGTCCCATAGCAAGGCTGTGGCTGGCTCCCTGGCTCCCACCATCTGCCATTTATCTGTGCATTGCTCCTTTCCAGGTTACATGTGCAGAGGTTTCAGAATTGTTAGCTACTACACCCTGGAAAGAACTTCGCAGAATAAAGCCCACTGTTTATATACGGTCCATTTTGCCTTTAGTCTACAGATTCCATTTATTTCCAAAGGTGACTTAGGCCAGCACCTTTTATCCCATCCCCTACAGTGAGTTGCTTCCATATATTTCTAATACAGTTAGATTCTGTGACATTATGTATTCCATCCTGCAACACTCCTACATCCTAAATAACTAAATTTGAATAGATTATGATTGGCCCCTTGGGCTATACACATCTGTGGGCTTAGACAAATGCATAGTGACAGGTATCCACCCTAGAGTATCACATGGACTACTTCAAAACCCCCACACTATGATCTGCTTATCATCTACGTAGCTTTGCCTTTCCCGGAATGTCATCAATGGGGTCATACTGTGTGCAGCCTCCGCAGACTGGAGTCTTTCACTTAGCAGTGTATACCGAAGATTTATCCATGTCTTTCCATAGGTTGGTGGTGCATTCTCTTCTGCTGAGTAGTATTCCACTGCACGTGTATGGGAGGAAGAACAATTTTCCCTCTACTTTTCTAGGTTCTTGGTTGAGGCCCCCCCTGCCCCTGTAATAAAAGACAGATTACCAGGAGAAAAGCCGAAGTTTAATAACATGTATACCTTCTGAATACAGGGGGGATACCACGGAAAACTGAGTCACTCCTTGAAATGACCAAAACCATCCCCTTAAATAGTCTTCAGCTAAAAACAGCAGAAAGATGCTGGGGAAGGGGTAAGGCCAGTTATGGCAGGTTATCCTGCAAAGCACAGTAAACAAAGGTATGACTGTTTGCACATTTACGTCAGGACTTCCCCTTTGAAAAGAGTTACTTAAGATTTAATTATCCTTCTATTTTTGGTGCAAAGAGGGACATACCCTTATAAATGGAGATTTCTCTGTTGTAAATGTCCTTCATAAAACGGCAATCTCAGTTTTCTGAGATTTTTAAAAAATTTATTATTTTTGGCTGCATTGTGTCTTCGTTGCCACGTGCAGGCTTTTCTCTGGTTGTGGCGAGCAGGGACTACTCTTCGTTGCGGTGTGTGGGCTTCTCATTGTGGTGGCTTCTCTTGTCGCGGAGCACAGGCTCTAGGCGTGTGGGCTTCAGTAGTTGTGGCACACAGGCTCAGTAGTTGTGGCTCGCGGGCTCTTGAGCGCAGGCTCAGTAGTTGTGGCTCACAGGCTTAGTTGATCTGCGGCATGTGGGATCTTCCCGGACCAGGGCTCGCACCTGTGTCCCCTGAATCGGCAGGTGGACTCTTAACCACTGAACCACGACGGAAGCCCTTTTTTTTAAAGCAGACCAATAATGCTTATGCCAGACAGACATATTTTGGGGTGGCATATTTTACTTGCCTTGACATGGATGTACCCCAATTTGCTTATGCATTGATCTTTTGAAGGATATCCTGATTTCTTCAAGTTTTTAGCCATTATGGAAGTGCTGCTGTGCATAATTGCATCCTTCTTTGCATTTGGACATAGATTTTCAAAGCAGTTGTCTAAATACTGGAAGTTGGATCCCAACGTGAGACTTGTTTAGCTTTGGAAAAAACTGCCAAATTGTCTTACAAAGTGGCTGCACATGCATCCCCCCAGCTATGAGGGAGAGTTCCTTTTTTTCCTCACCCTCTAGCAATTGGTATTGTCATATTTTTGGAGCTTAGCAGTCCTAATAGGTGTGCTGTGATAGTTCATGATTTTAATTTTCTAATTCCCTAATGGTATATGATGTTGAGCTTGTTCGTTTTTTTTTTTTTTTTGCGGTACGCAGTCCTCTCACTGCTGTGGCATCTCGCATTGCGGAACACAGGCTCTGGACATGCAGGCTCAGCGGCCATGGCTCACGGGCCCAGCCGCTCCGCGGCATGTGGGATATTCCCGAACTGGGGCACAAACCCGTGCCCTCCGCATCGGCAGGTGGACTCTCAACCACTACACCACCAGAGAAGCCCTTGAGCTTGTTTCTATATGACTTTTACTATCTGTATATCTTTTTTGGCGGGTTGTCTGTTCAGATCATGCTGTTCATGTTCATGCTGAGAGGAGCCCTGTCTCCTCAGGACCTGCTGGGGCTTTGGCTTCTGGAAGACACGCGGCTGAGTCCACGCTGATGGCCGGTCTTCGGGACAAGCCGGGGTTGAGTCCACACTAACAGAAGCCAGGTCTCCTCAGGACCCGCTGGGCCTTCAGCTTTGGGACACTGTGGGGTCCAGTTCATGCTGACAGGAGCCTGGTCTCCTCAGGACTTGCCGGGAGGTTATGCCGCTGAGGGAGAAGGTGAAGAAAAGTGGGCAGAAGGTTCCTGTGTGTGGCTGACCGCTGAGGGTGTCTGTCTTCAGAGGACCCAGGAGAGGAAGGGCTTGATGTGGAAAACTGGGTTTTTGGCCCCTTTTGTGTATGGTGTAGACAGAGTGCAGTGTTGTTCTTTGGCATGTGGCGTCTGGTTTTCCCAGCACCGTTTATTGAGGGGACTGTCCTTTCCCTGGTGTATGTTCTTGGCTCCTTTCTTGTGAATTAACTGACCACATACCTGTAGGTTGATTCCTGGGTTCTCTGCTCTGTTCCTCTGGTCTGTGTGCCTGTTTTTGTGCCAATTCCACACTTTTTGGGGACTGTAGCTTCGTAATGTAGTGTGAAATCAGGGAGGGAGACGCCTGCAGCCCGTTCTCCTTCCTCAGGGTCGCTTTGACTCTTCTGGGTCCTTTGTGGTTCCACACACAACTTAAGATTATTTGTTCTGTTTCTATGGAACATGTCATTGGACTTTTGGTAAGGATTGCATTGAATGTGTACATTAATTTTGCTAGACTGCATATATTTTTTTAAATTAAACAAAAATTTGGGTCACACCATGTAGCATGCAGGATGCGGGATCTTAGTTCCCCAACCAGGGATCGAACCCACGCCCCCTGCAGTGGGAGCGCAGAGTCCCAATCCCTGGACGGCCAGGGAAGTCCCACCATAGAATGCATATTTTCACAGTATTCTTTTTTTTTCTTTCTTTTTGCGGTACGCGGGCCTCTCACCTTTGTGGCCTCTCCCGTTGCGGAGCATAGGCTCCGGATGCGCCGGCTCAGTGGCCATGGCTCACGGACCCAGCTGCTCCGTGGCATGTGGGATCCTCCCGGACCGGGACTATAACCCATGTCCCCTGCATCGGCAGGCGGACTCTCAACCACTGCACCACCAGGGAAGCCCTAGTTTTTTTTTTTTTTTTTGCGGTATGCGGGCCTCTCACTGTTGTGGCCTCTCCTGTTGCAGAGCGCAGGCTCAGCGGCCATGGATCACAGGCCCAGCCGCTCTGTGGCATGTGGGATCTTCCCGGACCGGGGCACAAACCTGCATCCCCTGCATCTGCAGGCGGACTCTCAACCACTGCGCCACCAGGGAAGCCCCTCCATTTATTTTTGTCTGTTCTGTTTCCTCTGTCAGTGTCTTCCAGTTTGCAGTTTGCCAGCCCCTCACGTCCTTGGTTAAATTTACTTCTAGTTATCTTTTTGGATGCAATTGTAAGTGGGATTTTTTAAAAATTCTTTTTCTGATGGTTCATTATCAGTGTATAGAATCACAAATGATTTTTGTGCATTGATTTTTCTTTTCTTTTTTTTTTTGTATCCTGCAGCTTTACTGAATTCATTTTTCAGTTGTAACAGTTTTTTGGTGGTTGAATGTGGAAAACTAGAATTCAGAAATCCCACTGTTTCATCTACATCCAGGTCATCCACAGCACCCAAGACATAGTGGCTCCCAATATAATCTTCCCATGGTGCCTCTTCTAGTATGTGGACTCCTACAAGGGTGATTAGCATCCCCACTGTGGGTGAACTTTATGTGGGTAGGGCTTGGCCTCTATAACAGAGTTTGATGTCTGTATTTCTGGCATGGTATGACATGGTTGTTTTGATAAGTACTTTATTTTCTAGTAAATTTCAAGTGTATAAACGACTTTAAATTGCAGTATAAAGTTTTCCACCTTCACAGAATACTCCAGTTTGTTTTACCCTGTGAGAGTGAGAGGGCCACTCTCCCAGGGAACTAGCACATAACCCCAAAGTGAGTAATAATTAATGTTTCCACATTATAAGCCTATCCACAGACCCACTTCAACTTTCACCAGCTGCCCCAGCTTTGTGGAAATGTATTTTTCTATTCGAATCCAGTTTTCTCTTCTTGGAACCATCACTGGGGCTTTTCCTCACTTTAAAAACCATGCTGGATTGAAAGTGTACAAGATGAGCATGATCTGGGTGGGTTTTCTGTATGGCTTCTTTCACTTGGGATGTTTCACTGTTTATCCACATTGTAACATTGATCATTATTTCATTCATTTTTTCCATTGTGATTAAAAACACATAACATTTGCCATTTAAACCATTTTTTAAAACCTTTTTAAAAATTATTTTATTTTCTATTTTTTGGCTGTGTCGGGTCTTTGCTGCTGCACGCAGGCTTTCTCTAGTTGCGGCGAGCGGGGGCTACTCTTCGTTGCCGTGTGCAGGCTTCTCATTGCGGTGGCTTTTCTCGTTACAGACGACAGGCTCTAGGCTCACGGGTTTCAGTAGTTGTGGCACGAGGGCTCAGTAGCTGTGGCTCGCGAGCTTAGTTGCTCTGCGGCATGCAGGATCTTCCAGGACCAGCCCTTGAACCCGTGAGTCCTGCAATTGGCAGGCAGATTCTTAACCATTGTGCCACGAGGAAAGCCCCATTTAAACCATTTGTAAGTATCCAGTTCTATGGCCTTAAGTACATTCACATTGTTGTAAAAATATCCTCACCATCCATCTCCAGAACTCTGTTTTCCCCATGAGAAACCGTAGCCATTAAACACTAACTCCCCTCAACCCCTGGCAACCTTATTCTACTTTGTCTTTGGATTTGACTTATCTGGATACCTCATACTAGTGGAATCATAGAACGTTTGTCCTTTTGGTGTCTGGCTGGTTTCACTTAGCATAATGACTTCAGGGTTCATCCACATTGTAGCATGTGTGAGAATTACCTTAGTTTTAAAGGTTGAATCATATTCCATTGCATATATACTACGCTGTACTTATCCATTCATCTGTTGAAGGATGTGTTGTGTTGCTTCCACCTTTTGGCTATCGTGAATAGTGTTGTTATGAATATGGGGTACAGATATCTGTTGCAGTCCTTGCTTTCTAATATTCTGGGTGTACACCCTGGAGTGGAATCAAGGAATCATACATTTTCCATGTTTTTGAGGAGCCACCATACAGTTTTCCACAGCAGCTGTATAATTTTACTTTATTCCTTTATATGACAGAATAATGCAGCTTATGGATCTACCGTACTTTGCTTATCCGTTTACCTGCTGATGGACATTTAAATCTTTCCTACCCTGGGCTATTGTGAACAGTGCTGCTATGAATCGCTGGTGTACAAGTTTTTGTTTGAAGCCTGTTTTCCACTTTTTTGGTAAATATCTAGGAGTGGAGTTGTTGAACCACACGGTAATTATATTTTATATTTTTGAGTAAATGCTAAAGGTTTGTACACATAGACTGCACCGTTGTACATCTCCATAAGTAACTTTTAAGGGTTCCAATTTCTCTGCATTGTTGCCAACGTTTGTTATTTTTATCTACATATTTTAAAATTTATTTAAAAATTTATATTTATTGTAGTGTGTGTGAAGGGGCATCACACTGTGGCCTTAATTTGCATTTTCATCATGACTCCTGACATTTGACATCTTTTCATGTCCTTGTTGACCATTTGTATGTCTTGCCTGGAGAGCAGTCCATGCAAGTTATTTGTCTGTTTCAAAAATTGTATTGTTTGTCTTTTTGTTGATGAGTTGGAAAAGTCCTGGGTATATTCTAGGTAAAGAGTCTTATGAGATATGTAATGTGCCAATATTGTCTTCCATTCTGTGGGCTGTCTTTTTACTTTCCGGATAGCCTCTTTTGATGCACAAAGGTTTGTAATTTTGAGGAAATCCAATTTATCTTTTTTTTTTTCTTTCATTTCTTATGCTTTACTGTCAAATCTAAGAAACCATTGCTAAATTCATGGTCGGGAAGATTTAATTCCTCGGTTTATTTGAGAGTTCATTCAGTCATCCCTCGGCGCCCACTAGGCCAGGCTTTAGGCCTGGGGCTGAGTCAGTGTGAGGGTTCAGCGGTCACGGTTTAGGGTTATGGGTCATCGTCGGAGAGTCATGGTAGAGGGTTGTGGTTAAAGGGTCAGGGATTAGAGTTTAGGGCTCCGTGGCGAGGGTCTAGGGGTCTGGGGCTAGGGTTGTTAGGGGGTTACGGTTAGAGATTAGGGTTCTTAGGGTAAAGGTTAGAGTTAGGTTTAAGCACAATTGGCCCTCATTGCCCTCCCCTCTCCTTCTCTGTGAAGCCTCCAGAATGGATAGGACTTGCCCAGGGTCAAACAGGAGTCAGGGAGCTGAGGTGAATAACTGTTTTTCTGGCCTCCCTTCCCCGAGTCCTGGGCTCTGAGAGAAGAATGAAATGTCTATTCTTGTCTAGGACTGTTTCTCATCCAACTCAACCTCTGTCAAGGATTGGGGAGGGTGTCAGAAGTCATGCATGGTTTTCTTCTGCACTCCTACCTGGGAAGGGTGATGCTGGCCCTACTCTGCCTGGGCAGCCCCAGGTTCCAGCACAGCCCAGACAGGAGGGCACTCAGTGGACATGTGTGGATTTATACTGGACTGGGTGCAGTGACCTGCCAGCCCCCAGATGCTGCCTTCTTGAGGGCTGCTGGGGCCCTCCTGGCACTGGAGGCATCCTTTGTCCCATCTGAGTGGGCGTGAATAGATGATCAAGTCTCAGGCAGGACAGCCCTTGACCTCTGACTATCCAGGCAGGCATCTGTGGTCCTCTAGCTCAGTCCAGCCTGGGCATTATCAGGCCCTCATGTACAGTTACGGAGCTGACCATGATGCCGGGCAATTCAAGAGCTACCTGGGCAGTGTAGACATTCCTTTGAGAAGTTTCAACTACCAACATGCATGTGGCTGAGAAAAAGGCCTCCCGCTCACAACCTCATAGGCTGCCAAGAGAGGTAATAATCCTCTAGACATTGGAGTGTGGCCCTGACACAACACCCATACAGCAGACCAAGGCCCTGCAATCCTTTGTCCTTTCAGTCATTAGAAACTTTTGACATGCATATTCATGAAGAATCAAAGATATGGGAGCAACTAGACCTCCCAGTGTGAGGTTTACACTGCCACTCGCATTGTCTTGGAGAGCCATATGCATCCATGTGGCCTCTGGAAAGCCTGCCAATTATGGGTTCTATGGCATGGAATAATTCTCAAGCCTCCCGTTACGTCATTGCACAAGAGTTTCCTTAGCACCCTAGCATTTGGTTTCTTCCTCTCGGTAAAGGAGAGAGAAGAAACTGGAAAAGGAACAGTATTGTTTTTCAGGGATGGGCAATTAATATGGCCGGGGAGATGGCATAACTCAGGGCTCCCACCTCTCAGGGGCAGGAATGAGGTGTGTGTGTCTTCTGATGGCACATGGGCTGTTCTGGGCCAGCCTCTGAGATGTGAGGACCTGATGCCCAAGGAAAGAGACTTGAGTTTACCACCACCAATGATCCTGACTTTTCAGCAAGTGAAAGAACTTCTTGCAGTCTTGGGAGGGACAGTAAGAGCACTGGATGAGTCGCTGCAGCCCCTGACCCTAAGGGAACCCCTTTCTTCCTTTTGTGTCAGATTCTGTGCTGTGCAGTGAGCTGTCAATGACATAGAATATGTTGCTTTCTCCCAGCTAGCATCTGTTCTCAGGCCCAAGTGCCTCAGTTTTCCTTTGGGAATTACATGTCACCTGCTTCCAGTCCAAACGGTTGCAGAGGGATGACCCCATGTTCCACCCAGCCCGAAGATGGGTTTACAACCCACATCTAGCCAGTCCCATTTTCCATCTTCTGGTGATGGGTCAAGGATGAGAATGCAACCCAAGCCAGACCAAAGGTATTTAAAACCATGACTTTCTTGGAATCCAAGAAAAGGAGAAACTCTTTCTCGGAAAATGGATGGTGAGTGGTTGTCAGCCTAGAACTGCTGTTGGCCCAAGTGCAGTGAGAGAGCCTGTGCCTGTGAATGGGGTCCCCCAGAGGCACTGAGCAGGAGAAAGGTTTGGAGAGAAGGAAAGTCACACTGAGACAGTGTGAGCCCATGGACCTGCCAGGTCCAAACCCATTCTTCAACTTGCCACTTGCAAGTATTAATGTATTTCTACCCTTACAATAAATACTAATTTATTTTACTTCCGTAAGTGTGTCCAGTCGCTGGGAAAAGAAAAAGTCCTGGTTGATACATCTGAGTCAGTAATCCCTGACCCTTCCTCAGGTGTCCTCACTGGGTAGGCGTGGCTGGGGTAGGTGAAGACACTGGGTGGGGTTATATACTAGGGGAGCTGGCAAACAGCTCTGTCCCTGCTCCTTCCCTGTCCCGGGAGAGGGAAAGCCTGGAACAGTGATAGGATAGCCAGTAGGGGAAGAGGTTCCTCAGTGGTTAATTGGCCTTTTTGTGTTTTCCTTCATTTAGGGTCCATTTTGGTAATGTGTTTTTACAAAGAAATCCCCCTTTTCCTCTAGATTTCCAGTTTGTTTCAGTAGGTTTCTCTTATTTGACGTTTAATTTTTCCTGTCTAATTTTCGACAGAATCATGACAAATAATGAACAAATACTGATACTTTACTATTAACTGAAGTCCCTATTCGCGTTCCCTTTGTTATACCTTTCCTTGTTCCAGGGTCTCAGAGGACATGGGGTCATCATGTCTGCTTAGTCTCTTCTGGGCTCTGACAGTTGCTCAGATTCTCCTTGTTTCCATGACCTTGACAGCGTGGAGGAGGGCTGCTCAGGTATTGTATAGACTGACAGGCGCTGGGGTTTGCTTGGTGGTTTTGTCGTGGTTAGACTTGGCTTTGAAAAAGCAGACCACAGATGTGAAGTGCTTCCTCTTCACTATATATCAAGAGGACGGGCTCTTAAGGAAACTTCTCCCTTCTATTCTTAATTTTGGTCACCCAGCTGAGGTAACGTTTGTCAGGTTTTCCCACAGTGAGGTTAATTTTTTCCCATGTCCATCCTGTGTGTCTTATGTAGGAAGCAGTCATAATGCAGAAGCCACACTTGAGGAGAGAGGGCTTAGCTTCACATCCTTGATGGACAGCTGAGTGGCTATATACATTGTTTAGAAGCTCTCTGCATAGGAGATTTCTGTTTAACACCATTCATCAAAAACTATGTAATTTATTTGTACCAGTTTGGACACGTGAATAATTATTGTAAACTTTTGGTTGTAATCCAGCACTACATTGTTAGACTGCTTAGTTAATTCTTGCTTTGGCTGTTGAGAGCTTCTTCCATTTGCTCTTGTTTTCATTTTACATATTTTTTCTTTTGTGGGTTTAAAAAATTTTTGGTACTTCTTTACTTTCTGATATTTTAAGTTTATCCTGCTTCATATATTTACTGTCTCAGTCCTACCATCAGCCCTTTCTTCACAGAGCCCTTGTTCCTTTCATTAGAGAATAGTATTTAAAACTTACATGTGGGAGCTAAATATGCTCAGCCGACAGTACATCGAAATATATGCATGTATCCCAGCCTATGCATATACACATAATTATAAAGATTTCCATGTGGAACTATGTGTGGGCTAAAGAGAGTTTATACTGATATCTCCAAGTGGCTGTGTTGGGACATGGATATTGTAACCTTCTCCCTTTGTTTGACTGTAACATCCAACTCCAATGGTAAGAAACCTGGCTTCCACCGTTTGTCATTTATTAAATTCAGTGCTTGTTCCATTTGATGACTGATATCGTAGTTTCAGTATTGTTAGCTGCTACCCCTCATGGGAAAGAACATAGAGTCCACTGTGTATGTATGTCACATTTTGTCTTTGGCCACAGATTCTGTACATTTCCAAAGTTAACTTAGGTCAGCCCATTTGTCCCACTACCACCTGTGAGTTTTTTCATACATTTCTGAATCAGTTAGATTCTTTGTTACATTCTGTATCCCAGTCTTTGACACTCCCATATCCTAAGTAGGTAAGTTTGAATAGATTGTAAATTACTTGTTGGGTTGTAAAAATCTGTGGGTGTAGCCAAATGCATAGTGACAGGTATTCACCACTAACGTATTATATGGACGATTTCAACCACATATTCTGTAAACTGTTTACCGTGTCAGTTTTGCCTTTTCTAGAATGTCATACAAAGGAGGTCATACAGTGTGTAGTACTTCAGAATGGATTCTTTCACTTAGCAATGTAAGTGTTAGATGCATCTATTTTTTTTTTGCACGGGTTGATGATCTATTCCTTTATATCTCTGAATACTATTGCACTGCATATATATGAGAGGAAAAATAATTTTCCCTCTACACTTCTATGTTCTTTATTGAGATCCCCCTTGTAACGAAAAAGAGACGAACTGGAGAAAACAATCAGAAGTTTAATATATACCATGCGTACCTCCTGTATACTTGAAAGATACCCAGGAAAACTGAGTCACTCCCTGAAATGGCCCAAGCCGTTACCTTAAATGCTTCTGCTGAGAACAAAAAAAGATGTTAGGGGATGGAGGCAGCCATTTAAAGGATGTTATTAGGCAAAGCCCAGAAAACAAGGGTATGGTTGTTACACAGGTTTCCATCCAGGCCTATTTCATTGACAAGCTTTCTTTTTTTTTTTAAACATTTATTTATTTGGCTGCGCCAGGTCTTAGTTGCAGCCTGTGGAATCTTTAGTTGTGGCATGCGGGCTCTTAATTGCAGCATGCGGGATCTAGTTCCCTGACCAGGGATTGAACCCTGGTCCCATGCATTGGGAACATGGGGTCTTAACCACTGGACGAGCAGGGAAGTCCCAACAAGCTTTTCTTGATATTTAGTCATCATTCAATTCCTGGTCCAGAGAGGGACATACCCTTACAAATGGAGATATCCTTAATAAATGTAAATTTACCTCCTAAAAGGGCATTTTCTACTTGGTTTTGAAAGATTCTCCTGGGTCTGCTGTTTCTTAAATTAATCAGTCCAAAATAATCCTTTTGTCAAATGGGCATATTTTGGGGTGGTGTCTTCTGCTCCCCTTGGCATGTATGTGCCCTAATTTGCTTATGAATTCATCTGCAGAAGGACATACTGATATCTTTAAGTTTTTAACCATTATGAATAGAGCTGCTGTGCATTACTTGATGCTAGTTTTGGTTTGAATACAGTTTTTCAAAGCAGTTGTCTAAATACAAGAGGTACACTTCTTGGATCCTAAGGTGAGACTTTTTGATTTGGAAAAATCTGTCAAACTGTCTTTCAAAGTTGGTTGTACGTGCATTCCACCAGCACCTTGAGTTTATTCTTGTATGCTTATTTACTGCCTGTTTATCTTCTTGGGCCAGGTGTGTGTTTCAATCTTTACCAGATTTTAATGGCGTTGTTGGCATAATTTGAGTACAAATCCTTTATCAGATATGTATTTTGGAAATAGTTTCTTGCAGTTTGTGGTTTGTCTCCCGGTTTTCTGAATAAGGTCACCAGACCCAAAGTCATGTAGATTATCTTTTTTTTCCTAGGATTTTTATAGTTTGGTAATTTAAATTTGTCTGTGGGCATTTTGAATGAATTTTGGTTTAAGTCGTAAAGTTTGTGTCTACATTCATTTCATTACATATGGTTTGTAATTAATTGCCCCTTAACCATCTTTTGAGAAGTTACAGTGAGATACTTGGCTCCATTTCAGTTTGGATTTCCAAACTTAGCATATACAGCAGAACTGCCTCCCAGACGAGGCCTCTGGGTTTGTGAGTGCGGCACTCCCGACACTTTTCTCACATCCCACAGGGGGCGCCGAACCCACCTGTGTGACCCTGGGGGCACAGGTGCACCCTGCCCACAGACTTTGCTCTGTGACAAGCAGACAGGAGCTTTGTCTCCTGTCAGGGCCTAGGTTTCTGGACCATGAGGCATTGTGCACACTGACAGGAGCTGGGTTTTCTCAGGAACCACTGGTGAGGAGACTCCACAAGAGGAAAAAATGAGCAAGTGTGGAGAATCTTCCTGTGCAGCTGACTGCTGCGTGGGTGGGGTGCATCTTCAGGGGACTCAGGAGAGGAAGGGTTTAATGTGGACTACTGTGCACTTTTAGTTAGTTTTATGTGCAGTGTAGATGGTGACCAGTGTCGTTCTTTGGAGACTGGTGTCTAATTTTCCTGGCACTGTCTGTTGATGGCTTTAGGTAGAGTAAAGATGTTTTTTTTTCATCTTTATTGGAGTATAATTGCTTTACAATGGTGTTTTAGATTCTGCTTTATAACAAGGTGAATCAGTTATACATATGTTCCCATATCTCTTCCCTCTTGCGTCTCCCTCCCTCCCACCCTCCCTATCCCACTCCTCTAGGTGGTCACAAAGCACCGAGCTGATCTCCCTGTGCTATGCGGCTGCTTCCCACTAGCTATCTATTTTACGCTTGGTAGTGTATATATGTCCATGCCACTCTCTCACTTTGTCACAGCTTACCCTTCCCCCTCCCCATATCCTCAAGTCCATTCTCTAGTAGGTCTATGTCTTTATTCCTGTCTTACCCCTAGGTTCTTCATGACATTTTGTTTTCTTAAGTTCCATATATATGTGTCAGCATACGGTATTTGTCTTTGTACTTCTGACTTACTTCACTCTGTATGACAGACTCTAGGTCCATCCACCTCATGACAAATCGCTCAGTTTCATTTCTTTTTATGGCTGAGTAATTTTCCATTGTGTATATGTGCCACATCTTCTTTATCCATACATCCGATGATGGACACTTAGGTTGTTTCCGTCTCCTGGTTATTGTAAATAGAGCTGCAATGAGCATTTTGGTACATGACTCTTTTGGAATTATGGTTTTCTCAGGGTATATGCCCAGTAGTGGGATTGCTGGGTCATATGGTAGTTCTATTTGTAGTTTTTTAAGGAACCTCTATACTGTTCTCCATAGTGGCTGTACCAATTCACATTCCCACCAGGAGTGCACGAGTGTTCCCTTTTCTCCACACCCTCTCCAGCATTTATTGTTTCTAGATTTTTTTGGTGATGGCCATTCTGACTGGTATGAGATGGTACCTCATTGTAGTTTTGATTTGCATGTCTCTAATGATTAATGATGTTGTGCATTCTTTCATGTGTTTGTTGGCAGTCTGTGTATCTTCTTTGGAGTAATGTGTATTTAGGTCTTCTGCCCAATTTTGGATTGGGTTGTTTGTTTTTTTTGTTATTGAGCTGCATGTGCTGCTGGTAAATTTTGGAGATTAATCCTTGGTCAGTTGCTTCATTTGCAAATATTTTCTCCCATTCTGAGGGTTGTCTTTTGGTCTTGTTTACGGTTTTCTTTGCTGTGCAAAAGCTTTGCAGTTTCATTAGGTCCAATTTGTTTAGTTTTGTTTTTATTTCCATTTCTCCAGGAGGTGGGTCAAAAAGGATCTTGCTGTGATTTATGTCATAGAGTGTTCTGCCTATGTTTTCCTCTAAGAGTTTGATAGTTTCTGGCCTTACATTTAGGTCTTTCATCCATTTTGAGCTTATTTTGGTGTATGGTGTTAGGCAGTGATGGAATCTCATACTTTTACATGTACCTGTCCAGTTCTCCCAGCACCACTTATTGAAGAGGCTGTCCCTTCTCCACAGTATATTCCAGCCTCCTTTATCAAAGATAAGGTGACCATATGTGCATGGGTTTATCTCTGGACTTTCTATCCTGTTCCATTGATCTATGTTTCTGTTTTTGTGCCAGTACCATACTGTCTTGATTACTGTAGCTTTGTAGTATAGTGTGAAGTCAGGGAGCCTGATTCCTCCAGCTCCGTTTTTCGTTCTCAAGATTGCTTTGGGTGTTCGGGGTCTTTTGTGTTTCCATACAAATTGTGAACTTTTTTGTTCTAGCTCTGTGAAAAATGCCAGTGGTTGTTTGATAGGGATTGCATTGAATCTGTAGATTGCTTTGGGTAATAGATTCATTTTCACAATGTTGATTCTTCCAATTCAAGAACATGGTATATCTTTCCATCACTTTGTATCATCCTTAATTTCTTTCATCAGTGTTTTATAATTTTCTGCATACAGGTGTTTTGTTTCCTTAGGTAGGTTTATTCCTAGATATTTTATTCTTTTTATTGCAGTGGTAAATGGGAGTTTTTTCTTGATTTCACTTTCAGATGTTTTCATCATTAGTGTATAGGAATGCCAGAGACATCTGTGCATTAATTTTGTATCCTGCTACTTTACCAAATTCATTGATTAGCTCTAGTGGTTTTCTGGTAGCATCTTTAGGATTGTCTATGTATAGTATCATGTCATCTGCCAACAGTGACAACTTTACTTCTTTTCCGATTTGGATTCCTTTTATTTCTTTTTCTTCTCTGATTGCTGTGGCTAAAACTTCCAAAACTATGTTGAATAAGAGTGGTGAGAGTGGGCAACCTTGTCTTGTTCCTGATCTTAGTGGAAATGCTTTCAGTTTTTCACCATTGAGGAAGACGTTGGCTGTGGGTTTGTCATATATGGCCTTTATTATGTTGAGGAAATTTCCCTCTATGCCTACTTTCTGGAGAGTTTTTATCATAAATCGGTATTGAATTTTGTCGAAAGCTTTGTCTGCATCTATTGAGATGACCATATGGTTTTTCTCCTTCAATTTGTTAATTTGGTGTATCACATTGATTGATTTACGTATATTGAAGAATCCTTGCATTCCTGGAATAAACCCCACTTGATCATGTTGTATGATCCTTTTATTGTGCTGTTGGATTCTGTTTGCTAGTATTTTGTTGAGGATTTTTGCATCTATGTTCATCAGTGATATTGGCCTGTAGTTTTCTTTCTTTGTGACATCCTTGTCTGGTTTTGTTATCACGGTGATGGTGGCCTCGTAGAAGGAATTTGGGAGTGTTCCTCCCTCTGCTATATGTTGGAAGAGTTTGAAAAGGATAGGTGTTAGCTCTTCTCTAAATGTTTGATAGAATTCGCCTGTGAAGCCATCTGGTCCTGGGCTTTTGTTTGTTGGAAGATTTTTAATCAGTTTCAATTTCAGTGATTGTGATTGGTCTGTTCATATTTTCTATTTCTTCCTGATTCAGTCTTGGCAGGATGTGAATTTCTAAGAATTTGTCCATTTTTTCCAGATTGTCCATTTTATTGGCATAGAGTTGCTTGTAGTAATCTCTCATGATCTTTTGTATTTCTGCAGTGTCAGTTGTTACTTCTCCTTTTTCATTTCTAATTCTATTGATTTGAGTCTTCTCCCTTCTTTTCTTGATGAGTCTGGCTAATGGTTTATCTATGTTGTTTATCTTCTCAAAGAACCAGCTTTTAGTTTTATTGACCTTTGCTATTGCTTCCTTCATTCCTTTTTCATTTACTTCTGATCTGATTTTTATGACTTCTTTCCTTCTGCTAACTTTGGGGGTTTTTTTTTGTTCTTCTTTCTCTAATTGCTTGAGGTGCAAGTTTAGGTTGCTTATTCAAGATGTTTCCTGCTTCTTAAGGTGGGCTTGTATTGCTATAAACTTCCCCCTTAGAACTGCTTTTGCTGCATCCCATAGGTTTTGGGTCGTTGTGTCTCCATTGTCATTAGTTTCTAGGTATTTTTTGATTTCCTCTTTGATTTCTTCAGTGATCACTTCATTATTAAGTAGTGTATTGTTTAGCCTCCATGTGTTTGTATTTTTTACAGATGTTTTCCTGTAATTGATATCTAGTCTTATGGCGTTGTGGTCGGAAAAGATACTTGATACAATTTCAATTTTCTTAAATTTGCCAAGGCTTGATTTGTGACCCAAGATATGATCTATCCTGGAGAATGTTCCATGAGCACTTGAGAAAAATGTGTATTCCGTTGTTTTTGGATGGAGTGTCCTATAAATATCAATTAAGTCCATCTTGTGTAATGTATCATTTTAAGTTTGTGTTTCCTTATTTATTTTCATATTGGATGATCTGTCCATTGGTGAAAGTGGGGTGTTAAAGTCGCCTACTATGAATGTGTTACTTTCGATTTCCCCTTTTATGGTGTTAGTATTTTCCTTCTGTATTGAGGTGCTCCTAAGTTGGGTGCATAAATATTTAAAATTGTTATATCTTCTTCTTGGATCGATCCCTTGATCATTATGTAGTGTCCTTGTTTGTCTCTTCTAATAGTCTTTATTTTAAAGTCTATTTTGTCTGATATGAGAATTGCTACTCCAGCTTTCTTCTGGTTTCCATTTGCATGGAATATCTTTTTCCATCCCCTCACTTTCTGTCTGTATGTGTCTCTAGGTCTGAAGTGGGTGTCTTGTAGACAGCATATATATGGGTCTTGTTTTTGTATCCATTCAGCCAGTCTGTGTCTTTTGGTGGGAGCTTTTAATCCATTTACATTTAAGGTAATTATTGATATGTATGTTCCTATTCCCATTTTCTTAATTGTTTTGGGTTTGTTATTATAGGTCTTTTCCTTCTCTTGTGTTTCAAGCCTAGAGAGGATCCTTTAGCATTTGCTGTAAAGCTGGTTTGGTGGTGCTGAACTCTCTCAGCTTTTGCTTGTCTGTAAAGGTTTTAATTTCTCCATCAAATCTGAATGAGATCCTTGCTGGGTAGAGTAATCTTGGTTGAAGGTTTTTCTCCTTCATCACTTTAAATATGTCCTGCCAGTCCCTTGTGGCTTGCAGAGTTTCTGCTGAAAGATCAGCTGTTAACCTTATGGGGATTCCCTTGTGTGTTATTTGTTGTTTTTCCCTTGCTGCTTTTTATATGTTTTCTTTGTATTTAATTTTTGACAGTTTGATTAATATGTGCCTTGGTGTGTTTCTCCTTGGATTTATCCTGTTAGGGACTCTCTGTGCTTCCTGGACTTGATTAACTATTTCCTTTCCCATAGTAGGGAAGTTTTCAACTATAATCTCTTCAAATATTTTCTCAATCCCTTTCTTTTTTCTCTTTTTCTTCTGGAACCCCTATAATTCAAATGTTGGTGCGTTTAATGTTGTCCCAGAGGTCTCTGAGACTGTCCTCAGTTCTTTTCATTCGTTTTTCTTTATTCTGCTCTGCAGTAGTTATTTCCACTATTTTATCTTCCAGGTCACTTATCCTTTCTTATGCCTCAGGTATTCTGCTATTGATCCCATCTGGAGTATTTTTAATTTCATTTATTGTGTTGCTCATCGTTGCTTGTTTCCTCTTCAGTTCTTCTAGGTCCTTGTTAAATGTTTCTTGCATTTTGTCTATTCTATTTCCAAGATTTTGGATCATCTTTACTATCATTATTCTGAATTCTTTTTCAGGTAGACTGCCTATTTCCTCTTCATTTGTTGGGTCTGGTGGGTTTTTATCTTGCTCCTTCAACTGCTGTGTGTTTTTCTGTCTTCTCATTTTGCTTATCTTACTGTGTTTGGGGTCTCCATTTTGCAGCCTGCAGGTTCATAGTTCCCGTTGTTTTTGGTGTCTGTCCCCAGTGGCTAAAGTTGGTTCAGTGGGTTGTGTAGGCTCCTGGTGGAGGGGACTAGTGCCTGTCTTCTGGTGGATGAGGCTGGATCTTGTCTTTCTGGTGGGCAGGTCCACATCTGGTGGTGTGTTTTGGGGTGTCTGTGGACTTACTATGATTTTAGGTAGCCTCTCTGCTAATGGGTAGGGTTGTGTTCCTGTCTGGGTAGTTGTTTCGCATAGGGTGTCCAGCACTGTAGCTTGCTGGTCATTGAGTGAAGCTGGGTGTTGGTGTTGAGATGGAGATCTCTGGGAGATTTTCGCCATTTGCTATTACGTGGAGCTGGGAGGTCTCTTGTGGACCAGTGTCCTGAAGTTGGCTCTCCCACCTCAGAGGCACAGCACTGACTCCTGGCTGCAGCACCAAGACCCTTTCATCCACATGGCTCAGAATAAAAGGGGTAAAAAGTAGAAAGAAAGAAAGACACAGGACAATAGAAAATAAAATAAAGTAAGGTAAAATAAAATAGTTATTAAAATAAAAAATAATTGTTAAGAAAAAAATTTTTTTAATGTAGAAAGAACAAACCAAAAAAAGGACAGATAGAACCCTGGGACAAATGGTGAAAGCAAAGCTATGCAGACAAAATCTCACACAGAAGCATACACATACACACAAAAAGAGGAAAAGGGGAAAAAATCATAAATCTTGCTCTCAAACTCCACCTCCTCAATTTGGGATGATTCGTTGTCTATTCAGGTATTCCACAGATGCAGGGTACATCAAGTTGATCGTGGAGCTTTAATCTGCTGCTTCTGAGGCTGCTGGGAGAGATTTCCCTTTCTCTTCTTTGTTCACACAGCTCCCAGGGCCCAGCTTTGGATTTGGCCCCACCTCTGCGTGTAGGTCGCCAGAGGGCATCTGTTCTTCGCTGAGACAGGACGAGGTTAAAGGAGACGCTGATTGGGGGGCTAGGCTCACTCAGTCCGGGGGGGAGGGAGCGGCATGGAGTGCGGCGCAGGTCTGCGGCGGCAGAGGCCAACATGACGTTGCACCAGCCTGAGGAGCGCCGTGCATTTTCCTGGGGAAGTTGTCCCTGGATCCCGGGACCCTGGCAGTGGCGGGCTGCACAGGCTCCCCAGAAGGGGGGTGTGGACAGTGACCTGTGCTTGCACACAGGCTTCTTGGTGGTAGCAGCAGCAGCCTTAGCGTCTCATGCCCGTCTCTGGGGTCCGCGGTGTTAGCCGCGGATCGCGCCTGTCTCTGGAGCTCCTTTAAGCAGTGCTCTGAATCCCCTCTCCTCACGCACCAGGAAAGAAAGAACAAAGAAGAAGTCTCTTGCCTCTTCGGCAGGTCCAGACTTTTCCCCGGACTCCTTTCCGGCCAGCCGTGGCGCACTAACCCCCTGCAGGCTGTGTTCAGGCCACCAACCCCAGTCCTCCGACCAAAGCCCGAGCCTCCGCTCCCAGCCCCGCCCGCCCTGGCGGGGGAGCAGACAAGCCTCTTGGGCTGGTGAGTACCGGTCGACACCGATGCTCTGTGCGTGAATCTCTCCACTTTGCCCTCCGCACCCCTGTGGCTGCTCTCTCCTCCGCGGCCTGGAAGCTTTCCCCCTCTGCCACCCACAGTCTCCGCCCGAGAAGGGGCTTCCTAGTGTGTGGAAACCTTTCCCCGTTCACAGCTCTCTCCCACTGGTGCAGGGCCCGTCCCTATTCTTTTGTCTCTGTTCTTTCTTTTTTTTTTTTTCTCCTACCCAGGTACGTGGAGAGTTTCTTGCCTTTCGGGAGGTCTGAGGTCTTCTGTCAGCATTCAGTAGATGTTCTGTAGGAGTTGTTCCACGTGTAGATGTATTTCTGGTGTATCTGTGGGGATGAAGGTGATCTCCGAGTCTTAGTCTTCTGCCATCTTCCCCCTCTCCCAAACATTTTAATAATAGTAATTTGTCTGATGCATGAGCATGGAATATTGTTTCCTATTGTGTCTTCAGTTTCTTTATCAATGCTTTATAGTTTTCTGAGTATAGGTCTTTCATGTCCTTGGTTAACTTTATTGCTAAATAGTTTGTTCTTTTCGATGGAATTGTCAATGGGATTGTTTTCTTAATTTTTCTTGCTGGTGGTTCATTATTAGTGTATAGAAACAAAACTGATTTGTGTATATTGATTCCATATTTTGCAACTTTACTGAATTTATTTTTTAGCATATTTTTTGAAGTAATGTGAAAAATTGCAATACTAAAATCTCAGAGTTTCTACTGCACCCCAGGTAATCCACAGGACCCAAGAGATGGTAGCTACTAATATACTCTTCCCATGCTGCCTCTTCATACCATGCAGACTCCTACAAGGGAAATAAGTATCACAACTTTGGTTGAACGTGGCCTGGGTAAGTCTTGGCCTCTATCACAAAATTTGATGTCTCTCTTATCTGATTTTCTGGCATGATATTGATATGGTTGTCTAGAAAAGTAACTTAGTTTCCAGTAATTTAAAATATACCGAAAAGTTGCAATAATGGCAAAAAGTACTCACGTTTGCCACTTCACACAAAATGCTCAGTGTGTTTTGCCCAAGGAACCAGCACATAACACCTAAATGAAGAAATCCTGATGTCCACATTATAATTTAATACTCAGCCCCACTTCAGCTTTCACCTACTGTCCCAACTGTATGAAAATGTCGTTTTCCATCCTGACCCAGTTTTCTTTTTCTGGAACCATTCCTGAGTTTCTCCCTCATTTGGACAACCTTGATGGATTTGAAGCAGACAAGATGAGTATGGGATCTAGGTGGCCTTTTCTGTATGGCTTTTTTCAGTAAGAATATTTTTAATGTTCATTTTTGTAACAAATATCAGTGCTGCACTTTTTTTTCATTGTCATTAAAAATACAAAACACGACTTTAGCATTTAATTCACTTTACGCATACAGTTTTGTGGTATCAACTACCTTCATATAGTTGCACAAACAAGTTAACTAACGTGTGTACCTCCTGTGTGCATGGCAGATACCAAGGAAATTGAGTAACGCCCTGAAACGGCCCAAGACATCACCTTAAATACCGTGTTCATGTAAAAGGCAAAAAAAGGAAGGCTATAGTTGTTTGTCTACATTCATTTGATTGTATATGGTTTCCAATTGATGTTGTATAACTAGTGTTGGAGAAGTCATTGGATAGGTGGCTTCATTTCAGTTTGAATTTCCAAATTTAGTGGATTCTGCAGGCTTGATACAAGGTTTACAAACTTCATATCGGGTCAGGACATCCCATGGTGTAACTCGTATTCATGGTTTGTTCAACAATTAAAGTTCTGTGTCATATGAGTTCATTCCAGAGTAATCCAGGTTAGTTTCTGTTATACATTTGTCTCAGGATGAAAGGACAAAGAGAAATAAGACCTGATTTATAAAAGTGCCTTCAAACTAATTGATACTGAAGTATAGTTGACCTACAATGTTGTGTTAATTTCTACTGTACAGCAAAGTGATTCATATATACATACATACATATATACATATTTTTCATATTCTTTTCCATTATGGTTAGTTACAGGGTATTGAATACAGTTCCCTGTGCTGTGCAGGAAGACCTTGTCTGTCCATTCTATATATACTAATTTGCATCTACTAATCCCAAACTCCCAATCCATCCCTCTCCCCTGTCTTCCCCTTGACGACCACAAGTCTGTTTTCTATATTTGTGAGTGTGTTTTTGTTCTGTAGATAGGTTCATTTGGGTCTCATTTTATAATCCATATATAAGTGATATCATATGGTATTTGTTGTTCTCTGTCTGACTTACTTCACTTTGTATGATAATCTCTAGGTCCATCCATGTAGCTGCAGATGGCATTATTTCATGCTGTTTTATGGCTGAGTAATATTCCATTGTATATATGTACCACATCTTCTATATCCATTCATCTGCTGACGGACATTCAGGTTGCTTCCATGTCTTGGCTATTGTGAACAGTGCTGCTGTGAAAGCTGGGGTGCACGTATCTTTTCGAATTAGAGTTTTGTCTGGATGTGTGCCCAGGAGTGGCATTGCTGGTTCATATGGTAATTCTGTTTGTAGTTTTTGAGGAACCTCCATACTGTTTTCCATAGTGGCTGCATCAATTTACATTCCCACCGGTATTGTATGAGGGTTCCCGTTTCTCCACACCCCTTCAAGGATTTATTTGTAGACATTTTAATGATGGCCATTCTGACCACTACGAGGTGATAACTCACTGTTTTGATTTGCAATCTCTAATAATTAGTGATGTGGAGCATCTTTTCACGTGCCTTTTGGCCATCTGTATGTCCTTGGAGAAATGTCTAGTTAGACCTTCTAAAATTCTGCCTATTTTTTGATTTTTTTTCTTTTTTGAGTTGTATGAGGTGTTTGTATATTTTAGAATTAAGCCTTTGTTGGTCGCATCATTTGCAGGTATTTTCTCCCAAACAGTGAGCAGAGGTTCTGGCACAACTGGATACCCACATGCAGAAGAGGAAAGTTAGACCTTTACCTCCCCCCACCCCATATATAAAATCAACACAAAATGGACCAAAGGCCTAGATGCAAGAACGAAAATTATAAAACTCATAGAAGAAAACATGAGAGTACATCTTCATGACCTTGGATTTGGCCATGATTTCTTAGATCTACCAAAAACACAAGCAACAACAAAAAAATAGATGAATTGGACTTCCTCAAGATGAAAAACAGTTGTGTATAAAAGGAGCAAGGAATAAGATAATGCACCATCCAGAATGGCCCAAGATGTTTGCAAACCATGTATCTGATAAAGGACTGTAGCCCAACAGCCAAGCCCCTGGTGGTCCAGTGGAGTGTCTGTGCGGCCCCTCCCGTCCTCGGTGATCAGGGGATTTCAGGCCCCACAGCACCCGAGGGGTGGACACGGGTCATCCTCAGCACCCTCAGGGAGTGAGTGCTGGATGGTTTTGAGCCCAGATGCATTCCCATTACTGCCCTCAAAGGCTGAAGGCTTCAGCATGCCTCCAGAAGGACACAGAGTATTTGCAAGTCTTTGAGAACCAAGAGAACAGTCTTCACTTTTCTGAAAGGGCATCTTATTATTTCACAGCATGACCATTTTCCCTCTGGCTGTCAGGGGTGCCCTCCCACCTCCCTAATTTCTCTGAGAGTGGCCAGGGGGGTTTGGCTGTCCCCAGTCCCCACACCAGGTGACAAGGCCAGTGGTGCTAAACCCTGGCGATCCTTAGCTTCGCTGGAGACTAACCCAGACTCTCAGCCTGTGATTGAACGTGGGCGCCCCTGCTTCTCCCTGTCACTGATTCTCATCTCCTCCTCTGTCTGTCTTTCTCTTGCTTTTCAGTCTGAGATTTACCTGACGGCCACCACTCACAGCTCCCGAAGAGCCCAGAGATTTCTCCTGGAAGGAAAGGTTCTGGAAAATCAGAGGGATAAATAAAGGATGCAGCTGATTCCCGCCTTGTGCTGACACCCAAGAGGGTGAGGAGAGTGAGTGTTTTCTCATTAGAATTTTAAATCCTCCAATAGATCATTGGGGGGGCATGCAGTGTTCTCCTGCTCATTCTAAGAATGTCATTCCTGGATTTTAATGTGGTAAAGAATTTATATTATAAATATGCAGAGGGGGGCATATCCAATCAAAAATGTGAGAGGTAACTCCAAGGGATTTACAACAAACAAGGACACAGAACCCTGTGTCCAGACACTGGCTGAGAGTCTCCTACCGTGAGCTGCAGTCCCCTGGCAGGCGGAGTGGCCATGACTCTCCTCCTGCAGGTGAGCCTACACAGGCACATCCCATGTGGGAACACTGCATCGCAGAATCTTAGAGTGGCCGATGGCAGGTAGCTGGCTAGAGATGCGGACAAGAGAAAACTGCCCAGCAGCCTGTGACAACCCCGGGGTGAGGCCTTAGGAAGGGCCAGTGTCAGAGCCTCAGAGATAACTTGAAGAGAGTTCAGGCTGTTAAGGACATCGTCAGAGATGCACTTAGGGACATATTCAGGGCCTTACTTATGAAAAGGATCAGGGCATTATTTAGTGACAGCTTAGAGTATAAGGGACAGCATCAGGGCCTAAGTTAGGGAGAGTGTCAGTGCTTCACTTAGAGATAACATGAGAGCCTTAGTTAGACACAGTTCAGGCTGTTACTTAGGGATATCTTCAGGGCCTTAGAGCCAGCATCATGGCCATAATTAGAAAGAGTGTCAGGGCGTTAGTTAGGGCCAAAATTAGGGTGTTAGTTAGCGAAAGAGTCAGGTCATTAGTTACAGACAGTGTCAGGGTTTTAGGTAGGGACAGCGGCAAGTCCTTAGTTAAGAAGAGTGTCGGGGCCTCACTTAGGGGCAGCGTCAGGATGTTACTTAGGGAGAGTCAGGACATTAGAATTTCAGTTTCTGAGGTAGAGACAGCATCAGGGCCTTAGTTAGGGACAGCGTCAGAGACTTACCTAGGGACATCTTCAGGGCCTTAGTTATGGACAGGATCAGGGTGATACAGAGGAACACCTAAGGGTATTAGTGACATCTTCAGGGCCTCAATTGGCGAAAGCATCAGGGTATTAGTTAGGGAAAGAGTCAGGCCATTATTATAGATAGTGTAAGTGCCTTATGTAGAGAGAGCATCAGGGCCTTTGTTAAGGACAGCGTCAGAGACATACTTAGGGACATATTCAGGGCCTTAGTTATGGAGAGGATCAGGGCGTTATTGAGAGATACATGAGGCTATTAGGGACAGCATCAGGGTGTTAGGGAAAGAGTCGACCGTTAATATAGACAGTGACAGTGCCTCAGGTAGAGACATCATCACAGCCTTAGTTAGGAAGAGGGTCAGGACCTTGGTGAGGGACAGGGTCAGGGCAACAGTGAGGGACATCTAAGGCTATTAGGGACATCGTCAAGGCCTTAGATTGGACCAGCATCAGGGCTGTAGTGTCAACCAGTGTCAGGGCATTAATGAGGGACAAAATTAGGGTGTTAGTTAGGGAAAGACTCAAGTCATTAGTTACAGACAGTTTCAGGGCCTCAGGTAGAATTGGCATCAAGGCCTTAGTTAGGAAGAGCATCCAGACCTCAGTTAGGTTCAGCATCAGGATGTTAGGGCCAGCAACAGGGCCTTAGTTAGGAAGAGCATCCAGACCTCAGTTAGGTTCAGCATCAGGATGTTAGGGCCAGCAACAGGGCCTTAGTTAGGGACAGTGTTGTCAGGCCCTCAGAGATCACTTGAGGGCCTTCCTAAGAGACAGTGTAGGCCGTTAGTTAAGGACACTTCAGAGACTTTCTTAGGGATATATTCAGGGCCTTTGTAACAGAATCAGGGTGTTATTTTGTGACTGCTTAGGAATTAAGGGACAACATCAAAGCCTAAGTTAGGGAGGGTGTCAGAGTCTTGGGGATAGTGTTAGGGATTTTGTAAGTTATAGCTTAGGCCATTAGGTAGGGACAGTGTCAGGGGCTTATTAAGGGCAGTGTCAGAGACTTAATGAAGGACATCTTCAGGGCCTTAGTTATGGACAGGATCAGGTCCATACTTGGGATCAGTGTCAGGCCGTTCTTTAGGGGCAGTGTCAGGGCCTTCTGTAGAGACAGCATCAAGGCCCTTAGTTAGGAAGAGGGTCAGGGCCTTAGGACAGGGTCAGAGACGTCCTTAGGCACATATTCAGGGACTTAGTAATGGACAGGATCAGGACGCCAGTGAGGGACATCTAAGTCTATTAGGGACATCGTCAGGGCCTTAGATAGGGTCAGCGTCAGGGCTGTAGTTAGGACCAGTGTCAGGGCATTATTTAGGGACAAAATTAGGATGTTAGTTAAGGAAAAAGTGAGGAAATTAGTTACAGACAGTGTCAGCATCTCAGGTAGAGACTTCAAGGTCTCAGTGAGAGAGTCAGCATCTCAGGTAGGAGCTGCATCAGGCCATTACTTACAGACAGTGTCAAGGCCTTAATTAGGGAGAGTGCCAGGGCCTCAGAGAAAAACTTGAGGGCCTTAGTAAGAGACACTTCAGGCTGTTCGTTAGGGACATGATCAGGGCGTTAGTTATGGACAGGGTCAGGGTATTAGTGAAAGACAGCTCAGGCAGTTAGGCACACCGTCAGGGCCTTGGGTAGGGGCAGCAGCAGGGAGTAGTTGGGGAAAGAGTGAGGCCGTTAGGTAAAGACAGACTCGGGGCCTTAGGTAGAGACAGTGTCAGGTTCTTTGTTAGGGACACTGTCATGGCCTCAGTTAAAGATAACATGAGGGTCTTAGTTACACATAGTGTCAGGGCCTTAGTTATGGACATCTTTAGGGCCTCAAATGGAGGTAATTTGAGGGCCTTAGTTACACATAGTGTCAGGGCCTTAGTTATGGACATCTTTAGGGCCTCAATTGGAGGTAATTTGAGGGCCTTAGTGAGAGACATTTTGGGTCATTAGTGACATCGTCTGGACCTTAGTGCCGTCTTCAGTACATCATTTATGGGCCACAACAGGGCATTAATGAGGGACAGCTCAAGTTATTAGGGACGGTGTCAGGGTCTTAGTTAGGGAATGTGTAAGGACCTTTGTTAGGGAAAGAGTGAGGCCAGTAGTTAAAGACAGACTCAGGGCCTTAGGCAGAGACAGCCTCAGTCCTTAACTAGGGAGAGTGTCAAGGCCACAGTTAACGATAAGTTGAGGGCCTTTGTTAAGGACAGCCTCCAGGCCTCAGTTAGGGACAGGTTCACGGCCTTGGGATGAAATTCAGGGCCTTAGTTAGGAACAGCATCAGGGATTTAGTTACCATGAGAGACTCGACGCTAGCTAAAGACAAGGTTAGGTTAAGGTCTAGGAATAGCGTCAGGAAATGACGTAGGGATGGTGTCAAGACCATAGCTACTTAGAGCATCAGTGCCTAATTTAGAAGCAGTGTCAGGGCTTCAGGTAGGGACAGCGTCAGAGCCTGACTTAGGGAGAGCGACAGGGACTGAGTAAGGCCTAGAGTCAGGGCCTTAGCTGGGGAAAGTGTCAGGGCATGACTTAGGAACAGCATAAGGGCCTCAGTAGGAACAGCCTAAGGGGTTTGTTAAAGACATTATCAGGGCCTCTGTTAGAGACAGCCTCACGGCCTCACTTAGGAACAGCGTCAAGGCTTACTTTGGGACAGTTTCAGGACCTTAATAAAACATGGATCAGGATATAATAAGCTCAGGATACTGTCAGGACTTTAGATATTGACGGCAACAGGGCCTTAGTTAGGGACGGTGTCAAGGCCTTAGATAGGGCTAGCATCTGGGTCTCTGTTAGGTACCATGTCAGGACCTGAGTTAGGAATAGTGTTAGGGCCATAGTTAGGGACAGTGTCATGGCCTTGGGACTAAATTCAGGGCCTGAGGTATTCACAGCATAAGGGCTTCAGTTAGCATAAGAGGCAAGACAGTTGCTAAGGACAGAGTTAGGGTAAAGTTCAGGGATTGAGACAGGAAATGACTTAGGGATACTATGAAGACCTTAGTCACTGAGAGTATCAGGGCCTTAATTAGAACCAGTGTCAGGGCTTAGGTAGGGAAAGCGTCAGAGCCTGACATAGGGAGAGCCACAGGGCCTGAGTGAGGCCTAGTGTCAGGCCCTTAGCAGGGGACACTGTCAGGGCATGATGTAGGAGCTGCGTCAGTGCCTTTGTTGGGTGAGCAATAGGGTCTTAGTTAAAGACATGATCAGGGCCTGAGGTAGTCACAGTGTCAAGGCCTCAGTTGGGCAAAGCTTCAGGGCCTGAGTAAGGCATAGCCTAAGGCCTGCACTTAGGGACAGAGACAGGGCTTTCTTAGGGAGAGTGTCAGGACCTTGGTTAGAAATGGGTCACATTCTTAACTCAGGATAATGTCCAGATTTTAGTTATTGCCGGCAACAGGTCCTATATTAGGGACAGATTCCGGGCCTTAGTTAGAGACAGTGTCAGGGCCTTAGTTAGGACCAGTCTGGGCCTTTGGTAGGGAGAGCATTAGGGCTTCAGTGAGGATAAGAGGCAGGAAATTAGCTCCGGACAGTGTCAGTTTCCAGGCCAGGGATAGTGTCAGTAAATGAGCTAGGGATAGCGTGAAGACCTTCGTTTTTGAGAGCATCAGGGCCTTAGTTAGGACCAGCGTCAGGGCCTTAATCAGAACCAGTGTCAGGGCTTGATATAGGGATAGCGTCAGAGCCTAACTAAGGTACGGCAACAGGGCCTAAGTGAGGCGGATCTTTACGGCCTGAGTGAGGGACTGTGTCAGGGCAAGACTTAGGAGTAGTATAAGGGCCTCTGTAGGATCAGCATTAGGGTCTTCATTAAAGACCTTCTCAGGGCCTCTGATAGGGACAGCCTCAGGGCGTCACTTAGGGGCAGCGTCAGGGCTTACTTTGGGACAGTTTCAGGACCTTGGTAAGACATGGGTCAGGTTATTAGCTCAGGATAATGTCAGGAGTTTAGATGTTGATGGCAGCAGGGCCTTAGTTAGACACAGTGTCAGGGCCTGCGTTAGGACTGGCATCTGGGCGTCTGTTAGGTACCGTGTCAGGGCCTGAGTTAGGAAGCGTGTTAGGGTTTAGTGAGGGACAGTTCTGGGCCAGATTTAGGAAGAGCATCTAGGCCTCAGTTAGGGACAGTGTCATGGACTTGGGACTAAATTCAGGGCCTGAGTTAGGCACAGCATAAGGGCTTCAGTTAGCATAAGATGCAGGACACTTGCAAGGGACAGGCTTAGGGTGAAGTTTAGGGATCGTGTCAGGAAATGACCTATGGGTAGTGTCAAGACCTTAGTCACTGAAAGTATCAGGGCCTTAATTAGAACCAGTGTCAGGGCTTCAGGTAGGGACAGCGTCAGAGCCTTTGTTAGGTACAGTGTCAGGGTCTGAGTGAGGTGTTGTGTCAGGGCCTGAGTTAGGACGAGCCTCCAGGCCTCTGATAGTGAGAGGTTCATAACCTTGGGACTAATTTCAGGGCCTTAGTTTGGGACAGCATCAGGGATTTAGTTAGCGCAAGAGGATCGACATTAGTTAAAGGCAAGGTTAGTTTAAGGTCTAAGGATAGTGTCTGTTCATGACATAGGAGTAGTGCCAAGTCTTCAGTTACTTAGTGCATCAGGGCCTAATTTAGGACCATTGTCAGGCCTTCAGGTAGGGACAGCGTCAGAGCCGGGCTTGGGAAGAGCAACAGGGCTTGAGTGAGGCCTAGTGTCAGGGCCTTAGCTAGGGACAGTATCAGGGTATGACGTAGGAACAGCATAAGGCCCTGGGTAGGATCGGCCTGAGGGGCTTTGCTACAGCCATTATCAAGGCCTCTGTTAGGGACAGCGTTAGGATCTCACTTAGGGTCAGCGGCACAGCTTACTTAGGGACAGTTTCAGGACCTTGTTAAGAGATGTTTTAGGCAAGAGCTCAGGATAGTGTCAGGACATTATATATTGACGGCAGCAGGGCCTTAGTTAGACGTAGTGTCAGGGCCTGCATTAGGACTAGCATCTGGGCCTCTGTTGGGTACCGTGTCAGGGCCTGATTTAGGAATACTGTTAGGGCTTTAGTGCGGGACAGTTCTGGGTCAGATTTAGGAAGAGCATCTAGGCCTTAGTGACAGTGTCATGGCCTTGGTCCTATATTCAGTGTCTGTGTTAGGCAGAGAGTAAGGGCTTCAATTAGCATAAGAGGCAGGACATTTGCTAGGGCTAGGTTTAGGGTAAAGTTTAGGGATCGTGTCAGGAAATGACCTGGGGATAGTGTCAAGACCTTAGTCACTGAGAGTATCAGGGCCTTATTTAGAACCAGCATCATGGCTCCAGGTAGGGACAGCACCAGTGCCTGACTTAGGGAGAGCCACAGGGCCTGAGTGAGGCCTAGCGTCAGGCCCTTAGCTGGGGACACTGTCAGGGCATGATGTAGGAGGTGCATCAGGGCCTTTGTTGGGTGAGCAATAGGGTCTTAGTTAAAGAGATGTTCAGGGCCTGAGGTGGTCACAGCTTCAAGGCCTCAGGTAAGCATAGCTTCAGGGTCTGAGTTAGGCACAGCCTCAGGCCGTCACTTAGGGACAGTGACAGGGCTTTCTTAGGGACAGTGTCAGGCCCTTGTTTAGAAATGGGTCAGGATATTAGCTCAGACAGTGTCCGGATTTTAGTTATTGCCGGCAGCAGGGCCTATATTGGGGACAGATTCCGGGCCTTAGTTAGAGACAGTGTCAGGGCCTTAGTTAGGACAAGTCTGGGCCTTAGTTAGGGAGAGCATTAGGGTTTCAGTGAGGAGAAGAGGCAGGAAATTTGCTCAGGACAGAGTGAGCTTCCAGGCCAGGGATAGTGTCAGGAAATGAGCTAGGGATAGCGTGAAGACCTTAGTTATTGAGAGCATCAGGGCCTTAGTTAGGACCAGTGTCAGGGCTTGATGATGTAGGGACAGCATCAGAGCCTAACTGAAGTATGGCAACAGGGCCCAAGTGAGGCCTATGTTGAGGGCCTGAGTGAGGGACAGTGTCAGGGCATGACTTAGGAGTAGTATAAGGGCCTCTGTAGGATCAGCATTAGGGTCTTCGTTAAAGACCTTCTCAGGGCCTCTGATAGGGACAGCCTCAGGGCGTCACTTAGGGACAGCGTCAGGGCTTACTTTGGGACAGTTTCAGGACCTTGCTAAGACATGGGTCTGGATATTAGCTCAGGATAACATCAGGACTTTAGATATTGACGGCAGCAGGGCCTTAGTTAGACACAATGTCAGGGCCTGTGTTAGGACTAGCATCTGGGCCTCTGTTAGGTACCGTGTCAGGGCCTGATTTAGGAATACTGTTAGGGCTTTAGTGCGGGACAGTTCTGGGTCAGATTTAGGAAGAGCATCTAGGCCTCAGTTAGGGACAGTGTCACGGCCTTTGGCCTAAATTAAGGGCCTGAGTTAGGCACAGCATAAGGGCTTCAGTTAGCATAAGAGGCAGGATACTTGCAAGGCACAGGCTTAGGGTGAAGTTTAGGGATCGTGTCAGGAAATGACCTAGGGGTAGTGTCAAGACCTTAGTCACTGAGAGTATCAGGGCCTTAATTAGAACCAGTGTCAGGGCTTCAGGTAGGGACAGCGTCAGGGGCTGACTTAGGGAGAGCCACAGGGCCTGAGTGAGGCCTAATGTCAGGCCCTTAGCTGGGGTCACTGTCAGGGCATGATGTAGAAGCTGCATCAGGGCCTTTGTTGGGTCAGCAATAGGGTCTTAGTTAAAGACATGATCAGGGCCTGAGGTGGTCACAGCGTCAAGGCCTCAGGTAGGCATAGCTTCAGGGCCTGAGTTAGGCACAGCCTCAGGCTTTCACTTAGGGACAGAGACATGGCTTTCTTAGGGACAGCGTCAGGACCTTGGTTAGAAATGGGTCAGATTCTTAACTCAGGATAGTGTCCGGATTTTAGTTATTGCCGGCAACAGGTCCTATATTAGGGACAGATTCCGGGCCTTAGTTAGAGACAGTGTCAGGGCCTTAGTTAGAACTAGTCTGGGCCTTCGTTAGCGAGAGCATTAGGGCTTCAGTGAGGATAAGAGGCAGGAAATTTGCTCGGGACAGAGTCAGCTTCCAGGCCAGGGATAGTGTCAGGAAATGAGCTAGGGATAGCGTGAAGACCTTAGCTATTGAGAGCATCAGGGCCTTAGTTAGGACCAGTGTCAGGGGCTTAATCAGGACCAGTGTCAGGGCTTGATGATGTAGGGACAGCGTCAGAGGCTAACTAAGGTATGGCAAAAGGGCCCAAGTGAGGCCTATCTTTAGGGCCTGAGTGAGGGACAGTGTCAGGGCATGACGTAGGAGTAGTATAAGGGCCTCTGTAAGATCAGCCTCAGGGTCTGCATAAAAGACATTCTCAGGGCCTCTTAGGGACATCCTCAGGGCCTCCCTTAAGGACAGCGTCAGGGCTTACTTTGGGACAGTTTCAGGACCTTGGTAAGACATGGGTCAAGATATTCGCTCAGGATAATGTCAGGACTTTAGATATTGATGGTCGCTGGGCCTTAGAGACAGTGTCAGGGCCTGACTTTGGTCGAGCATCAGAGCCTTTTTTAGGTACAGTATCAGGGACTGAGTTCGGTGTTGTGTCAGGGCCTGAGGTAGGACGAGCCTCCATGCCTCAGTTAGGGGCATCGTCACGGCCTCGGGACTAATGTCAAGGCCTTAGTTAGGGACAGCATCAGGGATTTAGTTAGCGTAAGAGGCTCAACATTAGTTAAAGGCAAGGTTAGGTTAAGGTCTAGGGATAGTGTCAGGACATGACTTAGGAATAGTGCCAAGACTTCAGTTACTTAGAGCATCAGGGCCTAATTTAGGACCAGTGTCAGGACTTCAGGTAGGGACAGCGTCAGAGCCGGACTTGGGAAGAGCGACAGGGCTTGAGTGAGGCCTAGTGTCAGGGCCTTAGCTAGGGACAGAATCAGGGCATGACTTACGAGCAGCATAAGGGCCTCGGGAGGGTCAGCCTCAGGGGCTTTGCTAAAGCCATCATCAGGGCCTCTGTCAGGGACAGCCTCAGGGTCTCACTTAGGGACAGCTTCAGGGCTTACGTAGGGACAGTTTCAGGAACTTGGTAAGAGATGGGTCAGGAAATGAGCTCAGGATAGTGTCAGGACATTGGATATTGACGGCAGCAGGGCCTTAGTTAGACATAGGGTCAGGGCCTGCGTTAGGACTAGCATCTGGGCCTCTGTTAGGTACCGTGTCAGGGCCTGAGTTAGGAATAGTGTTAGGCCTTTAGCGAGGGACAGTTCTGGGCCAGATTTAGGAAGAGCATCTAGGCCTCAGTTAGGGACAGTTTCATGGCCTTGGGCCTAAATTCAGTGTCTGTGTTAGGCACAGAGTAAGGGCTTCAATTAGCATAACAGGCAGAACATTTGCTAGGGCTAGGTTTAGGGTAAAGTTTATGGATCGTGTCAGGAAATGACCTAGGGATAGTGTCAAGACCTTCGTCACTAAGAGTATCAGGGCCTTAATTAGAACCAGTGTCAGGCCTTCAGGTAGGGATACCGTCAGAGCCTTTGTTAGGTACAGTGTCAGGGTCTGAATTAGGTGTTGTGTCAGGGCCTGAGTTAGGACGAACCTCCAGGCCTCTGATAGGGAGAGGTTCATAACCTCGGGACTAATTTCAGGGCCTTAGTTTGGGACAGCATCAGGGATTTAGTTAGCGCAAGAGGATCGACATTGGTTAAAGGCAAGTTTAGGTTAAGGTCTAAGGATAGTGTCAGGACATGACCTAGGAGTAGTGCCAAGTCTTCAGTTACTTAGTGCATCAGGGCCTAATTTAGGACCATTGTCAGGCCTTCAGGTAGGGACAGCGTCAGAGCCGGACTTGGGAAGAGCGACAGGGCTTGAGTGAGGCCTAGTGTCAGGGCCTTAGCTAGGGACAGTATCAGGGTATGACTTAGGAACAGCATAAGGGCCTGGGTAGGATCGGTCTCAGGGGCTTTGCTACAGCCATTATCAAGGCCTCTGTTAGGGACAGCCTCAGGGTCTCACTTAGGGACAGCGTCACGGCTTACTTAGGGACAGTTTCAGCACGTTGTTAAGAGTTGTTTCAGGAAATGAGCTCAGGATAGTGTCAGGACATTATATATTGACTGCAGCAGGGCCTTAGTTAGAGACAGTGTCAGGGCCTGCGTTAGGACTAGCATCTGGGCCTCTGTTAGGTACCGTGTCAGGGCCTGAGTTAGGAAGAGTGTTAGGGCTTTATTGAGTGTCAGTTGTGGGCCCGATTTAGGACGAGCATGTAGGCCTTAGTGACAGTGTCACGGCCTTGGTCCTATATTCAGGGTCTGTGTTAGACAGAGAGTAAGGGCTTAATAAGCATAAGAGGCAGGACATTCGCTATGGCTAGGTTTATGGTAAACTTTATGGATCGTGTCAGGAAATGACCTAGGGATAGTGTCAAGACCTTAGTCACTGAGAGTATCAGGGCCTTATTTAGAACCAGTATCATGGCTGCAGGTAGGGACAGTGTCAGTGCCTGACTTAGAGAGAGCAACAGGGATTTCTAAGGGATAGTGTCAGGAGCTTGTCTAGAAATGGGTCAGGATATTAGCTCAGGATAGTGTCGTATTTTAGTTATTGCCGGTAGCGGGACCTATATTAGTGAAGATTTCAGGCCTTAGTTAGTGACAGTGTCAGGGCCTTAGTTAGGACTATTCTGGGCCTTAATTAGGGATAGCATTAGGTCATCAGTGAGGATAAGAGGCAGGAAATTAGCTCGGGACAGAGTCAGGTTCCAGGCCAGGGGTAGTTTCAGGAAATGAGCTAGGGATAGCGTGGTGACGTTAGTTATTGAGAGCATCAGGGTGCTAGTTAGGACCAGTGTCAGGGCTTTAATCAGGACCAGTGTCAGGTCTTTAATGAAGACCAGTGTCACGGCTTGATGTAGGGACAGCGTCAAGCCTAACTGAAGTACGGCAACAGGGCCTATGTGAAGCCTATCCTTAGGGCCTGAGTCAGGGACAGTGTCAGGGCATGCCTTAGGAGCAGCATAAGGGCCTCTGTAGGAGGAGCATTAGGGTCTTCGTTAAAGACACGCTCAGGGCCTCTTTTAGGGACAGCGTAAGGGCTTCCTTTGGGACAGTTTCAGGACCTTAGTAAGACATGGGTGAGGATATTAGCTCAGGATAATGTCAGGAGTTTAGATATTTATGGCAGCAGGGCCTTAGTTAGATACAGTGTCAGGGTCTGATTTAGGATTAGCGTCAGAGCCTTTGTTAGGTACAGTGTCAGGGAATGAGTTAGGAGTAGTCTCAGGGCCTTGCTTAGGGAGAGTATCAGGGTTGGAGTTAGGTGTAGTGTCAGGGCCTTATTTAGACTAGAGACTCCAGGACGCTCCCTGATTTCCAAAGGGCAGATTAGAACAGTTGCTAATCAGGGAAGGGAGGGCATGCAGAGACAATGGAGGAACCCTCAAAAAACAATAGTGCAGCCTTGGGGCAGGATCCTGGTTTTGCCTCAAGGGATACAGGTAAGCATATCTTTGGGCTCTTTACCAACCTAAAACCCCCACAAAATAGAAGGTTTTAGTCTTCTTTATTTCAGAGAAGCTCATCAAGAGACCATCTGAGGCCAGATTAAAAGGGAGTTAAGGCCCTGTACACACATGAAACCCTAGGAGCAACTGCGTCCTTAAACCATTGCTGTAAAACTCCTCACCAGATCCTCCTGCATTGGGACGCATGGTTTTTGAGGGCACGAGTTTTCTGTGTCCCCCTTTGGCTTCCAAAGCAGTAAAGCTATTCTTTTCTACTTCCTCCAAACCACTCTCTCTCAGATTCGATTTGGCACTGGTGCACAGTGGTCGAGTTTTCGACATCAAATTTAGTACCCAATGTGGGGCTGACTTGGGGATGGCCCCTGTGGCTCCCCTGACTCAATCTGGCACTGAGATTTTCTCCACGCCAGCCTCTTTCGAGAGAGTGTAGTGTTGGAGAATTCCTTTAGAGGCCAGACCACCTGGGACCCTTGCCTGGAAAGGCTGTGTCCCAGTCATCCCAGCAGTTAGAACTCTGGGGAGGGAATAGTTGGTGGAAGAGGGAGCACCCTAGCAGCTGCCGAGGCCGTCTTTGCCTTGAGGACGTTCCTCTCTTCCTCCTGCCTGGGCTGCCCCGAATGTCCTACTCCCAAGGGATTATTTTGGGGAACCAGAAAAATAGCATTTGGGAGGTTGCAGCACCTCAGCCAGCGTGTGGTAACTCCCCTGGCATGCAGTCTGAGGTCCTTTTAACCCCGTACATTTGGGGGAACCTTGGTTCCCATTTGGGTGACTTTTCATTCCAGGAGATCTCATTTGGAAGGTGCACCACTTGGACAGAAGTCACAGGCTAAGTTGAGACTTGGAAGATGATTTGAGTCTTGTGCTGTTTGGTTTTTGGTTTCTGTTTGGTTTCTGGTTCCTTTGGTTTGAGGCTTCCACTGGTGTTTAGGATTTTGTTTGTTTTTAGTCCGTGTATGAGTGTTCTATGGTTCAAGCATAAGAAGTGCTTCTTCTTCCGTTCCATGTGATAGCCAATGGGCAAAATGCTGGCAGACTGGTCACCCTATAGTTGTAAACCTAAGACTAAGAAAAGAATGAAATTCTATTGTAATTTTGTCTGGCCAATGTATGGATACATTCTTGAAAAATGAGGAATGGTGGTCTTTGAGTGGGAGCCTAAATGACTATACTATCCTTCAGCTAGAGCTCTTTTGTCACAGGAAGAGAAAGACAAAAGAAGTTCCATATGTTCAAGCATTTATGAAGCTACGTAATAAAGAAAGTGAGCAGCTAGGTAACAGGCTGATGGTACAAAGAGAAAAGAAAGCCCCTTTGTAGTAGAGTTGGTTGTGTCTGAATGCGGAAAAAAATCAGGGGCAACATAAGATGGATACAGAAGGTGATGAACATTTGTGCAAAGGGAACACTGAGGAAAGAGTTGTGCATGACCAGGATTTTCTAAGATGGATTTTGTTGGCAGTGGGTTAGGGCAAGCCTGGATTTGGTTTCTCCCTCCAAAGTTTTCTTGGAATGCTGCTTTTGATTTTGAACAGCTTGTGAGTTCCTTTGCCTGTCTGTGACCTGTATTTTTGTTCGAAATCTCTTTACTTTGGTTCAGTGAATAAGTGTTGTTTGGCCAATTCTAACAGTTCTTTTGATGTCCAGATAGCTTTGAGCTGCTTTCGAAGGCCCTTGAGCCATCTAAGAGAGAAACGTTTGATTAGTATGTTAAATTACATGGAACTCCTAAAAAGCTAGTATGTCCTGGTAAAGTTTTAGCAGTCATAATTCTAGTTATTTTTAAATGTTGTATGTAACAGCAATAATGGTTTCTTTTGTAATTTACATTGTGGTCAAATGCTTAACCATGACCTTTTAAGTCTTTATGTGATTTATAGATAGTTACTGTTGTGCTCTAACACTTTGCAAAAGTGCTCCATCGTCAAGAAGATCTATGTGAAGGACCTTTTGGCAAGCACAGGTCTCTGATAAATTTCATATCATAATGCCACACTGGGTAAGAAATAAAAAATCTTAATGGAGAATCGGATGGCTTCGTAAACAGTTAACAGAAGGATTGGTTATTCAGTGAACTGGTGAATATGGTTATAATGTTTTTGTTTTTTTTTGTTACTGGCGTTGATCTGTGTTTTCCAGACACAGGGAAGTCCTTCCCCTCAAGCTACTTAGGACTTGGAGCAATTGGATAAATGACACCTGTGTATGGAAGTGTGTATTTATGAAAGTTACTGTGTTGGCTTCATTTTGCCCTGATGTGTAAGAGGAAAGGAAAATTACCTAGTGAAGTTATGAGAATGTAACTACTCATGATGAATCACTGTTTGCTTTAGGTCTACTGCTAAAAGCACATGTGCAATGCTTGTGTGACAATTGGGTATGAATAATAAAATGTATGGCCTATATAAAGCGTTTTCTCATTAACATTCCTCTGAGCAAGTTCATAATACCTGATCAGTATTCCCCCAATGTAGATTAACTAGGCAAATATACAGGAGGCCTAGCGCTGAGGGACATGATCTACACGTGGTCCAAACAGCTGAATCATTCTGGCACTGAGGGATTTACATTTTGATCATCGATGCTTTCTATTGAAAGACTTGTAATCAAAAGGGAAAAAAACTCTTCACATATTGAGGTATGAGGAAGTCACTCTGGCTTATACATGATTTAACTTCAATTTTACTCACCAAAGTGGCCTGTTTTGTGGTCTTTTGGATATGAATTGTACATCTGCTTTGGCATTGAGGAGGGAAATGCATTTGACTGTCAAAAAGGAGTAACTGTGCTTCAGACATACGAGATAAACCTAAGTGTCCATTGTAGATGAGATTTGGATGCATTCCCGTATTTTTGTTTTCTTTTTTCTTTTTTTTTCTAAGTCTTTATTGGAGTATAATTGCTGTACAGTGGTGTGTTAGTTTCTGCTTTATAACAAAGTGAATCAGTTATACATATACATATGTTCCCATATCTCTTCCCTCTTGCGTCTCCCTCCCTCCCACCCTCCCTATCCCACCCCTCTAGGTGGTCACAAAGCACTGAGCTGATCTCCCTGTGTGTATCTTTTTGAATTCGTGTTTTTGTTTTCTTCAGAAAGATACCCCCAAGTGTAATTCCTGCATCATATGGTAGTTCTATTTTCAATTTCTTGAGGAACCTCTGTACTGTTTTCCACAGTGGCTGCACCAATGAACATTCCCAAGAGAATGCGTGAGGGTTCTCCTCATCCTCGCCAAGGCTTGTTATTTGTTGTCTTTTGGACGATAGCCAAGTTTTTAGGTGTGAGGTGATAATCTCATTGTTCTTTTGATGTGCGTTTCCCTGATGATAAGTGATATTGGTCATAGTTTCATATGTCTCTTGGCCATCTGTACGTACTCTTCGGAAAAATGTTCGGTCCCAAGTTTTAATTGGGTTTTTGATGTTTGGAGGTTCAGTTGTGTGGTTCTTCATCTATTTGGGATATGAACCCCTTTTCAGACATATTGTTTGCAACTATTTTCTCACATTCGGTAGGCTGCCTCTTCATTCTGTGGATGGTTTCCTTTGCCATTGAAAAGCTTTAAAGTTGGGTGGAGTCCCATTGGTTTATTCTGCTTTTGTTCCCCTTGCTTGGGGAGGCAGATGCAGAAAATATTGCTAAGACGGATGTCAAAGAGCATACTGCTTATGTTTTCTTCGAGGAGCTTTATGGCTTCAGGTCTTACGTTGAAGTATTTGATTCACTTTGAGGTTGCTTGTGTAGGTGGTATAAGAAAGGATTCCAGTTTGATTCTTGTGCCTGTAGTTGTCCAGTTTTCCCACCACCATTCATTGAAGAGGCTATCTTTTCCCCATTGTATAGTCTCACCTCCGTTGTCATAGATGAATTGACCATATATGCCTATGTTTATTTTGGGGCTCTCAATTCTGTTCCATGGATCTCTGTGTATTTCTTTTGTTCCTATACCATACTGTCTTGATTATTCTAGATATGTAGTATAGTTTGAAACAGGGAGTGTGATATGTCCAAGTTTGTGCTTCTTTCTTAAGATCGTATTGACTATTCAGGTTCTTTTCTGTTTCCTTACACATATTAGAATTCTTTGTTCTAGTTCTCATAAAATTCCATTGGTATTTTGATAAGAATGGCATCAAATCTCTAGATTGCTCTGGGATGTGGAATCATTTTAACAATATGAATTCTTCCAATCCGTGAACACATTATATCTGTCCATTTGTCTGTGTCGTCTCCAATTTCTTTCATCAGTGTCTTCCAGTTTTCTGAGTACAGGTCTTTTACCTCCTGGGTTAGATGTATTCCTAGGTATTTCATTTTTGTTAATACCATTGTCAATGGGGTTGTTTTCTTAATTTCTCATTCTGAAAGTTTTTTGCCAGTGGATAGAGATGCAACTGATTTCTATAGGTTACTTTTGTATCCTGCAACTTAACTGAATTTTCCAATGAATTCTATTTGTTTTGGGGGGTCATCTTAAGGATTTTCTAAATAAAACATCATGTCGGGACTTCCCTAGTGGTCCAGTGGTTAAGAGTCCGTGTTCCCAATGCAGGGGGCCTGGGTTCGATCCCTGGTCATGGAACTAGATCCCACATGCATGCCACAACTAAGAGTTCGCATGCCACAACTAAGGAGCCTGCCTGCCACAACTAAGGAGCTCACCTGCCACAACTAAAACCCAACACAACCAGAATAAATAAATGAATAAATAAATAAGTAAACAAATGAATGAAATATAAAACATCATCTCATCTACAAACAGTGACAGTTTTACTTTTTCCTCTGCCAGTGGAGTCATTTTATTTCTTTTTCTCATGTAATTACTATGTCTAGGACTACCTAGACCATGTTGAATGAAAGTGGTGAGAGTGGTCGGGGTTAGAGTTAGGTTTAAGCAGAATCCGCCCTCTTTCCCTTCCTCCCTCCCCATCTCTCTGAGGCCTCCAGGAAGGACAGGACTATTCCTGGGTCACACATGACTCAGGGAGTTGAACTGGACCACTGTTTCTCTGCCCCCCAGTCCTGGGCATAGTTTTGTATACTGTCTCTGTACCTTCTTTGACCAGGTGTCTATTTAGAGCTTTCCCTAGTTTTAATGGGCTTGTGTTGTAGTTCTTTGTATATTTTGAGACAAATTCTTTATTAGATATGTTTGCAGTTTTTGTCCCCCAGTGTGTGTTGTCTTTCGATTTTCTGAATGAGGTTTTTCACACAGTAGAAATCTTTAATTTTATAAAGTCCACAGAATCCCTTGTTTTTCTTTCTGGACTGCTTTTTTGCGTTGTGTGTTAAAACCACAAAGCTTGTGATGGACATGACCAAGCCCAAGCTCATATCCATTTTCTTTTATGTTTTCTCCTATAATTTTGAATCGTTTTGCATTTAAAACTTGTCTCTGAATCATTTTGAGTGAATTTGGTGTAAGTTGTAAAGCTTGTGTCTACATTCATTTTATTCCATATGGCTTCCAATTCATTGTTCCTTAACTACTTTGGAAAAGCTATGGGCTATTGTCTTCCTTTGAATTTCCACAATTTAATGGGTTCAGCAGTTCTGCCAGCAGGGTCGCTGTCTCCAGTGACCCATGAGGGAGGGGTGGCCTGCACTTCCCGTACCGACCACAGGGTGGCGCTGATCCCGCCTCTCTGACCCACAGCGCATGCGCGTTCCCCGCGGACCCAGCTCTGAGCGCAGCTGAGGGCAGTTGTGTCTCCTCAGGCAGCGCCGGGTTGTGGCTGCTGTCGGGCGCTCGGTCTCCTCAAGGGCTCGCTGGGGTTTTGGCTTCAGGACAACGTGGGGATGCGTCCTCGCTGACGGGAGCTGGGTTTCCCGAGGACGCAGGCGACGCCGGAGGAACGGGTGAGGAGACAGTGAGGAACAGTGGGGAGAAACTTCCTGGGGGCGACTGACGGCTGCCGGGGTCCGTCCTCGTGCGACCCAGGAAGGGCTTGGTGTGCAAAGCTGGGTTTTTGGTCAGGCTGGTGTGCGGTGGAGCCGCGTGGGTTATGGGGTGTGCAGTCTCCCCCGTACCGTTTACCGTGGGGCTGCCCTTCGGTGTGTCCCTGCCCCCCTTGTCGTAACTTAACGGCCCCCTCCCCCGCCAGAGTGCGGGGTGGGTTCTGGGCTCTCCGTCCCGTCCCTCTGGTCTGTGCGCCTGTTTTGAGCCAGTTCCACACTGTTTTGGGGACTGTAGCTTCGTGATGAAGTGTGAAGTCAGGGAGGGAGATGCCTGCGGCCCGTTCTCGTTTCTCAGGGTCACCTTGGCTCTTCGGGGTCCTTTGTGGCTCCACACGCATCTCAGGAGGATTTGCTCCATTTCTGTGAAAAACACCATTGGAATTTCAGGACAGCCTGCCTTCCCTGTGTGCACCGCTTTGGGTGGAACTGACATTTTAGCAACAGTAATTCTTGCATTCCATGAGCATGGGGAGTCTTTGCACCGACTTGTGTCTTCTTCAATGTCTTCATGAGTGTCTTAAAGTTTTCACGTCTTTCACATCCTCGGTGAAATTTATTCCTTGGTATTTTGTTCTTTTTGATGCAGCTGTAAATAGGTTTTTTTTTCTCTTTCTGATGGTTCATTATTAGTGTTTAGAAATGCAATTGAGTTGTGTGTACCGATTTTGCGTCTTTACTGAATTCATTTATTATTTCTAACAGTATTTTCTTGGTGGAATGATGTGGAAAATTGAACTTCCCAAATCCCGCTGTTTCTACCACATCTAAGTCATCCACAACAGGGAAGAAAGGGAAGTCCTTTATATTGGGAAGTTCTAATAAGTCTTTCCACAGTGCCTCTAAATGACATGTGGACTTGGGGTGAACTGCATTTGGGTAAGGCTTGGCCTCTGTATGGAAGTTTGATGTTTCCTCTGCCTTTCTGGCATGGTTTTGACATGGTGTTTTGCAAAGTACTTGACTTTCCAGTAATTTCAAACGTACAGACAGCTTTACATACAGAAAAGCAAGTCTTGTATCTTGATTAAATATATTCGTAAATATTAATGTTAGCATTATTTAAAATGGAATTGTTTTCATAAGTTCTTTTTCAGATTATTTATCGCTAGTATATATATATAAGATAGATTTTTGTGAATTGATATTTTTTTCTATAACTTTGCTGAATTAGTGATTAGTCAAATAATTTGTTGTAGTTATAGGAAGTTTTATATATAAGATGGTGTGATCTGTGTTCTGTGAATAGACACAGTTTTAATTTTTCCATTCACATATGGATGCCTTTGGTTTCTTCCCTCAAAACCCTGGGTAGAACTTCCAGTACACTATTATCAGTGGTGGAGGCCACCTTCCTGGCCTTGTTCCTGATTTCAGGAGTAAATCTTTCAGTTTTTAACATTGAGCATGGTGTTTGCTGTGGCTTTGCATACTACTCTTTTTCATATTGAACAAACATCTTTTTATTCCTACCTTCTTGAGTGTTTGTATCATGAAATAGCACTGGAGTTTGATTATAGCTTTTCCTGCAGTAATTGATAGGATCATGTGCTTTGCCTTCACTTCTTTATAGTTCTTCAGTACATTGCTTAGGTTTAATATGTTGAACAACCTGACATTTCCAGTGTAGAGATACTTGCTTATGGCATCATCCATTTAATGTTCTGTTGGCTCCATGTTGTTCTAATTTTGTGGAGGATTCTTGTGTTCATATTTGTACGGTATACTGGTGTACTTTTTTTTCTCATGATGTATTTGTGTGACTTGATTAGATGTGGCTTGGTGTTGGTGCTTTGAAGGGTCAGCATTAGGGCTGGAACTGGGTTATGGTTGCCCTAAGCGACCCTGACGTTGCAGCCCAGGCCGCCTGCCTCTGAGCACCGCGTCCCCCCGCCAGCTCCGACCTGGCCCTCTAGAGACTCCCCCCGTCCTTGGAGGGCAGGGCTGACCGCCCCTCGGCCTCCCTCCCCCCTCTGCGCTTCCGTCCGTCCTCCCTGATTCAGGACACCCCGTCCTCCATGAGGCTCCTGGATTCCGGCCTGGGGGACCCACAAGCCCCCACGAGCTGTGTCGACCACGAGGATTGTCACCTCAAGAGGCCCCGGAAGACGGACTACCCGGGACCTCAGTATGGGACTTTGTGTGCAGATGGGCCACCACAGAGATGCCCGGGGTGAGCTGAGGTCACTGACCGGTGTGCGGGCGTCCTCATGGGGGGCATTTGGACGCAGACACATGGGGGAGAAGGCGATGTCATGGCAGAGACAAAGACGGGGCTGGGAGTGGCCTGGGACCGACTGACCCCAGAAGCCGCGGAGGACCAGGCCCCCAGCACCTTGACCTCGGGCTCCAGGCCTGAGGGGAAGCGTCCCCTGTCCCAAGCGCGCCCCCCGTCTGGTGTTCTGTGCCGGGGCCACAGGAATCCCACACCCGGCCTGCGGGGCACGGCGATGTGCTTGCTGACACCCAGGACCGTCACCGGCCTCCCCCCCTCTGGGCATGACCCCCTCTCCTCCTCGGTGAGGGACCCAGGGCCCAGGACCCCCGTCCCACACTTCCCCATCACAGCAACCTGCCCCGCTCCCCCAGCCACCCCTGGGGCATCTCAGGCCTCAGAAATGAGCCGCAGCAGCGTGGTGACTTGGCGAGTGGTCACAGGCCACCGCACCCACCCCGAGACCTGAGTGTGGCCATCTGAGAAGGGACCCACAAGCCCCCCGAGCCAGGCGCCCCGTTTCACAGGGCAGGTCCTCTTGCCGAGTGTCTGGAGGGGAATGTCGAGCAGGGGTGCCTGAGGCCTGCGAACATGTGGGCCAGAGAGGTCCTCCCCAGGAGCCCAGGCACAGTGAGCCCAGGGCGTGTGCATCCCTGTCCTCCTGTACTCCACGGAGTGAGGTTAAAGCCCCAGTGACCCCCAAGAAGAGACAAGACACCCAGAGGACTAGACCATCCACAGACCGGGAACTGAGTGTCCACCTCATTTCCCTGGAGAGAACAGTGTGTTCACCGGGACTGCAGCTGGGCCCATGTGCCCACAGACACCGAGCTTTAGTGAACCAGCCACACAGCAAACCCCGTTCTAGGGTCCCCTGTGTTACTAGACGCAGCCTTCAGGGCAGGGGGCCGGCCCAAGCGAGGATGCACGTGCTCCAGCAGTGGACACGCACTGCCCGTCCCCCTGCCCATCCCCCTGGCCCTCTCCTGCGCCCTGTGGCCTCACCCCCTCAGGAACCCTCCTCTCCAGGCTCCGAGCACCCGCATTTCCCACCTGCACCCCGTCACTCTCCACTTCAGTGTGCCCGTTCCCCCGCCAGGTGAAGTGGACGGCAAACGTCCCACACTGGTGTTTTCAGCCGCGGAGACGGGGCTTCCTTTTTCTTGCCGGCTGGGGTCTGGCCGGACATCAGGGTCTGGCCCTGCAGGGAGCAGCTCTGATCCCGCCCTGAGTATAACAGCTTCAGGGAATTCTGGGAGCAAGAAAAAAGAAGCCGTGTAGGTGGTCCCCTACCCTGCAGTTGGGGTCAGAAGTCGGTGGGGAGGATCTTGGGGCCCTGGAATCTGAAGGGCCCCCCTACCAGGGGAGGGGTAGGAGACCCTGGGTGGCAGTCAAGCTGAGTCCAAGGCCCTCCTGCGTAGGAGGCTTCCTAGCCCCGGGGATCCTGAAGAGGCCGGCTCCCTCCTCCCCTCCACCTGCAGGCCTGGTCCCTACTCTTGAGAGATTCCCTAGGGTGGGGTCCTGGTGCTGGAGGTGCCCCGATGCTGTGGCCTCCTGAGTCTCCAGTGAGGATAATGGGAGTGGGGGAAGCCCTGTTCACAGAAAGGGAGCTTCTGCCAGAACACAGCCTGGGTCTGCTGCCCCTGACCCCAGCAGGTGCACTGGGGCAGAAATGTGAGAGCTAGAATTTGGCTAGAATGCAACTGTGAGACCCTGAGGGGCGAGGATTGGCTGACCTGGGCAGCCTGACCCTGCCGGCCAGCTGTCCCCAGGTGTGCCTGCGTTGAGGTCAATATAAACACCGCTCCAGGCAGCAAGAGCCCCTGCAGCTGGGCCTGACGCCAAATTCTCTGCCCCGTCAGCAGTCTCGGGGCTGGGCTGCTGGGAGTGAGTGAGGGGCCACGGCTCTGTTGGTGGCCCGGTGTGAGTGGGGCTCTGCTGGACTTTCTGCAGGAGTTGCTGGGCTGCCACCTGCTAAAGGACAGGATGTGTCACCCATACCTTCTGCTGGAATTTCTCCCTGGGCAGAGGTGAGGAAGGAAAAACGCAGTGGAGCCCGGGACAGGAGGGGTACCTCAGGCAGGGAAATGGAAAGCTTCCAGAAGAGTGCCCAGGGCCAGGACCATCCTGGCTGGCCTGCAGGCACCAACTTGGCCTGCGTGCTGTGGCTGGTGTGACTCCAAGCCCTTTCCTCTAGGCTTTCAAGTCCTTGCACACATTCAGGTGTTTTACCTGGGAAGGGTGGGAATAGTTCAGCAGCAGCTGGCCTGGGGCTCAGCTCACGTTTACTCACAGACGCCTCGGCACCGTCCCCCAGCCTTGCAATGAGGACACTCCTTGCGGGAGAGCTGCTGGCTGCATGGGAGTCGATTCCCCGCCTCTGACCAACTTCAGAATTGTTTACCACTGGAGCAAGTGCCCTGATAGGGTTTTCATCTGTATAACTAGTGGGTTTTTGATTAGCAACGTGAAGGGTGACATCAGAAGTCCTGAATCAGGATGGAAATACTTATCCCCAACAGGTACAGGCGTAAAAACCTGGGGAGGCCGTGTGCAGCCGGCACCCTTAGGGATGGGCTTCTGACTGACCCTTCAACATTCTGGTGTCCAGCCACTGCTTTAGTATTTCTGAGGCCCAATGCTGACCGTAAGGATTCTGTAACCTAGCCTCTGTGGGCCTTTAATAAGGCCCGCACTCCAGGATCCTACAGAGCAGGGTCTGTGTGACCATTCTGTGGCTTCTGTAACAAATGACCACAAGCTGGGTGGTTCAAAACAACAGGAATTCATCCTCCCCCAGTCCTGGAGACCAGACATCTGAGATCAAGGTGTTGCAGGACAGAAGTCTCTCCAAAGGCTCCAGGATAGGGTTCTTCCTGCCTTTTCCAGCTTTTGGGGGCTCCAGGCATTCCCAGGCTTGCGGCTGCATCCCTCCCGTCTCTGCCTCTGTCTTCACGTGGCTTCTCCTCTGTGTCTGTGTTTCTCCTCTTTTGTCTCTCATAAGGACTTTCTCAGTTGGATTAAGGACCACCCTAACCCAGGATGACCTCACTTCGAGCTCTTTAACTACATATAGAAAGACCCTTTTCCCAGATATGGTCCTGTTCACGTGTTCTGAGGGGTGCACATCTTTCGGGGCCAGCATTCAACCCATTGCCTGTGTATAAAATAACCCTCATTTTAGGAGATTGCCAAGGTCCCGTATAGACTGGCACAGACAGCAGCCATGTGGGTGGGGTCTGGGCAGAGTGAGGACCCTGGAATCACCTGGAAAGGATGAAGTCCTGGCTGCATTAGGTGAGCTCTTCTACCACGGGGCACGTGGAAACAGCCACTCCACTCTGTCCGTGGAAAGGGACCCAGTGCCGAGTCCAGAAATGGTTATATTGGAAAGCTGGCTCTCCTGGGATTTCATCATCAATAGCATCATGTGACCAATAACTACGGGCTTGGAATCGTTTTCTGGCACGTGATGACAGCACTGTCTCTTTAGGCTCATCCAGCCTAGAATAGGAACGTTTGAAGGAGAAGAGTTTGGGAGATTGTGAAGCTTGGTTGTCAAGGAAACTTCTCCCTTAAACTGAAGGCAGGGCTGGGAGAGCTGAACTCCAGGGACCTTTTAAAGGGGCTTCTCTGAAGCACCATCACCTGAGAGGTGGTATCAGCGTGAGCTGGGGTTTGAGAAAAGTGTGATGAGGTGAAGCCTGACTTTCTGTGACAGCTGGGGAGGGCTTTGTAAAGCACCTTGGCTTTTAAGGTAAAGTTTGTTGCTGGAACAAAGTGTCTCCCCAAAGTGGGCTGGAGCTCAAGATGTGTGTGTCCCCTTCTTGTGAGAGTGCAGGGCAGGTGAGTGTCAGGTCCCAGGCTCTGGCCCCCTTGTTTCTCCTCCCTGCTTCCAGGTGAGGTCTCCAACCAGCAGGGTTGGGTGATCAGCTGGGCTTCATGCCCTCTGTTGTAGGATGCAGGCTGGCCAAGTCCCTCACCAACTTCACCTGTTTCCCTTGGTAACAGGAGACACTACGCCCCAGCTGGAAGGGGTGGGAAGGCTGGGAGGTGCAGGGTAGCTGTGAACAGGAAAAAGGGAAATGGGTTCTGATGGCCAGCCGCACGGCCCTGTTGTGACGGTCACCTGGACGGTAGCGCACAGACACTGGGTCCTGTGAAGCTTCAGTGCTTTGTGGTTCTGGAAATCCTATAGGAGACGGTCCACAGCAGGTGAAGCTAATGCTCTCAGTGGAGCTGGTGAAGCCCAAGATCTGCAGTTCAGACTGAAGGTGCCGATGTACATACAGGACAAAACCATCTCGTGTGATTGGACTTCAGGCACGTTTAACATGAATGCAGCCATGTTAATGCCTAGCATCTTCTATCTTGTGCCTCCCCTCAGGGACCCCCTCCTCAGTTCCTGGGGTTCCTGTAACCCACGTACAGGGGGATGGAGAGCGGGCTGTGTCCAGTCTGAGCCCTGAGTTAACCCTGCATGTGAGTCTGCTCAGGACTGCCGTAACAAAGAGCACAGACAGGGCAGCTTGGGTAACAGACCTATCTCCCAGTCCTGGATGCTGTCGGAGATCAAGGTGTGTGCACGCTGGCTTCTCCTGAGGCCTCTGTCCTTGGTGCTTAGACAGCCATCTTCTCCCCAGGTCCTCACGTGGTCTCCCCCTGTGCCTATCTGTGTCCTTATCTCTTCTTGTAGGACATCAATGCTATTGGATTAGGATCCACCCTAGTGACCTCATTTTTACCTTGATCACCTCTTTAAAAATCCCATCTCCAAATACAGCCACATCCTGGGGTCCTGGGGATTAGGGATTCAGCATGTGAATTTGGAGGGACGTGACTGAGCCTATACCATCCTCCTTAGGAACCAAGTGTGCTTCGGTCCTTCCTTCCCTCAAGTCACACGAGTTGATGTAATGGCTCAAGGAGAGGCCACTCGTGCAGAGTTTGTGTCCCAGCTGGGGACCGCTTCTCTGCTGTCTCTGATCAGGCCGTGGCAGTGCCGGCCCAGTCCTGAGGTGAGCAGTTCTGGGGTTTCCTGCCGTGTCGCCCGGCCTGCTGAGGTGCTCATTGTCAGGGAACTCAGGAGCCAGCAGCCTAGTGGGGATGCCGGGGACTCTCAGGGCCTTGGCAGATGTCTCTCCCGGCAGATACCCTAGCAAAAGTGGGGAAACATTTGGGGAATTACAGGCGGGAGAGAGTCAGTCTCGTTTATGCTTCAGAAAGACCAGGTTGGGGGTGGGATGTGAGACGCACCGTGCGGGCAGGGAGCTTTGTCAGGCCTGATGGAGGAACCAGGCACAAGATGGGGCTTGGGCCAGGGCTGTGGGCGTAGAGGGCAATTAGTGTGGGAACTGGCCACAGACTGTTGTCGAAATCTCGGCTTCCCTGTGCACCGAGGCCAAACAGAAATACGGAGACAGGGATTTTGGAGGAAGAGAGAGATGGCTTTATGTTTCTGCCAGGCAGAAGGAAAGCCACAGCTGGCTAGCACCTCAAGAACTGGGCACTCCCCCCCTCCTTGAGATTCAGGGAAAATTTTATGCGTGCGGCTCTCGCAGTCCGGCGTATAGGATGAGGATAAAAGTAGTGAAGGTCTTGCATTCTTCCTTTCCTTTGCATTATTTCAAAACAGTCATAGCTGGCATCAGGCCGCCTGGTAATTGGGGTCCAGCAGTCTGGTAATTGCATACGTTTGCCTCTGGTTTATTGCTGGTGACCTCGTTTCTGAAATGCAAAAACTATAGGGGGTGATTTGTTATGAGGGGCGAATAGAATGTAAGTGCTGGATATAATAAGGTTAGGGAGTGAGAGGCAGGGGATGTAACTCACACAGAGTCAGGGGTGATGGGTGCTAAATGTAAATTACATAGTGTCAGGGAGTGAGGTTAGCTTTGAAAAGTACAAATCTAGTTATTACAGATGAGTGACAAAGTAAAACAAGGAGTGATGAACACTTTCAGGCCAGGTTATGTTTCTTCTCTAGCCTGTTCGCTGTTCCCTTTGTTTTCCTTGTTCTCAGGGGAAGGAAAACTTCATTTCTACTTTTGCTGCAACAAGACTGGAGGAGCAGATGACAGCCACTGGGACAAAAGGAGGGTGGGAGCCTGGGAGGCCCCAGTGTTACTGAACAAAACATGGGTCGGCTTGCCCGAGTGCAGTAAAGCCAGTCTACTGACACCGGGTGTGGTGAAGGAAAGTGCAGCTTTAATTGTAAAAGTGCCAATACAAGGAGGCCAGGTGGCTTGTGCTCTAAAACCCCAAGCTCCCTGAAGGATTTCAGTAAAGCAATATTAAAGGCCAGGTGAAGGAGGGGCGTCGCAGGGTATGTGATTAGCTGGTGCACAATTCTCTGGTTGATGGTGAGGTAACAGGCGGCTAACATTATAAATTCTTAGGCGCCAGAAGCTCTGGGGCTACCTGTTCATGATCATCAAGTAGTTAATTTCTTCCACTTGGTGGTGGTTTTAGCATCTGTAAAACAACTCAGGAAGCGTGCATCAGGTACTGTTATCCAGGCACTTCAGAGAGGAGCTACAGCAGAGCATGTGGGGGAGGGGTCTGTCCTGGGAAGGCCCAGTAGGGTCCTGCTCGGTTACACCCGGTGCCTGGGATCGGCAACCTGGGAAGGTGGGGCTGCTCCTGAGTGTGGGGAGCTGTGGGCCCAGTCCTCTGAGGGGCCTGTTAGCCCCCAAGGTGAGATGGGGGTGCAGTGGCTGGACAGAGGCGTCTGGCCTGGGAGAGGGGTCCAGGCTGGAAATGTCACGGGAATCATCACAGGGAGGGAGAGGAAAGGCCAATGGGGGCCGGTAGGTCACAGCAGACTATGTGCAGGTGACTGCGGTCCTGGTGGAAGCAACTCAGAGCCACAGAGGAGTGGCCGTCAGGGGCTCAGCTCCATTCTCCTGTTCCTTTGTAAAGCTGCTGTGTCAGAGTTTGAGGCACCGCCAGGAGACGTCAGGGCCCAGTGCTGCCATGGCTTCATCAAAGGGCCCAGGTGGAAGAGAACCACTGCAGGCTCCGCCCATATCCGCACTGGGAATGAACCCCATCGGGGCTCTTGGGCTCACAGACTTGAGGGAACCTCTGTCCTCAGGACCGGTCTTCCTCCCTCCTCTCACCTGCTGGTCAGAGGCCCAGGAACCCCCAACCTGGCTGCACACCCGGGGCTTGGATTCAGAGGCCCAGGAACCCCCAACCTGGCTCCACACTCAGGGCCTGGATTCTGGGACAGCTTAGGGTAAGCAAGACCCTCATGCTCCTTTATCTGCCCGGGGGGGAGATGTTGACTGATTATGGAGGGCTGAATGTTTCCAGCAGGTATGGGTGGAAAGATGGGGTGGGAAATTCCTATGTCTGCAGGGTCTTCCCAGCATGAAGATCTGTGTGTTTTCCCCGGCCAGTCAACATCCTCCCAGGAAGCCTATATCCAGGATTACGAGGGCAGAGGCTCTCCCCTTGCTTATCTGTAACTTCCCACTCCCACAGCAAGGCTGTGGCTGGCTCCCTGGCTCCCACCATCTGCCATTTATCTGTGCATTGCTCCTTTCCAGGTTACATGTGCAGAGGTTTCAGAATTGTTAGCTACTACACCCTGGAAAGAACTTCATAGAATAAAGCCCACTGTTTATATACGGTCCATTTTGCCTTTAGTCTACAGATCCCATTCATTTCCAAAGGTGACTTAGGTCAGCACCTTTTGTCCCATCCCGTACAGTGTGTTGTTTCCATATATTTCTAATACAGTTAGATTCTGTGACATTATGTATTCCATCCTGCAACATTCCTACATCCTAAATAACTAAATTTGAATAGATGATGATTGGCCCCTTGGGCTATGCACATCTGTGGGCTTAGACAAATGCATAGTGACAGGTATCCACCCTAGAGTATCACATGGACTACTTCAAACCCCCACCCCATGATCTGCTTATCATCTACGTAGCTTTGCCTTTCCCGGAATGTCATCAATGGGGTCATGCTGTGTGCAGCCTCCACAGACTGGAGTCTTTCACTTAGCAGTGTATACTGAAGATTTATCCATGTCTTTCCATAGGTTGGTGGTGCATTCTCTTCTGCTGAGTAGTATTCCACTGCACGTGTATGGGAGGAAGAACAATTTTCCCTCTACTTTTCTAGGTTCTTGGTTGAGGCCCCCCCTGCCCCTGTAATAAAAGACAGATTACCAGGAGAAAAGCCGAAGTTTAATAACATGTATACCTTCTGAATACAGGGGGGATAACACGGGAAACTGAGTCACGCCCTGAAATGACCAAAACCATCCCCTTAAATACTGTCTTCAGCTAAAAACAGAAGAAAGGTCCTGGGGAAGTGGGGAAGGCCAGTTATGGCAGGTTATCATGCAAAGCACAGTAAACAAGGGTATGACTGTTTGCACATTTAAGTCAGGACTTCCCCATTGAAAAGAGTTACCTAATATTTAATTATCCTTCTGTTTTTGGTGCAAAGAGGGACATACCCTTATAAATGGAGATTTCTCTGTTGTAAATGTTCTTCATAAAACGGCAATCTCAGTTTTCTGAGATTTTTTTAAAAATTTATTATTTTTGGCTGCATTGGGTCTTCGTTGCCGTGTGCAGGCTTTTCTCTGGTTGTGGCGAGCAGGGGCTACTCTTCATTGCGGTGTGCGGACTTCTCATTGTGGTGGCTTTTCTTGTCACGGAGCAGAGGCTCTAGGTGTGTGGGCTTCAGTAGTTGTGGCTCACAGGCTTAGTTGAATTGCGGCATGTGGGATCTTCCCGGACCAGGGCTTGAACCTGCGTCCCCTGAATCGGCAGGTGGACTCTTAACCACTCAGCCATCAGGGAAGCCCTGTTTTTTTTTTTGTTTTTTTTTTTTAAAGCAGACCAATAATCCTTATGCCAGAGAGACATATTTTGGGGTGACATATTTTACTCGCGTTGACATGGATGTACCCCAATTTGCTTATGCATTCATCTTTTGAAGGATATCCTGATTTCTTCAAGTTTTTAGCCATTATGGAAGTGCTGCTCTTCATAATTGCATCCTTGTTTGCATTTGAACATAGATTTTCAAAGCAGTTGCCTAAATACTGGAAGTATGATTGTTGGATGCCAACGTGAGACTTGTTTAGCTTTGGAAAAACTGCCAAATTGTCTTACAAAGTGGCTGCACATGCATCCCCCCAGCTATGAGGGAGAGTTCCTTTTTTTCCTCACCCTCTAGCAATTGGTATTGTCATAATTTTGGAGCTTAGCAGTCCTAATAGGTGTGCTGTGATAGTTCATGATTTTAATTTGTAATTCCCTAATGGTATATGATGTTGAGCTTGTTTCTTTTTTTGCGGTACGCGGTCCTCTCACTGTTGTGGCATCTCCCATCGGGGAACACAGGCTCTGGACACGCAAGCTCAGCAGCCATGGCTTACGGAACCGGCTGCTCCGCAGCATGTGGGATCATCCCGGACCGGGGAACCAACCCGTGCCCCCCGCATCAGCAGGTGGACTCTCAACCACTGCACCACCAGAGAAGCCCTTGAGCTTGTTTCTGTATGACTTTTACTATCTGTATATCTTTTTTGGTGGGATGTCTGTTCAGATCATGCTGTTCATGTTCATGCTGAGAGGAGCCCTGTCTCCTCAGGACCTGCTGGGGCTTTGGTTTCTGGAACACGTTGGGCTGAGTCCACGCTGATGTCCAGGCTTCGGGACAAGCCGGGGTCGAGTCCACACTAACAGGAGCCGGGTCTCCTCAGGACCCGCTGGGCCTTCAGCTTTGGGACACTGTGGGGTCCAGTTCATGTTGACAGGAGCCTGGTCTCCTCATGACCTGCTGGGAGGTGATGCCACTGAGGGAGAAGGTGAGGAAAAGTGGGCAGAAGGTTCCTGTGCGTGGCTGACCGCTGAGGGTGTCTGTCTTCAGAGGACCCAGGAGAGGAAGGGCTTGATCTGAAAAACTGGGTTTTTGTCCCCTCTTGTGTGTGCTGTAGACAGAGTGCAGTGTTGTTCTTTGGCGTGTGGCATCTGATTTTCCCAGCACCGTTTATTGAGGGGACTGTCCCTTCCCTGGTGTATATTCTTGGCTCCTTTCTAGTGAATTAACTGACCACATACCTGTAGGTTGATTCCTGGGTCCTCTGCTCTGTTCCTCTGGTCTGTGTGCCTGTTTTGGTGCCAATTCCACACTTTTTGGGGACTGTAGCTTCGTAATGTAGTGTGAAATCAGGGAGGGAGATGCCTCCAGCCCGTTCTCCTTCCTCAGGGTCGCTTTGGCTCTTCTGGGTCCTTTGTGGTTCCACACACAGCTTAAGATTATTTGTTCTGTTTCTATGGAAAGTGTCATTGGACTTTTGGGAAGGATTGCATTGAATGTGTACATTAATTTTGCTAGACTGCATATTTTTTAAAAATTAAACAAAAATTTGGGTCACACCATGTAGCATGCAGGATGCGTGATCTTAGTTCCCCAACCCGGGATCGAACCCGCACCCCCTGCAGTGGAAGCATAGAGTCCCAACCCCTGGATGGCCAGGGAATTCCCACCATAGAATGCACATTTTCACAGTATTTTTTTTTTTTTTTTTTGCGGTACACGGGTCTCTCATCGTTGTGGTCTCTGCCGTTGCAGAGCACAGGCTCCAGAAACACAGGTTCAGCGGCCATGGCTCACGGGCCCAGCCACTCCGCAGCATGTGTGATCCTCCCAGACCGGGACACGAACCCGTGTCCCCTGCTTCGGCAGGCGGACTCTCAACCACTGCGCACCAGGGAAGCCCTTGTTTTGTTTTGGTTTTTTGCGGTATGCGGGCCTCTCACTGTTGTGGCCTCTGCCATTGCAGAGCACAGGCTCCGGAAGCACAGGCTCAGCGGCCATGGCTCAAGGGCCGAGCCGCACCACGGCATGTGGGTTCTTCCCGGACCGGGGCACAAACCCACGTCCCCTGCATCGGCAGGCGGACTCTCAACCACTGCCCCACCAGGGAAGCCCCTCCATTTATTTTCGTCTGTTCAGTGTCCTCTATCAGTGTCTTCCAGTTTTCAGTGTGCTGATCCTTCACGTCCTTGGTTAAATTTACTCCTAGTTATCTTTTTGGATGCAATTGTAAGTGGGATTTTTAAAAAATTCTTTTTCTGATGGTTCATTATCAGTGTATAGAATCACAAATGATTTTTGTGCATTGATTTTTCTTTTTTGTATCCTGCAGCTTTACTGAATTCATTTTTTAGTTGTAACAGTTTTTTGGTGGTTGAATGTGGAAAACTAGAATTCAGAAATCCCACTGTTTCATCTACATCCAGGTCATCCACAGCACCCAAGATATAGTGGCTCCGAATATAATCTTCCCATGGTGCCTCTTGTAGTATGTGGACTCCTACAAGGGTGATTAGCATCCCCACTGTGGGCGAACTGGATCTGGGTAGGGCTTGGCCTCTATAACAGTTTGATGTCTGTATTTCTGGCATGGTATGACATGGTTGTTTTGATAAGTACTTTATTTTCTAGTAAATTTCAAGTGTATCAAAAAGTTTAAATAGCAGTATATAGTTTTCCACCTTCACAAAATACTCCAGTTTGTTTTACCCTGTGAGAGTGGGAGGGCTACTCTCCCAGGGAACCAGCACATAACCCCAAAGTGAGGAATAATTAAGGTTTCCACATTATAATCCTATCCACAGACCCGCTTCAACTTTCACCAGCTGCCCCAGCTTTGTGGAAATGTATTTTTCTATTCGAATCCAGTTTTCTCTTCTTGGAACCATCACTGGGACTTTTCCTCACTTTAAAAGCCTTGCTGGATTGAAAGTGTACAAGATGAGCATGATCTGGGTGGTTTTTCTGTATGGCTTTTTTCACTTAGGATGTTTTCAATATTTATCCGCATTGTAACATTGATCATTATTTCATTCATTTTTTCCATTGTGATTAAGAATACCTAACCTTTGCCATTTAAAGCATTTTTTAAAAGCTTTTTTAAAAAAGTTATTTTCTGTTTTTTGGCTGTGTCTGGTCTTTGCTGCTGCACGCAGGCTTTCTTTAGTTGCGGCCAGCGGGGGCTACTCTTCATTGCCGTGTGCAGGCTCCTCATTGCGGTGGCTTCTGTCCTTACGGAGCACGGGCTCTAGGCGCACGGGTTTCAGTAGTTGTGGCACGAGGGCTCAATAGCTGTGGCTCACGAGCTTAGTTGCTCTGCGGCATGCAGGATCTTCCACGACCAGCGCTTGAACCCGTGTGTCCTGCAATTGGCAGGTGGATTCTTAACCACTGTGCCACAAGGAAAGCCCCATTTAAACCATTTGTAAGTATATAGTTCTGTGGCCTTAAGTACATTCACATTGTTGTAAAAATATCCTCACCGTCCATCTCCAGAACTTTATTTTCCACATGTGAAACCGTAGCCATTAAACACTAACTCCCCTCAACCCCTGGCAACCTTATTCTACTTTGTCTTTGGATTTGACTTATCTGGATACCTCATACTAGTGGAATCATAGAACGTTTGTCCTTTTTGTGTCTGGCTGGTTTCACATAGCATAATGACTTCAGGGTTCATCCACATTGTAGCATGTGTGAGAATTACCTTAGTTTTAAAGGTTGAATCATATTCCATTGCATATATACTACGCTGTACTTATCCATTCATCTGTTGAAGGATGTGTTGTGCTGCTTCCACCTTTTGGCTATTGCGAATAATGTTGCTATGAATATGGGGTACAGATATCTGTTCCAGTCCTTGCTTTCTAATATTCTGGGTGTACACCCTGGAGTGGAATCAAGGGATCATACATTTTCCATGTTTCTGAGGAGCCACCATACAGTTTTCCACAGCGGCTGTATAATTTTACTTTATTCCTTTACATGACAGAATAATGCAGCTTATGGATCTACCGTACTTTGCTTATCCGTTTACCTGCTGATGGACATTTAAATCTTCCCTACCCTGGGCTATTGTGAACAGCGCTGCTATGAATCGCTGGTGTACAAGTTTTTGTTTGAAGCCTGTTTTCCATTTTTTTGGTAAATATCTAGGAGTGGAGTTGTTGAACCACACGGTAATTATATTTTATATTTTTGAGTAAATGCTAAAGGTTTGTACACATAGACTGCACCATTGTACATCTCCATAAGTAACTTTTAAGGGTTCCAATTTCTCTGCATTGTTGCCAACGTTTGTTATTTTTATTTACATATTTTAAAATTTATTTAAAAATTTACTTTTATCCTAGTGTGTGTGAAGGGGCATCACACTGTGGCCTTAATTTGCATTTTCATCATGACTCCTGACATTTGACATCTTTTCATGTCCTTGTTGACCATTTGTGTGTCTTGCCTGGAGAGCAGTCCATGCAAGTTATTTGTCTGTTTCAAAAATTGTATTGTTTGTCTTTTTGTTGATGAGTTGGAAAAGTCCTGGGTCCATTCTAGGTCAAGAGTCTTATGAGATATATAATGTGCCAATATTGTCTTCCATTCTGTGGGCTGTCTTTTTACTTTCTGGATAGCCTCTTTTGATGCACAAAGGTTTGTAATTTTGAGGAAATCCAGTTTATCTACTTTTTTCTTTCATTTCTTATGCTTTACTGTGAAATCTAAGAAACCATTGCTAAATTCATGGTCGGGAAGATTTAATTCCTCGGTTTATTTGAGAGTTCATTCAGTCATCCCTCGGCGCCCACTAAGCCAGGTTTTCTGCCTGGGGCTGAGTCAGTGTGAGGGTTCAGCGGTCACGGTTTAGGGTTATGGGTCATCGTCGGAGAGTCATGGTAGAGGGTTGTGGCTAAAGGGTCAGGGATTAGAGTTTAGGGCTCCGTGGCGAGGGTCTAGGGGTCTGGGGCTAGGGTTGTTAGGCGGTTACGGTTAGAGGTTAGGGTTCTTAGGGTAAAGGTTAGAGTTAGGTTTAAGCACAATTGGCCCTCATTGCCCTCCCATCTCCTTCTCTGTGAAGCCTCCAGAATGGATAGGACTTGCCCAGGGTCAAACAGGAGTCAGGGAGCTGAGGTGAATAACTGTTTTTCTGGCCTCCCTTCCCCCAGTCCTGGGCTCTGAGAGACGAATGAAATGTCTGTTCTCGTCTAGGACTGTTTCTCATCCAACTCAACCTCTGTCAAGGATTGGGGAGGGTGTCAGAAGTCATGCATGGTTTCCTTCTGCCCTCCTACCTGGGAAGGGTGATGCTGGCCCTACTCTGCCTGGGCAGCCCCAGGTTCCAGCACAGCCCAGACAGGAGGGCACTCAGTGGACATGTGTGGGACAGGACTGGGTGCAGTGACCTGCCAGCCCCCAGATGCTGCCTTCTTGAGGGCTGGTGGAGCCCTCCTGGCACTGGAGGCATCCTTTGTCCCATCTGAGTGGGAATGAATAGATGATGAAGTCTCAGGCAGGAGAGCCCTCGACCTCTGACTATCCAGGCAGGCATCTGTGGTCCTCTAGCTCAGTCCAGCCTGGGCATTGTCAAGCCCTCACGTACAGCTACGGAGCTGACCGTGATGCCAGGCAATTCAAGAGCTACCTGGGCAGTGTAGACATTCCTTTGAGAAGTTTCAACTACCAACATGCATGTGGCTGAGAAAAAGGCCTCCCGCTTACGGCCTCATAGTTTGCCAAGACAGGTAGTAATCCTCTAGACATTGGAGTGTGGCCCTGACACAACACCCATACAGCAGACCATGGCCCTGCAATCCTCTGTCCTTGCAGGCGTTAGAAACTTTTGACATGCATATTCATGAAGAATCAAAGATATGGGAGCAACTGGACCTCCCAGTGTGAGGTTTACACTGCCACTGCCATTATCTTGGAGAGCCATATGCATCCATGTGGGCTCTGGAAAGCCTGCCAATTATGGGTTCCATGGCATGGAATAATTCTCGAGCCTCCCGTTACTTCATTGCACAAGAGTTTCCTTACCACCCTAGCATTTGATTTCTTCCTCTCAGTAAAGGAGAGAAAAGAAACTGGAAAAGGAGCAGTATTGTTTTCCAGGGATGGGCAATTAATATAGCCAGGGAGATGGTGTAACTCAGGGCTCCCACCTCTCAGGGGCAGGAATGAGGTCTGTGTGTCTTCTGAGGGCACATGGGTTGTTCTGGGCCAGCCTCTGTGATGTGAGGACCTGATGCCCAAGGAAAGAGACTTGAGTTTACCACCACCAATGATCCTGCCTTTTCAGCAAGTGAAAGAACTTCTTGCAGTCTTGGGAGGGACAGTAAGAGCACTGGATGAGTCGCTGCAGCCCCTGACCCTAAGGGAACCCCTTTCTTCCTTTTGTGTCAGATTCTGTGCTGTGCAGTGAGCTGTCATTGACATAGAATCTGTTGTTTTCTCCCAGCCAGCATCTTTTCTCAGGCCCATGTGCCTCAGTTTTCCTTTGGGAATTACATGTCACCTGCTTCCAGTCCAAACAGTTGCAGAAGGATGACCCCATATTCCACCCAGTCCGAAGATAGGTTTACAACCCACATGTAGCCAGTCCCATTTTCCATCTTCTGGTGATGGGTCAAGGATGAGAATGCAACCCAAGCCAGATCAAAGGCATTTAAAACCATGACTTTCTTGGAATCCAAGAAAAGGAGAAACCCTTTCTTGGAAAATGGATGGTGGGTGGTTGTCAGCCTAGAACTGCTGTTGGCCCAAGTGCAGTGAGAGAGCCTGTGCCTGTGAATGGGGTCCCCCAAAGGCACTGAGCGGGACAAAGGTTTGGAGAGAAGCAAGGTTACACTGAGACAGTGTGAGCCCCTGGACCTGCCAGGTCCAAACCCATTCTTCAACTTGCCACTTGCAAGTATTAATGTATTTCTACCCTTACAGTAAATACTAATTTATTTTACTTCCGTAAGTGTGTCCAGTCACTGGGAAAAGAAAAAGTCCTGGTTGATACATCTGAGTCAATAATCCCTGACCCTTCCTCAGGTGTCCTCACTGGGTAGGCGTGGCTGGGGTAGGTGAAGACACTGGGTGGGGTCATAAACTAGGGGAGCTGGCAAACAGCTCTGTCCCTGCTCCTTCCCTGTCCCGGGAGAGGGAAAGCCTGGAACAGTGATAGCCAGTAGGGGAAGAGGTTCCTCAGTGGTTAATTGGCCTTTTTGTGTTTTCCTTCATTTAGGGTCCATTTTGGTAATGTGTTTTTACAAAGAAATCCCCCTTTTCCTCTAGGTTTTCCAGTTTGTTACAGTAGGTTTCTCTTATTTTGACGTTTAATTTTTCCTGTCTAATTTTCTACAGAATCATGACAAATAATGAACAAAATACTGATACTTTACTATTAACTGAAGTCCCTATTCACGTTCCCTTTGTTATACCTTTCCTTGTTCCAGGGTCTCAGAGGACATGGGGTCATCATGTCTGTTTAGTCTCTTCTGGGCTCTGAGAGTTGCTCAGACTCTCCTTGTTTCCATGACCTTGACAGCGTGGAGGAGGGCTGCTCAGGTATTGTATAGACTGCCGGGCGCTAGGATTTGCTTGGTGGTTTTGTCGTGGTTAGACTTGGCTTTGAAAAAGCAGACCACAGAGGTGAAGTGCTTCCTCTTCACTATATATCAAGAGGACAGGCTCTTAAGGGCACTTCTCCCTTCTATTCGTAATTTTGGTCACCCAGCTGAGGTAACGTTTGTCAGGTTTTCCCACAGTGAGGTTAATTTTTTCCCATGTCCATCCTGTGTGTCTTATGTAGGAGGCAGTCATAATGCAGAAGCCACACTTGAGGAGAGAGGGGTTAGCTTCACATCCTTGATGGACAGCTGAGTGGCTATATACATTGTTTAGAAGCTTTCTGCATAGGAGATTTCTATTTAACACCACTCATCAAAAACTATGTAATTTATTTTTACCAGTTTGGACATGTGAATAATTAGTGTAAACTTTTGCTTATAATCCAGCACTACATTATTAGACTGCTTAGTTAATTCTTGCTTCGGCTGTTGAGAGCTTTTTCCATTTGCTCTTGTTTTCATTTTACATAATCTTTCTTTTGTGGGTTTACAAAATTTTTGGTACTTCTTTACTTTCTGATATTTTAAGATTATCCTGCTTCATATGTTTACTGTCTCAGTCCTACCATCAGCCCTTTCTTCACAGAGCCCTTGTTCCTTTTATTAGAGAATGGTATTAAAAACTTACATGTGGGAGCTAAATATGCTCAGCCGACAGTACATCGAAATATATGCATGTATCCCAGCCTATGCATATACACATAATTATAAAAATTTCCATGTGGAACTATGTGTAGGCTAAAGAGAGTTTGTAGTGATATCTCCAAGCGGATCTGTTGGGACATGGATATTGTAACCTTCTCCCTTTGTTTGACTGTAACATCCAACTCCAGTGGTAAGAAACCTGGCTTCCACCATTTGTCATTTATGAAATTCAGTGCTTGTTCCATTTGATGACTGATATCGTAGTTTCAGTACTGTTAGCTGCTACCCCTCATGGGAAAGAACATAGAGTCCACTGTGTATGTATGTCACATTTTGTCTTTGGCCTACAGATTCTGTACATTTCCAAAGTTAACTTAGGTCAGCTCATTTGTCCCACTACCACCTGTGAGTTTTTTCATACATTTCTGAATCAGTTAGATTCTTTGTTACATTCTGTATCCCAGTCTTTGACACTCCCATATCCTAAGTAGCTAAGTTTGAATAGATTGTAAATTACTTGTTGGGTTGTAAAAATCTGTGGGTATAGCCAAATGCAGTGACAGGTATTCACCACTGAAGTATCATATGGACTACTTCAACCACATATTCCATAAACTGTTTACCATGTCAGTTTTGCCTTTTCTAGAATGTCATATAAATGAGGTCATACAGTGTGTAGCACTTCAGACTGGATTCTTTCACTTAGCAATGTAAGTGTTAGATGCACGTAGTATTTTTTTTTTTTTTGGCACCGGTTGATGATCCATTCCTTTATATCTCTGAATACTGTTGCACTGCATGTATATGAGGAAAAATAATTTTCCCTCTACACTTCTATGTTCTTTATTGAGATGCCCCTTGCAATTGAAAAGAGACGAACTGGAGAAAACAATCAGAAGTTTAATATATACCATGCGTACCTCCTGTATACTTGAAAGATACCCAGGAAAACTGAGTCACTCCCTGAAATGGCCCAAGCCGTTACCTTAAATACTTCTGCTGAGAACAAAAAAAAGATGTTAGGTTACTGGAGGCAGCCATTTAAGGGATGTTATTAGGCAAAGCCCAGTAAACAAGGGTAAGGTTGTTCCACAGATTTACATCCAGGCCTATTTCATTGACAAGCTTTTTTTTTTTTTTAACATTTATTTATTTGGCTGCACCGGGTCTTAGTTGCGGCCTGTGGAATCTTTAGTTGCGGCATGCGGGCTCTTAATGGCAGCACATGGGATCTAGTTCCCTGACCAGGGATTGAACCCTGGCCCCATGCATTGGGAACATGGGGTCTTAACCACTGGACCAGCAGGGAAGTCCCAACAAGCTTTTCTTGATATTTAGTCATCATTGAATTCCTGGTCCAGAGAGGGACATACCCTTACAAATGGAGATATCCTTAATAAATGTAAATTTACCTCCTAAAAGGGCATTTTCTACTTGGTTTTGAAAGATTCTCCTGGGTCTGCTGTTTCTTAAATTAATCAGTCCAAAATAATCCTTTTGTCAAATGGGCATATTTTGGGGTGGTGTCTTCTGCTCCCCTTGGCATGTATGTGCCCTAATTTGCTTATGAATTCATCTGCAGAAGGACATACTGATATCTTTAAGTTTTTAACCATTATGAATAGAGCTGCTGTGCATTACTTGATGCTAGTTTTGGTTTGAATACAGTTTTTCAAAGCAGTTGTCTAAATACAAGAGGTACACTTCTTGGATCCTAAGGTGAGACTTTTTGATTTGGAAAAATCTGTCAAACTGTCTTTCAAAGTTGGTTGTACGTGCATTCCACCAGCATCTTGAGTTTACTCTTGTATGCTTATTTACTGCCTGTTTATCTTCTTGGGCCAGATGTGTGTTTCAATCTTTACCAGATTTTAATGGCGTTGTTGGCATAATTTGAGTACAAATCCTTTATCAGATATGTATTTTGGAAATAGTTTCTTGCAGTTTGTGGTTTGTCTTCTGGTTTTCTGAATAAGGTCATCAGACCCAAAGTCATGTAGATTATCTTCTTTTTTCCTAGGATTTTTATAGTTTGGTAATTTAAATTTGTCTGTGGGCATTTTGAATGAATTTTGGTTTAAGTCGTAAAGTTTGTGTCTACATTCATTTCATTACATATGGTTTGTAATTAATTGCCCCTTAACCATCTTTTGAGAAGATACAGTGCGATACTTGGCTCCATTTCAGTTTGGATTTCCAAACTTAGCATATACAGCAGAACTGCCTCCCAGACGAGGCCTCTGGGTTTGTGAGTGTGGCACTCCCGACACTTTTCTCACATCCCACAGGGGGCGCAGAACCACCTGTGTGACCCTGGGGGCACGGGTGCACTCTGCCCACAGACTTTGCTCTGTGACAAGCAGACAGGAGCTTTGTCTCCTGTCAGGACCTAGGTTTCTGGACCATGAGGCATTGTGCACACTGACAGGAGCTGGGTTTTCTCAGGAACCACTGGTGAGGAGACTCCACAAGAGGAAAAAATGAGCAAGTGTGGAGAATCTTCCTGTGCAGCTGACTGCTGGGTGGGTGGGGTGTATCTTCAGGGGACTAGGAGAGAAAGGGTTTAATGTGGACTACTGTGCACTTTTAGTTAGTTTTATGTGCAGTGTAGATGGTGACCAGTGTCGTTCTTTGGAGACTGGTGTGTAGTTTTCCTGGCACTGTCTGTTGATGGCTTTAGGTAGAATAAACATTTTTTTTACACCTTTATTGGAGTATAATTGCTTTACAATGGTGTGTTAGTTTCTGCTTTATAACAAGGTGAATCAGTTATACATATACATATGTTCCCATATCTCTTCCCTCTTGCCTCTCCCTCCCTCCCACCCTCCCTATCCCACCCCTCTAGGTGGTCACAAAGCACCGAGCTGATCTCCCTGTGCTATGCGGCTGCTTCCCACTAGCTATCTACTTTACGCTTGGTAGTGTATATATGTCCATGCCACTCTCTCACTTTGTCACAGCTTACCCTTCCCCCTCCCCATATCCTCAAGTCCATTCTCTAGTAGGTCTGTGTCTTTATTCCTGTCTTACCCCTAGGTTCTTCATGACATTTTGTTTTCTTAAGTTCCATATATATATATGTGTCAGCATACGGTATTTGTCTTTGTACTTCTGACTTACTTCACTCTGTATGACAGACTCTAGGTCCATCCACCTCATGACAAATCGCTCAGTTTCATTTCTTTTTATGGCTGAGTAATTTTCCATTGTGTATATGTGCCACATCTTCTTTATCCATACATCCGATGATGGACACTTAGGTTGTTTCCGTCTCCTGATTATTGTAAATAGAGCTGCAATGAGCATTTTGGTACATGACTCTTTTGGAATTATGGTTTTCTCAGGGTATATGCCCAGTAGTGGGATTGCTGGGTCATATGGTAGTTCTATTTGTAGTTTTTTAAGGAACCTCTATACTGTTCTCCATAGTGGCTGTACCAATTGACATTCCCACCAGCAGTGCACGAGTGTTCCCTTTTCTCCACACCCTCTCCAGCATGTATTGTTTCTAGATTTTTTGGTGATGGCCATTCTGACTGGTATGAGATGGTACCTCATTGTAGTTTTGATTTGCATGTCTCTAATGATTAATGATGTTGTGCATTCTTTCATGTGTTTGTTGGCAGTCTGTATATCTTCTTTGGAGTAATGTGTATTTAGGTCTTCTGCCCAATTTTGGATTGGGTTGTTTGTTTTTTTTGTTATTGAGCTGCATGTGCTGCTGGTAAATTTTGGAGATTAATCCTTGGTCAGTTGCTTCATTTGCAAATATTTTCTCCCATTCTGAGGGTTGTCTTTTGGTCTTGTTTACGGTTTCCTTTGCTGTGCAAAAGCTTTGCAGTTTCATTAGGTCCCATTCGTTTATTTTTGTTTTTATTTCCATTTCTCTAGGAGGTGGGTCAAAAAGGATCTTGCTGTGATTTATGTCATAGAGTGTTCTGCCTATGTTTTCCTCTAAGAGTTTGATAGTTTCTGGCCTTACATTTAGGTCTTTCATCCATTTCGAGCTTATTTTTGCGTATGGTGATAGGGAGTGATGTTATCTCATACTTTTACATGTACCTGTCCAGTTTTCCTAGCACCACTTATTGAAGAGGCTCTCCTTTCTCCACAGTACATTCCTGCCTCCTTTATCAAAGATAAGGTGACCATATGTGCGTGGGTTTATCTCTGGGCTTTCTGTCCTGTTCCATTGATCTGTCTTTCTGTTTTTGTGCCAGTACCATACTGTCTTGATTACTGTAGCTTTGTAGTATAGTCTGAAGTCAGGGGAGCCTGATTCCTCCAGCTCCGTTTTTCGTTCTCAAGATTGCTTTGGCTATTCGGGGTCTTTTGTGTTTCCATACAAATTGTGCAATATTTTGTTCTAGTTCTGTAAAAAATGCCAGTGGTTGTTTGATAGGGATTGCATTGAATCTGTAGATTGCTTTGGGTAGTAGAGTCATTTTCACTATGTTGATTCTTCCAATCCAAAAACATGGTATATCTCTCCATCTCTTTGTATCATCCTTAATTTCTTTCATCAGTGTCTTATAATTTTCTGCATACAGGTCTTTTGTCTCCTTAGGTAGGTTTATTCCTAGATATTTTATTCTGTTTGTTGCAATGGTAAATGGGAGTGTTTTCTTGATTTCACTTTCAGATGTTTTCGTCATTAGTGTGTAGGAATGCCAGAGACTTCTGTGCATTAATTTTGCATCCTGCTGCTTTACCAAATTCATTGATTAGCTCTAGTGGTTTTCTGGTAGCATCTTTAGGATTGTCTATGTATAGTATCATGTCATCTGCCAACAGTGACAGCTTTACTTCTTTTCCGATTTGGATTCCTTTTATTTCTTTTTCTTCTCTGATTGCTGTGGCTAAAACTTCCAAAACTATGTTGAATAAGAGTGGTGAGAGTGGGCAACCTTGTCTTGTTCCTCATCTTAGTGGAAGTGCTTTCAGTTTTTCACCATTGAGGAAGACGTTGGCTGTGGGTTTGTCATATATGGCCTTTATTATGTTGAGGAAAGTTCCCTCTATGCCTACTTTCTGGAGGGTTTTAATCATAAATGGGTGTTGAATTTTGTCAAAAGCTTTCTCTGCATCTATTGAGATGACCCTATGGTTTTTTTCCTTCAATTTGTTACTATGGTGTATCACATTGATTGATTTGCGTATATTGAAGAATCCTTGCATTCCTGGAATAAACCCCACTTGATCATGGTGTATGATCCTTTTAATGTGCTGTTGGATTCTGTTTGCTAGTATTTTGTTGAGGATTTTTGCATCTATGTTCATCAGTAATATTGGCCTGTAGTTTTCTTTCTTTGTGACATCCTTGTCTGGTTTTGCTATCAGGGTTATGGTGGCCTCGTAGAATGAGTTTGGGAGTGTTCCTCCCTCTGCTATATTTTGGAAGAGTTTGAGAAGGATAGGTTTTAGCTCTTTTCTAAATGTTTGATAGAATTCGCCTGTGAAGCCATCTGGTCCCTGGCTTTTGTTTGTTAGAAGATTTTTAATCACAGTTTCAATTTCAGTGCTTGTGATGGGTCTGTTCATATTTTCTACTTCTTCCTGATTCAGTCTTGGCAGGTTGTCCATTTCTAAGAATTTGTCCATTTCTTCCAGGTTGTCCATTTTATTGGCATAGAGTTGCTTGTCGTAATCTCTCATGATCTTTTGTATTTCTGCGGTGTCAGTTGTTACTTCTCCTTTTTCATTTCTAGTTCTATTGATTTGAGTCTTCTCCGTTATTTTCTTGATGAGTCTTGCTAATGGTTTATCAATTTTGTTTAACTTCTCAAAGAACCAGCTTTTAGTCTTATTGATCTTTGCTATCGTTTCCTTCATTTCTTTTTCATTTATTTCTGATCTGATCTTTTTGATTTCTTTCCTTCTGCTAACTTTGGGGGTTTTTTTGTTCTTCTTTCTCTAATTGCTTTAGGTGCAAGGTTAGGTTGTTTATTCGAGATGTTTCCTGTTTCTTAGGGTAGCATTGTATTGCTATAAACTTCCGTCTTAAAACTGCTTTTGCTGCATCCCATAGATTTTGGGTCATCGTGTCTCCACTGTCATTTGTTTCTAGGTATTTTTTGATTTCCTCTTTGATTTCTTCAGTGATCACTTCGTTATTAAGTAGTGTATTGTTTAGCCTCCATGTGTTTGTATTTTTTTTGCAGATCTTTTCCTGTAATTGATATCTAGTCTCATAGCGTTGTGGTCAGAAAAGATACTTGATACAATTTCAATTTTCTTAAATTTACTGAGGCTTGATTTGTGACCCAAGATATGATCTACCCTGGAGAATGTTCCATGAGCACTTGAGAAAAATGTGTATTCTGTTGTTTTAGGATGGAACGTCCTATAAATATCAATTAAGTCCATCTTGTTTAATGTATCATTTAAAGCTTGTGTTTCCTTATTTATTTTCATTTTGGATGATCTGTTCATTGGTGGAAGTGGGGTGTTAAAGTCCCCTGCTATGAATGTGTTACTGGCGATTTCCCCTTTTATGGCTGCTAGTATTTGTCTTATGTATTGAGGTGCTCCTATGTTGGGTGCATAAATATTTACAATTGTTATATCTTCTTCTTGGATCGATCCCTTGATCATTATGTAGTGTCCTTGTTTCTCTCTTCTAATAGTCTTTATTTTAAAGTCTATTTTTGTCTGAGATGAGAATTGCTACTCCAGGTTTCTTTTGGTTTCCATTTGCATGGAATATCTTTTTCCATCTCCTCACTTTCTGTCTGTATGTGTCTCTAGGTCTGAAGTGGGTGTCTTGTAGACAGCATATATATGGGTCTTGTTTTTGTATCCATTCAGGCAGTCTGTGTCTTTTGGTGGGAGCATTTAATCCATTTACATTTAAGGTAATTATCGATATGTATGTTCCTATTCCCATTTTCTTAATTGTTTTGGGTTTGTTATAATAGGTCTTTTCCTTCTCTTGTGTTTCAGGCCTAGAGAGGATCCTTTAGCATTTGCTGTAAAGCTGGTTTGGTGGTGCTGAACTCTCTCAGCTTTTGCTTGTCTGTAAAGGTTTTAATTTCTCCATCAAATCTGAATGAGATCCTTGCTGGGTAGAGTAATCTTGGTTGTAGGTTTTTCTCCTTCATCACTTTAAATATGTCCTGCCAGTCCCTTGTGGCTTGCAGAGTTTCTGCTGAAAGATCAGCTGTTAATCTTATGGGGGTTCCCTTGTGTGTTGTTGTTTTTCCCTTGCTCATTTTAATATGTTTTCTTTGTATTTGATTTTTGACAGTTTGATTAATATGTGTCTTGATGTGTTTCTACTTGGATTTATCCTGTATGGGAGTCTCTGTGCTTCCTGGACTTGATTAACTATTTCCTTTCCCATATTAGGGAAGTTTTCAACTATAATCTCTTCAAATATTTTCTCAGTCCTTTTCTTTTTTCTCTTCTTCTTCCGGAACCCCTATAATTCGAATGTTGGTGCGTTTAATGTTGTCCCAGAGGTCTCTGAGATGGTCCTCAGTTCTTTTCATTCTTTTTTCTTTATTCTGCTCTGCAGTAGTTATTTCCACTAGTTTATCTTCCAGGTCACTTATCCGTTCTTCTGCCTCAGGTATTCTGCTATTGATCCCATCTGGAGTATTTTTCATTTCATTTATTGTGTTGCTCATCGTTGCTTGTTTCCTCTTCAGTTCTTCTAGGTCCTTGTGAAATGTTTCTTGCATTTTCCCTATTCTATTTCCAAGATTTTGGATCATCTTTACTATCATTATTCTGAATTCTTTTTCAGGTAGACTGCCTATTTCCTCTTCATTTGTTAGGTCTGGTGGGTTTTTATCTTGCTCCTTCATCTGCTGTGTGTTTTTCTGTCTTCTCATTTTGCTTATCTTACCGTGTTTGGGGTCTCCATTTTGCAGCCTGCAGGTTCATAGTTCCCGTTGTTTTTGGTGTCTGTCCCCAGTGGCTCAAGTTGTTTCAGTGGGTTGTGTAGGCTTCCTGGTGGACGGGACTAATGCCTGTGTTCTGGTGGATGAGGCTGGATCTTTTCTTTCTGGTGGGCAGGTCCACGTCTGGTGGTGTGTTTTGGGGTGTCTGTGGACCAATTATGATTTTAGGCAGCCTCTCTGCTAATGGGTGGGGTTGTGTTCCTGTCTTGCTAATTGTTTGGCATAGGGTGTCCAGCACTGTAGCTTGCTGGTCGTTGAGTGAAGCTGGGTGTTGGTGTTGAGATGGAGATCTCTGGGAGATTTTCGCCGTTTAATATTACATGGAGCTGGGAGGTCTCTTGTGGACCAGTGTCCTGAAGTTGGCTCTCTCACTTGAGAGGCACATCACTGACTCCTGGCTGCAGCACCAAGAGCCTTTCATCCACATGGCTCAGAATAAAAGGGAGAAAAAGTGGAAAGAAAGAGGACAATAGAAAATAAAATAAATTAAGGTAAAATAAAATAAAGTTATTAAAATAAAAAATAATGATTAAAAAAAATTTTTAGAGAAAGTAGAAAAAACAAACAAACAAAAAGGACAGATAGAACCCTGGGACAAATGGTGAAAGCAAAGCTATACAGACAAAATCTCACACAGAAGCATACACATACACACAAAAAGAGGAGAAGGGGAAAAAATCATAAATCTTGCTCTCAAAGTCCACCTCCTCAATTTGGGATGATTCATTGTCTATTCAGTTATTCCACAGATGCAGGGTATATCAGGTTGATCGTGGAGCTTTAATCCACTGCTTCTGAGGCTGCTGGGAGAGATTTCCCTTTCTCTTCTTTGTTCGCACAGCTCCCCGGGGCTCAGCTTTGGATTTGGCCCGCCTTTGCATGTAGGTCGCTGGAGGGCGTCTCTTCTTCGCTCAGACAGGACGGGGTTAAAGGAGCCGCTGATTGGGAGGCTAGGCTCACTCAGGCCACGGGGGGAGGGAAGGACACGGAGTGCAGGGCAGGCCTGCGGCGGCAGAGGCCGCCATGACGCCGTACCAGCCTGAGGAGCGCCGTGCGTTCTCCCGGGGAAGTTGTCCCTGGATCCCGGGACCCTGGCAGTGGCAGGCTGCACAGGCTCCCTGGAAGGGGGGTGTGGATAGTGGCCTGTGCTCGCACACAGGCTTCTTGGTGGTGGCAGCAGCAGCCTTAACGTCTCATGCCCGTCTCTGGGGTCCGCGATGTTAGCCACGGCTCGCGCCCGTCTTTGGAGCTCCTTTAAGCAGCGCTCTGAATCCCCTCTCCTCGCGCACCAGGAAACAAAGAGCAAAGAAGAAGTCTCTTGCCTCTTCGGCAGGTCCAGAGTTTTCCCCGGACTCCCGAGTAGCCGTGGTGCAGTAGTCCTCTGCAGGCTGTGTTCATGCTGCCAGCCCCAGTCCTCTCCCTGCGCTCCGATCGAAGCCCGAGCCTCCGCTCCCAGCCCCGCCCACCCAGGCCGGGGAGCAGACAAGCCTCTCGGGCTGGTGCGTGCCGGTCGGCACCGATCCTCTGTGCGGGAATCTCTCCGCTTTGCCTTCCGCACCCCTGTGGCTGCCCTCTCCTCCGCAGCCCCGAAGCTTTCCCCCTCCACCACCCGCAGTATCCACCCACGAAGGGGCTTCCTAGTGTGTGGAAACCTTTCCTCCTTCACAGCTCCCTCCCAGTGGTGCAGGGCCCATCCCTATTCTTTTGTCTCTGTTTATTTATTTATTTTTGTCTTCCCCAGGTACGTGGGGAGTTTCTTGCCTTTTGGGAGGTCTGAGGTCTTCTGTCAGTGTTCAGTAGGTGTTCTGTTTCGGTTGTTCCACGTGTAGATGTATTTCTGGTGTATCTGTGGTGAGGAAGGTGATCTCCGCGTCTTACTCTTCCGCCATCTTCCCCCTATCCCAAACATTTTAATAATAGTAATTTTTTCTGATGCATGAGCATGGAATATTGTTTTCTATTGTGTCTTTAATTTCTTTATCAATGCTTTATAATTTTCTGAGTATAGGTCTTTCATGTCCTTGGTTAACTTTATTGCTAAATAGTTTGTTCTTTTCAATGGAATTGTCAATGGGATTGTTTTCTTAATTCTTCTTGCTGGTGGTTCATTATTAGTGTATAGAAACAAAACTCATTTGTGTATATTGATTCCATATTTTGCAACTTTACTGAATTTATTTTTTAGCATATTTTTTGAAGTAATGTGAAAAATTGCAATACTAAAATCTCAAGAGTTTCTACTGCACCCCAGGTAATCCACAGGACCCAAGAGATGGTAGCTACTAATGTACTCTTCTCACGGTGCCTCTTCATACCATGCAGACTCCGACAAGGGAAATAAGTATCACAACTTTGGTTGAACGTGGTCTGGGTAAGTCTTAGCCTCTATAACAAAATTTGATGTCCGTCTTTTCTGAATCTCTGGCATGATACTCACATGGTTGTCTAGAAAAGTAAGTTACTTTCCAGTAATTTAAAATGTACCAAAAAGCTGCAATAATGGCAAAAAGTACTCACGTTTGCCACTTCACACAACATGCTCAGTGTGTTTTGCCCAAGGAACCAGCACATAACCCCTAAATGAAGAAATCCTGATGTCCACATTATAATTTAATACTCAGCCCCACTTCAACTTTCACCTACTGTCCCAACTGTATGAAAATGTCGTTTTCCATCCTGACCCAGTTTTCTTTTTCTGGAACCATTCCTGAGTTTCTCCCTCATTTGGACAACCTTGATGGATTTGAAGCAGACAAGATGAGTATGGGATCTAGGTGGCCTTTTCTGTATGTCTTTTTTCACTAAGAATGTTTTTAATGTTCATTTTGTAACAAATATCAGTGCTGCACTTCTTTTTCATTGTCATTGAAAATACAAAACACGACTTTAGCATTTAATTCACTTTACACATACAGTTTTGTGGTATTAACTACCTTCATATAGTTGCACAAACAAGTTAACTAACATGTGTACCTCCTGTGTGCATGGCAGATACCCAGGAAATTGAGTAACACCCTGAAACGGCCCAAGACATCACCTTAAATACCGTCTTCATGTAAAAGGCAAAAAAAGGAAGGCTATAGTTGTTTGTCTACATTCATTTGATTGTTTATGGTTTCCAATTGATGTTGTATAACTAGTTGTGGAGAAGTCATGGGATAGGTGGCTTCATTTCAGTTTGAATTTCCAAATTTAGTGGATTCTGCAGGCTTGATACAAGGTTTACAAACTTCATATCGGGTCAGGACATCCCATGGTGTAAGTCGTATTCATGGTTTGTTCAACAATTAAAGTTCTGTGTCATATGAGTTCATCCCGGAGTAATCCAGGTTAGTTTCTGTTATACATTTGTCCCAGGATGAAAGGACAAGAGAAATAAGACCTAATATATAAAAGTGCCTTCAAACGAATTGATATTAAAGTATAGTTGAACTACAATGTTGTGTTAATTTCTCCTGTACAGCAAAGTGATTCATAAATACACATACATATATACATATTTTTCATATTCTTTTCCATTATGGTTAATTACAGGGTATTGAATACAGTTCCCTGTGCTGTGCAGGAAGACCTTGTCTATCCATCCTATATATAATAATTTGCATCTCCTAATCCCAAACTCCCAATCCATCCCTCTCCCCTGTCTTCCCCTTGACAACCACAAGTCTGTTTTCTATATTTGTGAGTGTGTTTGTGTTCTGTAGATAGGTTCATTTGGGTCTCATTTTATAATCCACATATAAGTGATCTCATATGGTGTTTGTGGTTCTCTGTCTGACTTACTTCACTTTGTATGATAATCTCTAGGTCCATCCATGTAGCTGCAGATGGCATTATTTCATGCTGTTTTATGGCTGAGTAATATTCCATTGTATATATGTACCACATCTTCTCTATCCATTCATCTGTTGAGGGACATTCAGGTTGCTTCCGTGTCTTGGCTATTGTGAAGAGTGCTGCTGTGAATGCTGGGGTGCACGTATCTTTTCGAATTATAGTTTTGTCTGGATGTGTGCCCAGGAGTGGGATTGCTGGTTCATATGGTAATTCTATTTGTAGTTTTTGAGGAACCTGCATACTGTTTTCCATAGTGGCTGCATCAATTTACATTCCCAGCAGTAGTGTAGGAGGGTTCCCTTTTCTCCACACCCCTTCCAGCATTTATTTCTAGACATTTTAATGATGGCCATTCTGACCACTATGAGGTAATAACTCACTGTAGTTTTGATTTGCATTCTCTAATAATTAGCTATGTGGAACGTCTTTTCAGGTGCCTCTTGGCTATCTGTATGTCTTTGGAGAAATGTCAATTTAGACCTTCTGCCTATTTTTTTATTTTTTTTCTTTTTTGAGTTGTATGAGGTGTTTGTATATTTTAGAATTAAGCCCTTTTTGGTCGCATCATTTACAGGTATTTTCTCCCAAACAGTGAGCACAGGTTCTGGAACAACTGGATACCCACATGCAGAAGAGTAAAGTTGGACCCTTACCTCCCCCCACCCCATATAAAGAATCAACGCAAAATGGACCAAAGGCCTAGATGCAAGTACCAAAATTATAAAACTCCTAGAAGAAAACATGAGAGTACATCTTCATGACCTTGGATTTGGTCATGATTTCTTAGATCTACCAAAAGCACAAGCAACAAAAGACAAAATAGATGAGTTGGACTTCCTCAAGATGAAAAAACAGTTGTGTATAAAAGGAGCAAGGAATAAGATAATCCACCATCCAAAATGGCCCAAGATGTTTGCAAACCATGTATCTGATAAAGGACTGTAGCCCAGCAGCCAAGCCCCCGGTGGTCCAGGGGAGTGTCTGTGCGGCCCCTCCCGTCCTCGGTGATCAGGGGATTTCAGGCCCCACAGCACCCGAGGGGTGGACACAGGTCATCCTCAGCACCCTCAGGGAGTGAGTGCTGGATGGTTTTGAGCCCAGATGCACTCCCATTACTGCCCTCAAAGGCTGAAGGCTTCAGCACGCCTCCAGAAGGACACAGAGTGTTTGCAAGTCTTTGAGAACCAAGAGAACAGTCTTCACTTTTCTGAAAGGGCATCTTATTATTTCACAGCATGACCATTTTCCATGTGGCTCTCAGGGGTGCCCTCCCACCTCCCTGATTTCTCTGAGAGTGGCCATGGGAGTTTGGCTGTCCCCAGTCCCCACACCAGGTGGCAAGGCCAGTGGGGCCAGACCCTGGTGGTCCTTAGCTTCGCTGGAGACTAACCCAGACTCTCAGCCTGCGAATGAACGTGGACGACCCTGCTTCTCCCCGTCACCGATTCTCATCTCCTCCTCTGTCTCTGTTCCTCTTGCTTTTCAGTCTCAGATTTACCTGACGGCCACCATTCACAGCTCCCGAAGAGCCCAGAGATTTCTCCTGGAAGGAAAGGTTCTGGAAAATCAGAGGGATAAATAAAGGATGCATCTGATTCCCGCCTTGTGCTGACGCCCAAGAGGGTGAGGAGAGTGAGTGTTTTCTCATTAGAATTTTAAATCCTCCAAGTAATAGATCATTGGGGGGGCATCCAGTGTTCTCCTGCTCATTCTAAGAATGTCATTCCTGGATCTTAATGTCGTAAATAATTTATATTATAAATATGCAGAGCAGGGGATATCCATTCAAAAATGTTAGAGGTAACTCCAAGGGATTTACAACAAACAAGGACACAGAACCCTGTGTCCAGACACTGGCTGAGAGGCTCCTACCCTGAGCCGCAGTCCCCTGGAGGGCGGAGTGGCCATGACTCTTCTCCCGCAGGTGAGCCTACACAGGCACATCCCACATGGGACCACTGTATCGCAGAATCTTAGAGTGGCCGATGGCAGGCAGCTGGCTAGAGATGCGGACAAGAGAAAACTGCTCAGCAGCCTGGGACAACCCCGGGGTGAGGCCTTAGGAAGGGCCAGTGTCAGAGCCTCAGAGATAACTTGAAGAGAGTTCAGGCTGTTCAGGACATCGTCAGAGATGCACTTAGGGACATATTCAGGGCCTTACTTATGGACAGGATCAGGGCATTATTTAGTGACAGCTTAGAGTATAAGGGACAGCATCAGGACCTAAGTTCGGGAGAGTGTCAGTGCTTCACTTAGAGATAACGTGAGAGCCTTAGTTAGACACAGTTCAGGCTGTTACTTAGGGATATCTTCAGGGCCTTAGAGCCACATCATGGCCATAATTAGAACCAGTGTCAGGGCGTTAGTTAGGGCCAAAACGAGGGTGTTAGTTAGGGAAAGAGTCAGGTCATTAGTTACAGACAGTGTCAGGGTTTTAGGTAGGGACAGCGGCAAGTCCTTAGTTAAGAAGAGTGTCGGGGCCTCACTTAGAGGCAGCGTCAGGATGTTAGTTAGGGAGAGTCAGGACATAAGAATTTCAGATTCTGAGGTAGAGACAGCATCAGGGCCTTAGTTAGGGACAGCGTCAGAGACTTAGCTAGGGACATATTCAGGGCCTTAGTTATGGACAGGATCAGGGTGATACAGAGGAACATCTAAGGGTAGTAGGGACATCTTCAGGGCCTCAATTAGCGATAGCATCAGGGTATTAGTTAGGGAAAGAGTCAGGCCATTATTATAGATAGTGTCAGTGTCTTACGTAGAGAGAGCATCAGGGCCTTAGTTAAGGATAGCATCAGAGACATACCTAGGGACATATTCAGGGCCTTAGTTATGGACAGTATCAGGGCGTTATTGAGAGATACATGAGGCTATTAGGGACAGCATCAGGGTGTTAGGGAAAGAGTCGGCCGTTATTATAGACAGTGACAGTGCCTCAGGTAGAGACATCATGACAGCCTTAGTTAGGAAGAGGGTCAGGGCCTTGGTGAGGGACAGGGTCAGGCCAAGAGTGAGGGACATCTAAGTCTATTAGGGACATCGTCAGGGCCTTAGATAGGGTCAGCATCAGGGCCGTAGTTAGGACCAGTGTCAGGGCGTTTTTTAGGGACAAAATTAGGATGTTAGTTAAGGAAAAAGCCAGGAAATTAGTTACAGACAGTGTCAGCTTCTCAGGTAGAGACTTCAAGGTCTCAGTGAGAGCCTCAGCATCTCAGGTAGGAGCTGCATCAGGCCATTACTTACAGACAGTGTCAAGGCGTTAATTAGGGAGAGTGTCAGAGCCTCAGAGAAAAACTTGAGGGCCCTAGTAAGAGACACTTCAGGCTGTTCGTTAGGGACATGATCAGGGCGTTAGTTATGGACAGGGTCAGGGTATTAGTGAAAGAGAGCTCAGGCAATTAGGCACACCGTCAGGGCCTTGGGTAGGGGCAGCGTCAGGGAGTAGTTGGGGAAAGAGTGAGGCCGTTAGGTAAAGACAGACTCAGGGCCTTAGTTAGAGACAGTGTCAGGTTCTTTGTTAGGGACACTGTCATGGCCTCAGTTCAAGATAACTTGAGGGTCTTAGTTAGAGATAGTGTCAGGGCCTTAGTTATGGACATCTTTAGGGCCTCAGTTAGAGGTAATTTGAGGGCCTTAGTAGGAGACATTTTGGGTCATTAGTGACATCGTCTGGACCTTCGTGCCGTCTTCAGTACATCATTTATGCGCCGCATCAGGGCATTAATGATTGAAAGCTCAAGTTATTAGGGACGGTGTCAGGGTCTTAGTTAGGGAATGTGTCAGGACCTTTGTTAGGGAAAGAGTGAGGCCAGTAGTTAAAGCAGACTCAGGGCCTTAGTGAGAGATAGCCTCAGTACTTAATTAGGGAGAGTGTCAGGGCCTCATTTAAAGATAAGTTGAGGGCCTTTGTTAAGGACAGCCTCCAGGCCTCAGTTAGAGACAGGTTCACGGGCTCGGGACTAAATTCAGGGTCTTAGTTAGGGACAGCATTAGGGATTTAGTTAGCATAAGAGACTCGACGTTAGCTAGAGACAAGGTTAGGTTACGGTCTTGGAATAGCGTCAGGAAATGACGTAGGGATAGTGTCAAGACCATGCTACTTAGAGCATCAGTGCCTAATTTAGAACCAGTGTCAGGGCTTCAAGGAGGGACAGCGTCAGAGCCTGACTTAGGGAGAGCGACAGGACTGAGTGAGGCCTAGAGTCAGGGCCTTAGCTGGGGACAGTGTCAGGGCATGACTTAGGAACAGCATAAGGGCCTCAGTAGGAACAGCCTAAGGGGTTTGTTAAAGACATTATCAGGGCCTCTGTGAGAGACACCCTCACAGGCTCACGTAGGGACAGTGTCAAGGCTTACTTTGGGACAGTTTCAGGAACTTAATAAATCATGTGCCAGGATATAATAAGCTGAGGATACTGTCAGGACTTTAGATATTGACGGAAGCAGGGCCTTAGTTAGGTACAGTGTCAAGGCCTTAGATAGGACTAGCATCTGTGTCTCTGTTAGGTACCGTGTCAGGGCCTGAGTTAGCAAGAGTGTTAGGGCCATAGTTAGGGGCAGTCTCAGGGCCGGATTTAGGATGAGCATCTAGGCCTTAGTTAGGGACAGTGTCACGGCCTTGGGACTAAATTCAGGGCCTGAGTTATTCACAGCATAACGGCTTCAGTTACCATAAGAGGAGAACATTTGCTAGGACAGGCTTAAGGTAAAGTTTAGGATCGTGTCAGGAAATGACCTAGGGATACTGTCAAGACCTTAGTTACTGAGAGTATCAGAGCCTTATTTTGAAGCAGTGTCAGGGCTTCAAGTAGGGACAGCGTCAGAGCGTGACTTAGAGAGAGCCTCAGGGCCTGAGTGAAGCCTAGCATCACGCCCTTAGCTGGGGACACTGTCAGGGCATGATGTAGGAGCTGCATCAGGGCCTTTGTTGGGTCAGCAATAGGGTCTTAGTTAACGACATGATCAGGGCCAGAGGTGGTCACAGCTTCAAGGCCTCAGGTAGGCATAGCTTCAGGGCCTAAGTTAGGCACAGCCTCAGGCCTTCAAGTCGGGACAGCGACAGGGCTTTCTTAGGGACAGTGTCAGGATCTTGGTTAGAAATGGGTCAGATTCTTAACTCAGGATAGTGTCCGGATTTTAATTATTGCCGGCAGCAGGTCCTATATTAGGGACAGATTCCGGGCCTTAGTTAGAGACAGTGTCAGGGCCTTAGTTAAGACTAGTCTGGGCCTTAGTCAGAGAGAGCATTAGGGCTTCACTGAGGATAAGGGGCAGTAAATTAGCTCGGGACTGAGTCAGCTTCCAGGCCAGGGATAGTGTCAGGAAATGAGCTAGGGATAGCGTGAAGACCTTAATTATTGAGAGCATCAGGGCCTTAGTTAGGACCAGTGTCAGGGCCTTAATCAGGAGCAGTGTCAGGGCTTGATATAGGGGCAGCGTCAGAGCCTAACTAAGGTACGGAATCAGGGCCTAAGTGAGGCCTATCTTTAGGGCCTGAGTGAGGGACAGTGTCAGGGCATGACTTAGGAGTAGTATAAGGGCTTCTGCAGGATCAGTATTAGGGTCTTTGTTTAACACATTCTCAGGGCCTCTGATAGCGACAACCTCAGGGCTTCACTTAGGGACAGTGTCACGGCTTACATTGGGACAGTTTCAGGACCTTGGTAAGACATGGGTCAGGCTATTAGCTCAGGATAATGTCAGGACTTTAGATATTGATGGCCGCGGGGCCTTAGAGACAGTGTCAGGGCCTGACTTAGGACGAGCATCAGAGCCTTGGTTAGGTGCAGTGTTAGGGACTGAGGTAGTTGTTGTGTCAGGGCCTGAGTTAAGACGAGCCTCCAGGCCTCAGGGGCAGAGTCATGGCCTCGGGACTAATTTCAGGGTCTTAGTTAGGGATAGCATCAGGGATTTAGTTAGCATAAGAGGCTCGACATTAGTTAAAGGCAAGGTTAGGTTAAGGTCTAGGGATACTGTCAGGACGTGACCTAGGAATAGTGCCAAGACTTCAGTTACTTAGAGCATCAGGGCCTAATTTACGACCAGTGTCAGGACCTCAGTTAGGGACAGCGTCAGCACCGGACTTAAGAAGAGTGACAGGGCTTGAATGAGGCGTAGTGTCAGGGCCTTAGCTAGGGATAGTATCAGGGCGTGACTTAGGAGCAGCATAAGGGCCTCGGTAGGATCAGCCTCAGGGTCTTTGCTAAAGCCATTATCAGGGCCTCTGTGAGGGACAACCTCTGGGTCTCACTTAGGGACGGTGTCAGGGCTTACGTAGGAACAGTTTCAAGACCTTGGTAAGAGATGGGTCAGGAAATGAGCTCAGGATAGTGTCCGGACATTAATTAATGACCTCAGAAGGGCCTTAGTTAGACAGTGTCAGGGCCTGCGTTAGGACTAGCATCTGGGCCTCTGTTAGGTACCGTGTCAGGGCCTGAGTTAGGAATAGTGTTAGGGCATTAGTTAGGGACAGTTCTGGGCCAGATTTAGGACAAGTATCTAGGCCTCAGTTAGAGACAGTGTCACGGCCTTGTGACTAAATTCGGGATCTGAGTTAGGCACAGCATAAGGGCTTTAGTTAGCAAAAGAGGCAGGACTTTAGCTAGGGACAGGGTCAGGATAAAATTTAGGGACAGTGTCCAGACCTTAGTTACTGAGAGTACCAGGGCCTTACTTAGAACCAGTGTCAGGGCTTCTGGTAGGGACAGCATCAGAGCCTGACTTAGGGAGAGTGACAGGGCCTGAGTGAGGCCTAGCGTCAGGCCCTTAGCTTGGGGCACTGTCAGGCATGACATAGGAGCAACATCAGGGCCTTTGTTGGATCAGCAATAGGGTCTTAGTTGCTAAGCAACATCCAGGCTTGTATCCCTTCAGAGTCACTCTGTGTATGCCGTGTGTAGGGCAGCACACTGCACTGTTTTTAGGGACAGCTTGATTTACCCAACATGCGCACCGGTTCACGAACACCTTTCTAGCATGTCCAACATGCAGTGGAAGTCTGACTCATTGCCCTAGTCTAAGCTGCACTGAGAAAAACACTTGGCTTCGCGTTCCATCTAAGACCTCCTACCTGAAGTCGCCCTGCCTCCAAGAATAAGTCGATGTGCTTTCCTACTGCAACTAAAGGTCAATTCTTTGAGTAACACTGCAGGGTTTTGAAGAGGCACAGGCCCGAATTCCTACCTAGGGCGTTCCTTGGTTGACGTAGTTCACTAGATGCAGAACACCTTGCTTGGAGAATTTGATTCAGGGAAGGAAACAGTGTGTAATCTGTGTCTCTTTTGACTTGTTAGAAAGCACAGGGATGTATGCTGCGTGTGCCCATGGAAATGGGGGCCTGATGGAACTAGCCTTGCTTTCCCATTTTGAAAGCTCCCTTCATGTTGCCTTGAAGCTACGTGAAATTCACTGCTGTTGACAACTCTAGCCACTGTAGGCATGGCTCTGCAAAGAAAGTGAGTTTCCTCTAGCTAAAAAGGGTTCTTCCATGGCTTGGGTGGGGCTCAGCCTGCCATGCTCTAGGGCTAAATAGAAACTCAACTTGAGTACTTGCCTCGAGGACAGGCCCTGAGTGTCCGTACAGAAAGGGAGGGCATGCGGCTGTTTCCATGAGGTCTTAGTCACTGTTCTGCTGTAGCTTAAAGGAAGTACCCTTTTTAGGACTCCCAGTCTCCTCGGGTGTGCATGATTTACTCCAGGATCACTGAGTACCTGCAGACCCGTATGAGCCTCCTGAGCAACCTCGAGGCCCATAGGTCGGTCCGTCAGAGGGCCTCTGCATTTGCCGAGTGATGGGCCACACTGCATGTTCGTTAAGGAGGGCTACGTTTCCAGAGCCCTCGAACAGCCTCGACACCACATTTCTGGCCAGTCCGACGTGCCATGGAATTCTTCGTCATGGCCATCGTATGAATTGCCATGGGAAAACAGTCTGCTTACAATTCTTCGAGGACCTCGTACCTGAAGTCACTCTACTCGAGGAGAAATTAAGTATACTACCATGCTGTGTCACTAATGGGACCCTCAGCGCGAGAAGTTGCCTCAAGGTAAGGCTCTGAATTTCCGTGCAGTAGCGGAGGCATGTAGCAGTTTCCATGAGGCCGTAGCTGCTGCTCCGCAATATCTTAACGGCAGTACGCTTTTCAGGATGCCTAGGAGCTTCGCGTGGGCACCCTATTCCCGGCAGGAAGAGTGAGTACCCCCAGGACACCCTGGGCATGCTAAGAAACTGCAAGGCCAGTAGCCCATCGGAGCCACTCTGTGTATGCCGAGTATAGGGCAACACACTGCCCTCCTTCATGGGACAGCTTGAAGTCCCCAGCAGTCCCACAGTTTCACGAACACCCTTCTAGGACGTCCAGCATGCCTGGTAAGTCTGACTCATTGCCCTAGTCTGAGCTGCACAGAGAAAATCCCTCGGTTTCGCATTCCATCAACGACCTCCTGCCTGAAGTCACCCTTCCTCCAGGACAGAGTCGTCTTGCATTCCGACTGCCACTAAAGGCCAGTTCTTCATGTAACAGTTCAGGGTTTTGAAGAGACACAGGCCCGAGGAGTATCTAGGGCGTACGTTGGTTGAGGCATTTCACTAGATGCAGAGCACCCTGCTTCGAGGATTTGATTCAGGGAAGTAACCAGTGGGAACATGTGTCTCTTTTGACTTCTTAGAAACCAAAGGGATGTATGCTGCATGTGCCCTTGGAAATGGGAAGCTGATGGAACTATCCTTGCATTCCCATTTTGAAAGCTCCATGCATGCTGCCTTGAAGCTACGTGAAATTCACTGCTGTTGACAGGCCTCTAGCCATTGTAGGCCTGGCTCTTGGAAGAAAATGAGTTTCCTCTATGTAAACCAGGTGCTTCCATGGCCGGGGTGGAGCTCAGCCTGCCATGCTCTAGAGATAAAGGGAAACTCAACGTGAGTAGTTGCGTCGAGGACAGGCCCTGAGTATCCGTACAGAAAGGGAGGCATGCAGCTGTTTCCATGATGTCTTAGTCGCTGTTCAGCTGTATATTAGAGCAAGTACCCTTTTCAGGCCTCCTAGGTGCCTCGGGTGTGCGTCATTTCCCTCCAGGATCCCTGAGTAACTCGAAACACCTGTGGCCCTGCTGAGCAACATCGTGGCCCATAAGTTGGTGCCTCGGAGGTCCTCTGTGTATGCCGAGTGTTCGGCAACACACTGAATGTTCCTTAAAGAGAGCTGTATTTCCAGAATTCTCGAACTGCCTCAGGACCACATTTCTGGCCAGTGCAGCTTGCCATGGAAGTCTACGTCATGACCGTCGTCTGTGCTGCCATGGGAAGACGTTCTGCTTACAATTCTTCGAGGAGCTTGTACCTGAAGTCACTCTGCTCAAGGAAAAATTCACCATCCTACCATGCTGTGTCGCTAACGGGACACTCAGCGTGATCACTTGCCTCAAGTTAAGGCCCTGAAAGGCCGTGCAGAAGCGGAGGCGTGCAGAAGTTTCCAGTAGTCCGTAGCCGCTGCTCTCCGTTATCTTAACGGCTTTACAGGACACCTACGAGCTTCGCGTGGGCACCGAATTCCCGGCAGGATCCCTGAGTACCCCAGGCCCCCCCGGGCCTGCTAAGGAACGTCCTGGCACGTATCCCTTCGGAGCCTGTCTGTTTATGCCGAGTGTAGCGCAACACACTGCACTTCTTCACGGGACATCTTGCAATCCCCTGCACTCCCAAAGTTTCAAGAACACCCTTTAATCACATACAACATGCCTGGTAAGTCTGACTCATTGACCTAGTCTGAGCTGCACTGAGGAAAACCCTCGGCTTCAAATTCCATCTAGGACCTCCTGCCTGAAGTAACCCTGCCTCCAGGAGAGAGTCGGCTTGCATTCCGACTTCCACTAAAGCCCAGTTCTTCGTGTAACACTGAAGGCTTTTGAAGAGCCACAGGCCCGAGCCCTAGCTACAGCGTACCTTGATTGAGGCAGTTTGCTACATGCAGAATACCCTGCTTCGAGGAGTTGATTCAGGGAAGGCACCACTGACTCACTAGTATCTATTTTGACTTGTTAGAAACCACAGGGATGTATGCTGCATGTGCCCATGGAAATGGGGGCCTGATGCAACTAGCCTTGCTTTCCCATGTTGAAAGCTCCATTCATGCTGCCTTGAAGCTACGTGAAATTCACTGCTGTTGACCGGCCTCTAGCCACTGTATGCTTGGTTTGGGGAAGAAAATGAGTTTCCTCTCTCTAAAGCAGGTGCTTCCGTGGCTTGGGTGGGGCTCAGCCTGCCATGCTCCAGAGCTAAAGGGAAACTCAGTGTGAGTACTTGCCTCGAGGAAAGGCCCCGGGTATCCGTACAGAAAGGGAGGCATGCAGCTGTTTCCATGAGGTCTTAGTCGCTGTGCTGCTGTATTTCAAAGGAAGTACCCTTTCAGGACACCTAGGCCCCTCTGGTGTGCATCATTACCCTCCAGGTTCACTGAGTACCTCCAGACCCCTGTGGGCCTGCTGAGCAACATCTAGGCCCATAGGTCGGTTCCTCTTAGGCCCTCTGTGTATGCAGACTGATGGGCAACACAGTGAAGGTTCCTTAAGGAGAACTACATTTCCAGAATTCTCGAACTGCCTCAGGACCCCATTTCTGGACAGTCCGACGTGCTTGGAAGTCTTCGTCATGACCGTCGCCTGAGCTGCGTAGGGAAAACACTCTGCTTACAAACCTTCTAGGAACTCGTACCTGAAGTCACTCTGCTCGAGGAGAAATTCACCATCCTACCGTGCTGTGTCGCTAACAGGACACTCAGCGTGAGCACTTGCCTCAACGTAAGGCCCTGAATTGCCGTGCAGAAGCGGAGGCGTGCAGCAGTTCCCATGAGGCCGTAGCCGCTGCTCTGCATTATCTTGAAGGCAGTACGCTTTTCAGGACACCTAGGAGCCTCGCATGGGCACCCTATTACCGGCAAGAAGAGTGAGTACCCCCAGGAGCCCCTGGGCCTGCTAAGCACCTGCCAGGCCCGTAACCCTTCAGAGCCGTTCTGTGTATGCCGAGGATAGGGCAACACACTGCCCTCCTTCATGGGACAGCTTGAAATCCCCAGCGCTCCCACAGGTTCACGAAGACCCTTCTAGGATGTCCAACATGCCTGGTAAGTCTGACTCATTGCCTTAGTCTGAGCTGCACTGAGAAAAACCCTCGGCTTCGCATTCCATCTAGGATCTCCTGCCTGAAGTCACCCTGCCTCCAGGAGAAAGTGGGCTTACGTTCCGACTGCCACTAAAGGCCGGTTCTTCGTGTAACACTGCAGTCTTTTGAAGAGCCTCAGGCCCGAGGCCTGGCTAGGGCATACCTTGGTTGAGGCATTTTGCTAGATGCAGAACACCCTGCTTCGAGGAGGTGATTCAGGGAAGGAAGGACTGGGTAACCTCTGTCTCTTTTGACATGTTAGAAACCACAGGGATGTATGCTGCGTGTGCCCATGGAAATGGATGCCTAGTGGAACTAGCCTTGCTTTCCCATTTGGAAAGCTCCATGCATGCTGCCTTGAAGCTACCTGAAATTCATTTCTGTTTACAGGCCTCTAGCCAGTGTAGGCCTGGCTCTGGGAAAAAAATGAGATTCCTCTATCTAAACCACGTGCTTCCATGGCCGGTGTGGAGCTCAGCCTACCATGCTCTAGAGCTAAAGGGAAACTCAACGTGAGTAGCTGCGTCGAGGACAGGCCCTGATTATCCGTACAGAAAGGGAGGCATGCATCTTTTTCCATGAGGTCTTAGTCACAGTTCTGCTGTAGTTTAATGGGAGTACCCTTTTCAGGAGTCCTAGGCCCTTCGGGTGTGCACCATTTCCTTCCAGGATCACTGAATACCTCCAGACCCCTGTGGGCCTGCTGAGCAACATCGAGGCCAATAGGTCTGTCCTTCGGAGGCCCTCTGTGTTTGCCGAGTGATGGGCAACACACTGCATGTTCGTTAAGGAGAGGTACATTTCCAGAGCCCTCGAGCAGCCTCAGGACCTTAATTCTGGCCAGTCCGACGTGCCATGGAAGTCTTTGTCATGGCCGTAGTCGGAGCTGCCATTAGATAATATTCTGCTTACAATTCTTCTAAGACCTCGTACTTGAAGTCACTCTGGTCGAGGAGAAATTCAACATCCAACCATGCTGAGTTGCTAACAGGGCACTCAGCGTGATCACTTGCCTCAAGGTAAGGCCCCGAATTGCCGTGCAGAAGCCGAGGTGTGCAGCAGTTTCCATGAGCCCTTAGCAGCTGCTCTGCAATATCTTAATGGCAGTACGCTTTTCAGGACACCTAGGAGCTTCGCGTGGGCACCCTATTCCCGGCAGGAACAGTAAGTACCCCCAGGACCCCCTGAGCATCCTTAGAAACTGCAGTGGCCGTAACCCATCAGAGCTACTCTGTGTATGCCGAGTGTTCGGCAACACGCTGAATGTTCCTTAAGGAGAGCTACATTTCCAGAATTCTCGAGCTGCCTCAGGACCACATTTCTGGCCTGTCCAACGTGCCATGGAAGTGTACGTCATGACCGTCGTCTGTGCTGCCATGGGAAAACGTTCTGCTTCCAATTCTTCAAGGAGCTTGTACCTGAAGTCTCTCTGCTCAAGGAAAAATTCACCATCCTACCATGCTGTGTTGCTAACGGGACACTCAGCATGATCACTTGCCTCAAGATACCGCTCTGAATGGCCGTGCATAAGCGGAGGCGTGCAGAAGATTCCAGGAGGCCGTAGCCGCTGCTCTCCGTTATCTTAATGGCTTTTCAGGACACCTAGGAGCTTTGCGAGGGCACCGAATTCCCAGCAGGATCCCTGAGTACCCCAGGCACCCTGGGCCTGCAAAGAAATGTCCTTGCACGTATCCCTTTGGAGCCTGTCTGTTTATGCCGAGTGTAGCGCAGCACACTGCATTTCTTCATGGGACGTCTTGCAATCCCCTGCACTCCCAAAGTTCCAAGAACACCTTTTTAGCTCGTTCATCATTCCTAGTAAGTCTGACTCATTGCCCCAGTCTGACCTGCACTGAGAAAAACCCTCGGCTTCAAATTCCATCTCGGACCTCCTGCCTGAAGTCACCCTGCCTCCAGGAGAATGTTGGCTTGCATTCCGACCTCCACTAAAGCCCAGGTCTTCGTGTAACACTGCAGGATTTTGAAGAGCCACAGGCCCGAGCCCTAGCTATGGCGTACCTTGATTGAGGCAGTTTGCTAGATGCAGAATACCCTGCTTTGAGGAGCTGATTCAGGGAAGGCACCACTGGCTAACCAGAATCTATTTTTGACTTGTTAGAAACCACAGGGATGTATTCTGCGTGTGCCCATGTAAATGGGTGCCTAATGGAACTAGCCTTTCTTTCCCATTTTGAAAGCTGCATACATGGTGTCTTGAAGCAACCTGAAATTCACTGCTGTGGACAGGTCTGTAGTCACTGTAGGCCTGGCGCTGGAAAGAAAATGAATTTCCTTTAGCTGAACCAGGTCCTTCCATGGCTTGGGTGGGGCTCAGCCTGCCATGCTCTAGAGCTAAAGGAAACTCAACGTGAGCACTTGCTTCGAGAACGTGCCCAGGGTATCCATACAGAAAGGGAGGCATATAGCCATTTCCATGAGGTCTTAGTCACTGTTCTGCTGCATTTTAAAGGAAGTACCCTTTTCAGGACTCCTAAGCCCCTCAGGTGTGTGTCAATTCCCTGTATGATCACTGAGGACCTCCAGATCCCTGTGGGCCTTCTGAGCAACATCGATGCCCATAGGTCGGTCCCTTGGAGGCCCTCCATGTAGGCTGAGTGATGGGCCACACACTGCACGTAGCTTAAGTAGAGTTACATTTCCAGAAACCTGCAACATTCTCAGGACCACATTTCTGGTCTCTCCGCTGTGCCATGGAAGTCTTCATTATGGCCGTCGTCTGACCTGCCATGGGAAAACATTCCGCTTACCATTCTTCGAGGACCTCTTACCTGTAGTCACTCTGCTCGAGGAGATATTCACCATCCTACCATGCTGTGTTGCTAACGGAACACTCAGCATGAGCACTTGTCGCGAGGTAAGGCCCTGAATTGCCATGCAAAAGCAGAGGCGTGCAGCGGTTTCCATGTGCCTGTAACCACTGCTCTGCATTATCTTAAAGGCAGTACACTTCTCAGGACACCTAGGAGCCTCACATGGGCACGCTATTAACGGCAGGAACACTGAGTACCCCCAGGAGCCCCTGGGTCTGCTACGCAACATCCAGGCACGTTGCCCTTCAGTGTCACTCTGTGTATGTCGTGTGTAGGGCAGCACACTGCCCTCTTTTTTGGAGAACTTGGTTTCCTCAGCTGTGGCAGCAGTTGGTTTTCCATGGTGCCTGTTCTTCCCCTCAGCGTCCACTGCTGGTTATTCTCTTGTCTGGTGACTGCTGGCCAAACAAACACCTGTCGTTCTTCAAGGAAACAACGTCCCTCCTCGAGGAGGCTCCCCACCCCACGTCCTCTTCTGGCCTGCCCACCACAGCCGCTTGGCCTCCTGTTGGCTTAGTTGTTCCCCTGAATGTTCCGTGTCATAGCACTTGTCACACCACACTGTCATTTTCTGTCTGTCTGTCCTTTCCAGTAGTTGTAAGTTTCCTCTGGGGCCGCCTGGCTGGCTGATAGGTAGAGGAATGGATCCTGGACCTGTTGTCCTAGAACAGGACGGGCAGGGCAAAGCTTTTTCTCTCCATGTGCCTGCAGTCTTGGTGGAGTACAGGGCCTGGGACAAGGTGGGCCTGGGATTTGGGGGACATTCCAGATGCAAGTTGTTCTGTGAAAGCGGATTCTGCCTGATATCTTTAGCTAACCATGTAACGTGGCCATTGCTCTGTGGCAGAAGGCGTTTAGGCCTGTAGAGGAACTGCTTGCAGTTAGGCACACTCACCAATATTTAAATTCCTAAGGGACTTCCTAAATCACTGTCTAATTCCCAGTGAAAAATCATTCTTTAGTCTTTAACTACAGACTGGTTAAAGGTTATTATGTACAATGAAAGGTTGAAGGACAGACACAGTGGAATCACCCCAAGAAAAATAGTTCCAGACAGAAATTATAGTTGGTAAATGGAATTGGTGTGGAGTATAGATCTGAAACACCTGTGTTCCCACAGTGGCAACTCATATGATTGTGCAGTGCCTGGGTGTTGTAACGAGATCTACTAGCTACACTTTTTATGAGCTCCTGGGGGGGCAGGAGTCTGACAGCCTTGACAGAAGAGGCTTGAGCCTACTTGGGGTGCACAGTGAGAGAGTGGGCGGCCAGCTCTGCACGCAGGCAGACCGTCTGCACGCTTGTCACTATGGCTTGACCTATACAGCCAATCTCATCGTTTCTGCCCTCCCTCCTCTCTCCCCAGATTTCTGCTCCTAGACACTCCCCGTGATGTGCCACCTGTCTGCCATCCCACCTCACCTGCCCAACAATCACCGAATCTCATCTACTGCCTGCACATGGTCCACTGGCGCAATCTTGTTCTGGCATCTGCTTGGATGTGTGCACCATTTCCTAGCTGATCTCTGCAGGGCCTCGCTCCCCAGCATTGTCCTCACTGGGGCCCAGGGCTCACTCTAAACGCTGGAGCCTCCCAACCCTGTATCAGGGCCGCCCCGTTGTTCCCACCAGAAGCTCAGCCCCCGTCCTCAGGGGCCTGTGGTCCTGTCCATACAGTGTGTCCTGGGCCTGCCTTGTGAGGCAGCCTCACTGGCCGGAGCCCTGGGAACCTTCCCTTCCTCACCAACCCTCCTCCTCCTGCGGCTGCCCCTCCCACCCTGCATCCCCCATAGGGATCCTTGACGGTGGCTGGCTCGGGCACTTCCACTCTGGGGAGGGGCACAGGAATTATTCTCTGCCTCCCCCATCAGCCAGCACCTTGAAAACAGAAATTCTGCTTTTGTGTATTTATTTAGGCTGGGCCATGCAGCATGCGGGATTTTAGTTCCCCCACCAAGGATTGAACCTGCCCCCCTGCAGTGGAAGCCCTGAGTCTTCACCTCTGGACCACCAGGGAAGTCCCAGAGATTCTGCATTTAAACTTTATATCTGCCCAGTTTCTGTGTCCTGTGTTCCTGAGCGGCACGTGTTCATAGAAGGGAGGTAAGATGTGTGGACTCTCTTTTCTGGTTGTTGGCTGAGTATCTACTGTCCACTGTGGGTCATCTAAGGGCCCAGACCAAGTACTCTGTTCCTGCTGTGACCCGTGCTTCTGCTACCACATACTGCACAGGGTAAGTACCTCAAAGTCCTAGCTGAACAGCTAATAGAGAGACAGGTCTCACCGTTGCTTCTCCACCTGCATCTTACAGAGGTGGAAAGTAGGAACTGCAGCCCAGCAAGCCACGGACCCAGGCAATCCTAAAACTGCAAAGTCGCCTGTGTTGATTCCTGCCAGCTTTTAGTAAGTAAATCCGTGACTCCTGTAAGAAGAGATTTCAGAAGATGTGTACCTTCTACAGAATTCACATTTAGTGTGGAGGGTGTGAAAAGGTATACACAATTTTAATCTATTTATTTTACTAATAGCATATCTTAATGATTGAAAAATGGCCTTTCCTATAAATAAAAAGAAAACCAGAAAGTACTCATACTTTACACACCTAGTGTTCACGATCTAATGGGCATGCTTCGACTTCCGCTCTCTCGTCTGAGACTCCACGATGGACAGGACTCTCCTGGTGCAAGTGAAGTGGGGTCAAGCTGGAATGATGGTTTTCTGCTCCACCTCTGCTTCCTCTCTGCATCCTGGACTCTAAAGAAGATGAAAGAAATGTGTGCTCTGGTTGCTGTTTCATCTCCAACTTAACCTCAGTCTGTGGTTGTGGAATGCCTCAGAAGCCGGGAAGGTCCCCGCCTCCAACATGGGGATTGTGGGGCTAGACCCAGGTTCCAGCCCAGCTCTGACATGCAGTGTGCTCAGTGGGACGTGTTGGCATGCATGCAAGGCTGTAGCGCTGCCAGCCCCCATATGCTGCCTTCTTGAGGGCTGGCGGTGCCCTTCAGGACTGGCTGCATCCTTCGTCCCATTTGAGTGGGAAATAGTAGATAATAAAACCTCAGAATATCCCTTGACTGCTGATCACCCACGCAGGCATCTGTGGTCCTCCAGCTCAGGCCTGCTTGGGCCCTGTCAAGCCCCTGTGGCCAATCACTGAGCTGACCTTGCTGCTGGGCAATTGAACAGCTACCTGGGCAGTGTAGACGGCCCCTTGGGATGTTTCAGTTCCCTACATGCACGTGATTGAGAAAAGGGCCTCTTCCCTCATAGCCTCCCAGGCTTCTGAGAGGAAATAACCCTCCAGACATTGAGTGTGGCCCTGGCCACCCTCAGCATACAGCAGACCGTGGCCCTGCATTCCCCTGGCCTTCGTGTTGGTGCAAACCTTTGACATTCCTGCCCATGAAAAATCAAAGTTATGGGAGCAAGTAGTTTCCCAACTGTTGTTTTCCCTCTGAGGCAGCGTGGTCTCCAGGAACCATGTGCATCCTGGACCCAGTCCCTGTGTTCTCCGGAAAGCCAGCCTACTGTGGCTTCCACAGTATAGAATAATCCTTGAGACGCTGTTCCATTGAATAACAGTTTCCTTACCACCTACCATTTGGTTTCTGTTCTCTGTAAAGGAGAGAGCAGAGACAGGAAAATGAGCAGATGTGTTCTGTGGAGATGGGTGATTATTATAGTCAGAGGGCAGGTGTGACTCCTGGTCTCCCACCTCCCAGGGACACAAATGAAGTCTGTGTGCCTTTTGAGGTACACAGGCAATCAGAGCCAGCCTCGGATGTGATGCCCAAAGCAAGAGTCTTGAGTTTACCACCAACAGCAAAGTTGCTAGTTTAGCTAGTGGAAGAGCTTCCTGCCATCAAGGGAGGACAGCAAAAGCCCTGGATGGGTGACCAGAGTCACTGACCTTAAGTGAACCACTTCTTTTCTGTTAAAATGGACATTGAGTGAGTGTCGCCTGCAGTTTCTGGAAGCCTTGGATGCAGTGAGAGAGACTGTTTCTGTGAATGGGGCCACCCAAAGGCATTTACAGGACAAAGGATTGGAGAGAGACCACACCACACTACAAGAGAGTGAGACACCGGTACTGCCAGGTCCAAATCCATTCTTAAATTTATCTCTTGCAGTTATTAAATTATTTATATCACTTAAAAATAATGTTTTTATTTTACTTTAGTAAGTGTGTCCAGTCCATTGTAATAAAAAAGTCATAGCTGATACATCAGAACCAATAATCCCTTAGTTAGGGGCTGTGTCAGGGCCGGATTTAGGACGAGCATCTAGACCTTAGGGACAGTGTCACGGCCTTGGGATTAAATTCAGGGCCTGAGGTATTCACAGCACGAGGGCTTCAGTTAGCATAAGAGGCAGGACAGTTGCTAGGGATAGGCTTAGGGTAAAGTTTAGGGCTCGTGTCATGAAATGACCTAGGGATAGTGTCAAAACCTTAGTTACTGACAGTATCAGGGCCTTATTTATGACCAGTGTCAGGGCTTCACGTAGGAACTGCATCAGAGCATGACTTAGAGAGAGCGACAGGGCCTGAATGAGGCCTAGTGTCAGGCCCTTAGCTGGGGACACTGTCAGGACATGATGTACGAGCTGAATCGAGGCCTTTGTTGGATCAGCAGTAGGGTCTTAGTTACAGACATGATTAGGGTCTGAGTTAGTCATAGCGTCAAGGTCTCAGGCCTAGCTTCAGGGCCTGAGTTAGGCACAGCCTCAGGCCTTCACTTAGGGATAGCGACAGGGCTTTCTTAGGGACAGTGTCAGGCCCTTGGTTCAAAATGGGTCGGCATATTAGCTCAGGATAGTGTCCGGATTTTAGTTATTGCTGGTAGCAGGGCGTATATTAGTGAAGATTCCTGGCTGTAGTTAGAGACAGTGTCAGGGCCTTAGTTAGGACTAGTCTGGGCCTTAGTTAGGGAGAGCATTCGGTCATCACTGATGGTAAGAGGCAGGAAATTATCTCAGGACAGAGTCAGTTCCCAGGCCAGGGACAGTGTCAGTAAATGAGCTACGGATAGTGTGAAGACTTCATTTATTGAGAGCATCAGGGTCCTAGTTAGGACCAGTGTCAGGGCTTTAATCAGTACTAGTGTCTGGTCTTTAATCAAGACCAGTGTCAGGGCTTCATATAGGAACTGCGTCAGAGCCTGAGGTACAGCAACAGGGCCTAAGTGAGTCATATCCTTAGGGCCTGAGTGAGGGACAGTGTCAGGGCATGACGTAGGAGTAGTATAAGGGCCTCTGTAAGATCAGCCTTAGGGTCTTCGTAAAAGACATTCTCAGGGCCTCTGTTAGGGACATCCTCAGGGCCTCCCTTAGGGACAGCGTCAGGGCTTACTTTGGGACAGTTTCAGGACATTTGTAAGACATGGGTGAGCATATTACCTCAGGATAATGTCCGGACTTTAGATATTGAGGGCAGCAGGGCCTTAGTTAGACACGGTGTCAGGGCCTGGGTTAGGATTAGCACCAGAGCCTTTGTTAGGTACAGTGTCAGGGACTGAGTTAGGAGTATTGTCAGAGCCTTGGTTAGAAAGAGTATCAGGGTCTGAGTTACTTGTAGTGTCAGGGCCTTATTTAGGCTAGAGACTCCAGGACCTTCCCTGCGTTCCAAAGGGCGGATTGGAACATTTGCTAATCAGGGAAGGGAGGGGATGCAGAGACAATGGAGGAACCATCAAGAAACAATACTGCAGCCTTGGGGCAGGATCCTGGTTTTGTCTCAAGGGATACAGGTAAGAGTATCTTTGGGCTCTTTATCAACTTAATACCCCCACAAAATAGAAGATTTTAGTCTTCTTTTTTTCAGAGAAGCTCAACAAGAGACCATCTGTGGCCAGATTAAAGGGAGTTAAGGCCCTGTACAGCCACTAATCCTTAGGAGCAACTGTGTCCTTAAACCATTGCTGTAAAACTCCTCACCAGATCCTCCCACATTGGGACGCATGGTTTTTGAGGGCACGACTTTTCTGTGTCCCCCTTTGGCTGCCAAAGCAGTAAAGCTATTCTTTTCTACTTCCTCCAAACCTCTGTCTCTGATATTCGATTTGGCACTGGTGCACAGAGGTCGAGTTTTTGACAACAAATTTAGTACCCAATGTGGGGCTGACTTGGGGATGGCCCCTGTTGGTCCCTGACTTGATCCGAGACAGAGATTTTGTCCACTCCAGCCTCTTTCGAGAGATTGTAGGGTTGGAGAATTCCTTTAGAGGCCAGACCACCTGGGACCCTTGCCTGGAAAGGCCGAGCCCCAGTCATCCCAGCAGTTAGAACTCTGGGGCAGGAATAGATGGTGGAAGTGGGACCTCTCTAGCAGGTGCCAAGGCCATCTTGGCCTTGTGGACATCCCTCTCTTCCTCCTGCCTGGGCTGCCCCGAATGTCCTTCTCCAAGGGATTATTTTGGGGCACCAGGAAAATAGCATTTGGGATGTTGCAGCACCTCAGCCAGCGTGTGGTAACTTCCCTGGCATGCAGTCTGAGGTCCTTTTAGCCCTGTACATTTGGGGGAACCTTGGTTCCCATTTGGGTGACTTTTCATTCCAGGATATCTCATTTGAAATGTGCACCCCTTGGACAGAGGACACAGGCTAAGTTGAGACTTGGAAGATGATTTGAGTCTTGTGTTGTTTGGTTTTTAGCTTCAGTTTGGTTTCTGGTTCCTTTGGTTTGAGGCTTCATGTGGTGTTTAGGATTTTGTTTTGTTTTTGTCCGTGTGTGAGTGTTCTATGGTTCAAGCATACAAAGTCCTTCTTCTTCAGGTCCATGTGATAGGCAATGGGCAAAATCCTGGCAGACAGGTCAACCTATAGTTGTAAACCTAAGACTAAGAAAAGAATGAAATTCTATTGTAATTTTGTCTGGCCAATGTATGGATACATTCTTGAAAAATGAGGAATGGTGGTCTTTGAATGGGAGTCTATATGACTATACTATCCTTCGGCTACAGTTATTTTGTCACAGGAAGAGAAAGAGAAAAGAAATTTCATATATTCAAGAATTTATGAAGCTACGTAATAAAGAAAGTGAGCAGCTAGGTAACAGACTGATGGTACAAAGAGAAAAGAAAGTCACTTTGTAGTAGAGTTGGTTGTGTCTGAATGCAGAAAAAAATAAGGGGCAACATAAGATGGATACAGAAGATTATGAATATTTGTGCAAAAGGAACACTGAGGAAAGAGTTGTGCATGACCAGGATTTTCTAAGATGGATTTTGTTGGAAGTGGGTTAGGGCAAGCCTGGATTTGGTTTCTCCCTCCAAAGTTTTCTTGGAATGCTGCTTTGGATTGTGAACAGCTTGTGAGTTCCTTTGCCTGTGTCTGTGATCTGTATTTTTGTTTGAAATCCCTTTACTTTGGTTCAGTGAATAAGTGTTGTTTGGCCAATTCTAACAGTTCTTTTGATCTCCAGATAACTTTGAGCTGCTTTCGAAGGCCCTTGAGCCATCTCAGAGAGAAACGTTTGATTAGTATGTTAAATTACATGGAGTTCCTAAAAAGCTAGTATGTCCTGGTAAAATTTTATCAGTCATAATTCTAGTTACTTTTAAATGTTGTATGTAACAGCAATAATGGTTTCTTTTGTCATTTACATTGTGGTCAAATGTTTAACCATGACCTTTTAAGTCTTTATGTGATTTATAGATAGTTACTGTTGTGCTCTAACACTTTGCAAAAGTGCCCCATCTTCAAGAAGATCTATGTGAAGGACCTTTTGGCAAGCACAGGTCTCTGATAAATTTCATATCCTAATGCCAAACTGGGTAAGAAATGAAAAATTTTAATGGAGAATCGGATGGATTCTTAAAAAGTTAATAGAAGGATTGGTTACTGAGTGAACTGGTGAATATGGTTATGTTTTTGTTTTTTTGTTACTGGCTTTGATCTGTGTTTTCCAGACACAGGGAAGTCCTTCCCCTCAAGCTACTTAGGACTTGGAGCAATTGGATAAATGACACCTCTGTATGGAAGTGTGTATTTATGAAAGTTACTGTGTTGGCTTCATTTTGCCCTGATGTGTAAGAGGAAAGGAAAATTACCTAGTGAAGTTATGAGAATGTAACTACTCATGATGTATCACTGTTTGCTTTAGGTCTGCTGCTAAAAGCACATGTGCAATGCCTGTGTGGCAATTGGGTATGAATAATAAAATGTATGGCCTATATAAAGCGTTTTCTCATTAACATTCCTCTGAGCATATTCACGATACCTGATTAGTATTCCCCCAATGTGGATTAATTAGGCAAATATAAAGGAGGCTTAGCGCTGAGGGACATGATCTACACGTGGGTCAAACAGCTGAATCATTCTGGCACTGAGGGATTGACATTTTGATTATCAATATTTCTACTGAAAGACTTGTAATCAAAAGGGAAAAAAACTCTTCACATATTGAGGTGTGAGGAAGTCACTCTGGCTTATACATGGTTTAACTTAAATTTTACTGACCAAAGTGGCCTGTTTTGTGGTCTTTTGGATATGAATTGTACATCTGCTTTGGCATTGAGGAGGGGAATGCATTTGACTGTCAAAAAGGAGTAACTGTGGTTCAGACATACAAGATAAACCTAAGTGTACATTGTAGATGTGATTTAGATGCATTCTCGTATTTTTTTTTTCTTTTTTTTACATCTTTATTGGAGTATAATTGCTGTACAGTGGTGTGTTAGTTTCTGCTTTATAACAAAGTGAATCAGTTATACATATACATATGTTCCCATATCTCTTCCCTCTTGCGTCTCCCTCCCTCCCACCCTCCCTATCCCACCCCTCTAGGTGGTCACAAAGCGTCGAGCTGATATCCCTGTGTATATCTTTTAGAATTCGTGTTTTTGTTTCCTTCAGAAAAATACCACCAAGTGTAATTCCTGCATCATATGGTAATTTTATTTTTAATTTCTTGAGGATCCTCTGTACTGTTTTCCACAGTGGCTGCACCAATGAGAATTCCCAGGAGAATGCGTGAGGGTTTTCCTCATCCTCGCCAAGGCTTGTTATTTGTTGTCTTTTGGACGATAGCCAAGTTTTTAGGTGTGAGATGATAATCTTTTTCTTTTGATGTGCATTCCCCTGATGATAAGTGATATTGGTCATAGTTTCATATGTCTCTTGGCCATCTGTACGTACTCTTTGGAAAAATGTTCAGTCCCAAGTTTTAATTGGGTTTTTGGTTTTTGGAGGTTCAGTTGTGTGAGTTCTTCATCTATTTTAGATATGAACCCCTTTTCCAACATATTGTTTGCAACTATTTTCTCACATTCGGTAGGCTGCCTCCTCATTTTGTGGATGGTTTCCTTTGCCATTGAAAAGATTTAAAGTTGGATGGAGTCCCATTGGTTTATTCTGCTTTTGTTCCCCTTGCTTGGGGAGATAGATCCAGAAAATATTGCTAAGACGGATGTCAAAGAGCATACTGCTTATGTTTTGTTCGAGGAGCTTTATGGTTTCAAGTCTTACATTGTAGTATTTGTTTCATTTTGAGGTTGCTTGTGTAGGTGGTATAAGAAAGGATTCCAGTTTGATTCTTGTGCATGTAGTTGTCCAGTTTTCGCACCACCATTCATTGAAGAGGCTATCTTTTCCCCATTGTATAGTCTCACCTCCGTTGTCATAGATGAATTGACCATATATGCCTATGTTTATTTTGGGGCTCTCAATTCTGTTCCATGGATCTATATGTATTTCTTTTGTTCCTATACCATACTGTCTTGATTATTCTAGATATGTAGTATAGTTTGAAACAGGGAGTGTGATATGTCCAAGTTTGTGCTTCTTTCTTAAGATCGTATTGGCTATTCAGGTTCTTCTCTGTTTCCTTACACGTATTAGAATTCTTTGTTTTAGTTCTCATAAAATTCCATTGGTGTTTTGATAGGAATGGCATCAAATCTCCAGATTCCTCTGGGGTGTGGATTCATTTTAACAAAATGAATTCTTCCAATCCATGAACGCATTATATCTGTCCATTTGTTTGTGTCGTCTCCAATTTCTTTCTTCAGTGTCTTCCAGTTTTCTGAGTACAGGTCTTTTACCTCCTGGGTTAGATGTATTCCTAGCTATTTCATTTTTGTTAATATCATTGTCAATGGGGTTGTTTTCTTAATTTCTCATTCTGATAGTTTGTTGCCAGTGTATAGAGATGCAACAGATTTCTATAGATTAATTTTGTATCCTGCAACTTAACTGAATTTTCCAATGAATTCCATTTGCTTTGGCGGTCAATTTAAGGATTTTCTATATAAAACATCATGTCAGGACTTCCCCGGTGGCACAGGGGTTAAGACTCCACGCTCCCAATGCAGGGGGCCTGGGTTCGATCCCTGGTCATGGAACTAGATCCCACATGCACGCCACAACTAAGAGTTTGCATGCCACAACTAAGGAGCCTGTGTACCGCAACTGAGGATCTCATGTGCCACAACTAAGACCCAGCGCAACCAGAATAAATGAATAAATAAATGAAATATAAAACATCATCTCATCCACAAACAGTGACAATTTTACTTTTTCCTCTGCCATTGGATTCCTTTTATTTCTTTTTCTCATCTAATTACTATGGCTAGGACTTCCTAGACCATGTTGAATGAAAGTGGTGAGAGTGGTCAGGGTTAGAGTTAGGTTTAAGCACAATTCACCTTCTTCCCCTTCCTCCCTCCCTATATCTCTGAGGCCTCCAGGAAAGACAGGACTAGTCCTGGGTTACACGTGACCCAGGGAGTTGAACTGGACCACTGTTTCTCTGACCCCAGCCCTGGGCATAGTTTTGTATACTATCTCTGTACCTTCTTTGACCAGGTGTCCATTTAGAGCTTCCCATATTTTTAATGGGGTTGTGTTGGAGTTCTTCGTATATTTTGAGACATTCTTTTTTAGATACTTTTGCAATTTTCTTTCCCCAGTGTGTGTTGTTTTTCGATTTTCTGAAAGAGGTTTTTCACACAGTAGAAATGTTTAATTTTATAAATCCCTTGTTTTTCATTCTGGACTGCTGTTTTGTGTTGTGTGTTCAAACCTCAAAGCTTGTGATCTACATGACCATGCCCAAGCTCATATCAATTTTCTTTGATGTTTTCTCCTATAATTTTGAATAGTTTCGCATTTAATACTTGTCTCTGAATAATTTTGAGTGAATTTGATGTAAGTTGTAAAGCTTGTGTCTACATTCATTTTATTCCATACGGTTTCCAATTCATTGTTCCTTAACTACTTTGGAGAAGCTATGGGATATTGTCTTCATTTGTTTGAATTTCCACAATTTAATGGGTTGAGCCAGCAGGGGGCGCTGTCTCCAGTTACCCGTGAGGGAGGGGCGGCCTGCACTTCCCGCACCGACCAAAGGGTGGCGCTGATCCCGTCTTGCTGACCCACAGCGCATGCGCGTTCTCTGCAGACAGGGCTCTGAGCGTGGCTGAGGGGAGTTGTGTCTCCTCAGGCACCGCCAGGCTGCAGCTGCTGATGGGCACTCGGTCTCCTCAGGACTCGCTGGGGTCGGCTTCAGGACAACGTGGGGCTGCGTCCACGCTGACGGGAGCTGGGTTTCCTGAGGACGCGGGTGACGCTGGAGAAAAGGTGAGGAGACAGTGAGGAAAAGTGTGGAGAAGCTTCCTGGGGGCGACTGACGGCTGAGGGGGCCCTTATTCGTGCGACCCAGGAAGGGCTTGGTGTGCAAAGCTGGGATTTTGGTCAGGCTGGTGTGCGGTGGAGCTGCGTGGGTTACGGGGTGTGCAGTCTTCCCCGCACCTTTTACCATGGGGCTTCCCTTCCGCTCGGTGTGTCCTTGGACCCCTTTTCGTAACTTAATGGCTCCCTCCCCCCGCACCGTGCGGAGTGGGTTCTGGGCTCTCCGTCCCGTCCCTCTGGTCTGTGCGCCTGTTTTGAGCCAGTTCCGCACTGTTTTGGGGACTGTAGCTTCGTGATGAAGTGTGAAGTCAGGGAGGGAGATGCCTGCGGCCCGTTCCCCTTTCTCAGGGTCGCCTTGGCTCTTCGGCGTCCTTTGTGGCTCCACACACATCTTAGGAGGATTTGCTCCATTTCTGTCAAAAACACCGTTGGAATTTCAGGATGGCCTGCCTTCCCTGTGTGCATGGCTTTGGTTTGAACGGACATTTTAGCAACAGTAATTCTTGCATTCCATGAGCACGGGGGTTTTTCCACCGACTTGTGTCTTCTTCAGTGTCTTCATCAGTGTCTTAAAGTTTTCAGGTCTTTCACATCCTCGGTTAAATTTATTCCTTGGTATTTTGTTCTTTTTGATGCAGTTGTAAATAGGGTTTTTTTCTCTTTCTGATGGTTCATTATTATTGTTTAGAAATGCAGTTGAGTTGTGTGTACTGATTTTGCATCTTTACTGAATTCATTTATTATTTCTAACAGGTTTTTTTGGTGGAATGATGTGGAAAATTGAACTTCCAAAATCCCGCTGTTACTACCACATCCAAGTCATCCACAACAGGGAAGAAAGGGAAGTCGTTTATATTGGGAAGTCCTAATAAGTCTTTCCACAGTGCCTCTAAATGACATGTGGACTTGGGGTGAACTGCATCTGGGTAAGGCTTTGCCTCTGTATGGAAGTTTGATGTTTCCTCTGCCTTTCTGGCATGGTTTTGACATGGTGTTTTGCAAAGTACTTGACTTTCCAGCAATTTCAAACATACAGACAGCTTTACATACAGAAAAGCAAGTTTTGATTAAATATATTCCTAAATATTAATGTTGACATTATTTTAAATCGAATTGTTTTCATAAGTTCTTTTTCAGATTATTTATTGCTAGTATATATGTATAAGATAGATTTTTGTGAATTGATATTTTTTTCTATAACTTTGCTGAATTACTGATTAGTCAAATAATTTTTTGTTGTTATAGGAAGTTTTATATATAAGATGGTGTGATCTATGTTCTGTGAATAGACATAGTTTTAATTTTTCCATTCACATATGGATGTCTTTTGTTTCTTCCCTCAAAACTCTGGGTGGAACTTCCAGTACATTATTATCAGCAGAGGAGGCCAGCTTCCTGGCCTTGTTCCTGATTTCAGGAGTAAATCTTTCAGTTTTTAACATTGCGCATGGTGTTTGCTGTGGCTTTGTATCCTACTCTTTTTCATATGGAACAAACTTCCTTTTATTCCTACTTTCTTGAGTGCTTGTATCATGAAATAGTACTGGATTTTGATTATAGCTTTTCCTGCAGTAATTGATAGGATCATGTGCTTTTACTTCACTTCTTTATAGTTTTCAATACATTGATTAGGTTTAATATGTTGAATAACCTGACATTTCCAGTGTAGAGATACTTGCTTATGGCATTATCCATTTAATGTTCTGTTGGCTCCATGTGGTTCTAATTTTGTGGAGGATTCTTGCATTCAGATTTCTAAGGTACACTGGTGTACTTTCCTGTCTCATGATGTATTTGTGTGACTTGATTACATGTGGCTTGGTGTTGGTGGTTTTAAGGTTCAGCATTAGGGCTGGGACTGGGTTATGGTTGCCCTAAGCGACCCCGAAGTCCCAGCCCAGGCCGCCCACCTCTGACCACTGTGTCCCCCCGCCAGCTCTGGCCCGGCCCTCTAGAGACTCCCCCCGTCCTCAGAGGGCAGGGCTGACCACCCCTCGGCCTCCCTCCCCCCTCTGCCCGTCCGTTCGTCCTCCCTGAGTCAGGACACCCCGTCCTCCATGAGGCTCTTGGATTCCGGCCTGGGGGACCCACATGCTCCCACGAGCTGTGTCAACCATGAGGACTGTCACCTCAAGAGGCCCCGGAAGACAGACTCGCCGGGACCTCAGAATGGGACTTTGTGTGCAGATGGGCCACCACAGAGCTGCCCGGGGTGAGCCGAGGTCACTGACCGGTGTGCGGGCGTCCTCATGGGGGGCATTTGGACCCAGACACATGGAGGAGAAGGCGATGTCATGGCAGAGACGGAGACGGGGCTGGGAGTGGCCTGGGACCGACTGACCCTAGAACCCGTGGAGGAGCGGGCCCCCAGCACCTTGACCTCGGGCTCCAGGCCTGAGAGGAAGCGTCCCCTGTCCCCACCCCACCCCCCATCTGGTGTTCTGTGCCGGGGCCACAGGAATCCCACACCCGGCCTGCGGGGCGCGGCGCTGTGCTTGCTGACACCCACGACCGTCACCGGCCTCCCCCTCTCTGGACATGACCCCTTCTCCTCCTCAGTGAGGGACCCAGGGCCCAGGACCCCCGTCCCACACTTCCCCATCACAGCAACCTCGCCCCCTCCCCCAGCCACCCCTGGGGCATCTCAGGCCCCAGAAAGGAGCCACAGCAGCGTGGTGACTTGGCGAGTGGTCACAGGCCACTGCATCCACCCCGAGACCTGAGTGTGGCCATCTGAGAAGGGACCCAAATGCCCCCCAATCCAGACACCCCGTTTCACAGGGCAGGTCCTCTTGCCGAGTCTCTGGAGGGGAGTGTTGAGCAGGTTTGACTGAGGCCTGTGAACATGTGGGCCAGAGAGGTCCTCCCCAGGAGCCCAGGGACAGTGACCCCGGGACGTGTGCATCCCTCCCTTCCTGTGCCCCATGGAGTGAGGATAAAGCCCCAGTGACCCCCAAGAAGAGACAAGACACCCAGAGGACTAGACCATACACAGACCGGGGACTGAGTGTCCACCTCATTTCCCCACAGAGAACAATGTGTTAACTGGGACTGCAGCCGGGCCCATGTGCCCACCGACACCCACCTTTAGTGAACCAGCCACACAGGAAACCCCCTTCCAGGGTCCCCTGTGTTACTAGACGCAGCCTTCAGGGCAGGGGCCCGGCCCGAGCGAGAATGCACATGCTCCAGCGCCGGACACGCACTGCCCGTTCCCCTGCCCATCCCCTGGCCCCCTCCTGCGCCCTGTGGCCTCACCCCCTCAGGAACCCTCCTCTCCAGGCTCCGGGCACCCACATTTCCCACCTCCACTCCATCACTCTCCACTTCAATGTGCCTATTTCCCCGCCAGGTGAAGTGGACGGCAAACGTCCCACACTGATGTTTTCAGCAGCGGAGACGGGGCTTCCTTTCTCTTGCCGGCTGGGGTCTGGCCAGACACCAGGAGCTTCCAGCGGCACGGGGCTATGTGCCGCCCTGCAGGTAGCAGCCCTGATCCCGCCCTACAGCGCCGCCTGTTGGTCTCTCTGTCCTCCCATCCGGCACAGTCTTCACCTTCCCCGCTGCCTCCGATGGTCCCTCCACACTGTCTGGCGATCAGCCCCTCATGCCCACCACCATCACCCCCAGCCCCACACATTCTCCTCCAGCCTCAGGCATGACCAAGGACCCTTCCTGGTCTCCCCGCCTGCCCACTCTTGGTCTGTGTCCTCAGTCCACCTATGCAGACAGGTGAAGATCCTCTCCAGAGGCTCTCAAACGCTTCAACCCTTTCTCCTCCCTGGGGTCGACCCATGTCCTGTCGGGATGTTCCACCCTCAGCAAGCCCCCAAGTACATGGCAAGGGCAGGCATCAGGCCTGCTGTGTGCACTGCTGTGTGTCCTGCTGTATACACAGGCATGACCCTGCCCCTGGGTGCAGGAAAGTCAGCGTTACCTTGGGACATGGGGAGAGGGGCTGCCCACAGGGTGGACGTCAGCTCTCGACTCACCAGGCAAGGGCAGCCGGGTTCTCGCTCCTTGGACCCTTTCTCACCCAGCCAGACCATGACCCGGCTTTGTTCCCACCCCTGTTGTCCCTCCATTGGCCTCGCTCTTGTGAGCAGAGCAGGACAGTGTGGTTTGTGGTTACAAGCTGAGACACACAGACCCTGGCTGACCTGCGTGCACCCATGCTGACCCCACGGAACGGACACTGCAGCAGGGCCTGTGCGGTGTGGGTTCACCTGCCCACAGAGAGGCCGGGCCTCTGTCCTGGCTCCAGAGGTCACCTTGAGTCTGATGGGAGTGTCCGTGCTCCATGGGCCTCGCTCCAGGCTGGTATGTGCTGATGGCGTCATACACGGTGGGGCTTCCTTGGTCCCCCGTGGGGGCTGGAGGCCAAGGTCAGGCCTGTGGTGGTCTCCACATTGACGTGACAGACCCCAATAAACCCTGCACTTCATGACTCAGGTTGGCTTCCCTGGGCTGCCACAGCCAAGGAAGGTGGACCATGCTCATCCCCCTGTCCTCGCTGATTTTAACTTGCATCCTTCACCATAATAAACCCTGAGTACAACAGCTGCAGGGAATTCTGGGGGCAAGAAAAAAGCCACAGAGGGTGTCCCCAACTCTGCAGTTGGGGTCAGAAGACGGTGGGGAAGATCTTGGGGCCCTGGAATCTGAAGGGCTCCCCTACCAGGGGAGGGGTAGGAGACCCTGGGTGGCAGTTAAGCTGAGTCCAAGGCCCTCCTGTGTAGGAGGTTTCCTAGCCCCGGGGATCCTGAAGAGGCCGGCTCCCTTCTCCCCTCTGCCCCCAGGTCTGGTCCCTGCTCTTGAGAGATTCCCTAGGGTGGGGTCCTCGTGCTGGAGGTGCCCTGATGCTGTTGTCTCCTGAGTCTCCAGTGAGAATAATGGGAGTGGGGGAAGACCTGTTCACAGAAAGGGAGCTTGTGCTGGAACAGAGCCTGGGTCTGCTGCCCCCGACCCCAGGTGCACTGGGGCAGGAATGTGGGAGCTAGAATTTGGCTAGAATGCAACTGTGAGACCCTGAGGGGCGAGGATTGGCTGACCTGGGCAGCCTGACCCTGCCGGCCAGCTGTCCCCAGGTGTGCCTGCGTTGAGGTCAATATAAACACCGCTCCAGGCAGCAAGAGCCCCTGCAGCTGGGCCTGACGCCATATTCTCAGCCCCGTCAACAGTCTCGGGGCTGGGCTGGTGGTAGGGAGTGAGGAGCCACGGCTTTGTGGGTGGCCCAGTGTGAGTGGGGCTCTGCTGGACTTTCTGCAGGAGTTGCCGGGCTGCCACCTTCTAAAGGAGAGGATGTGTCACCCATACCTTCTGCTGGAATTTCTCCCTGGGCAGAAGTGAGGAAAGAAAAAAGCAGTGGGGGCCGGGACAGGAGGGTTAACTCAGGCAGGAAAATGGAAAGCTTCCAGAAGTGCGCCCGTGGCCAGGACCATCCTGGCTGGCCAGCAGGCACCAACTCGGCCTGTGTGCTGTGTCTGGTGTGACTCTAAGCCCTTTCCTCTAGGCTTTCAAGTCCTTGCATGCATTCAGGTGTTTTACCTGGGTAGGCTGGGAACAGTTCAGCAGCAGCTGGCCTGGGGCTCAGCTCACGTTTACTCACAGAGGCCTTGGCACAGTATCCCAGCTTTGCAATGAGGACACTCCTGGTGGGGGTGCTACTGGCTGCATGGGAGATGATTCCCCACCTCTGACCAACTTCAGAATTGTTTACCACTGGAACAAGTGCCCTGATAGGGTTTTCATCTGTATAACAAGTGGGTTCTTAATTAGCAACGTGATGAGTGACATCAGAAGACTTGAATCAGGATGAAAATACTTATCCCCAACACATACAGGCGTAAAAATCTGGGGAGGCCGTGTGCAGCCAGCACCCTTAAGGATGGGCTTCCCACTGAACCCTCAACATTCTGGTGTCCAACCAATGTTTTACTTTTAGAGATAGAAGACTTTACACCTAGAGACGGAAGATTATACTTCTTGAGATAGAAGACTATAATCCTAGGGATAGAAGAATGTACTCCTAGACATAGAAGACGTTACATCTAGAGACAGAATATTATACATCTAGAGATAGAAGGCTATACACATAGCGATAGAAGAGTATCCTCCTAGACATAGAAGGCATTACACCTAGACATAGAAAATTATACTTCTAGAGATAGAAGACTAGATAGAAGACTATACACCTAGAGATAGAAGAGTGTACTCGTAGAGATAGAAGAATACACACCTAGAGATAGAAGACTATACTTCTAGAGATAGAAGACTATACACAGAGATGGAAGAGTATACTCCTAGAGATAGAAGACTTTACAACTAGAGATAGAAGACTATATTTCTAGAGATAGAAGACTATGCACCTAGAGATAGAAGAGTATATTCCTAGAGATAGAAGACTTTACACATAGAAGATAATACTTCTACAGATAGAAGACAATACACCTAGAGATAGAACAGTATACTCCTAGGGATAGAAGACTTTACACCTATATATAGAAGGTTATACTTCTAGAAATAGAAGACTATACACACAGAGATAGAAGAGTATACTCCTAGAGATAGAAGACTTTACACCAAGAGATAGAAGATTTTACACCAAGAGATAGAAGATTTTACTTCTACAGATAGAAGAATATACACCTAGAGATAGAAGAGTATACTCCTAGAGATAGAAGACATTACACCTAGAGATAGAAGACTATACTCCTAGAGATAGAAAAATGTACTCCTAGAGATAGAAGACTTTACGCCTAGAGATAGAAGATTATACTCCTAGAGATAGAAAACTTTACAAATAGAGATAGACCAGTATACTCCTAGCGATAGAAGACATTACACCTAGAGATAGAAGATTATACTTCTAGAGATAGAAGCCTACACAGCTAGAGATAAAAGAGTATACTCCTAGAGATACAAGACTATACACGTAGAGATAGAACAGTGTACTACTAGAGATAGAATACAGCTATAGATAAAAGATTATACTTCTACAGATAGAAGAGTATACAACTAAAGATAGAAGAGTATACTCCAAGAGGTAGAAGATTTTACACCTAGACATAGAAGACTATACTTCTAGAGATAGAAGACTTTACACCTAGAGATAGAAGATTATACTTCTAGAGAAAGAAGACTGTACACATAGAGATAAAATATTATGCTTCTAAAGATAGAAGAATATATACCTAGAGATAGAAGAGTACACTCCAAAATATAGAAGACTTTACACACAGAGATAGAAGATTATACTTCTAGAGATAGAAGACTATAATGCTAGAGATAAACGACATTACACCTAGAGATAGAAGAATATACTTCTAGAGGTAGAAGACTAGACTCCCAGAGATAGAAAAAGGTACTCCTAGAGGTAAAACACCTTACACCTAGACATAGAAAATTATTCTCCTAGAGAGAGAAGACTTTACAACTAGACATAGAAGATTATACTTCTACAGATAGAAGACTATACAGCTAGAGATAAAAGAGTATACTCCTAGAGATAAAAGACTTTACACCCAGAGATAGAAGATTATACTTCTAGAGATAGAAGACTTTACACATAGAGATAGAAGATTATACTGCTAGACATAGAAGACTATACAACTAGAGATAGAAGATTATACTCCTAATGACAGAAGACTTTACATCTAGAGATAGAAAAGTATTCTCCTAAAGATAGAAGACTTTACACATAGAGATAGAAGAGTATACTCCTAGAGATAGAAGACTTTACACATAAATATAGAATATTATACTTCTAGAGATAGAAGACTTTACAGCTAGAGATAGAAGATTATACTTCAACTGATAGAAAACTAAACACCTAGACATACAAGAGTATATCCTAGAGATAGAAGACTTTACACTTAGAAAAGTATACTCTTAGAACTAGAACACTTTACACCTAGAGATAGAAGATTATACTCCTAGAGATAGAAGAGTTTACACCTAGAGATAGAAATTATACTTCTACAGATAGAAGGCTATACAGCTAGAGATAAAAGAGTATACTCCCAGAGATAGAAGACTTTACAACTAGAGATAGAATATTATACTTCTAGAGATAGAAGACTATACACCTAGAGATAGAAGAATATACTTCTAGAGATAGAAGACTTTACACATAGAGATAGAATATTATACTTCTAGAGATAGAAGACTATATACCTAGAGATAAAAAAGTATACTCCTAAAGATAGAGGAGTTTACAACTAGAGATAGATTATACTGCTAGACATAGAAGACTATATTCCTAGAGATATAAGAATGTACTCCTAGAGATAGAAGACTTTACACCTAGAGATAGAAGATTATACTTCTAGACATAGAAGACTATACACGTAGAGATGGAATAGTATACTCCTAGAGATAGAAGACTTTACACCTAGAGATAGAAGATTATGCTTCTAGAGATTGAAGACTATACAGTTTGAGATAGAAGAATATACTCCGAGAGATACATTATATTACACCTAGGGATTGAAGATTATACATCTAGAGACAGAAGAATATACACGTAGAGATAGAAGAGTGTACTCCTAGGGATAGAAAAATTTACACCTAGAGATAGAAAATTATACTTCTAGAGATAGAAGACTATACAACTAGTGATAGAAGAGTATACTCCTAGAGATACAAGACTTTACACATAGAGATAGAGGATTATACTTCTAGAGATAGAATAATATACACCTAGAGTTAGAAGGGTATGCTTGTAGAGATAGAAGACTTTACACCTAGAGATAGAAGACTATACTCCTAGAGATAGAAGACTTTACACCTAGAGACAGAAGAGTATACTTCTAGACATAGAAGACTGTACACATAGAGATAGAAGATTATACTTCTAGAGATAGAAGACTTTACAACTAGAGATAGAGCAGTATACTCCTAGAGATAGAAGACATTACACCTAGAGATAGAAGATTATACTTCTAGAGATAGAAGCCTACACAGCTAGAGATAAAAGAGTATACTCCTAGAGATGCAAGACGATACATGTAGAGATAGAAGAGTGTACCACTAGAGATAAAATACTTTACAGCTAGAGATAAAAGATTATACTTCTAGAGATAGAAGAGTATACAACTAAAGATAGAAGAGTATACTCCAAGAGGTAGAAGAATTTACACCTAGAGATAGAAGACTATACTTCTAGAGATAAAGACTTTACACCTAGAGATAGAAGATTATACTTCTAGAGAAAGAAGACTGTACACATAGAGATAAAAGATTATGCTTCTAGAGATAGAAGAATATATACCTAGAGATAGAAGAGTACACTCCAAGATATAGAAGACTTTACACACAGAGATAGAAGATTATACTTCTAGAGATAGAAGACTGTACACCTAGACATAAAAGAGTATAATACTAGAGATAGATGACATTACACGTAGAGATAGAAGAATATACTTCTAGAGGTAGAAGTCTAGACTCCCAGAGATAGAAAAATGTACTCCTAGAGATAGAACACCTTACACATAGACATAGAAAATTATTCTCCTAGAGAGAGAAGACTTTACAACTAGACATAGGAGATTATACTTCTAGAGATAGAAGACTACATACCTAGAGATAGAAGACTATACTCCTAGAGATAGAAGACTTTACAACTAGAGATAGAAGATTATACTTGTAGAGATAGAAGACTATACACCTAGAGATAGAAGAGTATACTCCTAGGGATACAAGACTTTACACGTAGAAAGAGAAAAGTATACTCCTAGACATAGAAGACTTTACACCTTGAGAAAGAAGACTATACTCCCAGAGATAGGAAACTTTACCCCTAGACATAGAAGATTATACTTCTAGAGATAGAAGACTCTACAGCTAGAGAAAAAAGAGTTTACTACTAGAAATAGAATACATTATACGTAGAGATAGAAGATTATACTTCTAGAGATAGAAGACTATACACCTAGAGAGAAGAAAATAATCCTAGAGATAGATGACTTTACACTTGGCTATAGAAGATTATACTTCTAGAGATCGAAGATTATACACCTAGAGATACAAGAGTGTACTCCTAGAGATAGAAGACTTTACACCTAGAGATAGAAGATTATACTTCTAGACATAGAAGACGATACACCTAGAGATAGAAGAATATACTCCTAGAGATAGAAGAGTATACTTCTAGAGACAGAAGACTATACACATAGAGATAGAAGAGTATACTGCTAAAGATAGAATACTTTACACCTAGAGACAGAAAAGTATACTCCTAGAGATAGAAGACTTTACACTTAGAGATAGAAGAGAATACTCTTAGAGATAGAAGAGTTTACACTTAGAGATAGAAGATTATACTTCTACAGATAGAAGACTATACAGCTAGAGATAAAAGAGTATACTCCTAGAGATAAAAGACATTACACCTAGAGATAGAAGATTATACTTCTAGAGATAGAAGACTTTACACCTAGAGATAGAAGATTATACTTCTAGAGATAGAAGACTTTACAGCTAGAGATAGAAGATTATACTTCAAGTGACAGAAGACTAAACACCTAGACATACAAGAGTATATCCTAGAGATAGAAGACTTTACACTTAGAAATAGAAAAGTATACTCTTAGAAATAGAACACTTTACACCTAGAGATAGAAGATTATACTCCTAGAGATAGAAGAGTTTACACCTAGAGATAGAAATTATACTTCTACAGATAGAAGGCTATACAGCTAGAGATAAAAGAGTATACTCCTAGAGATAGAGGACTTTACAACTAGAGATAGAAGATTATACTTCTAGAGATAGAAGACTATACACCTAGAGATAGAAGAATATACTTCTAGAGATAGAAGACTTTACACATAGAGATAGAATATTATACTTCTAGAGATAGAAGACTATATAGCTAGAGATAAAAAAGTATACTCCTAAAGATAGAGGAGTTTACAACTAGAGATAGGAGATTATACTGCTAGAGATAGAAGACTATACTCCTAGAGATATAAGAATGTACTCCTAGAGATAGAAGACTTTACACCTAGAGATAGAAGATTATACTTCTAGAGATTGAAAACTATACAGGTAGAGATAGAAGAATATACTCCGAGAGATACATTATATTACACCTAGGGATTGAAGATTATACATCTAGAGACAGAAGAATATACACCTAGAGAAAGAAGAATATACTCCTAGAGATAGAAGAATTTACACCTAGAGATAGAAGATTATACTTCTAGAGATAGAAGACTATACAACTAGTGATAGAAGAGTATACTCCTAGAGATACAAGAATTTACACATAGAGATAGAGGATTATACTTCTAGAGATAGAAGACGATGCACCTAGAGATTGAAGAGTATAGTCCTAGAGATAGAAGACTTTACTCCTAGAGATAGAAGAGTATACTTCTACAGATACAAGACTATACACATAGAAATAGCAGAGTAAACTACGAGAGGTAGAAGACTTTACACCAAGATATAGAAGATTTTATTTCTAGAGATAGAATACTATACTGCTAGACATAGAAGAATGTACTCCTAGAGATAGGAGACTTTACACTTAGAAGATTATACATCTAGAGATAGAATAATATACACCTAGAGTTAGAAGAGTATGCTTATAGAGATAAAAGACTTTACACCTAGAGATAGAAGACTATACTCCTAGAGATAGAAGACTTTACACCCAGAGACAGAAGAGTATACTTCTAGACATAGAAGACTGTACACATAGAGATAGAAGATTATACTTCTAGACATAGAAGACTATAATCCTAGAGATAGAAAAATGTACTCCTGGAGATAGAAGACTTTACACCTAGAGATAGAAGATTATACTCCTAGAGATAGAAGACTTTAGAACTAGAGATACAGCAGTATACTCCTAGCGATAGAAGACATTACACCTAGAGATAGAAGATTATACTTCTAGAGATAGAAGCCTACACAGCTAGAGATAAAAGAGTATAGTCCTAGAGATACAAGAAGATACACGTAGAGATAGAAGAGTGTACTACTAGAGATAGAATACTTTACAGCTAGAGATAAAAGATTATACTTCTACAGATAAAAGAGTATAAAACTAAAGATAGAAGAGTATACTCCAAGTGGTAGAAGAATTTACACCTAGAGATAGAAGACTATACTTCTAGAGATAAAGACTTTACACCTAGAGATAGAAGATTATACTTCTAGAGAAAGAAGACTGTACACATAGAGATAAAAGATTATGCTTCTAGAGATAGAAGAATATACACCTAGAGATAGAAGAGTACACTCCAAGATATAGAAGATTTTACACACAGAGATAGAAGATTATACTTCTAGAGATAGAAGACTATACACCTAGACCTAGAAGAGTATAATGCTAGAGATAGACGACATTACACCTAGAGATAGAAGAATATACTTCTAGAGGTAGAAGACTAGACTCCCAGAGATAGAAAAATGTACTCCTAGAGATAGAACACCTTACACCTAGACATAGAAAATTATTCTCCTAGAGAGAGAAGACTTTACAACTAGACATAGAAGATTATACTTCTAGAGATAGAAGACTACATACCTAGAGATAGAAGACTATACTCCTAGAGATAGAAGACTTTACAACTAGAGATAGAAGACTTTACACCTAGGGATAGAAGATTATACTTCTATAGATAGAAGACTATACAGCTAGAGATAAAAGAGTATACTCCTAGAGATAGAAGACATTATACCTAGAGATAGAAGATTATACTTCTAGAGATAGAAGACTTTACACATGTAGAAGATTATACTTCTAGACATAGATGTCTATACACCTAGAGATAGAAGATTATACCTAGAGATAAAAGACTTTACAGCTAGATATAGAAGATTATACTTGTAGAGATAGAAGACTTTACACCTAAAGATAGAAGATTATACTTCAAGAGATAGAAGACTATACACGTAGACATCCAAGAGTATATCCTAGTGATAGAAGACTTCACACCTTGGAATAGAAAAGTATACTCTTAAAAATAGAAGACTTTACACATAGAGATAGAAGATTATACTCCTAGAGATTGAAAAGTTTACACCTACAGATAGAAGATTATACTTAACAGATAGAAGACTATACAGCTAGAGATAAAAGAGTATACTCCTAGAGACAGAAGACATTATACCTAGAGATAGAAGATTATACTTCTAGAGATAAGAGACTATACACCTACAGATAGAAAAGTATACTCCTATAGATAGAAGACTTTACACTGAGAGATATATGATTATACATCTACAGATAGAAAACTATTCATCTAGAGATAGAAGAGTATACGCCTAAGGATAGAACATTTTACACCAAAATTAGATAAGTATACTCCTAGATATAGAAGACTTTACCCCAAGAGATAGAAGAGTACACTTCTAGAGATAGAAGACTATAAAGCTAGAGATAGAATAGAATACTCCTAGAGGTGGAAGACTTTACACCAGAGATAGAAGATTATTCTTCTAGAGATAGAAGACTATACCCGTAGACATACAAGAGTATATCCTAGAGATATAAGACTTTACAACTAGAAATAGAAAAGTATACTGTTAGAGATAGAAGACTTTACACCTAGAGATAGAAAATTATACTTCTAGAGATAGAAGACTATACACCTAGACATAGAAGAGTATACTCCTAGAGACAGAAGACATTACACCTAGAGATAGAAGATTATACTTCTACAGATATAAGACTATAAACCTAGAGATGGAAGAGTATACTCCTAGAAATAGAAGACTTTACACCTAGAGATAGAATATTATACGTCTACAGATGGAAGACTATGCACCTAGAGATAGAAGAATATACTTCTAATGTTAGAAGACTTTACGCCTAGAAATAGAGAAGTATACTCTTAGAGATAGAAGACTTTACGACTAGAGATAGAACAGTATACTCCTAGAGATAGAAGACTTTACACCTAGAGATAGAAGATTATACTCCTAGAGATAGAAGACTTTACAACAAGAGATAGATTAGTATACTCCTAGAGATAGAAGATTATAATTCTAGAGATAGAAGCCTATACAGCTAGAGATAAAAAGTATACTCCTAGAGATACAAGACTATACACATATAGATGGAAGAGTGTACTCCTAGAGATAGAAGACTTTACAGCTAGAGATAAAAGATTATACTTCTACAGATAGAAGACTATGCAACTAAAGATAGAAGAGAGTATACTCCAAGAGGTAGAAGACTTTACACCTAGAGATAGAAGATTATACTTCTAGAGATAGAATACTTTACATCTACATATAGAAGATTACACTTCAAGTGATAGAAGACTAAACACCTAGACCTAAAAGAGTATATCCTAGAGATAGAAGACGTTACACTTAGAAATAGAAATGTATACTCTTAGAAATAGACTTTACACCTAGAAATAGAAGTTTATACTCCTAGAGATAGAAGAGTTTACACCTAGTGATAGAAATTATACTTCTACAGATAGAAGACTATACAGCTAGAGATAAAAGAGTATACTCTTAGAGATGGAAGGCATTATACCAATAGATAGATTATACTCCTAGAGATAGAAGACTATACACATCATAGAGATAGAAGAAAATACTCCTAGAGATAGAAGACTTTACAGCTATTGATAGAAGTTTATACTTCTAGAGATACAAGACTATACACCTAGAGATAGTAGAGTGTAGTCCTAGAGATAGAAGACATTACAGCTAGAGATAAAATATACTTCTAGAGATAGAAGAGTATACAACTAAAGATAGAAGAGTATACTCCTAGATATAGGAGACACTACAACTACAGTTAGAAGATTATACTTCTAGAGATAGAAGACTATACAGCTAGAGATAGAAGAGCATACTCCTATAGATAGAAGTATTTACAACTAGAAATAGAAAAGTATACTCCTAGAGATAGCAAACTTTACACCTAGTGATAGAAGAGCATACTCCTGTAGATAGAAGTATTTACAACTAGAAATAGAAAAGTATACTCCTAGAGATAGCAAACTTTACACCTAGTGATAGAAGAGCATACTTCTAGAGATAGAAGACTATACACATAGATATAGAAGAGTATACTCCTAGAGGTAGAAGACTTTATGCCTAGATATAGAAGATTACACTCCTAGAGATAGAAGACTTTACACGTAGAGATAGAAGAGCATACTGCTAGAGATAGAATATTTTAAACCTAGAGATAGAAGATTATACTTCTAGAGATAGAAGACTATGCCCCTACAGATAGAAGAGTATACTCCTAGAGTTAGAAGACTTTACACCTAGTAATAGAAAAGTGTACTCTTAGAGACAAAATCGTTACACCTAGATATAGTACTGTATACTCCTAGAGATAGAAGACTTTGCACCTAGAGATAGAAGATTATACTTCTAGAGATAGAAGACTATAACCCTAGAGATACAAGAGTATACTGCTAGAGATAGAACACTTTACAGCTAGAAATAGAAAATTATACTCCTATGATAGAAGTATTTAAACATAGAGATAGACGAGTATATTCCTAGACATAGAAGACTTTACAACTAGGTATAGAAGATTATATTTCTAGAGATCGAAGAATATATAGCTAGGGAAAAAATAGTATACTCCTAGAGATAAAAAGACATTTTACTTAGAGATACAAGATTATACTTTTAGAGATAGAAGACTATACACATAGAGATAGAAGTGTGTACTACTAGAAGTAGAAGACTTTACAACAAGATAGAAGATTATATTTCTAGAGATTGAAGACTATACACCTAGAGACAGAAGAGCATACTCCTAGAGATAGGAAACTTTACAACTAGAGATAGAATATTATACTTGTAGAGATAGAAGACTAACCACCTAGAGATAGAAGAGTATACTTCTACAGATAGAAGACTATGCCCCTACAGATAGAAGAGTATACTCCTAGAGTTAGAAGACTTTACACCTAGAAATAGAAAAGTATACTGTTAGAGACGGAAGACTTTACACCTAGGGATACAACAGTATACTCATAGATATTGAAGACTTTACACCAGTGATAGACGATTATACTTCTAAAGATAGAAGACTATACACAGAGAGATAGAAGACTATACTTATAGGGAGAGAAGTCTTTACAAATAGAGATAGATTATACTTCTAGAGATAGAAGACTTTACACCTAGAGATAGAATATTATACTTCTAAAGATAGAAGACTATACACAGAGGGATAGAAGAGTATACTTATAGGGATAGAAGACTTTACAACTGGAGATAGATTATACTTCTAGAGATAGAAGACTTTACACCTAGAGATAGAAGAGTATACTCCTATAGATAGAAGAATTTACACCTAGAAATATAAAAGTATACTCATAGAGATAGAAAACTTTACACCTAGTGATAGAAGAGTATACTTCTAGAGATAGAAGACTATACACATAGATATAGAAGAGTATACTCCTAGAGGTAGAAGACTTTACCCCTAGAGATAGAATATTATACTTCTAGAGATAGAAGACTATGCACCTAGAGATAGAAGAGTATACTCCTAGAGATAGAAGACTTTACACCTAGAAATATAACAGTATATTCCTAGAGATAGAAGACTTTAAACATAGAGATAGAAGAGTATACTCCTAGAGATAGAAGACTTTACACCTAGAAATATAACAGTATATTCCTAGAGATAGAAGACTTTAAACCTAGAGATAGAAGATTATACTCCTAGAGAAAGAAGACTGTACACCTAGAGATCCAATAGTATACTCCTAGAGAGAGAAGACTTTACACCTAGAAATAGAAAAGTATACTCCTAGAGATAGAAGACTTTACACCTAGAGATAAAAGCATGTACTCATAGAGGTAGATGACTTTACACCTAGTGATAGAAGATTATACTTGTAGAGATAGAAGACTTTACACCTAGAGATAGAAGAGTATACTCCTAGAGATAGAACACTTTACACCTAGAGATAGAAGAGTATACTCCTAGAGATAGAAGACTTTACACATAGAGATAGAAAAGTATACTTCTAGAGATAGAAAACTCTGAACCTAGAGATAGAAGAGTATACTCCTAGTGTTAGAAGACTTTACGCCTAGAAATAGAAAAGTGTACACTTAGAGACAAAGGACTTTACACCTAGATATAGTACGGTATACTTATAGAGATAGAAGATTTTGCACCTAGAGATAGAAGAGTATACTCCTAGAGATAGAACACTTTACACCTAGAGATTGAAGAGTATACTCCTAGTGTTAGAAGCCTTTACACCTAGAGATAGATTATACTTCTACAGATAAAACACTATACAGCTAGAGATAAAAGAGTATACTCCTAAAGATAGAAGACATTATACCAATAGATAGAAAATTATACTTCTAGAGATAGAAGACTATACACATAGAGATAGAAGAAAATACTCCTAGAGATAGAAGATTTACACCTATTGATAGAAGTTTATACTTCTAGAGATAGAAGACTATACACCTAGAGATAGTAGAGTGTAGTCCTAGAGATAAAAGACATTACAGCTAGAGATAAAATATTATACTTCTACAGATAGAAGAGTATACACCTAAAGATAGAAGAGTATACTCCTAGATATAGGAGACATTACAGCTAGAGATACAAGATTATGCTTCTAGACATAGAAGACTATACACGTAGAGATAGAAGAGTGTACTCCTAGAGATAGAAGACTTTACACCTGAAGAATTTACACCTAGATATAGAAAAGCATACTGCTAGAGATAGAAGATTTTTCAACCTAGAGATAGAAGATTATACTTCTAGAGATAGAAGACTCTGAACCTAGAGATAGAAGTCTATACTCCTAGTGTTAGAAGACTTTACACCTAGAAATAGTAAAGTGTACTCTTAGAGACAAAAGACGTTACACCTAGATATAGTATTGTATACTCCTAGAGATAGAAGACTTTGCACCTGGAGATAGAAGATTATACTTCTAGAGATAGAAGACTATAACCCTTGAGATACAAGAGGATACTCCTAGAGATAGAAGACTTTACAGCTAGAAATAGAAAATTATACCCCTATGATAGAAATATTTAAACGTAGAGATAGACGAGTATATTCCTAGGGATAGAAGACTTTACAACTAGATATAGAAGATTATATTTCTAGAGATCGAAGAATATATAGCTAGGGAAAAAATAGTGTACTCCTAGAGATAAAAGACATTATACGTAGAGATACAAGATTATACTTTTAGAGATAGAAGACTATACACCTAGAGATAGAAGTGTGTATTCCTAGAGGTAGAAGGCTTTACACCTAGAGTTAGAAGATTATACTCCTAGAGATAGAAGTCTATGCACTTAGAGATAGAAGAGTATGCTCCTGGTGTTAGAAGACATTACGCCTAGAAATAGAAAAGTATACTCTTAGAGACAGAAGCCTTTACACCTAGATATAGAACAGTAAACTCCTAGAGATAGAAGACTTTAAACCTAGAGATAGAAGAGTATACTGCTAGAGAAAGAAGACTGTACACCTAGAGATAGAAGAGTATACTTCTAGAGATAGAAGACTATACACATAGATATAGAATAGTATATTCTTAGAGATAGAAGACTTTACACCTAGAGATAAAAGAATATACTCCTAGTGATAGAATACTTTACACCTGGAGATAGATGATTATACTTCTAGAGATAGAAGACTATATACCTAGATATTTAAGAGTATACTAGTAGAGATAGAAGGCTTCAAAACAAGAGATAGAAGATTATACTTCTAGAGATAGAAAACTATACACCTAGACATAAAAATGTATACTCGTAGAGATAGAAGACTTTACACCAAGAGATATAAGATTATACTCCTAGAGATAGAAGACTATGAACCTAGAGATAGAAGAGTATACTCCTAGAGATAGAAGATTTTACACCAAAAATAAAAAGTATACTCCTATAAATAAAAGAATTTACACCTAGAGATAGAAGATTATACTTCTACAGATAGAAGACTATACAGCTAGAGATAAAAGAGTATATTCCTAGAGATAGAAGATATTATACCTAGAGATAGAAGATTATACTTCTAGAGATAGAAGACTATAAACATAGAGATAGAAGAATATACTCCTAGAGATAGAAGACTTTACACCTAGTGATAGATGATTATACTTCTACAGATACAAGAGTATAAGCATAGAAATAGAAAAGTGTACTCTTGGACATAGAATAATTTACAGCTAGAGATAAATTTTATACTTCAAGAGATATAAGACTATACACCTAGAGATAGAAGAGTATACTCCTAGAGATAGAAGACATTACAATTAGAGATAACAGATTATACTTCTAGAGATAGAATACTATACACCTAGTGATAGAAGAGTATAATCCTAGAGATAGAAGACTTTACAACTAGAGGCAGAAATTATACTTTTAGAGATAGAAAACTTTACACCTAGAGATAAAAGATTATACTTCTAGTGATAGAAGTCTATACACTTAGAGATAGAAGAGTATACTCTAAATGATAGAAGAATTTACACATAGAAACAGAAAAGTATACTCCTAGAGCTAGAAGACTTTACATCTAATGATAGAAGAGTATACTCCTAGAGATAGAAGTCTTTACACCTATAGACAGAAGAGTATACTTCTAGAGGTAGAAGACTATACGCCTTGAGGTAGAAGAATATACTCCTAGAGGTAGAAGATTTTACACCTAGATATAGAATATTATATTTCTAAAGATAGAACACTTTACACCCAGAGATGGAAGATTATACTTCTAGAGATAGAAGACTATAAACCTAGACATAGAAGATTATACTCCTAGTGATAGAAGACATTACACCTAGAGATAGAAGATTATACGTCTAGAGATAGACGACTATGCACATAGAGATAAAAGAGTATACTCCTAGAGATAGAAGACTTTACACCTAGAGATAGAAGATTATACTTCTAGAGATAGAAGACTATAACCCTAGAGATACAAGAGTATACTCCTAGAGATAGAAGAGTTTACACCTAGAAATAGAAAATTATACACCTAGAGATAGAAGACTTTACAGGTAGAGATAGACGAGTATATTCCTAGAGACTGAAGACTTTACACCTAGATATAGAAGATTATTTTTCTAGAGAAAGAAGAATATATAGCTAGAGAAAAAATAGTATACTCCTAGAGATAGAAGACATTATACGTAGAAATACAAGATTATACTTTTAGAGATAGAAGACGATACACCTAGATATAGAAGTGTGCACTCCTAGAGGTAGAAGACTTTACACCTAGAGATAGAAGATTATACTTCTAGAGATAGAATACTATGCACCTAGAGATAGAAGAATATACTCGTAGTGTTAGAAGATTTTACGCCTAGAAATAGAAAAGTATAACTTAGAGACAGAAGTCTTTACACCTAGAGATAGAACAGTAAACTCCTAGACACAGAAGACTTTAAACCTAGAGATAGAAGAGTATACTTCTAGAGATAGAAGACTATAAAAATTGATATAGAATAGTATACTTCTAGAGATAGAAGACTTTACACCTAGAGATAAAAGAGTATACTCCTAGTGATAGAAGACTTTACACCTAGAGATAGATGATTATAGTTCTAGAGATAGAAGACTATATACCTAGATACTTAAGAGTATACTCCTAGAGATGGAAGACTTCAAAACTAGAGATAGAGGATTATACTTCTAGAGATAGAAAACTATACACCTAGAGATAGAAGAGTACACTCCTAGAGATAGAAGACTTTACACCTAGAGATAGAGAAGTATATTTGTAGAGATAGAAGACTATACACATAGAGGTAGAAGGTTAGACTTCTAGAGATAGAAGACTATATACCTAGAGATAGAAGAGTATACTCCTAGAGATACAAAACTTTACAACTAGAGATAGAAGATTATACTTGTAGAGATAGAAGACTATACACCTAGAGATAGAAGAGTATACTCCTAGAGATAGAAGACTTTAAACATAGAGATAGAAAATTATACTTCTAGAGATAGAAGACTATGCACCTAGAGATAGAAGAGTATACTCCTAGTCTTGGAAGACTTTACAACTAGGAATAGAAAACTATACTCTTAGACACAGAAGACTTTACACCTAGAGATAGAACAGTATACTCTAAGAAATAAAAGACTTCACATCTAGAGATAGAAGATTATACTTCTAGAGATAGAGGACTATACTCTTAGAGATAGAAGAATGTACTCCTAGTGGTAGAAGACTTTACACCTAGAGATAGAAGATTATACTTCTAGACATAGAAAACTATACACCTAGAGATAGAAGAGTATACTCCTCAAGATAGAAGACTTTACTTCTAGAGTTAGAAGATTATACTTCTAGAGATTGAACACTATACACCTAGAGATAGAAGAGTATACTCCTAAAGATAGAAGACTTTACACCTAGAGATAGAAGATTAGCCTTCTAGAGATAGAAGACTATACAGCTAGATATAGAAGAGTATACTCCGAGAGATACATGACATTACACCTAGAGATTGAAGTTTATACATCTGGAGATAGAAGAATATACACCTAGAGTTAGAAGAGTATACTCCTAATGTTAGCAGACTTTACACCTAGAGATAGAAAAGTATACTTCTAGAGATAGAAGACGTTACACCTAGAGATAAAAGATTATACTTCTAGAGATAGAAGACTTTACACTTAGAGATAGAATATTATACTTCTAGAGATAGATGACTATACACCTAGAGAAAGAAGAGTATAATCCTAGAGATAGAAGACTTTACACCTAGAAATAGGAATGTATACTCCTAGAGATAGAAGACGTTACACATAGAAGTAGAAAAGAATACTCTTAGAGATAGAGGACTTTACACTTAGATATAGAAGAGTATACTCCTAGAGATAGAAGAGTTTACACATAGAGACAGAAGATTATACTTCTACAGATAGAACACTATACAGCAAGAGATAAAAGAGTATACTCTAGAGATAGAAGACATTACACCTAGAGATAGAATATTATACTTCTAGAGACAGAAAACTTTACACCTAGAGATAGATTATTATACTTCTAGAGATAGACGCTTATACACCTAGAGATAGAATAGTATACTCGTAGAGATAGAAGACTTTAAACCTAGATATAGAAGATTATACTTCTAGAGATAGAAGACTATGCACCTAGCGATAGAAGTGTATACTCCTAGTGATAGAAGACTTTACACCTAGAAATAGAAAGGTATATTCCTAGAGATAGAAGACTTTAAACATACAGATAGAAGAGTATACTCCTAGAGATAGAAGACTGTATACCTAGAGATAGAAGAGTATACTCCTAGAGATAGAAGACTTTACGCCTAGAAATAGAAATGTATACTCTTAGAGATAGAAGACTTTACACCTATGATAGAAGGGTATATTGCTACAGATATAAGACTTTACACCTCGACATAGAAGATTATACTTCTAGAGATAGAAGACTATATAGCTAGAGAAAAAAGGGTATACTGCTAGAGATAAAAAACATTATACGTAGAGATACAAGATTATACTTCTAGAGGTAGAAGACTATACACCTAGAGATAGAAGTGTTTACTCCTAGAGATAGAGGACTTTACACCTAGAGATAGAAGAGTATACTCCTAGAGATAGAAGACTTTACAACTAGAGATAGAAGATTATACTTGTAGAGATAGAAGACTATACACCTAGAGATAGAAGATTATACTTGTAGAGATAGAAGACTATACACCTAGAGATAGAAGATTATACTCCTAGAGATAGAAAACTTTAAACCTAGAGATAGAAGATTATACTTCCAGAGATAGTAGAGTATGCACCTAGAGATAGAAGAGTATACTCCTTGAGTTAGAAGACTTTACACCTTGAAATAGAAAAGTATACTCTTAGAGACAGAAGACTTTACACCAGATATAGAACAGTATACTCCTAGAGATAAAAGATTTCACACATAGATAGAACATTATACTTCTAGAGATAGAAGACTATACAGCTAGAGATAAAAGAGTATACTACTAGAGATAGAAGACATTATACATAGAGATAGAATATTAAACTTCTAGAGATAGAAGACTATACACCTAGAGATAGAAGAAAATACTCCTAGAGATGAAGACTTTACACCTAGTGATAGAAGATTATACTTCTAGAGATACAAGACTATAAACTTAGAGATAGAAGCGTGTACTCCTAGAGATAGAAGACTTTACAAGTAGAGATAAATGATTATACTTCTAGAGATAGAAGACTATACACCTAGAGATAGAATATTATACTTCTAGAGATAGAGGACTATACACCTTGAAATCGAAGAGTATACTCCTAGAGAGAGAAGAATGTACACCTAGTAATAGAAAATTATACTCCTAGAGATAGAAGACTTTACATCTAAAGATAGAAGAGTATACTTCTAGAGATAGAAGACTATACGCCTAGAGATAGAAGAGTATACTCCTAGAGGTAGACGACTTTACACCTAGAGATAGAAGAGTATACTTCTAGAGATAGAAGACTATACACCTAGACATACAATAGTATATCCTAGAGATAGAAGACTTTACAACTAGAAATAGAAAAGTATAGTGTTAGAGATAGAAGACTTGAACCCATGTCTCCTGCATTGGCAGGCAGGTTCTCAACCACTGCACTACCAGGGATGTCTGGAAGCTACATTTTTTTGCATTGCCTCTCTAAACATATCTTTGTTCAACTTTCACACCCAATTTGTAGTTTTTCTGGGCATAGAAATTAGGTTGACATTTATTTTTCCCCAGAATTTTGAGGCCTTCTGTTTTGACCTCTGGTGTTATGCGACATGCCATGTCATTCTGTTTCCCGAGCATTTTTACTCACCTCTGTATAAGCTGTAGAATCTGTAGAATCTTCTCTCTGTCTCCTGTGTTTTGAAATATCATAGGGATTGCCCCCATGCAAGTCTGTTTTCATCCTTTTGCTAGTATGTGGTGGTCCTTTCATCTGGAAACTCACATCCTTCATTTCTTGGACAATGTTCTTACACTGCCCCTTTGATGATTTCCTTCCCTCTGGTTTTTAATCCTCTCTTTCTGAAACTTTTAATCAGATGGTGCACATCCTGGAATTGGCTTCTAATTTTCTCTTTTCTTTCCTCTTACTTTTTATTCCACACTTTGTGTTCTGCTTTCTGGGCAGTTCCTGGTCTTTATCTTCCATCCCATCTATGGAGTTTTAAAAATCTTGATCATCATATATTCAGTTTCCAAGCCCTCTTCCTTATTCTCTGAATGCTCCCTGTTTTCGGCATCCTGTTTGTGTCTTGGAGAAGTAATCGTCCCTCTAACCTCGCTGATGATATTCCTTAGAATTGTTTTGCTCAAGTTCCTCATACAGCCTGTATGGTCTGTTTCCTCTGAGTTCCTCTTCTCTGGTTGTTTTGGTCCTTGCCTTTTATGTAATCAGCTTTCCTCAGATGCTGGTGACCTTGACTGTTCATATTTAAGAGTGAGTCACTTTTGGTGTTGACTGAAGGCCCTCTGTGTGTGTGTGGAGGGGAGCAGGGGGACATGTCTCTCAATGCAGACTGGGCTGGAAGTAGCCGCTGTGTTGGTGGGTCCTCAGCATCGCTACTAGAGGCCCTTTGTCTGGGGCTGTTTGGTTCCTCCAGGGAAGAATCCTGTCATCTCCTGCCTGGGGTGGGGTTTGGAGAGCTCGAACAAGGGTGCAATCTCGGCGGTTAGAAGTCTGAGAACTGAGCAGCCTGGGGGTGGGCTTTTACCAGTCAGCAGATGACAGGCATGTCCATTAAAAATAGAATCTGAGCTATATTTTATATAACTTAAAATTTTCCAGTAGCCACAGTAAACACAGTAAAAAGAAACATTAGTTTCATTAATTAGTAAAATTAATTTCAGTAATATATTTTGTTTAACCTAATATAACAAAAATATTAACATTTCAATGTATAATTTAAAAAATCATTAACATATTTTACAGTTTTTACTCTTGCAAATCTTCCAAATCTGCTATCTTGCACTTTCAACACAGCTCATCTGAGAGCAGCCACATATCAAGGGCTCAGTGGCCACATGTGGCAGCACAGGTGTAGATCCTCTCTTGGTCCCCATGCCCAGCTGAGTACCCCTCCCAACCTCTGCTGGGCCAGAGCCCCATTCCCCTTGGCTCTGTTTCTCCAGAGAATGCCCTTCTGTCGGGGAAGAACTCTTTGGCTGTAGAATGGTGGTGCTGGCCACCTGGGGTGGTTATGTGCTTCCTGTCTTCCAGCCCCACCCTCTCTCCTGCCTGCTGGCGTCCCCGATGCCCTCACTACCGGGCCCGGGCGCCTTCCCAGCAGCAGCCCACATGCCGTGCTTGTGTTTCAGCTTTGTCTGCTCTGGGACATCGGTTACTGCTCTTTTGCCAGCTCCCAGGTTCCTAAGTGTGCTGACATCTCCCGTCCACTGTACTCTCCTTGTCCATTCTTTGTGCTTATGAGCTTGTAGCTTTTTTATTTCTTTACTTTCATGTTGGGGGGGTTTCAGTGAGAAACAGAGATAAATGTATAAGTGCAATTTGTCATGTTCAGCCAGAAGTCAGGAAGTGTTCTTGTATTTTATCTTTAAATTTCCTGTGTACTTACAATTCTCTAGTCGAAAATGTATTTTTGTTTACATAACATTGATAGCTTACATTACCAGTTGAATGGCCAAGCTTTTTACAAACCAATATTCAAATAAAACTAAATGTTCTCCTGTGGCCTTTTATCCCCCCCAAATATCCCAGTTTGAGAAAGGGGCTCCACCAGTGGCCTCCACAAACTCCATGGACCTGCCCAGGGGCCCTGGTCCCCTCCCTTCTCCCCCGCAGAGGTCCTCCAGAATCTGACCCAAGCTCCCAGGAGCCCCCTGCCCCCCAGTGGCCTTCAGGACCTGTCTGATCCTGCCTCCGTTCTCAGGGATTCCTTGGCACCCTTGAAGCGCGAGGCTGCACATTTACACGGGATGGCAAGGGGGTTTCCATGGCAACAAGCCCTTGGCACCTGCTTGCTCTCTGGCCTGGAATCACTGATTGTCCTGTCTCTCATAAGGGTGCTGAAAATTGAGTCCTCTCCTTTCTGCCCCCCCCCTTTATTTTTAACCCTCAATTTCCCCAGCCATTTTTGTTGCTTCGTGGGCTGTCACAAGGTACTTTCTGGAAGATGTCGGGTAAGCTGGTGGACGGAGAGAGGTAACGAGGGAATATTTTATCTTGTCCAGCTCTTCCAGCAGGACAGACCCTCCTTTGGAGCTGTTACCTAGGAGAGGCCTGTGTCTCACACTTGGGGCCACAGGCGAGTTCTCTGCAGTGCAGGCTGCCGAATGCCCAGCCCTCCTGGGGTGGGCCGGCCCAGCCACTCTGTGGTTGGGTCAGGTGCCCGAGGAGAGCTGTGAAACACTGGCAGCTGCTCTAAGGACCAGCCCAACTCTTCCTCTCCTGGCAGCTCCCTCCTCTGACACGGGTGTGTGAGTCCCGCAGGCCCAGGAGAGCAGGAGAGCAGCCTTATAGCCGTGACGGGCACCAAGAGATCTAGTCTCATTCTCCAAAGACTTGGGCTCAGGGACAGGGTAAGCCCGGGGGTTCCTGGGAGCGGACTTATGGAAGGAAAGCATGGAAGAAGCCCGGGAGGAGGTGCAGCAGCCGGGCCGAGGGGGAGGGAGGCCGTGTGTCATCAGTGTAATGACACAGCCAGGCCAGAGAGTGGTTGAGGGCAGATGAGGCGTGCACGTGTCTTGCAGTCCAATTCAGTCCAAAATAATCCTTTTTTTAAAACGTTTTTTATTTCTTTAATGTTGTATCTATTTAATTTATTTATTTTTGGCTGCTTTGGGTCTTCATTTCTGCATGCGGGCTTTCTCTAGTTGCGGCGAGTGGGGGCTGCTTTTCATTGTGGTGCACGGGCTTCTCATTGTGGTGGCTTCTGTTGTTGTGGAGCATGGGCTCTAGGCACGCAGGCTCAGTAGTTGTGGTACACGGGCTTCAGTAGTTGTGGCTCGTGGGCTCTAGAGCGCAGGCTCAGTAGTTGTGGCACACAGGCTTCATTGCTCCACGGCATGTGGGGTCTTCCCGGACCAGGGCTCGAACCCGTGTCCCCTGCATTGGCAGGCAGATTCTTACCCACTGTGCCACCACGGAAGCCCCCCAAATAATCCTTTTAATTGGATAAATTCCCTTTTAAAAAGTCTGGATTTTCAGCTTCTTTAGAACAAATGGAAAGTTCTATCAACATTTCCTATGTGCCCTTGTGGCAAAAATGAGCTGGACAGAGTTGTGACCACCTTAGACCAAGCACATGCTCTCCAGTCGCCAAGTGCCCCTGTGCCTGATGTCCCTGGGGCCGAGGTCACACGTCAGTCACCCGGACGCTTCACTCCCTGAGGTCACCTGCCTGGCCACCATGCTCCCCGATGCATTCTGACAGCATGCTGGCTTTGGGGTCCAGAATCTTCCATCTCAGGTCCACACGTTTCTGCTCCCCAGATGCTCCCTTGGCCCCACAGTTCTCCTGGGCAGCAGAGGACAGTCATTTCTCAGGGTGCTGAGCACACAGCCTCTGGGGTCAGCACCACAGTGTGGGTCCTTCCCGCAAAGGGGACATCAGAGAACGTCTCTTCTGGTCAGCCAGCTCCCCACTCCTTGTGATGCCTGGCTGTCCCTCCCTAGGTGCTGGGACATCAATGCCAACGCGTCCATCTGGTGGGTCATTCGAGGGCCTGTGATCGTCTCCATCCTGGTAAGTGGCCATCCCCCTGAACTGGGCTCCAGTGGGAGAGACCAAAACAGGACCAGCTTTGCAGGGCAGAGGGCCAGGTCAAGGCCAGCATTGCTGCCTCTTGGTGTGTTGAGGGATAAACCAGACCTTCCGGGGGCTGGGCAGTGGCAGGAGGGTCTGGAAGCTCCGCCCCCTAGAGACCAGTGGATGGGAGGGCAATGAGGCAGGTGGCAAGAGCTTGCCTTCGCCTGGTCCATGGTGGCAGTTGCAGTGTGGCGAGCAGAGCTCCTTACCCGAACTGGCTGGCTCAGGCTGGCCTGAGATTCCCCCTCCACTGATTCAGAACATTGGTGCCTGATCATTTTTCTTGGTGTTCTCTGGTTAAAGTGGGCAGACTCACTGAGCTGGGATTACAGGAAGGGGGTTGCACCTGGGGAAAGCCAAGTGCCAAACTGGTCTTGGGCCTCTGTGGTGCTGTGACAGGACAGGCCCAGAGGGGTGACCCCAGCAGAGAGATTCAGGAGGGACTCATGGACAGGGGAGCTCAGGGGTCTCAACCCTGACTGGACTGTCAACCTGGGAGCTTTCTAAAAACAGTGATAGCAGAGATGCAGGGTCTCCTTGTCTTGGGGAGGGGCATGGGGGCTCGTCTTGGTTTTCAGTTCCCAGGTGATTGTGCTCTGCAATCCAAAGGCCCTTAGCTGAGCCTGTGGGCCTGGATAAGAACAAGAAAGACACGTGGGGTGGGGGGCACACTGGGGCAGCCCCTTCCCGGAAGTAATGTGCACAGGCTCAGAGGAATGTCAAGGCGGCAGAGCCAAGTGACAGAACGTGCCCCTCCTGGGCTCACAGGAGGGCAGGACAGGGCAGCAGCCCCCTCCTCTGCTGATGGCTGACTGGCTCGCCTCCTGGGGCCATCCATGACCACCTTCTATTTTTTTCAAAAATAATAGAATTTTATTTGATCCTACCTACCATCTCAACTTGCAATAGGAGAGCTGGAAATTGTAGAGAAATCCGAGTAGCAGCCACATTAGGCCACTGAGTAGCTCAGGAGAGTATAATAACTTCCTATTTCTGCTTTTCTTAGCAAGTGTGAGGGCCATTCATTAATCTGGAACCACTCAGGGAAGAGGGTGTCTGATATGGTAGTAAATGCAGAGTATACTACTAGCACAGGGAGTATCTAGTACTTTAAACAAGACTTTATGTTTGCTCCCCTAAGACATTGTTACCCAAAGTCATTTTATGGTAACAAATAATTTGATTATCATTTTTATTTGCTAACCTTAGCATAGTGTTTTATAATCTGACTAAATTGAAGCTTAAGGGATAATGAAAGATATTAAGCTTTCATTTTCTACTATAGTCAATAGGCTGAAAACAGTATAATGAAATCTGCTATTATTTACCAAAAGTTGTTTTTTGTTAGCTTGTCACATTTAGATAATGTCAGAACCTTTTTTATTAGGTTGATAATGTGGTGGAAAAATATTGACACTATCACTATGTTTTAATAAGAATGTACTTGTTTTTCTGTAAAATCAAAATATATTGTCATTTCTAAAATAATAATAATGGAATTCATGTAAAAAATTGGAAAATACGGGCTTCCCTGGTGGCGCAGTGGTTGAGAGTCAGCCTGCCGATGCAGGGGACGCGGGTTCGTGACCCAGTCTGGGAAGATCCCACATGCCGCGGAGCGGCTGGGCCCGTGAGCCATGGCCGCTGAGCCTGCGCATCTGGAGCCTGTGCTCCGCAACGGGAGAGGCCACATCAGTGAGAGGCCCGTGTACCACAAAAAAAAAAAAAAAATTGGAAAATACAAAATATATTTTTAAAAAGGGAATAAAATCACCCATATTTTTAGTACCTAGATGCACATTGGGATCATGTGCTTTTCCTTCCTATTTTTTTCTTTGAGCACATGTACTTTTTCAAAAGTGCTCAATGCAGTTTTGTGTCCTAGTTTGTTCTTTTCACTTAGCAATAGATGTAATCTTTCCCACGTCATTTGAAATTATTTGACCAGCTGATGTGCTGTAGTTGCATAACACTGAGCCAGTTTTCCTGCTGCAGTTGTGGGGCTTGGACAGCCCAGCCCGCGAGAGCCCCAGGGCCCAGGCTGCTTTCACAAGACTGTAGTCTCTCTAGTGACTGACGGAGGTTGGGTGGGCACTCCTGATGCAAAGTTTCTCCCTACCAGCCTGACACAGGGCCTAGAATTCCACTATTTAAGACTCATCCTTGGGATAGTTAAGATTTTCCCTCTTGCTTTCAAGTTCTCTCTATTAAATTAAATACACTTCAAAGGCAAAAAATGAAATAAGGTAAAAGAACCTTTGTTAGTTTACACCACGCACGGCTTAGAGCAAGATGCACAAACAGCGAGCTGAGAAGTGTCCTGAAGCAGGGGTGCTGGGCTGGGGTCCCAAACAGGCCACTAATCCTGTGTCTTCTGGCCAGCGTCCCCAGGCCCCAGGCTACTTGTCTGAAAAATGAGGGGGCCCAGCCAGTCAGCCCCACTGATCCTGCTTCTGCAAAATGATTCTAGAGCTGGTGGGGGAGGGGAGGAGAGGGGCCAACGCATGGGCAACTTCATAGTGTTGCTGGCACTGGGCACTGGAGTTGGGGAAGGGGACACCAAAATAAATAGACTCCGTTCCTGTCCTTTAGAAAGTTAGGATTGACTTGGTGATTAGTGGACACACCCAGATGTTTGCATTTGGCTCCTTTCAAGTATTTCAAGTGCTCTTACAAGTAGCATCATCCATAACTACAGTGAATCAGGAAAAGGAGGTAATCAAGAAGGCTTCCTGGAGCTGGTGATTGACCTGCAGAGATTCTGTAAGTCTCCGAAGCAGTGGTTCTCAAAGTGTCGTCCCGAAACCAGCAGCTTCACCTGAGAGCTTGTTAATAATGCAAATCTTGGCAATTCCCTGGCGGTCCAGTGGTTAGGACTCTGTGCTTTCACTACCGAGGGCTTGGTTGGGGAACTAAGATCCTGCAAGCCATGTGGTGTGGCCAAAAAAAAGAAAAAAAAAGCAAATCTCATTTGCATTTACTAAACCATAACCTTGGGGGTGGAGCCCAGCAATCTGCACCTTAAACTTTGAGAACCTCTGCTATAAAGCCTTTGCTACTCAAAGCGTAGTCCAAGGACCAACTTTGGCATTCATTCCCTGGAGCTTGCTAGAGATGCAGAATCTCAGGCTTACTCCAGGTCTGCCGCTTAACAAGATTCCAACGCATTCCAAGTGTGAGTAATCCATCCTGCAACTGAGCAGACCTCAGAGCTCCAGAATCCCAGGGGTGGGGGGCGGTGCTGTGGCAGCCATCCCTGCCTAGACAGTGTGTTTCACCAGGACTGGGGGTGGCGGAGGGAGTGATGAGCTGTCCTGGTGTGGTCTGCAGTGCCTTCCCTGCCCAGGGGCCAGGGCCAGGGGTCAGGGCCTGGAGAGGTGCTGGGAAAGCAAATCACCTTTAGCCCCACCTCTGCCTTGTGTTTTACAGTTTAATTTCATCCTTTTTATAAACATCCTAAGGATCCTGATGAGAAAACTTAGAACTCAAGGAACAAGAGGAAGTGAAGGGAACCATTATAAGTAAGTGGAGGGCAAAGACCTAGGCACGCTCGCTCAGTCAGCAGGCATTTACCAAGCACCTACTCTTTACCCAGCTGGTGCTGGGCACTGGTGGAGGTGGAGGAAAAGGAAAAGCTGGGACCTGGAAATTTACAGTGGACCAGGGGAAGGGAGAATGGGTCCATGTGACCCTGAGACCCGGCCCCAGGGGTGGGGAGAAAAGAAATCTAAGCAGGATCCCTGGAGGCCAAGATCTTACCCTAGGGACAAGGCTAGGGAGTCAGAGTGGGCTTCGGGGACCCAAACTCAAATCTTTACAGGGAAGTGGCCCTCCTTGTCTGTGGGTTTTGCATCTGAGGATTCAGCCAAACTTGGATTGCAGATTGAAAATATTTGGGAAAAAAAATTCCCAATCAAAACATTTTCATTGTAGGAGGTATTATACGTAATCTAAAGATGACTTAAATATATGGGGAAATGTGCGTAGGTTATATGCAAATACTACCCCATTTTATATAAACGACTTGAGCATCCAAGGATTTTGGTGTCTGCGGAGGGTCTGGAACCAATCCCCGTGGATGCCAAGGGTGGACTGAATTTTCCAGCTTTTGCTAGACCGTAGCTTTCACCAGACCTTAGCTTTCAGCAGATTTTCAGGACAATGTGATCCAAAAATACTTTAAAACCTTTAAGATGTTCAAGAAAGATGCTGTGTTAGTCTGCACAGCCTGCCACAATAAGATACCACAGATTGGCTGGCTTAAATAAGAGAAGTTTATTTACTCACAGTTCTGGAGGCTGGAAGTCCAGGATCAAGGTGTTGGCAGGTTTGGTTTCTCCTGAGGTCTGTCTCCTTGGCTTGTAAACGGCCACCTCTTCGCTGGGTCCTCACGTGGCCTTTTCTCTGTGCACCTGCATCCCTGGTGTCCCTTCTTACAAGGACACCAGTTGGCTGGACTATGGTCCCACCCTGATGGTCTCATTTAAACTGGTCCCTGTCTGCAAGTACAGTCACATTCTGAGGTACTAGAGCTTAGAGCTTCAACTTAAAATTCTGGGGGAACACAGTTCAGCCCATGACAAGTGTTGAAGACAAATCAGTGTCCAACAGAGGCTTTCTCTGTCATGGTCTGAGTTTTGAGAATCTGGCAGAGGCCTGGATTACTGGGTGACAGATTCCCCAGGATGTCACTAGAGCAGTGGCTCCAAAGTAGGGGGCAGCTGGGGATCCAGGACAGAGTTGCCAGATAAAATACAGGATGCCCAGTTTAATTTGAATTTTGGATAAACAACAATTTTTTAGTACTTACACTAAAAAAACACTACTCATTGTTTATCTGAAATTCAAATTGAACTGGGTATCCTGTATTTTTGTTTACTAAATTTGGCAACCCTAACCTGGGGAGAATACAAAAGAGCTTCTCCTTATAGATATTTATTATCAAACAAATGAAAATGCTGGTTTTGTTAATAATACATTAGACACAGAGTGATAGTAATACATGCAGATACGGTATGAATCAATAAAGTTATTCATGTGGGTATGGGTTCAAAGTGTTTTGCTGATAGGGTGCATGAACAGAAATTTGGGGACTGGCCGTGGACTGATAAGTATTGAATCCGGGTGACGGGTACGTTGGAGTTGGAGACTTTCCGAAACGGAAGTAAAAACAAACAAGCAGCGGGGACGCTGCTGCAAAGCCTCCTGCGGTCAGGCGAGGTGGGGGGGCCTGGGTGTGGAGAGGCCTGAGACTGCAGCACCTCTGTGTCCTCAGGCGCCTGGCCAAGTCCACCCTCCTGCTGGTCCCCCTCTTCGGAGTTCACTACATAATCTTTGCCTTCTCCCCGGAGGATGCCATGGAGATGCAGCTGTTCTTTGAATTGGCCCTTGGCTCATTCCAGGTAAGTTCCAGACTGTGACTTTACGGTGGGAAGAGGTGTTCTCTCTCTCCTGAGAGAAAAATGGAGAGGCCGAAAGCCAGATCTTCCCGGAGGCAGAGGGATGCCTCATTTGGCAGAGACCCCAAGAGACACAGGGGCAGGACCTCACCGTGCTGTGTGACCCTCAGTGGGACCCAAGTTCCCCACCAGTCACATGGGGGTGGGAGATGCAAGTAAGGAGAGAGAGACTGACTCCAGGGAAGACAAAGGGAACATAACCCAGCACACACGATCACACAAGTCTCAGCAATTAGAGTCAAAATAATGTAACCGCAGAGGGCTCGGGCTCAGCCATCAAGGAGTAGGACAGGAAGACGAGCGTAGTGGGGGCGTGGGCTGGAGGTGGAAGGCTGTGCGAAAGAATGATAGCCTCATCTCCACACTGGGAAGTCCATAGAAACTGCCCCAAGCTGAAAAATTCAGAAGTAGCAACATCAGCATATAATTGAGAATCAGTCAAGAGAGTTGCAAGTCGTTGCCTCTGAGGAACAGGAAATGGGGGCAGCGGTGTCAGGAGCTTACTGTTTTTTCTTTTCTTTTTTTTTGTGACAAGAGACATTTGCCTCTTTGAAACCAATTACATACACAATTTACTGAAAATAAAAGCCAACTTTAAAAAAAGAAAACAAGGGGAGGGGAGAAACCACCTACCTTCTAATTCAACAAGATGTTGTAAAGTTAAAAAATATAGTAAGCCTGTTTGGACAGAAGGGGCTTTTAACATGAATCCCAAACTTCACAGTGTTATTTGCTTATTTGCTCATAATTATCTCCTTCCAAAAATAATATGATGTAGCTTTCAGGGAAAACATACAAAGGACAAAAGAATAAGTAGATTGGATCAGCGAATAGAGAAAATAAAGCCAAAACTGAGTTCATACACAGAAACAAATTTCATGAAATTTTCTGAATGTGGCAGAGGTGTGTCAGAAATTTGGTTTGGAGCTTCCCAGTAGCCAAAGCAAAGACAGAAACACACTCTGTTTCAAGATTTAGATGAAAACAGGCTAGTCCCTAGGCAGAGGCCTGAGTGAACTCTCTCCCAGTGGGTTTTCCGGAAGGAGCCAGGCTGTCCTCAACAACACTGACCATCCCACAGTCTTCCTCACCTGGGCAGGCCACGGCCGCCCTCATTCCCGGAGTTCTGTTTGGGACGGGTGTGCCCAGGGCGGTCCTCCCGTCACGCTCCTTTTCCAGGGAGGACGCGTCACTGGGAGCACGTTCCTGAGTGGGGTCTGGCCCTAAGCCGCGTCCTCAGACCCCCCCCCAGGGCTGTCCCCTTCACTCTCACAGAGCCTCTTCGCCCAGAGGCCCCGGCCAGCCCCCCAGACCCACAGAGCACCTAGTTTCCTGTGTAATCCGTGATCTTTTCCTCTGGGCCAGGAAGCTTCCACGTAACGTGCGGGAGGCTGGGCTCACCATGGCCCCTTTAGCAGGTGGGGGGGTCCAGGTACAGATGGGTGGAAGGTCATGACCCGGTCAACAGAAGTGGGTAGTGACCCCGCTGAGGACCTGGAGACCCAGGTGTCATCCTGTGTGGAAGGGGACCTCCTGTCTCTGGAGCTGGGCTTGCGGCTGGGGCTGCAGTCTGCTCGTGAAGGCCATTCACCTCTTCTCTGGGGAAATGCTTGTTAAGAGGAAACCAAAGCACTTTCCTAAATGTTCCCATAGAAATGTTTACAGAGAAAAAGGATCTTTAAGACTTCTTTCAAAAAAAAGAACCACTGTTCAAATACAAACATATCATTTTATTATATATTATACATTTATACTGTATGCATATTTTTTAAATTTTGTATTATGGAAAAAATTTTCCATAATACAAAAGTGAAGTGGACGATATAATGAACCTCCTTGTGGCCCTTACTCTTTCATGGCCTGTCCTGTTTCACCTTTACCGCCTCCCACCCTCATCATTTTAAGCAACCCCAAGCCGTCTTTGTATTTCAAATGTAAATATTTTAGCATGTATTTCTAAAAGGCGAGAGCTTAAAGAACACACACAGAACCATAATGCCATGATCCCTCTCATATATTTCTAAAAACGAAAGTTTATTAGCTCCTCCTAATTGTAGAAATACTTGCTTATTGAGGAAAATTTGGAAAATAAGGAAAAGAAAAAGGAAAATCCATCCATAATCTCATAACCCGATATAATGACCTCTGTTAAAATGTCAGTGTGTTTACTTCTGTCTCTTTTCTATCCAAGAAGACACACACACGTACACACATGTACAGACACAAAATTGAGATCAGGACGTGTGGTTTTATATCCTCCTTGTTCTGTTTACTTCTTTATCATTCCATCATGAACGTTTCTCCTGGTCATTAAAATTCTTCAAAGATTGCATATTCTTTATAATTTTTTTAATATATTTTTGGCTGCATTGGGTCTTTGTTGCTGCTCACGGGCTTCCTCTAGTTGCGGTGAGCGGGGGCTACTCTTCGTTGCAGTGCACAGGCTTATTGCTATGGCTTCTCTTGTTGCAGAGCCAGGGAAGTCCAAGACTGCATACTCTTAATGATTGTATACAAACCGTGGAATTTCTGAAGCTTGCTGGCTGAGGCAGGCTGCCCTCTGCATACCTGGGGCACATCTAACGAGCCCTCACCCAGGACTGCCCCCACCTCAACAGTGAGACTGTGTCTCCGGACCTTTGAGGTTGGGGCAGCCCTGGTCCTGTGAGGTGGCAGCAGCCTGACCACCAGCTCGCGGCCTGGCGACCCGGGACTCAGTCCCTCACCTGTGAAGCAGGGGTCCTACCCACCCATATCCTAGGGCTCTGCAAGGATTGAATGAAGCACCTGGAAACCAGAAGCCCAAAATTACACAGGCTAAGCTGCGCCCCAAACCCAGCTCACGTTTATTTCAAAGCCCGACTTTCACACCCTCTGGCGGCGGCTCCTAATCAATGGTGCCCCTTTGAACCATCTTTCAGAGCTGCTGATGGTCTCACCCCAGACATTTGGAGTTGGGCCACAGAGTGCACCCTGGGCCAGAGCTCCCAGGTGATTCTAACGTGTGGCAAAACTTGAAAACCGCTACCTTGAGGCCGTGTTCCTGCCCCACTCCCGTGGTCCCCATTCCATGTGGCATCAACCACAACTGAGACTCTTAGAGCAGATCCTTCTAGTTTGTAACTCTTGTTAAAACACCAGGACTGGTTAAGAATCCACCTGCCAATGTAGGAGACACGGGTTCGAGCCCTGGTCCGGGAAGATCCCACATGCTGTGGAGCAACTAAGCCCGTGTGCCACAACTACTGAAGCCCGTGCGCCTAGAGCCCGTGCACTGCAAAGAAGACCCAATGCAGCCAAAAATTTTTTAAAACTAAATAAATTAAAAAACAAAACAAAAAACCACCAGGACTCCTGAGCAGTCGTGTGGATGAAGCCCACCATAAACAGGCTGGTTCATCCCTCTCTGGGGTCCTGTCCATGTCCTAAGTAGCTAGGGGCAGGCCTGGCTGGCACTGGGAGGAGGTTCTGTGGCACCCAGGCCTCTGTGGGGAGCCTGAGGGCAGGGGCTTGTTAGGAAGGACAGGCTGGCCCTCGGAGGGCCCTGAGGTGAGCAGGGCATCCGGAATGGGAGACCCTGCTCATAGCTCACGGTTCCACGCAAACCTCTTCGGCTCAGATCCTGCATCTCAGCCCGCAGCCCTGCCTGGCAGGCTCCACGCCAGGATTCCGGGGGTGCCACTGGGAAGAGAGGAGCTCCGGATGCTAGGGTGGGAGGGTCCTGTTAGGCACAGATCCCCACCATCCCAGGGAACCTAAAGCATACGTAGCCTTGAGGTCTCTGACCTGGACATGAGGGGCCTCATGCCCCACTGTTGGCTGGCCGGTACCTGCCTGCGGCCTGCACGCCGGCTGTTCTGACCACATGGCTACACGTCTGTCTTTCAACTTGATTAGCTGGCCCTGTGTAAACCTCTCCAGATTTCCAGCTGTCTTGCAGATGAGCCCACCCAGGCCCAGGGGCTCCCATGGGCTGCCCCACCCGCTGAGCTCAGGCGGATGGGCATGGCTCGGGTGCCATTGCTCCTGCCTCTCCCAGATGGCCTGCCTCACCGGTGACCTGCCTGGTCCCTGTGGCCTGCACTTAATGTAACTGACACCACCCTGGTGCAGGGGCCCTCCCTGGACACGGGGGCGGTCCTTGCCCCCAAGGGTGTCAGTCTGTGGGTGATGCCAGCACAGCTAGGGGCACTGAGGGCCGGGAGAGGAAGCCTCCACTTCCCCGGGAGGGGGAGAGGCACGAGGAGGCTCTGCAACAGCTGTGGGGAGCAGTGAGCTTGGGGCTGGTGATGAGAGGCCCCAGGCATGTAGGAGGCTGGGTGCTGGGCCCGCACTCATCCCGTTGCCCTGCTTCCGTGGGGCCTGGTTGTGGCCGTTCTCTACTGCTTCCTCAATGGGGAGGTGAGTGTCCTGGGCTGCCCGGGTGCAGGGGAGCTCCCTCACAGTCGTACCTGGAAGGGGTGGTGGGGAGTGGGGTGTGGCGTTGGTGGGGGAGGCTGGGCCCTCCTGGCTTGGGCCTGTCTTCCGGGAGTCTGCGCTCACCTCCTGGGGGCCCCAGGATCGCCTGCAGGCCTTGTTAAAACAACTGCTGGTTCCTACCCTGTCTCTAAACCAGCAAAAATAGGTTCCGGCAGTCCGGGCTGGAGGCTGAGAACGTCTTAACTAGCACTCCAGGTGATTCTTATCCTTGGGCACGTTCAGGAAATGGGGGCAAGTGCAGGTGCCCCAGCCCTAACCGAGGCTGATGACTGTCTGCTTCCTCGATGGGTGACGCCGGTCACCGCCCTGCTCTGGGCCTCAGGCCTCTCACCTGTAAAATGAGTGACTCAGGTGAAACGTTTGCTGCTCCATCCTCTGAGACCTCCAAAGAGTGTGACTCCTGGCAGGGTGGGGGTCTGCGCCCTTAGCTTGAGGTCTCCGCCCTGCCCAGAGCACTGCCGGGAAGTGAGGCTTCTGGCACAGAGGCTGCGCAGTTGACGTTAGTTAGATGCGGTGTTGCCCCACTTGAATGGGAGTCGAGATGGTAAATCTATGAGCGGCCTGCAGGAGGGGGAGGCATGCCCGCTGGGCAGACGTGGCAGAGCCCGAACGAGGCCCCAGGGGAGCAGGACCCTGGGCAAGGGTCATCTTTCCCTCCGGGTGACGGCTGGTCTCTGGGGGCAGGTGCCGTTGGAGGTTCAGAAGAAGTGGCGGCAGTGGCACCTGCGTGAGTTCCCACTGCACCTGGTGGCCCTCGGCTCCTTCAGGAGTGGCACCAAGGCCAGCCCCTCGGAGCAGAGCCGGGGTACCTGCAGGACCAGTGTCAACTGAGGCTGGAGCAGGGCCACCCAGACAGGCCAAGATGGGTCCTGAGGGCCGACTGCTGCCCATCTTCCTGCCAGATGCTGTGTGATCGCTCCTGCGACTATAACACCCCTCCTCCGGGCCTGGGGGCGGGGGCGTGGTGGTAATTCCTCAGAACCGAAGGGACCTGGGGCAGGAAGAGGGCCTGGGATTTGGGTCTGTTGAGTTTTCTGGGAAGACTTCAGGGATCCCAGGAGGGGGCAGGGGAATAAACGGTAACTGGGATGAGACTTGATATTTGTCAGCCCTGTCGCCCTTGAGCCTCGAGGTGAAGGATGCTGTCCCCCACCACTTGCTGGAGGACGGGGCTTCCGTGATCCCCCTGCTCCAGTTTTCAGGGACAAGCTTAGCAGAAATTGAGGCCCTTGGCCCTAGGTGGACCCTCCCCACCCCTCGCTGCAACTCACCCACCCAGTAGCTCTTCCCCCAGAGCCTTCTGACAACCAGGTCACAGGGAGCCCAGGAGAGCCCCAGCCCTTTCAGTCGCCCTAGCATGGGATGAGGCACCTGTTCTTCCTGCTTTCAGCTAAGTTATCTGCAGTACAGCAGGAAATGGGGCAGAATCCCATTAGACAGAAGAGAAACTGGTTCACCAAGGTCCTGTGACTTGACGAAGATACTCAGCAGGGAACTGACAGCTCCGTCCAGGACTTCTGGTTTCAAATCCCCAGGTACCAAGGCTGTCTGTCCACAGCTCCATCCGGAAAAACGCCCCTGCCGCCGTTTTGCCGCGGCCGGGCGCCAGAGCGGGATCGAGGGCCCAGGCCGCTTCCCCGGGCCTGCCGGCCACCTGGGGCGGGGTCCTGAGCTCGGACGGTGGCGTGGGGGCAAGGGTGGCGTTGCTGGGTCTAAGGGGCCGTGCCAACTCAATGGTGGCTCCCAGTGGCTTCGGGCCAGCTGCTGTCGGGCAGGAGGGCCGGGCCGGTCTGCGTCTGGGCTGCGCCTAGCGCAGCGTGGGCCGGCAGGTGGGATGCCCAAGGGACCGCGGGCCCCGGGCCCTGAAGCCTCCGGGGCCACGTCCCTGTGACCTGCCTGCGGGATGTGGGGCAGGGCGCCAAGCGCCGAAAAGTTTGCTGTGTCCCGCTCGCCCTGGGCTGGGTGGTCGCCAACTCCTCCGCCACCCTCCAGTACCCGAGACCTCCCTTCCCCTGCCCAGGTGGGCGGCGGGGCCATGCACGGGAGGGCGGGCCGCTGGGCTGGCGGTAAGGCCCAAGCGCCTGCTAAGCTGCGCCTCAAGAGCAGCCTGCGACCCCACCAGTGTCTACGGTTAAACCACCCTAGACGGGCCCAATCTCGTCTCGATCTCGGAAGCTAAGCAGGGTCGGGCCTGGTTAGTACTTGGATGTGAGACCTCCTGGACGGGAGAGCTCCTGGGAACACCGGGTGCTGTAGGCTTTTTGCTTCCCGCTCCGCCTTCTCCTTTTGTCGCCTGCGGCGGCGGCGTCCGTCTCCGCCCACGGCGGGTACCGCTGCAGGCCCCACCTCCTCAGACCCCTCCCACCACAGCAAGCGTCTGATGGGGCGCTCCCCGCCTGCCTGACCGGCCAGGCGGCCAGAAGGCGTCCCTGGAAGGCAGCGGCACACCAGAGGCTCCGGGGGCGGCCCGACGCCGCCCAGACATGGCCGCGGACCCGGCTGCCGTCCCTGCGGCCCGCGAGCCCCGCGACCTGCACCTGGCCGCAGCCACTGGAGCCCAGCCCCGGCGCCGCCACCAGTCTTCCGGTGTGTCTCTCCACAGCTCCATCCGGAAAAAGCCCACCCTCCGCCGTTTCGCTGTGGCCGCGGTCGGGAGCGGGATCGAGGGCCCAGGCCGATTCCTCGGGCCTGCCAGCCACCTGGGGAGGGGTCCTGAGCTCAGACGGTGGCATCGGGGCAAGGGTGGCGTTGCTGGGTCTAAGGGGCCATGCCAACTCAATGGTGGCTCCCAGTGGCTTCGGGCCAGCTGCTGTCGGGCAGGAGCGCCGGGCCGGTCTGCGTCTGGGCTGCGCCTAGCGCTGCGTGGGCCGGCAGGTGGGATGCCCAAACGACCGCGGGCCCCGGGCCCTGAAGCCTCCGGGGCCACGTCGCTGTGAGCGACCTGTGGGATACGGAGCGGGGCGCCAAGCGCCGAAAAGCTTGCTGTGTCCCGCCCGCCCTGGGCTGGGTGGTCGCCAACTCCTCCCCCACCCCCGGGTACCCGAGACTTCCGTTCCGCTGCCTAGGCAGGCGGCGGGGTCCTGCCGGGGCAGGCGGGCCGCTGGGCTGGCGGTAAGCCCCAAGCGCCTGCTAAGCTGCGCCTCAAGAGACAGCCCGCGACATTACCAGTGTTTACGGCCAAACCACCCTAGACCGGCCCGATCTCGTCTCCATCTCGGAAGCTAAGCAGCTTTGGGAATGGTTAGTACTTGGATGGTGAGACCTCCTGGACAGGAGAGCTCCTGGGAACACTGGGTGCTGTAGGCATTTTGCCTCCCGCTCCGCCTTCTCCTTTTGTTGCCCGCGGCGGTGGCGGCTCTCTCCGCCCCCGCCAGGTACCGCTGCAGGCCCCATCCAGTACATGGATGTCTTTCCATTTATTTGTGTCTTCTTTGATTTCTTTCCATAAAGTCTTGTAGTTTTGGTTGTACAGATCTTTCACTTTCATGGTTAAATTTATTCCTAGGTATTGTTATGTTTGATGCTATTGTGAATCTTTCTGTGAGTTTTCTTTAATTCTTTTTCAGATGTTTCATTGTTAGTTTATAGAAAAGCAACTGATTTCTGTGCATTGATTTCATATCCTGCAAATTTACTGAATACATTGATTACATCCAACAGATTTTTAGTTGAGTTGGAATTTTTAATATATAAGATCATAGCATCAGCCAATTAGCAAAAATTTACTTGTTCTTTTCCAATTTATATGTCTTTTATTTCTTTGTCTTGGCTGATTTCCGTAGTTAGGACTTCCAGAATTATGTTGAATAAGAGTAGAGAGAGTCAGCACTCTTATCTTGTTCCTGATCTTAGAGGAAAAGCTTTCAATTTCTGTCCATCGAGTATGATGTTTGCTCTGTGTTTGTTGTATATGTCCTCAATATGTTGAGGTGTGTTCTTTCTATCCCCAGTCTGTTGAGGGTTTTTATCATGAAGCGATGTTGTATTTTATTAAAAGCTTTTACTGCGTCTATTGAAATGATCATATAACCTTTATCTTTCACTTCTTTTTTTTTTTTTTTTTTTTTTTACAGTACGCGGGCCTCTCACTGTTGTGGCCTCTCCCGTTGCGTAGCACAGGCTCCCGACGCGCAGTCTCAGCGGCCATGGCTCACGGGCCTAGCCGCTCCACGGCATGTGGGATCTTCCCAGACCGGGGCACGAACGCATGTCCCCTGCATCGGCAGGTGGACTCTCAACGACTGCGCCACCAGGTAAGCCCATGTCTTTCACTTGATTAATGTGGGGTATCACATTTTGATTTGCATACATCAAACACTCCTTGCATCCCAGGGATAAATCCCACTTGGTTATGGTGCATGATCCTTTTCATGTGTTCTTGGATTTGGTTTGCGAATATTTTGTTGAGAGTTTTTGTATCTACGTTTATCAGGGATATTGGTCTATAGTTGTTTTCTTTTAAATTAATTAATTAATTCGGTTGTGCCAGGTCTTAGCTGTGGCTTGCTGGCTACTTAGTTGTGGCATGTGAACTCTTTAGTTGTGGCATGCAAACTCTTTAGTTGCGGCATGCGTGTGGGATCTAGTTCCCTGACCAGGGATCCCGAACCTGGGCCCCCTGCATTGGGAGTGTGGAGTCTTAACCACTGTGCCACAAGGGAAGTCCCTATAGTTTTCTTTTCTCGTGCTGTCCTTATCGGGCTTTGGTATCAGAGCAATGTTTGCATCATAGAAAAAGTTTGGACATGTTTCCTCCTCTTCAAATTTTGGAAGGCTTTAAGAAGGATTGGTGTTAATTTTTCCTTAGACATTTGATAGAATTCACCAGTGAAGCCATCTGGTCCTGAGGTTTTCTGTGTTGAGAGGTTTTAGATTACTGATTCAATCACCTTCCTCACTATTTGTCTGTCAGACTTGCTATTTTTTTTCCTGGTTCAGTCAGTCTTGGTAGGTTGTATGATTCTAGGTAATTACCCATTTCTTGTAGGTCATTTTTTGTTGGCATAAAGATTTTCATAGTAGTTTCTCATGATCTTATGTATTTCTGTATTAACAGTTTAATGTCTCCTCTTTCATTTCTAACTTTGTCTTTTCTCTTTCTTCTTAGTTAATGTAGCTAAAGCTTTCTCGATTTTGTTTATTTTTTATAGAAGATCCCTCCTATTGTTTTCTGCTCTCTATTTTCATTATTTCCACTCTGGGCTTTATTTCCTTTCTTCTGCTAAATTTGGGTTTACTTTGTTGTACTTTTTCTAGTTCCTTGAGGTGTAAAGTTAGGTTGTGTATTTTCTTTTATTTATTTATGTTTAATAAGTTTATTTACTTTATTTATTTTTGGCTGCCTTGGGTATTCATTGCTGCGTTCAGGCTTTCTGTAGTGGCGGCGAGTGGGGGCTACTCTTCGTTGCGATGTGCGGGCTTCTCATTGCGGTGGCTTCTCTTGTTGCAGAGCACGGGCTCTAGGCGTATGGACTTCAGTAGTTGTGGCGCATGGGCTCAGTAGCTGTGGCTCGCGGGCTCTAGAGTGGAGCGCAGGCTCAGTAGTTGTGGCACACGGGCTTAGTTGCTCCGCAGCATGTGGGAATCTTCCCAGGCCAGGGATCGAACCAGTGTTCCCTGCATTGGCAGGCAGATTCTTAACCACTGTGCCACCAGGGAGGCCCCAGGTTGTGTATTTTAGGCTTTTCTAATGTTAATCTGTGAATATTTCTCTATAAACCTCCCTCTGTGGACTGCTAGGGGTGTTGGTAAGTTGTGTTCCTATTTTCATTTGTTTTGAGACTTTCTTTGATTTCTTCTTTGACCCATTGATTTTTTCATGAATGTTTTGTTTAGTTTCCTTTATTTGTGGATTTTCCAGCTTTCCTCCTTGTTGTTGATTCTAGTTTAAATTATCGTGGTTCGAAAGGATACCTGGTATGATTTCAATCTTCCTAAACTTGCTAAGAGTTGTTTTATGTCCTATCATATAATCAATCCTTAGAAACGTGCAGTGTGCACTTAAGAAGAATGTATATTCTGCTGCTGTTGGATGGAATGTCCTATAGGTGCCTGGTAGAGCCATTTGGTCTAATGTATGGTTTAAGTTCATCATTTCTTGCTGATTTTTGGTCTGGATGATCTATCAATTGTTGAAAGTGGGATGCTGAAATACCCTACTATTAATCTTTCTATGTCTCCCTTCATATCTGTTCGTATTTACTTAATGTATTTAGGTGTTCCAGCGTTGGGTGTGTATGTGTTTATTATTATGTCTTTTTGATGGATTGAGTACTTTATCATTTTATTTTTTTAAATAAATTTATTTATTTTTTGCTTCATTAGGTCTTAGTTGCTGTGCTCAGGCTTTCTTTTCAGTTGCAGTGAGCAGGGGCTACTCTCCGTTGCGGTGCGCAGGCCTCTCATTAAGGTGGCTTCTCTTGTTGCGGATCACAGGCTCTAGATGTGCGGGCGTCGGTAGTTGTGGCACATGGGCTCAGTCGTTGTGCCTCGTGGGCTCTAGAGCGAAGGCTCAGTAGTTGTGGCACACGGGCTTCGTTGACCCACTGCATGTGGGGTCTTCCCAGACCAGGGCTCGAAACCACGTCCCCTGCATTGGCAGGTGGATTCTTAACCACTGGGCCACCAGGGAAGCTTTATCATTTTATAATTTTATAAAATTTTATAATCACCTTCTTTGTCGCTTGTTAGTATTTTTGGCTTAAAGTCTATTTTGTCGGATATAAGTGTAGTTTTTCCCACTTTGTATCGGTTTCCAGGTGCATGGAATATAATTTTCTGTCCTTTCACTTTGGTTCTATGTTTGTCCTTAAACCTGAAATGGGTCTTTCTTACAGTTGGGTGTCATTATTTTAAATTCATTCAGCCACTCTGGGACTTTTAATGGTGAAGTCAATCCAGTTACATTTAGAGTAATTATTGATATGTAGGGATTTACTAATGCCAATTTATGAGTTGCTTTCTTGTTGTTTTGTATTTGCATAGTTTCTTTTCCTGTCTTTCTCAGCCTACTTCATAAGTTGCTTAATTTCCCTGGTGGTATGCTCTGTTTCCCCTTTCTTTGCCTTTTGTGGATCTACTCTAGTTTTTAGCTTTGTGGTTATTTTGTGAATTATATAAAACATCTAATAGATAAAATAGTCCATTTTAACCCAGAATTGCCAAAGCAATCCTAAGGAAAAAGAACAAAGCTGGAGGCATAAACTGCCCAGACTTCAGACTATACTACAAAGCTACATTAATCAAAAAGGCATGGCATTGGCACTGGTACAAAAACAGACATATAGATCAATGAAACAGAATAGAGAGCCCAGAAATAAACCCACACTCCTACAGTCAATTAATCTTTGACAAAGGAGACAAGAATGTAAAATGGAGAAAAGACAATCTCTTCAGCAAGTGGAGTTGGGAAATCTGGACAGCCACATGCAAATCAATGAAGTTAGAACACTCCCTCACACCATACACATAAATAAACTCAAAATGGCTTAAAGACTTAAGTATAAGTCATGATCCCATATAACTCTTAGAAGGGAACACAGGCAAAACATTCTCTGACATAAACTGTAGCAATGTTTTCTTAGGCCAGTCTACCAAGGCAATAGAAATAAAAGCAAAAATGAGCAAATGGGCAATCAAACTTAAAACCTTTTTCACAGCAAAGGAAACCATTAACAAAAAGAAAAGACAATATACGGACTGGGAGAAAACGTTTGCAAATGATGCAACCGACAAGGGATTAATTTCCAAAATATACAAATAGCTCCTACAATTCAATAACAAAAAACAAATAACCCAATTGAAACATGGGCAGAAGACATAAATAGACAATTCTCCAAAGAAGACACACATATGGCCAATAGGCACACGAAAATATGCTCAACATAGAATAACTTATAATGGAAAAGAAACTGAAAAAGAGTATCTATTTATAGGTTTGTAATGTTGTCAGCTAGTTTTCTTGGCCATGCCATGTGGCTTGTGGAATCTTAGTTCCTTGACTAAGGATGAAACCCGGGACCACGGCAGTGAAAGCACCAAGTCCTAACCACTGGACTGCCAGGGAATTCCCTCAGCTACTGTTTCTTTAAAGAAACTATCTGCCCCCTTCTTCCTCTCTTCTTCTGGAATCCCAGGTAGTTGGATATTTGCCTTTCTGAAGGAAACCAATGGCTCTCTCAGGCTTTCTTCACTCTTAGGAAATCTTAGTTCTATTCCTCTTCTAACTGTATTCTTCCTACGGTTGTATCCTCCAGGTCACCCATTCTTCCACCTGGTCTGCCTTGCCGCACATGCTGTCCATTGCATTCTTCATCTCATTCATTCATTGAGTCTTTCAGTCCACAGTATTTTTATAATTTCAAAATCTTTGGTAAGGAAATCCTTCTTTTCCTTACATTTATATTTATTACCGGGTTTACTGAATTGCCTTTTTGAGTTTTCTTGTAGCTTGTTGAATTTCTTCTTAATAGGTATTTTGAATTCTTTATCAGTTAGATCATAATATTCCATGCCTTTGTGTTCAGTTGCTGGAGAATTTTCTCTTTGCGATAACATATTTCCCTGGGTTTTCGTAGTGTTTAAATGCATGCAACTGTGCGTTCACATTTGAAGTAGCAGACACCCTTCTTAGGTAAGGATTTATGTTTACTTTGGTTCTTACAATGGACCAAGTGGGCTATTAGAAACATTTATTTTGTATTCCAGAAGGTGGCACTGTAGGTCAAGTTTGTGGTTTCTCCCTTGCCCACTGATTGCAGCCTGTTTTCTGAGCAAGCTCCCCGTCTCCTGGATGCGTCTCTACGGAGGCACTAGGGGTGCACACACAAGCTGGCATCAGAGTCGGGGGAGGCGTGGGGTTAGCAGTGAGGCTTTGGGGACGTCTGCAGCCCGGGTGGGAGACTCTGGTGTGGGGTAATCCAAGCCTAGTGGGCAGATCCCATGCTGACTTCTGAAGCAGACAGCAGGAACCTGCTCCTATAATGTTCTAACATTCCTACCTTCTTTCTTTCCTTGCTGTTTCCACCGCCCAGTCATGGAGGTCCCTCCTCGGAGACCCGGGTGCTGCTGGAGACAAACAGGTTTCTGCAGCCGTGACCTGTACAGCTGGGTAGCTGTGCGGTTACCACTTTCCACATTCTCCTTGGGAGAGGTCACAGTTCCTGCCACCCAGGCAGCACTGTCCTGGGAAGGGGGACGTTCTGGCTTAGTCCTCCCTCTCCTGATGTCCCCATCTGTCTGTTCCACGCCAGTGGCCTGCCCGACTCTCTCTCCAGGCAGGCTGGGCTTGTACAATCTTTCTTGCCTGTGAGTATCTGCCCAGGTCAGAACTCTACAGTGAGTGATGGTTCTCTGACTCCTTGGATCCACAGCCCTTACCAAGGCCTTATTTGTTTATTTGTGGATATATATTTGAATAGCCCTCTGAGTCCCTTTGCCTAGAGTGCTCAGCACTTTTTTTCCTTTATGTCTATCTAATTAGTTGTTTACAAAGTGAGGTGGGGACAAAGGAGGAGTGACTTCCGCTTTTATGAGCAGACGTCACTGCCTAGAAATCTATACATTCACATTTATTTATACTTCTGCACAAAATCAAGTATAGTTCTGAGTTGCTCACTTTTGGAGAGTGACAAAACTCCAAACTCACAGCTCTTTCCCCCTTCCTTGTGTTACAAACCTGAAAACCCCAAAGGATGATGCAGGAGACAATGACATTCTTGGGTGTGATTTGGTTGCTTTCAAATCCCTGTTCCAACACTTACTAAAGAGTAACCTTAGAAAGATTATATCACCTGTTTGGTTTTTTTTGTTTTTGTTTTTTTTTTTTGCTATGCGGACCTCTCACTGTGTGGCCTTTCCTGTTGCAGAGCACAGGCTCCGGACGCGCAGGCTCACTGGCTATGGCTCACGGGCCCAGCCGCTCCGCGGCATGTGGGATCTTCCCAGACCGGGGCACAAACCCTTGTCCCCTGCATCGGCAGGTAGACTCTCAACCACTGCACCACCAGGGAAGCCCTATATCACCTCTTTACGTCTTGGTTTACTCATCTGAAAAATGGAGCTGATAATAATGATTCTTACTTAGGAGAGAATAAATGTTCATCATTATAATGATCATCAGGATCATCATCATTATTCCATCTTTTTTTCCCCTCCTTGGGCTGCACCACGTGCCTTGCAGGATCTCAGTTCCCCGTCCAGGGATTGAACCTGGGTTACAGCAGTGAAAGCATGGAGTCCTAACCACTAGTCAACCAGGGAACTCCCTGCATTTTTTAAAGAGTTACACAGAATTCCGTCGTGTAGACATAAAGTTGTTACTGAACAACCGTGTGCCTGACGCACTGTGAAGTGAAAGGTCTCGGAGTTTGGAGCAGAGAAAGGTTTATTGCAGGGCCAAGAAAGGAGCTGGTGGCTTATGCCCCCCAAACCCCAAGCTCCTTGAAGGGTTTCAGCAAAGCACATTTAAAGGCAAGGTGAGGGAGGGGTGTGGTTGGTTGTTGCAAATTTCTTGGTGTTGTAATCCTTTGTTCTTGCGGCTGTCCACGTGGGTCAGGTCACAATATTCCTGTAAACCTCTAACAAGACAAATGTTATTCTCTGTTCTGCAACTTTTTATCTCTATATGAATGGAAAGGAGTTAATGCCCTTAAAGGTCAGAGTCTTGAGAATGGGCTATCCTATGTATTTCAGGCTATAGGCAACATTCTTTTATAAAAGGTGCAGAGCCAGCATGACTAAGCACAGGAAAAGGAACAGATCTAATATGGAGTCAGATTTGTTCTTTCCCATTACAAAGTTATATATCTATTCAATGCTCCATAAAGTTCCATTTAAATGCAGTGCTCAAACTATTTTGCCAGCATGTAAGAGGATGCTAAGATGAAAAATTTCACTGAGAGGCTATCTCTCTCCATATATATACCTATCTCTCTGTCTGTCTATCCATCCATCTTATCTATCTATCATTTATCAAATACCATAGTGAACTGACCATCCTAGGTGTATGAATTAGCTACTGTTGCATAACAAATTACCCCAAAATTGAGTGGTTTAAAATACGAGAATTGGGCTTCTCTGGTGGCGCCGTGGTTAAGAATCTGCCTGCCAATGAAGGGGACACGGGTTCAAGCCCTGGGATGGGAAGATTCCACATGCCTCAGAGCAACTGAGCCTGTGGACCACACTACTGAGCCTGTGCTCTGGAGCCCACGAGCCACAACTACTGAAGCCTGCGGGCCTAGAGCCTGTGCTCTGCAACAAGAGAAGCCACCACAATGAGAATCCTGTGCACTGCAATGAAGAGTAGCCCCCGCTCACCACAACTAGAGAAAGCCCGCACACAGCAACAAAGACCCAACGCAGACAAAAATAAATAAATTTATATAAAAAGAAAAAAAATGAGCATTTATTATCTAACACATTTTCTTGGGACAGAAATCTAGGTGTGGCTTAGCTGGGCCCTTTGGCTAGGGGTCACTCACAGGCTGCAGTATCTAGCGGCTCACCTGGGGATAGGGTTTCCTTTAAGCTCATTCATGGGGCCACCAGCAAGATCTAGGTCCTCTCAGGCTGTTAGACTGAGGGCCTAGCTCCTCACTGGCTGTGGTGGGAAATCACCTTCGGTTCCTTGGCTCACAGGTCTCTCCTTAGGGCACCTGGCTTCCCCTGAGTGAGCAAGAAGGGACAGAAAGAGAGCAAAGTGTGTGAGGCGAATGTCACACTGTTTCATAGGTTGATTTCAGAAGTAACATCCACTACTTTTGCTGTGTTCTATTTGTTAGAAATAAGTCACTGGGTCCAACCCACGCCAAAGGAGAGGGAGTCACACAAGTGTGTGAAGAAGAGGAGGTGGGGATCACTGGGAGCCAACCTAGAAGCTGCTTCTCACGCTCGGAACTTGCAAAAATGAAGCAACTCAAAACTACTCTCACGATTGTTAAATCCATCATCTTCATTGAAGGAGTAAGAGGATCAGGTTCCATCAATTGCTGAGTGTACCAAATCTCTTTATGCTTTTGCACTTGTTTATTTTCTCTAGTAGAGCTGTCAATTTTTGCCTTATATATTTTGAATATAAGTAACTAGGTAAATCTGGAATTGTTTTATCTTTCATTAGAGTTCAGTCTGCTGTCATTATGAAGTAACTCTTTTTTTCTAGCATTCTTTTTGCTTTAACAGATATTTTGCTATATTTAAACTAAATAACCAACAAGGACCTACTGTAAAAACAATATTTAAAATTAAAAATTTTAAAAACAAAACAAGAAAACATATTTTAATATGGCTTATATAGTTTTTGTTTAGTTAGTGTTTGCACAATATATATTTTCTACCTTTTTAATTTCAACTTTCCAGTTTTAGGGTGTTTTTTTGTAAACAGCATATTATGTATATCTAGGTCTATGTTTTTAATGCAGCCTGAGCCTGAAAATCTTTGTTTTCTCACAAGCATTTAGTTCACTTTATTTTATTTATTTTAAAAATTTTATTTCTTTATTTATTTTTGGCTGCAGCGGGTCTTCATTGCTGTGCACAGGCTTTCTCTAGCTAAGGTGAGGGGGGGCTACTCTTCGTTGTGGTGCGTGGGCTTCTTACTGCGGTGGCTTCTCTTGTTGCGGATCACGGGCTCTAGAGGGCAGGCTTCAGTAGTTGTGGTTCACAAGCTCTAGAGCTCAGGCTCAGTAGTTGTGGTGCACGGGCTTACTTGCTCCATGGCATGTGGGATCTTCCAGGACCAGGGCTTGAACCCATGTCCCCTACATTGGCAGGCAGATTCTTAGCCACTGTGCCACCAGGGAAGTCCATAGCTCACTTTAATTTAATGTGTTTATTAATACTTTATGATATTTTTATACATTTATTTATTTATTTTGGCTGCATTGGGTCTTTGTTGCTGCAAGCAGACTTTCTCTAGTTGTGGTTAGTGGGGATAACTCTTTGTTGTGGTGCAAGGCTTCTCATTACAATGGCTTCTCTTGTTGTGGAGCATGGGCTCTAGGTGCACAGGCTTCAGTAGTTGTGACACTTGGGCTTCAGTAGTTGTAGCTCATGGGCTGTAGAGCACAGGCTCAGTAGTTGTAGCGCACGGGATTAGTTGCTCTGCGATAGGTGGGATCTTCCTGGACCAGGGCTTGAACCTGTGTCCCCTGCATTGGCAGGCAAATTCTTCACCACTGTACCACCAGGGAAGCCAATACTTTATTAATACTTGAGTATTTATTAATAATTTACTGTATTGACTATGTATTTATTATTTGTTCTGCTAGTCTGTGTTCCTTTTTTGTTCCTTTCTTGCTTATTTTGGATCAATTAAATATATTTCCGTTTTCTCCCTATGTTATATTAGAGAATATATACTCTTAAAAATTGAGGTAGAATTCAAATACCATAAAATCCACAATTTAAAAATGTACAGTTCAATGATTTTTAGTATATTCACAAGGTTTTGTAACCATCACAATTATCTAATTCCAGAACATTTTCATCACTCCAAAATAAAACCCTATACCAGTTAGCATTCATTCTCCATCCTCCCCCACCCAGTTCCTAGCAAGCACTAATCTATTTAAAAAGTAGATTTATGTGGATTTGCCTATTCTGGACATCGATATATAAATGTATAGAATCATACAATATGTTGCCCTTTGTGTCTGGCTTCTTTTGCTTAGCACCGTATTTTCAAAGTTTATCCACATTGTAGCATGTATTAATACTTCATTCCTTTTTATTTCCATATAATATTTCTTTGTTAGGCTATACCTTATTTTGTTTATTCATTCCTTAGCTGATGGTCATGTGGAAGATTTCCACTTTATGTCTCTTATGAATAGTTCTGCTATAAACACTCATGTTCAATTATTTATCTGTTTTGAGTTCTCTTGGGTATATAACTAGGCGTTGGATTGCAGCATTATAAGGAAATCCCACATTTAACTTTGTGAGGAACTGTCAAACTATTTTCTACAATGGCTGCACCAATTTACATTCCTATCAGCAATGTAGGAGGATTCCAATTTTTCCACATTATCATGAACATTTCTTATTTTCCATTTTTTCTTATTATAGCCATCCTTCTGGTATGAAGTGGTAACTCATTTTGTTTGATTTGCATTTCCCTAATGATTAATGATGCTGAACATCTTTTCATATAAATTGGCCATTTGTTTATCTTCTTTGGAGAAATGTCTATTCAGATCCTTTGCCTATTTTAAATTAGTTGTCTTTTTATTGTTGAGTTGAAGAGTTTTTTATATTTTCTGGACACTAGTCCCTTATCACACATGTAATTTCCAAATATTTTTTTTCCATTCTGTATGTTCTCTTTTCATTTACTTGGTAGTGTCCTTTGAAACACAGAGACTTTTAAAATTTTGATGAAGTTCAATTTATATATTTTTCTTTGGCTGTGTATGCTTTTAGTGTACTATCTAAGAAATCATTACCTAATCTAAGATCATGAAGATTACACCAATGTTTTATTCTAAGAGCTTTATAGTTTTATTTATTATATTTATGTTTTTGATCAATTTTAAGTTAATTTTTATGTATGGTGTGAGGTAAGGTCAAAGTTTAATCCTTTCATGTGGATATCCATTTGTGCCAGCATCATTTGTTGAAAAGACTGTTTTCCCCCATTGAATGTCTTGGCATCTTTGTTTAAAGTCATTTGATCATACATGTAGGAGTTTATTTCTGGACTTTCAGTTATATTCCATTGATCTATATGTCTACACTTATGCCAGTGCCACACTTGATTAATGTTGCTTTGTAATAAGTTATTTTATTTATTTATTTTTTACTACTTATTTATTTGGCTGCACTGGGTATTAGTTGCTGCACGCAGGATCTTCGTTGCGGCATGAGGGATCTTTAGTTGCAGCATACGAACTCTTAGTTGTGGCATGTGGGATCTAGTTCCCTGACCAGGGATCGAACCTGGGCACCCTGCACTGGGAGCACAGAGTCTTAGTCACTGGACCACAAGGGAAGTCGCTGTAATAAGTTTTGAAATTGGGAAGTGTGAGCCTTACAGCTTTGTTCTTCACTTTCAAGATTGTTTTCGACATTCTGGGCCCTTTGCCTTTCTGTATGCATTTTTTATCATCTTATCCATTTTGCCAGTTTAACAATGTTAAGTCTTTCAATCTGTAAATGCCTTTTCTTTTTTTTAAATTAATTTATTTATTTTTGGCTGAGTTAGGTCTTTGTTGCTGCACGAGGGCTTTCTCTAGTTGTGGTGAATGGGGGATACTCTTCATTGCGGTGCTCAGTCTTCTCATTGTGGTGGCTTCTCTTGATGCGGAGCGTGGGCTCTAGGCACGTGGGCTTCAGTAGTTGTGGCTCGTGGACTCTAGAGCACAGGCACCATCCCTGGTGGTCTAGTGGTTAGGATTTGGCACTCTCATAAATGTATTTTCATTTATTTACGTCTTTAATTTCTTTCACTAATGTTTTGTAGTTTTGGGTGTACAAGTATTACACTTCTTTGGTTAAATTTATTCCTAAGTGTTTTATTCTTTTTTGATTCTATTGTAAAGGAAACTGTTTTCTTAATTTCATTCTCAGATTGTTTATTGCTAATGTATAGAAATGGAACTGACTTTTGTATGTTTCCCTTGTATCCTGTAAGCTTGCTGAGCTCATTTATTAGTTCTAATAGTCTTTTTGTGGATTCTTTAGTTTATTATATATAAAATTATGTCATCAGCAAATACATTGTTTCCCTTATTCTTCTAAAATCTGGATGTTCTTTATTTCTTTTTCTTGTCTAATTGCCCAGGCTAGAACCTTTAGTACAATGTTGCATAGAAGTGGCAAGAGCAAACATCTTTGTCTGGTTGCTGATTTTATGGTGAAAGCTTTCAATCTCACTATTAACTATGATGTTGGCTGTCGATATCAGGTTGAGGAAATTCCCTTCTACTCCTAGTTTGTTGAGTGTTTTTTTAATTGTGAATGGCTGTTGGATTTTGTCAAATGCCTCTCCTGCATTTACTGAGATGATCATGCGGTTTTATCCTTTATCAATATGATGTATTACATTGAGTGATTTTTGTATGTTGAACCAACCTTGCATTCCTGGGAAAAATCCCATTTGAAGATGGCATGTAATAATTTTTATATTGTGCCATGTTATTTTGTTGAAAAATTTTGCATCTGTATTGTTAGAGGATATTGGTCTATAGTTTCCTTGTCATGTCTTTATCTGATTTTGGTGTTAGGGTAATACTGGCCTCATAGAATAATTTAGAAAGTGCTGCCCCATATTTTATTTTCTGGAAGGGTTTATGAATTATTGGTATTGATCTTTTTTAACCGTTTGATAGATTTTTTCTTCCTTTTTAAAAAAATATTTATTTGGCTGTGCTGGGTCTTAGTTGTGGCACATGGGATCTTTGTTGCCTCATGCAGGATATTCAGTTGTGGCATGCAGGATGGTTTTTTTTTTTTTGCAATATGTGGGCCTCTCACTGTTGTGGCCTCTCCTGTTGTGGAGCACAGGCTCCGGACGCACAGGCTCAGCAGCCATGGCTCACGGGCTCAGCCGCTCCGTGACATGTGGGATCTTCCTGGGCTGGGGCATGAACCCATGTCCCCTGCATCGGCAGTTGGACTCTCAACCACTGCACCACCAGGGAAGCCCTGCAGGATCTTTTAATTGCAGCATGTGGGATCTTTTAGTTGCAGCATGTGGGATCTTTTAGTTGTGGCATGCAGGATCTTTAGCTGTGGCATGTGAACTCTTATTTGTAGCATGTGGGGTCTAGTTCCATGACCAGGGATTGAACCTGGGCCCCCTGCATTGGGAGCATGGAGTCTTAGCCACTGGACCACCAGGGAAGTCCCTCTTCCAATTTTACTGAGATATAATTGATATACAGCACTACATAAGTTTCAGGTGTACAGCGTACTGATTTGACTTACAAGTATCATGAAATGATTATCTGTATCAGTTCATACAGATACAAGATTAAAGAAACAGAAAAAAATTCCCTTGGGGTGTGCGGGCTTCTCATTGCAGTAGCTTCTCTTGTTGTGGAGCATGGGCTTTAGGTGTGTGGGCCTCTAGGTGTAGTTACAGCATGCGTGCTCAGTAATTGTGGCATGTGGGCTCTAGAGTGCACAGGCTTCAGTAGCTGAGGCACATAGGCTCAGTAGTTGTGGCACATGGGTTCTAGGGTGCTCGGGCTTCAGTAGTTGTGGCTTTTGGGCTCTAGAGTGCAGGTTCAGTAGTTGTGGTGCATGGGCTTAGTTGCTCCATGGAATGTGGGGTCTTCCCGGACCAGGGATCAGATGTGTCCCCTGCATTGGCAGGCAGATTGTTAACCACAGCACCACCAGGGAAGTCCCTAGATCTTCTGACCATTTTTTTGGTTTGTTTGTTTTTGTTTCTTAAATTAATTAATTAATTAATTTATTTTTGGCTGAGTTGAGTCTTTGGTGCTGCGTGTGGGCTTTCTCTAGTTGCGGAGAGCAGGGGCTACTCTTCATTGTGGTGTGCGGGCTTCTCATTGCAGTGACTTCTCTTGTTGGGGAGCACAGGATCTAGGCATACGGGCTTCAGTAGTTGAGGCTCACAGGCTCTAGAGGGCAGGCTCAGTAGTTGTGGCGCAGGGGCTTAGTTGCTCTGCAGCATGTGGGATCTTCCCAGACCAGGGCTCAAACCCGTGTCCCCTGCATTGGCAGGTGGATTCTTGACCGCTGCTCCACCAGGGAAGCCCTTCTGACCATTTTCTAATCCAATATTGTTTCGAGTTTTATGAGTTCCTTACCTATTTTGGATATTAACCCCTTATTGTATGTATCATTTGCCTATGTCTTCTCCCATTCAGTAGGTTAACTTTTCATTTTGTTGATGGCTTTCTTCACTCTGCAGAAATTTTTTAGTTTGATGTAGTCTCATTTTTTAATTTTTACTTTTGTTGCCCTTGTTTTTGCAGTCACATGCAAAAAAATCATTGCCAAGGCCAGTGTCAAGGGGTTTACTGCCTATGATTTCTTCTAGGAATTTTATGATTTTAGGCCTCTCATTTAAGTCTTTAATCAACTATGAGGCAGTTTTTGTGTATGGTGTAAGATAGGGGTCCAGTTTCATTCTCCTGCTTGTGGCTGTCCAGTTTTCCCAACACCATTTATTGACAGACTATCCTTGCCCCATTGTATATTCTTGCCCTCTTTATCATAAATTAATTGATTATATGCATGAGTTTATTTCTGGGCTCATTATTTAATTCCATTGATCTTTGTGTCTGTTTTCATGCCAATACCATACTGTTGTTTTGTTTGTTTGTTTTGGTGTTACGCGGGCCTCTCACTACCGTGGCCTCTCCCGCTGCGGAGCACAGGCTCCGGACATGCAGGCCCAGAGGCCATGGCTCATGGGCCCAGCCGCTCCGTGGCACGTGGGATCCCCCCGGACTGGGGCACGAACCCGTGTCCCCTGCATCAGCAGGCAGACTCTCAACCACTGCGCCACCAGGGAAGCCCACCATACTGTTTTGATTACTATAGCTTTGTGATATACTTTAAAATCAGGGTATGTGGTGCCTCCATCTTTCTTCTTTCTCAAGATTGCATTGGCTATTTCAGATCTTTTGTGGCTCCATACAAATTTTAGGATTGTTTGTTCTATTACTGTGAAAAATGTAATGGAATTTTGATAGGGATTGCATTGAATTTGTAGAGTGCTTTGGGTTGACATTTAAACACTTAAAATATATTAATTCTTCTAGCCCATTCTATTTTTTTAACATCTTTATTGGCGTATAATTGCTTTACAATATGTTAGTTTCTGCTGTATAACAAAGTGAATCAGCTATACGGATACATATGTCCCCATATCTCCTCCCTGTTGCATCTCCCTCCCACCTTCCCTATCCCACCTCTCTAGGTGGTCACAAAGAATGGAGCTGATCTCCCTGTGCTATGTAGTCGCTTCCCACTAGCTATCTATTTTAGATTTGGTAGTGTATATATGTCCATGCCACTCTCTCACTTCGTCCCAGCTTACCCATCCTCCTCCCCGTGTCCTGTAGTCCATTCTCTACGTCTGCATCTTTATTCCTGTCCTGCCCCTAGGTTCGTCAGAACCTTTTTTCTTCTTTTTAGATTCTATATGTATGTGTTAGTATAGGATTTTTGTTTTCTGACTTACTTCACTCTGTGTGACAGTCTCTAGATCCATCCACCTCACTAAAGATAACTGAGTTTCTTTTCTTTTTATGGTTGAGTAATATTCCATTCTATACATGTGTCACATCTTCTTTATCCAGTCATCTGTCAGTGAACACTTAGGTTGCTTCCATGTCCTGGCTATTGTAAATAGTGTTACAATGAACATAGTGGTACATGACTCTTTTAGAATTATGGTTTTCTCAGGGTATATGCCCAGTAGTTGGATTGCTGGGTCGTATGGTAGTTCTATTTTTAGTTTTTAAAGGAATCTCCATACTGTTCTTCTTGGTGGCTCTATCAATTTACATTCCCACCAACAGTGCAAGAGGGTACCCTTTTCTCCACACCCTCTCCAGAATTGTTTGTAGATTTTTTGATGATAGCCATTCTGACTGGTGTGAGGTGATAACCCACTGTAGTTTTGATTTCCGTTTCTCTAATGATTAGTGATGTTGAGCATCCTGTCATGTGTTTGTTGGAAATCTGTATATCTTCTCTGGAGAAATGTCTAGTTAGGTCTTCTGCCCATTTTTGGATTGGGTTCTTTGTTTTTTTGATATTGAGCTTCATGAGCTGCTTGTATATTTTGGAGATTAATCCTTTGTCAGTTGCTTCATTTGCAAATATTCTCTCCCATTTTGAGGGTTGTCTTTTCATCTTGTTTATGGTTTCCTTGGCAGTACAAAACTTTTATGTTTAATTAGGTCCTATTTGTTTATATTTCCATTTCTCTAGGAGGTCAGTCAAATAGCCTCTTGCTGTGATTTATGTCATAGACTGTTCCACCTATATTTTCCTCTAAATGTTTTATAGTGTCTAGCATTACATTTAGGTCTTTAATCCATTTAGAGTTTATCTTTGTGTATGGTGTTAGGGAGTGTTCTAATTTCATTCTTTTATATGTAGCTGTCTAGTTTGTCCAGCACCACTTAACTGAAGAGGTTGTCTTTTCTCCATTGTATATTTTTGCCTCCTTTATCAAAGATAAGGTGACCCTATGTGCGTGGGTTTATCTCCGGGATTTCTATGCTGTACCATTGATCTATATTTCTGTTTTGGTGCTGGTACCATACTGTCTTGATTACTGTAGCTTTGTAGTGTGGTCTGAAGTCAGGGAGCCTGATTCCTCCAGCTCCGTTTTTCTTTCCCAAGATTGCTTTGGCTATTCAGAGTCTTTTGTGTTCCATACAAATTGTAAAAATTTGCTCTAATTCTGTGAATAATGCCATTGATACTTTAATAGGGATTGCACTGAAACTGTAGATTGCTTTGGGTAGGATAGTCATTTTCACAATATTGATTCTTCCAATACAAGAACATGGTATATTTCTCCATCTGTTTATGCCATCTGTGATTTCTTTCATCAGTGTTTTATAATTTTCTGCGTATAAGACTTTCACTGCCTTAGGTAGATTTATTCCTAGGTATTTTATTCTTTTTTTTGCGATGGTATATGGGATTGTTTTCTTACTTTCTCTTTCTGATTTTTGTTGTTAGTGTATAGGAAGGCCAGAGATTTCTGTGTATTACTTTTGTGTCCTGCAACCTTGCCAAATTCATTGATTTGTTCTAGTAGCTTTCTGGTGGCATCTTTAGGATTTTCTATATATAGTATCATGTCATCTGCAAACAGTGACAGTTTCACTTCTTCCTTTCCAATTTGTATTCCTTTTACTTTTTTTCCTCTCTGATTCCCATGGCTAGGACTTCCAAAACTGTGTTGAGGAAGAGTGGTGAGAGTAAACATACTTGTCTTGTTCCTGACCTTAATGGAAACGCTTTCAGTTTTTCACCAATGAGTATGATGTTTGCTGTGGGTTTGTCACATATGGCCTTTATTATGTTGAGGTAGGTTCCCTCTATACCCATTTTCTGGAGAGTTTTTATCATTAATTCGTGTTGAATTTTGTCAAAAGCTTTTCTTGCATCTATTGAGATGATCGTATGGTTTTTATTCCTTAATTTGTTAATGTGGTGTATTACATTGCTTGATTTGCATATATTGAAGAATCCATGCATTCCTGAGATAAACCCCACTTGATCATGCTGTATGATGCTTTTAATGTGCTGTGGGGGGGGGGACCTTGAAGATGGCGGAAGAGTAAGACGCGGAGATCGCCTTCCTCCCCACGGATACACCAGAAATACATCTACACGTGGAACAACTCCTACAGAACACCTACTGAAGGCTGGCAGAAGACCTCAGACCTCCCAAAAGGCAAGAAACTCCCCACATACCTGGGTAGGGCAAAAGAAAAAAAGAAAAAACAGAGACAAAAGAATAAGGACGGCACCTGCGCCAGTGGGAGGGAGCTGTGAAGAGGAAAAGTTTCCACACACTAGGAAGCCCCTCCGCGGGCGGAGACTGCGGGAGGCGGAGGGGGGAGCTTCGGAACCGCGGAGTAGTGCACAGCGACGGGTGCGGAGGGCAAAGCGGGGAGATTCCCGCACAGAGGATCGGTGCCGACCGGCACTCACCAGCCGGAGAGGCTTGTCTGCTCACCAGCCCGGGCGGGCGGGGCTGCGAGCTGAGGCTCGGGTTTCGGTTTTGGACGGAGCGCAGGGAGAGTACTGGGGTTGGCGGCTTGAACATAGCCTGAAGGGGTTAGTGCACCACGACTAGCCGGGAGGGAGTTCGGGGAAAAGCTTGCACCTGCCGAAGAGGCAAGAGACTTTTTCTTCCCTCTTTGTTTCCTGGTGCGCGAGGAGAGGGGTTTAAGAGCGCTGCTTAAAGGAACTCCAGAGACGGGCGCGAGCCGCGGCTAAAAGCGCGAACCCCAGAGACGGGCGCGAGCCGCGGCTAAAAGCGCGAATCCCAGAGACGGGCGGGAGACGCTAAGGCTGCTGCTGCCGCCACCAAGGGGCCTGTGTGCGAGCACAGGTCACTCTCCACACCCCTCTTCCGCGGAGCCTGTGCAGCCCGCCACTGCCAGGTTCCCGGGAACCAGGGACAACTTCCCCGGGAGAACGCACAGCGGGCCTCAGGCTGGTGCAACGTCACGCCGGCCTCTGCCGCAACGTCACGCCGCCTCTGACGCCGCAGGCCCGCCCCGCACGCAGTGCCCCTCCTTCCCCCCCCTCACCCCCGGCCTGAGTGAGCCAGAGCCCCCGAATCAGCGGCCCCTTTAACCCTGTCCTGTCTGAGCAAAAAACAGACGCCCTCCAGCGACCTACACGCAGAGGCAGGGCCAAATCCAAAGCTGAGCTCCTGTGAGCTGTGAGAACAAAGAAGAGAAAGGGAAATCTTTCCCAGCAGCCTCAGAAGCAGCGGATTAAAGCTCCACAGTCAACTTGATATACCCTGCATCTGTGGAATACCTGAATAGACAAGGAATGATCCCAAATTGAAGAGGTGGAATTTAGGAGCGAGATCTATGATTTTTTTCCCTTTTCCTCTTTTTGTGAATGTGTACGTGTATGCTTATGTGTGAGATCTTGTCTGTATACTCTTGCTTCCACCATTTGTCCTAGGGCTCTATCCGTCCATGGTTTTTAAAAAAAAATTTTTTTTCTCAATAATTAATTTTAATTGTAATAACTTTATTATACTTTACCGTCGTTCCTTCTTTCTTTCTTTCTTTCTTTCTTTCTTTCCGTCCTTCCCTCCTTTAGACAACGAATCACCCCAAATTGAGGAGGTGGTCTCTGAGAGCAAGATTTATGATTTTTCCCCCTTTACCTCTTTTTGTGAAGGTGTATGTGTATGCTTCTGTATAAGATTTTCTCTGTATAGCTTTGCTTCCAACATTTGTCCTAAGGTTCTATCCGTCCCTCTTTTTTTTTTTTTTTTCCTAAATATTTTTTAATTCAATAACTATATTATACTTTATTTTATTTTTACTGTATCTTCTTTCTTTCTGTCTTTTTTCCTTCTTTCCCTCCTTCCTTCCTTCCTTCCTTCCTCCCTCCCTCCCTCCTTTCTTTCCTTCTTTGCTTCTTTCTTCCTTCCTTCCTTTCCTCCTTTCCTTCTTTCTTTCCTCATACTTCTACTAATTCTCTCTACTTTTTCTCCCTTTTATTCTGAGCCGTGTGGATGAAAGGCTCTTGGTGCTCCAGCCAGGAGTCAGGGCTCTGCCTCTGAGGTAGGAGAGCCAACTTCAGGACACTGGTCAACAAGAGACCTCCCAGCTCCACATAATATTAAACGGTGGAAATCTCCCAGTGACCTCCATCTTAACACAAGCACCCAGCTTCACTCAACGACCAGCAAGCCACAGTGCTAGACAACCTATGCCAAACAACTAGCAAAACAGGAACACAACCCCACCCATTAGCAGAGAGGCTGCCTAAAATCATAATAAGGCCACAGACACCCCAAAACACACCACCAGACGTGAACCTGCCCACTAGAGAGACAAGATCCAGCCTCATCCACCACAACACAGGCACTAGTCCCCTCCACCAGGAAGCCTACACAACCCACTGAAACAACCTTAGCCACTGGAGACAGACATCAAAAACAACGGGAACTACGAACGTGCAGCCTGCAAAAAGGAGACCCCAAACACAGTAAGATAAGCAAAATGAGAAGACAGAAAAACACACAGCAGATGAAGGAGCAAGATAAAAATGCACCAGACCTAACAAATGAAGAGGAAATAGGCAGTCTACCTGAAAAAGAATTCAGAATAATGATAGTAAGGATGATCCGAAATCTTGGAAGTAGAATGGACAAAATGCAAGAAGCAGTTAACAAGGACCTAGAAGAAATAAAGATGAAACAAGCAATGATGAACAACGCAATAAATGAAATTAAAAGTACTCTAGATGGGATCAATAACAGAATAACTGAGGCAGAAGAACGGATAAGTGACCTGGAAGATAAAATAGTGGAAATAACTACTGCAGAGCAGAATAAAGAAAAAAGAATGAAAAGAATTGAGGACAGTCTCAGAGACCTCTGGGACAACATTAAACGCACCAACATTCGAATTATAGGGGTTCCAGAAGAAGAAGAGAAAAAGAAAGGGACTGAGAAAATATTTGAAGAGATTATAGTTGAAAACTTCCCTAATATGGGAAAGGAAATAGTTAATCAAGTCCAGGAAGCACAGAGAGTCCCATACAGGATAAATACAAGGAGAAATACGCCAAGACACATATTAATCAAACTGTCAAAAATTAAATACAAAGAAAGCATATTAAAAGCAGCAAGGGAAAAACAGCAAATAACACACAAGGGAATCCCCATAAGGTTAACAGCTGATCTCTCAGCAGAAACCCTACAAGCCAGAAGGGAGTGGCAGGACATACTGAAAGTGATGAAGGAGAAAAACCTGCAACCAAGACTACTCTACCCAGCAAGGATCTCATTCAGATTTGATGGAGAAATTAAAACCTTTACAGACAAGCAAAAGCTGAGAGAGTTTAGCACCACCAAACCAGCTTTACAGCAAATGCTAAAGGAACTTCTCTAGACAAGGAACACAAGAGAAGGAAAAGACCTATAATAACGAACCCAAAACAATATAGAAAATGGGAATAGGAACATACATATCGATAATTACCTTAAATGTAAATGGACTAAATGCTCCCACCAAAAGACACAGATTGGCTGAATGGATACAAAAACAAGACCCTTATATATGCTGTCTACAAGAGACCCACTTCAGACCTAGAGACACATACAGACTGAAAATAAGGGGATGGAAAAAGATATTCCATGCAAATGGAAACCAAAAGAAAGCTGGAGTAGCAATTCTCATATCAGACAAAATAGACTTTAAAATAAGGACTATTACAAGAGACAAAGAAGGACACTACATAATGATCAAGGGATCGATCCAAGAAGAAGATATAACAATTGTAAATATTTATGCACCCAACATAGGAGCACCTCAATACATAAGGCAAATACTAACAGCCATAAAAGGGGAGATTGACAGTAACACATTCATAGTAGGGGACTTTAACACCCCACTTTCACCCATGGACAGATCATCCAAAATGAAAATAAATAAGGAAAAACAAGCTTTAACTGATACATTAAACAAGATGGACTTAATTGATATTTATAGGACACTCCATCCAAAAACAACAGAATACACATTTTTCTCAAGTGCTCATGGAACATTCTCCAGGATAGATCATATCTTGGGTCACAAATCAAGCCTTGGTAAATTTAAGAAAATCGAAATTGTATCAAGTATCTTTTCTGACCACAACGCCATGAGACTAGATATCAATTACAGGAAAAGATCTGTAAAAAATACAAACACATGGAAGCTAAACAATACACTACTTAATAATGAAGTGATCACTGAAGAAATCAAAGAGGAAATAAAAAAATACCTAGAAACAAATGACAATGGAGACACAACGACCCAAAACCTATGGGATGCAGCAAAAGCAGTTCTAAGGGGGAAGTTTATAGCAATACAAGCCCACCTTAAGAAGCAGGAAACATCTCGAATAAACAACCTAACCTTACACCTCAAGCAATTAGAGAAAGAAGAACAAAAAAACCCCAAAGCTAGCAGAAGGAAAGAAATCATAAAAATCAGATCAGAAATAAATGAAAAAGAAATGAAGGAAATGATAGCAAAGATCAATAAAACTAAAAGCTGGTTCTTTGAGAAGATAAACAAAATAGATAAACCACTAGCCAGACTCATCAAGAAAAAAAGGGAGAAGACTCAAATCAATAGAATTAGAAATGAAAAAGGAGAAGTAACAACTGACACTGCAGAAATAAAAAAAATCATAAGAGATTACTACAAGCAACTCTATGCCAATAAAATGGACAATCTGGAAGAAATGGACAAATTCTTAGAAATGCACAACCTGCCAAGACTGAATCAGGAAGAAATAGAAAATATGAACAGACCAATCACAAGCACTGAAATTGAAACTGTCATTAAAAATCTTCCAACAAACAAAAGCCCAGGACCAGATGGCTTCACAGGTGAATTCTATCAAACGTTTAGAGAAGAGCTAACACCTATCCTTCTCAAACTCTTCCAAAATATAGCAGAGGGAGGAACACTCCCAAATTCCTTCTACGAGGCCACCATCACCTTGATACCAAAAGCAGACAAGGATGTCACAAAGAAAGAAAACTACAGGCCAATATCACTGATGAATATAGATGCAAAAATCCTCAACAAAATACTAGCAAACAGAATCCAACAGCACATTAAAAGGATCATACACCATGATCAAGTGGGGTTTATTCCAGGAATGCAAGGATTCTTCAATATACGCAAATCTATCAATGTGATAAACCATATTAACAAATTGAAGGAGAAAAACCATATGATCATCTCAATAGATGCAGAGAAAGCTTTCGACAAAATTCAACACCCATTTATGCTAAAAACCCTGCAGAAAATAGGCATAGAGGGAACTTTCCTCAACATAATAAAGGCCATATATGACAAGCCCACAGCAAACATCATCCTCAATGGTGAAAAACTGAAAGCATTTCCACTAAGATCAGGAACAAGACAAGGTTGCCCACTCTCACCACTCTTATTCAACATAGTTTTGGAAGTTTTAGCCACAGCAATCAGAGAAGAAAAGGAAATAAAAGGAATCCAAATCGGAAAAGAAGAAGTAAAGCTGTCACTGTTTGCAGATGACATGATACTATACATAGAGAATCCTAAAGATGCTACCAGAAAACTACTAGAGCTAATCAATGAATTTGGTAAAGTAGCAGGATACAAAGTTAATGCACAGAAATCTCTGGCATTCCTATATACTAATGATGAAAAATCTGAACGTGAAATCAAGAAAACACTCCCATTTACCATTGCAACAAAAAGAATAAAATATCTAGGAATAAACCTACCTAAGGAGACGAAAGACCTGTATGCAGAAAATTATAAGACACTGATGAAAGAAATTAAAGATGATACAAATAGATGGAGAGATATACCATGTTCTTGGATGGGAAGAATCAACATTGTGAAAATGACTCTACTACCCAAAGCAATCTGCAGATTCAATGCAATCCCTATCAAACTACCACTGGCATTTTTCACAGAACTAGAACAAAAAATTTCACAATTTGTATGGAAACACAAAAGACCCCGAATAGCCAAAGCAATCTTGAGAACGAAAAAAGGAGCTGGAGGAATCAGGCTCCCTGACTTCAGACTATACTACAAAACTACAGTAATCAAGACAGTATGGTACTGGCACAAAAACAGAAAGATAGATCAATGGAACAGGATAGAAAGCCCAGCGATAAACCCACGCACATATGGACACCTTATCTTTGATAAAGGTGGCAGGAATGTACAGTGGAGAAAGGACAGCCTCTTCAATAAATGGTGCTGGGAAAACTGGACAGGTACATGTAAAAGTATGAGATTAGATCACTCCCTAACACCATACACAAAAATAAGTTCAAAATGGATTAAAGACCTAAATGTAAGGCCAGAAACTATCAAACTCTTAGAGGAAAACATAGGCAGAACACTCTATGACATAAATCACAGCAAGATCCTTTCTGACCCACCTCCTAGAGTAATGGAAATAAAAACAAAAATAAACAAATGGGACCTAATGAAACTTCAAAGCTTTTGCACAGCAAAGGAAACCATAATCAAGACCAAAAGACAACCCTCAGAATGGGAGAAAATATTTGCAAATGAAGCAACTGACAAAGGATTAATCTCCAAAATTTACAAGCAGCTCATGCAGCTCAATAACAAAAAAACAAACAACCCAATCCAAAAATGGGCAGAAGACCTAAATAGACATTTCTCCAAAGAAGATATACAGAATGCCAACAAACACATGAAAGAATGCTCAACATCATTAATCATTAGAGAAATGCAAATCAAAACTACAATGAGATATCATCTCACACCAGTCAGAATGGCCATCATCAAAAAATCTAGAAACAATAAATGCTGGAGAGGGTGTGGAGAAAAGGGAACACTCTTGCACTGCTGGTGGGAATGTGAATTGGTTCAGCCACTATGGAGAACAGTATGGAGGTTCCTTAAAAAACTACAAATAGAATTACCATATGACCCAGCAATCCCACTACTGGGCATATACCCTGAGAAAACCAAAATTCAGAAAGAGTCATGTACCAAAATGTTCATTGCAGCTCTATTTACAATAGCCCGGAGATGGAAACAACCTAAGCGCCCATCATCGGATGAATGGATAAAGAAGATGTGGCACATATATACAATGGAATATTACTCAGCCTTAAAAAGAAATGAAATTGAGCTATTTGTAATGAGATGGATAGACCTAGAGTCTGTCATACAGAGTGAAGTAAGTCAGAAAGAAAAAGACAAATACCGTATGCTAACGCATATATATGGAATTTAAGGGGAAAAAAATGTCATGAAGAACCTAGGGGTAAGACAGGAATAAAGATGCAGACCTACTGGAGAACGGACTTGAGGATATGGGGAGGGGGAAGGGTGAGCTTTGACAGGGCGAGAGAGAGTCATGGACATATACACACTAACAAACGTAGTAAGGTAGATAGCTAGGGGGAAGCAGCCGCAAGGCACAGGGATATTAGCTCGGTGCTTTGTGACAGCCTGGAGGGGTGGGATAGGGAGAGTGGGAGGGAGGGAGACGCAAGAGGGAAGACATATGGGAACATATGTATATGTATAACTGATTCACTTTGTTATAAAGCAGAAACTAACACACCATTGTAAAGCAATTATACCCCAATAAAGATGTTTCAAAAAAAAATAAACAAATGGGACCTAATGAAACTTCAAAGCTTTTGCACAGCAAAGGAAACCATAAACAAGACCAAAAGACAACCCTCAGAATGGGAGAAAATATTTGCAAATGAAGCAACTGACAAAGGATTAATTTCCAAAATTTACAAGCAGCTCATGCAGCTCAATAACAAAGAACCCAATCCAAAAATGGGCAGAAGAACTAAATAGACATCTCTCCAAAGAAGATGTACAGACTGCCAACAAACACATGAAAGAATGCTCAACATCATTAATCATTAGAGAAATGCAAAGCAAAACTACAATGAGATATCATCTCACACCAGTCAAAATGGACATCATCAAAAAATCTAGAAACAATAAATGCTGGACAGGGTGTGGAGAAAAGGGAACACTCCTGCATTGCTGGTGGGAATGTGAATTGGTACAGCCACTATGGAGAACAGTATGGAGGTTCCTTAAAAAACTACAAATAGAATTACCATATGACCCAGCAATCCCAGTACTGGGCATATACCCTGAGAAAACCAAAATTCAAAGAGAGTCATGTACCAAAATGTTCATTGCAGCTCTATTTACAATAGCCCGGAGATGGAAACAACCTAAGTGACCATCATCGGATGAATGCATAAAGAAGATGTGGCATATATATACAATGGAATATTACTCAGCCATAAAAAGAAACGAAATTGAGCTATTTGTAATGAGGTGGATAGACCTAGAGTCTGTCATACAGAGTGAAGTAAGTCAGAAAGAGAAAGACAAATACCGTATTCTAACACATATATATGGAATTTAAGAAAAAACAATGTTATGAAGTATCTAGGGGTAAGACAGGAATAAAGACACAGACCTACTTGAGAATGGACTTGAGGATATGGGGAGGGGGAAGGGTGAGCTGTGACAAAGCGAGAGAGAGGCATGGACATATATACAGTACCAAATGTAAGGTAGATAGCTAGTGGGAAGCAGCCGCATAGCACAGGGATATCAGCTCGGTGCTTTGTGACCACCTGGAGGGGAGGGATAGGGAGGGTGGGAGGGAGGGAGACGCAAGAGGGAAGAGATATGGGAACATATGTATATGTATAACTGACTCACTTTGTTATAAAGCAGAAACTAACACACCATTGTAAAGCAATTATACCCCAATAAAAATGTTAAAAAAAGAATTAGAAATGAAAAAGGAGAAGTAAAAACTGACACTGCAGAAATAAAAAAGATCATGAGACATTACTACAAGAAACTCTATGCCAATAAAATGGACAACCTGGAAGAAATTGACAAATTCTTAGAAATGCACAACCTGCCAATACTGAGTCAGGAAGAAATAGAAAATATGAGCAGACCGATAAGAAGTACTGAAATTGAAACTGTGATTCAAAGTCTTCCAAAAAACAAAAGCCCAGGAACAGACGGCTTCACAGGCGAATTCTATCAAACATTTAGAGAACAGCTAACACCTATCCTTCTCAAACTCTTCCAAAATATAGCAGAGGGAGGAACACTCCCAAACTTATTCTATGAGGCCAACATCACCGTGATACCAAAACCAGACAAGGATGTCACAAAGAAAGAAAACTAAAGGCTAATATCACTGATGAACATAGATGCAAAAATTCTCAACAAAATACTAGCAAACAGAATCCAGCAGCACATTAAAAGGATCATACACCATGATCAAGTGGGGTTTATTCCAGGAATGCAAGGATTCTTCAATAAACGCAAATCAATCAACGTGATACACCATATTCACAAACTGAAGGAGAAAAACCATATGATCATCTCAATAGATGCAGAGAAAGCTTTTGACAACATTCAACACCGATTTATGATAAAAACCCTGCAGAAAGTAGGCATACAGGGAACTTTCCTCAACATAATAAAGGCCATATATGACAAACCCACAGCCAACAACGTTCTGAATGGAGAAATACTGAAAGCATTTCCACTAAGATCAGGAAAAGACAAGGTTGCCCACTCTCACCACTCTTATTCAACATAGTTTTGGAAGTTTTAGCCATAGCAATCAGAGAAGAAAAGGAAATAAAAGGAATCCAAATCGAAAAGATGAAGCAAAGCTGTCACTTTTTGCAGATGACATGATAATATACATAGAGAATGCTAAAGATGCTACTGGAAAACGACTAGAACTAATGAATGAATTTGGTAAAGTAGCAGGATAAAAAATTAATGCACAGATATCTCTGACAATCCTATACACCAGCAACGAAAAATCAGAAAGAGAAATTAAGGAAACACTCCCATTTACAATCCCAAAACAAAGAATAAAATACCTACGAATAAACTAACCTAAGGAGGTGAAAGACTTGTACTCAGAAAACTATAAAACACTGATGAAAGAAATGAAAGATGACATAAACACACGGAGAAATATACCAAGTTCTTGGATTGGAAGAATCAATATTGTGAAAATGACTATACTACCCAAAGCAACCTACAGATTCAATGCAATCCCTATCAAACTACCACTGGCATTTTTCACAGAACTAGAACAAAAAAATTTCACAATTTGTATGGAAACACAAAAGACCCTGAATAGCCAAAGCAATCCTGAGAAAAAATAACAGAGTTGGAGGAATCAGGCTCCCTGACTTCAGACTATACTACAAAGCTACAGTAATCAAGACAGTATGGTACTGGCACAAAACCAGAAAGATAGATCAATGGAACAGGATAAAAAGCCCAGAGGTAAACCCACACACATATGGTCACCTTATATTTGATAAAGGAGGAAGGAATGTACCGTGGAGAAAGGACAGCCTCTTCAATAAGTGATGCTGGTAAAACTAGACAGCTACATGTCAAAGAATGAAATTAGAACACTACCTAACACCATACACAAGAATAAACTCCAAATAGGTTAAAGACTTAAACGTAAGACCAGACACTGTCAAACTTTTAGAGGAAAAACACTCTTTGACATAAACCACAGCAAGATCTTTTTGACCGACCTCCTAGAGTAACAGAAATAAAACCAAAAATAAACAAATGGGACTTAATTAAATGTAAAACCTTTTGCATAGCAAAGGAGACCATAAACAAGACGAAAATACAACCCTCAGAATGGGAGAAGATATTTGCAAATGAAACAACAGACAAAGGATTAATCTCCAAAATATACAAACAGGTCATGGAGCTCAATATCAAAAAAACAAACAATCCAGTTAAAAAATGGGTGGAAGACCTAAAGAGACATTTCACCAAGGAGGACATACAGATGGTCAAGAGGCACATGTAAAGATGCTCAACATCACTATTATTAGAGAAATGCAAACCAAAACTACAATGAGGTATCACCTCACACCTGTCAGAATGGCCATTATCAAAAAAGCTAGAAACAATAAATCCTGGAAAGCGTGTGGTGAAAAGGCAATTTACACCTACACTGTTTGTGGGAATGTAAATTGATACAACCATTATGGAGAACATTATGGAGGTTTCTTAAAAAACTAAAAATAGAACTACCATATGACCCAGCAAATTCCACTGCTGGGAAAGCCATAATTCAAAAAGAGACATGCACCACAATGTTCATGCAGCACTATTTACAATAGCCAGGACATGGAACCAACCTAGATGTCCATTGACAGATGAATGGATGAAGAAGATGTGGCACATATATACAATGGAATATTACTCAGCCATGAGAAGAAACGAAATTGAGTTATTTGTAGTGAGGTGGATGGACTTAGAGTCTGTCATACAGAGTGAAGTAAGTCAGAAAGAGAAAAACAAATACCATATGCTAAAGCATAAATATGGAATCTAAAAAAAAAAGGTACTGATGAACCTAGTTGCTTGGCAGGAGTAAAGAGGTAGACATAGAGAATGGACTTGATGATATGGGGTCAGAGGATGAAGCTGGGGTGAAGTGAGAGTAGTATCGACATATATACACTATTGAATGTAAAATAGTTGGCTAGTGGAAAGCAGCAGCATAGCACAGGGAGATTGGCTCAGTGCTTTGTGATGACCTAGAGGGGTGGGATAGGGAGGATAAGAGGGAGGCTCAAGAGGGAGGGGATATGGGGACATGTGTATGCAGATGGCTGATTCGCCCTGTTGTGCAACAGAAACAAACATGGCATTGTGAAGTAATTTTACTCCAATAAATTTCTATTCAAAAAAAATAAAGCTTTTGTATGCTTCTTTTTTTTTCCAGAATATTTGCTGTCTTTTTCAAAAATAAATTTATTTATTTATTTATTTTTGGCTGCACTGAGTCTTCATTGCTGCACCTGGGCTTTCTCTAGTTGCAGTGAGTGGGGGCTACTCTTCATTGCCATGCATGGGCTTCTTATTGCAGTGTCTTCTCCTTTTGCAGAGCATGGGCTCTAGTCACATGGGCTTCAGTAGTTCTGGCACATGGGCTCAGTAGTTGTGGCTCACAGGCTTTAGAGCATAGGCTCAGTAGTTGTGGCACATGGGCTTAGTTGCTCCACGGCATGTCGGATCTTCCTGGACCAGGGCTTGAACCTCTGTCCCCTGCATTGGCAGGTGGATTTTTAACCACTGTACCACCAGGAAAGTCCTAAGGCTTCTGTATGCTTTTGAAGTAAAGTTGTTATCAACTTCAAAAAGCATATTACAAGTAATTTTAAGTAAGCCTCATGATAACCATAAAAAGAAAAACCTGTAGTAGAAACACCAAAAAATATTATAAAGGTGTCAAAGCATATCAAATAAAAAGTCATTAAATCACAAAGGACGGTAACAGGAGAGGAAGCAAGGAAGAAGGAACCTGTGACACAGTCCAAAAATAATTAACCAAATGACAATAGTAAGTTCTTACCCATCAGTAGTACTTTAAACATAAGTGAACCTTTTTTAAAAAATTTATTTATTTTTTATACAGCAGGTTATTAGTTATCTATTTTATACATATTAGTGTATATATGTCAATCCCAATCTCCCAATTCATCCCACCACCACCCCCCCCGCGACTTTCCCCCCTTAGTGTCCATACATTTGTTCTCTACATCTGTGTCTCTATTTCTGCCCTGCAAACCGGTTGATCTGTACCATTTTTCTAGGTTCCACATATATTAATTAATATACGATATTTGTTTTTCTCTTTCTGACTTACTTCACTCTCTCTGTATGACAGTCTCTAGATCCATCCACCTCTCTACAAATGACCCAATTTCGTTCCTTTTTATGGCTGAGTAATATTCCATTATATATATGTATTACATCTTCTTTATCCATTCGTCTGTTGATGGGCATTTAGCCATGAACTGGATAATCAATGAACCTCTAATCAATGGACATAGAGTGGCTGAATTGATTTTTTTTTTTTTAGTGCTTATTATGATTCTATTTTTTAAAAAGATCTTTATTGGAGTATAATTGCTTCACAATATTGTCTTAGTTTCTGTTGTACAACAAAGCACACCCTCTAGGTGTGTACTCCCACCCTCCCTATCCCACCCCTCTAGGCCACCACAAAGCACTGAGCTGATCTCCCTGTGCTATGCTGCTGCTTCCTGCTAGCTAACTACTTTACATTCAGTAGTGTATATATGTCGATGCTATTCTCACTTCACCCCAGTTTCCCCCTCCCACCCCATTGTGTCCTCAAGTCCATCCTCTATGTCTAAGTCTTTATTCCTGCCCTGCCACTGGGTTCATCAATACTTTTTTTTTTTTTGGATTCCATATATATGTGTTAGCATATGGTATTTTTCTCTTTCTGACTTACTTCACTCTGTATGACAAACTCTAAATCCATCCACCTCACTACACATAACTCAATTTCGTTTGTTTTATGGCTGAGTAATATTCCATTGTATATATGTGCCACATCTTCTTCATCCATTCATCTATCAATGGACATTTAGGTTGGTTCCATGTCTTGGCTACTGTAAATAGTGCTGCAGTGAACATTTTGGTACATGTCTCTTTTTGAATTATGGTTTTCTCAGTGTATATGCCCAGCAGTGGGATTGCTGGGTCATATGGTTGTTCTATTTTTAGTTTTTTAATGAACCTCCATACTCTTCTGCATAGTGGTTGTATCAATTTACATTCCCACCAACAGTGCAGCAGGGTTCCCTTTCCAGCATTTATTGTTTCTAGCTTTTTTGATAATGGACATTCTGACCAATGTGAGGTGATACCTCCTTGTGGTTTTGATTTGGAATTCTCTAATAATTAGTGATGTTGAGCAGCCTTTCATATGTCTTTTGGCAATGTGTATATCTTCTTAGGTGAAATGTCTGTTTACGTCTTCTGCCCATTTTTTAATTAAATTGTTTTTTTGACATTGAGCTCCATGTCCTGTTTGTATATTTTGGAGATTAATCCATTGTCCCTTGTTTCATTTGCAAATATTTTCTCCCATTCTGAAGGTTGCATTTTAATCTTGTTTATGGTTTCCTTTGCTGTGCAAAAGCTTTTTAGTTTCATTAGGTTACATTTGTTTATTTTTGTTTTTATTTCCATTACTCTAGGAGGTGGGTCAAAAAGGATCTTGCTGTGGGTTATGTCATAGAGTGTTCCGCCTAAGTTTTCCTCTAAGAGTGTTATAGTGTCTGGCCTTACATTTAGGTCTTTAATCCATTTGGAATTTATTTTTGTGTATGGTGTTAGGGAGTGTTCTATTTTCATTATTTTACATGTAGCTGTCCAGTTTTCCCAGCACCACTTACTGAAGAGACTGTCTTTTCTCCATTGCATATTCTTGCCTCCTTTATCAAAAATAAGGTGACCATATGTGCGTGGGTTTATCTCTGGGCTTTCTATCCTGTTCCATTGATCTATCTTTCTGTTTTTTTGCCAGTACCATACTGTCTTGATTACTGTAGCTTTGTAGTATAGTCTGAAGTAAGGGAGCCTGATTCCTCCAGCTCCGTTTTTCATTCTCAAGATTGTTTTAGCTATTCGGGGTCTTTTGTGTTTCCATACAAATTGTGAAAATTTTTGTTCTAGTTCTGTGAAAAATGCCATTGGCAGTTTGATAGGGATTGCATTGAATCTGTAGATTGCTTTGGGTAGAGTCATTTTTACAAAGTTGATTCTTCCAATCCAAGAACATGGTATATCTCTCCCTCTGTTTGTATCATTAATTTCTTTCATCAGTGTCTTATACTTTTCTGCATATATGTCTTTTGTATCCTTCAGTAGGTTTATTCCTAGATATTTTATTCTTTTTGTTGAAATGGTAAAAGGGAGTGTTTCCTTAATTTCTCTTTCAGAATTTTCACCATTGGTGTATAGGAATGCCAGAGATTTCTGTGTATTAATTTTGTATCCTGAAATTTATCAAATTCATTTAATCAAAATTTTATCAAATTCATTGATTAGTTCTGGTAGTATTCTGCTGGCAGTTTTAGGATTTTCTATGTATAGCATCATGTCATTAGCAAACTGAAAGTTTTACTTCTTCTTTTCCAATTTGTATTCCTTTTATTTCTTTTTCCTCTCTGATTGCCATGACTAGGATTTCCAAACCTATGTTGAATAAGAGTGGTTAGAGTGGACATCCTTGTCTTGTTCCTGATCTTAGTGGAAATGCCTTCAGTTTTTCACCATTGATTATGATGCTGCTGTGGGTTTGTTATATATGGCCTTTATTATGTTGAAGTAGTTTCACTCTATGCTCATTTTCTGGAGAGTTTTTATCATAATTGCACATTGAATTTTGTCAAAAGCTTTTTCCACATCTATTGAGATGATCATATGGTTTTTATTCCTTAGTTTGTTTATGTGTTGTATTACATTATTTGATTTGTATATACTGAAGAATCCTTGCATCACTGGGATAAATCCCACTTGATCATGGTGTATGATCCTTTTAACATATTGTTGGATTCTGTTTGCTAGTATTTTCTTCAGGATTTTTTCATCTATGTTCATAAGTGATATTTGTCTGTAATTTTGTGTGTGTGTGATCTTTTTTCTGGTTTTGGTATCAGGGTGATGGTGGCTTCATAGAATGAATTTGGGAGTGTTTCTCCCTCTGCAAGGTTTTTGAAGAGTTTGAGAACGATCTGTGTTAGCTCTTCTTTTAATATTTGATAGAATTCGCCTGTGAAGCTATCTGGTTCTGGACTTTTGTTTGTTGGAAGATTTTTAGTTATAGTTTCAATTTCATTTGTTGTGACTGGTGTATATATTTTCTAATTTTTCCTGGTTCAGTCTTGGAAAATTTCGTTCCTTTGTTTCTATGTATTTTTAAATTTCTTCTTTGATTTCTTCAGTCATCTCTCCCTTACTTAGTAGCACACTTATTAGCCTCCATGTATTTGTTGTTTTTACAGTTTTTTTCATGTAATTCATTTCCAGTCTCATCATGTTGTGGTCAAAAAGGTGCTTGTTACAATTTCAATTTTCTTCAATTTTTACAGCTTGATTTGTGACCAAAGATGTGATCTATCCTGTAGAATGTTCCATGTGCACTTGAGAAGAAAGAGTATTCTGCCACTTTCAGGTGGAATGTTCTATCAATATCAATTAAAACTATCTATTTTGTCATTTAAAGCTTGTGTTTTCTTGTTTACCTCCTGTTTGGATGATCTGTCCATTGGTGTAAGTGAAGTGTTAAAGTCCCCTAGAATTATTGTGTTACTGTTGATTTCCCCTTTCACAGTTGTTAGCATTTGCCATATGAATTGAAGTGCTCCTATGTTGGGTGCATAAACATTTGTAATTGTTATTTCTTTTTCTTGGATTATTCCTTTGAACGTTATGTAGTGTCCTTTTTTATCTCTTGTAACACTCTTTATTTTAAAGTGTATTTTATCTGACATGAGTATTGCTACTCCAGCTTTCTTTTTATTTTCATTTGCATGGAATATCTTTCTCTGTCTCTTCACTTTCATTCTGTATGTGTCCCAAGGTCTGAAGTGGGTCTCTTGTAGACAGCATATATATGGGTCTTGCTTTTCTATCCATTCAGCCAGTCTGTGTCTTTTGGTTGGGGCATTCAATCCATTTACATTCAAGGTTTTTATTGATATGTATGTTCCTATTACCATTTTCTTTTTTTTTGCGGTACGCAGGCCCCTCACTGCTGTGGCCTCTCCCGCTGCGGAGCACAGGCTCCGGATGCGCAGGCTCAGCGGCCATGGCTCACGGACCCAGCCGCTCCGCGGCATGTGGGATCCTCCCGGGCCGGGGCACGAACCCGCGTCCCCTGCACTGGCAGGCAGACTCTCAACCACTGCGCCACCAGGGAAGCCCTACCATTTTCTTAATTGTTTTGGTTATGTTTTTGTGTGTCTTTTTCTTCTCTCGTGTTTCCTGCCTAAAGAAGTTCCTTTAGCATTTGTTGTAAAGCTGGTTTGGTGGTGCTGATTTCTCTTAGCTTTTGTTTGTCTGAAAAGCTTTTTATTCCTCCATCAAATCTGGATGAGATACTTGCTGGGTAATCTTGGTTGTAGGTTTTTCTCTTTCATCACTTTAAGCATATCCTGCCACTCCCTTCTGGTCTGCAGAGTTTCTGCTGAGAAATCAGCAGATAACCTTATGGGGATTCCTTTGTATGTTATTTTTTATTTTTCCCTTTTAATATTTTTCTTTCGAATTTAATTTTTTTTCTTTTTTTTGCGGTACGTGGGCTTCTCACTGCTGTGGCCCCTCCCGCCATAGAGCACAGGCTCCGGACGTGCAGGCCCAGTGGACATGGCTCACGGGTGCAGCCACTCTGTGGCATGCGGGATCACCCTGGACCGGGGCACGAACCCGCATCCCCTGCATCGGCATGTGGACCCCCAACCACTGTTCCACCAGGGAAGCCCTCGAATTTAATTTTTGTTAGTTTGATTAATATGTCTCTTGGTTTGTTTCTCCTAGTGTTTATCCTGTATGGGACTCTCTGTGCTTCCTGGACTTGGGTAATTTCCTTTCACATGTTAGGAAGTTTTCCACTATAATCTATTCAAATATTTTCTCAGGCCCTTTCTTTGTCTCTTCTTCTTTGGGACCCCTATAATTCGAAAGTTGGTGCCTTTAGTGTTGTCCCAGAGGTCTCTGAGACTGTTCTCAATTCTTTTCATTCTTTTTTCTTCTGCTCCTCGGCAGCTATTTCCACCATTTTGTCTTCCAATTCACTTATTCTTTCTTCTGTCTTAATTATTTTGTTATTGATTCCTTCTAATGCATTTTTCATTTCAGTTATTGTGTTCTTCATCTGTGTTTGTCTTGGTCTTTTTTAAACATTTCTTGTATTTTTTCAATCTGTGCCTCCATTCTATTTCCAAGATTCTAGATCATCTTTACTATCATTACTCTGAATTCTTTTTCAGGTAGATTGCCTATTTCCTCTTCATTTATTTGGTCTTGTAGATTTTACCTTGCTCTTTCATCTGTGACATATTTTTTGATGTCTCATTTTTTCCCCTTTATTTATGAGTAGGGATTGTGTTCCTGTCTTACTGGTTGTTTGGCCTGAGGTTTCAAACACTGGAGTTGGTAGGCTGTTTGGTAGAGCTGGGCCTTGGTGCTGAGATGACTGCCTCCAGGAGACCTCACTCTGATGAATATTCCCTAGGGTCTAAGATTCTCTGTTACTCCAGTGGTTTGGACTCTGAACTCCCACTACAGGAGCTTCAGACTGACCCCCGGGTCGTGAATTCAGTTCCCACAAGCTACGTCAAAGTAAAAAATAAACTTAGACTAGGAACCTAACAGATGTTAAAAATATATATATATATATATAAATAAAATTATACATGAAACAACAACCGTAAAGTAAAACAGAACCACAATAGTAAAAAAGAGGAGGAGAAAAAAAAAGGTGGAAAAGGCCTTGGCTGTAGAGGGCAGAGCCTAAGCAGGGGCAAGGTTTGCATGGTGGGCAGGGCTTATGCTTAGGACCCACAAGGCTGGAAAATGCCCTGGGGGATTGGTGGTGGGGCTTAGGCTCAACAGAACAAAGAGGCCCAGATGTGCCTCCCACCTCTGGTCTCAGAGGGCGGGGGACCTCACCTGGGAGCCCAGCAGGCTTCCTGAGCCCAAGTGGGTGGGGCAAGCACCCTCCACTCCTCTCCTGTTTCTTCATCCTGGAGGGCCCCTCTTGCCTGCCTCTCCTGATCTTCTAAGCCTCCCTCCTATGCCTCCAGGACCAACCCGGCCTGGAAGGGACCTCTGAGGGTGTACAACCCAGCCCAATAGCTGGGTCAGACTTCCCTGGCTGATTGGGCAGGGGAAACGCTGGGGCTACTCCCCCCAATCTGAGCCCTGGGGGGGTCCCTCCAGGCATGGGAACCCCTCCCCTCTCTCAGCCACCCCTCAGGGGTGCTGGTCCTGTCTGACCCTCACTTCTCCTCCCCCCCTTAGTCCCCCCACATCCTACGGGTTTGCTGGGGTTTTTCCCCTCTCCTTTGGTGTCCAGGTCCCCACCAGTGTCCAGCAGGCACCCTAGTTGTGGGAAGACGTGAACTCTGCATCTTACCACACCACCATCTTGATTCCAACCCTCTGGATTTTTAAAAAATAGATCCAACGATAGGCTGCCTACTAGAGATTTACTTTCATTTTAAATATGCACAGAGACTGAGAGTAAAGATATAGAAAAAAGATATATTAAGGAAATGGTAAGCAAAAGTAGTAGCGGTAGCTATACTTATCAGAAAGAAGACTTTAAGTTAAATGTGGTCAAAAGAGACAATAAAAGTCATTCTATAATGATAAAGGGGTCAATCCCTCAAAAGATATCACACTTGCAAATATTTGTGCACTTATCATTGAAACACCTAAATATATAAAGCAAATACTAAGAGATCTGAAAGGAGAAATAAACAGCAATATAATAATAGTTAGGGACTTTAACATTTTACTGTATAAAAGGGATAGATTATCCAGAGAGAGAATAAATAAGGAAACAACAAATTTGAACAACACTATGGACCAAATGGAACTAACAGACTTGTACAGAAAATTTCCTCCAAATGCAGAAGAATATACATTTTCCCAAGCATACATGTAATCTTTTCTAGGAAAGATTACATCTTGGGCCACGAAAGAAATCTTAACAAATTCAGGAAGAAAAAAATTATGACATGCCTACTTTTTGGAAATAAAATGAGATCAAGAACTGGAGGAAAGCTAAAAAAATGCATGAATACATGGAAATTAGAAAGCAGGGACTTCCCTTGTGGTGCACTAGGTAAGAATCCATGCTCCCAATGCAGGGGGTTCAGGTTCAATTCTTGGTAAAGGAACTAGATCCCACATGCACGCCAAAACAAAGAGTTCACATGCCACAACTAAGGAGCCAGGGAGCCTCAAATAATGAGCCCTCGAGCTGCAACTAAGGAGCCCACCTGCCACAATTAAGACCTGGCACAACAAAATAAACAAACAAATAAATAAAAATTTTTTTTTTAAAAAAGGAAGGTCACAGCTAATGTCATACTCAGTGGTGAAAGTTTGAAAGCTCTTCCCATAACTAAAATGACAAGGGTGACCTCTTTAACATTCAACTGGTGCTGGTAGTCCTACTAGAGCAATCAGGCAAGAAAAAGAAATTCAAGTTATCCAAATCAGAAAGAGGAAATAAAATTGTCTCTGTTTGCTGATGACATAATCTTGTATATAAAAAACCTAAAGATTTCCACCAAAAACACTGTTAGAACTAATAAATTCAGTAAAGTTGCAGGGTACAAAATCAATATACAAAAATCTATTGCAGTTCTATAAACTAACAATGAACTAGAGAGAGAGATTTTTTTTAAAATCCCATTTACAACTGCATCAAAAAGAATGAAAAACCTAAGAATAAATTTAACCAAGGAGGTGAAATATCTGTGCACAGAAAACTATAAGACACTGAATGACAGACATTGAAGAGGACACAAGTAAATGGAAAGAATGGGTTAGAAGGACCTTCAAGATGGTGGATGAGTAAGGCATGGAGATCACCATTCTCCACACAAATACATCAAAACTACATCTACATGTGGAACAACTCCTACAGAACACCTATTGAACGCTGGCAGAAGACCTCAGCTTTCCAAAAAGTGTCTTCGTTGTCTGGCCTGGTGTCAGGCCTGAGACTCTGAGGTGGGAGAGGACATTGGACCAGCATAGACTTGCTGGCCCCATGTAATATCAATCAGCGAGAGCTGTCCCAGAGATTTCCGTCTCAATGCTAAGACTCAGCTCCACTCAATGACCAGCAAGTTACAGCAGTGGACACCCTATGCCAAACAACTAGCAAGACAGGAACACAACTATACCCATTAGTAGAGAGGCTGTCTAAAATCATACTAAGTCCAGAGACACCCTAAAACACACCATGGGACAAGGTCCTGCCCACCAGAAAGACAAGATCCAGCATCATCCACCAGAACACAGGCACTAGTCCCCTCCACCAGGAAGCCTACACAACCCACAGAACCACCTTATCACTGCAGGCAGACACCAAAAACAACAGGAATTATGAACCTGCAGCCTGCAAAAAGGAAGCCCCAAACACAGTAAATTAGGCAAAATGAGAAGACACAGAAATATGCAGCAGAGGAAGGAGCAAACTAAAAAAAACCCCAGACAAAAGAAATAAAGAGGAAATAGGCAGTCTACCTGAAAAAAAATTCAGAGAAATTGTTGTAAAGATATCCAAAATCTTGGAAGTTGAATGGAGAAAATACAAGAAGCATTTAACACGGACCTAGAAGAACTAAGGAGCAAACAAACAATGATGAACAGCACAATAAATGAAATTTAAAAGTCTCTAGAAGGAAGCAATATGAGAATAACTGAGGCAGAAGAACAGATAAGTGACCTGGAAGATAAAATAGTGGAAATAACTGCAGCAGAGCAGAATAAAGAAAAAGGAATGAAAAGAATTGCGGACAGTCTCAGAGACTTATGAGACAACATTAAACACACCAACATTCGAATTATAGGGATCCCAGAAGAAGAAGAGAAAAAGAAAGGGACTGAGAAAATATTTGAAGAGATTATAGTTGAAAACTTCCCTAATATGGGAAAGGAAATAGTCAACTAAGTCCAGGAAGCACAGAGTGCCCCATACAGGATAAATCCAAGGAGAAACACGCCAAACACATATTAATCAAACTATCAAAAATTAAATACAAAGAAAAAATATTAAAAGAAGCAAGGGAAAAGCAACAAATAATATACAAGGGAATCTCCATAAGCTTAATGGCTGATCTTTCAGCAGAAACTCTGCATGCCAGAAGGCAGTGGCGGAACATATTTAAAATGATGAAAGGGAAAAACCAACAACCAAAATTATTCTACCCATCAAGGATCTCATTCAGATTCGATAGAGAAATTAAAAGCTTTACAGACAAGCAATAGCTAAGAGAATACAGCACCACCAAACCAGCTTTACAACAAATGCTAAAACAACTTCTCTAGGCAGGAAACACAGAGAAGGAAAACACCTACAAAAACAGACCCAAAAAATTTAAGAAAATGCTAATAGGAACATACATATTGATAAATACCTTAAATATAAATGGATTAAATGCTCCAACCAAAAGACATAGACTGGCTGAATGGATACAAAAACAAGACCTGTATATATGCTGTCTACAAGAGACCCACTTCAGAAATAGAGACACATACAGAATGAAAGTCAGGGGATGGAAAAAGCTATTCCATGCACATGGAAATCATAAGAAAGCTGGAGTATCAATTCTCATATCAGGCAAAATAGACTTTAAAATAAAGACTATTACAAGAGACAAAGAAGGACACTACATAATGATCAAAGGATCAATCCAAGAAGATGACATAACAATTGTAAATATTTATGCACCCAACATAGGAGCACCTCAATACACAAGGCAAATGCTAACAGTCATAAAAGGGGAAATTGATAGTAACACAACAACAGTAGGGGACTTTAAATCCCAACTTTCACCAATGGACAGATTATCCAAAATGAAAATAAACAAGGAAACACAAGCTTTAAATGACACATTAAACAAGATAGACGTAATTGCTATTTCTAGGATATTCCATCCAAAAACAACAAATACACTTCTTCTCACGTACTCATGGAATATTCTCCAAGAAAGATCATATGTTGGATCACAAATCAGTCCTTGGTAAATTTAAGAAAATTAAAATTTTATCAAGTATATTTTCCTACCACAACACTATGAGACTAGATATCAATTACAGGGAAAATATCTGTAAAAAACACACACACAGAGGCTAAACAATACACTACTAAATAACCAAGAGATCACTGAAGAAATCAAAGAGGAAATCAAAAAATACCTAGAAACAAATGACAATGGAAACACAATGATCCAAAACCTATGGGATGCAGCAAAAGCAGTTCTAAGAGGGAAGTTTATAGCAATACAATCTTAGCTCAAGAAACAAGAAACATCTCAAATAAACAACTTAACCTTACACTTAAAGCAATTAGAGAAAGAAGAACAAAACCCCCCAAATTTAGCAGAAGGAAAGAAATCATAAGTATCAGACCAGAAATAAACGAAAAAGAAATGAAGGAAACAATAGCAAAGATCAATAAAACTAAAAGCTGGTCCTTTGAGAAGACAAACAAAATTGATAAACCATTAGCCAGACTCATCAAGAAAACAAGGGAGAAGACTCGAATCAGTAGAATTAGAAATGAAAAAGGAGAAGTAACAATTGACACTGCAGAAATACAAAGGATCATGAGAGATTACTACAAGCAAATTTATGCCAATAAAATGGACAACCTGGAAGAAATGGACAAATTCTTAGAAAGGCACAACCTGCCAAGACTGAATCAGGAAGAAATAGAAAATATGAACAGACCAATCACAAGCACTGAAATTGAAACTGTGATTAAAAATATTCCAACAAATAAAATTTCAGGACAAGATGGCTTCACAGGCGAATTCTATCAAACATTTAGAGAAGACCTAAGACTTATCCTTCTGAAACTCTTCCAAAATATAGCAGAGGGAGGACACCACAAAACTCATTCTACGAGGCCACCCTCACCCTGATACCAAAACCAGACAAAGATGTCACATAGAAAGAGAACTACAGGCCAATATCACTGATGAACATAGATGCAAAAATCCTCAACAAAATACTAGCAAACAGAATCCAACAGCACATTAAAAGGATCATACACCATGATCTTTTTATGGTTATCATGAGGCTTACTTAAAATTACTTGTAATATGCTTTTTGAAGTTGATAACAACTTTACTTCAAAAGCATACAGAAGCCTTAGGACTTTCCTGGTGGTACAGTGGTTAAAAATCCACCTGCCAATGCAGGGGACAGAGGTTCAAGCCCTGGTCCAGGAAGATCCGACATGCCGTGGAGCAACTAAGCCCATGTGCCACAACTACTGAGCCTATGCTCTAAAGCCTGTGAGCCACAACTACTGAGCCCATGTGCCAGAACTACTGAAGCCCATGTGACTAGAGCCCATGCTCTGCAAAAGGAGAAGACACTGCAATAAGAAGCCCATGCATGGCAATGAAGAGTAGCCCCCACTCACTGCAACTAGAGAAAGCCCAGGTGCAGCAATGAAGACTCAGTGCAGCCAAAAATAAATAAATAAATAAATTTATTTTTGAAAAAGACAGCAAATATTCTGGAAAAAAAAAGAAGCATACAAAAGCTTTATTTTTTTTGAATAGAAATTTATTGGAGTAAAATTACTTCACAATGCCATGTTTGTTTCTGTTGCACAACAGGGCGAATCAGCCATCTGCATACACATGTCCCCATATCCCCTCCCTCTTGAGCCTCCCTCTTATCCTCCCTATCCCACCCCTCTAGGTCATCACAAAGCACTGAGCCAATCTCCCTGTGCTATGCTGCTGCTTTCCACTAGCCAACTATTTTACATTCAATAGTGTATATATGTCGATACTACTCTCACTTCACCCCAGCTTCATCCTCTGACCCCATATCATCAAGTCCATTCTCTATGTCTACCTCTTTACTCCTGCCAAGCAACTAGGTTCATCAGTACCTTTTTTTTTTAGATTCCATATTTATGCTTTAGCATATGGTATTTGTTTTTCTCTTTCTGACTTACTTCACTCTGTATGACAGACTCTAAGTCCATCCACCTCACTACAAATAACTCAATTTCGTTTCTTCTCATGGCTGAGTAATATTCCATTGTATATATGTGCCACATCTTCTTCATCCATTCATCTGTCAATGGACATCTAGGTTGGTTCCATGTCCTGGCTATTGTAAATAGTGCTGCATGAACATTGTGGTGCATGTCTCTTTTTGAATTATGGCTTTCCCAGCAGTGGAATTTGCTGGGTCATATGGTAGTTCTATTTTTAGTTTTTTAAGAAACCTCCATAATGTTCTCCATAATGGTTGTATCAATTTACATTCCCACAAACAGTGTAGGTGTAAATTGCCTTTTCACCACACGCTTTCCAGGATTTATTGTTTCTAGCTTTTTTGATAATGGCCATTCTGACAGGTGTGAGGTGATACCTCATTGTAGTTTTGGTTTGCATTTCTCTAATAATAGTGATGTTGAGCATCTTTACATGTGCCTCTTGACCATCTGTATGTCCTCCTTGGTGAAATGTCTCTTTAGGTCTTCCACCCATTTTTTAACTGGATTGTTTGTTTTTTTGATATTGAGCTCCATGACCTGTTTGTATATTTTGGAGATTAATCCTTTGTCTGTTGTTTCATTTGCAAATATCTTCTCCCATTCTGAGGGTTGTATTTTCGTCTTGTTTATGGTCTCCTTTGCTATGCAAAAGGTTTTACATTTAATTAAGTCCCATTTGTTTATTTTTGGTTTTATTTCTGTTACTCTAGGAGGTCGGTCAAAAAGATCTTGCTGTGGTTTATGTCAAAGAGTGTTTTTCCTCTAAAAGTTTGACAGTGTCTGGTCTTACGTTTAAGTCTTTAACCTATTTGGAGTTTATTCTTGTGTATGGTGTTAGGTAGTGTTCTAATTTCATTCTTTGACATGTAGCTGTCTAGTTTTACCAGCATCACTTATTGAAGAGGCTGTCCTTTCTCCACGGTACATTCCTTCCTCCTTTATCAAATATAAGGTGACCATATGTGTGTGGGTTTACCTCTGGGCTTTTTATCCTGTTCCATTGATCTATCTTTCTGGTTTTGTGCCAGTACCATACTGTCTTGATTACTGTAGCTTTGTAGTATAGTCTGAAGTCAGGGAGCCTGATTCCTCCAACTCTGTTATTTTTTCTCAGGATTGCTTTGGCTATTCAGGGTCTTTTGTGTTTCCATACAAATTGTGAAATTTTTTTGTTCTAGTTCTGTGAAAAATGCCAGTGGTAGTTTGATAGGGATTGCATTGAATCTGTAGGTTGCTTTGGGTAGTATAGTCATTTTCACAATATTGATTCTTCCAATCCAAGAACTTGGTATATTTCTCCGTGTGTTTATGTCATCTTTCATTTCTTTCATCAGTGTTTTATAGTTTTCTGAGTACAAGTCTTTCACCTCCTTAGGTTAGTTTATTCGTAGGTATTTTATTCTTTGTTTTGGGATTGTAAATGGGAGTGTTTCCTTAATTTCTCTTTCTGATTTTTCGTTGCTGGTGTATAGGATTGTCAGAGATATCTGTGCATTAATTTTTTATCCTGCTACTTTACCAAATTCATTCATTAGTTCTAGTCGTTTTCCAGTAGCATCTTTAGCATTCTCTATGTATATTATCATGTCATCTGCAAAAAGTGACAGCTTTGCTTCATCTTTTCGATTTGGATTCCTTTTATTTCCTTTTCTTCTCTGATTGCTATGGCTAAAACTTCCAAAACTATGTTGAATAAGAGTGGTGAGAGTGGGCAACCTTGTCTTTTCCTGATCTTAGTGGAAATGCTTTCAGTATTTCTCCATTCAGAACGTTGTTGGCTGTGGGTTTGTCATATATGGCCTTTATTATGTTGAGGAAAGTTCCCTGTATGCCTACTTTCTGCAGGGTTTTTATCATAAATCGGTGTTGAATGTTGTCAAAAGCTTTCTCTGCATCTATTGAGATGATCATATGGTTTTTCTCCTTCAGTTTGTGAATATGGTGTATCACGTTGATTGATTTGCGTTTATTGAAGAATCCTTGCATTCCTGGAATAAACCCCACTTGATCATGGTGTATGATCCTTTTAATGTGCTGCTGGATTCTGTTTGCTAGTATTTTGTTGAGAATTTTTGCATCTATGTTCATCAGTGATATTAGCCTTTAGTTTTCTTTCTTTGTGACATCCTTGTCTGGTTTTGGTATCACGGTGATGTTGGCCTCATAGAATAAGTTTGGGAGTGTTCCTCCCTCTGCTATATTTTGGAAGAGTTTGAGAAGGATAGGTGTTAGCTGTTCTCTAAATGTTTGATAGAATTCGCCTGTGAAGCCGTCTGTTCCTGGGCTTTTGTTTTTTGGAAGACTTTGAATCACAGTTTCAATTTCAGTACTTCTTATCGGTCTGCTCATATTTTCTATTTCTTCCTGACTCAGTATTGGCAGGTTGTGCATTTCTAAGAATTTGTCAATTTCTTCCAGGTTGTCCATTTTATTGGCATAGAGTTTCTTGTAGTAATGTCTCATGATCTTTTTTATTTCTGCAGTGTCAGTTTTTACTTCTCCTTTTTCATTTCTAATTCTTTTTTTAACATTTTTATTGGGGTATAATTGCTTTACAATGGTGTGTTAGTTTCTGCTTTATAACAAAGTGAGTCAGTTATACATATACATATGTTCCCATATCTCTTCCCTCTTGCGTCTCCCTCCCTCCCACCCTCCCTATCCCTCCCCTCCAGGTGGTCACAAAGCACCGAGCTGATATCCCTGTGCTATGCGGCTGCTTCCCACTAGCTATCTACCTTACATTTGGTACTGTATATATGTCCATGCCTCTCTCTCGCTTTGTCACAGCTCACCCTTCCCCCTCCCCATATCCTCAAGTCCATTCTCAAGTAGGTCTGTGTCTTTATTCCTGTCTTACCCCTAGATACTTCATAACATTGTTTTTTCTTAAATTCCATATATATGTGTTAGAATACGGTATTTGTCTTTCTCTTTCTGACTTACTTCACTCTGTATGACAGACTCTAGGTCTATCCACCTCATTACAAATAGCTCAATTTCGTTTCTTTTTATGGCTGAGTAATATTCCATTGTATATATATGCCACATCTTCTTTATGCATTCATCCGATGATGGTCACTTAGGTTGTTTCCATCTCCGGGCTATTGTAAATAGAGCTGCAATGAACATTTTGGTACATGACTCTCTTTGAATTTTGGTTTTCTCAGGGTATATGCCCAGTACTGGGATTGCTGGGTCATATGGTAATTCTATTTGTAGTTTTTTAAGGAACCTCCATACTGTTCTCCATAGTGGCTGTACCAATTCACATTCCCACCAGCAATGCAGGAGTGTTCCCTTTTCTCCACACCCTGTCCAGCATTTATTGTTTCTAGATTTTTTGATGATGTCCATTTTGACTGGTGTGAGATGATATCTCATTGTAGTTTTGCTTTGCATTTCTCTAATGATTAATGATGTTGAGCATTCTTTCATGTGTTTGTTGGCAGTCTGTACATCTTCTTTGGAGAGATGTCTATTTAGTTCTTCTGCCCATTTTTGGATTGGGTTCTTTGTTATTGAGCTGCATGAGCTGCTTGTAAATTTTGGAAATTAATCCTTTGTCAGTTGCTTCATTTGCAAATATTTTCTCCCATTCTGAGGGTTGTCTTTTGGTCTTGTTTATGGTTTCCTTTGCTGTGCAAAAGCTTTGAAGTTTCATTAGGTCCCATTTGTTTATTTTTTTTTGAAACATCTTTATTGGGGTATAATTGCTTTACAATGGTGTGTTAGTTTCTGCTTTATAACAAAGTGAATCAGTTATACATATACATATGTTCCCATATGTCTTCCCTCTTGCGTCTCCCTCCCTCCCACTCTCCCTATCCCACCCCTCCAGGCTGTCACAAAGCACCGAGCTAATATCCCTGTGCCTTGCGGCTGCTTCCCCCTAGCTATCTACCTTACTACGTTTGTTAGTGTGTATATGTCCATGACTCTCTCTCGCCCTGTCAAAGCTCACCCTTCCCCCTCCCCATATCCTCAAGTCCGTTCTCCAGTAGGTCTGCATCTTTATTCCTGTCTTACCCCTAGGTTCTTCATGACATTTTTTTCCCCTTAAATTCCATATATATGTGTTAGCATACGGTATTTGTCTTTTTCTTTCTGACTTACTTCACTCTGTATGACAGACTCTAGGTCTATCCATCTCATTACAAATAACTCAATTTCATTTCTTTTTAAGGCTGAGTAATATTCCATTGTATATATGTACCACATCTTCTTTATCCATTCATCCGATGATGGGCGCTTAGGTTGTTTCCATCTCCGGGCTATTGTAAATAGAGCTGCAATGAACATTTTGGTACATGACTCTCTTTGAATTTTGGTTTTCTCAGGGTATATGCCCAGTAGTGGGATTGCTGGGTCATATGGTAATTCTATTTGTAGTTTTTTAAGGAACCTCCATACTGTTCTCCATAGTGGCTGAAGCAATTCACATTCCCACCAGCAGTGCAAGAGTGTTCCCTTTTCTCCACACCCTGTCCAGCATTTATTGTTTCTTGATTTTTTGATGATGGCCATTCTGACTGGTGTGAGATGATATCTCATTGTAGTTTTGCTTTGCATTTCTCTAATGATTAATGATGTTGAGCATTCTTTCATGTGTTTCTTGGCATTCTGTATATCTTCTTTGGAGAAATGTCTATTTAGTTCTTCTGCCCATTTTTGGATTGGGTTGTTTGTTTTTTTGTTATTGAGCTGCATGAGCTGCTTGTAAATTTTGGAAATTAATCCTTTGTCATTTGCTTCATTTGCAAATATTTTCTCCCATTCTGAGGGTTGTCTTTTGGTCTTGATTATGGTTTCCTTTGCTGTGCAAAAGCTTTGAAGTTTCATTAGGTCCCATTTGTTTATTTTTGTTTTTATTTCCATTTCTCTAAGAGGTGGGTCAAAAAGATTTTGCTGTGATTTATGTCATAGAGTGTTCTGCTTATGTTTTCCTCTAAGAGTTTGATAGTTTCTGGCCTTACATTTAGGTCTTTAATCCATTTTGGGCTTATTTTTGTGTACGGTGTTAGGGAGTGATCTAATCTCATACTTTTACATGTACCTGTCCAGTTTTCCTAGCACCATTTATTGAAGAGGCTGTCCTTTCTCCACTGTATATTTCTGCCTCCTTTATCAAAGACAAGGTGACCATATGTGCGTGGGTTTATCTCTGTGCTTTCTATCCTGTTCCATTTATCTATCTTTCTGTTTTTTTGCCAGTACCATACTGTCCTGATTACTGTAACTTTGTAGTATTGTCTGAAGTAAGGGAGCCTGATTCCTCCAGCTCCGTTTTTCATTCTCAAGATTGCTTTGGCTTTTCGGGGTCTTTTGTGTTTCCATACAAATTGTGAAATTTTTTGTTCTAGTTCTCTGAAAAACGCCAGTGGTAGTTTGATAGGGATTGCATTGTATATGTAGATTGCTTTGGGTAGTAGAGTCATTTTCAAAATGTTGATTTTTCCAACCGGAGAACATGGTATATCTCTCCATCTATTTGTATCATTTTTAATTTCTTTCATCAGTGTCTTATAATTTTCTGCATACAGGTCTTTTGTCTCCTTAGGTAGGTTTACTCCTAGATATTTTATTCTTTTTGTTGCAATAGTAAATGGGAGTTTTTTCTTGATTTCACTTTCAGATTTTTCAACATTAGTGTATAGGAATGCCAGAGATTTCTGTGCATTAATTTTGTATCCTGCAACTTTACCAAATTCATTGATTAGCTCTAGTAGTTTTCTGGTAGCATCTTTAGGATTCTCTATGTATAGTATCATGTCATCTGCAAACAGTGACAGCTTTACTTCTTCTTTTCTGATTTGGATTCCTTTTATTTCCTTTTCTTCTCTGATTGCTGTGGCTAAAACTTCCAAAACTATGTTGAATAAGAGTGGTGAGAGTGGGCAACCTTATCTTTTTCCTGATCTTAGTGGAAATGCTTTCAGTTTTTCCCCATTGAGGATGATGTTGGCTGTGGGTTTGTCATATATGGCCTTTATTATGTTGAGGAAAGTTCCCTCTGTGCCTACTTTCTGCAGGGTTTTTATCATAAATGGGTGTTGAATTTTGTCAAAAGCTTTCTCTGCATCTATTGAGATGATGATATGGTTTTTTTCCTTCAATTTGTTAATATGGTTTATCACATTGATTGATTTGCGTATACTGAAGAATCCTTGCATTCCTGGAATAAACCCCACTTGATCATGGTGTATGATCCTTTTAATGTGCTGTTGGATTCTGTTTGCTAGTATTTTGTTGAGGATTTTTGCATCTATGTTCATCAGTGATATTGGCCTGTAGTTTTCTTTCTTTGTGACATCCTTGTCTGGTTTTGGTATCAAGGTGATGTTGGCCTCGTAGAATGAATTTGGGAGTGTTCCTCCCTCTGCTATATTTTGGAAGAGTTTGAGAAGAGTAGGTGTTAGCTGGTCTCTAAATCTTTGATAGAATTCGCCTGTGAAGCCATCTGTTCCTGGGCTTTTGTTTGTTGGAAGATATTTTTAAATTATTTATTTATTTTTGGCTGCATTGGGTCTTCGTTTCTGTGCTAGTGCTTTCTCTAGTTGTGGCAGGCAGGGGCCACTGTTCATGGCGGCACATGGACCTCTCATTATTGCGGCCTCTCTTGTTGTGGAGCACAGGCTCCAGACGTGCAGGCTCAGTAGTTTTGGCTCACGGGCCTAGGTGCTCCACTGCATGTGGTATCTTCCGGGACCAGGGCTCGAACCCGTGTACCCTGCATTAGCAGGAAGATTCTCAACCTCTGTGCCACCAGGGAAGCCCTGTTGGAAGATTTTTAATCACCGTTTCAATTTCAGTGCTTGTGATTGGCCTGTTCATACTCTCTATTTCTTCCTGGTCCAGTCTTGACAGGTTGTGCATTTCTAAGAATTTGTTCATTTCTTCCAGGTTGTCCAGTTTATTGATATACAGTTGCTTGTAGTAATCTCTCATGATCCTTTGTGTTTCTGCAGTGTCAGTTGTTACTTCGCCTTTTTCATTTCTAATTCTATTGATTTGAGTCTTCTCCCTTTTATTCTTGATGAATCTGGCTAATGGTTTATCAATTTTGTTTATCTTCTCAAAGAATCAGCTTTTAGTTTTATTGATCTTTGCTATCGTCTCCTTCATTTATTTTTAATTTATTTTTGATCTGATATTTATGATTTCTTTCCTTCTGCTAACTTTGTTTTTTTTTTTCGTTCTTTCTCTAATTGCTTTAGGTGCAAGGTTAGGTTGTTTATTTGAGATGTTTCCTGTTTCTTACGGTAGGATTGTATTGCTATAAACTTCCCTCTTAGAACTGATTTTGCTGCATCCCATAGGTTTTGGGTCGTCGTGTCTCCATTGTCATTTTTTTGTAGGTATTTTTTATTTCCTCTTTGATTTCTTCAGCAATCACTTGGTTTTTAAGTCGTGTATTGTTTAGCCTCCATGTGTTTGTATTTTTTACAGATCTTTTCCTGTAATTGATATCTAGTCTCATAGCGTTATGCTCGGAAAAGACACTTGATACAATTTCAATTTTGTTAAATTTACCAAGGCTAGGTTTGTGACCCAAAATATGATCTATCCTGGAGAATGTTCCATGAGCACTTGAGAAAAATGTGTATTCTGTTGTTTTTGGATAGAATGTCCTATAAATATCAATTAAGTCCATTTTGTTTAATATATCATTTAAAGCTTGTGTTTCCTTATTTATTTTCATTTTGGATGATCCGTCCATTGGTGAAAGTGGGGGGTTAAAGTCCCCTACTATGATTGTGTTACTGTCGATTTCCCTTTTTATAGCTGTTAGTATTTGACTTATGTAGTGAGGTGCTCCTATGTTGGGTGCATAAGTATTTACTATTATTATATCTTCTTCTCGGATCAATCCCTTGATCATTATGTAGTGTCCTTCTTTGTCTCTTGTAATAGTCTTTATCTTAAAGTCTATTTTGTCTTATATGAGAATTGCTACTCCAGCTTTCTTTTGATTTCCATTTGCATGCAATATCTTTTTCTATCCCCTCACTTTCAGTCGGTATCTGTCGCTAGGTCTGAAGTGGGTTTCTTGTAGGCAACATATATATGGGTATTGTCTTTGTATCCATTCAGCCAGTCTGTGTCTTTTGGTGGGAGCATTTAATCCATTTACATTTAAGGTAATTATCGATGTGTATGTTCCTATTCCCATTCTCTTAATTGTATTGGGTTTGTTATTGTACGTCTTTTCCTTCTCTTGTGTTTCTTGCCTAGAGAAGTTCCTTTAACATTTGTTGTAAAGCTGGTTTGGTGGTGCTGAACTCTCTCAGCTTTTGCTTGTCTGTAAAGGTTTTAATATCTCCATCAAATCTGAATGAGATCCTTGCTGGGTAGAGTAATCTTTGTTGCAGGTTTCTCTGCTTCATCATTTTAAATACATCCTGCCACTCCCTTCTGGCTTGCAGAGTTTCTACTGAAAGATCAGCTGTTAACCTTATGGGGATTCCCTTGTGTGTTATTTGTTGTTTTTCCCTTGCTGCTTTTAATATGTTTTCTTTGTATTTAATTTTTGGTAGTTTGATTAATATGTGTCTTGGCATGGTTCTCCTTGGATTTATCCTGTATGAGACTCTCTGTGCTTCCCAGACTTGATTAACTATTTCCTTTCCCGTATTAGGGAAGCTTTCAACTATAATTTCTTCAAATATTTTCCCAGTCCCTTTCTTTTTCTCTTATTCCTCTGGGACCCCCATGATTCGAATGTTGGTGCATTTAGTGTTGTCCCAGAGGTCTCTGAGACTGTCCTCAGTTCTTTTTATTCTTTTTCTTTATACTGTTCTGAAGTAGTTATTTCCACTATTTTATCTTCCAGGTCACTTATCCTTTCTTATGCCTCAGTTATTCTGCTATTGATCCCATGTAGAGTATTTTTAATATCATTTATTGTGTTGTTCATCGTTGCTTGTTTCCTCTTTAGTTCTTCTAGGTCCTTGTTAAATGTTTCTTGCATTTTCTCCATTCTATTTCCAAGATTTTGGATCATCTTTACTATCATTATTCTGAATTCTTTTTCAGGTAGACTGCCTATTTCCTCTTCATTTGTTAGGTCTGGTGGGTTTTTATCCTGCTCCTTCATCTGCTGTGTGTTTTTCTGTGTTCTCATTTTTCTTATCTTACTGTGTTTGTGGTCTCCTTTTTGCAGGCTGCACGTTCGTAGTGCCCGTTGTTTTTGGTGCCTGTCCCCAGTGGCTAAGGTTGTTTCAGTGGGTTGTGTAGGCTTCCTGGTGGAAGAGACTAGTGCCTGTGTTCTGGTGGATGAGGCTGGTGGGCAGGTCCACAACTGGTGGTGGGTTTTGTGGCGTCTGTGGACGTATTATGATTTTAGGCAGCCTCTCTGTTAATGGGTGGTGTTGTGTTCCAGTCTTGCTGGTTGTTTGGCATAGGGTGTCCAGCACTGTAGCTTCCTGTTCATTGAGTGAAGCTGGGTGCTGTTGTTGAAATGGAGATCTCTGGGAGATTTTCACCATTTGATATTATGTGGAGCTGGGAGGTCTCTTGTGGACCAGTGTCCTGAGGTTGGCTCTCCCACCTCAGAGGCACAGTACTGACTCCTGGCTGGAGCACCAAGAGCCTTTCATCCACACAGTTCAGAATAAAAGGGAGAAAAAGTAGAAAGAAAGAATTAGTAGAAGAAAGAAAGAAAGAAAGAAGGAAAGAAAAGGAGGGAGGGAGGGAGGGAGAAAGGAAGGAAGGAGGGAAGGAAGAAAAACAGAAAGAGAGAAGTTAAAGTAAAATAAAGTAAGGTAAGATAAAATATAATAAAGTTATTAAAATAAAAAATAATTATTAAGAAAAAAAATTTTTTTAAAAACAAAAGAAAACCGGACAGATAGAACCTTTGGACAGATGGTGGAAGCAAAGCTATACAGACAAAACCTCACACAGACGCATACACTTACACACTCACAGAAAGAAGAAAAGGGGAAAAAATCATAAATCTTGCTCTCAAAGTCCACCTCCTCAGTTTGGGAGGATTCGTTGTCTATTCAGGTATTCCACAGAGGCAGGTACATCAAGTTGATTGTGGAGCTTTAATCCGCTGCTTCTGAGGCTGCTGGGAGAGATTTCCCTTTCTCTTCATTGCTCGCACAGCTCCCGGGCTTCAGCTTTGGATTTGGCCCGGCCTCTGCGTGTAGGTCGCGGAAGGCGTCTGTTCTTCGCTCAGACCAGACGGGGTTAAAGGAGCCGCTCATTCGGGGGCTCTGGCTCACTCAGGCCCGTGTGGGGAGGGGCACGGAGTGTGCGGTGGGCCTGCAGAGACAGAGTCTGGCGTGACTTTGCACCAGCCTGAGGCACGCCATGCATGCTCCCGGGGAAGTTGTCCCTGGATCTCGAGAACATGGCAGTGGTGGGCTGCACAGGCTCCCCAGAAGGAGGGTGTGGAGAGTGACCTGTGCTCGCACACAGGATTCTTGGTGGCGGCAGCAGCAGCCTTAGCGTCTCATGCCTGTCTCTGTGTCTGCACTGATAACCGCGGCTTGTGCCCGTCTCTGGAGCTCCTTTAAGCAGCGCTCTTAATCCCCTCTCCTCACGTACCAGGAAACAAAGAGGGAAGAAAAAGTCTCTTGCCTCTTCAGCAGGTCTAGACTTTTCCCCGGACTCCCTCTCGGCTAGCCGTGGTGCACTAACCCACTGCAGGCTGTGTTCACGCCTCCATCCCCAGTCCTCTCCCTGCGCTCCTCTCCCTGCACTCTTCCCGACGCCCGAGCCTCAGCTCCCAGCCCCACCCGCCCCGGCGGGTGAGCAGACAAGCCTCTCGGGCTGGTGAGTGCCGGTCGGCACCGATCCTCTGTGCGGGAATCTCTCCACTTTGCCCTCCGCACCCCTGTGGCAGCACTCTCCTCCGTGGCTCCGAAGCTTTCCCCCTCTGCCACCCGCAGTCTCTGCTCGTGAAGGGGCTTCCTAGTGTTTGGAAAGCTTTCCTCCTTCACGGATCCCTCCCACTGGTGCATGTCCCGTCCCTATCCTTTTTTCTCTGTTTATTCTTCTTTTTTTTGCCCTACACAGGAAGGTAGGGAGTTTCTTGCCTTTTGGGAGGCCTGAGGTCTTCTGCCAGCATTTAGTAGGTGTTCTGTAGGAGTTGTTCCACGTGTAGATGTATTTCTGGTGTATCTGTGGGGAAGAAGCTGATCTCCGCGTCTTACTCTTCCGCCATCTTCCCCCTCCTACTCTCTTGTGTTTCTTGCCTAGATAAGTCCCGTTAGCCTTTGTTGGAAAGCTGGTTTGGTGGTGCTGAACTCTCTCAGCTTTTGCTTGTCTGTAAAGGTTTTAATTTCTCCATCAAATCTGAATGAGATCCTTGCTGGGTAGAGAAATATTGGTTGTAGGTGTTTCTCCTTCATCACTTTAAATATGTCTGCCACTCCCTTCTGGCTTGCAGAGTTTCTGCTGAAAGCTCAGCTGTTAACCTTATGGGGATTCCCTTGTGTATTATTTGTTGTTTTTCCCTTGCTGCTTTTTTTTTTTTTTTTTTTTTTTTTGCGGTACACGGGCCTCTCACTGCTGTGGCCTCTCCCGCTGCAGAGCACAGCCTCCGGACGCGCAGGCTCAGCGGCCATTGCCCACGGGCCCAGCTGCTCCGCGGTATGTGGGATCTTCCCGGACAGGGGCACGAACCCGTGTCCCCTGCATCGGCAGGCGGACCCTCAACCACTGCGCCACCAGGGAAGCCCTCCCTTGCTGCTTTTAATATGTTTTCTTTGTATTTAATTTTTGAGAGTTTGATTGATATGTGTCTTGATGTATTTCTCCTTGGATTTATCCTGTATGGGACTCTCTGTGCTTCCTGGACTTGATTAACTATTTCCTTTCCCATATTAGGGAAGTTTTCAACTATAATCTCTTCAAGTATTTTCTCAGTCACTTTCTTTTTCTCTTCTTCTTCTGGGACCCCTATAATTCGAATGTTGGTGTGTTTAATGTTGTCCCAGAGGTCTCTGAGTCTGTCCTCAGTTCTTTTCATTCTTTTTTCTTTATTCTGCTCTGCAGTAGTTATTTCCACTATTTTATCTTCCAGGTCACTTATCCGTTCTCCTGCCTCAGTTATTCTGCTATTGATCCCTTCTAGAGTATTTTTAATTTCACTTATTGTGTTGTTCATCGTTGCTTGTTTCCTCTGTATTTCTTCTAGGTCCTTGTTAAGTGTTCCTTGCATTTTCTCTATTCTATTTCCAAGATTTTGGATCATCTTTACTATCATTATTCTGAATTTTTTTTCAGGTAGACTGCCTATTTCGTCTTCATTTTTTAGGTCTGGTGCGTTTTTACCTTGCTCCTTCATCTGCTGTGTGTTTTTCTGTCTTTTAATTTTTCTTATCTTACCGTGTTTGGGGTCCCCTTTTTGCTGGCTGCAGGTTCATAGTTCCCACTGTTTTGGGTGTCTGTCCCCAGTGGCTAATGTTGGTTCAGTGGGTTGTGTAGGCTTCCTGGTGGAGGGGACTAGTGCCTGTGTTCTGGTGGATGAGGCTGGATCTTTTCTTTCTGGTGAGCAGGTCCAAGTGTGGTGGTATGTCTTGGGGTGTCTGTGGATTTATTATTATTTTAGGTAGCCTCTCTGCTAATGGGTGGGGTTGTGTTCCTGTCTTGCTAGTGGTTTAGTGTAGGGTGTCCAGCATTGTAGCTTGCTGGTCGTTGAGTGAAACTGGGTCTTTGTTTGAGATGGAGATCTCTGGGAGATTTTCGCCTTTTGATATTACATGGAGCTGGGAGGTCTCTTGTGGACCAGTGTCCTGAACTTGCCTGTCCCACCTCAGGGACACAGCACTGACTCCTGCCTGGAGCACCAAGAGAGTGTCCTCCACACGGCTCAGAATAAAAGGGAGAAAAAATAGAAAGAAGGAAAGAAAGAGGATAGAATAAAATAATATAAAGTAAGATAAAATAAAATAAAGTTATTAAAAAATAATTATTAAGAAAAGAAAATTTTACAAAAGTAAAAAACAAACGAACAAACAAAAACGGATAGACAGAACCCCAGGATAAATGGTGAAAGCAAAGCTAAACAGACAAAATCTCACACTGAAGCATACACATACTCACTCACAAAAAGAGGAAAAGGCAAAAAAATAACACATCTTGCTCCCAAAGTCCACCTCCTCAATTTGGAATGATTCGTTTTCTATTCAGGTATTCCACAGATGCAGGGTACATCAAATTGATTGTGGAGATTTAATCAGCTGCTCCTGAGGCTGCTGGGAGGTATTTCACTTTCTCTTCTTTTTTCACACAGCTCCCGGGGTTCAGCTTTGGATTTGGTCCCACCTCTGCATGTAGGTCATCTGAGGGCGTCCGTTCTTCGCTCAGACAGGACGGGGTTAAAGGATTAGCTGATTCCGGGGCTCTGGCACACTCAGGCCAGGGGGAGTGAGGGGTGCTGATGTGGTGTGAGTCTGCGGCGGCAGAGGCCAGCGTGACGTTGCAGCAGCCTGAGGCTCGCCGTGCATTCTCCTGGGGAAGTTGTCCCTGGATCCCGAGACCCTGGCAGTGGCGGGCTGCACAGGCTCCCTGGAAGAAGGGTGTGGAGAGTGACCTGTGCTCACACACAGGCTTCTTGGTGGCAGCAACAGCTGCCTTAGCGTCTCATGCCCATCTCTGGGGTCTGCGCTTTTAGCTGAGGCTCGCGCCCGTCTCTGGAGCTCCTTTAAGCAGCGCTCTTAATCCCCTCTCCTCTCGCACCAGGAAACAGAGGGAAGAAAAAGTCTCTTGCTTCTTCGGCGGGTCCAGACTTTTTCCTGGACTCGCTCCCGGCTAGCCATGGTGTACTAACCCCTTCAGGCTGTGTTCACGCCGCCAACCCCAGTCCTCTCCCTGCGATCCAACTGAAGCCCGAGCCTCAGCTCCCAGCCCCCGCCCGCCCCGGTGGGTGAGCAGACAAGCCTCTCAGCCTGGTGAGTGCTGGTCGGCACTGATCCTCTGTGCAGGAATATCTCCGCTTTGCTCTCTGCACCCATTGCTGTGCCCTTCTCCACGGCTCCAAAGCTCCCCCCTCCACTACCCACAGTCTCCGCTCGTGAAGGGGCTTCTTTGTGTGTGGACACCTTTCCTCCTTCACAGCTCCCTTCCACTGGTGCAGGTCCAGTCCCTATTCTTTGTCTCTGTTTATTGTTTTTTTTTTGCCTTACCCAGGTACGTGGGGAGTTTTTTGCCTTTGGGAGGTCTGATGTCTTCTGCCAGCGTTCAGTGGGTGTTCTATAGGAGTAGTTCCACGTGTAGGTGTATTTCTGATGTATCTGTGGAGAGGAAGGTGATCTCCGCGTCTTACTCTTCTGCCATCTTCCTCAACCTTCCTGGAGGTTTCCTAAAAAACTAAAAATAGAACTACCATACGACCCAGCAATCCCACTACTGCGCATATACCCTGAGAAAACCATAACTCAATAAGAGACATGCACCACAATGTTCACTGCAGCATTATTTACAATCGCCAGGACATGGAACCAACGTAGATGTCCATCCACAGATGAATGGATAAAGAAGATGTGGCATGTCTATACAATGAAATATTACTCAGCCATAAAAAGAAATGAAATTGAGTTATTTGTAGTGAGGTGGGTAGACCTAGAGTCTGTCATACAGATTGAAGTAAGTCAGAAAGAGAAAAACAAATACCCTATGCTAATGCATATATGTGGAATCTAAAAAAAAGAAAAAAATGTACCAATGAATGGATTTGATGACATGGGTTGGGAGGGTGAAGGTGGGGCAAAGTGAGAGTAGCATTGACATATATACACTTCCAAATGTAAAGGAGTTAGCTGATGGGAAGAAGCAGCATTGCACAGGGAGATCAGCTCAGTGCTTTGAGATGACCTAGAGGGGTGGGATAGAGAAGATGGGAGGGAGGCTCAAGAGGGAGGGCATATGGTGACATCTGTATGCATGTGGCTGATTTGCTTTGTTGTGCAACAGAAACTAACACAGTATTGTGACGCAATTGTACTCCATAAAAATCTATTAAAAAATATATTTTGCCACTCCCGTCTATCCTGCAGAGTTTCTGCTGAGAAATCAGCAGATAACTTTATGGGAGTTCTCTTGTATGTTATTTGTCATTTTTCCCTAGTTGCTTTTAATACTTTTTGCCTTTAACTTTTGTCAGTTTGATTACTATGTGTCTCGGCATGTTCCTCCTTGTCTTTATTCTGCCTGGGATTCTCTGCAATTCCTGGACTTGGGTGACTGTTTCTTTTCCAATCTTAGGGAAATTGTCAGCTAGTATCTCTTCAAAAGTTTTCTCAGGTTCTTTCTCTCTCTCTTCTCCTTCTGGGACCGAAATAATGCAAATGTTTGTTCATTTAATGTTGTCCCAGAGGTCTCTTAAGCTGTCTTCATTTCTTTTCATTCTTTTTTCTATATTCTGTTCCATGGCAGTGATTTCCACCATTCTGTCTTCCAGGTCACTTATCCATTCTTCTGCCTCAGTTATTCTGCTATTGATTCCATCTAGTGTATTTTTCATTTCAGTTATTATATTGTTCATCTCTGTTTTTTGTTCTTTAGTTTTTCTAGGTCTTTCTTAAACATTTCTTGCATCTTCTCAATCCTTGCCTCCATTCTTTTTCCGAATTTCTGGATCATCTTCACTACCATTATTCTGAATTTTTTTTCTGGAATGTTGTCTGTCTCTGCTTCACTTAGATATTTTTCTGGGGTTTTACTTGTTCCGTCTTCTGGGACATAAACCTCTGCTGTTTCGTTTTTTCTAAGTTTCTGTGCTTTTTTTTTCCATTCTGCAGTCTGCAGGATTACAGTTCTTCTTGCTTCTGCTGTCTGCCATCTGGTGGGTGAAACTATCTAAGAGGTTTGTGAAAGCTTCCTGATGGGAGGGAATGGTGGTGGGTAAAGCTGGGTCTTGATCCTCTGGTGGGCAGGGCTGTGCTCAATAAAACCTTAATCCTCTTGTCTGATGATGGGTGGGGCTGTGTTCTCGCCCTATTCATTTTTTGGCCTGAGGCAACCCAGTACTGGAGCCTACAGGCTGTTTGGTGGTGCTGATGGCCTCCAGGAGGGCTCATGCCAAAGAGTACTTCCCAGAACTTCTGCTTCCAGTGTCTTTGTCCCCACAGTGAGCCACAGCTTCCACCCACCTCTGCAGGAGACCCTCCAGTACTAGCAGGCAGGTCTGTCCCAGTCTCTTAAAGGGTCACTGCTTTTTTCCCTTGGGTTCTGGTGTGCACAAGATTTTGTGTGTGCCCTGCAGGAATGGAGTTTCTGTTTCCCCCAGTCCTGTGTAAGCCCTGAAGTCAAATCCCACTGGCCTTCAAATGCAGATTCTTTGGGGACTCCTTCTCCCATTGCTGGACCCCCAGGCTGGAAGCCTGACGTGGGGCTCAGAACTTTCACTCCAGTGGGAGAACTTCTGTGGTATAGTTGTTTTCCAGTTTGTGGGTTGCCCACCCGGCAGTTGTGGGATTTGATTTTGTCATGATTGTGCCCCTCCTACTGTCTCGTTTTGGCTCCTCCTTTGTCTTTGGATGTAGTATCTTTTGTGGTAGGTTCTAGCATTTTTTGTTGTTGTTGATGGTTGTTTAGCAGTTAGTTGTGATTTTGATGTTCTTGTAAGAAGGGGTGAGCACACATCTTTCTACTCCACCATCTTGAGCTAATGGTTACTAAATCTTTTAAATTTTACTGTTGTTTGCAGTTTTGAAGGTGAATTCACTGCAATTTATCACGTCAGTTTATTCTTTCCTATTGACAATTTTCCTCATGTGCTTTGGAAAGTGTTTGTAGACTTGTCTTGAGAGGGCGCTCACACTCCTTTTCCCCTGACCTCTCTGTATCTAGTCATTTCCACCCATTCTTAGTCCAGAACCAGCCTTTTTGGTGGCACTGGGCTCCTGTGTGGCAATTTGGAGAAACTATAAGTGTGGACATGGGCCAACAAGCTGGCTGGTCCAGTTTACTCTGCTGGGCTCTCTGCTTTCTCCTGCTCTGAGACACATGTTGGCTGTATCCTGTGGCATACACTGCAGATATTTTAAGTTGACTCTCCCTGGTAGGTAACCCCACTCTATTCGCCCGTCTCTGGTACTGAGCCTGGTTTGGTTTCCCTCCACCATTGGAGCATGGTTATTCTCTGTCACACTGTACAGATTCCTCCCTCCCTCCTGCCCCCTTCACAAGCTCGGCTCTCTCCCCCTCCTACTCCCCCTCTCTCCCCTTACTGATTGGTTGTCTAGTTCCATTAGTTGGTAGGAAAAGAGTGTTAAAATCTCCAACTATGATTATTGAATTGTTTATTTCTTCCTTAAGTCTGTCGATTTTTACTTCATATATTCTAAATTTATTATCAATACATATGTATTTATGACTATATCTGTTTGAATTTTTCTAATTTAAGTGTTTTTTGGGGTGGAGTTAAGATGGCAGGGTAGGAGGACACAGAGTCCACATCTCCTCATAACTAGGGTACCTACTAGGTACTGGTGGGGTACCTCGGACACCTAAGGGGATGGGAAGAATCCCCACATGACTGGGTAGGACATGGGAGAAAAAGAGGGGGGAAGAAAAGTGGAGGCAGGATGGGACCTGCATCCCTGTGTGGGGCTGTGGGAGAGGAGGGGTTTCCATGCTCAGAGGGGCCCACTCATGTTGAGCAGATCAGCAGGGATGGTGAAGGGGCTTTGGGGGATTGGAGAGGAACGTGGCCAGCATGTCCCCTGCCTACTCAGGCCCTGGTGAGCCTGCTGGGGTCCCGGGCCTGAACCCCCACACCAAGGGGCCACCTCCATTCACACAGGTCCAAGACCTAGCCCCTGCCTGCCAAGGCCTCTTCTGGCTGCGTGAGTCCCCAGGTCTGAACACCCCTCTACACCAAGGCCTCTTCCAGCCATGTGAGTCCTGGACGTGAGCCCCACCTCCCACCAAGGCCTCTTCTGGTCACATGGGTCCTTGGCCCAAGCCCTCTCCCTGCCCGCCTAGGCCTCTTCCCACTGTGCTGGTCCTGTCAGACCTGATTATGCCCCCCACAAAGCCTCCACAGGCCGCATGGGCCCTGACAGCCCTTGTGCTGCCCCAACAAAGCCTCTTCCAGCCAAGCTGGTCCTGGGCCTGATACCAACTTCTGCCAAAGCCTCCTCTGGCCACACAAGTCCTGGCAGTCCATATACAAAAACAAGACCCATATATATGTTGTCTACAAGAGACCCACTTCAGACCTAGAGACACATACAGCCTGAAAGTGGGGGGATGGGAAAAGATATTCCACGCAAATGGAAATCAGAAGAAAGCTGGAGTAGCAATACTCATATCAGATAAACTAGACTTTAAAATATAGACTGTTACAAGAGACAAGGAAGGATACAACATAATGATGAAGAGATCTACCCAAGAAGATATAACAATTATAAATGTTTATGCATCCAACATAGGAGCACCTCAATACATAAGGCAAATGCTAACAGTCATAAAAGGGGAAATTGACAGTAACACAATAATAGTGGGGGACTTTAACACCCACTTACACCAATAAAGAGATCATCCATTCAGAAAATCAATAAGAAGACACAAGCTTTAAATGACACAGTAGAACAGATACACTTAATTGATATTTATAGGACATTCCATCTGAAAGCAGCAGAATACACTTTACTCAAGTACACACGGAACATTCTCCAGGATAGATCACATATTGCATCACAGATCAAGCCTTGGTAAACTTAAGAAAATTGAAATAGTATAAAGCATCTTTTCCAGCCACAATGCTATGAGATTAGAAATCAATTACAGGGAAAAAAAATACTGTAAAAAACACAAACACATGGAGGCTAAACAATACACTAGTAAATAACCAAGAGATCACTGAAGAAATCAAAGAGGAAATAAAAATATATAGAAACAAATGACAATGAAAACACGATGACCCAAAACCTATGGGATGCAGCAAAAGCAATTCTAAGACTGAAGTTCATAGGAATACAATCCTACCTCAAGAAACAAGAAACACCTCAAATAAACAAAGTAACCTTACAGCTAAAGCAACTAGAGAAAAAAGAACAAATAAAACCCAAAGTTAGTAAAAGGAAAGAAATCATAAAAATCAGAGCAGAAATAAATGAAAAAGAAACAAAGAAAACAGTAGCAAAAATCAATGAAACTAAAAGCTGATTCTTTGAGAATATATAGAAAAGTGATAAACTTTTAGCCAGACTCATCAAGAAAAAAAGAGAGGATTCAAATCAATAAAATTATAAAGGAAAAAGGAAAAATTACAACTGATACTGAAGAAATATAAAGAATCATAAGAGACTACTACAGGCAACTATACACCAATAAATTGGACAACTTGGAAGAAATGGACAAATTCTTAGGATGGTACAACCTTCTAAGGCTGAACCAGGAATAAATAGAAAATATAAACAGACCAAATCACAAGTAATGAAATTGCAACTGCAATTAAAAATCTTTGAACAAACAAAAGACCGAGACAGATGGCTTCACAGGTGAATTCTATCAAACATTTAGAGAAGAGCTAACACCCATCTTTCTCAAACTCTTCCAAAAAATTGCAGATGAAGGAACACTCCTAAGCTCATTCTATGAGACCACCATCAGCCTGAAACCAAAACCAGACAAAGGTATCACACAAAAAAACCAACCAATATTACTGATGAACATATATGCAAAAATCCTCAGCAAAATACTAGCACACAGAATCCAGCAAAACATTGAAAGGATCATACACCATGATCAAATGAAATTTATCCCAGGGATGCAAGCATTCTTCAATATATGCAAATCAATCAATGTGATACACCATATTAACAGATTAAAGGATAAAAACCGTATAATCATCTCAGTGGATGCAGTAAAACTTTTGACAAAATTCAACACCCATTTATGATGAAAACTCTCCAGAAAGTGGGCATAGAGGGAACCTACCCCATTACAAACCCACAGCAAACATCATTCTCAATGGTGAAAAACTGAAAGCGTTTCTGCTAAGACCAGGAACCAGACAAGAATGTCCACTCTTGCCACTATTATTCAGAGTAGTTTTGGAAATCCTAGCCACAGCAATCAGAGAAGAAAAAGAAATAAAAGGAAGCCAAATTGAAAAAGAAGAAGTAAAACTGTCACTGTTTGCAGATGACATGATACTAAACATAGAAAATCCTAAAGATGCCACCAGAAAACTACTACAGCTAATCAATGAATTGGGTAAAGTTGCAGGAAACAAAATTAATGCACAGATGTCTCTTGCATTCCTATGCACTAACAACAAAACATCAGAAAGAGAAATTCAAGAAACAATCAAATTTCAAAGAATTAGAACAACCCAGGCAGGTCACTTAGACTTTGCATGAGTCTCAGCATCCTCACCTGTAACATGTGGCTTGTGATGCCTCCCTCATAGAATTACTGTGAGGAGCATCCATCTGTATGTAACATGTCAGGCACACAGTGTTGCTCCCAAGCAGTAAATCGGATTGTTGTCTACTTTACCACAGAGCACAGAGCTACCTTTGTGGGTGTCTTAATCCATTGAACTGCTGTAACAGAATACCATAGACTGACATGCTTATGAACAACAGAAGTTTATTTCTCACAGTCCTGGAAGGTAGGCATCCAAGATCAAGGAGCCAGCAGATTCAATAAATTCAAGATTCAAGAAATTCAATCCCATTGCAACAAAAAGCATAAAATACCTAGGAATAAACCTACCTAAGGAGGTAAAAGACCTGTACTCCGGAAACTATAAGACACTGATGAAAGAAATCAAAGATGACACACGGATGGATACATATACCATGTTTTTGATTGGAAGAATTGATATTGTGAAAATGACTATACTACCCAAGCAATCTATAGATTCAGTGCTGTCCCTGTCAAATTACCAATACATTTTTCACAGAATTAGAACAAAAATTTTACAATTTGTATGGAAATACAAAAGACCCCGAATAGCCAAAGCAATCTTGAGAAAGAAAAACAGAGCTGGAGAAATCAGGCTCCCTGACTTCAGACTATACTACAAAGCTACAGTAATCAAGAGAGTATGGTACTGGCACAAAAACAGAAGTATTGATCAATGGAACAGGATAGAAAGCCCAGAGAAAAACCCACGTACCTATGGTCAACTAATCTATGACAAAGGAGGCAAGAATATACAATGGAGAAAAGACAGTCTCTTCAATAAGTGGTGCTGGGAAAACTGGACAGCTACATGTAAAAGAATTAAATTAGAACACTCCCTAACACCATACACAAAAATAAACACAAAATGGATTAAAGACCTAAATGTAAGACCAGACGCTATAAAACTCTTAGAGGAAAACATAGGAAGAACATTCTTTGACATAAATCACAGTAAGATCTTTTTTGACCCACCTCCTAGAGTGATGAAAATAAAAATAAACAAATGGGACCTAATTAAACTTAAAAGCTTTTGCACAGCAAAGATAACCATAAAAGAAATGAAAAGACAGCCTTTAGGATGGGAGAAAATATTTTCAAATGAAGCACCTGAGAAGGCATTAATCTCCAAAATATGTAAACAGCTCATGTAGTTCAGTATAAAAAACAAACAACCCAGCAAAAAATGGGCATAAGACCTAGATATTTCTCCATAGAAGATACACAGATGGTGAAGAGGCACATGAAAAGATGCTCAACATCACTAATTATTAGAGAAATGCAGATCAAAACTACAATGAGGTGTCACCTCTCACCAGTCAGAATGGCCATCATCAAAAAATCTATAAACAATAAGGGCTTCCCTGGTGGCACAGTGGTTGAGAGTCCGCCTGCCGATGCAAGGGAGACGGGTTCGTGCCCCGGTCCAGGAAGATCCCACATGCCACGGAGTGGCTGGGCCCGTGAGCCATGGCCACTGAGCCTGTGCATCCGGAGCCTGTGCTCCACAACAGGAGAGGCCACAACAGTGAGAGAGGCCCGTGTACTGCAAAAAAAAAAAAAAATCTATAAACAATAAATGCTGGAGAGGGTGTGGAGAAAGGGGAACCCTCTTGCACTGTTGGTGGGAATGTAAATTGATACAGCCACTATGGAGAACAGTATGGAGGTTCCTCAAAAAACTGAAAAAAGAACTACCATATGACCCAGCAATCCCATTACTGGGCATATACCCTGATAAAAACATAATTGAAAAAGATGCATACACATCAATGTTCATTGCAGCACTATTTACAGTATCCAAGACATGGAAGCAATGTCAATCGACAGATGAATGGATAAAGAAGATGTGGTATATGTCTACAATGGAATATTACTCAGCCATAAAAAGGAACGAAATTGGGTCATTTGTAGAGACGTGGGTGGACCTAGTGTCTGTCATACAGAGTGTAGTCAGAAAGAGAAAAACAAATATTGTATATTAATGCATATACGTGGAATCTAGAAACATGGTACAGATGAACCTATTTGCAGGGCAGGAATAGAGATGCAAACGTAGAGAATGGATGTGTGGACATGGTGCAAGGGAGGAAGGGGTGAGTGGGATGAATTGGGAGATTGGGATTTACATATATACACTACCATGTGTAAAACACATAGCTAGTGGGAACCTGCTGTATAGCACAGGGAGCTCAGCTCTGTGGTCTGTGGTGACCTAGATGGGTGGGATGGGGTGGGGGTGGGAGAGAGGTCCAAGAGTGAGGGGATATATGTATGCATATAGCTGATTCACTTCGTTGTAAAGCAACTATGCCTCAATTAAAAAACAACAACAAAAAAACACCTCTAAGGAAGATGTAGTAAAAGAAAAGAAATAAGAGGTAGAATCTGGAGACTATAACAAAAGAATAAAGAGACCTGGATAATTTTTAAGTGTTTTTTTGTAAACAGTATAATGCCGTCTTTAAAAAAAAGTACAGTTGATAACCTCTGCCTTTTATATAATGTATCAGTCCATTCACATGTAATTATTGATAAAACTATATTTAAGGCTGCCATATTGCTGTTTGACCTTTGTTCCTTCTAATTTTGTTGTCCCTGGGCCTTCTTTCCTGTCTTCTTTTGAATTATTCAAATATATTTTGAATCCCATTTAATGCATCCAATGGCTTTTTAGCTATGTTCCTTTCCAGTTCCTTTTATTAGCTGCACTGAGAGTAAAAATGCTTAACTTTGCAGTCTGTTTAGAGTTAACATTATACCACTTCATCTAAAAATGTAGAAATCTCATCACTTCTTCCCCCACCTTGTGCTATCCTTTATAATTGCCTTATATATTACATTTACATACATTATAAACTCTTCAAGACATTTTATATTTTTCACTTTAAACTGTCAGTATTTAAAATAAATGATATCTCCCTATGTATTTACCATTTCCAAAGCTTGTTATTCCTTCCTGAAGATGCATGTTCTCCTTTGGGATCATTTCCCTTCAACTTGAAGAGCTTTCTTTCACGTTCTTGTAGTACAGGTCTGTTGCCGACAGACACTCACAAGTGTCTTTATTTGACCTTAGTTCTCTTTTTTTTTTTTTGGCTGTGTTTCACAGCTTCCCTGACCAGGGATTGAACCCAGACCATGGCAGTGAAAGTACCGAGTCCTAACCACTGGACCACCAGGGTATTCCCTCACTTGAATTCTTAAAGTAGGTTTTCATGGGATATGGCATTCTAGCTGACAGGGTCTCCCCTCCCCCAGGGCTTTAAAGATGTCATCCCCCTGCCTTCTGGCTGGTTTGGGAGATGGAAGCTGTGAGTTCCACCCCACTACAGAATCCGCCCTCAGACCCCAGGCCGCTTGAGTCTTCAACCCCAGAGTTTGTCTCCCTTGTTTACTCTCCAGAGCCTCCAAGCGGTTGCTTTTACATTTTGTTCAGAGTTTACAGTTTCTGTCGGTGGGAGTGTTAGTCTCTTGGCTTACTCAGAAGCCCCAGGAATGGAACTCAAGAACTCATGTTTTAAATCTCTTTTCTGCACTGCTTCCTTAAAGCAGAGTTTAAAATGGAATATTGAATAAGTTGATTCATTACATATACTTTATCACTTTTGGTAATTACAGTAGTGGTATATTTGAAGGGTAATAGAACGTGTCAATTTCTTTTTCAAGTGCCATTTACTTTGACTGCAATACTAATCCTTTGTGGTTCTCAGCTTTTAATTCCCTGATTAATCTTCCTGAGGTTCCTCTTATGACCCCTCTATTTTTGTTTCTCTTTTAAACACTGGTTCAACATGACCTCAGAGTTTTTTAGAAATCTATTCCTGATTCCCTAGGTAGTTTCATCAACCACCTGAATGCAAATGCTCCTCCATCAAATCCCCAGAGCTGAACCTCACGAGTTCCTGATCTGTACCCTCCATCTCCTAGAAATATCCAGCTGGTGTCCAGTGCACAGTATGGGTTTCTTATTTGCTTTTGCTCCCAAACATTCCCTTCTCTTTCTCTCATTTATTTACCCACTGAATCAATAAATCTTTATTGAGCGTCATGTCCTGCTTTTCATGTTACAGATGTAGTGCTGAGGGAAATGTATACTTCTGGATTTGAATTTGAGCAAGTGACTGACTTCATGCTAATAAGCATGTAACTGTATTACCAAGCCCAAGCTTATTCTGCTCACCGCACGACAGGCCAATAAATCAGAAGATGAGTTGGATCAAGGAATAATGACTTTAATCAGAAAGCTAGCTGACCGAGAAGATGGCAGACTAGCATCTCGAAAAACCATCTTCTGTCAGTCTGAATTCGGGGTCCTTTTATACAAAAGAGGGGGAGGGGCCAAATGTGGCACCAACCAATGGCTGAGCGGGGTCTCTATAGCTCATGCCTGCCCCACCCCTGTTACAGACAGAGAGCCCAGAATTCAACCCAAATGGAGGTGGTCAGTTAATTTATGAAAAGGGGCCAAGGACACGCCAAGGGGAAGGACAAAAGTCCCCACAATAAACGGGGCTGGGAAACCTGGGCACCACATACCACATGTCATCTACACCACACACAAAACTGACTAAGAACCCAGTTTTCCACATCAAGCCTTCCTGGGTCCTCTGAAGACGGAACTCCCCCTCCCCCACTCCAAGCAGTCAGTGGCACACAGAAAGCTACTCCCCACTTTTCCTCACTTCTCTTTCTTTTTTCCTCACCTTTTCCTCCTGGCGTCACCTGTGTCCTCAGGAAACCAAGCTCCTGTCAGTGTGGATGCAGCCCTACTTTATCAGGAAGCCTAAGCCCCACTTGGTCTTGAAGAACCAGACTCCCATTCAGTGTGGACACAGCCCAGTGTTGTCCTGAAGCCAAAACCCCAGTGAATCCTAAGAAGACTGAGCTCCTGTCTGCAGAGACACTGATCCGGGCATCCCTGCCGAAGCCCTGGAGGTGCCTGAGGAGACGGAACTCATTTCAGCTGCCTGAGGAGCCAAGTCCAAAGGTGGAATGCACGTGCGCATTGGGTCAGAGAGGCGGGCTTGGCCCACTGTGGGCAGTGTGGGCACTGCAGGCCCTGCCTTCCTCACAGCTCACTGGATGCTGGACTCCCTGACGGCAGAACTGCTGAATCTGTTCAACTTTGGGCAGTCGCACTGAGATGGAGACTATATCCCATAACTTTTCTAAAAATAGTTAAGGAACAGATGCAAAGTTTACAACTTGCACCAAATACACTCAAAATTATTCATAGATACATTTTAAATACAAAATGAATCAAAATTACAGCAGAAAACATCAAAGAAAATCAACACGAGCTTGGTTTTGGTCATGTAGATCATGAGCTTTGAGCTTTAACACACAACACAAAAAAGCAATCCAGAAAGATAAACAAGGAATATGATGGACTTTATAAAGTTAAAGATTTTGACTCTGTGAAATACCTTATTCAGAAAGTCAAAAGGCAAGTCACCAACTGGGAGAAAAACAGTTGCAAACACATATGTAGTAAAAATTTGTCTCAAAATAAAAAACAATAACACAGGGCTTCCCTGGTGGCACAGTGGTTGAGAGTCCGCCTGCTGATGCAGGGGACATGGGTTCGTGCCCCGGTCCGGGAAGATCCCACATGCCGCAGAGCGGCTGGGCCCGTGAGCCATGGCTGCTGAGCCTGCGTGTCCAGAACCTGTGTTCCTCAACGGGAAAGGCCACAACAGTGAGAGCCCCACATACTACAAAAAAAAAAACAAACAAAACAAAAACAGAAAAACAAAAAACCCACAAAAAATCCATTTAAAATAGATGTAAGTCTATTAAAAATAGATTATACATGACATGATACTCTATATAGAAATTGCTGAAGGTGACACCCAAAAACAAATAGAATTCATTGGGAAATTTAATTAAGTTGCAGGATACAAAATTAACCTACAGAAGTCAGTTGAGGCCTCAGAGAGATGGAGAGGGAGGAAGGGGAAGAGGGCCATTTATGCTTACACCTAACTCTCACCCTGACTACACTCGCCACTTACATTCAACATGGGCTAGGAAGTCCTGGCCATAATAATTAAATGGAAAAAAAAAAAAAAAGAGGAATCCGATGGCAGAGGAAAAAGTTAAACTGTCACTCTTTGTAGATGCCCTGATACTCTGTATAGGAAATGCTGAAGGTGACAACTAAAAACAAATAGAACTCATTAGAAAACTCAGTTTAAGTTGCAGGATACAAAATTAATCTACAGAAATCGATTACATTTCTATACACTCACAAAAAACTATCAGAATGAGAAATTAAATAAGCAACCCCATTGACAATGACATTAACAAAAATGAAATACCTAGGAGTACATCTAACCCAGGAGGTAAAAGAGCCATACTCAGAAAACTGGAAGACATTGATGAAAGAACATGGAGATGACACAAACAAATGGAAAGATATACTGTGCTCATTGATCAGAAGAATTTGTATTGGTAAAACGATTCCACACCCCCAAGGCAATCCAGAGATTCAATGCCATTCCTTTCAAAATATCAATGGATTTTTCTCAGAGGACTACAAAAAAGAATTCCAAAATGTGTATGGAAACACAAAAGAACCTAAATAGTCAATACAATCTTAAGAAAGAAGGACAAACTTGGACATACCATGCTGCCTGATTTCAAAATATACTAGAAACCTAGACTCATCAAGACAGTATTACTTACTTACTTACAAGTAAGTATTACTTACTTTTATTCACACAAAAGTAAGTAATACACATAGATCTATGGAACGAAACTGAGAGCCCAGAAAGAAACCCATGCTTATATGGTCAATTCATCTATGACAAAGGAGGTGAGAAAACACAATGGGGAAAAGATAGCCTCTTTAATAAATGGTGTTGGGAAAACCTGACAGCTACATGCACAAGAGTCACACTGGATTCCTTTCTCATACCATCTACAAAAACAACCTTAAAATAAATCATATACTTCAATGTAAAACCTGAAGCCATAAAACTCCTAGAAGAAAACATAGGCAGTATGCTCTTTGACATCAGTCTTAGCAATATTTTTTTTATTGTTCTTCTCAAACAAGGGAAAGAAAAGTAAAATAAACCAATGGGACTCCATCCAACTGAAAAGGTTTTCAACAGCAAAGGTAACCATCCACAAAACAAAAAGGCAGCATACTGAATGTGAGAAAATATTTGCAAACAATGTATCTGATAAGGGGTTCATATCCAAAATAGACCAAGAACTCACAGAACTCAATCTCCAAGAAACAAAAACCCTAACCCAAACCCTGACCCCTAACTCTAAACCAAACCCTGACTCTAAATCTAACTATATATATATATATATATATATATATATATATATATATATACATGCATACATTCATACACATACCTACACACATGAGAGACAGAGAGACAGAAACATAGAAAGGCAGCAAGAGAGCAAGAGAACACAGGAGAGAGGAAATGAGTAGAAGACACAGACTTTTCCTAAATCCATCCATAGGCTAGAACCAATCACAGTGTCCATCCATTCTGGAGGGGTGGGGATTTATACAAGGATATGTGACCAGGAGGCTAGACTGCTGGGAGCCATTGTAGGGGCAGCCCACCCCGGAAGCCAAGAGGAGACACTTGAACCAGGAGAACCTGGAAGATTGTAAACCAGAGGGGGCGATGTGTGAATTTTATTTACTTTCAATCCTCCCACAGGGGGACTGGGAAATAGGCAGGAAGGGGAGTGACTTTCTCTAGGTCCCAGAGCAGACCCAGGCCTGTTTCAGTTGTATTCTGTGCTACACCAGCCCATTATGGAATACTTCCTTTGTTCAGTCTGTGCATGAGCTCCATGTGATACCAGCCCATGGTTTTTACAGGCACTGTAAGTGTTTATAGGTCAATACACCTGATGGCTTCCCTAGAATGTTGCCAGAATGGCTGCCACTGTGCAGATGGGGAGACTAGGGTGGGCCTGAGAGGCCCATGGCATTTGTCCAGGGTCACATCATGGGTGAGGAGGAAAAACTTGGTCGGAAACCAGCTGTGTCAACAGAGCTGGACCCTGGCCACACCCAAGCCGCCCCACGGCTGCAGGGCAGGCTAGGTTGATGTCACAGTGTGTGGACATGGCATGGGGTGCAGAGGTGCCCTTGGGGACCTTTGTATAAGGAAGAAGCTTGGGCAAGGGGACCCCAGGCAGTGACCTCATATCCCTGGCAATAGAGCCCAACAGAACGTGGAACCTGGGTAACCAGGCATCCACATCCTAAAGGAGCCCCATAACCAGCTCATGTGGTTGGAAACATGATCTTCTGTGTCCCAATATCCCAAGGCCATGGCCTCAGGAAAGGTCTCAGTGCCAGCGTCTTCCAATGCTGTTGACACTGGGTCAGGTCCCACCCCAGATGCCGTTGGCTCTTTGCCCAGAGGGACCCAAAGGTAAGCCAGGGAGGCCCCAAGCAGGCCACCCAAGCCAGGCCACAACTCTGATTCCACTCGGGTAGCCCTCTGTCTCTTCCCTGGATGTATGGAGGTGGGGGCTTCTGTGGGGTGGGTCTGCCTCAAGCAAGAACAGGCCGATGAGGGGTCAGACACCTGGTGGGCTGGTCATGTCCACACTCCAAGTCCAAGATGGCTGGACAAGATGGGAAGAGAGAGCCCAGACAGCGCCTTTCTGCCTGAGGGTTGTTCTAAGCCCTCTAGGTGGATCTCTTTCCTCCCGGGTAGATTTGTGAGCAGACACAGGTCTGTGCCTGATCTGGGAGCAGAAGGTCGAGTGGGCAGAAGAAGCAGTGATAATGGCCAGGCGATGCCCTGATCCCACCAGGCTGGGCTGGCTGCTGGTCACTGTCATTGCAAAGCCCCCCATAGGAGATCGGCAAGGAGTTCCAATTAGGACACCTGATCCATCTCCCCAAGTGAGGAGCTGAGGCGTGCCACACTGCCAGTAAGGGCTCACACAGCTTCCATGTGAGTGTGGCCATGGAGGGTCCTCCAGCACCACAGCCCAGAGGTCAACGGGGAGAGCCTCCTGTCCAGACACCTCCCACAGTGTCCAGAAGCCCCAGGCTTCCACAGGGCTGGAGCACCGTGTCAACCTTCCTCTGAGTCAGCTGGAGGATCTGGAGCCCACCAAGGCAGAGCACAAAGGTGAGAAGGCTGGGGGTGGGTGCATGAGAATTCTGGGCCACACAGAGAGGAGTGTCCAGAGGCTGGTGTTTGGCCCAAAGCAAGGGCTGGCCTCAGACCACCCATCTGATGGTGGACTTCAGTCAGAGAAGTCCTCCTGTGTGAGTTCCTGGGCTGGGAATTCTCTGGAAAGCTCTGGGAAGAGTTCTGTCCTTGGAAAGGCACACGGAAATGCAGGCATGTGGGTAAACTTTACTTCTCTCACAGGTCCAGCTAGAGACCCAGTGCCAGATGATGATTTGCCAACTGGGAAGGGAGAACATGTACCTGCTTTTGCAGGAGACCGAGATCCAGATGGTGGTTTACCACCTCTGTAGAGAGGACCTTCAACTGCTTTTGCAGGAGACCCAGAGCCTGATCAAAATTCACCACCCCTGCAGAGCCTGCACTGCTTCCTGCAGGAGACCCAGAGCTATTTCAGAAATCATCATCCCCACAAGCAAAGCCACCTCTGCCACCATCATTGCTGTCAGCTCCCAATCTACACCATCAACCTGCTCCCCCACCTGAAATTTACTTTCCTTCCCTGTATTTGTTTGTGTTTGGGTCTTTTTAAATTTTATATTTAGTTTTATCTATTCTTCCACATTTTTTATGGCATACTTTACTTAAGTGTAAAGTAATAAAATTTAAATATCAACATTTTCTATTTTCAGTTGCAGTTCAGGAGCATTAAGTACATTCACAATGCAGTATACCCATCACCACTTTCTAGTTGAAGACTGTTTCATTCCCCAGAGTAAAACCCTGTATCCCAAGCATGAGCTCTCCATTCTTCCCTCCCACAGCCTCTCACACACACAATCCTTTCTCTGCTTCTTTACTTCTTCTGGATGTTTCCTATAAATGAAACCATACAAAAGTTGGCTTTTTGTGTCTGTGCACTTATTTTAAGAGGGAACTGGTGAATATTTTTGTTTTTATTTGAAATAGCATTTTGGTTATTTGAGAGGGAAATCCAGGTGGATTAAAGAGGAGATGTACAAAACGAAGACCTTTTAGTAAATACGTGCATAATCTCAGGGTAGACACTGCTAAGTGTGACACCAGAGGCAGAAGTCAGAAAGGAAATGTTTAGCTCTTCTTGTGGCAAAAACACACCAAAAAAAACTGGAAAAGCATTCCTCACAACCCAAGGCCAGAGAAAGGTGGATAAGACTCGTACACTGAAAACAACAATAGTTTGTTGAAAGAAATTAAGAAAGGCCTAAATTCATGGGAAATAATCCCATATTCATGGATCAGAAGGCTTAATTTAATGAAGATGGCAGTATTCCACAAATAGATCTAAAGATGCAAAGAATCCCTACCCAAATCCCAGGTAGTGTTTTGCAGAAAGTGACAACCAATCTAAACTTCATGTGGAAAATGCAAAGGGATCGGAATGGATAGATCAAGGAATCTTGAAAAAGAAGAACAAAGTTGGAGGTATGGAAAGCCAGGCAGAACCCCAAGGTTGGTAGAAAGACAACTGAAGCTGAAGATACTTGAGATTCAACTGATGCAGAACAAAAGCCTTCTTGGAGCTCCCCTCATCTGAGTAAGAGCTGAAACTTCTGAGAAATGACCACAGCCAATATATTCCCTCTTCAGGGTGGCTTCTATTCCAGGAGAAGGACCAAGAGTAACCCTACCATAAATCCCTTCTGTGGGGTGTTTTATGGTGCTGAAGAAGATGCAAAGATCACTCATCCATGGACAAACATTATAATAAACTTTCTTAAATCTCATTGTTTTGCAAATAACCCATTAGTCTTTCCTGAAGAAACCTATCTGTTCTTCCCATAGAAGCCAATTCTCCCCTCTCTTTTTCCCCTAGTAAGTTAGGTTGATAAGCCTTTAACTTTCACAATTTAACATGTGAGTGACTTTTTGGATTGGCTCCTGTGTGCATAGAAATAAACCTTTTCTCTGTTCATATTTTCTTTATTTATTTTGGCTGTTTTGGGGAGTGACACAGGATCATGGGGGATGCTCTTTTTTCATCTTCTTTAGTGAAAACATTTTGTCCATGGTTAAGCTATAAAAAGGCTTCTTGGTTTTGAGTCATATTTGGAATAGTTATACCTTTGGAAACCCCCTGGCAGGAAGAAACATCTTCAGTACTGCTAGGAGAATTTACTGGTTGTCTTGACCAAACACCTGATAAGATGATATTTGCAAGGATTTTATTTTAAAGGCTTTCACCCTAGAACAAAGATCCTATTCAAACCTCTTTGATGATCAAACTGAAAGAAAGACAAAGGAGTATCATGGCTAGCCTAAGATCACTTCCTTAACAGAACAAGAGAATGGAAATCAGATTTAGAGCAAAAATTGAAATCCATCATCAACCCTCCCACCCATTTATACACTGTGTTCATGCAGTCTTCCAGATGGCCCCTTGGAGAAAATCCTCACCAAGATCCCAAATTGACAGATCCTGGTCCAGAACCACCTGCTAATTTTCAGAACTTGGCCCAGTTAGAGGATAGCTATTCTGGCTATTCCGGCCTGAGAGGAGCTATTTGTGAGTTCTCCTCTGCTAAGACCACCTGACTAAAGTAGAACCACACGCTCTGAGGGAGAGAGAGCACACGGAGCCTTTGCAGAAGGATCCATGAAAACATCCAAAGGCACAGTGCTCTAAATCTGGACACAGGAATCTTCTGATTTATATCTTAGCTGGAAATCTCCTTGATATAAAGAGTCAACTTCAAGATAGTGAAGTTGGATGGGCAGGTCAGCCTCTTGAATATGCAATTCCTTGAAAAATTAAAAACAACCATCCTTCCTTTACTAACCTTGTCGATACAGAAACAGAAATGTGGTTCTAGGGGGAATTCAAAGCCCACTCACCCTTCTTACCGATATTAAAGTCTCCATGTTCTTCTCAGGTCAAGGTATTGGGAAAATAACTGTTCTGCACTCAAGAAAGAAGAAAAACTTAGATAGTAATTTCCCTACACCTCTGATAATAGGATATATGCCCCAGAAGCTCTTTAAAGTGCTTAGCCCTTCCTCAGGCCCTTCTGCCAGCAACAGCTGTGTCGTCCACATCCTGAGAACCAAGTCTTTAAACGTGAACATGCAAAGAAATAATTCTAACTTGAGAGTGCCTTGCTACCTGAGACTGAAAAGAAAAATGCTGATGGTAGACAAACTGGATATTTTTATCCACTCAGATGGATTTTCAAAACTAACAAGATTGCCACAAGTTTTTTCCAAAAATTCCTTTGACCAGAATTTAGTCCACAACCTCCATAAGATTACATATCAGGGCAAATCTAAATCTGAAAAGTCTTCTCTGCAGATATTAGTAAAAATCTTTAGCTTTCACTAAGCAAGTAATCATTCTTGGTCCATCTTCCAGAAACACAGTTCACAGCCTACTCTTTTATATAAAGAGATGATTCTGGATTATGCAGTTTTACTGACTCATGGCTAAAATTTAGGAAAGAAGTTATATCTAGTGACATTTGTATTATTATTCTTTGTCTTTTATTACTAGGGATGGGGTGGGGAGGCCTCAATCAAGAACCTGCGAGGGAAAGTTACTTTTCCCATATGCATACAATGGAATACTATTCAGAAATAGAAAGGAATTAACCATCAACCATGCAAAAAACGTGGGTGAATCCAACATGTATATTGCTAAGTGAAAGAATTCAGTCTGAGGAGGCTTCACACTGTAGTGCTCCATTTCTGTGACATTCTGGAACAGGTGAATCAGAGATGGTAAGCAGGTTATGGTGTGGGGGTTGAAATAGTCCACGTGATACTTAAGTGATGGATACCTTCCATGAGGCATTAGTCTAAACCCATGGATTTTTACAACCCAACGAGTAAATAATAATATATTCAAATTTAGTTTTAAAATTTTTTAGGATATGCGAGTGTCACAGGATGGAATAGAGAATGTGACAAAGAATCTAACTCGTTTAGAAATGTATGAAAAAAACTCACAGTTGGGTGGTGGGGCAAAAGATATTTGACCTAATTAACTATGGAAAAGACTGGAATCTTGTAGAACAAAGGCAAATTTTGCCATCCATAAATACTGGACTCTGTAAGTTCTTTCCCATGGTGGTAGGAGTTAACAATACTGAAACTACTATATCTGTAATCCAGAATGGAGTAAGCAGTGAATTCAATGGAGGATAAATTGTGGAAACCAGATTTCTTACCATTGGAGAGGGAGGTTACAGACAAGCAAAAAGGTTACGATACCCATGTAAAAATGGATAGATTTCATTTCCTCAATTTTGAAAACTTTTGTTCATCAAAAGGTGCTATCCAGAAAGTGAAAACATAGCCTACAGAATGGAACTAAATATTTGTACATGATATATCTGACAAGAGCCTGTTCTTCAGAACACATCAAGAACTTTTACAAATCATCAACAACAAGAAGATAACCCAATTGTTTGAATAGAAAAGGACTTGAACATACCCTTCTCCAGAAAAGAAATGCAAATGGTCAACAAGCACATAAAAAGATGTGCACAATAAGAAAGGAAGCCCACGAGGTGGAACTATGTCAGAGGAAAGCAAGAACCCATGGAAAGAGCTTTCAGTAGCAAAGCAGGAGTGAACTGAACAACCAAATACTGTTCTGCTGAATTGTAACCAAAAGCTTAGAATAATGATCTGGGTGGAGTGTCCACCCTGTTAAAAGTAAAGTTTATATATATATATATATATATATATATAGAGAGAGAGAGAGAGAGAGAGAGAGAGAGAGAGTGTGTGTGTGTGTGTGTGTGTGTGTTTCATGAGAACTGTTGAATGAACTGTGAGGAAGAACTCCAAATAGTTGATGTAGATACTCAGTCATTCATTAAGGGGGTGGGGCTATCTCCCCTGTCCTGAAGTGTGGGGGCCTCATCTTAAAGGAGACACACAGTGCAGACTTAAGGAAAAAGTGATGTCACAGTGGGGGAAACCTTACAAACAGTACCTAAGCCAGGAAGACAAAGTTAACATGAACAGTGATAAGTTGCTTTGATGTATGTTCCCGTGATATAAAGTCATGAGAAAGCACTTAACCTCTGGGATCTGCTTCCTCAAAACCCATGAGTCTATTCGAATCACAAGAAAAACAGCAAGTAAATCTCAGTGTGGGACAGGCTACAAAATACCTAACTGTCTCCTCCTGAACACAGTCTAGGTCACTGAGAGAAGGATAGTGTAAGAAAATATCAAAGCCAAAGAGATCCAAAAGTGACATGATGAGTCAATGCCATGTGATACCCTGGATGTGATCCTAGGGCAGAAAAATGGAGAATAAAAGGAACCTGAATAAAATATGGCTTTTAGTTCATAGTAAGGTATCCATATTTGTTCATTGATTGTGACAGTTCTGTAGAAAACTAGAATGAGAGGTGAAATTAAAAGTTAAATAAGAACAAGCTACTGCATCAACCTGTAAATCTAGAATAAAAGGGTGATTTCCTCATAACACACAAACAAAATTAACCCTCAGGTATGGAAAATACAAGCAGACCAATTAACCATCCTATGACCCTTTCTCCCTGATCATTTCCAAAGAAGATAAAATACTGAAGCATAAATTAATTAATACAATTTTTAATTTACCTACTCTTGGCTATTACTATAGAGAGTCTAATAATATTGGGGTCTGTTGAAAAACGTGTTTGCCACGTTGAAAAATTGTGCAATGAAGAATACATATGCCAGTATAATTATAAAATGGTGTATTCATAAATGTGCTAGTCTCCTTTGGAATGCTGACATTTGGTGGTTCACAATCTCCTACTCCCTAATTTTCACTAGAAATTAAGGTTATAAAGGGTAAGAATTCTAATATATTTACATGAACTATTGGGAATAATAAGGGTGAAGTAAAAACTGTGTTCAAAATATGCAAAGAAAATAAATTGGTTTTTGGTAAGGAAGGGTAAAAAAGGTATTATGGATGTGGTTTTGGTGAGGTGAAAGAACGGGTTGTTTTTGCCCTAAAATAATTTAGAGGTTGTGTCAGTGTTCCAGAATGCATAAGAGGGATTAGGGACAAGAGCCTGAATGGGAAAATAAAGTTGTAACAGGCTTGTGGAAAAGAGAGAAACTTGTATGATCAAGCCGGCTAAGGTTGAATAAACTTATCTATAAGGTTTGTTTGTTTGTTTGTTTTTAATAAGGCCAACAGTGTAGGATGGAAAACTAGAATTTGCTTTATCTCTGTCAAAATGACAAAGTTTCTTGTATTATCAGTCTGTCTTAATAAGAGATTGGAAAAGATTTTTCTTTACCCTTTGAGTAATCTGCCTAGGAAACAACTATTTTGTGTCTTAAAGTAGTTTCCTGTACTTCCTGTTGTCTTTATCATGTCTTTGGTTAGGCAACAAAATCAAGAATTCTCTGTATTGAAAGAGATATGGTTTTTGGTTTTTGTTCTTTTACAAACATATAACTTTTTTTTTTGCCTTTGAAATATTTTATTGTCACTTTGGTTAAATAGATAAGAAGGATTGTTTCATAGTGATCTGTAATTCTATTTAGTTAAGTGTTCAAATATTTTGACATTTTGGACAACATCCTGTATCAATTTCTAAATAAAGTTTTATTGACTTTGAACTGACTGAGATTTCCCAGAGGGCTCCTGGAAAATCTCAAAGGATTTCTTCTCACAACTTGTAAAAAGATAGATGTTAAACTAATTAGGTTTACTTGATATATTAAATTACACAGAAAGCACTGTCAAACAAGAAGCAGTGTTTATGAAGGAGGATGATGGAGGTGAAGGTACACGTTACCCGGGAGGAAATTAAGAAGGAGCCAGAGAAGCCCATCAATAAAGAGAAGACATTCCTGCTGCTGCTGTGCGTCTTCACCACCAGTAACTTCTCCCACCACAGAATGGACATGTTCTCCTGCAGAAATGTACAATCCAGTGAGCTACAGAGCTACACTTGGTTGAATGCAACCTTGAAAGAACTGACTAGTTTAGTAAGAGAAGTCTACCCAGGAGCTAGAAAGGGTACATAGATCAATTTTGTAATTGTTTTATGGAACTTAAAAGATTCAGCTGTCAAATAAGAAGACTGGCAGCACCATGTCTAGGAGAAAGAAGACTGATGATTCTGTAACCCTGCAGTCTCAGAAGTTCCCTGTAGGAGATCACTTTGACATAACAATCACCCCTCTAAATGGGGCACTTCCTCCTTCTGACTATATGCAACCCTATTAAATTTTATTTAAAATTTCTTGTGAAAAAAAGAAGCAATGTTTAATCTTCTTTAGTTTATATTTTTATGGATATATGCTATTAATATGTTTCCAAAATTGTATAAAGTTCCTAGAAATATGTCAATGTCTTTGTTGTCCATGACATTGGACATGAAATGTCCAGTTATAATGTAATTAGTCATAATTCCTGTTATTATCTTAAAATGTTATGTCACTGAAACAATCAAATTTCCTAGTCGCATTAAAGTGAACTCTCATCAGGTCTTTAATCCTGACCATCTTAAGCCTTTTGTCATTCATAGTTATCCTTTTACTCTGATGCTTTCTGAAAGCTCTTACAGTCAGTTACACACCAATGTGCTTCATCATCAACAAAAAAGGAAAGATTTAGTGGAGACGTTGATGTGTTCCTGAACTGCTGACCCCAAATCAAGCAAAATAAGAGTGAATTACATGTGACTGAATGAACTGATAAAGATCATTATAATTTTTCTAAACTTTTGTTTGAAACATGCTGGTTCTTTAATGACTTATATTCCAGATTAAGAAACCGTCTTGCCCTTTTTTAAACAAGCTATCTATAACTTGCAACAGTTTAATACATTAAGCCTTTGTAAATTAAAAATAATATACATTTATCTTTTCTCTCTTCTTGATCCCTCTGGAATTTAGCAACTCTTACTGAATACAGTTCACCCTTGAGTAACATGGGTTTGAACTGCATGGGTTCACTTATAGGCAGATATTTTTTCCCTTGTAAATATTACAGTACCACACGACCTGGGGTTTGTTGAATCCAAGGGTTCAGAACTGCAGATATGTTTTCCTTTATTCATCCATCTATTTCCAAATATTTGTCAAGTGCTCACTAGTGATTGGCACTGAGCTTAGGCAGTGGAGATGCTGTAATGAAAAGAAGGAATGTGCTCATTGTCCTAAGGGAAAATGCATGGTGGGAAGCAGACATTAAACAAGTAATAACAGTATGAACCATATACATCAAATGGGATAGCTGCTATAATGGACTGACAGATACACACTAGTAAATATAAAATAGACAACAAGGACCTACTGTATAGCACAGGGAACATAATGTATGTATAACTGAATCATTTTGCTGTACACCTGAAACACAACATTGTAAATCAACTAAACTTCAATTTTTAAAAGGGCAGTCTTGAGTCACTCTTTAGTGATTTAACCTCTTAGACATAACTCGTTGAATGGAAAGGAAGGAATCCAAGCCAGGTAGATCACTTAGAGTGTATGCTGGTCATTCTTCTTTTGCCTCTGCCCCATCTCTTATCTCCCTACCCTGCAATTCTGTTCCTTTTTTATCCTTCCCTGCCCTGCTCTGTGTCCAGGGGGCTGACCAACTTACTGGGATTCCCTTACCCTCTGGCTGCCAGTGGGTCTGGAGTATGGAGCACAGAGGTCTAGATGTTACTTTGTTCTCTCTCTGCCTCATCACTGTGGATTTTTCAGTGGATGGGTCTGTCTTTAACTACAGCTCTTTTGGGGAAAAACCTCATCCTCCAGTCTTCCCTCTTCTTTCTCCCTCTGACCTAGTGATGATAGAAGCCTCCTCCTGTTGCTAGATTTTGGGTGCCTTAATCTCCATTACTGGTTCTTTAATTTTTTCCTCCATCACTCTCAAACCGCCCTTAATTAAATTCTGCTGAAAAATAACAGCCAAGTAAGCCCTCTGTTTTCTGCTGAGACTCTGAATGATACAGAGTGCTTCTTTATTAATTTGCAATTAGAACCAAGAGGATTAACTGTATTCTTCTTTTCATGGCAATGAAGTTACTTGCATAAATTCTATAACAATCTATTCTCCTTGTAACAGAACACAATTAGAAACATCGATTTATTACCAAGGCTTTGCCTGAAATGTCATATTTAGAAAGATGTAGATAGAACCAAACCATTTTCAGGAACTATGTTGATTTTGTGGGGTCAATGCTTACAAAGTCCCTTGAAAATAACTGGTCTGGTACCTGGCTTACAGGGTTCCCAGGCTTACCCTGGGAAGTGAGGAAGGGAGTTCACTTCCTGACAAACTCAGGAACCTTAGGCTATTTGGGGGACATTGAGAAGAGAGAAGTTCACCCAAATCGAGGTATTGCAGGGGAAATATGATGGTGAGTCCATGGCTTGGCTTCCTAGCCTTGAGAGACTTTTAAAAATTGAATCTGATAGAAAGCCCAGAAATATACCCAGGAACTGATGGTCAACTAATCTATGACAAAGGAGGCAAGAATATAATGGAGAAAAGACAGTCTCTTCAATAAGTGGTGCTGGGAAAGCTGGACAGCTACATGGAAAAGAATGAAATCACAACATTCTCTCACACCATATACAAAAATAAACACAAAATGGATTAAAGACCTAAATATAAGACCAGATACTGGGGGCTTCCCTGGTGGCGCAGTGGTTGAGAGTCCGCCTGCCGATGCAGTGGACACAGGTTCGTGCCCGGTCCGGGAAGATCCCACGTGCCGCGGAGCGGCTAGGCCCGTGAGCCATGGCCGCTGAGCCTGCGTGTCCGGAGCCTGTGCTCCACAACGGGAGAGGCCACAACAGTGAGAGGCCCGCATATTGCAAATAAAAAAATAAATAAATAGAAGACTGGATACTATAAAACTCCTAGACAAAAATATAGGGAGAACAATTTTTGACATAAATTGCAGCAACATTTTTTTGAATCCACCTCCTAGAGTAATGGAAACGAAAGCAGAAAATAAACAAATAGGGCCTAATAAAACTTAAAGGCTTTTTCACAGCAAAGGAAACCATAAACAAAACAAAAAACAGCATATGGAATGGGAAAAAATATTTGCAAATGATGCGACAAATGAGGAATTAGTTTCCGAAATATACAAACAGCTTAATATCAAAAAATGCATGGGAGCTTCCCTGGTGGTGCAGTGGTTACGCATCCGCCTGCCAATGTAGGGGACACAGGTTCAAGCTCTTGTTCAGGAAGATCCCACATGCCGCAGAGCAACTAAGCCTGTGCGCCACAACTACTGAGCCTGCTCTCTGAAGCCCACAAGCCACAACTACTGAGCCCATGTGCCACAACTACTGAAGCCCGCACACCTAGAGCCGATGCTCCACAACAAGAGAAGCCACCGCAATGAGAAGCCTGCGCACCACAACGAAGAGTAGCCCCCACTCGCCAAAACTAGAGAAAGTCCGCGCACAGCAATAAAGAAACAAAGCAGGCAAAAGTAAAATAAATAAAATTTTAAAAAATGCATGGGAGACCTAACTAAACATTTCTCCATAGAAGACATAGAGATGGCCAACAGGCACATAAAAACATCACTAATTATTAGAGAAATGCAAATCAAAACTACAATGAGGTATCACCTCACACTAGTCAGAATGGCCATCATCAAAATGTCTACAAATCATAAATTCTGGAGAGGGTGTGGAGAAAAGAGAACCCTCCTACAGTGTTGGTGGGATTGTAAATTGGTACAGCCACTATGGAGAACAGTACGGACTGGAGGTTCCTTAAAAAACTAAAAATAGGGTTATCATATGACCCGGCAATCCCACTTCTAGGCATATATCCTGAGAAAACAATAATTCAAAAAGATACATGTACCCCAATGTTCACAGAAGAACTATTTACAATAGTCAGGATATGGAAGCAGCCTAAATGTCCATCGACAGAGGAATGGATAAAAAAGATGTGGTACATATACACAATGCGATACTATTCAGCCATTAAAAAAAGAATGAAATGATGCCATTTGCAGTAACATGGATGGACCTAGAGATTATTATACTAAGTGAAGTAAATCAGAGAAGGACAAATATCATATGATATCACTTATATGTGGAATCGAAAAAATAATACAAATGAGCTTATTTACAAAACAGAAAAAGACTCACAGACATAGATAAAAAACTTATGGTTACCAAAGGGGAAAGGAGGGGAAGGGATAAATTAGGAGTTTGGGAATAAAGTATACACACTATATATAAAATAGATGTATAGCACAGGGAACTATACTCAATATCTTGTAATAACCTATAATGGAAGAAAATCCAAATATATATATATATATGTAATATTTACAAATACATAAATATTTATAACTTAATCACTTTGCTGTATACCTGAAACTAACACATTGTAAATCAACTATATTTCAATAAATTTTTAAAATAAACAAACAAAAATAAAAATTGAATCTGAGACTCCCTATTAACAGTTCCAGCAATACAAACTGCTCTGCTCTGAGAAATACCACGACAGTGACACGAATGTACGTGCTGTCACTGAAGACACTCAAGCTGCAAACACATTGAATGATTTGCAGATTTTTTTTTTTAGTTTTTAATTTTGGCTGTGCCAGGTCTTAGTTGTGGGATCTTCGTTGCAGCATGTGGGATCTTTAGTTGCAGCATTAAGGATCTTTAGTTGCGGCATGCAGGCTCATAGTTGCAGCATGCGAACTCTTAGTTGTGGCATGTATGCAGGATCTAGTTCCCCGACTAGGGATCAAACCCGGGCCCCCTGCATTGAGAGTGCAGAGTCTTACCCACTGGACCAGCAGGGAAGTCCTGATTTTCAGATATTAAATCATTCTTGCATCCCTAGAATAAATCCCACTTGATCATGGTGTATGATTCTTTTAATGTATTCTTTTTTTTTTTTTTTTTTACGGTACGCGGGCCTCTCACTGTTGCGGCCTCTCCCGTCGCGGAGCACAGGCCCCGGACGCGCAGGCTCAGCGGCCATGGCTCACGGGCCCAGCCGCTCTGCGGCATGTGGGATATTCCCGGACCGGGCACGAACCCGTGTCCGCTGCATCGGCAGGCGGACTCCCAACCACTGCGCCACCAGGGAAGCTCTCTTTTAATGTATTCTTGAATTTGGTTTGCTAATATTATGTTGAGGATTTTTGCATCTATGTACATCAAGGTCCTTCTTGATATTCTTAAAATCCGAATTTAAAATATTATCTCAGTGAAAAATTACAGGTAAATGCAAAAATATCAAGAAAGTGAAAGAGTCCTTAGAAATAAATGATAAGGAATAACAGATAAAAGGAACAAGGACTCAAAATAACTTACTTTCCATAAGAATTTTAGCTCTTCAGAGGAATTCTCATTAAAATCAATGTAAAAGGCAAGCTTTAGATTAAAATTTAAAACTTTTGAGGGCACTATATTTCCATGGTGAAATGGAAACGTAATTTATGTATAAGATATTAAGGAATACTGTTTTCAAAAACTTTTAATGACTTGGATAAGTACTAATATTAAGTGAAAAGGTAACTAGGAATATAGGATGATCGCATCTAATTTAGATGAAATATAGATATGCTGAGCGCTAGTTCTCAAATTTTTAAAAAGGTTTTAGTGTTAATACAATGGGAAGGATTCCATAAACATGCTTTGGTTTGATATTCTGTTTTCTTTCAACCAGACACACAGAGCTGCGATGCAGACCAGTTGTGACCAACACTTTCCCACGCCACCCCCAGTGCGTCCTGAGAGGCATTGACATTCTGTCCTGGAGCCCAGTGCCTGACTCAGGGGCTCCATAAATGCTCCCTGATATACTGCACTTGGGAAGAAGCCTATTTTTCCATAGCGTGAAATAATAGGAAAATTACTTCCACTAGAAGATTCCCCCCTAAACATTGAATCTTACAAATTTGGTTTTGATCTAACTGCAATCCTGTGAAGATATCTGAGTTTAAATGTGGCCTCCTTTTTTTTTTTTTTTTTTTTTTTTTTGCTGTACGCGGGCCTGTCACTGTCGTGGCCTCTCCCATTGCAGAGCACAGGCTCCGGACGCGCAGGCTCAGCAGCCATGGCTCACGGGCCCAGCCGCTCCGCGGCTTGGGGGATATTCGCGGACCGGGGCACGAACCCGTGTCCCCTGCATCGGCAGGCTGACTCTCAACCACTGCGCCACCAGGGAAGCCCTAGATGTGACTTCTTTTGCAACAGAACCAGGGAACCCTGAGCACTCCTGTCATTTCTCATGTGACCACCAGAGGGCAGTGCGTGACTGCTAGTGACAATCACACTGCCCCCCACCCACCCACCCACCCCCCGTCAAACCTTTTACAAACAGTCTTCCTCAGAACATGTTTTATAGCCTTAGAGCATTTCTTTGAGGATTATTTAATTTCCTTTTATTTTTCAAACCTTTGGAATCTAATGAAAACTCCTTACAAATAACAACTAAAGGTAATGCACTGGATGGGAGATGCCCCTCCTTACACAGGCAGACACGTGAAATTATGTGTGTCTGAATGAGATGGACCATTGCCTAACATAAAATTTAAAAACTCATCCAAAATGGATCAAAGACCTAAATTTAGGAGCTAAATCTATAAACTTATAGAAGACAACATAGGAGCAAATCTTCATGACTTTGGATTTGGAGTCGTTTTCTTAAAGGTGACACCTTTCATAAAGGGTCACCAACATGACTGCTTTCCATTTGGCTCTTAGTGTGCCTCAGGCCCCAGGCAAGAATTATACAGGTCATTTCTCCAGTAATTCTCCCAAAACCCATTAAGCAGTGCCAGTTATTTTCTCCATTTTAGAGATTGGGTCACTGAGGCTCACAGCCTTGCTCGATCTCCCAGCTAAGAAGTGGCTGAGCAGGGACCAGAGTGCAGTCTCTCTGCCCTTGGACCCTGCGCTCTCTCCACACTGCTCCTCCCTGGATTCCTCCAGAAATCGGATCCCCAGACCTTGAGAACTCACTGAGATCTGGGGCGGGGTCACCACTTATGCCTGGAGCTTGGTTTTTTGGCCAGGAACGGCCCACCCTGGCCATTGGGGGCCCTCGTGGTGCCAGGATCAGCCGATATCTGGGCAGAAGGAGGTCTCTCTATGGGAACCAAGAGTAAAGGTTGTTGTATTATCAGAGCTGAGAAGTCCCCCTGCAGCATCTGGTTGCAGCCTGCTTGTCAGGTGGGCCCTACAGGGGTCTACTGAACACTGGGTTCAAATCCTGCCGCTGCCAGTCTGTGGGGCAGAAAATGGGGCAGTTTATTTCGGTTCCATTCCCTCATCAGTCAAGCAAGGACAGTGTTTCTACATTCTTCCTGGGGTTTTAAGAGATTCAATGAGACGATTCATGTCTGGAAAAGAGACCTAGGTAAGGACTGGATCATCCTTAGCTGTACCTGCTGATATGACCTCCCTGCAAGCCCTCTGCTGCCCTGGGCTCCCTGCCTCTGCCCACTCTGTTCCCTCTGCTGAGGACCCAGCTCCCTCAGACTCAGATGATTCTCCAGAAAGCCTTTTTCTCACTCCCATTGGCTGGGGTGTCCCTTGGCCTGCGGTGGGGAACAGCACTGGGGCTCACGCCATCAGACTCAGGACATTCCCTGGAGCTGGATATGAGCCTGTGCCTGAGGACGATGAGGTTCTGAGTGTGCAGAGCTGACCCTGGAGCTCCGTGCATAGTGCCGTCTCCTCCTCGGACCACAGGCCGGGGCGCCCAGCAAAGGGTCTCCCTCCTTCCAAGCAGCCACAGTGAGCTGCACTGAGCTCCCTGGGGTGCCTCCCACTTCCCCTGTGCCTCGCCCCGAGACAGCATCTCAGGGTCCCGCAGCCACCGGGGGCGGGGGGCAGTGTCTTCTCGCGGGTCGATATTGAAAGTCAGTTTCTGGAGAAGAAGTTAGTCTTTAATGGAAACAACACTGGGAAGAATCTGGGCCCCTTCATACAAACCAACACTGAGCCTGAGCCCGTAACCGTGACGGCACTGCCCCTGCCGTGGGGACCCTGTCCCGTGGGCCTCACTGCTCTCCACCCCGGTTCCATCAGGGGCGTCCCTCTCTTACCCTCAGGGGATCCCTGAGTGTCCTCCCTGTGAAGGTCTATGTTCTGTGCATGGGGACCCATCTCTTGGCCGAGGAGAGGGAGATCGCTGACCCGCAGCCACAGATAGAGCGCCCTCTGTCCTCACCTTGAGGGAGGTGAGGGCTCCCCCCTTCTCCTCACCTGGGGTCTTGGGCGGGAAGCAGAACCCCACCCCAAGCAGAAGCTGAATGTGAGGGGTGCCAGGGCTGGGGGCTGGCGCAGGGCCGAGCCAGGGGTCAGTGCTGGGGGAGCCCGAGGGGTGCTCAGTGGCGGTGCCGCCTCCAGAGCCCCCAGCCCGAAGCTCTGACCTTCCCGCAGCTCCCAGGGCGCCCACGTGCTTTGCTGAGGCCTCTCCTGCTCACACAAGCTGCAGTGGTTCTTGCTGTAGCGGCTCAGAACTTCGTCTGGCCTGAGCACAGTCAAAGCCACGTCTGTAAGTCGCCCACCTGCTCTGAGGGGTGATCTCTTGGGAAGAAGGAGCCCCGCCTTGGAGGGGGAGGGAATGGCCGGGCCTGAAGCCTCCTCTGGCCGGGAAGCAGGGCAGGCGTCCTTGGCTCGGAAGCGGAGTTAGGAGCCCAGGGCTGGGTGGCTCCCGGGTGGGGCCGGGCAGGGCTGGGTGTGTCACTGGACCGGCAGGGCTAAGATGAGCTCCGGGAAATAGGGCAGGGTGTGGGGCGGGAAACCTGGGCCAGGGGACTGGGGTGGCCCCTCCCTGCTCCGCGGGTCACTCTCAGACACCCTGAGGGCCTTCACTGCCCAGTAGGCCACCTCCCTGCCTCAGGCGGAGCTCCGGGCTCTCGGGAGCCCCTGCTTTCCCAAACGAGGCGCAAACTTGATGAAGAGACACAGGTAGTGGAAACTGCAGCCAACACCTAAAAACACGTATGAATTGTGTTCCCCAAATTCCACTTATAGGGACCAGTCCTTAAAAAAAATAGAGACTGAAGGATGCAGATGTACAGTACAATTAGTAGAGCGAAAAACTGGGAATGGTCCAATTGTGAACAGCCGGGGCTGCTGAGTAACCTGGAATGCGTGGCCACCGATACAGGACAAGGGATGCAGGACTGACGTGCATGTCCACCTGTGGGGACATCAGTTTACCGAAGCAGACAGCCCTGGAGCCTCACCACCCTTACCCTCTTGTGTGCACACACACACACACACACCCCACTGCACTATCCAATGGAAAAGACTGGAAAAATGGAAACCACTTGTTAAGGACAATTATTTCTTTTTTTCAGAATTTTATTTTATTTTCTCCCAGTTTTATTGAGATATAGACACACAGCACTGTATAAATGTAAGGTATACAGCATACCAATTTGACTTACAATCATCATGAAGTTTAGCTACTATCCATCCTCTCATATAGACACAAAATAAAAGAAAAAGAAAACATGTGTTTTCCCTTGTGAGGAGAGCTCTTAGGATTTACTCTTAAGAACTTTCATATATAACATACAGCAGTGGTAACTGTATTTATCATGTTGGACATCACATCCCTAGTACTCATTTATTTTTTTTTTTGAATTTTTGAATTTTATTGCATTTATTTTTTTATAGAGCAGGTTCTTATTATTATCTATTTTATACATATCAGTGTATACATGTCAATCCCAATCTCCCAATTCATCCCACCACCATCCCCTGCCGCTTTCCCCCTTGGTGTCCATACATTTGTTCTCTACATCTGTGTCTCTGTTTCTGCCCTGCAAACAGGTTCATCTGTACCATTTTTCTAGGTTCCACATATATGCATTAATATATATTTGATTTTCTCTTTCTGACTTACTTCACTCTGTATGACAGTCTCTAGATCCATCCACGTCTCTACAAATGACCCAATTTTGTTCCTTTTTATGGCTGAGTAATATTCCCTTGTATATATGTACCATATCTCCTAGTACTCATTTACCTTATAATTGGAAGTTTGTACCTTTTCAACCACCTTCATTGAGTTCCCCTTCCCATAACCCCCCACTCTTGTAACCACAGATCTGGTCTTTTCTTCTATGAGCTTGTTTGTTTGTTTTTCAAAGTATATTGGACCTTGAACACTATGTTAGTTCCTGGCACACAACACAGTGTTATGTCTATACATTTCAAAATGGTCATCATGATTAGTCTAGTTACCATCTGTCTCCAGACAAAAATATTAAATTATTATTGACCATATGCCCCACTAATACAATACATTTCATTCCTGTGACTCATTTATTTGTAACTGGAAATCTGTACCTCTTCATCTCCCTCACCTATTTCTGGCATCCCCATACGACTCTTCCTTCTAAAAACTACCTGTTTGTTCTCTGTATCTATGAGTCTGTTGCTATTTTGTTGTTCGTTCTTTCATTTGTTTTGATTTTTAGATTCCACACAGAAATAAAATAATATGATATTTGTCTTTGTCTGACTGATTTCGCTAAGCATAAGGTCCATCCATGCTGTTGCAAATGGCAAAATTTCATTCTTTTTTGATAGCAGAGTAATAGTCCATTGTGTGTGTGTGTGTGTGTGTGTGTGTGTGTGTACCACATATTTTTTAATCTATTCATCTGTCGATGGGCACTTAGATTGCTTCCATATCTTGGTTATTGTAAATTATGCTGTTATGAACGTTGGGGTGCATATATATCTTTTTGAATTAGGGTTTTGGTTTTCTTTTGATAAATACCTAAAAGTGGAATTGCTGGGTTGTATGGTAGTTCTATTTTTAGTTTATTTAGGAAACTCAATACTGTTTTCCACAGTGGCTGCACCAATTTACATTCCCACAAACAGTATATAAGGGTCCCCTTTTCACCACATCCTCTCCAACATTTGTTATCTGTGTTCTTTTTGATGACAGCCATTCTGACAAGAATGAAGTGATATCTCGTTGTGGTTTTGATTTGCATTTGTCTGATGATTGGTGATGTTGAGCATCTTTTCATGTGTCTGTTGGTCATCTGTATGTTCTTGGGGAAATATCTGTTCAGCTCTTCTGCTCATTTGGGTTTTTGTTTTTTGGGGGTTGAGCTGAATGAGCTCTTTGTCTATTTTGGGTGTTAAGCCCTCATCAGAGACATTGTGTGCAAACATCTTCTCCCATTCAGTAGGCAGCCTTTTCCCTTTGTTGATAGTTTCCTTCACTGTGCAAAAGATTTGAGTTTGATGGAATCCCATCTGTTTATTTTTGCTTTTGTTTTCCTGGCCTGAGGAACATATCTGAGAAAATATTGCTAAGACCGATATCAAAGTGCATATTGCCTATGTGTTCTTCTAGAAGTTTTATGGTGTCAGGTCTTACATTTAAGTCTTTAATCCATTTTGAGTTTATTTTGTATCTGGTTTAAAAGGAAGACAATTATTTCTTGCTAGAAGGAATGTATCTTCTTTTCTTATTTTTATTTATTTATTTTTAATTAATTTATTTTATATTTGGCTGCATTGGGTCTTTGTTGCTGCACTCAGGCTTTTCCCTAATTGTGGCGAGCAGGGCCTACTCTTCGTTGCGGTGCACGGGCTTCTTATTGTGGTGGCTTCTCTTGTTGTGGAGCACGGGCTCTAGGTTCACGGGCTTCAGTAGTTGTAGCTCTTGGGCTCTAGAACGCAGGCTCAGTACTTGTGGCACAGGGCTTAGTTGCTCCATGGCATGTGGGATCTTCCTCGACCAGGGCTCGAACCCATGTCCCCTGCATTGGCAGGTGGATTCTTAACCATTGCACCACCAGGGGAATCCCTCACAGGTCTTTGTTTTTGTTTTTGGTTTTTTTGCCAGTCTCATGTGGTTTAATGAGTTTTACTTATTGGATAAAAGTGTCAATGTTGTGATGGAAAAAGAAACAAACGCAGCTCCAGTCCTCGTTTCAACCCTGTCACAGCCCAAAGGGGACTGGCCCAGTGGAGACCATGGCCACCCAGAGCCACTGTGGGGGCGGGGCCGTCTCAGGGCAAGGGGAGAGTAGGGCAGTGCAGCCTCACTCCTTGAACTTCCACTCCTGGCGGCACATGGGGCAGTGCTGCTGCACCTGCTGCACGTTGAGCCACTTGAGGATGCAGTGCGTGTGGAAGCAGTGAGAGCACTGGCCCCACACCAGCGGGCAGTCTTCACCTGGCACCTTGCAGTCCAGGCAACAGCCATTGAAGGCCATCCGGCAGATGCCGCAGTTCTCATTGTTGGCCACCCAGAGCCAAATGACCACGCCGTTCCAGCACTTGATCTTCACCTTCATGGTGCGGGAAGCCCCTGCCGACCTAATCGCGCGCTGCCCCACCCGCCTTCAGTTGGCAGCGCCGGCGCCGCGCGGGAAGACATGTCAGGTCTTTTTTAATTTACAAAATTTTTAGTTTTTAAGGAAGTTTCTGGCGAAGATAAAATCAAGCAAAATCTGCTCTTCATAGCCTACCCTCCCCAAATTTGGGGCCAAAACATACATATGCAGATATGCATAGAGTAAGTAAACACCTTGGAATGATTATACCTTGATAAAGAGCATAAAGAATTAAAGAACCTGCTCTAGACAGTGAACGTTTAGCATATTCTGTTGTATTGTAAAGGGGGTGAAAACTATTAGAGGAACAATTTAAGCTCTGAAGCTCGGAGCTGCAAGTGTGGATATCCAGTGGCACTCACCCAGGGTAATCTTTGAAAAGATTCTGGGAAGAAACTGAGAACCTTACAAAATATCCATAGTAATAACACCTTCACTTTATGTATTGAAGATAATATTATCTGTTAGAAAATAGAAACTTCTCCTTGGAGTTAGATTACTATGATGTTCATATACAAAAACTAGATTGGAACATTCATTTTCATACAAGGAAAAATGTTTTTCAGACATTTATTTAAGTGATATTTATATTTATTATTAAAGTGATATTTTTCCTGATCTATCACAGACCGAAAACCTCCAGTGTACAGAGCTTGCTAGCATGGATTAACTTTCTGTGATAATTATCCTGGAAATCATATTAGCAAGGACCAAAAATCGATGGGGCAACTGTGTGCAATTTTGCTCAAGACATCCCTCATGGCGCAGTGGCAAAGAATCTGCCTGCCAATGCAGGGGACACAGATTCGAGCCCTGGTCCAGGAAGATCCCACATGCCACAGAGCGACTAAGCCCGTGCGCCACAACGACTGAGCCTGCACTGTAGAGCCCACGAGCCACAATTACTGAGTCTGTGTGCCACAACTACTGAGCCTGCGCTCTAGAGCCTGTGAGCCACAACTACTGAACCCGTGTGTCACAACTACTGAAGTCCACACGCCTAGAGCCCGTGCTCTGCAAAAAGAGAAGCCACCACAATGAGAAGTCTGCACACCGCAACAAAGAGTAACCCCCGCTCGCTGCAACTAGAGGAAGCCCACGCACAGCAACGAAGACCCAACGCAGCCAAAAAGAAATAAATAAAATAAATAAATTTACTAAAAAAAAAAAAAAAAGACAGTCGGTGTCCATTTTACTCACACAAATGGCAAACAAACCTGGGTTTGAACACTGAAGGGCAGAAATGCCTCTTCAACACCAGAGTTCTGGAAAATTCTCATACCTTTTTTGTAACATTCCAGGAATTGGCTAAGTGGAAATGTGGGTTATGATACCATTGGAATTCAATGAATAACTTTAAAAAAAAGTCTCACATACTTTCTTTTTCTTAAACAACTTTATTGAGACATAATTTACAAATTATATAATTCACCCATTTAAAGTGTACAATTCAATGGGTTTTAGTATATATTCACTGAGTTGTGCAACTATCATCACAATCAATTTTAGAATATTTTCATCACATTCCCCCAAACCCATACCCATTAGCAGTCACTTCCCACTCCCCCCCGACCTCTCCCAGCCCCTGGCAACCACTGATCTGATTTCTGTCTCTATAGATTTGCCTGCTCTGTGCATTTTATATCAATGAGATCATATGAGATGTAGGAATTATTTTTTCTTGAGGGAAGGGGTAGGGAAAGAGCAATGGTCTGCTTTTCTATTATTGTAAATTTCTTGTCATATAATATTTATAATCCTTCTGTCCCTAAATATTATCTTCCTAATTTCCATCCCAGCTGGTAATGGAAAAGAGGATGGTTCGTGACTAGTTATGGCATGGTGTTCTGCTGCACAAAGTGCGTGCTCCACTTGGACACTGCAGGAAGGGGAGGGTGTGGCAGACGCCTCTGCTCTAGTCCCCAGTGCTGCCTGTGGGTCCCCAGCCTCCTACATCACCTAACCAGGTAATAGGAGAAGCCAGATGTGTAAGGATAAGCTGGACGTCTGTGAGAAAGACTTGAGAGTCAAACACCAGAGAAATTAGCTCAAACGTCAAGTAGAAGGGACAACAGCAAGAATGGAGAGGTGATGCAGCGTCTAGCGTTTAGACAGAAATCAGATCAGATTAACAGCAGGTAAAAAGCAAGCAATCAGTATCCACAGCATTTGCCCAGGTGCTCTGATAGCCTTAGTCTAGAACACAGCTATTCCACTGGGAAACACTGAAGGGCCAATGGTCCCTTATCATTGAGTTAAGTCTTTGTGTTCCGGGAGAATGGATAGGCACCCTTGGTTGCCTTCAAAATAGTCATTTTCCCCATCCCACCTCCACAACCCACATCCCCCCCTCCATTCCGGCTACGTATAGGTCTGCCAATGCCAGATACTATATTCCCATTCCTCCTTCCAGGGAGAGTCAAGCATGAGATCCAAACGTGGGAGACTGCTGGATGACTTCTCAGAATAGATTTCCTACCTAATTAAAAACAGATTCATGAAAAAAAAAATACCAGTGGCAAATTTGGCAAGACATTGTCTTCATTTGATCCCTGGAAGTGTAATAACCACCTTGAGACCATGAAGGGGTAAGTCAGAGGATGGCAACTTGGGAATACAGAATCCATCAAGACCTTGATGGCAATGTTGTACTTCTTTTTTCTTCTATTTTTTTTTAAGTAAAAGTATAATTTATTTATTTTTATTTGTCATTTTTAACATCTTTATTGGAGTATAATTGCTTTACAAAGATGTGCTAGTTTCTGCTTTATAACAAAGTGAATAGCTGTACTTCTGATGTAAGTAACCCCATGTGGCCTTTCTCAGCTTTTTGTTATGTGAGTTTATCAACATTTAGTTGGGCTTTCTGATATTTTTTATTTTACTTTTATTTTTTTAACATCTTTATCGGAGTATAATTGCTTTAAAACAAAGTGAATCAGCTATACATATACATATATCACAATATCTCTTCACTCTTGCATATGCCTCCCTCCCACACTCCCTATCCCACCCCTCTAGGTGGTCACAAAGCACCGAGCTAATATCCCTGTGCTTTGCGGCTGCTTCCCACTAGCTATCTATTTTACGTTTGGTAGTGTATATATGTCCATGCCAGTCTCTCACTTTGTCCCAGCTTACCCTTCCCTCTCCCCGTGTCCTCAAGTCCATTCTCTAGTAGGTCTGTGTCTTTATTCCCGTCTTGCCCCTAGGTTCTTCATGAACACTTTTTTTTTTTTTAGATTCCATATATATGTGTTAGCATACGGTATTTGTTTTTCTCTTTCTGACTTACTTCACTCTGTATGACACTCTAGATCCATTCACCTCACTACAAATAGCTCAATTTCGTTTGTTTCTATGGCGGAGTAATATTCCATTGTATATATGTGCCACATCTTCTTTATCCATTCATCTGTCGATGGACACTTAGGTTGCTTCCATATCCTGGCATTGTAATTAGAGGTGCAATGAACATTGTGGTACATGACTCTTTGAATTACGGTTTTCTCAGGGTATATGCCAATACTGGAATTGCTGGGTCATATGGTAGTTCTATTTGTAGTTTTTTAAAGGAACCTCCATACTGTTCTCCATAGTGGCTGTATCAATTTACATTCTCACCAACAGTGAAAGAAGGTTCCCTTTTCTCCACACCCTCTCCAATATTTATTGTTTCTAGATTTTTTGATGATGGCCATTCTGACCAGTGTGAGATGATACCTCACTGTAGTTTCGATTTGCATTTCTCTAAAGATTAATGATGTTGAGCATTCTTTCATGTGTTCGTTGCCAATCTGTATATCTTCTTTGGAGAAATGTCTATTTAGGTCTATGCCCATTTTTGGATTGGGTTGTTTGTTTTTTGATATTGAACTGCATGAGCTGCTTGTAAATTTAGGAGACTAAGCCTTTGTCAGTTGATTCATTTGCAAATATTTTCTCTCATTCTGAGGGTTGTCTTTTGGTCTTGTTTATGGTTTCCTTGCTGTGCAAAAGCTTTGAAGTTTAATTATGTCTCACTTATTTCTGTTTTTATTTCCATTTCACTAGGAGGTGGGTCAAAAAGGGTCTTGCTGTGATTTACGTCATAGAGTGTTCTGCCTATGTTTTCCTCTAAGAGTTTGATGGTGTCTGGCCTTACATTTAGGTCTTTAATCCATTTTGAGTTTATTTTTGTGTATGCTGTTAGAGAGTGTTCTAATTTCATTGTTTTACATGTAGCTGTCCAGTTTTCCCAGCACCATTTATTGAAGAGGCTGTCTTCCCTCCACTGTATATTCTTGCCTACTTTATCAAAGATAAGGTGACCATATGTGCGTGGGTTTATCACTGGGCTTTCTATCCTGTTCCATTGCTCTATATTTCTGTTTCTGTGCCAGTACCATACTGTCTTGATTACTGTAGCTTTATAGTATAGTCTGAAGTCAGGGAGCCTGATTCCTCCAGCTCCATTTTTCTTTCTCAAGATTGTTTTGGCTATTCGGGCTCTTCTGTGTTTCCATACATATTGTGAAATATTTTGTTCTATTTCTGTGAAAAATGCCAGTGGTAGTTTGACAGGGATTGCGTTGAATCTGTAGATTGCTTTGGGTAGTATAGTCATTTTCACAATGTTGATTCTTCTAATCCAAGAACATGGTATATCTCTCCATCTATTTGTATCATCTTTAATTTCTTTCATCAGTGTCATAATTTTCTGCATACAGGTCTTTGTCTCCTTAGGTAGGTTTATTCCTAGGTATTTTATTATTTTTGTTGCAGTGGTAAATGGGGGATTTTTCTTAATTTCAATTTCAGATTTTCCATTATTAGTGTATAGGAATGCAAGAGATTTCTGTGCATTAATTTTGTATCCTGCTAGTTTACAAAATTCATCGATTAGCTCTAGTAGTTTTCTGGTAGCATCTTTAGGATTCTCTATGTATAGTATCATGTCATCTGCAAACAGTGACCGCTTTACTTCTTCTTTTCCGATGTGGATTCCTTTTATTTCTTTTCCTTCTCTTATTGCTGTGGCTAAAACTTCCCAAACAATGTTGAATAATAGTGGTGAGAGTGGACAACCTTGTCTTGTTCCTGATCTTAGTGGAAATGGTTTCAGTTTTTCACCATTGAGGATGATGTTGGCTGTGGGTTTGTCATATATGGCCTTTATTATGTCAAGGTAAGTTCCCTCTGTGCCTACTTTCTGGAGGGCTTTTAGCATAAATTGGTGTTGAATTTTATTGAAAGTTTCTCTGCATCTATTGAAATGATCATATGTTTTTTCTCCTTCAATTCGTTAGTATGGTGTATTACATTGATTGATTTGCATATATTGAAGAATCCTTGCATTCCTGAGATAAACCCCACTTGATCATGGTGTATGATCCTTTTAATGTGCTGTTGGATTCTGTTTGCTAGTATTTTGTTGCGGATTTTTGCATCTATATTCATCAGTGATGTTGGCCTGTAGTATTCTTTCTTTGTGACATCTTTGCCTGTTTTTTGTATCAGGGTGATGGTGGCTTTGTAGAATTAGTTTGGGAGTGTTCCTCCCTCTGCTATATCTTGGAACAGTTTGAGAAGGATTAAACTGAGAAGGTGTTAACTCATCTCTAAATGTTTGATAGAATTCGCCTGTGAAGTCATCTGGTCCTGGGCTTTTGTTTATTAAGAGATTTTTTTTTTTATTAAGAGATTTTTAATCACAGTTTCAATTTCAGTGATTGTGATTTGTCTATTCATATTTTCTATTTCTTCCTGGTTCAGTCTCAGAAGGTTGTGCATTTCTGAGAATTTGTCCATTTCTTCCAGGTTTTCCATTTTATTGGCGTGTAGTTTCTTGTAGTATTCTCTCATGATCCTTTGTATTTCTGCAGTGTCAGTTGTTACTTCTCCTTTTTCATTTCTAATTCTATTGATTTGAGTCTTCTCCCATCTTTACTTGATGTGTCTGGATAATGGTTTATTAATTTTGTTTATCTTCTCAAAAAAACAGCTTTTAGTGTTATTGATCTTTGCTGTTGTTTCCTTCTTTTTCATTTATTTCTGATCTGATTTATATGATTTCTTTCCTTCTACTAACTTTGATGTTTCTCTGTTCTTCTTTCTCTAATTGTGTTAGGTGTAAGGTTAGGTTATTTGAGATGTTTCTTGTATCTTAAGGTAGGATTGTATTGCTATAAACTCCCCTCATAGAACTGCTTTTGCTGCATCCCATAGGTTTTTGGTCGTCGTGTTTTCATTGTCATTTGTTTCTAGATATTTTTTAATTTGCTGTTTGATTTCTTCAGTGATCTCTTGGTTATTAAGTGGTGTATTGTTTCGTCTCCATGTGTGTGCAATTTTTTAGAGATATTTCCCTGTAACTGATATCTAGTCTCATAGTGTTGTTGGCAGAAAAGATACTTGATACAATTTCACTTTTCTTCAATTTACCAAGGCTTGATTTGTGATCCAAGATATGATCTAGCCTGGAGAATGTTCCATGAGCACTTGGGAAGAATGTGCATTCTATTGTTTTTGGATGGACTGTCCTATAAATATCAGGTCCCCTACTATGATTGTGTTACTGTCGATTTCCCCTTCTATGGCTGTTAGTATTTGCCTTATGTATTGAGGTACTCCTATGTTGGGTGCATACATATTTACAATTGTTATATCTTCTTCTTGGGTTGATCCATTTGTCATTATGTAGTGTGCTTCTTTGTCTCTTATAATAGTCTTTACTTTAAAGTCTATTTTGTCTGATATGAGAATTGCTACTCCAGCTTTCTTCTGATTTCCATTTGCTTGGAATATCTTTTTCCAACCCCTCACTTTCAGTCTGGATGTGTCCCTAGGTCTGAAGTGTGTCTCTTGTAAACAGCATATATAAGGGTCTTGTTTTTGTATCCATTCAGCCAATCTATGTTTTTTGGTTGGGGCATTTAATCCATTTACATTTAAGGTAATTATCGATATATATGTTCCTAGTCCCACTTTCTTAATTGTTTTGGGTTTGTTATTGTAGGTCTTTTCCTTCTCTTGCGTTTCTTGCCTAGAGAAGTTCCTTTAGCATTTGTTGTAAAGCTGCTTTGGTGGTGCTGAATTCTCTCAGCTTCTGCTTGTGTGTAAAGGTTTTAATTTCTCCGTCATATGTGAATGAGATCCTTGCTGGATAGAGTAACCTTGGTTGTAGGTTTTTCCCTTTTGTCACTTTAAATATGTCCTGCCACTCCCTTCAGCAGAGTTTCTGCTGAAAGATCAGCTGTTAACCTTATGGGGATTCCCTTGTATATTATTTGTTGTTTTTCCCTTGCTGCTTTTAATATTTTTTCTTTGTATTTAATTTTGATAGTTTGATTAATATGTGTCTTGACATTTTTCTCCTTGTATTTATCCTGTATGGGACTCTCTGTGCTTACTGGACTTTTTTTTTTTTTAAGTCTCAATCTTTTATTTTCTAATTCTAGCAAAAATATATCCTGTTAAATTCTTTTTTCCCAAAACAAGTCTCAGTGAAAAGCAGTACATGGTGATTGCAATATTTGCAAAGGCTGTGTGTCACAAAACATCAGCAAGAGAAAAGTTTATGGGAAGATATTATTGAAGCATTCTTTTTTTTTTTAACATCTTTATTGGGGTAAAATTGCTTTACAATGGTATGTTAGTTTCTGCTTTATAACAAAGTGAATCAGTTATACATATACATATGTTCCCATATCTCTTCCCTCTTGCATCTCCCTCCCTCCCACCCTGCTTACTGGACTTGATTAGGGAAGTTTTCCAGTATAATTTCTTCAAATATTTTCTCAGTCCCTTTCTTTTTCTCTTCTTCTTCTAGGACCTCTATAATTCGAATGTTGGTGACTTTAATGTTGTCCCAGAAGTCTCTGAGACTGTCCTCAATTCTTTTCATTCTTTTTTCTGTATTCTGCTCTGCAGTAGTTATTTCCATTCTTTTGTCTTCCAGGTCATTTACCCGTTCTTCTGCCTCAGTTATTCTGCTACTGATCCTCTCTAGAGAATGTTTAATTTCATTTATTGTGTTGTTAATCATTGTTTGTTTTCTCTTTGGTTCTTCTATGTCCTTGTTAAATGTTTCTTATATTTTCTCCATACTATTTCCAAGATTTTAGATCATCTTTACTATCATTATTCTGAATTCTTTTTCAGGTAGACTGCCTATATCCTCTTCATATGTTATGTCTGGTGGGTTTTTACCTTGCTCCTTCATCTGTTGTGTGTTTCTCTTTCTTCTCACTTTGCTTATTTTACTGTGTTTGGGGTCTCCTTTTCACAGGCTGCAGGTTCGTAGTTCCCATTGTTTTTGGTGTCTGTCCACAGTGGCTAAGGTTGGTTCTGTGGGTTGTGTAGGCTTTCTGGTGGAGGGGACTAATGCCTGAGTTCTGTTGGATGAGGATGGATCTTGTCTTTCTGGTGGGCAGGTCCACGTCTGATGGTGTGTTTTGGGGTGTCTGTCACCTTATTATGATTTTAGGCAACCTCTCTGCTAATGGCTTGGGTTGTGTTCCTGTCTTGCTAGTTGTTTGGCATAGGGTGTCCAGCACTGTAACTTGCTGGTTGTTGAGTGGAGCTGGGTCTTAATGTTGAGACGGAGATCTCTGGAAGATTTTCGTCATTTGATATTACATGGAGCTGGGAGGTCTCTTGTGGACCAGTGTCCTGAACTTGGCTCTCCCACCTCAGAGGCACAGCCCTGACACCTGGCTGGAGCACCAAGAGCCTGTTATCCACACGGCTCAGAATAAAAGGGAGAAAAAAAGGAAGAAAGAAAGGAAAAGATAAAATAAAATAAAATGAAATAACATAAAGTAAAATAAAATAAAGTTATTACAATAAGAATAATTTTTTAAAAATTTAAATGTAATAAAAATAAAGAAAGACGAGTGCAACTAGACCAAAAAACAAGTCCACAAATTATAACAAGTGCTAAAAACTATACTAAAAAAAAAAGAAAAAAAAAAGGACAGACAGAACCCTAGGACAAATGGTAAAAGCAAAGCTATACAGACAAAATCACACACAGAAGCATAGACATACACATGCACAAAAAGAGAAAAAGGGGGGAAAAATATATATATATCGTTGCTCCCAAAGTCCACCTCCTCAATTTGGGATGATTTGTTGTCTGTTCAGGTATTCAACAGATGCAGGGTACATCAAGATGATTGCGGAGATTTAATCCGCTGCTCCTGAGGCAGCTCGGAGAGATTTCCCTTTCTCTTCTTTGTTCGCACAGCTCCCGGGGCTCAGCTTTGGATTTGGTCCCGCCTCTTCATGTAGGTCCCCTGAAGGCATCTGTTCTTCACTCAGACAGGACAGGGTTAAAGGAGCAGCTGCTTCGGGGGCTCTGGCTCATTCAGGCCTGGGGGAGGGAAGTGTATGGGGTGCAGGGCGAGCCTGCAGCTGCAGCGCCCAGCTTGACGTTGATGTTGCAACAGCCTGAGGCGCGCCGTGTGTTCTCCCGGGGAAGTTGTCCCTGGATCCCGGGACCCTGGCAGTGGCGGGCTGCACAGGCTCCCTGGAAGGGGGGTGTGGATAGTGACCTGTGCTTGCACACAGTCTTCTTGGTGGCGGCAGCAGCAGCCTTAGCGTCTCATGGCCGTCTATGGGGTCCGCGCTGTTAGCAGCGGCTCGCGCCCGTCTCTGGATCTCCTTTAAGCAGCGTTCTTAATCCCCTCTCCTCGCGCGCCCCGGGAAACAAAGAGGGAAGAAAAAGTCTCTTGCCTCTTCGGCAGGTCCAGACTTTTCCCCAGACTCCCTCCCGGCTAGCTGTGGCACACTAGCTCTCTTCAGACTGTGTTCACGCCGCCAACCCCAGTCCTCTCTCTGCGCTCCGACCAAAGCCCAAGCCTCAGCTCCCAGCCCCGCCCGCCCCGGCGGGGGAGCAGACAAGCCTCTCGGGCTGGTGAGTGCTGGTCGGCCCTGATCCTCTGTGCGGGAATCTCTCCACTTTGCCCTCCGCACCCCTGTGGCTGCGCTCTCTTCCGCGGCTCCGAAGCTCCCCTCAGTCTCCGCCCACGAAGGGGCTTCCTAGTGTGTGGAAACCTTTCTTCCTTCACGGCTCCCTCCCACAGGTGCAGGTCCCGTCCCTATTCTTTTGTCTCTGTTTTTGCTTATTTCTTTTGCCCCATCCAGGTACGTGGGGAGTTCCTTGCCTTTTGGGAGGTCTGAGGTCTTCTTCCAGTGTTCAGTAGGTGTTCTGTAGGGGTTGTTCCAAATGTAGATGTATTTTGAAGTATTTGTAGGGAGGAAGGTGATCTCCACGTCTTAGTCTTCCGCCATCTTGAATGCCCTCCCTCTGGGCTTTCTGATATTTTTTATAGGAAGTATCCTAGAATGATATACAATAATGAGTATATTACTTTCAGAGGATCATTGGTTATAATCTTGTTTACAAGACAAGTATGCAGTTGTACTTCCTTTGTGATTTTTCCTTTGATTTCTCCTTGGAAAAATCCTCCCAGTGGATGCCATACTTGGTCAGTATTCCAACAACTTGGGTGTCTTTGTGGACTAGGAGATCCTAAGAACCAATGGGAGAACGTATAATATTACATGGCAGTGAAGGTGCCCCAGAAACAGTGGGATCATGGAAACACCAAGTTCAATGCCATAAATCAGCAGTATGTGGTGGAGTATATCAGCCTCTTGAAGTTGGGGTGGCTGTGAGAACAGGTGGGGAGGCTGAGTTTCTTTGTGATGTGGGTCCTAAACATCAGGTTTCCACAGGTAATGCTTCAGATCAAATTATATCTGGGCCAACTGACCAGGGCCTTGTCAACAACAACATTTCAATTTTCCATGATATACCTCTGTAAAGATTTTTAAGGCAATCCTTGGCTGGAAACCAGAATGTATCATTTTTTCTCTTTTTTTAAAATTAATTTTTATTGGAGTATAGTTGATTTACAATGTTGTGTTAGTTTCAGGTGTACAGCAATGTGAATCAGTTTATATATATATATATATATATATATATATATATCCAGTCCTTTTTTAGATTCTTTTCCCATTTAGGTCATTACAGGGTATTGAGTAGAGTTCCCTGTGCTATACAGTATATATACAATGGAATATTACTCAGCCATGAAAAAGAGCGAAATAATGCTACTTGCAGAACATATCATTTTCATTAAGGTTTTAGATTTAGCAAAGGTCAAAAGCAGGGCCCAAACTCCCCAAGATCAACACACTGTGACACTGCCCAGAAGCAGTTCTGATAGCTCTTGAACCAAAAATTTATGTTCCTTTTTAAGTTGAAATGATACAGTGCTGCCTGGTGGTGCTACCCCTTCTGGAAAGTGACAGGCTCTTATGCCAAGCAACTCTGCTCTACCCCATCTTAATCCCGATCCCCACATTAGGGAAAGTCAAGAACCAGAAAGTGTGTGCACACTCCGTTCAAGCAAGTACCTCCATCTTCAAGCAAGAGTGTGTTCTGCAAAAGCCTCTTTGGACCACCCCAGCTCAATGTAGGGCTCCCCTGCCTGTGCCCCAAACAAACTTCTGTGCTGTCAGTGGTTGGATCCAGCTCTGCCTCTGCAAAACCAGTGAGACAATGGAAACACCACGCTTTGAGGCTTCCATATAAACATGGACTCTGTGTGTTTATTTTTAAAAATGCACATACAAGCAACATGAAACAAAAAACTAGACATGGGTGGTTTGCTGGATTTCTTGTGAACTTTTGGTTGTAGAGAATAGGAATGAAATTGGGGTCTTACAGCATCTATGAACAGCAGTCACAACGCTCCACCCAATTATCTAATAGGTCGAACAACACATTAGACTGCAGATATTAGTCATTTGTATTCTTTACTCTGTGCCATACGTCCCAAGGTCAGGGACTGGTACATCACAACAGACTTATCCCTGTTGTCAAGGACATGTGGAAGGGTTCCTGAACCAGCAACTTAGAGAGGAATGTCCAGTCCCCCTATCTTGGTAGGTCAAGCTAGCTGGACCAAACTGCTCAGCTAGCAGTGGTGCTTGCCTCAAACTTTCAGAGGAGGGGTTTCCTTTCAGAGTTAATCTGGAGTGGAAGAAGCTACCTGGAAGTGGAAGAAAGCCAGATCCTGAGGTCAAAGAGGCAAATAACACAGTTCCGCGGGGTGCTATTGGGGCAGGCTGGGTAGATAAATAGCCAGATTACCACAAGGCAAGTTGCTATGTGCTGTAACAGAAGATCCAGGAGGAGAAAGTGAGGAACACTGGAGAGGATGGAAGTGGGCTGATTCGAGAAGTCTTCACTTAAGAAGTGATACTGGAATACCACTCAGCCATAAAAAAGAATGAAATAACGCCATTTGCAGCAAAACGGATGGACCTAGATATGATCATACTAAGTGAAGTCAGTAAGATAAAGACAAATATATGATAACATGTACACAAGGAATATTAAAAAATGATGCAAGTGAAACTTATTTACAAAACAGAAATAGACTGACAGACATAGAAAACAAACTTATGCTTACCAAAGGGGAAAGGGGGGGAGGCATAAATTAGGAGTTTGGGGTTAACAGTTACAAACTACTATATGTAAAATCGATAGCCATCCGCACCCCCAGCCTGAGCCTCGACCTGGACCTGGATGGGGCAGTGCCAGAGAAAGCCAGCTGCCTCCCAGCGCTGCTTGCTCGAGGTTCTGCAAACGCAGTGGGATGTGCCTTGGTCCAAAGAATCAAACATGTATACGGATCCCGAGACACAAAGGCCTGAAGGAGGTCCACTTCACCAAGAACATGAGGCAGTAGGATACCAAGCACAGCAGGATTGTGCTGATCTGCGCCCAGAGGTCCCTGTGTGCAGCCTTCTCGGTCCAGACCTGTGGAGAAGGCCTGCGGGCCAGTGGCCTGAGGGTGGACAGCCAGAAGCAGAGGATCCATCCGGCGGTGTGTGTTCATGTCTTCCGAGATCGTCTTCCTGTTGGAAGGCGTTGAGTTGGGGGCAGATGGCAAGGTCGCATCTTACGCCAAGTTCCTGTACCCACCAACACCCTGGTCAAGCTCAAGCCGGACCGCTCGGCCCAGCGGCCCCGCCCTCTGCTGGGGTCCAGATGTAACCCTGTCCCGCCCAGCGCGGCGCCGGCGGGCTCGGGACCTTCAGGATGACTGGATTGCTGGCTAAGCAATACTGTGGGGAAACCGTGTTTACTGTTGTGTAGGATTTGGTTCTTTGGGTCTTTCTTTGTTTCCTAAGGGAACAGAAACTGGTTAAACAGCGGAGTCTGCTGAAGTTGTGACTTGAACCACACTTGACCCTCCAGCAGGGAGGAGACTGACCACCTCACAGCCCTGCCTCCCCGCAAGGGTGAGGCAGCATTCTTTCTCCCGGCAGGAAGTGGGAGCCGCCTGGGCTGGAGCACCGCCACACTAAGCAGACCCCAGGGCTGGTCGTTGTCCTTCTGGACAGGTCTGAGCCCAGCACGCCAGCTTCCCCACGCACATGTGGCCCAGTTCCTCTGCTTGCTGCCCCACAGGAAACACTGAAGTCCGCGGGCTGGAGCTTCTCCTTCACGGGTCAGCTGTTCTCAAAAAGGACCAGGTTGGCCGGGCCATTAAGCGGCTTCCATACTGCTGTCTCATGAACTGTCACGAGAGATGCTCCAGGACAGCCCCACCCTGCATCCTACCCCTGTGCACTGGTGCTTTTGCAGAAAGGAAACACCAGCCCTCGTCAGCGTGCTCAACCACCAGCAACTCGGGGAGACCCCAGCAGGGGAGCACGATGGCCCCTCCCACCCTGCTGGCTGCTGTTCCTTCTTCCTCAGTCACTCGCTTGGGCTAAGGGATGGGAGGACTGCAGGATGGAGCGCGAAGCCCAAGTTTGTACCCGGCCTTATTTATTGAGGAGTGCCTCTGCCCTGTCCTCCCCAACACGACCCCCAAAGCCCACGTGCACCAACGGGGGATTGAAAGATGAAGCTGCTAGACCCTGATAGCTCTTCGGGAAAGTGACCTGTCCTGCCACCACAGCGTCTCAAGGACACTCCTGTTGCAGGCACTGCAAGGGACCAACTTCCAAAATGTACGTCCTGGTTTACAATTAGCCTTTAGGAACACATCTTCCTGGGAATTTCTATACAGATGTTAGAATGGCTGATACAGTAACTTAAGTTTGTGTGTTTATTAGTAAGAATTAGTCATTCACCAAACCCGTCTGTAACCTTCCCTTAGTGCAATGTGTCCTTTCTTTTTCTTAACATCTTTATTGGAGTATAATTGCTTTACAATGGTGTGTTAGTTTCTGGTGTATAAAAAAGTGAATCAGCTATACATATACATATATCCCCATATCTCTCTATGTGTCCTTTTTAATAACATCAAGAGCTGCCACTGTGTGGTACTCAAGTGAAACCAGTATTTATGGCACTAAACTTCAGCCTGAACTGTCACCCCCTAGAACCAGCCCAGACGTCTGTGTCCAAGGGCCTGTGGCCACTCCCTCATCACCTGTGAGGCCCTGTGGACTTAAACGTGAGCTATGTGGCTATCTGACCTCACTGTCTAGTTATGCGTCATGGATCTCTTCACAAAAAGTAATGTATTTGTGGTTTAAGTAAAATTTAGTTTTGCAAAAAATAAAATAAAATCGATAAACAACAAGACCTACCATATAGCACAGAGAACTGTATTCAATATCTTGTAATAACCTATAATGGAAAAGAACCTGAGAAACAATATATATGTTTGTATATGTAAATATATATATGTATACTGAATCACTTTGCTATACACCTGAAACACTGTAAATCAACTATACTTCAATTTTTTAAAGAAAGTATTAGAACTGATAGGAAAGTACGTAGAAAGTTGCCCTGGAGAATAGGGATATTATAGAGAAAGCTGTTTGGGCAAGGTAAATCAATAGCATGTGTACAGTAATGAATAACAACATGTACACATTGTATTTAGGGCACAATGAGTAGTTTAGATAGAGAATAATGTACTTTATATTCAGGGAAAGGGAGTAGTTGGAATGGAAACAATGAGAGCAGAGAAAGGTAAAGGGAGAAAGATGAGATGATAAGAAAGATGAAATGAAAGGACCATCCCTCGTAAAGAGTCTGGCAGCTCAGGAAAATGGCCTTGGAACTACTGAAGTTTCTAATCTGGTGACGCGACTAGAACCCATCCACAGCAAGCTTCTCTAATTCACGTGCCTGCAGGGCCAGGCTCTTCATGTAAAGGATGAAGAAGCCATGTGAAGGCGGGGATGAACTATGCCATCTGAACGGGGCCGTGCTCCCTAGCTCCAGGAGATTTTTATCATTTGAGACTATAGGCCAACGTCCTCAACTCGTTAGGAAAATGTTTATTGAAATATACTTGACATATATCATTGTGCAAATTTAAAGTGTACACATCAATTTAATACATTTCATATTGTAGTGTGACTGTCATTGTAGCGATAATTAACACCTCTATCAGGTTACATAACTATCATTTCCTTTCAGTGGTTGGTATAATTAAGTTCCAGTCTCTTAGCAACTTTGATGACTATAATACTATTGTTGTCTATATTCACTATACTGTACATTAGATCAGTTCTTTAAAAATGTTAAAAGAAGCCAGAAAGCCAGCTACAAAAATCTTCTAATTTTTCAATGTTGACAACTAATTTAAAATCAATGGTTTCAACAGTTTGTTGGTCAAAAAAAGCATTTCTAAAGGTACATTTGTCGGACTTGAGGGCGCCTAGATTTTTACTCAACACTAAGCAATGCTGCAAAGTACATAAATTGCACATGTGTTATCTGTATTCATGGTTTACTCACATTGAATTTTTAAATCAGATTTGAAAACCCACAGTACCTAATGAGTCTATTAATGGTAATTAATAGACTGTAGCCTGTCTCTCAGTTCAGGAGACAGGCTACATGTAAGGACTCTGAGATTAGAAGTCCAGCCCTAGGACTGAAACAGATTTATTTGGTGACCTTGAACAAGGTCATTAACCTGGAGTTCACACTAGCATCTGGGTCTGCTGTGAGAGGAGCTAACTGAAGGGATTTAAAATATTTAGCTCCCTCCCAATGAGTGATTCGAGAATTCATGATACTCTCCTTGTCTGTAAGTTTAAAGTCTGTCTCATTTGGACAGTTCCCATGAATTTTGCCAAAATTATCAGCAAACTATGAAACCCCAAAATGAGAGTTATGCACTATCAGCTGAATGCAAACTTTCACAACAATGTAAAAACAAAAACAAAAACAAAACAACCCCAGATATTCCTTTTACAAATCACACCATATATTTTCCAGGAAAGAATCGTTCTGTTTAAGTCAATTTTTTTTCAGTCCCTTAGGCTCTGCAACTAACTTCCTTTTAAAGCACAGTAGAAAAGTGAGAATGTATTCAATATTTTAAGCCTCAGAAGCAAATAAGTTGCTGGAAGAAGCTAATATTTACTTCTCTGCTTATCCACTCGTATCTGTGTATGACCCTTGAGTCGAGGCTGTGAAAAGTTCTCATTTACACTGTTCCTTATTTGGAGGATGCATTCAGTCAAGTATAGTGGACTCTTCTTAACTTTGATGGTAAAGTATATTTAATATTCTTATGCTGTATTTTATAAACCTAGCCGTGTACTGCACAGGTATGCACAATCATTATTTTAACAGGGTCAGACCAATTAATAAATTTTATATACTCCAAAATTATTGTGTGGTACATGGAACCATACTTTCCCTATTCATCAGTATGAAATTCTCTTTCACTTTGATATGGTTTGGTGTGGGTCTTTAATAACGCCCCCAATCTCATCCAACCTATTAATGGCATTAAAAACTAATGCTCATGTTTCTCATTTGTGAACCTTGTGGGTTTTCTTCAGCATTAAAAATGAGTTGGTCGCCCTTGTGGAGCCCCTATAGCTACTTCCTCTAAAGAACATACAGCATCGATCTCACGAAATCACTGCGCACGCTTCACTTTTGTGCATCGTCAGTATTGTGACGTGTTCCCTCCCTCATCCTCACTGTTCCCCTCTGCCCCTTCCTCTCCAGCCACACATCACCCGCTCCGACAGTTCTGCCCTTGTTTGCTACATTCCTATCCGCTGCCTTTTTTCGGCCTTCCCAGCTTCACGCAGACCTGACTCGTTTGGCATCTGTGTGCATTTCTGGCCCTCCAACCTCCTACACGTGGCTCATGCATGGCTCTGCCCAAGCCCATCCTCTGACTGCAGGCTTTGTCTCCCTCGCCCGCTCCACAAAACCCACCGCTTGTGTTCTGTTGCCCTTTATGTTCAGAACGGCCTCCCACGAACATTCATACACCTCCTTACTATGCTGCCCCAGATCATTTCTCCAGAAGGGCTTCCTAGTCTGCAAGCGCCCCTGCTCCTGTGTCTGCAAGTCACACTCTCAGATGTTCCTGCCCTATTTGTAGCTATTCCCTTTTGTCCCTGAAGGATTTTATTTGGAGACTTAATTTTTTTCTGGATACTTTCTTTACAGAAATGATCAGGGACACTGCAGCAGTATATGTTAAATAAACATGCATAATATTTATTTGTAAGTAAGTTATGCAAACACATGGGCAGGAGTACTCCTATTACTTGATGGTCACATGGACAAGTGAGAGCAGAACCAAATTGCTTCTCACACGGGAGAAACTTACATCTTTGCTGTATGGTATTTTAACAACCACTACTATCAGGAAATTTAAACTTTTAAATAAAAATGACAGGTCAGGGCTTCCCTAGTGGCGCAGTGGTTGAGAGTCCTACTGCCGATGCAGGGGACACGGGTTCGTGCCCCGGTCCGGGAAGATCCCACATGCCGCAGAGCGGCTGGGCCCGTGAGCCATGGCCGTTGAGCCTGCGCGTCCGGAGCCTGTGCTCCGCAGCGGGACAGACCACAACAGAGAGAGGCCCGCGTACCACAGATGCCAGGTCAACATTTAGAATATTTGTTAAAATGTTTAATATTTGTTAAAATTTTTTTTAAACATCAACTTTTTTTGTTTTAATATTTATCTCTTTATAAAGTTGCACCAGGTCTATTTGTGGCTTGACAGCTCCTTAGCTGCGGCATGCGGGCTCCTTAGTTGCGGCATGCATGTGGGATCTAGTTCCCTGACAAGGGATCGAACCTGGGCCCCCTGCATTGGGTGCGTGGAGTCATCCACTGAGCCACCAGGGAAGTCCCTGTTAAAGTTTAATGTTTGTTAAAAAGGCTTTTTAAAACTGCCTTTGTCATAGATGTAAGAATGCATGATTCTTAGAATCTTTGAGTACTTTCACCCTGTATAGTATATAAGACTTGAATTGAATGAAAATGTGTGCCTTTAAATACCTTTGAAAGAAAACACTATCATTACGTCTTTTACAACTACAGCAGTTTACTAAACTAGCTTTTGGAGGAACCATTTGTCGCCTCTTTACTGTAATAAAACTCCATGCAGTTTCCAAAAACTGTAATTCTCTATCTGTCTATATTCCCTTGGACCAGATGTGAACTGATGCAAAAATAATAATAATCAATAGCAATTACAAGCTTTGAACTCACTGCACTAAGGTCGTACGGCAGGCTGCCCAGCCTCTCTTCATATGATAGCTCCCAGTCTCGGAAAAGATTCATGCTAAATAAATAGCTCACTGCCTTGCCCAAAGGCTCACAAAATGCCGTTTGTCCTCAACCAGAAAAGTCATGAAAAGAAAATGTGGGGATTCAGGGTCTTCATTTGGTCTCCTCCAAACAATCCATCGAGCACGATTTCCCTTCTTTTGAAACTTCTGTTGCACTTACACTCTGTGTCACTCACTTTCACAGTAAACCATACTGTCTTCTCTTTCTCTGTGTGTTTGTCTTCCTGCCACCGTCTTCTGTGGAAATGCTAGAGGCAGGGACCATGACTATTCTCTGCTCATTTCAGCATTGGTTGGAGGGAGAGAGACAGGCAAGCAAACAGGCAAGTACCATCAAATGTGATGTGTGATCCTTGAAGCCAGCAGCGGGGCCATGAGAGCACATTTAGCGGGATTTGAGCTGGTTGTAAAGAGTCCAGGATGAGCTCTGGACTAAGTGACTTCTAAGAAGCAATCTGGAGGTGAGTAGGCCTCAGCCCAGTGAACAAGCGTTGGGGGAGCAGAGGAGTTTTCCCCAGAGTTTAAATTGCATCCCAGAGGTGAGAAAGAGCAGAGCACATTAAAGGACAAGAAATACGTCAGTAGACTTGGAGTTTACAGTCGTGGTGAGGATTGGAGACGGGGAATGAAGCTCTAAAAATAAGCCGAGACCAAGAGACACAGGAGGATATTTGGTCTTGCATCTTCAGTGTAACGGAGGGTTAGGGAAGGTTCTGAGCAAGCGTGTGACTAATTGTGGCTGGACTTCGGGAAGGTCTTTCTGGCTGTGTTGCGGAGAGATGGCGGGAGGGGGGCTGTGGCGGGGATCCAGGTGAGGGCGGGGCTGCGCTGGACCGGGGCAGGGGATGGGGAGGGGCGGTTGCACTCGCTTCCTATTTGCTGGTGGAGTAAATGGGAAAGACTAGGTCGTGATTGTTTGGGAGGCTGTGGGAGGAGGAGGGGCAGGAGGATACCCGTGTTTCCAGTTTAGTCAGCTGCGCGTAGGCTAGTAATTCTAGAGCAGGACTGCGGTCCTCAGGATGTGGGCCAGCAGCGTTCGCACCACCTGGGAACTGATGAAAAATGCAAATTCCCCAGCTCCACTCCGGACCCAGTGAGTGAGAAATGTGTCCGCAGAGGAGACAAGCGACCTGCGTTTTAACCACCTTCCAGGGATCCTGGTGCGTGCTTAAGCTTGAGAACCAATGTTTCAGCTCATGGTTCTTCAAACTGTTTTGCTCAGCACCCTTAAAAATGTTTGAAAAAATATGTACAATTAACACATTTTAAATTTGACATCCAAACATTTTCTTTGCAAAGGATGTAATTTCTATCATATCAAAAATTATTATATCTTTTAAATACCGTCAATCAATTCAAAATACTCTAGCAATTTGGTATCCACCATCGCACATTGAGAAGATAAACACGCTAAAAAAAATAAACAAGCTCTTTTTAAAAACAGTTTAGCAATTTCAAAATGTACCTTCATTCCTTGACCATTCATATTCTTTTAATTTCCATAACTGAATTTTATACTATATTCTATTAATCAACCTACCATATTTATCTGCAACAAAATATGAATGTAATAAAATATTCATCCTCAACTTAGATATAATTATTTTAGCACATAAGATAGTATAACTTTTTATAATTTTGATAATAACTATTAACATAAAACATAAAATATTATTGAAGTATATCTCCTAATGAGATGAGTAGGGCCTTTAAATTTTAATTCATATATCTGTGGATAAATATTACATATTAATAAAATAAAACAAGCTTTGCATCAGTTCTATTCATATTTTTCTTTTTATAATGCAAATTAAAAAAAAACAAAAAACGAAACACCCTGTTTGTATAATAAGTACATAGAAGGAGTGAAAGGAGTTTTATTATAGCAATTCTACCTAATTCTCTGAACTCCTTCTAGGATATATGCCAAAATATTACAGAATCACCTATCATCAAATATGTCTGGTCGAGCTTTCCTTGTCGTCCAGTGGTTAAGACTCTGCGCTTCCACTGCAGGGGATGCGGGTTCAATACATGGTCAGGGAAGTTCCGCTTGCCACACAGTGCGACTAAAAAAAAAAAAAGTTCCGTGGGCTGTAACTTCTCTGTGAAATGGGAGGCCAAGTCATCCCTTGAGAGTAAAGGTGAAATGTGAGGTGGGCACATGGAAGAGAAAGGATTTCGGGGGAGGGGGTGGGAGTGGAAGAGAGTGAGGACAGAGAGCATAAGTGGATTGTTGGGCAGCCTTTAGGCCCTGAAACACTAAGGATACAAATGACTGAATCAACGAACTAATGCGAGCACGTCATTGAGTTGCCGCTGTTTTGAAATAGATTTCCGATCAACTGAGCAAAACTTAGTCGCACGGAATCTGTTACAGACAGAACAATGGCCCCTCAGAGATGTCATGTCCAAATCCCCCTGTGAATATGTTACTTTATACGACAAAACGGACTTTTGTAGAAGTGATTAAAGTTTAAGAACTTGAGGTGGGAAGGGTATCCTGGGTTATCCGGCGGCCCACTGTCATCACAAAGGTCCTGTTAGTGAAAGAGGCTAGGCCGGGGAGTCAGAGTCAGAGAGGAAGGTTGAAGCCAGAGGCAGTGGTCGGAGCGACGACGGGGGAAGGGGCCACGAGCCCAGGATGCAGGCGCCTCCAGGAGCTGGAAAGTCAAGGAGATGAAACTCCCCTGGAGCCTGAGAAGGAACCAGGCCTGCCCACACCTTGAGTTTAGGACTTCTGCCTCCAGAACTCTAAGATCATATAATTTTCTTGTTTCAAGCACTCAGTTTGTTTTGATTTATTACAGCAGCAATAACAAAGGAACACACTCACCCCTTCAGCCCTGTGTAGACAATGCTTCTCAAGCTGGAACGTGCAGTCATCTGGGACTTTGTCAACATGCAGCCTCTGATCCGGTAGGGCTGGGGGGCGAGACTGCGATTTTGCACATCCAACAAGCTCCAGGCGAGGCTGGTGCTGCTGGGCCACAGGCCACCCTCTGAGTAAGAAGGACCTAGAAGGCAATGTCGAGACAGAGAGAGAAACAGTTCTTCTGAGCATATAGCATGAGTCTTCCATTTGTATAGTTGCCCTGAATTTATACATTATGATTACATTTTTAAAATAAATAAATTTCTTTATTTATTTATGGCTGCATTGGGTCTTTGTTGCTGCACGCATGCTTTCTCTAGTTGCAGCGAGCGGGGGCTACTCTTTGTTGTGGCGCACGAGCTTCTCATTGCGGTGGCTTCTTTTGTTGTGGAGCACGGGCTCTCGGGTGCACGGGCTTCAGTAGTTGTGGCACGCGGGCTCAGTAGTTGTGGCTCATGGGCTCCAGAGCACAGGCTCAGTAGTTGTGGTGCACGGGCTTAGTTGCTCCACGGCATGTGGGATCTTCCTGGACCAGGGCTCGAACCCGTGTCCCCTGAATTGGCAGGAGGATTCTTAACCACTATGACTGCATTTTATAAACAGAGTTGCTATGAGATATGTGAGGTCGGATCCTAACAAACGGCACCGCGAAACAGAGGAAAGCTTCAAGTGAGCTTTATTAGGGAGCGCTCCCGGGCGAGGTTCACTGGCCCGAGAAAAAGGGGCCAGAGAAGTCGCACCCGGGCGAGGGTTGGGCAAGATTTTATAGGGGAAGAAGGGAAAGGGGTGTGGTGAATCTGGGAGGGCGCAGGGTATTCCTTATTTGGTGGTCTTTTCGGGTATCCTGGGGGACCGTTAGCCCCGCCCCTCGAAAGGCGGGAAGGCTGGGCCGGGTGCAAAGTCCCCAGGTCAGTTCCTGGAACTGGGTGGTCCGGAAAGTCTGCAGGTCAGTTTCTGGAAATGGGTGGTCCGGAGAGTTTCGGTCTGATGCAACCTGTGAATCTAATTGTGTTCCCCTGCCTCGGGCCAGTTGGCCTTACAAGACAGATACTGATATCATTTTCTTTTATTGACAAGGAAAGCAATACGCAGAGAGGGTAAGCAACTGAACCAGGCTGTACAGCTGCTCTGTTGTATTTGACTTGTGACAGGATCAGGGCTTGAGTGCAGGTTCCTCCTTTCCAAGCTGTTTTCACTACCGCAAAGTCAATGTTTAAGTCAAGATCCAGAAACATTCAGTGAATTCAGAAGCCTCAGTGTTACTCAAGGACAAGATGCACAAAGTTAAAAGACCAACAACAATTCCTGTGGATTTAACTGACACAAGAATGGATAGGAAGAGAGATGAGCTGTTACACAATTTTCTCCCTTTGAGATTTGACCAAAATGTTAATCATGCTTCAAGTCACCTCAGATACACTTGTACTGCTTTGGTACACGAATCTTGACAATGAATAAATGTAAATTTGAGCCATTTTGTCACACTCTGCCATCTTTTCCAGAACCTTTGCATTGTGTTCAGCATTTATTGAGCACTTACTGTGTACCAAAGCCTTATGCCAGACACTGCAGAACCAAATATAAATGAGACATTGTCCCTGTGCTCTGGAATTTCACTGCAGGAGAGCAAAGAGATAAATACAAAAAACAAACAGAACAACAACAACAATATAAAACACTTTAGGGACTTTCCTGGTGGTCCAGTGGCTGACTCCGCGCTTCCAACACAGGGGGCCCAAGTTAGATCCCTGGTCGGGGAACTAAATCCCACACGCATGCCATAGCTAAGACCCAGCACAGCCAAATAAATAAATAATTTTTAAACCTTTATTTTGATTGATACAATTATAGAAGTTTGAAAGATTAAAGGAAGGGTTGATTTACTCTGGATAAGTTAAATACGAGAAGTTTGTTTTGTTTTCCTCATAGGAAACTGCATCTATTCCAAAAAGTCTACTGAGATTTTTAAAATAAGTCACAGATTCAAAATCTTAGCTCTTCCCAAAGTTTTAAAGTTTGTATTATAATAATCTTATTTTTTTGAGCAACTATTAATTGTCACTTGTAGGGGAGCTGTTACTAATGCTTAGTCTGGCCTATTTACACATTTTATATTTTTAAATTGCATTTGCAAATTTAATACATTCCATTTCGTTTACAAATATTTTGACCTAATAAACAAAACCTAAGTATTATACAATTCTTATAAGTGTAATAAACTGAACTTGTATAAATATAGTGAAGTTTAGCAAAGGTCACATAAATGTTCCAACTCAGGAAGATTTCAACTTAAAATTACAAGTCTAAATCAATTTCTTGATCTGACATTTTAGTTATAAAGCTAAAGTTCTAATATGACAAATTATTTTATAAATGAAAAATATGTAAGAAATTCATGCATGTTCCTTAACACAATGATATTATTGCTATGGTTTTGATTTTCCTAAACATTTAGAACCTTCCTGACACTAATAAGATGCTTACCCACTAGGAAAGACAAGTACACATTGCAGTGCAGGGCAGGGTCCTCGACTGTAGCAGAAGGGCCACGGGGAGTAAAATGCCCATCGTGCGGGAAGCTGCATGTATTCGGACAAGGAGTATGTGGGAAAATTCTGTACCTTCTGCCCAATTATGCTATGAATCTAAACAGCTCTAAAAAATATAATCTATTAACTTATTAAAAAAATAAATAAATAAGGGACTTTCCTGGTGGTCCAGTGGGTAAGACTCCGTGCTCCCAGAGCAGGGGGCCCTGGTTCGATCCATGGTCGGGGAACTAGATCCCTCATGCATGCCACAACTAAAACCCTGCATGCTACAACTAAGACCCGGTGCAGCCAAAATAAATAAATAAATATTTTGCAAACTAAAAGAAAGACAGTTACCATCTCTGTTTACGGCAGATTTTGGCTGGGATGCTACATTCTGGTTCACAGTGCTCAAGCCCGTGTCCCTGGATCCGGTTCCTACTCATCCCCTAATTCCTGAGGCTCTCCCAGAAATCTACAGCCCACGGATGTTGGTCACTTGGTTACATTTTGCATGGTTTTGGCTTTTAAGATATGTTAATGTTTCTTCTTTCCGTGTAAAAATCTCTGAACCTTACTAAAAACCTGCATTATTTTTATTTTGTATGTTTTACAGACCCACAAAAAACAGATATTAAAAGTGTATTTCTTTGAACCCTGAGTGTTTCACAAGGTTTTCACTGACTGGTGGTTGTAATTTGCAGTCATTTTAATAACAATGCTCCTCCAACTCTAAGAGCTTATAGAAGAGATGTAGCTAAATAACGATTCGTATGATGAAATATTCAATTATAGAAGAAGCTCAGGTAAGAGAAGAGGATGAACTAACTGTTGGTGGGGAGAGGCATTATGCATGTGTTTTCAGAGCACTTGATGACTGGAAGAGCTTAGAATATTAAATAGGCAAATGCTAGGCAACTAATGGAGAAAGAAATTCTAGTATGGGAGGAAGTAAGTCCAAATGTATATAGAGTATTCTAGCCTAGGACATGCATAACATATTGTATAGTGCCTGATAATCACTTCTTGAGGAAATGATGAATGAATACAGCATAAAGTGCTCACAGACGACATTAGTCCTAGAATATAAAGTACAGGTAGGGTAATGGATTTGCACTTATAGTGAGAGAAAACCCATTCTTCCCCACAAAAATCCCGTGTCCCTCCTATTACTTCGTTCCTCCCCTCTCAGAAAACCTGGCAACCACTGATCATTTTACTGTCCATGCCATTTTGTATTTTCCAGAATGGCCTGTTTTTGGACTAGGCAACACAGTTTTTCCACATGAGCTTCTTTCATCCGGCAATATTCACTTAAGGGTGCTCCATGTCTTTTCACATTGCTTCTCTGTTACACTGAAGCCATTCCAAAGTCTGGATGCAACACAGGCTGTTCATCCATACCCCTATGGAAGGACAGCTTGGTTGCTTCTAGTTTAGGCAATTATAAGTTGGTATAGACAATTGTTTGCAGGTTTTGTGTGAATTTAGGTTTTCAAATAAATTGGATAAATAAGATTATTGCATTAGCTTTGTAAGAGACAGCCAAGCTGTTTGCCCAAGGACCTGTACCATTTGCATTCCCAGTCAGAATGAGGGAGATTGCCTGTCGCTTTGCATGCTAACCAACATTTGGTGTTACCAGTGTTTTGGATTTCAGCAATTCTGAGAGATGTGTATGGCATTTCACTGCTGTTTCATGAAATTCCCTATGACTAGTGACAATGAGCATCTTGACTTATTTGCCGTCTTCCTTAGTGAGGTGTCTGTTCAGATCTTTTGCCCATTTTTATTATTTTTTACTATTTGAAATAAATGTATTTATTGTACAAACTAAGGCATGCCTAGAATGCCTTCTGAGCAATAATAATACAGCTGATTATGGAGTCCTCTGCACTGGTGGCCATTCCCCTAGCATTTTTTTAAAAAAATCTTTATTGGAGTATAATTGTTTTATAATGGTGTGTTAGTTTCTGCTTTATAAAAAAGTGAATCAGTTACACATATACATATGTCCCAATATCTCTTCCCTCTTCCATCTCCCCCCCTCCCCCCCTCCCTATCCCACCCCTCTAGGTGGTCACAAAGCACCGAGCTGATCTCCCTGTGCTATGCGGCTGCTTCCTACTAGCTATCTATTTTACGTTTGGTAGTGTATTTATGTCCATGCCACTCTCTCACTTTGTCACAGCTTACCCTTCCCCCTCCCCATATCCTCAAGTCCATTCTCTAGTAGGTCTGCATCTTTATTCCCATCTTTCCCCTAGGATCTTCATGACCTTTTTTTTTTTTTTTTAGATTCCACATATATGTGTTAGCATATGGTATTTGTTTTTCTCTTTCTGACTTACTTCACTCTGTATGACAGTCTCTAGGTCCATCTACCTCACTACAAATAACTCAGTTTCGTCCCTTATTATGGCAGAGTAATATTCCATTGTATATATGTGCCACATCTTCTTTATTCATTCATCTGTCGATGGACACTTTTGTTGTTTCCATGTCCTGGCTATTGTAAATAGAGCTGCAATGAACATTGTGGTACATGACACTTTTTGAATTATGGTTTTCTCAGGGTATATGCCCAGTAGTGGGATTGCTGGGTCATATGATAGTTCTATTTTCAGTTTTTAAAGGAACCTCCATACTGTTCTCCATAGTGGCTGTATCAATTTACATTCCCACCAACAGTGTAAGAGGGTTCCCTTTTCTCCACACTCTCTCCAGCAGTTACTGTTTGTAGATTTTTTTTTTTCGTTACGCGGGCCTCTCACCATTATGGCCTCTCCCGCTGCGGAGCACAGGCTCCAGACGGGCAGGCTCAGTGGCCATGGCTCACGGGCCCAGCCGCTCCGCGGCATGTGGGATCCTCCCGGACTGGGGCATGAACCCATGTCTCCTGTATCGGCAGGCAGGCTCCCAACCACTGCGCCACCAGGGAAGCCCCTGTTTGTAGATTTTTTGATGATGGCCATTCTGACCAGTGTGAGATGATATCTCTTTGTAGTTTTGATTTGCATTTCTCTAATGAGTAATGATGTTCAGCATTGTTTCATGTGTCTGTTGGCAATCTGTATATCTTCTTTGGAGAAATGTCTATTTAGTTCTTCTGCCCATTTTTGGATTGGGTTGTTTGTTTTTTAAATGTTGAGCTGCATGAGCTGCTTGTAAATTTTGGAGACTAAGCCTTTGTCAGTTGTTTCATTTACAAATATTTTCTCCCATTCTGAGGGCTGTCTTTTCGTCTTGTTTATGGTTTCCTTTTCTGTGCAAAAGCTTTGAAGTTTAATTATGTCCCACTTATTTTTGTTTTTATTTCCATTTCACTAGGAGGTGGGTCAAAAAGGGTCTTGCTGTGATTTACGTCATAGAGTGTTCTGCCTATGTTTTCCTCTAAGAGTTTGATGGTGTCTGGCCTTACATTTAGGTCTTTAATCCATTTTGAGTTTATTTTTGTGTATGCTGTTAAGGAGCGTTCTAATTTCATTGTTTTACATGCAGCTGTCCAGTTTTCCCAGCATCATTTATTGAAGAGGCTGTCTTTCCTCCACTGTATATTCTTGCCTACTTTATCAAAGATAAGGTGACCATATGTGCGTGGGTTTATCACTGGGCTTTCTATCCTGTTCCATTGCTCTATATTTCTGTTTCTGTGCCAGTACCATACTGTCTTGATTACTGTAGCTTTGTAGTATAGTCTGAAGTCAGGGAGCCTAATTCCTGCAGCTCCGTTTTTCTTTCTCAAGATTGCTTTGGCTATTTGGGATCTTTTGTGTTTCCATACAAATTGTGAAATTTTTGGTTCTAGTTCTGTGAAAAATGCCAGTGGTAGTTCAATAGGGATTACATTGAATCTGTAGATTGCTTTGGGTAGTATAGTCATTTTCACAATGTTGATGTTTCCAATCCAAGAACATGGTATATCTCTCCATTTGTATCATCTTTAATTTCTTTTTTTTTTTTCAACAGGACCAAACACAACTTTATTTAGTTATTTTTAACATCTTTATTGGAGTATAATTGCTTTACAGTATTGTGTCAGTTTCTGCTTTATAAAAAAGTGAAACAGCTATACATATACATATATCCCCATATCTCCTCCCTCTTGCATCTCCCTCCCACCCTCCCTATCCCACCCCTCTAGGTGGTCACAAAGCACTGAGCTAATCTCCCTGTGCTATGCAGCTGCTTCCCACTAGCTATCGGTTTTACTTTGGTAATGTATATATGCCCATGCCACTCTCTCATTTCGTCCCAGCTTACCCTTTGGGCTCCACGTGTCCTCAGATCCATTCCATAGTAGGTATGTGTCTTTATTCCCGTCCTGCCCCTAGGTTCTTGATGACATTTATTTAAAAATATCTCATATATATGTGTTAGCATACGGTATCTCTTTTTCTCTCTCTAACTTACTTTGCTCTGTATGACACACTCTAGTTGTATCCACCTCACTACAAATAACCCAATTTCATTTCCTTTTATGGATGAGTACTATTCCATTGTATATATGGGCCACATCTTCTTTATCCATTCATCTGTTGATGGACACTTAGGTTGCTTCCATGTCCTGGCTATTGTAAATAGAGGTGCAATGAACATTGTGGTATATGACTCTTTTTGAATTATGGATTTCTCAGGGTATATGCCCAGTACTGGGATTGCTGGGTTGTATGGTAGTTCTATTTTTAGTTTTTTAAGGAACATCCATACTTTTCTCTATAGTGACTGTATCAATTTACATTCCCACCAACAGTGCAAGAGGGTTCCCTTTCTCCACATCCTCTCCACCATTTATTCTTTGTAGATTTTTTGATGATGGCCATTCTGACTGGTGTTGGTTGATATCTCATTGTAGCTTTGATTTGCATTTCTCTAATGATTAATGATGTTGAGCATCCTTTCATGTGTCTGTTGGCAATTTGTATATTTTGTTTGGATAAATGTCTATTTAGGTCTTCTGCCCAGTTTTGGATTCAGTTGTTTGTTTGTTTTTGATATTGAGCTGCATTAGCTTCTTGTAAATTTTGGAGATTAATCCTTGTCAGTTGCTTCATTTGCAAATATTTTCTCCCATTCTGAGGGTTGTCTTTTCATCTTGTTTATGGTTTCCTTTCTTGTGAAAAAGATTTTAAAATTCATTAGGTCCCATTTGTTTATTATTTTTTTATTTCCATTTCTCTAGGAGCGGGGTCAAAAAAGATCTTGCTGTGATTTATGTCATAGAGTGTTCTGCCTATGTTTTCCTCTAACAGTTTATAGTGTCTGGCCTTACGTTTAGGTCTTTAATCCATTTTGAGTTGATTTTTGTGTATGCTGTTAGTGAGTGTTCTAATTTCATTCTTTTGGATGTAGCTGTCCAGTTTTCCCAGCACCACTTACTGAAGAAGCTGTCTTTTCTCCACTGTATATTCTTGGCTTGCCTCCTTTATCAAAGATAAGGTGACAATATGTGCATGGGTTTATCTCTGGGTTTCTATCCTGTTCCATTGATCTATGTTTCTGTTTTTGTGCCAATACCATATTGTCTTGATTACTGTAGCTTTGTAGTATAGTCTGAAGTCAGGGACTCTTGTTCCTCTGACTCCATTTTCTTTCTCAAGACTGCTTTGGCTATTCGGAGTCTTTTGTGTTTCCATACAAATTGTGAAATTTTTTGTTCTAGTTCTGTGAAAAATGCCATTGGTAGTTTGATAGGGATTGCATTGAATCTGTAGATTGCTTTTGGGTGGTATAGTCATTATCACAATGTTGATTCTTCCAATCCAAGAATATGGTATATCTCTCCATCTGTTTGTATCGTGTTTGGTTTCATTCATCAGTGTCTTATAGTTTTCTGCATACAGGTCTTTTGTCTCCTTAGGTAGGTTTATTCCTAGGTACTTTATTCTTTTCATTGCAATGGTAAATAGAAGTGTTTTCTTAATTTCTCCTTCAGATTTTTCCTCATTAGTATATAGGAATGCAGAAAATGTGCATTAATTTTCTTTTTTTTCTTTTTGAAAGGATTCTATTTATTCTTTATTATTATTATTTTTTACATCTTTATTAGAGTATAATTGCTTTACAATGGTGTGTTAGTTTCTGCTTTATAACAAAGTGAATCAGTTATACATGTACATATGTTCCCATATCTCTTCCCTCTTGCGTCTCCCTCCCAACCACCCTCCCTATCCCACCCCTCCAGGCAGTCACAAAGCACCGAGCCAATATCCCTTTGCCATGCGGCTGCTTCCCACTAGCTATCTACCTTACGTTTGTTAGTGTATATGTCCATGCCTCTCTCTTGCCCTGTCACAGCTCACCCTTCCCCCTCCCCATATCCTTAAGTCCATTCTCCAGTATGTCTGTGTCTTTATTCCTGTCTTACCCCTAGGTTCTTCATGACAGTTTTTTCCCTTAAATTCCATATATATGTGTTAGCACATGGTAATTGTCTTTTTCTTTCTGACTTACTTCACACTGTATGACAGACTCTAGGTCTTTCCACCTCATTACAAATAGCTTAATTTCGTTTCTTTTTACGGCTGAGTAATATTCCATTGTATATATGTGCCACATCTTCTTTATCCATTCATCTGATGATGGGCACTTAGGTTGTTTCCATCTCCGGGCTATTGTAAATAGAGCTGCAATGAACATTTTGGTACATGACTCTTTTTGAATTTTGGTTTTCTCAGGGTATATACCCAGTAGTGGGATTGCTGGGTCATATGGTAGTTCTATTTGTAGTTTTTTAAGGAACCTCCATACTGTTCTCCATAGTGGCTGAACCAATTCACATTCCCACCAGCAGTGCAAGAGTGTTCCCTTTTCTCCACACCCTCTCCAGCATTTATTGTTTCTAGATTTTTGATGATGGCCATTCTGACCGGTGTGAGATGATATCTCATTGTAGTTTTGCTTTGCGTTTCTCTAATGATTAATGATGTTGAGCATTCTTTCATGTGTTTGTTGGCAGTCTGTATATCTTCTTTGGAGAAATGTCTATTTAGGTCTTCTGCCCATTTTTGGATTGGGTTTTTTGTTTTTTTGTTATTGAGCTGCATGAGCTGGTTGTAAATTTTGGAGATTAATCCTTGTCAGTTGCTTCATTTGCAAATATTTTCTCCCATTCTGAGTGTTGTCTTTTGGTCTTGCTTATGGTTTCCATTGCTGTGCAAAAGCTTTGAAGTTTCATTAGGTCCCATTTGTTTATTTTTGTTTTTATTTCCATTTCTCTAGGAGGTGGGCCAAAAAGGATCTTGCTGTGATTTATAGCATAGAGTGTTCTGCCTCTGTTTTCCTCTAAGAGTTTGATAGTTTCTGGCCTTACATTTAGGTCTTTAATCCATTTTGAGCTTATTTTTGTGTATGGTGTTAGGGAGTGATCTAATCTCATACTTTTACCTGTACCTGTCCAGTTTTCCCAGCACCACTTATTGAAGAAGCTGTCCTTTCTCCACTGTACATTCCTGCCTCCTTTATCAAAGATAAGGTGACCATATGTGCATGGGTTTATCTCTGGGCTTTCTATCCTGTTCCATTGATCTATCATTCTGTTTTTGTGCCAGTACCATACTGTCTTGATTACTGTAGTTTTGTAGTATAGTCTGAATTCAGGAAGCCTGATTCCTCCAGCTCCTTTTGTCGTTCTCAAGATTGCTTTGGCTATTCGGGGTCTTTTGTGTTTCCATACAAATTGTGAAATTTTTTGTTCTAGTTCTGTGAAAAATGCCAGTGGTAGTTTGATAGGGATTGCAATGAACCTGTAGATTGCTTTGGGTAGTAGAATCATTTTCACAATGTTGATTCATCCAATCCAAGAACATGGTATATCTCTCCATCTATTTGTATCATCTTTAATTTCTTTCATCAGTGTCTTATAATTTTCTGCATACAGGTCTTTTGTCTCCTTAGGTAGGTTTATTCCTAGATATTTTATTCTTTTTGTTGCAAAGGTAAATGGGAGTGTTTTCTTTTCTTTTTGGAATGTTAAGTGGGGCATACCCCATTTCTGCTGGTGCTGTTCTAGTTTATTTTTTTAATTAATTAATTTATTTATGGCTGTGTAGGGTCTCCATTTCTGTGCAAGGGCTTTGTCTCGTTGTGGCAAGTGGGGGCCACTCTTCATCGTGGTGCACAGGCCTCTCACTGTCTCAGCCTCTCTTGTTGCAGAGCACAGGCTGCAGACATGCAGGCTCAGTAATTGTGGCTCACATGTCCAGTTGCTCCGCGGCATGTGGGATCCTCCCAGACCAGGCCTTGAACCCATGTCCACTGCATTGGCGGGCAGATTCCCAACCACTGTGCCACCAGGGAAGCCCCGGGAGTGTTTTCTTAATTTCACTTTCAGATTTTTCATCATTAGTGTATAGGAATGCAAGAGATTTCTGTGCATTAATTTTGTATCCTGCTTCTTTAGAAAATTCATTGATTAGCTCTAGTAGTTTTCTGGCAGCATCTTTAGGATTCTCTATGTAGAGTATCATGTCATCTGTAAACAGTGACAGCTTTACTTCTTCTTTTCTGAGTTGGATTCCATTTATTTCATTTTCTTCTCTGATTGCTGAGGCTAAAACTTCCAAAACTATGTTGAATAAGAGTGGTGAGAGTGGGCAAACTTGTCTTCTTCCTGATCTTAGTGGAAATGGTTTCAGATTTTCACCATTGAGGATGATGTTGGCTGTGGGTTTGTCATATATGGCTTTTATTATGTTGAGGAAAGTTCCCTCTATGCCTATATTCTGGAGGGTTTTTCTCATAAATTGGTGTTGAATTTTGTCGAAAGTTTTCTCTGCATCTATTGAGATGATCATATGGTTTTTCTCCTTCAATTTGTTAATATGGTTTATCACGTTGATTGATTTACGTATATTGAAGAATCCTTGCATTCCTGGGATAAACCCCACTTGCTCATAGAGTATGATCCTTTTAATGTGCTGTTGGATTCTGTTTGCTAGTATTTTGTTGAGGATTTTTGCATGTATGTTCATCAGTGATATTGGCCTGTAGTTTTCTTTCTTTTTGATGCCTTTGTCTGGTTTTGGTATCAGAGTGAAGGTGGCCTTGTAGAATGAGTCTGGGAGTGTTCATCCCTCTGCTATATTTTGGAAGATTTTGAGAAGGATAGGTGTTAGCTCTTCTCTAAATGTTTGATAGAATTCGCCTGTGAAGCCATCTGGTCCTGGGCATTTGTTTGTTGGAAGATTTTTAATTACAGTTTCAATTTCAGTGCTTGTGATTGGTCTGCTCATATTTTCGATTTCTTCCTGGTTCAGTCTTGCAAGGTTGTACCTTTCTAAGAATTTGTCCACTTCTTCCAGGTTGTCCATTTTATTGGCTTACATTTTCTTGTAGTAATCTCTCATGATCCTTTGTATTTCTGCAGTGTCAGTTTTTACCTCTCCTTTTTCATTTCTAATTCTATGGATTTGGGTCTTCTCCCTTTTTTCCTTGATGTGTCTGGCTAATTGTTTATCAATTTTGTTTATCTCCTCAAAGACCCTGCTTTTAGTTTTATTGATGTTTGCTATCATTTCCTTCATTTCTTTTTCATTTATTTTTGATCTGATATTTATGATTTCTTTTCTTCTGCTAACTTTGACCTTTTTCTGTTCTTCTTTCTCTAATTGCTTTAGGTGTAAGGTTAGATTGATTGTTTGAGATGTTTCTTAAGGTAGGATTCTATTGCTATAAACTTCCCTCTTAGAACTGCTTTTGCTGTATCTCATAGGTTTTGGGTTGTCGTGTTTTCATTGTCATTTGTTTCTAGGTATTTTTGATTTCTTCTTTGATTTCCTCAGTGATCTCTTGGTTATTAAGTAATGTGTTGTTTAGCCTCCATGTGTTTGTATTTCTTACAGATGTTTTCCTGTAATTGATATCTAGTCTCATAGCGTTGTGGTCGGAAAAGATACTTGATATGATTTCAATTTTCTTAAATTTACCAAGGCTTGATTTGTGACCCAAGATATGATGTATCCTGGAGAATGTTCCATGAGCACTTGAGAGGAATGTGCATTCTGTTGTTTCAGATGGACTGTCCTATAAATATCAATTAAGTCCATCTTGTTTAGTGTATCATTTAAAGCTTGTGTTTCCTTATTTATTTTCATTTGGGATGATCTGTCCATTGGTGAAAGTGGGGTGTTAAAATCCACTACTATGATTGTGTTACTGTCAATTTCCCCTTTTATGGCTGTTAGTATTTGTCTTATGGATTGAGGTGCTCCTATGTTGGGTGCATACATATTTACAATTGTTATATCTTCTTCTTGGGTTGATTCCTTGATCACTATGTAGTGTCCTTTGACTCTTGTAATAGCCTTTGTTTTATAGTCTATTTTGTCTGATATGAGAATTGCTACTCCAGCTTTCTTTTGATTTCCATTTGCATGGAATGTCTTTTTCCATTCCCTCACTTTCAGTCTGTACGTGTCCCTAGGTCTGAAGTGGGTCTCGTGTAGACAGCATATATATGGGCCTTGTTTTTTTATCCATTCGGCCAGTTTATGTCTCTTGGTTGGAGCATTTAATCCATTTACATTTAAGGTAATTATCGATATGTATGTTCCAATTACCATTTTCGTAATTGCTCTGGGTTTATTATTGTAGGTCTTTTCTTTCTCTTGTGTTTCCTGCTTCGAGAATTTCCTTTAGCATTTGTTGTAAAGCTGGTTTGGTGGTGCTGAATTATCTTAGCTTTTGCTTGTCTGTAAAGCTTTTAATTTCTCCGTCAAACTGAATGAGATCCTTGCTGGGTAGAGTAATCTTGGTTGTAGGTTTTTCTCCTTCATCACTTTAAATATGTCCTGCCACTCCCTTCTGGCTTGCAGAGCTGCTGCTGAAAGATCAGCTGTTAACCTTATGGGGATTCCCTCATGTGTTACTTGTTGTTTTTCCCTTGCTGCTTTTAATATTTGTTCTTTGTATTTAATTTTTGATAGTTTGATTAATATGTGTCTTGTCGTGTTTCTCCTTGGATTTATCCTGTATGGGACTCTCTGTGCTTCCTTGACTTGATTAACTATTTCCTTTCCTATATTAGGGAAGTTTTCCACTATAATGTCTTCAAATATTTTCTCAGTCCCCTCCTTTTTTTCTTCTTCTCCTGGGATGGCTATAATTCGAATATTGGTGCATTTAATGTTGTCCCAGAGGTCTCTGAGACTGTCCTCAATTCTTTTCATTCTTTTTTCTGTATTCTGCTCTGCAGTAGTTATTTCCACTATTCTATCTTCCAGGTCACTTATCCGTTCTTTTGCCTCAGTTATTCTGCTATTGATCCCTTCTAGAGAATTTTAAATTTCATTTATTGTGTTGTTCAGCATTGTGTGTTTCCTCTTTAGTTCTTCTATGTCCTTGTTAAACGTTTCTTGTATTTTCTCTATTCTATTTCCAAGATTTTGGATCATCTTAACTATCATTATTCTGAATTCTTTTTCAGGTAGACTGCCTATTTCGTCCTCATTTGTTAGGTCTGGTGGGTTTTTGCCTTGCTCCTTCATCTGCTATGTGTTGCTCTGTCTTCTCAGTTAACTTACTGTGTTTGGGGTCTCCTTTTCACAGGCTGCAGGTTTGTAGTTCCCGTTATTTTTGGTGTTGCCCCCAGTGGCTAAGATTGGTTCAGTGGGTTGTGTAGGCTTCCTTTAGTAGGGGACTAGTGCCTGTGTTCTGGTGTCTGAGGCTAAATCTTGTCTTTCTTTTGGGCAGGTCCATGTCTGGTGGTGTGTTTTGGGCTGTCTGTGGCCTTATTATGATTTTAGGCAGCCTCTGTGCCAATGGATGGGGTTTTGATCCTGTCTTGCTAGTTGTTTGGCATAAGGTGTCTAGCACTGTAGCTTGCTTGTTGTTGAGTGGACCTGGGTCTTGGCGTTGAGATGGAGATCTCTGGGAGATTTTTGCCATTGATATTACGTGAAGCTAGGTCTCTTGTGGACCAGTGTCCTGAACTTGGCTCTCCCACCTCAGTGACATAGCCCTGATGCCTGGCTGGAGCACAAAGAGCCTGTCCTGCAGTTAAGAATAAAAGGGAGGAAAGAAAGAAAGAAGAAGATAAAATAAAATAAAGTTATTAAAATAAAAAATATTTATTAAGAAAAAAAATTTTTTAATTAAAAAAACAAACAAACAAAATACGGACAGACAGAACCCTAGGACAAATGGTAAAAGCAAAGCTATACAGATAAAATCACACACAGAAGCATACACATGCACACTCAGAAAAGGAGAAAAAGGGAAAAATACATATATATCGTTGCACCCAAAGTCCACCTCCTCAATTTGGGATGATTCGTTGTCTATTCAGGTATTCCACAGATGCAGGGTACATCAAGTTGACTGTGGAGATTTAATCCGCTTCTCTTGAGGCTGCTGGGAGAAATTTCCCTTTCTCTTCTTTGTTCGCACAGCTCCCGGGGTTCAGCTTTGGATTTGGCCCCGCCTCTGCGTGTAGGTCGCCTGAGGATGTCTGTTCTTCGCTCCGACAGGACAGGACGGGGTTAAAGGAGCGGCTGATTTGGGGGCTCAGGCTAACTCAGTCCGGGGGGGAGGGAGGGGCATGGAATGCGGGAGGAGCCTGCGGCGGCAAAGGCCGGCAGGACGTTGCACCATACTGAGGCGTGCCGTGCGTTCTCCCGGGGCAGTTATCCCTGGATCCCGAGACCCTGGCGGTGGCGGGCTGCACAGTCTCCTGGGAGGGGAGGTGTGGATAGTGACCTGTGCTCACACACAGGCTTCTTGGTGGCGGCAGCAGCAGCCTTAGCGTCTCATGCCCGTCTCTGTGGTCCGCGCTGATAGCCGTGGCTCGCGCCCTTCTCTGGAGCTCCTTTCAGCAGCGCTCTGAATCCCCTCTCCTCGCGCACCAGGAAACAAAGAGGGAAGAAAAAGTCTCTTGCCTCTTCGGCAGCTCCAGACTTTTCCCGGACTCCCTCCCGGCTAGCCGTGGCGCACTAAATCCTTCAGGCTGTGTTCACGCCGCCAGTCCTCTCCCTGTGCTCCAACCGAAGCCCGAGCCTCAGCTCTCAGCCTCGCCCGTCCCGGCGGGTGAGCAGACAAGCCTCTCGGGCAGGTGAGTGCCGGTCGGCACCGATCCTCTGTGCGGGAATCTCTCCGCTTTGCCCTCCGCACCCCTGTTGCTGTGTTCTCCTCCGCGGCTCCGAAGCTTTCCCCCTCCTCTACCCACAGTCTCCGCCCGCGAAGGGGCTTCCTAGTGTGTGGAAACCTTTCCTCCTTCACAGCTCCCTCCCACTGGTGCAGGCCCCGTCCCTATTCTTTTTTTTTTTTTTTTTTTTTTTCGTCCCTATTCTTTTGTCTCTGTTTATTCTTGTTTCTTTTGCCCTGCCCTGGTACATGGGGAGTTTCTTGCCTTTTGGGAAGTCTGAGGTCTTCTGCCAGCTTTCAGTAGGTGTTCTGTAGGAGCTGTTCCACATGTAGATGTATTTTTGATGTATTTGTAGGGAGGAAGGTGATCTCCACGTCTTACTCTTCCACCATCTTGAAACTCTCTTCTTTTGCCCTTATTTGTTTATTTATTTTTGCGGTACGCAGGCCTTTCACTGTTGTGGCTTCTCCCGTTGCGGAGCACAGGCTCCGTAGGCGCAGGCTCAGCGGCCATTGCTCATGGGCCCAGCCGCTCCGCGGCACGTGGAATCCTCCCGGACCGGGGCACGAACCTGTGTCCCCTGCATCGGCAGGTGGACTCTGAACCACTGCGCCACCAGGGAAGCCCCTTTTGCCCATTTTTAAGTGGGCTGTCTTTTTTCTTATTGTTGAGTTTTAAGAGCTCTTTGTGTTTTTTGATGAAAGTCAAAAGTAGTTTTTGCAAGCATTTTCTGGCTGTGGCATGTCTTTCAATTTCTTAACAGTCTTTCACAGACATAGAGTAGAGTTTTGAAAAATTTGAATTCAACTTGTTTGAACTAATTAAACCCCACAAAAACAGTTTTCTCATTTCTCCCACCCTCCACCCCCACCTCTGGCAACCACAAATCTGTTCTCTGTATCTATGACCCTTTTTGTTTTTGTTTTTAGATTCCACATATAAGTGAGATCATATGGTATTTGTCTTTCTCTATCTGACTTATTTCACTTAGCATAATATCCTTGAGGTCCGTCCATGTTTCATTACTTTTTATGAATGAATAATATTCCATTGTGTATATATATATACACCACAGTTTCCTTATCCATTCATCCATTGATGGGTACTTAGGTTGTTTCCATATCTTGTCTATCACAAATTATGCCGTAATGAACTTGGGGGTGCCTGCATCTTTTCCAGTTTTTAAAATTTCCTTCAGGTAAATTCCCAGAAGTGGAATTGCTGGATCGTATGGTGCTTCCATTTTTAATTTTTAAGGAAACCTTCATACTGTTTTCCATACTGGCTGTACCAATTTACATTCCCATCAACAGTGCAGAAGGGTTCCCTTTTGTTCACATTCTTGCCAACAGTTAGTTTCTAGTCTTTTTGATAATAGCCGTTCTAATAGGTGTGAGATGGTATCTCATCGTGGTTTTGATTTGCATTCTTCTGATGATTAATGATGTAGGGCACTTTTTCATGTACCTGTTGGCCATCTGTATGTCTTCCTTGGGAAAATGTCTATTCATATCTTCTGCTCATTTTTTAATCAAATTGTTTTTTTGCTATTGAGTTGTATGAATTATTTATATATCTCAGATATTAGCACTGTACCAGATATTCGTTTTGCAAATATTTCTCCCATTCAGTAGTTTGCTTTTTCATTTTCTTGATGGTTTCCTTCACTGTGCAGAATCTTTTTTCTTTGATGTAGTCCCACTTGTTTATTTTTGCTTTTGTTGGTTTTGCTTTTGGTGTCAGATTCAAAAAATCATTGCCAAGACCCATGTCAAGGAGTTTACCACCTGTGGTTTCAGGTCTTGCATTCAAGTCTTCAATCTGTTTTGAGGTTTTTTTGTTTGTTTTTTGTGTATGGTGTTAAATAGTTGTCCAGTTTCATTATTTTGCATGTGGCTGTCCAATTTTTCCAACACCATTTATTAGACTATCCTTTCCCCATTGCATATTCTTGGTTTCTTAGTCCTAAATTAATTAGGAAGTTTTTAATTTTAATAAAATCTAATTTATCATTTTTTCTTTCATGGAATGTACTTTGGAGGTTATACCTAAAAACTAAAGGCTAAATCCAAGTTCACACAAATTTCATCCTATATATTCTTATAGAAATTTTATAGTATACTGCTTCATATTTAGGTCTATAATTGTTAGATAATAGTATATATATCCCCCCAGTTTCTGGCACAGAGTTCCTGAGACCTTTGTAATTTCCTGGATGATAGGAACATCTTTTCTTCTGATGAGAGAACTCTTGGTGGGCTTCTGGGTGGGGAGGCTGATCACGAAGAAGAGTAAGTGGGATGAGAAGCTTGAACTTGCAGCCCACCCCCCTTCTCTAGAGACAGGAGAGAGGGGAGGGGCTGGAAATGAAGTTGATGTATCATGCCTACATGATGAAGTCTCCAAAGAATCCCGAAAGTGTGAGGTTTGAAGAGCTTCCAGGTCAGTGAACATATCCACATGCCTGGAGGGTAGTGCACCCCAACTCTAAGGGGACAAAAGCGTCTGTGCTCCGGACCCTTCTGGACCTCACCCCCATATCTATTCCTCTGGCTATTTACCTGTGTCCTTTATTATGGAACAAACCTGTAAACATAACTGTTTCCTCGAGTTCTCTGAGCTGTTCTAGAAAATGTTTGAACCTCAGGAGGGGGTTGTGGAAACTCTGGTTTATAGCCAGTAGGTCAGAAGCACAGGGGACATCTTGGACTTGGAGCTGGCATCTGAAGCAGGGGCAGGCCACCTCATGGGGTCTGTGCTGGGTCTGGCTGGTGTCGGAATTGAATTGTAGGACATCCAGGAGGTGTCGGGGAATTCCCTGGTGTGGAAAATCTACACATGTGGTTGCAAAAGTATTCTGTGTGTTAGTAGAGGGAAACTTTTTTCTTTACAATAATCCATTTTGAGTTGATTTGTGTAACTGGTGTAAGGTCTGTGTCTAGATTTTTTTTTTTTTTTTACATATGGAATTTCAATTGTTCTAGCACCATTTGTTGAAAAGACTACTTTTTTTCTCCATGGAATTTCCTTTGTTTATTTTCTTTGTACAAGATCAGTTGCCTGTATTAAGGTGCATCTATTTCTGGACTCTGTTTCATTAACCCATGTCTTTTTTTTTAAACAATACTACACTGTATTAATTGCCACAGTTTATAATAAGTCTTGCAGTCTGGTAGTGTCAGTCTCCCAACTTTTTTCTTTTTCAGCATTATGTTGGCTGTTTCGGGTCTTTTGCCTTTTCACACAAACTTTGGAATTAGTCTGTTAATATCCACAAAATAGCTTGCTGGGTTTTGACTGGGATGTGTTGCATCTATAGATCAAGGTGGGAAGAATTGACATCTTAACAATTTTTAGTCTTCCAATGCATGAACACAGGGTATCTATCCATTTATATAAATCTCAATTTAAATATATTAAATAGTGAAAGGAATTTATTTACTGATATAATGCAAACATTTCAAGGTAACATAGCCCTCAGGCATAATTTCATGCAGAGGTTCATGATTTTATCCCAGGACTCCTGTTTGCCCCACAGAAGCCATATTTGCTGCCTTCCTGGTGCTAAATTGATTTCTAGCATCCCCAGCCTCTGGTGCATCTAGTCCATTGTTCAGAGACTTTGTGCAAAAAATTCCAGCCATAGTCCCAGATATACTCTGATTCAACTAGCAGAGGTCCTGTGCACATTCTAAAATAATATTTCTGTATTAAGCCACATATTCCATTCCAGATACTAAATACCAAACAGGGCAGGAGTCAGCTTCCCCAGAAGTCTGTGGATTTCCAAATGGAAACCGGGAGCTGTTCTAAGGTGTTGGGGGTGGGCGGGAAGCAATCACATATACAACTGTAGCATGAAACTGAAGAGTTAGGGTCCAGATAATTTTGGCCTTCAGTTAAAGCTGGTGAGTAAGGAGTGGGTTTTACTTAGAGGTGGTATATGATTAGACTTGCATGTTAGAATTTTTTTCTGTGGTCTGCTTGGAATGGATTGACCTTTACGTGCCTTGAGGTAGATGAGTGAGGAAGCAGTGAGAGTGGTCCTGGAGAGAGAGCCTGAGGGCTTAGAGCTGAAACCTGGCTGGGGCAGTGGGGAGAGAAGATGTAAGGAATGTTTAGGAATTTTAAAAAATTAACCAGCATTTAGAGTGACTTTTCTGGTTTCTCTAACTGACAACCTCATAAGTCAGGGATTAAAGGATGCTAGAGCATGAGATGGGAGGTGGGGTGGGGTAGAGTCGGATTTGGAAAGTCCAAGTCATCCTAGAGGAAATGTGAAGGAGGCAAGTGGATTTGGGATGTGCTATAGTTAGGCTGAGGGCAGAAAGAGAGTTATCATCCTATAGGGAGAAACTGAAACCAAAGACAGCAGAATTAAAATATACTAAACTTTTAATAAAGAATGGGGAGCTAACTTTAACAAAGCCTATATATTATTTATTCTCTTAAGTTAATTTTTTAAATTAATTTTTATTGCAGTATAGTTGATTTACAATGTTGTGTTAGTTTCTGCTGTACAGCAAAGTGAATCTGTTATACATACACATATAACCACTCTTTTTAGATTCTATTTCCATATAGGTCATTAGAGAGTACTGAGTAGAGTTCCCCGTGTTAAACAGTAGGTTCTTATTAGTTATCTATTTTATATATAGTAGTGTGTATATGTCAATCCCAATCTCCCAATTTATCCTTCCTCGCCCCCCCCCCGTTTTAAGTTAATTGTTAAGTAAACTGAGGTTCTTATTCTTTAGTGTAGCTAAATCTGTCTTAACCAATCCTTATTATCATTTTAATGTCGCAAATTGATTTTGTATGACGTCTGAATCAGCTGTGCTCCAAATTAACAATTACAGTCAAGATTCTGGTACCCAGCACAGGAAGACAACGGAAGCAGCACCTTTTCCTAATAGTCTTTTAATAAGGCTTCGCCTTGTATTTATAGAAATAACATTTGCGAATGAGTAAGGCCTAAAGGCTAAATTTTAAGTCCTTCTGAGGATAATCCATGCAGTGTGGGAATTCATCTTTTAAACACTGCATCAGTTTGCTAATGCTGCTGTAACAAATTACCACAAATTTCGTGACTTAAAATAGCACCAGTGTACTGCCTTACAGTTCTAGAGATCAGAAGTCCTAAAACCAGCGTGTCAGCAGGGCCCCTCCTGAAGGCTCTTGGAGAGAGTTCATCCCCTGGCCTCTCCCAGCTTCAGAACTTGGGGGCATTCATCTCTGGAGCCACTGTGAGGCTCCTTTGGGCCTGAGTGGGGAGCTGAATTTGGGCACCCAGGCCAAGGCTGCAGGGCAATGGGACACAGGCCACTTCTTGTCTGGAAACTACGGCCTCCAAGCTGAGGCCCAAAGTGAGAACTACTCACTTTTCAAATTAATTTTTTATTAATGGTTTTGTGGAGGTATCATTTACATACCATAAATTCACCTATTTTAATTCAATGATTCCTTAGTTTATTCACAGAAATGTGTAACTACCACCACAATCTCATTTTAAAACATTTACATCTGCCCCCCAAAATAAAACTCATGCCCATTTACAGTTGCTCCCCCTTCCTATCCCCAGCCCCAGGCAACCACTAATCTACTGTCTGTCTCTATAAATTTGCCTTTTCTGGACAGTTCATATAAACAGGATTGTTAAAGATGTGGTCTTTTTGTCTGGCTCTTTCACTTAGTATAATATTTTTGAGGTTCATTCAAATGCTAACATGTATCACTACTTCTTTACTTTTTATTGCCAAATAGTGTTCCATTAATGGATAGACCACTTTTGTCTACCTGTTGATTAATGCTATTAATTTTTACTATTAGATCATGAAAATGTATTCTAACTCAGAAAATGTATTCTAAGGAACCTTCCAGATGCAGTCAGACCTCGGGTACTGGGTAGATTCCTGCCTGGTTGGGAATTCTGTCCTGAAGTGGACTCAAAGCTCGGCTCAGACAGCATCTTCTGGTTGGAGTTCTTGGTACACTGACTCAGGGCTCAGGCTCTCTTAACCCACGCCTCTGAGGCTGTGGTGGATAAAATCCAGCATCTGGGGCAGGAAAACCTTGGGTCAATCAGAAAAACACTCAGCCCTTGGCACTTATCTGAGGGTGGCATAAGTGAAAGGTCTTTGTTGACAAGATGACGACAGCTCAGAACACCTAGCAACAGAACTTGAGAATGTCCAGCTTCTCATACTGACAGGCTTCCTCAGTCTTGGTGAATTAGCAATTCTGCCTTCTTGCGTTTCTAGGAGGCCTGGAAGAGGTCGTAAGACATCTGGATGTATTTGGACTACATACTGACTCATTTCCTTTGTTCTACATTTATTGAGCACCGAATATATGCTAGGCCATTTGTATTCATTATCTAATTAAATCCTAGCAATGTTCTTATAAAATAGCTGCTGTTATATTTATTTTATAGATGGGGAAATATAACCTCAGAGGGATTATTTTTCCCAAATCACTCAGGATAAATGGTAAAGTCAAGATTCAAACCCATTTTCTCTAAGGCCAATGCTCCCTACAGACTGAAGCTACTTTGAACAAGTAGTATTAAAAAAAGGAGGGGGGGTTTAATTTATTATGGTAGAATGGTGAGGGTGGAAGTAGGAGATGGTTAAAATAGGTCTTTTCCAGTGGTTTTAGGGACAGAAAAAGGACAGAGGCTGGATACCTATCGGAATGTTGAGAGAGTCAGTTTGCAGGTATCCCCAAGTTGGGTCTACTAATCTTTGCTCCCCCATTTCATATGGTCCCTTGCCTCATACCCTAGCAACATAAATAATTGCAGGGATCAGATGGTTCTTAAAAGGTATTACATGATTTATACTCCATTCTGTTATATTGAAAACATGTGGTATATGGAAATTAAAAATGTTCAGAGATGTCCCAGGAACTCAGATGCCCTGAAAGTAGGGTCATAGATTCTGAGGCACTGAAACACCTCACCAGTTGCTGTTACCAGTAAACTGCGTGGCCTACTCACCCTGATTCACACTCTTTCCTCTACCCGAATACTTTTCTCACACGTTTTGCCTGCCTGAATCCTTCTCCAACTCCATCTCTCATCATGGGTATCAGGCTCCTGGAGAGGCCTTCCCTGACCTCCCACTTTAAAGCAGGTTATTCCCATTCGTAGACAAAGCACCTGTTCCTAACCTCCAAGTTCGCAGGCATCACAATTTGTAATTAGGTAGTTTATTGGCTCGTTCAGTATCTGTCTTGCCTCACCTGTTACATTGTAAGTTCCTTGAGGGCAGGGAGCAAGTCTGTTAAAATCAGCAGTAAGAGAGGTCAGGCTTCAAGGAATGCCTTCCCCACCGCTCACAAGCTCCTTGAATATCGGAGGAGCTGCCGCTTTGTGGGGTTAATCCACTTTGGAGACCAGCAGGCTGGGGGTGCACGGGAGCCGAGCTGCTCTCGTCCGGCTTCCATCTGCAGCTGAGCTTGGCTCAGGAGGACGCGCTCCATCCAACCTCCCTGAGGCCAGTAAAGCTGTGGGCTATATGGGGACAAGCTGGCACACCCTGGCCTTTCTTCCCGGACTCCTCAGATGCAACAGCCCCACAGAGTCCCAAGAAGGGCCAGTGTAAATTGAGAAAGGAACCACTGAACTCTTCAAATGCTATTTGAATTTTTGTTGTCATTTTTAATCTGTATATATGCATCCGCCTTAAATGAAGTCCCAGGAGTTTTTCTGGGGCTGAGGAAGAAATGCGTAAAAACGCTTCCCAGGCTAGGAAGTTTTTAGAAGACAAGAAGAGACACATGCACGGAAGAGCTCCGGCGGTCTTTAATAGGCGGACAAGGAAAGGCAGACTTCCCAATCCCTTTTCTTTACTTTTTCTTTTTTTTGCGGTACGCGGGCCTCTCACTGTTGCGGTCTCTCCCGTTGCGGAGCACAGGCTCCGGACGCGCAGGCTCAGCGGCCATGGCTCACGGGCCCAGCCGCTCCGCGGCATGTAGGATCTTCCCAGACTGGGGCACGAACCCGTGTCCCCTATATTGGTAGGCGGACTCTCAACCACTGCGCCACCAGGGAAACTCTCAATCCCTTTTCTTTTCCTGCCTCTCTAATCCCTGAGGTAGGAAGGGTTTATAGTGTTGAGATAGATACTCATAAATTAATTCCCAGTAAACTAGTAATGCAGTCACTTCGCCCTGAAACTCTGATGACAGTCATTTCTGGACTATTACAAGAAAAACGAGGTATGTTGTCAAGGGTAAAAATTTCCCCTTCCCCTGAGAGCACTGCGAGGTCAAGTTTGTATAGCTAAGGCTCTAACACAGGTGAAAGGAATGAAATCTCGCGCCAGCCTTTACCCGCTCCCCTGAGGAAAAGGAAGCTGATGCAAAGCTCCTAGAAGAAACCTCTCCTTTGTGTTGAAACAAAAAAAAGACAAGCAGCCACATGCTAGTGAATGTAAATTACCTGAGAGACGTCAGTTTCAAACGTGCTTTGGATTCATTTCGTGTCAGAACAAGTGCCCTGAGCTTCTGTGTGGAAGTGCAAAGTTTTGTCATGAGCAGTCAAACCATTGTCCGGAAATGGAAACATTTTCTCTTTACTTTTTTTGGCTTTTTCCTATATTATGATAATTAACCAGATTGACTCAAAATCTAGGAGAAAATTCTGTCAAATAAATTCAACGTAAAAACATCTTTAAAAGGAAAAAAAAATATATATATAGTGAAGATTTTAGGGAGCAGTGTGATTTAAATCAATATTAAGCTCATCTTCTGGACTGCACCGAGAAGCTAATGTTTGTTAGGGAAAAAACGTGTATGCATGCTATTTGTGGAGTCTTGACTTAATGAACATTCATGGTTTGGTCTAATTTTTGTGGGCAGCTCTTATTTTAGTAGTTAAGGCAGAGAAAAGATTATTAAAACTAGAGTGCTCTCTGGAATGTTATTTCCTCTCTTGTCTGTTGACTGAAAAAAGCACACAACAAGAGAACAGTGGATTTCGATTTTATTCGGGGGCCTTACTGAGGACTTGAGCCTGGGAGACGCCTCTCAGTAGCTCTGAAGAGGTGGGGAAGGGGCCAGATTAGATATGAATTTTTTTGGTGAGGAAGTACATGTAGTCAAGCATTAGTAAAAGACTGGCTTGACTAATCACAAATATCTCAAGTTAATGATTTTAGTGCTTTTCTATGTATGGGAAGATGCGAGAATCTGGGACCATTGAAATTCTTCCTTGGATATGCATCTTCACTACCTAGGGGCCCATATATCCAAAAGCACAGGATGCTTCCTGTTTTTTCCATCCTGAATTCCCCTCAGGGCACACCGTGTGCGGTGCATTAGGACTTAAACCCTTATGAAAGGGCTGATGAGCAACATTCTTTGTTCTTCTGTTTCCATGTCCACATTTATACTGGAATCTCTTCCCATGGGCCTTCCTGTTCTATGAATTCTTTAGTGTCCTGATAGCTGTGTCCAGAGCAAGGACTTAACTGCTTTTAAATCCCTAATAAACTGAATGGTTAAAAAAAGATGGTAAATTTTTTTCCTACAGTGTGTTAAATAAGAAATATTATGCTTACATGTGAAAACATATAGAGCTTTAATACCTACAGGACATTTTAAGTCCATCCAAATACCTAATACTGTTCTGAACAACCAAGTAACACAGTTTGGATCAGCCTTCCCAATTCTCAGCATTGCTCCAGAAACTCTGAGAAATCAAAGGTAAGGCCTTGTCCAGAAAGAGCAGCCATTCACTGCACGTGGCTGCTGTACAAGTGAGTGCAGCTGGTCTGAACTGAGATGTGGCTGTTAGTGAAAAATTGATGCTGGGTCTTTTTTTTTTTAAGTCAACAAAAGAAAACCAAACCAAACATTATCAGGATTGGTGATTAATAGCACAGGGGTTTGAAAAAACTTGACTGCACCTGTGCTGCAGAAGGACCTCTGTTCCAAAATATGGTCTTGAACAAAAGCTATAAGGGCAGAGAATCAATGAATCTTCAAGCAGAAGCCAACACAATTTTACTAACAAGGTGTCAGTGTAAATCTCCACAAACATTTCAACTCACAAACTTGATTCTGTAGAAACTGCCAATGTCTTTTTTGCCTTCAAAGTGTCTTTCTTCACCCGGTGTCACTCAGGGAAGTACTTTCCTTTATAGGAAACAAAATGCCTCTGCCCTTGAGGGTCACAGATGCTGGCAGTCTTGGGGTCCAGGTTGGATCTTTCTTTAGATTCTAGAACTTTGAACCCTCCACCAGATAAAGAATGTGGTCAAGCATTAATTTGCACCACTTGTCAGACACCGACATACTTAACAGTGAAAATTTCCAGATTATGGAATAAGTATAATACACATAAAGGCAGTATTTTACCTCCCTTGTTTCATAGGATGAACAGGTCTTGGAAAGTTACTTTTGGAATGCCACTCCAGATTCTCATGATGAATTTACCCAACGGGCTGTCCTGTTTATTTTTTGGACCAGAAAGAAAATGCAATGTCTACTGGACACACATCGTTCATACCGGAGAGTTAGGCTGGATTTCATGAGAACAGAGATGGCAATAGAGGTAAATGGTTATTTACTGCAATAGATCATTTGTAGTCCAGGTGGGAGCTTCTACAACGGCATCTAAGATATTAAAGGAGATACATATAAGGACACATGGAACATTCTCCAGGACATAGCATATGTTGGGCCCTAAAACAAAGGATAGAAATACAAAAAGTATGTCCTCCAACCACGATGCAATTAAATTAGAAATCAATACATTTTGCAAAGCCAAATATCTGGACACACTCCCTAGAGGCCTTTCACGTTAGGAATTCTTAGGCAATTTGCTCATTGCGTCTTCATGGTGTTGCCCGTGTTGTATGGGCTGTAAAAGAAAAGCAGGCAGAGGGATGAGCACGTGGTCCTGGACAAAATGATACCAGAGTCAGATGTAGACCCGCAAGTCCAGTCTCTAGGCTGTGCTTCAGGACTGGGGGTTTGCCTCAAATTGGAATTGACGCTGGGACTTAAAGACTTAGTGTGAAAAAAAGTATGTAAAATATCTCCTTAGTAATTTTTATTGATTTTTTTCCTGAACTATTTTGGATATTTTGTGTTAAAGAAAATATATTATTAAAGTTAATTTCATCCACTTCTTTTTACCTTTCTTTTTTTTGGCCGTGCCACACAGCTTGCAGGATCTTAGTTCCTGCAACAGGGATTGAACCCAGGCCACACACAGTGAAAGTACTGAATCTTAAGCACTGGGCCACCAGGGAAGTCCCTCTTTTTACCTTCTTAATGTGGCTACTAGAAAATTAAAGAGCCCATAAGGCTCACATTATGTTTCTACTGAAGAATGCTACTCTAAGGCTAAGGATTTGCTTCCTCAACCTTAATTTCTCCTGGGCTCTGTTTTTAGAATGCTTTTTGTCGCTTCTTGCCCTTGAACTAGGAACACTGTGGGCTGAGATGCTCAGAGTGGGCTTTCTATAGTTCATTCTGAATGGTTGATGACAGCTTACTTAAGAGTCCCTGAATGATCCCTTTCAGGTAGAAAGGCCAATATCCTTTACAAACCTCTTTAGCTTTGTAGGAGATCCCTTATGACAGAAGAACAAAAGCATTTCTTCCAGTCCCTGGAAACATAAACTATGTGGTGTTGCTTGTTATAAAGAACTTGGGATCTAAATTTGTAGGTTCAAGTATTGCCTTTGCTTCTATGTGACCTAGGAAAAATCTCATAGTCTGAGTTTGTTTATTAATTAAATTGGATTGAAAGTACCTACCTACTTACTGAGCACACTTGTGAGTTTCAAATAGGCCTTTGCATGTAATAGAGCTTTGTCATCTGTGACCTGCTACACAACCATCATCTGTTGTTTCACATTCAATGGATGTGAAAAAATCAGCAGTCTTCTCTCTCAATTTCCCTCTCTTTCTTCTTTCCTCTTTGTCTTCCTCTCTCCTTCTCTTTTTTTTTTTTGTCTTCAGAACTTGTAGAACATATCTCAGAAAAAATAGTAAGGAAACAAATAGTTCAGAATCAAAGATGTCTTGTTAAAGAAAAAGCAAAAATAAAGATCCATATATCTCAGCCCTCAGAGAAGCAGAAAATTCTTACAGCCTCAGGCAAATTGTGCCCTCTGAGGAGCCTGGATTCTGGGAGAGAGCAGTCTTGTGAAAGACCTGAAACAAAGGCTTTTCAAGTCCTCGGGAATTGCTCAGAGACTGGGGCAGTACCCTGGCAAAGTTATTAGAGTTGATTTCTCAGAGTTATTTGCTCAAAAGGGCCACCTGAGGATAACTGACCACTTGTCCTGAAGTTATCATCTATTTTTAAGAGACCAATTAGAAAGCAGTTAGTAATTATTGCTGTGTGAAGCTTTTACGTCAAAGAATTATAGGATCTTAAAAAAGTTTTTTTTGATAAAATAGTTAAGGAGGGAGGTTTAAAATATTGGTTCACAATATGCAAAGGAACGTTTGCTTGTGGCATTTAAAATGCATCATGTAGTATGTAGTACTTTTTCCTCCTTTGGGCTTCCTTTAGAAATACTAACATGTTAGCTAGGTATACCTATTTTCAAAGTGATTAACAATTAACTTCTAATTTAAATATTTGTAACGTTATTGATTAATGCCACTTAACCCTTGTTTTAATTTACTGCTTGGAGCTTCTTTAGATACCAATGATGTTTAAAAATCTCTTTTAAATATAGGTAACTAAATTTCCTAAGTAATTAAAATAATGACGATTTACAGTGAGGAAAATTTTTATATTAATATTGAAGCAGAATATTAAGAAACTCTGTAACAGTTATCAGGGAGGAAGAAGTTTTTCTCTACCCTTCTAGGTTCTTCTGGCTGTCTATGAATTAAATTGACATGAGACAGATTAGCAGGAGAAAATCACACAAAAGTTTAATAACATGTCTACATGGGAGAGACCCAGGAAAACAGAATCGTGGCCAAAATGGCCAAAACCCTCACCTTAAATACTGTCTTCAGTTAAAGGCAACAGAGGATGTTGTGGGTAATGCTTTGGGACTTCAAAGGGGAGGAAGGCAATTCATATGGAGGTAGGAAAGGAACTGTTTTGTAAAGGAGCATTTGCTGGACCAGCGGAGAGTGGATCAGATCTCTGGGCCCAGCGCTTTTTCCTGGCAGGTATCTCTGACGATAACTCTTTTCAGCTCTAATATGTGAATTCTTTAGGCAGCTAAGTGGAAGTAAAAAGAAAGACTTCCTGAGTCTTCTGTTTCTTAAAATAATCAGCCTAACTTAATCCTAATGCCAGAGAGACACATTTTGGGGCAGCAATTTTTTCTCCCCCAGACAGTGAACTGTTGCAAACTTTTATAGTCAAGGCAAGGACACAGTTTGTCTTGGGAGAGTGGTGGTTTTCCGCATAACATGTGATTTCTTGTGTTTGTGCCAAGTGTGTTTCTTTTTTGTCTTTGTCTTTTTTGTAGGCGGCAACAATAGGCACATGTTAAATATTGATGAGTTTGACCTCCAGGGAGTTAAAGTATATGCACCCTTTTTGAATATAAATGCTATTTGGTTTATATGGTAAGCACATAGAAATTTAGAGATTAGCATTTTAATGAAGTCTAATCTCAGTATTTTCTGATTCCCGCCCCCCACCTCGCCATTTTGTCAAAAAAAAAAGTTTGAAAAATGAAATTTTGAGATGACCGCTGATGTTCTTTCATGGAGATGCAAGGTCTGCATGAACATAAAAGCAGCACTGTGTGTAGTAACCTTTCCTAAACCATATGTCAAGCACATTAACGGTGTTTAAGATGATCAGTTATTGAAGAAAAGACCAATCCATTCGACCAGTATTTATTAAAGAGCCATGCTTCTGCAGGCAGGTTGGAGGGGGTAGTGTATGTGGCCTTGAGATTACCGCACCTCTAAACTGGAATGTGGCTTTCCTTTTTCCCCTTTAAATTTTTTCTTTTTTTGTTCAGCGTGGATCTTCCAGCTGCCAAGCCCTTCAGCAGGGACCAGGCATTGGATTCCGGTGGCGGATATTGAGGTCCTCAGACCCAGACGCGCTCCTGGCGCTTCAGCGGTGGGGGGCGGGGCCGAAGGGCCGGGGGCGGGAGGGGGCGGTGCTGAAAACGGACAGGGGCGGGGCCTTGTGCGTTCCGCGCGGCCATTGGCGGCGCTGCGTGAGCGCGTTCAGCCCCGCGCGGGCGGGCGCAGCCGCGGCGCGTTCTGCGAAGCGCGGCAGGTGCGTGGTCGGCCTCCCTCTTCTCAGCAGCTCGCTCGCCACCCGAATCCTCGGGATGCCAGCGCGGCCGGGCCGAGGAGCTGGCATGGCCTGAATGCCCGCGGCGACGGCGGCGGCGGCGGCAGCAGCATGGGGAACCAGGACGCGAAGCCGAAGAGGAGTGCGGGCGATGCCCCGCACGGAGGCGGCGGCGGCGGCTGCGAGGACGCCGCCGGGCTCCGCGAGGCCGAGGGCACAAAGAAGGCGGGCGGGGGCAAGAAAGCGCCGGGCCGGCACGGCAAGGGGGGCGGCGGTGGGGAGCCGGGCAGGAAGAAGAGCCGGTCGGACCCGAGGGCCTCGGTCTTTTCCAACCTGCGCATTCGGAAGACCCTGTCCAAGGGCAGAGGTGCTGGCGGCTCCCGTGAGGATGTACTGGACCCTCAGGCCCTGCAGGCCGGCGAGCTGGACAGCGCCCACTCCCTGGTCACCAAAATCCCGGACCTCAGCCTCTCGGCCGACGAGACGGGCCTGTCCGATACGGAGTGTGCCGACCCTTCCGAGGTGACGCGGCCCCGGGGTCCTGGCTCCGCCGGGGTCGGGAGCCCGGCGGTGGCCGAGGATTCGGAGACTGCGGCGGGGGTGCAGGATGGACAAAGGACTAGCTCGGGCTCAGACACAGACCTCTACAGCTTTCACTCGGCCGCGGAGCAGGAGGACTTGCTCTCGGACATCCAGCAGGCGATCCGTCTCCAGCAGATGCAGCAGCAGCAGCAGTCCCTGAGCCCCGAGTCGCCCCCGGCGTCGCCCCCCTCCGCTGCCCCCCCGCCCGGGGCCCTGCCGGGCCTGGACCGACCCCCGCCGGGCCCAGGCGCCGAGGCGGCGCCGTCCGCACGCCCCGACCGGCCCCCGGCTGCAGAACAGGCCGCGGCCGCCGCCTTGCCGTCTCCCGGGTCGGCTCCCGGGGAGCGAGGGGCCGCGGACACGGACGAGGAAGGCGAGGAGGACGCTTTCGAGGACGCGCCCAGAGGCTCTCCGGGGGCGGAGTGGGGCCCGGCGGCGGGAGAGGCCCCGCGCAGGCCGGGGGCAACGCGCGAGGAGGGCGCGCCGAGGCCCAGCGTCCCCGCGGCCGCCTCCCCGCCGTGCAGCCCGGCGCGCAGCCCGCGCTGCTCCCGGGCCCGCCCGCTCCTGGCGCCCTGCTACGTCAGGACCACCACCCGGCAGCTCAGCTCGCCCGGGCCCTCCCCGGCCGCGTCCCCCAGCCAGAGCCCCCGGGTCCAGAGACGGCCGGAGTCCTCCTTGGACCGGGGGTCCGGAGCCGCCGCGGCCCCCGCCGCCGCCGCCGCCGCCGCCGCCCCGGCCAGGAAACCCCGCGCGGGCCGCAGCCGCTCGGCCGATTGGACCGCGGAGCTGGGCCGAGCGCCCGGGGCGGGGGTCTCGGCGCACCTGACGCAGCGCGGGGCGGGCGGTCTTCAGGACGTGTTCGCAGGTGAGCGCCGGGCTCGGGGCCCAGGGCGCCTGCCCCTCGGAGATGTTTCCGTTTGTACACAGGGTCTTAAAGGGAGCAGCTTAGGGGCCTCTGTCCTAAGGCATCGGGAGCAAGGGCCGCTCTGTCCACTTCTCCAAAATATCCCGGGTCACGCCAGGCAGATCGGCTCCTTTTTTGGCACCGTTTGCAAAGCCATCATTCTCTTTCCTTCCTCCTCCCACAGCATTAAAAATAACGAGATTGTTCACGGTCCTCTGACATATCATCTATTCTAGGACTGCTCTGAGGTACACGCCCATGTGCACGCATGTGACACGTAGTTTCTCAGCGATCGGCGTGGACGCCGTAGTGAACTTAGGTGGTCACTTCTGGTTGCTGACGCAACCAAATCTGATGCATACTTTCAGGAAATTAATGCATAGTGATCTAGAATATTAGGCATCATTTACATTTAGTTTCATGGCCCAGCCTGGAGACAGTGATGGTGAGCAGGCCAAAAGCACCCGGGATGCTACTACTGGTACCTTTCCAGCGTCCGTATGGACTTGGCAAAGCCGGCTGAACGCTCGGCTCACGGCGGAAAATGTGGAGCAGTGCGATGAGTTTATCCTTGCGTAGGTCCCACGCCTTTCCTTAAGTGCCTGCTGGTAGAGTGTCAGCTTGTTTCATGTTTACTAACTTTTCTTAATTTTTAAATGAAATAATTGAGTGTAAGAATTTAAGGAGCAGGGGAAAATGAGAATTCATGCAAGTCCCGGTAGGTAGTGATAAGTATTTGAATGATTAAAAATTTCAAATGTAATTTGAAAAGCTTAAAATCTTAGGTTCTGTGGCTTTAATAAATAGGGTATCTATGAAACAGTAGATGATGTTTCTCCAGAGCATGGATGCTTGTTAGTTAGCTGAATGCTGTTCATGTTTGGTACTTACTTGTATTGGCCACATTTTAAATTTCATCCATGGGCCATCTTTTATTTTACGTTTATAGATTCTTACACTTCAGAGTAGCCTCTTTGATTCATTTTACATGCTTGCTGTCCCTCTTTTACTTCTCCCTTCCCGATATCGTGTAGGTTAAGTTAAAGGAATATTTATAGTCTAATATCCGTTAGATAAATTGTAAATAAAACAAAACAAAACAAAAAAGAAACATAAAAACGTCCAAAAGACTGATTTTGAAGGAAGAGGATCGGAAAGTTCTTTTGTTAACTTTTGTGAATTTAATGTTGTTAAGAAATTCAGTATGTCCTCCTTATCTAGGTAACGCTCATTTTATATATTTTTCTAGAAATGAAAATATCACCCAAATTAAGATGATCATTCATTAATATTAATGGTTGTTCTGCTTTAGAATTTCAAATATATTCATTTCCTTCATTTAACAAATATATATATCTATGTATACGGGGCAGCCATGTTATGCCAGGCAGTGTGTTAGATGCTAGGTGATACAAAGATCATTAAATCATGTCTCTGCCTTTCCAAGCCTCACTGACAAGTGCACATAGAGATGTAGTACTCTGGGTGCATCAAGTGTGCAGTGACTTACCTCCTGGCAAGGGATGAGGAGACAGGAATTCATAGGAGGATTGGTCAGAGTCCTGAAGATCGTAGGACCCTAAATAGGTTGAAGTTTTGTTTCCATTAAGGGAAAAAAAAACAAGGGTATTCTTGGAGCTAGCATTTCATTTAAATTTGATAAGTATTTCCAAACTTGAAATTTGGGACTCTTACAGGATTCCTGTTCAAGAGGTACCTGGGTTTTTTTGTTGACATCTCCAAGCAGGATTTTTTACTGTGCAGAGTTAGTTGCTTTAATATGCATCACCCACTTTATTTTTATTGAAGTACAGTCGATTTTCAGTGTTATGTTAATTTCTGCTGTACAGCAAGGTGACTCAGTTATGTACATATATACATTCTTTATTTATTTATTTATTTTTGTGGTACGCGGGCCTCTCACTGTTGTGGCCTCTCCCGTTGCGGAGCACAGGCTCCGGACGCGCAGGCTCAGCGGCCATGGCTCACGGGCCCAGCCGCTCCGCGGCATGTGGGATCTTCCCGGACCGGGGCACGATCCCACGTCCCCTGCATCGGCAAGCGGACTCCCAACCACTGCGCCACCAGGGAAGCCCCCATTCTTTATTTTTAATATTATTTTCCATTATGGTTTATCACAGGATATTGAATAGAGCTCCCTGTGCTATACAGTAGGACCTTGTTATTTATCCATTTTATTTGTGATAGCTTACATCTGCTAACCCCAACCTCCCACTCCATCCCTCCCCCAACACCCTCCCCCATGGCAACCAGAGAACCATGTTCTCTATGTCTGTGAGTCTTTCTGTTTTGTAGATAAGTTCATTTGTGTCATATTTTAGATTCCACGCATAAGTGATACATAAGAGGCATTCCCTACTTTATATGTGATGCTTGGCTATAGTTGGCCAGTGACCAGTGGATATTTGTGTTGCAGTTTCTATATATTTATCTCACTCACTTTCTTACAAAAAAAAAAGGTAGGTTTAACCGAATCTTGTAACTGGTGGGCAAATGGAGGTAAACAAAGAGGTGAAAGTTTTCCAAGGTCACACTGTGATTCATTTTGCTTTTTACTGCCTTCCAAATGTAGGGAGAAAATTCGAGTGAAAAGAGATCTCCATGGCACATGTTTGTGTTTCTTTGGCAGATATAATAACATTTATTGGGGACCAAGACTTTATCTTGTTTTAGCTGTTAAGGAGCTGATGATGTTTTAGGCCACTACACTGAAATTTCACAGTTCATTTGCTTGAAAAAACATCTTTTTCAGTGTTTAGTGCAAAAATGGCTATGAAATTTAAGAGATTTCTTTGCACATGCTTTCCTTACAGCACAAGCTTGTGAATAGAATTTTGCAGTTAATTAAAGTGTAGACATGTGAAATGTTAAATTTGTGATGCTGAATCACTTTTGATAGAAGCCTTTCCAAAGTCAATTATGTGCTTATCCTTCTTTTTCTTAAACACGTGGCCTGAATGGTTCATCTGCTTTAACTGGCTTAATGTCATCTTTTAGACCCATCATGGTTGCATCCCGTGAAAACACTGCTGTTGCCCTCAACTGCTGTTGAAGTGTAATAGGCTGGTGACTCCAGTTAGCTGTTGCTGAGGTTTTGTATCTGTGTGGTTTTCTTGACTTTTTCCTTCCCGTCAGCTATTGATTCTTAGAGCTGTCTTTGGTCTCTTCTCCACCCCCCCCATTACTTCTAATTTGATTTTTGTGATCAATTTGTTATTGGTTTATGAATCCTGTGATTATGATGTTAGCTATATTTATTGCACTTCTGCTAAATGCCAGGCTCTGTGTTGGTGCATTACATAATTATCTCAAATCCTTATGATAGTCTTGAGTTCTAGCTGTTTATCTTTGTTTTCCCAGTGAGCGAACCATGGTCAGGCAGGTAAAGTAACTTACCTCAGGGCATTAAGTAGCCAATGGCCCATCTAGGATCTGTACTTAGAAAACCAAATCTGTTGTTAATGTGAATAAAATAAAATGAAGTGTGTCAGTGAGCTTTTGGAGCACTAGCTAGTCCATGAAGGGCGTGGGCTTTAAATTTTAGATTGCATGACTCTCATTTTGGCTTTTCTAAAGGTTATCTTGATTTTTATATCAAAGTAGAAAGAAGACCCTCTCTAGGAGTGCAGACTTTCTCACGCTGCTTGTGAAGTTATTAGACTGTGAACTTTTTAGAGCCTGGAGCAGTCTTATATCCAGCAGTAGCATCTGACAGAGTGTAGACGTCCAGTTATTGACCAATAAATGAGTGAGGGTCAGAAATCACCCCTGTTGTGTGTAATGCATCAGTGTTACTATGACAGGAAAGGGGATTACAAGAATGCCGTCTTTTCCCCTATATCTTGCATTACTGGGCTTCATGTGTTTGAATCAGATTTGGCAGCATAAGCTGGGACAGGTAGCACTGTTCTCAAATCATTTTAGTTTGGTCTAAAACATCCTTTCTCATGGTTCCTGTAAGGCTGTGGTTTGGATTGAAGTCATTTACCCCACTGGCCTGGCTTTTCATGCATTTAGGCATTTGGATACAAGCCATGTGTACATGAACTTGAGCAGGTGCATTTAGAGCAGTGTTTCCTTCTGATTCCATTAAAAAGGTGCTGAGCACACACCTTGGGTGATGCAACTGTGGTTCCTCTAACTACTGGTATTCCAGATATATCTGCATCCTAGCTGGCTGTTCAGTTAGGTGACTCTTAAGTAATTTTTTCTCATATGTATGAAGGTGGAGGAATCATTTCAAGTTAATAATATTACGATTAAATAGTGTATGTAAAGCCCCTACAACTCTGCCTGGTACATAGAAGGCACACAGTTGGTGCTATTTACTTGTCTGTCCTGGTTTATTGCCTTAATGGACTACATTGTTCAAAGTGCCAAACCAAATTTGTCACATCAAAACAAAACAACTCTGAAATTGTGTATAAACACTGGGAAGGATGTAATCCGATACTTGTTGAAAATATTTCTAGTCAATAGGGTTTTTTTTTGCAAATTTATATATCAGTTTTTTTCTTTTCTTGCATTTTCTATGATTGTAAGCCTTTTTGTCACTTTATCAGAAATTGTAGTTTGCTTGGGGGTTTGGATAAGGAAAGCATATGGTGGAGGATGACTGTGTGATTAGGGGGAGGTGGTGGTGTTTAAAGGGGGGTGGGGTAGAGGAGGCACAGTATTTACCCCCCTGGCTTTGCAGCTTCACCTCCCATGGTTTCCTTCAGAAACTCTCTACTTTAGTCAAGTTAATCTGCTTACTGTTCTATGAACAGTCATTTCATTCCCCTGACTTTGTGCCTTTGTCGAACAGTTTTCACTCTCCTGTAACACAATTTGTCTCTCTTGACTTAGCATCTGAAAAGGCTGATTGAATTCCCATTTCCTCTTTGGTATCTTTCCCAGTTGGGCCTGACTGGTGGTCGTCTCTGCATCTCTGTGCTTACTGCCTATATCATATCATGTATACTTCTTGGATTTGGGGATTCTTTAGGTCTTCCTTCTCACTTCCTTCTGCTTTTCCTCTCTCCTTGCCTGCTCACCTGATTCTGTCCATTCATCACCCGCTCCTGTCTATCCTCTGCGAGTACCTACTCCGCGCCCACTGTGTGCCAGTCAGTCAGGTGTACATTGAGCACACTGAGGCCTTTATGAAGCTCATTCACCATTTTCTTCAAACAGGGGAGTTGATTATCTATTGTAACTAAAGCTAGTAGAATTTAAGTTGGAAAGTTACTAACATTTTTGGGTGGTGGAAATTAATTATTTTCATTGAGTTATGATTGACTCAGTGGTGAAGGTAGAATGATACTTTGGTAGAATTTGTGTTGAGAGAACATCTATTCTGATTTTTGTGGATTGATTTTAACATAGCAATGATAATGCAGTAACTCTAAGCTTCCAAATATAAATTTTGTTGGTAATGAAAGAAGAGGAAACTTTCATTATTCCCTTCATTCCTGCTTTTGCATTATAAGTAACAACCTGATGTTAATGAAATTTAGAATGAAGGGCCCATTAGGAAGAAACAAATATGTACTGCCTTGTGACTTGATAGTTTTGGATGTGATTTTAGTGATTGAAAACTTTCTGAGGCTTTTTAAATATTAAATATATAAATACATGGAAAATAAAACTTCTAGTCAATTTGAAATGGTAGTTAGTAAATCGAGGTATTGTAACATCAGAATGATAAGAACAAAAGATAAGTTATTGGATGCTTAGAAGAGGATGCTGACCATGCCAGAGAAGTGTTGTCTTTTGATACCTGCTCCACTGTGGGAGAGAGAGAGGGAAACCTTTGTATCTTCGTCCCCTTCAAGGATGTACCTGGAGGCATTCATTGGGTGGGAAAATTACTGCCATTCCTCTGTGCACCATACCTTGGACCCACTGGAGCCTTTATTATCTGTTATGCCAGAGCTGCAACGGGCCAAAAATAGTCCTTTTTATTTTCAGGGAGAATAGAATAATTTCTTGAGAAAATTAAGCCTTTTCTGTGTTTTAAAATTATGCTTAAAAGTGCTTAAACCCTACTCCTTCTTGTTTCTTTTTATTTAAAAAGTTTTTATTAGTAGTAGTATGTTTTTTGGCCATGCTGCACAGCTTGCAGGATGTTAGTTTCCTGACCAGGGATGGAACGCGTGCCCACAGCAGTGAAAGCCCCGTGTTGTGACCATTGGACCACCAGGGAATTCCCTGGGTCTCTTTTTATACTTCAGGCAGAAGGGTCTTGGTGGTATTGGGTTGGCCGAAATGTTCATTCGGTTTTTTCCATAAGATGGCTCTGGTAGCACTTAGTTGTCTCTAACTTCATTCAAAACAATTTTGTTAGATTGTATGTGACAGGTGTCATATCAGCGTGCATTTAAAAAACGTTATCAAAATTGGTGAATTTTTGTGTAGCCATCTTAATATTGAAAATGAAAGAAAAACCAACATTTTTGGCATATTATGCTTTATTATTTCAAGAAAGGTAAAAATGCAATGGAAACACAAAAAAAGATTTGTGCAGTGTATGGAGAAGGTGCTGTGACTGATGGAACATGTCGAAAGTGGTTTGCAAAGTTTCGTGCTGGAGATTTCTCACTGGATGATGCTCCACAGTTGGGTAGACCAGTTGAAGTTGATAGTGATCAAATCGAGACATTAATTGAGAACAGTCAACGTTATACCATGCGGGAGATAGCTGACATCCTCAAAATATCCAAATCGAGCGTTAAAAATCATTTGCACCAGCTTGGTTATGTTAATCGCTTTGATGTTTGGGTCCACAGAAGTTAAGTGGGAAAAAAATCCTTCTTGACCATATTTCCGCATGTGATTCTCTACTTAAACGTAATGAAAGCGTTCTGTTTTTAAAACAAATTGTGATGGGCAATGAAAAGTGGATGCTGTACAACAATGTGGAATGGAAGAGATCATGGGGCAAGCGAAATGAACCACCACCAACCACACCAGAGGCCGGTCTTCATCCAAAGAAGGTGATGTTGTGTATATGGTGGGATTGGAAGGGAGTCCTTTATTATGAGCTACTTCTCAACGCCGAACGATTAATTCCAACAAGTACCGCTCCCAATTAGACCAACTAAAAGCAGCGTTCGACGAAAAGCTTCCGGAATTTGAACAGAAAACGTGTAATCTTCCATCAGCATAACGCAAGACCACATGTTTCTTTGATGACCAGGCAAAAACTTACAGTTTGGCTGGGAAGTTCTGATTCATCCGCTGTATTCACCAGACACTGCACCTTCAGATTTCCATTTATTTCTTTAAGAAGAATTCTTTACAAAATTCTGTTAATGGAAAAAATTTCAATTCCCTGGAAGACTGTAAAAGGCACCTGGAATGGTTCTTTGCTCAAAAACATAAAAAGCTTTGGAAAGGTGGAATCATGAAGTTGCCAGAAAAATGGCAGAAGGTAGTGGAACAAAAAGGTGAATGCATTGTTCAATAAAGTTCTTGGTGAAAATGAAAAATGTGTCTTTTATTTTTACTTAAACACCGAAGGCACTTTTTGGCCAACCCATGATCTAGTGCACATGTGTGGAGAAGAATTCTGTGTCATTTAAATTGTGGCTTTATACACAGAGCAGCACTGCGGCAGGAGTGCAGGCTGAGAAGTCTTTCCATCGACCTCCCTTTTTAAGTATACTACTGGTTTCCTGTAAAACGTGGCGATAATTTCTTACCTCCTCTTAGTGCCCTGGTTTCCCAGGTTGTAAAAGTGAGTGTAATCCTGGTGGGAAGCTGCTTCCTCCAAGTCTTATCCATCCCAGCAATTCTATAGGAGTGATGGTTCCAGGAGTTATCCTTTTCTCCAGATAATGATACTTTGCGTATTTAGAACTTTACTGTTAGAGTGGAAGAAAATCCCTAATCTAGGGGGATCCACTTTTTTCTCACTGTTGTGGCCTCTCCCGTTGTGGAGCACAGGCTCCGGACGCGCAGGCTCAGCGGCCATGGCTCACGGGCCCAGCCGCTCCGCGGCATGTGGGATCTTCCCGGACCGGGGCACGAACCCGCGTCCCTTGCATCGGCAGGCAGACTCTCAACCACTGCACCACCAGGGAAGCCCGAGGAACCGCTTTTACTGTGGAGTAGAGATGCTCTGGGCATCGGTACTAGCTGGTGGTAAGACGTTGGTGGCTTTGATCAGTTGTTAATTGATGCTAAAGGGGATTTGGGTTGGTTGGAAAGCTGTTATCTGTTGTGCACTTGGGACCTTGTGTTTTTGTACACCAGGGTAGTGACTGCGGGTATGGTGGGTGGTGGACCTGTTTCATGGAATCTACAGAAGGGAAGGCTGTGTTGTTCGATGTTATGACCCAAGGATTTAGAGTGTATGGAGTCTAAATACACTCCAAATTCTAATAGTGACACCACATCCATTGAGGAAATCCTTAGATTCATTATCTAAGGACAATAAGAGTCTCCGATTCTTGAATGGGCTATAGGCTTTGCATTTTTCCTTTTAGTTTAAACTTCTCAGTAAAAGTAGTAGTACTAATTCTTATAAATTATTTCAGTATACTTTAATATATTGGTTTTGTCCTCAATTTTCCATACTATTTTATACACTTACTTAAATAACTTTTATGAGTATTTCATTTAGAAGTTTGTGTTGACATGAAATTTTCTGAAGAGACTAGACAGATAAAACGTTTTGAGAGCTTTTAGGTATTTTACCTTTTTAAAAAGTTTTATTGGCCTTAAAGTAGTGCAGCTTGTTCAAGCTCATTAAGAAGCAAATAGGCTAGAAAGGAACTATTTCAGGATTCCAAACAAATGCATTTGAATACTCTGTGGAAAGTTTTGGAAGCCATGAGTCTCTTCATTATTAACATAAAAGTCTTATCTTTGAGAAGAGTCATAAAAACAATGGGGTAACAATAGAGATGGTTTTTGCAAACATATACTTGTAGATAATTTCCCCCACCCAGCACGTTTCAAAGCTATAGACCAGCACTTGCTGCTTGGAGAGGTGAGGGATGTGGTTTCTCCTTGGGAGGTATTACATTTTGCAGCTACCCAGGATGTTCAGCACTTATTTCTCACTGTCCTTGCTGTGCTATTTTGGTTAAACGGCTTTGAGGGTGTAAAATGTTTGGATAGTATCCTGGCAGTTTACTTCAGGATATAGGGCTTGATGTGTCTTTATTTTGTTCTTGGAAAAATTAAAAATGTGTTGACTCCGTTGGATCCAATATATTGTTGGTGAGCTAATAAGGCTGAATAAGAACTGCAGTGATGTAGGTGGAGAGCCATTTGTCTCTGGGCTGAAAATGTGATGTAAGTGAAGGGGTGATTCTGGAAGCCTTTTATCTCTGACTTGGATGATTTCTCTAAGGAGCCTCACTTGACTCTAAATTCGCAGATCATTTTCACTACCATCTGCTTCAGGATAATAAAAGCTGAGCATGTGGCCTCCTGGCTTCTCACCGCCTAGATCCAGTGGACGGCTGTCTGCACCTCTGGCCCCCTCCTTTCTGCATCAGACTCGTCATTGAGCTGTCACAGGTCTAGGAGTGTCACTGTGTCTAATGGGTCACTGTACCTACTCTTTTCCCTCCCTCTAAATACCTGCCTCCTGGGATTCCCAACCGAGGTTTGGCTGTCCAGCCTTGCCACACCCCTTGGTTTTCTCACCCTTCTCATACTTGAACTTGACCTCAGTTAGTCCTTCCATTTTCTCTATTCTTAAATTTCTCTTTGATAAGTCTTCTAATTTCTATTCCCATTGCCTCTACATTTCCTAGAAAAGATTATCCAACATTGAGATTCTAAACGTTCTCCCTGTCCTCAGTCTGGCTCTTTTCCAGTAATTCGCTACAAGGCAAGAGAGTCCACTATTTAAAATACAGAGCTGAACTGGCCGGTCCCAGAGTAGAAACATTTCAGTGGTTCCCTCTTGCCCTGAGACTAAAGTTCATATACACTACACATATATATAAAAATACAACATATTATGTATAAATGATTACATATTATATATATATATACTTAAAATTTTTTTAAAAAATTATTTAACCATTTTTTAATCGAACTATAGTTGATTTACAATGTTGTGTTAGTTTCAGGTGTACAGCAAAGTGATTCAGTCATATATATATTTTCTTTTTCAGATTATTTTCCATTATAGTTTATTACAAGATACTGAATATAGTTCCCTGTGCTATACTGTAGGTCTTTGTTTATCTGTTTTATATATCATAGTATGCATGTGTTAATCTCAAACTCCTAATTTACCCCTCCCCCTGCTATCACCTTTGGTAACCCTAAGTTTGTTTTCTATGTCTGTGAGTCTATTTCTGTTTTGGAAATAAGTTCATTTGTATCATTTTTTTTAGATTCCACATATACGTGTTATCATATGAGATTTGTCTTTCTCTGTACTTTACTTAGTATAATCTCTAGATCCATTCCTGTTGCTGCAAATGGCATTATTTCATTCTTTTTAATGGTTGAGTAACATTCCATTGTGTATATATACCACATCTTCTTTATCCATTCATCTGTCAGTGGACACTTAGGTTGCTTCCATGTCTTGGCTGTTGTAAATAGTGCTGCTATGAACATTGGGGTGCATGTATCCTTTCAAACCATGGTTTTCTTGGGATGTATGCCCAGGAGTGGGATTGCTGGATCATATGGTAGTTGTATTTTTAGTTTCTTGAGGAACCTCCACAGTGGTTTTCCATAGTGGCTGCACAATTTACATTCCCACTACCAGTGGAGGAGGGTTCCCTTTCCTCCACACCCTCTTATATAAACACTTTTGTATATTATTATTTACTGTGCTGCAGTTTTTCTCCCCTTGCTTAGTCTCTGTCCCTCCCCTGTCTTGAATGTTCCGAGTCCTTTTTCAGGTAGCTTGTACTCTCCCTAGTAGTTCTAGGTCTTACTGACACTCTCTCCCTGGCCTTGAGGACAGAAGTGCGCGTTTATTGGTACCCTAAGGGCATTGTTAGTCCATGCAGAACTCTTCACGTTGTCCTTGGATTTATTTTCTGTATTTTCATTTCCTATTCTGACCTCCCTCATGGATGCAGGGAACAGCATTTTTTTTTGGAACAGCTTTTATGTGTTTGATTGATATCCTTAAAATTGTACGTATTTTTGTAAAGTGTGTAGTATTTCTGTGTGTATTTAATTTTCTGTTATACAAACAGTGTGAATTGTAGACTTCATTCTTTTGCTTTTTTTTTTTTTTAACTCGGGAGCCTTTGGGGAAAAAATGTACAAAGTTTTCCTGGTGAATGTTTATCAGGTGGGTTGTTTCTTACTGCTTTATTCTGTTACAAAGAGTGAGAGTTCCTCTGGGTCGTCCAGCCCCAGGGACACTGTTCATATCTGTTGTATGTGAGTCTCGACCCTGGAGGTGTGTATTGTGGCCATGGATGGTCCTTACCTTTGATTTCCGCATCCACCAGGGTGGACGTCTAGATGCCACCACAGACAGCACTGTGATTAGTATTCCCACACGGGTCCTGTGTGAGAACTTCTCTGGAATGTATATTCAGGAGTGAGATTGCTAGGTTAAAAAAATGAAAATTTACTTAATTTGTATGGGTACTGCCAGTTTAGTTTTTAAAATATTTCTCCCAGTTTATACTCGCTAGCACAGCAAATCAGCATTTATCTAATTTTTGAATTTTTACTAATCCAATGAGAAAGTGGTATGTCATTGTTTTACTTTTTACTTTGTATTTATCTGATGGCTAATACCTTTGAGAAAAACTTTGTATGTTTTTAGCTGTTTGGGTTTACCCTTCTGTGACTTGCCTGTTCGTATCTTTGTACTTTTTCTATAAGGTTTCCTGATTTTTCTTGTTTGGTCACAGAGGTTCTCTGTGTATTCCAGATGTGGCTCTATTACCAGTGTTGAGGATGTGATGGAGCATTGCTAAACCCCCTCTGGTCTTCTTTCCTTACATTATAGGCTCTTGTAAAAGTGATGTTTCTCAGAGTCCCTTGTGGGTTGTGTTTTAGATGTGGTTTAGGTTGGATGAATTCGTGCCACGTCTGGAAGACCTCGACAAGGTCCAGGATTGACCTCTGCTGTTTGCTCTTTCAAGCCAAGCAGAGGCCTGGTGTCCAGGCACCACTTCCCACAGGCCCTGGTGTGGCCCCGGCGGGCACAGCCCAGTTCTGGGCTGGCAGCAGGGGTGGCCCAGCTGGGAAACCTCCTGACCTGGGAGCCAAGTGTGCTCTTGGGACCCAGGCCTTAGATCAGAGAAGAGTGGCCACTGCTTTGATGGCCTTGTTCTCAGTCACGGCTCGGTGAGTGGTCTCTACTTTGTCTTCAGCCCTTCCAAGACTCTGTAAGACAAGGAATACCCTGCCGTGAGTCTCTTGCTATTTAAACTATTTGGAGTGGATTCAGTTCTATGTAATTGTTGAAATTTTGACATATAGAATCAATTTTTTAAAAATAAATTTATTTATCTTATTTATTTATTTTTGGCTGCGTTGGGTGTCCGTTGCTATGCGCGGGCTTTTCATTGTCGTGGGGTCTCTTGTTGTGGAGCATGGGCTCTAGGTGCATGGGCTTCCGTAGTTGTGGCACACGGGCTGGAGAGTGCAGGCTCAGTAGTTGTGGCGCACGGGCTTAGTTGCTCCGTGGCATGTGAGATCTTCCCGGACCAGGGATCGAACCCATGTCTCCTGCATTGGCAGGCGGATTCTTAACCACTGTGCCACCAGGGAAGCCCTAGAATCAATTTTTGATGTTATAAATATCTTCCCCTAGCATTTCATCCCTTTTTAAAATTTGTTGTATCCTTTGTTGAACAGAAGTACTTAATCTTGCCATAATCAGATCTATTTTTCATCTGTGGTTTGTGCTATTTTCTTCTCATTTAAGAAATTCTTTCTTAGGCTCAGGTCACCAACATTCTCTCCTCCCCAGCCTTCTGTAGTGTTATTGATTGACCATCTACATTTAAACATCTGCTCTGTCCAGAGTCCTCTTGAGCGTGTGGTGTGACACACATGGCAAAGCAAAGTCTTCAGCATCGTCTACTAAACAATTTTTACTCGTGGATGTTTAATGCCATCTTTAGATTATTCCCATACCCTGTCTGAGGGTCTGTTCTCTTCCTTGCATGGATGTTTTTCTGTCTTTGGTGGGTACCAGACAGCTGTCATAAATGTGCTTTGCAATATGTCTCATTACCTGGAGAAGTGTCCCCTTTTTCAAAGTTTGAACATTATCAGGACTTAGCCGTTGATGGGCTTATAGTTTTTTATATAAATTTAAATTAAGTGGTTGAGGGTTTTTTTTTTTTTGGTTGAGGTTTTTAAAAAGTCCTGATGGTGCTCAGTTTATTAAATTTGTAGATTATATTGAGAACTATTATTTTAATAATGTCATCCAAGACTGGAAGACCTCTTCATTTATTCAGAACATCTTTTATGTCCTTTTAATAGAGTTTTGGACTTTTTTAAATGGAGAGTTTGTGTTTTCTTTGCTGAGTTATTTTCTGGGTGCTTCATATGTTTCATTGTTAATGGGAACGGTATTTTACTTTTGAATTGTTTCTAGTTATTGTTGGGGTAAAGAAATGTTTTCATTTCAGTTGTCTTTCAGTTGTAAGTATTATGGGATCTCCCTTATGAATATTTTTTAAACCTAAAGGTTATTTAGTCATTTCTGTGGTTTATAGCTACGATTCTAACACTAACTCTGATGTGTGGGTTTTTTCCCCACATCACCAAGCAGTTCTCTGGGACACCAGCTGGGTATCCTACAATTCAACTCAATTCTGACAACACTGCTTACCTGTAGATGTTGTCAGGTCCCTCAGACTAAGGGCTCAGTCCTACAAGGCTGCCAGTCTTCAGATGCCAGTCACAGGTCCAGGTTGTCACCTGGGCTTCTGACTGAGCAGCTTATAGGTTCCAGCAGCCCCCTCCTTGGGTTTAATTCTCTACAGCAGCTTATAGAACTCAGAGAAGCATTTCACTCTCCAGATTACCAGTTTATTATAAAAGGATATAACTCAGGAAGAGTCAGATGGAAGAGATGCACAGGGCAAGGTATGGGGAAAGGGCATGGAGCACCTGGGTGCCGCTCTCCCTGAATCTCCACCTGTTTGCTGACCCAGAAGTTCTCTGAACCCTGTCCCCTTGGGTTTCTATGGAGGCTTATTTACACAGGCTTGATTGATTAAATCATTGGACATTGGTGATTGAATCAGTCTCCGGCTCTGCTCCCCTTTCCTCCCTGGAGGTCAGAGGTGGGACTGAAGGTTCCAACACTAAAGACAGGGCTGGTTCCCCTGACAACCAGCCCCCATCCTTAGGTGCTTCCAAAAGTCACTGCATTAGCATAAACTCAGTGTACTTGAAAGGGGCTTGTTATGAATATCAAGACACCTTTTTTGCTCCAATCATTTAGGAAAGTCCAAGGGTTTTATTTATTTTGTTCTTTATTTTATTTTTTATTTTTTTAGAGCTAGAAGACATTTTCTATTTTTTATTAGCTTTAATTTTCATGAATAAAAGCAGTTTCCTGACTTGCCCCTTCTGATCCTTTGATTACTCCCCTTTCAACAGAGGCAACCATTCACAACTTGTGTAGCAGTTTTCTTTGGCATTTGCCTAATTATTTCTAAAATATCTCCATTTTCGATTTCCAACTCCCCATCACGATAGATGGGGTTTTAGTTTTCTCACATCTACCTCTCTTATTACCTCCTGTGCCCCCAATTCCGTAACAGAGATCACAGATTTTTACAAAATAAAAAGTTAATATTTAGATTCTTAGGACTATGCAAATAGTAGTCACTGCAAAGTCATATCGTATACTATGTTCAAACGTCCTTATATCATGCTTTCTATTTCCTGGAGTTAACAATTATTATTATTTTTTTCATTTTCCTGCTTTTCTAGGAGAATTTTTCAGATGCTTCAAAATTTTTGACGTAAATATATCTTTAATATTCCCTATAAACTCTAAGAGATAAATTTATTTTTTCCCCCGGAGGCCGCCTTTCCAGAGGACTCAGGCCCCCTGCTCCAATCTACATTGGTTGTTCTCTAATCTTGCTGATCACCTATCATTCCTGGACTTCCTTTCACATCCTCCATTTCCCCTGGACCCCTGTAAGTTTCTAGTTTTTGGTTTTCTCCCTGTTTGCTGAAGTATATCCTCTAGGACCTTAACTAGAGAAGGTGAATACACTGTGCAAATATTTGAGCCCTTTTATATCTAAAAATGTCTTTATTTCACTTTCATAACTACTGGAAATTTGGATGTCTAATTATAGGCTAGAAATCATTCTAAGCTCAGATAGTTCTAAAGTAAATTTTATTGATGTATAGTTTATATACAACAACATGCACCATTTTCAGTGTACAGTTTAATAAACTTGGCAAATGTATAAACCCATACATAACCTTCCACCTCAACCAGAAAACAGAATATATCTATCACCTCCAAAAGTTCCTTCAAGCTCCTTGGCTGTCAGGCTTCCCTACTTTACCCCACCGCTGGCAACCAATGATGTTGACTTTTTTCACTCATATTTTTGAAGAAATGCCAAGGGTTTTAGAAGCTCTGTGCCAGAAATTGGACAAAGACCAAATGCATATTTCTTATTATAAATCACAATATCGCAAAAGTCATATGGGATTGTAAAGGCAGTCCTTTAATCTTTGTTTACAGCAAAATAATTGAAACAATCATAGAACATAATGTACATTGTATAGATTGTTTTGAAATTACTGTGACTCTTTTTGGGCTTACATATTATCAGTCTTTGTGAATCTGTGCTCTTTTGGGGAAGGTATAATCCTAAAATCCAGAAACGTCATTAATATTCTAATTTAGTAGGTTGTGTTTCACACTCAACATTAATATAAATGTCTAATTAAAAAAATGCTTCAAAAAACATCATTTAAACCACTGTATATTTTATCCAAACAGAAAACCCCACATTCCTTGGTTTCCACTACCGGCTTCTGCTGGTTTGCCTCCTTCGTTTTGGGCTGGCTTTTGTTACCTTCTCCTGGTCCTCTTCTTCCGCCGGACCCTTGCTAAGTACATGCTGCTTCCCCTGGGCTTCAGTCCATCTGAACATTCATCCCCGGGAATCCTTTCCCTGAATGTGGATGACTGCATGGTTCAGGTCTCTCTGTGAATTTCAGACACAGATTTCCTGTTGCCTTGAAAAAATCTTGACATGGGCTGTGGGAGGCGGTCCACGCTGAGCTTCTCTGTCCTCCAAAGCCACCCTGCTCCCTTGTTCATTGCCTGCCTAGTGAGTGGTAACAGCGTCTCCTCAGTCAGAAGTCTGAGAGGTGTAAAGGTAGCAAGTTCCTCGCATTTCCTCCTCAGATCAGATCCTCCAGTCACTAACCCCTGTTAAAATATACCTCTGAAATTTAAAAAAAAAACAAAAACAAAACTCATCCCCTTCTTTCCAGGAGAGTTCTTAATGCTCTTCTCAGAATTATTCTATGGCTCTCCATTGACCAGGACAGATTTTAAGCCTGAGATTGATGTTGAAGAAGATAGAACGTGTCTGGGACGGAGGAGCTAGATTTGCTAACACTTGTGTGATTCATTCAGCGTCAGGGAGGCGTCCCTCAAAGAGGGTCCAGCTTTGGAACCGCTGGTCTTGGGAGGGGCGATTTCACTATTTACTGGAGATGTTCAGAGGCTGGTTGAAGATCTACTGATGTGACCACAAACCTGGAGAGGCTGAACTTGACTACTGACTTTCCTTCCAACTAGAAGAGTCAGTGATGTTTGACTTCAAAAGCTCAGAGCAGCTGTGATGGTCTGTGTGTCTCGTTCCTTTTATTTGGGGCTGCTTTAAATATGTAAAAAAACTCTTCAGCCAGAGGTATTTTAAAGCTGCCATTTATTAGACTCACTTTTATTGATTTAACATAATAGACAGAAATTAATTTTTAAAGCATTTTTCCTTTTGACATTTCTATAATTTTTTCCTTTGAAGTTTGATTTGTTTCACGATCTTTGAAGAAATTACCAGAGACATCCGTAATCTAACATAGGTCCTGAAAAGGGGTTGGTTGTCACTGTCACATATGTCCCATGATATTACTTCGATGATTTTATTAGATTCATTTGATTAAATTTCTCAGCTTGTTCTTGTCGTATTTCAGTCCTTGATCAACTGAAGTTGCATAGTTTCTTTTTTCTCTTCCCCCCAAAAAAGCCTTGATGGATGCCAAAACTGAGCTTTAAATTTATATAAATTTGAGTAGACTGTTCAGTGACTCTTGTCAGAGCTCTCTACAGCGAGTCACTTTTGAATGCTCTGTCTCTGTGTGATGTTTTATTGTAGTTGATGCTGAGCATAGTTTTTACTGCTATTCTCCATACTCTCAGTGTCGGGTAACCAAGATGCATCACACATGAGACCCAGGTCACCACACAGAGCAGTCAACTTCTTCAAAATGGATGTGAAGACTCATTACAGGCACTTACTGTTAAGGACTCGGATAGACCATCAGCAAATCTGTACCCAGTCTGTAGAGTTTTATAAAGTTTAAAATATCTTGTCTCCCTTCCTTCCCTGGAGTTCAGAGCCTGAGGACAGGTGTCTTCCTGTGACAGCGTCTGGACCAGCCCTGGCTGTGGGCTTGGTGGGCTCTGAGCCTGGGGTGCAGGGAGCTTGCGACCGTGTGCGGAGCCCTTGGTGAGCTGTGGTGTTGTCTCTGGGGGTGGGACCAGCTGGGTCCTTGCACCTCCTGTGACACGTCCAGCCATTTGACCACATGCCGGCCTTCTTTCCTCGAGAAAGTTCTAGATGTTAATACTCCTGAGACCCCTTCAGTCACTGTGAAACTTGTAGCCTTGTGGATCTGATACTAGACATGTTAATTTCCACTCGATTGTACTTGGCCTGTCTCTATTTTCTTATTTATCCTGCAGAGGTCATCAGTGTATGATGATCTGTACATAATATGTGATCTCTCTCTGCTCGCTCCATCATACACTTAAGCAATTATCAGTAATGTTGTGGACTTGCTGGTCCACAACCTCATTTCCTCTTTATTATTTCAACTGCTAGATAATATAGGATTTCAGGAGAAATTTATTAGATATGTCTGAGCTATAAAGTCAGAAAAAAGTTTAACATAATGAGACTTCTGTTTAACTCTTATTTTGCATAAGATATGTGGCCTGTGGAAACAAAAACTTATGTTGATGCCTTTCAGAATATAGCAATTACGTTGTTCATCCTTCAACCATTACAGCATACACAAAAGGAAAAATACCCATTTTATGTTTCTAGGCTGTTAAAATATAAATTAAAAACATGATTATAAATTAGTGATATTATGGGACACAGGATAACATAAAAACTCACACCTAGCCTTCCCCCGTGTATAACCTGGGATGTTACTCAAATATTTGGGCCTTGATTTCTTTTTAGGCAAAATTGGAGGATTGAGGCAAATAATCACTGAGGTTTCTTCTGGCTCCAAAATGCTGAAAATTAAGTGGTGGGTTGTCACTGAGTTATTTAATCCTAGAAATGACAAAAAGTACAATAGAAACAGAAAAGTTACATGCATTATCCAGGCTAGGGGAAAAAAGTCTCCTGCTGTCTCCACGTATTAAAAGTTTCTCTTCCTGTTTAGATACTTTATTTTCTCCAGTAGATGGAGAAGGAGCCAGAGGCTTTCTCTGCTCTGTGATATCACGATTACCCTGTGTCTTTTCTGCAAGGGTGTCCTGCCTACATTGTCCTGTTTTATTGCTATTATGGACAAGGAGCGTGTTTTCCTCGTGATGAAATTCTTGGTGGACCAGGACATTCTCTGGCAAATGATAGACTCCTGAGTGCTTGGTTGTATCTTGTCTTTGCTGCCAACAACCCCCGCCTCCTGCCGCCATTTCCACCAAGGATGTTTAGTTAAGAGAGCATGTTCTAAATAGAGTGCATGTAAAGTATTCCTTCTGGAGCTTTGGTCATTATGACTAGCTCGTGAGCCCTTGCAGGGCACAGACCTCGTGGTCTCTGCCTTTTATATCTTAGCACAGAATGTTGGTCAGAAGACTTTCCCAGAGTTGCTGGCCCACCCAGAAGTGGAAGACGCCTGGAATAAAAATTAGGAAAGCAGAGCGTGCGTCCAGTTCTGGCACTGCCACTTTCTGGTCTTAGGACATCAGGCAGATTCTAGAACCTTTTCGTTCTTCAGTTGGTTTCTTTGAAATCACGGGGATAAATCCTTGCTCTGCTTTTCAAAGCTGACAGTAGATATAGATGTGCCTTTTACATGGTATAGTTCTATCCAAGTAAAAGGTTTTCTGCTTTTTATAGTGTCACTGCTCACCCACCCGAGAGAACTCCAGTGCAGAGATTGATGATTTTACTTCATTGTGCTAGAAGATTTGTTGTGGTGGTAAATAGTCCTTTAGGACTGTCCCCTGGCTGTTGTTTCCATGTTTAGCCCTGTGATATTTGCTTAGCAATGCAAGAGGAGTATTTATAGCTACAGCCAGCTCTTTGTATCCACGCGTTCTCTGCATCCACCAATTCAACCAACTGCAGGTTGAAAATATGTTTTTTTAAAAAAATTCCAGGATGTTCCAAAAAGCAAAACTTGAACTGGCTGGGCACCAGCAACTGTTTACATAGCATTTACATTGTATTTACAACTATTTACATAGCATGTACATGGTGTTCGGTATTAAGTAACATAGAGATGATTTAAAGGGAGGATGTGTGTAGGTTATATGCAAATACTAGGCCCTTTAATATGAGGCACTTGTGCAGCTGCAGATTTTGGTACCGAGGGTGTCCTGGAACCAACCCCGCTGGGATACTGTAGTATGAGTGCAAGGCGGCTCCACGTGCTGAAGTTTACTAAGTGTGTAAGGACATACGGGAGGAGGGAGAGACGATTAGTTCAGAAATAATCAGAGCATTTGTGGTTAGTAAGTTCCTTGACTGTCATTGGATGAATGTTATTTCATTTAGCAAGTCGGTTTTTGGCAAATTGATTTAGAGCTGCTTTGTATATAGTAAGAGCTCAGTAAATATCGTTGATTAAATAACAAATGAAAATACAAAGTAAAATGAAGTTTAAATAGCTGAGAACTTAGAAAAGTTATGCTTATTCATATTCTAGGGCCAGCATTTTCATTTGTTGGTGTGGTCAACACATCCTGTCTAGAAACAGGTGCTGTGACCCCCCCCCCAGAGTGAGGGGACCAGGAGTTGGGGGCACCCCAACTGTGTGTCACATAGGGTAGGAGGTGGGGTGGGGATGGGGGTGCTGGAGGGACCCTGGAGCCTGTGTTTCCTGGTCACAGGAGCTGGTTTGTACAGTGAAGAAGGAAGGGTGGGTCCAGAAGCTTTAGGTCAGCCTGTTCTCCCCAGTTTAGGTACAAGGCCTCCGATGTCTGTTGGGGCCAGTGTGTCCCAATTAAATCCCCAGCCATCAGTGCGAGAAGCAAAACAGAAGGTCGTGTCTCTGTCCGTTTCCCCCGCTCTGGTCAAATTACATCTGTTGGTCAGAAGGGGAGTTCAGTTCAGTCCAGCTGGTGTGCAGGTCATAGAAAAAAAACAACAAAAAACCTTGTCATACTCCTACTGCAGTGATTTGACTCTTTAATAAGCGAAGTCGTGTCTGCTATTTTTGCAGAATCAGGAGCATACCTTGTTAAGCTGTGTAATCTTGAGTATTTCACATAATATTTTTGACATACTGTTCCATGTCATTAAACCTTTTTAATAACATGATTGAAGATATTAATTGTTAAAGTTTGGTCATATATAAAGCAGAGGTGTGATGAAGCCCCATGGGACCACCACCCACCTCCCATAATTATCAGCATTATTTACCCTGTAATAGCTTCATCACCTCCAACCCTCACCACCCTTTTTTAATGGACTAATTTGGACAAATTCCTGGCATCATGTTATGTGAATCTCAAATACTTAAGTCTGCATCTCAAACATGTACTTTTTAATATGCCACAATGGCATCATTATATTGAAGGCACATAGAATTCATTGTTTAGGGTTAGTGTTAGGGTAGCCCTAACCCAACAGACAGCACTAGTCTGTTAATTAGGCATTCACAGACTGTCTGAAACCCTGGGCGAGAATAAGTCCAGGCTGACATGGTGTGACCCATGCTTGGGCCTCTTTTCTCTCTTCCTGGAGAGACAGCATGGGAGCTTGTTGGGCAGTGCTGTGGACTTTACAGTTCCCGCCCCCCACCCCAGGTTTACCTGTCTCCTTGTGTTAACTCTGAATGACTTGTGGATTTGGGGATGACAGCTTGATGTCTTCTTTGCAGATTTTTCAGTTGACCTGTTTTTTTTTTTGTGGTACGCGGGCCTCTCACTGCCGCGGCCTCTCCCGCTGCGGAGCACAGGCTCCGGACGTGCAGGCCCAGCGTCCATGGCTCACGGGCCCAGCCGCTCCGCGGCATGTGGGATCCTCCCGGACAGGGGCATGAACCCGCGTCCTCTGCATCGGCAGGCGGACTCCCAACCACTGCGCCACCAGGGAAGCCCCAGTTGACCTTTTTATAATGGGTTTCCCATCTATTCATTAAGTGAACCATTAGGGATTGCAATTTTCTACTTTTGTCATTTCTTTGCATTTTTGGCTGGAATTTTCCTGTACTGAAAACTTTAATTACGAGGTATGATTATTAACCCAAAATCCAGTTCGTACTGGAAAGGCAGATTAAATGCTCTATTTATTTCCCATTAATTCTCTGTTACCAGTGGCTATTGGTGCACTAGCATTCTCCAGTGACGTCTATTGATTTTACTTTTCTTATTCCTTTTCATATATTCAATGTGTTTAAATTAATTGAGTCATTATTCTTTCTATACTAACATGACTTCTGACAGCTGTATAGTAAGCTGTCATCTACATAAAGCTATCCTTTTTTATCTATGTCCTTACAGTTGGACATTTTAGTTTTTCTTTCTTTTTTTTTTTTTTTACTAGTAACGATCCATTTATTATTGTACCAGGAACTGTGCTGAGCACTTTACATGTGTTGTCTCATCTGATCTTCACAATAATCCTGCGATGCATCACTCTGGATAGTGACCTATGACATGTTTTCCACAGTGCAATGTTTTGGTCAAGGGGTGAATTTTTAAAGATTACTGACACGCATGGCCAAATTGCCCCCCAAAGCTTCCGCAGTCAATTCTGATACCCACTTCTGGGTTTCAGGTTTCCCTGAGTCCAGGTTGAGGGACCCTGGAGGAAAAATCTCTCAGTGCCTGGTTGGAGGTTCTTTGATTTCTCATCTTCTTCCCGAGGGGGATGCCGCTTCTCCCATCCTCTGCCGGCAGACGCAGTCACAGCGGCCTGCCTGGTTTTAAGGGGAGGAGCGTTTGCAGCTGGGGTGAGACCATAGGAGAGAAAACAGAAGAGTTGAGAGGAGGCCATAGAATGAGCCTGAACACTCTGAGCAGAGCAGCCAGGAAAGGAGCCTGGAGAGACCGTGGCTGGTGAGGTGGAGAGAACAGAGGGAGCATCAGGGGGTGAGAGGAAAGTGTTATAAGGAGTCAGAGTGAGTCAACAGTGAGAATTTCCGGAGGGATTAAGCGCAGAGTGGGCTGAGCCAGGAGGGAGGGGCCAGAGGTGGCAGGTGTAGGTAATTCTGGCTAGTAGGTTGCTTCTAATTGAAGTAGAGTCAATTTACAATGTTGTGTTAGTTTCAGGTGTATAACAAAGTAAGTATTTTTCAGGTTGTATTGCATTACAAGTTATAACAAGATATTGGGTATAATTCCTTATGCTATACAGTAAATCCTTGTTGTTTATTTTATATATAGTAGTTTGTGTCTCTTAATCCCATACTCATAATTTGTCTCTTCCCCCTCCTTGGTAACCATGAGTTTTCCTATGTCTGTGAGTTTGTTATTGTCTTGTAAATAAGTTCATCTGTATCATATTTTATTTTTCTTTGAATTTTATTTTATTTATTTTTGTATACAGCAGGTTCTTATTAGTTATCCATTTTATACATATTAGGGTATATATGTCAATCCCAATCTCCCAATTCATCCCAGCACCAGCCTTGTCACTTAATTCCCTTGGTTTCCATACGTTTGTTCTCTACATCTGTGTCTCAATTTCTGCCCTGAAAACCTGTTCATCTGTACCATTTTTCTAGGTTCCACATATATGCGTTAATATATATTTGTTTTTCTCTTTATGACTTACTTCACTCTCTCTGTATGACAGTCTCTAGATCCATCCACGTCTCTACAAATGACCCAATTTCGTTCCTTTTTATGGCTGAGCAATATTCCATTGTATATATGTACCATACTTTATCCATTCATCTGTCAGTGGGCATTTATGTTGCTTCCATGTCCTGGCTATTGTAACTAGTGTGGCAATGAACATTTGGGTGTATGTGTCTTTTTGCATTATGGTTTTCTCTGGGTATATGCCCTGTAGTGGGATTGCTGGGTCATATGGTAATTCTATTTTTTTAAGGAACCTCCATACTGTTCTCCATAGCGGCTGTATCAATTTACATTCCCGCCAACAGTGCAAGAGGGTTCCCTTTTCTTTCTTTTTTTTTTTTTTGTGGTACGCGGGTCTTTCACTGCTGTGGCCTCTCCCGTTGTGGAGCACAGGCTCCGGATGCGCAGGCCCAGCAACCATGGCTCACAGGCCTAGCCGCCCCGCGGCATGTGGGATCTTCCCGGCCCGGGGCACGAACCCGTGTCCCATGCATCAGCAGGCGGACTCTCAACCACTGCGCCACCAGGGAAGCCCGAGGGTTCCCTTTTCTCCACACCCTCTCCAGCATTTATTGTTTGTAGATTTTCTAATGATGTCTATTCTAACTGGTATGAGGTGATACCTCATTGTGGTTTTGATTTGCATTTCTCTAATGATTAGTGATGTTGAGCAGCTTTTCATGTGCTTCTTGGCCATCTGTATGTCTTCTTTGGAGAAATGTCTATTTAGGACTTCTGCCCATTTTTGGATTGGGTTGTTTGGTTTTTTAATGTTGAGCTGCATGAGCTGTTTATATATTTTGGAGATTAATCCTTTGTCCATTGATTCATTTGCAAATATGTTCTCCCATTCTGAGGGTTGTCTTTTCGTCTTGTTTGCACTTTCCTTTGCTGTGCAAAAGCTTTTAAGTTTCATTAGGTCTCATCTGTTTATTCTGGGTTTTATTTCCATTACTCTAGGAGGTTGGTCAAAAAAGATCTTGCTGTGATTTATGTCAAAGAGTGTTCTTCCTATGTTTTCCTCTAAGGGTTTTATAGTGTCCGGTCTTACATTTAGGTATCTAGTTCATTTTGAGTTTATTTTTGTGTATGGTGTTAGGGAGTGTTCTAATTTCATTCTTTTACATGTAGCTGTCCAGTTTTCCCAGCACCACTTATTGAAGAGGCTGTCTTTTCTCCACTGTATATCCTTGCCTCTTTTGTCATAGATTAGTAGACCATAGGTTCGTGGGTTTATCTCTGGGCTTTCTATCCTGTTCCATTGATCTATATTTCTGTTTTTGTGCCAGTACCATATTGTCTTGATTACTGTAGATTTGTAGTATGCTCTGAAGTCAGGGAGTCTGATTCCTCCAGCTCCGTTTTTTTCCCTCAAGACTGCTTTGGCTATTCGGGGTCTTTTGTGTCTCCATACAAATTTTAAGGTTTTTTGTTCTAGTTCTGTAAAAAAAAAAAATGCCATTGGTAATATGATAGGGATTGCATTGAGTCTGTAGATTGCTTTGGGTAGTATAGCCATTTTCTCAATATTGATTCTTCCAATCCAAGAACATGGTGTATCTCTCCATTTGTTGGTGTCACCTTTAATTTATTTCATCAGTGTCTTATAGTTTTCTGCATACATGTCTTTTGTCTCCCTAGGTAGGTTTATTCCTAGGTATATTACTCTTTTTGTTGCAGTGGTAAGTGGAAGTGTTTCCTTAATTTCTCTTTCAGATTTTTCATCATTAATGTATAGGAATGCAAGAGATTTCTGTGCATTAATTTTGTATCCTGCAACTTTATCAAATTCATTGATTAGCTATAGTAATTTTCCGGTACCATCTTTAGGATTCTCTATGTATAGTATCATATCATCTGCAAACAGTGACAGTTTTACTTCTTCTTTTCCAATTTGTATTCCTTTTATCTCTTTTTCTTCTCTGATTGCCATGGCTAGGACTTCCAAAACTATGTTGAATAATAGTGGCAAGAGTGGACATCCTTATCTTGTTCCTGATCTTAGAGGAAATGGTTTCAGTTTTTCACCATTGAGGATGATGTTGACTGTGGGTTTGTCATATATGGCCTTTATTATGTTGAGGTAGGTCCCCTCTATGCCCACTTCCTGGAGAGTTTTTATCATAAATGGGTGTTGAATTTTGTCAAAAGCTTTTTCTGCATCTATTGAGACGATCATATGGTTTTTCTTCTTCAATTTGTTAATATGGTGTATCACATTGATTGATTTGCATATACTGAAGAATCCTTGCATCCTTGCGATAAAACCCACTTGATCATGGTGTATGATCCTTATAATGTGTTGTATTCTGTTTGCTCGTATTCTGTTGAGGATTTTTGCATCTATATTCATCAGTGATATTGGCCTGTAATTTTCTTTTTTTGTAGTATGTTTGTCTGGTTTTGGTATCAGGCTGATGGTGGCCTCATAGAATGAGTTTAGGAGTGTTCCTTCCTGTGCAATTTTTTTGGAAGAATTTGAGAAGGATGGGTATCAGCTCTTCTCACAGTGTTTGATAGAATTCACCTGTGAAGCCTTCTGGTCCTGGACTTTTGTTTGTTGGAAGATTTTTAATCACAGTTTCAATTTCATTACCTGTGATTGGTCTGTTCATATTTTCGATTTCTTCCTGGTTTAGTCTTGCAAGGTTGTACCTTTCTAAGAGTTTTTCCATTTCTTCCAGGTTGTCAGTTTTATTGGAATAGAGTTGCTTGTAGTAGTCTCTTAGGATGATTTGTATTTCTGTGGTGTCTGTTGTAACTTCTCATGTTTCATTTCTAATTTTATTGATTTGAGTCCTCTTCCTCTGTTTCTTGATGACTTTGGTTAATGGTTTATCAATTTTGTTTATCTTCTCAAAGAACCAGCTTTTAGTTTTATTGATCTTTGCTATTGTTTTCTTTGTTTTTATTCCATTTATTTCTGCTGTGATCTTTATGATTTCTTTCCTTCTGATAACTGTGGGTTTTGTTTGGGTCTTCTTTCTCTAGTTCCTTTAGGTGTAAGGTTAGATTATTAATTTGAGATTTTTCTTGTTTCTTGAGGCAGGCTTGTATAGCTATAAACTTGCATCTTAGAACTGCTTTTGGTGCATCCCATATGTTTAGGATTGTCGTGATTTCATTGTCATTTGTCTCTAGGTATTTTTTGATTTCCTCTGTGAGCTCTTGGTTATTTAGTAACGTATTGTTTAGCCTCCATGTGTTTGTGTTTTTTATGTTTATTTCCTTGTAATTGATTTCTAATCTCATAGCGTTGTGGTCAGAAAAGATGCTTGATATGTATTCAGTTTTCTTAAGTTTACTGAGGCTTGATTTGTGACCCAAGGTGTGATCTATCCTGGAGAATGTTCTGTGTGCACTTGAGAAGAAAGTGTAATGTGCTGTTTTTGGATGGAATGTCGTATAAATATCAATCAAATCTATCTGGTCTATTTTGTCGTTTAAAGCTTGTGTTTCCTTATTAATTTTCTGTTTGGATGATCTGTCCATTGGTGTAAGTGGGGTGTTAAAGTCCCCTATATTATTCTGTTACTGTCAATTTCCTCTTTATAGCTGTTAGCACTTGCCTCTGAATTGAGGTGCTCCTATATTGGGTGCATATATATTTATAATTGTTATATCTTTTTCTTGGATTGATCCCTTGATCAATTTTGTGGTATCCTTCCTTGTCTCTTGTAACATTCTTTTTTTAAAGTCTATTTTATCTGATATTAGTATTGTTACTCCAGCTTTTACTGATTTCCATTTGCATGGAATATGTTTTTCCATCCCCTCACTTTCAGTCTGTATGTGTCCCTAGGTCTGAAGTGAGTCTCATGTAGCCAGCATATATATGGGTCTTTTTTTTGTATCCATTCATCCAATCTATGTATTTTGGTTGGAGCACTTAATCCATTCACGTTTAAGGTAATTATCGATATGTATGTTCCTATTACCATTTTTTAAATTGTTTTGGGCTTGTTTGTGTTAGGTCCTTTTCTTCTCTTGTGTTTCTCACTTAGAGAAGTTCATTTAGCATTTGTTTTAGAGCTGGTATGGTGGAACTGTATTCTCTTAGGTATTGCTTGTCTGTAAAGGTTTTGATTTCTCCCTGGAATCTGAATGAGATCCTTGCTGGGTAGAGTAATCTTGGTTGTAGGTTCCTCCCATTTATCCCTTTAAATATGTCATGCCACTCCCTTCTGGCTTGTAGAGTTTCTGCTGAGAAATCAGAGGTTAACCTTATGGGAGTTCCCTTGTATGTTATTTGTCATTTTTCCCTTGCTTCTTTCAATAATTTATTTTGTCTTTAATTTTTGCCAATTTGATTAGTATGTGTCTTGGTGTGTTTCTCCTTGTGTTTATCCTGTATGGGACTCTGTGCACTTCCTGGACTTGGGTGGCTATTTCCTTACCCATGTTAGGGAACTTTTCGACTATAATCTCTTCAAATATTTTCTTGGGTCCTTTCTCTCTCTTCTCCTTCTGGGACCCCCATCATGCAAATGTTGTTGCGTTTAATGTTGTCCCAGAAGTCTCTTAGACTGTCTTCATTTCTTTTCATTCTTTTTCTTTATTCTGTTCTGCAGCAGTAAATTCCACCATTCTGTCTTCCAGGTCACTTATCCATTTTTGTGCCTCAGTTATTCTGCTACTGATTCCTTCTAGTGTAGTTTTCAGTTATTGTATTGTTCATCTCTGTTTGTTTGTTCTTTAATTCTTCTAGGTCTTTGTTAAGCATTTCTTGCATCTTCTCGATCTTTGCCTCCATTGTTTTTCCGAGGTCGTGGATAATCTTCACTATCATTATGAATTTTTTTCTGGAAGGTTGCCTGTCTCCACTTCATTTAGTTGTTTTTCTGGGGTTTTATCTTGTTCCTTCATCTGGTACATAGCCCTCTGCCTTTTCATCTTGTCTCCCTTTCTGTGAATGTGGTTTTTGTTCCACAGGCTGCAGGATTGTAGTTCTTCTTGATTCTGCTGTCTGTCCTCTGGTGGTTGAGGCTCTCTACGAGGCTTGGGCAGGTTTTCTGATGGGAGTGACTGGTGGTGGCTAAAGCTGTGTGTTGCTCTGGTGAGCAGAGCTCAGTAAAATTTTAATCCTCTTGACTGCTGATGAGTGGGTCTGGGTTCCCTCCCTGTTGGTTGTTTGGCCTGAGGTGACCCAACACTGGAGCCTACCTGGGCTCTTTCGTGGGGCTAATGGCAGACTCTGGGAGTGCTCCCACCAAGGAGTACTTCTCAGAACTTCTGTTCCAGTGTCCTTGTCCCCATGGTGAGCCACAGCCACCCCCCACCTCTGCAGGAGACCCTCCAACACTAGCAGGTAGGTCTGGTTCAGTCTCCTATGGGGTCACTGCTCCTTCCTATGAGTCCCAATGCGTACACTACTTTGTCTGTGCCCTCCAACAGTAGAGTCTCTGTTTCTCCCAGTTCTGTTGAAGTCCTGCAATCAAATCCCGCTAGCCTTCAAAGTCTGATTCTCTAGGAATTCCTCCTCCCGTTGTCGGACCCCCAGGTTGGGAAGACTGATGTGGGGCTTAGAACCTGCACTCCAGTGGGTGGACTTCTGTAGTTAAGTTTTCTCCAGTTTGTGAGTCAACCACCCAGCAGTTATGAGGTTTGATTTCACTGTGGTTGTGCCCCTCCTACCGTCTTATTGTGGCTTCTCCTTTGTCTTTGGATGTGGGGTATCTTTTTTGGTGAATTCCAGCGTCTTCCTGTTGATGATTGTTCAGCAGTTAGTTGTGATTCCAGTGCTCTCACAAGACGGAGTGAGAGCACGTCCTTCTACTCCGTCATCTTGAACCAAATCCCCTATATCGTATTTTAGATTCTACATATAAGTGATATCATATGGTGTTTGTCTTTTTCTTTCTGACTTACTTCGCTTACTATGATAATCTGTGTCCATCCATGTAGCTGCAAATGGCATTATTTCATTCTTTATGGCAAAATAATATTCCATTGTATACATGTCGCAATGGAACATTACTTGGAATATTCCAAGTAATTCCAATAATACTTGGAATGGAATACCACATCATCTTTATCTATTCATCTGTTGATGGACATTTAGGTTGCTTTCATATCTTCACTATCATAAATAGTGGTGCTATGAACTTTGGGGTGCATATATTTTTGAAACATTTTTTTGGAGATTTGCCCAGCAGTGGAATTGGTAAGTCATATGGCAGTTCTATTTTTAATTTTTTGAGAAACGTCCATAGTGCTTTTTGTTGTTACTGCACCAATTTACATTCCCACCCACAAAGTATGAAGGTTTCCTTTTCTCCACATCCTCTTCAACATTTGTTATTTGTATACTTTGTGATGATATACCTGGCAGTTTTGATGTGAAAGGAAACCAAGAAATGGGACAGTAGCTGGCGGTGGGGAATGATGTGGGCTCATGGAGATTTTTTTTTACAGTTTAAGCATGTATTTGTGATTCTGGAATCGTCCAGTCTAGAAGGGCATCTTCATGATTCAGAGAGAGAAGGAACAATTAGAGTGAAGTTCCATGTATGCAACAAGGAATTAGATCCAGGACACAGAGGGAAGAACTTGCTTTTGTCTGGATCAGGGTGTCCACCGTGAAGCGTAGGCAGAGGAGGGTGCAGGTGTGGGTGTTCTGCGTATACACTTTGTCCCAGATCCTTGCATTTTCTCAGTAAATTATTTGAGAGGGTCATCATCTCCTCATTGGAAAGAGTGGGATGAGGGGGGCGACTGGAAGCTGAGTTGAGAATGCAGAGCAGGGTTGGGCCTGATTGACGTTTATAGTCAAGATAGTAAAGTGAGAACAGGCAGCGTGTGTGTCTTTCTTCTGTGGTGTTGAGGTGCTCAGGTGCAGGCGGAGGGAAGGGTGGGCCAGGCTGGAGTGTGTGTGAGTTTCCAGGCTGACGTGACAGAGGGAGAGGGAAGTGGGGGCCTGGTTGTGGTGTGGTGGTGGAGCCTGGGATCGACCGGCATGGGTGGCAGTAACCATGTAACCGTGACTAATTCAAGGCCCATGTGGAGGATGAAGGTTTAATGGAGATTCTAGAGGCAGAGCCAAAAGAGTCGTGTTGGGGATTAGATGTCCACACACTGGTTCACTGGTGACCTGCTCTGGGCCAGGCCTCCCTTGAGGTACTGGGTGAAAGTGGTGAACAGACACCAGCATCTGCTGAAATGGAGCTGATACTCCATGTCCTGCTTGGCCCACGGGCTCGCAGGAGCTCAGGGCCCAGCTCTGGAGGCTGAAGGGAATAATGGGACAGGGTGGTAGGTGCTGTTTTAGGGAGGGTGGGGGAAGTGACAGTTGAGAAGAGATGTGAGTGAGTGAGAAAGTGTTGGTCATGCAAGTCCCGGGGCAGAGTGCTCTGGTGCGGGAGCGCCGGGTGGTGCCCAGGGAGCTGCAAGAGGCAGCGGGAGGTGGGACTTGTGTCACAGCCTCAGCCCGAGGGGGACAGGGAGCCCTGAGGGCTGAGTGAACTTGGACGCGGGCCTGGCGCAGGCGGCCCAGCCGGGGGATGGACGGGCCGGGTCCTGCGGGGTGAAGGCAGGACTCACGGTCACGGGTGAGTTACCTCCATGAGCGTCGGTGACGATGATGATGGGGCCGAGGGGAGACCAGGGTGTTGAGTGAGGAGGTGGAGGGCTTAGTGAGGGATGGAAGGGCCAGAAGGAGTGGACGCTGCAGGAATAGGGCCGGCAGGAGTGTCAAGGGCGCTGAGTGTTTGGAGGAGTCACATCGTTTGAAAGTTTTTGTGGAATCAAGAAGTCACCCCCACTCCCTGTCCCTAAGCGTGTGGGATTGGACGTGACATATTCATCCCAGAGGCCTGTGAGAGGAAGGCCTGGGGCATCCGGGCTGTTGTGAAGGCAGGGAGGTGAGGGCAGGGCTCCCAGCCCAGGGCGAGTTTGCCACCAGGGGGACACTCAGGGCTGTTAGAGCTGGAAGTGCTGCCCAGGGGGAGGTGCTTTGGTGAAGGATGTTCGCCCTCAGGGCACGAAGCTCTGAGGCTGTGCTTCCACGCTGCTCCCCTACCACTGCTCATAAGGTTTTGGCTTGATGAACACATACACGTTCATTCACTCTGGGACACACACACGCGAGATCCTGTCTCCCTGTTTTACGTCGTATACAAGATTGAGTTGTAGGAAAGAACTATTTAGCTTTCTGGCCATTTGCAGAGCTACTGTAAGATGGTCTGCATAAGATGGGTTTACTGTAATGACAATCACTTGAGAACTGAGGGATGTGGTTTCCTAGGTGTGTGGGTCCAGTTAGGTGCAGGCAAACTTAAGTTATGTAGGAAAAGGAGTTCAGTTTCCCCTCAGGAAATGTCCTGGGAGACCTGCAAATGCTCTCTAGTGACCCACAGGAACGGAGAAAACAGAGAGCCTCTTTTGCCCTGCTTTGTCATTCTACGTATGAGAGGTAGATTTTGAATTTAGTTTTATTTTACAAACAAACATAGGAAGAGGCACTAAAATTGCATGGAAACCATCCGGCAGAACTGAACATGTATACGTTTGAAATTTAGATGTGACTGATGTGTAGAGTGAGGGCTGGCCCTGCACAACCCCAAGCTGAGAATGCTTTTTACATTTTTAAAAGTTGTTCAGGGCTTCCCTGGTGGCGCGGTGGTTGAGAGTCTGCCTGCTGATGCAGGGGATACGGGTTCGTGCCCCGGTCCAGGAAGATCCCACATGCCGCGAAGCGGCTGGGCCCGTGAGCCATGGCCGCTGAGCCTGCCTGTCCGGAGCCTGTGCTCCGCAACGGGAGAGGCCACAACAATGAGAGGCCCACGTACAGCAAAAAAAAAAAAAAAAAGTTGTTCAAAACCAAGCCAAACCAAGGAAGAATGTGTAGCAGAGAGCTTAGTTGGCCCTTAAAGCCTAAAATATTTTCTATTTGGTCCTTTGCAGTGAAAGTTTGCTGACCCCTGGTCTAGACCAATATTTCATTTTCAGTTCTGACCATGATGTGAATGAGTCTTTGTCACAGAATCATAGCACTGTATTCATTCAGAATTCCTGAAAGTGTTCATTGGTTCTTCTGTGCTAGTGGACAGGTCTGCAGGATGTATGCTGGCTGTCAGAGAGTTCGTGTTATAGTGAGGGGGGTAGACATTAAACAAATAATTAACTAAAGTAATTAATGACAAAGAGGAGCTCTGAAGGGAGCCGGGAGAGTGCAGAAGGGGGTCACTGGGAGCTTTTCTGGATACGGGACTTTACTCTAAATTTGAAGACTGAACCTGCTGATGGAGGGAGGGCCGGAGCAGCGGGAACTGAGTGACCCTGGAGACTTCCTGTTCCCTCCACAGTAGGTGATTAGTGCAGAAGCCAGCCAAACCGCTCTCTGGATAGTGAGTTGAGAGTCAGAGGGACGAGGGGCTGGCCTGCGGCTCTCGGCTCTGGGTGACCAGTGAGAGCAGACGCCGGGTTACCCCCTCATCGCTCTGCTCTCCCCGCGGCCGGGACTCAGAGCCACGGGACCAGGTGGGCCTGGGCCGCAGCCAACGCTCTCATCTCCATGTGCCTCTCTTCTCTTGTCTCTCTTTGGGAAGTAATAGAAATCCTCAAGTGTAGACCTACCCTAGAGTGATGTTTCTGAGGCTCATATGAGAAGATGTTGAGTTTCTGTCACTCTCCTCTTCAGGGAGGCATTTTCTGTGGGCCAGCCCTGTCCCCTTCCAGTGGCTGGTGCCTGCCTCCCTGCCCACCCCGTTCCTGCCCCCCGACAGCCACCCCTCAGACTGTGAGGCAGCCACTGACATTTCTTAGCCCAAATGGTGACTACTGGCTGCCTCCTCAGAGAGCCACCGGCCAGTTGACAAAGAGTGGAAGGAGGATTTCCAGTGAAACCCAAAAGGCTGGGTCTTCTTCAGATGGAAGAGGATGTAGGTCCCATCACGTGTCCCATTCTCTTTGGAGGCGGGGAGGTATTGTGGGGATGGGAGAGCGACCCAGATCTGTCCTTTCCCGTGTGGTACCCAGGCCCACCTGCAGAGTATTCCCTGTGCACAGCAAAGCCTTGGCAACAGTGCTACCCCAGCTGTGTTTGTCGGCCCCTCCTCCGGGATTCTGAGCCAGGGGACCCGCCAGTGCACCTGCTTAACGACCGTGTCTCCCCTGCAGGGCGAACTCTGCTGGAGAAGCTGTTCAACCAGCAGGAGAACGGGCCTCCAGAAGAAGCAGAGAAGTTCTGCTCGCGGATCATAGCCATGGGTCTCCTTCTTCCTTTCGGTGACTGCTTCAGGGAGCCGTGTGGTCAGGATGCCCAGGCCAGCTCAGCTCCGTTTGATGTAAGTAGGAGAATTCACAGAACTCAATGGCTGTGAAGCAGATTGCAGTGGCAGCAGCAGCTCTGGTGTGTGTCTACCTATCACCCTGTAATTTAAAGACCCGCATGGGATGCAGGCCTTCCTGCCCCTGCCACTCAACAGCTTAGCACATCTGTTTCCTTTATGACTAGGGTATTCTTAAGTATACTTGCCAAACCTCCTTTTCTTAACAGATGGCCACTCTTGGCAGTTTTCTAGCCTGCTTTAACCAGTGATGGTTTTTAAGTGGCTCTGAGTCGGTATTTCTGACTTAGCTGGTCATGTACATACCTTCAGAAGCAGCTCTGAGGGCAGGGGCTTTGTTCCCAGAAGGCAGCAGGTTTATGCGGGCTTTGGAGCACTATTCCTGTGAGTTCATGGCTCATCCAGGTACTAACTGTTGACACGAAGCAGCACTGTCTGCTTCCTCCCCAGCTCCCACTCACCAAGAGGGTTAATACTTCAGAACAGTCATTCTCAAGCTGTTTGATAACTCATAACAAATAACAGCACAGCTGGGTTGTTGCTTCCAGACCAGAGTATTGCTCATCTTTCTCATGTATGTGGTACGTGTGCGACCCTGGGGGTTGTAATGAGCAGACTTTTTCATGAGGAAAGTGGAGTCTGCTTGGCTCCCTGTGTGGAGCTCGGAGTGTATGAGGCAGGGTACAGGTCTCATCCTTGTAGGTTGGTTACATCTGTGCCCTGCTTCTGACCGCACTCCTTCTCCTCTCTGTGTGCGCGACTGAAAGAGGGGTTTGAAGATGATGGAAATGAGCCCTGGCTGAGATCAAGAAGTGGTAGTAAATAACAAAACGTCCATATGCGCCTGTTTTTCTTCTTCCTGTTCTTTACCCATCACAACTGTGGTCTCCTTTCAGTATTAGGAAAATAAACCACATAAAATATTATGAGATCTTCCTGATACTTCTCATGTGGAAGAAGATTCCCTGGGATGTACTGTGACTTGTGAAGCTTCCTTTTTAAGATCAACTGATCTATCTATCTATCTGTCTATCTATCTGTCATCTATCCATCCATCTATCAGTCGTCTATCTGTCTGTCCATCTATCCATTCATGACATTGCAGCTAACCACTGCTCGGTAGATCTTTTTCTTCTATGAGAAAAATTGGATAATTAAATTTTCCCTCCCTTTTCCTTTTTGAAAGGTGTGTTATTACAGGTACAGAACCTGGGGACAGTTGTGAGCTAAGAGCTTTATTGAGCTGCGTTCTAGGAGATATATCAGTTTGCAACTAGGAATTAGAAGAATTATGGGACAGACAGAGGCAAACACTAGCTGTGCCTCACACTTGCTTTTGGATTAAAACTATTCCCAAGTTGACTGCATTTTCTTCCCTTAAAGCTCAGAAATAAAGTCTTATCAGTCAATAAATGTGGAATTGGAGTAAACTGAAAAGAATAGAATAACCCTTTTCCTCCTTTTTAAAAAAATTACTGAACTAGCTGTTTCTTACCTCCTACTTCCTCCATTCTTGTGTTAGAGAGACTAGTAACCCCTCCCGGCCTTGTCATTTTGGGGGGCAGCCGGCTATGGCATAGAGAGTGACAAGCAAAATGAATGCAGTCCCTTAATATGGTATGAAATAATTCTCTCGGAGTGGGGAATTTCTTTTGCAAGTTTGTGCGGTTGCATTTTCTCACTTTATTCATTGGCTCTGTGCTACCTTTCTACTTTCATGCCAAACCTAACACAAAACAAATAGGAGACATTCTTCCAGATACTTAAATGGCAGTTCAACAGCAGAAATGTGCATTTATTGTATGCATAATTGAGGATTTTCTGCAAAGCTCAGAAGAGCTAACAGTACAGGGAGTTATGCAAACTGAGGCATTAGTGAGGGAAGGGGGAGGAGTGCACTTTGTGTAGGGAGAGCAGTTTCTGATAATTAGCCTCTCTGCTGGTTGCCAGAAAGTTGCTGCTAGGATTTTTCACCAACAGTTCACTTGAGGACAGTTGCCCTTTGAGACACAACAGGAATAAGCTCATGACAGGTCCTCTTCCCACCCCTAATTTTGCTCCCTTCCCTGAGAGCATCACCCTTTATCTCCGTCCACACGGAATTAGAGCCCCAGAGTTTGATGTGGAGATCTTTTTCATGCAGTTTATGGATTGGCCTACTTCAGTCAACCCTCTTGATTCAGTTCCATGTTATTTTATACATTTTTAGGGCCTAACATTTTGCTTTAGAGATGCTATAGAAAATGTGAAAGAATTTCACATTTTCTCTCACATTTTAACTTGGTTGAAACTTCAAGAATACTGAAAAGCAAATAGTTTTGAGTGATAATGTTCATTCATTCATTCACAAATGTTTACTGACTGCACCCTCTATGCCAGGCAGTGTTCTAGGCTCCAGAGATGTATTAGTGAGCAAGAGAACTAAGATTCCTGTTCTCCGTATTTACATCCTGTTCACAGTGGAGCTAGACGGAGAAAACACAAACATGTAGTGGAGGTAATGGACTTACATCAGATTCTGATAAGTGCTGTGAAGGAAGTGAACCTGTGGAATATGGTCAGTGAAGGGGGGGTGGGGAGAGTTTAGAAGGAAGCCCCGCATGTAATGTCAGGAGCCCTGAGGGGAGGTCAGAGGGAAGGTCCCCCCAGGAGCCCAGAGGCAAGTGCAAGTGCCCCCGGGGTAGCGCAGACACGGCCTGAGGACAGAAAGGAATACAGAGCCAGGACGTTCAGGGTCTTGAAAGCCATGGAAGGATAATGCGTTTTTTTAAGTGGGAGCTTTTAGAGGGTTGTGCAGGGGAAGAGCGTGTTTGTTTCGTGCTGCGCATGGCTTATGGGACCTGGCCTTGGGTGCTGTTCCAGGGGCTGAAGCAGGAGCTGGAACAGCAGGGGGGCTGCCGCAGGAGCCGAGCGAGAGCCAGTGGAGGAGACAGAGGGGGCGGTGGGTGTGGGAGGGGTCCTGCCCTGCTGGTGGAGCTAATGGGACCTCCGGGGCTTAGACGAGGGGGGCGATGGAAAAGGGAATCAAAGATGCTGGTGCTGGTCAAAGGTGCTGGTCTTAAGTGTCTGGTGGGTGTTTGCGCCGTTTACTGAGGCCGAGAAGACAGGCCAGTTTTAGGAGGAAAGTATTGTAAGGACAGAACCGGTGTTCCTTATGTACTTTTCTTGAATAAAATTCTGTTTATTTAGAAAACTAATAACCTAGCATATCACCTGATGAACAATAGGTTTTGCTTTCTGCTGAGTGGAACGTCATTGACTTAAGGCCGTGACACTTAACCTTTCTTCAGCCACTGAAAAGGGCTGACAGCCCTTTTCATAGTCACATTTTCTCAAATCAGAAAGAAAGATTGAGCTCCTTTAATAGCCAGTAGCATTGCCATTATCCTCACCTTTGCTTTTTGCTTTGTTTGTTTCTTTGTGTTTTATATCTCAAATAAAACTCTAATCTAGAGCAATTCTGAAGATAGCAAGGGAAAATACAGGAATAATCCTCCTGCCTGCAGCTTGGTAACATGTGTTGTTGAGTTGTGGATTGTGTTCTCTGTGGTCTGAGGAAAGACTTTCTTCTTTTGGAACCTGTTTTACTCATCTGTCAGGTGTGAGGGAAACTCTCTCTTGAAATATTTAGCATGGTTTCTAAATCCTTAGAAATAGCAAAGCATTCACTATTGTGACACACCACATACTTGAAGTTTTGGGCCACTGCCCTGCTACCTGTGGGCAAGGCATCTCAGCCTGCTGCCCACCACGGACCCTGGCTCATTGCCCCTTAGGTGTGGACGGAGGTCATTTTGCCAGAGTACGTTCAGGATATGGCCCCTTAAGACTCCTTCTCCTTAGAATGCCTTTATTCAAATTGAGACCCTTTTTCTGGGTCATATTCATCAGCAGCTGTTTTCAGCAAACCACAATTATCTTACGTAATTGTTGATTATCCATTAGCAAGCTCTTCTAGGATTTCTCCAGTCATAACTATGTCAGGTATCACATAATCTCTTTACATGACAAAAAATAAAGCAAGTATACATGGCCCAAGGATTTTGGCAGGATTATATGGTTTTATCTACCTAATCCTTTAAAACAGATCTTAAACGTCTTTCTAGTAGAATATTTTTGGATGGGCTGTTTTGGGTTTGGCAGATCTGCTGATTTTGGTAAATATGTAGTGATCCCCATGTTTTCCGCATGGGTGGAAGCCTTTGGTGTGTGTATACGGACATAGGTTTGGAGGAGTATATTCTTGAGGCTAGAATTACAGAGAAGGGAGACGTGAAAATCCAGGCCAGAAAGGAATAAGAGAAACGTGATCTTGAACCTGTTGAAAAATGTCATAAATCAACACCAAGATCAGCCACTTCCAGAAACCGAATGAAATGCAATCTCCTCACTGTCATCTGTAGCCAAAATGGAGACTTCAGTGACAAACAGAAATGATCATTTGTATTTAAGTTCTTTTTTTTTTTCAGAGCAAGAAGAATACTTAGATGCTGTTTAGTCAAACCCACACGAATATTTTCCTGAGAAGCAATAAAAGCTATGACAATGTCTTTTAACTCTGAGAGAGCATGTGTGTATATAAAGCTGTATTTTTACTTTTGAAACATTACATACAGTATTAACTCTCAGAAGTTGCTTCATTTGAAATGTGGTATTAAAATTATACTTAATTTTTAGCCCAGCTTTTAAAATTATTTTAGCTGAAATATTTATTTTCCCTGCAGACTTCTCTCTAATGTCAGCATAGAAGTCAGTAGTAAAATGGAAGATTTTATTTTCTGAATTCATTTAGTAGCCATGTTTTATATCTGTTCCGTTACCTAGGTGATCACTGCATAATCCATTATAAGCAGGGTGACAAGAGTAGATTGAATCTGTAATGCTTTCTCAGTTTTACTCACACAGTTTTTTTTTTTTTTTTCTTTTTTTAATTTGAAGGACTTAGAAATGTCTAAAGCACCACCTTCCCATGGTGACGAGAGCAGAAGGGCTGGGAGACCAGCAGTGGCCCTGCCCCTCGCCTGCTGCTCACTTTCAGTCCCTCCCCGTGTGGTGCCCCCACCCTTGTTTAGCTGGTGTTGATTTCTGGTGTTTTAGCCTTGCTGATGCAGTTATCCACATTACTGTCACTTTCTGGGTGTCCCTATTCCTCCCGGCGTGGTTCCCGTTGCTGTCCTAGTTCCCTGTGGTCATTGGCTTTGAACATGAAACAGTAAGCTTTCTGATGTGTCGTCGTTCCGCCAACACCGGGTTCTGTCTCCGGCCACCCCGCCTGTTGTTAGCTCCTCTGCTGACCCCTCCAGCTGGTCCACGCCGGGACTGTGCCAGCTTCCAGCAGGTGCACTTTCATCCTTAGGGCATATTTTTATGGTTACTGTCTTATCTGTAAGTTTATTCTAAAAGTTGAAGAAGATATGCATACTCTAAATATTGCCCAGACGAGGCAGTTCTGTGTTCTGATTTCATTTCCTTCTCAACATCCCAATATCACAGTACCTAGGACACTCAAACCAGGATGTTCCTGGGGTCAAGTTCAAACGGATTCTGTTATTTCAGTAAACAGTCACTTGCTCAGAAGTATCCCATATTTAGTTTAGTTTTCATTTGTTTTATCCCTTTCTTATACAGGGAGCCTCCATCCAGTGCAACAAAATTTTTTATTGTCTTTTTTCTTCTTCTCTGTTCTTTCTTTTTCTTTTCTTTTCCTTTTGTTTTTCTTTCCTTCCTTTTCTTTTCTTTCCTATTGGGAGAAGACACATGTAACTTTCTTTGCTTTTTTCTTCTCTGTTCTCAGTATCTTGGAGTTTTTACTTCATTCTTACTGTTTAATGACATTCTTTTGTTACCGAGCCCAAGCTCCTTCTGCACTGCGAACGACAGATCAGTACTTTGGGAGATGAGCTGCTGGATCAAGGAATAACGACTTTAATCTCAAAGCTAGCCCAACGAGAAATTGGCAGATCAGCGCCTCAGAAAGCCATCTTCCCTCCTTCCGATTGGGGCTCCTTTTATACAGAATGGGGAGGGGCCCACTGTGGGGCAGCCAATGGCTGAGCGGGCCCGCTGTTACCCGGAGTAGGAAGGTGCGATGCCAGCCAGCGCCCGGGGTTGAAGAAGTACTGGCTGTCCCAGCAACGTCGTCCTCCAGCTCTTGGTGGAACTAGGCACACAAGCGGGGAGACCGCAGTGGCCACGTGGAGGGGGCTGTTGCCCGTTACTGGGATCGCTGTCTGAGGCGCTGGCACCTAGGTCTCAGCCCGGCACTGGCTTCACCAGTCAGTTCGTGACCGCTGAGGTGGCCCGGGAGCTAGTGTCCCCGGAGTGGAACTCCCTCCTGCCTGCTTGCACAGTGGGTGGGCGCAGGCGCGGGGCTAGGCTGATAGGCTAGGCCATGCCCGAGCATGCAGAAGTGCGGTGGAGGGGCCCCTGCGCCAACCACCCGGCCAGCGCCAGGGAAGGAGGAGGGAAGGGCCCATCACGCTTGGGGTTCGGGCTGGGGAGGTCGCTATGACACTTTGAATTCTCCTTAAGACGCAGTAGTCTTAAGCAGTATGTGGTCTGAATGTGTGTGTGTCCCACATTCACATCCAGGGATACTTAATGTGATGGTGTTAGGGTGGGGCCTTTGGGAGGTGCTGAGGTCATTAGGTGTAGCCCCAATGATGGGTTAGCATCTTATGAATGAGACCCCGTCACCCCTTGCACCGTGTGAGGACTCAGGGAGAAGGAACCAGATGTGACGCAGGAAGATGCCGTGGCCCGAATATGCTGGCACCTTGATCTTGGACTTCTAGTCTCTAGAGCTGTGTAAAAGAAAGGTCTGTTGTTCTAAGGCACCCAAAGTGTGGTTTTGTTAAAGCAGCCCCGAATGATCTACGATAACTGCGGATTTCCTCTTCTAATTTATTTATTTGTTTATTGAGGTATAGTTGATGTATAGAATTATATAAATTTCAGGTGTAACAACATAGTGATTCACATTTTTTTTTTTTTTTTTTTGCCATATGCGGGCCTCACTGCTGTGGCCTCTCCCGTTGCAGAGCACAGGCTCTGGACGCGCAGGCTCAGCGGCCATGGCTTACGGGCCCAGCCGCTCCGCGGCATGTGGGATCCTCCCGGACCGGGGCACGAACCTGTGTCCCCTGCATCAGCAGGCGGACTCTCAACCACTGCGCCACCCGGGAAGCCCAGATTCACAATTTTTTAAGGTTATATTCCATCTATAGTTATTATAAAATATAGGCAATATTCCCTGTGTGGTACCATGTATCTTTATTTTAGATATACCATGTATATCTAAATATATAAATATAAAGATATACCATGTATCTTATTTATATATAAGGATATACCATGTATCTTATATATATATATAAATTTTTATATATTTTTATAAATTTATATATATTTTATTTATATATAAAGATATACCATGTATCTTATTTATTTTATACATAGATCCTCTTTCAATTTAGATCAGGGTCTTGATATGCAGTTATGATTTACATTTCTTTTCTTTCACCTCCTCCCCTTTCTCTTGCCCCGCCCACCCCTAACTACAAGGGCCACACACATTAAAAGAAAGCCTCTATTCTCAACTGACTTACATCGACTTAAATAAGACGTGAAAACAAATTATTGGAGTTTAGTGGTTGAAATGGGCTCTAGTCAGGCTGTCCTGGATTTGAGCCCTGGATTTTCCACTTTACTGTGCAAACTAAGGAAAATGGCTTAATTTCTCAGTTTGTCACTTCTGTAAAATGAGGAGTGATATAGTAGTTTCTGCGTAAGAAGAAAGCATGAACACAAGTAAAACTTTTTGTATAGTATGGGGTGTACAGTGAGTGTTGGATGTGTGCAGTGTTATTGTATTTGGGGTCCCAGTGGAGACATGCACAGTAGGGGGAGCAAAAAGGGAGGGTTGACTGAGTCCCCTTGTAGTTCGGGAGGTAGTACTTGGGAAGGGCCTGAGGGTCCACGAGGAGTTGACTGCGGGGACCGGCTACAAAAGGAATGTTTGTGCTCGCCATGGAGATGCAAGTGACCATGGAGTACAAGTGGTTCTGGATTGTAAACTGGGAGACTGAAGGATGGAAAGGAGGCCAGACGTGTAAACAAGGACATTTATGTCATCCTGGTGATGCTTTTAAATAATTTTGTGTAGTTAAACCATAAACAGATTGGCATTTATAGAAGAAAAATTATTTTGGTGGCAGAATGGAGAATGGATTGAAGAAATTTAAAATTAGGGTCTGGGTGGTGGGTAAAAGTGACTAAACTGAAACAGGGGCAGTGGGGAAGGAAAGAGACAGATGTGGGGAATATTCAGGATTTACCATTGTCAGGACTTGATGTTTGATTGGATGCCTTCCTTGGTTTCTGATTCACACCTGTGGGTGGAGGGTGATTCTCAGAATGTGAAAGCGAGAACAAGTTTCAGGCAAGACGGTCATTTTCGTTTGGACATCTAGAATTCACGACTCCTTGGGACATTGTGGTGACAATTCTGGAGGACGGAGGAACTGGGGTTACTAGCATAGGCCATGAGTTATGTGCTAAAAAGGTAAGTGAATAAACCTCGTAAGTCAAGATACAGTGGAGAGAAGTACATTGGGGTAAAATTCTTACGGACAGTGAAGAGCAGGTGTAGAGAGACTAGAGGGAATGGATTCGCGGGAGGCTTGGCTGGAGGAGATCCTTTAAGACCTGAGGGGCGGAGCTGGTCTCCTGATTCTGAAGTCCAGCCTGTGGAGTGATTAGACCTGAGGGGCTCAGGGGTTGGCTGAGGCTTGATGCCTCCCAGGATGGTGGAGGACGTTCTGAGAAGCAGCTGTGGGGTTGTGGGACAGGGAGAGGAAGGCGGGGCCATGAGAGGAAGGCGGGGCCTTGAGAGGTAGGTGGATCTGTGGGAGAAGGCGGGGCATCAAGAGGTAGGTGGGGCCTTGAGAGTTGGGAGGGGCCAAGGAGGCAGGCCAGGGTCCCCGCTGAGGGGGTCGATGATGACACTGCTAGGTGAATGGGGCTTCAGAGGTGGAGAGGAGTTTGCACAGGGTGGGCCTGGAACATTCTCTAGATGATTCTGGAGGCCTAGGTTGTGCGGCCACCTTGTATGAGAGGAATCAGGAAAGTCACCTTTCAGCTCAGCTGTCACTTGCTGGGCTTTCACATCCACCTTGTCAGTTACCGTCTTGGGTCTTCAGTCCCAGCTCTTCGCTCCAGCCTGTGGTTCTCAGTTCAGGGCCACGGTCCTTTCAGCGTGGGATTGGCAATGTCTGAGGATATTTGGTCGCTACAATGGGGGAGGGGTGCAGCTGGCATCTAATGGTGGAGGTCAGGGATGCTGCCCAGCACTTTACAGGACCCCTCCCCCAACAGAGAGTGTCCAGTACAATGCCAGCAGTTGAGAAACCATGTGATGACATTTGACCGTATCATATTCCTACGTAAAGCCTTTTTAGTTCTTTTTCTGTCCGAATGAAGCCCAGATTCCTTGGACCTCCATGACCTGCCTGCTTCTCCAGCTCGTGACCCACCTCCCTTTCTTTCTCCAAACCCTGTCCTTCACCTCCCGAAGTGCTTCTCAGTTTCCCCGATTGTCCATGGAGCTGGATGAGAGCTCCTGCTTCTGCTCCTGAACTGTTACTTCCTAGTTTAGTTCACTCTCTGTCAGAGAATGCTCTTCAGAGTTAGATGTCACTCCTCAGACACCTTCCTTTACCACCAAAGTCTGTATTTTCTGTCTCAAAGGACCTTACATGTGTCATAATAGGCTACACACTCTGCATGCCCCAATGCACATTAAATCTTCCGTGGAGGTGTCTTCGTGATGGTGCAGTACTGCATCCCTGTGCTTACTGTGGAAACACAGATGTACAGTGAACGCAGGGATCTGACGTCCCCAGAGGGGTCAGAGCAGACTCTAGTCCCAGACTGTGGATTCTGGTCCATCTCCTCCACTTACTGAAGAGGTTGGGACAGGTACCCAAGGTTATAGGCTAAAAATTTTCGTGTATAATAATAGTACCTACCTCTGGGGACAATCTTGAAGATTAAATGAGATTAACTGATAAAGCATTTACCGTAGCACCTGGCATGTATTAAGTGCCCAGTAAATACTAGTGTTCACTATTTTTATTTTATTTCAAGTTTCTATCACAAACTCAGCAGAGCTGTTCAGTAAATATACTTTGATTTCACGAGGCTGGAGGGAAAGCCACGGTGACTGAGGAAGGGAAGACCTGCAAGATCTATTTTTTTTTTTTTTTGCGGTACGCGGGCCTCTCACTGCTGTGGCCTCTCCCGCTGCGGAGCACAGGCTCCGGACGCGCAGGCTCAGCGGCCATGGCTCACGGGCCCAGCCGCTCCGCAGCATGTGGGATCCTCCTGGATTGGGGCTCAAACTTGACCGCGTCCCTTGCATCGGCAGGCGGACTACTCAACCACTGCGCTACCAGGGCCTGCAAGATCTATTAAGTAGATTGTTTTGAATGATCAGGAGTTACTTATATTTCATAATCACGTGAACTTGGACAGAAAGAAGGTGGAGGATGGATGGAGTGTGGATTTGCTCAGGAATTGCTTGGCTTGGGAACCGACTCTCTATTGGATCTCTGCTTCCAGGATTTTTGTCATTCTTCTTTCTTAATCTACTTGCTACTCTTGATTTTACTGGTGTAATTCCCACCTTCTTCCCACAACCCTCCCTCCCCACATCTTTCTGGAGAGAGTAGGAAAAGCTGTGGGTCAGATACCTGCCAGTTTGTGAAGGTGAAGCCATCACGCCCACTTAGTGGTGTGTTCATGGCCACTTCATAGTGACCAAATGCTTCCCTGGGAAAGTGTCACATGCAAATATTGGCACATCACTTACTTACTTGTAGTGTCAACCTAAATAAAGGATGTAAGCTGAGGCAAGCTCAAATGACCAGAAATTGAGTTTATTGGGGAAATAGCAGAGGACTTGCAATTCAGGAAGTCAGTTGAGGGTTCAGGGCAGCTCTGTTTATGGGCAAGGAGTGAAAAGATGGGGCATCCAGCCAGAGTCCAGGCAGTGAGTTCATTGGCTTGAAGATGGGGAGGGACTCTTGGCTGGTGTTCACTGGTCAGGAGACAGGTTTCCGTCTTCTGTAAACCAGGCACTTAGGGGAAATCAGTCTCTTGGTTCCTCAGTTTGTTTCCTGGGGGTGCATGCGTGAGAGTCTCCATCCCCTCCTCCAGTTCCATTTCAGGCTGAAATCCTCTCGTGGTCACTTCCGCTTGCTCTGTTGTGTGTGTGTCCAGCATACTTTGTAGACAGTGTGGCCTGAATGAATGAAAGTACCGCTGTCTACAAGGATGTCTGCTTTACTCAGAATTCCTGAGACAGCGGGACCCAAGGGCTAGAGGTTGGTTTATACCCAACATTGTTCTTTTCTCTCAGAGACTCTACCACGTGGAATACACTTAATTTTCTTGGCTGGATAATTCTTGTAGGATAAAATTATTGAAGGGAACAGTCAATAAATATAAACAGGAAGAAATCTGCTTACTATTCTTAGTTTTCTTCAAGGGGGATTTCTTCATCCAATTTTAGTTTTAGTTAGAAAAAGATGATTTCCTAAATAATATAAGTGGATTGTGTCAAGAAGTTCTGCGTTAGTTTCTTTCTTTGCTGGCTGAACACTTGCATGGTTTTTAAATAGTTGTATTAGTAACCTTTCTTTAGCACAGGCTTGATTGTATTGTGGGTCAGATTACATCCCCTAGGATTGTAGTCATATGGTTCAGTGTGAAGGAGAAGGATTTTTTTCTCTGGACTCAATCATTTTATGATTGTATGTAGTAATCAGTATCCAACCTTTTATGCATATGAATTGAAGTAAATATATTTTGAGATTATTTTATTTTTTTGACCTGGTATGTGGTTTAGTAAATTTCTAACATGTGCTGCTTTCTGTGTATTTTATTTTAGAAGGCAAAAGAGCTGATTCCCCTACCACCTCCTCCCCCCATTATGCTCAATTCCAGAGTATTGTTGCGAAAGTAGGCATGGTTTGGTTGTTATTACCTCACCACAATGTTCTGAGCTTAGAGGAAATGCTGTCAGGACTTTTATGGATTTCAGGATAGTCCCCAGCCATGAAGGTCATTGACGTTCAGAAAAATCAAGTTTCAAAAACTGATTTGTGGGACTTCCCTGGTGGCGCAGTGGTTAAGAATCCGCCTGCCAATGCAGGGGACACAGGTTCGAGCCCTGGTCCGGGAAGATCCCACATGCCGCAGAGCAACTAAGCCTGTACGCTGTCTAGAGCGCTCTAGAGCCTGCAAGCCATAACTGCTGAACCGTGCACCACAACTACTGAAGCCTGTGTGCTCTAGAAGCCCGTGCTCTGCGACAAGAGCAGCCACAGCAATGAAAAGCCCACGCACCGCACTGAAGAGTAGCCCCTGCTCACTGCAACTAGAGAAAGCCCGCGTGCAGCAATTAAGATGTAACGCAGGGCTTCCCTGGTGGCGCAGTGGTTGAGAGTCCGCCTGCCGATGCAGGGGACGCGGGTTCGTGCCCCGGTCTGGGAGGATCCCACGTGCGCGCGGAGAAGCTGGGCCCGTGAGCCGCTGAGCCTGCGCGTCTGGAGCCTGTGCTCCGCGGTGGGAGAGGCCACAGCGGTGAGAAGCCCACGTACTGCAAAAAAACAACTGAAGATGAAAAATTAATAAAATTTTAAAAATATTTAAAAGTGTCTTAAAAATAATATTAAAAAAACCCCTCATTTGTGGCAGTTACACTTTTTAAGTTAATGACGTACTTTTTTCTCTGTGGTTTGTTTCTGCTCATTTAAGGGGCATGCTATTCTGGATGCCTGTTTTGCTTTCTCAAGTGGCGTTTTTTATCCCTCCTCTGGCAAACTGGGTGATGCAGAATTCATTTTGAGTTTATTAGATGGACTTTTATTAAAATGGGTGACTCAGCCCAACTTTTCTTTCGTGATTTTCTTGTCTTTCTCCTGGATGTGCACTGAATAGTAATGAGTTGTGTGGGTGTGACTCGCATTTTGGTGGACTCCTTCTCCCATCCCAAGATCCAGGAGGAGTGCAGAACTTGAAGGGCCCTTGGACCCAGAAGACACCAGCCAACCAGGAGCTTAGAGGGCTTTTCCTCCAGAGTTTTACTAGCCTTTGGAAATCTTAAAGATGATTTATTTCCTTTGTATTACTTTATTGTCTAGATGAGGGGTTGGCACAGTTTGTTAAAGTTGGCCAGAGGGAAGATATCTTAGGCTTTAGTAACTGTTTCACAGCGTCTGTCACAGTACCCAGCTCTGCTGTCATCCTGTGAGAGCCGCCGTGGAAAACGTGCAGTGAATAAGCGTGACTGTTATTTCCTAACAAGATTTCATTTTCAAATATGGGGAGCAGCTGCAGTTTGCTGGCCCCTGGTCTATACTTAGGTAAAATGTAAAATGTAAATGTATTGTGTCAGTGTGACTTTTCCCTCCGTCTCTAACCATGTGTGGTCACCAGCCAGTCACATAATAGTGACTTTTTTTTCATGAAAAATGCAGCTCCTCTCCCTGTGCTGTGTCGCTCACTGTCCCAAGGCCTGCCAGGTGGGCAGATGCAATGGCACAGTGTTTCGTGGGGACAGAAGACTTGAGTTCCGAGGGGTCATTGTGGCTGGACCACAGTGTCCAGTGTGAGGGGCGGGCATGGGGGGGGTCATCTGCAGAGAAGATTCTGGGTGGTACCCAGAGCCCTTGATGGAGGCTTCTGGAAGACAGGTTTAGGAATTGGAACTCAATCCCGGGAGCGGTGGGGAACCACTGGAGGGTTTTACGCAAAGGAGTGTTTTTTTTGTTTATTTATTTATTTTTTTACCATGCGGAACACTAAACTTTATTCACTTTATATATTTCACTGTTATAAAGTATTTACTTCTTGCTTTGACAAAAGAATGAAAAATACAGGAGCACTGAACAACTCCTCTTTAGGAGAAAAGGGTTATATATACAGCTGTGGGGAGTTATGGTTCCTCCTTGACATATGACGAAAAACAGTAATAAAATAGTGCTTCATTGATCAACAAAGGGCTAAGAGCTGCAAGCATTTATTCACACTCTACATCAGACCCAAGAAACCCATATCGTAACCTCTGGCACCTGTCACGAGGACCTGCTCAATCTTTAATTAGACTGACTGCTCCCTACCTGCAAGGCCAGACCACACAGAGTGCGGAGAACTTACACCCTCTTTCACTAAATTCAAATTCTGAGCAACCTGCTGTCATTAGGAAGTCAGAGACAGGCTCAGTTGCTCTTGGCTTTGCCTGGACTGACAGTTCCATGGAAGGCTTCTGGGCCACGTGTTAACTACACCCAGGCACACACAGGAGCCAGCTTCCTGAGCCACAACTTGCCCTTAGCCAGGGAACTGCTTCCAAAGGGTCAGGAGGGTCCCCAGGCCTCACCCCCACTGCCCACCACCATCCACCCTGATAGCAGTTAGCAGCTGTTAGCAGAGCCAGGCATGGCCCTTCCCGTGAGAGGGAGGGCAGGCACAAAATATGGATGCTGAAATCACAAAGCACAGACCTAAACTCAGCAGAGGAGTGTTTTAGAGACACCTTTCTGGGTGCTTGTGGAGTCTGGACCGAGGGGTGTTCTGTGGGCCTGACTTGGAGGCTGGAAGATTCTGAGGAAGATGAAGTGGGAATCCAGGGGAACGGAGGTGCTGCCTTTAGCTATGGACATGGTGCTGGGGATGAAGAAGGGGCAGTTCTGATGATACTGGTAGATTAGTGGTTCTCCCAATGAGAGCAAGCACTGAATCACCTGGAGGACTTGTGAGCGCAATTGCTGGGCCCACCCCAGAGATTCTGAGTCAGGAGGTCTGAGCTGGGTTTCCAGGTGATGCTGCTGCAGGTGGTCCGGGACCACACTCTGAGAAGCTCTGCCTTGGAAGGTCCAGATGACGAGCCTCAGGGATTTGGCTGATGGTATAAAGGTGAGGGAGAGGGCAGGAATAAGGAGGGTATGTGCCCAGATTTCCGGCTTGGGCGACAGGGGAGAGGGTGGTGCTCTTTACTGTGTGAAGTACAGGAGGAGCAGGTCGGGAGAACAGTTAGTTCAGTTTAGGTCTTACTGAATTTACGGATAAGCTCCTGAAAGATATGCAAAAGTAAGTGGTTATGTGTGTCTAGGGGTCAGGAGGCAGAGCCTAGGGGGAGAGAGATGGAGGAATCTTCATCTCGTAGATGATTCCCAAAGCTGTTATGCATTGAAAAGTGCCTGCAGGGTGAGAATCAAGCAGGGCCTTATGCACAGATGAACATTTATGCAACGGGCCGGGGGAAAACTGCACGGGGCAGGTAAAGAGCAGTCAGAGGTGGGGCAGAAAAAAAGATTAAAAAAACAGATTGAGTATTAAGTGATATAAAATGTTGCTAAGAGGTCAAGGAAGGGCAAGACTGAAATGTAGTCATTGAATTTGCCAAAGTTATCATCAATAACCTTTCAGATGTAGAGAGCAGTCTGGGTGGTGTCCAGGGGCCGCTGGCCTGGTCTCTGCAGGCTGAGGCTGGACGGAGGGTCTGGATGAGCTGGGGAGATGGGAGGGGTCAGCGCAGGTGTGTGATGAGAGCCAGCGGCTTTGTGTCAGGTGGGTTAGGAGTGGGGAAGGGGAAGTACCTTTTTAAAACAAAGTTTGGGAGTGTTTAGAGCCTGTGCAGATGCTGATGGGAGGGATCCGATAGAGAAGGAGAACTGATAGTCCTGGAAAGCAGAGGGAGGGCATGCGTAGCTTAGGTGGCGGCTGGCCTGGGACACGGACAGGAACACCTGTGTGTGAAAACAGCCGTGGGAAGGGGGATGCAGTGCAGGTGGGCTTTCTAGGTGGCTCATGGGAAGGTGAGGGAGTGCTGGCGGCTTCCGCATTCCCTCTGCATTAGGAGGCGTCCACATCTGCACTGGGTGAGTAGGGGTGTGTGAGGCCAGATGTTTGAAAATGGTGTGGAAATGGTTCATTTGGATGCCCCAGAAGTGGGACTGAGGGCCCGCGGGAGGGATGGGAGTGCCCATGGAGGCCGGTGGAGGTTCAGGGTGGTGGGTTAATGTCGGCTCTGCCCCAGCACTGGGTGTGGCAAAGGCCAAGCAGGGCATGGATCTCAGGCTGGTTGTGTGCCGGGTGATGCATCTGAAGGTGAGTGAGGATGGGAATTGGTAGTGGAAAGAGCTGACAGATGAGGTCACTCAAGCTCAGAATGGGAGAGTGACTTACCTGTGACTGAAATACTCTGGGAAGAGCCAGAAATCTCAGTCTCTTGACGCTCAGGTCAGTCATTTTTCCCCACACCACCCTGCCTCTGTGAGAGAAGGAAAAACTTCTTCCACTAGAAACAGGTTCTGACTTTCCCCATGTTCTTGGTGGTTAATGGTCCCAGCGCATTCATTAACTGTGGTTGGGTAATGAGTATTTCTTTTCTTTTTTTTAACATCTTTATTGGAGTATAATTGCTTTACAGTGGTGTGTTAGTTTCTGCTTTATAACAAAGTGAATCAGTTATACATATACATATGTACCCATATCTCTTCCCTCTTGCGTCTCCCTCCATCCCTCCCACCCTCCCTAACCCACCCCTCTAGGTGGTCACAAAGCACCGAGCTGGTCTCCCTATGCTATGAGGCTGCTTCCCACTAGCTATCTATTTTACGTTTGGTAGTGTATATATGTCCAATGAGTATTTCTTTAACAAAGCAATTGTGTGACTTCTGGGTCAGGTGAACATGCTGTCAGGAATCTTGGACATTTTTAGAACTGTTTGAAAAAGACGTTGGAGTTCCATGTAAGTAAATACTGGGGATTCAAAGATGGAAGACGGTCTAGGAAGAATGGAGCTAGTATTAGTAGCCTGAAAAATCTGTATGGAAGATGAGTTCCCGAAGATGTACTTTAAATACTGCCCTGAAAGGAGAACTTTAAAAACGAGAATTTTCCCACGACGTTCCATACGACAACACTGATGTCTCCAGTTCAGTTGAAGCATCCTCCTGGGAGGAGGTCAGTTTTGTTCAGAGACTGAAGGGATGGGCCATGGGTGCAGCTCACAAACGTGTTGGCATGCCCTGATGCCTGTGAGTCTACAGAGACAACATGTGAGCCTGCAGGTTACGAGTAAGGCGCCTGGGTGTCGTCCCTGTGGTTTTCTAAGGCCAATTTTCTCGAGGTACCAGGTGGGCCATATTGAAGGTCTTAACTGATCCCGTCAGGGGCATGAGAATGGGGTATCCCTGAAAACAAAGCGTCTGATGCAAAGTCAAAATATAACTGAGGTTAGGGATTGGCATTAGTGGAATCTGAATCTGAAAGTGCCTTTTGTAGTAAATATTGGTTGTATGTTTTCTATATATTTACTGAACGTGGACGGGGAAGAGGACGTCTAGACACGTGGAGGTGGAGAAGGAGGACAGGTGCGTCCTGAGGAGGGTCACGGGATGCAGTGGAGAAGGCCTTTCCAGTTTTCTATTACAAATGCAACCAATGTTTACTGCAGTATGAGGTGATTTTCAGATTCAAAATAGATGGCAGCATAAGTCAGGGCAAGATCTGAGGAGAAATCCTGCATTATGCACCTTAGAATGCTGATCTTGACTAATACTCTGCAACAAAGGCTCTGAGATTCGTGCAGCAAGAGGATGAGGGTCTTTGGGGGGCCCCTGTTGGAGCATCCATCACTCCTGTTCCAGGGTGTCAGTTACAAAACCGAAAGACAGTGGTCTACATATGCTGACTTTCAAAGTACTTGAGAGAAGTACAGTATATACTGAGTATATGGTATCTTCACAAAGCAGGAAATTCAGACTCACTGTGGACATAGGCAATGAAAACCAAAATGTGGGCAATGCTTTCCTTAGTGTGAGGGAGAAAATGTGAGAGGGAGTGCTTAGGTCCATGGCAAATATAGGTTAAGTGAACCCAAGTGGGTCTGTTTGGTTCCCTCAGTCCAGGTGTTAGGAATGAGGAGAGTCAGAAAACTGGGACTTATATCTTGTTCTTGATGCCATGAGACACATACCGTAGATGATCTGTGGCTTTGAGGATTCTGGTAACAGAACTAAATTGTTTCCATACTTCAGCATTTCTCTGTTTTGCAAAAAAAATAAATAGGTCTGCAGGCATTATGGGGGAAACTGAAAGTGGTCTTGGGGAGCACACATTTGTCATAAGGGGAGCTATTTTTCCCTTTCAAAAAAAGTCTTTATTTTCACAGTGCCTGGCCCAAAGTAGGTCTCAGCAAATGGTGTTTTTACAGCATCATTAACAACAAAACCGATGAATAGCAGCCAACATTTAGTCCAAGGGCCAAGCCCTGTGGTTAGTGTTTAACATAGATCACTTAAATTGATTAATTTTAATTTAAACATTTATGTATTTAACCCTACTTCCATTTTCTGGTGTGAAAACTGAGACTTAGAGAGTGTTACTTGCTAAGTTGCACAGTTCTGTAAGCGGCAGAGGTGGAATCCACACCCAGGAAAGCTGACCCCACGTCTCCTGCCTTTTCTTCACCTCCTGTAGCTGATCTGTTGCCAAAGCTGTTGATTCAGAGATGCTGCTGCCCCTTGAACAGCACGGGGGTCAGGGCCTCCGAACCCCCGCAGTGGAGCATCCCCCCATAAGTTACGGGCGGCCCTCCAACTGCAGCCGTGGTTCTCTCTGCAGAGCATGTGGTTCTGAAGTGTTTCCTCTTGAACAAAATCTGCGTGTAAGTGGACCCGCGCCAATCAGACCCGTGTTGTTCAGGGGTCACCTGTCTAGAAACTCTGGCCTTGTTGCTATCCTGTTGTCGTCACTCTGGTGCACAGCACCTCTGTGCCTTCTACTTGGCCTCCGTGTCCCCTCCTGCCCCTCATCTCCTTCCCCATAGACGAGCGATCCCATCACCTGCTGGAGATGCTCACTCTGACCTGAGGCAGCCTCAGAGCCCTCACTCATGCCTGCAGGGCCCTCCCTCAGAAGGATCCTGGTTGGGTCTTCAGCTCCTAAAATTCTAGTTTGGCCTCCACTCTTGGAAAGTCCGATTGGCTAGGCCTGAGGTTGGACTCTGGAAATAGGGGTTTTGATCGGCTAGGTTTGGGAAAGCCTTGCTCCAGAAAATGTGTTCTGTGAAAATTAGTTGCTGCTTTGTTGTGGAAGCTGCTTTTTGCCTTTTTTCTTTAACTCCAAGGAGGTCCTACCTTTGAATTCTCAAGAGTTTGGGCACAGCTGATGAGGTCCGCTTGGTGAGCACTAAGCTTATTGACCAAACATCTTCACCAGATGGCTGTTTAAGTCTTTGGTCCACTTTCTGTGTGCAATTGAGAAGCTGCTCAAATGAGAGAGATGGAGCTGGTCTCCAGGTCGTTGATAGACTCTTCAGTGGAGCTAATGCCACCTCTAATTTCTTACGGGAACTTTCTCTGTTTAATTCTTTCATTGTTTTTATTTGAAAAATGTTGAGATGTAAAATGCAAATATTCAGATGTGGAAGTGTAACTCTGAATAAATCCCTATCTTTAACAAAAAAGTTGATTAACTTTAATCTTACTCAATATTTACAGTGGCTGCAAGCCTAATCCCAGGGATTTTTCTTCCTTTATATATTTATAAGCATGTTCTTTGAATTTTACTTTTGAAGTATAAGGGGTTGTGGAACATTGAAGTTAGAGAATATTAAGACTGAGAATAATTATTTGTGAGTTTATCAAAGTATCCAACAATCCTAGAGAGAAAAAATTTTTAACTTTTCAATAGTTGTTATGGACTGCATATACAGATAAAGTTATTTTTTACAGATTAATTTTTACAGATATTTTTATCTCTACCATTATCACATATACCAAATTATTTCTGATTTGATTTGTAAGCTATTTAATTTTTTCACATAAATGCGTATGCATAAAACGAGCAAGGTACTATAAATGTTAGATTCTTCCATGTCTTTGTTCTGTTAATTGCCAAGCATTTCTACTGCATTTATTCTATTGCAGTGTTGACTTTTACTCCCCTTTTTGTGTATAAGAGAAATTAGGTGGCCAATTCTTCTAGGCAAGTCTCTATGCTCAGCAAATATAGCAACTGAGGTGATAAATTTCAGTCAAAAATAGACTGAAACATTTTGCAAGTTTCTTCTCATTTCATACCCAGGGAATCCAAGTAGCACGTGCTTAGCTCTGCCCTCTTCTGGTGATTTCAAATTATGGAAAGGGAATTCCCAGAACAGGATTACAGTTGACCCTTGAACAAAGTGGGGTGAGGGCTACCCTCCGAGCAGTAGACAAGCTGCGTGTAATTTATAGTGAGCTCTTCGTGTCTGCCGTTCAACCAGCTGGTTGGGCTGCAGTATTTATTATTGAGAAAATCCCAGTATAAGTGGACCTGTGCAGTTCAAACCATTGTTGTTCAAGGGTCAGCTATATAATTTCCAAGGTTACAGAGCTGCTGGAAGATGTTTTAAAATTTGAGCACCACAGAATATATTCACTGGAAAGTTAATTGTAGTACTTTTGATTTTTAAAATATAAAATATTCTTTCATTTAGCAAATTTTTTAAATTGGAGAGAAATGTAAGCTGCTTTCTACACTGCTCAAGAGTCATTGTAGTTTTCTTTCTCTAAGAACAGATGAAAACAAGTATAGATATAGTTCTGGTTACAGTCATATTAGAGAAAATAATCCAGTATTTTGAATGCTGATGTTGATGAAGTTATAGGATTTCTTGTACTCTTCCGACCCAGCACTTTTTCAGTTAAAGCTTGGGATAACTCCCTCCAGTTGAGTTTCTGGTTAAAACAACACACTTTCCCTTTTAGAGAAAACAATTTTCATTAAGTTGAATTTGCTAAGCCATTATCTTCTTTAGCTAAAGGATTAACTTGTATTGAAATATTCTTTCACTTGTAAAGATTTGTACAAAACTTTGTGAAGGAGCTTATATCAAGGTATAAAGATCATGGATGCTTACAGATATGATGGGCTACAAATCAGATATAGTGAACACAGAGTACTCATGGAAACCGGTTAACCTCTTCTGTACCCAGCAGTAAACTACCGTTGATTAAACGAGACACCAGGCCAAACCATGTTCTCCTTAGCTATGAGCAAGAAACGGTGTCTTTGAGCATGAGCAAAGTTTCCACGAGGAAAAACCAAGCAAACACAATTAAGGCACCTCCTACTCAGGATCTTGTTGGGTCAGGACTTTAATTAAGATCACACTGACATTTAATAATACTTGGAAATTAAAATCCAACTAAAGAGCACTGAGCTAAGGGATGAAAATTGATTTTGTTTCTAAGCTCTGTTACTAGTTGTGTTACCTCACTGGTAAAATGAAGTCCAGTTCCATGACCCTTCAAATAACAGTAACATTTGTGGAGCTGTTACTTTGCGAAGGATTTTACACATGTCATTTGATCTTACACACCTTATAATACCCTGGAGGTATTATTATTAATGTCTATTTTAGAGCGGGGGAGACTGGGCATTGCAATTAGCAGGAAATGGTCACCATCTAAGTCTGTAGAACTCTGGCACGCCTCCTCTTGACGACTGTGTCTGTCAAGCAGAGGCCACTGAAATTCTTTCAGAATCAGTACAATCTATGGACACAAACATGTTAGCATCTCTTAAGTATGGTTTAAGACAAATGCACAAGTTCTAACAGGAGGCTTCCTTTGTTAATAACTTCAGAAAATAAGTGATATATAGTAAGATGAAGCTAATAAACTATCTTCGCTGGATAGCTTGTGGATACATGGGTCCTATTGATAAATTTGTTGATTCTAAGTCCTGATTGTGACATTACTATAAGTGCTTGGTCTTTGGAAATGGCTTGTCAAGGCCTCTGTTTTGTGTAGTTGTGTTTGCGCTCTGGAGAGTGGCTGGTCTCTGAATGAGGATGATCACAGATGTAGCCATGATCAAATGTTTTTCCTTCTTCTCAGCAACCGTCCAGCCACTGGTTCTGAGCAGGGACTCTTTCTCATTTTATTGGGAGGTTTGCAGTTTTATGTGACCTTCCTTAATTTCATCTTATATGGACTAATTCTTTTTGCAAGACTTCGGGAAAACTTGCTTCTACTTTTCTACCACCGTTTTGTCCTTAACTATCCAATTTCCAGGCCCATCGACATATTTCAGATATTTATGAAAAGATGTCTGTTCCCTTAGTTTTGAGAATTCACTTTCCTTAACTTCTAGTAGGATTTGAGGCGGTTTTAGACAATGCTTCTTGCAAACTCCACTTGCTTCATAGCACAATTTCTTCTCCTTTCTTCTTCCTGCTGCTAAAATGTAGAAAGTCAAGTCCTTGATTTTCTCTCCCCTCCCTCCCCCCGTTCTCTGTCTTCACACATGCATATGCCCACGGACTGGCCTGCATGCAGACACCCAGCTCCAGTCACACCTGCAGCTCTGATTGTGGGTCTGTCTGCCTGATGAAAGACTTGATCTCGGTGTTCCACTGGCATCTCAGATTCAACTTATGTGAAATCAGACTCCTTTGCAAAACGTCATCAAGTGGTCCTCCTTTCTCAAGGGCATGACTGTGGCTTTCTTCCATGTGTAAAACCTTGACCTCCTGTGCACTGAGGCTCTGCGGTCCCCATCTGTGCCCCTCAGCTCCTGGGAAGTCTGCCTCTCTGCCCAGGGCCCCCACCATATCTCTGCTCTGGGCCTCTTGCCTGGATCAGTCCCCGTACATCCCATAACCCTTCTTGTTGTGGCTTATTCTCACCAGGACCAGGTCTGCCTTATTTCTTGCTCATGTGGTGTACACCCTTTCAGGATCCGTGCTCCCCCACATTTGCCCTCCCCACTCTGACCCTCCCCTGGTCCCCCGAGGACCCTGTGATTTTCTGTCCCTGATTTGCAGATTTCCCCCTTTTCCTGAATGCTCTCCAGACATACTCTTTGGTTTCCAATAATAATTTTCATTTTTTTAATGTCAAATTTATATTTTTTAATACTTTAAAAAACCTTCCAGGAAGGTTTCCTGGTCACCTTAACCAGGGGGAATCTGGCTTCATTTTGAATCACCGCCACACAGGTGCTGTTCCAGAGGTTCGTGCTAGTCTTCTGTTTTATAGTATGTCTGCACCTTTTATATTGATAATAGCCCATGAGATATTGGCTGAAGTGTTTTGAATTTAGACACACTGGAATTGAATCCTAGCTTGTTTACCCTGTAACTGTATGATTTGTAGCAAGTTATTTATTTGAGGCTCAGTTTTTTCATCCATAAAAGGAAGGTAAAAGGAATTTTGATGAGGATCAGATAAATTATCAGGTACTTAGGTAAGTGAAGTAATGTTCGGAGCTTATGGTTAGATCCCCAACTGGGCTTGAGTCTTGACTTTGCTGTCACTTACCCTGTGGCATCGGCCAGCTCCTGTGTCCTCTGTGGGTCTTTGTTACTAGTTGGTTATATTGGGAGGTTGTTGACCACATGCCATCACAGAGTGGGTGCCAGGGCTGTTTTATCTTTGTTATCGTTGATACATATATTCATGCCTGGACGTGTCCAGGCAGTGTTCATGTATCTTCTCATTTAATCTTCCTTAGTTCCTCCTCCCTCCCTCCTCCCTCTCCATGAGCTGGTTGTGTTACTAGTTTACAGGTGAGGAAGCACAAGGCTCCACAGCTAAATTTCTAGAAGAAGACGGTGCTAGGACTTATGATTTAAACCCAGGTGTTGCCTGGCTTTACTTTCATGTACTTTGTGTTACATCATGATGAAGCTAACATTCAGTAGAGGATTCAGTCAATGTTAGCATCCATACCTGCCTAGGAATAGTACGTGGTTCATGTCTTAGGGGAGCTCATGCTCTCGCTGGGGAGAGGGCAGCACACAGACAACACTCACACAGAGGTAATTCTGGTACAGATGCGAAACATGCTGTGGGAACACAGACGCTGATGCACTGAACTGCCTGGGGAAGGAAAGGGGGAGAAGCCCTCCATAGAGAGGGGGCATTCAAAGTGGCACTGGAAGGTTAAGTAGGAGTTTGCCAGGGGGAAAGCTGAGCTGTCTTTGAGAAAAGGAGTCATTCTGCCCCAGAGGCTCTGATGGATCCTGGCACATCCAGGAAATGGGGAGCTGTCCTGGGCAACAGGAACAAAGGGGAACTTGAGATGGACAAGAGGAGATGGGTGGGCAGATGGCCATCCATGAGGGCATAGTCACAGGCCAGACCAGGACCCGGAATTCCATCTCAGAATCACTGGAGGTCTACAGCGTTTTTCCTGGCGAGAGATGGGCGTGCTTCTCTTTGCTTTTGGTGAGGTCTCACCATGTGTTAAGAGGTGGATGCAGGAGACTGGCGACCAAGGAAGAAAGTATTGAAATCGTTCAAACTAGATTCGAGAGCGAAAGCGATTGGGGTGAATGAGAGTCTAATTCCAGAGTCCTGTCTGAGTTAGAGATGATTGTTTTTGTCGCCTGACTGGATTCAGGATGTGCAGGGTTGTCAAAAGCCAAGATTTCTAGTTTGGGAGACTGGATGGAAGATGTAATTTTTGAGTAATTTTTAATAATTCATACTCTCAAAAATTTTGCACAGTTCACTGTTAGTTTACCAAAGGACTCTTTAGTTACACCATTTAACTGAATGCTGGCACATCAAAGCTAATTAGATGCCTTCCTTTAGTAGTGGCTAGAACTTGGGATTGTTATGAATGTTTGTCACTGAGAAGAAGGCCCATGCAGAGGGAAGCATTCAGCTTGGTTTGAAGCAGATCAAAAGCATTTGTTTAAATTCCAACCCAGTCAGTGCTTATGAAATTTCATTTTAGGACACCAGATTTGTTGATTACTTGCTCAAAAGACTTAAGTGTCTGCAGAGGAGTTTCTATTTAATTCATCTGTGTTGTGCATGCTGTGTTTTCAGAGGCATTCTAGGGAGGCCACGCTGCGTCAGGAATCTGGCTCCCTCCATGGTGATGGGGTGGGAGGTGGTGCCCGGCAGGCTTGTCTCTGAAACAGGCCATGAAGTTGCCTCAAAGGAGGGTTTTTTTGTTTTGTTTTGTTTTGTTTTAAAACACTTCCAACATCTGAATTAGAGCAGGCCAGAGCTGACAGGCTGTTTGACCCTGGGATGGTAAGAGAAATCCACTTTTGTGGTGGAAAGGCCTCATGCCAAATAGAAAAGCTGTGTCGGGATCTGTCTCCCAAAAAGATAAAGCAAAATGTTCTGACCATGAAGATGGAATTTGAGCATCTGCATGTTGGTAAGTGTCACTGAGGATGAACAGACACAGTTGTTAATAGTCTGAGCAATAATACGTGGGAAAGACGAGAAGAAAGAAGGAAAAATAAGGTCTGGAAACACACAAAAATTTTTTTTCCTACTTGAGAAGGCTTTTGAAAGCTTTAGGAAGAGTGGAAGAACAGAATTTACAATTTGAAGTTAAGTTACTCTTAATTGTACTTCTGAAATACAGAAAATGAAGGTTAAAATTTTTTTTTTGGTCATAGAAGGTGTGTAACTATGGACTTTATAAAACTATGGATTTACCTAACAGTTTGCTTTGTTCACTCTGACGGGTCCTTGTTCCCCCTGCAGTGCTGTGCTGTTAGCTAATATTTTATGGGGAGACCATCTTCTGAAGCTGTAGAAATGTAGATCACTTTACAGCATGTTCCAGTGTATCTGGAATAAAGTAGCTGCTCACAGTTAATTATTTCTGAGAACTGAAGTGTGTGTGTAGTGGTGGGAGATGTGTGGGCGTGCGTGGCTTCACTAAAATGGTGTTCTCTTGGTCATTGTTAGGTTAGTGCTTTCCTGAGGTGTCAGTCACTGAGAGAAATAATAGCTTTGTTGTGTGGGTCATCTGAAGGTGAGAGTAGTAAATGATTACAATATTAACTATTATTAATACATGCAGTTGGTACTATTTATCGAACATTTACCAGAGCTTGAAGCACTGTGATTTGCAAACAATATCTCATACTATCCTCATTTTACCCAGGAAAAAGTGAGGTTCAGGGAGATTAAGTAACATTTTCAAAATTAAGACTATGAACAAGGTTTAAATTAATGTTGTAACTCTAAAAGTATCTTGCTAATTGCTACAGCATCCTACCTCTTCCATTAGTTTTTTAATTTCTTTCCACTGGGTAATACTAGAAGCTTTGTTACATATTTAATCCAGCCAGAATGTCAAGTTGTATTCAGCTTGGATTTTTTAAAAAACATCATTTTTCAGGGTCTCAGAGTATAGGCTCTGTGTACTGCAGGAAAGCTTATGTGCTTAGTTGGAGGTAGGAAAACTTTCTTTTTCTGGATTTGCAATGACCTTGGGTAAGTCCGTTGATCTCCCTGGGTGATGTTCACAGCATTATTGCTGTTATATCATAAATGTATTCTTATTAGTGCCACAAGTAAGGTCTGTGAGACATGTTTCCTCCCTAATATATGATTAGGAAAGAGACATTTAGGTTTGAGTGAATTTATTTCTTCATAGTCAAACAGCAGTTCAGATATTAAATTAAATGGAAATGGACTTCTAAATATAGGTCAAATACTTCTAAAAAATTAGAGAACTCCATCTGCTTTCCCCTTGCCCAAGTTTGATCTTCCGACTATAATAAAAGGATATTCCAAGGTCCCGCCTACCTGCTTCGTCTGTCTTCTCGGTGCACAGCTGAGCAGCTCACCTGTCCAGTAACTGTGCCTGATTCATTATTAAGTAACTTTCTTCTGAACCTCAAATGCAGCCCCTCTTTTATCCAGATTCTCTTAAGGTCTCTATGTGAGAAAATGACAGGTGGAAGAATTGTAATTTAAGTGTTTAAATTCAGATGTGACATCTCTGAAGATCGGAGCATAATGCCATGTTTGTATGTTCTGTAACGTATTTGTTATTCATTCTTTGGAATCTCAAGTCTTACTCTTGTCCTCATGTGAATACCCTCTACTCTCCAGCCACACACCGTGTTACTGCTGACAACAAGGAGAACTCATGTGATGTTTTCTTTCCAACTGATTTCTTAAGTGTTTGGACTAACTGAGTCTGACCACCCACATCCTCTGTAAAATTAATCAGAAACAGGAGTTACATATTTCCAGTTCCCTGTCTTTACTTGGTGTGGGATTAGCTCAAGTGCTACAAAAGATTATACACACTATTTTATCTGGAGCCAACAAAAAAGGTTTAAGGAAAATCATTATAAAAACTGTTGCCCCCTAACTTGATAGCTTTGTTTTTTTTCCTTTAATTCTGGGAATGTATGTAAATATTTGCATTATGTTACTGTTGGTAGAATATTCTTGTGGCACAATGAAGTCAGAGACTCAACAAGAAATTTTGAGAAGTTGGGCTGTTTGTTCAACTTTTCATGTGGTTTTCTAAATACACCTTACGAAATTTCTCTTCACATCCATCTTCCATTCAATACACTTGAGCTGTGGTTGCTGTGAGTTGCTGTGGCCTCATTAGAAATGTATTATATTAGCCTCTTCTAAATGACCTCTAGTCATTTGGAAGATACTCTCCATTTTTCCAGGCTTGACATGAATTTTCCCTGGCCCTTATTTCTAACTCCTTTGTCTTCTCTATTGGACAAACCTGAACCATCACATCTCTTTTTCTCTGGTCGTGAAGTTCAAATTGGTATTTCTCACCCTCTTAAAAGTCAGGTGTTACTCTGCCCTGACTGTATGAGAAGTGGAAGACTAGTGAAACCAACTAATAGAATCTTCACAGTGATACATACTTTGCTGTAAACTCATAGCCAAGTCAGAAAGCCCCTCTACATCATCCCTGCAGGCTCAGAACAGAGTGTGAGGAGATCCCTTTTAATTTATTGAGAGCTCTGACTGCTATTTGTTGGTTTTGTTTCTAGTTACAAATAATACATGCTCACTGAGAGAGGAAATTTATAAACGCCCAAGTTCATGGCAATATGGATATTTTTATTTTCTCTTGAGCTCTTACAAATTTTTCAAACCATCTCAGTGAATAAGAATTATTTGCATCCATTTATGTATACACATGCACAGCTGTTTTAGCATTGTTTTAAGTTTGCACTCGCTGTTCCTTTAAAATTTTGTTTTGTCAATACAACAAGCTTGTTAGCAAAACAAAGAAAACCCTGGGTTGTGGTGGCTTCAATGGTGAATTTCCCCAAACCTTCAAAGAAGAAATAATACCGGTCCTACATAACCTCTTTCAAAAAATAGAGAAGTGAATACCATTTTACTTACTTTATCAGACTAAAATTGATACCAGTACCAGACAGAGTCACTAGGAAACTGTAGATGGTGTCCCTGATGAAAATAAACAAAACATTTACAAATATAATCCAGCAGTATATAAAGAGGAATGCAGGGTTGGTTGAACATTTGAAAATCAGTCAAGGCATAAAGGAGAAAAGTGTATGATCATCTTAATAGACGCAGAGAAAGCCTTTGACAAAATTTAATGCCCATTTATAAAAAAAAAACAAACAACCCCCGCAAAAAAAACTCTTGGCAAACTAGAAGAGAAGGGAATAGCTTCACACTGATAGGTCATACCTAAGAAGAATCCGCAGCTGACAGCAAGATTAATAGTGAAAGACTGAATGTCTTGGACCTAAGAATGGGAACAGACAAGGGTGCTCACTTCACTTACTGTAGGAGTAGCTCACATGCTACATCACATTTATGCACCTGCTCTTCTATTCAGCACTACCCCGGAGGTTCTAGCCACTGAACTAAGGCAAGAGGAAGAAATACAAAGCATAAAGAATAGAGACAGGGCTGGGGTGGTGGGCAAAACGGACGAAGGTAGTCAAAAGGTACAAACTGAGTAATACTCCATTGTATATATGTGCCACATCTTCTTTATTCCTCTGTCAATGGACACTTAGGTTGCTTCCATGTCCTGGTTATTGTAAATAGAGCTGCAGTGAACATTGTGGTACATGACTCTTTTTGAATTATGGTTTTCTCAGGGTATATGCCCAGTAGTGGGATTGCTGGGTCGTATGGTAGTTCTATTTTTAGTTTTTTAAGGAACCTCCGTACTATTTTCCATAGTGGCTGTATCAATTTACATTCCCACCAACACTGCAGGAGGGTTCCCTTTCTCCACAATGGCTCTCCACCATTTATTGTTCGTAGATTTTTTGATGATGGTCATTCTGACTGGTGTGAGGTGATGCCTCATTGTAGGTTTGATTTGCATTTCTGTAATGATTAGTGATGTTGAGCATCCTTTCATGTGTTTGTTGGCAGTCTGTATATCTTCTTTGGAGAAATGTCTATTTAGGCCTTCTGCCCATTTTTGGATTGGGTTGTTTTGGTTTTTTTTGATATTGAGCTGCATGAGCTGCTTGTAAATTTTGGAGATTAATCCTTTGTCAGTTGCTGCGTTTGCAAATATTTTCTCCCATTCTGAGCGTTGCCTTTTCATCTTGTTTATGGTTTCCTTTGCTGTGCAAAAGCTTTTAAGTTTCATTAGTTCCCATTTGTTTATTTTTGTTTTTATTTCCATTTCTCTAGGAAGTGGGTCAAAAAGGATCTTGCTGTGATTTATGTCATAGAGTGTTCTGCCTATGTTTTCCTCTAACAGTTTGATAGTGTCTGGTCTTACATTTAGCCATAAAAAGAAATGAATCTGAGTATTTGTAGTGAGGTGGATGGACCTAAAGTCTGTCATACAGAGTGAAGTAAGTCAGAAAGAGAAAAACAAATACCCTATGCTAACACATATATATGGAATCAAAAAAAAAAAAAAAAAGGTTCTGAAGAACCTAGGGGCAGGACAGGAATAAAGACGCAGACGTAGAGAATGGACTTGAGGACACGGGGACGGGGAAGGGTAAGCTGGGACAAAGAGAGGGAGTTGCATGGACATATATACATTACCAAATGTAAAATAAATAGTGGGAAGCAGCCACATAGCACAGGGAGATCAGCTTGGTGCTTTGTGACCACCTAGAGGGGTAGAATTGGGAGGGTGAGAGGGAGATGCAAGAGGGAGGGGATATGGGGATATATGTATATGTAAAGCTGATTCACTTTGTTATAAAGCAGAAACTAACACACAATTGTAAAGCAAATATACTCCAATAAAGATGTTAAAAAAAAAGAACTATTTAAAAAGAGACTAGAGAGAAGTAAAACTTTCTGTGCAGGTGACATGATTGTTTATGTAGAAAATTCCAATGACTGTATTAAATAGCCTTTAGCACTAATATGTGAATTTAAATGGTTCATGAGGCTAAGGTGAGCTTATGAACATCAATTGTATTTCCATATACTAGCAACAAACAGTTAGAAAATAATGAGGCGAAAACAGTACTTTTAAAAATAGCATGAGAAACATGAAATATGTAGAGATAATTTTTTTTTTTTTGCGGTACGCGGGCCTCTCACTGTTGTGGCCTCTCACGTTGCGGAGCACAGGTTCCCGAAGTGCAGGCTCAGTGGCCATGGCTCACGGGCCCAGCCACTCCATGGCATGTGGGATCTTCCCGGACCGGGGCACGAACCCATGTCCCCTGCATAGGCAGGCAGACTCTCAACCACTGCACCACCAGGAAAGCCCTGTAGAGATAAATTTAGTGGAATATATATAAGATATGTAAAGAGCTAAGTAGATGGGGGCCCTGCCACCACACCATTAAAATGCAGGAATTCAACACAATCCCAGTAAAAATCCCAGCAGGCATTTTGTAGACATTAACAGCTGATTCTAAAATATGTATTGAAGTGCAGAGGAACTAGAACTGGACAAGACCAACAAAGTGGGTTGACTTACAAACACTACGTGATTACAAGACTGATGGTAAAGCTACGTTTATTAAGACAGTGTGGTACAGACATAAGGACAGACATGCAGACAGAGATCAGTGGAACAGAACAGGGTATCTAGAAAGAGACCCACATATATTTGGTCTGTTTAAACATACATGCCAAAGTGATTCAACATTTTTTTTAGCCTTTATAATGGGAAATACAGTTTACATATAGAAAAGTACAGATGTATGGCTCAAGATTTAACACAGATTGATCACTTATGTAATTACTACCGAGGTCAAGAAATAAAACATTCTGCATTGGATCAATATATTGTATTTAGGTGGTATCCCACTACTGGGCATATACCCTGAGAAAACCAGAATTCAAAAAGAGTCATGTATTGCAATGTTCATTGCAGCTCTATTTACAATAGCCAGGACATGGAAGCAACCTAAGTGTCTATTGACAGATGAATGGATAAATAAAATGTGGCACATATATACAATGGAATATTACTCAGCCATAAAAAGGAACAAAATTGAGCTATTTGTAGTGAGGTGGATGGACCTAGAGTCTGTCATACAGAGTGAAGGAAGTCAGAAAGAGAAAAACAAATACCGTATGCTAACACATATATATGGAATCTAAAAAAAAAAAATGGTTATGAAGAACCTAGAGGCAAGACGGGAATAAAGACGCAGACCTACTAGAGAATGGACTTGAGGTCACAGGGAAGGGGAAGGGTAACCTGGGACAAAATGAGAGAGTGGTAGTGTATATATGGACATATATACACTACCAGACGTAAGGTAGATGGCTAGTGGGAAGTAGCTGCATAGCACAGGGAGATCAGCTTGGTGCTTTGTGACTGCCTGTAGGGGTGGGATAGGGAGGGTGGGAGGGAGGGAGATGCAAGAGGGAAGAGATATGGGAACATATGTATATGAATAACTGATTCACTTTGTTATAAAGCAGAAACTAACACACCATTGTAAAGCAATTATACTCCAATAAAAACGTTAAAAAATGGTAACTTCAAATTTTAAATTATGAGGTTTACATCAAAAGCAACTTTTTGCAAAGGCACTTTTAAGGCATAACAAGGGTCAGTATTGTAGGCAGTGAAAATGGTTTCTTGACACTGTAGTGCAAGTAGTAGACAATCCAGAGATGTGGACTTTACTGATACAGGGGCATTACATTTCAATTTGAGGGCATTTTATATAAAGCACAACTACAGACCTAGTCATTTTGGCATATTAAGTTATCTTTAATATTTTTTCTAGAAAACAGGTGATGTTTATATCCATGATAAAAAATTTTTATACAAGATCTACTGCCTTAATCTAGCCCCAATTATGAAATTAACTTCTATTGTATTAATAACTCAAATTACTGTTAGCATCACTCCAAAAACTTGCTGATTTAACACTCCAGAAGTTTTTACTAAGGACTGTTTTCATAAAACTGTCATTGGGACTTCCCTGGTGGTCCAGTGGCTAATACTCTGTGCTCCCAGTGCAGGGGCCCCTGGTTCGTCCTCTGGTTGGGGAACTGGATCCCACATGCCGCAGCTAAAGATCCCGCATGCTGCAGCTAAAGATCCCGCATGCTGCAATGAAGATCCCACACGTGGCAATGAAGATCCCGTGTGGCGTAGCCAAATAAATAAATATTAAAGAAAAAGCAAACTGTCATTGCTTCTAATTTACAATTTTGCTTAAAAGGAAGAGAGTATACAAAATTATATTGTCCCCACTGTGCCAAGAGAAAGTATTAAAAGTAAGTGGGCATCTTTATAACTATGAGGTTCCTGAGGTCGGGATTTTCTGGTAAGTCAGTGAATCTAAGGAGATCTGCAGCGTTAGGGATTACTTTGTTCAACGTGTAGCCTGGGTCTATCCAGGATGGCTGTACCCAATTTTGACATAAAGTTATGGGTAGATATGCCCTGGAAAATAAACTGAAGAACCACAGTGTATCTTACACTTTTGTAAATGATGTTTTATGGATAAACTTTTCACTTTCTCAAAAGGCTGATATATTTCAATATTTTGAATACATCAGTGTAGGTAACCTAACCAACCATCATTATGTTTTCGTACTAAGGGATCTAGCTTTTAATAAAGTTACTGAAATGCAAAATAAATAAGTAGATAAAACATTGACAGCATCACAGAAAACTCCTCTCACGCCCATTCCTTGCTGTCACAGGTAACTAATGTTGGCTTGTATGGGAACCACAACCAGCTTTTAATGATTTTACTACCCTAGTTTCAGTCCTGAAACACTGTGGTTTAGTTTTACCTGCTCCTGCAACTTTGATATAAATATCCTACAGTACGCATTCTTCTGTGTCTGCTGCTTTTGCTCACATTAAGTGAAGTTGTCATTTGTTTTCATTTTTGTGTGGTTCCCCACTGGTGAAGACTTCATCTTTTACCTAGCTGCTCTGCTGTTTATGAACGTACCCGTTTTATTGTTGCAGTGATTTCAAATAATGCTGTTATGAACGTTCTTGTACATTTCTGTTGGGTATATACCTAGGAGTAGGTATGCATGTATCCAGCTTTATGAGATATGGCAAAATGGTTTTCATAAGTGGTTCTATCAATTTACAGTTCCATCAGCAGTATATGAGAATTCCCATTGTTCTACATTCTTGGCAACTTTGGTACTGTCACTCTTTTATTTTTTGTATGACTTTAACCATTCTGATGGAGGTGTAACGTTATGTCACTGCGGTTTTAGTTTATTTTTCTCTGATTATTAATGTGGTTGATAACTTTTTCTTATGTCTCCTTTGAGGTGTCTTGCTCATTTTTCTTTGGATTGATTGTATTTTTCTTAGTGGCTGTAGTGTCTCTTAGTTATGGATTCAGACCCTTGGTAAATTAAGCTTTTGCTTTCTTCACGGTGTCTTCTGATGATTACTTTTAATGTAGTCTCAATTATCCATCTTTTTCTCTATAGCTTGTTGTTGGGTGTTCTGTTTAAAAGTCTGCCTACTCTGCAAGCAGCAAGATAGCCTCTTCTGTTATCTTCTGAAGCTTTGTTGTTTTGTCTTTTCTACTTAGATCTGTAATCATCCTGGAAAGTATGTTTGTGAGGTAGAGTTCATATTTTATTATCTGTCTGTGTGGGTGAGAGTCTGCTATGTAGCTCTCTTTTCCACTGTATATTTGTGTGTCCTTGTACAAATGTCAGAGTGCTTAATTATTGTTGCATTGTAATGTCTTGCTATCTGGAATAGTAGCTCTTTCCACTTTGATTTTTTAAATATTATCTTGGCCATTTTAGATCCTTTTGAATATACATTTTAGAATCAGTTTATCATATCCCAATAAAACGCACTTGCACACTTCAGATGTTGATTAAAATTTCATTAAATTTAACTGTCAGTTTGGAGAAAAGTGAAATAACAGATTTCAAATCCACAAACATGATAAATTTGTTTATATATACCTATATCATTTTTATTTTCTCTGAAGGTTTGTGGTACGCGGGCCTCTCACTGTTGTGGCCTCTCCTGTTGCGGAGCACAGGCTCCGGACGCGCAGGCTCAGTGGCCATGGCTCACGGGCCCAGCCACTCCGCGGCATGTGGGATCTTCCCGGACCGGGGCACGAACCCGTGTCCCCCGCATCAGCAGGTGGACTCTCAACCACTGCGCCACCAGGGAAGCCCTGAAGGTTTTTTAAAATTGAGTTTTAATTGACATATAATATATAATATTAGTTTCAAGTGTACAACATAATGCTTTGATATTTGTATATATTGTGACATGATCACCACAGTAAGTCTGTCAGCATACATAGTTACAGATTTCTTTTTTTCTTGTGGTGAGAACTTTTAAGATCTGTTAACTACAGTCACTTATTTTATAACTGGAAGTTTGTACCTTTTGACCACCTTCACCCATTTTTCCCACCCTTCACCTCCGACCTCTGGTACCTACCCATCTGTTCTCTGTATCTATGAGCTTGTTTTTTTTTTTTTTTTTTTAAATTCCACATATAAATGAGATAATATGGTATTTGTCCTTCTCTGTCTGACTTATTTCCTTAGCATAATGGTCCATCAGTATTTTCTTAAATGGCAAGATTTTATTCTTTTTTTTTTAAATGGCTGAATATTCCATTGTATAAATAGTCACATCTTCTTTATCTATTCATCTGTTGATGGACATTTAGGTTGTTTCCATATCTTGACTGTGATAAAAAATGCTGCAGTGAATATGGGAGTACATATATCTTTTTGAGTCAGTGTTTTCACTTTCTTCTAATAAATATCCAAAAGTGGAATTGCTGGATCATATGGTAGCTCTATTTTTAATTTTTTTTTGAGGAACCTCCATACTGTTCTCCATAGTGGCTGCACCAATTTACATTCCCACCAGCAGTGCAGGAGGGTTCCCTTTTCTCCACAGAGTCTCCAACACTTATCTCTTCTTTAATGTTTTTTAAAGTTTTTAATTAAAAAAAATTTTATTGGAGTATAGTTGATTTACAGTGTTGTGTTAGTATCTGCTGTACAGCGAAGTGAATCAGTTATACACATATATATCTACTCTTTTTTAGATTTTTCCCATATAGGTTATTACAGAGTATTGACTAGGGTTCCCTGTTCTATACAGTAGGTCCTTATTAGTTATCTATTTTTATATATAGTAGTGTGTATATGTCAATCCCAGTCTCCCTATGTATCCCTCCCTCCCTTTCCCCCTGGTAACCATAAGTTTGTTTTTTACATCTGTGACTCTATTTCTGTTTTGTAAATGTGTCCATCAACAGAGGAATGGATAAAGGAGATGTGGTACATATATACAATTGAATATTACTGAGCCATAAAAAAGAATGAAATAATGCCATTTGCAGCAACATGGATGGGCCTAGAGATTGTCATACTGAGTGAAGTTAGACAGAGAAAGACAAATATCATATGATAACTATCACTTCTCTCTTGTTGGTCTTGATGATCACCATTCTTACAGGTGTGAGGTGCTATCTCATTGTGGTTTTGAGTTGCATTTCCCTTATGATTAGTGATGTTGAACACCTTCTCATGTACCTTTGGCCATTTGGATGTCTTCTTTGGGAAAACGTGTATTTAGCTCTTGTGCTCATTTAAAAAATTGGATTGTTTGGTTTTTTTTTTTTATTAAGATGTATGAGTTCTTTATAAATTTTGGATATTAACCCCTTATCTGATAGATGATTTGCAAAATTTTTCTCCCATTCTGTATGTTGCCTTTTCATTTTGTTGATTGTATCTGTAATCCCACTGGTTGAATTTTTTTCATCTTTTGTTTGTGCTTTTTTTTTTTTTTTTTGCTGTACGCGGGCCTCTCACTGTTGTGGCCTCTCCCGTTGTGGAGCACAGGCTCTTGATGCGCAGGCTCAGCGGCCATGGCTCACGGGCCCAGCTGCTCTGCGGCATGTGGGATCCTCCTGGACCGGGGCATGAACCCGTGTCCCCTGCATCAGCAGGCGGACTCTCAACCACTGCACCACCAGGGAAGACCTGTTTTTGCTTTTGGTGTCATATCTATAGAATCATTGCCAAGACCAATATTGAGGAGCTTCCTCCCTATGTTTTCTTCTAGGAGTTTTATGGTTTCAGGTCTTAATGTTTAAGTCTTTGATTCATTTTTTTAAAACGTCTTTATTGGAGTATAATTGCTTTACAATGATATGTTAGTTTCTGCTTTATAACAAAGTGAATCAGCTATACATATATATCTATCCCCATATCTCCTCTGATTCATTTTTTTTAAACACCTTTATTGGAGTATAATTGCTTTACAATGGTATGTTAGTTTCAGCTTCACAACAAAATGAATCAGTTATATATATACATATGTTCCCATATCTCTTCCCGCTTGCATCTCCCTCCCTCCCACCCTCCCTATCGCACCCCTCCAGGCGGTCACAAAACACCGAGCTGATCTCCCTGTGCTATGCGGCTGCTTCCCACTAGCTATCTACCTTACGTTTGGTAGTGTATATATGTCCATGCCTCTCTCTCGTTTTGTCACAGTTTACCTTTCCCCCTCCCCATATCCTCAAGTCCATTCTCTAGTAAGTCTGTGTCTTTATTCCTGTTTCACCCCTAGGTTTTTCATGACATTTTTCTTTTTCTTAAATTCCATATATATGTGTTAGCATACAGTATTTGTCTCTCTCTTTCTGACTTACTTCACACTGTATGACAGACTCTAGGTCTATCCACCTCATTACAAATAGCTCAATTTCGTTTCTTTTTATAGTTGAGTAATATTCCATTGTATATATGTGCCACATCTTCTTTATCCATTCTTCCGATGATGGACACTTAGGTTGTTTCCATCTCCGGGCTACTGTAAATAGAGCTGCAATGAACATTTTGGTACATGACTCTTTTTGAATTCTGGTTTTCTCAGGGTATATGCCCAGTAGTGGGATTGCTGGGTCATATGGTAGTTCTATTTGTAGTTTTTTAAGGAACCTCCATACTGTTCTCCACAGTGGCTGTATCAATTTACATTCCCACCAACAGTGTAAGAGGGTTCCCTTTTCTCCACACCCTCTCCAGCATTTATTGTTTCTAGATTTTTTGATGATGGCCATTCTGACTGGTGTGAGATGATATCTCATTGTAGTTTTGATTTGCATTTCTCTAATGATTAATGATGTTGAGCATTCTTTCATGTGTTTGTTGGCAGTCTGTATATCTTCTTTGGAGAAATGTCTGTTTAGGTCTTCTGCCCATTTTTGGATTGGGTTGTTTGTTTTTTTGTTATTAAGCTGCATGAGCTGCTTACAAATTTTGGAGATTAATCCTTTGTCAGTTGCTTCATTTGCAAATATTTTCTCCCATTCTGAGGGTTGTCTTTTGGTCTTGTTTATGGTTTCCTTTGCTGCACAAAAGCTTTTAAGTTTCATTAGGTCCCATTTGTTTATTTTTGTTTTTATTTCCATTTCTCTAGAAGGTGGGTCAAAAAGGACCTTGCTGTGATTTATGTCATACAGTGTCCTGCCTATGTTTTCCTCTAAGAGTTTGATAGTTTCTGGCCTTACATTTAGGTCTTTAATCCATTTTGAGCTTATTTTTGTGTATGGTGTTAGGGAGTGATCTAATCTCATACTTTTACCTGTACCTGTCCAGTTTTCCCAGTACCACTTATTGAAGAGGCTGTCCTTACTCCACTGTACATTCCTGCCTCGTTTATCAAAGATAAGGTGACCATATGTGCGTGGGTTTTTCTCTGGGCTTTCTATCCTGTTCCATTGATCTATATTTCTGTTTTTGTGCCAGTACCATACTGTCTTGATTACTGTAGCTTTGTAGTATAGTCTGAAGTCAGGAAGCCTGATTCCTCCAGCTCCGTTTTTCATTCTCAAGATTGCTTTGTCTACTTGGGGTCTTTTGTGTTTCCATACAAATTGTGAAATTTTTGGTTCTAGTTCTGTGAAAAATGCCAGTGGTAGTTTGATAGGGATTGCATTGAATCTGTAGATTGCTTTGGGTAGTATAGTCATTTCCACAATGTTGATTCTTCTAATCCAAGAACATGGTATATCTCTCCATCTATCTGTATCATCTTTAATTTCTTTCATCAGTGTCTTATAATTTTCTGCATACAGGTCTTTTGTCTCCTTAGGTAGGTTTATTCCTAGATATTTTATTCTTTTTGTTGCAATGGTAAATGGGAGTGTTTTCTTGATTTCACTTTCAGATTTTTCATCCTTAGTGTATAGGAATGCCAGAGATTTCTGTGCATTAATTTTGTATCCTGCTACTTTTCCAAATTCATTGATTAGCTCTAGTAGTTTTCTGGTAGCATCTTTAGGATTCTCTATGTATAGTATCATGTCATCTGCAAACAGTGACAGCTTTACTTCTTCTTTTCCGATTTGGATTCCTTTTATTTCCTTTTCTTCTCTGATTGCTGTGGCTAAAACTTCCAAAACTATGTTGAATAAGAGTGGTGAGAGTGGGCAACCTTGTCTTGTTCCTGATCTTAGTGGAAATGCTTTCAGTTTTTCACCATTGAGGATGATGTTTGCTGTGGGCTTGTCATATATGGCCTTTATTATGTTGAGGAAAGTTCCCTCTATGCCTACTTTCTGCAGGGTTTTTATCATAAATGGGTGTTGAATTTTGTCAAAAGCTTTCTCTGCATCTATTGAGATGATCATATGGATTTTCTCCTTCAGTTTGTTAATATGGTGTATCACGTTGATTGATTTGCGTATATTGAAGAATCCTTGCGTTCCTGGAATAAACCCCACTTGATCATGGTGTATGATCCGTTTAATGTGCTGTTGGATTCTGTTTGCTAGTATTTTGTTGAGGATTTTTGCATCTATGTTCATCAGTGATATTGGCCTGTAGTTTTCTTTCTTTGTGACATCCTTGTCTGGTTTTGGTATCAGGGTGACGGTGGCCTCATAGAATGAGTTGGGGAGTGTTCCTCCCTCTGCTATATTTTGGAAGAGTTTGAGAAGGATAGGTGATAGCTCTTCTCTAAATGTTTGATAGAATTCGCCTGTGAAGCCATGTGGTCCTGGGCTTTTGCTTGTTGGAAGATTTTTAATCACAGTTTCAATTTCAGTGCTTGTGATTGGTCTGTTCATATTTTCTATTTCTTCCTGATTCAGTCTTGGCAGGTTGTGCATTTCTAAGAATTTGTCCATTTTTTCCAGGTTGTCCATTTTATTGCCATAGAGTTGCTTGTAGTAATCTCTCATGATCTTTTGTATTTCTGCAGTGTCAGTTGTTATTTCTCGTTTTTCATTTCTAATTCTATTGATTTCAGTCTTCTCCCTTTTTTTCTTGATGAGTCTGGCTAATGGTTTATCAATTTTGTGTATCCTTTCAAAGAACCAGCTTTTAATTTTATTGATCTTTGGTATCGTTTCCTTCATTTCTTTTTCATTTATTTCTGATCTGATTTTTATGATTTCTTTCCTTCTGCTAACTTTGGGGTTTTTTTTGTTCTTCTTTCTCTAATTGCTTTAGGTGCAAGGTTAGGTTGTTTATTCGAGATGTTTCCTGTTTCTTAAGGTAGGATTGTATTGCTATAAACTTCCCTCTTAGAAGTGCTTTTGCTGCATCCCATACATTTTGAGTCTTTGTGTCTCCATTGTCATTTGTTTCTAGGTATTTTTTGATTTCCTCTTTCATTTCTTCAGTGATCACTTCGTTATTAAGTAGTGTATTGTTTAGCCTCCATGTGGTATTTTTTACAGATCTTTTCCTGTAATTGATATCTAGTCTCATAGCGTTTTGGTCGGAAAAGATACTTGATACAATTTCAATTTTCTTAAATTTACCAAGGCTTGATTTGTGACCCAAGATGTGATCTATCCTGGGGAATGTTCCATGAGCACTTGAGAAAAATGTGTATTGTTGTTTTTGGATGGAATGTCCTATAAGTATCAATTAAGTCCATCTTGTTTAATGTATCATTCAAAGCTTGTGCTTTCCTTATTTATTTTCATTTTGGATGATCTGTCCATTGGTGAAAGTGGGATGTTAAAGTCCCCTACTATGAATGTGTTACTGTCGATTTCCCCTGTTATGGCTGTTAGTATTTGCCTTTTGTATTGAGGTGCTCCTATGTTGGGTGCATAAATATTTACAATTGTTATATCTTCTTCTTGGATCGATCCCTTGATCATTATGTAGTGTCCTTGTTTCTCTCTTCTAATAGTCTTTATTTTAAAGTCTATTTTGTCTGGTATGAGAATTGCTACTCCAGCTTTCTTTTGATTTCCATTTGCATGGAATATCTTTTTCCATCCCCTCACTTTCAGTCTGTATGTGTCTCTAGGTCTGAAGTGGGTCTCTTGTAGACAGCAAATATATGCGTCTTGTTTTTGTATCCATTCAGCCAATCTGTGTCTTTTGGTGGGAGCATTTAGTCCATTTACATTTAAGGTAATCATTGATATGTATGTTCCCATTCCCATTTTCTTAATTTTTCTGGGTTCGTTATTGTAGGTCTTTTCCTTCTCTTGTGTTTCTTGCCTAGAGAAGTTCCTTTAGCAGTTGTTGTAGAGCTGGTTTGGTGGTGCTGAACTCTCTCAGCTTTTGCTTGTCTGTAAAGGTTTTAATTTCTCCATCAAATCTGAATGAGATCCTTGCTGGGTAGAGTAATCTTGGTTGCAGGTTTTTCTCCTTCGTCACTTTCAATATGTCCTGCCACTCCCTTCTGGCTTGCAGAGTTTCTGCTGAAAGATCAGCTGTTAACCTTATGGGGATTCCCTTGTGTGTTATTTGTTGTTTTTCCCTTGTTGCTTTTAATATGCTTTCTTTGTATTTAATTTTTGACAGTTTGATTAATATGTGTCTTGGCGTATTTCTCCTTGGATTTATCCTGTATGGGACTCTCTGTGCTTCCTGGACTTGATTAACTATTTCCTTTCCCATATTAGGGAAGTTTTCCACTATAATCTCTTCAAATATTTTCTCAGTCCCTTTCTTTTTCTCTTCTTCTTCTGGAACCCCTATAATTCGAATGTTGTTGCGTTTAATGTTGTCCCAGAGGTCTCTGAGACTGTCCTCAGTTCTTTTCATTCTTTTTTCTTTATTCTGCTCTGCAGTAGTTATTTCCACTTTTTTATCTTCCAGGTCACTTATCCGTTCTTCTGCCTCAGTTATTCTGCTATTAATCCCATCTAGAGTATTTTTCATTTCATTTATTGTGTTGTTCATCAGTGTTTGTTTCATCTTTAGTTCTTCTAGGTCCTTGTTAAATGTTTCTTGCATTTTGTCTATCCTATTTCCAAGATTTTGGATCATCTTTACTATCATTATTCTGAATTCTTTTTCAGGTAGACTGCCTATTTCCTCTTCATTTGTTAGGTCTGGTGGGTTTTTATCTTGCTCCTTCATCGGCTGTGTGTTTCTCTGTCTTTTCATTTTGCTTATCTTACTGTGTTTGGGGTCTCCGTTTTGCAGGCTGAAGGTTCGTATTTCGTGTTGTTTTTAGTGTCTGTCCCCAGTGGCTAAGGTTGGTTCAGTGGGTTGTGTAGGCTTCCTGGTGGAGGGCACTAGTGCCTGTGTTCTGGTGGATGAGGTTGGATCTTGTCTTTCTGGTGGGCAGGTCCACGTCTGGTGGTGTGTTTTGGGGTGTCTGTAGACTTATTATTATTTTGGGCAGCCTCTCTGCTAATGACTTGGGTTGTGTTCCTGTCTTGCTAGTTGTTTGGCATAGGATGTCCAGCACTGTACCTTGCTGGTCGTTGAGTGAAGCTGGGTGCTGGCGTTGAGATGGAGATCTCTGGGAGATTTTCGCCGTTTGATATTATGCGCAGCTGGGAGGCCTCTTGTGAACCAGTGTCCTGAAGTTGGCTCTCCCACCTCAGAGGCACAGCACTAACTCCTGGCTGCAGCACCAAGAGCCTTTCATCCACACGGCTCCTTAATTTGGGATGATTTGTTGTCTATTCATGTATTCCACAGATGCAACGTAAATCAAGTTGATTGTGGAGCTTTAATCCGCTGCTTCTGAGGCTGCTGGGAGAGATTTCCCTTTCTCTTCTTTGTTCGTACAGCTCCCAGGGGCTCAGTTTTGGATTTGGTCCCGCCTGTGCATGTAGGTCGCCGGAGGGCGTCTGTTCTTTGCTCAGACAGGATGGGGTTAAAGGAGCCGCTGATTCGGAGGCTCTGGCTCATTCAGGCCGGGGGTAGGGAGGGTCATGGAGTGCAGGGCGGGCCTGCGGAGGCAGAGGCCGGAGTGACGTTGCGCCAGCCTGAGGCGCGCCGTGTGTTCTCCCAGGGGAGTTGTCCCTGGATCCCGGGACCCTGGCAGTGGCGGGTTGCACAGGCTCCCCGGAAGAGGGGTGTGGATAGTGACCTGTGTTCGCACACAGGCTTCTTGGTGGCGGCAGCAGCGGCCTTAGCGTGATGCTTTTAAAATTTTATTTTTACCGTTTCATCCAAAAGGTGTGCTATATGCACCTATGTGTGGTTGTCTTACATTTATTCTCTTAGGCTTCATAGGGTTTCTTAAATCAGTGACTTGAATGCCTTCTCTCATTTTTAGAAACTATTTATTTATTTAATTTTGACTGCTTTGGGTCTTTGTTGCTGTGTGCAGGGTTTCTCTAGTTGCGGCGAGCGGGGGCTACTCTTCATTGCAGTGTGAAGGCTTCTCATTGCAATGGCTTCTCTTGTGGTGGGGCATGGGCTCTAGGCACGTGGGCTTCAGTAGTTGCAGCACACAGGCTTGGTAGTTGTGGCTCACAGGCTTTAGAGCGCAGGCTCTGTAGTTGAGGCACATGGGCTTAGTTGCTCCACAGCATATGGGATCTTCTTGAACAGGGCTTGATCCCATGTCCCCTGCATTGGCAGGCGGATTCTTAACCACTGAGCCACCAGGGAAGTCCCCTTCTCTCATTTTACAATGTCATCAGCCAGAACCTTTCTTCAAATTATGCTTCAATGTTATTCTTTCTTTGTTTTCCATTTTTTCTGTCAGTCTATTTACACATGTTATAGTTTTTCACTGTGTCCCTTGTCTCTTATTCTCTGCAGTATCAGCCATCCTCTTGACTCTGTTACATTCTAGATCGTTTCTTTTGGTGTCTCTTCAAATGCACTAATTCCCTATTCAACTGTTTCTAATTTATCATCAAATACATCTGTTGTATAGTTTAATTTTGGTTATTTTATTTATCAGTTCTAGAATTTCTTTTTTTTATTGTTCACAGTTTTGTACTGAAATTCTGCATTTTGTCTTTTATCTTCTTGAGACTCAACATAATTTTTTAACAATATGTGTCTGATAATATCTGATGCACTTGTGTGTCTTTTTCTGTTGTCTATTTTTCTATTAATTTTCTTTTATTTTTGATTTGTGTCTCCATGTTTATAGTTATTTTTTATTTTATGCTGTGCAGATACCTAGATTGACATTATCTTTTTTGAGATAGGATTTGTGTTTGATTTTGCCAGGGACCTCGGACACTAGCACTCCAGGATCACCTGGAGTTACATTCAGGGATTTAGAAAATTTAAAGTTGAATTTCAGCCCTGAGAGGACTGTCTCCTTCTAGTTTACCTTTATTCCTAGTGTGATGGTGTTTTGGATCCTAACCTAAAGCAAGGGTGTCACTAAGAGCAACCTCTGCAGAGACACTAACTTCCAATCCTTTCCTTGATAACCTGCAGTCAAGTTCTCACAGAAACCCTCAGGGAGTGTCTGCTCCCTAGGTGTTTGTCCTCCCCTGGATTCTTGCTTTTCAATTCTTCCTTAATTTAATACTCCCTTCCCCTTTATTTACATTTATATTTATTCTACTGAGAGGTATATAAATGTGTGTATGGGTGTGTGTGTGTGCGTGTGCACACACACACACAAAATGCCATTTTTTTAGTCTCCAGCAGAAGGGCTGGTTCTAATGACCTCTTCTGTCATTACACTTGTTATTATTTTTATAATGCACATACAATTTATAGCCAGTTGCTTTCACGTGTCAACATACCTCATGAAGAAAATGTTACAGGGCATTTGATGGGATAGGATTTTAACAACTCTTGCTTACTCTTACATACCATAATTTTCAATTCATAGTGCTACTTTTGGAAATTCTGCTTTTCTCTCTTTCTTAAACATAAATAACACTGAAATAAATATATACTAGTATATGAATATTTTTTACACATTACTGATTTATTTTCCCCTTAGGGAAAACTTCTATAAGTAGAATTGCTGGTTCCAAAGGGATCAGTATTTTAATTTCTTAAAAATTAATGAATTTTTAATTGAAGTATAGTTGATTTACAGTGTTGTGTTAATTTCTAGTATACAGCAAAGTGTTTTATATACACACATGTGTATATTCTTCTTAAGATTCTTTTACGTTACAGGTTATTACAGAATATTGAATTTAATTCCCTGTGCTATACAGTATGTTCTTGTTGGTTATCTATTTTATATATAGTACTGTGTATTACAGTACTGTGTATCTGTTTACCCCCAAAATTTAATTTATCCCTCCCACTGCGTAGTAACTGTAAGTCGGCCTTCTATGTCTGTGAGTCGTTTCTGTTTTGTAAATAAGTTCATTTTTATCATTTTTTAGATTCCATATAGAAGTGACATCATATGATATTTGTCTTTCTCTTTCTGACTTACTTCACTTAGTATGATCATCTGTAGGTTCATTGATGTTGCTGCAAACGGCGTTATTTCATTCTTTTTTATGGCTGAATAATATTCCATTGTATATATTACCACGTCTTCTTTATCCATTCATCTGTTGATGGACACTTAGGTTGCTTCCATTTCTTGGCTGTTGTAAATAGTGCTGCTCTGAACATAGGAGTGCATGTATCTTTTTGAATTAGAGTTTTCTCCGGATATATGTTTAGGAGTGGGATTGCAGGATCATATGATAATTCTGTTTGTAGTTTTTTAAGGAAACTCCATACTGTTCTCCAAAGTGGCTGCACAACTTACATTCCCATCAAGAGTGCAGGAGGTTTCCCTTTTCTCCACACCTTCTCCAGCATTTGTTATTTGCAGACTTTCTGATGATGGCCATTCTGACTGGTGTGAGGTGGTACCTCATTGTAGTTTTGATTTGCATTTCTCTAATGATTAGTGATGTGGAGCATCTTTTCATGTGCCCATTGGCCTTCTGTATGTCTTCTTTGGAGAAATGTCTATTTAGGTCTTCTTTTTTTTTTTTTTTTTTTTTTTTTGCGGTACGTGGGCCTCTCACTGTTGTGGGCTCTCCCTGTTTTGGCCTCTCCCGTTGCGGAGGACAGGCTCCAGACGCGCAGGCTCAGCGGCCATGGCTCACGGGCCCAGCTGCTCTGTGGCATGTGGGATCTTCCCGGCCCCATATCTGTGGTTCCTGTCCATCTGCAGATTCAATCAGACACAGACCGTGGAGCATGGCAGTATTTATAACCCCGTGTAAGTGCACCCTCTCAATTCAAACCCACATTGTTCAAGCGTCAGTGTCCTCTTCCAGGGTTGTAATTTCTTATTTAATTATGAACCAGGGGTGCTTTGGGAAGTCACATTCACGTGTTCTGTCAAGAGCTGATTAAATGGCTACAGTATAATATTAACTGTGTCATGATTGTGGCAAAAATGTATATTATCAGTTTGAAAATGATGCAATAGTTTAAAAAGTCTACACTATGTTAGTATGAAATCATGTGCAGTATGATTACAGCTGTAGAATATATTAAAAGAGGGATTAGAAAATATTACACCCAGTGGATGCTGTTGTGTATAGTATTGATTATTTATTGTTTTTTATCTCCCCTATTTCAAAACGACTCTATATAGTTTGCTGTTGTTTTTTAACGATTAAATGATCAATGCAAACCAAAATACTGTGAGTACAGTTCAGTCTACTCTCAGTGCATCTACTGTTTTATCCTTCCAGTCATAAAATGTTCAAATGAGTTAAAGTAGATAAATGGATTTTCCATCAATTCCCTAACATTAATAATGTGTTCATCACCACCTTATTCCAAATAGTATTTACAATGATTAGTAAGAAAAGTAAGATATGGTAAAATAGTAAAATTCAGCCATGAGTGCACAAAAGAAAAAAAAAAGACAAAACTAAGCTGCCGGGGGGGAACGTAAATGGAGGTAGGAATGAGGCTAATCAGAAGCATACATTCTGGAACTGGAAAACACGTGGCATGTGGGCCATATACCTATTTCAGATTTTCCAATAGCCAGAACAAAAAGCACATCGCGTCCATGGCATTAACAAAGCACAAATAAACTCAGTACCATCCAGGTATTTAATTCCTCAAATGAAGCTGTAAAGTTCCAAGATGAGACCTTTGATCCTCAGAACCCTTCTCCTGAGAGTGCTATGGAAGGGGATGGACACACCCTCCGTGTACTCTCTGAGGGCCTGCTGTATTGTTCTTAGTGGTCACGCCCAGGCTCAGCTGGCTGGAGCAGTTCTTGAGGCTAGTGTGACCAGGTGCAGGCTGAGAGCCGTCTGCTGGCCTGACACAGATTTTTCTCTGTACTCCAGGGATGAATAGCGTGCATGTAAAGAAATGGTCGTGTGCCGTACTTCGTGGCAATTTTCTACTTTTGTTGCCCCCAGTCAAACTTTCGATGTTTGTTAGGAGAATGCACTTGCTGGGATGTCTGGGATACACGGACTGTATTTACCACTCAAATAGACACCCTTTGGCCTTGAAAGACGGACAGTGGAGCTGAGGCAGTGCTGAGACCTGAGGAGGTGAACAGCCCAGACTAGGATTGTTCCCACATGCAGGGCAGCCCATGGCCACGCACTGACACGTCCTAGGAGTGTCATAGGAAGGGCGGCCATGCCTCTCAGGGAGTAATCTAGATCCTCCCCCATGCACAGAGCGAAGGCACGGTTAACAGAAACGTTACTAAATATTATCATAAGGTGACAACCAAATCCTCATCTTGACTACAGCAGTTTCAACAAAGCACTCTTAGAATGCCTCACTTCAGTTGTTACAATTTTCTAGTGGGCCCTCTAAAGTAAACTATTTGTGAATTGCAGCGCTGAATTATTTGGGGGGTTATTATTTATAGGCCAGTTAAAAGATGGGGAAATATCTGCTAAAAGAGACTGTTTTCTTTTTTGGGATCACTAGGTTGTGGCCTGTTTATGCCACTTTCAGGTTGTGATTTTAAATATTCTGATCTGCCTAAGGTTGAAAGCATGTATTTGTTTTCTTTAATAGGAATAAATGATCCAGTTCAACAAAAATAAAAACAGACTTTAAGAATTTAAGGCAGTGGAGTAGTGTCAGGGAAAAGTGTTCCTGTTTTAACTCATATAAAACTATGGTGTAATTTGTTAAAAGACACTTTTATTGATCTTGACTCTTCCAATTCCTTAGTACTCATTGTGTGTCTGTTATGTATACAGAATAAAACCGGTGGAAAACAAGGGGTATAGGATGTGGTTGGTGACTGGTGGCAGGAAGCTTGCATGTTCTACTTGGGAAAATAACACATACATGTCTGAAATGTTAAACAGAAATACAACAGAGAAAAAGACATGGGTGGATGGTTGAGGAAATGCCACAGGGCGGTTGTTAATTGAATTCAAAACTTAGTGACAATCAGCACAAATGCCAAGGGAACTTTGCCGACTACACTTTGCTCACCTAGATTCTCAAAATATAGCAAAGATTTCGGGCTGGTTCAACAACCACATGGTGTTGTGTACATTTGATGACAATATTTAATTCCTCTAAAAGGACTTTTTAAAATACAGGAAATGTGTGATTATTCTAATGAAACATAGATTAAAAAAATCAAAACAAGTAGTAGTCATGGTGCTTATACTTGAATCACACCATGTGGTTTTCATAGCTCTTTCCACATAGTGTTTGCACCCGTCTCACTCCAGTCCTGCGAAAAAGACAAGAGCAGGCAGTTTTCCTGAATTACTGGTGAGAACACTGAGGCCTCATAAAGTTATGAGATTTGTCTGGGGTACAGCACTGATTATATCCTAGGAGTTTTATCTGCTCCATATGTTTCTTTATATGGTATAGTTGTGAATAGGTTTAGATATAATGGGTCACTTGATACCTTTGTTTTCCATTTGATGCACATGAAATACTCTTGTTAATAAGCAAGTGAAGAAAATGAGATCCCTAGCTCCAGCTGCTGCTCATGTTGACAAACCATCTCTTTTGTTTTCTCCTTTTATCTGACAAATTCGTTAATTCTGTAGACATTAAGTGGCTTTTATGGAGTCTTAATATTCTCAAGTGCTTGGGGAGATTTACAGAACTTGTGTACACATCTCATGTGCTGAAGGAGTTCAGGCAGTTGAGGGGTGACGAGCTACATTCAAGACCGTGTTCGGTCACTGATCTGGATCACGTGCTGGTAGCTGTCAACATAAGGGGTGGCCGGCGTCCTGTCAGAGCTGTGACTTGGGAGTGGGGAGGGCATACCCCAGCTAGACTTAATCATCGGTTAGATTCCATGGGTGGGGAGGCTAAGTGGGACCTTCTAGTGGAGTGGAGCTTGATTTAGGAAATGCAGGGAGATGAATCTGGGAGGATGAATGGGAGGAATATAGAAAAACTTAAACGACAGGTCAAAGAGTTGACATCTGATTCTGTAGATGTTAAAGAGCCATGCAAGAGCTTTGTGTTTGCTTCTTCTCTCCTCGTGGAGCCACACGATGAAGGAGAGGTTTTGTCATCACAGAGCTGTAATTTATTCCAGTCCTGGGGTGGGGCTGAAAGACTGAAGGACTGGCCGGGCTGTTCTGGCATTTGCAGAGTGCTTGTAGCAAGCTTCGTTTTTCAGTGAGCGATGAAATCCTGAGTGCAAACATTTGTCCCCCTAGCTGCTGGTGCTGCCTCTTTTATGTGGAGCAGATGAAGTCCAAGGCTGAGTGGGTTTACTATTAGGATGGTGACGCTAAGTCAGAGTTCCCCTTTTAGGAAACATACCTCTCGCTCCCCTGGCAGCGAGTGCTTGACTGCTCCTTACATGGAAGGTTCAGGTGATATGGACATGAGGATGACAGGATTCTGTGCTGAGTGGTTGCCGACAGCCTGGGAGTTGCTTCCTAGACCAGCGCTGGATGCAGCACCGTCAGGGCATCGAGCCTTGACCTCACCCCTTGCCCATGTCTTACCTTGTTCTTGTAAGAATGATGTCTGATGTTTCTGCTGGTCCATATTCATTGAATTCCTTTATTTTACCAATGAGAGCTCATTTCTAATATCATGCTAATTAAACCACTCATTTTGCCAATGAAAAGCTACTTTTTTTTTCTTTACTAAAGTATTGTTGATTTACAGTGTTGTGCCCATCTCTGCTGTACAGCAATGTGAGTCAGTTATATACATATAGACTTTTTTTTATATTAGTTTCCATTACAGTTTATCACAGGATATTCAGTATAGTTCCCTGTGCTATACAGTAGGACCTTGTTGTTTATCCATTCTAAATGTAATAGTTTGCATCTACCAACCCCAAACTCCCAATCCATCCCTCCCCCACTCCCCTCCCCCTTGGCAACCACAAGTGTGTTCTCTTTGTCTATGAGTCTGTTTCTGTTTCATAGATAAGTTCATTTAGATTTAGATTCCACATATAAGTGATAGATGATATTTGTCTTTATCTTTCTGACTTACTTCACTTAGTATGATAATCTCTAGGTCTGTCCATGTTGCTGCAAATGGCATTATTTCGTTGCTTTTTATGGCTGAGTAATATTCCATTGTATATATGTACCACATCTTCTTTATCCATTCATCCGTTGATGGACATTTAGGTTGTTTCCATGATTTGGCTATTGTCAACAGTGCTGGAAAAGCTACTTTTAATATTCAGTAGGCCAAATAGCAAAGCCTCTGGTGTCAATCAAGGTATGAATACTTGAAAGATGTGACTGGCTGAAATGCTGGCCAGGTCTGCATCGGGACCCTTCCAATTCAATACCACTGACCCAGGAATCTGAGTTCTCAGTTAGGGCCAGTGACTGTCCCTAAAGGTGAAGTTTAAACTAAATGATCTATCCATTGCATTTTACTGTTGACACTGAAGAATATTTTATGAAGTTCTTAAATTAACTTGTTAAACAAATTACAGAAATATCAGTTCCTCTCCATCCGTTCAGTCAAGTTCACAATTTCAGCATGGTGGTTACAGCATGTTTTTTGTTATTCTCTCGGCTTTACTTTTTATGTTGATCAAAAGGTTTAGGGAAATATACCTGTAAGGAATGAAGACATCACGAAGAGAACCCAGGGCTTGTGTACATTGCGAGCCTGCGTTCTGAAGCAGCTGTCACCCTGAAATCCTAGCAGGCAGTTTCGCAAGGTGTTCACGGGCCTTGGTGTGGCGTCTTTTGTGAGGTTCCCACTTGGCTTCCTGGCACGAGGTATAGTTATGAGCCTGCTTCTCATTCTGTCTGGATTCTGTTGGTCTGCAGCTGGGAAGAGCTTTCTTTGCCAGATCCCTGCCCAGTTCTTTTTTTCTTGGCAGGTTCATTTACCTTTTTTTTTTTCATAGTTTGTTTCCCAAACAGTCCCCAACCTGGAACCATGATAATCAGTTTCCTGGGCTTCCTGCTCTTGAAGGTGAGGAAGTTGTTATGGTCCTTCATGCCCAGCGCTGCCTGTTCTCTGACCTTGCCACAAGTGTTTAAACAGATTTCAAAGGAACATCGTATTCCTGTGCATTGAAGATGCCTCATCAGGGGGCTCTGTGATTGAGTGGATTTTCTGACCTTGTAATTCCATGTAGGTCCACATGGCCGCCTACCCCCAAAGACAGAGACTTAAATCTTACCGTAGAATAGAATTTGCAACAGGTATGGTTATGAAAATGAAAAGACTGTGAGAAGGAATATTTATGTGATGAATCTACACTGACTTGTATAAAATGCTGTTTAATGTTTTATGGATGTTTGCATGTATATATATGCACACCACACGTATGTTTATGATAGAAATGATGTTGCAAATATCAATCAAGAAGACTCCATTTTTTTCATGATTGAATTAAAATAGCTTATTATTATTATTTTTTTGAAATATAGCAAGATCAACTTTACACCTGGGCTGCAGTTAGTCAACCTACACACTCACTGGATTATATAGAAGGGCAGTTTCCCAGGAGAGTCCCAGCTGCTTGGCCACCATCTAAACCTCCTGATGAAGAACACAGGCCCAAGGATGCTGACACAGGTAGGGCCCCGGGAAGAGTGAATATTCTGAAAGTAACATCGAATAACTGTGCAGTACCTACTGGGTATTGAGTCTGGGTTTCCCTTCAAGTATTTCTTAGATTATAATCTGCATATAACTCAAGCTAAATCACCGGGAAGCTTGTTAAATTGAAAATTCTTCAAGGCTGCTGAGTTCTGGGGAACGGGACCCTGGGTTGTCCAGTTACTACAGTGTATATAAAGTGTATATAAAGTCCGAGAACCACTGCTTCGGGGTCCTGCTGTGGCCACCACCCCGGGGGAAGCTGCACACTCCGCATGGGCTGAGAGCTCGGAAAGGAACTTTCTGCCTACTGGCTTCAAGGGTGGTAGCCACCATACCTCTTTTCCCTGTCTCTTCCCTTACTGCTTTCTTTGAACTTTTCTTTGTTTTTTTCTTTGCCTTCAGAGATAACTGACAGAGGCAAAATAGAGAAACATGTTTTACTAAATCTAAATTTTAAGTAATTAAAAAAATTGTTCAGTGTTCAGTTGTAATATTTTTCTAAAAAGTATTTCCTTTTGGTTTTTTTTCTCTTTGTCTCTTGTGTCATCCTAAACTATTTTGTGTTATTTTTGAAGTATTTTGAAGGTAACATGAGATTAATGTCAGCTTTATATGGAGCCTGAAGCTAGGAAAGCACTTTGTATTTATTGTATTGAATTAAGAATCCTATTTTTGTAACAATGTTTTTATGGAATTTGGTTGTTTATCATTATCTAACTCAAGAGCTCCCTTTAAAGCCAACAATGACCCACACTGTCAGGGACTTTATTCTAGGCTCCTGCCCAAAGGTCTGCAGAGGGGCCTAGTGCTTATAACCTCTGTTTTTCTCCCAGTCCTGGAGCGATGCATTTACCTGTTTCTTCTTTGCACTGAGGCACTTAATGGGGGCCCACACCTAATACTGCATGTCCCCCTTTCACTGTCTGATGCTTTTGAAACACTGCTTAGTGTTTATTTGGTGGACTATACTCCCTGAAATGAACCACATACAAGAGATGCAATGTAGGACATGTGTTCTGTGTAGGGCTCTGCGTTTCCTGTGGTGCAGAGAACAGTTGATCAAGGGCCAAGGTAGACCTTCAGAGACGAGGGGGTGCTGACATAATAACACATGAAAAAAACAAGCACATAAAGGCAAATTTAGTTTTAGAAGGAAAAGCATATAACTAAAATAATGATCCCATTAAATACACTATTTTATTTGTTTATGTTAAAAATTAACTTACTGGTTAGGAAATAACTAGGTGTAGATATAGTAGAATCGGTCAATTTCAACGAGTTATTTTAACAGTTGTTCATATCTTGTGTTTTACATCATTGATTAGGATGGTGTTTTCATTTTTTTCTTCCCTAGTGTGTCTACTTCTCTCAATTTTAACTGAAACATTTTATGTTACTGATTTTATTGTATATTGGAGGAACACTAGATGGAAAGTTAATTAGTGATCATCTGAATTTTAGTTTGGTAGGAGATGATAGTCGGAATTGATGTCAGGAAGTTTGTAACCTAGTTTTTTCTTCATTATTTGATGTAGCTTGCAAAATGCCAGAGCAGCAATTTTTAATATAACAACTTGTCTCCTTTTAAAATATGCCTTCTTGAAGAGGATGATGGAGGTAAGTAGAAAATAGTTTAATGTAGTGACTTGTTTTTCTCCAATTGATCTGTTTTAAACCCAACAGCCCAACAGCTGTTTTGTCCAAATTGTCTAATGGCCCTTCTAAACTTTTCTTGCTGTGAATCCATGGGGCATTCTCATTCTGGGGCATTCACCTTCCCTGTCGTAGGCAAGCAGTCAGTTGTAGGAGTGAGAATGTAGATAATGTAGTAAAAACTGTGCATCGAGTCTACTGTTTAAAAAAAAATAGGTATGAATTGCAGTCTTTGATAATGTGATTATTAAAAGTGATAAACTGTTTCCAGTGCACTTGACTGTGATTGGTGCAAGGGTGTCACGGCTAAAATCACTGTTTGCAGCATCTGGTCCCTTTCAGTTTCGCCTTAAAGAGCTCAATGACTTTTTTTCTTTTTGAAGAAGAAAGACTTGTGGTTCCATCTTAAAAAATTGCCAACTTGGTTTTTCTTTTTTTCCCCCTTTTGGCCCTTCTCCACACTGGTTACTACTCCACATGTCTGGCTAATTCAGATTCGTCGTGCTGCCTTTCTCGGAAAACTCACTTTTGTTTTTCCATGATCCATTTTGTGAAACGGGTTTTTCTCCACCTTCACCTATTGATGTAGAAACGGACCCTCTGCTATGTGAGTCTGAGTGCAGAGGCTGCGGTAAAGCCTCAAGGGCTGTGGATTCCTGGCAATCTTCGGCTCCTAGCCTGTTCCCTGCAGCCTGTCTACATTGCCTCCACAGTGGAGCCTGACTGTCTGAAGTCTGTAGAATGTTTCCTGGAAGGACAAGGCTGGAAGGGAAGTTGGGAAGCAATGTGCTTGCTTCAGAAGTTTGTGGCAGAAATAGTAGTAAGAAGAAAACTTTTTACTTACCTTGTTTTCTCTTTCTCTTTACTCTCTTCATTTTCCTTTACTTATTTGATACAACCCACCTCCCTGCCACGGTGGCTCTTTCTTCCTAGAGCCCCGTGGTATTTTATTCATATCTCTATCATGTGGATTATTTAGATATGTAATTTTCCTGTCTCTACATATCTGTCTTCTGTGTAGACTCCCGACATTTCAAGACCTTTGGACACCTATTATATACTTAAATATTTGAGTGAATGAATGAAGACCTTTTGTTGAAAAAGATAAAAATAAATAAAATATCTACTCAGCATATGAATGCAAGTATCTGACGGAATGCGGTGTGCTGAAACAGCTTGAGGACCATTTTAGGGGCTCACTACCAAGCTTCAAAAGTTATTCGATAGATTTACACAAAGAGAGAATTAGCTTTAGTTTTGAATGTGTGATGAACAGGGTCAAGATGTCTAGGTGTGAACAGAGACTTGATCATTCTTGGTGTGTCTTTGGAAAATCAAGGCCCTTATCTTCCTTTAAAAATGTGAATGATCAAGAGAGTGAATGGAGGACTTATTTTAGAAAGGCAGTTCTGGACACAAAAAATCCTGGAAGAAAATATGGAAGGAGAGCTGTTAGAAACATGACAAGCTTTTTGTGTAGAAATCTTAAAATATCTGTTTACGTGCTGGCTGAAAGAATGGTAACCCACCTTGGCTTCAAAAAAATGATCTGAGCAGCTTATGAATATGTGAGGTGTACAAGAGGATTACAAAGGAAAACAGATTAAACTGAAAGGAATTTAGGATGGGGCAATAAAATGAGGCTAGGGTGAACTAGCATCCTGAAGTGTATTTCAGAAGGACTTGCAGTTTTTAAAGGTAGTTGAAATTTATGCCTTGGGTTTAAGGTAGAAGGGAAGTGGAAACAAGTCTGTATCATGCCTTGTGTGTCTGTGAAATGAAAAGCAACAGTCCCAGAAGGACAACTTTGCTGTCCTCTAGTATCCAAAAGAAGTCTTTCTACTGGTTCTTAATAAAGGAGATTCTGTGGGATGAAATGCAAATAACAGCATCCTCACCCTATTTCCAGGTCTGTCCCAATGCTTTAACACATGTTCACTTGAGGTAAAGCAGAGATTCTGTAAGGGGCCGGGGGATGTTTGATGGCATTAGTCTCTCAAGGAATAAAATGCTCTAGAAGAGATCAACTGTGTCTCCTGGAAATGATTCTCCATGTTAAGTTTTATTTTAATCAGCCTGCATTTCCCCCTTATATATGCAAGCTAACGCCCATGTGTGGACAACCTTTGTTGGCAATGACGGGAAGATCCAGACTGTTAAATAATCAAATATGCAGAATAGTGTTGACTCCTTTTAGGAAAATTACATGTATAACCCTATCTTCATTTGTGGAAGGACAGGGTATACCAGAAGTAAAGACATCTACCATTTGTTAGGTCACTAATCGTAAGTCATGCTATTTAAATGAAATTTAATGAATTCTCTTTCAATTAAATTGACTAGATTTGAATCAAATTGATGTATAGAATTAAAGAAGCATAATTTAGTTATTTTATATAAGTGCATTTCTCACTAAAATGTAAGTTTTTAGAGATTTCTTAGTTCATTTTTCAGAAGGCATATTTTGTATATTTAAAGGGGTGATTTGATTTACTTTCCCTTCTTACCAGAGTGTCATGTCCTGCTTATTTTTCTTGCTGTCCCCTCTACAAATGTAAAACTCATCCACATATGTTTTGTTTTATAAGTCATAGGCTTATTTGTGATGATAGAGAGATCATTTCTAGAACATATTTGGAATTGTGGGGAGTCCAGAACTGTTTGTGAGGTAACTTTAAAAACATGGAACATTTGAAGTTTTGTCAGGAAGGTTATTTCTCCTACTTTGCTTCACAGTAATACTTTAAAACCAGTCTAGTTTCTTAATCCTTAGGGCAGGTGAGTGGAGGAGTTGGCAGTTAAGATGTGCCCTTGAGAGCTTCCCTGGGTCACTCCGAAAGCAGCCGTCCTGTTGATGAAGGGGGCTGTCTTCGGACGCGGGGCTGAGGAGGAGGGGCTCCCGAAAGCTCCAGGCCCTGTGGGGAGGATGTCGGGGTGAGGGCCCGGGGGTTCACACAAGGGGTTGTCGCTCTGAGGATGCTGGAACCCAGTGGGATTCTTACCTGCCTGCCCACGGGCTCCCGACTCGGCTGGTGCTCAGAGGCAGCTCACTGGGCACAGCCCGGGCCCTGGTTTCCCTCTACAGGTAGCGCTTTTTGCGATTTTTCATGCTTCTCTTTACTCTTTCTCTTTCCCTTCCTTCTTTTTTCTCTTTCTTACTTTTATTCTCCCCTATTTTCTTTCTCCTTGACATTTATTTTTCTTTCTTCTCTTGATTATTCTCATTCATTTTCCCCTTGCTTTATAGTTATTCTATACATTTCTTTCACCTTAACATCTTGACCCTCTAGAACTCCTGTACTACAGCTTATGATTTTGAAGAGAATATTTTGACGTATAAATTTCTCCTAGATGTCATGACACACTGATTCAAGGAAGTAAGTGTAGTGAAAGAGGTGAGGGTGGGAGAATGAACTCAATTCAGGTAGCCATTGAATTAGATAGAGAGAAACTCAAAGTTTAGGTGTAGGTGATCAAAAAATTGCAATTTTGATAAGTCTTTCTAGTTCATTTTTCTGGTGAGGTGTACACATTCTTTTTACCATCAGAGCCAGAAGTTTGCTTTTTTGGGCAGGTCACGAGGTCTAGGGCTATAGACAAAAGCTGGGAAACCCTGTGTGTGTCTCTAAGGGAAAGAACTATTCATGAACCCCAGGAGACCCTGTGGGCTCTTCCTGCACCATCTACCTAGAAAGGCAGGAAGAGAAAATGTTCTAGTCTGTACAAAGCCCCAGGACCTTGTCTCAAGTCTCTTGTGTTTGGGAGGATTTGGAGTTGACGAAAACCAGCAGAAAACAAAAGGTATTCAAGAGTCTGGATTTGCTTTAATATTAACTGTCCTCGCTTTGATGTTAAAGCTCTTTCTTCAAAACTGGCCAACTCTGGTGTTGTGTTCAGAGTAGAAATTTGTCAGTGTAAGAGACAAACGTTTTGATTAACTTAGTGAAATGCAGTATTTGGGAAAAGGCCTGCATTGTTAATATTCTATTGCCACAGTGACACGTGTTGGTGAGTGATTATGTCATGCTGTTCTCTGTGATTTTGTCCTGAAAGATGTTCTCTCAGCTCAGGTGCAGGCCCAGCGCCCACTCTCCTGGGGCTCCTGCTTCGCTTCCATGGTTTCTTCATGCTTTGATCTCTCCTTTCATCTCCTCCCACAACTACTCAACACATATTTTAAACATCTGTGGTGCACCGGGCACTGTTGTGGATGCTGGGGATTCATTAAGAAAGAATCTACGAAGCCTTTCTTCACAGCGTTTGACTTAGTCGAGGGGAGAGTGAAGTCGGCAAACAAGTGAATTCTGCAGGCTTTCCTTAGAGAACCCACACTGTGGAGAGAGAGAGGGAACAGGGTGCTCCCGGGAGCAGGTGGGGGTGGGGTCACAGAGTGCTCTTGGGAGCGGGTGGGGGCGGGGCCACGGGGGTGCTCCCGGGAGCGCAAACATTCTCGCCCTGCTCCCATTGGACATCCTGTGGCCAGAGCGGGACTGGCATGTTACAGGGTGGCAGGAAGGTCAGTGTGGCCAGAGCCCTGTGAGTGGGTGTGGAGCCAGAGAGGTTGGGGTGTGGGCAGGTGGAAGGAGGTCCGTGGGCCCAGGTGGAGACGGTGCTTTAATCCAAGTGAAATGAGAACTTTCAATTTAGTTTAGCAATATGTTGTACGATTTAAACCACGACTGCCTTTTATTTTTTCTATGCATTGTCACATACATGTCACATACTAAAATGCTGCTGAATTGGGAAGGTCTGAAGTATCCCTCAGAGCGACAGCTGTGTGCTGTCAGGTGTCTGGCCTGCATGCCAGTCGGGGACAGGGGGCAGCGTGAAGGTCAGGAGACAGACTCATCTTTGTCTCACCACCAGCCACTGTGTCGGGGCCTCGGTTCCTCACCACAGATGCCCAGGATGGGCAAGGGGAGTCGTTCTCAGACTCCCATCCACAGAGCGCTGGGGATTCCTGGAAGCTCTCTTAGGTTTTTATGTAACTCCCGTGCAAGCTTCACTTAGAGGAAAGTATCCCCTAGCTTAGAAAACAAAAGAAAACATGGCCTTGGTTACCCCTTAGGTTTTCCAGCATGAAGAATTTTCAGTCCCGTAGGTTCTCAAATGACAATTACTCATTGAGAGTGGAAGGTCAGTTGTCAATAGTCAGGTAAGTCATCCAAGATCCCACCCTTCCAGACTGGGGAGTTGGCTTCTGTCACTGTACAGACTTAAGTGAATAATACGAACAGTGAGTGTCTTGGCAGATACTTCATGGCACAAAGTAGAAACTAGGAGTTGAGACAAATAATCATGACTGATGTGTAAAGAAGGGTGTAGAGATAATCTAATTTAAAAAATACCTAATGACATGAGTGTGTCATTTTGTGTGTTACATGTGCTCAAAAGCAGTCATGTCCTCATAACACGGAGGCATAACCTGGGTGTTTGGATGCTTATTATGAAAGGTAGCCTGGGTGTTTTGGTGCTTATTATGGTTGAAGGTATATTACAGTTAGTTTCATTTTGTGATCAGAGAAATGGGAAAATTTGCTCTTTAACATATTGCCTGTCTTCTTCCTTTTCAACCCAGAGTCTCAATCTGCTGTTTTAGAAACTCCGAAAAAATGTTCAGATGCTGCTCAGCAGGTAAGATTTAATTAGGATGTCAGCTCCCTTTCCCCTCTTATTTGCCTCTGCTTTATCTTTCCATCTGCCCAGCCAGCTAGGTGGCCGTGTTTCTCAGCCTGCAGGGGACTCCAGTCAGGTGGGAGGGGGTTTTCTTACATTCAGACTTTGTGAAGGAAATCAGCCTGGAAGTGGCACTGGGCACAAACTCCTCAGCATTCATGTTGTTCCATGTCCTGCCGGAGAGCTGGGCCCACAAGTGCTGGCTCCATCAGGAAACAGCGGCTGCTCAGGTGTTGTATAGAGATGGGCCTGGTTGCACTAAGAGTCACATGGATATGATTTTTTATAAGATGTGCCAGGGCTTTTCTAAAACCAAATAATATTCTTAAGTTACTTTGGTGGATGAAACATTAATTAGTGTCTGTTTAATTTCCACAGAAACTTTCTTATTCTGTTACTAAAGAAGCCACATTTTATGCCTTTTTTTCTTGCACCAAAATGCACTTCCTGTAAAAATAGGAAACACTTATATGAAATAGTAATTGTGGTTAGCAATTGCTTTTTTGGTTATAAAACCATTTTTAAAATTTATTTATACATTCTCCTAACTCTACCTTTGAAAATAACTTAGTGTTAGAAATTACCACCAAGAAGTGTGTTTTCTAGAGTGGGGTCTGAGTAGAAAATGAGACGGCTGCTTCCTGAGTTTCAGACCCATGTCAGTTTCTGGTCAGTTTGTGACAACATACTCAGGCTATCTGGGACATAGTGTTCTTCTCTGTAAAATCAAAGAATCTGTTGATTTTTGAGAACTTTTCCAAGTATAAAATGACTTCCTTTTTTAAAAGAAGCAGCCCTGCATCATACATGAAAGTTTACTCCTCCTGGAGGATAAATAAGGATATAAATTGGTTGAGAACTTTGTTTTATAAATTATCTGGTGCTTTTCAGAAATATAGCTATTCTGTTTACTTTCATAAGAGTAAAGATGCTCTTAAGGATAATGTCATAAAACAGGTTTTCCCAGCTTCTTTTTTTTTTTTAAGAGCAGAGACTTCCATCAGGCTGGGGCACTTGAAGAGCCCTGGTGGACTGAGCTGGTAGTTCATTAACTGTCATGATTAGCCAGTAGTGAATACAATGAAGAAAAATGAAAAGAGGTCAAGAGAAATAAAGTGAGAAATAATTAAGAAAAACAGTGCCCTCAAAATATCTTCTTATTATTTTTGCAACGCTTTTTTTGGCATGACTAAGCTGTGATCTGGGATAATATGTTAGATCTTTCTAGTTCTTATTTCCAGGACGTATATTACTGAATTCTCTGTTATATTGATAACGCCAAAGAAAACCTGGACAAAAAGTATTCTATACTATCAATGGTGACCAAACACCAACAACATTACTTTGTGTATTAAGATTCCAGCTGGAATAATTCAAGGCAGATATTCATGTGTGTAAAATTATAGTGATTTTCTATGTTTCATGAGCTCTGAACCAATAATAAGCGGAAAACCTGATGAACTGGGTGATTTTAAAACACCTGATGTTACAGCTTGGAAACTCACGGGGGAAATAGATTGATTTAAATTTCACACCTTCTCATTTCCTTGTTGCCAGTGAAATGTCTAGAAGCTAGAAAATATAATAAATTAATTTGGTGGTAAGATTGTTGGGAAGCAGTTGAAGCCTAGCCCTCATTAATGACATCATATGCTCTTGGAATCGGTGACTCTTTATCATAAGTTTACTTAGGGACTGGTTCATTTTTGAGATGATGTGTGTCTCTTTCATAAGAACCTAAAGTAACCACCATAAAAGGGATTCAGGAAACTAGAATTAATTACCTATGTACTGTGCACCTGTTCTTTTACTGCATTATCTTATGCAATTCTTATAATAACCCTTTAAAGTAACTATTATAATTCATATTTAACTGATAAGAAAATGATGTTTATAGGAATTAACTTGCTTCAGACCAAAAATTGATAAAGGGTAAGAGCCATGGTATGAACGTAGGTCTGTTCGACTTTATACCTCCTGTTCTCTCCACTATGACAAAAATTAGACTTTTGCACCTGTAATCAAACTGCAGCTGTTTACTACCGTCTCATGCCAAAATCATCAAATGGATGAGGTGAGAAGTTTATTTTAAGTTATTCTATTGTATTTATACCATTTATAAGAGACTGATGTCAAGATATGTTTTAGAGGCATAGATTGAAGCTGATTAGGTCACAGACACATGTTTAACTGTGCTAAATTGTGTCGATTTTACTAACTTTAGTGCTTCACTGCTCTTTAAAAAAAAAGTACAGTTCTGTTTTTTACATAGAGCGCCTTGCTTCTTAGTTACTAGAGAGCAGTCTGTCTGTGAGCTTCCCCTGCAGAGGAAGTGGGGGGCTTCCTGTGGGTTTGCTGTGTGACTGATGAAAGCTATGCACGCAGAGAGTGGGGCCCTCCACAGAGGTGAAGTGCATCCTGTGCTCTCGGTTTTCTTTAGGTGTGCGTCCAGGCACCTGTTCTCTCCATCCAAGCATGCTGGAATTTACGGAATTGGCTCTGTCTTTTGCTCTCTCCCTGTAATTAATAATTCTGAGAGCTCCATATCCCTACACAAAACACATGATTCGTAAAGCCTTTTCTCAGCTGGAAGGAGTGGAAAGTGCGGGGATCCTCTGCATCTGTGGAGGGAGACGTGTGGCCACCCCTGAGTGTTGTCACCCATGGTCTCATGGGATCAGGAAGTTGTAAAACAAAACTGCTTTCTTTAGACCTCACTTACTGATTAATTTCAAATAATATGCTCTGAAATCTGCTGTATCTAAAGAATTATTTCATAAAGCGAAACAGAACTGTCTCAATTCTGTTTTTTATTCTTTGGCATTTGAAATACTATTTAAACTGTAAATCCTTTTGTATTCTACAATATATAAATAGCCAAATATCAATTACATTCTCTAGAAACATTTACTCCTATGTTAAATATTAATATATGTTAGCTAAAGTGGTTACCACCCAGTTTTAAACTAATTTTTAAATTATATAAATAATTTTAAATTAATAATAATACTTTTGAAATTATATATAAAATGTGTGCTTCAAGGTATTTTCCTAAAATTCTCAACATCTTTCCGATGTAAATGGACTCGTTGAAAGGTAAATAGAATAGAATTTGATCTTTGAAAACTCTAGCTTGGGGTAGGAATTGGTACATCAAAGCAATTGAAAGTTGGGTCTTCCTACACTTGACGGTATGGATTAATTGAAAACAACCACGTCTATTACAAAGTGTTGGATAATGAAAATAAATTAACCAAGATCAAAACTTTCTTACCACATATGTTGTATGCAACTAAATTCTCAAAAGTCAGAAAAATGTGTATGATTTGAGGTGAGTGGCAAAATCCTATTTCAGTCCAGTTTTAACCTCCTTTGAAATTGGTTTAATTCTCTTCCCCCAGGATCCTGCTCTGATCAGTCCTCCCCAGTCCTCTCAGTGCCTAATTGGGTTACAAACTTAATTGAGGAATTGAGTATTCTTTTCTGTTGGTTCTCCTTGTAGAGTATCTTCTCTAATGCTCTTTATACAATGACCACTCACTACAATTTATTGTTTGTTTCAGAAACATGTTTATTTAGGAGCGAATCATGGAATGTGTATGAACGAGGTGGGGTGGCCTGGTTGATGGCACTTGAGGGTTACTCACCTGTGTCTTGACAGAGGCAAGTTCAGAGAGTGAAACAGAATTGGTCAGATCAAAAGAAAGGTGTGGGGAACATAGTTCTGAAGGAATAGTGATGGAGACGCAGAAACAAGGCACTTGAATTGCATGAAAATGTATTAGACATATCAAAGGTTAGGGGAAAGTCGTATGTTCCTACTGAACTCTAAGGCAAAAAGTGACATACATTCACATGTTAATTATAAATCCAGCATACACAATTTCCAAGATGAGTGAGCAACTAAAACATAGACCAGAGAGAGGCAGCTTCAAGATGGTGGAGGAGTGAGACATGGAGATGGCCTTCCTCTCCACAAATACATCAGAAATATATCTACATGTGGAACAACTCCTACAGAACAACTACTGAATGCTGGCAGAAGACCGCAGACCTCCCAAAAGGCAAGAAACTCCCCACTTACCTGGGTAGGGCAAAAGAAAAAAAAAACAGAGACAAAAGAATAGGGACGGGACCTGCACCAGTGGGAGGGAGCTGTTAAGTAGGAAAAGTTTTCACACACTAGGAAGCCCCTTCACTGGTGAAGACGGGGGGTTGCGGGGGGGGAAGCTTTGGAGCCACAGAGGAGAGCACAGCAACAGGGATGCAGAGGGCAAAGCGGAGAGATTCCCACACAGAGGATCGGTGCCGACCAGAACTCACCAGCCTGAGAGGCTGGTCTGCTCACCTGCTGGGCCAGGTGGCAGCTGGGAGCTGAGGCTCCGGCTTCGGAGGTAAGACCCCAGGGAGAGGACTGGGGTTGGCTGCATGAACACAGCTTGAAGGGAGCTAGTGTGCCACAGCTAGCTGGAAGGGTGTCTGGGAAAATGTTGGGACCTGCCTAAGAGGGAAGAGACCATTGTTTTGGGGTGCACGAGGAGAGGGGATTCAGAGCACCACCTAAACGAGCTCCAGAGATGGACGTGGGAGATGAGCATGAGACACTAAGGTTGCTGCTGCAGCCATCAAGGATCCAGCGTGCAAGCACAGGTCACTATCCACACCTCCCTTCCCGGGAGCCTGTATAGTCCACCACTGCCAGGGTCCCATGATCAAGGGCCAACTTCCCTGGGAGAACACACGGCACGCCTCAGGCTGGTGCCAATTATAGGGGTCCCGCTGACCTCTGCTGCTCCAGGCTTGCCCCGCATTCTGTACCCCTTCCTCTCCCCTGTCTGAGTGAGTCAGAGCTACCTAATCAGCTGCTAGTTTAACCTTGTCCTGTCTGAGTGAAGAACAGATGCCTTCAGGCGGCCTACAAGCAGAGATGGGGCCAAATCCAAAGCCGAACCCCAGGAGCTGTGTGAACAAAGAAGAGAAAGGGAAATCTCTCCCAGCAGCCTCAGGAGCAGTGCACTAAATATCCACAATCAACTTGGTGTACCCTGCATCTGTGGAATACCTGAATAGACAACGAATTATCCCAAAATTGAGGCGGTGGACTTTGGGAGCAATGATATGTATATTTTGTTCCTTTTTCTCTTTTTGTGAGTGTGTATGTGTATGCTTATTTGTGTGATTTTGTATGTATAGCTTTGCTTTTACCATACGTCCTAGGGTTCTGTCTTTTTTTTTTTTTTTAAGTATAGTTTTTAGCAATTGTTATCATTGGTGGATTTGTTCTTTTGGTTTAGTTCTTTCTTTTTATTACTTTTTAATTTTTTATACTTTTTATTTTAATAACTTTATTTATTTATTTTTCTTTTACTTTCTTATTGTCTCCCTTTTCTTCTGTGCTGTGTGGCTGACAGGGTCTTGGTGCTCCAGCCGAGTATCAGGTCTGTGCCTCTGAGGTGGGAGAGCTGAATTCAGGACATTGGTCCACCAGAGACCTCCTGGTTCCACGTAATATTGAAAGATGAAAAATCTCCCAGAGATCTCCATCTCAATGCTAAGACCCAGCTCCACTCAAGGACCAGCAAGCTACAGTGCTGGACACCCTATGGCAAACAACTAGCAAAACAGGAACACAACCCCACCAACTAGTGGAGAGACTGCTTGAAATCATAGTAAGTTCACAGACACTCCGAAACACACCACCAGATGTGGTCCTGCCCACGAGAAAGAACAGTTCCAGCCTTATCCCCCAGAACACAGGCACTAGTTCCCTCCATCAGGAAGCCTACAAAACCCACTAAAACAACCTTAGCCACTGGGGCAGACACCAAAAACAATGGGAACTACGAACCTGCAGCCTGCAAAAAAGGAGACCCCAAACACAGTAAGTTAAGCAAAATTAGAAGACAAAGAAACAGCAGATGAAGGAGCAAGGTAAAAACCCACCAGACCTAACAAATGAAGAGGAAATAGGCAGTATACCTGAAAAAGAATTCAAAGTAATGATAGTAAAGATGATCCAAAATGTTAGAAATAGAATGGAGAAAATACAAGAAATGTATAAGAAAGACCTAGAAGAACTAAAGAGCAAATAAACACTGATGGACAACACAATAAATAAAATTAAATATTCTCTAGAAGGAATCAATACCAGAATAACTGGGGCAGAAGAACGGATAAGTGACCTGGAAGATAAAATAGGGGAAATAACTACTGGAGAACAGAATAAAGAAAAAAGACTGAAAAGAATTGAGGACAGTCTCAGAGACCTCTGGGACAATATTAAATGTACCAACATTTGAAGTATAGGGGTCCCAGGAGAAGAAGAGAAAAAGAAAGGGATTGAGAATATATTTGAAGGGATTATAGTTGAAATCTTCACTGATATGGGAAAAGAAATAGTCAAGTCCATTAAGCGCAGAGAGTCCCACAGGATAAATCCAAGGAGACACACACAAAGACACATATTAATCAAAGTATCAAAAATACAAAGAAAAAATATTAAAAGCAGCAAGGGAAAACCAACAAATAACCTACAAGGGAATCCCATAAGGTTAACAGCTGATCTTTCAGCAGAAACTCTGCAAGCCAGAAGGGAGTGGCAGGACATATTTAAAGTGATGAAGGAAAAACCTACAACCAAGATTACTCTGCCAAGCAAGGATCTCATTCAAATTCAACAGAGAAAATAAAACCTTTACAGAGAAGCAAAAGCTAAGAGATTTCAACACCACCAAAGCAGCTTTGCAGCAAATGCTAAAGGATCTTCTTTAGCAGGAAACACAAGAGAAGGAATAGACCTACAATAGCAAACCCAAAACGATTAAGAAAATGGTAATAGGAACACATATCGATAACTGCCTTAAATGTAAATAGATTGAATGCTCCAACCAAAAGACATAGACTGGCTAAATGGATAGAAAAACAAGACCCGTACATTTGCTGTCTACAAGAGACACACTTCAGACCTAGGGACACATACAGACTGAAAGTGAGGGGATGGAAAAAGATATTCCATGCAAATGGAAATTCAAAGAAAGCAGGAGTAGCAATTTTCATATCATATAAAATAGACTTAAAATAAAGCCTATTACAACAAACAGAGAAGGACACTACATAATGATCAAGGGATCAATCCAAGAAGAAGATATAACAATTGTGAATATTTATGCACCCATCATAGGAGCACCTCAATACATAAGGCAAATGCTAATAGCCATAAAAGGGGAAACCGACAGTAACACAGTCATAGTATGGGACTTTAACACCCCACTTTCACCCATGGACAGATCATCCAAAATGAAAGTAAATAAGGAAACACAAGCTTTAAATGATGCATTAAACAAGATGGACTTAATTAATATTTATAGGACATTCCATCCAAAACCAACAGAATACACATTCTTCTCAAGTGCTCATGGAACATTCTCCAGGATAGATCATATCTTGGGTCACAAATCAAGCCTTGGTAAATTTAAGAAAATTGAAATTGTATCAAATATGTTTTCTGACCACAATGCTATGAGGCTAGATATCAGTTACAGGAAATATCTGTAAAAAATACACATGGAGGCTAAAATCTACACTACTTAATAACCAAGAGATCACTGAAGAAATCAAAGCAGTCAAAAAATACCTAGAAACAAATGACAATGAAAACACGACGACCCAAAACCTATGGGATGCAGCAAATGCAGTTCTAAGAGGGAAATTATGGCAATACAATCCTCCCACAAGAAACGAGAAACATCTCAAATAAAGAACCTAAACTTATACCCAAAGCAATTAGAGAACGAAGAACAAAAAACCCTAAAGTTAGCAGAAGGAAAGAAATCATAAGGATCAGATCTGAAATAAATGAAAAAGAAATGAAGCAAAACAATAGCAAAGATCAATAAAACTAAAAGGTGGTTTTTGAGAAGATAAACAAAATTGATAAACCATTAGCCAGACTCATCAAGGAAAAAAGGGAGAAGACTCAAATCAATAGAATTAGAAATGAAAAAGGAGAAGTAAAAACTGACACTGCAGAAATAAAAAAGATCATGAGAGATTACTACAAGCAACTCTATGTCAATAAAATGGACAACCTGGAAGAAATGGACAAATTCTTAGAAAAGCACAACCTTCTAAGACCAAACCAGGAAGAAATAGAAAATATAAACAGACCAATCACAAGCACTGAAATTGAAACGGTGATTAAAAATCTTCCAACAAACAAAAGCCCAGGAGCAGATGGCTTCACAGGTGAATTGTATCAAACATTTAGAGTAGAGCTAACACCTATCCTTCTCAAATTCTTCCAAAATATAGCAGAGGGAGGAACACTCCCAAACTCATTCTACAAGGCCACCATCACCCTGATACCAAAACCAGATAAAGTGTCACAAACAAAGAAAACTACAGGCCAATATCACTGATGAACATAGATGCAAATATCCTCAACAAAATACTAGCAAACAGAAAAGGATCATACACCATGATCAAGTGTGGTTTATCCCAAGAATGCAAGGATTGTTCAATATAAACAAATCAATCATGTGATACACCATATTAACAAATTGAAGGAGAAAATCCTTATGATCATCTCAATAGATGCAGAGAAAGCTTTTGACAAAATTCAACACCCATTTATGATAAAAACCCTGCAGAAAGTAGGCATAGAGGTAACTTACCGCAACATAATAAAGGCCATATATGACAGACCCACAGCCACCATCATTCTTAGTAGTGAAGAACTGAAACCATTTCCTCTAACGTCACGAACAAGACAAGGTTGTCCACTCTCACCACTGTTATTCAATATAGTTTTGGAAGTTTTACCCACAGCAATCACAGAAGAAAAAGAAATAAAAGGAATCCAAAATGGAAGAGAAGAAGTAAAGCTTACACTGTTTGCAGAAAACATGATACTATACATAGAGAATGCTAAAGACGCTACCAGAGAACCACTAGAGCTAAGCAATGAATTTGGTAAAGTAGCAGGTTACAAAATTAATGCACACAAATCTCTTGCATTCCTATACACTAATGATGAAAAATCTGAAAGAAATTAAGGAAACACTCCCATTACAACAAAAAGAATGAAATACCTAGGAATAAACCTACCCAAGGAGACAAAAGACCTGTATGTTGAAAAGTATAAGACACTGATGAAAGAAATTAAAGATGATACAAACAGATGGAGAGATATACCATGCTTTTGGATTGGAAGAATCAACATTGTGAAAATGACTCTACTACCCAAAGCAATCTACAGATTCAATGCAATCCCTATCAAACTACCAATGGCATTTTTCACAGAACTTGAACTAAAGCATTTCACTCTATGTATGGAAACAGAAAAGACCCCGAATAGCCAAAGCAACCTTGAGAACGAAAAACGGAACTGGAGGAATCAGACTCCCAGACTTCAGAGTATACTACAAAGCTATAGTAATCAAGACAGTATGGTACTGGCACAAAAACAGAAATATAGATCAATGGAACAGGATAGAAAGCCCAGAGATTAACCCACTCTCATATGGTCACCTTATTTTTGATAAAAGAGGCAAGAATGTACAATGGAGAAAAGACAGCCTCTTAAATAAGTGGTGCTGGGAAAACTGGACAGCTACATGGAAAAGAATGAAATTACATCAGTCCCTAACACTGTACACAAAAATAAACTCAAAATGGATTAAAGACCTAAATGGAAGGGCAGACACTATAAAACTCTTAGGAGAAAACATAGGCAGAACACTCTATGACATAAATCACAGCAAGGTCCTTTTTGACCCACCTCCTAGAGAAATGGAAATAAAACCAAAAATTAAACAACTGAGATCTAATGAAATTTAGAAGCTTTTGCACAGCAAAGGAAACTGTAAGATGAAAAGACAACCCCCAGAATGGGAGAAAATATTTGAAATTAAGCAACTGACAAAGGGTTAATCTCCAAAATTTACAAGCAGCTCATGCAGCTCAATATGAAAAAAACAACTCAATCCAAAAATGGGCAGAAGACCTAAATAGACATTTCTCCAAAGAAGATATACAGGTTGCTAACAAACACATGGAAGAAAGCTCAACATCACTAATCATTACAGAAATGCAAATCAAAACTACAGTGAGGTATCACCTCACAGCAGTCAGAATGGCCATCATCAAAGAATCTACAAACAATAAATGCTGGAGAGGGTATGGAGAAAAGGGAACCCTCTTGCACTGTTGGTGGTAATGTAAATTGATACAGCTGCTATGGAGAACAGTATGGAGGTTCCTTAAAAAATTAAAAATAGAACTACCATATGACCCAGCAATCCCACTACTGGGCATATACCCTGTGAAAACCATATTTCAAAAAGAGTCATGTACCACAATGTTCATTGCAGCTCTTTTTACAATAGCCAGGACATGGAAGCAACCTAAGTGTCCATTGAGAGATGAATGGATAAATAAGGTGTGGCACCTATATACGATGGAATATTACTCAGCCATGAAAAGAAACGACTTTGAGTTATTTGTTGTGAGGTGCTTGGACTTAGAGACTGTCACACAGAGTGAAGTAAGTCAGAAAGAGAAAAATAAATAGTGTACATGAACACATATATGGAATCTAAAGAAAAAATGGTTCTGAAGAACCTAGGGGCAGAACAGGCATAAAGACGCAGATGTAGAGAATGGACTTGACAGGGGGAACTGGAAGGGTAAGCTGGGACGAAATGAGAGAGTGGCATGGACTTATATATACTACCAAATGTAAAATAGGTAGTGGGAAGCAGCTGCATCGCACAGGCAGACCAGCTCCATGCTTTGTAACCACCTAGAGGGGTGCCGTAGGGATGGTGGGAGGGAGACGCAAGAGGAAGGAGTTATGGGGATATGTGTATATGTATAGCTGAATCGCTTTGTTATAAAGCAGAAACTTACACACTATTGTGGAGCAATTATACTCCAATAAAGATGTTAAAAAGAAAAAAATAAGGAAGGGACTAAATCTCTGTCTTCTTTTTTATACCCAGTGCCTAGGTTAATATGTGTAGAAGGAATAAATAATAATACCTGTTAACTTAAAAAAATATATATATATATATACCAGAGTAAGAAAAAGACGGATTAAAGGGGATGAGGAAAGACGTGGTTGCAGTCCAAAGTTATGGGTTAGTATTCCTTGAAGTTTGCCTCAGACTCTGAACCTTCTTATGTGCCATGAAAAACACTTTGGCGCAGGGACGGGTCCTAGTCTGGAAGAGGCGAGACACAGTGAAGCGCCTGTGGAGGCACCGAGTTTGAAAATTGTGACATTTTAGCAAGGTGTTCACCATGATGCATTATGGGGAAGAGGGGGATTTTCTGGAAAATACATTTTCATTTTATGGAAACTCCACCTAGCTGAGAGGACAAAAAAGAGACATTTTAATTTTAGAAATAAAGAAAAAAGATAAATTGGTTTGTCAGTTTTAAGAGTGAAAACCAGCAGGCATCTGGAAAGCAGTTACAGTTTGTGGTGAGAATGTCAGAAAAGCATTAGAGGTCACACATTGTTTTTGCTTTTCTCTGGGGCAGTAGGACTTGCAGGTGAAATCAAGTTGAGTCTTTGTTCTACTGAGCTTTAGCGGGTGTAAAATCCCTTTGTGCTGGGCAACATGGTTGATGCCCTGTGGAGAAGGGCAAACAGTTCAAGCAGCTGCTCTAAAGCAGCGGTACCCAATCTTTTTTGGCACCAGGGACTGGTTTCGTGGAATACAGTTTTTCCACGGACGGGGTGGTGGTGTTTAGGCAGTAATGTGAGTGATGGGGAGCAATGGGGAGCGGCAGATGAAGCTTTGCTCGTTCTCCAACCGCTCACCTCCTGCCGTATGACCCGGTTCCTAACAGACCGCAGACTGGTACCGGTCCACATCCTGGGGGTTGGGGACACCTGCTTTAAAGGGATAGCTGAGCTGGTAAAAGTTCATAGCTTATAAAGGATGCTTCTTGGACGTGTGCTGACATGCCGTGTGCAAGGTAGTTGCGGTAGGTATTGAAGGAAATACAAAGAATTTTACGGTCTTGGGCCCTTCCATATATATGAAATGATCTGCAAGCTGTAATGTGATTTGGCCAAGGTATTTAGTGTATGTTGTATTACAGAATTTAAAAAATGGGAACATTTTTGAGAACTTATAATTAAAGACAGCTTCTTAGGAAGGGAGAAATTTAGAGCATGTCCTCAAAGTGATCATTTTTGGACAGAGGAAGGGAGGAGAGAGAGCATTTCAGATGGAGGAGAGATTGAAGATCCAGACGTAGAAATGAGCATGCATCACAATGGGAGGATATGGCAGGCGTGGGAGTCCTGGTGACGTGAGGGGTCGCACCCTCAATCCCTCCAGGCTCGCTGCAGCACTGTTGGGTCCCTGCAGTGGTCTCCCAGCTGGTCTAGTCACCTCAGTCTCAGTCCCTTCTGATCTGCCCTCCACAGCCCTCCAGAGCTGTCCTTCTAGGAGCCAAATGTACTCATGTCTGCTGTCTGCTCATGGCTTTTGAGAGAAGATTCAGACCCCTAGGTGACATGCAAGGCTTTCCCTTGCCATCCTCTGCTTTTAGCCTCATCACCCACTATTTCCTACATGTCTGGTTTCTTACAGCCTTAAAATGACACCCTTGTTTTCTAGGCATTAGCATCCTTCATAACTGTGTTTGATATCTTTTCCTTCTCACTCCTACTGCCACCTTTTAATTCACTGAATTCCTATATCTTAGTCTAAACTCATGTCAAACTTCACTCCCTCTTAGACACGTCCCCAGAGAGGCCTCAATCTAGAGACCCCTTTTGATACCTCTGCTCTGGGACCTTATACTTACCTTGCTTTTCTATAATTATTGTGTTACACATGTCTTATAGACAGCTGACCTCCTTAAAGCTAAGACTCCCCCTATTCTACTTGTCCCTCCAATATCTAACATAGCACCTGACATTTTGGGGCAGATCAGAAAATGTTTGATGAATGAAGAAATATATCAGGGACCACACTTACTAGAGCAGAGGTGCTGGTTGGGGAGTCATAGAAATCCTGCTTCTGTTCACCCCATGGTGACTGAGGATTGGCTTTTGACCAGTTTTCCTGCGCACAACTCCCAGCTACCCCACTGTTACCCGAGGAACCTTAGCAACGTATTATGTTCTCCATGCCTTAATTTCCTCTTCTACAAAATGGGGATAATGATAACTCTGGTCTCATAGGGTTTTGTGAGATTTAAATGCACTGATTTTTATAAAGTGCTTAGAAGAGCTCCTGGCACATAGTAGGGTACTTCAAATGTTAGCTGTTGCCTTGTCATTATTGTTGCTATGTTTGGGCAATACTCTGGCTTCCAAAGTTGCTGTCTTGGTGTAGCGTTGATCCTCATTATTTATAGGTTCTGTATTTGCAAACCTGACAACCAGCTAGAATTTATTTGCAGCGCCCAGATCACTGCTTGCAGGGCTTTCCCTTCATTTGCAGGCACGTGCATACACCCCTGAGCCACTCCACCAGACTTGCTGTGAGCTCTGTTCTTTAGAAGTTTAATGACCTTAGAGGCTAGTTGTGTGTTGGTGCAGAGGGTGGTTAGAAGGTGAGACATTTATCCATGGATCATCACTGAAGGGAATCTGCAATGAGACTGTTTTTCTTCCTTGCACTAATTGGGAGAGTTGAGGAATATTTTGCTTTAGAGTTAGTGCAGGACCTTGCTGCAACTCAGGTAACGAGAGAGAGCATTCAGAAGATGTGAGGGAACCAAAAAGGTGGTTTATTTCCATTTTTTCTGACCCCTTTCCCAGACATGTTGTTTATTACTTCCACTCTGGTTATTCACTAATGATGGTGACTGTACCTTTCCATCAATGAGATGATCAATCAGTGCTATAGACATCAGAAGTTACACTGCCAATGATGATTTCTAACTGAACTCCCCCCACCCCCGCACCCCATATTTCTCATCTATGCAATGAAGGGGTTGGAAGACACTTGTCATTTCCATTCCAGTTCAGAAATATTCCATTTTCAGTAATTCTTATCTTTTTCATTGTAAGGATTGCAGAGATGCTATTTTAGCTCTCTGTGTGACACTCTTCTTTTCCATAACATGTTCTGCTTTAAGGAGCCCAAGGTGAGTTATTTACCAGTCACCATATGTTCTGATACTTCCTTCTTTCTTGAAATTCCGTTTCAAACTTGAAATCGATGGCACTTTACTTCTGTGCATAATATTATCAATTTAAAATCTGGGTTTCTTATAAGAGTATGTACAGCATGTGTTGTCTTATTATAAATCTGGAATCTCCTTGGCTTTCTCCAAAGCCATAGAATGTTTTAGAATTTAGAGCATGAGACAGAGAATTTGTAGGCTTCTGTGAAGAGTAGAATTCAAATTTTACAGATGTCTAGAGGTATGCTAACTTGCCAGTAACGAGGCCTTAGAATTTAGCAGAACTTGAAAATTTGAATATTGTAGAAAATGAATTGCATATCTCACATTAACATTTATAGAATAAACTCTGACGGTGTTAACTTACCAATAAGTGGTTTTATATTCTAGCCTCTGAAAGTATCTTGCTTACACAGTAAACATAATAAAGTTTCAAAGATGAGCAAATTAACTTTACAGGAAAAGCTTTCCTTGGACGTATCTTGGCTTTCTTTTTCACAGTTTTAGACATAATACAGTAATGTTTCTTTTTCTGGGAATCAGATAATCTTGTATTTTGAAAAATACTTTGGTGAACATACTATTTTTAATGACAGCTTGTCTTTTGTGATATGTAAGTATTCAAACAATTTATAAGAACTAACCAACACCACCCACATATAAGATTATACAGAAATGGAAGAATTTTGGCTGACTTATTGTATATTATTGTTCGGCCAAAGTGGGTGGCAGACTCTACCACTTGTAACGATTTAGAGGTTTGAAGCAATATTTTAAAATATAAATAATCTGAAAATTGGTGGTATATAAAATATATTACTGTGTTGACTAAAATAGATTTGTTATCTTTCCTCCATTTATAAGGATTCACTCATAGATTCTGTACAGAATTGCAAAGATCACTTTTTTCCTTTTCTCTTTTAATTTCTTTTTTTTTTTTTTTTTTCATTTTGGCTGTGCCATGCAGCATGTGGGATCACAGTTCCCTGACCAGGGATCGAACCCTTGCCCCCTTCAGTGGAAGAGCGGAGTCCTGACCACTGGAATTCTCCCTTTCTCTCCCTTTAAAACTTTAATTTTTAGTGAGAATCTGATTTAGGATCAGTCTCTCCTCCTTTTTTTCTTCTTCCCCCTCTTCTTCTTCCTGGCTTTTATTCTTTTATTATACCTAAACCTATGATGACAAATAGCTGGCTGAGGTAATAGCATTTAAGAATTAAGTTTGGCAGACTCACAGACATAGAGAACAGACCTGGGGTTGCCAAGGCAGGGGCTGGGGAGAGATGGAGTATGAGGTTGGGGTCAGCAGATGCAAACTATTACATAGAGAATGGATAAACAACAAGGACCAACTGTACAGCACAGGGAACTATATTCAATATCCTGTGATAAACTATAATGGAAAAGAACATAAAAAAGAATGTGTATATATATGTATAACTGAGTCACTTTGCTCTACAGCGGAATTAATACAACATTGTAAATCAACTATGGTTCAACTTAAAAAAATAAAAGAAGTTTGGGAGAGAATGTGTAAGGTGGTAGAGTAGAAAGGCCCTAAGCTCACCTCCTCTCCCTGCAGTTCACCCTGCAGACATAGATGCTGGTGGCATCTGTTTGGGGAGCTTGTTCTACCACATGGACATGGACACTGGTGCTGGCAAGGGCCATTTTGGCTCCAGTGCTGGGACACCTCAGGCTAAGTAACTAACTGGGCATGGACACAGCCCCATCCAACAGCAGACAGTCTGCCTTAAGAACCCTTGAGCCCATAGGTGCCTCTGGACCCAGTTCCACCCACCAGCATGCAGACACCAGCTGTAAGCAAACCACAGCACTGCAGTCTGGACCAGCCATCCCACTAGAGAGCAGGCCTTTCCCAGTAGCAGGGCAACACAAGTGTCAAGAAAACTTGGGACCCACAGAAATCTTTGTTAGGAACTGGCGCCATGCACCAGTGATCTGACACCTGCTCTAGGACCCCTGGGGCCCAGCAACCAGACCTCAGGACCTGGTTCTGCCCACCAGTAGGCTGGTACTTGTCCTAGGACCTGACTTCACCCACCAGTGGGTGGGCAACAGCCCTGGTATCACCTGGACCCTGAATCCACCCACCAGAGAGCCAGCACTAGCCCCAGGCTTCCCTGGGGTTCTGAAGTCAGCTGCCTCATGACCCACTTCTGCCAACCAGTGGCCAGCAGCCTCTGCACAAGCCACACCAGGTAACTAAATAGACTGGGAGCCACCAGGTCTACTGGATCACCCACATAATCAGCCTGCCACAACAGAAAGACCCAGACAGACATCATAGGGGGGACCCCTAGAGCATATGGCTCTGGTGATGAGAGGGGAGTGTGCTGCTGGAATTCTGTCTCTTGCAAAAAAGCCCCTTCTTTAAGGTTGGGAAACATACCTGCCAGACCCATAAAAGTAAAAACAGCAAGTAGGAAAAATGAGGTAACAGGCGAAAATGTTCCAGATGAAAGGAAAAGATAAAACCTCAGAAGAAGAACTGAGTGAAGTGGAGATAGGAAATCTACACAGGAAAGAGTTCTAGGTAATGACCGTAAAGATGATCAAAGAACTTGGGAGAAGAATGGATGCACAGAGTGAGAAGTTAGAAGTTTTCAACAAAGAGTCAGAAAATATAAAGAACAACTAAACAGATGCAGAATACAATAAGTGAAATGTAAAATATACTAGAAGGAATCAATAGTAAAGTAAATGATACAGAGGAATGGATCAGCAAGCTGGAATACAGAGCAGTGGAAATTGCTGATGCTGAACAGAAAAAAGAAAAAGAATGAAAAGAAATGAGGACAGTTTAAGACACCTCTGGGACAATATGAAGCATACTAATATTTGCACTGTAAGGGTCCCAGAAGGAGAAGAGAGAAGAGAAAGGGGCTGAGAACATAATTGAAGACATAATAGCTGAAAACTTCCCTAACCTAGGAAAAAGAAAGAGTTGCCAAGTGTAGGAAGTGCAGAGTCCTATAGAGGACTAAGCCAAAGAGGAACACACCAAGGCATATTGTAATTAAATTGGCAAAAACAAAAGGCAAAGAGAGAATATTAAACTCAGCAAAGGGGTAAGTGAATCCTGAGAGAGCGGCCAAGATGGTGGAATAAAAGAACCCTAAGCTCACCTCCTGTTGTAAGAACACCAGAATCACAAAAATCTGCAGAACAACCATCATTGAAAAAGTCTGAAACCTACCAGAAAATATCTCTACAACAAAAGACATAAAGAAGGAAGCACAACAAAACTGGTAGGAGGGGTGGAGTTGTGATATAATCAAATCTGACACTCTCTGGGTGGGCGACCCACAAACTGGGGAATAATTATATTACAGATGGTTGCCCACAGGAGTGAGAGTTCTGAGCCCCATGTCAGGCCCCCCAGTGTGGGGGTCTGACACTGGGAAGAGGAGCCCCCAGAGCATTTGGCTTTGAAGCCCAGTGGGGTTTGGTTGCAGGAGTTCCATGGGATTGGGGAAAACAGAGATTTCACTCTTATAGGGTGCACACAAAATCTCACGCACACCAGGAACAAGGGCAAAAGCTATAATTTCATAGAAGCCTGGGACAGACCTACCTGCTGGTCTTGGAGGGTCTCCTGGGAAAGCAGGGGTGTCTCTGGCTCACTTTAGGGAGAAGGACACTGGTGGTGGACATGTCAGGGAGCATTCACCTGTGCGAGCTCTCCTGGAGGCTGACATATTGTCATTAAAGCCTGGTCCCACCCAACAGCCTGTAGGCGCCAGTGCTTGGACACCTCTGGCCAAAGAAGAAACGGGGGAGGGACACATCCCCACCCATAGGCAGGCAGGCAGGCTAGAGACACAGCCACCTCTAGACACACCCTAGGCATGACCCTGCCCACCAGAGGGCCAAGACCCAGCTCCACCCACCAGTGGGCAGGCACCAGCCCCTCACACCACGAAGCCTGCACAAGCCTCTAGGCCAGCCTCACCCACCAAGGGGCAGACACCAGAAGCAAGAAAACTATGGTCCTGCAGCCTGTAGATAGAATACGCAACTGCAGGCCAGACACTACCCTGGGACCAGCTGGCCCTTGGCCCTTGGGTGACGAGAAGAGAGTGGACTCCTGGGATGCATAGGGTGTTTCCTACAGAGGGCCACTTCTCCAAGGTCAAGAAATGTAACTGACCTACCACATATGTAAAAATACAAATAGCAATTTAGACACAATGAGGTGACAGAGGAATGCATTTCAGAAGAAGGAACAAGATAAAACCCCAGAAGAAGAAATAAGTGACATGAATATAGGCAATCTTTCTGAGAAAGAGTTCAGGGTAATGATTGTAAAAACGATCAAAGAACTCGGGAGGAGAATGGATGTACAGAGTGAAAATTAAAAGTTTTTTTTTTTTTTAAACAAAGAATTAGAAAATATAAAAGCAGCAAGGGAAAAGGAACAAGTAACATACAAGGGAATTGTCATAAGGCTATCAGTTGAATTTTCAGAAGAAACTGTGAAGGCCAGGAGTCAGGGGCATGATGTATTTAAAGTGATGAAGGAGAAGAGCCTACAACCAAGAATATTCTACCCATCAAGGTTCTCTTTCAGGTGTTTGATTGAGAGATTAAAAGTATCACAGACAAGCAAGAGCTAAGAGGTCAGCACCACCAAAACATCTTTACAGCAAATATTAAAAGAACTTCTTTAAGTGAGAAAGAAAAGGTGACAACCAGAAGTATGAAAATTATGAAAGGAAAAAGTTCATCAGTAAAGGTAAACATATAGTAAAGATAGGAAGTCATCCACACGAAAAGCTAGTAGGACTATTAGAAGACAAAAGTAGTAAAATCGTCCATATCCACAATAAGCAGTTAAGTGTTACACAAAACAATTAAATGTAAAATATATCAAAAACAGTAATCGGGAGGCTAGGAGAGTACAAATGCAGGGTTTGTATTTTTATTTTGTTTACTTATTTTTAAAAATTATTTATTTTTGGCTGTGTTGGGTCTTCGTTGCTACACGCAGGCTTTCTCTAGTTGTGGTGAGTGGGGGCTACTCTTCGTTGAGGTGTGCAGGCTTCTTATTGCAATGGCTTCTCTTGTTGCAGAGCACAGGCCCTAGGCCCTAGGCCCATGGGGTTTAGTAGTTGTGGCTCATGGGCTTAGTTGCTCCATGCTATGTGGGATCTTCCCAGACCAGGGGTTGAACCCATGTCCCCTGCATTGGCAGATGGATTGTTAACCACTGCACCACCAGGAAAGCCCCAAATGCAGGGTTTTTATAACATGCTTGAAATTAAGAGATCAATAAACTTATAACAATCATATATATACATATAAATATATGTATATATAAATATATATTTTTTATATATAAATATATATATATTTGTGTATATGCTGCCAATAAGAGACTCACTTTAGATCTAAGAAGACATAGACTGAAAATGAGGGGATGGAAAAATGTGTTCCATGCAAATGGATTGAAAAGAAAGCCAAGGTAGCAATACTTATATCAGAAAAAATAGGCTTTACAGTAAAGACTGTTAAAAGAGACAAAGAAAGATATTACGTTATGATCAAGGGATCAATCCAAGAAGAAGATATAAGAATTGTAAATATATATGCACCCAACATAGGAGCACCTAAGTACATAATGCAAATATTAACAGACATGAAGGGAGAAATCAACAGTAATACAGTTACTAAGAGAGATGTTTATAGCAATAGAAGTTTATTTCATCAAACAAGAAAAATCTTAGATAAACCACCTAACCTTATACCTAAAGGAGCTAGAAAAAGAAGAACAAACAAAACCCAAATTTAGTTGAAGGAAATAAACCATAAAGATCAGAGCAGAAATAAATGAGAGTAAAAAAAAGAATAGAAAAGATCAGTGAAATGAATAGCTGGTTCTTTGAAACGGTATTTTAAAAATTGATAAAGGTTTGACCACAATCATCAAGAAACAGAGAGAGGGCCCAAATCAATAAAATCCAAAATGAAAAAGGAAAACTTACAACTGACACCTCAGAAATACAGAGGACCATAAGAGACTACTAAAAGCAACTATACACCAATAAAATGGACAACATAAAAGAAATGGACAAATTCTTAGAAAGGTACAATCTGTCAAGTTGGAACTGGGAAGAAATAGAAGATATGAACAGACAAATTACCAAGAATGAAATTGCATCAGTAATTAAAAAACAAAATCAAAAAACCAACTTCCAACAAACAAAAGACCAGATGGCTTCACAGGTGGATTCTACCAAAGATTCACAGAAGAGTTAACACCTAACCTTTTCAAAATAGTCCAAAAAAATTGTAGAGGAAGCAATGCTTCTGAACTCATTCTGTGAGGCCAGCATAACCCTGATACCAAAACCAGACAAAGATATCACAAAAAAAGAACATTACAAGCCAATATCACCGATGAACATGGATGCAAAAGTCCTCCTCAAAATATTAGCAAACTGAATCCAACAATACATCAAAAGGATCATACACCATGATCAAGTGGGATTTATTCCAGGGATGCAAGGATGGTTCAGTGTCCTCAAATCAGTCAATGTGATATATCACAATAACAAATTGAAGAGTAAAACCATATGATTGTCTCAATAGATGTAGAAAAAGGTTTTGACAATGTTCAACATCCATATATGACTCAAACTCTCCAGAAAGTGGGTATAAAGGAACATACCTCAATAAAATAAAAGCCTTATGTGAGAAACCCACAGCTAACATCATACTGAGTGATGAAAAGCTCAAAGTATTTCCTCTAAGATCAGGGACAAGACAAGAATGCCCACTCTCACCACTTTTTTTTTTCTTTAACATCTTTATTGGGGTATAATTGCTTTACAATGGTGTGTTAGTTTCTGCTTTATAACAAAGTGAATCAGTTATACATATACATATGTTCCCATATGTCTTCCCTCTTGCGTCTCCCTCCCTCCCACTCTCCCTATCCCACCCCTCCAGGCTGTCACAAAGCACCGAGCTAATATCCCTGTGCCATGTGGCTGCTTCCCTCTAGCTATCTACCTTACTACATTTGTTAGTGTGTATATGTCCATGACTCTCTCTCGCCCTGTCAAAGCTCACCCTTCCCCCTCCCCATATCCTCAAGTCCATTCTCCAGTAGGTCTGCGTCTTTATTCCTGTCTTACCCCTAGGTTCTTCATGACATTTTTTTTTAATTCCATATATATGTGTTAGCATACGGTATTTGTCTTTTTCTTTCTGACTTACTTCACTCTGTATGACAGACTCTAGGTCTATCCATCTCATTACAAATAGCTCAATTTTGTTTCTTTCTAAGGCTGAGTAATATTCCATTGTATATATGTGCCACATCTTCTTTATCCATTCATCCGATGATGGGCACTTAGGTTGTTTCCATCTCTGGGCTATTGTAAATAGAGCTGCAATGAACATTTTGGTACATGACTCTCTTTGAATTTTGGTTTTCTCAGGGTATGTGCCCAGTAGTGGGATTGCTGGGTCATATGGTAATTCTATTTGTAATTTTTTAAGGAACCTCTATACTGTTCTCCATAGTGGCTGAACCAATTCACATTCCCACCAGCAGTGCAAGAGTGTTCCCTTTTCTCCACACCCTCTCCAGCATTTATTGTTTCTAGATTTTTTGATGATGGCCATTCTGACTGGTGTGAGATGATATCTCATTGTACTTTTGATTTGCATTTCTCTAATGATTAATGATGTTGAGCATTCTTTCATGTGTTTGTTGGCATTCTGTATATCTTCTTTGGAGAAATGTCTATTTAGGTCTTCTGCCCATTTTTGGATTGGGTTGTTTGTTTTTTTGTTATTGAGCTACATGAGCTGCTTGTAGATTTTGGATATTAATCCTTTGTCAGTTGCTTCATTTGCAAATATTTTCTCCCATTCTGAGGGTTGTCTTTTGGTCTTGTTTATGGTTTCCTTTGCTGTGCAAAAGCTTTGAAGTTTCATTAGGTCCCATTTGTTTATTTTTGTTTTTATTTCCATTACTCTAGGAGGTGGGTCAGAAAGGATCTTGCTGTGATTTATGTCATAGAGTGTTCTGCCTATGTTTTCCTCTAGTTTCTGGCCTTACATTTAGGTCTTTAATCCATTTTGAGCTTATTTTTGTGTATGGTGTTAGGGAGTGATCTAATCTCATACTTTTACATGTACCTGTCCAGTTTTCCCAGCACCATTTATTGAAGAGGCTGTCCTTTCTCCACTGTACTTCCCTGCCACCTTTATCAAAGATAAGGTGTCCATCTGTGCGTGGGTTTATCTCTGGGCTTTCTATCCTGTTCCATTGATCTATCTTTCTGTTTTTGTGCCAGTACCATACTGTCTTGATTACTGTAGCTTTGTAGTATAGTCTGAAGTCAGGGAGCCTGATTCCTCCAGCTCCTTTTTTCGTTCTCAAGATTGCTTTGGCTATTCGGGGTCTTTTGTGTTTCCATACAAATAGCGAAATTTTTTGTTCTAGTTCTGTGAAAAATGCCAGTGGTAGTTTGATAGAGATTGCATTGAATCTGTAGATTGCTTTGGGTAGTAGAGTCATTTTCACAATGTTGATTCTTCCCATCCAAGAACATGGTATATCTCTCCATCTATTTGTATCATCTTTAATTTCTTTCATCAGTGTCTTATAATTTTCTGCATACAGGTCTTTTGTCTCCTTAGGTAGGTTTATTCCTAGGTATTTTATTCTTTTTGTTGCAATGGTAAATGGGAGTATTTCCTTGATTTCACTTTCAGATTTTTCATCATTAGTATATAGGAGTGCCAGAGATTTCTGTTCATTAATTTTGTATCCTGCTACTTTACCAAATTCATTGATTAGCTCTAGTAGTTTTCTGGTGGCATCTTTAGGATTCTCTATGTATAGTATCATGTCATCTGCAAACAGTGACAGCTTTACTTCTTCTTTTCCGATTCGGATTCCTTTTATTTCCTTTTCTTCTCTGATTGCTGTGGCTAAAACTTCCAAAACTATGTTGAATAAGAGTGGTGAGAGTGGGCAACCTTGTCTTGTTCCTGATCTTAGTGGAAATGCTTTCAGTTTTTCACCATTGAGGATGATGTTTGCTGTGGGCTTGTCATATATGGCCTTTATTATGTTGAGGAAAGTTCCCTCTATGCCTACTTTCTGCAGGGTTTTTATCATAAATGGGTGTTGAATTTTGTCAAAAGCTTTCTCTGCATCTATTGAGATGATCATATGGTTTTTCTCCTTCAATTTGTTAATATGGTTTATCACATTGATAGATTTGCGTATATTGAAGAATCCTTGCATTCCTGGAATAAACCCCACTTGATCATGGTGTATGATCCTTTTAATGTGCTGTTGGATTCTGTTTGCTAGTACTTTGTTGAGGATTTTTTCATCTATGTTCATCAGTGATATTGGCCTGTAGTTTTCTTTCTTTGTGACATCCTTGTCTGGCTTTGGTATGAAGGTGATGGTGGCCTCGTAGAAGGAATTTGGGAGTGTTCCTCCCTCTGCTATATTTTGGAAGAGTTTGAGAAGGATAGATGTTAGCTCTTCTCTAAACGTTTGATAGAATTCACCTGTGAAGCCATCTGGTCCTGGGCTTTTGTTTGTTGGAAGATTTTTAATCACAGTGTCAATTTCAGTGCTTGTGATTGGTCTGTTCATATTTTCTATTTCTTCCTGATTCAGTCTTGGCAGGTTGTGCATTTCTAAGAATTTGTCCATTTCTTCCAGATTGTCCATTTTATTGGCATAGAGTTGCTTGTAGTAATCTCTCATGATTTTTTTTTATTTCTGCAGTGTCAGTTGTTACTTCTCCTTTTTCATTTCTAATTCTATTGATTTGAGTCTTCTCCCTTTTTTTCTTGATGAGTCTGGCTAGTGGTTTATCTATTTTGTTTATCTTCTCAAAGAACCAGCTTTTAGTTTTATTGATCTTTGCTATCGTTTCCTTCATTTCTTTTTCATTTATTTCTGATCTGATTTTTATGATTTCTTTCCTTCTGCTAGCTTTGGGGTTTTTTTGTTCTTCTTTCTCTAATTGCTTGAGGTGCAAGGTTAGGTTGTTTATTCTAGATGTTTCCTGTTTCTTAAGGTAGGATTGTATTGCTATAAACTTCCCTCTTAGAAGTGCTTTTGCTGCATCCCATAGTTTTTGAGTCGTTGTGTCTCCATTGTCATTTGTTTCTAGGTATTTTTTGATTTCCTCTTTGATTTCTTCTGTGATCACTTCGTTATTAAGTAGTGTATTGTTTAGCCTCCATGTGTTTGTATTTTTTACAGATCTTTTCCTGCAATTGATATCTAGTCTCATGGCGTTGTGGTCAGAAAAGATACTTGATACAATTTCAATTTTCTTAAATTTACCAAGGCTTGATTTGTGACCCAAGATATGATCTATCCCGGAGAATGTTCCATAAGCACTTGAGAAAAATGTGTATTCTGTTGTTTTTGGATGGAGTGTCCTATAAATATCAATGAAGTCCATCTTGTTTAATGTATCATTTAAAGCTTGTGTTTCCTTATTTATTTTCATTTTGGATGATCTGTCCATGGGTGAAAGTGGGGTGTTAAAGTCCCCTACTATGAATGTGTTACTGTCGATCTCCCCTTTTATGGCTGTTAGTGTTTGCCTTATGTATTGAGGTGCTCCTGTGTTGGGTGCATAAATATTTACAATTGTTATATCTTCTTCTTGGATCGATCCCTTGATCATTATGTAGTGTCCTTCTTTGTCTCTACTAATAGTCTTTATTTTAAAGTCTATTTTGTCTGATATGAGAATTGCTACTCCAGCTTTCTTTTGGTTCTCATTTGCATGGAATATCTTTTTCCATTCCCTTACTTTCAGTCTGTATGTGTCTCTAGGTCTGAAGTGGGTCTCTTGTAGACAGCATATATAAGGGTCTTGTTTTTGTATCCATTCAGCCAATCTGTGTCTTTTGGTGGGAGCATTTAGTCCATTTACATTTAAGGTAATTATCGATATGTATGTTCCTATTCCCATTTTCTAAATTGTTTTGGGTTCGTTATTATAGGTCTTTTCATTCTCTTTTGTTTCTTGTCTAGAGAAGTTCCTTTAGCATTTGTTGTAAAGCTGGTTTGGTGGTGCTGAACTCTCTCAGCTTTTGCTTGTCTGTAAAGGTTTTAATTTCTCCATCCAATCTGAATGAGATCCTTGCTGGGTAGAGTAGTCTTGGTTGCAGGTTTTTCTCCTTCTTCACTTTCAGTATGTCCTGCCACTCCCTCCTGGCTTGTAGGGTTTCTGCTGAGAGATTAGCTGTTAACCTTATGGGGATTCCCTTGTGTGTTATTTGTTGTTTTTCCCTTGCTGCTTTTAATATGCTTTCTTTGTATTTAATTTTTTTCAGTTTGATTAATATGTGTCTTGCCGTATTTCTCCTTGGATTTATCCTGTATGGGACTCTCTGTGCTTCCTGGACTTGATTAACTATTTCCTTTCCCATATTAGGGAAGTTTTCCACTATAATCTCTTCAAATATTTTCTCAGTCCCTTTCTTTTTCTCTTCTTCTTCTGGAACCCCTATAATTCGAATGTTGTTGCGTTTAATGTTGTCCCAGAAGTCTCTGAGACTGTCCTCAGTTCTTTTCATTCTTTTTTCTTTATTCTGCTCTGCAGTAGTTATTTCCACTATTTTATCTTCCAGGTCACTTATCCGTTCTTCTGCCTCAGTTATTCTGCTATTAATCCCATCTAGAGTACTTTTCATTTCATTTATTGCATTGTTCATCGTTGCTTGTTTCATCTTTATTTCTTCTAGGTCCTTGTTAACTGATTCTTGCATTTTGTCCATTCTATTTCCAAGATTTCGGATCATCCTTACTATCATTATTCTGAATTCTTTTTCAGGTAGACTGCCTATTTCCTCTTCATTTGTTAGGTCTGGTGCATTTTTATCTTGCTCCTTCACCTGCTGTGTGTTTTTCTGTCTTCTCATTTTGCTTATCTTACTGTGTTTGGGGTCTCCGTTTTGCCGGCTGCACGTTCGTAGTTCCTGTTGTTTTTGATGTCTGTCTCCAGTGGCTAAGGTTGTTTCAGTGGGTTGTGTAGGCTTCCTGGTGGAGGGCCTAGTGCCTGTGTTGTGGTGGATGAGGCTGTATCTTGTCTCTCTTGTGGGCAGGTTCACGCCTGGTGGTGTGTTTTGTGGCGTCTGTGGACGTATTATGATTTTAGGCAGCCTCTCTGTTAATGGGTGGTGTTGTGTTCCAGTCTTGCTGGTTGTTTGGCATAGGGTGTCCAGCACTGTAGCTTCCTGTTCATTGAGTGAAGCTGGGTGCTGTTGTTGAAATGGAGATCTCTGGGAGATTTTCACCATTTGATATTATGTGGAGCTGGGAGGTCTCTTGTGGACCAGTGTCCTGAGGTTGGCTCTCCCACCTCAGAGGCACAGTACTGACTCCTGGCTGGAGCACCAAGAGCCTTTCATCCACACAGTTCAGAATAAAAGGGAGAAAAAATAGAAAGAAAGAATTAGTAGAAAAAAGAAAGAAAGAAAGAAGGAAAGAAAAGGAGGGAGGGAGGGAGGGAGAAAGGAAGGAAGGAGGGAAGGAAGAAAAACAGAAAGAGAGAAGTTAAAGTAAAATAAAGTAAAGTAAGATAAAATATAATAAAGTTATTAAAATAAAAAATAATTATTAAGAAAAAAAATTTTTTTAAAAACAAAAGAAAACCGGACAGATAGAACCTTTGGACAGATGGTGGAAGCAAAGCTATACAGACAAAACCTCACACAGACGCATACACTTACACACTCACAGAAAGAAGAAAAGGGGAAAAAAATCATAAATCTTGCTCTCAAAGTCCACCTCCTCAGTTTGGGAGGATTCGTTGTCTATTCAGGTATTCCACAGAGGCAGGTACATCAAGTTGATTGTGGAGCTTTAATCCGCTGCTTCTGAGGCTGCTGGGAGAGATTTCCCTTTCTCTTCATTGCTCGCACAGCTCCCGGGCTTCAGCTTTGGATTTGGCCCGGCCTCTGCGTGTAGGTCGCGGAAGGCGTCTGTTCTTCGCTCAGACCAGACGGGGTTAAAGGAGCCGCTGATTCGGGGGCTCTGGCTCACTCAGGCCCGTGTGGGGAGGGGCACGGAGTGTGCGGTGGGCCTGCAGAGACAGAGTCTGGCGTGACTTTGCACCAGCCTGAGGCACGCCATGCATGCTCCCGGGGAAGTTGTCCCTGGATCTCGAGAACATGGCAGTGGTGGGCTGCACAGGCTCCCCAGAAGGAGGGTGTGGAGAGTGACCTGTGCTCGCACACAGGATTCTTGGTGGCGGCAGCAGCAGCCTTAGCGTCTCATGCCTGTCTCTGTGTCTGCACTGATAACCGCGGCTTGTGCCCGTCTCTGGAGCTCCTTTAAGCAGCGCTCTTAATCCCCTCTCCTCACGTACCAGGAAACAAAGAGGGAAGAAAAAGTCTCTTGCCTCTTCAGCAGGTCTAGACTTTTCCCCGGACTCCCTCTCGGCTAGCCGTGGTGCACTAACCCACTGCAGGCTGTGTTCACGCCTCCATCCCCAGTCCTCTCCCTGCGCTCCTCTCCCTGCACTCTTCCCGACGCCCGAGCCTCAGCTCCCAGCCCCACCCGCCCCGGCGGGTGAGCAGACAAGCCTCTCGGGCTGGTGAGTGTCGGTCGGCACCGATCCTCTGTGCGGGAATCTGTCCACTTTGCCCTCCGCACCCCTGTGGCAGCACTCTCCTCCGTGGCTCCGAAGCTTTCCCCCTCTGCCACCCGCAGTCTCTGCTCGTGAAGGGGCTTCCTAGTGTTTGGAAAGCTTTCCTCCTTCACGGATCCCTCCCACTGGTGCATGTCCCGTCCCTATCCTTTTTTCTCTGTTTATTCTTCTTTTTTTTGCCCTACACAGGAAGGTAGGGAGTTTCTTGCCTTTTGGGAGGTCTGAGGTCTTCTGCCAGCATTTAGTAGGTGTTCTGTAGGAGTTGTTCCACGTGTAGATGTATTTCTGGTGTATCTGTGGGGAAGAAGCTGATCTCCGCGTCTTACTCTTCCGCCATCTTCCCCCTCCTACTCTCTTGTGTTTCTTGCCTAGATAAGTCCCGTTAGCCTTTGTTGGAAAGCTGGTTTGGTGGTGCTGAACTCTCTCAGCTTTTGCTTGTCTGTAAAGGTTTTAATTTCTCCATCAAATCTGAATGAGATCCTTGCTGGGTAGAGAAATATTGGTTGTAGGTGTTTCTCCTTCATCACTTTAAATATGTCTGCCACTCCCTTCTGGCTTGCAGAGTTTCTGCTGAAAGCTCAGCTGTTAACCTTATGGGGATTCCCTTGTGTATTATTTGTTGTTTTTCCCTTGCTGCTTTTTTTTTTTTTTTTTTTTTTTTTGCGGTACACGGGCCTCTCACTGCTGTGGCCTCTCCCGCTGCAGAGCACAGCCTCCGGACGCGCAGGCTCAGCGGCCATTGCCCACGGGCCCAGCTGCTCCGCGGTATGTGGGATCTTCCCGGACAGGGGCACGAACCCGTGTCCCCTGCATTGGCAGGCGGACCCTCAACCACTGCGCCACCAGGGAAGCCCTCCCTTGCTGCTTTTAATATGTTTTCTTTCTATTTAATTTTTGAGAGTTTGATTGATATGTGTCTTGATGTATTTCTCCTTGGATTTATCCTGTATGGGACTCTCTGTGCTTCCTGGACTTGATTAACTATTTCCTTTCCCATATTAGGGAAGTTTTCAACTATAATCTCTTCAAGTATTTTCTCAGTCACTTTCTTTTTCTCTTCTTCTTCTGGGACCCCTATAATTCGAATGTTGGTGTGTTTAATGTTGTCCCAGAGGTCTCTGAGTCTGTCCTCAGTTCTTTTCATTCTTTTTTCTTTATTCTGCTCTGCAGTAGTTATTTCCACTATTTTATCTTCCAGGTCACTTATCCGTTCTCCTGCCTCAGTTATTCTGCTATTGATCCCTTCTAGAGTATTTTTAATTTCACTTATTGTGTTGTTCATCGTTGCTTGTTTCCTCTGTATTTCTTCTAGGTCCTTGTTAAGTGTTCCTTGCATTTTCTCTATTCTATTTCCAAGATTTTGGATCATCTTTACTATCATTATTCTGAATTTTTTTTCAGGTAGACTGCCTATTTCGTCTTCATTTTTTAGGTCTGGTGCGTTTTTACCTTGCTCCTTCATCTGCTGTGTGTTTTTCTGTCTTTTAATTTTTCTTATCTTACCGTGTTTGGGGTCCCCTTTTTGCTGGCTGCAAGTTCATAGTTCCCACTGTTTTTGGTGTCTGTCCCCAGTGGCTAATGTTGGTTCAGTGGGTTGTGTAGGCTTCCTGGTGGAGGGGACTAGTGCCTGTGTTCTGGTGGATGAGGCTGGATCTTTTCTTTCTGGTGAGCAGGTCCAAGTGTGGTGGTATGTCTTGGGGTGTCTGTGGATTTATTATTATTTTAGGTAGCCTCTCTGCTAATGGGTGGGGTTGTGTTCCTGTCTTGCTAGTGGTTTAGTGTAGGGTGTCCAGCATTGTAGCTTGCTGGTCGTTGAGTGAAACTGGGTCTTTGTTTGAGATGGAGATCTCTGGGAGATTTTTGCCTTTTGATATTACATGGAGCTGGGAGGTCTCTTGTGGACCAGTGTCCTGAACTTGCCTGTCCCACCTCAGGGACACAGCACTGACTCCTGCCTGGAGCACCAAGAGAGTGTCCTCCACACGGCTCAGAATAAAAGGGAGAAAAAATAGAAAGAAGGAAAGAAAGAGGATAGAATAAAATAATATAAAGTAAGATAAAATAAAATAAAGTTATTAAAAAATAATTATTAAGAAAAGAAAATTTTACAAAAGTAAAAAACAAACGAACAAACAAAAACGGATAGACAGAACCCCAGGATAAATGGTGAAAGCAAAGCTAAACAGACAAAATCTCACACTGAAGCATACACATACTCACTCACAAAAAGAGGAAAAGGCAAAAAAATAACACATCTTGCTCCCAAAGTCCACCTCCTCAATTTGGAATGATTCGTTTTCTATTCAGGTATTCCACAGATGCAGGGTACATCAAATTGATTGTGGAGATTTAATCAGCTGCTCCTGAGGCTGCTGGGAGGTATTTCACTTTCTCTTCTTTTTTCACACAGCTCCCGGGGTTCAGCTTTGGATTTGGTCCCACCTCTGCATGTAGGTCATCTGAGGGCGTCTGTTCTTCGCTCAGACAGGACGGGGTTAAAGGATTAGCTGATTCCGGGGCTCTGGCACACTCAGGCCAGGGGGAGTGAGGGGTGCTGATGTGGTGTGAGTCTGCGGCGGCAGAGGCCAGCGTGACGTTGCAGCAGCCTGAGGCTCGCCGTGCATTCTCCTGGGGAAGTTGTCCCTGGATCCCGAGACCCTGGCAGTGGCGGGCTGCACAGGCTCCCTGGAAGAAGGGTGTGGAGAGTGACCTGTGCTCACACACAGGCTTCTTGGTGGCAGCAACAGCTGCCTTAGCGTCTCATGCCCATCTCTGGGGTCTGCGCTTTTAGCTGAGGCTCGCGCCCGTCTCTGGAGCTCCTTTAAGCAGCGCTCTTAATCCCCTCTCCTCTCGCACCAGGAAACAGAGGGAAGAAAAAGTCTCTTGCTTCTTCGGCGGGTCCAGACTTTTTCCTGGACTCGCTCCCGGCTAGCCATGGTGTACTAACCCCTTCAGGCTGTGTTCACACTGCCAACCCCAGTCCTCTCCCTGCGCTCCAACTGAAGCCCGAGCCTCAGCTCCCAGCCCCCGCCCGCCCCGGTGGGTGAGCAGACAAGCCTCTCAGCCTGGTGAGTGCTGGTCGGCACTGATCCTCTGTGCAGGAATATCTCCGCTTTGCTCTCTGCACCCATTGCTGTGCCCTTCTCCACGGCTCCAAAGCTCCCCCCTCCACTACCCACAGTCTCCGCTCGTGAAGGGGCTTCTTTGTGTGTGGACACCTTTCCTCCTTCACAGCTCCCTTCCACTGGTGCAGGTCCAGTCCCTATTCTTTGTCTCTGTTTATTGTTTTTTTTTGCCTTACCCAGGTACCTGGGGAGTTTTTTGCCTTTGGGAGGTCTGATGTCTTCTGCCAGCGTTCAGTGGGTGTTCTATAGGAGTAGTTCCACGTGTAGGTGTATTTCTGATGTATCTGTGGAGAGGAAGGTGATCTCCGCGTCTTACTCTTCTGCCATCTTCCTCAACCTTCCTGGAGGTTTCCTAAAAAACTAAAAATAGAACTACCATACGACCCAGCAATCCCACTACTGCGCATATACCCTGAGAAAACCATAATTCAATAAGAGACATGCACCACAATGTTCACTGCAGCATTATTTACAATCGCCAGGACATGGAACCAACGTAGATGTCCATCCACAGATGAATGGATAAAGAAGATGTGGCATGTCTATACAATGAAATATTACTCAGCCATAAAAAGAAATGAAATTGAGTTATTTGTAGTGAGGTGGGTAGACCTAGAGTCTGTCATACAGATTGAAGTAAGTCAGAAAGAGAAAAACAAATACCCTATGCTAATGCATATATGTGGAATCTAAAAAAAAGAAAAAAATGTACCAATGAATGGATTTGATGACATGGGTTGGGAGGGTGAAGGTGGGGCAAAGTGAGAGTAGCATTGACATATATACACTTCCAAATGTAAAGGAGTTAGCTGATGGGAAGAAGCAGCATTGCACAGGGAGATCAGCTCAGTGCTTTGAGATGACCTAGAGGGGTGGGATAGAGAAGATGGGAGGGAGGCTCAAGAGGGAGGGCATATGGTGACATCTGTATGCATGTGGCTGATTTGCTTTGTTGTGCAACAGAAACTAACACAGTATTGTGACGCAATTGTACTCCATAAAAATCTATTAAAAAATATATTTTGCCACTCCCGTCTATCCTGCAGAGTTTCTGCTGAGAAATCAGCAGATAACTTTATGGGAGTTCTCTTGTATGTTATTTGTCATTTTTCCCTAGTTGCTTTTAATACTTTTTGTCTTTAACTTTTGTCAGTTTGATTACTATGTGTCTCGGCATGTTCCTCCTTGTCTTTATTCTGCCTGGGATTCTCTGCAATTCCTGGACTTGGGTGACTGTTTCTTTTCCAATCTTAGGGAAATTGTCAGCTAGTATCTCTTCAAAAGTTTTCTCAGGTTCTTTCTCTCTCTCTTCTCCTTCTGGGACCGAAATAATGCAAATGTTTGTTCATTTAATGTTGTCCCAGAGGTCTCTTAAGCTGTCTTCATTTCTTTTCATTCTTTTTTCTATATTCTGTTCCATGGCAGTGATTTCCACCATTCTGTCTTCCAGGTCACTTATCCATTCTTCTGCCTCAGTTATTCTGCTATTGATTCCATCTAGTGTATTTTTCATTTCAGTTATTATATTGTTCATCTCTGTTTTTTGTTCTTTAGTTTTTCTAGGTCTTTCTTAAACATTTCTTGCATCTTCTCAATCCTTGCCTCCATTCTTTTTCCGAATTTCTGGATCATCTTCACTACCATTATTCTGAATTTTTTTTCTGGAATGTTGTCTGTCTCTGCTTCACTTAGATATTTTTCTGGGGTTTTACTTGTTCCGTCTTCTGGGACATAAACCTCTGCTGTTTCGTTTTTTCTAAGTTTCTGTGCTTTTTTTTCCATTCTGCAGTCTGCAGGATTACAGTTCTTCTTGCTTCTGCTGTCTGCCATCTGGTGGGTGAAACTATCTAAGAGGTTTGTGAAAGCTTCCTGATGGGAGGGAATGGTGGTGGGTAAAGCTGGGTCTTGATCCTCTGGTGGGCAGGGCTGTGCTCAATAAAACCTTAATCCTCTTGTCTGATGATGGGTGGGGCTGTGTTCTCGCCCTATTCATTTTTTGGCCTGAGGCAACCCAGTACTGGAGCCTACAGGCTGTTTGGTGGTGCTGATGGCCTCCAGGAGGGCTCATGCCAAAGAGTACTTCCCAGAACTTCTGCTTCCAGTGTCTTTGTCCCCACAGTGAGCCACAGCTTCCACCCACCTCTGCAGGAGACCCTCCAGTACTAGCAGGCAGGTCTGTCCCAGTCTCTTAAAGGGTCACTGCTTTTTTCCCTTGGGTTCTGGTGTGCACAAGATTTTGTGTGTGCCCTGCAGGAATGGAGTTTCTGTTTCCCCCAGTCCTGTGTAAGCCCTGAAGTCAAATCCCACTGGCCTTCAAATGCAGATTCTTTGGGGACTCCTTCTCCCATTGCTGGACCCCCAGGCTGGAAGCCTGACGTGGGGCTCAGAACTTTCACTCCAGTGGGAGAACTTCTGTGGTATAGTTGTTTTCCAGTTTGTGGGTTGCCCACCCGGCAGTTGTGGGATTTGATTTTATCATGATTGTGCCCCTCCTACTGTCTCGTTTTGGCTCCTCCTTTGTCTTTGGATGTAGTATCTTTTATGGTAGGTTCTAGCATTTTTTGTTGTTGTTGATGGTTGTTTAGCAGTTAGTTGTGATTTTGATGTTCTTGTAAGAAGGGGTGAGCACACATCTTTCTACTCCACCATCTTGAGCTAATGGTTACTAAATCTTTTAAATTTTACTGTTGTTTGCAGTTTTGAAGGTGAATTCACTGCAATTTATCACGTCAGTTTATTCTTTCCTATTGACAATTTTCCTCATGTGCTTTGGAAAGTGTTTGTAGACTTGTCTTGAGAGGGCGCTCACACTCCTTTTCCCCTGACCTCTCTGTATCTAGTCATTTCCACCCATTCTTAGTCCAGAACCAGCCTTTTTGGTGGCACTGGGCTCCTGTGTGGCAATTTGGAGAAACTATAAGTGTGGACATGGGCCAACAAGCTGGCTGGTCCAGTTTACTCTGCTGGGCTCTCTGCTTTCTCCTGCTCTGAGACACATGTTGGCTGTATCCTGTGGCATACACTGCAGATATTTTAAGTTGACTCTCCCTGGTAGGTAACCCCACTCTATTCGCCCGTCTCTGGTACTGAGCCTGGTTTGGTTTCCCTCCACCATTGGAGCATGGTTATTCTCTGTCACACTGTACAGATTCCTCCCTCCCTCCTGCCCCCTTCACAAGCTCGGCTCTCTCCCCCTCCTACTCCCCCTCTCTCCCCTTACTGATTGGTTGTCTAGTTCCATTAGTTGGTAGGAAAAGAGTGTTAAAATCTCCAACTATGATTATTGAATTGTTTATTTCTTCCTTAAGTCTGTCGATTTTTACTTCATATATTCTAAATTTATTATCAATACATATGTATTTATGACTATATCTGTTTGAATTTTTCTAATTTAAGTGTTTTTTGGGGTGGAGTTAAGATGGCAGGGTAGGAGGACACAGAGTCCACATCTCATAACTAGGGTACCTACTAGGTACTGGTGGGGTACCTCGGACACCTAAGGGGATGGGAAGAATCCCCACATGACTGGGTAGGACATGGGAGAAAAAGAGGGGGGAAGAAAAGTGGAGGCAGGATGGGACCTGCATCCCTGTGTGGGGCTGTGGGAGAGGAGGGGTTTCCATGCTCAGAGGGGCCCACTCATGTTGAGCAGATCAGCAGGGATGGTGAAGGGGCTTTGGGGGATTGGAGAGGAACGTGGCCAGCATGTCCCCTGCCTACTCAGGCCCTGGTGAGCCTGCTGGGGTCCCGGGCCTGAACCCCCACACCAAGGGGCCACCTCCATTCACACAGGTCCAAGACCTAGCCCCTGCCTGCCAAGGCCTCTTCTGGCTGCGTGAGTCCCCAGGTCTGAACACCCCTCTACACCAAGGCCTCTTCCAGCCATGTGAGTCCTGGACGTGAGCCCCACCTCCCACCAAGGCCTCTTCTGGTCACATGGGTCCTTGGCCCAAGCCCTCTCCCTGCCCGCCTAGGCCTCTTCCCACTGTGCTGGTCCTGTCAGACCTGATTATGCCCCCCACAAAGCCTCCACAGGCCGCATGGGCCCTGACAGCCCTTGTGCTGCCCCAACAAAGCCTCTTCCAGCCAAGCTGGTCCTGGGCCTGATACCAACTTCTGCCAAAGCCTCCTCTGGCCACACAAGTCCTGGCAGTCCATATACAAAAACAAGACCCATATATATGTTGTCTACAAGAGACCCACTTCAGACCTAGAGACACATACAGCCTGAAAGTGGGGGGATGGGAAAAGATATTCCACGCAAATGGAAATCAGAAGAAAGCTGGAGTAGCAATACTCATATCAGATAAACTAGACTTTAAAATATAGACTGTTACAAGAGACAAGGAAGGATACAACATAATGATGAAGAGATCTACCCAAGAAGATATAACAATTATAAATGTTTATGCACCCAACATAGGAGCACCTCAATACATAAGGCAAATGCTAACAGTCATAAAAGGGGAAATTGACAGTAACACAATAATAGTGGGGGACTTTAACACCCACTTACACCAATAAAGAGATCATCCATTCAGAAAATCAATAAGAAGACACAAGCTTTAAATGACACAGTAGAACAGATACACTTAATTGATATTTATAGGACATTCCATCTGAAAGCAGCAGAATACACTTTACTCAAGTACACACGGAACATTCTCCAGGATAGATCACATATTGCATCACAGATCAAGCCTTGGTAAACTTAAGAAAATTGAAATAGTATAAAGCATCTTTTCCAGCCACAATGCTATGAGATTAGAAATCAATTACAGGGAAAAAAAATACTGTAAAAAACACAAACACATGGAGGCTAAACAATACACTAGTAAATAACCAAGAGATCACTGAAGAAATCAAAGAGGAAATAAAAATATATAGAAACAAATGACAATGAAAACACGATGACCCAAAACCTATGGGATGCAGCAAAAGCAATTCTAAGACTGAAGTTCATAGGAATACAATCCTACCTCAAGAAACAAGAAACACCTCAAATAAACAAAGTAACCTTACAGCTAAAGCAACTAGAGAAAAAAGAACAAATAAAACCCAAAGTTAGTAAAAGGAAAGAAATCATAAAAATCAGAGCAGAAATAAATGAAAAAGAAACAAAGAAAACAGTAGCAAAAATCAATGAAACTAAAAGCTGATTCTTTGAGAATATATAGAAAAGTGATAAACTTTTAGCCAGACTCATCAAGAAAAAAAGAGAGGATTCAAATCAATAAAATTATAAAGGAAAAAGGAAAAATTACAACTGATACTGAAGAAATATAAAGAATCATAAGAGACTACTACAGGCAACTATACACCAATAAATTGGACAACTTGGAAGAAATGGACAAATTCTTAGGATGGTACAACCTTCTAAGGCTGAACCAGGAATAAATAGAAAATATAAACAGACCAAATCACAAGTAATGAAATTGCAACTGCAATTAAAAATCTTTGAACAAACAAAAGACCGAGACAGATGGCTTCACAGGTGAATTCTATCAAACATTTAGAGAAGAGCTAACACCCATCTTTCTCAAACTCTTCCAAAAAATTGCAGATGAAGGAACACTCCTAAGCTCATTCTATGAGACCACCATCAGCCTGAAACCAAAACCAGACAAAGGTATCACACAAAAAAACCAACCAATATTACTGATGAACATATATGCAAAAATCCTCAGCAAAATACTAGCACACAGAATCCAGCAAAACATTGAAAGGATCATACACCATGATCAAATGAAATTTATCCCAGGGATGCAAGCATTCTTCAATATATGCAAATCAATCAATGTGATACACCATATTAACAGATTAAAGGATAAAAACCGTATAATCATCTCAGTGGATGCAGTAAAACTTTTGACAAAATTCAACACCCATTTATGATGAAAACTCTCCAGAAAGTGGGCATAGAGGGAACCTACCCCATTACAAACCCACAGCAAACATCATTCTCAATGGTGAAAAACTGAAAGCGTTTCTGCTAAGACCAGGAACCAGACAAGAATGTCCACTCTTGCCACTATTATTCAGAGTAGTTTTGGAAATCCTAGCCACAGCAATCAGAGAAGAAAAAGAAATAAAAGGAAGCCAAATTGAAAAAGAAGAAGTAAAACTGTCACTGTTTGCAGATGACATGATACTAAACATAGAAAATCCTAAAGATGCCACCAGAAAACTACTACAGCTAATCAATGAATTGGGTAAAGTTGCAGGAAACAAAATTAATGCACAGATGTCTCTTGCATTCCTATGCACTAACAACAAAACATCAGAAAGAGAAATTCAAGAAACAATCAAATTTCAAAGAATTAGAACAACCCAGGCAGGTCACTTAGACTTTGCATGAGTCTCAGCATCCTCACCTGTAACATGTGGCTTGTGATGCCTCCCTCATAGAATTACTGTGAGGAGCATCCATCTGTATGTAACATGTCAGGCACACAGTGTTGCTCCCAAGCAGTAAATCGGATTGTTGTCTACTTTACCACAGAGCACAGAGCTACCTTTGTGGGTGTCTTAATCCATTGAACTGCTGTAACAGAATACCATAGACTGACATGCTTATGAACAACAGAAGTTTATTTCTCACAGTCCTGGAAGGTAGGCATCCAAGATCAAGGAGCCAGCAGATTCAATAAATTCAAGATTCAAGAAATTCAATCCCATTGCAACAAAAAGCATAAAATACCTAGGAATAAACCTACCTAAGGAGGTAAAAGACCTGTACTCCGGAAACTATAAGACACTGATGAAAGAAATCAAAGATGACACACGGATGGATACATATACCATGTTTTTGATTGGAAGAATTGATATTGTGAAAATGACTATACTACCCAAGCAATCTATAGATTCAGTGCTGTCCCTGTCAAATTACCAATACATTTTTCACAGAATTAGAACAAAAATTTTACAATTTGTATGGAAATACAAAAGACCCCGAATAGCCAAAGCAATCTTGAGAAAGAAAAACAGAGCTGGAGAAATCAGGCTCCCTGACTTCAGACTATACTACAAAGCTACAGTAATCAAGAGAGTATGGTACTGGCACAAAAACAGAAGTATTGATCAATGGAACAGGATAGAAAGCCCAGAGAAAAACCCACGTACCTATGGTCAACTAATCTATGACAAAGGAGGCAAGAATATACAATGGAGAAAAGACAGTCTCTTCAATAAGTGGTGCTGGGAAAACTGGACAGCTACATGTAAAAGAATTAAATTAGAACACTCCCTAACACCATACACAAAAATAAACACAAAATGGATTAAAGACCTAAATGTAAGACCAGACGCTATAAAACTCTTAGAGGAAAACATAGGAAGAACATTCTTTGACATAAATCACAGTAAGATCTTTTTTGACCCACCTCCTAGAGTGATGAAAATAAAAATAAACAAATGGGACCTAATTAAACTTAAAAGCTTTTGCACAGCAAAGATAACCATAAAAGAAATGAAAAGACAGCCTTTAGGATGGGAGAAAATATTTTCAAATGAAGCACCTGAGAAGGCATTAATCTCCAAAATATGTAAACAGCTCATGTAGTTCAGTATAAAAAACAAACAACCCAGCAAAAAATGGGCATAAGACCTAGATATTTCTCCATAGAAGATACACAGATGGTGAAGAGGCACATGAAAAGATGCTCAACATCACTAATTATTAGAGAAATGCAGATCAAAACTACAATGAGGTGTCACCTCTCACCAGTCAGAATGGCCATCATCAAAAAATCTATAAACAATAAGGGCTTCCCTGGTGGCACAGTGGTTGAGAGTCCGCCTGCCGATGCAAGGGAGACGGGTTCGTGCCCCGGTCCAGGAAGATCCCACATGCCACGGAGTGGCTGGGCCCGTGAGCCATGGCCACTGAGCCTGTGCATCCGGAGCCTGTGCTCCACAACAGGAGAGGCCACAACAGTGAGAGAGGCCCGTGTACTGCAAAAAAAAAAAAAAATCTATAAACAATAAATGCTGGAGAGGGTGTGGAGAAAGGGGAACCCTCTTGCACTGTTGGTGGGAATGTAAATTGATACAGCCACTATGGAGAACAGTATGGAGGTTCCTCAAAAAACTGAAAAAAGAACTACCATATGACCCAGCAATCCCATTACTGGGCATATACCCTGATAAAAACATAATTGAAAAAGATGCATACACATCAATGTTCATTGCAGCACTATTTACAGTATCCAAGACATGGAAGCAATGTCAATCGACAGATGAATGGATAAAGAAGATGTGGTATATATCTACAATGGAATATTACTCAGCCATAAAAAGGAACGAAATTGGGTCATTTGTAGAGACGTGGGTGGACCTAGTGTCTGTCATACAGAGTGTAGTCAGAAAGAGAAAAACAAATATTGTATATTAATGCATATACGTGGAATCTAGAAACATGGTACAGATGAACCTATTTGCAGGGCAGGAATAGAGATGCAAACGTAGAGAATGGATGTGTGGACATGGTGCAAGGGAGGAAGGGGTGAGTGGGATGAATTGGGAGATTGGGATTTACATATATACACTACCATGTGTAAAACACATAGCTAGTGGGAACCTGCTGTATAGCACAGGGAGCTCAGCTCTGTGGTCTGTGGTGACCTAGATGGGTGGGATGGGGTGGGGGTGGGAGAGAGGTCCAAGAGTGAGGGGATATATGTATGCATATAGCTGATTCACTTCGTTGTAAAGCAACTATGCCTCAATTAAAAAACAACAACAAAAAAACACCTCTAAGGAAGATGTAGTAAAAGAAAAGAAATAAGAGGTAGAATCTGGAGACTATAACAAAAGAATAAAGAGACCTGGATAATTTTTAAGTGTTTTTTTGTAAACAGTATAATGCCGTCTTTAAAAAAAAGTACAGTTGATAACCTCTGCCTTTTATATAATGTATCAGTCCATTCACATGTAATTATTGATAAAACTATATTTAAGGCTGCCATATTGCTGTTTGACCTTTGTTCCTTCTAATTTTGTTGTCCCTGGGCCTTCTTTCCTGTCTTCTTTTGAATTATTCAAATATATTTTGAATCCCATTTAATGCATCCAATGGCTTTTTAGCTATGTTCCTTTCCAGTTCCTTTTATTAGCTGCACTGAGAGTAAAAATGCTTAACTTTGCAGTCTGTTTAGAGTTAACATTATACCACTTCATCTAAAAATGTAGAAATCTCATCACTTCTTCCCCCACCTTGTGCTATCTTTTATAATTGCCTTATATATTACATTTACATACATTATAAACTCTTCAAGACATTTTATATTTTTCACTTTAAACTGTCAGTATTTAAAATAAATGATATCTCCCTATGTATTTACCATTTCCAAAGCTTGTTATTCCTTCCTGAAGATGCATGTTCTCCTTTGGGATCATTTCCCTTCAACTTGAAGAGCTTTCTTTCACGTTCTTGTAGTACAGGTCTGTTGCCGACAGACACTCACAAGTGTCTTTATTTGACCTTAGTTCTCTTTTTTTTTTTTTTTTGGCTGTGTTTCACAGCTTCCCTGACCAGGGATTGAACCCAGACCATGGCAGTGAAAGTACCGAGTCCTAACCACTGGACCACCAGAGTATTCCCTCACTTGAATTCTTAAAGTAGGTTTTCATGGGATATGGCATTCTAGCTGACAGGGTCTCCCCTCCCCCAGGGCTTTAAAGATGTCATCCCCCTGCCTTCTGGCTGGTTTGGGAGATGGAAGCTGTGAGTTCTACCCCACTACAGAATCCGCCCTCAGGCCCCAGGCCGCTTGAGTCTTCAACCCCAGAGTTTGTCTCCCTTGTTTACTCTCCAGAGCCTCCAAGCGGTTGCTTTTACATTTTGTTCAGAGTTTACAGTTTCTGTCGGTGGGAGTGTTAGTCTCTTGGCTTACTCAGAAGCCCCAGGAATGGAACTCAAGAACTCATGTTTTAAATCTCTTTTCTGCACTGCTTCCTTAAAGCAGAGTTTAAAATGGAATATTGAATAAGTTGATTCATTACATATACTTTATCACTTTTGGTAATTACAGTAGTGGTATATTTGAAGGGTAATAGAACGTGTCAATTTCTTTTTCAAGTGCCATTTACTTTGACTGCAATACTAATTCTTTGTGGTTCTCAGCTTTTAATTCCCTGATTAATCTTCCTGAGGTTCCTCTTATGACCCCTCTATTTTTGTTTCTCTTTTAAACACTGGTTCAACATGACCTCAGAGTTTTTTAGAAATCTATTCCTGATTCCCTAGGCAGTTTCATCAACCACCTGAATGTAAATGCTCCTCCATCAAATCCCCAGAGCTGAACCTCACGAGTTCCTGATCTGTACCCTCCATCTCCTAGAAATATCCAGCTGGTGTCCAGTGCACAGTATGGGTTTCTTATTTGCTTTTGCTCCCAAACATTCCCTTCTCTTTCTCTCATTTATTTACCCACTGAATCAATAAATCTTTATTGAGCGTCATGTCCTGCTTTTCATGTTACAGATGTAGTGCTGAGGGAAATGTATACTTCTGGATTTGAATTTGAGCAAGTGACTGACTTCATGCTAATAAGCATGTAACTGTATTACCAAGCCCAAGCTTATTCTGCTCACCGCACGACAGGCCAATAAATCAGAAGATGAGTTGGATCAAGGAATAATGACTTTAATCAGAAAGCTAGCTGACCGAGAAGATGGCAGACTAGCATCTCGAAAAACCATCTTCTGTCAGTCTGAATTCGGGGTCCTTTTATACAAAAGAGGGGGAGGGGCCAAATGTGGCACCAACCAATGGCTGAGCGGGGTCTCTATAGCTCATGCCTGCCCCACCCCTGTTACAGACAGAGAGCCCAGAATTCAACCCAAATGGAGGTGGTCAGTTAATTTATGAAAAGGGGCCAAGGACACGCCAAGGGGAAGGACAAAAGTCCCCACAATAAACGGGGCTGGGAAACCTGGGCACCACATACCACATGTCATCTACACCACACACAAAACTGACTAAGAACCCAGTTTTCCACATCAAGCCTTCCTGGGTCCTCTGAAGACGGAACTCCCCCTCCCCCACTCCAAGCAGTCAGTGGCACACAGAAAGCTACTCCCCACTTTTCCTCACTTCTCTTTCTTTTTTCCTCACCTTTTCCTCCTGGCGTCACCTGTGTCCTCAGGAAACCAAGCTCCTGTCAGTGTGGATGCAGCCCTACTTTATCAGGAAGCCTAAGCCCCACTTGGTCTTGAAGAACCAGACTCCCATTCAGTGTGGACACAGCCCAGTGTTGTCCTGAAGCCAAAACCCCAGTGAATCCTAAGAAGACTGAGCTCCTGTCTGCAGAGACACTGATCCGGGCATCCCTGCCGAAGCCCTGGAGGTGCCTGAGGAGACGGAACTCATTTCAGCTGCCTGAGGAGCCAAGTCCAAAGGTGGAATGCACGTGCGCATTGGGTCAGAGAGGCGGGCTTGGCCCACTGTGGGCAGTGTGGGCACTGCAGGCCCTGCCTTCCTCACAGCTCACTGGATGCTGGACTCCCTGACGGCAGAACTGCTGAATCTGTTCAACTTTGGGCAGTCGCACTGAGATGGAGACTATATCCCATAACTTTTCTAAAAATAGTTAAGGAACAGATGCAAAGTTTACAACTTGCACCAAATACACTCAAAATTATTCATAGATACATTTTAAATACAAAATGAATCAAAATTACAGCAGAAAACATCAAAGAAAATCAACACGAGCTTGGTTTTGGTCATGTAGATCATGAGCTTTGAGCTTTAACACACAACACAAAAAAGCAATCCAGAAAGATAAACAAGGAATATGATGGACTTTATAAAGTTAAAGATTTTGACTCTGTGAAATACCTTATTCAGAAAGTCAAAAGGCAAGTCACCAACTGGGAGAAAAACAGTTGCAAACACATATGTAGTAAAAATTTGTCTCAAAATAAAAAACAATAACACAGGGCTTCCCTGGTGGCACAGTGGTTGAGAGTCCGCCTGCTGATGCAGGGGACATGGGTTCGTGCCCCGGTCCGGGAAGATCCCACATGCCGCAGAGCGGCTGGGCCCGTGAGCCATGGCTGCTGAGCCTGCGTGTCCAGAACCTGTGTTCCTCAACGGGAAAGGCCACAACAGTGAGAGCCCCACATACTACAAAAAAAAAAACAAACAAAACAAAAACAGAAAAACAAAAAACCCACAAAAAATCCATTTAAAATAGATGTAAGTCTATTAAAAATAGATTATACATGACATGATACTCTATATAGAAATTGCTGAAGGTGACACCCAAAAACAAATAGAATTCATTGGGAAATTTAATTAAGTTGCAGGATACAAAATTAACCTACAGAAGTCAGTTGAGGCCTCAGAGAGATGGAGAGGGAGGAAGGGGAAGAGGGCCATTTATGCTTACACCTAACTCTCACCCTGACTACACTCGCCACTTACATTCAACATGGGCTAGGAAGTCCTGGCCATAATAATTAAATGGAAAAAAAAAAAAAAAAGAGGAATCCGATGGCAGAGGAAAAAGTTAAACTGTCACTCTTTGTAGATGCCCTGATACTCTGTATAGGAAATGCTGAAGGTGACAACTAAAAACAAATAGAACTCATTAGAAAACTCAGTTTAAGTTGCAGGATACAAAATTAATCTACAGAAATCGATTACATTTCTATACACTCACAAAAAACTATCAGAATGAGAAATTAAATAAGCAACCCCATTGACAATGACATTAACAAAAATGAAATACCTAGGAGTACATCTAACCCAGGAGGTAAAAGAGCCATACTCAGAAAACTGGAAGACATTGATGAAAGAACATGGAGATGACACAAACAAATGGAAAGATATACTGTGCTCATTGATCAGAAGAATTTGTATTGGTAAAACGATTCCACACCCCCAAGGCAATCCAGAGATTCAATGCCATTCCTTTCAAAATATCAATGGATTTTTCTCAGAGGACTACAAAAAAGAATTCCAAAATGTGTATGGAAACACAAAAGAACCTAAATAGTCAATACAATCTTAAGAAAGAAGGACAAACTTGGACATACCATGCTGCCTGATTTCAAAATATACTAGAAACCTAGACTCATCAAGACAGTATTACTTACTTACTTACAAGTAAGTATTACTTACTTTTATTCACACAAAAGTAAGTAATACACATAGATCTATGGAACGAAACTGAGAGCCCAGAAAGAAACCCATGCTTATATGGTCAATTCATCTATGACAAAGGAGGTGAGAAAACACAATGGGGAAAAGATAGCCTCTTTAATAAATGGTGTTGGGAAAACCTGACAGCTACATGCACAAGAGTCACACTGGATTCCTTTCTCATACCATCTACAAAAACAACCTTAAAATAAATCATATACTTCAATGTAAAACCTGAAGCCATAAAACTCCTAGAAGAAAACATAGGCAGTATGCTCTTTGACATCAGTCTTAGCAATATTTTTTTTATTGTTCTTCTCAAACAAGGGAAAGAAAAGTAAAATAAACCAATGGGACTCCATCCAACTGAAAAGGTTTTCAACAGCAAAGGTAACCATCCACAAAACAAAAAGGCAGCATACTGAATGTGAGAAAATATTTGCAAACAATGTATCTGATAAGGGGTTCATATCCAAAATAGACCAAGAACTCACAGAACTCAATCTCCAAGAAACAAAAACCCTAACCCAAACCCTGACCCCTAACTCTAAACCAAACCCTGACTCTAAATCTAACTATATATATATATATATATATATATATATATATATATACATGCATACATTCATACACATACCTACACACATGAGAGACAGAGAGACAGAAACATAGAAAGGCAGCAAGAGAGCAAGAGAACACAGGAGAGAGGAAATGAGTAGAAGACACAGACTTTTCCTAAATCCATCCATAGGCTAGAACCAATCACAGTGTCCATCCATTCTGGAGGGGTGGGGATTTATACAAGGATATGTGACCAGGAGGCTAGACTGCTGGGAGCCATTGTAGGGGCAGCCCACCCCGGAAGCCAAGAGGAGACACTTGAACCAGGAGAACCTGGAAGATTGTAAACCAGAGGGGGCGATGTGTGAATTTTATTTACTTTCAATCCTCCCACAGGGGGACTGGGAAATAGGCAGGAAGGGGAGTGACTTTCTCTAGGTCCCAGAGCAGACCCAGGCCTGTTTCAGTTGTATTCTGTGCTACACCAGCCCATTATGGAATACTTCCTTTGTTCAGTCTGTGCATGAGCTCCATGTGATACCAGCCCATGGTTTTTACAGGCACTGTAAGTGTTTATAGGTCAATACACCTGATGGCTTCCCTAGAATGTTGCCAGAATGGCTGCCACTGTGCAGATGGGGAGACTAGGGTGGGCCTGAGAGGCCCATGGCATTTGTCCAGGGTCACATCATGGGTGAGGAGGAAAAACTTGGTCGGAAACCAGCTGTGTCAACAGAGCTGGACCCTGGCCACACCCAAGCCGCCCCACGGCTGCAGGGCAGGCTAGGTTGATGTCACAGTGTGTGGACATGGCATGGGGTGCAGAGGTGCCCTTGGGGACCTTTGTATAAGGAAGAAGCTTGGGCAAGGGGACCCCAGGCAGTGACCTCATATCCCTGGCAATAGAGCCCAACAGAACGTGGAACCTGGGTAACCAGGCATCCACATCCTAAAGGAGCCCCATAACCAGCTCATGTGGTTGGAAACATGATCTTCTGTGTCCCAATATCCCAAGGCCATGGCCTCAGGAAAGGTCTCAGTGCCAGCGTCTTCCAATGCTGTTGACACTGGGTCAGGTCCCACCCCAGATGCCGTTGGCTCTTTGCCCAGAGGGACCCAAAGGTAAGCCAGGGAGGCCCCAAGCAGGCCACCCAAGCCAGGCCACAACTCTGATTCCACTCGGGTAGCCCTCTGTCTCTTCCCTGGATGTATGGAGGTGGGGGCTTCTGTGGGGTGGGTCTGCCTCAAGCAAGAACAGGCCGATGAGGGGTCAGACACCTGGTGGGCTGGTCATGTCCACACTCCAAGTCCAAGATGGCTGGACAAGATGGGAAGAGAGAGCCCAGACAGCGCCTTTCTGCCTGAGGGTTGTTCTAAGCCCTCTAGGTGGATCTCTTTCCTCCCGGGTAGATTTGTGAGCAGACACAGGTCTGTGCCTGATCTGGGAGCAGAAGGTCGAGTGGGCAGAAGAAGCAGTGATAATGGCCAGGCGATGCCCTGATCCCACCAGGCTGGGCTGGCTGCTGGTCACTGTCATTGCAAAGCCCCCCATAGGAGATCGGCAAGGAGTTCCAATTAGGACACCTGATCCATCTCCCCAAGTGAGGAGCTGAGGCGTGCCACACTGCCAGTAAGGGCTCACACAGCTTCCATGTGAGTGTGGCCATGGAGGGTCCTCCAGCACCACAGCCCAGAGGTCAACGGGGAGAGCCTCCTGTCCAGACACCTCCCACAGTGTCCAGAAGCCCCAGGCTTCCACAGGGCTGGAGCACCGTGTCAACCTTCCTCTGAGTCAGCTGGAGGATCTGGAGCCCACCAAGGCAGAGCACAAAGGTGAGAAGGCTGGGGGTGGGTGCATGAGAATTCTGGGCCACACAGAGAGGAGTGTCCAGAGGCTGGTGTTTGGCCCAAAGCAAGGGCTGGCCTCAGACCACCCATCTGATGGTGGACTTCAGTCAGAGAAGTCCTCCTGTGTGAGTTCCTGGGCTGGGAATTCTCTGGAAAGCTCTGGGAAGAGTTCTGTCCTTGGAAAGGCACACGGAAATGCAGGCATGTGGGTAAACTTTACTTCTCTCACAGGTCCAGCTAGAGACCCAGTGCCAGATGATGATTTGCCAACTGGGAAGGGAGAACATGTACCTGCTTTTGCAGGAGACCGAGATCCAGATGGTGGTTTACCACCTCTGTAGAGAGGACCTTCAACTGCTTTTGCAGGAGACCCAGAGCCTGATCAAAATTCACCACCCCTGCAGAGCCTGCACTGCTTCCTGCAGGAGACCCAGAGCTATTTCAGAAATCATCATCCCCACAAGCAAAGCCACCTCTGCCACCATCATTGCTGTCAGCTCCCAATCTACACCATCAACCTGCTCCCCCACCTGAAATTTACTTTCCTTCCCTGTATTTGTTTGTGTTTGGGTCTTTTTAAATTTTATATTTAGTTTTATCTATTCTTCCACATTTTTTATGGCATACTTTACTTAAGTGTAAAGTAATAAAATTTAAATATCAACATTTTCTATTTTCAGTTGCAGTTCAGGAGCATTAAGTACATTCACAATGCAGTATACCCATCACCACTTTCTAGTTGAAGACTGTTTCATTCCCCAGAGTAAAACCCTGTATCCCAAGCATGAGCTCTCCATTCTTCCCTCCCACAGCCTCTCACACACACAATCCTTTCTCTGCTTCTTTACTTCTTCTGGATGTTTCCTATAAATGAAACCATACAAAAGTTGGCTTTTTGTGTCTGTGCACTTATTTTAAGAGGGAACTGGTGAATATTTTTGTTTTTATTTGAAATAGCATTTTGGTTATTTGAGAGGGAAATCCAGGTGGATTAAAGAGGAGATGTACAAAACGAAGACCTTTTAGTAAATACGTGCATAATCTCAGGGTAGACACTGCTAAGTGTGACACCAGAGGCAGAAGTCAGAAAGGAAATGTTTAGCTCTTCTTGTGGCAAAAACACACCAAAAAAAACTGGAAAAGCATTCCTCACAACCCAAGGCCAGAGAAAGGTGGATAAGACTCGTACACTGAAAACAACAATAGTTTGTTGAAAGAAATTAAGAAAGGCCTAAATTCATGGGAAATAATCCCATATTCATGGATCAGAAGGCTTAATTTAATGAAGATGGCAGTATTCCACAAATAGATCTAAAGATGCAAAGAATCCCTACCCAAATCCCAGGTAGTGTTTTGCAGAAAGTGACAACCAATCTAAACTTCATGTGGAAAATGCAAAGGGATCGGAATGGATAGATCAAGGAATCTTGAAAAAGAAGAACAAAGTTGGAGGTATGGAAAGCCAGGCAGAACCCCAAGGTTGGTAGAAAGACAACTGAAGCTGAAGATACTTGAGATTCAACTGATGCAGAACAAAAGCCTTCTTGGAGCTCCCCTCATCTGAGTAAGAGCTGAAACTTCTGAGAAATGACCACAGCCAATATATTCCCTCTTCAGGGTGGCTTCTATTCCAGGAGAAGGACCAAGAGTAACCCTACCATAAATCCCTTCTGTGGGGTGTTTTATGGTGCTGAAGAAGATGCAAAGATCACTCATCCATGGACAAACATTATAATAAACTTTCTTAAATCTCATTGTTTTGCAAATAACCCATTAGTCTTTCCTGAAGAAACCTATCTGTTCTTCCCATAGAAGCCAATTCTCCCCTCTCTTTTTCCCCTAGTAAGTTAGGTTGATAAGCCTTTAACTTTCACAATTTAACATGTGAGTGACTTTTTGGATTGGCTCCTGTGTGCATAGAAATAAACCTTTTCTCTGTTCATATTTTCTTTATTTATTTTGGCTGTTTTGGGGAGTGACACAGGATCATGGGGGATGCTCTTTTTTCATCTTCTTTAGTGAAAACATTTTGTCCATGGTTAAGCTATAAAAAGGCTTCTTGGTTTTGAGTCATATTTGGAATAGTTATACCTTTGGAAACCCCCTGGCAGGAAGAAACATCTTCAGTACTGCTAGGAGAATTTACTGGTTGTCTTGACCAAACACCTGATAAGATGATATTTGCAAGGATTTTATTTTAAAGGCTTTCACCCTAGAACAAAGATCCTATTCAAACCTCTTTGATGATCAAACTGAAAGAAAGACAAAGGAGTATCATGGCTAGCCTAAGATCACTTCCTTAACAGAACAAGAGAATGGAAATCAGATTTAGAGCAAAAATTGAAATCCATCATCAACCCTCCCACCCATTTATACACTGTGTTCATGCAGTCTTCCAGATGGCCCCTTGGAGAAAATCCTCACCAAGATCCCAAATTGACAGATCCTGGTCCAGAACCACCTGCTAATTTTCAGAACTTGGCCCAGTTAGAGGATAGCTATTCTGGCTATTCCGGCCTGAGAGGAGCTATTTGTGAGTTCTCCTCTGCTAAGACCACCTGACTAAAGTAGAACCACACGCTCTGAGGGAGAGAGAGCACACGGAGCCTTTGCAGAAGGATCCATGAAAACATCCAAAGGCACAGTGCTCTAAATCTGGACACAGGAATCTTCTGATTTATATCTTAGCTGGAAATCTCCTTGATATAAAGAGTCAACTTCAAGATAGTGAAGTTGGATGGGCAGGTCAGCCTCTTGAATATGCAATTCCTTGAAAAATTAAAAACAACCATCCTTCCTTTACTAACCTTGTCGATACAGAAACAGAAATGTGGTTCTAGGGGGAATTCAAAGCCCACTCACCCTTCTTACCGATATTAAAGTCTCCATGTTCTTCTCAGGTCAAGGTATTGGGAAAATAACTGTTCTGCACTCAAGAAAGAAGAAAAACTTAGATAGTAATTTCCCTACACCTCTGATAATAGGATATATGCCCCAGAAGCTCTTTAAAGTGCTTAGCCCTTCCTCAGGCCCTTCTGCCAGCAACAGCTGTGTCGTCCACATCCTGAGAACCAAGTCTTTAAACGTGAACATGCAAAGAAATAATTCTAACTTGAGAGTGCCTTGCTACCTGAGACTGAAAAGAAAAATGCTGATGGTAGACAAACTGGATATTTTTATCCACTCAGATGGATTTTCAAAACTAACAAGATTGCCACAAGTTTTTTCCAAAAATTCCTTTGACCAGAATTTAGTCCACAACCTCCATAAGATTACATATCAGGGCAAATCTAAATCTGAAAAGTCTTCTCTGCAGATATTAGTAAAAATCTTTAGCTTTCACTAAGCAAGTAATCATTCTTGGTCCATCTTCCAGAAACACAGTTCACAGCCTACTCTTTTATATAAAGAGATGATTCTGGATTATGCAGTTTTACTGACTCATGGCTAAAATTTAGGAAAGAAGTTATATCTAGTGACATTTGTATTATTATTCTTTGTCTTTTATTACTAGGGATGGGGTGGGGAGGCCTCAATCAAGAACCTGCGAGGGAAAGTTACTTTTCCCATATGCATACAATGGAATACTATTCAGAAATAGAAAGGAATTAACCATCAACCATGCAAAAAACGTGGGTGAATCCAACATGTATATTGCTAAGTGAAAGAATTCAGTCTGAGGAGGCTTCACACTGTAGTGCTCCATTTCTGTGACATTCTGGAACAGGTGAATCAGAGATGGTAAGCAGGTTATGGTGTGGGGGTTGAAATAGTCCACGTGATACTTAAGTGATGGATACCTTCCATGAGGCATTAGTCTAAACCCATGGATTTTTACAACCCAACGAGTAAATAATAATATATTCAAATTTAGTTTTAAAATTTTTTAGGATATGCGAGTGTCACAGGATGGAATAGAGAATGTGACAAAGAATCTAACTCGTTTAGAAATGTATGAAAAAAACTCACAGTTGGGTGGTGGGGCAAAAGATATTTGACCTAATTAACTATGGAAAAGACTGGAATCTTGTAGAACAAAGGCAAATTTTGCCATCCATAAATACTGGACTCTGTAAGTTCTTTCCCATGGTGGTAGGAGTTAACAATACTGAAACTACTATATCTGTAATCCAGAATGGAGTAAGCAGTGAATTCAATGGAGGATAAATTGTGGAAACCAGATTTCTTACCATTGGAGAGGGAGGTTACAGACAAGCAAAAAGGTTACGATACCCATGTAAAAATGGATAGATTTCATTTCCTCAATTTTGAAAACTTTTGTTCATCAAAAGGTGCTATCCAGAAAGTGAAAACATAGCCTACAGAATGGAACTAAATATTTGTACATGATATATCTGACAAGAGCCTGTTCTTCAGAACACATCAAGAACTTTTACAAATCATCAACAACAAGAAGATAACCCAATTGTTTGAATAGAAAAGGACTTGAACATACCCTTCTCCAGAAAAGAAATGCAAATGGTCAACAAGCACATAAAAAGATGTGCACAATAAGAAAGGAAGCCCACGAGGTGGAACTATGTCAGAGGAAAGCAAGAACCCATGGAAAGAGCTTTCAGTAGCAAAGCAGGAGTGAACTGAACAACCAAATACTGTTCTGCTGAATTGTAACCAAAAGCTTAGAATAATGATCTGGGTGGAGTGTCCACCCTGTTAAAAGTAAAGTTTATATATATATATATATATATATATATATATATAGAGAGAGAGAGAGAGAGAGAGAGAGAGAGAGAGTGTGTGTGTGTGTGTGTGTGTGTGTGTTTCATGAGAACTGTTGAATGAACTGTGAGGAAGAACTCCAAATAGTTGATGTAGATACTCAGTCATTCATTAAGGGGGTGGGGCTATCTCCCCTGTCCTGAAGTGTGGGGGCCTCATCTTAAAGGAGACACACAGTGCAGACTTAAGGAAAAAGTGATGTCACAGTGGGGGAAACCTTACAAACAGTACCTAAGCCAGGAAGACAAAGTTAACATGAACAGTGATAAGTTGCTTTGATGTATGTTCCCGTGATATAAAGTCATGAGAAAGCACTTAACCTCTGGGATCTGCTTCCTCAAAACCCATGAGTCTATTCGAATCACAAGAAAAACAGCAAGTAAATCTCAGTGTGGGACAGGCTACAAAATACCTAACTGTCTCCTCCTGAACACAGTCTAGGTCACTGAGAGAAGGATAGTGTAAGAAAATATCAAAGCCAAAGAGATCCAAAAGTGACATGATGAGTCAATGCCATGTGATACCCTGGATGTGATCCTAGGGCAGAAAAATGGAGAATAAAAGGAACCTGAATAAAATATGGCTTTTAGTTCATAGTAAGGTATCCATATTTGTTCATTGATTGTGACAGTTCTGTAGAAAACTAGAATGAGAGGTGAAATTAAAAGTTAAATAAGAACAAGCTACTGCATCAACCTGTAAATCTAGAATAAAAGGGTGATTTCCTCATAACACACAAACAAAATTAACCCTCAGGTATGGAAAATACAAGCAGACCAATTAACCATCCTATGACCCTTTCTCCCTGATCATTTCCAAAGAAGATAAAATACTGAAGCATAAATTAATTAATACAATTTTTAATTTACCTACTCTTGGCTATTACTATAGAGAGTCTAATAATATTGGGGTCTGTTGAAAAACGTGTTTGCCACGTTGAAAAATTGTGCAATGAAGAATACATATGCCAGTATAATTATAAAATGGTGTATTCATAAATGTGCTAGTCTCCTTTGGAATGCTGACATTTGGTGGTTCACAATCTCCTACTCCCTAATTTTCACTAGAAATTAAGGTTATAAAGGGTAAGAATTCTAATATATTTACATGAACTATTGGGAATAATAAGGGTGAAGTAAAAACTGTGTTCAAAATATGCAAAGAAAATAAATTGGTTTTTGGTAAGGAAGGGTAAAAAAGATATTATGGATGTGGTTTTGGTGAGGTGAAAGAACGGGTTGTTTTTGCCCTAAAATAATTTAGAGGTTGTGTCAGTGTTCCAGAATGCATAAGAGGGATTAGGGACAAGAGCCTGAATGGGAAAATAAAGTTGTAACAGGCTTGTGGAAAAGAGAGAAACTTGTATGATCAAGCCGGCTAAGGTTGAATAAACTTATCTATAAGGTTTGTTTGTTTGTTTGTTTTTAATAAGGCCAACAGTGTAGGATGGAAAACTAGAATTTGCTTTATCTCTGTCAAAATGACAAAGTTTCTTGTATTATCAGTCTGTCTTAATAAGAGATTGGAAAAGATTTTTCTTTACCCTTTGAGTAATCTGCCTAGGAAACAACTATTTTGTGTCTTAAAGTAGTTTCCTGTACTTCCTGTTGTCTTTATCATGTCTTTGGTTAGGCAACAAAATCAAGAATTCTCTGTATTGAAAGAGATATGGTTTTTGGTTTTTGTTCTTTTACAAACATATAACTTTTTTTTTTGCCTTTGAAATATTTTATTGTCACTTTGGTTAAATAGATAAGAAGGATTGTTTCATAGTGATCTGTAATTCTATTTAGTTAAGTGTTCAAATATTTTGACATTTTGGACAACATCCTGTATCAATTTCTAAATAAAGTTTTATTGACTTTGAACTGACTGAGATTTCCCAGAGGGCTCCTGGAAAATCTCAAAGGATTTCTTCTCACAACTTGTAAAAAGATAGATGTTAAACTAATTAGGTTTACTTGATATATTAAATTACACAGAAAGCACTGTCAAACAAGAAGCAGTGTTTATGAAGGAGGATGATGGAGGTGAAGGTACACGTTACCCGGGAGGAAATTAAGAAGGAGCCAGAGAAGCCCATCAATAAAGAGAAGACATTCCTGCTGCTGCTGTGCGTCTTCACCACCAGTAACTTCTCCCACCACAGAATGGACATGTTCTCCTGCAGAAATGTACAATCCAGTGAGCTACAGAGCTACACTTGGTTGAATGCAACCTTGAAAGAACTGACTAGTTTAGTAAGAGAAGTCTACCCAGGAGCTAGAAAGGGTACATAGATCAATTTTGTAATTGTTTTATGGAACTTAAAAGATTCAGCTGTCAAATAAGAAGACTGGCAGCACCATGTCTAGGAGAAAGAAGACTGATGATTCTGTAACCCTGCAGTCTCAGAAGTTCCCTGTAGGAGATCACTTTGACATAACAATCACCCCTCTAAATGGGGCACTTCCTCCTTCTGACTATATGCAACCCTATTAAATTTTATTTAAAATTTCTTGTGAAAAAAAGAAGCAATGTTTAATCTTCTTTAGTTTATATTTTTATGGATATATGCTATTAATATGTTTCCAAAATTGTATAAAGTTCCTAGAAATATGTCAATGTCTTTGTTGTCCATGACATTGGACATGAAATGTCCAGTTATAATGTAATTAGTCATAATTCCTGTTATTATCTTAAAATGTTATGTCACTGAAACAATCAAATTTCCTAGTCGCATTAAAGTGAACTCTCATCAGGTCTTTAATCCTGACCATCTTAAGCCTTTTGTCATTCATAGTTATCCTTTTACTCTGATGCTTTCTGAAAGCTCTTACAGTCAGTTACACACCAATGTGCTTCATCATCAACAAAAAAGGAAAGATTTAGTGGAGACGTTGATGTGTTCCTGAACTGCTGACCCCAAATCAAGCAAAATAAGAGTGAATTACATGTGACTGAATGAACTGATAAAGATCATTATAATTTTTCTAAACTTTTGTTTGAAACATGCTGGTTCTTTAATGACTTATATTCCAGATTAAGAAACCGTCTTGCCCTTTTTTAAACAAGCTATCTATAACTTGCAACAGTTTAATACATTAAGCCTTTGTAAATTAAAAATAATATACATTTATCTTTTCTCTCTTCTTGATCCCTCTGGAATTTAGCAACTCTTACTGAATACAGTTCACCCTTGAGTAACATGGGTTTGAACTGCATGGGTTCACTTATAGGCAGATATTTTTTCCCTTGTAAATATTACAGTACCACACGACCTGGGGTTTGTTGAATCCAAGGGTTCAGAACTGCAGATATGTTTTCCTTTATTCATCCATCTATTTCCAAATATTTGTCAAGTGCTCACTAGTGATTGGCACTGAGCTTAGGCAGTGGAGATGCTGTAATGAAAAGAAGGAATGTGCTCATTGTCCTAAGGGAAAATGCATGGTGGGAAGCAGACATTAAACAAGTAATAACAGTATGAACCATATACATCAAATGGGATAGCTGCTATAATGGACTGACAGATACACACTAGTAAATATAAAATAGACAACAAGGACCTACTGTATAGCACAGGGAACATAATGTATGTATAACTGAATCATTTTGCTGTACACCTGAAACACAACATTGTAAATCAACTAAACTTCAATTTTTAAAAGGGCAGTCTTGAGTCACTCTTTAGTGATTTAACCTCTTAGACATAACTCGTTGAATGGAAAGGAAGGAATCCAAGCCAGGTAGATCACTTAGAGTGTATGCTGGTCATTCTTCTTTTGCCTCTGCCCCATCTCTTATCTCCCTACCCTGCAATTCTGTTCCTTTTTTATCCTTCCCTGCCCTGCTCTGTGTCCAGGGGGCTGACCAACTTACTGGGATTCCCTTACCCTCTGGCTGCCAGTGGGTCTGGAGTATGGAGCACAGAGGTCTAGATGTTACTTTGTTCTCTCTCTGCCTCATCACTGTGGATTTTTCAGTGGATGGGTCTGTCTTTAACTACAGCTCTTTTGGGGAAAAACCTCATCCTCCAGTCTTCCCTCTTCTTTCTCCCTCTGACCTAGTGATGATAGAAGCCTCCTCCTGTTGCTAGATTTTGGGTGCCTTAATCTCCATTACTGGTTCTTTAATTTTTTCCTCCATCACTCTCAAACCGCCCTTAATTAAATTCTGCTGAAAAATAACAGCCAAGTAAGCCCTCTGTTTTCTGCTGAGACTCTGAATGATACAGAGTGCTTCTTTATTAATTTGCAATTAGAACCAAGAGGATTAACTGTATTCTTCTTTTCATGGCAATGAAGTTACTTGCATAAATTCTATAACAATCTATTCTCCTTGTAACAGAACACAATTAGAAACATCGATTTATTACCAAGGCTTTGCCTGAAATGTCATATTTAGAAAGATGTAGATAGAACCAAACCATTTTCAGGAACTATGTTGATTTTGTGGGGTCAATGCTTACAAAGTCCCTTGAAAATAACTGGTCTGGTACCTGGCTTACAGGGTTCCCAGGCTTACCCTGGGAAGTGAGGAAGGGAGTTCACTTCCTGACAAACTCAGGAACCTTAGGCTATTTGGGGGACATTGAGAAGAGAGAAGTTCACCCAAATCGAGGTATTGCAGGGGAAATATGATGGTGAGTCCATGGCTTGGCTTCCTAGCCTTGAGAGACTTTTAAAAATTGAATCTGATAGAAAGCCCAGAAATATACCCAGGAACTGATGGTCAACTAATCTATGACAAAGGAGGCAAGAATATAATGGAGAAAAGACAGTCTCTTCAATAAGTGGTGCTGGGAAAGCTGGACAGCTACATGGAAAAGAATGAAATCACAACATTCTCTCACACCATATACAAAAATAAACACAAAATGGATTAAAGACCTAAATATAAGACCAGATACTGGGGGCTTCCCTGGTGGCGCAGTGGTTGAGAGTCCGCCTGCCGATGCAGTGGACACAGGTTCGTGCCCGGTCCGGGAAGATCCCACGTGCCGCGGAGCGGCTAGGCCCGTGAGCCATGGCCGCTGAGCCTGCGTGTCCGGAGCCTGTGCTCCACAACGGGAGAGGCCACAACAGTGAGAGGCCCGCATATTGCAAATAAAAAAATAAATAAATAGAAGACTGGATACTATAAAACTCCTAGACAAAAATATAGGGAGAACAATTTTTGACATAAATCGCAGCAACATTTTTTTGAATCCACCTCCTAGAGTAATGGAAACGAAAGCAGAAAATAAACAAATAGGGCCTAATAAAACTTAAAGGCTTTTTCACAGCAAAGGAAACCATAAACAAAACAAAAAACAGCATATGGAATGGGAAAAAATATTTGCAAATGATGCGACAAATGAGGAATTAGTTTCCGAAATATACAAACAGCTTAATATCAAAAAATGCATGGGAGCTTCCCTGGTGGTGCAGTGGTTACGCATCCGCCTGCCAATGTAGGGGACACAGGTTCAAGCTCTTGTTCAGGAAGATCCCACATGCCGCAGAGCAACTAAGCCTGTGCGCCACAACTACTGAGCCTGCTCTCTGAAGCCCACAAGCCACAACTACTGAGCCCATGTGCCACAACTACTGAAGCCCGCACACCTAGAGCCGATGCTCCACAACAAGAGAAGCCACCGCAATGAGAAGCCTGCGCACCACAACGAAGAGTAGCCCCCACTCGCCAAAACTAGAGAAAGTCCGCGCACAGCAATAAAGAAACAAAGCAGGCAAAAGTAAAATAAATAAAATTTTAAAAAATGCATGGGAGACCTAACTAAACATTTCTCCATAGAAGACATAGAGATGGCCAACAGGCACATAAAAACATCACTAATTATTAGAGAAATGCAAATCAAAACTACAATGAGGTATCACCTCACACTAGTCAGAATGGCCATCATCAAAATGTCTACAAATCATAAATTCTGGAGAGGGTGTGGAGAAAAGAGAACCCTCCTACAGTGTTGGTGGGATTGTAAATTGGTACAGCCACTATGGAGAACAGTACGGACTGGAGGTTCCTTAAAAAACTAAAAATAGGGTTATCATATGACCCGGCAATCCCACTTCTAGGCATATATCCTGAGAAAACAATAATTCAAAAAGATACATGTACCCCAATGTTCACAGAAGAACTATTTACAATAGTCAGGATATGGAAGCAGCCTAAATGTCCATCGACAGAGGAATGGATAAAAAAGATGTGGTACATATACACAATGCGATACTATTCAGCCATTAAAAAAAGAATGAAATGATGCCATTTGCAGTAACATGGATGGACCTAGAGATTATTATACTAAGTGAAGTAAATCAGAGAAGGACAAATATCATATGATATCACTTATATGTGGAATCGAAAAAATAATACAAATGAGCTTATTTACAAAACAGAAAAAGACTCACAGACATAGATAAAAAACTTATGGTTACCAAAGGGGAAAGGAGGGGAAGGGATAAATTAGGAGTTTGGGAATAAAGTATACACACTATATATAAAATAGATGTATAGCACAGGGAACTATACTCAATATCTTGTAATAACCTATAATGGAAGAAAATCCAAATATATATATATATATGTAATATTTACAAATACATAAATATTTATAACTTAATCACTTTGCTGTATACCTGAAACTAACACATTGTAAATCAACTATATTTCAATAAATTTTTAAAATAAACAAACAAAAATAAAAATTGAATCTGAGACTCCCTATTAACAGTTCCAGCAATACAAACTGCTCTGCTCTGAGAAATACCACGACAGTGACACGAATGTACGTGCTGTCACTGAAGACACTCAAGCTGCAAACACATTGAATGATTTGCAGATTTTTTTTTTTTAGTTTTTAATTTTGGCTGTGCCAGGTCTTAGTTGTGGGATCTTCGTTGCAGCATGTGGGATCTTTAGTTGCAGCATTAAGGATCTTTAGTTGCGGCATGCAGGCTCATAGTTGCAGCATGCGAACTCTTAGTTGTGGCATGTATGCAGGATCTAGTTCCCCGACTAGGGATCAAACCCGGGCCCCCTGCATTGAGAGTGCAGAGTCTTACCCACTGGACCAGCAGGGAAGTCCTGATTTTCAGATATTAAATCATTCTTGCATCCCTAGAATAAATCCCACTTGATCATGGTGTATGATTCTTTTAATGTATTCTTTTTTTTTTTTTTTTTTACGGTACGCGGGCCTCTCACTGTTGCGGCCTCTCCCGTCGCGGAGCACAGGCCCCGGACGCGCAGGCTCAGCGGCCATGGCTCACGGGCCCAGCCGCTCTGCGGCATGTGGGATATTCCCGGACCGGGCACGAACCCGTGTCCGCTGCATCGGCAGGCGGACTCCCAACCACTGCGCCACCAGGGAAGCTCTCTTTTAATGTATTCTTGAATTTGGTTTGCTAATATTATGTTGAGGATTTTTGCATCTATGTACATCAAGGTCCTTCTTGATATTCTTAAAATCCGAATTTAAAATATTATCTCAGTGAAAAATTACAGGTAAATGCAAAAATATCAAGAAAGTGAAAGAGTCCTTAGAAATAAATGATAAGGAATAACAGATAAAAGGAACAAGGACTCAAAATAACTTACTTTCCATAAGAATTTTAGCTCTTCAGAGGAATTCTCATTAAAATCAATGTAAAAGGCAAGCTTTAGATTAAAATTTAAAACTTTTGAGGGCACTATATTTCCATGGTGAAATGGAAACGTAATTTATGTATAAGATATTAAGGAATACTGTTTTCAAAAACTTTTAATGACTTGGATAAGTACTAATATTAAGTGAAAAGGTAACTAGGAATATAGGATGATCGCATCTAATTTAGATGAAATATAGATATGCTGAGCGCTAGTTCTCAAATTTTTAAAAAGGTTTTAGTGTTAATACAATGGGAAGGATTCCATAAACATGCTTTGGTTTGATATTCTGTTTTCTTTCAACCAGACACACAGAGCTGCGATGCAGACCAGTTGTGACCAACACTTTCCCACGCCACCCCCAGTGCGTCCTGAGAGGCATTGACATTCTGTCCTGGAGCCCAGTGCCTGACTCAGGGGCTCCATAAATGCTCCCTGATATACTGCACTTGGGAAGAAGCCTATTTTTCCATAGCGTGAAATAATAGGAAAATTACTTCCACTAGAAGATTCCCCCCTAAACATTGAATCTTACAAATTTGGTTTTGATCTAACTGCAATCCTGTGAAGATATCTGAGTTTAAATGTGGCCTCCTTTTTTTTTTTTTTTTTTTTTTTTTGCTGTACGCGGGCCTGTCACTGTCGTGGCCTCTCCCATTGCAGAGCACAGGCTCCGGACGCGCAGGCTCAGCAGCCATGGCTCACGGGCCCAGCCGCTCCGCGGCTTGGGGGATATTCGCGGACCGGGGCACGAACCCGTGTCCCCTGCATCGGCAGGCTGACTCTCAACCACTGCGCCACCAGGGAAGCCCTAGATGTGACTTCTTTTGCAACAGAACCAGGGAACCCTGAGCACTCCTGTCATTTCTCATGTGACCACCAGAGGGCAGTGCGTGACTGCTAGTGACAATCACACTGCCCCCCACCCACCCACCCACCCCCCGTCAAACCTTTTACAAACAGTCTTCCTCAGAACATGTTTTATAGCCTTAGAGCATTTCTTTGAGGATTATTTAATTTCCTTTTATTTTTCAAACCTTTGGAATCTAATGAAAACTCCTTACAAATAACAACTAAAGGTAATGCACTGGATGGGAGATGCCCCTCCTTACACAGGCAGACACGTGAAATTATGTGTGTCTGAATGAGATGGACCATTGCCTAACATAAAATTTAAAAACTCATCCAAAATGGATCAAAGACCTAAATTTAGGAGCTAAATCTATAAACTTATAGAAGACAACATAGGAGCAAATCTTCATGACTTTGGATTTGGAGTCGTTTTCTTAAAGGTGACACCTTTCATAAAGGGTCACCAACATGACTGCTTTCCATTTGGCTCTTAGTGTGCCTCAGGCCCCAGGCAAGAATTATACAGGTCATTTCTCCAGTAATTCTCCCAAAACCCATTAAGCAGTGCCAGTTATTTTCTCCATTTTAGAGATTGGGTCACTGAGGCTCACAGCCTTGCTCGATCTCCCAGCTAAGAAGTGGCTGAGCAGGGACCAGAGTGCAGTCTCTCTGCCCTTGGACCCTGCGCTCTCTCCACACTGCTCCTCCCTGGATTCCTCCAGAAATCGGATCCCCAGACCTTGAGAACTCACTGAGATCTGGGGCGGGGTCACCACTTATGCCTGGAGCTTGGTTTTTTGGCCAGGAACGGCCCACCCTGGCCATTGGGGGCCCTCGTGGTGCCAGGATCAGCCGATATCTGGGCAGAAGGAGGTCTCTCTATGGGAACCAAGAGTAAAGGTTGTTGTATTATCAGAGCTGAGAAGTCCCCCTGCAGCATCTGGTTGCAGCCTGCTTGTCAGGTGGGCCCTACAGGGGTCTACTGAACACTGGGTTCAAATCCTGCCGCTGCCAGTCTGTGGGGCAGAAAATGGGGCAGTTTATTTCGGTTCCATTCCCTCATCAGTCAAGCAAGGACAGTGTTTCTACATTCTTCCTGGGGTTTTAAGAGATTCAATGAGACGATTCATGTCTGGAAAAGAGACCTAGGTAAGGACTGGATCATCCTTAGCTGTACCTGCTGATATGACCTCCCTGCAAGCCCTCTGCTGCCCTGGGCTCCCTGCCTCTGCCCACTCTGTTCCCTCTGCTGAGGACCCAGCTCCCTCAGACTCAGATGATTCTCCAGAAAGCCTTTTTCTCACTCCCATTGGCTGGGGTGTCCCTTGGCCTGCGGTGGGGAACAGCACTGGGGCTCACGCCATCAGACTCAGGACATTCCCTGGAGCTGGATATGAGCCTGTGCCTGAGGACGATGAGGTTCTGAGTGTGCAGAGCTGACCCTGGAGCTCCGTGCATAGTGCCGTCTCCTCCTCGGACCACAGGCCGGGGCGCCCAGCAAAGGGTCTCCCTCCTTCCAAGCAGCCACAGTGAGCTGCACTGAGCTCCCTGGGGTGCCTCCCACTTCCCCTGTGCCTCGCCCCGAGACAGCATCTCAGGGTCCCGCAGCCACCGGGGGCGGGGGGCAGTGTCTTCTCGCGGGTCGATATTGAAAGTCAGTTTCTGGAGAAGAAGTTAGTCTTTAATGGAAACAACACTGGGAAGAATCTGGGCCCCTTCATACAAACCAACACTGAGCCTGAGCCCGTAACCGTGACGGCACTGCCCCTGCCGTGGGGACCCTGTCCCGTGGGCCTCACTGCTCTCCACCCCGGTTCCATCAGGGGCGTCCCTCTCTTACCCTCAGGGGATCCCTGAGTGTCCTCCCTGTGAAGGTCTATGTTCTGTGCATGGGGACCCATCTCTTGGCCGAGGAGAGGGAGATCGCTGACCCGCAGCCACAGATAGAGCGCCCTCTGTCCTCACCTTGAGGGAGGTGAGGGCTCCCCCCTTCTCCTCACCTGGGGTCTTGGGCGGGAAGCAGAACCCCACCCCAAGCAGAAGCTGAATGTGAGGGGTGCCAGGGCTGGGGGCTGGCGCAGGGCCGAGCCAGGGGTCAGTGCTGGGGGAGCCCGAGGGGTGCTCAGTGGCGGTGCCGCCTCCAGAGCCCCCAGCCCGAAGCTCTGACCTTCCCGCAGCTCCCAGGGCGCCCACGTGCTTTGCTGAGGCCTCTCCTGCTCACACAAGCTGCAGTGGTTCTTGCTGTAGCGGCTCAGAACTTCGTCTGGCCTGAGCACAGTCAAAGCCACGTCTGTAAGTCGCCCACCTGCTCTGAGGGGTGATCTCTTGGGAAGAAGGAGCCCCGCCTTGGAGGGGGAGGGAATGGCCGGGCCTGAAGCCTCCTCTGGCCGGGAAGCAGGGCAGGCGTCCTTGGCTCGGAAGCGGAGTTAGGAGCCCAGGGCTGGGTGGCTCCCGGGTGGGGCCGGGCAGGGCTGGGTGTGTCACTGGACCGGCAGGGCTAAGATGAGCTCCGGGAAATAGGGCAGGGTGTGGGGCGGGAAACCTGGGCCAGGGGACTGGGGTGGCCCCTCCCTGCTCCGCGGGTCACTCTCAGACACCCTGAGGGCCTTCACTGCCCAGTAGGCCACCTCCCTGCCTCAGGCGGAGCTCCGGGCTCTCGGGAGCCCCTGCTTTCCCAAACGAGGCGCAAACTTGATGAAGAGACACAGGTAGTGGAAACTGCAGCCAACACCTAAAAACACGTATGAATTGTGTTCCCCAAATTCCACTTATAGGGACCAGTCCTTAAAAAAAATAGAGACTGAAGGATGCAGATGTACAGTACAATTAGTAGAGCGAAAAACTGGGAATGGTCCAATTGTGAACAGCCGGGGCTGCTGAGTAACCTGGAATGCGTGGCCACCGATACAGGACAAGGGATGCAGGACTGACGTGCATGTCCACCTGTGGGGACATCAGTTTACCGAAGCAGACAGCCCTGGAGCCTCACCACCCTTACCCTCTTGTGTGCACACACACACACACACACCCCACTGCACTATCCAATGGAAAAGACTGGAAAAATGGAAACCACTTGTTAAGGACAATTATTTCTTTTTTTCAGAATTTTATTTTATTTTCTCCCAGTTTTATTGAGATATAGACACACAGCACTGTATAAATGTAAGGTATACAGCATACCAATTTGACTTACAATCATCATGAAGTTTAGCTACTATCCATCCTCTCATATAGACACAAAATAAAAGAAAAAGAAAACATGTGTTTTCCCTTGTGAGGAGAGCTCTTAGGATTTACTCTTAAGAACTTTCATATATAACATACAGCAGTGGTAACTGTATTTATCATGTTGGACATCACATCCCTAGTACTCATTTATTTTTTTTTTTGAATTTTTGAATTTTATTGTATTTATTTTTTTATAGAGCAGGTTCTTATTATTATCTATTTTATACATATCAGTGTATACATGTCAATCCCAATCTCCCAATTCATCCCACCACCATCCCCTGCCGCTTTCCCCCTTGGTGTCCATACATTTGTTCTCTACATCTGTGTCTCTGTTTCTGCCCTGCAAACAGGTTCATCTGTACCATTTTTCTAGGTTCCACATATATGCATTAATATATATTTGATTTTCTCTTTCTGACTTACTTCACTCTGTATGACAGTCTCTAGATCCATCCACGTCTCTACAAATGACCCAATTTTGTTCCTTTTTATGGCTGAGTAATATTCCCTTGTATATATGTACCATATCTCCTAGTACTCATTTACCTTATAATTGGAAGTTTGTACCTTTTCAACCACCTTCATTGAGTTCCCCTTCCCATAACCCCCCACTCTTGTAACCACAGATCTGGTCTTTTCTTCTATGAGCTTGTTTGTTTGTTTTTCAAAGTATATTGGACCTTGAACACTATGTTAGTTCCTGGCACACAACACAGTGTTATGTCTATACATTTCAAAATGGTCATCATGATTAGTCTAGTTACCATCTGTCTCCAGACAAAAATATTAAATTATTATTGACCATATGCCCCACTAATACAATACATTTCATTCCTGTGACTCATTTATTTGTAACTGGAAATCTGTACCTCTTCATCTCCCTCACCTATTTCTGGCATCCCCATACGACTCTTCCTTCTAAAAACTACCTGTTTGTTCTCTGTATCTATGAGTCTGTTGCTATTTTGTTGTTCGTTCTTTCATTTGTTTTGATTTTTAGATTCCACACAGAAATAAAATAATATGATATTTGTCTTTGTCTGACTGATTTCGCTAAGCATAAGGTCCATCCATGCTGTTGCAAATGGCAAAATTTCATTCTTTTTTGATAGCAGAGTAATAGTCCATTGTGTGTGTGTGTGTGTGTGTGTGTGTGTGTGTGTACCACATATTTTTTAATCTATTCATCTGTCGATGGGCACTTAGATTGCTTCCATATCTTGGTTATTGTAAATTATGCTGTTATGAACGTTGGGGTGCATATATATCTTTTTGAATTAGGGTTTTGGTTTTCTTTTGATAAATACCTAAAAGTGGAATTGCTGGGTTGTATGGTAGTTCTATTTTTAGTTTATTTAGGAAACTCAATACTGTTTTCCACAGTGGCTGCACCAATTTACATTCCCACAAACAGTATATAAGGGTCCCCTTTTCACCACATCCTCTCCAACATTTGTTATCTGTGTTCTTTTTGATGACAGCCATTCTGACAAGAATGAAGTGATATCTCGTTGTGGTTTTGATTTGCATTTGTCTGATGATTGGTGATGTTGAGCATCTTTTCATGTGTCTGTTGGTCATCTGTATGTTCTTGGGGAAATATCTGTTCAGCTCTTCTGCTCATTTGGGTTTTTGTTTTTTGGGGGTTGAGCTGAATGAGCTCTTTGTCTATTTTGGGTGTTAAGCCCTCATCAGAGACATTGTGTGCAAACATCTTCTCCCATTCAGTAGGCAGCCTTTTCCCTTTGTTGATAGTTTCCTTCACTGTGCAAAAGATTTGAGTTTGATGGAATCCCATCTGTTTATTTTTGCTTTTGTTTTCCTGGCCTGAGGAACATATCTGAGAAAATATTGCTAAGACCGATATCAAAGTGCATATTGCCTATGTGTTCTTCTAGAAGTTTTATGGTGTCAGGTCTTACATTTAAGTCTTTAATCCATTTTGAGTTTATTTTGTATCTGGTTTAAAAGGAAGACAATTATTTCTTGCTAGAAGGAATGTATCTTCTTTTCTTATTTTTATTTATTTATTTTTAATTAATTTATTTTATATTTGGCTGCATTGGGTCTTTGTTGCTGCACTCAGGCTTTTCCCTAATTGTGGCGAGCAGGGCCTACTCTTCGTTGCGGTGCACGGGCTTCTTATTGTGGTGGCTTCTCTTGTTGTGGAGCACGGGCTCTAGGTTCACGGGCTTCAGTAGTTGTAGCTCTTGGGCTCTAGAACGCAGGCTCAGTACTTGTGGCACAGGGCTTAGTTGCTCCATGGCATGTGGGATCTTCCTCGACCAGGGCTCGAACCCATGTCCCCTGCATTGGCAGGTGGATTCTTAACCATTGCACCACCAGGGGAATCCCTCACAGGTCTTTGTTTTTGTTTTTGGTTTTTTTGCCAGTCTCATGTGGTTTAATGAGTTTTACTTATTGGATAAAAGTGTCAATGTTGTGATGGAAAAAGAAACAAACGCAGCTCCAGTCCTCGTTTCAACCCTGTCACAGCCCAAAGGGGACTGGCCCAGTGGAGACCATGGCCACCCAGAGCCACTGTGGGGGCGGGGCCGTCTCAGGGCAAGGGGAGAGTAGGGCAGTGCAGCCTCACTCCTTGAACTTCCACTCCTGGCGGCACATGGGGCAGTGCTGCTGCACCTGCTGCACGTTGAGCCACTTGAGGATGCAGTGCGTGTGGAAGCAGTGAGAGCACTGGCCCCACACCAGCGGGCAGTCTTCACCTGGCACCTTGCAGTCCAGGCAACAGCCATTGAAGGCCATCCGGCAGATGCCGCAGTTCTCATTGTTGGCCACCCAGAGCCAAATGACCACGCCGTTCCAGCACTTGATCTTCACCTTCATGGTGCGGGAAGCCCCTGCCGACCTAATCGCGCGCTGCCCCACCCGCCTTCAGTTGGCAGCGCCGGCGCCGCGCGGGAAGACATGTCAGGTCTTTTTTAATTTACAAAATTTTTAGTTTTTAAGGAAGTTTCTGGCGAAGATAAAATCAAGCAAAATCTGCTCTTCATAGCCTACCCTCCCCAAATTTGGGGCCAAAACATACATATGCAGATATGCATAGAGTAAGTAAACACCTTGGAATGATTATACCTTGATGAAGAGCATAAAGAATTAAAGAACCTGCTCTAGACAGTGAACGTTTAGCATATTCTGTTGTATTGTAAAGGGGGTGAAAACTATTAGAGGAACAATTTAAGCTCTGAAGCTCGGAGCTGCAAGTGTGGATATCCAGTGGCACTCACCCAGGGTAATCTTTGAAAAGATTCTGGGAAGAAACTGAGAACCTTACAAAATATCCATAGTAATAACACCTTCACTTTATGTATTGAAGATAATATTATCTGTTAGAAAATAGAAACTTCTCCTTGGAGTTAGATTACTATGATGTTCATATACAAAAACTAGATTGGAACATTCATTTTCATACAAGGAAAAATGTTTTTCAGACATTTATTTAAGTGATATTTATATTTATTATTAAAGTGATATTTTTCCTGATCTATCACAGACCGAAAACCTCCAGTGTACAGAGCTTGCTAGCATGGATTAACTTTCTGTGATAATTATCCTGGAAATCATATTAGCAAGGACCAAAAATCGATGGGGCAACTGTGTGCAATTTTGCTCAAGACATCCCTCATGGCGCAGTGGCAAAGAATCTGCCTGCCAATGCGGGGGACACAGATTCGAGCCCTGGTCCAGGAAGATCCCACATGCCACAGAGCGACTAAGCCCGTGCGCCACAACGACTGAGCCTGCACTGTAGAGCCCACGAGCCACAATTACTGAGTCTGTGTGCCACAACTACTGAGCCTGCGCTCTAGAGCCTGTGAGCCACAACTACTGAACCCGTGTGTCACAACTACTGAAGTCCACACGCCTAGAGCCCGTGCTCTGCAAAAAGAGAAGCCACCACAATGAGAAGTCTGCACACCGCAACAAAGAGTAACCCCCGCTCGCTGCAACTAGAGGAAGCCCACGCACAGCAACGAAGACCCAACGCAGCCAAAAAGAAATAAATAAAATAAATAAATTTACTAAAAAAAAAAAAAAAAGACAGTCGGTGTCCATTTTACTCACACAAATGGCAAACAAACCTGGGTTTGAACACTGAAGGGCAGAAATGCCTCTTCAACACCAGAGTTCTGGAAAATTCTCATACCTTTTTTGTAACATTCCAGGAATTGGCTAAGTGGAAATGTGGGTTATGATACCATTGGAATTCAATGAATAACTTTAAAAAAAAGTCTCACATACTTTCTTTTTCTTAAACAACTTTATTGAGACATAATTTACAAATTATATAATTCACCCATTTAAAGTGTACAATTCAATGGGTTTTAGTATATATTCACTGAGTTGTGCAACTATCATCACAATCAATTTTAGAATATTTTCATCACATTCCCCCAAACCCATACCCATTAGCAGTCACTTCCCACTCCCCCCCGACCTCTCCCAGCCCCTGGCAACCACTGATCTGATTTCTGTCTCTATAGATTTGCCTGCTCTGTGCATTTTATATCAATGAGATCATATGAGATGTAGGAATTATTTTTTCTTGAGGGAAGGGGTAGGGAAAGAGCAATGGTCTGCTTTTCTATTGTTGTAAATTTCTTGTCATATAATATTTATAATCCTTCTGTCCCTAAATATTATCTTCCTAATTTCCATCCCAGCTGGTAATGGAAAAGAGGATGGTTCGTGACTAGTTATGGCATGGTGTTCTGCTGCACAAAGTGCGTGCTCCACTTGGACACTGCAGGAAGGGGAGGGTGTGGCAGACGCCTCTGCTCTAGTCCCCAGTGCTGCCTGTGGGTCCCCAGCCTCCTACATCACCTAACCAGGTAATAGGAGAAGCCAGATGTGTAAGGATAAGCTGGACGTCTGTGAGAAAGACTTGAGAGTCAAACACCAGAGAAATTAGCTCAAACGTCAAGTAGAAGGGACAACAGCAAGAATGGAGAGGTGATGCAGCGTCTAGTGTTTAGACAGAAATCAGATCAGATTAACAGCAGGTAAAAAGCAAGCAATCAGTATCCACAGCATTTGCCCAGGTGCTCTGATAGCCTTAGTCTAGAACACAGCTATTCCACTGGGAAACACTGAAGGGCCAATGGTCCCTTATCATTGAGTTAAGTCTTTGTGTTCCGGGAGAATGGATAGGCACCCTTGGTTGCCTTCAAAATAGTCATTTTCCCCATCCCACCTCCACAACCCACATCCCCCCCTCCATTCCGGCTACGTATAGGTCTGCCAATGCCAGATACTATATTCCCATTCCTCCTTCCAGGGAGAGTCAAGCATGAGATCCAAACGTGGGAGACTGCTGGATGACTTCTCAGAATAGATTTCCTACCTAATTAAAAACAGATTCATGAAAAAAAAAATACCAGTGGCAAATTTGGCAAGACATTGTCTTCATTTGATCCCTGGAAGTGTAATAACCACCTTGAGACCATGAAGGGGTAAGTCAGAGGATGGCAACTTGGGAATACATAATCCATCAAGACCTTGATGGCAATGTTGTACTTCTTTTTTCTTCTATTTTTTTTTAAGTAAAAGTATAATTTATTTATTTTTATTTGTCATTTTTAACATCTTTATTGGAGTATAATTGCTTTACAAAGATGTGCTAGTTTCTGCTTTATAACAAAGTGAATAGCTGTACTTCTGATGTAAGTAACCCCATGTGGCCTTTCTCAGCTTTTTGTTATGTGAGTTTATCAACATTTAGTTGGGCTTTCTGATATTTTTTATTTTACTTTTATTTTTTTAACATCTTTATCGGAGTATAATTGCTTTAAAACAAAGTGAATCAGCTATACATATACATATATCACAATATCTCTTCACTCTTGCATATGCCTCCCTCCCACACTCCCTATCCCACCCCTCTAGGTGGTCACAAAGCACCGAGCTAATATCCCTGTGCTTTGCGGCTGCTTCCCACTAGCTATCTATTTTACGTTTGGTAGTGTATATATGTCCATGCCAGTCTCTCACTTTGTCCCAGCTTACCCTTCCCTCTCCCCGTGTCCTCAAGTCCATTCTCTAGTAGGTCTGTGTCTTTATTCCCGTCTTGCCCCTAGGTTCTTCATGAACACTTTTTTTTTTTTTAGATTCCATATATATGTGTTAGCATACGGTATTTGTTTTTCTCTTTCTGACTTACTTCACTCTGTATGACACTCTAGATCCATTCACCTCACTACAAATAGCTCAATTTCGTTTGTTTCTATGGCGGAGTAATATTCCATTGTATATATGTGCCACATCTTCTTTATCCATTCATCTGTCGATGGACACTTAGGTTGCTTCCATATCCTGGCATTGTAATTAGAGGTGCAATGAACATTGTGGTACATGACTCTTTGAATTACGGTTTTCTCAGGGTATATGCCAATACTGGAATTGCTGGGTCATATGGTAGTTCTATTTGTAGTTTTTTAAAGGAACCTCCATACTGTTCTCCATAGTGGCTGTATCAATTTACATTCTCACCAACAGTGAAAGAAGGTTCCCTTTTCTCCACACCCTCTCCAATATTTATTGTTTCTAGATTTTTTGATGATGGCCATTCTGACGGGTGTGAGATGATACCTCACTGTAGTTTCGATTTGCATTTCTCTAAAGATTAATGATGTTGAGCATTCTTTCATGTGTTCGTTGCCAATCTGTATATCTTCTTTGGAGAAATGTCTATTTAGGTCTATGCCCATTTTTGGATTGGGTTGTTTGTTTTTTGATATTGAACTGCATGAGCTGCTTGTAAATTTAGGAGACTAAGCCTTTGTCAGTTGATTCATTTGCAAATATTTTCTCTCATTCTGAGGGTTGTCTTTTGGTCTTGTTTATGGTTTCCTTTGCTGTGCAAAAGCTTTGAAGTTTAATTATGTCCCACTTATTTCTGTTTTTATTTCCATTTCACTAGGAGGTGGGTCAAAAAGGGTCTTGCTGTGATTTACGTCATAGAGTGTTCTGCCTATGTTTTCCTCTAAGAGTTTGATGGTGTCTGGCCTTACATTTAGGTCTTTAATCCATTTTGAGTTTATTTTTGTGTATGCTGTTAGAGAGTGTTCTAATTTCATTGTTTTACATGTAGCTGTCCAGTTTTCCCAGCACCATTTATTGAAGAGGCTGTCTTTCCTCCACTGTATATTCTTGCCTACTTTATCAAAGATAAGGTGACCATATGTGCGTGGGTTTATCACTGGGCTTTCTATCCTGTTCCATTGCTCTATATTTCTGTTTCTGTGCCAGTACCATACTGTCTTGATTACTGTAGCTTTATAGTATAGTCTGAAGTCAGGGAGCCTGATTCCTCCAGCTCCATTTTTCTTTCTCAAGATTGTTTTGGCTATTCGGGCTCTTCTGTGTTTCCATACATATTGTGAAATATTTTGTTCTATTTCTGTGAAAAATGCCAGTGGTAGTTTGACAGGGATTGCGTTGAATCTGTAGATTGCTTTGGGTAGTATAGTCATTTTCACAATGTTGATTCTTCTAATCCAAGAACATGGTATATCTCTCCATCTATTTGTATCATCTTTAATTTCTTTCATCAGTGTCATAATTTTCTGCATACAGGTCTTTGTCTCCTTAGGTAGGTTTATTCCTAGGTATTTTATTATTTTTGTTGCAGTGGTAAATGGGGGATTTTTCTTAATTTCAATTTCAGATTTTCCATTATTAGTGTATAGGAATGCAAGAGATTTCTGTGCATTAATTTTGTATCCTGCTAGTTTACAAAATTCATCGATTAGCTCTAGTAGTTTTCTGGTAGCATCTTTAGGATTCTCTATGTATAGTATCATGTCATCTGCAAATAGTGACCGCTTTACTTCTTCTTTTCCGATGTGGATTCCTTTTATTTCTTTTCCTTCTCTTATTGCTGTGGCTAAAACTTCCCAAACAATGTTGAATAATAGTGGTGAGAGTGGACAACCTTGTCTTGTTCCTGATCTTAGTGGAAATGGTTTCAGTTTTTCACCATTGAGGATGATGTTGGCTGTGGGTTTGTCATATATGGCCTTTATTATGTCAAGGTAAGTTCCCTCTGTGCCTACTTTCTGGAGGGCTTTTAGCATAAATTGGTGTTGAATTTTATTGAAAGTTTCTCTGCATCTATTGAAATGATCATATGTTTTTTCTCCTTCAATTCGTTAGTATGGTGTATTACATTGATTGATTTGCATATATTGAAGAATCCTTGCATTCCTGAGATAAACCCCACTTGATCATGGTGTATGATCCTTTTAATGTGCTGTTGGATTCTGTTTGCTAGTATTTTGTTGCGGATTTTTGCATCTATATTCATCAGTGATGTTGGCCTGTAGTATTCTTTCTTTGTGACATCTTTGCCTGTTTTTTGTATCAGGGTGATGGTGGCTTTGTAGAATTAGTTTGGGAGTGTTCCTCCCTCTGCTATATCTTGGAACAGTTTGAGAAGGATTAAACTGAGAAGGTGTTAACTCATCTCTAAATGTTTGATAGAATTCGCCTGTGAAGTCATCTGGTCCTGGGCTTTTGTTTATTAAGAGATTTTTTTTTTATTAAGAGATTTTTAATCACAGTTTCAATTTCAGTGATTGTGATTTGTCTATTCATATTTTCTATTTCTTCCTGGTTCAGTCTCAGAAGGTTGTGCATTTCTGAGAATTTGTCCATTTCTTCCAGGTTTTCCATTTTATTGGCGTGTAGTTTCTTGTAGTATTCTCTCATGATCCTTTGTATTTCTGCAGTGTCAGTTGTTACTTCTCCTTTTTCATTTCTAATTCTATTGATTTGAGTCTTCTCCCATCTTTACTTGATGTGTCTGGATAATGGTTTATTAATTTTGTTTATCTTCTCAAAAAAACAGCTTTTAGTGTTATTGATCTTTGCTGTTGTTTCCTTCTTTTTCATTTATTTCTGATCTGATTTATATGATTTCTTTCCTTCTACTAACTTTGACGTTTCTCTGTTCTTCTTTCTCTAATTGTGTTAGGTGTAAGGTTAGGTTATTTGAGATGTTTCTTGTATCTTAAGGTAGGATTGTATTGCTATAAGCTCCCCTCATAGAACTGCTTTTGCTGCATCCCATAGGTTTTTGGTCGTCGTGTTTTCATTGTCATTTGTTTCTAGATATTTTTTAATTTGCTGTTTGATTTCTTCAGTGATCTCTTGGTTATTAAGTGGTGTATTGTTTCGTCTCCATGTGTGTGCAATTTTTTAGAGATATTTCCCTGTAACTGATATCTAGTCTCATAGTGTTGTTGGCAGAAAAGATACTTGATACAATTTCACTTTTCTTCAATTTACCAAGGCTTGATTTGTGATCCAAGATATGATCTAGCCTGGAGAATGTTCCATGAGCACTTGGGAAGAATGTGCATTCTATTGTTTTTGGATGGACTGTCCTATAAATATCAGGTCCCCTACTATGATTGTGTTACTGTCGATTTCCCCTTCTATGGCTGTTAGTATTTGCCTTATGTATTGAGGTACTCCTATGTGGGGTGCATACATATTTACAATTGTTATATCTTCTTCTTGGGTTGATCCGTTTGTCATTATGTAGTGTGCTTCTTTGTCTCTTATAATAGTCTTTACTTTAAAGTCTATTTTGTCTGATATGAGAATTGCTACTCCAGCTTTCTTCTGATTTCCATTTGCTTGGAATATCTTTTTCCAACCCCTCACTTTCAGTCTGGATGTGTCCCTAGGTCTGAAGTGTGTCTCTTGTAAACAGCATATATAAGGGTCTTGTTTTTGTATCCATTCAGCCAATCTATGTTTTTTGGTTGGGGCATTTAATCCATTTACATTTAAGGTAATTATCGATATATATGTTCCTAGTCCCACTTTCTTAATTGTTTTGGGTTTGTTATTGTAGGTCTTTTCCTTCTCTTGCGTTTCTTGCCTAGAGAAGTTCCTTTAGCATTTGTTGTAAAGCTGCTTTGGTGGTGCTGAATTCTCTCAGCTTCTGCTTGTGTGTAAAGGTTTTAATTTCTCCGTCATATGTGAATGAGATCCTTGCTGGATAGAGTAACCTTGGTTGTAGGTTTTTCCCTTTTGTCACTTTAAATATGTCCTGCCACTCCCTTCAGCAGAGTTTCTGCTGAAAGATCAGCTGTTAACCTTATGGGGATTCCCTTGTATATTATTTGTTGTTTTTCCCTTGCTGCTTTTAATATTTTTTCTTTGTATTTAATTTTGATAGTTTGATTAATATGTGTCTTGACATTTTTCTCCTTGTATTTATCCTGTATGGGACTCTCTGTGCTTACTGGACTTTTTTTTTTTTTAAGTCTCAATCTTTTATTTTCTAATTCTAGCAAAAATATATCCTGTTAAATTCTTTTTTCCCAAAACAAGTCTCAGTGAAAAGCAGTACATGGTGATTGCAATATTTGCAAAGGCTGTGTGTCACAAAACATCAGCAAGAGAAAAGTTTATGGGAAGATATTATTGAAGCATTCTTTTTTTTTTTAACATCTTTATTGGGGTAAAATTGCTTTACAATGGTATGTTAGTTTCTGCTTTATAACAAAGTGAATCAGTTATACATATACATATGTTCCCATATCTCTTCCCTCTTGCATCTCCCTCCCTCCCACCCTGCTTACTGGACTCGATTAGGGAAGTTTTCCAGTATAATTTCTTCAAATATTTTCTCAGTCCCTTTCTTTTTCTCTTCTTCTTCTAGGACCTCTATAATTCGAATGTTGGTGACTTTAATGTTGTCCCAGAAGTCTCTGAGACTGTCCTCAATTCTTTTCATTCTTTTTTCTGTATTCTGCTCTGCAGTAGTTATTTCCATTCTTTTGTCTTCCAGGTCATTTACCCGTTCTTCTGCCTCAGTTATTCTGCTACTGATCCTCTCTAGAGAATGTTTAATTTCATTTATTGTGTTGTTAATCATTGTTTGTTTTCTCTTTGGTTCTTCTATGTCCTTGTTAAATGTTTCTTATATTTTCTCCATACTATTTCCAAGATTTTAGATCATCTTTACTATCATTATTCTGAATTCTTTTTCAGGTAGACTGCCTATATCCTCTTCATATGTTATGTCTGGTGGGTTTTTACCTTGCTCCTTCATCTGTTGTGTGTTTCTCTTTCTTCTCACTTTGCTTATTTTACTGTGTTTGGGGTCTCCTTTTCACAGGCTGCAGGTTCGTAGTTCCCATTGTTTTTGGTGTCTGTCCACAGTGGCTAAGGTTGGTTCTGTGGGTTGTGTAGGCTTTCTGGTGGAGGGGACTAATGCCTGAGTTCTGTTGGATGAGGATGGATCTTGTCTTTCTGGTGGGCAGGTCCACGTCTGATGGTGTGTTTTGGGGTGTCTGTCACCTTATTATGATTTTAGGCAACCTCTCTGCTAATGGCTTGGGTTGTGTTCCTGTCTTGCTAGTTGTTTGGCATAGGGTGTCCAGCACTGTAACTTGCTGGTTGTTGAGTGGAGCTGGGTCTTAATGTTGAGACGGAGATCTCTGGAAGATTTTCGTCATTTGATATTACATGGAGCTGGGAGGTCTCTTGTGGACCAGTGTCCTGAACTTGGCTCTCCCACCTCAGAGGCACAGCCCTGACACCTGGCTGGAGCACCAAGAGCCTGTTATCCACACGGCTCAGAATAAAAGGGAGAAAAAAAGGAAGAAAGAAAGGAAAAGATAAAATAAAATAAAATGAAATAACATAAAGTAAAATAAAATAAAGTTATTACAATAAGAATAATTTTTTAAAAATTTAAATGTAATAAAAATAAAGAAAGACGAGTGCAACTAGACCAAAAAACAAGTCCACAAATTATAACAAGTGCTAAAAACTATACTAAAAAAAAAAGAAAAAAAAAAGGACAGACAGAACCCTAGGACAAATGGTAAAAGCAAAGCTATACAGACAAAATCACACACAGAAGCATAGACATACACATGCACAAAAAGAGAAAAAGGGGGGGAAAATATATATATATCGTTGCTCCCAAAGTCCACCTCCTCAATTTGGGATGATTTGTTGTCTGTTCAGGTATTCAACAGATGCAGGGTACATCAAGATGATTGCGGAGATTTAATCCGCTGCTCCTGAGGCAGCTCGGAGAGATTTCCCTTTCTCTTCTTTGTTCGCACAGCTCCCGGGGCTCAGCTTTGGATTTGGTCCCGCCTCTTCATGTAGGTCCCCTGAAGGCATCTGTTCTTCACTCAGACAGGACAGGGTTAAAGGAGCAGCTGCTTCGGGGGCTCTGGCTCATTCAGGCCTGGGGGAGGGAAGTGTATGGGGTGCAGGGCGAGCCTGCAGCTGCAGCGCCCAGCTTGACGTTGATGTTGCAACAGCCTGAGGCGCGCCGTGTGTTCTCCCGGGGAAGTTGTCCCTGGATCCCGGGACCCTGGCAGTGGCGGGCTGCACAGGCTCCCTGGAAGGGGGGTGTGGATAGTGACCTGTGCTTGCACACAGTCTTCTTGGTGGCGGCAGCAGCAGCCTTAGCGTCTCATGGCCGTCTATGGGGTCCGCGCTGTTAGCGGCGGCTCGCGCCCGTCTCTGGATCTCCTTTAAGCAGCGTTCTTAATCCCCTCTCCTCGCGCGCCCCGGGAAACAAAGAGGGAAGAAAAAGTCTCTTGCCTCTTCGGCAGGTCCAGACTTTTCCCCAGACTCCCTCCCGGCTAGCTGTGGCACACTAGCTCTCTTCAGACTGTGTTCACGCCGCCAACCCCAGTCCTCTCTCTGCGCTCCGACCAAAGCCCAAGCCTCAGCTCCCAGCCCCGCCCGCCCCGGCGGGGGAGCAGACAAGCCTCTCGGGCTGGTGAGTGCTGGTCGGCCCTGATCCTCTGTGCGGGAATCTCTCCACTTTGCCCTCCGCACCCCTGTGGCTGCGCTCTCTTCCGCGGCTCCGAAGCTCCCCTCAGTCTCCGCCCACGAAGGGGCTTCCTAGTGTGTGGAAGCCTTTCTTCCTTCACGGCTCCCTCCCACCGGTGCAGGTCCCGTCCCTATTCTTTTGTCTCTGTTTTTGCTTATTTCTTTTGCCCCATCCAGGTACGTGGGGAGTTCCTTGCCTTTTGGGAGGTCTGAGGTCTTCTTCCAGTGTTCAGTAGGTGTTCTGTAGGGGTTGTTCCAAATGTAGATGTATTTTGAAGTATTTGTAGGGAGGAAGGTGATCTCCACGTCTTAGTCTTCCGCCATCTTGAATGCCCTCCCTCTGGGCTTTCTGATATTTTTTATAGGAAGTATCCTAGAATGATATACAATAATGAGTATATTACTTTCAGAGGATCATTGGTTATAATCTTGTTTACAAGACAAGTATGCAGTTGTACTTCCTTTGTGATTTTTCCTTTGATTTCTCCTTGGAAAAATCCTCCCAGTGGATGCCATACTTGGTCAGTATTCCAACAACTTGGGTGTCTTTGTGGACTAGGAGATCCTAAGAACCAATGGGAGAACGTATAATATTACATGGCAGTGAAGGTGCCCCAGAAACAGTGGGATCATGGAAACACCAAGTTCAATGCCATAAATCAGCAGTATGTGGTGGAGTATATCAGCCTCTTGAAGTTGGGGTGGCTGTGAGAACAGGTGGGGAGGCTGAGTTTCTTTGTGATGTGGGTCCTAAACATCAGGTTTCCACAGGTAATGCTTCAGATCAAATTATATCTGGGCCAACTGACCAGGGCCTTGTCAACAACAACATTTCAATTTTCCATGATATACCTCTGTAAAGATTTTTAAGGCAATCCTTGGCTGGAAACCAGAACGTATCATTTTTTCTCTTTTTTTAAAATTAATTTTTATTGGAGTATAGTTGATTTACAATGTTGTGTTAGTTTCAGGTGTACAGCAATGTGAATCAGTTTATATATATATATATATATATATATATATATATATATATCCAGTCCTTTTTTAGATTCTTTTCCCATTTAGGTCATTACAGGGTATTGAGTAGAGTTCCCTGTGCTATACAGTATATATACAATGGAATATTACTCAGCCATGAAAAAGAGCGAAATAATGCTACTTGCAGAACATATCATTTTCATTAAGGTTTTAGATTTAGCAAAGGTCAAAAGCAGGGCCCAAACTCCCCAAGATCAACACACTGTGACACTGCCCAGAAGCAGTTCTGATAGCTCTTGAACCAAAAATTTATGTTCCTTTTTAAGTTGAAATGATACAGTGCTGCCTGGTGGTGCTACCCCTTCTGGAAAGTGACAGGCTCTTATGCCAAGCAACTCTGCTCTACCCCATCTTAATCCCGATCCCCACATTAGGGAAAGTCAAGAACCAGAAAGTGTGTGCACACTCCGTTCAAGCAAGTACCTCCATCTTCAAGCAAGAGTGTGTTCTGCAAAAGCCTCTTTGGACCACCCCAGCTCAATGTAGGGCTCCCCTGCCTGTGCCCCAAACAAACTTCTGTGCTGTCAGTGGTTGGATCCAGCTCTGCCTCTGCAAAACCAGTGAGACAATGGAAACACCACGCTTTGAGGCTTCCATATAAACATGGACTCTGTGTGTTTATTTTTAAAAATGCACATACAAGCAACATGAAACAAAAAACTAGACATGGGTGGTTTGCTGGATTTCTTGTGAACTTTTGGTTGTAGAGAATAGGAATGAAATTGGGGTCTTACAGCATCTATGAACAGCAGTCACAACGCTCCACCCAATTATCTAATAGGTCGAACAACACATTAGACTGCAGATATTAGTCATTTGTATTCTTTACTCTGTGCCATACGTCCCAAGGTCAGGGACTGGTACATCACAACAGACTTATCCCTGTTGTCAAGGACATGTGGAAGGGTTCCTGAACCAGCAACTTAGAGAGGAATGTCCAGTCCCCCTATCTTGGTAGGTCAAGCTAGCTGGACCAAACTGCTCAGCTAGCAGTGGTGCTTGCCTCAAACTTTCAGAGGAGGGGTTTCCTTTCAGAGTTAATCTGGAGTGGAAGAAGCTACCTGGAAGTGGAAGAAAGCCAGATCCTGAGGTCAAAGAGGCAAATAACACAGTTCCGCGGGGTGCTGTTGGGGCAGGCTGGGTAGATAAATAGCCAGATTACCACAAGGCAAGTTGCTATGTGCTGTAACAGAAGATCCAGGAGGAGAAAGTGAGGAACACTGGAGAGGATGGAAGTGGGCTGATTCGAGAAGTCTTCACTTAAGAAGTGATACTGGAATACCACTCAGCCATAAAAAAGAATGAAATAACGCCATTTGCAGCAAAACGGATGGACCTAGATATGATCATACTAAGTGAAGTCAGTAAGATAAAGACAAATATATGATAACATGTACACAAGGAATATTAAAAAATGATGCAAGTGAAACTTATTTACAAAACAGAAATAGACTGACAGACATAGAAAACAAACTTATGCTTACCAAAGGGGAAAGGGGGGGAGGCATAAATTAGGAGTTTGGGGTTAACAGTTACAAACTACTATATGTAAAATCGATAGCCATCCGCACCCCCAGCCTGAGCCTCGACCTGGACCTGGATGGGGCAGTGCCAGAGAAAGCCAGCTGCCTCCCAGCGCTGCTTGCTCGAGGTTCTGCAAACGCAGTGGGATGTGCCTTGGTCCAAAGAATCAAACATGTATACGGATCCCGAGACACAAAGGCCTGAAGGAGGTCCACTTCACCAAGAACATGAGGCAGTAGGATACCAAGCACAGCAGGATTGTGCTGATCTGCGCCCAGCGGTCCCTGTGTGCAGCCTTCTCGGTCCAGACCTGTGGAGAAGGCCTGCGGGCCAGTGGCCTGAGGGTGGACAGCCAGAAGCAGAGGATCCATCCGGCGGTGTGTGTTCATGTCTTCCGAGATCGTCTTCCTGTTGGAAGGCGTTGAGTTGGGGGCAGATGGCAAGGTCGCATCTTACGCCAAGTTCCTGTACCCACCAACACCCTGGTCAAGCTCAAGCCGGACCGCTCGGCCCAGCGGCCCCGCCCTCTGCTGGGGTCCAGATGTAACCCTGTCCCGCCCAGCGCGGCGCCGGCGGGCTCGGGACCTTCAGGATGACTGGATTGCTGGCTAAGCAATACTGTGGGGAAACCGTGTTTACTGTTGTGTAGGATTTGGTTCTTTGGGTCTTTCTTTGTTTCCTAAGGGAACAGAAACTGGTTAAACAGCGGAGTCTGCTGAAGTTGTGACTTGAACCACACTTGACCTTCCAGCAGGGAGGAGACTGACCACCTCACAGCCCTGCCTCCCCGCAAGGGTGAGGCAGCATTCTTTCTCCCGGCAGGAAGTGGGAGCCGCCTGGGCTGGAGCACCGCCACACTAAGCAGACCCCAGGGCTGGTCGTTGTCCTTCTGGACAGGTCTGAGCCCAGCACGCCAGCTTCCCCACGCACATGTGGCCCAGTTCCTCTGCTTGCTGCCCCACAGGAAACACTGAAGTCCGCGGGCTGGAGCTTCTCCTTCACGGGTCAGCTGTTCTCAAAAAGGACCAGGTTGGCCGGGCCATTAAGCGGCTTCCATACTGCTGTCTCATGAACTGTCACGAGAGATGCTCCAGGACAGCCCCACCCTGCATCCTACCCCTGTGCACTGGTGCTTTTGCAGAAAGGAAACACCAGCCCTCGTCAGCGTGCTCAACCACCAGCAACTCGGGGAGACCCCAGCAGGGGAGCACGATGGCCCCTCCCACCCTGCTGGCTGCTGTTCCTTCTTCCTCAGTCACTCACTTGGGCTAAGGGATGGGAGGACTGCAGGATGGAGCGCGAAGCCCAAGTTTGTACCCGGCCTTATTTATTGAGGAGTGCCTCTGCCCTGTCCTCCCCAACACGACCCCCAAAGCCCACGTGCACCAACGGGGGATTGAAAGATGAAGCTGCTAGACCCTGATAGCTCTTCGGGAAAGTGACCTGTCCTGCCACCACAGCGTCTCAAGGACACTCCTGTTGCAGGCACTGCAAGGGACCAACTTCCAAAATGTACGTCCTGGTTTACAATTAGCCTTTAGGAACACATCTTCCTGGGAATTTCTATACAGATGTTAGAATGGCTGATACAGTAACTTAAGTTTGTGTGTTTATTAGTAAGAATTAGTCATTCACCAAACCCGTCTGTAACCTTCCCTTAGTGCAATGTGTCCTTTCTTTTTCTTAACATCTTTATTGGAGTATAATTGCTTTACAATGGTGTGTTAGTTTCTGGTGTATAAAAAAGTGAATCAGCTATACATATACATATATCCCCATATCTCTCTATGTGTCCTTTTTAATAACATCAAGAGCTGCCACTGTGTGGTACTCAAGTGAAACCAGTATTTATGGCACTAAACTTCAGCCTGAACTGTCACCCCCTAGAACCAGCTCAGACGTCTGTGTCCAAGGGCCTGTGGCCACTCCCTCATCACCTGTGAGGCCCTGTGGACTTAAACGTGAGCTATGTGGCTATCTGACCTCACTGTCTAGTTATGCGTCATGGATCTCTTCACAAAAAGTAATGTATTTGTGGTTTAAGTAAAATTTAGTTTTGCAAAAAATAAAATAAAATCGATAAACAACAAGACCTACCATATAGCACAGAGAACTGTATTCAATATCTTGTAATAACCTATAATGGAAAAGAATCTGAGAAACAATATATATGTTTGTATATGTAAATATATATATGTATACTGAATCACTTTGCTATACACCTGAAACACTGTAAATCAACTATACTTCAATTTTTTAAAGAAAGTATTAGAACTGATAGGAAAGTACGTAGAAAGTTGCCCTGGAGAATAGGGATATTATAGAGAAAGCTGTTTGGGCAAGGTAAATCAATAGCATGTGTACAGTAATGAATAACAACATGTACACATTGTATTTAGGGCACAATGAGTAGTTTAGATAGAGAATAATGTACTTTATATTCAGGGAAAGGGAGTAGTTGGAATGGAAACAATGAGAGCAGAGAAAGGTAAAGGGAGAAAGATGAGATGATAAGAAAGATGAAATGAAAGGACCATCCCTCGTAAAGAGTCTGGCAGCTCAGGAAAATGGCCTTGGAACTACTGAAGTTTCTAATCTGGTGACGCGACTAGAACCCATCCACAGCAAGCTTCTCTAATTCACGTGCCTGCAGGGCCAGGCTCTTCATGTAAAGGATGAAGAAGCCATGTGAAGGCGGGGATGAACTATGCCATCTGAACGGGGCCGTGCTCCCTAGCTCCAGGAGATTTTTATCATTTGAGACTATAGGCCAACGTCCTCAACTCGTTAGGAAAATGTTTATTGAAATATACTTGTCATATATCATTGTGCAAATTTAAAGTGTACACATCAATTTAATACATTTCATATTGTAGTGTGACTGTCATTGTAGCGATAATTAACACCTCTATCAGGTTACATAACTATCATTTCCTTTCAGTGGTTGGTATAATTAAGTTCCAGTCTCTTAGCAACTTTGATGACTATAATACTATTGTTGTCTATATTCACTATACTGTACATTAGATCAGTTCTTTAAAAATGTTAAAAGAAGCCAGAAAGCCAGCTACAAAAATCTTCTAATTTTTCAATGTTGACAACTAATTTAAAATCAATGGTTTCAACAGTTTGTTGGTCAAAAAAAGCATTTCTAAAGGTACATTTGTCGGACTTGAGGGCGCCTAGATTTTTACTCAACACTAAGCAATGCTGCAAAGTACATAAATTGCACATGTGTTATCTGTATTCATGGTTTACTCACATTGAATTTTTAAATCAGATTTGAAAACCCACAGTACCTAATGAGTCTATTAATGGTAATTAATAGACTGTAGCCTGTCTACATGTAGCCTGTCTCTCAGTTCAGGAGACAGGCTACATGTAAGGACTCTGAGATTAGAAGTCCAGCCCTAGGACTGAAACAGATTTATTTGGTGACCTTGAACAAGGTCATTAACCTGGAGTTCACACTAGCATCTGGGTCTGCTGTGAGAGGAGCTAACTGAAGGGATTTAAAATATTTAGCTCCCTCCCAATGAGTGATTCGAGAATTCATGATACTCTCCTTGTCTGTAAGTTTAAAGTCTGTCTCATTTGGACAGTTCCCATGAATTTTGCCAAAATTATCAGCATACTATGAAACCCCAAAATGAGAGTTATGCACTATCAGCTGAATGCAAACTTTCACAACAATGTAAAAACAAAAACAAAAACAAAACAACCCCAGATATTCCTTTTACAAATCACACCATATATTTTCCAGGAAAGAATCGTTCTGTTTAAGTCAATTTTTTTTCAGTCCCTTAGGCTCTGCAACTAACTTCCTTTTAAAGCACAGTAGAAAAGTGAGAATGTATTCAATATTTTAAGCCTCAGAAGCAAATAAGTTGCTGGAAGAAGCTAATATTTACTTCTCTGCTTATCCACTCGTATCTGTGTATGACCCTTGAGTCGAGGCTGTGAAAAGTTCTCATTTACACTGTTCCTTATTTGGAGGATGCATTCAGTCAAGTATAGTGGACTCTTCTTAACTTTGATGGTAAAGTATATTTAATATTCTTATGCTGTATTTTATAAACCTAGCCGTGTACTGCACAGGTATGCACAATCATTATTTTAACAGGGTCAGACCAATTAATAAATTTTATATACTCCAAAATTATTGTGTGGTACATGGAACCATACTTTCCCTATTCATCAGTATGAAATTCTCTTTCACTTTGATATGGTTTGGTGTGGGTCTTTAATAACGCCCCCAATCTCATCCAACCTATTAATGGCATTAAAAACTAATGCTCATGTTTCTCATTTGTGAACCTTGTGGGTTTTCTTCAGCATTAAAAATGAGTTGGTCGCCCTTGTGGAGCCCCTATAGCTACTTCCTCTAAAGAACATACAGCATCGATCTCACGAAATCACTGCGCACGCTTCACTTTTGTGCATCGTCAGTATTGTGACGTGTTCCCTCCCTCATCCTCACTGTTCCCCTCTGCCCCTTCCTCTCCAGCCACACATCACCCGCTCCGACAGTTCTGCCCTTGTTTGCTACATTCCTATCCGCTGCCTTTTTTCGGCCTTCCCAGCTTCACGCAGACCTGACTCGTTTGGCATCTGTGTGCATTTCTGGCCCTCCAACCTCCTACACGTGGCTCATGCATGGCTCTGCCCAAGCCCATCCTCTGACTGCAGGCTTTGTCTCCCTCGCCCGCTCCACAAAACCCACCGCTTGTGTTCTGTTGCCCTTTATGTTCAGAACGGCCTCCCACGAACATTCATACACCTCCTTACTATGCTGCCCCAGATCATTTCTCCAGAAGGGCTTCCTAGTCTGCAAGCGCCCCTGCTCCTGTGTCTGCAAGTCACACTCTCAGATGTTCCTGCCCTATTTGTAGCTATTCCCTTTTGTCCCTGAAGGATTTTATTTGGAGACTTAATTTTTTTCTGGATACTTTCTTTACAGAAATGATCAGGGACACTGCAGCAGTATATGTTAAATAAACATGCATAATATTTATTTGTAAGTAAGTTATGCAAACACATGGGCAGGAGTACTCCTATTACTTGATGGTCACATGGACAAGTGAGAGCAGAACCAAATTGCTTCTCACACGGGAGAAACTTACATCTTTGCTGTATGGTATTTTAACAACCACTACTATCAGGAAATTTAAACTTTTAAATAAAAATGACAGGTCAGGGCTTCCCTAGTGGCGCAGTGGTTGAGAGTCCTACTGCCGATGCAGGGGACACGGGTTCGTGCCCCGGTCCGGGAAGATCCCACATGCCGCAGAGCGGCTGGGCCCGTGAGCCATGGCCGTTGAGCCTGCGCGTCCGGAGCCTGTGCTCCGCAGCGGGACAGACCACAACAGAGAGAGGCCCGCGTACCACAGATGCCAGGTCAACATTTAGAATATTTGTTAAAATGTTTAATATTTGTTAAAATTTTTTTTAAACATCAACTTTTTTTGTTTTGATATTTATCTCTTTATAAAGTTGCACCAGGTCTATTTGTGGCTTGACAGCTCCTTAGCTGCGGCATGCGGGCTCCTTAGTTGCGGCATGCATGTGGGATCTAGTTCCCTGACAAGGGATCGAACCTGGGCCCCCTGCATTGGGTGCGTGGAGTCATCCACTGAGCCACCAGGGAAGTCCCTGTTAAAGTTTAATGTTTGTTAAAAAGGCTTTTTAAAACTGCCTTTGTCATAGATGTAAGAATGCATGATTCTTAGAATCTTTGAGTACTTTCACCCTGTATAGTATATAAGACTTGAATTGAATGAAAATGTGTGCCTTTAAATACCTTTGAAAGAAAACACTATCATTACGTCTTTTACAACTACAGCAGTTTACTAAACTAGCTTTTGGAGGAACCATTTGTCGCCTCTTTACTGTAATAAAACTCCATGCAGTTTCCAAAAACTGTAATTCTCTATCTGTCTATATTCCCTTGGACCAGATGTGAACTGATGCAAAAATAATAATAATCAATAGCAATTACAAGCTTTGAACTCACTGCACTAAGGTCGTACGGCAGGCTGCCCAGCCTCTCTTCATATGATAGCTCCCAGTCTCGGAAAAGATTCATGCTAAATAAATAGCTCACTGCCTTGCCCAAAGGCTCACAAAATGCCGTTTGTCCTCAACCAGAAAAGTCATGAAAAGAAAATGTGGGGATTCAGGGTCTTCATTTGGTCTCCTCCAAACAATCCATCGAGCACGATTTCCCTTCTTTTGAAACTTCTGTTGCACTTACACTCTGTGTCACTCACTTTCACAGTAAACCATACTGTCTTCTCTTTCTCTGTGTGTTTGTCTTCCTGCCACCGTCTTCTGTGGAAATGCTAGAGGCAGGGACCATGACTATTCTCTGCTCATTTCAGCATTGGTTGGAGGGAGAGAGACAGGCAAGCAAACAGGCAAGTACCATCAAATGTGATGTGTGATCCTTGAAGCCAGCAGCGGGGCCATGAGAGCACATTTAGCGGGATTTGAGCTGGTTGTAAAGAGTCCAGGATGAGCTCTGGACTAAGTGACTTCTAAGAAGCAATCTGGAGGTGAGTAGGCCTCAGCCCAGTGAACAAGCGTTGGGGGAGCAGAGGAGTTTTCCCCAGAGTTTAAATTGCATCCCAGAGGTGAGAAAGAGCAGAGCACATTAAAGGACAAGAAATACGTCAGTAGACTTGGAGTTTACAGTCGTGGTGAGGATTGGAGACGGGGAATGAAGCTCTAAAAATAAGCCGAGACCAAGAGACACAGGAGGATATTTGGTCTTGCATCTTCAGTGTAACGGAGGGTTAGGGAAGGTTCTGAGCAAGCGTGTGACTAATTGTGGCTGGACTTCGGGAAGGTCTTTCTGGCTGTGTTGCGGAGAGATGGCGGGAGGGGGGCTGTGGCGGGGATCCAGGTGAGGGCGGGGCTGCGCTGGACCGGGGCAGGGGATGGGGAGGGGCGGTTGCACTCGCTTCCTATTTGCTGGTGGAGTAAATGGGAAAGACTAGGTCGTGATTGTTTGGGAGGCTGTGGGAGGAGGAGGGGCAGGAGGATACCCGTGTTTCCAGTTTAGTCAGCTGCGCGTAGGCTAGTAATTCTAGAGCAGGACTGCGGTCCTCAGGATGTGGGCCAGCAGCGTTCGCACCACCTGGGAACTGATGAAAAATGCAAATTCCCCAGCTCCACTCCGGACCCAGTGAGTGAGAAATGTGTCCGCAGAGGAGACAAGCGACCTGCGTTTTAACCACCTTCCAGGGATCCTGGTGCGTGCTTAAGCTTGAGAACCAATGTTTCAGCTCATGGTTCTTCAAACTGTTTTGCTCAGCACCCTTAAAAATGTTTGAAAAAATATGTACAATTAACACATTTTAAATTTGACATCCAAACATTTTCTTTGCAAAGGATGTAATTTCTATCATATCAAAAATTATTATATCTTTTAAATACCGTCAATCAATTCAAAATACTCTAGCAATTTGGTATCCACCATCGCACATTGAGAAGATAAACACGCTAAAAAAAATAAACAAGCTCTTTTTAAAAACAGTTTAGCAATTTCAAAATGTACCTTCATTCCTTGACCATTCATATTCTTTTAATTTCCATAACTGAATTTTATACTATATTCTATTAATCAACCTACCATATTTATCTGCAACAAAATATGAATGTAATAAAATATTCATCCTCAACTTAGATATAATTATTTTAGCACATAAGATAGTATAACTTTTTATAATTTTGATAATAACTATTAACATAAAACATAAAATATTATTGAAGTATATCTCCTAATGAGATGAGTAGGGCCTTTAAATTTTAATTCATATATCTGTGGATAAATATTACATATTAATAAAATAAAACAAGCTTTGCATCAGTTCTATTCATATTTTTCTTTTTATAATGCAAATTAAAAAAAAACAAAAAACGAAACACCCTGTTTGTATAATAAGTACATAGAAGGAGTGAAAGGAGTTTTATTATAGCAATTCTACCTAATTCTCTGAACTCCTTCTAGGATATATGCCAAAATATTACAGAATCACCTATCATCAAATATGTCTGGTCGAGCTTTCCTTGTCGTCCAGTGGTTAAGACTCTGCGCTTCCACTGCAGGGGATGCGGGCTCAATACATGGTCAGGGAAGTTCCGCTTGCCACACAGTGCGACTAAAAAAAAAAAAAAGTTCCGTGGGCTGTAACTTCTCTGTGAAATGGGAGGCCAAGTCATCCCTTGAGAGTAAAGGTGAAATGTGAGGTGGGCACATGGAAGAGAAAGGATTTCGGGGGAGGGGGTGGGAGTGGAAGAGAGTGAGGACAGAGAGCATAAGTGGATTGTTGGGCAGCCTTTAGGCCCTGAAACACTAAGGATACAAATGACTGAATCAACGAACTAATGCGAGCACGTCATTGAGTTGCCGCTGTTTTGAAATAGATTTCCGATCAACTGAGCAAAACTTAGTCGCACGGAATCTGTTACAGACAGAACAATGGCCCCTCAGAGATGTCATGTCCAAATCCCCCTGTGAATATGTTACTTTATACGACAAAACGGACTTTTGTAGAAGTGATTAAAGTTTAAGAACTTGAGGTGGGAAGGGTATCCTGGGTTATCCGGCGGCCCACTGTCATCACAAAGGTCCTGTTAGTGAAAGAGGCTAGGCCGGGGAGTCAGAGTCAGAGAGGAAGGTTGAAGCCAGAGGCAGTGGTCGGAGCGACGACGGGGGAAGGGGCCACGAGCCCAGGATGCAGGCGCCTCCAGGAGCTGGAAAGTCAAGGAGATGAAACTCCCCTGGAGCCTGAGAAGGAACCAGGCCTGCCCACACCTTGAGTTTAGGACTTCTGCCTCCAGAACTCTAAGATCATATAATTTTCTTGTTTCAAGCACTCAGTTTGTTTTGATTTATTACAGCAGCAATAACAAAGGAACACACTCACCCCTTCAGCCCTGTGTAGACAATGCTTCTCAAGCTGGAACGTGCAGTCATCTGGGACTTTGTCAACATGCAGCCTCTGATCCGGTAGGGCTGGGGGGCGAGACTGCGATTTTGCACATCCAACAAGCTCCAGGCGAGGCTGGTGCTGCTGGGCCACAGGCCACCCTCTGAGTAAGAAGGACCTAGAAGGCAATGTCGAGACAGAGAGAGAAACAGTTCTTCTGAGCATATAGCATGAGTCTTCCATTTGTATAGTTGCCCTGAATTTATACATTATGATTACATTTTTAAAATAAATAAATTTCTTTATTTATTTATGGCTGCATTGGGTCTTTGTTGCTGCACGCACGCTTTCTCTAGTTGCAGCGAGCGGGGGCTACTCTTTGTTGTGGCGCACGAGCTTCTCATTGCGGTGGCTTCTTTTGTTGTGGAGCACGGGCTCTCGGGTGCACGGGCTTCAGTAGTTGTGGCACGCGGGCTCAGTAGTTGTGGCTCATGGGCTCCAGAGCACAGGCTCAGTAGTTGTGGTGCACGGGCTTAGTTGCTCCACGGCATGTGGGATCTTCCTGGACCAGGGCTCGAACCCGTGTCCCCTGAATTGGCAGGAGGATTCTTAACCACTATGACTGCATTTTATAAACAGAGTTGCTATGAGATATGTGAGGTCGGATCCTAACAAACGGCACCGCGAAACAGAGGAAAGCTTCAAGTGAGCTTTATTAGGGAGCGCTCCCGGGCGAGGTTCACTGGCCCGAGAAAAAGGGGCCAGAGAAGTCGCACCCGGGCGAGGGTTGGGCAAGATTTTATAGGGGAAGAAGGGAAAGGGGTGTGGTGAATCTGGGAGGGCGCAGGGTATTCCTTATTTGGTGGTCTTTTCGGGTATCCTGGGGGACCGTTAGCCCCGCCCCTCGAAAGGCGGGAAGGCTGGGCCTGGTGCAAAGTCCCCAGGTCAGTTCCTGGAACTGGGTGGTCCGGAAAGTCTGCAGGTCAGTTTCTGGAAATGGGTGGTCCGGAGAGTTTCGGTCTGATGCAACCTGTGAATCTAATTGTGTTCCCCTGCCTCGGGCCAGTTGGCCTTACAAGACAGATACTGATATCATTTTCTTTTATTGACAAGGAAAGCAATACGCAGAGAGGGTAAGCAACTGAACCAGGCTGTACAGCTGCTCTGTTGTATTTGACTTGTGACAGGATCAGGGCTTGAGTGCAGGTTCCTCCTTTCCAAGCTGTTTTCACTACCGCAAAGTCAATGTTTAAGTCAAGATCCAGAAACATTCAATGAATTCAGAAGCCTCAGTGTTACTCAAGGACAAGATGCACAAAGTTAAAAGACCAACAACAATTCCTGTGGATTTAACTGACACAAGAATGGATAGGAAGAGAGATGAGCTGTTACACAATTTTCTCCCTTTGAGATTTGACCAAAATGTTAATCATGCTTCAAGTCACCTCAGATACACTTGTACTGCTTTGGTACACGAATCTTGACAATGAATAAATGTAAATTTGAGCCATTTTGTCACACTCTGCCATCTTTTCCAGAACCTTTGCATTGTGTTCAGCATTTATTGAGCACTTACTGTGTACCAAAGCCTTATGCCAGACACTGCAGAACCAAATATAAATGAGACATTGTCCCTGTGCTCTGGAATTTCACTGCAGGAGAGCAAAGAGATAAATACAAAAAACAAACAGAACAACAACAACAATATAAAACACTTTAGGGACTTTCCTGGTGGTCCAGTGGCTGACTCCGCGCTTCCAACACAGGGGGCCCAAGTTAGATCCCTGGTCGGGGAACTAAATCCCACACGCATGCCATAGCTAAGACCCAGCACAGCCAAATAAATAAATAATTTTTAAACCTTTATTTTGATTGATACAATTATAGAAGTTTGAAAGATTAAAGGAAGGGTTGATTTACTCTGGATAAGTTAAATACGAGAAGTTTGTTTTGTTTTCCTCATAGGAAACTGCATCTATTCCAAAAAGTCTACTGAGATTTTTAAAATAAGTCACAGATTCAAAATCCTAGCTCTTCCCAAAGTTTTAAAGTTTGTATTATAATAATCTTATTTTTTTGAGCAACTATTAATTGTCACTTGTAGGGGAGCTGTTACTAATGCTTAGTCTGGCCTATTTACACATTTTATATTTTTAAATTGCATTTGCAAATTTAATACATTCCATTTCGTTTACAAATATTTTGACCTAATAAACAAAACCTAAGTATTATACAATTCTTATAAGTGTAATAAACTGAACTTGTATAAATATAGTGAAGTTTAGCAAAGGTCACATAAATGTTCCAACTCAGGAAGATTTCAACTTAAAATTACAAGTCTAAATCAATTTCTTGATCTGACATTTTAGTTATAAAGCTAAAGTTCTAATATGACAAATTATTTTATAAATGAAAAATATGTAAGAAATTCATGCATGTTCCTTAACACAATGATATTATTGCTATGGTTTTGATTTTCCTAAACATTTAGAACCTTCCTGACACTAATAAGATGCTTACCCACTAGGAAAGACAAGTACACATTGCAGTGCAGGGCAGGGTCCTCGACTGTAGCAGAAGGGCCACGGGGAGTAAAATGCCCATCGTGCGGGAAGCTGCATGTATTCGGACAAGGAGTATGTGGGAAAATTCTGTACCTTCTGCCCAATTATGCTATGAATCTAAACAGCTCTAAAAAATATAATCTATTAACTTATTAAAAAAATAAATAAATAAGGGACTTTCCTGGTGGTCCAGTGGGTAAGACTCCGTGCTCCCAGAGCAGGGGGCCCTGGTTCGATCCATGGTCGGGGAACTAGATCCCTCATGCATGCCACAACTAAAACCCTGCATGCTACAACTAAGACCCGGTGCAGCCAAAATAAATAAATAAATATTTTGCAAACTAAAAGAAAGACAGTTACCATCTCTGTTTACGGCAGATTTTGGCTGGGATGCTACATTCTGGTTCACAGTGCTCAAGCCCGTGTCCCTGGATCCGGTTCCTACTCATCCCCTAATTCCTGAGGCTCTCCCAGAAATCTACAGCCCACGGATGTTGGTCACTTGGTTACATTTTGCATGGTTTTGGCTTTTAAGATATGTTAATGTTTCTTCTTTCCGTGTAAAAATCTCTGAACCTTACTAAAAACCTGCATTATTTTTATTTTGTATGTTTTACAGACCCACAAAAAACAGATATTAAAAGTGTATTTCTTTGAACCCTGAGTGTTTCACAAGGTTTTCACTGACTGGTGGTTGTAATTTGCAGTCATTTTAATAACAATGCTCCTCCAACTCTAAGAGCTTATAGAAGAGATGTAGCTAAATAACGATTCGTATGATGAAATATTCAATTATAGAAGAAGCTCAGGTAAGAGAAGAGGATGAACTAACTGTTGGTGGGGAGAGGCATTATGCATGTGTTTTCAGAGCACTTGATGACTGGAAGAGCTTAGAATATTAAATAGGCAAATGCTAGGCAACTAATGGAGAAAGAAATTCTAGTATGGGAGGAAGTAAGTCCAAATGTATATAGAGTATTCTAGCCTAGGACATGCATAACATATTGTATAGTGCCTGATAATCACTTCTTGAGGAAATGATGAATGAATACAGCATAAAGTGCTCACAGACGACATTAGTCCTAGAATATAAAGTACAGGTAGGGTAATGGATTTGCACTTATAGTGAGAGAAAACCCATTCTTCCCCACAAAAATCCCGTGTCCCTCCTATTACTTCGTTCCTCCCCTCTCAGAAAACCTGGCAACCACTGATCATTTTACTGTCCATGCCATTTTGTATTTTCCAGAATGGCCTGTTTTTGGACTAGGCAACACAGTTTTTCCACATGAGCTTCTTTCATCCGGCAATATTCACTTAAGGGTGCTCCATGTCTTTTCACATTGCTTCTCTGTTACACTGAAGCCATTCCAAAGTCTGGATGCAACACAGGCTGTTCATCCATACCCCTATGGAAGGACAGCTTGGTTGCTTCTAGTTTAGGCAATTATAAGTTGGTATAGACAATTGTTTGCAGGTTTTGTGTGAATTTAGGTTTTCAAATAAATTGGATAAATAAGATTATTGCATTAGCTTTGTAAGAGACAGCCAAGCTGTTTGCCCAAGGACCTGTACCATTTGCATTCCCAGTCAGAATGAGGGAGATTGCCTGTCGCTTTGCATGCTAACCAACATTTGGTGTTACCAGTGTTTTGGATTTCAGCAATTCTGAGAGATGTGTATGGCATTTCACTGCTGTTTCATGAAATTCCCTATGACTAGTGACAATGAGCATCTTGACTTATTTGCCGTCTTCCTTAGTGAGGTGTCTGTTCAGATCTTTTGCCCATTTTTATTATTTTTTACTATTTGAAATAAATGTATTTATTGTACAAACTAAGGCATGCCTAGAATGCCTTCTGAGCAATAATAATACAGCTGATTATGGAGTCCTCTGCACTGGTGGCCATTCCCCTAGCATTTTTTTAAAAAAATCTTTATTGGAGTATAATTGTTTTATAATGGTGTGTTAGTTTCTGCTTTATAAAAAAGTGAATCAGTTACACATATACATATGTCCCAATATCTCTTCCCTCTTCCATCTCCCCCCCTCCCCCCCTCCCTATCCCACCCCTCTAGGTGGTCACAAAGCACCGAGCTGATCTCCCTGTGCTATGCGGCTGCTTCCTACTAGCTATCTATTTTACGTTTGGTAGTGTATTTATGTCCATGCCACTCTCTCACTTTGTCACAGCTTACCCTTCCCCCTCCCCATATCCTCAAGTCCATTCTCTAGTAGGTCTGCATCTTTATTCCCATCTTTCCCCTAGGATCTTCATGACCTTTTTTTTTTTTTTTTTAGATTCCACATATATGTGTTAGCATATGGTATTTGTTTTTCTCTTTCTGACTTACTTCACTCTGTATGACAGTCTCTAGGTCCATCTACCTCACTACAAATAACTCAGTTTCGTCCCTTATTATGGCAGAGTAATATTCCATTGTATATATGTGCCACATCTTCTTTATTCATTCATCTGTCGATGGACACTTTTGTTGTTTCCATGTCCTGGCTATTGTAAATAGAGCTGCAATGAACATTGTGGTACATGACACTTTTTGAATTATGGTTTTCTCAGGGTATATGCCCAGTAGTGGGATTGCTGGGTCATATGATAGTTCTATTTTCAGTTTTTAAAGGAACCTCCATACTGTTCTCCATAGTGGCTGTATCAATTTACATTCCCACCAACAGTGTAAGAGGGTTCCCTTTTCTCCACACTCTCTCCAGCAGTTACTGTTTGTAGATTTTTTTTTTTCGTTACGCGGGCCTCTCACCATTATGGCCTCTCCCGCTGCGGAGCACAGGCTCCAGACGGGCAGGCTCAGTGGCCATGGCTCACGGGCCCAGCCGCTCCGCGGCATGTGGGATCCTCCCGGACTGGGGCATGAACCCATGTCTCCTGTATCGGCAGGCAGGCTCCCAACCACTGCGCCACCAGGGAAGCCCCTGTTTGTAGATTTTTTGATGATGGCCATTCTGACCAGTGTGAGATGATATCTCTTTGTAGTTTTGATTTGCATTTCTCTAATGAGTAATGATGTTCAGCATTGTTTCATGTGTCTGTTGGCAATCTGTATATCTTCTTTGGAGAAATGTCTATTTAGTTCTTCTGCCCATTTTTGGATTGGGTTGTTTGTTTTTTAAATGTTGAGCTGCATGAGCTGCTTGTAAATTTTGGAGACTAAGCCTTTGTCAGTTGTTTCATTTACAAATATTTTCTCCCATTCTGAGGGCTGTCTTTTCGTCTTGTTTATGGTTTCCTTTTCTGTGCAAAAGCTTTGAAGTTTAATTATGTCCCACTTATTTTTGTTTTTATTTCCATTTCACTAGGAGGTGGGTCAAAAAGGGTCTTGCTGTGATTTACGTCATAGAGTGTTCTGCCTATGTTTTCCTCTAAGAGTTTGATGGTGTCTGGCCTTACATTTAGGTCTTTAATCCATTTTGAGTTTATTTTTGTGTATGCTGTTAAGGAGCGTTCTAATTTCATTGTTTTACATGCAGCTGTCCAGTTTTCCCAGCATCATTTATTGAAGAGGCTGTCTTTCCTCCACTGTATATTCTTGCCTACTTTATCAAAGATAAGGTGACCATATGTGCGTGGGTTTATCACTGGGCTTTCTATCCTGTTCCATTGCTCTATATTTCTGTTTCTGTGCCAGTACCATACTGTCTTGATTACTGTAGCTTTGTAGTATAGTCTGAAGTCAGGGAGCCTAATTCCTGCAGCTCCGTTTTTCTTTCTCAAGATTGCTTTGGCTATTTGGGATCTTTTGTGTTTCCATACAAATTGTGAAATTTTTGGTTCTAGTTCTGTGAAAAATGCCAGTGGTAGTTCAATAGGGATTACATTGAATCTGTAGATTGCTTTGGGTAGTATAGTCATTTTCACAATGTTGATGTTTCCAATCCAAGAACATGGTATATCTCTCCATTTGTATCATCTTTAATTTCTTTTTTTTTTTTCAACAGGACCAAACACAACTTTATTTAGTTATTTTTAACATCTTTATTGGAGTATAATTGCTTTACAGTATTGTGTCAGTTTCTGCTTTATAAAAAAGTGAAACAGCTATACATATACATATATCCCCATATCTCCTCCCTCTTGCATCTCCCTCCCACCCTCCCTATCCCACCCCTCTAGGTGGTCACAAAGCACTGAGCTAATCTCCCTGTGCTATGCAGCTGCTTCCCACTAGCTATCGGTTTTACTTTGGTAATGTATATATGCCCATGCCACTCTCTCATTTCGTCCCAGCTTACCCTTTGGGCTCCACGTGTCCTCAGATCCATTCCATAGTAGGTATGTGTCTTTATTCCCGTCCTGCCCCTAGGTTCTTGATGACATTTATTTAAAAATATCTCATATATATGTGTTAGCATACGGTATCTCTTTTTCTCTCTCTAACTTACTTTGCTCTGTATGACACACTCTAGTTGTATCCACCTCACTACAAATAACCCAATTTCATTTCCTTTTATGGATGAGTACTATTCCATTGTATATATGGGCCACATCTTCTTTATCCATTCATCTGTTGATGGACACTTAGGTTGCTTCCATGTCCTGGCTATTGTAAATAGAGGTGCAATGAACATTGTGGTATATGACTCTTTTTGAATTATGGATTTCTCAGGGTATATGCCCAGTACTGGGATTGCTGGGTTGTATGGTAGTTCTATTTTTAGTTTTTTAAGGAACATCCATACTTTTCTCTATAGTGACTGTATCAATTTACATTCCCACCAACAGTGCAAGAGGGTTCCCTTTCTCCACATCCTCTCCACCATTTATTCTTTGTAGATTTTTTGATGATGGCCATTCTGACTGGTGTTGGTTGATATCTCATTGTAGCTTTGATTTGCATTTCTCTAATGATTAATGATGTTGAGCATCCTTTCATGTGTCTGTTGGCAATTTGTATATTTTGTTTGGATAAATGTCTATTTAGGTCTTCTGCCCAGTTTTGGATTCAGTTGTTTGTTTGTTTTTGATATTGAGCTGCATTAGCTTCTTGTAAATTTTGGAGATTAATCCTTGTCAGTTGCTTCATTTGCAAATATTTTCTCCCATTCTGAGGGTTGTCTTTTCATCTTGTTTATGGTTTCCTTTCTTGTGAAAAAGATTTTAAAATTCATTAGGTCCCATTTGTTTATTATTTTTTTATTTCCATTTCTCTAGGAGCGGGGTCAAAAAAGATCTTGCTGTGATTTATGTCATAGAGTGTTCTGCCTATGTTTTCCTCTAACAGTTTATAGTGTCTGGCCTTACGTTTAGGTCTTTAATCCATTTTGAGTTGATTTTTGTGTATGCTGTTAGTGAGTGTTCTAATTTCATTCTTTTGGATGTAGCTGTCCAGTTTTCCCAGCACCACTTACTGAAGAAGCTGTCTTTTCTCCACTGTATATTCTTGGCTTGCCTCCTTTATCAAAGATAAGGTGACAATATGTGCATGGGTTTATCTCTGGGTTTCTATCCTGTTCCATTGATCTATGTTTCTGTTTTTGTGCCAATACCATATTGTCTTGATTACTGTAGCTTTGTAGTATAGTCTGAAGTCAGGGACTCTTGTTCCTCTGACTCCATTTTCTTTCTCAAGACTGCTTTGGCTATTCGGAGTCTTTTGTGTTTCCATACAAATTGTGAAATTTTTTGTTCTAGTTCTGTGAAAAATGCCATTGGTAGTTTGATAGGGATTGCATTGAATCTGTAGATTGCTTTTGGGTGGTATAGTCATTATCACAATGTTGATTCTTCCAATCCAAGAATATGGTATATCTCTCCATCTGTTTGTATCGTGTTTGGTTTCATTCATCAGTGTCTTATAGTTTTCTGCATACAGGTCTTTTGTCTCCTTAGGTAGGTTTATTCCTAGGTACTTTATTCTTTTCATTGCAATGGTAAATAGAAGTGTTTTCTTAATTTCTCCTTCAGATTTTTCCTCATTAGTATATAGGAATGCAGAAAATGTGCATTAATTTTCTTTTTTTTCTTTTTGAAAGGATTCTATTTATTCTTTATTATTATTATTTTTTACATCTTTATTAGAGTATAATTGCTTTACAATGGTGTGTTAGTTTCTGCTTTATAACAAAGTGAATCAGTTATACATGTACATATGTTCCCATATCTCTTCCCTCTTGCGTCTCCCTCCCAACCACCCTCCCTATCCCACCCCTCCAGGCAGTCACAAAGCACCGAGCCAATATCCCTTTGCCATGCGGCTGCTTCCCACTAGCTATCTACCTTACGTTTGTTAGTGTATATGTCCATGCCTCTCTCTTGCCCTGTCACAGCTCACCCTTCCCCCTCCCCATATCCTTAAGTCCATTCTCCAGTATGTCTGTGTCTTTATTCCTGTCTTACCCCTAGGTTCTTCATGACAGTTTTTTCCCTTAAATTCCATATATATGTGTTAGCACATGGTAATTGTCTTTTTCTTTCTGACTTACTTCACACTGTATGACAGACTCTAGGTCTTTCCACCTCATTACAAATAGCTTAATTTCGTTTCTTTTTACGGCTGAGTAATATTCCATTGTATATATGTGCCACATCTTCTTTATCCATTCATCTGATGATGGGCACTTAGGTTGTTTCCATCTCCGGGCTATTGTAAATAGAGCTGCAATGAACATTTTGGTACATGACTCTTTTTGAATTTTGGTTTTCTCAGGGTATATGCCCAGTAGTGGGATTGCTGGGTCATATGGTAGTTCTATTTGTAGTTTTTTAAGGAACCTCCATACTGTTCTCCATAGTGGCTGAACCAATTCACATTCCCACCAGCAGTGCAAGAGTGTTCCCTTTTCTCCACACCCTCTCCAGCATTTATTGTTTCTAGATTTTTGATGATGGCCATTCTGACCGGTGTGAGATGATATCTCATTGTAGTTTTGCTTTGCGTTTCTCTAATGATTAATGATGTTGAGCATTCTTTCATGTGTTTGTTGGCAGTCTGTATATCTTCTTTGGAGAAATGTCTATTTAGGTCTTCTGCCCATTTTTGGATTGGGTTTTTTGTTTTTTTGTTATTGAGCTGCATGAGCTGGTTGTAAATTTTGGAGATTAATCCTTGTCAGTTGCTTCATTTGCAAATATTTTCTCCCATTCTGAGTGTTGTCTTTTGGTCTTGCTTATGGTTTCCATTGCTGTGCAAAAGCTTTGAAGTTTCATTAGGTCCCATTTGTTTATTTTTGTTTTTATTTCCATTTCTCTAGGAGGTGGGCCAAAAAGGATCTTGCTGTGATTTATAGCATAGAGTGTTCTGCCTCTGTTTTCCTCTAAGAGTTTGATAGTTTCTGGCCTTACATTTAGGTCTTTAATCCATTTTGAGCTTATTTTTGTGTATGGTGTTAGGGAGTGATCTAATCTCATACTTTTACCTGTACCTGTCCAGTTTTCCCAGCACCACTTATTGAAGAAGCTGTCCTTTCTCCACTGTACATTCCTGCCTCCTTTATCAAAGATAAGGTGACCATATGTGCATGGGTTTATCTCTGGGCTTTCTATCCTGTTCCATTGATCTATCATTCTGTTTTTGTGCCAGTACCATACTGTCTTGATTACTGTAGTTTTGTAGTATAGTCTGAATTCAGGAAGCCTGATTCCTCCAGCTCCTTTTGTCGTTCTCAAGATTGCTTTGGCTATTCGGGGTCTTTTGTGTTTCCATACAAATTGTGAAATTTTTTGTTCTAGTTCTGTGAAAAATGCCAGTGGTAGTTTGATAGGGATTGCAATGAACCTGTAGATTGCTTTGGGTAGTAGAATCATTTTCACAATGTTGATTCATCCAATCCAAGAACATGGTATATCTCTCCATCTATTTGTATCATCTTTAATTTCTTTCATCAGTGTCTTATAATTTTCTGCATACAGGTCTTTTGTCTCCTTAGGTAGGTTTATTCCTAGATATTTTATTCTTTTTGTTGCAAAGGTAAATGGGAGTGTTTTCTTTTCTTTTTGGAATGTTAAGTGGGGCATACCCCATTTCTGCTGGTGCTGTTCTAGTTTATTTTTTTAATTAATTAATTTATTTATGGCTGTGTAGGGTCTCCATTTCTGTGCAAGGGCTTTGTCTCGTTGTGGCAAGTGGGGGCCACTCTTCATCGTGGTGCACAGGCCTCTCACTGTCTCAGCCTCTCTTGTTGCAGAGCACAGGCTGCAGACATGCAGGCTCAGTAATTGTGGCTCACATGTCCAGTTGCTCCGCGGCATGTGGGATCCTCCCAGACCAGGCCTTGAACCCATGTCCACTGCATTGGCGGGCAGATTCCCAACCACTGTGCCACCAGGGAAGCCCCGGGAGTGTTTTCTTAATTTCACTTTCAGATTTTTCATCATTAGTGTATAGGAATTCAAGAGATTTCTGTGCATTAATTTTGTATCCTGCTACTTTAGAAAATTCATTGATTAGCTCTAGTAGTTTTCTGGCAGCATCTTTAGGATTCTCTATGTAGAGTATCATGTCATCTGTAAACAGTGACAGCTTTACTTCTTCTTTTCTGAGTTGGATTCCATTTATTTCATTTTCTTCTCTGATTGCTGAGGCTAAAACTTCCAAAACTATGTTGAATAAGAGTGGTGAGAGTGGGCAAACTTGTCTTCTTCCTGATCTTAGTGGAAATGGTTTCAGTTTTTCACCATTGAGGATGATGTTGGCTGTGGGTTTGTCATATATGGCTTTTATTATGTTGAGGAAAGTTCCCTCTATGCCTATATTCTGGAGGGTTTTTCTCATAAATTGGTGTTGAATTTTGTCGAAAGTTTTCTCTGCATCTATTGAGATGATCATATGGTTTTTCTCCTTCAATTTTTTAATATGGTTTATCACGTTGATTGATTTACGTATATTGAAGAATCCTTGCATTCCTGGGATAAACCCCACTTGCTCATAGAGTATGATCCTTTTAATGTGCTGTTGGATTCTGTTTGCTAGTATTTTGTTGAGGATTTTTGCATGTATGTTCATCAGTGATATTGGCCTGTAGTTTTCTTTCTTTTTGATGCCTTTGTCTGGTTTTGGTATCAGAGTGAAGGTGGCCTTGTAGAATGAGTCTGGGAGTGTTCATCCCTCTGCTATATTTTGGAAGATTTTGAGAAGGATAGGTGTTAGCTCTTCTCTAAATGTTTGATAGAATTCGCCTGTGAAGCCATCTGGTCCTGGGCATTTGTTTGTTGGAAGATTTTTAATTACAGTTTCAATTTCAGTGCTTGTGATTGGTCTGCTCATATTTTCGATTTCTTCCTGGTTCAGTCTTGCAAGGTTGTACCTTTCTAAGAATTTGTCCACTTCTTCCAGGTTGTCCATTTTATTGGCTTACATTTTCTTGTAGTAATCTCTCATGATCCTTTGTATTTCTGCAGTGTCAGTTTTTACCTCTCCTTTTTCATTTCTAATTCTATGGATTTGGGTCTTCTCCCTTTTTTCCTTGATGTGTCTGGCTAATTGTTTATCAATTTTGTTTATCTCCTCAAAGACCCTGCTTTTAGTTTTATTGATGTTTGCTATCATTTCCTTCATTTCTTTTTCATTTATTTTTGATCTGATATTTATGATTTCTTTTCTTCTGCTAACTTTGACCTTTTTCTGTTCTTCTTTCTCTAATTGCTTTAGGTGTAAGGTTAGATTGATTGTTTGAGATGTTTCTTAAGGTAGGATTCTATTGCTATAAACTTCCCTCTTAGAACTGCTTTTGCTGTATCTCATAGGTTTTGGGTTGTCGTGTTTTCATTGTCATTTGTTTCTAGGTATTTTTGATTTCTTCTTTGATTTCCTCAGTGATCTCTTGGTTATTAAGTAATGTGTTGTTTAGCCTCCATGTGTTTGTATTTCTTACAGATGTTTTCCTGTAATTGATATCTAGTCTCATAGCGTTGTGGTCGGAAAAGATACTTGATATGATTTCAATTTTCTTAAATTTACCAAGGCTTGATTTGTGACCCAAGATATGATGTATCCTGGAGAATGTTCCATGAGCACTTGAGAGGAATGTGCATTCTGTTGTTTCAGATGGACTGTCCTATAAATATCAATTAAGTCCATCTTGTTTAGTGTATCATTTAAAGCTTGTGTTTCCTTATTTATTTTCATTTGGGATGATCTGTCCATTGGTGAAAGTGGGGTGTTAAAATCCACTACTATGATTGTGTTACTGTCAATTTCCCCTTTTATGGCTGTTAGTATTTGTCTTATGGATTGAGGTGCTCCTATGTTGGGTGCATACATATTTACAATTGTTATATCTTCTTCTTGGGTTGATTCCTTGATCACTATGTAGTGTCCTTTGACTCTTGTAATAGCCTTTGTTTTATAGTCTATTTTGTCTGATATGAGAATTGCTACTCCAGCTTTCTTTTGATTTCCATTTGCATGGAATGTCTTTTTCCATTCCCTCACTTTCAGTCTGTACGTGTCCCTAGGTCTGAAGTGGGTCTCGTGTAGACAGCATATATATGGGCCTTGTTTTTTTATCCATTCGGCCAGTTTATGTCTCTTGGTTGGAGCATTTAATCCATTTACATTTAAGGTAATTATCGATATGTATGTTCTAATTACCATTTTCGTAATTGCTCTGGGTTTATTATTGTAGGTCTTTTCTTTCTCTTGTGTTTCCTGCTTCGAGAATTTCCTTTAGCATTTGTTGTAAAGCTGGTTTGGTGGTGCTGAATTATCTTAGCTTTTGCTTGTCTGTAAAGCTTTTAATTTCTCCGTCAAACTGAATGAGATTCTTGCTGGGTAGAGTAATCTTGGTTGTAGGTTTTTCTCCTTCATCACTTTAAATATGTCCTGCCACTCCCTTCTGGCTTGCAGAGCTGCTGCTGAAAGATCAGCTGTTAACCTTATGGGGATTCCCTCATGTGTTACTTGTTGTTTTTCCCTTGCTGCTTTTAATATTTGTTCTTTGTATTTAATTTTTGATAGTTTGATTAATATGTGTCTTGTCGTGTTTCTCCTTGGATTTATCCTGTATGGGACTCTCTGTGCTTCCTTGACTTGATTAACTATTTCCTTTCCTATATTAGGGAAGTTTTCCACTATAATGTCTTCAAATATTTTCTCAGTCCCCTCCTTTTTTTCTTCTTCTCCTGGGATGGCTATAATTCGAATATTGGTGCATTTAATGTTGTCCCAGAGGTCTCTGAGACTGTCCTCAATTCTTTTCATTCTTTTTTCTGTATTCTGCTCTGCAGTAGTTATTTCCACTATTCTATCTTCCAGGTCACTTATCCGTTCTTTTGCCTCAGTTATTCTGCTATTGATCCCTTCTAGAGAATTTTAAATTTCATTTATTGTGTTGTTCAGCATTGTGTGTTTCCTCTTTAGTTCTTCTATGTCCTTGTTAAACGTTTCTTGTATTTTCTCTATTCTATTTCCAAGATTTTGGATCATCTTAACTATCATTATTCTGAATTCTTTTTCAGGTAGACTGCCTATTTCGTCCTCATTTGTTAGGTCTGGTGGGTTTTTGCCTTGCTCCTTCATCTGCTATGTGTTGCTCTGTCTTCTCAGTTAACTTACTGTGTTTGGGGTCTCCTTTTCACAGGCTGCAGGTTTGTAGTTCCCGTTATTTTTGGTGTTGCCCCCAGTGGCTAAGATTGGTTCAGTGGGTTGTGTAGGCTTCCTTTAGTAGGGGACTAGTGCCTGTGTTCTGGTGTCTGAGGCTAAATCTTGTCTTTCTTTTGGGCAGGTCCATGTCTGGTGGTGTGTTTTGGGCTGTCTGTGGCCTTATTATGATTTTAGGCAGCCTCTGTGCCAATGGATGGGGTTTTGATCCTGTCTTGCTAGTTGTTTGGCATAAGGTGTCTAGCACTGTAGCTTGCTTGTTGTTGAGTGGACCTGGGTCTTGGCGTTGAGATGGAGATCTCTGGGAGATTTTTGCCATTGATATTACGTGAAGCTAGGTCTCTTGTGGACCAGTGTCCTGAACTTGGCTCTCCCACCTCAGTGACATAGCCCTGATGCCTGGCTGGAGCACAAAGAGCCTGTCCTGCAGTTAAGAATAAAAGGGAGGAAAGAAAGAAAGAAGAAGATAAAATAAAATAAAGTTATTAAAATAAAAAATATTTATTAAGAAAAAAAATTTTTTAATTAAAAAAACAAACAAACAAAAAACGGACAGACAGAACCCTAGGACAAATGGTAAAAGCAAAGCTATACAGATAAAATCACACACAGAAGCATACACATGCACACTCAGAAAAGGAGAAAAAGGGAAAAATACATATATATCGTTGCACCCAAAGTCCACCTCCTCAATTTGGGATGATTCGTTGTCTATTCAGGTATTCCACAGATGCAGGGTACATCAAGTTGACTGTGGAGATTTAATCCGCTTCTCTTGAGGCTGCTGGGAGAAATTTCCCTTTCTCTTCTTTGTTCGCACAGCTCCCGGGGTTCAGCTTTGGATTTGGCCCCGCCTCTGCGTGTAGGTCGCCTGAGGATGTCTGTTCTTCGCTCCGACAGGACAGGACGGGGTTAAAGGAGCGGCTGATTTGGGGGCTCAGGCTAACTCAGTCCGGGGGGGAGGGAGGGGCATGGAATGCGGGAGGAGCCTGCGGCGGCAAAGGCCGGCAGGACGTTGCACCATACTGAGGCGTGCCGTGCGTTCTCCCGGGGCAGTTATCCCTGGATCCCGAGACCCTGGCGGTGGCGGGCTGCACAGTCTCCTGGGAGGGGAGGTGTGGATAGTGACCTGTGCTCACACACAGGCTTCTTGGTGGCGGCAGCAGCAGCCTTAGCGTCTCATGCCCGTCTCTGTGGTCCGCGCTGATAGCCGTGGCTCGCGCCCTTCTCTGGAGCTCCTTTCAGCAGCGCTCTGAATCCCCTCTCCTCGCGCACCAGGAAACAAAGAGGGAAGAAAAAGTCTCTTGCCTCTTCGGCAGCTCCAGACTTTTCCCGGACTCCCTCCCGGCTAGCCGTGGCGCACTAAATCCTTCAGGCTGTGTTCACGCCGCCAGTCCTCTCCCTGTGCTCCAACCGAAGCCCGAGCCTCAGCTCTCAGCCTCGCCCGTCCCGGCGGGTGAGCAGACAAGCCTCTCGGGCAGGTGAGTGCCGGTCGGCACCGATCCTCTGTGCGGGAATCTCTCCGCTTTGCCCTCCGCACCCCTGTTGCTGTGTTCTCCTCCGCGGCTCCGAAGCTTTCCCCCTCCTCTACCCACAGTCTCCGCCCGCGAAGGGGCTTCCTAGTGTGTGGAAACCTTTCCTCCTTCACAGCTCCCTCCCACTGGTGCAGGCCCCGTCCCTATTCTTTTGTCTCTGTTTATTCTTGTTTCTTTTGCCCTGCCCTGGTACATGGGGAGTTTCTTGCCTTTTGGGAAGTCTGAGGTCTTCTGCCAGCTTTCAGTAGGTGTTCTGTAGGAGCTGTTCCACATGTAGATGTATTTTTGATGTATTTGTAGGGAGGAAGGTGATCTCCACGTCTTACTCTTCCACCATCTTGAAACTCTCTTCTTTTGCCCTTATTTGTTTATTTATTTTTGCGGTACGCAGGCCTTTCACTGTTGTGGCTTCTCCCGTTGCGGAGCACAGGCTCCGTAGGCGCAGGCTCAGCGGCCATTGCTCATGGGCCCAGCCGCTCCGCGGCACGTGGAATCCTCCCGGACCGGGGCACGAACCTGTGTCCCCTGCATCGGCAGGTGGACTCTGAACCACTGCGCCACCAGGGAAGCCCCTTTTGCCCATTTTTAAGTGGGCTGTCTTTTTTCTTATTGTTGAGTTTTAAGAGCTCTTTGTGTTTTTTGATGAAAGTCAAAAGTAGTTTTTGCAAGCATTTTCTGGCTGTGGCATGTCTTTCAATTTCTTAACAGTCTTTCACAGACATAGAGTAGAGTTTTGAAAAATTTGAATTCAACTTGTTTGAACTAATTAAACCCCACAAAAACAGTTTTCTCATTTCTCCCACCCTCCACCCCCACCTCTGGCAACCACAAATCTGTTCTCTGTATCTATGACCCTTTTTGTTTTTGTTTTTAGATTCCACATATAAGTGAGATCATATGGTATTTGTCTTTCTCTATCTGACTTATTTCACTTAGCATAATATCCTTGAGGTCCGTCCATGTTTCATTACTTTTTATGAATGAATAATATTCCATTGTGTATATATATATACACCACAGTTTCCTTATCCATTCATCCATTGATGGGTACTTAGGTTGTTTCCATATCTTGTCTATCACAAATTATGCCGTAATGAACTTGGGGGTGCCTGCATCTTTTCCAGTTTTTAAAATTTCCTTCAGGTAAATTCCCAGAAGTGGAATTGCTGGATCGTATGGTGCTTCCATTTTTAATTTTTAAGGAAACCTTCATACTGTTTTCCATACTGGCTGTACCAATTTACATTCCCATCAACAGTGCAGAAGGGTTCCCTTTTGTTCACATTCTTGCCAACAGTTAGTTTCTAGTCTTTTTGATAATAGCCGTTCTAATAGGTGTGAGATGGTATCTCATCGTGGTTTTGATTTGCATTCTTCTGATGATTAATGATGTAGGGCACTTTTTCATGTACCTGTTGGCCATCTGTATGTCTTCCTTGGGAAAATGTCTATTCATATCTTCTGCTCATTTTTTAATCAAATTGTTTTTTTGCTATTGAGTTGTATGAATTATTTATATATCTCAGATATTAGCACTGTACCAGATATTCGTTTTGCAAATATTTCTCCCATTCAGTAGTTTGCTTTTTCATTTTCTTGATGGTTTCCTTCACTGTGCAGAATCTTTTTTCTTTGATGTAGTCCCACTTGTTTATTTTTGCTTTTGTTGGTTTTGCTTTTGGTGTCAGATTCAAAAAATCATTGCCAAGACCCATGTCAAGGAGTTTACCACCTGTGGTTTCAGGTCTTGCATTCAAGTCTTCAATCTGTTTTGAGGTTTTTTTGTTTGTTTTTTGTGTATGGTGTTAAATAGTTGTCCAGTTTCATTATTTTGCATGTGGCTGTCCAATTTTTCCAACACCATTTATTAGACTATCCTTTCCCCATTGCATATTCTTGGTTTCTTAGTCCTAAATTAATTAGGAAGTTTTTAATTTTAATAAAATCTAATTTATCATTTTTTCTTTCATGGAATGTACTTTGGAGGTTATACCTAAAAACTAAAGGCTAAATCCAAGTTCACACAAATTTCATCCTATATATTCTTATAGAAATTTTATAGTATACTGCTTCATATTTAGGTCTATAATTGTTAGATAATAGTATATATATCCCCCCAGTTTCTGGCACAGAGTTCCTGAGACCTTTGTAATTTCCTGGATGATAGGAACATCTTTTCTTCTGATGAGAGAACTCTTGGTGGGCTTCTGGGTGGGGAGGCTGATCACGAAGAAGAGTAAGTGGGATGAGAAGCTTGAACTTGCAGCCCACCCCCCTTCTCTAGAGACAGGAGAGAGGGGAGGGGCTGGAAATGAAGTTGATGTATCATGCCTACATGATGAAGTCTCCAAAGAATCCCGAAAGTGTGAGGTTTGAAGAGCTTCCAGGTCAGTGAACATATCCACATGCCTGGAGGGTAGTGCACCCCAACTCTAAGGGGACAAAAGCGTCTGTGCTCCGGACCCTTCTGGACCTCACCCCCATATCTATTCCTCTGGCTATTTACCTGTGTCCTTTATTATGGAACAAACCTGTAAACATAACTGTTTCCTCGAGTTCTCTGAGCTGTTCTAGAAAATGTTTGAACCTCAGGAGGGGGTTGTGGAAACTCTGGTTTATAGCCAGTAGGTCAGAAGCACAGGGGACATCTTGGACTTGGAGCTGGCATCTGAAGCAGGGGCAGGCCACCTCATGGGGTCTGTGCTGGGTCTGGCTGGTGTCGGAATTGAATTGTAGGACATCCAGGAGGTGTCGGGGAATTCCCTGGTGTGGAAAATCTACACATGTGGTTGCAAAAGTATTCTGTGTGTTAGTAGAGGGAAACTTTTTTCTTTACAATAATCCATTTTGAGTTGATTTGTGTAACTGGTGTAAGGTCTGTGTCTAGATTTTTTTTTTTTTTTTACATATGGAATTTCAATTGTTCTAGCACCATTTGTTGAAAAGACTACTTTTTTTCTCCATGGAATTTCCTTTGTTTATTTTCTTTGTACAAGATCAGTTGCCTGTATTAAGGTGCATCTATTTCTGGACTCTGTTTCATTAACCCATGTCTTTTTTTTTAAACAATACTACACTGTATTAATTGCCACAGTTTATAATAAGTCTTGCAGTCTGGTAGTGTCAGTCTCCCAACTTTTTTCTTTTTCAGCATTATGTTGGCTGTTTCGGGTCTTTTGCCTTTTCACACAAACTTTGGAATTAGTCTGTTAATATCCACAAAATAGCTTGCTGGGTTTTGACTGGGATGTGTTGCATCTATAGATCAAGGTGGGAAGAATTGACATCTTAACAATTTTTAGTCTTCCAATGCATGAACACAGGGTATCTATCCATTTATATAAATCTCAATTTAAATATATTAAATAGTGAAAGGAATTTATTTACTGATATAATGCAAACATTTCAAGGTAACATAGCCCTCAGGCATAATTTCATGCAGAGGTTCATGATTTTATCCCAGGACTCCTGTTTGCCCCACAGAAGCCATATTTGCTGCCTTCCTGGTGCTAAATTGATTTCTAGCATCCCCAGCCTCTGGTGCATCTAGTCCATTGTTCAGAGACTTTGTGCAAAAAATTCCAGCCATAGTCCCAGATATACTCTGATTCAACTAGCAGAGGTCCTGTGCACATTCTAAAATAATATTTCTGTATTAAGCCACATATTCCATTCCAGATACTAAATACCAAACAGGGCAGGAGTCAGCTTCCCCAGAAGTCTGTGGATTTCCAAATGGAAACCGGGAGCTGTTCTAAGGTGTTGGGGGTGGGCGGGAAGCAATCACATATACAACTCTAGCATGAAACTGAAGAGTTAGGGTCCAGATAATTTTGGCCTTCAGTTAAAGCTGGTGAGTAAGGAGTGGGTTTTACTTAGAGGTGGTATATGATTAGACTTGCATGTTAGAATTTTTTTCTGTGGTCTGCTTGGAATGGATTGACCTTTACGTGCCTTGAGGTAGATGAGTGAGGAAGCAGTGAGAGTGGTCCTGGAGAGAGAGCCTGAGGGCTTAGAGCTGAAACCTGGCTGGGGCAGTGGGGAGAGAAGATGTAAGGAATGTTTAGGAATTTTAAAAAATTAACCAGCATTTAGAGTGACTTTTCTGGTTTCTCTAACTGACAACCTCATAAGTCAGGGATTAAAGGATGCTAGAGCATGAGATGGGAGGTGGGGTGGGGTAGAGTCGGATTTGGAAAGTCCAAGTCATCCTAGAGGAAATGTGAAGGAGGCAAGTGGATTTGGGATGTGCTATAGTTAGGCTGAGGGCAGAAAGAGAGTCATCATCCTATAGGGAGAAACTGAAACCAAAGACAGCAGAATTAAAATATACTAAACTTTTAATAAAGAATGGGGAGCTAACTTTAACAAAGCCTATATATTATTTATTCTCTTAAGTTAATTTTTTAAATTAATTTTTATTGCAGTATAGTTGATTTACAATGTTGTGTTAGTTTCTGCTGTACAGCAAAGTGAATCTGTTATACATACACATATAACCACTCTTTTTAGATTCTATTTCCATATAGGTCATTAGAGAGTACTGAGTAGAGTTCCCTGTGTTAAACAGTAGGTTCTTATTAGTTATCTATTTTATATATAGTAGTGTGTATATGTCAATCCCAATCTCCCAATTTATCCTTCCTCGCCCCCCCCCCCGTTTTAAGTTAATTGTTAAGTAAACTGAGGTTCTTATTCTTTAGTGTAGCTAAATCTGTCTTAACCAATCCTTATTATCATTTTAATGTCGCAAATTGATTTTGTATGACGTCTGAATCAGCTGTGCTCCAAATTAACAATTACAGTCAAGATTCTGGTACCCAGCACAGGAAGACAACGGAAGCAGCACCTTTTCCTAATAGTCTTTTAATAAGGCTTCGCCTTGTATTTATAGAAATAACATTTGCGAATGAGTAAGGCCTAAAGGCTAAATTTTAAGTCCTTCTGAGGATAATCCATGCAGTGTGGGAATTCATCTTTTAAACACTGCATCAGTTTGCTAATGCTGCTGTAACAAATTACCACAAATTTCGTGACTTAAAATAGCACCAGTGTACTGCCTTACAGTTCTAGAGATCAGAAGTCCTAAAACCAGCGTGTCAGCAGGGCCCCTCCTGAAGGCTCTTGGAGAGAGTTCATCCCCTGGCCTCTCCCAGCTTCAGAACTTGGGGGCATTCATCTCTGGAGCCACTGTGAGGCTCCTTTGGGCCTGAGTGGGGAGCTGAATTTGGGCACCCAGGCCAAGGCTGCAGGGCAATGGGACACAGGCCACTTCTTGTCTGGGAACTACGGCCTCCAAGCTGAGGCCCAAAGTGAGAACTACTCACTTTTCAAATTAATTTTTTATTAATGGTTTTGTGGAGGTATCATTTACATACCATAAATTCACCTATTTTAATTCAATGATTCCTTAGTTTATTCACAGAAATGTGTAACTACCACCACAATCTCATTTTAAAACATTTACATCTGCCCCCCAAAATAAAACTCATGCCCATTTACAGTCGCTCCCCCTTCCTATCCCCAGCCCCAGGCAACCACTAATCTACTGTCTGTCTCTATAAATTTGCCTTTTCTGGACAGTTCATATAAACAGGATTGTTAAAGATGTGGTCTTTTTGTCTGGCTCTTTCACTTAGTATAATATTTTTGAGGTTCATTCAAATGCTAACATGTATCACTACTTCTTTACTTTTTATTGCCAAATAGTGTTCCATTAATGGATAGACCACTTTTGTCTACCTGTTGATTAATGCTATTAATTTTTACTATTAGATCATGAAAATGTATTCTAACTCAGAAAATGTATTCTAAGGAACCTTCCAGATGCAGTCAGACCTCGGGTACTGGGTAGATTCCTGCCTGGTTGGGAATTCTGTCCTGAAGTGGACTCAAAGCTCGGCTCAGACAGCATCTTCTGGTTGGAGTTCTTGGTACACTGACTCAGGGCTCAGGCTCTCTTAACCCACGCCTCTGAGGCTGTGGTGGATAAAATCCAGCATCTGGGGCAGGAAAACCTTGGGTCAATCAGAAAAACACTCAGCCCTTGGCACTTATCTGAGGGTGGCATAAGTGAAAGGTCTTTGTTGACAAGACGACGACAGCTCAGAACACCTAGCAACAGAACTTGAGAATGTCCAGCTTCTCATACTGACAGGCTTCCTCAGTCTTGGTGAATTAGCAATTCTGCCTTCTTGCGTTTCTAGGAGGCCTGGAAGAGGTCGTAAGACATCTGGATGTATTTGGACTACATACTGACTCATTTCCTTTGTTCTACATTTATTGAGCACCGAATATATGCTAGGCCATTTGTATTCATTATCTAATTAAATCCTAGCAATGTTCTTATAAAATAGCTGCTGTTATATTTATTTTATAGATGGGGAAATATAACCTCAGAGGGATTATTTTTCCCAAATCACTCAGGATAAATGGTAAAGTCAAGATTCAAACCCATTTTCTCTAAGGCCAATGCTCCCTACAGACTGAAGCTACTTTGAACAAGTAGTATTAAAAAAAGGAGGGGGGGTTTAATTTATTATGGTAGAATGGTGAGGGTGGAAGTAGGAGATGGTTAAAATAGGTCTTTTCCAGTGGTTTTAGGGACAGAAAAAGGACAGAGGCTGGATACCTATCGGAATGTTGAGAGAGTCAGTTTGCAGGTATCCCCAAGTTGGGTCTACTAATCTTTGCTCCCCCATTTCATATGGTCCCTTGCCTCATACCCTAGCAACATAAATAATTGCAGGGATCAGATGGTTCTTAAAAGGTATTACATGATTTATACTCCATTCTGTTATATTGAAAACATGTGGTATATGGAAATTAAAAATGTTCAGAGATGTCCCAGGAACTCAGATGCCCTGAAAGTAGGGTCATAGATTCTGAGGCACTGAAACACCTCACCAGTTGCTGTTACCAGTAAACTGCGTGGCCTACTCACCCTGATTCACACTCTTTCCTCTACCCGAATACTTTTCTCACACGTTTTGCCTGCCTGAATCCTTCTCCAACTCCATCTCTCATCATGGGTATCAGGCTCCTGGAGAGGCCTTCCCTGACCTCCCACTTTAAAGCAGGTTATTCCCATTCGTAGACAAAGCACCTGTTCCTAACCTCCAAGTTCGCAGGCATCACAATTTGTAATTAGGTAGTTTATTGGCTCGTTCAGTATCTGTCTTGCCTCACCTGTTACATTGTAAGTTCCTTGAGGGCAGGGAGCAAGTCTGTTAAAATCAGCAGTAAGAGAGGTCAGGCTTCAAGGAATGCCTTCCCCACCGCTCACAAGCTCCTTGAATATCGGAGGAGCTGCCGCTTTGTGGGGTTAATCCACTTTGGAGACCAGCAGGCTGGGGGTGCACGGGAGCCGAGCTGCTCTCGTCCGGCTTCCATCTGCAGCTGAGCTTGGCTCAGGAGGACGCCCTCCATCCAACCTCCCTGAGGCCAGTAAAGCTGTGGGCTATATGGGGACAAGCTGGCACACCCTGGCCTTTCTTCCCGGACTCCTCAGATGCAACAGCCCCACAGAGTCCCAAGAAGGGCCAGTGTAAATTGAGAAAGGAACCACTGAACTCTTCAAATGCTATTTGAATTTTTGTTGTCATTTTTAATCTGTATATATGCATCCGCCTTAAATGAAGTCCCAGGAGTTTTTCTGGGGCTGAGGAAGAAATGCGTAAAAACGCTTCCCAGGCTAGGAAGTTTCTAGAAGACAAGAAGAGACACATGCACGGAAGAGCTCCGGCGGTCTTTAATAGGCGGACAAGGAAAGGCAGACTTCCCAATCCCTTTTCTTTACTTTTTCTTTTTTTTGCGGTACGCGGGCCTCTCACTGTTGCGGTCTCTCCCGTTGCGGAGCACAGGCTCCGGACGCGCAGGCTCAGCGGCCATGGCTCACGGGCCCAGCCGCTCCGCGGCATGTGGGATCTTCCCAGACTGGGGCACGAACCCGTGTCCCCTATATTGGTAGGCGGACTCTCAACCACTGCGCCACCAGGGAAACTCTCAATCCCTTTTCTTTTCCTGCCTCTCTAATTCCTGAGGTAGGAAGGGTTTATAGTGTTGAGATAGATACTCATAAATTAATTCCCAGTAAACTAGTAATGCAGTCACTTCGCCCTGAAACTCTGATGACAGTCATTTCTGGACTATTACAAGAAAAACGAGGTATGTTGTCAAGGGTAAAAATTTCCCCTTCCCCTGAGAGCACTGCGAGGTCAAGTTTGTATAGCTAAGGCTCTAACACAGGTGAAAGGAATGAAATCTCGCGCCAGCCTTTACCCGCTCCCCTGAGGAAAAGGAAGCTGATGCAAAGCTCCTAGAAGAAACCTCTCCTTTGTGTTGAAACAAAAAAAAGACAAGCAGCCACATGCTAGTGAATGTAAATTACCTGAGAGACGTCAGTTTCAAACGTGCTTTGGATTCATTTCGTGTCAGAACAAGTGCCCTGAGCTTCTGTGTGGAAGTGCAAAGTTTTGTCATGAGCAGTCAAACCATTGTCCGGAAATGGAAACATTTTCTCTTTACTTTTTTTGGCTTTTTCCTATATTATGATAATTAACCAGATTGACTCAAAATCTAGGAGAAAATTCTGTCACATAAATTCAACGTAAAAACATCTTTAAAAGGAAAAAAATATATATATATAGTGAAGATTTTAGGGAGCAGTGTGATTTAAATCAATATTAAGCTCATCTTCTGGACTGCACCGAGAAGCTAATGTTTGTTAGGGAAAAAACGTGTATGCATGCTATTTGTGGAGTCTTGACTTAATGAACATTCATGGTTTGGTCTAATTTTTGTGGGCAGCTCTTATTTTAGTAGTTAAGGCAGAGAAAAGATTATTAAAACTAGAGTGCTCTCTGGAATGTTATTTCCTCTCTTGTCTGTTGACTGAAAAAAGCACACAACAAGAGAACAGTGGATTTCGATTTTATTCGGGGGCCTTACTGAGGACTTGAGCCTGGGAGACGCCTCTCAGTAGCTCTGAAGAGGTGGGGAAGGGGCCAGATTAGATATGAATTTTTTTGGTGAGGAAGTACATGTAGTCAAGCATTAGTAAAAGACTGGCTTGACTAATCACAAATATCTCAAGTTAATGATTTTAGTGCTTTTCTATGTATGGGAAGATGCGAGAATCTGGGACCATTGAAATTCTTCCTTGGATATGCATCTTCACTACCTAGGGGCCCATATATCCAAAAGCACAGGATGCTTCCTGTTTTTTCCATCCTGAATTCCCCTCAGGGCACACCGTCTGCGGTGCATTAGGACTTAAACCCTTATGAAAGGGCTGATGAGCAACATTCTTTGTTCTTCTGTTTCCATGTCCACATTTATACTGGAATCTCTTCCCATGGGCCTTCCTGTTCTATGAATTCTTTAGTGTCCTGATAGCTGTGTCCAGAGCAAGGACTTAACTGCTTTTAAATCCCTAATAAACTGAATGGTTAAAAAAAGATGGTAAATTTTTTTCCTACACTGTGTTAAATAAGAAATATTATGCTTACATGTGAAAACATATAGAGCTTTAATACCTACAGGACATTTTAAGTCCATCCAAATACCTAATACTGTTCTGAACAACCAAGTAACACAGTTTGGATCAGCCTTCCCAAGTTCTCAGCATTGCTCCAGAAACTCTGAGAAATCAAAGGTAAGGCCTTGTCCAGAAAGAGCAGCCATTCACTGCACGTGGCTGCTGTACAAGTGAGTGCAGCTGGTCTGAACTGAGATGTGGCTGTTAGTGAAAAATTGATGCTGGGTCTTTTTTTTTTTAAGTCAACAAAAGAAAACCAAACCAAACATTATCAGGATTGGTGATTAATAGCACAGGGGTTTGAAAAAACTTGACTGCACCTGTGCTGCAGAAGGACCTCTGTTCCAAAATATGGTCTTGAACAAAAGCTATAAGGGCAGAGAATCAATGAATCTTCAAGCAGAAGCCAACACAATTTTACTAACAAGGTGTCAGTGTAAATCTCCACAAACATTTCAACTCACAAACTTGATTCTGTAGAAACTGCCAATGTCTTTTTTGCCTTCAAAGTGTCTTTCTTCACCCGGTGTCACTCAGGGAAGTACTTTGCTTTATAGGAAACAAAATGCCTCTGCCCTTGAGGGTCACAGATGCTGGCAGTCTTGGGGTCCAGGTTGGATCTTTCTTTAGATTCTAGAACTTTGAACCCTCCACCAGATAAAGAATGTGGTCAAGCATTAATTTGCACCACTTGTCAGACACCGACATACTTAACAGTGAAAATTTCCAGATTATGGAATAAGTATAATACACATAAAGGCAGTATTTTACCTCCCTTGTTTCATAGGATGAACAGGTCTTGGAAAGTTACTTTTGGAATGCCACTCCAGATTCTCATGATGAATTTACCCAACGGGCTGTCCTGTTTATTTTTTGGACCAGAAAGAAAATGCAATGTCTACTGGACACACATCGTTCATACCGGAGAGTTAGGCTGGATTTCATGAGAACAGACATGGCAATAGAGGTAAATGGTTATTTACTGCAATAGATCATTTGTAGTCCAGGTGGGAGCTTCTACAACGGCATCTAAGATATTAAAGGAGATACATATAAGGACACATGGAACATTCTCCAGGACATAGCATATGTTGGGCCCTAAAACAAAGGATAGAAATACAAAAAGTATGTCCTCCAACCACAATGCAATTAAATTAGAAATCAATACATTTTGCAAAGCCAAATATCTGGACACACTCCCTAGAGGCCTTTCACGTTAGGAATTCTTAGGCAATTTGCTCATTGCGTCTTCATGGTGTTGCCGGTGTTGTATGGGCTGTAAAAGAAAAGCAGGCAGAGGGATGAGCACGTGGTCCTGGACAAAATGATACCAGAGTCAGATGTAGACCCGCAAGTCCAGTCTCTAGGCTGTGCTTCAGGACTGGGGGTTTGCCTCAAATTGGAATTGACGCTGGGACTTAAAGACTTAGTGTGAAAAAAAGTATGTAAAATATCTCCTTAGTAATTTTTATTGATTTTTTTCCTGAACTATTTTGGATATTTTGTGTTAAAGAAAATATATTATTAAAGTTAATTTCATCCACTTCTTTTTACCTTTCTTTTTTTTGGCCGTGCCACACAGCTTGCAGGATCTTAGTTCCTGCAACAGGGATTGAACCCAGGCCACACACAGTGAAAGTACTGAATCTTAAGCACTGGGCCACCAGGGAAGTCCCTCTTTTTACCTTCTTAATGTGGCTACTAGAAAATTAAAGAGCCCATAAGGCTCACATTATGTTTCTACTGAAGAATGCTACTCTAAGGCTAAGGATTTGCTTCCTCAACCTTAATTTCTCCTGGGCTCTGTTTTTAGAATGCTTTTTGTCGCTTCTTGCCCTTGAACTAGGAACACTGTGGGCTGAGATGCTCAGAGTGGGCTTTCTATAGTTCATTCTGAATGGTTGATGACAGCTTACTTAAGAGTCCCTGAATGATCCCTTTCAGGTAGAAAGGCCAATATCCTTTACAAACCTCTTTAGCTTTGTAGGAGATCCCTTATGACAGAAGAACAAAAGCATTTCTTCCAGTCCCTGGAAACATAAACTATGTGGTGTTGCTTGTTATAAAGAACTTGGGATCTAAATTTGTAGGTTCAAGTATTGCCTTTGCTTCTATGTGACCTAGGAAAAATCTCATAGTCTGAGTTTGTTTATTAATTAAATTGGATTGAAAGTACCTACCTACTTACTGAGCACACTTGTGAGTTTCAAATAGGCCTTTGCATGTAATAGAGCTTTGTCATCTGTGACCTGCTACACAACCATCATCTGTTGTTTCACATTCAAAGGATGTGAAAAAATCAGCAGTCTTCTCTCTCAATTTCCCTCTCTTTCTTCTTTCCTCTTTGTCTTCCTCTCTCCTTCTCTTTTTTTTTTTGTCTTCAGAACTTGTAGAACATATCTCAGAAAAAATAGTAAGGAAACAAATAGTTCAGAATCAAAGATGTCTTGTTAAAGAAAAAGCAAAAATAAAGATCCATATATCTCAGCCCTCAGAGAAGCAGAAAATTCTTACAGCCTCAGGCAAATTGTGCCCTCTGAGGAGCCTGGATTCTGGGAGAGAGCAGTCTTGTGAAAGACCTGAAACAAAGGCTTTTCAAGTCCTCGGGAATTGCTCAGAGACTGGGGCAGTACCCTGGCAAAGTTATTAGAGTTGATTTCTCAGAGTTATTTGCTCAAAAGGGCCACCTGAGGATAATTGACCACTTGTCCTGAAGTTATCATCTATTTTTAAGAGACCAATTAGAAAGCAGTTAGTAATTATTGCTGTGTGAAGCTTTTACGTCAAAGAATTATAGGATCTTAAAAAAGTTTTTTTTGATAAAATAGTTAAGGAGGGAGGTTTAAAATATTGGTTCACAATATGCAAAGGAACGTTTGCTTGTGGCATTTAAAATGCATCATGTAGTATGTAGTACTTTTTCCTCCTTTGGGCTTACTTTAGAAATACTAACATGTTAGCTAGGTATACCTATTTTCAAAGTGATTAACAATTAACTTCTAATTTAAATATTTGTAACGTTATTGATTAATGCCACTTAACCCTTGTTTTAATTTACTGCTTGGAGCTTCTTTAGATACCAATGATGTTTAAAAATCTCTTTTAAATATAGGTAGCTAAATTTCCTAAGTAATTAAAATAATGACGATTTACAGTGAGGAAAATTTTTATATTAATATTGAAGCAGAATATTAAGAAACTCTGTAACAGTTATCAGGGAGGAAGAAGTTTTTCTCTACCCTTCTAGGTTCTTCTGGCTGTCTAAGAATTAAATTGACATGAGACAGATTAGCAGGAGAAAATCACACAAAAGTTTAATAACATGTCTACATGGGAGAGACCCAGGAAAACAGAATCGTGGCCAAAATGGCCAAAACCCTCACCTTAAATACTGTCTTCAGTTAAAGGCAACAGAGGATGTTGTGGGTAATGCTTTGGGACTTCAAAGGGGAGGAAGGCAATTCATATGGAGGTAGGAAAGGAACTGTTTTGTAAAGGAGCATTTGCTGGACCAGCGGAGAGTGGATCAGATCTCTGGGCCCAGCGCTTTTTCCTGGCAGGTATCTCTGACGATAACTCTTTTCAGCTCTAATATGTGAATTCTTTAGGCAGCTAAGTGGAAGTAAAAAGAAAGACTTCCTGAGTCTTCTGTTTCTTAAAATAATCAGCCTAACTTAATCCTAATGCCAGAGAGACACATTTTGGGGCAGCAATTTTTTCTCCCCCAGACAGTGAACTGTTGCAAACTTTTATAGTCAAGGCAAGGACACAGTTTGTCTTGGGAGAGTGGTGGTTTTCCGCATAACATGTGATTTCTTGTGTTTGTGCCAAGTGTGTTTCTTTTTTGTCTTTGTCTTTTTTGTAGGCGGCAACAATAGGCACATGTTAAATATTGATGAGTTTGACCTCCAGGGAGTTAAAGTATATGCACCCTTTTTGAATATAAATGCTATTTGGTTTATATGGTAAGCACATAGAAATTTAGAGATTAGCATTTTAATGAAGTCTAATCTCAGTATTTTCTGATTCCCGCCCCCCACCTCGCCATTTTGTCAAAAAAAAAAGTTTGAAAAATGAAATTTTGAGATGACCGCTGATGTTCTTTCATGGAGATGCAAGGTCTGCATGAACATAAAAGCAGCACTGTGTGTAGTAACCTTTCCTAAACCATATGTCAAGCACATTAACGGTGTTTAAGATGATCAGTTATTGAAGAAAAGACCAATCCATTCGACCAGTATTTATTAAAGAGCCATGCTTCTGCAGGCAGGTTGGAGGGGGTAGTGTATGTGGCCTTGAGATTACCGCACCTCTAAACTGGAATGTGGCTTTCCTTTTTCCCCTTTAAATTTTTTCTTTTTTTGTTCAGCGTGGATCTTCCAGCTGCCAAGCCCTTCAGCAGGGACCAGGCATTGGATTCCGGTGGCGGATATTGAGGTCCTCAGACCCAGACGCGCTCCTGGCGCTTCAGCGGTGGGGGGCGGGGCCGAAGGGCCGGGGGCGGGAGGGGGCGGTGCTGAAAACGGACAGGGGCGGGGCCTTGTGCGTTCCGCGCGGCCATTGGCGGCGCTGCGTGAGCGCGTTCAGCCCCGCGCGGGCGGGCGCAGCCGCGGCGCGTTCTGCGAAGCGCGGCAGGTGCGTGGCCGGCCTCCCTCTTCTCAGCAGCTCGCTCGCCACCCGAATCCTCGGGATGCCAGCGCGGCCGGGCCGAGGAGCTGGCATGGCCTGAATGCCCGCGGCGACGGCGGCGGCGGCGGCAGCAGCATGGGGAACCAGGACGCGAAGCCGAAGAGGAGTGCGGGCGATGCCCCGCACGGAGGCGGCGGCGGCGGCAGCGAGGACGCCGCCGGGCTCCGCGAGGCCGAGGGCACAAAGAAGGCGGGCGGGGGCAAGAAGGCGCCGGGCCGGCACGGCAAGGGGGGCGGCGGTGGGGAGCCGGGCAGGAAGAAGAGCCGGTCGGACCCGAGGGCCTCGGTCTTTTCCAACCTGCGCATTCGGAAGACCCTGTCCAAGGGCAGAGGTGCTGGCGGCTCCCGTGAGGATGTACTGGACCCTCAGGCCCTGCAGGCCGGCGAGCTGGACAGCGCCCACTCCCTGGTCACCAAAATCCCGGACCTCAGCCTCTCGGCCGACGAGACGGGCCTGTCCGATACGGAGTGTGCCGACCCTTCCGAGGTGACGCGGCCCCGGGGTCCTGGCTCCGCCGGGGTCGGGAGCCCGGCGGTGGCCGAGGATTCGGAGACTGCGGCGGGGGTGCAGGATGGACAAAGGACTAGCTCGGGCTCAGACACAGACCTCTACAGCTTTCACTCGGCCGCGGAGCAGGAGGACTTGCTCTCGGACATCCAGCAGGCGATCCGTCTCCAGCAGATGCAGCAGCAGCAGCAGTCCCTGAGCCCCGAGTCGCCCCCGGCGTCGACCCCCTCCGCTGCCCCCCCGCCCGGGGCCCTGCCGGGCCTGGACCGACCCCCGCCGGGCCCAGGCGCCGAGGCGGCGCCGTCCGCACGCCCCGACCGACCCCCGGCTGCAGAACAGGCCGCGGCCGCCGCCTTGCCGTCTCCCGGGTCGGCTCCCGGGGAGCGAGGGGCCGCGGACACGGACGAGGAAGGCGAGGAGGACGCTTTCGAGGACGCGCCCAGAGGCTCTCCGGGGGCGGAGTGGGGCCCGGCGGCGGGAGAGGCCCCGCGCAGGCCGGGGGCAACGCGCGAGGAGGGCGCGCCGAGGCCCAGCGTCCCCGCGGCCGCCTCCCCGCCGTGCAGCCCGGCGCGCAGCCCGCGCTGCTCCCGGGCCCGCCCGCTCCTGGCGCCCTGCTACGTCAGGACCACCACCCGGCAGCTCAGCTCGCCCGGGCCCTCCCCGGCCGCGTCCCCCAGCCAGAGCCCCCGGGTCCAGAGACGGCCGGAGTCCTCCTTGGACCGGGGGTCCGGAGCCGCCGCGGCCCCCGCCGCCGCCGCCGCCGCCGCCGCCCCGGCCAGGAAACCCCGCGCGGGCCGCAGCCGCTCGGCCGATTGGACCGCGGAGCTGGGCCGAGCGCCCGGGGCGGGGGTCTCGGCGCACCTGACGCAGCGCGGGGCGGGCGGTCTTCAGGACGTGTTCGCAGGTGAGCGCCGGGCTCGGGGCCCAGGGCGCCTGCCCCTCGGAGATGTTTCCGTTTGTACACAGGGTCTTAAAGGGAGCAGCTTAGGGGCCTCTGTCCTAAGGCATCGGGAGCAAGGGCCGCTCTGTCCACTTCTCCAAAATATCCCGGGTCACGCCAGGCAGATCGGCTCCTTTTTTGGCACCGTTTGCAAAGCCATCATTCTCTTTCCTTCCTCCTCCCACAGCATTAAAAATAACGAGATTGTTCACGGTCCTCTGACATATCATCTATTCTAGGACTGCTCTGAGGTACACGCCCATGTGCACGCATGTGACACGTAGTTTCTCTCTCAGCGATCGGCGTGGACGCCGTAGTGAACTTAGGTGGTCACTTCTGGTTGCTGACGCAACCAAATCTGATGCATACTTTCAGGAAATTAATGCATAGTGATCTAGAATATTAGGCATCATTTACATTTAGTTTCATGGCCCAGCCTGGAGACAGTGATGGTGAGCAGGCCAAAAGCACCCGGGATGCTACTACTGGTACCTTTCCAGCGTCCGTATGGACTTGGCAAAGCCGGCTGAACGCTCGGCTCACGGCGGAAAATGTGGAGCAGTGCGATGAGTTTATCCTTGCGTAGGTCCCACGCCTTTCCTTAAGTGCCTGCTGGTAGAGTGTCAGCTTGTTTCATGTTTACTAACTTTTCTTAATTTTTAAATGAAATAATTGAGTGTAAGAATTTAAGGAGCAGGGGAAAATGAGAATTCATGCAAGTCCCGGTAGGTAGTGATAAGTATTTGAATGATTAAAAATTTCAAATGTAATTTGAAAAGCTTAAAATCTTAGGTTCTGTGGCTTTAATAAATAGGGTATCTATGAAACAGTAGATGATGTTTCTCCAGAGCACGGATGCTTGTTAGTTAGCTAAATGCTGTTCATGTTTGGTACTTACTTGTATTGGCCACATTTTAAATTTCATCCATGGGCCATCTTTTATTTTACGTTTATAGATTCTTACACTTCAGAGTAGCCTCTTTGATTCATTTTACATGCTTGCTGTCCCTCTTTTACTTCTCCCTTCCCGATATCGTGTAGGTTAAGTTAAAGGAATATTTATAGTCTAATATCCGTTAGATAAATTGTAAATAAAACAAAACAAAACAAAAAAGAAACATAAAAACGTCCAAAAGACTGATTTTGAAGGAAGAGGATCGGAAAGTTCTTTTGTTAACTTTTGTGAATTTAATGTTGTTAAGAAATTCAGTATGTCCTCCTTATCTAGGTAACGCTCATTTTATATATTTTTCTAGAAATGAAAATATCACCAAAATTAAGATGATCATTCATTAATATTAATGGTTGTTCTGCTTTAGAATTTCAAATATATTCATTTCCTTCATTTAACAAATATATATATCTATGTATACGGGGCAGCCATGTTATGCCAGGCAGTGTGTTAGATGCTAGGTGATACAAAGATCATTAAATCATGTCTCTGCCTTTCCAAGCCTCACTGACAAGTGCACATAGAGATGTAGTACTCTGGGTGCATCAAGTGTGCAGTGACTTACCTCCTGGCAAGGGATGAGGAGACAGGAATTCATAGGAGGATTGGTCAGAGTCCTGAAGATCGTAGGACCCTAAATAGGTTGAAGTTTTGTTTCCATTAAGGGAAAAAAAAACAAGGGTATTCTTGGAGCTAGCATTTCATTTAAATTTGATAAGTATTTCCAAACTTGAAATTTGGGACTCTTACAGGATTCCTGTTCAAGAGGTACCTGGGTTTTTTTGTTGACATCTCCAAGCAGGATTTTTTACTGTGCAGAGTTAGTTGCTTTAATATGGGCATCACCCACTTTATTTTTATTGAAGTACAGTCGATTTTCAGTGTTATGTTAATTTCTGCTGTACAGCAAGGTGACTCAGTTATGTACATATATACATTCTTTATTTATTTATTTATTTTTGTGGTACGCGGGCCTCTCACTGTTGTGGCCTCTCCCGTTGCGGAGCACAGGCTCCGGACGCGCAGGCTCAGCGGCCATGGCTCACGGGCCCAGCCGCTCCGCGGCATGTGGGATCTTCCCGGACCGGGGCACGATCCGACGTCCCCTGCATCGGCAAGCGGACTCCCAACCACTGCGCCACCAGGGAAGCCCCCATTCTTTATTTTTAATATTATTTTCCATTATGGTTTATCACAGGATATTGAATAGAGCTCCCTGTGCTATACAGTAGGACCTTGTTATTTATCCATTTTATTTGTGATAGCTTACATCTGCTAACCCCAACCTCCCACTCCATCCCTCCCCCAACACCCTCCCCCATGGCAACCAGAGAACCATGTTCTCTATGTCTGTGAGTCTTTCTGTTTTGTAGATAAGTTCATTTGTGTCATATTTTAGATTCCACGCATAAGTGATACATAAGAGGCATTCCCTACTTTATATGTGATGCTTGGCTATAGTTGGCCAGTGACCAGTGGATATTTGTGTTGCAGTTTCTATATATTTATCTCACTCACTTTCTTACAAAAAAAAAAGGTAGGTTTAACCGAATCTTGTAACTGGTGGGCAAATGGAGGTAAACAAAGAGGTGAAAGTTTTCCAAGGTCACACTGTGATTCATTTTGCTTTTTACTGCCTTCCAAATGTAGGGAGAAAATTCGAGTGAAAAGAGATCTCCATGGCACATGTTTGTGTTTCTTTGGCAGATATAATAACATTTATTGGGGACCAAGACTTTATCTTGTTTTAGCTGTTAAGGAGCTGATGATGTTTTAGGCCACTACACTGAAATTTCACAGTTCATTTGCTTGAAAAAACATCTTTTTCAGTGTTTAGTGCAAAAATGGCTATGAAATTTAAGAGATTTCTTTGCACATGCTTTCCTTACAGCACAAGCTTGTGAATAGAATTTTGCAGTTAATTAAAGTGTAGACATGTGAAATGTTAAATTTGTGATGCTGAATCACTTTTGATAGAAGCCTTTCCAAAGTCAATTATGTGCTTATCCTTCTTTTTCTTAAACACGTGGCCTGAATGGTTCATCTGCTTTAACTGGCTTAATGTCATCTTTTAGACCCATCATGGTTGCATCCCGTGAAAACACTGCTGTTGCCCTCAACTGCTGTTGAAGTGTAATAGGCTGGTGACTCCAGTTAGCTGTTGCTGAGGTTTTGTATCTGTGTGGTTTTCTTGACTTTTTCCTTCCCGTCAGCTATTGATTCTTAGAGCTGTCTTTGGTCTCTTCTCCACCCCCCCCATTACTTCTAATTTGATTTTTGTGATCAATTTGTTATTGGTTTATGAATCCTGTGATTATGATGTTAGCTATATTTATTGCACTTCTGCTAAATGCCAGGCTCTGTGTTGGTGCATTACATAATTATCTCAAATCCTTATGATAGTCTTGAGTTCTAGCTGTTTATCTTCGTTTTCCCAGTGAGCGAACCATGGTCAGGCAGGTAAAGTAACTTACCTCAGGGCATTAAGTAGCCAATGGCCCATCTAGGATCTGTACTTAGAAAACCAAATCTGTTGTTAATGTGAATAAAATAAAATGAAGTGTGTCAGTGAGCTTTTGGAGCACTAGCTAGTCCATAAAGGGCGTGGGCTTTAAATTTTAGATTGCATGACTCTCATTTTGGCTTTTCTAAAGGTTATCTTGATTTTTATATCAAAGTAGAAAGAAGACCCTCTCTAGGAGTGCAGACTTTCTCACGCTGCTTGTGAAGTTATTAGACTGTGAACTTTTTAGAGCCTGGAGCAGTCTTATATCCAGCAGTAGCATCTGACAGAGTGTAGACGTCCAGTTATTGACCAATAAATGAGTGAGGGTCAGAAATCACCCCTGTTGTGTGTAATGCATCAGTGTTACTATGACAGGAAAGGGGATTACAAGAATGCCGTCTTTTCCCCTATATCTTGCGTTACTGGGCTTCATGTGTTTGAATCAGATTTGGCAGCATAAGCTGGGACAGGTAGCACTGTTCTCAAATCATTTTAGTTTGGTCTAAAACATCCTTTCTCATGGTTCCTGTAAGGCTGTGGTTTGGATTGAAGTCATTTACCCCACTGGCCTGGCTTTTCATGCATTTAGGCATTTGGATACAAGCCATGTGTACATGAACTTGAGCAGGTGCATTTAGAGCAGTGTTTCCTTCTGATTCCATTAAAAAGGTGCTGAGCACACACCTTGGGTGATGCAACTGTGGTTCCTCTAACTACTGGTATTCCAGATATATCTGCATCCTAGCTGGCTGTTCAGTTAGGTGACTCTTAAGTAATTTTTTCTCATATGTATGAAGGTGGAGGAATCATTTCAAGTTAATAATATTACGATTAAATAGTGTATGTAAAGCCCCTACAACTCTGCCTGGTACATAGAAGGCACACAGTTGGTGCTATTTACTTGTCTGTCCTGGTTTATTGCCTTAATGGACTACATTGTTCAAAGTGCCAAACCAAATTTGTCACATCAAAACAAAACAACTCTGAAATTGTGTATAAACACTGGGAAGGATGTAATCCGATACTTGTTGAAAATATTTCTAGTCAATAGGGTTTTTTTTTGCAAATTGTTTATATATCAGTTTTTTTCTTTTCTTGCATTTTCTATGATTGTAAGCCTTTTTGTCACTTTATCAGAAATTGTAGTTTGCTTGGGGGTTTGGATAAGGAAAGCATATGGTGGAGGATGACTGTGTGATTAGGGGGAGGTGGTGGTGTTTAAAGGGGGGTGGGGTAGAGGAGGCACAGTATTTACCCCCCTGGCTTTGCAGCTTCACCTCCCATGGTTTCCTTCAGAAACTCTCTACTTTAGTCAAGTTAATCTGCTTACTGTTCTATGAACAGTCATTTCATTCCCCTGACTTTGTGCCTTTGTCGAACAGTTTTCACTCTCCTGTAACACAATTTGTCTCTCTTGACTTAGCATCTGAAAAGGCTGATTGAATTCCCATTTCCTCTTTGGTATCTTTCCCAGTTGGGCCTGACTGGTGGTCGTCTCTGCATCTCTGTGCTTACTGCCTATATCATATCATGTATACTTCTTGGATTTGGGGATTCTTTAGGTCTTCCTTCTCACTTCCTTCTGCTTTTCCTCTCTCCTTGCCTGCTCACCTGATTCTGTCCATTCATCACCCGCTCCTGTCTATCCTCTGCGAGTACCTACTCCGCGCCCACTGTGTGCCAGTCAGTCAGGTGTACATTGAGCACACTGAGGCCTTTATGAAGCTCATTCACCATTTTCTTCAAACAGGGGAGTTGATTATCTATTGTAACTAAAGCTAGTAGAATTTAAGTTGGAAAGTTACTAACATTTTTGGGTGGTGGAAATTAATTATTTTCATTGAGTTATGATTGACTCAGTGGTGAAGGTAGAATGATACTTTGGTAGAATTTGTGTTGAGAGAACATCTATTCTGATTTTTGTGGATTGATTTTAACATAGCAATGATAATGCAGTAACTCTAAGCTTCCAAATATAAATTTTGTTGGTAATGAAAGAAGAGGAAACTTTCATTATTCCCTTCATTCCTGCTTTTGCATTATAAGTAACAACCTGATGTTAATGAAATTTAGAATGAAGGGCCCATTAGGAAGAAACAAATATGTACTGCCTTGTGACTTGATAGTTTTGGATGTGATTTTAGTGATTGAAAACTTTCTGAGGCTTTTTAAATATTAAATATATAAATACATGGAAAATAAAACTTCTAGTCAATTTGAAATGGTAGTTAGTAAATCGAGGTATTGTAACATCAGAATGATAAGAACAAAAGATAAGTTATTGGATGCTTAGAAGAGGATGCTGACCATGCCAGAGAAGTGTTGTCTTTTGATACCTGCTCCACTGTGGGAGAGAGAGAGGGAAACCTTTGTATCTTCGTCCCCTTCAAGGATGTACCTGGAGGCATTCATTGGGTGGGAAAATTACTGCCATTCCTCTGTGCACCATACCTTGGACCCACTGGAGCCTTTATTATCTGTTATGCCAGAGCTGCAACGGGCCAAAAATAGTCCTTTTTATTTTCAGGGAGAATAGAATAATTTCTTGAGAAAATTAAGCCTTTTCTGTGTTTTAAAATTATGCTTAAAAGTGCTTAAACCCTACTCCTTCTTGTTTCTTTTTATTTAAAAAGTTTTTATTAGTAGTAGTATGTTTTTTGGCCATGCTGCACAGCTTGCAGGATGTTAGTTTCCTGACCAGGGATGGAACGCGTGCCCACAGCAGTGAAAGCCCCGTGTTGTGACCATTGGACCACCAGGGAATTCCCTGGGTCTCTTTTTATACTTCAGGCAGAAGGGTCTTGGTGGTATTGGGTTGGCCGAAATGTTCATTCGGTTTTTTCCATAAGATGGCTCTGGTAGCACTTAGTTGTCTCTAACTTCATTCAAAACAATTTTGTTAGATTGTATGTGACAGGTGTCATATCAGCGTGCATTTAAAAAACGTTATCAAAATTGGTGAATTTTTGTGTAGCCATCTTAATATTGAAAATGAAAGAAAAACCAACATTTTTGGCATATTATGCTTTATTATTTCAAGAAAGGTAAAAATGCAATGGAAACACAAAAAAAGATTTGTGCAGTGTATGGAGAAGGTGCTGTGACTGATGGAACATGTCGAAAGTGGTTTGCAAAGTTTCGTGCTGGAGATTTCTCACTGGATGATGCTCCACAGTTGGGTAGACCAGTTGAAGTTGATAGTGATCAAATCGAGACATTAATTGAGAACAGTCAACGTTATACCATGCGGGAGATAGCTGACATCCTCAAAATATCCAAATCGAGCGTTAAAAATCATTTGCACCAGCTTGGTTATGTTAATCGCTTTGATGTTTGGGTCCACAGAAGTTAAGTGGGAAAAAAATCCTTCTTGACCATATTTCCGCATGTGATTCTCTACTTAAACGTAATGAAAGCGTTCTGTTTTTAAAACAAATTGTGATGGGCAATGAAAAGTGGATGCTGTACAACAATGTGGAATGGAAGAGATCATGGGGCAAGCGAAATGAACCACCACCAACCACACCAGAGGCCGGTCTTCATCCAAAGAAGGTGATGTTGTGTATATGGTGGGATTGGAAGGGAGTCCTTTATTATGAGCTACTTCTCAACGCCGAACGATTAATTCCAACAAGTACCGCTCCCAATTAGACCAACTAAAAGCAGCGTTCGACGAAAAGCTTCCGGAATTTGAACAGAAAACGTGTAATCTTCCATCAGCATAACGCAAGACCACATGTTTCTTTGATGACCAGGCAAAAACTGTTACAGTTTGGCTGGGAAGTTCTGATTCATCCGCTGTATTCACCAGACACTGCACCTTCAGATTTCCATTTATTTCTTTAAGAAGAATTCTTTACAAAATTCTGTTAATGGAAAAAATTTCAATTCCCTGGAAGACTGTAAAAGGCACCTGGAATGGTTCTTTGCTCAAAAACATAAAAAGCTTTGGAAAGGTGGAATCATGAAGTTGCCAGAAAAATGGCAGAAGGTAGTGGAACAAAAAGGTGAATGCATTGTTCAATAAAGTTCTTGGTGAAAATGAAAAATGTGTCTTTTATTTTTACTTAAACACCGAAGGCACTTTTTGGCCAACCCATGATCTAGTGCACATGTGTGGAGAAGAATTCTGTGTCATTTAAATTGTGGCTTTATACACAGAGCAGCACTGCGGCAGGAGTGCAGGCTGAGAAGTCTTTCCATCGACCTCCCTTTTTAAGTATACTACTGGTTTCCTGTAAAACGTGGCGATAATTTCTTACCTCCTCTTAGTGCCCTGGTTTCCCAGGTTGTAAAAGTGAGTGTAATCCTGGTGGGAAGCTGCTTCCTCCAAGTCTTATCCATCCCAGCAATTCTATAGGAGTGATGGTTCCAGGAGTTATCCTTTTCTCCAGATAATGATACTTTGCGTATTTAGAACTTTACTGTTAGAGTGGAAGAAAATCCCTAATCTAGGGGGATCCACTTTTTTCTCACTGTTGTGGCCTCTCCCGTTGTGGAGCACAGGCTCCGGACGCGCAGGCTCAGCGGCCATGGCTCACGGGCCCAGCCGCTCCGCGGCATGTGGGATCTTCCCGGACCGGGGCACGAACCCGCGTCCCTTGCATCGGCAGGCGGACTCTCAACCACTGCACCACCAGGGAAGCCCGAGGAACCGCTTTTACTGTGGAGTAGAGATGCTCTGGGCATCGGTACTAGCTGGTGGTAAGACGTTGGTGGCTTTGATCAGTTGTTAATTGATGCTAAAGGGGATTTGGGTTGGTTGGAAAGCTGTTATCTGTTGTGCACTTGGGACCTTGTGTTTTTGTACACCAGGGTAGTGACTGCGGGTATGGTGGGTGGCGGACCTGTTTCATGGAATCTACAGAAGGGAAGGCTGTGTTGTTCGATGTTATGACCCAAGGATTTAGAGTGTATGGAGTCTAAATACACTCCAAATTCTAATAGTGACACCACATCCATTGAGGAAATCCTTAGATTCATTATCTAAGGACAATAAGAGTCTCCGATTCTTGAATGGGCTATAGGCTTTGCATTTTTCCTTTTAGTTTAAACTTCTCAGTAAAAGTAGTAGTACTAATTCTTATAAATTATTTCAGTATACTTTAATATATTGGTTTTGTCCTCAATTTTCCATACTATTTTATACACTTACTTAAATAACTTTTATGAGTATTTCATTTAGAAGTTTGTGTTGACATGAAATTTTCTGAAGAGACTAGACAGATAAAACGTTTTGAGAGCTTTTAGGTATTTTACCTTTTTAAAAAGTTTTATTGGCCTTAAAGTAGTGCAGCTTGTTCAAGCTCATTAAGAAGCAAATAGGCTAGAAAGGAACTATTTCAGGATTCCAAACAAATGCATTTGAATACTCTGTGGAAAGTTTTGGAAGCCATGAGTCTCTTCATTATTAACATAAAAGTCTTATCTTTGAGAAGAGTCATAAAAACAATGGGGTAACAATAGAGATGGTTTTTGCAAACATATACTTGTAGATAATTTCCCCCACCCAGCACGTTTCAAAGCTATAGACCAGCACTTGCTGCTTGGAGAGGTGAGGGATGTGGTTTCTCCTTGGGAGGTATTACATTTTGCAGCTACCCAGGATGTTCAGCACTTATTTCTCACTGTCCTTGCTGTGCTATTTTGGTTAAACGGCTTTGAGGGTGTAAAATGTTTGGATAGTATCCTGGCAGTTTACTTCAGGATATAGGGCTTGATGTGTCTTTATTTTGTTCTTGGAAAAATTAAAAATGTGTTGACTCCGTTGGATCCAATATATTGTTGGTGAGCTAATAAGGCTGAATAAGAACTGCAGTGATGTAGGTGGAGAGCCATTTGTCTCTGGGCTGAAAATGTGATGTAAGTGAAGGGGTGATTCTGGAAGCCTTTTATCTCTGACTTGGATGATTTCTCTAAGGAGCCTCACTTGACTCTAAATTCGCAGATCATTTTCACTACCATCTGCTTCAGGATAATAAAAGCTGAGCATGTGGCCTCCTGGCTTCTCACCGCCTAGATCCAGTGGACGGCTGTCTGCACCTCTGGCCCCCTCCTTTCTGCATCAGACTCGTCATTGAGCTGTCACAGGTCTAGGAGTGTCACTGTGTCTAATGGGTCACTGTACCTACTCTTTTCCCTCCCTCTAAATACCTGCCTCCTGGGATTCCCAACCGAGGTTTGGCTGTCCAGCCTTGCCACACCCCTTGGTTTTCTCACCCTTCTCATACTTGAACTTGACCTCAGTTAGTCCTTCCATTTTCTCTATTCTTAAATTTCTCTTTGATAAGTCTTCTAATTTCTATTCCCATTGCCTCTACATTTCCTAGAAAAGATTATCCAACATTGAGATTCTAAACGTTCTCCCTGTCCTCAGTCTGGCTCTTTTCCAGTAATTCGCTACAAGGCAAGAGAGTCCACTATTTAAAATACAGAGCTGAACTGGCCGGTCCCAGAGTAGAAACATTTCAGTGGTTCCCTCTTGCCCTGAGACTAAAGTTCATATACACTACACATATATATAAAAATACAACATATTATGTATAAATGATTACATATTATATATATATACTTAAAATTTTTTTAAAAAATTATTTAACCATTTTTTAATCGAACTATAGTTGATTTACAATGTTGTGTTAGTTTCAGGTGTACAGCAAAGTGATTCAGTCATATATATATTTTCTTTTTCAGATTATTTTCCATTATAGTTTATTACAAGATACTGAATATAGTTCCCTGTGCTATACTGTAGGTCTTTGTTTATCTGTTTTATATATCATAGTATGCATGTGTTAATCTCAAACTCCTAATTTACCCCTCCCCCTGCTATCACCTTTGGTAACCCTAAGTTTGTTTTCTATGTCTGTGAGTCTATTTCTGTTTTGGAAATAAGTTCATTTGTATCATTTTTTTTAGATTCCACATATACGTGTTATCATATGAGATTTGTCTTTCTCTGTACTTTACTTAGTATAATCTCTAGATCCATTCCTGTTGCTGCAAATGGCATTATTTCATTCTTTTTAATGGTTGAGTAACATTCCATTGTGTATATATACCACATCTTCTTTATCCATTCATCTGTCAGTGGACACTTAGGTTGCTTCCATGTCTTGGCTGTTGTAAATAGTGCTGCTATGAACATTGGGGTGCATGTATCCTTTCAAACCATGGTTTTCTTGGGATGTATGCCCAGGAGTGGGATTGCTGGATCATATGGTAGTTGTATTTTTAGTTTCTTGAGGAACCTCCACAGTGGTTTTCCATAGTGGCTGCACAATTTACATTCCCACTACCAGTGGAGGAGGGTTCCCTTTCCTCCACACCCTCTTATATAAACACTTTTGTATATTATTATTTACTGTGCTGCAGTTTTTCTCCCCTTGCTTAGTCTCTGTCCCTCCCCTGTCTTGAATGTTCCGAGTCCTTTTTCAGGTAGCTTGTACTCTCCCTAGTAGTTCTAGGTCTTACTGACACTCTCTCCCTGGCCTTGAGGACAGAAGTGCGCGTTTATTGGTACCCTAAGGGCATTGTTAGTCCATGCAGAACTCTTCACGTTGTCCTTGGATTTATTTTCTGTATTTTCATTTCCTATTCTGACCTCCCTCATGGATGCAGGGAACAGCATTTTTTTTTGGAACAGCTTTTATGTGTTTGATTGATATCCTTAAAATTGTACGTATTTTTGTAAAGTGTGTAGTATTTCTGTGTGTATTTAATTTTCTGTTATACAAACAGTCTGAATTGTAGACTTCATTCTTTTGCTTTTTTTTTTTTTTAACTCGGGAGCCTTTGGGGAAAAAATGTACAAAGTTTTCCTGGTGAATGTTTATCAGGTGGGTTGTTTCTTACTGCTTTATTCTGTTACAAAGAGTGAGAGTTCCTCTGGGTCGTCCAGCCCCAGGGACACTGTTCATATCTGTTGTATGTGAGTCTCGACCCTGGAGGTGTGTATTGTGGCCATGGATGGTCCTTACCTTTGATTTCCGCATCCACCAGGGTGGACGTCTAGATGCCACCACAGACAGCACTGTGATTAGTATTCCCACACGGGTCCTGTGTGAGAACTTCTCTGGAATGTATATTCAGGAGTGAGATTGCTAGGTTAAAAAAATGAAAATTTACTTAATTTGTATGGGTACTGCCAGTTTAGTTTTTAAAATATTTCTCCCAGTTTATACTCGCTAGCACAGCAAATCAGCATTTATCTAATTTTTGAATTTTTACTAATCCAATGAGAAAGTGGTATGTCATTGTTTTACTTTTTACTTTGTATTTATCTGATGGCTAATACCTTTGAGAAAAACTTTGTATGTTTTTAGCTGTTTGGGTTTACCCTTCTGTGACTTGCCTGTTCGTATCTTTGTACTTTTTCTATAAGGTTTCCTGATTTTTCTTGTTTGGTCACAGAGGTTCTCTGTGTATTCCAGATGTGGCTCTATTACCAGTGTTGAGGATGTGATGGAGCATTGCTAAACCCCCTCTGGTCTTCTTTCCTTACATTATAGGCTCTTGTAAAAGTGATGTTTCTCAGAGTCCCTTGTGGGTTGTGTTTTAGATGTGGTTTAGGTTGGATGAATTCGTGCCACGTCTGGAAGACCTCGACAAGGTCCAGGATTGACCTCTGCTGTTTGCTCTTTCAAGCCAAGCAGAGGCCTGGTGTCCAGGCACCACTTCCCACAGGCCCTGGTGTGGCCCCGGCGGGCACAGCCCAGTTCTGGGCTGGCAGCAGGGGTGGCCCAGCTGGGAAACCTCCTGACCTGGGAGCCAAGTGTGCTCTTGGGACCCAGGCCTTAGATCAGAGAAGAGTGGCCACTGCTTTGATGGCCTTGTTCTCAGTCACGGCTCGGTGAGTGGTCTCTACTTTGTCTTCAGCCCTTCCAAGACTCTGTAAGACAAGGAATACCCTGCCGTGAGTCTCTTGCTATTTAAACTATTTGGAGTGGATTCAGTTCTATGTAATTGTTGAAATTTTGACATATAGAATCAATTTTTTAAAAATAAATTTATTTATCTTATTTATTTATTTTTGGCTGCGTTGGGTGTCCGTTGCTATGCGCGGGCTTTTCATTGTCGTGGGGTCTCTTGTTGTGGAGCATGGGCTCTAGGTGCATGGGCTTCCGTAGTTGTGGCACACGGGCTGGAGAGTGCAGGCTCAGTAGTTGTGGCGCACGGGCTTAGTTGCTCCGTGGCATGTGAGATCTTCCCGGACCAGGGATCGAACCCATGTCTCCTGCATTGGCAGGCGGATTCTTAACCACTGTGCCACCAGGGAAGCCCTAGAATCAATTTTTGATGTTATAAATATCTTCCCCTAGCATTTCATCCCTTTTTAAAATTTGTTGTATCCTTTGTTGAACAGAAGTACTTAATCTTGCCATAATCAGATCTATTTTTCATCTGTGGTTTGTGCTATTTTCTTCTCATTTAAGAAATTCTTTCTTAGGCTCAGGTCACCAACATTCTCTCCTCCCCAGCCTTCTGTAGTGTTATTGATTGACCATCTACATTTAAACATCTGCTCTGTCCAGAGTCCTCTTGAGCGTGTGGTGTGACACACATGGCAAAGCAAAGTCTTCAGCATCGTCTACTAAACAATTTTTACTCGTGGATGTTTAATGCCATCTTTAGATTATTCCCATACCCTGTCTGAGGGTCTGTTCTCTTCCTTGCATGGATGTTTTTCTGTCTTTGGTGGGTACCAGACAGCTGTCATAAATGTGCTTTGCAATATGTCTCATTACCTGGAGAAGTGTCCCCTTTTTCAAAGTTTGAACATTATCAGGACTTAGCCGTTGATGGGCTTATAGTTTTTTATATAAATTTAAATTAAGTGGTTGAGGGTTTTTTTTTTTTTTGGTTGAGGTTTTTAAAAAGTCCTGATGGTGCTCAGTTTATTAAATTTGTAGATTATATTGAGAACTATTATTTTAATAATGTCATCCAAGACTGGAAGACCTCTTCATTTATTCAGAACATCTTTTATGTCCTTTTAATAGAGTTTTGGACTTTTTTAAATGGAGAGTTTGTGTTTTCTTTGCTGAGTTATTTTCTGGGTGCTTCATATGTTTCATTGTTAATGGGAACGGTATTTTACTTTTGAATTGTTTCTAGTTATTGTTGGGGTAAAGAAATGTTTTCATTTCAGTTGTCTTTCAGTTGTAAGTATTATGGGATCTCCCTTATGAATATTTTTTAAACCTAAAGGTTATTTAGTCATTTCTGTGGTTTATAGCTACGATTCTAACACTAACTCTGATGTGTGGGTTTTTTCCCCACATCACCAAGCAGTTCTCTGGGACACCAGCTGGGTATCCTACAATTCAACTCAATTCTGACAACACTGCTTACCTGTAGATGTTGTCAGGTCCCTCAGACTAAGGGCTCAGTCCTACAAGGCTGCCAGTCTTCAGATGCCAGTCACAGGTCCAGGTTGTCACCTGGGCTTCTGACTGAGCAGCTTATAGGTTCCAGCAGCCCCCTCCTTAGGTTTAATTCTCTACAGCAGCTTATAGAACTCAGAGAAGCATTTCACTCTCCAGATTACCAGTTTATTATAAAAGGATATAACTCAGGAAGAGTCAGATGGAAGAGATGCACAGGGCAAGGTATGGGGAAAGGGCATGGAGCACCTGGGTGCCGCTCTCCCTGAATCTCCACCTGTTTGCTGACCCAGAAGTTCTCTGAACCCTGTCCCCTTGGGTTTCTATGGAGGCTTATTTACACAGGCTTGATTGATTAAATCATTGGACATTGGTGATTGAATCAGTCTCCGGCTCTGCTCCCCTTTCCTCCCTGGAGGTCAGAGGTGGGACTGAAGGTTCCAACACTAAAGACAGGGCTGGTTCCCCTGACAACCAGCCCCCATCCTTAGGTGCTTCCAAAAGTCACTGCATTAGCATAAACTCAGTGTACTTGAAAGGGGCTTGTTATGAATATCAAGACACCTTTTTTGCTCCAATCATTTAGGAAAGTCCAAGGGTTTTATTTATTTTGTTCTTTATTTTATTTTTTATTTTTTTAGAGCTAGAAGACATTTTCTATTTTTTATTAGCTTTAATTTTCATGAATAAAAGCAGTTTCCTGACTTGCCCCTTCTGATCCTTTGATTACTCCCCTTTCAACAGAGGCAACCATTCACAACTTGTGTAGCAGTTTTCTTTGGCATTTGCCTAATTATTTCTAAAATATCTCCATTTTCGATTTCCAACTCCCCATCACGATAGATGGGGTTTTAGTTTTCTCACATCTACCTCTCTTATTACCTCCTGTGCCCCCAATTCCGTAACAGAGATCACAGATTTTTACAAAATAAAAAGTTAATATTTAGATTCTTAGGACTATGCAAATAGTAGTCACTGCAAAGTCATATCGTATACTATGTTCAAACGTCCTTATATCATGCTTTCTATTTCCTGGAGTTAACAATTATTATTATTTTTTTCATTTTCCTGCTTTTCTAGGAGAATTTTTCAGATGCTTCAAAATTTTTGACGTAAATATATCTTTAATATTCCCTATAAACTCTAAGAGATAAATTTATTTTTTCCCCCGGAGGCCGCCTTTCCAGAGGACTCAGGCCCCCTGCTCCAATCTACATTGGTTGTTCTCTAATCTTGCTGATCACCTATCATTCCTGGACTTCCTTTCACATCCTCCATTTCCCCTGGACCCCTGTAAGTTTCTAGTTTTTGGTTTTCTCCCTGTTTGCTGAAGTATATCCTCTAGGACCTTAACTAGAGAAGGTGAATACACTGTGCAAATATTTGAGCCCTTTTATATCTAAAAATGTCTTTATTTCACTTTCATAACTACTGGAAATTTGGATGTCTAATTATAGGCTAGAAATCATTCTAAGCTCAGATAGTTCTAAAGTAAATTTTATTGATGTATAGTTTATATACAACAACATGCACCATTTTCAGTGTACAGTTTAATAAACTTGGCAAATGTATAAACCCATACATAACCTTCCACCTCAACCAGAAAACAGAATATATCTATCACCTCCAAAAGTTCCTTCAAGCTCCTTGGCTGTCAGGCTTCCCTACTTTACCCCACCGCTGGCAACCAATGATGTTGACTTTTTTCACTCATATTTTTGAAGAAATGCCAAGGGTTTTAGAAGCTCTGTGCCAGAAATTGGACAAAGACCAAATGCATATTTCTTATTATAAATCACAATATCGCAAAAGTCATATGGGATTGTAAAGGCAGTCCTTTAATCTTTGTTTACAGCAAAATAATTGAAACAATCATAGAACATAATGTACATTGTGTAGATTGTTTTGAAATTACTGTGACTCTTTTTGGGCTTACATATTATCAGTCTTTGTGAATCTGTGCTCTTTTGGGGAAGGTATAATCCTAAAATCCAGAAACGTCATTAATATTCTAATTTAGTAGGTTGTGTTTCACACTCAACATTAATATAAATGTCTAATTAAAAAAATGCTTCAAAAAACATCATTTAAACCACTGTATATTTTATCCAAACAGAAAACCCCACATTCCTTGGTTTCCACTACCGGCTTCTGCTGGTTTGCCTCCTTCGTTTTGGGCTGGCTTTTGTTACCTTCTCCTGGTCCTCTTCTTCCGCCGGACCCTTGCTAAGTACATGCTGCTTCCCCTGGGCTTCAGTCCATCTGAACATTCATCCCCGGGAATCCTTTCCCTGAATGTGGATGACTGCATGGTTCAGGTCTCTCTGTGAATTTCAGACACAGATTTCCTGTTGCCTTGAAAAAATCTTGACATGGGCTGTGGGAGGCGGTCCACGCTGAGCTTCTCTGTCCTCCAAAGCCACCCTGCTCCCTTGTTCATTGCCTGCCTAGTGAGTGGTAACAGCGTCTCCTCAGTCAGAAGTCTGAGAGGTGTAAAGGTAGCAAGTTCCTCGCATTTCCTCCTCAGATCAGATCCTCCAGTCACTAACCCCTGTTAAAATATACCTCTGAAATTTAAAAAAAAAACAAAAACAAAACTCATCCCCTTCTTTCCAGGAGAGTTCTTAATGCTCTTCTCAGAATTATTCTATGGCTCTCCATTGACCAGGACAGATTTTAAGCCTGAGATTGATGTTGAAGAAGATAGAACGTGTCTGGGACGGAGGAGCTAGATTTGCTAACACTTGTGTGATTCATTCAGCGTCAGGGAGGCGTCCCTCAAAGAGGGTCCAGCTTTGGAACCGCTGGTCTTGGGAGGGGCGATTTCACTATTTACTGGAGATGTTCAGAGGCTGGTTGAAGATCTACTGATGTGACCACAAACCTGGAGAGGCTGAACTTGACTACTGACTTTCCTTCCAACTAGAAGAGTCAGTGATGTTTGACTTCAAAAGCTCAGAGCAGCTGTGATGGTCTGTGTGTCTCGTTCCTTTTATTTGGGGCTGCTTTAAATATGTAAAAAAACTCTTCAGCCAGAGGTATTTTAAAGCTGCCATTTATTAGACTCACTTTTATTGATTTAACATAATAGACAGAAATTAATTTTTAAAGCATTTTTCCTTTTGACATTTCTATAATTTTTTCCTTTGAAGTTTGATTTGTTTCACGATCTTTGAAGAAATTACCAGAGACATCCGTAATCTAACATAGGTCCTGAAAAGGGGTTGGTTGTCACTGTCACATATGTCCCATGATATTACTTCGATGATTTTATTAGATTCATTTGATTAAATTTCTCAGCTTGTTCTTGTCGTATTTCAGTCCTTGATCAACTGAAGTTGCATAGTTTCTTTTTTCTCTTCCCCCCAAAAAAGCCTTGATGGATGCCAAAACTGAGCTTTAAATTTATATAAATTTGAGTAGACTGTTCAGTGACTCTTGTCAGAGCTCTCTACAGCGAGTCACTTTTGAATGCTCTGTCTCTGTGTGATGTTTTATTGTAGTTGATGCTGAGCATAGTTTTTACTGCTATTCTCCATACTCTCAGTGTCGGGTAACCAAGATGCATCACACATGAGACCCAGGTCACCACACAGAGCAGTCAACTTCTTCAAAATGGATGTGAAGACTCATTACAGGCACTTACTGTTAAGGACTCGGATAGACCATCAGCAAATCTGTACCCAGTCTGTAGAGTTTTATAAAGTTTAAAATATCTTGTCTCCCTTCCTTCCCTGGAGTTCAGAGCCTGAGGACAGGTGTCTTCCTGTGACAGCGTCTGGACCAGCCCTGGCTGTGGGCTTGGTGGGCTCTGAGCCTGGGGTGCAGGGAGCTTGCGACCGTGTGCGGAGCCCTTGGTGAGCTGTGGTGTTGTCTCTGGGGGTGGGACCAGCTGGGTCCTTGCACCTCCTGTGACACGTCCAGCCATTTGACCACATGCCGGCCTTCTTTCCTCGAGAAAGTTCTAGATGTTAATACTCCTGAGACCCCTTCAGTCACTGTGAAACTTGTAGCCTTGTGGATCTGATACTAGACATGTTAATTTCCACTCGATTGTACTTGGCCTGTCTCTATTTTCTTATTTATCCTGCAGAGGTCATCAGTGTATGATGATCTGTACATAATATGTGATCTCTCTCTGCTCGCTCCATCATACACTTAAGCAATTATCAGTAATGTTGTGGACTTGCTGGTCCACAACCTCATTTCCTCTTTATTATTTCAACTGCTAGATAATATAGGATTTCAGGAGAAATTTATTAGATATGTCTGAGCTATAAAGTCAGAAAAAAGTTTAACATAATGAGACTTCTGTTTAACTCTTATTTTGCATAAGATATGTGGCCTGTGGAAACAAAAACTTATGTTGATGCCTTTCAGAATATAGCAATTACGTTGTTCATCCTTCAACCATTACAGCATACACAAAAGGAAAAATACCCATTTTATGTTTCTAGGCTGTTAAAATATAAATTAAAAACATGATTATAAATTAGTGATATTATGGGACACAGGATAACATAAAAACTCACACCTAGCCTTCCCCCGTGTATAACCTGGGATGTTACTCAAATATTTGGGCCTTGATTTCTTTTTAGGCAAAATTGGAGGATTGAGGCAAATAATCACTGAGGTTTCTTCTGGCTCCAAAATGCTGAAAATTAAGTGGTGGGTTGTCACTGAGTTATTTAATCCTAGAAATGACAAAAAGTACAATAGAAACAGAAAAGTTACATGCATTATCCAGGCTAGGGGAAAAAAGTCTCCTGCTGTCTCCACGTATTAAAAGTTTCTCTTCCTGTTTAGATACTTTATTTTCTCCAGTAGATGGAGAAGGAGCCAGAGGCTTTCTCTGCTCTGTGATATCACGATTACCCTGTGTCTTTTCTGCAAGGGTGTCCTGCCTACATTGTCCTGTTTTATTGCTATTATGGACAAGGAGCGTGTTTTCCTCGTGATGAAATTCTTGGTGGACCAGGACATTCTCTGGCAAATGATAGACTCCTGAGTGCTTGGTTGTATCTTGTCTTTGCTGCCAACAACCCCCGCCTCCTGCCGCCATTTCCACCAAGGATGTTTAGTTAAGAGAGCATGTTCTAAATAGAGTGCATGTAAAGTATTCCTTCTGGAGCTTTGGTCATTATGACTAGCTCGTGAGCCCTTGCAGGGCACAGACCTCGTGGTCTCTGCCTTTTATATCTTAGCACAGAATGTTGGTCAGAAGACTTTCCCAGAGTTGCTGGCCCACCCAGAAGTGGAAGACGCCTGGAATAAAAATTAGGAAAGCAGAGCGTGCGTCCAGTTCTGGCACTGCCACTTTCTGGTCTTAGGACATCAGGCAGATTCTAGAACCTTTTCGTTCTTCAGTTGGTTTCTTTGAAATCACGGGGATAAATCCTTGCTCTGCTTTTCAAAGCTGACAGTAGATATAGATGTGCCTTTTACATGGTATAGTTCTATCCAAGTAAAAGGTTTTCTGCTTTTTATAGTGTCACTGCTCACCCACCCGAGAGAACTCCAGTGCAGAGATTGATGATTTTACTTCATTGTGCTAGAAGATTTGTTGTGGTGGTAAATAGTCCTTTAGGACTGTCCCCTGGCTGTTGTTTCCATGTTTAGCCCTGTGATATTTGCTTAGCAATGCAAGAGGAGTATTTATAGCTACAGCCAGCTCTTTGTATCCACGCGTTCTCTGCATCCACCAATTCAACCAACTGCAGGTTGAAAATATGTTTTTTTAAAAAAATTCCAGGATGTTCCAAAAAGCAAAACTTGAACTGGCTGGGCACCAGCAACTGTTTACATAGCATTTACATTGTATTTACAACTATTTACATAGCATGTACATGGTGTTCGGTATTAAGTAACATAGAGATGATTTAAAGGGAGGATGTGTGTAGGTTATATGCAAATACTAGGCCCTTTAATATGAGGCACTTGTGCAGCTGCAGATTTTGGTACCGAGGGTGTCCTGGAACCAACCCCGCTGGGATACTGTAGTATGAGTGCAAGGCGGCTCCACGTGCTGAAGTTTACTAAGTGTGTAAGGACATACGGGAGGAGGGAGAGACGATTAGTTCAGAAATAATCAGAGCATTTGTGGTTAGTAAGTTCCTTGACTGTCATTGGATGAATGTTATTTCATTTAGCAAGTCGGTTTTTGGCAAATTGATTTAGAGCTGCTTTGTATATAGTAAGAGCTCAGTAAATATCGTTGATTAAATAACAAATGAAAATACAAAGTAAAATGAAGTTTAAATAGCTGAGAACTTAGAAAAGTTATGCTTATTCATATTCTAGGGCCAGCATTTTCATTTGTTGGTGTGGTCAACACATCCTGTCTAGAAACAGGTGCTGTGACCCCCCCCCCCAGAGTGAGGGGACCAGGAGTTGGGGGCACCCCAACTGTGTGTCACATAGGGTAGGAGGTGGGGTGGGGATGGGGGTGCTGGAGGGACCCTGGAGCCTGTGTTTCCTGGTCACAGGAGCTGGTTTGTACAGTGAAGAAGGAAGGGTGGGTCCAGAAGCTTTAGGTCAGCCTGTTCTCCCCAGTTTAGGTACAAGGCCTCCGATGTCTGTTGGGGCCAGTGTGTCCCAATTAAATCCCCAGCCATCAGTGCGAGAAGCAAAACAGAAGGTCGTGTCTCTGTCCGTTTCCCCCGCTCTGGTCAAATTACATCTGTTGGTCAGAAGGGGAGTTCAGTTCAGTCCAGCTGGTGTGCAGGTCATAGAAAAAAAACAACAAAAAACCTTGTCATACTCCTACTGCAGTGATTTGACTCTTTAATAAGCGAAGTCGTGTCTGCTATTTTTGCAGAATCAGGAGCATACCTTGTTAAGCTGTGTAATCTTGAGTATTTCACATAATATTTTTGACATACTGTTCCATGTCATTAAACCTTTTTAATAACATGATTGAAGATATTAATTGTTAAAGTTTGGTCATATATAAAGCAGAGGTGTGATGAAGCCCCATGGGACCACCACCCACCTCCCATAATTATCAGCATTATTTACCCTGTAATAGCTTCATCACCTCCAACCCTCACCACCCTTTTTTAATGGACTAATTTGGACAAATTCCTGGCATCATGTTATGTGAATCTCAAATACTTAAGTCTGCATCTCAAACATGTACTTTTTAATATGCCACAATGGCATCATTATATTGAAGGCACATAGAATTCATTGTTTAGGGTTAGTGTTAGGGTAGCCCTAACCCAACAGACAGCACTAGTCTGTTAATTAGGCATTCACAGACTGTCTGAAACCCTGGGCGAGAATAAGTCCAGGCTGACATGGTGTGACCCATGCTTGGGCCTCTTTTCTCTCTTCCTGGAGAGACAGCATGGGAGCTTGTTGGGCAGTGCTGTGGACTTTACAGTTCCCGCCCCCCACCCCAGGTTTACCTGTCTCCTTGTGTTAACTCTGAATGACTTGTGGATTTGGGGATGACAGCTTGATGTCTTCTTTGCAGATTTTTCAGTTGACCTGTTTTTTTTTTTGTGGTACGCGGGCCTCTCACTGCCGCGGCCTCTCCCGCTGCGGAGCACAGGCTCCGGACGTGCAGGCCCAGCGTCCATGGCTCACGGGCCCAGCCGCTCCGCGGCATGTGGGATCCTCCCGGACAGGGGCATGAACCCGCGTCCTCTGCATCGGCAGGCGGACTCCCAACCACTGCGCCACCAGGGAAGCCCCAGTTGACCTTTTTATAATGGGTTTCCCATCTATTCATTAAGTGAACCATTAGGGATTGCAATTTTCTACTTTTGTCATTTCTTTGCATTTTTGGCTGGAATTTTCCTGTACTGAAAACTTTAATTACGAGGTATGATTATTAACCCAAAATCCAGTTCGTACTGGAAAGGCAGATTAAATGCTCTATTTATTTCCCATTAATTCTCTGTTACCAGTGGCTATTGGTGCACTAGCATTCTCCAGTGACGTCTATTGATTTTACTTTTCTTATTCCTTTTCATATATTCAATGTGTTTAAATTAATTGAGTCATTATTCTTTCTATACTAACATGACTTCTGACAGCTGTATAGTAAGCTGTCATCTACATAAAGCTATCCTTTTTTATCTATGTCCTTACAGTTGGACATTTTAGTTTTTCTTTCTTTTTTTTTTTTTTTACTAGTAACGATCCATTTATTATTGTACCAGGAACTGTGCTGAGCACTTTACATGTGTTGTCTCATCTGATCTTCACAATAATCCTGCGATGCATCACTCTGGATAGTGACCTATGACATGTTTTCCACAGTGCAATGTTTTGGTCAAGGGGTGAATTTTTAAAGATTACTGACACGCATGGCCAAATTGCCCCCCAAAGCTTCCGCAGTCAATTCTGATACCCACTTCTGGGTTTCAGGTTTCCCTGAGTCCAGGTTGAGGGACCCTGGAGGAAAAATCTCTCAGTGCCTGGTTGGAGGTTCTTTGATTTCTCATCTTCTTCCCGAGGGGGATGCCGCTTCTCCCATCCTCTGCCGGCAGACGCAGTCACAGCGGCCTGCCTGGTTTTAAGGGGAGGAGCGTTTGCAGCTGGGGTGAGACCATAGGAGAGAAAACAGAAGAGTTGAGAGGAGGCCATAGAATGAGCCTGAACACTCTGAGCAGAGCAGCCAGGAAAGGAGCCTGGAGAGACCGTGGCTGGTGAGGTGGAGAGAACAGAGGGAGCATCAGGGGGTGAGAGGAAAGTGTTATAAGGAGTCAGAGTGAGTCAACAGTGAGAATTTCCGGAGGGATTAAGCGCAGAGTGGGCTGAGCCAGGAGGGAGGGGCCAGAGGTGGCAGGTGTAGGTAATTCTGGCTAGTAGGTTGCTTCTAATTGAAGTAGAGTCAATTTACAATGTTGTGTTAGTTTCAGGTGTATAACAAAGTAAGTATTTTTCAGGTTGTATTGCATTACAAGTTATAACAAGATATTGGGTATAATTCCTTATGCTATACAGTAAATCCTTGTTGTTTATTTTATATATAGTAGTTTGTGTCTCTTAATCCCATACTCATAATTTGTCTCTTCCCCCTCCTTGGTAACCATGAGTTTTCCTATGTCTGTGAGTTTGTTATTGTCTTGTAAATAAGTTCATCTGTATCATATTTTATTTTTCTTTGAATTTTATTTTATTTATTTTTGTATACAGCAGGTTCTTATTAGTTATCCATTTTATACATATTAGGGTATATATGTCAATCCCAATCTCCCAATTCATCCCAGCACCAGCCTTGTCACTTAATTCCCTTGGTTTCCATACGTTTGTTCTCTACATCTGTGTCTCAATTTCTGCCCTGAAAACCTGTTCATCTGTACCATTTTTCTAGGTTCCACATATATGCGTTAATATATATTTGTTTTTCTCTTTATGACTTACTTCACTCTCTCTGTATGACAGTCTCTAGATCCATCCACGTCTCTACAAATGACCCAATTTCGTTCCTTTTTATGGCTGAGCAATATTCCATTGTATATATGTACCATACTTTATCCATTCATCTGTCAGTGGGCATTTATGTTGCTTCCATGTCCTGGCTATTGTAACTAGTGTGGCAATGAACATTTGGGTGTATGTGTCTTTTTGCATTATGGTTTTCTCTGGGTATATGCCCTGTAGTGGGATTGCTGGGTCATATGGTAATTCTATTTTTTTAAGGAACCTCCATACTGTTCTCCATAGCGGCTGTATCAATTTACATTCCCGCCAACAGTGCAAGAGGGTTCCCTTTTCTTTCTTTTTTTTTTTTTTGTGGTACGCGGGTCTTTCACTGCTGTGGCCTCTCCCGTTGTGGAGCACAGGCTCCGGATGCGCAGGCCCAGCAACCATGGCTCACAGGCCTAGCCGCCCCGCGGCATGTGGGATCTTCCCGGCCCGGGGCACGAACCCGTGTCCCATGCATCAGCAGGCGGACTCTCAACCACTGCGCCACCAGGGAAGCCCGAGGGTTCCCTTTTCTCCACACCCTCTCCAGCATTTATTGTTTGTAGATTTTCTAATGATGTCTATTCTAACTGGTATGAGGTGATACCTCATTGTGGTTTTGATTTGCATTTCTCTAATGATTAGTGATGTTGAGCAGCTTTTCATGTGCTTCTTGGCCATCTGTATGTCTTCTTTGGAGAAATGTCTATTTAGGACTTCTGCCCATTTTTGGATTGGGTTGTTTGGTTTTTTAATGTTGAGCTGCATGAGCTGTTTATATATTTTGGAGATTAATCCTTTGTCCATTGATTCATTTGCAAATATGTTCTCCCATTCTGAGGGTTGTCTTTTCGTCTTGTTTGCACTTTCCTTTGCTGTGCAAAAGCTTTTAAGTTTCATTAGGTCTCATCTGTTTATTCTGGGTTTTATTTCCATTACTCTAGGAGGTTGGTCAAAAAAGATCTTGCTGTGATTTATGTCAAAGAGTGTTCTTCCTATGTTTTCCTCTAAGGGTTTTATAGTGTCCGGTCTTACATTTAGGTATCTAGTTCATTTTGAGTTTATTTTTGTGTATGGTGTTAGGGAGTGTTCTAATTTCATTCTTTTACATGTAGCTGTCCAGTTTTCCCAGCACCACTTATTGAAGAGGCTGTCTTTTCTCCACTGTATATCCTTGCCTCTTTTGTCATAGATTAGTAGACCATAGGTTCGTGGGTTTATCTCTGGGCTTTCTATCCTGTTCCATTGATCTATATTTCTGTTTTTGTGCCAGTACCATATTGTCTTGATTACTGTAGATTTGTAGTATGCTCTGAAGTCAGGGAGTCTGATTCCTCCAGCTCCGTTTTTTTCCCTCAAGACTGCTTTGGCTATTCGGGGTCTTTTGTGTCTCCATACAAATTTTAAGGTTTTTTGTTCTAGTTCTGTAAAAAAAAAAAATGCCATTGGTAATATGATAGGGATTGCATTGAGTCTGTAGATTGCTTTGGGTAGTATAGCCATTTTCTCAATATTGATTCTTCCAATCCAAGAACATGGTGTATCTCTCCATTTGTTGGTGTCACCTTTAATTTATTTCATCAGTGTCTTATAGTTTTCTGCATACATGTCTTTTGTCTCCCTAGGTAGGTTTATTCCTAGGTATATTACTCTTTTTGTTGCAGTGGTAAGTGGAAGTGTTTCCTTAATTTCTCTTTCAGATTTTTCATCATTAATGTATAGGAATGCAAGAGATTTCTGTGCATTAATTTTGTATCCTGCAACTTTATCAAATTCATTGATTAGCTATAGTAATTTTCCGGTACCATCTTTAGGATTCTCTATGTATAGTATCATATCATCTGCAAACAGTGACAGTTTTACTTCTTCTTTTCCAATTTGTATTCCTTTTATCTCTTTTTCTTCTCTGATTGCCATGGCTAGGACTTCCAAAACTATGTTGAATAATAGTGGCAAGAGTGGACATCCTTATCTTGTTCCTGATCTTAGAGGAAATGGTTTCAGTTTTTCACCATTGAGGATGATGTTGACTGTGGGTTTGTCATATATGGCCTTTATTATGTTGAGGTAGGTCCCCTCTATGCCCACTTCCTGGAGAGTTTTTATCATAAATGGGTGTTGAATTTTGTCAAAAGCTTTTTCTGCATCTATTGAGACGATCATATGGTTTTTCTTCTTCAATTTGTTAATATGGTGTATCACATTGATTGATTTGCATATACTGAAGAATCCTTGCATCCTTGCGATAAAACCCACTTGATCATGGTGTATGATCCTTATAATGTGTTGTATTCTGTTTGCTCGTATTCTGTTGAGGATTTTTGCATCTATATTCATCAGTGATATTGGCCTGTAATTTTCTTTTTTTGTAGTATGTTTGTCTGGTTTTGGTATCAGGCTGATGGTGGCCTCATAGAATGAGTTTAGGAGTGTTCCTTCCTGTGCAATTTTTTTGGAAGAGTTTGAGAAGGATGGGTATCAGCTCTTCTCACAGTGTTTGATAGAATTCACCTGTGAAGCCTTCTGGTCCTGGACTTTTGTTTGTTGGAAGATTTTTAATCACAGTTTCAATTTCATTACCTGTGATTGGTCTGTTCATATTTTCGATTTCTTCCTGGTTTAGTCTTGCAAGGTTGTACCTTTCTAAGAGTTTTTCCATTTCTTCCAGGTTGTCAGTTTTATTGGAATAGAGTTGCTTGTAGTAGTCTCTTAGGATGATTTGTATTTCTGTGGTGTCTGTTGTAACTTCTCATGTTTCATTTCTAATTTTATTGATTTGAGTCCTCTTCCTCTGTTTCTTGATGACTTTGGTTAATGGTTTATCAATTTTGTTTATCTTCTCAAAGAACCAGCTTTTAGTTTTATTGATCTTTGCTATTGTTTTCTTTGTTTTTATTCCATTTATTTCTGCTGTGATCTTTATGATTTCTTTCCTTCTGATAACTGTGGGTTTTGTTTGGGTCTTCTTTCTCTAGTTCCTTTAGGTGTAAGGTTAGATTATTAATTTGAGATTTTTCTTGTTTCTTGAGGCAGGCTTGTATAGCTATAAACTTGCATCTTAGAACTGCTTTTGGTGCATCCCATATGTTTAGGATTGTCGTGATTTCATTGTCATTTGTCTCTAGGTATTTTTTGATTTCCTCTGTGAGCTCTTGGTTATTTAGTAACGTATTGTTTAGCCTCCATGTGTTTGTGTTTTTTATGTTTATTTCCTTGTAATTGATTTCTAATCTCATAGCGTTGTGGTCAGAAAAGATGCTTGATATGTATTCAGTTTTCTTAAGTTTACTGAGGCTTGATTTGTGACCCAAGGTGTGATCTATCCTGGAGAATGTTCTGTGTGCACTTGAGAAGAAAGTGTAATGTGCTGTTTTTGGATGGAATGTCGTATAAATATCAATCAAATCTATCTGGTCTATTTTGTCGTTTAAAGCTTGTGTTTCCTTATTAATTTTCTGTTTGGATGATCTGTCCATTGGTGTAAGTGGGGTGTTAAAGTCCCCTATATTATTCTGTTACTGTCAATTTCCTCTTTATAGCTGTTAGCACTTGCCTCTGAATTGAGGTGCTCCTATATTGGGTGCATATATATTTATAATTGTTATATCTTTTTCTTGGATTGATCCCTTGATCAATTTTGTGGTATCCTTCCTTGTCTCTTGTAACATTCTTTTTTTAAAGTCTATTTTATCTGATATTAGTATTGTTACTCCAGCTTTTACTGATTTCCATTTGCATGGAATATGTTTTTCCATCCCCTCACTTTCAGTCTGTATGTGTCCCTAGGTCTGAAGTGAGTCTCATGTAGCCAGCATATATATGGGTCTTTTTTTTGTATCCATTCATCCAATCTATGTATTTTGGTTGGAGCACTTAATCCATTCACGTTTAAGGTAATTATCGATATGTATGTTCCTATTACCATTTTTTAAATTGTTTTGGGCTTGTTTGTGTTAGGTCCTTTTCTTCTCTTGTGTTTCTCACTTAGAGAAGTTCATTTAGCATTTGTTTTAGAGCTGGTATGGTGGAACTGTATTCTCTTAGGTATTGCTTGTCTGTAAAGGTTTTGATTTCTCCCTGGAATCTGAATGAGATCCTTGCTGGGTAGAGTAATCTTGGTTGTAGGTTCCTCCCATTTATCCCTTTAAATATGTCATGCCACTCCCTTCTGGCTTGTAGAGTTTCTGCTGAGAAATCAGAGGTTAACCTTATGGGAGTTCCCTTGTATGTTATTTGTCATTTTTCCCTTGCTTCTTTCAATAATTTATTTTGTCTTTAATTTTTGCCAATTTGATTAGTATGTGTCTTGGTGTGTTTCTCCTTGTGTTTATCCTGTATGGGACTCTGTGCACTTCCTGGACTTGGGTGGCTATTTCCTTACCCATGTTAGGGAACTTTTCGACTATAATCTCTTCAAATATTTTCTTGGGTCCTTTCTCTCTCTTCTCCTTCTGGGACCCCCATCATGCAAATGTTGTTGCGTTTAATGTTGTCCCAGAAGTCTCTTAGACTGTCTTCATTTCTTTTCATTCTTTTTCTTTATTCTGTTCTGCAGCAGTAAATTCCACCATTCTGTCTTCCAGGTCACTTATCCATTTTTGTGCCTCAGTTATTCTGCTACTGATTCCTTCTAGTGTAGTTTTCAGTTATTGTATTGTTCATCTCTGTTTGTTTGTTCTTTAATTCTTCTAGGTCTTTGTTAAGCATTTCTTGCATCTTCTCGATCTTTGCCTCCATTGTTTTTCCGAGGTCGTGGATAATCTTCACTATCATTATGAATTTTTTTCTGGAAGGTTGCCTGTCTCCACTTCATTTAGTTGTTTTTCTGGGGTTTTATCTTGTTCCTTCATCTGGTACATAGCCCTCTGCCTTTTCATCTTGTCTCCCTTTCTGTGAATGTGGTTTTTGTTCCACAGGCTGCAGGATTGTAGTTCTTCTTGATTCTGCTGTCTGTCCTCTGGTGGTTGAGGCTCTCTACGAGGCTTGGGCAGGTTTTCTGATGGGAGTGACTGGTGGTGGCTAAAGCTGTGTGTTGCTCTGGTGAGCAGAGCTCAGTAAAATTTTAATCCTCTTGACTGCTGATGAGTGGGTCTGGGTTCCCTCCCTGTTGGTTGTTTGGCCTGAGGTGACCCAACACTGGAGCCTACCTGGGCTCTTTCGTGGGGCTAATGGCAGACTCTGGGAGTGCTCCCACCAAGGAGTACTTCTCAGAACTTCTGTTCCAGTGTCCTTGTCCCCATGGTGAGCCACAGCCACCCCCCACCTCTGCAGGAGACCCTCCAACACTAGCAGGTAGGTCTGGTTCAGTCTCCTATGGGGTCACTGCTCCTTCCTATGAGTCCCAATGCGTACACTACTTTGTCTGTGCCCTCCAACAGTAGAGTCTCTGTTTCTCCCAGTTCTGTTGAAGTCCTGCAATCAAATCCCGCTAGCCTTCAAAGTCTGATTCTCTAGGAATTCCTCCTCCCGTTGTCGGACCCCCAGGTTGGGAAGACTGATGTGGGGCTTAGAACCTGCACTCCAGTGGGTGGACTTCTGTAGTTAAGTTTTCTCCAGTTTGTGAGTCAACCACCCAGCAGTTATGAGGTTTGATTTCACTGTGGTTGTGCCCCTCCTACCGTCTTATTGTGGCTTCTCCTTTGTCTTTGGATGTGGGGTATCTTTTTTGGTGAATTCCAGCGTCTTCCTGTTGATGATTGTTCAGCAGTTAGTTGTGATTCCAGTGCTCTCACAAGACGGAGTGAGAGCACGTCCTTCTACTCCGTCATCTTGAACCAAATCCCCTATATCGTATTTTAGATTCTACATATAAGTGATATCATATGGTGTTTGTCTTTTTCTTTCTGACTTACTTCGCTTACTATGATAATCTGTGTCCATCCATGTAGCTGCAAATGGCATTATTTCATTCTTTATGGCAAAATAATATTCCATTGTATACATGTCGCAATGGAACATTACTTGGAATATTCCAAGTAATTCCAATAATACTTGGAATGGAATACCACATCATCTTTATCTATTCATCTGTTGATGGACATTTAGGTTGCTTTCATATCTTCACTATCATAAATAGTGGTGCTATGAACTTTGGGGTGCATATATTTTTGAAACATTTTTTTGGAGATTTGCCCAGCAGTGGAATTGGTAAGTCATATGGCAGTTCTATTTTTAATTTTTTGAGAAACGTCCATAGTGCTTTTTGTTGTTACTGCACCAATTTACATTCCCACCCACAAAGTATGAAGGTTTCCTTTTCTCCACATCCTCTTCAACATTTGTTATTTGTATACTTTGTGATGATATACCTGGCAGTTTTTATGTGAAAGGAAACCAAGAAATGGGACAGTAGCTGGCGGTGGGGAATGATGTGGGCTCATGGAGATTTTTTTTTACAGTTTAAGCATGTATTTGTGATTCTGGAATCGTCCAGTCTAGAAGGGCATCTTCATGATTCAGAGAGAGAAGGAACAATTAGAGTGAAGTTCCATGTATGCAACAAGGAATTAGATCCAGGACACAGAGGGAAGAACTTGCTTTTGTCTGGATCAGGGTGTCCACCGTGAAGCGTAGGCAGAGGAGGGTGCAGGTGTGGGTGTTCTGCGTATACACTTTGTCCCAGATCCTTGCATTTTCTCAGTAAATTATTTGAGAGGGTCATCATCTCCTCATTGGAAAGAGTGGGATGAGGGGGGCGACTGGAAGCTGAGTTGAGAATGCAGAGCAGGGTTGGGCCTGATTGACGTTTATAGTCAAGATAGTAAAGTGAGAACAGGCAGCGTGTGTGTCTTTCTTCTGTGGTGTTGAGGTGCTCAGGTGCAGGCGGAGGGAAGGGTGGGCCAGGCTGGAGTGTGTGTGAGTTTCCAGGCTGATGTGACAGAGGGAGAGGGAAGTGGGGGCCTGGTTGTGGTGTGGTGGTGGAGCCTGGGATCGACCGGCATGGGTGGCAGTAACCATGTAACCGTGACTAATTCAAGGCCCATGTGGAGGATGAAGGTTTAATGGAGATTCTAGAGGCAGAGCCAAAAGAGTCGTGTTGGGGATTAGATGTCCACACACTGGTTCACTGGTGACCTGCTCTGGGCCAGGCCTCCCTTGAGGTACTGGGTGAAAGTGGTGAACAGACACCAGCATCTGCTGAAATGGAGCTGATACTCCATGTCCTGCTTGGCCCACGGGCTCGCAGGAGCTCAGGGCCCAGCTCTGGAGGCTGAAGGGAATAATGGGACAGGGTGGTAGGTGCTGTTTTAGGGAGGGTGGGGGAAGTGACAGTTGAGAAGAGATGTGAGTGAGTGAGAAAGTGTTGGTCATGCAAGTCCCGGGGCAGAGTGCTCTGGTGCGGGAGCGCCGGGTGGTGCCCAGGGAGCTGCAAGAGGCAGCGGGAGGTGGGACTTGTGTCACAGCCTCAGCCCGAGGGGGACAGGGAGCCCTGAGGGCTGAGTGAACTTGGACGCGGGCCTGGCGCAGGCGGCCCAGCCGGGGGATGGACGGGCCGGGTCCTGCGGGGTGAAGGCAGGACTCACGGTCACGGGTGAGTTACCTCCATGAGCGTCGGTGACGATGATGATGGGGCCGAGGGGAGACCAGGGTGTTGAGTGAGGAGGTGGAGGGCTTAGTGAGGGATGGAAGGGCCAGAAGGAGTGGACGCTGCAGGAATAGGGCCGGCAGGAGTGTCAAGGGCGCTGAGTGTTTGGAGGAGTCACATCGTTTGAAAGTTTTTGTGGAATCAAGAAGTCACCCCCACTCCCTGTCCCTAAGCGTGTGGGATTGGACGTGACATATTCATCCCAGAGGCCTGTGAGAGGAAGGCCTGGGGCATCCGGGCTGTTGTGAAGGCAGGGAGGTGAGGGCAGGGCTCCCAGCCCAGGGCGAGTTTGCCACCAGGGGGACACTCAGGGCTGTTAGAGCTGGAAGTGCTGCCCAGGGGGAGGTGCTTTGGTGAAGGATGTTCGCCCTCAGGGCACGAAGCTCTGAGGCTGTGCTTCCACGCTGCTCCCCTACCACTGCTCATAAGGTTTTGGCTTGATGAACACATACACGTTCATTCACTCTGGGACACACACACGCGAGATCCTGTCTCCCTGTTTTACGTCGTATACAAGATTGAGTTGTAGGAAAGAACTATTTAGCTTTCTGGCCATTTGCAGAGCTACTGTAAGATGGTCTGCATAAGATGGGTTTACTGTAATGACAATCACTTGAGAACTGAGGGATGTGGTTTCCTAGGTGTGTGGGTCCAGTTAGGTGCAGGTAAACTTAAGTTATGTAGGAAAAGGAGTTCAGTTTCCCCTCAGGAAATGTCCTGGGAGACCTGCAAATGCTCTCTAGTGACCCACAGGAACGGAGAAAACAGAGAGCCTCTTTTGCCCTGCTTTGTCATTCTACGTATGAGAGGTAGATTTTGAATTTAGTTTTATTTTACAAACAAACATAGGAAGAGGCACTAAAATTGCATGGAAACCATCCGGCAGAACTGAACATGTATACGTTTGAAATTTAGATGTGACTGATGTGTAGAGTGAGGGCTGGCCCTGCACAACCCCAAGCTGAGAATGCTTTTTACATTTTTAAAAGTTGTTCAGGGCTTCCCTGGTGGCGCGGTGGTTGAGAGTCTGCCTGCTGATGCAGGGGACACGGGTTCGTGCCCCGGTCCAGGAAGATCCCACATGCCGCGAAGCGGCTGGGCCCGTGAGCCATGGCCGCTGAGCCTGCCTGTCCGGAGCCTGTGCTCCGCAACGGGAGAGGCCACAACAATGAGAGGCCCACGTACAGCAAAAAAAAAAAAAAAAAAAAAGTTGTTCAAAACCAAGCCAAACCAAGGAAGAATGTGTAGCAGAGAGCTTAGTTGGCCCTTAAAGCCTAAAATATTTTCTATTTGGTCCTTTGCAGTGAAAGTTTGCTGACCCCTGGTCTAGACCAATATTTCGTTTTCAGTTCTGACCATGATGTGAATGAGTCTTTGTCACAGAATCATAGCACTGTATTCATTCAGAATTCCTGAAAGTGTTCATTGGTTCTTCTGTGCTAGTGGACAGGTCTGCAGGATGTATGCTGGCTGTCAGAGAGTTCGTGTTATAGTGAGGGGGGTAGACATTAAACAAATAATTAACTAAAGTAATTAATGACAAAGAGGAGCTCTGAAGGGAGCCGGGAGAGTGCAGAAGGGGGTCACTGGGAGCTGTTCTGGATACGGGACTTTACTCTAAATTTGAAGACTGAACCTGCTGATGGAGGGAGGGCCGGAGCAGCGGGAACTGAGTGACCCTGGAGACTTCCTGTTCCCTCCACAGTAGGTGATTAGTGCAGAAGCCAGCAAAACCGCTCTCTGGATAGTGAGTTGAGAGTCAGACAGATGAGGGGCTGGCCTGCGGCTCTCGGCTCTGGGTGACCAGTGAGAGCAGACGCCGGGTTACCCCCTCATCGCTCTGCTCTCCCCGCGGCCGGGACTCAGAGCCACGGGACCAGGTGGGCCTGGGCCGCAGCCAACGCTCTCATCTCCATGTGCCTCTCTTCTCTTGTCTCTCTTTGGGAAGTAATAGAAATCCTCAAGTGTAGACCTACCCTAGAGTGATGTTTCTGAGGCTCATATGAGAAGATGTTGAGTTTCTGTCACTCTCCTCTTCAGGGAGGCATTTTCTGTGGGCCAGCCCTGTCCCCTTCCAGTGGCTGGTGCCTGCCTCCCTGCCCACCCCGTTCCTGCCCCCCGACAGCCACCCCTCAGACTGTGAGGCAGCCACTGACATTTCTTAGCCCAAATGGTGACTACTGGCTGCCTCCTCAGAGAGCCACCGGCCAGTTGACAAAGAGTGGAAGGAGGATTTCCAGTGAAACCCAAAAGGCTGGGTCTTCTTCAGATGGAAGAGGATGTAGGTCCCATCACGTGTCCCATTCTCTTTGGAGGCGGGGAGGTATTGTGGGGATGGGAGAGCGACCCAGATCTGTCCTTTCCCGTGTGGTACCCAGGCCCACCTGCAGAGTATTCCCTGTGCACAGCAAAGCCTTGGCAACAGTGCTACCCCAGCTGTGTTTGTCGGCCCCTCCTCCGGGATTCTGAGCCAGGGGACCCGCCAGTGCACCTGCTTAACGACCGTGTCTCCCCTGCAGGGCGAACTCTGCTGGAGAAGCTGTTCAACCAGCAGGAGAACGGGCCTCCAGAAGAAGCAGAGAAGTTCTGCTCGCGGATCATAGCCATGGGTCTCCTTCTTCCTTTCGGTGACTGCTTCAGGGAGCCGTGTGGTCAGGATGCCCAGGCCAGCTCAGCTCCGTTTGATGTAAGTAGGAGAATTCACAGAACTCAATGGCTGTGAAGCAGATTGCAGTGGAAGCAGCAGCTCTGGTGTGTGTCTACCTATCACCCTGTAATTTAAAGACCCGCATGGGATGCAGGCCTTCCTGCCCCTGCCACTCAACAGCTTAGCACATCTGTTTCCTTTCTGACTAGGGTATTCTTAAGTATACTTGCCAAACCTCCTTTTCTTAACAGATGGCCACTCTTGGCAGTTTTCTAGCCTGCTTTAACCAGTGATGGTTTTTAAGTGGCTCTGAGTCGGTATTTCTGACTTAGCTGGTCATGTACATACCTTCAGAAGCAGCTCTGAGGGCAGGGGCTTTGTTCCCAGAAGGCAGCAGGTTTATGCGGGCTTTGGAGCACTATTCCTGTGAGTTCATGGCTCATCCAGGTACTAACTGTTGACACGAAGCAGCACTGTCTGCTTCCTCCCCAGCTCCCACTCACCAAGAGGGTTAATACTTCAGAACAGTCATTCTCAAGCTGTTTGATAACTCATAACAAATAACAGCACAGCTGGGTTGTTGCTTCCAGACCAGAGTATTGCTCATCTTTCTCATGTATGTGGTACGTGTGCGACCCTGGGGGTTGTAATGAGCAGACTTTTTCATGAGGAAAGTGGAGTCTGCTTGGCTCCCTGTGTGGAGCTCGGAGTGTATGAGGCAGGGTACAGGTCTCATCCTTGTAGGTTGGTTACATCTGTGCCCTGCTTCTGACCGCACTCCTTCTCCTCTCTGTGTGCGCGACTGAAAGAGGGGTTTGAAGATGATGGAAATGAGCCCTGGCTGAGATCAAGAAGTGGTAGTAAATAACAAAACGTCCATATGCGCCTGTTTTTCTTCTTCCTGTTCTTTACCCATCACAACTGTGGTCTCCTTTCAGTATTAGGAAAATAAACCACATAAAATATTATGAGATCTTCCTGATACTTCTCATGTGGAAGAAGATTCCCTGGGATGTACTGTGACTTGTGAAGCTTCCTTTTTAAGATCAACTGATCTATCTATCTGTCTATCTATCTGTCATCTATCCATCCATCTATCAGTCGTCTATCTGTCTGTCCATCTATCCATTCATGACATTGCAGCTAACCACTGCTCGGTAGATCTTTTTCTTCTATGAGAAAAATTGGATAATTAAATTTTCCCTCCCTTTTCCTTTTTGAAAGGTGTGTTATTACAGGTACAGAACCTGGGGACAGTTGTGAGCTAAGAGCTTTATTGAGCTGCGTTCTAGGAGATATATCAGTTTGCAACTAGGAATTAGAAGAATTATGGGACAGACAGAGGCAAACACTAGCTGTGCCTCACACTTGCTTTTGGATTAAAACTATTCCCAAGTTGACTGCATTTTCTTCCCTTAAAGCTCAGAAATAAAGTCTTATCAGTCAATAAATGTGGAATTGGAGTAAACTGAAAAGAATAGAATAACCCTTTTCCTCCTTTTTAAAAAAATTACTGAACTAGCTGTTTCTTACCTCCTACTTCCTCCATTCTTGTGTTAGAGAGACTAGTAACCCCTCCCGGCCTTGTCATTTTGGGGGGCAGCCGGCTATGGCATAGAGAGTGACAAGCAAAATGAATGCAGTCCCTTAATATGGTATGAAATAATTCTCTCGGAGTGGGGAATTTCTTTTGCAAGTTTGTGCGGTTGCATTTTCTCACTTTATTCATTGGCTCTGTGCTACCTTTCTACTTTCATGCCAAACCTAACACAAAACAAATAGGAGACATTCTTCCAGATACTTAAATGGCAGTTCAACAGCAGAAATGTGCATTTATTGTATGCATAATTGAGGATTTTCTGCAAAGCTCAGAAGAGCTAACAGTACAGGGAGTTATGCAAACTGAGGCATTAGTGAGGGAAGGGGGAGGAATGCACTTTGTGTAGGGAGAGCAGTTTCTGATAATTAGCCTCTCTGCTGGTTGCCAGAAAGTTGCTGCTAGGATTTTTCACCAACAGTTCTCTTGAGGACAGTTGCCCTTTGAGACACAACAGGAATAAGCTCATGACAGGTCCTCTTCCCACCCCTAATTTTGCTCCCTTCCCTGAGAGCATCACCCTTTATCTCCGTCCACACGGAATTAGAGCCCCAGAGTTTGATGTGGAGATCTTTTTCATGCAGTTTATGGATTGGCCTACTTCAGTCAACCCTCTTGATTCAGTTCCATGTTATTTTATACATTTTTAGGGCCTAACATTTTGCTTTAGAGATGCTATAGAAAATGTGAAAGAATTTCACATTTTCTCTCACATTTTAACTTGGTTGAAACTTCAAGAATACTGAAAAGCAAATAGTTTTGAGTGATAATGTTCATTCATTCATTCACAAATGTTTACTGACTGCACCCTCTATGCCAGGCAGTGTTCTAGGCTCCAGAGATGTATTAGTGAGCAAGAGAACTAAGATTCCTGTTCTCCGTATTTACATCCTGTTCACAGTGGAGCTAGACGGAGAAAACACAAACATGTAGTGGAGGTAATGGACTTACATCAGATTCTGATAAGTGCTGTGAAGGAAGTGAACCTGTGGAATATGGTCAGTGAAGGGGGGGTGGGGAGAGTTTAGAAGGAAGCCCCGCATGTAATGTCAGGAGCCCTGAGGGGAGGTCAGAGGGAAGGTCCCCCCAGGAGCCCAGAGGCAAGTGCAAGTGCCCCCGGGGTAGCGCAGACACGGCCTGAGGACAGAAAGGACTACAGAGCCAGGACGTTCAGGGTCTTGAAAGCCATGGAAGGATAATGCGTTTTTTTAAGTGGGAGCTTTTAGAGGGTTGTGCAGGGGAAGAGCGTGTTTGTTTCGTGCTGCGCATGGCTTATGGGACCTGGCCTTGGGTGCTGTTCCAGGGGCTGAAGCAGGAGCTGGAACAGCAGGGGGGCTGCCGCAGGAGCCGAGCGAGAGCCAGTGGAGGAGACAGAGGGGGCGGTGGGTGTGGGAGGGGTCCTGCCCTGCTGGTGGAGCTAATGGGACCTCCGGGGCTTAGACGAGGGGGGCGATGGAAAAGGGAATCAAAGATGCTGGTGCTGGTCAAAGGTGCTGGTCTTAAGTGTCTGGTGGGTGTTTGCGCCGTTTACTGAGGCCGAGAAGACAGGCCAGTTTTAGGAGGAAAGTATTGTAAGGACAGAACCGGTGTTCCTTATGTACTTTTCTTGAATAAAATTCTGTTTATTTAGAAAACTAATAACCTAGCATATCACCTGATGAACAATAGGTTTTGCTTTCTGCTGAGTGGAACGTCATTGACTTAAGGCCGTGACACTTAACCTTTCTTCAGCCACTGAAAAGGGCTGACAGCCCTTTTCATAGTCACATTTTCTCAAATCAGAAAGAAAGATTGAGCTCCTTTAATAGCCAGTAGCATTGCCATTATCCTCACCTTTGCTTTTTGCTTTGTTTGTTTCTTTGTGTTTTATATCTCAAATAAAACTCTAATCTAGAGCAATTCTGAAGATAGCAAGGGAAAATACAGGAATAATCCTCCTGCCTGCAGCTTGGTAACATGTGTTGTTGAGTTGTGGATTGTGTTCTCTGTGGTCTGAGGAAAGACTTTCTTCTTTTGGAACCTGTTTTACTCATCTGTCAGGTGTGAGGGAAACTCTCTCTTGAAATATTTAGCATGGTTTCTAAATCCTTAGAAATAGCAAAGCATTCACTATTGTGACACACCACATACTTGAAGTTTTGGGCCACTGCCCTGCTACCTGTGGGCAAGGCATCTCAGCCTGCTGCCCACCACGGACCCTGGCTCATTGCCCCTTAGGTGTGGACGGAGGTCATTTTGCCAGAGTACGTTCAGGATATGGCCCCTTAAGACTCCTTCTCCTTAGAATGCCTTTATTCAAATTGAGACCCTTTTTCTGGGTCATATTCATCAGCAGCTGTTTTCAGCAAACCACAATTATCTTACGTAATTGTTGATTATCCATTAGCAAGCTCTTCTAGGATTTCTCCAGTCATAACTATGTCAGGTATCACATAATCTCTTTACATGACAAAAAATAAAGCAAGTATACATGGCCCAAGGATTTTGGCAGGATTATATGGTTTTATCTACCTAATCCTTTAAAACAGATCTTAAACGTCTTTCTAGTAGAATATTTTTGGATGGGCTGTTTTGGGTTTGGCAGATCTGCTGATTTTGGTAAATATGTAGTGATCCCCATGTTTTCCGCATGGGTGGAAGCCTTTGGTGTGTGTATACGGACATAGGTTTGGAGGAGTATATTCTTGAGGCTAGAATTACAGAGAAGGGAGACGTGAAAATCCAGGCCAGAAAGGAATAAGAGAAACGTGATCTTGAACCTGTTGAAAAATGTCATAAATCAACACCAAGATCAGCCACTTCCAGAAACCGAATGAAATGCAATCTCCTCACTGTCATCTGTAGCCAAAATGGAGACTTCAGTGACAAACAGAAATGATCATTTGTATTTAAGTTCTTTTTTTTTTTCAGAGCAAGAAGAATACTTAGATGCTGTTTAGTCAAACCCACACGAATATTTTCCTGAGAAGCAATAAAAGCTATGACAATGTCTTTTAACTCTGAGAGAGCATGTGTGTATATAAAGCTGTATTTTTACTTTTGAAACATTACATACAGTATTAACTCTCAGAAGTTGCTTCATTTGAAATGTGGTATTAAAATTATACTTAATTTTTAGCCCAGCTTTTAAAATTATTTTAGCTGAAATATTTATTTTCCCTGCAGACTTCTCTCTAATGTCAGCATAGAAGTCAGTAGTAAAATGGAAGATTTTATTTTCTGAATTCATTTAGTAGCCATGTTTTATATCTGTTCCGTTACCTAGGTGATCACTGCATAATCCATTATAAGCAGGGTGACAAGAGTAGATTGAATCTGTAATGCTTTCTCAGTTTTACTCACACAGTTTTTTTTTTTTTTTCTTTTTTTAATTTGAAGGACTTAGAAATGTCTAAAGCACCACCTTCCCATGGTGACGAGAGCAGAAGGGCTGGGAGACCAGCAGTGGCCCTGCCCCTCGCCTGCTGCTCACTTTCAGTCCCTCCCCGTGTGGTGCCCCCACCCTTGTTTAGCTGGTGTTGATTTCTGGTGTTTTAGCCTTGCTGATGCAGTTATCCACATTACTGTCACTTTCTGGGTGTCCCTATTCCTCCCGGCGTGGTTCCCGTTGCTGTCCTAGTTCCCTGTGGTCATTGGCTTTGAACATGAAACAGTAAGCTTTCTGATGTGTCGTCGTTCCGCCAACACCGGGTTCTGTCTCCGGCCACCCCGCCTGTTGTTAGCTCCTCTGCTGACCCCTCCAGCTGGTCCACGCCGGGACTGTGCCAGCTTCCAGCAGGTGCACTTTCATCCTTAGGGCATATTTTTATGGTTACTGTCTTATCTGTAAGTTTATTCTAAAAGTTGAAGAAGATATGCATACTCTAAATATTGCCCAGACGAGGCAGTTCTGTGTTCTGATTTCATTTCCTTCTCAACATCCCAATATCACAGTACCTAGGACACTCAAACCAGGATGTTCCTGGGGTCAAGTTCAAACGGATTCTGTTATTTCAGTAAACAGTCACTTGCTCAGAAGTATCCCATATTTAGTTTAGTTTTCATTTGTTTTATCCCTTTCTTATACAGGGAGCCTCCATCCAGTGCAACAAAATTTTTTATTGTCTTTTTTCTTCTTCTCTGTTCTTTCTTTTTCTTTTCTTTTCCTTTTGTTTTTCTTTCCTTCCTTTTCTTTTCTTTCCTATTGGGAGAAGACACATGTAACTTTCTTTGCTTTTTTCTTCTCTGTTCTCAGTATCTTGGAGTTTTTACTTCATTCTTACTGTTTAATGACATTCTTTTGTTACCGAGCCCAAGCTCCTTCTGCACTGCGAACGACAGATCAGTACTTTGGGAGATGAGCTGCTGGATCAAGGAATAACGACTTTAATCTCAAAGCTAGCCCAACGAGAAATTGGCAGATCAGCGCCTCAGAAAGCCATCTTCCCTCCTTCCGATTGGGGCTCCTTTTATACAGAATGGGGAGGGGCCCACTGTGGGGCAGCCAATGGCTGAGCGGGCCCGCTGTTACCCGGAGTAGGAAGGTGCGATGCCAGCCAGCGCCCGGGGTTGAAGAAGTACTGGCTGTCCCAGCAACGTCGTCCTCCAGCTCTTGGTGGAACTAGGCACACAAGCGGGGAGACCGCAGTGGCCACGTGGAGGGGGCTGTTGCCCGTTACTGGGATCGCTGTCTGAGGCGCTGGCACCTAGGTCTCAGCCCGGCACTGGCTTCACCAGTCAGTTCGTGACCGCTGAGGTGGCCCGGGAGCTAGTGTCCCCGGAGTGGAACTCCCTCCTGCCTGCTTGCACAGTGGGTGGGCGCAGGCGCGGGGCCAGGCTGATAGGCTAGGCCATGCCCGAGCATGCAGAAGTGCGGTGGAGTGGCCCCTGCGCCAACCACCCGGCCAGCGCCAGGGAAGGAGGAGGGAAGGGCCCATCACGCTTGGGGTTCGGGCTGGGGAGGTCGCTATGACACTTTGAATTCTCCTTAAGACGCAGTAGTCTTAAGCAGTATGTGGTCTGAATGTGTGTGTGTCCCACATTCACATCCAGGGATACTTAATGTGATGGTGTTAGGGTGGGGCCTTTGGGAGGTGCTGAGGTCATTAGGTGTAGCCCCAATGATGGGTTAGCATCTTATGAATGAGACCCCGTCACCCCTTGCACCGTGTGAGGACTCAGGGAGAAGGAACCAGATGTGACGCAGGAAGATGCCGTGGCCCGAATATGCTGGCACCTTGATCTTGGACTTCTAGTCTCTAGAGCTGTGTAAAAGAAAGGTCTGTTGTTCTAAGGCACCCAAAGTGTGGTTTTGTTAAAGCAGCCCCGAATGATCTACGATAACTGCGGATTTCCTCTTCTAATTTATTTATTTGTTTATTGAGGTATAGTTGATGTATAGAATTATATAAATTTCAGGTGTAACAACATAGTGATTCACATTTTTTTTTTTTTTTTTTGCCATATGCGGGCCTCACTGCTGTGGCCTCTCCCGTTGCAGAGCACAGGCTCTGGACGCGCAGGCTCAGCGGCCATGGCTTACGGGCCCAGCCGCTCCGCGGCATGTGGGATCCTCCCGGACCGGGGCACGAACCTGTGTCCCCTGCATCAGCAGGCGGACTCTCAACCACTGCGCCACCCGGGAAGCCCAGATTCACAATTTTTTAAGGTTATATTCCATCTATAGTTATTATAAAATATAGGCAATATTCCCTGTGTGGTACCATGTATCTTTATTTTAGATATACCATGTATATCTAAATATATAAATATAAAGATATACCATGTATCTTATTTATATATAAGGATATACCATGTATCTTATATATATATATAAATTTTTATATATTTTTATAAATTTATATATATTTTATTTATATATAAAGATATACCATGTATCTTATTTATTTTATACATAGATCCTCTTTCAATTTAGATCAGGGTCTTGATATGCAGTTATGATTTACATTTCTTTTCTTTCACCTCCTCCCCTTTCTCTTGCCCCGCCCACCCCTAACTACAAGGGCCACACACATTAAAAGAAAGCCTCTATTCTCAACTGACTTACATCGACTTAAATAAGACGTGAAAACAAATTATTGGAGTTTAGTGGTTGAAATGGGCTCTAGTCAGGCTGTCCTGGATTTGAGCCCTGGATTTTCCACTTTACTGTGCAAACTAAGGAAAATGGCTTAATTTCTCAGTTTGTCACTTCTGTAAAATGAGGAGTGATATAGTAGTTTCTGCGTAAGAAGAAAGCATGAACACAAGTAAAACTTTTTGTATAGTATGGGGTGTACAGTGAGTGTTGGATGTGTGCAGTGTTATTGTATTTGGGGTCCCAGTGGAGACATGCACAGTAGGGGGAGCAAAAAGGGAGGGTTGACTGAGTCCCCTTGTAGTTCGGGAGGTAGTACTTGGGAAGGGCCTGAGGGTCCACGAGGAGTTGACTGCGGGGACCGGCTACAAAAGGAATGTTTGTGCTCGCCATGGAGATGCAAGTGACCATGGAATACAAGTGGTTCTGGATTGTAAACTGGGAGACTGAAGGATGGAAAGGAGGCCAGACGTGTAAACAAGGACATTTATGTCATCCTGGTGATGCTTTTAAATAATTTTGTGTAGTTAAACCATAAACAGATTGGCATTTATAGAAGAAAAATTATTTTGGTGGCAGAATGGAGAATGGATTGAAGAAATTTAAAATTAGGGTCTGGGTGGTGGGTAAAAGTGACTAAACTGAAACAGGGGCAGTGGGGAAGGAAAGAGACAGATGTGGGGAATATTCAGGATTTACCATTGTCAGGACTTGATGTTTGATTGGATGCCTTCCTTGGTTTCTGATTCACACCTGTGGGTGGAGGGTGATTCTCAGAATGTGAAAGCGAGAACAAGTTTCAGGCAAGACGGTCATTTTCGTTTGGACATCTAGAATTCACGACTCCTTGGGACATTGTGGTGACAATTCTGGAGGACGGAGGAACTGGGGTTACTAGCATAGGCCATGAGTTATGTGCTAAAAAGGTAAGTGAATAAACCTCGTAAGTCAAGATACAGTGGAGAGAAGTACATTGGGGTAAAATTCTTACGGACAGTGAAGAGCAGGTGTAGAGAGACTAGAGGGAATGGATTCGCGGGAGGCTTGGCTGGAGGAGATCCTTTAAGACCTGAGGGGCGGAGCTGGTCTCCTGATTCTGAAGTCCAGCCTGTGGAGTGATTAGACCTGAGGGGCTCAGGGGTTGGCTGAGGCTTGATGCCTCCCAGGATGGTGGAGGACGTTCTGAGAAGCAGCTGTGGGGTTGTGGGACAGGGAGAGGAAGGCGGGGCCATGAGAGGAAGGCGGGGCCTTGAGAGGTAGGTGGATCTGTGGGAGAAGGCGGGGCATCAAGAGGTAGGTGGGGCCTTGAGAGTTGGGAGGGGCCAAGGAGGCAGGCCAGGGTCCCCGCTGAGGGGGTCGATGATGACACTGCTAGGTGAATGGGGCTTCAGAGGTGGAGAGGAGTTTGCACAGGGTGGGCCTGGAACATTCTCTAGATGATTCTGGAGGCCTAGGTTGTGCGGCCACCTTGTATGAGAGGAATCAGGAAAGTCACCTTTCAGCTCAGCTGTCACTTGCTGGGCTTTCACATCCACCTTGTCAGTTACCGTCTTGGGTCTTCAGTCCCAGCTCTTCGCTCCAGCCTGTGGTTCTCAGTTCAGGGCCACGGTCCTTCCAGCGTGGGATTGGCAATGTCTGAGGATATTTGGTCGCTACAATGGGGGAGGGGTGCAGCTGGCATCTAATGGTGGAGGTCAGGGATGCTGCCCAGCACTTTACAGGACCCCTCCCCCAACAGAGAGTGTCCAGTACAATGCCAGCAGTTGAGAAACCATGTGATGACATTTGACCGTATCATATTCCTACGTAAAGCCTTTTTAGTTCTTTTTCTGTCCGAATGAAGCCCAGATTCCTTGGACCTCCATGACCTGCCTGCTTCTCCAGCTCGTGACCCACCTCCCTTTCTTTCTCCAAACCCTGTCCTTCACCTCCCGAAGTGCTTCTCAGTTTCCCCGATTGTCCATGGAGCTGGATGAGAGCTCCTGCTTCTGCTCCTGAACTGTTACTTCCTAGTTTAGTTCACTCTCTGTCAGAGAATGCTCTTCAGAGTTAGATGTCACTCCTCAGACACCTTCCTTGACCACCAAAGTCTGTATTTTCTGTCTCAAAGGACCTTACATGTGTCATAATAGGCTACACACTCTGCATGCCCCAATGCACATTAAATCTTCCGTGGAGGTGTCTTCGTGATGGTGCAGTACTGCATCCCTGTGCTTACTGTGGAAACACAGATGTACAGTGAACGCAGGGATCTGACGTCCCCAGAGGGGTCAGAGCAGACTCTAGTCCCAGACTGTGGATTCTGGTCCATCTCCTCCACTTACTGAAGAGGTTGGGACAGGTACCCAAGGTTATAGGCTAAAAATTTTCGTGTATAATAATAGTACCTACCTCTGGGGACAATCTTGAAGATTAAATGAGATTAACTGATAAAGCATTTACCGTAGCACCTGGCATGTATTAAGTGCCCAGTAAATACTAGTGTTCACTATTTTTATTTTATTTCAAGTTTCTATCACAAACTCAGCAGAGCTGTTCAGTAAATATACTTTGATTTCACGAGGCTGGAGGGAAAGCCACGGTGACTGAGGAAGGGAAGACCTGCAAGATCTATTTTTTTTTTTTTTTGCGGTACGCGGGCCTCTCACTGCTGTGGCCTCTCCCGCTGCGGAGCACAGGCTCCGGACGCGCAGGCTCAGCGGCCATGGCTCACGGGCCCAGCCGCTCCGCAGCATGTGGGATCCTCCTGGATTGGGGCTCAAACCCGCGTCCCTTGCATCGGCAGGCGGACTACTCAACCACTGCGCTACCAGGGCCTGCAAGATCTATTAAGTAGATTGTTTTGAATGATCAGGAGTTACTTATATTTCATAATCACGTGAACTTGGACAGAAAGAAGGTGGAGGATGGATGGAGTGTGGATTTGCTCAGGAATTGCTTGGCTTGGGAACCGACTCTCTACTGGATCTCTGCTTCCAGGATTTTTGTCATTCTTCTTTCTTAATCTACTTGCTACTCTTGATTTTACTGGTGTAATTCCCACCTTCTTCCCACAACCCTCCCTCCCCACATCTTTCTGGAGAGAGTAGGAAAAGCTGTGGGTCAGATACCTGCCAGTTTGTGAAGGTGAAGCCATCACGCCCACTTAGTGGTGTGTTCATGGCCACTTCATAGTGACCAAATGCTTCCCTGGGAAAGTGTCACATGCAAATATTGGCACATCACTTACTTACTTGTAGTGTCAACCTAAATAAAGGATGTAAGCTGAGGCAAGCTCAAATGACCAGAAATTGAGTTTATTGGGGAAATAGCAGAGGACTTGCAATTCAGGAAGTCAGTTGAGGGTTCAGGGCAGCTCTGTTTATGGGCAAGGAGTGAAAAGATGGGGCATCCAGCCAGAGTCCAGGCAGTGAGTTCATTGGCTTGAAGATGGGGAGGGACTCTTGGCTGGTGTTCACTGGTCAGGAGACAGGTTTCCGTCTTCTGTAAACCAGGCACTTAGGGGAAATCAGTCTCTTGGTTCCTCAGTTTGTTTCCTGGGGGTGCATGCGTGAGAGTCTCCATCCCCTCCTCCAGTTCCATTTCAGGCTGAAATCCTCTCGTGGTCACTTCCGCTTGCTCTGTTGTGTGTGTGTCCAGCATACTTTGTAGACAGTGTGGCCTGAATGAATGAAAGTACCGCTGTCTACAAGGATGTCTGCTTTACTCAGAATTCCTGAGACAGCGGGACCCAAGGGCTAGAGGTTGGTTTATACCCAACATTGTTCTTTTCTCTCAGAGACTCTACCACGTGGAATACACTTAATTTTCTTGGCTGGATAATTCTTGTAGGATAAAATTATTGAAGGGAACAGTCAATAAATATAAACAGGAAGAAATCTGCTTACTATTCTTAGTTTTCTTCAAGGGGGATTTCTTCATCCAATTTTAGTTTTAGTTAGAAAAAGATGATTTCCTAAATAATATAAGTGGATTGTGTCAAGAAGTTCTGCGTTAGTTTCTTTCTTTGCTGGCTGAACACTTGCATGGTTTTTAAATAGTTGTATTAGTAACCTTTCTTTAGCACAGGCTTGATTGTATTGTGGGTCAGATTACATCCCCTAGGATTGTAGTCATATGGTTCAGTGTGAAGGAGAAGGATTTTTTTCTCTGGACTCAATCATTTTATGATTGTATGTAGTAATCAGTATCCAACCTTTTATGCATATGAATTGAAGTAAATATATTTTGAGATTATTTTATTTTTTTGACTTGGTATGTGGTTTAGTAAATTTCTAACATGTGCTGCTTTCTGTGTATTTTATTTTAGAAGGCAAAAGAGCTGATTCCCCTACCACCTCCTCCCCCCATTATGCTCAATTCCAGAGTATTGTTGCGAAAGTAGGCATGGTTTGGTTGTTATTACCTCACCACAATGTTCTGAGCTTAGAGGAAATGCTGTCAGGACTTTTATGGATTTCAGGATAGTCCCCAGCCATGAAGGTCATTGACGTTCAGAAAAATCAAGTTTCAAAAACTGATTTGTGGGACTTCCCTGGTGGCGCAGTGGTTAAGAATCCGCCTGCCAATGCAGGGGACACAGGTTCGAGCCCTGGTCCGGGAAGATCCCACATGCCGCAGAGCAACTAAGCCTGTACGCTGTCTAGAGCGCTCTAGAGCCTGCAAGCCATAACTGCTGAACCGTGCACCACAACTACTGAAGCCTGTGTGCTCTAGAAGCCCGTGCTCTGCGACAAGAGCAGCCACAGCAATGAAAAGCCCACGCACCGCACTGAAGAGTAGCCCCTGCTCACTGCAACTAGAGAAAGCCCGCGTGCAGCAATTAAGATGTAACGCAGGGCTTCCCTGGTGGCGCAGTGGTTGAGAGTCCGCCTGCCGATGCAGGGGACGCGGGTTCGTGCCCCGGTCTGGGAGGATCCCACGTGCGCGCGGAGAAGCTGGGCCCGTGAGCCGCTGAGCCTGCGCGTCTGGAGCCTGTGCTCCGCGATGGGAGAGGCCACAGCGGTGAGAAGCCCACGTACTGCAAAAAAACAACTGAAGATGAAAAATTAATAAAATTTTAAAAATATTTAAAAGTGTCTTAAAAATAATATTAAAAAAACCCCTCATTTGTGGCAGTTACACTTTTTAAGTTAATGACGTACTTTTTTCTCTGTGGTTTGTTTCTGCTCATTTAAGGGGCATGCTATTCTGGATGCCTGTTTTGCTTTCTCAAGTGGCGTTTTTTATCCCTCCTCTGGCAAACTGGGTGATGCAGAATTCATTTTGAGTTTATTAGATGGACTTTTATTAAAATGGGTGACTCAGCCCAACTTTTCTTTCGTGATTTTCTTGTCTTTCTCCTGGATGTGCACTGAATAGTAATGAGTTGTGTGGGTGTGACTCGCATTTTGGTGGACTCCTTCTCCCATCCCAAGATCCAGGAGGAGTGCAGAACTTGAAGGGCCCTTGGACCCAGAAGACACCAGCCAACCAGGAGCTTAGAGGGCTTTTCCTCCAGAGTTTTACTAGCCTTTGGAAATCTTAAAGATGATTTATTTCCTTTGTATTACTTTATTGTCTAGATGAGGGGTTGGCACAGTTTGTTAAAGTTGGCCAGAGGGAAGATATCTTAGGCTTTAGTAACTGTTTCACAGCGTCTGTCACAGTACCCAGCTCTGCTGTCATCCTGTGAGAGCCGCCGTGGAAAACGTGCAGTGAATAAGCGTGACTGTTATTTCCTAACAAGATTTCATTTTCAAATATGGGGAGCAGCTGCAGTTTGCTGGCCCCTGGTCTATACTTAGGTAAAATGTAAAATGTAAATGTATTGTGTCAGTGTGACTTTTCCCTCCGTCTCTAACCATGTGTGGTCACCAGCCAGTCACATAATAGTGACTTTTTTTTCATGAAAAATGCAGCTCCTCTCCCTGTGCTGTGTCGCTCACTGTCCCAAGGCCTGCCAGGTGGGCAGATGCAATGGCACAGTGTTTCGTGGGGACAGAAGACTTGAGTTCCGAGGGGTCATTGTGGCTGGACCACAGTGTCCAGTGTGAGGGGCGGGCATGGGGGGGGTCATCTGCAGAGAAGATTCTGGGTGGTACCCAGAGCCCTTGATGGAGGCTTCTGGAAGACAGGTTTAGGAATTGGAACTCAATCCTGGGAGCGGTGGGGAACCACTGGAGGGTTTTACGCAAAGGAGTGTTTTTTTTGTTTATTTATTTATTTTTTTACCATGCGGAACACTAAACTTTATTCACTTTATATATTTCACTGTTATAAAGTATTTACTTCTTGCTTTGACAAAAGAATGAAAAATACAGGAGCACTGAACAACTCCTCTTTAGGAGAAAAGGGTTATATATACAGCTGTGGGGAGTTATGGTTCCTCCTTGACATATGACGAAAAACAGTAATAAAATAGTGCTTCATTGATCAACAAAGGGCTAAGAGCTGCAAGCATTTATTCACACTCTACATCAGACCCAAGAAACCCATATCGTAACCTCTGGCACCTGTCACGAGGACCTGCTCAATCTTTAATTAGACTGACTGCTCCCTACCTGCAAGGCCAGACCACACAGAGTGCGGAGAACTTACACCCTCTTTCACTAAATTCAAATTCTGAGCAACCTGCTGTCATTAGGAAGTCAGAGACAGGCTCAGTTGCTCTTGGCTTTGCCTGGACTGACAGTTCCATGGAAGGCTTCTGGGCCACGTGTTAACTACACCCAGGCACACACAGGAGCCAGCTTCCTGAGCCACAACTTGCCCTTAGCCAGGGAACTGCTTCCAAAGGGTCAGGAGGGTCCCCAGGCCTCACCCCCACTGCCCACCACCATCCACCCTGATAGCAGTTAGCAGCTGTTAGCAGAGCCAGGCATGGCCCTTCCCGTGAGAGGGAGGGCAGGCACAAAATATGGATGCTGAAATCACAAAGCACAGACCTAAACTCAGCAGAGGAGTGTTTTAGAGACACCTTTCTGGGTGCTTGTGGAGTCTGGACCGAGGGGTGTTCTGTGGGCCTGACTTGGAGGCTGGAAGATTCTGAGGAAGATGAAGTGGGAATCCAGGGGAACGGAGGTGCTGCCTTTAGCTATGGACATGGTGCTGGGGATGAAGAAGGGGCAGTTCTGATGATACTGGTAGATTAGTGGTTCTCCCAATGAGAGCAAGCACTGAATCACCTGGAGGACTTGTGAGCGCAATTGCTGGGCCCACCCCAGAGATTCTGAGTCAGGAGGTCTGAGCTGGGTTTCCAGGTGATGCTGCTGCAGGTGGTCCGGGACCACACTCTGAGAAGCTCTGCCTTGGAAGGTCCAGATGACGAGCCTCAGGGATTTGGCTGATGGTATAAAGGTGAGGGAGAGGGCAGGAATAAGGAGGGTATGTGCCCAGATTTCCGGCTTGGGCGACAGGGGAGAGGGTGGTGCTCTTTACTGTGTGAAGTACAGGAGGAGCAGGTCGGGAGAACAGTTAGTTCAGTTTAGGTCTTACTGAATTTACGGATAAGCTCCTGAAAGATATGCAAAAGTAAGTGGTTATGTGTGTCTAGGGGTCAGGAGGCAGAGCCTAGGGGGAGAGAGATGGAGGAATCTTCATCTCGTAGATGATTCCCAAAGCTGTTATGCATTGAAAAGTGCCTGCAGGGTGAGAATCAAGCAGGGCCTTATGCACAGATGAACATTTATGCAACGGGCCGGGGGAAAACTGCACGGGGCAGGTAAAGAGCAGTCAGAGGTGGGGCAGAAAAAAAGATTAAAAAAACAGATTGAGTATTAAGTGATATAAAATGTTGCTAAGAGGTCAAGGAAGGGCAAGACTGAAATGTAGTCATTGAATTTGCCAAAGTTATCATCAATAACCTTTCAGATGTAGAGAGCAGTCTGGGTGGTGTCCAGGGGCCGCTGGCCTGGTCTCTGCAGGCTGAGGCTGGACGGAGGGTCTGGATGAGCTGGGGAGATGGGAGGGGTCAGCGCAGGTGTGTGATGAGAGCCAGCGGCTTTGTGTCAGGTGGGTTAGGAGTGGGGAAGGGGAAGTACCTTTTTAAAACAAAGTTTGGGAGTGTTTAGAGCCTGTGCAGATGCTGATGGGAGGGATCCGATAGAGAAGGAGAACTGATAGTCCTGGAAAGCAGAGGGAGGGCATGCGTAGCTTAGGTGGCGGCTGGCCTGGGACACGGACAGGAACACCTGTGTGTGAAAACAGCCGTGGGAAGGGGGATGCAGTGCAGGTGGGCTTTCTAGGTGGCTCATGGGAAGGTGAGGGAGTGCTGGCGGCTTCCGCATTCCCTCTGCATTAGGAGGCGTCCACATCTGCACTGGGTGAGTAGGGGTGTGTGAGGCCAGATGTTTGAAAATGGTGTGGAAATGGTTCATTTGGATGCCCCAGAAGTGGGACTGAGGGCCCGCGGGAGGGATGGGAGTGCCCATGGAGGCCGGTGGAGGTTCAGGGTGGTGGGTTAATGTCGGCTCTGCCCCAGCACTGGGTGTGGCAAAGGCCAAGCAGGGCATGGATCTCAGGCTGGTTGTGTGCCGGGTGATGCATCTGAAGGTGAGTGAGGATGGGAATTGGTAGTGGAAAGAGCTGACAGATGAGGTCACTCAAGCTCAGAATGGGAGAGTGACTTACCTGTGACTGAAATACTCTGGGAAGAGCCAGAAATCTCAGTCTCTTGACGCTCAGGTCAGTCATTTTTCCCCACACCACCCTGCCTCTGTGAGAGAAGGAAAAACTTCTTCCACTAGAAACAGGTTCTGACTTTCCCCATGTTCTTGGTGGTTAATGGTCCCAGCGCATTCATTAACTGTGGTTGGGTAATGAGTATTTCTTTTCTTTTTTTTAACATCTTTATTGGAGTATAATTGCTTTACAGTGGTGTGTTAGTTTCTGCTTTATAACAAAGTGAATCAGTTATACATATACATATGTACCCATATCTCTTCCCTCTTGCGTCTCCCTCCATCCCTCCCACCCTCCCTAACCCACCCCTCTAGGTGGTCACAAAGCACCGAGCTGGTCTCCCTATGCTATGAGGCTGCTTCCCACTAGCTATCTATTTTACGTTTGGTAGTGTATATATGTCCAATGAGTATTTCTTTAACAAAGCAATTGTGTGACTTCTGGGTCAGGTGAACATGCTGTCAGGAATCTTGGACATTTTTAGAACTGTTTGAAAAAGACGTTGGAGTTCCATGTAAGTAAATACTGGGGATTCAAAGATGGAAGACGGTCTAGGAAGAATGGAGCTAGTATTAGTAGCCTGAAAAATCTGTATGGAAGATGAGTTCCCGAAGATGTACTTTAAATACTGCCCTGAAAGGAGAACTTTAAAAACGAGAATTTTCCCACGACGTTCCATACGACAACACTGATGTCTCCAGTTCAGTTGAAGCATCCTCCTGGGAGGAGGTCAGTTTTGTTCAGAGACTGAAGGGATGGGCCATGGGTGCAGCTCACAAACGTGTTGGCATGCCCTGATGCCTGTGAGTCTACAGAGACAACATGTGAGCCTGCAGGTTACGAGTAAGGCGCCTGGGTGTCGTCCCTGTGGTTTTCTAAGGCCAATTTTCTCGAGGTACCAGGTGGGCCATATTGAAGGTCTTAACTGATCCCGTCAGGGGCATGAGAATGGGGTATCCCTGAAAACAAAGCGTCTGATGCAAAGTCAAAATATAACTGAGGTTAGGGATTGGCATTAGTGGAATCTGAATCTGAAAGTGCCTTTTGTAGTAAATATTGGTTGTATGTTTTCTATATATTTACTGAACGTGGACGGGGAAGAGGACGTCTAGACACGTGGAGGTGGAGAAGGAGGACAGGTGCGTCCTGAGGAGGGTCACGGGATGCAGTGGAGAAGGCCTTTCCAGTTTTCTATTACAAATGCAACCAATGTTTACTGCAGTATGAGGTGATTTTCAGATTCAAAATAGATGGCAGCATAAATCAGGGCAAGATCTGAGGAGAAATCCTGCATTATGCACCTTAGAATGCTGATCTTGACTAATACTCTGCAACAAAGGCTCTGAGATTCGTGCAGCAAGAGGATGAGGGTCTTTGGGGGGCCCCTGTTGGAGCATCCATCACTCCTGTTCCAGGGTGTCAGTTACAAAACCGAAAGACAGTGGTCTACATATGCTGACTTTCAAAGTACTTGAGAGAAGTACAGTATATACTGAGTATATGGTATCTTCACAAAGCAGGAAATTCAGACTCACTGTGGACATAGGCAATGAAAACCAAAATGTGGGCAATGCTTTCCTTAGTGTGAGGGAGAAAATGTGAGAGGGAGTGCTTAGGTCCATGGCAAATATAGGTTAAGTGAACCCAAGTGGGTCTGTTTGGTTCCCTCAGTCCAGGTGTTAGGAATGAGGAGAGTCAGAAAACTGGGACTTATATCTTGTTCTTGATGCCATGAGACACATACCGTAGATGATCTGTGGCTTTGAGGATTCTGGTAACAGAACTAAATTGTTTCCATACTTCAGCATTTCTCTGTTTTGCAAAAAAAATAAATAGGTCTGCAGGCATTATGGGGGAAACTGAAAGTGGTCTTGGGGAGCACACATTTGTCATAAGGGGAGCTATTTTTCCCTTTCAAAAAAAGTCTTTATTTTCACAGTGCCTGGCCCAAAGTAGGTCTCAGCAAATGGTGTTTTTACAGCATCATTAACAACAAAACCGATGAATAGCAGCCAACATTTAGTCCAAGGGCCAAGCCCTGTGGTTAGTGTTTAACATAGATCACTTAAATTGATTAATTTTAATTTAAACATTTATGTATTTAACCCTACTTCCATTTTCTGGTGTGAAAACTGAGACTTAGAGAGTGTTACTTGCTAAGTTGCACAGTTCTGTAAGCGGCAGAGGTGGAATCCACACCCAGGAAAACTGACCCCACGTCTCCTGCCTTTTCTTCACCTCCTGTAGCTGATCTGTTGCCAAAGCTGTTGATTCAGAGATGCTGCTGCCCCTTGAACAGCACGGGGGTCAGGGCCTCCGAACCCCCGCAGTGGAGCATCCCCCCATAAGTTACGGGCGGCCCTCCAACTGCAGCCGTGGTTCTCTCTGCAGAGCATGTGGTTCTGAAGTGTTTCCTCTTGAACAAAATCTGCGTGTAAGTGGACCCGCGCCAATCAGACCCGTGTTGTTCAGGGGTCACCTGTCTAGAAACTCTGGCCTTGTTGCTATCCTGTTGTCGTCACTCTGGTGCACATCACCTCTGTGCCTTCTACTTGGCCTCCGTGTCCCCTCCTGCCCCTCATCTCCTTCCCCATAGACGAGCGATCCCATCACCTGCTGGAGATGCTCACTCTGACCTGAGGCAGCCTCAGAGCCCTCACTCATGCCTGCAGGGCCCTCCCTCAGAAGGATCCTGGTTGGGTCTTCAGCTCCTAAAATTCTAGTTTGGCCTCCACTCTTGGAAAGTCCGATTGGCTAGGCCTGAGGTTGGACTCTGGAAATAGGGGTTTTGATCGGCTAGGTTTGGGAAAGCCTTGCTCCAGAAAATGTGTTCTGTGAAAATTAGTTGCTGCTTTGTTGTGGAAGCTGCTTTTTGCCTTTTTTCTTTAACTCCAAGGAGGTCCTACCTTTGAATTCTCAAGAGTTTGGGCACAGCTGATGAGGTCCGCTTGGTGAGCACTAAGCTTATTGACCAAACATCTTCACCAGATGGCTGTTTAAGTCTTTGGTCCACTTTCTGTGTGCAATTGAGAAGCTGCTCAAATGCGAGAGATGGAGCTGGTCTCCAGGTCGTTGATAGACTCTTCAGTGGAGCTAATGCCACCTCTAATTTCTTACGGGAACTTTCTCTGTTTAATTCTTTCATTGTTTTTATTTGAAAAATGTTGAGATGTAAAATGCAAATATTCAGATGTGGAAGTGTAACTCTGAATAAATCCCTATCTTTAACAAAAAAGTTGATTAACTTTAATCTTACTCAATATTTACAGTGGCCGCAAGCCTAATCCCAGGGATTTTTCTTCCTTTATATATTTATAAGCATGTTCTTTGAATTTTACTTTTGAAGTATAAGGGGTTGTGGAACATTGAAGTTAGAGAATATTAAGACTGAGAATAATTATTTGTGAGTTTATCAAAGTATCCAACAATCCTAGAGAGAAAAAATTTTTAACTTTTCAATAGTTGTTATGGACTGCATATACAGATAAAGTTATTTTTTACAGATTAATTTTTACAGATATTTTTATCTCTACCATTATCACATATACCAAATTATTTCTGATTTGATTTGTAAGCTATTTAATTTTTTCACATAAATGCGTATGCATAAAACGAGCAAGGTACTATAAATGTTAGATTCTTCCATGTCTTTGTTCTGTTAATTGCCAAGCATTTCTACTGCATTTATTCTATTGCAGTGTTGACTTTTACTCCCCTTTTTGTGTATAAGAGAAATTAGGTGGCCAATTCTTCTAGGCAAGTCTCTATGCTCAGCAAATATAGCAACTGAGGTGATAAATTTCAGTCAAAAATAGACTGAAACATTTTGCAAGTTTCTTCTCATTTCATACCCAGGGAATCCAAGTAGCACGTGCTTAGCTCTGCCCTCTTCTGGTGATTTCAAATTATGGAAAGGGAATTCCCAGAACAGGATTACAGTTGACCCTTGAACAAAGTGGGGTGAGGGCTACCCTCCGAGCAGTAGACAAGCTGCGTGTAATTTATAGTGAGCTCTTCGTGTCTGCCGTTCAACCAGCTGGTTGGGCTGCAGTATTTATTATTGAGAAAATCCCAGTATAAGTGGACCTGTGCAGTTCAAACCATTGTTGTTCAAGGGTCAGCTATATAATTTCCAAGGTTACAGAGCTGCTGGAAGACGTTTTAAAATTTGAGCACCACAGAATATATTCACTGGAAAGTTAATTGTAGTACTTTTGATTTTTAAAATATAAAATATTCTTTCATTTAGCAAATTTTTTAAATTGGAGAGAAATGTAAGCTGCTTTCTACACTGCTCAAGAGTCATTGTAGTTTTCTTTCTCTAAGAACAGATGAAAACAAGTATAGATATAGTTCTGGTTACAGTCATATTAGAGAAAATAATCCAGTATTTTGAATGCTGATGTTGATGAAGTTATAGGATTTCTTGTACTCTTCCGACCCAGCACTTTTTCAGTTAAAGCTTGGGATAACTCCCTCCAGTTGAGTTTCTGGTTAAAACAACACACTTTCCCTTTTAGAGAAAACAATTTTCATTAAGTTGAATTTGCTAAGCCATTATCTTCTTTAGCTAAAGGATTAACTTGTATTGAAATATTCTTTCACTTGTAAAGATTTGTACAAAACTTTGTGAAGGAGCTTATATCAAGGTATAAAGATCATGGATGCTTACAGATATGATGGGCTACAAATCAGATATAGTGAACACAGAGTACTCATGGGAACCGGTTAACCTCTTCTGTACCCAGCAGTAAACTACCGTTGATTAAACGAGACACCAGGCCAAACCATGTTCTCCTTAGCTATGAGCAAGAAGCGGTGTCTTTGAGCATGAGCAAAGTTTCCACGAGGAAAAACCAAGCAAACACAATTAAGGCACCTCCTACTCAGGATCTTGTTGGGTCAGGACTTTAATTAAGATCACACTGACATTTAATAATACTTGGAAATTAAAATCCAACTAAAGAGCACTGAGCTAAGGGATGAAAATTGATTTTGTTTCTAAGCTCTGTTACTAGTTGTGTTACCTCACTGGTAAAATGAAGTCCAGTTCCATGACCCTTCAAATAACAGTAACATTTGTGGAGCTGTTACTTTGCGAAGGATTTTACACATGTCATTTGATCTTACACACCTTATAATACCCTGGAGGTATTATTATTAATGTCTATTTTAGAGCGGGGGAGACTGGGCATTGCAATTAGCAGGAAATGGTCACCATCTAAGTCTGTAGAACTCTGGCACGCCTCCTCTTGACGACTGTGTCTGTCAAGCAGAGGCCACTGAAATTCTTTCAGAATCAGTACAATCTATGGACACAAACATGTTAGCATCTCTTAAGTATGGTTTAAGACAAATGCACAAGTTCTAACAGGAGGCTTCCTTTGTTAATAACTTCAGAAAATAAGTGATATATAGTAAGATGAAGCTAATAAACTATCTTCGCTGGATAGCTTGTGGATACATGGGTCCTATTGATAAATTTGTTGATTCTAAGTCCTGATTGTGACATTACTATAAGTGCTTGGTCTTTGGAAATGGCTTGTCAAGGCCTCTGTTTTGTGTAGTTGTGTTTGCGCTCTGGAGAGTGGCTGGTCTCTGAATGAGGATGATCACAGATGTAGCCATGATCAAATGTTTTTCCTTCTTCTCAGCAACCGTCCAGCCACTGGTTCTGAGCAGGGACTCTTTCTCATTTTATTGGGAGGTTTGCAGTTTTATGTGACCTTCCTTAATTTCATCTTATATGGACTAATTCTTTTTGCAAGACTTCGGGAAAACTTGCTTCTACTTTTCTACCACCGTTTTGTCCTTAACTATCCAATTTCCAGGCCCATCGACATATTTCAGATATTTATGAAAAGATGTCTGTTCCCTTAGTTTTGAGAATTCACTTTCCTTAACTTCTAGTAGGATTTGAGGCGGTTTTAGACAATGCTTCTTGCAAACTCCGCTTGCTTCATAGCACAATTTCTTCTCCTTTCTTCTTCCTGCTGCTAAAATGTAGAAAGTCAAGTCCTTGAGTTTCTCTCCCCTCCCTCCCCCCGTTCTCTGTCTTCACACATGCATATGCCCACGGACTGGCCTGCATGCAGACACCCAGCTCCAGTCACACCTGCAGCTCTGATTGTGGGTCTGTCTGCCTGATGAAAGACTTGATCTCGGTGTTCCACTGGCATCTCAGATTCAACTTATGTGAAATCAGACTCCTTTGCAAAACGTCATCAAGTGGTCCTCCTTTCTCAAGGGCATGACTGTGGCTTTCTTCCATGTGTAAAACCTTGACCTCCTGTGCACTGAGGCTCTGCGGTCCCCATCTGTGCCCCTCAGCTCCTGGGAAGTCTGCCTCTCTGCCCAGGGCCCCCACCATATCTCTGCTCTGGGCCTCTTGCCTGGATCAGTCCCCGTACATCCCATAACCCTTCTTGTTGTGGCTTATTCTCACCAGGACCAGGTCTGCCTTATTTCTTGCTCATGTGGTGTACACCCTTTCAGGATCCGTGCTCCCCCACATTTGCCCTCCCCACTCTGACCCTCCCCTGGTCCCCCGAGGACCCTGTGATTTTCTGTCCCTGATTTGCAGATTTCCCCCTTTTCCTGAATGCTCTCCAGACATACTCTTTGGTTTCCAATAATAATTTTCATTTTTTTAATGTCAAATTTATATTTTTTAATACTTTAAAAAACCTTCCAGGAAGGTTTCCTGGTCACCTTAACCAGGGGGAATCTGGCTTCATTTTGAATCACCGCCACACAGGTGCTGTTCCAGAGGTTCGTGCTAGTCTTCTGTTTTATAGTATGTCTGCACCTTTTATATTGATAATAGCCCATGAGATATTGGCTGAAGTGTTTTGAATTTAGACACACTGGAATTGAATCCTAGCTTGTTTACCCTGTAACTGTATGATTTGTAGCAAGTTATTTATTTGAGGCTCAGTTTTTTCATCCATAAAAGGAAGGTAAAAGGAATTTTGATGAGGATCAGATAAATTATCAGGTACTTAGGTAAGTGAAGTAATGTTCGGAGCTTATGGTTAGATCCCCAACTGGGCTTGAGTCTTGACTTTGCTGTCACTTACCCTGTGGCATCGGCCAGCTCCTGTGTCCTCTGTGGGTCTTTGTTACTAGTTGGTTATATTGGGAGGTTGTTGACCACATGCCATCACAGAGTGGGTGCCAGGGCTGTTTTATCTTTGTTATCGTTGATACATATATTCATGCCTGGACGTGTCCAGGCAGTGTTCATGTATCTTCTCATTTAATCTTCCTTAGTTCCTCCTCCCTCCCCCCTCCCTCTCCATGAGCTGGTTGTGTTACTAGTTTACAGGTGAGGAAGCACAAGGCTCCACAGCTAAATTTCTAGAAGAAGACGGTGCTAGGACTTATGATTTAAACCCAGGTGTTGCCTGGCTTTACTTTCATGTACTTTGTGTTACATCATGATGAAGCTAACATTCAGTAGAGGATTCAGTCAATGTTAGCATCCATACCTGCCTAGGAATAGTACGTGGTTCATGTCTTAGGGGAGCTCATGCTCTCGCTGGGGAGAGGGCAGCACACAGACAACACTCACACAGAGGTAATTCTGGTACAGATGCGAAACATGCTGTGGGAACACAGACGCTGATGCACTGAACTGCCTGGGGAAGGAAAGGGGGAGAAGCCCTCCATAGAGAGGGGGCATTCAAAGTGGCACTGGAAGGTTAAGTAGGAGTTTGCCAGGGGGAAAGCTGAGCTGTCTTTGAGAAAAGGAGTCATTCTGCCCCAGAGGCTCTGATGGATCCTGGCACATCCAGGAAATGGGGAGCTGTCCTGGGCAACAGGAACAAAGGGGAACTTGAGATGGACAAGAGGAGATGGGTGGGCAGATGGCCATCCATGAGGGCATAGTCACAGGCCAGACCAGGACCCGGAATTCCATCTCAGAATCACTGGAGGTCTACAGCGTTTTTCCTGGCGAGAGATGGGCGTGCTTGTCTTTGCTTTTGGTGAGGTCTCACCATGTGTTAAGAGGTGGATGCAGGAGACTGGCGACCAAGGAAGAAAGTATTGAAATCGTTCAAACTAGATTCGAGAGCGAAAGCGATTGGGGTGAATGAGAGTCTAATTCCAGAGTCCTGTCTGAGTTAGAGATGATTGTTTTTGTCACCTGACTGGATTCAGGATGTGCAGGGTTGTCAAAAGCCAAGATTTCTAGTTTGGGAGACTGGATGGAAGATGTAATTTTTGAGTAATTTTTAATAATTCATACTCTCAAAAATTTTGCACAGTTCACTGTTAGTTTACCAAAGGACTCTTTAGTTACACCATTTAACTGAATGCTGGCACATCAAAGCTAATTAGATGCCTTCCTTTAGTAGTGGCTAGAACTTGGGATTGTTATGAATGTTTGTCACTGAGAAGAAGGCCCATGCAGAGGGAAGCATTCAGCTTGGTTTGAAGCAGATCAAAAGCATTTGTTTAAATTCCAACCCAGTCAGTGCTTATGAAATTTCATTTTAGGACACCAGATTTGTTGATTACTTGCTCAAAAGACTTAAGTGTCTGCAGAGGAGTTTCTATTTAATTCATCTGTGTTGTGCATGCTGTGTTTTCAGAGGCATTCTGGGGAGGCCACGCTGCGTCAGGAATCTGGCTCCCTCCATGGTGATGGGGTGGGAGGTGGTGCCCGGCAGGCTTGTCTCTGAAACAGGCCATGAAGTTGCCTCAAAGGAGGGTTTTTTTGTTTTGTTTTGTTTTGTTTTAAAACACTTCCAACATCTGAATTAGAGCAGGCCAGAGCTGACAGGCTGTTTGACCCTGGGATGGTAAGAGAAATCCACTTTTGTGGTGGAAAGGCCTCATGCCAAATAGAAAAGCTGTGTCGGGATCTGTCTCCCAAAAAGATAAAGCAAAATGTTCTGACCATGAAGATGGAATTTGAGCATCTGCATGTTGGTAAGTGTCACTGAGGATGAACAGACACAGTTGTTAATAGTCTGAGCAATAATACGTGGGAAAGACGAGAAGAAAGAAGGAAAAATAAGGTCTGGAAACACACAAAAATTTTTTTTCCTACTTGAGAAGGCTTTTGAAAGCTTTAGGAAGAGTGGAAGAACAGAATTTACAATTTGAAGTTAAGTTACTCTTAATTGTACTTCTGAAATACAGAAAATGAAGGTTAAAATTTTTTTTTTGGTCATAGAAGGTGTGTAACTATGGACTTTATAAAACTATGGATTTACCTAACAGTTTGCTTTGTTCACTCTGACGGGTCCTTGTTCCCCCTGCAGTGCTGTGCTGTTAGCTAATACTTTATGGGGAGACCATCTTCTGAAGCTGTAGAAATGTAGATCACTTTACAGCATGTTCCAGTGTATCTGGAATAAAGTAGCTGCTCACAGTTAATTATTTCTGAGAACTGAAGTGTGTGTGTAGTGGTGGGAGATGTGTGGGCGTGCGTGGCTTCACTAAAATGGTGTTCTCTTGGTCATTGTTAGGTTAGTGCTTTCCTGAGGTGTCAGTCACTGAGAGAAATAATAGCTTTGTTGTGTGGGTCACCTGAAGGTGAGAGTAGTAAATGATTACAATATTAACTATTATTAATACATGCAGTTGGTACTATTTATCGAACATTTACCAGAGCTTGAAGCACTGTGATTTGCAAACAATATCCCATACTATCCTCATTTTACCCAGGAAAAAGTGAGGTTCAGGGAGATTAAGTAACATTTTCAAAATTAAGACTATGAACAAGGTTTAAATTAATGTTGTAACTCTAAAAGTATCTTGCTAATTGCTACAGCATCCTACCTCTTCCATTAGTTTTTTAATTTCTTTCCACTGGGTAATACTAGAAGCTTTGTTACATATTTAATCCAGCCAGAATGTCAAGTTGTATTCAGCTTGGATTTTTTAAAAAACATCATTTTTCAGGGTCTCAGAGTATAGGCTCTGTGTACTGCAGGAAAGCTTATGTGCTTAGTTGGAGGTAGGAAAACTTTCTTTTTCTGGATTTGCAATGACCTTGGGTAAGTCCGTTGATCTCCCTGGGTGATGTTCACAGCATTATTGCTGTTATATCATAAATGTATTCTTATTAGTGCCACAAGTAAGGTCTGTGAGACATGTTTCCTCCCTAATATATGATTAGGAAAGAGACATTTAGGTTTGAGTGAATTTATTTCTTCATAGTCAAACAGCAGTTCAGATATTAAATTAAATGGAAATGGACTTCTAAATATAGGTCAAATACTTCTAAAAAATTAGAGAACTCCATCTGCTTTCCCCTTGCCCAAGTTTGATCTTCCGACTATAATAAAAGGATCTTCCAAGGTCCCGCCTACCTGCTTCGTCTGTCTTCTCGGTGCACAGCTGAGCAGCTCACCTGTCCAGTAACTGTGCCTGATTCATTATTAAGTAACTTTCTTCTGAACCTCAAATGCAGCCCCTCTTTTATCCAGATTCTCTTAAGGTCTCTATGTGAGAAAATGACAGGTGGAAGAATTGTAATTTAAGTGTTTAAATTCAGATGTGACATCTCTGAAGATCGGAGCATAATGCCATGTTTGTATGTTCTGTAACGTATTTGTTATTCATTCTTTGGAATCTCAAGTCTTACTCTTGTCCTCATGTGAATACCCTCTACTCTCCAGCCACACACCGTGTTACTGCTGACAACAAGGAGAACTCATGTGATGTTTTCTTTCCAACTGATTTCTTAAGTGTTTGGACTAACTGAGTCTGACCACCCACATCCTCTGTAAAATTAATCAGAAACAGGAGTTACATATTTCCAGTTCCCTGTCTTTACTTGGTGTGGGATTAGCTCAAGTGCTACAAAAGATTATACACACTATTTTATCTGGAGCCAACAAAAAAGGTTTAAGGAAAATCATTACAAAAACTGTTGCCCCCTAACTTGATAGCTTTGTTTTTTTTCCTTTAATTCTGGGAATGTATGTAAATATTTGCATTATGTTACTGTTGGTAGAATATTCTTGTGGCACAATGAAGTCAGAGACTCAACAAGAAATTTTGAGAAGTTGGGCTGTTTGTTCAACTTTTCATGTGGTTTTCTAAATACACCTTACGAAATTTCTCTTCACATCCATCTTCCATTCAATACACTTGAGCTGTGGTTGCTGTGAGTTGCTGTGGCCTCATTAGAAATGTATTATATTAGCCTCTTCTAAATGACCTCTAGTCATTTGGAAGATACTCTCCATTTTTCCAGGCTTGACATGAATTTTCCCTGGCCCTTATTTCTAACTCCTTTGTCTTCTCTATTGGACAAACCTGAACCATCACATCTCTTTTTCTCTGGTCGTGAAGTTCAAATTGGTATTTCTCACCCTCTTAAAAGTCAGGTGTTACTCTGCCCTGACTGTATGAGAAGTGGAAGACTAGTGAAACCAACTAATAGAATCTTCACAGTGATACATACTTTGCTGTAAACTCATAGCCAAGTCAGAAAGCCCCTCTACATCATCCCTGCAGGCTCAGAACAGAGTGTGAGGAGATCCCTTTTAATTTATTGAGAGCTCTGACTGCTATTTGTTGGTTTTGTTTCTAGTTACAAATAATACATGCTCACTGAGAGAGGAAATTTATAAACGCCCAAGTTCATGGCAATATGGATATTTTTATTTTCTCTTGAGCTCTTACAAATTTTTCAAACCATCTCAGTGAATAAGAATTATTTGCATCCATTTATGTATACACATGCACAGCTGTTTTAGCATTGTTTTAAGTTTGCACTCGCTGTTCCTTTAAAATTTTGTTTTGTCAATACAACAAGCTTGTTAGCAAAACAAAGAAAACCCTGGGTTGTGGTGGCTTCAATGGTGAATTTCCCCAAACCTTCAAAGAAGAAATAATACCGGTCCTACATAACCTCTTTCAAAAAATAGAGAAGTGAATACCATTTTACTTACTTTATCAGACTAAAATTGATACCAGTACCAGACAGAGTCACTAGGAAACTGTAGATGGTGTCCCTGATGAAAATAAACAAAACATTTACAAATATAATCCAGCAGTATATAAAGAGGAATGCAGGGTTGGTTGAACATTTGAAAATCAGTCAAGGCATAAAGGAGAAAAGTGTATGATCATCTTAATAGACGCAGAGAAAGCCTTTGACAAAATTTAATGCCCATTTATAAAAAAAAAACAAACAACCCCCGCAAAAAAAACTCTTGGCAAACTAGAAGAGAAGGGAATAGCTTCACACTGATAGGTCATACCTAAGAAGAATCCGCAGCTGACAGCAAGATTAATAGTGAAAGACTGAATGTCTTGGACCTAAGAATGGGAACAGACAAGGGTGCTCACTTCACTTACTGTAGGAGTAGCTCACATGCTACATCACATTTATGCACCTGCTCTTCTATTCAGCACTACCCCGGAGGTTCTAGCCACTGAACTAAGGCAAGAGGAAGAAATACAAAGCATAAAGAATAGAGACAGGGCTGGGGTGGTGGGCAAAATGGACGAAGGTAGTCAAAAGGTACAAACTGAGTAATACTCCATTGTATATATGTGCCACATCTTCTTTATTCCTCTGTCAATGGACACTTAGGTTGCTTCCATGTCCTGGTTATTGTAAATAGAGCTGCAATGAACATTGTGGTACATGACTCTTTTTGAATTATGGTTTTCTCAGGGTATATGCCCAGTAGTGGGATTGCTGGGTCGTATGGTAGTTCTATTTTTAGTTTTTTAAGGAACCTCCGTACTATTTTCCATAGTGGCTGTATCAATTTACATTCCCACCAACACTGCAGGAGGGTTCCCTTTCTCCACAATGGCTCTCCACCATTTATTGTTCGTAGATTTTTTGATGATGGTCATTCTGACTGGTGTGAGGTGATGCCTCATTGTAGGTTTGATTTGCATTTCTGTAATGATTAGTGATGTTGAGCATCCTTTCATGTGTTTGTTGGCAGTCTGTATATCTTCTTTGGAGAAATGTCTATTTAGGCCTTCTGCCCATTTTTGGATTGGGTTGTTTTGGTTTTTTTTGATATTGAGCTGCATGAGCTGCTTGTAAATTTTGGAGATTAATCCTTTGTCAGTTGCTGCGTTTGCAAATATTTTCTCCCATTCTGAGCGTTGCCTTTTCATCTTGTTTATGGTTTCCTTTGCTGTGCAAAAGCTTTTAAGTTTCATTAGTTCCCATTTGTTTATTTTTGTTTTTATTTCCATTTCTCTAGGAAGTGGGTCAAAAAGGATCTTGCTGTGATTTATGTCATAGAGTGTTCTGCCTATGTTTTCCTCTAACAGTTTGATAGTGTCTGGTCTTACATTTAGCCATAAAAAGAAATGAATCTGAGTATTTGTAGTGAGGTGGATGGACCTAAAGTCTGTCATACAGAGTGAAGTAAGTCAGAAAGAGAAAAACAAATACCCTATGCTAACACATATATATGGAATCAAAAAAAAAAAAAAAAGGTTCTGAAGAACCTAGGGGCAGGACAGGAATAAAGACGCAGACGTAGAGAATGGACTTGAGGACACGGGGACGGGGAAGGGTAAGCTGGGACAAAGAGAGGGAGTTGCATGGACATATATACATTACCAAATGTAAAATAAATAGTGGGAAGCAGCCACATAGCACAGGGAGATCAGCTTGGTGCTTTGTGACCACCTAGAGGGGTAGAATTGGGAGGGTGAGAGGGAGATGCAAGAGGGAGGGGATATGGGGATATATGTATATGTAAAGCTGATTCACTTTGTTATAAAGCAGAAACTAACACACAATTGTAAAGCAAATATACTCCAATAAAGATGTTAAAAAAAAAGAACTATTTAAAAAGAGACTAGAGAGAAGTAAAACTTTCTGTGCAGGTGACATGATTGTTTATGTAGAAAATTCCAATGACTGTATTAAATAGCCTTTAGCACTAATATGTGAATTTAAATGGTTCATGAGGCTAAGGTGAGCTTATGAACATCAATTGTATTTCCATATACTAGCAACAAACAGTTAGAAAATAATGAGGCGAAAACAGTACTTTTAAAAATAGCATGAGAAACATGAAATATGTAGAGATAATTTTTTTTTTTTTGCGGTACGCGGGCCTCTCACTGTTGTGGCCTCTCACGTTGCGGAGCACAGGTTCCCGAAGTGCAGGCTCAGTGGCCATGGCTCACGGGCCCAGCCACTCCATGGCATGTGGGATCTTCCCGGACCGGGGCACGAACCCATGTCCCCTGCATAGGCAGGCAGACTCTCAACCACTGCACCACCAGGAAAGCCCTGTAGAGATAAATTTAGTGGAATATATATAAGATATGTAAAGAGCTAAGTAGATGGGGGCCCTGCCACCACACCATTAAAATGCAGGAATTCAACACAATCCCAGTAAAAATCCCAGCAGGCATTTTGTAGACATTAACAGCTGATTCTAAAATATGTATTGAAGTGCAGAGGAACTAGAACTGGACAAGACCAACAAAGTGGGTTGACTTACAAACACTACGTGATTACAAGACTGATGGTAAAGCTACGTTTATTAAGACAGTGTGGTACAGACATAAGGACAGACATGCAGACAGAGATCAGTGGAACAGAACAGGGTATCTAGAAAGAGACCCACATATATTTGGTCTGTTTAAACATACATGCCAAAGTGATTCAACATTTTTTTTAGCCTTTATAATGGGAAATACAGTTTACATATAGAAAAGTACAGATGTATGGCTCAAGATTTAACACAGATTGATCACTTATGTAATTACTACCGAGGTCAAGAAATAAAACATTCTGCATTGGATCAATATATTGTATTTAGGTGGTATCCCACTACTGGGCATATACCCTGAGAAAACCAGAATTCAAAAAGAGTCATGTATTGCAATGTTCATTGCAGCTCTATTTACAATAGCCAGGACATGGAAGCAACCTAAGTGTCTATTGACAGATGAATGGATAAATAAAATGTGGCACATATATACAATGGAATATTACTCAGCCATAAAAAGGAACAAAATTGAGCTATTTGTAGTGAGGTGGATGGACCTAGAGTCTGTCATACAGAGTGAAGGAAGTCAGAAAGAGAAAAACAAATACCGTATGCTAACACATATATATGGAATCTAAAAAAAAAAAATGGTTATGAAGAACCTAGAGGCAAGACGGGAATAAAGACGCAGACCTACTAGAGAATGGACTTGAGGTCACAGGGAAGGGGAAGGGTAACCTGGGACAAAATGAGAGAGTGGTAGTGTATATATGGACATATATACACTACCAAACGTAAGGTAGATGGCTAGTGGGAAGTAGCTGCATAGCACAGGGAGATCAGCTTGGTGCTTTGTGACTGCCTGTAGGGGTGGGATAGGGAGGGTGGGAGGGAGGGAGATGCAAGAGGGAAGAGATATGGGAACATATGTATATGAATAACTGATTCACTTTGTTATAAAGCAGAAACTAACACACCATTGTAAAGCAATTATACTCCAATAAAAACGTTAAAAAATGGTAACTTCAAATTTTAAATTATGAGGTTTACATCAAAAGCAACTTTTTGCAAAGGCACTTTTAAGGCATAACAAGGGTCAGTATTGTAGGCAGTGAAAATGGTTTCTTGACACTGTAGTGCAAGTAGTAGACAATCCAGAGATGTGGACTTTACTGATACAGGGGCATTACATTTCAATTTGAGGGCATTTTATATAAAGCACAACTACAGACCTAGTCATTTTGGCATATTAAGTTATCTTTAATATTTTTTCTAGAAAACAGGTGATGTTTATATCCATGATAAAAAATTTTTATACAAGATCTACTGCCTTAATCTAGCCCCAATTATGAAATTAACTTCTATTGTATTAATAACTCAAATTACTGTTAGCATCACTCCAAAAACTTGCTGATTTAACACTCCAGAAGTTTTTACTAAGGACTGTTTTCATAAAACTGTCATTGGGACTTCCCTGGTGGTCCAGTGGCTAATACTCTGTGCTCCCAGTGCAGGGGCCCCTGGTTCGTCCTCTGGTTGGGGAACTGGATCCCACATGCCGCAGCTAAAGATCCCGCATGCTGCAGCTAAAGATCCCGCATGCTGCAATGAAGATCCCACACGTGGCAATGAAGATCCCGTGTGGCGTAGCCAAATAAATAAATATTAAAGAAAAAGCAAACTGTCATTGCTTCTAATTTACAATTTTGCTTAAAAGGAAGAGAGTATACAAAATTATATTGTCCCCACTGTGCCAAGAGAAAGTATTAAAAGTAAGTGGGCATCTTTATAACTATGAGGTTCCTGAGGTCGGGATTTTCTGGTAAGTCAGTGAATCTAAGGAGATCTGCAGCGTTAGGGATTACTTTGTTCAACGTGTAGCCTGGGTCTATCCAGGATGGCTGTACCCAATTTTGACATAAAGTTATGGGTAGATATGCCCTGGAAAATAAACTGAAGAACCACAGTGTATCTTACACTTTTGTAAATGATGTTTTATGGATAAACTTTTCACTTTCTCAAAAGGCTGATATATTTCAATATTTTGAATACATCAGTGTAGGTAACCTAACCAACCATCATTATGTTTTCGTACTAAGGGATCTAGCTTTTAATAAAGTTACTGAAATGCAAAATAAATAAGTAGATAAAACATTGACAGCATCACAGAAAACTCCTCTCACGCCCATTCCTTGCTGTCACAGGTAACTAATGTTGGCTTGTATGGGAACCACAACCAGCTTTTAATGATTTTACTACCCTAGTTTCAGTCCTGAAACACTGTGGTTTAGTTTTACCTGCTCCTGCAACTTTGATATAAATATCCTACAGTACGCATTCTTCTGTGTCTGCTGCTTTTGCTCACATTAAGTGAAGTTGTCATTTGTTTTCATTTTTGTGTGGTTCCCCACTGGTGAAGACTTCATCTTTTACCTAGCTGCTCTGCTGTTTATGAACGTACCCGTTTTATTGTTGCAGTGATTTCAAATAATGCTGTTATGAACGTTCTTGTACATTTCTGTTGGGTATATACCTAGGAGTAGGTATGCATGTATCCAGCTTTATGAGATATGGCAAAATGGTTTTCATAAGTGGTTCTATCAATTTACAGTTCCATCAGCAGTATATGAGAATTCCCATTGTTCTACATTCTTGGCAACTTTGGTACTGTCACTCTTTTATTTTTTGTATGACTTTAACCATTCTGATGGAGGTGTAACGTTATGTCACTGCGGTTTTAGTTTATTTTTCTCTGATTATTAATGTGGTTGATAACTTTTTCTTATGTCTCCTTTGAGGTGTCTTGCTCATTTTTCTTTGGATTGATTGTATTTTTCTTAGTGGCTGTAGTGTCTCTTAGTTATGGATTCAGACCCTTGGTAAATTAAGCTTTTGCTTTCTTCACGGTGTCTTCTGATGATTACTTTTAATGTAGTCTCAATTATCCATCTTTTTCTCTATAGCTTGTTGTTGGGTGTTCTGTTTAAAAGTCTGCCTACTCTGCAAGCAGCAAGATAGCCTCTTCTGTTATCTTCTGAAGCTTTGTTGTTTTGTCTTTTCTACTTAGATCTGTAATCATCCTGGAAAGTATGTTTGTGAGGTAGAGTTCATATTTTATTATCTGTCTGTGTGGGTGAGAGTCTGCTATGTAGCTCTCTTTTCCACTGTATATTTGTGTGTCCTTGTACAAATGTCAGAGTGCTTAATTATTGTTGCATTGTAATGTCTTGCTATCTGGAATAGTAGCTCTTTCCACTTTGATTTTTTAAATATTATCTTGGCCATTTTAGATCCTTTTGAATATACATTTTAGAATCAGTTTATCATATCCCAATAAAACGCACTTGCACACTTCAGATGTTGATTAAAATTTCATTAAATTTAACTGTCAGTTTGGAGAAAAGTGAAATAACAGATTTCAAATCCACAAACATGATAAATTTGTTTATATATACCTATATCATTTTTATTTTCTCTGAAGGTTTGTGGTACGCGGGCCTCTCACTGTTGTGGCCTCTCCTGTTGCGGAGCACAGGCTCCGGACGCGCAGGCTCAGTGGCCATGGCTCACGGGCCCAGCCACTCCGCGGCATGTGGGATCTTCCCGGACCGGGGCACGAACCCGTGTCCCCCGCATCAGCAGGTGGACTCTCAACCACTGCGCCACCAGGGAAGCCCTGAAGGTTTTTTAAAATTGAGTTTTAATTGACATATAATATATAATATTAGTTTCAAGTGTACAACATAATGCTTTGATATTTGTATATATTGTGACATGATCACCACAGTAAGTCTGTCAGCATACATAGTTACAGATTTCTTTTTTTCTTGTGGTGAGAACTTTTAAGATCTGTTAACTACAGTCACTTATTTTATAACTGGAAGTTTGTACCTTTTGACCACCTTCACCCATTTTTCCCACCCTTCACCTCCGACCTCTGGTACCTACCCATCTGTTCTCTGTATCTATGAGCTTGTTTTTTTTTTTTTTTTTTTAAATTCCACATATAAATGAGATAATATGGTATTTGTCCTTCTCTGTCTGACTTATTTCCTTAGCATAATGGTCCATCAGTATTTTCTTAAATGGCAAGATTTTATTCTTTTTTTTTTAAATGGCTGAATATTCCATTGTATAAATAGTCACATCTTCTTTATCTATTCATCTGTTGATGGACATTTAGGTTGTTTCCATATCTTGACTGTGATAAAAAATGCTGCAGTGAATATGGGAGTACATATATCTTTTTGAGTCAGTGTTTTCACTTTCTTCTAATAAATATCCAAAAGTGGAATTGCTGGATCATATGGTAGCTCTATTTTTAATTTTTTTTTGAGGAACCTCCATACTGTTCTCCATAGTGGCTGCACCAATTTACATTCCCACCAGCAGTGCAGGAGGGTTCCCTTTTCTCCACAGAGTCTCCAACACTTATCTCTTCTTTAATGTTTTTTAAAGTTTTTAATTAAAAAAAATTTTATTGGAGTATAGTTGATTTACAGTGTTGTGTTAGTATCTGCTGTACAGCGAAGTGAATCAGTTATACACATATAAATCTACTCTTTTTTAGATTTTTCCCATATAGGTTATTACAGAGTATTGACTAGGGTTCCCTGTTCTATACAGTAGGTCCTTATTAGTTATCTATTTTTATATATAGTAGTGTGTATATGTCAATCCCAGTCTCCCTATGTATCCCTCCCTCCCTTTCCCCCTGGTAACCATAAGTTTGTTTTTTACATCTGTGACTCTATTTCTGTTTTGTAAATGTGTCCATCAACAGAGGAATGGATAAAGGAGATGTGGTACATATATACAATTGAATATTACTGAGCCATAAAAAAGAATGAAATAATGCCATTTGCAGCAACATGGATGGGCCTAGAGATTGTCATACTGAGTGAAGTTAGACAGAGAAAGACAAATATCATATGATAACTATCACTTCTCTCTTGTTGGTCTTGATGATCACCATTCTTACAGGTGTGAGGTGCTATCTCATTGTGGTTTTGAGTTGCATTTCCCTTATGATTAGTGATGTTGAACACCTTCTCATGTACCTTTGGCCATTTGGATGTCTTCTTTGGGAAAACGTGTATTTAGCTCTTGTGCTCATTTAAAAAATTGGATTGTTTGGTTTTTTTTTTTTATTAAGATGTATGAGTGCTTTATAAATTTTGGATATTAACCCCTTATCTGATAGATGATTTGCAAAATTTTTCTCCCATTCTGTATGTTGCCTTTTCATTTTGTTGATTGTATCTGTAATCCCACTGGTTGAATTTTTTTCATCTTTTGTTTGTGCTTTTTTTTTTTTTTTTTGCTGTACGCGGGCCTCTCACTGTTGTGGCCTCTCCCGTTGTGGAGCACAGGCTCTTGATGCGCAGGCTCAGCGGCCATGGCTCACGGGCCCAGCTGCTCTGCGGCATGTGGGATCCTCCTGGACCGGGGCATGAACCCGTGTCCCCTGCATCAGCAGGCGGACTCTCAACCACTGCACCACCAGGGAAGACCTGTTTTTGCTTTTGGTGTCATATCTATAGAATCATTGCCAAGACCAATATTGAGGAGCTTCCTCCCTATGTTTTCTTCTAGGAGTTTTATGGTTTCAGGTCTTAATGTTTAAGTCTTTGATTCATTTTTTTAAAACGTCTTTATTGGAGTATAATTGCTTTACAATGATATGTTAGTTTCTGCTTTATAACAAAGTGAATCAGCTATACATATATATCTATCCCCATATCTCCTCTGATTCATTTTTTTTAAACACCTTTATTGGAGTATAATTGCTTTACAATGGTATGTTAGTTTCAGCTTCACAACAAAATGAATCAGTTATATATATACATATGTTCCCATATCTCTTCCCGCTTGCATCTCCCTCCCTCCCACCCTCCCTATCGCACCCCTCCAGGCGGTCACAAAACACCGAGCTGATCTCCCTGTGCTATGCGGCTGCTTCCCACTAGCTATCTACCTTACGTTTGGTAGTGTATATATGTCCATGCCTCTCTCTCGTTTTGTCACAGTTTACCTTTCCCCCTCCCCATATCCTCAAGTCCATTCTCTAGTAAGTCTGTGTCTTTATTCCTGTTTCACCCCTAGGTTTTTCATGACATTTTTCTTTTTCTTAAATTCCATATATATGTGTTAGCATACAGTATTTGTCTCTCTCTTTCTGACTTACTTCACACTGTATGACAGACTCTAGGTCTATCCACCTCATTACAAATAGCTCAATTTCGTTTCTTTTTATAGTTGAGTAATATTCCATTGTATATATGTGCCACATCTTCTTTATCCATTCTTCCGATGATGGACACTTAGGTTGTTTCCATCTCCGGGCTACTGTAAATAGAGCTGCAGTGAACATTTTGGTACATGACTCTTTTTGAATTCTGGTTTTCTCAGGGTATATGCCCAGTAGTGGGATTGCTGGGTCATATGGTAGTTCTATTTGTAGTTTTTTAAGGAACCTCCATACTGTTCTCCACAGTGGCTGTATCAATTTACATTCCCACCAACAGTGTAAGAGGGTTCCCTTTTCTCCACACCCTCTCCAGCATTTATTGTTTCTAGATTTTTTGATGATGGCCATTCTGACTGGTGTGAGATGATATCTCATTGTAGTTTTGATTTGCATTTCTCTAATGATTAATGATGTTGAGCATTCTTTCATGTGTTTGTTGGCAGTCTGTATATCTTCTTTGGAGAAATGTCTGTTTAGGTCTTCTGCCCATTTTTGGATTGGGTTGTTTGTTTTTTTGTTATTAAGCTGCATGAGCTGCTTACAAATTTTGGAGATTAATCCTTTGTCAGTTGCTTCATTTGCAAATATTTTCTCCCATTCTGAGGGTTGTCTTTTGGTCTTGTTTATGGTTTCCTTTGCTGCACAAAAGCTTTTAAGTTTCATTAGGTCCCATTTGTTTATTTTTGTTTTTATTTCCATTTCTCTAGAAGGTGGGTCAAAAAGGACCTTGCTGTGATTTATGTCATACAGTGTCCTGCCTATGTTTTCCTCTAAGAGTTTGATAGTTTCTGGCCTTACATTTAGGTCTTTAATCCATTTTGAGCTTATTTTTGTGTATGGTGTTAGGGAGTGATCTAATCTCATACTTTTACCTGTACCTGTCCAGTTTTCCCAGTACCACTTATTGAAGAGGCTGTCCTTACTCCACTGTACATTCCTGCCTCGTTTATCAAAGATAAGGTGACCATATGTGCGTGGGTTTTTCTCTGGGCTTTCTATCCTGTTCCATTGATCTATATTTCTGTTTTTGTGCCAGTACCATACTGTCTTGATTACTGTAGCTTTGTAGTATAGTCTGAAGTCAGGAAGCCTGATTCCTCCAGCTCCGTTTTTCATTCTCAAGATTGCTTTGTCTACTTGGGGTCTTTTGTGTTTCCATACAAATTGTGAAATTTTTGGTTCTAGTTCTGTGAAAAATGCCAGTGGTAGTTTGATAGGGATTGCATTGAATCTGTAGATTGCTTTGGGTAGTATAGTCATTTCCACAATGTTGATTCTTCTAATCCAAGAACATGGTATATCTCTCCATCTATCTGTATCATCTTTAATTTCTTTCATCAGTGTCTTATAATTTTCTGCATACAGGTCTTTTGTCTCCTTAGGTAGGTTTATTCCTAGATATTTTATTCTTTTTGTTGCAATGGTAAATGGGAGTGTTTTCTTGATTTCACTTTCAGATTTTTCATCCTTAGTGTATAGGAATGCCAGAGATTTCTGTGCATTAATTTTGTATCCTGCTACTTTTCCAAATTCATTGATTAGCTCTAGTAGTTTTCTGGTAGCATCTTTAGGATTCTCTATGTATAGTATCATGTCATCTGCAAACAGTGACAGCTTTACTTCTTCTTTTCCGATTTGGATTCCTTTTATTTCCTTTTCTTCTCTGATTGCTGTGGCTAAAACTTCCAAAACTATGTTGAATAAGAGTGGTGAGAGTGGGCAACCTTGTCTTGTTCCTGATCTTAGTGGAAATGCTTTCAGTTTTTCACCATTGAGGATGATGTTTGCTGTGGGCTTGTCATATATGGCCTTTATTATGTTGAGGAAAGTTCCCTCTATGCCTACTTTCTGCAGGGTTTTTATCATAAATGGGTGTTGAATTTTGTCAAAAGCTTTCTCTGCATCTATTGAGATGATCATATGGATTTTCTCCTTCAGTTTGTTAATATGGTGTATCACGTTGATTGATTTGCGTATATTGAAGAATCCTTGCGTTCCTGGAATAAACCCCACTTGATCATGGTGTATGATCCGTTTAATGTGCTGTTGGATTCTGTTTGCTAGTATTTTGTTGAGGATTTTTGCATCTATGTTCATCAGTGATATTGGCCTGTAGTTTTCTTTCTTTGTGACATCCTTGTCTGGTTTTGGTATCAGGGTGACGGTGGCCTCATAGAATGAGTTGGGGAGTGTTCCTCCCTCTGCTATATTTTGGAAGAGTTTGAGAAGGATAGGTGATAGCTCTTCTCTAAATGTTTGATAGAATTCGCCTGTGAAGCCATGTGGTCCTGGGCTTTTGCTTGTTGGAAGATTTTTAATCACAGTTTCAATTTCAGTGCTTGTGATTGGTCTGTTCATATTTTCTATTTCTTCCTGATTCAGTCTTGGCAGGTTGTGCATTTCTAAGAATTTGTCCATTTTTTCCAGGTTGTCCATTTTATTGCCATAGAGTTGCTTGTAGTAATCTCTCATGATCTTTTGTATTTCTGCAGTGTCAGTTGTTATTTCTCGTTTTTCATTTCTAATTCTATTGATTTCAGTCTTCTCCCTTTTTTTCTTGATGAGTCTGGCTAATGGTTTATCAATTTTGTGTATCCTTTCAAAGAACCAGCTTTTAATTTTATTGATCTTTGGTATCGTTTCCTTCATTTCTTTTTCATTTATTTCTGATCTGATTTTTATGATTTCTTTCCTTCTGCTAACTTTGGGGTTTTTTTTGTTCTTCTTTCTCTAATTGCTTTAGGTGCAAGGTTAGGTTGTTTATTCGAGATGTTTCCTGTTTCTTAAGGTAGGATTGTATTGCTATAAACTTCCCTCTTAGAAGTGCTTTTGCTGCATCCCATACATTTTGAGTCTTTGTGTCTCCATTGTCATTTGTTTCTAGGTATTTTTTGATTTCCTCTTTGATTTCTTCAGTGATCACTTCGTTATTAAGTAGTGTATTGTTTAGCCTCCATGTGGTATTTTTTACAGATCTTTTCCTGTAATTGATATCTAGTCTCATAGCGTTTTGGTCGGAAAAGATACTTGATACAATTTCAATTTTCTTAAATTTACCAAGGCTTGATTTGTGACCCAAGATGTGATCTATCCTGGGGAATGTTCCATGAGCACTTGAGAAAAATGTGTATTGTTGTTTTTGGATGGAATGTCCTATAAGTATCAATTAAGTCCATCTTGTTTAATGTATCATTCAAAGCTTGTGCTTTCCTTATTTATTTTCATTTTGGATGATCTGTCCATTGGTGAAAGTGGGATGTTAAAGTCCCCTACTATGAATGTGTTACTGTCGATTTCCCCTGTTATGGCTGTTAGTATTTGCCTTTTGTATTGAGGTGCTCCTATGTTGGGTGCATAAATATTTACAATTGTTATATCTTCTTCTTGGATCGATCCCTTGATCATTATGTAGTGTCCTTGTTTCTCTCTTCTAATAGTCTTTATTTTAAAGTCTATTTTGTCTGGTATGAGAATTGCTACTCCAGCTTTCTTTTGATTTCCATTTGCATGGAATATCTTTTTCCATCCCCTCACTTTCAGTCTGTATGTGTCTCTAGGTCTGAAGTGGGTCTCTTGTAGACAGCAAATATATGCGTCTTGTTTTTGTATCCATTCAGCCAATCTGTGTCTTTTGGTGGGAGCATTTAGTCCATTTACATTTAAGGTAATCATTGATATGTATGTTCCCATTCCCATTTTCTTAATTTTTCTGGGTTCGTTATTGTAGGTCTTTTCCTTCTCTTGTGTTTCTTGCCTAGAGAAGTTCCTTTAGCAGTTGTTGTAGAGCTGGTTTGGTGGTGCTGAACTCTCTCAGCTTTTGCTTGTCTGTAAAGGTTTTAATTTCTCCATCAAATCTGAATGAGATCCTTGCTGGGTAGAGTAATCTTGGTTGCAGGTTTTTCTCCTTCGTCACTTTCAATATGTCCTGCCACTCCCTTCTGGCTTGCAGAGTTTCTGCTGAAAGATCAGCTGTTAACCTTATGGGGATTCCCTTGTGTGTTATTTGTTGTTTTTCCCTTGTTGCTTTTAATATGCTTTCTTTGTATTTAATTTTTGACAGTTTGATTAATATGTGTCTTGGCGTATTTCTCCTTGGATTTATCCTGTATGGGACTCTCTGTGCTTCCTGGACTTGATTAACTATTTCCTTTCCCATATTAGGGAAGTTTTCCACTATAATCTCTTCAAATATTTTCTCAGTCCCTTTCTTTTTCTCTTCTTCTTCTGGAACCCCTATAATTCGAATGTTGTTGCGTTTAATGTTGTCCCAGAGGTCTCTGAGACTGTCCTCAGTTCTTTTCATTCTTTTTTCTTTATTCTGCTCTGCAGTAGTTATTTCCACTTTTTTATCTTCCAGGTCACTTATCCGTTCTTCTGCCTCAGTTATTCTGCTATTGATCCCATCTAGAGTATTTTTCATTTCATTTATTGTGTTGTTCATCAGTGTTTGTTTCATCTTTAGTTCTTCTAGGTCCTTGTTAAATGTTTCTTGCATTTTGTCTATCCTATTTCCAAGATTTTGGATCATCTTTACTATCATTATTCTGAATTCTTTTTCAGGTAGACTGCCTATTTCCTCTTCATTTGTTAGGTCTGGTGGGTTTTTATCTTGCTCCTTCATCGGCTGTGTGTTTTTCTGTCTTTTCATTTTGCTTATCTTACTGTGTTTGGGGTCTCCGTTTTGCAGGCTGAAGGTTCGTATTTCGTGTTGTTTTTAGTGTCTGTCCCCAGTGGCTAAGGTTGGTTCAGTGGGTTGTGTAGGCTTCCTGGTGGAGGGCACTAGTGCCTGTGTTCTGGTGGATGAGGTTGGATCTTGTCTTTCTGGTGGGCAGGTCCACGTCTGGTGGTGTGTTTTGGGGTGTCTGTAGACTTATTATTATTTTGGGCAGCCTCTCTGCTAATGACTTGGGTTGTGTTCCTGTCTTGCTAGTTGTTTGGCATAGGATGTCCAGCACTGTACCTTGCTGGTCGTTGAGTGAAGCTGGGTGCTGGCGTTGAGATGGAGATCTCTGGGAGATTTTCGCCGTTTGATATTATGCGCAGCTGGGAGGCCTCTTGTGAACCAGTGTCCTGAAGTTGGCTCTCCCACCTCAGAGGCACAGCACTAACTCCTGGCTGCAGCACCAAGAGCCTTTCATCCACACGGCTCCTTAATTTGGGATGATTTGTTGTCTATTCATGTATTCCACAGATGCAACGTAAATCAAGTTGATTGTGGAGCTTTAATCCGCTGCTTCTGAGGCTGCTGGGAGAGATTTCCCTTTCTCTTCTTTGTTCGTACAGCTCCCAGGGGCTCAGTTTTGGATTTGGTCCCGCCTGTGCATGTAGGTCGCCGGAGGGTGTCTGTTCTTTGCTCAGACAGGATGGGGTTAAAGGAGCCGCTGATTCGGAGGCTCTGGCTCATTCAGGCCGGGGGTAGGGAGGGTCATGGAGTGCAGGGCGGGCCTGCGGAGGCAGAGGCCGGAGTGACGTTGCGCCAGCCTGAGGCGCGCCGTGTGTTCTCCCAGGGGAGTTGTCCCTGGATCCCGGGACCCTGGCAGTGGCGGGTTGCACAGGCTCCCCGGAAGAGGGGTGTGGATAGTGACCTGTGTTCGCACACAGGCTTCTTGGTGGCGGCAGCAGCGGCCTTAGCGTGATGCTTTTAAAATTTTATTTTTACCGTTTCATCCAAAAGGTGTGCTATATGCACCTATGTGTGGTTGTCTTACATTTATTCTCTTAGGCTTCATAGGGTTTCTTAAATCAGTGACTTGAATGCCTTCTCTCATTTTTAGAAACTATTTATTTATTTAATTTTGACTGCTTTGGGTCTTTGTTGCTGTGTGCAGGGTTTCTCTAGTTGCGGCGAGCGGGGGCTACTCTTCATTGCAGTGTGAAGGCTTCTCATTGCAATGGCTTCTCTTGTGGTGGGGCATGGGCTCTAGGCACGTGGGCTTCAGTAGTTGCAGCACACAGGCTTGGTAGTTGTGGCTCACAGGCTTTAGAGCGCAGGCTCTGTAGTTGAGGCACATGGGCTTAGTTGCTCCACAGCATATGGGATCTTCTTGAACAGGGCTTGATCCCATGTCCCCTGCATTGGCAGGCGGATTCTTAACCACTGAGCCACCAGGGAAGTCCCCTTCTCTCATTTTACAATGTCATCAGCCAGAACCTTTCTTCAAATTATGCTTCAATGTTATTCTTTCTTTGTTTTCCATTTTTTCTGTCAGTCTATTTACACATGTTATAGTTTTTCACTGTGTCCCTTGTCTCTTATTCTCTGCAGTATCAGCCATCCTCTTGACTCTGTTACATTCTAGATCGTTTCTTTTGGTGTCTCTTCAAATGCACTAATTCCCTATTCAACTGTTTCTAATTTATCATCAAATACATCTGTTGTATAGTTTAATTTTGGTTATTTTATTTATCAGTTCTAGAATTTCTTTTTTTTATTGTTCACAGTTTTGTACTGAAATTCTGCATTTTGTCTTTTATCTTCTTGAGACTCAACATAATTTTTTAACAATATGTGTCTGATAATATCTGATGCACTTGTGTGTCTTTTTCTGTTGTCTATTTTTCTATTAATTTTCTTTTATTTTTGATTTGTGTCTCCATGTTTATAGTTATTTTTTATTTTATGCTGTGCAGATACCTAGATTGACATTATCTTTTTTGAGATAGGATTTGTGTTTGATTTTGCCAGGGACCTCGGACACTAGCACTCCAGGATCACCTGGAGTTACATTCAGGGATTTAGAAAATTTAAAGTTGAATTTCAGCCCTGAGAGGACTGTCTCCTTCTAGTTTACCTTTATTCCTAGTGTGATGGTGTTTTGGATCCTAACCTAAAGCAAGGGTGTCACTAAGAGCAACCTCTGCAGAGACACTAACTTCCAATCCTTTCCTTGATAACCTGCAGTCAAGTTCTCACAGAAACCCTCAGGGAGTGTCTGCTCCCTAGGTGTTTGTCCTCCCCTGGATTCTTGCTTTTCAATTCTTCCTTAATTTAATACTCCCTTCCCCTTTATTTACATTTATATTTATTCTACTGAGAGGTATATAAATGTGTGTATGGGTGTGTGTGTGTGCGTGTGCACACACACACACAAAATGCCATTTTTTTAGTCTCCAGCAGAAGGGCTGGTTCTAATGACCTCTTCTGTCATTACACTTGTTATTATTTTTATAATGCACATACAATTTATAGCCAGTTGCTTTCACGTGTCAACATACCTCATGAAGAAAATGTTACAGGGCATTTGATGGGATAGGATTTTAACAACTCTTGCTTACTCTTACATACCATAATTTTCAATTCATAGTGCTACTTTTGGAAATTCTGCTTTTCTCTCTTTCTTAAACATAAATAACACTGAAATAAATATATACTAGTATATGAATATTTTTTACACATTACTGATTTATTTTCCCCTTAGGGAAAACTTCTATAAGTAGAATTGCTGGTTCCAAAGGGATCAGTATTTTAATTTCTTAAAAATTAATGAATTTTTAATTGAAGTATAGTTGATTTACAGTGTTGTGTTAATTTCTAGTATACAGCAAAGTGTTTTATATACACACATGTGTATATTCTTCTTAAGATTCTTTTACGTTACAGGTTATTACAGAATATTGAATTTAATTCCCTGTGCTATACAGTATGTTCTTGTTGGTTATCTATTTTATATATAGTACTGTGTATTACAGTACTGTGTATCTGTTTACCCCCAAAATTTAATTTATCCCTCCCACTGCGTAGTAACTGTAAGTCGGCCTTCTATGTCTGTGAGTCGTTTCTGTTTTGTAAATAAGTTCATTTTTATCATTTTTTAGATTCCATATAGAAGTGACATCATATGATATTTGTCTTTCTCTTTCTGACTTACTTCACTTAGTATGATCATCTGTAGGTTCATTGATGTTGCTGCAAACGGCGTTATTTCATTCTTTTTTATGGCTGAATAATATTCCATTGTATATATTACCACGTCTTCTTTATCCATTCATCTGTTGATGGACACTTAGGTTGCTTCCATTTCTTGGCTGTTGTAAATAGTGCTGCTCTGAACATAGGAGTGCATGTATCTTTTTGAATTAGAGTTTTCTCCGGATATATGTTTAGGAGTGGGATTGCAGGATCATATGATAATTCTGTTTGTAGTTTTTTAAGGAAACTCCATACTGTTCTCCAAAGTGGCTGCACAACTTACATTCCCATCAAGAGTGCAGGAGGTTTCCCTTTTCTCCACACCTTCTCCAGCATTTGTTATTTGCAGACTTTCTGATGATGGCCATTCTGACTGGTGTGAGGTGGTACCTCATTGTAGTTTTGATTTGCATTTCTCTAATGATTAGTGATGTGGAGCATCTTTTCATGTGCCCATTGGCCTTCTGTATGTCTTCTTTGGAGAAATGTCTATTTAGGTCTTCTTTTTTTTTTTTTTTTTTTTTTTTGCGGTACGTGGGCCTCTCACTGTTGTGGGCTCTCCCTGTTTTGGCCTCTCCCGTTGCGGAGGACAGGCTCCAGACGCGCAGGCTCAGCGGCCATGGCTCACGGGCCCAGCTGCTCTGTGGCATGTGGGATCTTCCCGGCCCCATATCTGTGGTTCCTGTCCATCTGCAGATTCAATCAGACACAGACCGTGGAGCATGGCAGTATTTATAACCCCGTGTAAGTGCACCCTCTCAATTCAAACCCACATTGTTCAAGCGTCAGTGTCCTCTTCCAGGGTTGTAATTTCTTATTTAATTATGAACCAGGGGTGCTTTGGGAAGTCACATTCACGTGTTCTGTCAAGAGCTGATTAAATGGCTACAGTATAATATTAACTGTGTCATGATTGTGGCAAAAATGTATATTATCAGTTTGAAAATGATGCAATAGTTTAAAAAGTCTACACTATGTTAGTATGAAATCATGTGCAGTATGATTACAGCTGTAGAATATATTAAAAGAGGGATTAGAAAATATTACACCCAGTGGATGCTGTTGTGTATAGTATTGATTATTTATTGTTTTTTATCTCCCCTATTTCAAAACGACTCTATATAGTTTGCTGTTGTTTTTTAACGATTAAATGATCAATGCAAACCAAAATACTGTGAGTACAGTTCAGTCTACTCTCAGTGCATCTACTGTTTTATCCTTCCAGTCATAAAATGTTCAAATGAGTTAAAGTAGATAAATGGATTTTCCATCAATTCCCTAACATTAATAATGTGTTCATCACCACCTTATTCCAAATAGTATTTACAATGATTAGTAAGAAAAGTAAGATATGGTAAAATAGTAAAATTCAGCCATGAGTGCACAAAAGAAAAAAAAAAGACAAAACTAAGCTGCCGGGGGGGAACGTAAATGGAGGTAGGAATGAGGCTAATCAGAAGCATACATTCTGGAACTGGAAAACACGTGGCATGTGGGCCATATACCTATTTCAGATTTTCCAATAGCCAGAACAAAAAGCACATCGCGTCCATGGCATTAACAAAGCACAAATAAACTCAGTACCATCCAGGTATTTAATTCCTCAAATGAAGCTGTAAAGTTCCAAGATGAGACCTTTGATCCTCAGAACCCTTCTCCTGAGAGTGCTATGGAAGGGGATGGACACACCCTCCGTGTACTCTCTGAGGGCCTGCTGTATTGTTCTTAGTGGTCACGCCCAGGCTCAGCTGGCTGGAGCAGTTCTTGAGGCTAGTGTGACCAGGTGCAGGCTGAGAGCCGTCTGCTGGCCTGACACAGATTTTTCTCTGTACTCCAGGGATGAATAGCGTGCATGTAAAGAAATGGTCGTGTGCCGTACTTCGTGGCAATTTTCTACTTTTGTTGCCCCCAGTCAAACTTTCGATGTTTGTTAGGAGAATGCACTTGCTGGGATGTCTGGGATACACGGACTGTATTTACCACTCAAATAGACACCCTTTGGCCTTGAAAGACGGACAGTGGAGCTGAGGCAGTGCTGAGACCTGAGGAGGTGAACAGCCCAGACTAGGATTGTTCCCACATGCAGGGCAGCCCATGGCCACGCACTGACACGTCCTAGGAGTGTCATAGGAAGGGCGGCCATGCCTCTCAGGGAGTAATCTAGATCCTCCCCCATGCACAGAGCGAAGGCACGGTTAACAGAAACGTTACTAAATATTATCATAAGGTGACAACCAAATCCTCATCTTGACTACAGCAGTTTCAACAAAGCACTCTTAGAATGCCTCACTTCAGTTGTTACAATTTTCTAGTGGGCCCTCTAAAGTAAACTATTTGTGAATTGCAGCGCTGAATTATTTGGGGGGTTATTATTTATAGGCCAGTTAAAAGATGGGGAAATATCTGCTAAAAGAGACTGTTTTCTTTTTTGGGATCACTAGGTTGTGGCCTGTTTATGCCACTTTCAGGTTGTGATTTTAAATATTCTGATCTGCCTAAGGTTGAAAGCATGTATTTGTTTTCTTTAATAGGAATAAATGATCCAGTTCAACAAAAATAAAAACAGACTTTAAGAATTTAAGGCAGTGGAGTAGTGTCAGGGAAAAGTGTTCCTGTTTTAACTCATATAAAACTATGGTGTAATTTGTTAAAAGACACTTTTATTGATCTTGACTCTTCCAATTCCTTAGTACTCATTGTGTGTCTGTTATGTATACAGAATAAAACCGGTGGAAAACAAGGGGTATAGGATGTGGTTGGTGACTGGTGGCAGGAAGCTTGCATGTTCTACTTGGGAAAATAACACATACATGTCTGAAATGTTAAACAGAAATACAACAGAGAAAAAGACATGGGTGGATGGTTGAGGAAATGCCACAGGGCGGTTGTTAATTGAATTCAAAACTTAGTGACAATCAGCACAAATGCCAAGGGAACTTTGCCGACTACACTTTGCTCACCTAGATTCTCAAAATATAGCAAAGATTTCGGGCTGGTTCAACAACCACATGGTGTTGTGTACATTTGATGACAATATTTAATTCCTCTAAAAGGACTTTTTAAAATACAGGAAATGTGTGATTATTCTAATGAAACATAGATTAAAAAAATCAAAACAAGTAGTAGTCATGGTGCTTATACTTGAATCACACCATGTGGTTTTCATAGCTCTTTCCACATAGTGTTTGCACCCGTCTCACTCCAGTCCTGCGAAAAAGACAAGAGCAGGCAGTTTTCCTGAATTACTGGTGAGAACACTGAGGCCTCATAAAGTTATGAGATTTGTCTGGGGTACAGCACTGATTATATCCTAGGAGTTTTATCTGCTCCATATGTTTCTTTATATGGTATAGTTGTGAATAGGTTTAGATATAATGGGTCACTTGATACCTTTGTTTTCCATTTGATGCACATGAAATACTCTTGTTAATAAGCAAGTGAAGAAAATGAGATCCCTAGCTCCAGCTGCTGCTCATGTTGACAAACCATCTCTTTTGTTTTCTCCTTTTATCTGACAAATTCGTTAATTCTGTAGACATTAAGTGGCTTTTATGGAGTCTTAATATTCTCAAGTGCTTGGGGAGATTTACAGAACTTGTGTACACATCTCATGTGCTGAAGGAGTTCAGGCAGTTGAGGGGTGACGAGCTACATTCAAGACCGTGTTCGGTCACTGATCTGGATCACGTGCTGGTAGCTGTCAACATAAGGGGTGGCCGGCGTCCTGTCAGAGCTGTGACTTGGGAGTGGGGAGGGCATACCCCAGCTAGACTTAATCATCGGTTAGATTCCATGGGTGGGGAGGCTAAGTGGGACCTTCTAGTGGAGTGGAGCTTGATTTAGGAAATGCAGGGAGATGAATCTGGGAGGATGAATGGGAGGAATATAGAAAAACTTAAACGACAGGTCAAAGAGTTGACATCTGATTCTGTAGATGTTAAAGAGCCATGCAAGAGCTTTGTGTTTGCTTCTTCTCTCCTCGTGGAGCCACACGATGAAGGAGAGGTTTTGTCATCACAGAGCTGTAATTTATTCCAGTCCTGGGGTGGGGCTGAAAGACTGAAGGACTGGCCGGGCTGTTCTGGCATTTGCAGAGTGCTTGTAGCAAGCTTCGTTTTTCAGTGAGCGATGAAATCCTGAGTGCAAACATTTGTCCCCCTAGCTGCTGGTGCTGCCTCTTTTATGTGGAGCAGATGAAGTCCAAGGCTGAGTGGGTTTACTATTAGGATGGTGACGCTAAGTCAGAGTTCCCCTTTTAGGAAACATACCTCTCGCTCCCCTGGCAGCGAGTGCTTGACTGCTCCTTACATGGAAGGTTCAGGTGATATGGACATGAGGACGACAGGATTCTGTGCTGAGTGGTTGCCGACAGCCTGGGAGTTGCTTCCTAGACCAGCGCTGGATGCAGCACCGTCAGGGCATTGAGCCTTGACCTCACCCCTTGCCCATGTCTTACCTTGTTCTTGTAAGAATGATGTCTGATGTTTCTGCTGGTCCATATTCATTGAATTCCTTTATTTTACCAATGAGAGCTCATTTCTAATATCATGCTAATTAAACCACTCATTTTGCCAATGAAAAGCTACTTTTTTTTTCTTTACTAAAGTATTGTTGATTTACAGTGTTGTGCCCATCTCTGCTGTACAGCAATGTGAGTCAGTTATATACATATAGACTTTTTTTTATATTAGTTTCCATTACAGTTTATCACAGGATATTCAGTATAGTTCCCTGTGCTATACAGTAGGACCTTGTTGTTTATCCATTCTAAATGTAATAGTTTGCATCTACCAACCCCAAACTCCCAATCCATCCCTCCCCCACTCCCCTCCCCCTTGGCAACCACAAGTGTGTTCTCTTTGTCTATGAGTCTGTTTCTGTTTCATAGATAAGTTCATTTAGATTTAGATTCCACATATAAGTGATAGATGATATTTGTCTTTATCTTTCTGACTTACTTCACTTAGTATGATAATCTCTAGGTCTGTCCATGTTGCTGCAAATGGCATTATTTCGTTGCTTTTTATGGCTGAGTAATATTCCATTGTATATATGTACCACATCTTCTTTATCCATTCATCCGTTGATGGACATTTAGGTTGTTTCCATGATTTGGCTATTGTCAACAGTGCTGGAAAAGCTACTTTTAATATTCAGTAGGCCAAATAGCAAAGCCTCTGGTGTCAATCAAGGTATGAATACTTGAAAGATGTGACTGGCTGAAATGCTGGCCAGGTCTGCATCGGGACCCTTCCAATTCAATACCACTGACCCAGGAATCTGAGTTCTCAGTTAGGGCCAGTGACTGTCCCTAAAGGTGAAGTTTAAACTAAATGATCTATCCATTGCATTTTACTGTTGACACTGAAGAATATTTTATGAAGTTCTTAAATTAACTTGTTAAACAAATTACAGAAATATCAGTTCCTCTCCATCCGTTCAGTCAAGTTCACAATTTCAGCATGGTGGTTACAGCATGTTTTTTGTTATTCTCTCGGCTTTACTTTTTATGTTGATCAAAAGGTTTAGGGAAATATACCTGTAAGGAATGAAGACATCACGAAGAGAACCCAGGGCTTGTGTACATTGCGAGCCTGCGTTCTGAAGCAGCTGTCACCCTGAAATCCTAGCAGGCAGTTTCGCAAGGTGTTCACGGGCCTTGGTGTGGCGTCTTTTGTGAGGTTCCCACTTGGCTTCCTGGCACGAGGTATAGTTATGAGCCTGCTTCTCATTCTGTCTGGATTCTGTTGGTCTGCAGCTGGGAAGAGCTTTCTTTGCCAGATCCCTGCCCAGTTCTTTTTTTCTTGGCAGGTTCATTTACCTTTTTTTTTTTCATAGTTTGTTTCCCAAACAGTCCCCAACCTGGAACCATGATAATCAGTTTCCTGGGCTTCCTGCTCTTGAAGGTGAGGAAGTTGTTATGGTCCTTCATGCCCAGCGCTGCCTGTTCTCTGACCTTGCCACAAGTGTTTAAACAGATTTCAAAGGAACATCGTATTCCTGTGCATTGAAGATGCCTCATCAGGGGGCTCTGTGATTGAGTGGATTTTCTGACCTTGTAATTCCATGTAGGTCCACATGGCCGCCTACCCCCAAAGACAGAGACTTAAATCTTACCGTAGAATAGAATTTGCAACAGGTATGGTTATGAAAATGAAAAGACTGTGAGAAGGAATATTTATGTGATGAATCTACACTGACTTGTATAAAATGCTGTTTAATGTTTTATGGATGTTTGCATGTATATATATGCACACCACACGTATGTTTATGATAGAAATGATGTTGCAAATATCAATCAAGAAGACTCCATTTTTTTCATGATTGAATTAAAATAGCTTATTATTATTATTTTTTTGAAATATAGCAAGATCAACTTTACACCTGGGCTGCAGTTAGTCAACCTACACACTCACTGGATTATATAGAAGGGCAGTTTCCCAGGAGAGTCCCAGCTGCTTGGCCACCATCTAAACCTCCTGATGAAGAACACAGGCCCAAGGATGCTGACACAGGTAGGGCCCCGGGAAGAGTGAATATTCTGAAAGTAACATCGAATAACTGTGCAGTACCTACTGGGTATTGAGTCTGGGTTTCCCTTCAAGTATTTCTTAGATTATAATCTGCATATAACTCAAGCTAAATCACCGGGAAGCTTGTTAAATTGAAAATTCTTCAAGGCTGCTGAGTTCTGGGGAACGGGACCCTGGGTTGTCCAGTTACTACAGTGTATATAAAGTGTATATAAAGTCCGAGAACCACTGCTTCGGGGTCCTGCTGTGGCCACCACCCCGGGGGAAGCTGCACACTCCGCATGGGCTGAGAGCTCGGAAAGGAACTTTCTGCCTACTGGCTTCAAGGGTGGTAGCCACCATACCTCTTTTCCCTGTCTCTTCCCTTACTGCTTTCTTTGAACTTTTCTTTGTTTTTTTCTTTGCCTTCAGAGATAACTGACAGAGGCAAAATAGAGAAACATGTTTTACTAAATCTAAATTTTAAGTAATTAAAAAAATTGTTCAGTGTTCAGTTGTAATATTTTTCTAAAAAGTATTTCCTTTTGGTTTTTTTTCTCTTTGTCTCTTGTGTCATCCTAAAATATTTTGTGTTATTTTTGAAGTATTTTGAAGGTAACATGAGATTAATGTCAGCTTTATATGGAGCCTGAAGCTAGGAAAGCACTTTGTATTTATTGTATTGAATTAAGAATCCTATTTTTGTAACAATGTTTTTATGGAATTTGGTTGTTTATCATTATCTAACTCAAGAGCTCCCTTTAAAGCCAACAATGACCCACACTGTCAGGGACTTTATTCTAGGCTCCTGCCCAAAGGTCTGCAGAGGGGCCTAGTGCTTATAACCTCTGTTTTTCTCCCAGTCCTGGAGCGATGCATTTACCTGTTTCTTCTTTGCACTGAGGCACTTAATGGGGGCCCACACCTAATACTGCATGTCCCCCTTTCACTGTCTGATGCTTTTGAAACACTGCTTAGTGTTTATTTGGTGGACTATACTCCCTGAAATGAACCACATACAAGAGATGCAATGTAGGACATGTGTTCTGTGTAGGGCTCTGCGTTTCCTGTGGTGCAGAGAACAGTTGATCAAGGGCCAAGGTAGACCTTCAGAGACGAGGGGGTGCTGACATAATAACACATGAAAAAAACAAGCACATAAAGGCAAATTTAGTTTTAGAAGGAAAAGCATATAACTAAAATAATGATCCCATTAAATACACTATTTTATTTGTTTATGTTAAAAATTAACTTACTGGTTAGGAAATAACTAGGTGTAGATATAGTAGAATCGGTCAATTTCAACGAGTTATTTTAACAGTTGTTCATATCTTGTGTTTTACATCATTGATTAGGATGGTGTTTTCATTTTTTTCTTCCCTAGTGTGTCTACTTCTCTCAATTTTAACTGAAACATTTTATGTTACTGATTTTATTGTATATTGGAGGAACACTAGATGGAAAGTTAATTAGTGATCATCTGAATTTTAGTTTGGTAGGAGATGATAGTCGGAATTGATGTCAGGAAGTTTGTAACCTAGTTTTTTCTTCATTATTTGATGTAGCTTGCAAAATGCCAGAGCAGCAATTTTTAATATAACAACTTGTCTCCTTTTAAAATATGCCTTCTTGAAGAGGATGATGGAGGTAAGTAGAAAATAGTTTAATGTAGTGACTTGTTTTTCTCCAACTGATCTGTTTTAAACCCAACAGCCCAACAGCTGTTTTGTCCAAATTGTCTAATGGCCCTTCTAAACTTTTCTTGCTGTGAATCCATGGGGCATTCTCATTCTGGGGCATTCACCTTCCCTGTCGTAGGCAAGCAGTCAGTTGTAGGAGTGAGAATGTAGATAATGTAGTAAAAACTGTGCATCGAGTCTACTGTTTAAAAAAAAATAGGTATGAATTGCAGTCTTTGATAATGTGATTATTATAAGTGATAAACTGTTTCCAGTGCACTTGACTGTGATTGGTGCAAGGGTGTCACGGCTAAAATCACTCTTTGCAGCATCTGGTCCCTTTCAGTTTCGCCTTGAAGAGCTCAATGACTTTTTTTCTTTTTGAAGAAGAAAGACTTGTGGTTCCATCTTAAAAAATTGCCAACTTGGTTTTTCTTTTTTTCCCCCTTTTGGCCCTTCTCCACACTGGTTACTACTCCACATGTCTGGCTAATTCAGATTCGTCGTGCTGCCTTTCTCGGAAAACTCACTTTTGTTTTTCCATGATCCATTTTGTGAAACGGGTTTTTCTCCACCTTCACCTATTGATGTAGAAACGGACCCTCTGCTATGTGAGTCTGAGTGCAGAGGCTGCGGTAAAGCCTCAAGGGCTGTGGATTCCTGGCAATCTTCGGCTCCCAGCCTGTTCCCTGCAGCCTGTCTACATTGCCTCCACAGTGGAGCCTGACTGTCTGAAGTCTGTAGAATGTTTCCTGGAAGGACAAGGCTGGAAGGGAAGTTGGGAAGCAATGTGCTTGCTTCAGAAGTTTGTGGCAGAAATAGTAGTAAGAAGAAAACTTTTTACTTACCTTGTTTTCTCTTTCTCTTTACTCTCTTCATTTTCCTTTACTTATTTGATACAACCCACCTCCCTGCCACGGTGGCTCTTTCTTCTAGAGCCCCGTGGTATTTTATTCATATCTCTATCATGTGGATTATTTAGATATGTAATTTTCCTGTCTCTACATATCTGTCTTCTGTGTAGACTCCCGACATTTCAAGACCTTTGGACACCTATTATATACTTAAATATTTGAGTGAATGAATGAAGACCTTTTGTTGAAAAAGATAAAAATAAATAAAATATCTACTCAGCATATGAATGCAAGTATCTGACGGAATGCGGTGTGCTGAAACAGCTTGAGGACCATTTTAGGGGCTCACTACCAAGCTTCAAAAGTTATTCGATAGATTTACACAAAGAGAGAATTAGCTTTAGTTTTGAATGTGTGATGAACAGGGTCAAGATGTCTAGGTGTGAACAGAGACTTGATCATTCTTGGTGTGTCTTTGGAAAATCAAGGCCCTTATCTTCCTTTAAAAATGTGAATGATCAAGAGAGTGAATGGAGGACTTATTTTAGAAAGGCAGTTCTGGACACAAAAAATCCTGGAAGAAAATATGGAAGGAGAGCTGTTAGAAACATGACAAGCTTTTTGTGTAGAAATCTTAAAATATCTGTTTACGTGCTGGCTGAAAGAATGGTAACCCACCTTGGCTTCAAAAAAATGATCTGAGCAGCTTATGAATATGTGAGGTGTACAAGAGGATTACAAAGGAAAACAGATTAAACTGAAAGGAATTTAGGATGGGGCAATAAAATGAGGCTAGGGTGAACTAGCATCCTGAAGTGTATTTCAGAAGGACTTGCAGTTTTTAAAGGTAGTTGAAATTTATGCCTTGGGTTTAAGGTAGAAGGGAAGTGGAAACAAGTCTGTATCATGCCTTGTGTGTCTGTGAAATGAAAAGCAACAGTCCCAGAAGGACAACTTTGCTGTCCTCTAGTATCCAAAAGAAGTCTTTCTACTGGTTCTTAATAAAGGAGATTCTGTGGGATGAAATGCAAATAACAGCATCCTCACCCTATTTCCAGGTCTGTCCCAATGCTTTAACACATGTTCACTTGAGGTAAAGCAGAGATTCTGTAAGGGGCCGGGGGATGTTTGATGGCATTAGTCTCTCAAGGAATAAAATGCTCTAGAAGAGATCAACTGTGTCTCCTGGAAATGATTCTCCATGTTAAGTTTTATTTTAATCAGCCTGCATTTCCCCCTTATATATGCAAGCTAACGCCCATGTGTGGACAACCTTTGTTGGCAATGACGGGAAGATCCAGACTGTTAAATAATCAAATATGCAGAATAGTGTTGACTCCTTTTAGGAAAATTACATGTATAACCCTATCTTCATTTGTGGAAGGACAGGGTATACCAGAAGTAAAGACATCTACCATTTGTTAGGTCACTAATCGTAAGTCATGCTATTTAAATGAAATTTAATGAATTCTCTTTCAATTAAATTGACTAGATTTGAATCAAATTGATGTATAGAATTAAAGAAGCATAATTTAGTTATTTTATATAAGTGCATTTCTCACTAAAATGTAAGTTTTTAGAGATTTCTTAGTTCATTTTTCAGAAGGCATATTTTGTATATTTAAAGGGGTGATTTGATTTACTTTCCCTTCTTACCAGAGTGTCATGTCCTGCTTATTTTTCTTGCTGTCCCCTCTACAAATGTAAAACTCATCCACATATGTTTTGTTTTATAAGTCATAGGCTTATTTGTGATGATAGAGAGATCATTTCTAGAACATATTTGGAATTGTGGGGAGTCCAGAACTGTTTGTGAGGTAACTTTAAAAACATGGAACATTTGAAGTTTTGTCAGGAAGGTTATTTCTCCTACTTTGCTTCACAGTAATACTTTAAAACCAGTCTAGTTTCTTAATCCTTAGGGCAGGTGAGTGGAGGAGTTGGCAGTTAAGATGTGCCCTTGAGAGCTTCCCTGGGTCACTCCGAAAGCAGCCGTCCTGTTGATGAAGGGGGCTGTCTTCGGACGCGGGGCTGAGGAGGAGGGGCTCCCGAAAGCTCCAGGCCCTGTGGGGAGGATGTCGGGGTGAGGGCCCGGGGGTTCACACAAGGGGTTGTCGCTCTGAGGATGCTGGAACCCAGTGGGATTCTTACCTGCCTGCCCACGGGCTCCCGACTCGGCTGGTGCTCAGAGGCAGCTCACTGGGCACAGCCCGGGCCCTGGTTTCCCTCTACAGGTAGCGCTTTTTGCGATTTTTCATGCTTCTCTTTACTCTTTCTCTTTCCCTTCCTTCTTTTTTCTCTTTCTTACTTTTATTCTCCCCTATTTTCTTTCTCCTTGACATTTATTTTTCTTTCTTCTCTTGATTATTCTCATTCATTTTCCCCTTGCTTTATAGTTATTCTATACATTTCTTTCACCTTAACATCTTGACCCTCTAGAACTCCTGTACTACAGCTTATGATTTTGAAGAGAATATTTTGACGTATAAATTTCTCCTAGATGTCATGACACACTGATTCAAGGAAGTAAGTGTAGTGAAAGAGGTGAGGGTGGGAGAATGAACTCAATTCAGGTAGCCATTGAATTAGATAGAGAGAAACTCAAAGTTTAGGTGTAGGTGATCAAAAAATTGCAATTTTGATAAGTCTTTCTAGTTCATTGTTCTGGTGAGGTGTACACATTCTTTTTACCATCAGAGCCAGAAGTTTGCTTTTTTGGGCAGGTCACGAGGTCTAGGGCTATAGACAAAAGCTGGGAAACCCTGTGTGTGTCTCTAAGGGAAAGAACTATTCATGAACCCCAGGAGACCCTGTGGGCTCTTCCTGCACCATCTACCTAGAAAGGCAGGAAGAGAAAATGTTCTAGTCTGTACAAAGCCCCAGGACCTTGTCTCAAGTCTCTTGTGTTTGGGAGGATTTGGAGGTGACGAAAACCAGCAGAAAACAAAAGGTATTCAAGAGTCTGGATTTGCTTTAATATTAACTGTCCTCGCTTTGATGTTAAAGCTCTTTCTTCAAAACTGGCCAACTCTGGTGTTGTGTTCAGAGTAGAAATTTGTCAGTGTAAGAGACAAACGTTTTGATTAACTTAGTGAAATGCAGTATTTGGGAAAAGGCCTGCATTGTTAATATTCTATTGCCACAGTGACACGTGTTGGTGAGTGATTATGTCATGCTGTTCTCTGTGATTTTGTCCTGAAAGATGTTCTCTCAGCTCAGGTGCAGGCCCAGCGCCCACTTTCCTGGGGCTCCTGCTTCGCTTCCATGGTTTCTTCATGCTTTGATCTCTCCTTTCATCTCCTCCCACAACTACTCAACACATATTTTAAACATCTGCGGTGCACCGGGCACTGTTGTGGATGCTGGGGATTCATTAAGAAAGAATCTACGAAGCCTTTCTTCACAGCGTTTGACTTAGTCGAGGGGAGAGTGAAGTCGGCAAACAAGTGAATTCTGCAGGCTTTCCTTAGAGAACCCACACTGTGGAGAGAGAGAGGGAACAGGGTGCTCCCGGGAGCAGGTGGGGGTGGGGTCACAGAGTGCTCTTGGGAGCGGGTGGGGGCGGGGCCACGGGGGTGCTCCCGGGAGCGCAAACATTCTCGCCCTGCTCCCATTGGACATCCTGTGGCCAGAGCGGGACTGGCATGTTACAGGGTGGCAGGAAGGTCAGTGTGGCCAGAGCCCTGTGAGTGGGTGTGGAGCCAGAGAGGTTGGGGTGTGGGCAGGTGGAAGGAGGTCCGTGGGCCCAGGTGGAGACGGTGCTTTAATCCAAGTGAAATGAGAACTTTCAATTTAGTTTAGCAATATGTTGTACGATTTAAACCACGACTGCCTTTTATTTTTTCTATGCATTGTCACATACATGTCACATACTAAAATGCTGCTGAATTGGGAAGGTCTGAAGTATCCCTCAGAGCGACAGCTGTGTGCTGTCAGGTGTCTGGCCTGCATGCCAGTCGGGGACAGGGGGCAGCGTGAAGGTCAGGAGACAGACTCATCTTTGTCTCACCACCAGCCACTGTGTCGGGGCCTCGGTTCCTCACCACAGATGCCCAGGATGGGCAAGGGGAGTCGTTCTCAGACTCCCATCCACAGAGCGCTGGGGATTCCTGGAAGCTCTCTTAGGTTTTTATGTAACTCCCGTGCAAGCTTCACTTAGAGGAAAGTATCCCCTAGCTTAGAAAACAAAAGAAAACATGGCCTTGGTTACCCCTTAGGTTTTCCAGCATGAAGAATTTTCAGTCCCGTAGGTTCTCAAATGACAATTACTCATTGCCTCTTGGTGAGCACTCGTTACCTCTCACTGAGAGTGGAAGGTCAGTTGTCAATAGTCAGGTAAGTCATCCAAGATCCCACCCTTCCAGACTGGGGAGTTGGCTTCTGTCACTGTACAGACTTAAGTGAATAATACGAACAGTGAGTGTCTTGGCAGATACTTCATGGCACAAAGTAGAAACTAGGAGTTGAGACAAATAATCATGACTGATGTGTAAAGAAGGGTGTAGAGATAATCTAATTTAAAAAATACCTAATGACATGAGTGTGTCATTTTGTGTGTTACATGTGCTCAAAAGCAGTCATGTCCTCATAACACGGAGGCATAACCTGGGTGTTTGGATGCTTATTATGAAAGGTAGCCTGGGTGTTTTGGTGCTTATTATGGTTGAAGGTATATTACAGTTAGTTTCATTTTGTGATCAGAGAAATGGGAAAATTTGCTCTTTAACATATTGCCTGTCTTCTTCCTTTTCAACCCAGAGTCTCAATCTGCTGTTTTAGAAACTCCGAAAAAATGTTCAGATGCTGCTCAGCAGGTAAGATTTAATTAGGATGTCAGCTCCCTTTCCCCTCTTATTTGCCTCTGCTTTATCTTTCCATCTGCCCAGCCAGCTAGGTGGCCGTGTTTCTCAGCCTGCAGGGGACTCCAGTCAGGTGGGAGGGGGTTTTCTTACATTCAGACTTTGTGAAGGAAATCAGCCTGGAAGTGGCACTGGGCACAAACTCCTCAGCATTCATGTTGTTCCATGTCCTGCCGGAGAGCTGGGCCCACAAGTGCTGGCTCCATCAGGAAACAGCGGCTGCTCAGGTGTTGTATAGAGATGGGCCTGGTTGCACTAAGAGTCACATGGATATGATTTTTTATAAGATGTGCCAGGGCTTTTCTAAAACCAAATAATATTCTTAAGTTACTTTGGTGGATGAAACATTAATTAGTGTCTGTTTAATTTCCACAGAAACTTTCTTATTCTGTTACTAAAGAAGCCACATTTTATGCCTTTTTTTCTTGCACCAAAATGCACTTCCTGTAAAAATAGGAAACACTTATATGAAATAGTAATTGTGGTTAGCAATTGCTTTTTTGGTTATAAAACCATTTTTAAAATTTATTTATACATTCTCCTAACTCTACCTTTGAAAATAACTTAGTGTTAGAAATTACCACCAAGAAGTGTGTTTTCTAGAGTGGGGTCTGAGTAGAAAATGAGACGGCTGCTTCCTGAGTTTCAGACCCATGTCAGTTTCTGGTCAGTTTGTGACAACATACTCAGGCTATCTGGGACATAGTGTTCTTCTCTGTAAAATCAAAGAATCTGTTGATTTTTGAGAACTTTTCCAAGTATAAAATGACTTCCTTTTTTAAAAGAAGCAGCCCTGCATCATACATGAAAGTTTACTCCTCCTGGAGGATAAATAAGGATATAAATTGGTTGAGAACTTTGTTTTATAAATTATCTGGTGCTTTTCAGAAATATAGCTATTCTGTTTACTTTCATAAGAGTAAAGATGCTCTTAAGGATAATGTCATAAAACAGGTTTTCCCAGCTTCTTTTTTTTTTTTAAGAGCAGAGACTTCCATCAGGCTGGGGCACTTGAAGAGCCCTGGTGGACTGAGCTGGTAGTTCATTAACTGTCATGATTAGCCAGTAGTGAATACAATGAAGAAAAATGAAAAGAGGTCAAGAGAAATAAAGTGAGAAATAATTAAGAAAAACAGTGCCCTCAAAATATCTTCTTATTATTTTTGCAACGCTTTTTTTGGCATGACTAAGCTGTGATCTGGGATAATATGTTAGATCTTTCTAGTTCTTATTTCCAGGACGTATATTACTGAATTCTCTGTTATATTGATAACGCCAAAGAAAACCTGGACAAAAAGTATTCTATACTATCAATGGTGACCAAACACCAACAACATTACTTTGTGTATTAAGATTCCAGCTGGAATAATTCAAGGCAGATATTCATGTGTGTAAAATTATAGTGATTTTCTATGTTTCATGAGCTCTGAACCAATAATAAGCGGAAAACCTGATGAACTGGGTGATTTTAAAACACCTGATGTTACAGCTTGGAAACTCACGGGGGAAATAGATTGATTTAAATTTCACACCTTCTCATTTCCTTGTTGCCAGTGAAATGTCTAGAAGCTAGAAAATATAATAAATTAATTTGGTGGTAAGATTGTTGGGAAGCAGTTGAAGCCTAGCCCTCATTAATGACATCATATGCTCTTGGAATCGGTGACTCTTTATCATAAGTTTACTTAGGGACTGGTTCATTTTTGAGATGATGTGTGTCTCTTTCATAAGAACCTAAAGTAACCACCATAAAAGGGATTCAGGAAACTAGAATTAATTACCTATGTACTGTGCACCTGTTCTTTTACTGCATTATCTTATGCAATTCTTATAATAACCCTTTAAAGTAACTATTATAATTCATATTTAACTGATAAGAAAATGATGTTTATAGGAATTAACTTGCTTCAGACCAAAAATTGATAAAGGGTAAGAGCCATGGTATGAACGTAGGTCTGTTCGACTTTATACCTCCTGTTCTCTCCACTATGACAAAAATTAGACTTTTGCACCTGTAATCAAACTGCAGCTGTTTACTACCGTCTCATGCCAAAATCATCAAATGGATGAGGTGAGAAGTTTATTTTAAGTTATTCTATTGTATTTATACCATTTATAAGAGACTGATGTCAAGATATGTTTTAGAGGCATAGATTGAAGCTGATTAGGTCACAGACACATGTTTAACTGTGCTAAATTGTGTCGATTTTACTAACTTTAGTGCTTCACTGCTCTTTAAAAAAAAAGTACAGTTCTGTTTTTTACATAGAGCGCCTTGCTTCTTAGTTACTAGAGAGCAGTCTGTCTGTGAGCTTCCCCTGCAGAGGAAGTGGGGGGCTTCCTGTGGGTTTGCTGTGTGACTGATGAAAGCTATGCACGCAGAGAGTGGGGCCCTCCACAGAGGTGAAGTGCATCCTGTGCTCTCGGTTTTCTTTAGGTGTGCGTCCAGGCACCTGTTCTCTCCATCCAAGCATGCTGGAATTTACGGAATTGGCTCTGTCTTTTGCTCTCTCCCTGTAATTAATAATTCTGAGAGCTCCATATCCCTACACAAAACACATGATTCGTAAAGCCTTTTCTCAGCTGGAAGGAGTGGAAAGTGCGGGGATCCTCTGCATCTGTGGAGGGAGACGTGTGGCCACCCCTGAGTGTTGTCACCCATGGTCTCATGGGATCAGGAAGTTGTAAAACAAAACTGCTTTCTTTAGACCTCACTTACTGATTAATTTCAAATAATATGCTCTGAAATCTGCTGTATCTAAAGAATTATTTCATAAAGCGAAACAGAACTGTCTCAATTCTGTTTTTTATTCTTTGGCATTTGAAATACTATTTAAACTGTAAATCCTTTTGTATTCTACAATATATAAATAGCCAAATATCAATTACATTCTCTAGAAACATTTACTCCTATGTTAAATATTAATATATGTTAGCTAAAGTGGTTACCACCCAGTTTTAAACTAATTTTTAAATTATATAAATAATTTTAAATTAATAATAATACTTTTGAAATTATATATAAAATGTGTGCTTCAAGGTATTTTCCTAAAATTCTCAACATCTTTCCGATGTAAATGGACTCGTTGAAAGGTAAATAGAATAGAATTTGATCTTTGAAAACTCTAGCTTGGGGTAGGAATTGGTACATCAAAGCAATTGAAAGTTGGGTCTTCCTACACTTGACGGTATGGATTAATTGAAAACAACCACGTCTATTACAAAGTGTTGGATAATGAAAATAAATTAACCAAGATCAAAACTTTCTTACCACATATGTTGTATGCAACTAAATTCTCAAAAGTCAGAAAAATGTGTATGATTTGAGGTGAGTGGCAAAATCCTATTTCAGTCCAGTTTTAACCTCCTTTGAAATTGGTTTAATTCTCTTCCCCCAGGATCCTGCTCTGATCAGTCCTCCCCAGTCCTCTCAGTGCCTAATTGGGTTACAAACTTAATTGAGGAATTGAGTATTCTTTTCTGTTGGTTCTCCTTGTAGAGTATCTTCTCTAATGCTCTTTATACAATGACCACTCACTACAATTTATTGTTTGTTTCAGAAACATGTTTATTTAGGAGCGAATCATGGAATGTGTATGAACGAGGTGGGGTGGCCTGGTTGATGGCACTTGAGGGTTACTCACCTGTGTCTTGACAGAGGCAAGTTCAGAGAGTGAAACAGAATTGGTCAGATCAAAAGAAAGGTGTGGGGAACGTAGTTCTGAAGGAATAGTGATGGAGACGCAGAAACAAGGCACTTGAATTGCATGAAAATGTATTAGACATATCAAAGGTTAGGGGAAAGTCGTATGTTCCTACTGAACTCTAAGGCAAAAAGTGACATACATTCACATGTTAATTATAAATCCAGCATACACAATTTCCAAGATGAGTGAGCAACTAAAACATAGACCAGAGAGAGGCAGCTTCAAGATGGTGGAGGAGTGAGACATGGAGATGGCCTTCCTCTCCACAAATACATCAGAAATATATCTACATGTGGAACAACTCCTACAGAACAACTACTGAATGCTGGCAGAAGACCGCAGACCTCCCAAAAGGCAAGAAACTCCCCACTTACCTGGGTAGGGCAAAAGAAAAAAAAAACAGAGACAAAAGAATAGGGACGGGACCTGCACCAGTGGGAGGGAGCTGTTAAGTAGGAAAAGTTTTCACACACTAGGAAGCCCCTTCACTGGTGGAGACGGGGGGTTGCGGGGGGGGAAGCTTTGGAGCCACAGAGGAGAGCACAGCAACAGGGATGCAGAGGGCAAAGCGGAGAGATTCCCACACAGAGGATCGGTGCCGACCAGAACTCACCAGCCTGAGAGGCTGGTCTGCTCACCTGCTGGGCCAGGTGGCAGCTGGGAGCTGAGGCTCTGGCTTCGGAGGTAAGACCCCAGGGAGAGGACTGGGGTTGGCTGCATGAACACAGCTTGAAGGGAGCTAGTGTGCCACAGCTAGCTGGAAGGGTGTCTGGGAAAATGTTGGGACCTGCCTAAGAGGGAAGAGACCATTGTTTTGGGGTGCACGAGGAGAGGGGATTCAGAGCACCACCTAAACGAGCTCCAGAGATGGACGTGGGAGATGAGCATGAGACACTAAGGTTGCTGCTGCAGCCATCAAGGATCCAGCGTGCAAGCACAGGTCACTATCCACACCTCCCTTCCCGGGAGCCTGTATAGTCCACCACTGCCAGGGTCCCATGATCAAGGGCCAACTTCCCTGGGAGAACACACGGCACGCCTCAGGCTGGTGCCAATTATAGGGGTCCCGCTGACCTCTGCTGCTCCAGGCTTGCCCCGCATTCTGTACCCCTTCCTCTCCCCTGTCTGAGTGAGTCAGAGCTACCTAATCAGCTGCTAGTTTAACCTTGTCCTGTCTGAGTGAAGAACAGATGCCTTCAGGCGGCCTACAAGCAGAGATGGGGCCAAATCCAAAGCCGAACCCCAGGAGCTGTGTGAACAAAGAAGAGAAAGGGAAATCTCTCCCAGCAGCCTCAGGAGCAGTGCACTAAATATCCACAATCAACTTGGTGTACCCTGCATCTGTGGAATACCTGAATAGACAACGAATTATCCCAAAATTGAGGTGGTGGACTTTGGGAGCAATGATATGTATATTTTGTTCCTTTTTCTCTTTTTGTGAGTGTGTATGTGTATGCTTATTTGTGTGATTTTGTATGTATAGCTTTGCTTTTACCATACGTCCTAGGGTTCTGTCTTTTTTTTTTTTTTTAAGTATAGTTTTTAGCAATTGTTATCATTGGTGGATTTGTTCTTTTGGTTTAGTTCTTTTTATTTTTAATTTTTTATACTTTTTATTTTAATAACTTTATTTATTTATTTTTCTTTTACTTTCTTATTGTCTCCCTTTTCTTCTGTGCTGTGTGGCTGACAGGGTCTTGGTGCTCCAGCCGAGTATCAGGTCTGTGCCTCTGAGGTGGGAGAGCTGAATTCAGGACATTGGTCCACCAGAGACCTCCTGGTTCCACGTAATATTGAAAGATGAAAAATCTCCCAGAGATCTCCATCTCAATGCTAAGACCCAGCTCCACTCAAGGACCAGCAAGCTACAGTGCTGGACACCCTATGGCAAACAACTAGCAAAACAGGAACACAACCCCACCAACTAGTGGAGAGACTGCTTGAAATCATAGTAAGTTCACAGACACTCCGAAACACACCACCAGATGTGGTCCTGCCCACGAGAAAGAACAGTTCCAGCCTTATCCCCCAGAACACAGGCACTAGTTCCCTCCATCAGGAAGCCTACAAAACCCACTGAAACAACCTTAGCCACTGGGGCAGACACCAAAAACAATGGGAACTACGAACCTGCAGCCTGCAAAAAAGGAGACCCCAAACACAGTAAGTTAAGCAAAATTAGAAGACAAAGAAACAAACAGCAGATGAAGGAGCAAGGTAAAAACCCACCAGACCTAACAAATGAAGAGGAAATAGGCAGTATACCTGAAAAAGAATTCAAAGTAATGATAGTAAAGATGATCCAAAATGTTAGAAATAGAATGGAGAAAATACAAGAAATGTATAAGAAAGACCTAGAAGAACTAAAGAGCAAATAAACACTGATGGACAACACAATAAATAAAATTAAATATTCTCTAGAAGGAATCAATACCAGAATAACTGGGGCAGAAGAACGGATAAGTGACCTGGAAGATAAAATAGGGGAAATAACTACTGGAGAACAGAATAAAGAAAAAAGACTGAAAAGAATTGAGGACAGTCTCAGAGACCTCTGGGACAATATTAAATGTACCAACATTTGAAGTATAGGGGTCCCAGGAGAAGAAGAGAAAAAGAAAGGGATTGAGAATATATTTGAAGGGATTATAGTTGAAATCTTCACTGATATGGGAAAAGAAATAGTCAAGTCCATTAAGCGCAGAGAGTCCCACAGGATAAATCCAAGGAGACACACACAAAGACACATATTAATCAAAGTATCAAAAATACAAAGAAAAAATATTAAAAGCAGCAAGGGAAAACCAACAAATAACCTACAAGGGAATCCCATAAGGTTAACAGCTGATCTTTCAGCAGAAACTCTGCAAGCCAGAAGGGAGTGGCAGGACATATTTAAAGTGATGAAGGAAAAACCTACAACCAAGATTACTCTGCCAAGCAAGGATCTCATTCAAATTCAACAGAGAAAATAAAACCTTTACAGAGAAGCAAAAGCTAAGAGATTTCAACACCACCAAAGCAGCTTTGCAGCAAATGCTAAAGGATCTTCTTTAGCAGGAAACACAAGAGAAGGAATAGACCTACAATAGCAAACCCAAAACGATTAAGAAAATGGTAATAGGAACACATATCGATAACTGCCTTAAATGTAAATAGATTGAATGCTCCAACCAAAAGACATAGACTGGCTAAATGGATAGAAAAACAAGACCCGTACATTTGCTGTCTACAAGAGACACACTTCAGACCTAGGGACACATACAGACTGAAAGTGAGGGGATGGAAAAAGATATTCCATGCAAATGGAAATTCAAAGAAAGCAGGAGTAGCAATTTTCATATCATATAAAATAGACTTAAAATAAAGCCTATTACAACAAACAGAGAAGGACACTACATAATGATCAAGGGATCAATCCAAGAAGAAGATACAACAATTGTGAATATTTATGCACCCATCATAGGAGCACCTCAATACATAAGGCAAATGCTAATAGCCATAAAAGGGGAAACCGACAGTAACACAGTCATAGTATGGGACTTTAACACCCCACTTTCACCCATGGACAGATCATCCAAAATGAAAGTAAATAAGGAAACACAAGCTTTAAATGATGCATTAAACAAGATGGACTTAATTAATATTTATAGGACATTCCATCCAAAACCAACAGAATACACATTCTTCTCAAGTGCTCATGGAACATTCTCCAGGATAGATCATATCTTGGGTCACAAATCAAGCCTTGGTAAATTTAAGAAAATTGAAATTGTATCAAATATGTTTTCTGACCACAATGCTATGAGGCTAGATATCAGTTACAGGAAATATCTGTAAAAAATATACATGGAGGCTAAAATCTACACTACTTAATAACCAAGAGATCACTGAAGAAATCAAAGCAGTCAAAAAATACCTAGAAACAAATGACAATGAAAACACGACGACCCAAAACCTATGGGATGCAGCAAATGCAGTTCTAAGAGGGAAATTATGGCAATACAATCCTCCCACAAGAAACGAGAAACATCTCAAATAAAGAACCTAAACTTATACCCAAAGCAATTAGAGAACGAAGAACAAAAAACCCTAAAGTTAGCAGAAGGAAAGAAATCATAAGGATCAGATCTGAAATAAATGAAAAAGAAATGAAGCAAAACAATAGCAAAGATCAATAAAACTAAAAGGTGGTTTTTGAGAAGATAAACAAAATTGATAAACCATTAGCCAGACTCATCAAGGAAAAAAGGGAGAAGACTCAAATCAATAGAATTAGAAATGAAAAAGGAGAAGTAAAAACTGACACTGCAGAAATAAAAAAGATCATGAGAGATTACTACAAGCAACTATATGTCAATAAAATGGACAACCTGGAAGAAATGGACAAATTCTTAGAAAAGCACAACCTTCTAAGACCAAACCAGGAAGAAATAGAAAATATAAACAGACCAATCACAAGCACTGAAATTGAAACGGTGATTAAAAATCTTCCAACAAACAAAAGCCCAGGAGCAGATGGCTTCACAGGTGAATTGTATCAAACATTTAGAGTAGAGCTAACACCTATCCTTCTCAAATTCTTCCAAAATATAGCAGAGGGAGGAACACTCCCAAACTCATTCTACAAGGCCACCATCACCCTGATACCAAAACCAGATAAAGTGTCACAAACAAAGAAAACTACAGGCCAATATCACTGATGAACATAGATGCAAATATCCTCAACAAAATACTAGCAAACAGAAAAGGATCATACACCATGATCAAGTGTGGTTTATCCCAAGAATGCAAGGATTGTTCAATATAAACAAATCAATCATGTGATACACCATATTAACAAATTGAAGGAGAAAATCCTTATGATCATCTCAATAGATGCAGAGAAAGCTTTTGACAAAATTCAACACCCATTTATGATAAAAACCCTGCAGAAAGCAGGCATAGAGGTAACTTACCGCAACATAATAAAGGCCATATATGACAGACCCACAGCCACCATCATTCTTAGTAGTGAAGAACTGAAACCATTTCCTCTAACGTCACGAACAAGACAAGGTTGTCCACTCTCACCACTGTTATTCAATATAGTTTTGGAAGTTTTACCCACAGCAATCACAGAAGAAAAAGAAATAAAAGGAATCCAAAATGGAAGAGAAGAAGTAAAGCTTACACTGTTTGCAGAAAACATGATACTATACATAGAGAATGCTAAAGACGCTACCAGAGAACCACTAGAGCTAAGCAATGAATTTGGTAAAGTAGCAGGTTACAAAATTAATGCACACAAATCTCTTGCATTCCTATACACTAATGATGAAAAATCTGAAAGAAATTAAGGAAACACTCCCATTACAACAAAAAGAATGAAATACCTAGGAATAAACCTACCCAAGGAGACAAAAGACCTGTATGTTGAAAAGTATAAGATACTGATGAAAGAAATTAAAGATGATACAAACAGATGGAGAGATATACCATGCTTTTGGATTGGAAGAATCAACATTGTGAAAATGACTCTACTACCCAAAGCAATCTACAGATTCAATGCAATCCCTATCAAACTACCAATGGCATTTTTCACAGAACTTGAACTAAAGCATTTCACTCTATGTATGGAAACAGAAAAGACCCCGAATAGCCAAAGCAACCTTGAGAACGAAAAACGGAACTGGAGGAATCAGACTCCCAGACTTCAGAGTATACTACAAAGCTATAGTAATCAAGACAGTATGGTACTGGCACAAAAACAGAAATATAGATCAATGGAACAGGATAGAAAGCCCAGAGATTAACCCACTCTCATATGGTCACCTTATTTTTGATAAAAGAGGCAAGAATGTACAATGGAGAAAAGACAGCCTCTTAAATAAGTGGTGCTGGGAAAACTGGACAGCTACATGGAAAAGAATGAAATTACATCAGTCCCTAACACTGTACACAAAAATAAACTCAAAATGGATTAAAGACCTAAATGGAAGGGCAGACACTATAAAACTCTTAGGAGAAAACATAGGCAGAACACTCTATGACATAAATCACAGCAAGGTCCTTTTTGACCCACCTCCTAGAGAAATGGAAATAAAACCAAAAATTAAACAACTGAGATCTAATGAAATTTAGAAGCTTTTGCACAGCAAAGGAAACTGTAAGATGAAAAGACAACCCCCAGAATGGGAGAAAATATTTGAAATTAAGCAACTGACAAAGGGTTAATCTCCAAAATTTACAAGCAGCTCATGCAGCTCAATATGAAAAAAACAACTCAATCCAAAAATGGGCAGAAGACCTAAATAGACATTTCTCCAAAGAAGATATACAGGTTGCTAACAAACACATGAAAGAAAGCTCAACATCACTAATCATTACAGAAATGCAAATCAAAACTACAGTGAGGTATCACCTCACAGCAGTCAGAATGGCCATCATCAAAGAATCTACAAACAATAAATGCTGGAGAGGGTATGGAGAAAAGGGAACCCTCTTGCACTGTTGGTGGTAATGTAAATTGATACAGCTGCTATGGAGAACAGTATGGAGGTTCCTTAAAAAATTAAAAATAGAACTACCATATGACCCAGCAATCCCACTACTGGGCATATACCCTGTGAAAACCATATTTCAAAAAGAGTCATGTACCACAATGTTCATTGCAGCTCTTTTTACAATAGCCAGGACATGGAAGCAACCTAAGTGTCCATTGAGAGATGAATGGATAAATAAGGTGTGGCACCTATATACGATGGAATATTACTCAGCCATGAAAAGAAACGACTTTGAGTTATTTGTTGTGAGGTGCTTGGACTTAGAGACTGTCACACAGAGTGAAGTAAGTCAGAAAGAGAAAAATAAATAGTGTACATGAACACATATATGGAATCTAAAGAAAAAATGGTTCTGAAGAACCTAGGGGCAGAACAGGCATAAAGACGCAGATGTAGAGAATGGACTTGACAGGGGGAACTGGAAGGGTAAGCTGGGACGAAATGAGAGAGTGGCATGGACTTATATATACTACCAAATGTAAAATAGGTAGTGGGAAGCAGCTGCATCGCACAGGCAGACCAGCTCCATGCTTTGTAACCACCTAGAGGGGTGCCATAGGGATGGTGGGAGGGAGACGCAAGAGGAAGGAGTTATGGGGATATGTGTATATGTATAGCTGAATCGCTTTGTTATAAAGCAGAAACTTACACACTATTGTGGAGCAATTATACTCCAATAAAGATGTTAAAAAGAAAAAAAGAAGGAAGGGACTAAATCTCTGTCTTCTTTTTTATACCCAGTGCCTAGGTTAATATGTGTAGAAGGAATAAATAATAATACCTGTTAACTTAAAAAAAAAATATATATATATATACCAGAGTAAGAAAAAGACGGATTAAAGGGGATGAGGAAAGACGTGGTTGCAGTCCAAAGTTATGGGTTAGTATTCCTTGAAGTTTGCCTCAGACTCTGAACCTTCTTATGTGCCATGAAAAACACTTTGGCGCAGGGACGGGTCCTAGTCTGGAAGAGGCGAGACACAGGGAAGCGCCTGTGGAGGCACCGAGTTTGAAAATTGTGACATTTTAGCAAGGTGTTCACCATGATGCATTATGGGGAAGACGGGGATTTTCTGGAAAATACATTTTCATTTTATGGAAACTCCACCTAGCTGAGAGGACAAAAAAGAGACATTTTAATTTTAGAAATAAAGAAAAAAGATAAATTGGTTTGTCAGTTTTAAGAGTGAAAACCAGCAGGCATCTGGAAAGCAGTTACAGTTTGTGGTGAGAATGTCAGAAAAGCATTAGAGGTCACACATTGTTTTTGCTTTTCTCTGGGGCAGTAGGACTTGCAGGTGAAATCAAGTTGAGTCTTTGTTCTACTGAGCTTTAGCGGGTGTAAAATCCCTTTGTGCTGGGCAACATGGTTGATGCCCTGTGGAGAAGGGCAAACAGTTCAAGCAGCTGCTCTAAAGCAGCGGTACCCAACCTTTTTTGGCACCAGGGACTGGTTTCGTGGAATACAGTTTTTCCACGGACGGGGTGGTGGTGTTTAGGCAGTAATGTGAGTGATGGGGAGCAATGGGGAGCGGCAGATGAAGCTTTGCTCGTTCTCCAACCGCTCACCTCCTGCCGTATGACCCGGTTCCTAACAGACCGCAGACTGGTACCGGTCCACATCCTGGGGGTTGGGGACACCTGCTTTAAAGGGATAGCTGAGCTGGTAAAAGTTCATAGCTTATAAAGGATGCTTCTTGGACGTGTGCTGACATGCCGTGTGCAAGGTAGTTGCGGTAGGTATTGAAGGAAATACAAAGAATTTTACGGTCTTGGGCCCTTCCATATATATGAAATGATCTGCAAGCTGTAATGTGATTTGGCCAAGGTATTTAGTGTATGTTGTATTACAGAATTTAAAAAATGGGAACATTTTTGAGAACTTATAATTAAAGACAGCTTCTTAGGAAGGGAGAAATTTAGAGCATGTCCTCAAAGTGATCATTTTTGGACAGAGGAAGGGAGGAGAGAGAGCATTTCAGATGGAGGAGAGATTGAAGATCCAGATGTAGAAATGAGCATGCATCACAATGGGAGGATATGGCAGGCGTGGGAGTCCTGGTGACGTGAGGGGTCGCACCCTCAATCCCTCCAGGCTCGCTGCAGCACTGTTGGGTCCCTGCAGTGGTCTCCCAGCTGGTCTAGTCACCTCAGTCTCAGTCCCTTCTGATCTGCCCTCCACAGCCCTCCAGAGCTGTCCTTCTAGGAGCCAAATGTACTCATGTCTGCTGTCTGCTCATGGCTTTTGAGAGAAGATTCAGACCCCTAGGTGACATGCAAGGCTTTCCCTTGCCATCCTCTGCTTTTAGCCTCATCACCCACTATTTCCTACATGTCTGGTTTCTTACAGCCTTAAAATGACACCCTTGTTTTCTAGGCATTAGCATCCTTCATAACTGTGTTTGATATCTTTTCCTTCTCACTCCTACTGCCACCTTTTAATTCACTGAATTCCTATATCTTAGTCTAAACTCATGTCAAACTTCACTCCCTCTTAGACACGTCCCCAGAGAGGCCTCAATCTAGAGACCCCTTTTGATACCTCTGCTCTGGGACCTTATACTTACCTTGCTTTTCTATAATTATTGTGTTACACATGTCTTATAGACAGCTGACCTCCTTAAAGCTAAGACTCCCCCTATTCTACTTGTCCCTCCAATATCTAACATAGCACCTGACATTTTGGGGCAGATCAGAAAATGTTTGATGAATGAAGAAATATATCAGGGACCACACTTACTAGAGCAGAGGTGCTGGTTGGGGAGTCATAGAAATCCTGCTTCTGTTCACCCCATGGTGACTGAGGATTGGCTTTCGACCAGTTTTCCTGCGCACAACTCCCAGCTACCCCACTGTTACCCGAGGAACCTTAGCAACGTATTATGTTCTCCATGCCTTAATTTCCTCTTCTACAAAATGGGGATAATGATAACTCTGGTCTCATAGGGTTTTGTGAGATTTAAATGCACTGATTTTTATAAAGTGCTTAGAAGAGCTCCTGGCACATAGTAGGGTACTTCAAATGTTAGCTGTTGCCTTGTCATTATTGTTGCTATGTTTGGGCAATACTCTGGCTTCCAAAGTTGCTGTCTTGGTGTAGCGTTGATCCTCATTATTTATAGGTTCTGTATTTGCAAACCTGACAACCAGCTAGAATTTATTTGCAGCGCCCAGATCACTGCTTGCAGGGCTTTCCCTTCATTTGCAGGCACGTGCATACACCCCTGAGCCACTCCACCAGACTTGCTGTGAGCTCTGTTCTTTAGAAGTTTAATGACCTTAGAGGCTAGTTGTGTGTTGGTGCAGAGGGTGGTTAGAAGGTGAGACATTTATCCATGGATCATCACTGAAGGGAATCTGCAATGAGACTGTTTTTCTTCCTTGCACTAATTGGGAGAGTTGAGGAATATTTTGCTTTAGAGTTAGTGCAGGACCTTGCTGCAACTCAGGTAACGAGAGAGAGCATTCAGAAGATGTGAGGGAACCAAAAAGGTGGTTTATTTCCATTTTTTCTGACCCCTTTCCCAGACATGTTGTTTATTACTTCCACTCTGGTTATTCACTAATGATGGTGACTGTACCTTTCCATCAATGAGATGATCAATCAGTGCTATAGACATCAGAAGTTACACTGCCAATGATGATTTCTAACTGAACTCCCCCCACCCCCGCACCCCATATTTCTCATCTATGCAATGAAGGGGTTGGAAGACACTTGTCATTTCCATTCCAGTTCAGAAATATTCCATTTTCAGTAATTCTTATCTTTTTCATTGTAAGGATTGCAGAGATGCTATTTTAGCTCTCTGTGTGACACTCTTCTTTTCCATAACATGTTCTGCTTTAAGGAGCCCAAGGTGAGTTATTTACCAGTCACCATATGTTCTGATACTTCCTTCTTTCTTGAAATTCCGTTTCAAACTTGAAATCGATGGCACTTTACTTCTGTGCATAATATTATCAATTTAAAATCTGGGTTTCTTATAAGAGTATGTACAGCATGTGTTGTCTTATTATAAATCTGGAATCTCCTTGGCTTTCTCCAAAGCCATAGAATGTTTTAGAATTTAGAGCATGAGACAGAGAATTTGTAGGCTTCTGTGAAGAGTAGAATTCAAATTTTACAGATGTCTAGAGGTATGCTAACTTGCCAGTAACGAGGCCTTAGAATTTAGCAGAACTTGAAAATTTGAATATTGTAGAAAATGAATTGCATATCTCACATTAACATTTATAGAATAAACTCTGACGGTGTTAACTTACCAATAAGTGGTTTTATATTCTAGCCTCTGAAAGTATCTTGCTTACACAGTAAACATAATAAAGTTTCAAAGATGAGCAAATTAACTTTACAGGAAAAGCTTTCCTTGGACGTATCTTGGCTTTCTTTTTCACAGTTTTAGACATAATACAGTAATGTTTCTTTTTCTGGGAATCAGATAATCTTGTATTTTGAAAAATACTTTGGTGAACATACTATTTTTAATGACAGCTTGTCTTTTGTGATATGTAAGTATTCAAACAATTTATAAGAACTAACCAACACCACCCACATATAAGATTATACAGAAATGGAAGAATTTTGGCTGACTTATTGTATATTATTGTTCGGCCAAAGTGGGTGGCAGACTCTACCACTTGTAACGATTTAGAGGTTTGAAGCAATATTTTAAAATATAAATAATCTGAAAATTGGTGGTATATAAAATATATTACTGTGTTGACTAAAATAGATTTGTTATCTTTCCTCCATTTATAAGGATTCACTCATAGATTCTGTACAGAATTGCAAAGATCACTCTTTTCCTTTTCTCTTTTAATTTCTTTTTTTTTTTTTTTTTTTCATTTTGGCTGTGCCATGCAGCATGTGGGATCACAGTTCCCTGACCAGGGATCGAACCCTTGCCCCCTTCAGTGGAAGAGCGGAGTCCTGACCACTGGAATTCTCCCTTTCTCTCCCTTTAAAACTTTAATTTTTAGTGAGAATCTGATTTAGGATCAGTCTCTCCTCCTTTTTTTCTTCTTCCCCCTCTTCTTCTTCCTGGCTTTTATTCTTTTATTATACCTAAACCTATGATGACAAATAGCTGGCTGAGGTAATAGCATTTAAGAATTAAGTTTGGCAGACTCACAGACATAGAGAACAGACCTGGGGTTGCCAAGGCAGGGGCTGGGGAGAGATGGAGTATGAGGTTGGGGTCAGCAGATGCAAACTATTACATAGAGAATGGATAAACAACAAGGACCAACTGTACAGCACAGGGAACTATATTCAATATCCTGTGATAAACTATAATGGAAAAGAACATAAAAAAGAATGTGTATATATATGTATAACTGAGTCACTTTGCTCTACAGCGGAATTAATACAACATTGTAAATCAACTATGGTTCAACTTAAAAAAATAAAAGAAGTTTGGGAGAGAATGTGTAAGGTGGTAGAGTAGAAAGGCCCTAAGCTCACCTCCTCTCCCTGCAGTTCACCCTGCAGACATAGATGCTGGTGGCATCTGTTTGGGGAGCTTGTTCTACCACATGGACATGGACACTGGTGCTGGCAAGGGCCATTTTGGCTCCAGTGCTGGGACACCTCAGGCTAAGTAACTAACTGGGCATGGACACAGCCCCATCCAACAGCAGACAGTCTGCCTTAAGAACCCTTGAGCCCATAGGTGCCTCTGGACCCAGTTCCACCCACCAGCATGCAGACACCAGCTGTAAGCAAACCACAGCACTGCAGTCTGGACCAGCCATCCCACTAGAGAGCAGGCCTTTCCCAGTAGCAGGGCAACACAAGTGTCAAGAAAACTTGGGACCCACAGAAATCTTTGTTAGGAACTGGCGCCATGCACCAGTGATCTGACACCTGCTCTAGGACCCCTGGGGCCCAGCAACCAGACCTCAGGACCTGGTTCTGCCCACCAGTAGGCTGGTACTTGTCCTAGGACCTGACTTCACCCACCAGTGGGTGGGCAACAGCCCTGGTATCACCTGGACCCTGAATCCACCCACCAGAGAGCCAGCACTAACCCCAGGCTTCCCTGGGGTTCTGAAGTCAGCTGCCTCATGACCCACTTCTGCCAACCAGTGGCCAGCAGCCTCTGCACAAGCCACACCAGGTAACTAAATAGACTGGGAGCCACCAGGTCTACTGGATCACCCACATAATCAGCCTGCCACAACAGAAAGACCCAGACAGACATCATAGGGGGGGACCCCTAGAGCATATGGCTCTGGTGATGAGAGGGGAGTGTGCTGCTGGAATTCTGTCTCTTGCAAAAAAGCCCCTTCTTTAAGGTTGGGAAACATACCTGCCAGACCCATAAAAGTAAAAACAGCAAGTAGGAAAAATGAGGTAACAGGCGAAAATGTTCCAGATGAAAGGAAAAGATAAAACCTCAGAAGAAGAACTGAGTGAAGTGGAGATAGGAAATCTACACAGGAAAGGGTTCTAGGTAATGACCGTAAAGATGATCAAAGAACTTGGGAGAAGAATGGATGCACAGAGTGAGAAGTTAGAAGTTTTCAACAAAGAGTCAGAAAATATAAAGAACAACTAAACAGATGCAGAATACAATAAGTGAAATGTAAAATATACTAGAAGGAATCAATAGTAAAGTAAATGATACAGAGGAATGGATCAGCAAGCTGGAATACAGAGCAGTGGAAATTGCTGATGCTGAACAGAAAAAAGAAAAAGAATGAAAAGAAATGAGGACAGTTTAAGACACCTCTGGGACAATATGAAGCATACTAATATTTGCACTGTAAGGGTCCCAGAAGGAGAAGAGAGAAGAGAAAGGGGCTGAGAACATAATTGAAGACATAATAGCTGAAAACTTCCCTAACCTAGGAAAAAGAAAGAGTTGCCAAGTGTAGGAAGTGCAGAGTCCTATAGAGGACTAAGCCAAAGAGGAACACACCAAGGCATATTGTAATTAAATTGGCAAAAACAAAAGGCAAAGAGAGAACATTAAACTCAGCAAAGGGGTAAGTGAATCCTGAGAGAGCGGCCAAGATGGTGGAATAAAAGAACCCTAAGCTCACCTCCTGTTGTAAGAACACCAGAATCACAAAAATCTGCAGAACAACCATCATTGAAAAAGTCTGAAACCTACCAGAAAATATCTCTACAACAAAAGACATAAAGAAGGAAGCACAACAAAACTGGTAGGAGGGGTGGAGTTGTGATATAATCAAATCTGACACTCTCTGGGTGGGCGACCCACAAACTGGGGAATAATTATATTACAGATGGTTGCCCACAGGAGTGAGAGTTCTGAGCCCCATGTCAGGCCCCCCAGTGTGGGGGTCTGACACTGGGAAGAGGAGCCCCCAGAGCATTTGGCTTTGAAGCCCAGTGGGCTTTGGTTGCAGGAGTTCCATGGGATTGGGGAAAACAGAGATTTCACTCTTATAGGGTGCACACAAAATCTCACGCACACCAGGAACAAGGGCAAAAGCTATAATTTCATAGAAGCCTGGGACAGACCTACCTGCTGGTCTTGGAGGGTCTCCTGGGAAAGCAGGGGTGTCTCTGGCTCACTTTAGGGAGAAGGACACTGGTGGTGGACATGTCAGGGAGCATTCACCTGTGCGAGCTCTCCTGGAGGCTGACATATTGTCATTAAAGCCTGGTCCCACCCAACAGCCTGTAGGTGCCAGTGCTTGGACACCTCTGGCCAAAGAAGAAACGGGGGAGGGACACATCCCCACCCATAGGCAGGCAGGCAGGCTAGAGACACAGCCACCTCTAGACACACCCTAGGCATGACCCTGCCCACCAGAGGGCCAAGACCCAGCTCCACCCACCGGTGGGCAGGCACCAGCCCCTCACACCACGAAGCCTGCACAAGCCTCTAGGCCAGCCTCACCCACCAAGGGGCAGACACCAGAAGCAAGAAAACTATGGTCCTGCAGCCTGTAGATAGAATACGCAACTGCAGGCCAGACACTACCCTGGGACCAGCTGGCCCTTGGCCCTTGGGTGACGAGAAGAGAGTGGACTCCTGGGATGCATAGGGTGTTTCCTACAGAGGGCCACTTCTCCAAGGTCAAGAAATGTAACTGACCTACCACATATGTAAAAATACAAATAGCAATTTAGACACAATGAGGTGACAGAGGAATGCATTTCAGAAGAAGGAACAAGATAAAACCCCAGAAGAAGAAATAAGTGACATGAATATAGGCAATCTTTCTGAGAAAGAGTTCAGGGTAATGATTGTAAAAACGATCAAAGAACTCGGGAGGAGAATGGATGTACAGAGTGAAAATTAAAAGTTTTTTTTTTTTAAACAAAGAATTAGAAAATATAAAAGCAGCAAGGGAAAAGGAACAAGTAACATACAAGGGAATTGTCATAAGGCTATCAGTTGAATTTTCAGAAGAAACTGTGAAGGCCAGGAGTCAGGGGCATGATGTATTTAAAGTGATGAAGGAGAAGAGCCTACAACCAAGAATATTCTACCCATCAAGGTTCTCTTTCAGGTGTTTGATTGAGAGATTAAAAGTATCACAGACAAGCAAGAGCTAAGAGGTCAGCACCACCAAAACATCTTTACAGCAAATATTAAAAGAACTTCTTTAAGTGAGAAAGAAAAGGTGACAACCAGAAGTATGAAAATTATGAAAGGAAAAAGTTCATCAGTAAAGGTAAACATATAGTAAAGATAGGAAGTCATCCACACGAAAAGCTAGTAGGACTATTAGAAGACAAAAGTAGTAAAATCATCCATATCCACAATAAGCAGTTAAGTGTTACACAAAACAATTAAATGTAAAATATATCAAAAACAGTAATCGGGAGGCTAGGAGAGTACAAATGCAGGGTTTGTATTTTTATTTTGTTTACTTATTTTTAAAAATTATTTATTTTTGGCTGTGTTGGGTCTTCGTTGCTACACGCAGGCTTTCTCTAGTTGTGGTGAGTGGGGGCTACTCTTCGTTGAGGTGTGCAGGCTTCTTATTGCAATGGCTTCTCTTGTTGCAGAGCACAGGCCCTAGGCCCATGGGGTTTAGTAGTTGTGGCTCATGGGCTTAGTTGCTCCATGCTATGTGGGATCTTCCCAGACCAGGGGTTGAACCCATGTCCCCTGCATTGGCAGATGGATTGTTAACCACTGCACCACCAGGAAAGCCCCAAATGCAGGGTTTTTATAACATGCTTGAAATTAAGAGATCAATAAACTTATAGCAATCATATATATACATATAAATATATGTATATATAAATATATATATATTTTATATATAAATATATATATATTTGTGTATATGCTGCCAATAAGAGACTCACTTTAGATCTAAGAAGACATAGACTGAAAATGAGGGGATGGAAAAATGTGTTCCATGCAAATGGATTGAAAAGAAAGCCAAGGTAGCAATACTTATATCAGAAAAAATAGGCTTTACAGTAAAGACTGTTAAAAGAGACAAAGAAAGATATTACGTTATGATCAAGGGATCAATCCAAGAAGAAGATATAAGAATTGTAAATATATATGCACCCAACATAGGAGCACCTAAGTACATAATGCAAATATTAACAGACATGAAGGGAGAAATCAACAGTAATACAGTTACTAAGAGAGATGTTTATAGCAATAGAAGTTTATTTCATCAAACAAGAAAAATCTTAGATAAACCACCTAACCTTATACCTAAAGGAGCTAGAAAAAGAAGAACAAACAAAACCCAAATTTAGTTGAAGGAAATAAACCATAAAGATCAGAGCAGAAATAAATGAGAGTAAAAAAAAGAATAGAAAAGATCAGTGAAATGAATAGCTGGTTCTTTGAAACGGTATTTTAAAAATTGACAAAGGTTTGACCACAATCATCAAGAAACAGAGAGAGGGCCCAAATCAATAAAATCCAAAATGAAAAAGGAAAACTTACAACTGACACCTCAGAAATACAGAGGACCATAAGAGACTACTAAAAGCAACTATACACCAATAAAATGGACAACATAAAAGAAATGGACAAATTCTTAGAAAGGTACAATCTGTCAAGTTGGAACTGGGAAGAAATAGAAGATATGAACAGACAAATTACCAAGAATGAAATTGCATCAGTAATTAAAAAACAAAATCAAAAAACCAACTTCCAACAAACAAAAGACCAGATGGCTTCACAGGTGGATTCTACCAAAGATTCACAGAAGAGTTAACACCTAACCTTTTCAAAATAGTCCAAAAAAATTGTAGAGGAAGCAATGCTTCTGAACTCATTCTGTGAGGCCAGCATAACCCTGATACCAAAACCAGACAAAGATATCACAAAAAAAGAACATTACAAGCCAATATCACCGATGAACATGGATGCAAAAGTCCTCCTCAAAATATTAGCAAACTGAATCCAACAATACATCAAAAGGATCATACACCATGATCAAGTGGGATTTATTCCAGGGATGCAAGGATGGTTCAGTGTCCTCAAATCAGTCAATGTGATATATCACAATAACAAATTGAAGAGTAAAACCGTATGATTGTCTCAATAGATGTAGAAAAAGGTTTTGACAATGTTCAACATCCATATATGACTCAAACTCTCCAGAAAGTGGGTATAAAGGAACATACCTCAATAAAATAAAAGCCTTATGTGAGAAACCCACAGCTAACATCATACTGAGTGATGAAAAGCTCAAAGTATTTCCTCTAAGATCAGGGACAAGACAAGAATGCCCACTCTCACCACTTGTTTTTTTTCTTTAACATCTTTATTGGGGTATAATTGCTTTACAATGGTGTGTTAGTTTCTGCTTTATAACAAAGTGAATCAGTTATACATATACATATGTTCCCATATGTCTTCCCTCTTGCGTCTCCCTCCCTCCCACTCTCCCTATCCCACCCCTCCAGGCTGTCACAAAGCACCGAGCTAATATCCCTGTGCCATGTGGCTGCTTCCCTCTAGCTATCTACCTTACTACATTTGTTAGTGTGTATATGTCCATGACTCTCTCTCGCCCTGTCAAAGCTCACCCTTCCCCCTCCCCATATCCTCAAGTCCATTCTCCAGTAGGTCTGTGTCTTTATTCCTGTCTTACCCCTAGGTTCTTCATGACATTTTTTTTTAATTCCATATATATGTGTTAGCATACGGTATTTGTCTTTTTCTTTCTGACTTACTTCACTCTGTATGACAGACTCTAGGTCTATCCATCTCATTACAAATAGCTCAATTTCGTTTCTTTCTAAGGCTGAGTAATATTCCATTGTATATATGTGCCACATCTTCTTTATCCATTCATCCGATGATGGGCACTTAGGTTGTTTCCATCTCTGGGCTATTGTAAATAGAGCTGCAATGAACATTTTGGTACATGACTCTCTTTGAATTTTGGTTTTCTCAGGGTATGTGCCCAGTAGTGGGATTGCTGGGTCATATGGTAATTCTATTTGTAATTTTTTAAGGAACCTCTATACTGTTCTCCATAGTGGCTGAACCAATTCACATTCCCACCAGCAGTGCAAGAGTGTTCCCTTTTCTCCACACCCTCTCCAGCATTTATTGTTTCTAGATTTTTTGATGATGGCCATTCTGACTGGTGTGAGATGATATCTCATTGTACTTTTGATTTGCATTTCTCTAATGATTAATGATGTTGAGCATTCTTTCATGTGTTTGTTGGCATTCTGTATATCTTCTTTGGAGAAATGTCTATTTAGGTCTTCTGCCCATTTTTGGATTGGGTTGTTTGTTTTTTTGTTATTGAGCTGCATGAGCTGCTTGTAGATTTTGGATATTAATCCTTTGTCAGTTGCTTCATTTGCAAATATTTTCTCCCATTCTGAGGGTTGTCTTTTGGTCTTGTTTATGGTTTCCTTTGCTGTGCAAAAGCTTTGAAGTTTCATTAGGTCCCATTTGTTTATTTTTGTTTTTATTTCCATTACTCTAGGAGGTGGGTCAGAAAGGATCTTGCTGTGATTTATGTCATAGAGTGTTCTGCCTATGTTTTCCTCTAGTTTCTGGCCTTACATTTAGGTCTTTAATCCATTTTGAGCTTATTTTTGTGTATGGTGTTAGGGAGTGATCTAATCTCATACTTTTACATGTACCTGTCCAGTTTTCCCAGCACCATTTATTGAAGAGGCTGTCCTTTCTCCACTGTACTTCCCTGCCACCTTTATCAAAGATAAGGTGTCCATCTGTGCGTGGGTTTATCTCTGGGCTTTCTATCCTGTTCCATTGATCTATCTTTCTGTTTTTGTGCCAGTACCATACTGTCTTGATTACTGTAGCTTTGTAGTATAGTCTGAAGTCAGGGAGCCTGATTCCTCCAGCTCCTTTTTTCGTTCTCAAGATTGCTTTGGCTATTCGGGGTCTTTTGTGTTTCCATACAAATAGCGAAATTTTTTGTTCTAGTTCTGTGAAAAATGCCAGTGGTAGTTTGATAGAGATTGCATTGAATCTGTAGATTGCTTTGGGTAGTAGAGTCATTTTCACAATGTTGATTCTTCCCATCCAAGAACATGGTATATCTCTCCATCTATTTGTATCATCTTTAATTTCTTTCATCAGTGTCTTATAATTTTCTGCATACAGGTCTTTTGTCTCCTTAGGTAGGTTTATTCCTAGGTATTTTATTCTTTTTGTTGCAATGGTAAATGGGAGTATTTCCTTGATTTCGCTTTCAGATTTTTCATCATTAGTATATAGGAGTGCCAGAGATTTCTGTTCATTAATTTTGTATCCTGCTACTTTACCAAATTCATTGATTAGCTCTAGTAGTTTTCTGGTGGCATCTTTAGGATTCTCTATGTATAGTATCATGTCATCTGCAAACAGTGACAGCTTTACTTCTTCTTTTCCGATTCGGATTCCTTTTATTTCCTTTTCTTCTCTGATTGCTGTGGCTAAAACTTCCAAAACTATGTTGAATAAGAGTGGTGAGAGTGGGCAACCTTGTCTTGTTCCTGATCTTAGTGGAAATGCTTTCAGTTTTTCACCATTGAGGATGATGTTTGCTGTGGGCTTGTCATATATGGCCTTTATTATGTTGAGGAAAGTTCCCTCTATGCCTACTTTCTGCAGGGTTTTTATCATAAATGGGTGTTGAATTTTGTCAAAAGCTTTCTCTGCATCTATTGAGATGATCATATGGTTTTTCTCCTTCAATTTGTTAATATGGTTTATCACATTGATAGATGTGCGTATATTGAAGAATCCTTGCATTCCTGGAATAAACCCCACTTGATCATGGTGTATGATCCTTTTAATGTGCTGTTGGATTCTGTTTGCTAGTACTTTGTTGAGGATTTTTTCATCTATGTTCATCAGTGATATTGGCCTGTAGTTTTCTTTCTTTGTGACATCCTTGTCTGGCTTTGGTATGAAGGTGATGGTGGCCTCGTAGAAGGAATTTGGGAGTGTTCCTCCCTCTGCTATATTTTGGAAGAGTTTGAGAAGGATAGATGTTAGCTCTTCTCTAAACGTTTCATAGAATTCACCTGTGAAGCCATCTGGTCCTGGGCTTTTGTTTGTTGGAAGATTTTTAATCACAGTGTCAATTTCAGTGCTTGTGATTGGTCTGTTCATATTTTCTATTTCTTCCTGATTCAGTCTTGGCAGGTTGTGCATTTCTAAGAATTTGTCCATTTCTTCCAGATTGTCCATTTTATTGGCATAGAGTTGCTTGTAGTAATCTCTCATGATTTTTTTTTATTTCTGCAGTGTCAGTTGTTACTTCTCCTTTTTCATTTCTAATTCTATTGATTTGAGTCTTCTCCCTTTTTTTCTTGATGAGTCTGGCTAGTGGTTTATCTATTTTGTTTATCTTCTCAAAGAACCAGCTTTTAGTTTTATTGATCTTTGCTATCGTTTCCTTCATTTCTTTTTCATTTATTTCTGATCTGATTTTTATGATTTCTTTCCTTCTGCTAGCTTTGGGGTTTTTTTGTTCTTCTTTCTCTAATTGCTTGAGGTGCAAGGTTAGGTTGTTTATTCTAGATGTTTCCTGTTTCTTAAGGTAGGATTGTATTGCTATAAACTTCCCTCTTAGAAGTGCTTTTGCTGCATCCCATAGTTTTTGAGTCGTTGTGTCTCCATTGTCATTTGTTTCTAGGTATTTTTTGATTTCCTCTTTGATTTCTTCTGTAATCACTTCGTTATTAAGTAGTGTATTGTTTAGCCTCCATGTGTTTGTATTTTTTACAGATCTTTTCCTGCAATTGATATCTAGTCTCATGGCGTTGTGGTCAGAAAAGATACTTGATACAATTTCAATTTTCTTAAATTTACCAAGGCTTGATTTGTGACCCAAGATATGATCTATCCCGGAGAATGTTCCATAAGCACTTGAGAAAAATGTGTATTCTGTTGTTTTTGGATGGAGTGTCCTATAAATATCAATGAAGTCCATCTTGTTTAATGTACCATTTAAAGCTTGTGTTTCCTTATTTATTTTCATTTTGGATGATCTGTCCATGGGTGAAAGTGGGGTGTTAAAGTCCCCTACGATGAATGTGTTACTGTCGATCTCCCCTTTTATGGCTGTTAGTGTTTGCCTTATGTATTGAGGTGCTCCTGTGTTGGGTGCATAAATATTTACAATTGTTATATCTTCTTCTTGGATCGATCCCTTGATCATTATGTAGTGTCCTTCTTTGTCTCTACTAATAGTCTTTATTTTAAAGTCTATTTTGTCTGATATGAGAATTGCTACTCCAGCTTTCTTTTGGTTCTCATTTGCATGGAATATCTTTTTCCATTCCCTTACTTTCAGTCTGTATGTGTCTCTAGGTCTGAAGTGGGTCTCTTGTAGACAGCATATATAAGGGTCTTGTTTTTGTATCCATTCAGCCAATCTGTGTCTTTTGGTGGGAGCATTTAGTCCATTTACATTTAAGGTAATTATCGATATGTATGTTCCTATTCCCATTTTCTAAATTGTTTTGGGTTCGTTATTATAGGTCTTTTCATTCTCTTTTGTTTCTTGCCTAGAGAAGTTCCTTTAGCATTTGTTGTAAAGCTGGTTTGGTGGTGCTGAACTCTCTCAGCTTTTGCTTGTCTGTAAAGGTTTTAATTTCTCCATCAAATCTGAATGAGATCCTTGCTGGGTAGAGTAGTCTTGGTTGCAGGTTTTTCTCCTTCTTCACTTTCAGTATGTCCTGCCACTCCCTCCTGGCTTGTAGGGTTTCTGCTGAGAGATTAGCTGTTAACCTTATGGGGATTCCCTTGTGTGTTATTTGTTGTTTTTCCCTTGCTGCTTTTAATATGCTTTCTTTGTATTTAATTTTTTTCAGTTTGATTAATATGTGTCTTGCCGTATTTCTCCTTGGATTTATCCTGTATGGGACTCTCTGTGCTTCCTGGACTTGATTAACTATTTCCTTTCCCATATTAGGGAAGTTTTCCACTATAATCTCTTCAAATATTTTCTCAGTCCCTTTCTTTTTCTCTTCTTCTTCTGGAACCCCTATAATTCGAATGTTGTTGCGTTTAATGTTGTCCCAGAAGTCTCTGAGACTGTCCTCAGTTCTTTTCATTCTTTTTTCTTTATTCTGCTCTGCAGTAGTTATTTCCACTCTTTTATCTTCCAGGTCACTTATCCGTTCTTCTTCCTCAGTTATTCTGCTATTAATCCCATCTAGAGTACTTTTCATTTCATTTATTGCATTGTTCATCGTTGCTTGTTTCATCTTTATTTCTTCTAGGTCCTTGTTAACTGATTCTTGCATTTTGTCCATTCTATTTCCAAGATTTCGGATCATCCTTACTATCATTATTCTGAATTCTTTTTCAGGTAGACTGCCTATTTCCTCTTCATTTGTTAGGTCTGGTGCATTTTTATCTTGCTCCTTCACCTGCTGTGTGTTTTTCTGTCTTCTCATTTTGCTTATCTTACTGTGTTTGGGGTCTCCGTTTTGCCGGCTGCACGTTCGTAGTTCCTGTTGTTTTTGATGTCTGTCTCCAGTGGCTAAGGTTGTTTCAGTGGGTTGTGTAGGCTTCCTGGTGGAGGGGCTAGTGCCTGTGTTGTGGTGGATGAGGCTGTATCTTGTCTCTCTTGTGGGCAGGTTCACGCCTGGTGGTGTGTTTTGGGGTGTCTGTGGCCTTATTATGATTTTAGGCAGCCTCTCTGCTAACGGGTGGGGTTGAGTTCCTGTTTTGCTAGTTGTTTGGCATAGGTTGTCCAGGACTGTGGCTTGCTGGTCGTTGAGTGAAGCTGGCTGCTGGTGTTAAGATGGAGGTCTCTGGGAGAATTCCGCCGTTTAATATTATGTGGAGCTGGGAGGTCTCTTGTTTATCAGTGTCCTGAAGTTGGCTCTCCTATCTCAGAGGCAGAGACCTGACTCCTGGCTGGAGCACCAAGAGCCTTTCATTCACTCGGCTCAGAATAAAAGGGAGAAAATGTAGAGAGAATTAGTAGAAGTATGAGGAAAGAAAGAAGGAAAGGAGGAAAGGAAGAAAGAAGCAAAGAAGGAAAGAAAGGAGGGAGGGAGGTAGGGAGGAAGGAAGGAAGGAGGGAGGGAGGGAAAGAAGTAAAAACGACAGAAAGAAAGAAGATATTGTAAAAATAAAATGAAGTATAATATAGTTATTGAATTAAAAAATATTTAGAAAAAAAGAAAGTGACGGATAGAACCTTAGGACAAATGTTGGAAGCAAAGCTATACAGAGAAAATCTTACACAGAAGCATACACATACACCCTCACAAAAAGAGGTAAAGGGGGAAAAATCATAAATCTTGCTCTCAGAGACCACCTCCTCAATTTGGGGTGATTCGTTGTCTAAAGGAGGGAAGGAAGGAAGGAAAGAAAGAAAGAAAGAACGAAGGTAAAGTATAATAAAGTTATTACAATTAAAATTAATTATTAAGAAAAAAAATTTTTTTTAAAAAAACCGTGGACGGATAGAGCCCTAGGACAAATGGTGGAAGCAAGACTATACTGACAAGATCTCACACAGAGGCATACACATACACATTCACAAAAAGAGGAAAAGGGAAGAAAATCATAGATATCGCCCCTAAAGTCCACCTCTTCAATTTGGGATCATTCTTTGTCTATTCAGGTATTCCACAGATGCAGGGTATATCAAGTTGGTTGTGGAGCTTTAATCTGCTGCTTCTGAGCCTGCTGGGAGAGATTTCCCTTTCTCTTCTTTGTTCTCACAGCTCACAGGAGCTCAGCTTTGGATTTGGCCCTGCCTCTGCGTGTAGGTCGCTGGAGGGCGTCTGTTTTTTGCTCAGACAGGACGGGGTTAAAGGAGCCGCTGATTTGGGGGCTCCGGCTCACTCAGGCCGGGGGTGGAGGGGGGGAGGGAGGGGCACTGCATGCGGGGCTGGCCTGCGGCGGCAGAGGCCGGTGTGACGTTGCTCCAGCCTGAGGCCCGCCGTGCGTTCTCCCGGGGAAGTTGTCCCTGGATCCCGGGAACCTGGCAGTGGCGGGCTGCACAGGCTCCGCGGAAGAGGGGTGTGGAGAGTGACCTGTGCTCGCACACAGGCCCCTTGGTGGCGGCAGCAGCAGCCTTAGCGTCTCCCGCCCGTCTCTGGGGTCCGCGCTTTTACCCGCGGCTCGCGCCCGTCTCTGGGGTTCGCGCTTTTAGCCGCGGCGCGCGCCCGTCTCTGGGGTTCGCGCTTTCAGCCGCGGCTCGCGCCCGTCTCTGGAGTTCCTTTAAGCAGCGCTCTTAAACCCCTCTACTCGCGCACCAGGAAACAAAGAGGGAAGAAAAAGTCTCTTGCCTCTTCGGCAGTTGCAGACTTTTCCCGGACTCCCTCCCGGCTAGCCGTGGTGCACTAACCCCTTCAGGCTATGTTCAAGCCGCCAACCCCAGTCCTCTCCCTGCGCTCTGTCCGACGAAACCCGAGCCTCAGCTTGCAGCCCTGCCCGCCCCGGCGGGTGAGCAGAGAAGCCTCTCGGGCTGGTGAGTGCCAGTCGGCACTGTTCCTCTGTGCGGGAATCTCCCCGCTTTGCCCTCCGCACCCGTCGCTGTGCACTCCTCTGCGTTCCCGAAGCTCCCCCCTCCGCCTCCCGCAGTCTCCACTTGTGAAGGGGCTTCCTAGTGTGTGGAAACTTTTCCTCCTTCACAGCTCCCTCCCACTGGTGCAGGTGCCGTCCTTATTCTTTTGTCTCTGTTTTTTCTTTTTTTCTTTTGCCCTACCCAGGTATGTGGGGAGTTTCTTGCCTTTTGGGAGGTCTGAGGTCTTCTGCCAGCATTCAATAGGTGTTCTGTAGGAGTTGTTCCACGTGTAGATGTATTTCTGGTGTATCCGTGGGGAGGAAGGCAATCTCCGCGTCTTACTCTTCCGCCATCTTCAAGGTCCCCCTCTCACCACTTTTATTCAACATACTACTGGAAGTCCTAGCCACAGCAATCAGACAATAAAAAGAAATAAAAGGAATCCAGATTGGAAAGGAAGAAGTAAAACTCTCACTGTTTGCAAATGATATGATACCATACATAGAAGATTGTAAAGGCATCACTGGAAAACTACTAGAGCTCATCAATAAATTTGGTAAAGTTGAAGGATATAAAATTAATATAAACAAATCTGTCACCTTTCTATACACCTCAACAAACTATCAGAAAGAGAAACTGAGGAAACAATCCCATTTACCATCAAATTAAAAAGAATAAAATGCCTGGTCTGTACTTGGAAAACTATAAGACACTGGTGAACAAAATTGAGGACGACACAGACAGATGGAAAGATATACTGTGTTCATGAACTGGAAGGATTAATGTTTTTAAAATGACCATAGTACCCAAGGCAATCCACAGATTCAGTGCAATCCCTATCAAAATATCAAGGGTGTTTATCACAGAACTAGAACAAATAATTTAAAAACTTTTATGGAAGCACAAGACTCCAAATAGGCAAAACAATTTTGACAAAGAAGAACAGAACTAGATGAATCAGGCTCCCTGACGTCACACTATACTGCAAAGTTACAGTAATCAAAACAAGATGGTACTCACAATGTTCATTGCAGCTCTATTTACAATAGCCAGGACATGGAAGCAATCTAAGTGTCCATCAACAGAAGAATGGGTAAAGAAGATGTGGCACATATATACAATGGACTATTAGCCATAAAAAGAAATGAAATTGAGTTATTTGTAATGAGGTGGATGGATCTAGAGTCTGTCATACAGAGTGAAGTAAGTCAGAAAAAGAAAAACAGATACCATATGGTAATACATATATATGGATCTAAAAAAAAAAAAAGGTTCTGAAGAATCTAGGGGCAGGACAGGAATAAAGATGCAGACATAGAGAATGGAATTGAGGACACAGGCGGGGGAAGGATAAGCTGGGACGAAGTGAGAGAGTGGCATGGACTTATATATACTACCAAATGTAAAATAGATAGCTAATAGGAAGCAGCCACATAGCACAGGGAGATCAGCTTGGTGGTCTGTCACCACCTAGAGGGGTGGGATAGGAGGGTGGGAGAGAGATGCAAGAGGGAGGAGATATGGGGATATATGCATATGTATAGCTGATTCACTTTGTTATAAAGCAGAAACTAAGACACCATTGTAAAGCAAATATACTCCACTAAAGATGTTATAAAAACCCAAAAACAAACAAAACAAAGCAATATGGTACTGATACAAAAACAGACACACAGATCCATGGAACAGATTAGAGAGTCCAGAAATAAACCTGAGCTTATATTGTCAAATTCATCTACAGCAAAGGAGGCAAGAGTATACAGTGGAGAAGACAGTTTCTTCAATAAGTGGTGCTGGCAAAACTGGACGGCTACATTTAAAAGAATGAAATTAGAATACTCTCTAACACCATACACAAAAATAAACTCAAAATGGATTAAAGGCCAAAATATCAATGTAACACCAGAAACCATAAAACTCCTACAAGAAAAGATAGGCAGAACACTCTTTGACACAAATGATAGCAATAGTTTTATGGATCTGTCTCCTAAAACAAAAGAAATAAAAACCAACATAAATAGATGAGAGCTAATTAATCTGAAAAGCTTTTGCATGGCAAAGGAAGCCATCAACAAAATGAAAAGACAACCTACTGAATGGGAGAAAATATTTGCAAATTATGTGACTGATAAGGGGCTAATATACAGCATACATAAATAGCTCATACAACTCAACATCAAAAAACAAAAACCCTGGCATTTCCCTGGTGGTCTAGTGACTAAGACTCTATGCTCACAGTGCAGGGGGCCCAGGATTGATCCCTAGTCAGGGAACTAGATCCCACATGTATGCTGCAACTAAAGATCCCACATGCCACAATGAAGGTCCTGCATGCTGCAACTAAAACCCGGTGCAGCCTAAATAAATAAATAAATATTAAAAACAAAAACCCCAATTTAAAAATAGGCAAAAGACCTGAATAAGCTTTTTCCCAAAGATGACCTACAGATGGCCAACAGGCACATGAAAATATACTCAACGTCATTAGTCGTCAGAGAAATGAAAATCAAAACCACAATGAGATATCACCTCACACCTGTCAGAATGGCTGTCATCAAAAAGAACACAATGACAGAATATGTATATGTGTATATAACTGAGTCACTTTGCTGTGCAGAAGAAATTAACACGTTGTAAATCAAGTATACTTCAATAAAATTTTTAAAAAAATAATAAAAAAAGAAAATTAAGAAAAAGAAGGAACACAATAACAAATGTTGGTGAGAATGTGGAGAAAACAGGCCCCACATACACTGTTGGTGGGAAGGTAAATTGGTGCAGACACTATGGAAAACAGTATGGAGGTTTCTCAAAAAAAATAAAACCTACCATGTGACCCAGCAATTTCACTCCTGGGTATTTATCTGAAGAAAAAAAAAAAAAAAGAAAACACTAATTCAAAAAGATACATGCAGCCCAGTGTTCATAGCAACATTATTTATAATTGCCAAGATATGGAAACAACCTAAGTTTCCATCAAGAGATGAATGGATAAAGAAAATGTGGTACATTTATACAATGGAATATTACTCAGCTATAAAATAAAATGAAATTCTGGAAAAACCAAAACGAACTTTTGGGCCAATCCAGTAGTTTGTGTCATCTTTGTATTAACCTCTTAATTATTCCTCTATGGTAGATGAAGAGGGGAAGGTAGTAGGTGTCCATGCTGTGGATGGTGACTCCTCATGTTGGCCTCTCTTGGGGTCATCTGTGAAAAGCCCTGGGCGCTCTGGAGAAGCAGTTCTGAGCACGGAGACCCTGCCCCTCCCCTCTCATTCCAGCCTTAAGGGAGCAGTTGAGCCTGTGTGAGCAGGTGTGTAATCCTAAGCTTTAGTCAGCTGGAGTCTGTCCCCCTTCTCTCCTACCTCCTGTCCCTGCTTTTCTCCTTTTTCTCTACCCATTCCTCTCTCTTGTCTTTTCTTCTTACTCGTCTGTTATTGGTAATCAGTTTACCCAGAGGGCTTCCTCCTTTTCTATAACCAAAATACTTTTTCCTGAAAGTGTCCCCTTGGGAGAGGAAGACACTGTGTGGGTGTGAGGGTGACCCACACGGGGGCACAGTTGCTCTCAGCCATCTTCATAAATTGTGGTGACAAAAGGCATCCCTTTCTGAAATGCCTTGGATAAAATATTTGAATTGTAGTAATGTGATGTAAGTTGTATACATGCACTTAAGGTATATGAATATGCCCATATGGATATCAGAAATATTTTCCATTATCTTATTGGAGACCCTTTTAGAGATTATCTTTTTTAAAAAAATTATTATTAACATATTAGGAAGTGCCTTTGTCATTGAACCAATATCAATACATTATTATTACCTAAGGTCCATACTTGATTCAGATTCCCTTAGTTTTTTTTTTCTTTTTTTTATAATAATAGCTAACATTTATTGGGTGTTCATAATACACTACCCACTGTGCTAAGTAACTTATAGGCTTTATCTCATTCCTCACAACCATCAGAGATAAGGCACCATTATTATCTCCACTTCAAGGAAGGGAGATTTAATATTGGAAGGTTATGGAATTCCTTTTTATTTTTTTAAACAGCAGCTTCTTATTAGTCATCAATTTTATACACATCAGTGTATACATGTCAACCCCAAGCGCCCAATTCATCACACCCCCACTCCCACCCTCCCCACAGCTTTCCCCCCTTGGTGTCCATACGTTTGTTCTCTACATTTGTGTCTCAATTTCTGCCCTGAAAACTGGTTCATCTGTATCATTTTTCTAGGTTCCATATATATGTGTTAATATACGATATTTGTTTTTCTCGTTCTGACTTACTTCACTCTGTATGACAGTCTCTAGATCCATCCACATCTCAACAAATGACCCAATTTCGTTCCTTTTTATGGCTGAGTAATATTCCATTGTATATATGTACCACATCTTCTTTATCCATTCATCTGTCAATGGGCATTTAGGTTGCTTCCATGACCTGGCTATTGGAAATAGTGCTGCAGTGAACATTGGGGTGCATGTGTCTTTTTGAATTGTGGTTTTCTCTGGGTATATGCCCAGTAGTGGGATTGCTGGATCATATGGTAATTCTATTTTTAGTCTTTTAAGGAACCTCCATACTGTTCTCCATAGTGGCTGTATCAGTTTACATTCCCACCAACAAAGCAAGAGGACTCACTTTTCTCCACATTTGTTGTTTGTAGATTTTCTGATGAAGCCCATTCTAACTGGTGTGAGGTGATACCTCATTGTAGTTTTGATTTACATTTCTCTAATAGTGATGTTGAGCAGCTTTTCATGTGCTTCTTGGCTATCTGTGTGTCTTCTTTGGAGAAATATCTATTTAGGTCTTCTGCCCATTTTTGGATTGGGTTGCTTGTTTTTTTTTTAAATTGACCTGCATGAGCTGTTTATATATTTTAGAGATTAATCCTTTGTCCGATGATTCGTTTGCAAATATTTTCTCCCATTCTGAGGGTTGTCTTTTTGTCTTCTTTATGGTTTCCTTTGCTGTCCAAAAGCTTTTAAGTTTCATTAGGTCCCATTTGTTTATTTTGGGTTTTATTTCCATTAGTCTAGGAGGTGGATCAAAAAAGATGTTGCTGTGATTTATGTCAAAGAGTTTTATAATGTCTGGTCTTGCATTTAGGTCTCTAATGCATTTTGAGTTTATATTTGTGTATGGTATTAGGGAGTGTTCTAATTTCATTCTTTTACATGTAGCTGTCCAGTTTTCCCAGCACCACTTATTGAAGAGACTGTCTTTTCTCCATTGTATATCCTTGCCTCCTTTGTCATAGATTAGTTGACCATAGGTGCGTGGGTTTACCTCTGGGCTTTCTATCTTGTTCCATTCATCTGTGTTGCTGTTTTTGTTTCAGTACCATATTGTCTTGATTACTGTAGCTTTGTAGTATAGTCTGAAGTCAGGGAATCTGATTCCTCCAGCTCCGTTTTTTTCCCTCAAGACTGCTTTGACTAGTCGAGGTCTTTTGTGTCTCCATGCAAATTTGAAGATTCTTTGTTCTAGTTCTGTAAAAATTGCCATTGGTAATTTGATGGGGATTGCATTGAATCTGTAGATTGCTTTGGGTAGTATAGTCATTTTCACAATATTGATTCTTCCAATCCAAGAGCATGGTATATCTCTCCATGTGCTGGTATCATCTTTAATTTCATCAGTGTGTTATGCTTTTCTGCATACAGGTCTTTTGTCTCCCTAGGTAGGTTTATTCCTAGGTATTTTATTCTTTTTGTTGCAATGGTAAATGGGAGTGTTTCCCTTTCAGTTTTTTCATCATTAGTGTATAGGAATGCAAGAGATTTCTGTGCATTAATTTTGTATCCTGCAACTTTACCAAATTCATTGATTAGGTCTAGTAGTTTTCTGGTGGCATCTTTAGGATTCTCTATGTATAGTATCATGTCATCTGTAAACAGTGACAGTTTTACTTCTTCTTTTCCAATTTGTATTCCTTTTATTTCTTTCCCTTCTCTGATTTCCGAGGCTAGGACTTCCAAAACTATGTTGAATAACAGTGGTTAGAGTGGACATCCTTGTCTTGTTCCTGAACTTAGAGGAAATGCTTTCAGTTTTTCATCATTGAGAATGTTTGCTGTGGGTTTGTCCTATATGGGCTTTATAATGTTGAGGTTGGTTCCCTCTATGCCCACTTTCTGGAGACTTTTTATCATAAATCAGTGTTGATTTTTGTCAAAAGCGTTTCCTGCATCTACTGAGATGATCATATGGTTTTTATTCTTCAGTTTGTTAATATGGTGTATCACATTGATTGCTTTGCATATATTGAAGAATCCTTGCATCCCTGGGATAAATCCCACTTGGTCATGGTGTTTGATCCTTTTCATGTGTTGTTGGATTCCGTGTGGTAGTATTTTGTTCAGGATTTTTGCATCTATATTCATCAGTGATATTGGTCTGTAATTTTCTTTTTTTGTAGTATGTTTGTCTGGTTTTGGTATCATGCTGATGGTGGCCTCATAGAATGCGTTTGGGAGTGTCGTTCCTGCGCAATTTTTTGGTAGAGTTTGAGAAGTATGGCTATTAGCTCTTCTGTAAATGTTTGATAGAATTCACCCTTGAAGCCATGTGGTCCTGGACTTCTGTTTTTTGGAAGATTTTTAATCAGAGTTTCAATTTCATTACGTGTGATTGGTCTGTTCATATTTTTTATTTCTTCCTGGTTCAGTCTTGGAAGGTTATACCTGTCTCAGAATTTGTCCATTTCTTCCAAGTTGTCCATTTTATTGGCATAGAATTGCTTGTAGTAGTCTCTTAGGATGCTTTGTATTTCTGTGGTGTCTGTTTTAAGTTCCCCTTTTTCATTCTAATTTTATTGATTTGAGTCCTCTCCCTCTTGATGAGGCTGGTTAAAGGTTTATCAACTTTGTTTATCTTCTCAAAGAACCAACTTTTAGTTTTATTGATCTTTGCTATTGTTTCCTTTCTTCTTATTTCATTTATTTCTGCTCTGATCTTTATGATTTCTTTCGTTCTGCTAACTTTGGGTTTTGTTTGTTCTTCTTTCTCTAGTTCCTTTAGGTGTAAGGTTAAATTATTTATTTTAGATTTTTCTTGTTTCTTGAGGTAGGCTTGTATAGCTATAAACTTCCTTCTTAGAACTGCTTTTGCTGCATCCCATAGATTTTGGGTCGCCATGTTTTCATTGTCGTTTGTCTCTAGGTATCTTTTGACTTCCTCTTTGTTTTCTTCAGTGATCTCTTGGTTATTTAGTAATGTATTGTTTAGCTTCCATGTGTTTGTGCTTTTTATGTTTTTTCCCCTGAAATTCATTTCTAATCTCATAGCGTTGTGGTCAGAGAAGATGCTTGATATGATTTCAATTTTCTTAAATTTACTGAGGCTTGATTTGTGACCCAAGATGTGATCTGTCCTGGAGAATGTCCCATGAGCACTTGAGAAGAAAGTGTAATGGGCTGTTTTTTGATGGAATATCCTATGAATATCAAATAAATCTATCTGGTCTATTGTGTCATTTAAAGCTTCTCTTTCCTTATTTATTTTCATTTTGGATGATCTGTCCATTGTTGTAAGTGAGGTGTTAATGTTCCCCAGTATTATTGTTTTACTGTCGATTTCCTCTTTTACAGCTGTTAGCATTTGCCTTATGTATTGAGGTGCTCCTATGTTAGGTGCATGTATATTTATAATTCTTATATCTCCTTTTTGGATTGATCCCTTTGATCATTATGTAGTGTCCTTCCTTTTCTCTTGTAATTTTTTTTTTTGTTTTTGTGGTACATGGGCCTCTCACTGTTGTGGCCTCTCCCATTGCAGAGCACAGGCTCCGGATGTGCAGGCTCAGAGGGCATGGCTCATGGGCCCAGCCGCACTGTGGCATGTGGGATCCGCCCGGACCGGGGCATGAACCCCTATCCCCTGCATCGGCAGGTGGACTCTCAACCACTGCATCACCACAGAAGCCCCCAACATTCTTTATTTTAAAGTCTGTTTTATCTGATATGAGTATTCCTACTCCAGCTTTCTTTTGATTTCCATTTGCATGGAATATCTTTTTCCATCCCCTCACTTTCAGGCTGTAAGTGTCCCTAGGTCTGAAGTGGGCCTCTTGTAGACAGCATATATATGGGTCTTTTTTTTGTATCCATTCCGCAAGCCTGTGTCTTTTGGTTGGAGCATTTAATCCATTCACATTTAAGGTAATTATCGATATGTATGTTTGTATGACCATTTCCTTAATTGTTTTGTGTTTGTTTTTGTAGGCCCTTTGCTTCTCTTGTGTTTCTCACTTAGAGAAGTTCCTTTAGCATTTGTTGTAGAGCTGGTTTGGTGGTGGTGAATTCTCTTAGCTTTTGCTTGGCTGTAAAGCTTTTGATTTCTCCATCGAATCTGAATGAGGTCCTTGCTGGGTAGCATAATCTTGGTTGTAGGTTCTTCCCTTTCATCACTTTAAGTATATCATACCACTCCTATCTGGCTTGTAGAGTTTCTGCTGAGAAATCAGCTGTTAACCTTATGGGAGTTCCTTTATATATTATTTTTTGTTTTTCCCTTTCTGCTTTCAATAATTTTTAAAAAATTTATTTATTTTTGACTGCGTTGGGTCTTCATTGCTGCACGTGGGCTTCCTCTAGTTGCAGTGAGCTGGGGCTACTCTCCGTTGTGGTGCGCGGGCTTCCCATTGTGCTGGCTTCTTTTGTTGCAGAGCACAGGCTCTAGGCACGTGGGCTCAGTAGTTGTGGCTCGTGGGCTCTAGAGCGCAAGCTCAGTAGTTGTGGCGCATGGGCTTAGTTGCTCCGCGGCATGTGGGATCTTCTCGGACCAGGGCTCGAACCCGTGTCCCTTGCATTGGCGGGCGGATTCTTAACCACTGTGCCACCAGGGAAGCCCAATAATTTTTCTTTGTCTTTAATTTTTGCCAATTTGATTACTATGTGTCTCGGCATGTTTCTCCTTGGGTTTACACTGTATGGGACTCGCTTCACCTCCTGGACTTGGGTGGCTATTTCCTTACCCATGTTAGGGAAGTTTACGATTGTAATCTCTTCAAATATTTTCTCGGGTCCTTTCTCTCTCTCTTCTCCTTCTGGGACCCCTGTAATGCGAATGTTTTTGTGTTTAATGTTGTCCCAGAGTTCTGTTAGGCTGTCTTCATTTCTTTTCATTCTTTTTCTCTATTCTGTTCCGCAGCAGTGAATTCCACCATTCTGTCTTCCAGGTTACTTATCTGTTCTTCTACCTCAGTTATTCTGCTATTGATTCCTTCTAGTGTATTTCCTTTCAGTTAATGTATTGTTTTTCTCTGTTTGTTTGTTCTTTAATTCTTCTAGGTCTTTGTTAAACATTTCTTGCATCTTCTCGATCTTTGCCTCCATTCTTTTTCCTACATCCTGGAGCATCTTCACTATCATTATTTTGAATTCTTTTTCTGGAAGGTTTCCTATCTGCACTTCATTTAGTTGTATTTCGGGGGTTTTATCTTGTTCCTTCATCTGGTACATAGTCCTCTGCCTTTTCATCTTGTCTCCCTTTCTGTGAATGTGGTTTTTGTTCCACAGGCTGCAGGATTGTAGTTCTTCTTGCTTCTGCTGTCTGTTCTCTCGTGGATGAGGCTCTCTAAGGGGCTTGTGCAGGTTTCCTGATGGGAGGGACTGGTGGTGGGTTGAGATGGGTGTTGCTGTGGTGGGCAGAGCTCAGTAAAACTTTAATCCACTTGTATGCTGATGGGTGGGGCTGGGTTCCCTCCCTGTTGGTTGTTTGGCCTGAGGCAACCCAACATTGGAACCTACCTGGGCTCTTTCTTGGGGCTAATGGCAGACTGGGAGGGCTCACGCCAAGGAGTACTTCCCAGAACTTCTGCTGCCAGTGTCCCCATCCCCACGTTAAGCCACAGCCACCACCCGTCTCCACAGGAGATCCTCCAACACCAGCAGGTAGGTCTGGTTCAGTCTTCTCTGGGGTCACTGCTCCTTCCCCTGGGTTCTGAAGCACACAGTACTTCGTGTGTGCCCTCCAAGAGTGGAGTCTCTGTTTCCCCCAGTTCTGTCAAAGTCCTGCAATCAAATCCCAGAAGCCTTCAAAGTCTGATTCTCTAGGAATTCCTCCTCCCGTTGCCGGACCCCCAGCTTGGGAAGCCTGATGTGGGGCTCAGAATCTTCATTCCAGTGGGTGGACTTCTGTGGTATAAGTGTTCTCCAGTCTGTGAGTCACCCACCCAGTAGTTATGGGATTTGATTTTTTTGCGATTGCAACCCTCCTACGATCTCATTGCGGCTTCTCCTTTGTCTTTGCATGTGGGGTATCTTTTTTGGTGAGTTCCAGTGTCTTCTTGTCAATGATTTTCCAGCAGCTAGTTGTGATTCTGGTGTTCTCACAAGGGGGAATGAAAGCCTGTCCTTCTTCTCCGCCATCTTGGTTCAGGCTCCCAAGCTCACAATCCCTGCTCACATATTGTAGCTTTCTCTGGGACACTTCTCCACCTCTTAGAGATTACCTTTTAAAGGTTGTGATTAACTGTAAAACTCAGGATTTAAAATGTCTTTAGGGAACGTCCTAGTAGCAGATGTTACTGGGCAGGAAGAGAGTAGCCTATGGTGGCATTATGTGGGTCTGTCACTCAGTCTCTTCTTCCCTCTTCTCAGCGGTCTGTCGGTCTTCCATGATTTCATTCGAAGATTAGACAGAGGCCTTCGGACTTCGTGGTCACGCGTGTAAACTAATTTGAAATCCGAGGATGGAAAAGCAGGGACCAGTGGAAGTAGTAATAGTGTCTTTCCATGGAGGGAGTGTTTAGAAGTATTATAACAAACAAATACATTTTGCTTAATTTTGTAAGACCAGTTTTTGGTATTTTGAGTATTCCTTATTTTATATTTAACTGTGATGTCTCTGTTGCCCCTCAGGAAGTTTGTGACATGAAATCTGAGGGTCAGGCCACTGTCATTCAGCAGCTGGAGCAGACCATTGAGGATCTGAGGACCAAAATAGCTGAGCTAGAGAAGCAGTACCCGGCCGCAGACCTGGAGGCGGCCACCTCTGGAGACACGTGTCTGCGAGCTCTCAGTTTGGGAGAAAAGGAAGTAGGGCATCAAAGGATTTTACAGGCAAAGTCCATCCAGACGTCCCCGACAGAGGAGGGTGGGACACTGACACATCCTCTCATGGGTGCCCTGCCTGAGGCCACGAGTGGAGACTCAGCCGGGCTGTCCTCACCTCCCGGACCTCAGAACAAGTTCTGCGCAGAGATTTCTTTGGTTGTGTCTCCAAGGCGAATATCAGTTCAGCTCGATGCACATCCATCCCTCCAGGCTCCACCACCCACGTCACCGCCCTGGTCTGACGGTCAAGGACAGGCGAGCTCACAGCCTTCCCATCCTTATTTTCACACGGAGTTTGAAACCAGCAACGAGCACTCTGCTTTCCCCTCCTCTGAAAACAGCCATGACATTCCTACTGCACTGCCTCTGTCTCCCAAGTTCTCCCACCAGATGCCTGGTCTGGGCACCGTGGCTCCTCCACGGACCCCACCCCATGTCGTGCCTGAGCCTGCACTTCCCAGCCCACCGTGCCCCTCACCTCCTCCTCCGCCTGGTCCAGAGATGCTGCCACCCCCTCCCCTACCTTTGCCTGGTGAGGGAATTCCTTCCGCCCCCCCTCTTCCCACAGTGGGAATTCCTCCTGCCCCTCCTCTTCCCGGGGTGGGAATTCCTCCTGCCACCCCTCTTCCCGGGGTGGGAATTCCTCCCGCCCCACCTCTTCCCATGGTGGGAATTCCTCCCGCCCCCCCTCTTCCCACGGTGGGAATTCCTCCCGCCCCCCCTCTTCCCGGTGTGGGAATTCCTCCCGCCCCCCCTCTTCCCGGTGTGGGAATTCCTCCCGCCCCCCCTCTTTCCGGTGTGGGAATTCCTCCCGCCCCCCCTCTTCCCAGGGTGGGAATTCCTCCCGCCCCACCTCTTCCCGGGGTGGGAATTCCTCCCGCCCCCCCTCTTCCTGGTGTGGGAATTCCTCCCGCCCCCCCTCTTCCCGGTGTGGGAATTCCTCCCGCCCCCCCTCTTCCTGGTGTGGGAATTCCTCCCGCCTCCTCTCTTCCCAGTGAAGGAATTCCTCCCGCCCCCCCTCTTCCCGGTGTGGGAATTCCTCCTGTCCCCTCTCTTCCCACAGTGGGAATTCCTCCCACCCCCCCTCTTCCCAGTGTGGGAATTCCTCCCGCCCCCCCTCTTCCCGGTGTGGGAATTCCTCCCGCCCCCCCTCTTCCCGGTGTGGGAATTCCTCCTGCCTCCTCTCTTCCCAGTGAAGGAATTCCTCCCGCCCCCCCTCTTCCCGGTGTGGGAATTCCTCCCGCCCCCCCTCTTCCCAGTGAAGGAATTCCTCCGGCCCCCTCTCTTCCTGGTGTGGGAATTCCTCCCGCCCCCCCTCTTCCCGGTGTGGGAATTCCTCCCGCCCCCCCTCTTCCCAGTGTGGGAATTCCTCCAGCCCCCCCTCTTCCTGGGGTGGGAATTCCTCCAGCACCCCCTCTTCCCAGTGAAGGAATTCCTCCCGCCCCCCCTCTTCCCAGAGTGGGAATTCCTCCTGTGCCCCCTCTTCCCAGTGAAGGAATTCCTCCTGCCCCCCGTCCTCCTTTGCCAGGTGTGAGGGTTCCGCCTCCTCTAGCCCCTCCCCCTCCTCCCCCTCCTGGAACAGGTTTCCCCCCACCGCCCCCACCCCCTCTGCTTCCTGGATCCGGCCTTGCTCTCCCACCACAAGCTGGGAGTAGCACTTCACCAACACTGCAGGCGTGTGGATTTCTTCCTCCACCGTTGCCAGCTGGCTTGTTTGGGTTCGGGTTGAACCAGGACAAAGGCAGCAGGAAGCAGCCAATAGAACCTTGTCGGCCGATGAAGCCTCTGTATTGGACGAGAATTCAACTGCACAGTAAAAGGTAACGTGAACAGGGGCTCATCTTTGCTTAATATTGTCAATACGAGGGAAGCATTTTCCTTTAAAACTCTGGAGAAAAATGAGTAAAAATAAAATAAATAAAAGTAAAACTTGCCTGTAGATGATTACATCAATATTTAGTGAAACAATTTTAGACTTTTTTCCAGAAGTATCAAAGGGATAAAACAAATGATATGAATCAATATACACATTTCTGTCTATATAGTTTTTGATTGACTTTTATAGATAGAGGGATATATTTTTCTTAGCATACATGCTCTGTTTCCTCATTGCAGAACCTCACTCTGATAAATAGCTCATAAAAGTAAATCAAATCCATAGACAGACTGACTCTTGAGGATGTTTTCTTCATCCTTTTGAAGGCATGGTCTTGTTTTACTATTCAGAAATGTGCTACACAAAAATACACACATCCACACCCCATGTGTGAAATGACTTAGTTCTGAGCATTTCATGGCACTTCTGTAGATGATATGCAACACTGTGAGGTCATAAAATCACAAACTTATATGATTTTTTATAAAATATATGATATTTGTAAAAGAATGCCTCCCAGCAGGTATGCTGCTGGTGTATTACTTATCCATGGATGGTCCATAACCTGGTTCCCCGACCCCTGGGACGGTACTGGGACATGGCTGTGGAATGCGCCAGTGGGAGAAAAAACATGCCCTTTAAATTTCACTGGACTTCCTTGTCCCAAGTTCTCGTGACTCTTTGAATTTGTGTGTGTGTGTGTGTGTGTGTGTGTGTGTGTGTGTGTATGTGATGTGGCACAGATTTAGAATAGGGTATTTACCAGGCTTATTTTCATTTCTTATATTAATTTTCTCTTCACTGAATCATAGTGGGAGAGGAACCTATCTATTTTGACTACTTCTGACTTTGCAGCTCATTCTCTGAGTAATTTGCTGGGTCACTTCTATGTGCCGAGACATCATTTCCAAATGTGCCCCAAACTCATTTTATCCATATGCAGTATATGAAGTTCTTTTCATCTTGCTTTTTTTGAATGGATCTCCCCTTTTTAGGTGGCACTACATGACTCCACAGTCACTGAAGAGTCAGGTGACATGCAGTGATGGGCAGCGGTGGGGAGACGAAGGTGCCTCCGGGCATGAAGTGATTTATTTTCAACCCACAATAACCCAAGCTGATGGGTCAGGTTGAGTTTGTGAGATATCAGACATTTCCTGCCTTGAGAGCCGTACAGAGAGGGGCTCTCCTTTTATGTTTTTATATGGCGACTTGATGACTGAGAATTCCTGGAAATGATTCTTTCCAGGCAAATGTCTCATTCTGTATTGATGCTGTTTCTCATCACGTTGATTAAGCAAATGGTGATTGTACAGAAAAGAGCAGCTTCCCCCCGATCTCCCTCCGTCCTCTGCTGCCTGCCGTCCTATCCCTGCTCCTCTGATGCCTCTGTCCTCTCTGTCCCCATGTGTCCCTGCTCACTGTAATATCCTGCAGTTTGGTTTGATGGCTCTCTCATGGGTCTTTTGCTTAACTTTAGAGACTCCAGTGCTTCACTTATTTGGGAAAAAATTGAAGAGCCATCCATAGATTGTCATGAATTTGAGGAATTATTTTCTAAAACTACTGTAAAGGAAAGGAAGAAACCCATTTCTGACACCATCACAAAGACCAAGGCTAAACAAGTGAGTACTCATGTGTTTTCTGAAGTTGGACAGTGTTTTGGGCATAAGTGTGAACTTTCATTAGAGAAAAACATTCACATTGTTTTCTGGGCTGTGTACCCTCCACAGTCTGTAAGCAGGTAGCAGAGGTTAGCATTTTAGAACATGAAGTTAAGTAAGACTTTCCCAGATAGAACAACAAATAATCATCTCCACCATGTGATCATGCTCTGACTACTTTATTTGTAGCTTCATGATACATATTTCCAAAATTTCACCAATTGTTTGTTTCCAGAATTAGTTGTCTAGAAACAAACTGTCACTTGATTGAAATCCATATTAGTGCTAGTATGGATGGAAAGAAAGGTAAGAGTGAGCAAATGAAAGCAAGCAAGAAATCCAGTCCTTAGTAACCAGTCATGTGTTTGGTATTTTGTTGCTATTGTAATACCTGAGTGGATGCCCTGCAGAACTCAGCTAAACAGTCACCTTGCACTTGACACAGGGAAGAGACTCTTGTATCCAGTTCCAACATCTCCATTCTGTGTCAGCACTTTTGATCTATCCTGTGACACATGAGTCCCAAAGATAAGGAAAAGTGGATTTGGAGGAAAACATTTTCATGCATTGTTTTTCCACTGATCCAGCCAGTGACCTTGATTGTGAAATGATTTTGTAAATTTCTCAAGGCAGCCATTCAGGAAAGTGTAGTAAAGTCTTAGAACAATGAACCCAGAAGGAAGGTAATGCTGTTGGTGCCCATCCTTCACCCTGAAGCAGGGGATGGTGGGCAGCTCCGTCTTTTTGGGTGAAACAAATAGAAATGAGGCCTGAAGCTGGCACAGCTTCCCCAGGCGAGAGGCAACTAAGGGGTGATGTGATTCTGTGAACTTTTGCTACTGACCTGGAAGTTGTAGCTAGAAGTCTGACCCAGAGATATTTCCATCCATATTTATTTCGAAGCAGACAGCTGCCCCCAGATGGGTGCTGCGGAATCCAGCCAGGAGGGGTGGGTTTGAACGGAACCTCTAGCTGAGCTGGGGGCAGCCTCACCACAGGCATCTCTATTAATCTGACGATGATGCAAACCCAAATGTGATGCAGTTGCATTTTTCAGAACCACTTATGATGACACAGCTGGTTGCTGGTGACTTTAGATCAGAAAAGGCACTGAATAAATATTTGTTTAACAAATAAGGCAGCTGGCTAGAGGAGGAGGGCTTTATACATATCAGTGGCTATACCCAGTAGTGATTAAAAGCCAGAAAATAACTCATCTCAAAATAAGCAGTATCGCCAAGGTGGCTTTGTCAATGGAATAAAGGTAAATGGAAAACCACGTTTTTCTGGCAGAGGTAAATGTTCTAAACGGCATGTTTGCATATAGTACATGTAGGCTGAGTCATTACACCTCTTCCCATGGACCGTATCAGAAACGGAAAAGCTGTCTGGGTGGGGAATACGGGCAGGGAGCGCAGAGGCCGGGTAGAGCTAGGCAGCGGGGTTGTCACGTGATGAAGGGCAGGGGTGATGCGGACGTCACTAGTCTAGGGATGAAATTCTCCAGAATGCCAAGCACGCCCTCCATATCTCCTGTCACCACTTTTTTTCTGTTAAATGAACAGAGATGAGGAAGCTGCCGCATGTTACCTGCAAGTATACGATTTCATGATTTTTTTGACGTAGTATTCAGTTTTTAAGCCTACTGAAATAAGATTTCTGTACAAATCATGAAGACTTCAGATTCAGGTAGCTGGCATGAGATGGCCCCCTTCCACACAACCATCATGTGCAGCGTCATGTCTGCACAGTGGCCTCACCCTATCGTGAGCCCATCAGTAAACTGTGGGTATGAGCCTTTGCCAGTGCTGTCATTTGCACCCGTTGGTGGTGACACAGCTATTGACCTGCAGCTTAAAGAGGGTTTGTGGACCAGTCTCCATCCTGACTCCTGATGAGCTTGTCAGCATATCCTTGGCCAGGGTCTTGTACTCAGTTCTGCTATTCAGGTTTGTTTTGGGAGAGATAAAGTAATTTTTCCAGTATGTTGGTAAGAGAAAAATCTGCTACAAAGTGTTAGATGGCTGAAGAAAGCCAGTTTTATTTAACTCTGTTGTATTTGGAAGAAAAAATTACCCATTCCAACTACTTGAGACATGTAAAATTTCGTTTAAGGAAAACGTATTTTCCATATGCATGCAAGCACACTGAGCCCTGAGCAACACGGACTTGGGGCACCAACTTTTGCGCAATCCAAGATCTCTACAAATTATAATCAGCCTTTCGTATTCAGGGTTCCACCATATCCGAGGTTCCACATCCATGGACAAAACCACCCTGAGCTCATGTAGTGCTGCAGTATTTACTACTGAAAAGACTCTGTGTGTCAGCGGACCTGCACAGTCCAAACCACTGACCTGTGGTTGCCCTTGTATAGGTGGACCCTGATTTCCAGCGAGACTGATAGCCGTTGATGCTGTGGTTGCCCTTGTTGTATGTAGACACTGATTTCGAGTGAGACTGGTTGCCGTTGATGCTATAGCCTGTGTTTATGGAGGTTTTTCTAGCCACTCTTCTCACACACGGTGGAAGCCAAGAGCTCTGGTTTCCCCAAATACTTTAAAAGAGCTAGATAATATTTCTGTGATCTGTCCTCCTCTTGAAAGTAAGTCTGCAGCTGGATGCACTGGCCTTTAGTAGCTCTCTTGGGAGATATGTCTTCTGTGTGACCACAGAGGTCCCACACCTGGACAGCTTGCTCTGTGGCATAAAGAGAAGGGGCTGCTCTCTGGACTCTGGAGTGGCTGCAGTGAGGCATGTCTGGTGTCTCTCAGCCCTTTGTCCTCCAGGGAACCCAACACAGAGCTTTCCTTATTTTTTCATGGAACCTGTATTTAAGTTGTGTGCCTACGTCTTAGCACACCGGTCTTCATTGTGAGGTTATGAAAGCATAAGGAGATTCGCTGAGAAGGTATAGTTTTATCAGACTATGATTTCATGTACTTCTCCTTTAGCAAATGAGCGTGATGCTTATAGGTCAGAATTAAATATCGAGCTGCTCACTCGGTGAAACAACAACCCTGTCGCCCACGGAATCAAGAGGAAGATGAGGTCCCTCTTTGAAACATGACACACACACACGCACTTGCCAATTTTTAAGGAACGTCCCAGAGCGAGTGCGTGGTGACCCATGTCCTGCGTCTCACAGGCGAGTTCAGTGCCTGTTAATGTTGAGAGTGACCCTAAGTCACCTCAGGATCTTCATGTCCAAGGAAAGATTAAATTAACCCAAGCTTATGAGCAGGGAAGTGGGAGAATTTACACTGGAGTGATCTTGACAGTAGGAATTCCCTGACAAAGAGGTTTCTAGTTAATCCAGTGTCAGATGAGGTCCGAGCAGAGATACTTTGAGAAACAGCAGTAGCAGCAGTAGCTTCAGCAGTAGTACTAGTACCAGCGGGGATCATGGCAGCAGCCCCGGCCGCCGCGGAGCCTGCAGGTGCGTGGTCCTTGTCTGCACAGCCCCAAGCTGGCTCATCCCACCCCCTAATCCTGTGAGGGAGACCCCGTATCCCTGGTGCACAGCACACAAAGCTGAGATGCAGGCATGATCTCACGCTCCCAGCACAGTGAGGGGCAGAGCTCGGGTGCAGACCCAGCCTTCCGGCTGCAGAGCCTGTGTTCCTCATCATTAGCCATAGGTGTGGATGTGAAATATTATAGATGAGGGCAAGTGTGGGATGGGATTTATAAGAAGACTAGAATAGATCCTTTTTGAAAAGAATCTGAATTTGTACTGATTTTCATATGTGTTCCGTATTTAAATGACTAGTTACGTTTATAAAATTGTGTGTGGAGATACTTTTAAAGCCTTTTCTGTATTCTAACAGATTTTGATAAGTACATAAACTATGATACCACCAAATATGACATTTGCCCAATTAAATAAAACTTATCAGAGTGATGTGAGCCTTAGACACATAAGCTTTTGTAAGCAGTAAAAATGAGGGCCTTTTGCTTGTGTGGCAAATAAATAGTAGGTGGAGGTACAGCCACTGTGGTTAAACCCACCAAATGTTGAGTGGAGATAGTTTTGATTCCACCAAAAGGGACGTCTCTGTAAAATATGCCTTAAGTCAAAAATGTCTAATAATCCTTAAAAGGTGTGTAAAGGAACATGCTTCCCACAATATAAATTTGCACACAGAACTTAACAAGAGTGAATGAAAAGAATCTGTTTTTTTTTTTGTTTGTTTTTTGGTACGCGGGCCTCTCACCGCTGTGGCTTCTCCCGTTGCGGAACACAGGCTCCGGACGCGCAGGCTCAGCGGCCATGGCTCACGGGCCCAGCCGCTCCGCGGCACGTGGGATCCTCCCGTACCGGGGCACGAACCCGTGTCCCCTGCATTGGCAGGCGGACTCTCAACCACTGTGCCACCAGGGAAGCCCCAAAGAATCTGTTTTGCTTTTTAAATACATAATTGCCATTTATATAACCATTTAATGCAACAAATGAATTTCTTCCTGGGTTTCTTCTGTTCTATTTATCAGATTAAAATGCTCTGCCCAAAGAATGGGGGAGAAAAGGAATTCATGATAGTTAAATATTTGTTTGGCTTCAGCTTCTGGAAATATGATTAGAAAAATAGATAGTTAAATCTGCTACTTATTATTAGGGGAGTTAATAAAAGACATTTGGCATTTTGTTCGATCTTGCCACTGTGCTTTCTGACCTAACTTCTAAAAAGCCTTTTTTGTATTTTGTAAAACTTCATAATAACAATGGGAAAAGAAGCATTCTTTACTTAAATGTTCCTGTGTGGGAGTGTGTAATGTAACGCCTCCAAATATTCTTACGTGAAATAGTAATTGCCATTAAAACGATTTTTCCTACTATGTTGGGGCGCTGGGAAAACGTGTGAGCTGTACTTCAAGTACTATCGTAAGATTGGTTGGTCAGAAAATAAAACAAGGGTATGTATTTAACCTGTGAATCTCTGCTTGACTTGTACTAAGTGCAAATATTTATCTTTAGATTAAAAAATATGTTTTATCATAATCAGTTGATATTTCAGTGTTTACAGGCTGATGGCCTGAATGATCATCTGAGAGGTATAAGTCTAGTTGTCTGTATTGGTGTTAAGTTTTCCTGTCGTAGCTGGCAAGGGTGTGTTTTGATTGGATGGTTCTATTTGTCTCGTAGACCTAAAATAATGTCTGAAATACCAAATATCTTATAATAAGACAATTTAGATCTGTTTTGCGGAATACATCATAAACATTTGGTACTTTGTAATTTTTAACAGGATGTTTGTTTTTATCAATAATAGAATACATTTCTATTGCAAGCCTTAAAAGTGTATTTATGTAGAAAACCACATCAATTTACAAGGCTATAGTTAGAAGTACATACGTTTTGTGGATCCTAGGTTTGTTTTAGATGTTGAATGATTCATTACTTTTTGTGGAGATGCTTTTTCTCTAATTATTTGTAGAGCATACCCAGTCAATTCAAAGAATGTAACAATAATAACTTCTTTTTAAAAAGTTTTCTTTTGGTCAAAATATTATTTTTATACTTGTAAGTAAATGGCTACAAAACAAATAATCAAAAAGCCTAATGACATAATAAAAAGGAAATATAATTAGGCTAATGATTCTTGACCTTGCTGGATGTATTGGGAAAATTATATCTGATTAATTGTACTTTGGAATTGCAAAAATTTAATCATGATGCTGAAGTTTAATTCTTTTGGACTTCATATTTGCATACTATGATGATATTAAGATTTTGTTGGACTAGGTATATTTGAAAAGGGTATTAATTTTTAATGGCTGGGGTGTTTTATTTATTATGATCCATAGACATTGAAAAAAGGGTTGCTTGGAAAATATACTTGAGATTCATTACCTTTTATGATTATCTATGGAAACTAAAACTCATCCTTGCAAAAGTGAGGAAAGATTTTTGGTCAGATGAAGGGAGAGTGTTTTCTCAGTATTGCTAGTGTGGAGAACCCGGAAAACTGGAGGGAAGGGGGGCACAAATTATGTTCACTGTTGCATCCCTTTCTTGATCTGATGGGAACAGGGTTTCTCCATTTCAGCCGGGAGTGCAGCAGAGAAAAGCAGCAGCCATGCCAGGGAGAGCCAGCACTAACCACTCCGGTCACATTGGGTGCTGCTCATGGTCAGGACTGAAATGGAGCGAGTAAGCTGGACTTAGGGTGAGGCTGTTGGAGGAGATGAGGCTTGAAGTGGGCCTTGAAGAATGTATTTCATTCAGACATGTACAGAGGAATAAGGGATGGATTTTGAAAGTAGCACCGCAAGCAGAGATTTCCCTGCATCTTGTTTAAAACCCTAGAAGATCAGCCAGTAGAGCAGCAGGCTTCTGTGTACGGGGAGCTCCTGTCTGATGGTTTCAGGGATGCGGACGTGGGCTGTTGATGGATATTTCCCTTCACTGAATGTGTGTCCTTCTCATCTTTCAGCAAAAGTCTTTAGGTTTTTCTCATTAGACATAAGAGTGAGAATTGAATTTAGGTAAATTAGACCTGAAGTTAATTTTGATGTCTTGGTGCTACATGGTGGAATGTACATTTCTATACCATGGACAGCGGCAGGATTCTGGACTATCCGAGAGCAAAGGAGAATTTTATTTCTCGTTTGACTTACACAGTTACCATTATGATAGCTCCCGCCTTTGCCCGTGGGAGGTGATGCTGCTGACAGTAGACTGGTTGTTCCCACTGTACCTCCTCTGACCTAAGCTGAAAAATGTTCCCAGTTATTTGGGGGCACAAATTTAAGACTTAGAAGAAAAATTAATGTTCTTATTTATATCTCTTTTTTTTTATTTAAACCTTTTATTTATTTATTTAGTTATTTAGTTATTTATGGCTGTGTTGGGTCTTCATTGCTGCGTGCAGGCTTTCTGTAGTTGCGGTGAGCGGGGGGATACACTTAGTTGCATTGCGCGGGCTTCTCGCTGTGGTGGCTTCTCTTGTTGCACAGCACGGGCTCTAGGCGCATGGGCTTCAGTAGTCTTGGCACGTGGGGTCAGTAGTTGTTGCTCACAGGCTCTAGAGCGCAGGCTCAGTAGTTGTGGCGCACGGGCTTAGTTGTTCTACGGCTTAGTTGTTCTATGGCATGTGGGATCTTCCCAGACCAGGGCTCGAACCCTGTTCCCTGCATTGGCAGGCAGATTCTTAACCACTGAGCCACCAGGGAAGTCCCAAACCTTTTTTATTTAAACCAAAATACAAGTAAATGTATGTTTCTTTTTCAAAACGATGTTCATAATGGAAGATTTCTAACATTTCTGCTTATTTTTTGGTTTTGTTAATAAGTGAATTTTTAAAATTACTAAACTTGAAACTCCATCTGAAATATCACGTTAAAAATTTCTTTGGAGATGGGCCTTCTAGACTGACAGACCAGCAGCTTGACAGGTCCTCTTCCCAGCAAAACAACAATTTAACTGGTGAGAATTATAACAAAAATACTCATTTAAAGTCTCTGGAAATTGTCCTCAGGGCACAGAGGAAATGGAAAAACACCCACTCAAGAAGACCTCCTGAAACTTGGTTAGGACAGTGAGACCCACAGTGTCTGAGCCCCGAGATGCTCTGTTCTAGCCTCTGGTGTGTGCAGCCTGGACAGGCTCTGTCTGTGGCTGTGGCCCTTCCTTGGGAGGGTAGGAAACTGGCATCTCTACTCTCCTCAGTCCCCTGTTCCAGAAGCTCTGTTCCAGGCAACCACGGAGAACTAGGGAAATAGCCGAGAAGGGCCGTCCACGGATCACAGTCAGCCCTGGATGTCAGGAAGGCCGTGCACATTGCCCCCACTCAGGAGCCATCAGGACAGGGCACGGGCACCGGGACAGTGTCCCTAAACCTCATCAGACTCACCAGAAGTGAGTGGAATCTTCATTGCACAAGTGTCTTAAACGCACCTTTGTGCAAATATTGACCTGGGGACAACTCCTAATCCAGGCTTAAAAATAAAGTCTGTCATGTCTGGCAACCTGAAGGCTGTGTGCATGCCCAAGACTGCAACTGTTCAGGAGCAATTAGAGAAGATCCAAGTTATTAGTTCCTGGCTCAATGTGGGAAAAAAATTCTGTAAATTCCCTCTAAGGCAGCAGGCCCCAACCTTTTTGGCACCATGGACCAGTTTCGTGGAAGACAGTTTTTCCATGGACTGGGGTGGGGGTATGGTTTGGGGATGACTCAAGAACATTACATTTATTGTGCACTTTATTTCTATTATTATTACATTGTAATGTATAATAGAATAATTATACAACTCACCATTGTGCAGAATCAGTGGGAGCCCTGAGCTTGTTTTCCTGCAACTAGATGGTCCCATCTGAGAGGGATGGGAGACAGTGATACCCAAGGTGTGTTCCTTATGTCCACTGTACTCCATAAACTCGTTTTGGTTGCTGTCACTGCAGAAAACCATGCTTCACAAAGATAGAGTGTTGGAAACGGAAGCAGGCTTTTCGGTGCTTTTGTGGCAATCTCAGGGTATTCCACCTTGACTTTAATCCAGAACGTATGGAGATTTGAAGTTGTCTCAAACATACTTTTGAGGGCACCGTCATTTGCCATCTCGAGCAGTTGATCCTCTTCTAGCACAGACAAAGTCGATTTCACCTGGCTTATTCACAGATGGGTCATGGATCCATTCCTTCCCAGTTCGGGGGTCTTTGTGGTTGGGAAGTGATGCTCAAACTCTTTTGAAAGCTGAGATAGGTGATCATGCACCAGCCGGGAGAAAGAAGGCCCTGACTCAGTCTCTTTCAAAATCTCTGCTAATGTTTGAAACATGTCAAAAATCCCAGTGTTCACTCGTCACCCCCATAATTCCAGTTTGGCTTTGAATGCAGCCACTTTATCTGCCGACTTGAATACAGTTGTCTTTCTCCCCTGAAATGACAGATTGGGTTCTTTGAGCTGGTTGAATATGTCACACAAGTAAGCAAGTTTTGCCACCCATTCTGTGTCACTGAAATGTGCTGCCAGTGGTGACTGTTTTTCTGTAAGAAATCTCTGGAGCAGCTCTTGTAACTCAAAAACTCTGTTCAGTGATCTACCTTTGGAAAGCCAGCTCACTTCTGTGTATAAGAGAAGACGTGTGTGCTCTGCGTCCATCTCCTCACAAAGCTTCATGAACAGACGTGAGTTAAGGGCATGTACTTTAACGTGGTTGATAATTTTAATCACATCCTGCAAAACATTGTTAACAGGTGACATTTTTCAGCTAGCCAGCATTTCTCTATGGATGACACAGTGCATAGACTCACATTCAGAAGCAACCTCTTTGACCAGAGTAGTGAAACCAGAAAGCCGTCCAGTCATGGCAGCCACTCCATCCATGCATATACCAACACAAAATGACCAATTCAGTTTCCCTGATATGTAATCATTCAAAGACTGGGAATAGTTCTGCAGCTCTGGTGTTGGTTGGCAACAAAAGTGCACATATAATATATCCTCAGGCACATCCACCTGAAAAGCATGTTGCACAAAAACAAACATTGTTGCCTTGTTGTCAACATCTGTAGACTCGTCAACCTGGATGGCGTACCATGGAGACTCACTAATCCTCTCTAACAATTGTGCCTTAATATCCTCTGCTCATTCATCAATTCATCTACTTATGGTGCTAGCCGAAAGAGGAACATGTGCCACAATTTGAGCTGAAGCCTCTCCTAAAAGTTCATGCAAATGTCCTTAGCAGAAGGCAGGATCAACTCTTCTCCAGTAGTAAAGGGCTTCTTAGCTTTAGCAATGCGGTTAGCTACTAAGAATGATGCTGTCAGCGCAGATACATTTGATGAAGTGGTGACCTTCAATAATTGCTTCTGTTCTTTGTGTTCACGTTTTTTTTTCTTTTGAAAAAATCCGAAGGCTTGTCTTTTAATGCAGTGTGCTTGGTCTCCATGTGGCGAAGCCATTTTGAAGGTTTCATGGCTTCGTTGGATAGCCAGTCACCACATATTATACAAAGTGGGCTTGGAGAATGTGAATCACCTGTTGCAATGAACCCATAATTTAAGTATGACTCTTGATATTTTCTTTTAAATGAAACTTTCTTTTCATTGGCAGCCTTAGAGCCTTCTGTTGTCTCATCATTGGGTCTTTCCCCCCTTTCAAAGAAGCTCTCCAGTGATGTTTATTTTTTACTCATTTCGGCTAGGGTTAGCTTGTGGGCTTATGAAAACTATGACTGAACAAGTGCCCAGTGCAGGAAACAGGCACGGCCGGAAGTGGTAAATAAAATAATGGGCGGGACACACGCAGACTAAAATAAGTGTCGGATTCTGACTTCAAGCCTTCCACCAGATGCAGCTGTACAGTTGAAGTACATCAACTCACTTGCCACTATGAAGCCTGCCACCAGATGCAGCTTAATTGTTACTTGCCACTCACTGATAGGGTTTTGATATGAATCTGCAAGCAATTGATTTATTATGGTCTCTGTGCAGTCAAACCTCTCTGCTAATGATAATCTGTATTTGCAGCCGCTCCCCAGTGCTAGCATCACCGCCTCAGCTCCACCTCAGATCATCCATCAGGCATTAGATTCTCATAAGGAGCACACAACCTAGATGCCTTGCATGCACAGTTCACAGTAGGGTTCGCACTCCTGTGAAAATCTAATGCCACTGCTGATCTGACAGGAGGCAGAGCTCAGGTGGTAATGCAAGCGATGGGGAGTGGCTGTGAATACAGATGAAGCCTCGCTTGCTCTCCCGCCGCTCACCTCCTGCTGTGTGGCCCATTTCCTGGTGGGCCACGGACCGGTACGGGGGTTTAGGGATCCCTGCTCTAAGGCGTGCCCTGTTATCTCACCCACAGAGTGGTTAAGGGTAAAGCTTTAAGTGGTTAAAGGAGCAGAAGCACACTCTTTAGCTTTCACTTTAGATAAAAACGTGGGGCAGCGTGTGTGCAGGAAGGTCAGGTAGCACACTGCAGCAGGAACAGACTTCCCTGAGCGGGTTTGACCACGTCACTGAGCAAATGAACAAGCAAACACAAACACAATAAGCTCTGGGGCCTAGAAGGGAAAGTCCGTACCCAGAGCTGCTGTTATGTTATCTGAAATGTCCAGTTTTCAACAACAGTAGATGAGACACACAAGGAAGCAAAAAAACGTGACCCATATACAGGGAAGCAAATGAACAGGCAACAAAAACTTTGTTCAAAGAGGCCCATGTGTTGTACTTAACAGAAATAGACTTCAAAGCACCATTCTAAATGTCTCCAAAGAACTGAAGAAAACAGTTTCTAAGAAATAAAGGAAGGTATGATGATAATGTCTCATCAAATTGAGAATATCAGTAAAAATAAATTATTTAAAAAATCTAGAGCTGAAAAGTACAATAACCAAAATGAAACAAGAAAAGCACTAAGTGGTTGAACAATTGGTTTGTGGCGGGTGGCGGAAAAAAACTATCAGCAAACTTGAAGATAAATCAATAGAGACTATGTAGTCTGAAAAACAGGAAGTTGAAACCTCAGAAAAATGTGGGATACCATTGAGTGACCAATGTACATGAAATGTATCAGAAGGAGAGGAGAGAGAAAAAGGTGCAGAAAATTATTAGAAGTTGTAATGGGTGAAAAGTTCCCAAATTTGATGAAAACACTAATATACGCATCTAAGTTTCGTGAACTTCAAGTAGGCAAATACAAAGAGATCTTAGTTATACCTTAGTCAAAATATGGAGGTCCAAAGGTAAAGGAAAAAGTCTTGAAACCAGTGAGAGAGAAACAACTCATCACATACAAGGAAACTGCAGCAATGTTAGCAGCAGACTTACCAGAACTAGCGGAGACCAGAAGGCAGTGGGATGACGTATTCAAATGCTGAAATGAAAGCGACCAACCAAGATCTTACATCTAGCAAAACAAGGTTCATAAATGAAGGTGAAATAAAGGCATTCTCAGATAAACAAAAACTGCGAGAATTTCTTGCTACCAGACCTGCCTTCTAATACTAAAAGGGTGTTCTTCAGTCTGAAGGTAAATTACATCAGACATGCGTGCACACGCACACACACACACCCCACTGCTGGTAAACATAATTTTCATCTACACAAAATACTGTGTATTTTGTGTATTTCTTCTCCTTGATTCTTCTGACTGACTTAAAAACAACTGCATAAAACAATTTGTATGTTGTTGAGCCTGTGACACCCAGAAATGAAATATATTTGAGAACAAAGGAAACTAGTAGAAACAAAAGTTGTGTTACAGTCAGGAAGTGACACCATGTGGTGTGCGAATCTACACAAAACAGTGAAAAGAACAATAAAGGGTAAATAAGAAGGTGAATATAACAAGTTATATGAATATATCTCTCTCCTTCCCTCTCTCAACTTCTTTAAAAGACATATAATTACATAAATTGATGATAGGAATTTGTACCATATATAAATCACAGACAGTATGTGTAACAGTAATAACATAAACAGGTGGTGAGTGAATGGATGTATAGAGGAGTGAAGTTTCTATGTTTCTGGAATCAAGTCAGTATAAATATGAAGTAGATTCTGGTAAATTAAGATAAATATTGTAAGACTTAGAGCAACCACTAAGAAGACTCAAATACTATATAAAATGAAATCACTAAAGGAATTAAATATCCACTTAATCCATGTATCCATCCATTACAAAGGAAGGCAATAAAGGAAGAACAGAGGAACAAAAAAGACATGAGATATACAGAAAACAAAATGAAAAATAGCAGATATAAATTCAACCATATGGATAATAACTTTAACTGTGAATGTATTAAATAATCCACTCAAAAGGCAGACATTATCAGATTGGATAAAAAGAAATCTAAGCACATATTGTATTATAAGAGACATACTTCAGATTCAAAGATACAAATAGGTTGGAAGTGAAAAGAACAACTTTAAACAACCATAAAAGAGCTGGAGTTGCTGTACTGATATCACACAACATAGACTTAAAAGAAATGTTAGCAGAGGTAAAGTGGGACATTCCATAATAACGAAAGTGTCAATCTACCAGGAAGATTTCTAAACATGTAGGCATCTAACAACAGTGTCCCAAAATACATGAAGTAAAAACTGACAGAATTTAAGGGAGAAATGAATACTATGTATGTATGTAAGTGCGCTATGTACAATAGCCCACTTTCAATAATGGATAGAAAGTTAAGCAGAAGATAAACAAGGAAATAGAAGACTTGGACAACAGTATAAACAAACTAGATCTAAGAGACATGGAACATTCCACTCAGCATCTGTAGAATCAGCAGAACACACATATTGCTCAAGCATTTGTAGAACGTTCTCCAGGATGGAGCATATGTTAGGACACACAAAAAAACAAGCCTTAATAAATTTGAGGAGATCAAAGCCTTAATAAATATAAAACTATTGAAAAACAAAGTGTGGTTTCTGATCACAAGGGAATTAAATTAGAAATCAGAAAAAAATTTGGGGAATTTTCAGATCTGTAAATATTAAACCCTTGAATATCAAATGATTCAAAAAAGAAATCACAAGAAAAATTAGAAAATACTTTGAAATGAATATAGGTGAAATCACAATAAATTAAATTTTATATTGTATATAAATATATACATATTTTATATATAACAATATATTAAATATATTTAGTACTATGCAAGTAGATCAGTGCTCAGAGAAATTTATAGTGGTAAATATCTTATTAAAAAAGAAAAAAATATCTGAAATCAATCTTACCTTCCACCTTAAAAAACTAAAAAAGAAGAGCAAAGTAAGCCCTAAGCAAGTAGAAAGAAGGAAAGAATAAACACTAGAGTGGAAATAAATGAAATAAATAATAGAAAAATAATAGAGAAAGTAAATGTAACTGAAAGTTGAATCTCTGAGAAGATAAAAAAATTGACAAACCTTTAGCTAGACCATGAAAAATAGGAAGATTCAAATTACTAAAATCAGGAATAAAAGAAAAGACACCACTACTGACCTTATACAAATAAAAAAGGATAATGGTGTACTATGAACAATCATATGACAACACATTAGTTAACTTAGATGAAATGGACAAATTCTTAGAAAAACTGACTCAGGAAGAAATAGAAAATCTGAATAGAAAGTAGAGACCTAATCAGTAAAAGACAAACAAAACAACACCAAGAAAACTACCCACAAAGAAAAACCCAGTCCCATATGTCTTCACTGGTGAATTATATCAGACATTCGAAGAAGAACTACCACTGGTCATTCACAATCTCAAAAACTGAAACAGGAGGGAACACATCCCATCTCATTCTGTGAGACCACTTTGCTATCAAAACCAGGCAAACTCATCATAAGAAAAAAAAGGGTACAGGCCAATATCCTATACAAATATAGACAGAAATTCTCGCCAAATGCCACCAAACTGAATCCAGCAAAACGTATAAAGGATTATACACCATGGCCAATGGGATTTATGCTAGGAATGCAAGGTTTCATCTATGAAAATCAATTACTGTAATACACAAAACAAAGGATCAAAGCCCTGTGAACATCTCAATAGATGCAGAAAGAGCATTTGACAAAATCCTACAGCCTTTCATGATCGAAACATGAAGGAAGCTGGGCATAGAAGGGAACTTCCTCAACCTGATAGAGAGCGTCTGTGAAAAACCCACAGCTCACATGGAAGACTGAATGTTTTCCCTGAGATCTGGAAGGGGACAAGGATATACATTCTCACCAATTCTGTTTAACAATGTGCTAGAAGTTCTCATCAGGGCAGTTGGGCAAGAAAAAGAAATATGTAAATGGCATCTAGATTGGGATGTCTCTCTTTGTAGGTGACATGATCTTGTATATAAAAAACCTAAGGAATCCACTGAAAAACTATTAGAAATAATAAAAGAATTCAATGAGGTTGAACAAGATATAGAGTCAGTGTACAAAAATCAATTCTATTTCTAGAGACTAGCAATTAACACTGTGAAAAATGTAATTAGGAAGACAATTTCCTTTATGATAGCATCAAAAAATAAAATACTTGAGTATAAATTTAATAAAAGAAGTCTAAGACTTATACACTGAAAACTAGAAGACCCTGAAGAAAGTTAAGGTGTATCCAGATAAACAGGATGACACACTGTATTTATAGATGGAAGACACCACCAAATTGTTCCACAGATTCAACACCGTGTCTAGACAACATCCCAACTGCCTTTCCCCCTCAGAAATTGACAAGCCAATCTTGAAAATTCATATGAAAATGCAAGGGGTTCAGAATATTCAAAACAATATAGAAGAATAAAGTTGGAGGAGTTATCCTTCCTGATTACACAGTGATTACAGAGATACAGTAATTATGACAGTGTGGCACAGGCATATGGATAGACGTATTGGTCAATGGAATAGAATTAAGAGCCCAGAAATAAATAGTGTTGTTTATGGTTTATTGATTTTTGACAATGGTACCAAGACATTTCAAGGGCAAAGGATAAGTCTTTTCAACAAGTGGTGCTGAGACAACTGGACATCCACATGCAAAAAAATGAATTTGTACCTCTTAACTCCTACTGTGAACAAAAGTTAACTCAAAATGGATCGTAAACTTAAACATAAGAGCTAAAACTATAAAACTCAGAAGAAAACATAGGAGTAAATCTTCATGACCATAGGTTGGGCAGTGGTTTCGTGGATAGACTCCAAAAGCACATATGGCAAGAGAAAAAAATAGACCAGTTGGACAACATCAAGATGAACAATATTTGTGCTGCAAACAATACTATCAAGAAAATAAAAAAGATGACCCCCAAAATAGGAGAAAGTATTTGCAAATCGTATCTGATCAGGGGTTAATATGCTGAATATGTGTTGAACTCTTACAGCTCAATGAAATGACGACAACACAGCCTGACTGAAAGATGGGCAAAGATGTGAATAGAAATGAAACTCAGAACCACCATGTGACACACTTCACATGTACTAGGACGGCTGGAATTCAAAGGAAAGACAGTAACCAGTGTGCAGAGGGTGTGGGGAAGCTGCAGCTCTGGATTTCAGTGCGAATTCTGAGTCTTAATTTCCTATTCATGTAATTACCAGTAAAAATCTTATTTTATGAGAAAGTAAATATTTTTCAGGTAGCTCCAGTTACCCATAGAATAATCATGCCAGACTGTAATTTTCTGTGTAAATAATAATTTTTTCAAGCTTAAAAATCTTTTAAGGTAACCTCCCCAAAAGTGTATCGTCAAAAGTATAAGCTTGTTTTTGACTTACAGAACAAAACGGTTTTATAGGCAAGAGTCCATTCACCTCTGAAGGAGAAATTGATGTCTTTTTTCTTTTTATGAAAATGCTAAAGCTATGGACTGATTTTTCTCTTTAGGAACATGGTCCCTGGGAACGTAATGAAAACCCCTTTAGGAGGCCCACTGGCTTTTCCGCGGACATTCCAGGACAGTGTTTGTGAGGGTTACGTCCGCTATTGGTTTAACTTTGATTATAAACTGGTTTACCACCTGTACCAGTGGAAGCTTCAGAGGATTTTTCTTCCCTCAAGTCCTTATGTATGAAAGAGGATTGAAAGCAAAATCTAAGGCCCTCTGTGTTTTTAACTTGTGTGCTGAACAGACACGTGAAGCAGAGGAGATTTGCGTTATTAAGCCTAATAAACCTCTGTTCTTAAACTAAAATGGCCATCCTGACACCTTCAGCTCTAACCCCCTTCACTCCCCGCCCCCGCCATGTGCAGGAATGTGATGCGTGAGGTCCCATGTGCTCTTGCCCCTGTGATCTCTTACCCTTTACACACATGAAGAGAGTGAATTCAGACCAAAAACTGTTAGTTAATGATGCCTCCATAGAATAAGCAGGACTTAATTTGCTGCCAATTATGGTACCATTGTAAACCATTGTTTACATATGTTTACTTAAGTTTGGTGGTTGTATTCAATTGTTTTCTATGAGGTTGTGTCAGGATTAGAAGTGAATGAAATGCCTATCCTTTCATAATTAACAAATTTTAACTAAGGTAGGAAAAGTGACTTCAAAATAGCAAGTTTTACAAAATATTTTGGGAAACAAATATAAACCTTACCACCCAGAAGTTATGGGGAAACATACTGAGAGTGATGTCAGTGAACTTGAAGGAGGGCAAAAGGAAGACTGAGCCTGGGCCGCAGTCAGCCACGGCCTTGCAGAGGTCAGGCACATTTTCTTACCGCTTTTTCCTGTATAATCATAACAATCATTGTGTTTTGAGGAATGTAGGCAAAGTTTTTCTTTAGTTGATCTGCATGGCTGTCTTTATGGATAGTTTTGTGTTTTGTGTACTTCTCCACATGAATTCATTCTAATGTCATTAAAATTTTCCATAGAACATAAGCAGGTGATTCTTTATAACTTCTTAGCTCTAAGTATAGTACAAAGTATCTCTTTTTAGTACTTTTCTACCTAATGTTGGTGGCTTTACTTGCGGCCCCTTTTACTAAGGTTTTCTGTACTTTAATCAATTAGTGTTATAACTAAAGTTTTTCATATTAGGATGGAATGTCTCCTGCTTTGTTCTAGAAATGAGCATGTTCTTGAAGCAGAACTAGAAGCTGGAGTTTGAGGTGAGACACTTGTTGAAGCCCAGATGGGCACAGGACTTGATAGAAACTGAGCAAGTCTCCAGCCTCTAAGTGGCGAGAGAAGAAAAAGTAACATTTTGTTGCTGTTTTGAAAGTTAGGTTTCAGTGTTACCCTGGCAACCCCAGACACACTTGGCTTCTTCTGTTAAGTATAAACTTTCGTATTACAGTAATACCAGCTTGCTTTTGAATACTGCCGCATAGGAAGCAGGTAGATGCAGAGGACTCACGTTCCAGAAACAAAACAGAAACTCATTAGACTGGCTTTTTGGATTCCAGATTAAGTCTTCCCCAAAATACAAAGCAGCCAAATATAAGACCAAACCAAATTTCCCCTTTTAAAAAGACAAGAAATATTTCCCCTTTTTTCTGCCGAGTATGACTAAAGCTTGTTTTAATTTCAAAGTCTGATCATTATAAAATGCACATGAAGAAAATAATCAAATGGCAACATGGTTTTAGTTTATTCTCAGTGTTTTGGTGATGCGAAAAATGAAACAGGAAGGGAGGTGTTAGTGTATAATGTACAGTTTAAAAGCAAATTATACTATTGGCGAAATTAGAGTAGTGTGTATAACTTGGAGGAAAAAACATAGCTTCTGAATAGAGATTTGAAGGCCTGGAGATTTGAGACCCTGTGCTGTTTAACCTGGAGAAATGGCTGAGGGGCTTGGAGTGGTTCCAGGGATGACTTGAAATAATAAGTAGGTTTTCAACTGATTTGATGGTTTGTATTTTCAAATTTAAGACCTGGTTCATTGAGAGATTTTCCACCTAAACAGAGTAAAGCCCTGTATGAGGTGATCCCCTTTGGTGTTATTTATCCAGCAGACGTCTTCAAGGGCCAGAAACAGTGGTTTGGAGTAAGTCCTCTTGTCAAATCTGCATCAGGCCTTTATCATCCTTCTGAGTTTCTCCTTGTAGGCAAGGCCCCTGTTCTCCGGAGCAGCCCCGGGCACTGCCTGATCTCACTTATGCTCACTGCGTGTTTTCTTCCTGGTAACACATTCCATACATTTTCCCCACATTCTCAGGAAACGTCGTTACCCGTGTCCTGTGTTTACCACGAGTATCTGAACATCTGTGTTCCTGGGTCTCTTCCATTCGCTCATTCTTTTACCTTGTTTGAAATCATAAAACACTATGGAATTAGAAGCCTACTTGCAAAATCTTTTTCATGTATTTAAAACCTCTTTTTAGCAGGGCCATGTGAGCTGCTGATGTGTCTAAGGCATAAGCATGGCTACCTTAACTGTATTTACAATTCATGTTGTTGAAGAATCTGCACTCTTTCCTCTATTCTATGTTGAGGTGAAATTAGCATTTCATGTATTGCAGCCAAAATACAAAATTATAGAAAATGTATTTAACACACAACTCATACCAAACAATGATTTGTTGTTTGCTTCCAGTTTTCTCTCTGTTTATCTTGATTCAGCTTCATGAATCACGTTTGCCATTGTTGAGGTTACAGATCTCACCTCCCTGTTTTGAGAACCATCCCATTTCCCCTTGTTGCACAGCTACACCGGGCCACCCAGGACTATGTATATGGAATCTGTCATTGTTATCACCATCTTTCTTGCTTAACTTACTGCAGTCTTGCTGTTTTGCCCATATATTAATTTTATCTTTTCTGTATGTTTACTTACACTGAAATTGCATTTTTAAAAATGTAACCTGGGGCTTCCCTGGTGGCGCGGTGGTTGAGAGTCCGCCTGCTGATGCAGGGGACGCGGGTTTGTGCCCCAGTCCAGGAAGATCCCACATGCCGCGGAGTGGCTAGGCCCGTGAGCCATGGCCGCTGAGCCTGCGCGTCCGGAGCCTGTGCTCCGTAACGGGAGAGGCCACAACAGTGAGAGGCCCATGTACCGCGAAAAAATAAAATGTAACCTGTCGTAAATTTTCAGAGGCTTATGTATTGCCCACACTTTTTTCATTCATTCAGCTTTTACAGGCTCTTAATAAACTGAAGTTATTAGAAAACTACTGAGTATGGGTCTATCTTCTTTTTAAATTTTCTTCTCAAAGCATGTGAAACCTTCTCTCTTGCTAAGGTTATTGTTTTTTTTTTAACTACACAGAAGTCATTTGAAAGGAATAACATATCTTTATGAAGACTCACCCCAAGTTTCACAGAAAAGTTTACATTTGAAAAGATATTACTTATTCTGAAAATTCAATAAAGTAATCTTAGAGGGAGTAAGACCCAGACTCCCTTACTATTAGGGGTAAAAACAGACTTTTACATAGCCCTCTTTCTGTATTTTCATACAAAGAACAAGAAGGAAGGGGTAGATCTTCTCAAATTGCACGTTCCAATGATCTGGAACTTTGGAAATAGGTTCCTGACAACTGTTGAGATAGCTGCTGGTCACAGTCTCTGTATTTCATAGTTTCTTTAAGGTCTGGGGTGTATGTAAGTCAGCCTTTCAAATGGATGAAAGAGATGTCGGTGGGGATGCGGTTGCTCTAGTACATGGATTCATTTCTTCCCTGGATTCTTTTCTTCGACAAGGTGGTTTTAAACTGATTGGTAGCCGTGATAATAGGTCCATTCTTTTTCATTTATCCCAGTCAGACTGTCATTTAGCCCAGCGGGCCCCAACGTTTTTGGCACCAGGGGCCAGTTTTCGTGGAAGACAAATTTTCCACAGACCGGGGCAAGGGGGGATGGTTTTGGGATGATTCAAGCACATTACATTTATTGTGCACTTTATTTCTATTATTATTTCATTGTAATATACAATGAAATAATTATACAGCTCACCATAATGCAGAATCAGTGGGAGCCCTGAGCTTGTTTTCACTTGCCACTCACTGATAGGGTTTTGATATGAGTCTGCAAGCAATTGATTTATTATGCAGTCAAACCTCTCTGCTAAGGATAATCTGTATTTGCAGCCGCTCCCCAGCACTAACATCACCGCCTCAGCTCCACCTCAGATCACCAAGCATTAGATTCTCATAAGGAGTGCGCAACCTAGATGCCTTGCATGCGCAGTTCACAGTAGGGTTCACACTCCTGTGAGAATCTAATGCCACCGCTGATCTGACAGGAGATGGAGCTCAGGCGGTAAGGCGAGCGATGGGGAGCAGCTGTGAATACAGATGAAGCTTCGCTCGCTCACCCACCCTTCACCTCCTGCTGTGAAGCCACGTTCCCAACAGGCCACAGACTGGTACCAGTCTGTGGCTGGGGGGTTGGGAACCCCTGCTTTAGCCCATAGTGTCAGCTGTTTTTTCTAGGGTGACAAAGAAAAAAAAAGGGCAGAAAAAATTCGTACAAATTATTGAATATTTTTTGCATTAACAACCTCCTCAGGTGGCATTGAACCCCCTACCCTCGCCATGATCCTTAACCTTCTTCCCGATGACCCCTGAAAAGAGGAGGAAAAGGTGAGGAGGGCCAAAGACATTTTACACACTGGGCAGAACTTCTGTTGGAGAAGATACCAGGGGTGTAGAGAACTTCCAGAAAAGGGAAAACCCATTGTAGAAGAAAGGGAAAGAGGCCTTGGAAGGGTGAGTGCACTTGAGCATTATATGTGAAGATGCCAATTTGTGTCTCTTTGAGCTGAAATCCAGTCTGAGTTTGCATGTGTTTCTTTTCTACCACAAGGAGACATATGTCATGCTTATCATTATTGTGATGTTGGAGAATAATCAAGATTTCTGTTTTAGGAAGTGTGTAAAAACCTTCTCTCATTACCAAAAAGATATGTGTGTGTCAATCTCCCCATGGATAAGTTATAATTAGAAACTCGTGTTGAATCAGACGAGGGTAACTCTTGTGTTCCCCGTGGTCCTTCTGAGAAAACAAGGAGTTACTCATTCCTTTACTTCCTTACCTTATTTCCCCAGTCATGTTTTATCAAAGCAGTTGTACAAACTCGAATCATTGTCTTTCCTGCCTGTACTTTAGTTACTGGTTTATTGGCTTCCAGTTCAAAAATAGGAAAGGTAGAAGAAGAGAAAGCCTGAGATAATGCAGTGAGTCAGGAATGACGCCTTACTGTTCCGGGGTCCCTCTGCACATGAGCTGTGAACCTGAGCTCGGCTGTCATCCTGGCCTGAGATAGAGGAGTTTGTAGGTTGAGGTATTTGTAAAACGGCTCGTGTACTCATTTGCTTTTTTTTTAAAAGTGCCTTTTCATTTAGATGAGTTATTGATTTGTTAAGTACATAATCTTATATCTGTGAGCCTAAGGTTTTCCTGTCTTCAGGTGGTAGAAGTCAGCTGTTCTTTCTAAGAATAAGGACCCACCTCTGCTTTCACCCCCTCTACAATGTCAGAAAGGAAAGAATGGGATGGCAGAAGGAATCGTACCTGAAAAGCTGGTACCTTAATCATTACTAGCTCCTGATTATTCATATTTTCTCTTCTTAAGGTGTCTATATCTTAATTCTTCAGGTTACTCATGCTTGTTATACCGTGTGTGAGGTCCCTCCCTTTTCCCCTGGGAGGTTGTTTTTGGTGCAGCATCAGCCTGTGCTGGTAATGAGATGGGCATAAAGGATGTGGGATCATGACTGGAGCTCATGCAGATTTAGCCCACGAGTGAGCCACTGTGGAAGTTAGGTGTGAGTTTCTGTTGAGAGTTAACACCATTTTTGCACAGCTTTAGTTCTTTATGTCCACTTGTTTCCATTGGTAGAAGAGTGATTTCCCTTCAGGTGATTACCTGAAAATGGACATTTCCCTTCCCTCAGGGACATCATCCATCCTGTTTAGAGAATCTTCAGGGGATCTAGCCAGGCCTTTAACTGCTACTTCAGGCCCTAATGCACTAAGACAATGGTCTGGGTCCATTACCAGCCTTAAAGTGATGTGTTTTCTAATTATTAGACTTTCTGAAAAGGCCATATGTATATTAAACTGTTCTAGAGGTTTCTTTCAGGGGTTTCGTTTTCTTCTTGTTTGCTACTCTGGGCTTAGCTTTTCATGGAAGTGCCTTAGAAAGTTGAAAGTGACACTTCTTTCCATGTCTCCAGCAAATCAGTGTTGCTTCCATTAGGAGCAGCTGAGGTTGGAGGGATGTCGTCTTATACACAAATGGGGCCAGTCTTGGGAGGGGCTGGGGTTTGGATCTTGGGTCTTGTCTCATAAAACAAAGAAGTGATTTGAGGGCTGGGGTAACCATTCTGTTTCCGTATGAGTTAATCCATTTGTGTGACTGCTGGTGGACTCTGTTGGTGCATGAGTCTTGTCACCAGCCTATCAAATGTTAAGGGATGTTCATAAGAGCCACACCGGTCCGTCTTGGCTCAGCTGTGCATGTCGGCTGCTGGCGCCCCTGGCTCAGCCCTTTGTACAGACCACGGGCTTTCCTGCATCTGGATCTTGCCCTTTATCAGTTTCCTGCCCTGAGGTATTGTTATTATGCTTTTGTGTACCACTCTGCATTTTCAATATCTTTCCTGTCTCTGGATTTTTAGAAATAGACAAATGAAATACAGGCTGTAACCTACGGCTTCCCCTGAGGTGGAGTCATTGTGCAGTGATTTAGGGGATTTCATAGGAGCAGTAGGATAACTGAGATTTCACATGGCGTTAATTCACTCCATGACTCTTTATTGAATACTGACTATCTGTGAAGCACTGAACTTTGTACTTTAGCTCCGTTGGGTAGGATAAGGAGATTGGGAAATAAGCCTAGGATTTGTGAGAAGGTCGGAGCTGAGTTATACGTGTACAATTCCAAAGGCTACTCGAGTCTCTTTGCCTTCTCGCTGCCCAAAAGTCAAGAGAGTAACGTTGAGCTGGGAGAAACAAACCTTCATAATCCCAAATACCATCTGACTCTGAAATTGCTTTTATTTGACTTCTAAATGAATTTTTTTAAAAAGATGATTATTTTGATCTGATTTAGTTTGTATTCTATGAGCATATTACCCACAGATTGTAGGAGTGACACAGAGTGAATTGGCTAGAAAAATCTAATCTAGAAGTAAACATTTTCCAGTAGTACTTTCCAAGGATGCTGTATTCTTACAGATCATTCAAAATTACTTTTAATCAACATCTCTATGCAGCTGACTGTAGTGCTGACATGATTTAGCTATCCACTAGAAATGTATTCAGTAGTTTTATGGGCACCTGAAATCTGTCTGATACTGTATTTCTATATTCACTGCTTCTAAATTCTCAGCTAATGCTTATGGGTAAAGAAATGAAAATTTATTTGGTGAATATCTAACTTAGTTTTGCGTGTCCTTCATGTGTGTGTTTCTGTGGACACCAGTGACGTGTAATGCTTTCCAAAACACCTAACTAGTTTCGAGGTTCCTGGGTAATTTATTTAACCTTGTGATTTTGTTCTGAGATACTTAATTTTTTTATCACATATATGTTTTTATGAATACTATTGAAAAGTGTGAAGTTTTATTTGTTCATTTCATTAGTTAGTCTACTGAAGTTGCAAACAAGGACAACACATATGGAAATCTATTTGGTAGTAAATCCTAAAGTTTAATATCTATACAACGTAACCCACTAGTGTTGCTTCTATGTGTGTTTATCCAAGAGAAATTAGTTCGCATTTCCGTGAAAATCACTGCAGGGCATGGAGCGTCCATGCCTCTTGTGGCCTGCAGGGCCTTGGGAGGCTGTTCCGATGCCCGGGAGGCTGGGCATCCTGCCCTGAGACTTGACATTCATCAGAGAAGGAGGTGCTGTGAGTCAGAAGGGCAGCTCTCCCTGCCCGTGTGTGTGCACTAAGAACCCTGACCACCTGTTGCTCTGCTAAACCCCATATAAGCATCCTTCACTTTTGAGTGTAGACTAGGTAAGATTTAAGGTATCTGCTGTTGTCATGAAACAGTATCAGGCAGTACAGGGAAGGCTCCTGGTTCCAGATTCTCACCGAATGAAAATGTAGAAATGACCATATCTTTCCAAAGTAAGAAAACTGAATCCAAACCAAACCTATGGAATGACCGACAGTGTGTCCAGAGAGTTCTTAGAGAGACAGCGTTTTGTAACTGAGTCAGCGTGTGGGGTTGTCCTCTCTTAGCTGTGGAGTTCACCGAACTTCATTTGGTTTGTTCCTGATTACTTTCTGTTATTGCTTGTTTTCCTCTTGTTGGAATAAGCTCAAGTGCTTTTGCAGCATTGTAAGATATAAACGCTCATTTTTAAATTAGCAAATTAACACCAGCACCTTGCGTTTGCAAGATGTCTTAAACTTTAAAAATAGTTCACATTACATATTTGATTGTTTGAAATGATGGGAATATTGCATACGGGCTATTAACTATATTCTACAGGTAGGACAATTGAGATCCATTGGCTGAAGAAAGTGTGCAGTTACATGGCTGCTCATTATGGCAAAGACATGGAGCAAAGTACAGACTTCTGCCCGCACGCAGGTCAAAGTGCTGGAAATCCTGAGTCTGGGAATTGTCCCCTCCCTGCAACTCCCTCCATCTTGCACCTATGGTTGGCTTTAGCTTCACTGTTTCATATCTGCCCGTGTTCTCCTGTCACTTGCTCATTCACGGGTCCAAGGCTGCTTTTTTTGTCCTGACATTTGGGTGAGAAACAGCAACGTTTATGTCCTGGGATTCTGCTCTGGAACCCACATTCCATCTCGGTAGTCAGTGGTCCTCTTCTTCCCTCCTCAGGGAAGCCTGCCTGGTTGGATCTGGCCATACATCCCTCTAAGCCAATATTCAGTTTCCTGCAGGGCCAGGCCAGCGTGTCAGAGGAAAGCCCCGCTCACTCCCTGGCCAGGAATTAGACAACAAAGCCCTTGTCATGACTCTGCATTTAGACCACGAGCAAGTTAGGTAGTTTCTGTCTTTAGTGCGTGATTTCACCAGATTGTAAGGAACTGCAAGTTATCTGTTTATTGGATATTTAATGTGGAGTGTTTGAGGCATCGGCTTACTTATGTCACATTCCATGTGACGTACGTAAAATACATACTTCACTGCATTAACAGCAGACACTATGGCTGGCTCATTAAATCATTACTTAAGTGTGGTTTTGGTTACTTACATAATGAATAGAGTTCACATCAGCTTTCTACTATGTCCTGACATAACTCTGAGGCAAGTTGTATAAATTCTTTGCAGTGTTTGACTTGGGTTTAGTTGTAAAATCACAGCTCAATTGTTATTTGAATACAGTTGACCTGATGACAGGAGGAAGAGGGCCCTAAGTCAGCCCTGAGACTGATGCCGGGACGCTCCTGTCTGGGTAGTAGTCGGGGTCAGTGCTGTTGACAGTGGAGAACAGAGCTGAACGGTAAGGGGCCATTCACTGTTTGTTAAGGAGGAATGACAAAAGGGCAGCATTTACAGGATGTGGGCTGGGGCCAGCCTGGCATCCTGGGGGCAGAAGCCTCCTGCATTTTCTACGAGGAGGAGATAAGGACCTGCCCCAGAGGCTGGGGGAGAGAGGAAGGGAAGCTGAGGAAATACGGAACCTTGATGTGTGACCGGATCTGGGACCGAGTCGGGTCCGCACCAGTGACGGGGGTGATCTTCCCGAGCCGGCTGCTAAGAGCTGCTGAGTTTGCCCATCGCTTTGGCTATGTGTGCAGGATGCCTTTGCTTGGTGGGCGTACGAGTTTCAGTGTCATTCTGACTGCCTCCACCGTGACTTACAAGGGTGGAAAGTCAGTTTCCCTCTTTCAGGGGAAGTCTGCACAGGTGAGTGCCCGGGAGGTCGAGTGCTTCCATTCCACCGGCTTGTCCAGGGTTTTGTTTTCTAACTTTTGCTCTCTCAACACCCCCAGGGTTTAGTACTGCCGAGGATGGCTCAGTTCCTTCATTCTGCCTTTGAGCCTGAGAAAACATTCCTTTCTGCCTCTGTGCTTCATTGCTCCCTGCACTCTGTTGCCCGTAACTTGGTCGCATGGCTACACCTTGGTGTAACGTAGGCCATGGAAAATGCTGTGTTAGTGGCCAGACACATCCCCAGCTGAAATGCAGATGTTCTGTTGTTAAAAGCTGAAGAGGATTTTGCGGCATAAGCTCTTAAGCATGGGACCTGCCACAGAGTCCTTAGTTTTGTTGAATGAATGGGTTAGAATTGGGCCCTGTTGACTTGAAGGAGAAGGGAGGCCTCCTCCGAGGTGGGACCCCCAGGGGTTAGTGAAACACACAGAGAGGACTCAGAACCGTGAGCTGCCCACACACTCAACACGAGGCCTTTCCAAAGTCTGTGGACGTCTGGGTAGAATGTAGAGAATAAAGCAGGAGCAAGGCTTGCAGAGACTGCTTATAGGTCAGGCCGTGGTTAGGGGGGAGAATCCTGAGAAATAATTGGAGGACTGACGTCTAAAGACCCCGAGAGATACTGTTTCCTGAAAGACAGTAGAAATGGATGAAATGATACTGGGGAAAGGATAAAACATTAAAGAGACAAAATAGAAGATGTAGGGTCCAAGGAGTGTGTCTGAGGGGAGAGAACTGACTGTTGCCAGTGTTAGGCTGCTTCTGAGCATCGGGTCAGACTGGTGTTCTCCGAGGGCGTGTGCTCTGCTCCAGAGTGGACCCCTCGGAACACGCCGTAGGGGCAGGTTCTGTGATGGGTGTGGAAGTGCATCCACTTAGCGGGAGGCAGTGCTTGTAGCTGAGACTTGATATTATAGTGAATTATTTACCTTCTACTATTTTGATGCTGAGATTGACATCTTAAAAAAGATCAGGTATGATTTCTGTCAACAGTAAAAAAGAAAAAAGACATTAATTTCTCTAAATAGCTTCATTTAGGTTAGGTTTTATAATCAGCAAGTCTTGTGAACCACATCTGGTCAGTAGGAAAGTTCAAATCCAGTCTAAAAGGAAAGGATTTTGAATAGGTCGTTTTACATTCTCTGGATTCCTGTGTATGGTGGAAAGGAGAATCTTCCCAGACTCACTCAGGGAGCTTGGATTCTGGCATCTGTGTTACATGGTCCCTCTGTGTTTACTTCTGACCTGTTACACTTACACTGTCTAATAGGGAACAAATTGGCATGTAGCTTTTTTTTTTTTTTTTTTTTTGAGGGAGGTTGTTTTTGTTTTTTACTGACCCAGAAGTCAGGTTCGTTCAACAGCCAAGGAACCTTTGACAAAGTGCCATCTTAACTTCCTTTTTTATATTTTGCCCTTAAAAAAAAAAAAAAAAAAAAAAAAAAAGGAAATCTAGGTCCAGGCTAAATGAGTTTAGCAGTATGTCTGGAGTTGTTAGATCTTCTTGATCAGTGTTGCCCAATAGAAATATAACGCAGATCTAAATGTTCTAGTAGCCACGTTAAAAATCCACAAATAGGTGAAATGAATGTTGATGGCAGATTTAATACAGAGCATCTAAAATACCGTCATCTGAACACATAAAAAATATAAAAATTAACAAGCTATTTTGCATTATTCTCCTTTCAAGTCTGTGCGTGTTCCAAGCACTCAGGTGGCCGTGTGTGCAGCTGTTTGGTGTTGAGCGCTCATTGTTCTGCTCATTTGAAATGTGGACGCTAGTCTGCTGCTTGCAGGTCTTCTATTAAGGACTCATTAAGGGTTTCTCCCTAATTTTAATTATGGGAGTTAACACTGGCCACTATTTCTGATAGGCATGTTTAGTGAATTAGTGTTAACACTGTTTTGCTTTTTCACTGTTAGGCCCTAAAGCATGTGAGTGAGAACTAAGGGCCCATCTTTCCTTCCCAAAGCACTTGACTTTCAATGTGACCTGAGATTTCTCGATTATATTTGAAATTACTAGTGGGTGGGTTCATGAAGAGTGAAGTTTTTCTCACTCATTACATTCTCTTTCTCCAGTTGATGCGAGCTTCAATGTCCGCTCTGTTGTGATAGCTTTGAGGCTGTCATGTGAGAAGAGGGGAGATGTTATCATTTTCCTGCCAGGCTAGACTCAGATGCTCCTTTAAATAATCTAGACAGCCTTTATTTCACTTCATGGAGGTGCTTGGCTATCACCTTGTTGTTATTGTAATCAATTATCAAATCTAAAAAAAATAAACATATATTTCTGAAGAAGTAAGTAATAATTGTTTCTTTTAAGATTATTTTTATCCTTTAATTCTTTTTCCTATATCACTTATTCAGAGGTAAAATGGATCACCTAAGATGATCAAATTACTGCTTTTAACTTGGTTTTCTTTAAGATAAAAAAGCTGTTAAATTATTCCTGAATGTGTTGTTCTACATGACCTCTGTTGCTTTCCTCACAATAATTTTTTTCTGACTTATTTTAGAAGAATAATCTGTGATTTAAAATGGCTCTACTATTGAACCTGAGGCTCCACATAGGATGCTGAGGGCCGCTGGGACCCCGCGGCCTCACTGGGACCTGCTTCGGTCGTTAAGCCCTGCGGTTGTAGGGGAAGGCGTGGGGGCTTATGCGTAGACTTGGGGTCAGAGTCTTCATCATTCTGGTCTTGCTTCCCAAGTCTCTTAGTCTGTTCAGGCTTCTGTAACGCAATACCCTAGACTTGGTGGCTTATGAACAACAGAGATTTGTTTCTCACGGTTCTAAAGGCCCGACGTCCAAGATCAAGACACCAGCAATTCAGTGTCTGGAGAGGACACTCTTCCTGTTTCATAGACGGCTGTCCTTCTGCTGTGTCCTCACGTGGTCGAAGGGATGAGGGTCTCTTTTGTGGGAACTAATCCCATTCATTGGGGCTCCACCCTCATGACCTAATCCCCTCTCAAATGTTCCAGCTCCAAGTACCATTACAGTGGGCATTAGTTTCAACATACTAATTTTGGGAGAAGAAACATTCAGTCTGTAGCATCTTAGTACTGTCCTTTGTGCCTGGGGAAGTTCTTTGCCCAAGTGGCTCTCAAACTTAGTGAAGGGCCAGTCTTTCTTTAAATCCCCAACTCATGTCCTGATACTTTTGGAAAATACAATATGTATGAATTACTAGAAAATTGAAATTAGAAGTTTTATAGCAATTTGATGGAGGATGTTTTATCTGTTGAAGCTAGATTGCATATCTCTCTTTGGGTTTTTGTAACATTTTCTCTCAATTTCTGTACATATTTATCCCTTAGGGGGACAGATAACACACAGGACTGGCCGCAGCCTGTGACCACATTTTGAACAGGTAGCAGGTAGCGATGTCATCCTTACATCGCCCACTCTGTGATGTGTATCTTCCATTTTACAGGCTAGGACACAAGGATCTGAGCGATTTAGTAAGATGCTCAAGGATATGACAGACCTGGAGCTGGAATTCTGACCCAGAATTGCTGCTAACCCACAGGGATCTCTGGTGGAATTAGGAGCAGTGTCCTTACCCCAGGGCTGGCTAGCTTCCCGCCTTCCCTCTGTGCTTGTGTTGGAGGATAGGATGCTGTTCCAATTGCCTGGCCTCCCCTCCCCAGGATAGAAAGGGGGAAGGGGGCAGTGGGAAGACAGGGTAAGGGGCACTGAGACTTGTCTCTTTGTCATTTTATTGTGCGTTTTCACAGAATGGTGGTTGAAGTTGAAAAAGCAAAAAAAAGTTATTGAAAATTGCTGGCTTTCAAGATGTGTTCAACCTTAAGCTTTTGGAGTGCCTGTCAATTTAATTACTGTATATTGCCCTGGGACTCCAATTGTCCTCATATGTGGAATCTAATTTATTTATTTATTTCTATATCTTCATTGGAGTATAATTGCTTCACAATACCGTGTTAGTTTCTGTTGTACAATAAAGAGAATCAGCCATATGCATATGTATATCCCCATATCCCCCCCCCCCCTTGCGTCTCCCTGCCTCCCTCCCTATCTCACCCCTCTTGGTGGTTACAAAGCACCAACCTGATCTCCCTGTGCTATGCAGCTGCTTCCCACTAGCTATCTATTTTACATTTGGTAGTGTATATATGTCCATGCCACTCTCTCACTTTGTCCCAGCTTACCCTTCCCCCTCCACATGTCCTCAAGTCTATTCTCTACATCTGCATTTTTATTCCTGTCCTGTCCTTCCCCTAGGTTCTTCATAACTTTTTTTTTTTTTTTAGATTCCATTTATATGTGTTAGCATATGGTATTTGTTTTTCTGACTTACTTCACTCTGTATGACAGCCTCTAGGTCCATCCACCTCACTACAAATAACTCAGTTTCATTTCTTTTTTTGGCTGAGTAATACTCCATTGTATATATGTGCCACATCTTCTTTATCCATTCATCTGCTGATGGACACTTAGGTTGCTTCCATGTCCGGGCTATTGGAAATAGTCCTGCAATGAACATTCTGGTGCATGTCTCTTTTTGAATTATGGTTCTCTCAGGGTATATGCCCAGTAGTGGGATTGCTGGGTCATATGGTAGTTCTATTTGTAGTTTTTTAAGGAACCTCCATATTGTTCTCCGTAGTGGTTTTATCAATTTACATTCCCACCAACAGTGCAGGAGGGTTCCCTTTTCTCTACACTCTCTCCAGCATTTATTGTTTCCAGATTTTTTGATGATGGCCATTCTGACTGGTGTGAGGTGATACCTCATTGTAGTTTTGATTTGCCTTTCTCTAATAATTAGTGACGCTGAGTATCTTTTCATGTGCCTCTTGGCCATCTGTATGTCTTATTTGGTGAAATGTCTATTTAGGTCTTCTGCCCATGTTTTAATCAGGTTTTTTTTTGCTATTGAGCTCCATGAACTGTTTGTATATTTTGGAGATTAATCCTTTGTCCGTTGTTTCATTTGCAGATATTTTCTCCCATTCTGAGAGTTGTCTTTTGATCTTGTTTATGGTTTCCTTTGCTGTGCAAAAGCTTTTAAGTTTAATTAGGTCCCATTTGTTTATTTTTGTTTTTATTACTCTGGGAAGTGGGTCAAAAAATATTTTGCTGTGGTTTACGTCAGAGAGTGTTTTTCCTATGTTTTCCTCTAAGAGTTTTATACTGTCTGATCTCACATTTAGGTCTTTAATCCATTTGGAGCTTATTTTTGTGTATGGTGTTAAATAGTGTTCTGATTTCATTCTTTTACATGTAGCTGTCCAGTTTTCCCAGCACCACTTATTGAAGAGGCTGTCTTTTCTCATTGTCTGTTCTTGCCTCCTTTGTCATAAATTAGGTGACACTATGTGCATGGGTCTATCTCTGGGCTTTCTATGCTGTACCATTGATCTATATTTCTGTGTTTGTGCTGGTACCATACTGTCTTGATTACAGTAGCTTTGTAGTGTAGTCTGAAGTCAGGATGCCTGATTCCTCCAGCTCTGTTTTTCTTTCTCAAGACTGCTCTGGCTGTTCAGGGTCTTTTGTGTTTCCATACAAATTGTAAAAATTTTTTGTTCTAATTCTGTGAAGAATGCCATTGGGGGACTTCCCTGGTGGTCCAGTGGTTAAGAATCTGCCTTCCAATGCAGGGGACGTGGGTTTGATCCCCGCTCGGGGAACTAAGATCCCACATGCCTCAGGGCAATTAAGCCCATGCACCACAGCTAGAGAGAAGCTCACATGCCGCAACTAAGACCTGATGCAGCCAAAAAATATAAATAAATAAATTAAAAAAAAAAGAATGCCATTGGTAGTTTAATAGGGTTTGCACTGAATCTGTAAATTGCTTTGGGTAGTATAGTCATTTTCACAATATTAATTCTACCAATCCAAGGATATGGTATATTTCTCCATCTGTTTATGTCATCTTTGATTTCTTTCATCAGTGTTTTATAGCTTTCTAATTACAAGTCTTACACCACCTTAGGTAGGTTTGTTCCTAGATATTTTATTATTTTTGTTGTGATGGTATATGGGAGTGTTTCCTTAATTACTCTTTCTGATTTTTGTTGTTAGTGTATAGGAATGCCAGAGGATTCTGTGCATTAATTTTGTATCCTGCAACCTCACCAAATTCATTGATTAGTTCTAGTAGTTTTCTGGTGCCATCTTTAGGATTTTCTATGTATAGTATCATGCAATCTGCAAACAGTGACAGCTTTACTTCTTTTCCAATTTTACAAATTGTATACAGATTATACAAATCATAAAAATTCCAATTATGCAAATTCCTTTTATTTCTTTTTCTTCTCTGATTGCTGTGGCTAGGACCTCCAAAACTATGTTGAATAAGAGTGGCGAGAGTGGACATCCTTGTGTTTTTCCTGATCTTAGTGGGAATGCTTTCAGTTTTTCACCATTGAATATGATGTTTGCTGTGGTTTGTCATATGTGACCTTTATTATGTTGATGAAGGTTCCCTCTATGCCCGTTTTCTGGTGAGTTTTTGTTATAAATGGGTGCTGAATTTTGCTTTTTCTGCATCTATTGAGATGATCATATGGTTTTTATTCCTTAATTTGTTAATATGGTGTATCACATTGATTGATATGCGTATATTGAAGAATCCTTGCATACCTGGTATAAATCCCATTTTATCTTGGTGTATGATCCTTTCAATATGCTGTTGGATTCTGTTTGCTAGTATTTTGTTCAGGATTTTTGCATCTATGTTCATCAGTGATATTAGTTTATAATTTTCTATTTTTGTGATATATTTTTCCAGTTTCGATGTTAGGGTGATTGTGGCTTCATAGAATGAATTTGGGAGTGTTCCTCTCTCTACAATTTTTTGGAAGAATTTGAGAAAGATGGGTGTTAGCTCTTCTGTAAATGTTTCATAGATTTCGCCTGTGAATCCATCTGGTCCTGGACTTTTGTTTGTTGGAAGATTTTTAATTACAGTTTCAATTTCGTTATTTGTGATAGGTCTGTTTTTATTTTCTAATTCTTCCCTGTTCAGTCTTGGAAAATTGTACCTTTCCAAGAATTTTTCCATTTCTTCATGGTTGTCCAGTTTATTGGCATATAGTTGTTTGTAGTAGTCTCTTATAATCCTTTGTATTTCTGCAGTGTTAGTTGTGATTTCTCATTCTAATTTTATTGATTTGTATCCTCTCCCTTTTTTTCTTGATGAATCTGGTTAAAGGTTTATCAACTTTGTTTATCTTCTCAAAGAACCAGCTTTTAGTTTTATTGATCTTTGTTATTGTTTCCTTCGTTTCTATTTCATTTATTTCTGCTCTGATATTTATGATTTCTTTCCGTCTACTGACTGGGTTTTCCTTGTTCTTCTTTCTCTAGTTGCTTTAGGTGCATGTAGGCTTAGATTGTTTGTTTGAGATTTTTCTTATTTCTTGAAGTGAGATTGAATTGCTATAAACTTCCCTCTTAGAACTGCTTTTGCTTCATCCCATAGGTTTTGGATCATTGTGTTTTCTTTGTCATTTGTTTCTATGTATTTTTAAATTTCTTCTTTGATCTCTTCAATGCTCTTTTGGTTATTTAGTAGTGCCCTGTTTAGCCTCCATGTATTTGTGGTTTTTTTACAGATTTTTTTTCCTGTAATTGACTTCTCATCTCATAGTGTTGTGGTCAGAAAAGACACTTGATATGATTTCAGTTTTCTTAAATTTTCCAAGGCTTGATTTGTGACCCAAGATGTGATCTGTCCTGGAGAATATTCCATGTGCACTTGAGAAGAAAGTGTATTCTGCCACTTTTGGGTGGAATGTTCTATAAATATCAATTAAATCTATCTGATCAATTGTGTCATTTAAAGCTTGTGTTTTCTTATTTATGTTCTGTTTGGATGACCTGTCCATTGGTGTAAGTGGGGTGTTAAGGTCCCCTAATATTATTGTGTTGCTATCGATTTCCCCTTTCATGGTTTTTAGCATTTGCCTTATGTATTGAGGTGCTCCTATGTTGGGTGCATAAACATTTATAATTGTTGTATCTTCTTGGATTGATCCATTGATCATTATGTTGTGTCCTTCTTTGTTTCTTGTAACAGTCTTTATTTTAGGTCTTTTTTATATGATATGGGTATTGCTACTCCAGCTTTCTTTTGATTTCCATTTGCATGGAATATCTTTTTCCATCCTTTCACTTTCAGTCTGTATGTGTCCCTAGGTCTGAAATGGGTCTCTTGTAGACAGCGTATATATGGGTCTTGTTTTTGCATCCGTTCAGCCAGTCTGTGTCTTTTGGTTGGGACATTTAATCCATTTAAATTCAAGGTTATTATTGATATGTATATTCTTATTACCGTTTTCTTAATTGTTTTGTGTTTGTTTTTGTGGGTCTTTTTCTTCTCTTTTGTTTCCCACCTAGAGAAGTTTCTTTAGCATTTGTTGTGAAGCTGGTTTGGTGGTGCTGAATTGTCTTAGCTTTTACTTGTGTGAAAAACTTTTGATTTCTCTGTTGAATCTGAATGAGATCCTTGCTGGGTAGAGTAATCTTGTTGTAGGTTTTTCTCTTTCATCGCTTTAAGTATATCCTGCCACTCCCTGCTGGCCTGTAGAGTTTCTGCTTAAAAATCAGCAGGTATCCTTATGGGGATTCCTTTGTAGGTTATTTTTGTTTTTCCCTTGCTGCTTTTAATATTTTTTCTTTGAATTTAATTTTTGTTACTTTGCTTAATATGTGTCTTGGTGTGTTTCTCCTAGGGTTTATCCTGTATGGGATACTCAGTGTTTCCTGGACTTGGGTGACTACTATTTCCTTTCCCATGTTAGGGAAGTTTTCCACTATAATCTCTTCAAATATTTTCTCAGACCCTTTCTTTTTCTCTTCTTCTTCTGGGACCCTTATTTTTTGAATATTGTTGTGTTTCGTGTTGTCCCAGAGGTCTCTGAGACTGTCTTCAATTCTTTTCATTCTTTTCTCTTTGTTCTGCTCCTCAGCAGTTATTTCCACCATTTTGTCTTCCAGCTCACTTATTCATTCTTCTGCCTCAGTTATTCTGTTTTTGATTCCTTCTAGTGTATTGTTCATTTCAGTTAGTGTTTTGTTCATCTCTGTTTGTTTGTTCTTTAGTTCTTCTAGATCTCTGTTAAATATTTCTTGTATTTTCTCAATCCGTGCCTCCATTCTATTTCCAAGGTTCTGGATCATCTTTACTGTCATTACTATGAATTCTTTTTCAGGTAGATTGCCTATTTCCTCTTTATTTGTTTGGTCTTGTAGGTTTTTACTTTACTCCTTCATCTGTGACATATTTTTTTGCCATCTCATTTTTTTTTTTTAATGAGTGGGATTATGTTTCGGTTTTACTGGTTGTTTGGCATGAGGCTTCCAACACTGGAGTTTGTAGGCTGTTGGGTAGAGCTGGGTCTTGGTGCTGAGATGAGGACCTCTGTGACACCTCACTCCAATGAATATTCCCTGGGGTCTGAGGTTCTCTGTTAGTCTAGTGGCTCAGACTTGGAGCTCCCACTGCAGGAGCTTCAGCCCAACACCCTGCTCATGAACCAAGACCCCACAAGCCGTGCAGGGTAACCAAAAATAAAGAGAACAGTAATGAAGAGTAAAAAATCAAATTAGACTAGGAAACTAACAGATATGTTAGAAAGAATGTAAAAATAAAAATATAGATGAAACAAAAACTGGAATGTAAAACAGAATCAAAATAGTAAAAAAAAAAGAGGAGAAGAAAGAAAGAAAAAAAAAGGGTAGAAACGGCCTTGGATGTGGAGGGTGAGCCTAAGCAGGGGCAGGGTTTTGGTGATCGGTGAGGCCTATGCTTAGGACTCACTGGGTTGGAAAAAGCCCTTGGGGGCAGGTGGTGAGTGGGGCTTAGGCTCAATGGAACTGAAGGGGCCCAGGCGTGCCTCTGGTCTCACAGGGTGGGAGACCCCACCTAGGAGCCCAGCAGGCTTCACGTGCCAGAGTTGGCAGGGCAGTCACCCTCTGCTCCTCTCCTGCTCCTCGGGTCCTGGATGGCCTCTCCCACCTGTCTCTCCTCTTCTCCCCCAGCCTCCCTCCTATGCCCCCAGGACCCACGTAGCCAGGAGGGTGCTCTTTTTCTGTGGAATCTAATTTAAAATAAAAAAACCATACAAATGAACTTATTTACAAAACAGAAAGAGACTCACAGATATTGAAAACAAATGTATGGTTACCAAAAGGGAAAGGTGGGAGGAGAGATACATTAGGAGGTTGGGAATAACATATACACACTAATATATATAAAATAGATAACCAAAAAGTACCTACTGTACAGCACAGGGAACTCTATTCAATGTTCTGTAATAACCTATATGGGAAAAGTATCTGAAAAAGAATAGATATGTGTATATGTATAACTGAACAACTTTGCTAAACACCTGAAACTAACACAAAATTGTAAATCAAGTATACTCAATAAAAATGTTAAAAAATGAATAAGATTAAAAAAATTTCTAGGCAGGGAGTTCCCTGGTGGTCCAGTGGTTAAGACTCCATGCTCCCAATGTAGGGGGCCCGGGTTCAATCCCTGGTTGGGGAACTAAGATCCCACATACTGCAACTAACTGCTCACCACAACTAGAGAAGCCTGCCTGCTGCAACAAAGAGCCCATGTGCCGCAACAAAGATCCAGCACATTCAAAATAAATAAAATTTAAAAAAGTCTCCATGCACATTCAGCCAGGTAAAAAGTGTTCAAGATAACAGAGAAAATAAATTAATATTGAAAGATCTACAAAAATATTTATGAATAGATTCCCATTGTCCTAGCTGCTTCTATAACCATACTTCTATCGTGAGTTCCCAGTACTGGCTCAGTTATAAATTACATGAAGAAATAAAGGAATGTATAGACAGTGGAGCTAGACCAAAGATATCTCCTTGATGCATTAATTGTTCAGACCAAAAATTAGTTAATATTAATTTTAAACACATTTCAAGTTATGCAGCCTAATTATATTAACTATGTTAGGGTCCTGAAAGTCTTGTCTGTGATCACATATATGAACACTTTGGTTTTACTCTGTCTCAAGGCCTAAGATTGTTCCTGGTCTGGACAGATGTATCATTCATCATGTAGAATGCCAGGAAAGCAAATTTCAATGGAGAAATCATTTACAGTTATCGGAAAACTACTCAAAGCTAATTGGGATCTGATTTTTTTTTTTTTAAAGAAATTACGTGGGAGGAAAGAAAGATAATATTAATTATCTTGTGGAATTAAATTCAGTAAAGAAAAAAAGCCACATGTTTTATTTATGACAAAACATTTAAAATGCCTTCTTAAATATTTAACTTCTATAGTTATAACTATTTGCTAGGACATTGCTAAGTTTCACATGCATTATCATGTTGAATATCTGCTACAGCTTTTTTTTTTTTTTTTTTTTTTTTCTGGTACGCGGGCCTCTCACTGTTGTGGCCTCTCTTGTTGCGGAGCACAGGCTCCGGACGCGCAGGCTCAGCGGCCATGGCTCACAGGCCCAGCCGCTCCGCGGCATGTGGGATCCTCCCGGACCAGGGCACGAACCCGTGTCCCCTGCATCGGCAGGCGGACTCTCAACCACTGCACCACCAGGGAAGCCCCTACAGGTTTTTTTTTTTTTTTTTTTACATCTTTATTGGAGTATAATTGCTTTACAATAGCATGTTAGTTTCTGCTTTATAACAAAGTGAATCAGCTATACATATACATATGTTCCCATATCTCTTCCCTCTTGCGTCTCCCTACAGGTTTTTGAAGTTGATGCTGTTGGTATTTTTTTAGGTAAAGAAACTGAGATTTTAGGATGTTGGAGCAGCTTTTCCAGAAAGCATAAAAAGCAAACAGGAGAGGCTTAGGCCCTTGTGGTCCATGGGCTGGAAGCACTGGCATCACCTGGGAACTTAGGAGAACCTCAGCCCCACCCAGACCTAGGAACAAGTCTGCATTTTTATTTTTTTTTAATTTATTTTATTGAAGTATAGTTGATTTACAATGTCGTGTTAATTTCTGCTGTACAGCAAAGTCATTCAGTTATACATATATATACATTCTTTTTCATATTCTTTTCCATTATGGTTTATGGCAGGATATTGAGTATAGTTCCCTATGCTATACAGTAGAATCTTGTTTATCCATCCTGTATACAATAGTTTACATCTGCTAATCCCAGCCTCCCAGTCTATCCCACCCCCAACCCTTCCCCACTGGTAACAATAAATTCGTTCTCTAAGTCTGTGACTCTGTTTCTGGTGTGTAAATAAGTTCATTTGTATCAGTTTTGTAGATTCTACATATGAGCAGTATCATATGATATTTGTCTTTCTCTGCCTGACATAATTTCACTTAGTATGATAATCTCTAGGTCTATGTATGTTGCTGCAAATGGCATTATTTCATTCCTTTTTATGGCTAAGTAATATTCCGTTGTATATATGTACCACACCTTCTTTATCCATTCATCTGTTGATGGACGTTTAGGTTGCTTCCATGTCTTGGCTGTTGTAAATAGTGCTACAATGACTTTGGGGTGCGTGTGTCTTTTAGAATTATGGTTTTCTCTGGGTGTATTCCCAGGAGTGGGATTGCAGGGTCATATGGAAACTCTATTTTTAGTTTTTTAAGGAACATCCATACTGTTTTCCATAGTGGCTGCACAACTTACATTCCCATCAACAGGGTAGCAGGGTTCCCTTTTCTCCACATCCTCTCCAGCATTTGTTATTTGCAGACTTTTTAATGATGGCCATTCTGACTGGTGTGAGGTGGTACCTCATAGTTTTGATTTGCATTTCTCTAATAATTAGCAATGTTGAGCATCTTTTCATGTGCCTGTTGGCCATCTGTATGTCTTTGGAGAAATGTCTATTTAGGTCTTCTGCCCATTTTTTGATTGGGTTATTTATTTATTTATGTTATTGAGTTGTATGAGCTGTTTGTATATTTTGGAAATTAAACCCTTGTCGGTCACATCATTTGCAAATATTTTCTCTCAGTGTGTAGGTTGTTTTTTCCTTTTGTTTATGGTTTCCTTTTCTGGGCAAAAACTTGTAAGTTTGATTAGTTCCCATTTATTTATTTTTACTTTCATTTCTATTGCCTTGGAAGACTGACCTTAGAAAACAATTGTTGATTTATGTCAGAGAATGTTTTTCCTATGCTCTCTTCTAGGAGTTTTAAGGTATCGTGACTTATATTTAAGTCTTTAAGCCATTTTGAGTTTATTTTTGTGTATGATGTGAGGGAGTGTTCTAACTTCATTGATTTACATGCGGCTGTCCAGCTTTCCCAACTCCACTTGCTGAAGAGCAGAGTCTGCATTTTAAAAAGATCCCACGTAATTTATGTGCATGTTGAAGCTTGAGAAATAATGCTTTATTTTACAGATTCCATGTTCATAATTCCTACAGAGTCCTTCGTCAAAGGGATGTCTAAGATAAGAACTTCATTAAGAATATTAACTGACTCTGATATGAATTTGGAGAGATTTAAAGTAACCCCTTTTTTCTGGTTATATGTCCAAATTTTGTGGATTTCAAATAAATTTTTTCTTGCAGTTTTATTGAGCTGTAATTGACATACAGTACTTTATAAGTTTAAAGTGCACAGCATAATAATTTGACTCATATACATCAAGAAATGATTACCACAATAAGTTTAGCAAACATCCATCATCTCTTAGAGAAAACATTAAAGGAAAAGAAAAAAATTAAAATCGACTTGGAATGGCTGAGATGATGCAGTAAGAAGACCTGACCTCACCTCCTCCCATGAGGACCTCAAAATTACAACTATTTATAGATCAGCTGTCTGTGAGAACAACCTGAGGACCAGCAGAAGAGATCGTCTACAACTAAAGGCATAAAGAAGGAGCCACAACAAAAGGGGTAGGAGGGGCGGATATGAGGTTTAATGAAGACCCATGCCCGTGGGCAGGTGAACCTCAAACAGGAGGATAATCACAGTTGCGGAGGTTCTCCCCAAGGAGCGAGGGCTCTCAGCCCCACTTCGGGCTCCCAGCTTGGGGGTCCTGCACTGGGAAGATGAGCCCCGAGAATATTTGGCTTTGAAGGCCAGCAAGCCTTGCTTTAGGGAGTCCCAGAGGGCTGTGGGAAAAGACAATTTGTCCTTAAAGGGCAGAGTCAGGAGGTTGAAAGGAGCCTGGGACAGACCCTCTTGCTGATGGTGGAGAGTCTCCAGACAGGCTGAGGTAGCTGGGGCTCACCCTGGGGACAAGGACAGGCCTTTCAGGAGCTCTTTCTCCACGTGGACACTGGAGCTGGTAGGCGCCATTTTGGAGTCCTCCCTCTAGCCTATTAGTGCTGGGACCTGGCCCCCCCAACCAATGGTCAGCACCAGTCCTGGCATGCCCCGGCTAAGCAGCCAACTGATCAGAGACACAGACCCATCCACCAGCAGGCCGCCTGCCCTCAGCTCCCCATCCCCTTGTTGCCCAGGACCTGGCCTTGAGCAACAGAGCAGGCGTGAATCAGCCCCACCCACCAGTGGGCCAGCATTAGCGCTAGGACACCCAGGACCCTCCAGCTAGCTGTCAGGACCCAGACATGCCCATCAGTGGGCCGACACCAGATCCCTGGGTCTGGAATTCAAGACCCCAAGACCCAGCTCCACCCACCAGCTGGCTGACAGAAGCTATGGAACCCCCAGAATCCTGCAGAGAGAGATCCTGGGACACAGCTCTACTCACCAGTGGGCCAGCACTTGCCCTGGGGCCCCTTGGGCACTGGTCCTTCACAGCAGATGGCTGACACCAGCTCCAGAATCACCGGGCCCCACAGCCAGAGAGCCTGGTTCTTGGCTCTGCCCACTAGAGGGTCTGCACCAGCCCCAAGATGCCCTGGGCCTTGGTCCCACCCACCAGTGGGCTGACACCAGCTCCAAGAAACCCTGGACACTGCAGCCAACTGCATCAGGGACTACCCCCACACATCAGTGGACCAGAACCAGGCCTTGGAAGCTCCCTCCACCCCACCTTCCACACGAGGCCCCAAACTCACTCACAAGCAGGCTAACACTAGCTCCCGGAAACCTCTAGCCCACAACCATCCACCCCAGTATCTCCCCTGCCAACCACTGGGCCAGCACCAGGACCAGGACTCCCTGGGCCCTGCAGCAAGCCATGCCTGGGCCCAGCCCTGATCAACAGCAGCCTCCACACTAGGCAGGGCCTGGCAACCAAATGGGCCAGGGTGCAACTTCACCTACCAGTGCCCCCACAGCAGTCAGTCCCCCACAACAAAAGCACCCACATGACCCACTGAGGGGGCACCCCTGGAGCATTTAGGGGAGTATGTTTCCTGCTTAAGTCCACTTCTCCAACATCGGGAAATGTAACCAACCACCAAATATATAGAAATGAAAAGAGAATTAGGAAAAATGAGGTGACAGAGGAACATGTTTCAAATGAAGGAACAAGATGTAACCCCAGAAGAAGGACTAAGTCAGGTGGAGATAATCAACCTCCCTTCAAGATAGTGAAGGTAAAGATGAGCAAAGAACTTGGGAGAAGAATGGATGAACCCTGTAAGAAGTTAGAAGTTTCTAAGAAAGAGTTAGAAAGTAGAACTAACCAAAGAGCTGAAGAATAAAATAACTGCAATTTAAAATACACTGGAAGGAATCCATAGTAACTTAGATGATACAGAGGAATGAATCAGCAAACTGGGATACCAAATAGTGGAAATTGCTCAAACAGAATAGAAAAAAGAAAAAAAACTTTTAAAATGAGAGTTTAAGAGACTTCTGGAACAACATCAAGCATCCTGATTCTCACATTATAGGGGCCCCAGGAGGAGTAGAGAGGAATAAAGGGACAGAGAAGTTATTTGAAAACCTATTGGCTGAAAAGTTCCCTAACCTGTGAAAGAAAGGTGACATCCAGGTCCAGGAAACACAGAGAGTCCCAAATAAGATCAACCCAAAGATGTCTACACATTGTAATTAAAATGGCAAAAATTAAAATAAAGAGAGAATATTAAAAGCAGCAAGGGAAAAGCAACTAGTTCATACAAGGGGACCCCCATGAGGCTATCACCTGACTTTTAGCCAAAACGGCAGGCCAGAGGAAGTGGCATGATATATTTAAAGCAGTGTGAGGAAAAAAACCTACAACCAAGAATACAGTACCAGGGAAGTCTATCGTTCAGATTCAAAGGAGATATAAAGAGTTTTGCAGACAAATGAAAGCTAAGACAGTTCAGCACCACCAAACCAGCTTTACAAGAAATGCTAAAGGGACTTTTCTAGAAAGGCCACAACTGGAAATACAAAAATTGCAAAAGGGAAAATCTCATTGATGAAGGCAAATACACATTAAAGGTAATAGATCAAAACTAGTAGAGAGGTTAAAAGACAGAAATAGTAAAATCATCTGCATCCACAATAAGTAGTTACAGAAACATGTAAAATATGATGTCAAAAACAGTAAACTTGGTGGGGGAAGTAAAAATGCAGGATTGCTAAAAGATATTTGAATTAAGAGATCAGAAATTTAAAATAATCACGTATAACTAAAAAGCTACAGTAATCAAAACAGTATGGTATTGGCACAGAAACAGACACTTGGATAAATTGAACAGGATAGAAAGCCCAGTAAGAAACCCATGCACTTACGGTCAATTAATCTACCACAAAGGAGTTAAGAATACCCAGTGGTGATAAGGCAGTCTCTTCAATAAGTGGTGCTGGAAAACTGGACAACTACATGGAAAAGAATGAAATTAGAACATTCTCTAACACCATAGACAAAAATAAGCTCAAAATGGATAAAGACCTAAATGTAAGATTGGATATTCTAAAACTAGAGGAAAACATAGGCAGAACACTCTTGCACACTGGCCTTAGCAATATTGTTTTTGGATCTGTCTCCCAAAGCAAAGGAAATATAAGAAAACGTAAACAGGTGGGACCTAATTAAACTTAAAACCTTTTGTACAGCAAAAGAAACCATCAACCAAACAAAAAGAGAACTTACTGAATGGGAGAAAATATTTGCAAATGATATGACCCATAAGGGATTAATATCCAATGTATATAAATAGCTCATACAGCTCAACATTAAAAAGAAACAACCTGATTAAAGAATGGTCAGAAGACCTGAATAGATATTTTTACAAATAAGGCCAACAGGTAGATTAAAATGCTCAACATGGTTAATTATCAGAGAAATGCAAATCAAATCCACAGTGAGATATCATCTCACACCTGTCAGAATGGTTATCATCAAAAGGAACACAAATAACAAGTGTTGGTGAGGATGTAGAGAAAAGAGAACCCTTGTACACTGTTGGTGAGAATGTAAACTGGTGCAGCCACTGTGGAAAACAATATGGAGGCTTCTCAAAAAAACTAAAAATGGAACTACCATATGACTGAGCAGTTCCACCCCTGGGTATATGTCCAAAGAAACCCAAATATGCTAATTTGAAAAGATACATGCTCTGCAGTGTTCATAGCAGCATTGTTTACAATAGCTAGGATATGGAAGCAACCTAAGTGCCCATCAACAGATGAATGGATAAAGAAGATGTGACATATATATATGTGTCACATTTCTAGATGTATCTCTCTCTCTCTCTCTCTGTGTATGTGTGTGTATATATATATATATATATATTATATATATAAAATGGAATACTACTCAGCCATAAAAAAGAATGAAATAATGCCATTTGCAGCAACATGAATGGACTTGGAGGGCATTATGCTAGGTGAAATAAATCAGACAGGGAAAGACAAATACTGTATGATATCACTTATATGTGGAATCTAAGAAACACAAGAAACTAGTGAATATAATAAAAAAGAAGCAGACTCACAGATATAGAGAACATACTAATGATTACCAGTGGGCAGAGGGAAGGGGAGAGGGCCAATAAAGGGGTAAGGGAATAAGAGGTACAAACTATAGGTATGAAATAAGCTACAAGGATATATTATACAACATGGGGAATATAGCCAATATTTTATAGTGACTACAAATGGAGCATAACCTTTAAAAATTGGGAATCACTCTATTGTACACCTGTAACTTATATAATATTGAATAGCAACTATACTTCAATAAAAACAAATTAAAAAATAAAATAAACACACACATATATATATGTGTATATATTTTATATATATAATATATACAGAGAGAGAAAAATTGTTATTGTTGTATATAAACCTCCTGGTTACCACAACCCAAAAATCTATACTAGATAACACACAAAAAATGAGAAAGATATCCAAACATAAGATAGTTATCACATCACAAGGGAAGTGAACAAAGAAAGGTACAAAAAAGAATTATAAAAACAATAAGGGAGATTGGGATTGACATATACACTACTATGTATGAAATAGATAAGTAACGAGAACCTACTGTATAGCACAGGGAACTCTACTCAATACTCTGTGGTGACGTAAATGGGAAGGAAATCCAAAAAAGAGGGGGTATGTGTATATGTATAGCTGATTCACTTTGCTGTATAGCAGAAACTAATACAACATTGTAAAGCAACTATAGTCCAATGAAAATTAATTAAAAAAACAATGAACAAAATGGCAATAAGTACATATCTATCAATAACTACTTTAAATGTACATGGACTAAGTGCTCCAATCAAAAGACATAGATTGGCTGAGTGGATATACAAACTGGACCCATATATATGTTACCTACAAGAGACTCACTTCAGATCTAAAGACACACACAGCCTGAAAGTGAGGGGAGTAACAAGTATTCTGTACAAATGGAAATGAAAAGAAAGCTGGGATACTAATACTTATACGAGACAAAATAGACTAAAATGAAGACTGTAACAATAGATAAAGAATGACATTAAATAGTGATCAAGGGATCAATCCAAGAAGTTACAACAATTGTAAGTGTATATGCACCCAACGTAGGTCCATGTAAATACATGAAGAAAATATTAACAGACAAAAAGGGAGAAATTGACAGTAAATAACAGCAGACTTTATAGCCATTCTGACAGGTGTGAGATGTTATCTTATTGTGGTTTTGATTTGCATTTCCCTAATGATTAGTGATGTTGAGCATTTTTCATGTGTCTGGGTGCCATCTGTATGTCTTCTTTGGAAAAATGTCTATTCTGGTCTTTTGCCCATGTTTTAATCAGGTTGTTTGGTTGGTGTTTTTTTGTTTTGTTTTTAAATAAATTTTTTTATGTATTTTTGGCTGTGTTGGGTTTTTGTTGCTGCACATGGGCTTTCTCTAGTTGAGGCAGCTCTCTACTCTTCATTGTGGTGTGCGGGCTTCTCATTGCCGTGGCTTCTCTTTTTGTGGAGCATGGGCTGTAGGTGTGCAAGCTTCAGTAGTTGTGGCTCACGGGCTCAGTAGTTGTGGCTTGTGGACTCTAAAGCTCAGGCTCAGTTGTTGCTGTGCATGGGCTTAGTGCTCCATGGCATGTGGGATCTTCCCAGGCCAGGGCTTGAACCTATGTCTCCAGCATTGGCAGATGGATTCTTAACCACTGCGCCACCAGGGAAGTCCCTTGTTTTTTATTTTTTACTGTTGAGTTGTATGAGTTCTTTGTATATTTTGGATATTAACTCCTTATCAGATACATTGTTTGGATATATCTTCATCCATTCAATTAGGCTGCCTTTTGTTGTTGTTGTTGTTCTTAGTTTCCTTCACTGTGAAAAAGGTTTTTAGTTTGACGTAGTCCCATTTGTTTAGTTTTGCTTTTGCTTTTCTTACCTGAGGTGACATATTCAAAAAAATATTGCTAAGACTGATGTCAAAGAGCATATTGCCTGTGTTTTCTTATAGTTTTATGGTTTCCAGTCTTATATTTATGTCTTTATCCATTTGAGTTTCCTTTTGAATATGGTGTGAGAAAGTAATCCACTTTGATTCTTTTACGTGTAGCTGTTCAGTTTTCCCAACATCATTTATTGAAGAGACTGTCTTTTCTCCACTGTATATTTTTGCCTCCTTTGTTGTAGATGAATTTGACCATATAAACTCAGGTTTATCTTTGGATTCTCTATTCTGTTCCATGGATCTGTGTGTCTGTTTTTTTATTCCAGTACAATACTGTTTTGATTATGGTAGCTTTGTTGTGTAGCTTGAAATCAAGGAGTGTGATACCTCCAGCTTTGTTCTTTCTAGAGATGTTTTTGGCTATTTGGAATCTTTTGTGTTTCCATGCAGATTTAGGCTTATTTATTCTATTTCTGTGAAAAATGCCTGTAGCATTTTGACATGGATTGCACTGAATCTGTAGATTGCCTTCTGGAATATTCAAATTTGCTAAATCTGTATTTTCTGCTTTTCATCTAAGCGTTTTAAGATCATTTTGTAAGAGTCAACTCCTTCATCTCCATTATATATATAGTCACTGGATTCTTAAAATGTTATAGTTTGATAGCTTCAAGTTCTTGTTATTCAGTGTATTAAAGAGAGAGGGGGGAGAGAGAGAGAGAGAGAGAGAGAGAAGTGATGATGGTGGTTTCTTTATATTAGGTTGAATAACTCTGGGGAACTGTGGAGGAACTGATCCTTTTAGACATGTGTTCTCTCCTGTATGTATGCTTTTTGGAAGGTGATCAATAATTATTATTCCTGTCTATAATCTTTGGCATTTAAATGTAACATACAGTTTATAGTCAAGTTCATTTTAATTATAAGAGGAAAAGCAAGTTTCAGGTATGAACTGTGAAACATTCTGTGAAGAGGCTATGTGACCTACCCTTATTTATGAGCCTCTCAGGTTTAAAAGGCAAGGGAGTGACATGCAAATAGCGGCACTTTTAGAGATAATACTGGAGAATGGATGGGAAGACATGAGAATCGTTGTTTATTCTATAATCACCTGGAAGGCTTTTTAAAATGCTGATTGAGTCTTTCTTTGCCTAGATCTTCTGACTAACAGCTTTCTGACAGGGATTTTGCATCTTTAATAAGTTCCCAGGTGATTATGGTGCCCTCTCTTGCAGGAAATACACCTTGGGAACCACTGGACTATAACTGGGAAGTCTGGTTAGGATCCTTTGCATTGATCTCTGCAAGTTATAATACAGAAGTAAATGCTGACAGTAGATTTAGGGAGGAAGAGGTAGATTTCAAGGATAGAGCAGACTTAAAACTGACAGGACTTGTCAGACCAGAACATGCAGGTGAAGGAGGGGGGGTGGATCTAGAATGATTTCTGGATTTCTAACTTTGATGGTGGACTGAAAATGGTGGTGCATGATCTCAACACATGGAATAAAAGAGGAGAAGCTGAGTAGGTTTTTGGGGTGGGCTTGATGACAAGTTTGGTATTAGACATGTCAGATGGAGGTTTATGTGGGTAATTGAAGTGGAGATATTTGTTAGAAAAATAGGATACTGCTGAGGTTAAGATGCTGTTAAAAGAACACAGTTATATAAGTGCAGGCATACATGTTGATGGAGGAGAAAATACAGGTCATACATTGAAGAGAATATGGAGCTGAGAGCAGAACTCTGGGATATGCCAATATTTAATGTGAAATCAGAATAGTTCACCTTAAAAAAGCCTGAGCCAGACTGGCAGGAATCCTGGAGTACAGAGTGTCAACTTTAAAAATAAAATGGCCAGTTATCTCAGCAGCATGAGTTTATTTGGTAATAACCAGGGGAATCGTAATTGGGGAAATAAATTCAAGCTTTTGACCACAGGGAAATGCGGAGAACAAAGGGCAGGAGCTTTTATAGAGAAAAGGGGCAGTGGGCAGGGCTCTCCTCTATAAAAGTTCATTGGAGGAAAGTGGGAGTTCAGGTTTCTCATTGGCTGAGCTGCGACATTTTCCATTGGCTGAGCTTTTTGCTGGGCGGGAAGAACATCTCCCTTCCTCCTGCCGGGGAAGTAGAGACCCCTTCCCGTTGGAGGTGCGAGGACCCTCTCTTCCCGTTTGGGTGATTGACCCCCAGTGGTAGGCGTGAGAGCTCCCTGTGCAGGCCTTCCAGACGCCAGTTTTAATTGAGGGTTAGAAATTAATTTTCACCAGAATTTTTATAAGGGCGTAATAAACATGTCAGCACAGCAGGAAGGTCAGACGACATATGGATGCAGACGTGCTCATTGTAATTAGGAACCGGCGGGGGGTGGAGTGGGGGGAGATAGGAAACCTTAGGAAAAGCAGTTTTTTCAGCGTAGCACAGATGAGACCCAGATTCTATTTATTTGAAGTTAGAAACATTTTTAGAACAGAATACATGCCTTCTGCTTTTCTGAAATTAAGTTTCTATTTTTTCACCTCGGAAGAGGAAATTGTTATTGATAAAAATAGTTTAGGTATGAATGGATTCAAATTCAAGTTCTAAGCTGAATTAAATAAAATGTTTAAAGAGCAAACTGAGAATCAGTTTCTATGTCTTTCCTATTAGGAGGCGCTGCTTCTTGTGGGGTGTTAATGTCCCTTTCCTCAGGAAGCTTTCAGAAATGACTGTGGGGTTTTTGCGGTTGGTTCTCCTGGAAGGGATTTGTCTTTTTCTCCACCCGTTTCCCTGATAGGGAACCAAGAATGCTATTATTCCTGTTGAGAATATTATCTTACACTGTGATTTGTTTGACAGCTGGGCATGATTATTTTATTAGTTTCCTAATTGATCAACTTAGGGCAGCTGTCACTTCTGGAATTTGACCTTAACATTTTTCTTTTCCTCCAGTGTTTTTCTAAGCAAATTTATAACAAAATGCTGAGAGTAAGTAGAAATTGCTGCTCTACGTAAGATCAGTTATCTGAGATAATAGTGTCATAAGCAGGATTTATCAGTGATGTGTTATAGTCTAGAAAACATAATTTAAACCTACCTACATCTGTGTTAGGAAATTTCTCATGGGTTGTGTGGATTGACTCTTCCGGACTCTCTGGAAGGATTTGAGATTGAGCTAACACAGCCCGTTAGATTTGATGATTGTATCACAATTAATTAGTTGGAAAGTTCCTCCCAAAATGTGGGCCAAATGCAAAATGAGAGCAAATGCCAGTAAAATAGTGAGCTTTCTAAAAAACCTTCATAAAAGCACATTTTCTATTTTGTGGTCAAACTAATCTGATCTAACAGATTCTCTGCGTACTTTTATTTTTCCCTTTACTTATTGGTCAGTGTTTCAAGGTTCTGCATTTAAAAACAAAGAACACTTTTAAAATCTCAGGCTGCAAATGATCAGGTGTGTAACTGTTATTTTACAGAGACCAAACTAACTTCCTAGATGGTTAGAAATTTCAGTGATGGCAGATCAGGCTCTTACAAGGCAGGTAAAGAGCCTGATGCTGAGGCTGCTGGTGAACAACAGGGCAAAGGCAGGGCTTTTGAAGACGGGAGATACAAAACCCAAAAGCTTGCTCATATCAGTTCTGGTACTTTAACTGTTCTAAGTTATTTGTTCTTCATTTAGGATAAAAATAACATGCTATTAAGCCTATCACTGAGTTCAAATAACATTTCTCCCTTTTCCTTTCTTTCTTGAACAGGTTGTCAAGTTACTAAGCAACAAAAGGTCACAAGCAGTTGGAATATTGATGTCTAGCCTTCACTTAGATATGAAAGATATACAACATGGTAAGTGAAAAATAAAAATTCAGCTTTTGAATACTCAAATTTGGGCCAAAGGATGTGCTGCTTAGTGGTAAAATTATTTCATACTTAGACTCTCTGTGTAGATTGAGATGAGTATGTTTCCTGTAACTGCTACCAAACTTTCTACCATGATTGTTTCTGGAAAGGTTACGAGTAATTTGGCTTCTGTGTTATTTCTGTATCTTGCTAAGAGCATGATTCTCATGTGACATGTTTAGTGTGCATTAGCAAATATTTAATTTTTGACTCATGAGAAATACTAGTCCCACTGTGCTCTGTACCTGATTTGACTTCTCTTTGCCATGTCCAAAGAGGGACTGGTGAACACTGGTGAGATCCAGATGTGGGCCGTGCCTCAGCCCCTGATGATACCTGGGGAGGATGGTCCACAGGAGAGGAAAATATGCTGAGAGTGAATCTCAGATGTTTGCTGAGCTAACATAAAGAAGAGGAAGTAAACCTAAGATTTTCTAATAGATCAGCTAAAACCAGTGTACAAGTTACATGAAAGCTTGTTTTGATTGTTGCTGTTTTTAAAATGTCCTTATGATTAGAGACGTGGAAGAGTAGACTGGATTACCGTGTATAGTGATTAAATGAAAACTCAAAACTGTTGAAGAGGCTGCATGACCGCTTGTCTCAGTGCCTTTAAAGCATTGAGTAAGTGATGGGACGTATTCTCTTCATCCTCCTGTTCCGAGAGGCTGTGAGATGCTGAAAGAATCACTCAAGCAGCTTTATTATGTGTAACTTTTTAGGCTGGACAACTGGTCCCTCTTTTTTCAGTTCCTTGGGATGACGAGTGTGTAACCGCCAGGCTTCTCTCCACATACGGGGACCGAATTATTTTTGTAATAAGCATCAAAGATAATTGCAAGTTATTCTTACCTGTTTATGTTATTGTTGGTGATCCAGACGCATGGAAGCAGTAATAGCATGATATTTTGTTATTCTTTATGGTGTTATTTTATCTTTAACCAGGCTTATAAAATATTTTCTATATTTGGAAATAGGGTGATTTTTACCATTTTTAAAATGGCTTTCATGTCAGTATTTTAATACTTTACTATTGACAGGTATCCCTATGCTATATTGTCCTATCACACTTGTGCTGAAAGATATTGCCCGAAGGCGAATAGAGGAATTAAATTTATATTCAAAATGTCTCATAAGCTGTTCAGAGCCTTAGAATAGATTTAAAGCAGATTAAATTATCCAATGGAATGCCAGTTTACCTGTTAACAAAATATGGTTTAAAAATCATGAAAACATTTACCTGGCTTTCCAGCTTACCCCCGTATGAATGTGGCTTCTATTTGGTCGGCTTAAAATAATGTGTGGAATAATTCATAAATAGCACAAGCTTGTCCTGCCCTGTCAATCCGTGAGTAGCACAATCACAATTTAAATTTTTATTAAGCTGCTTTGGTGGTGAGGAGGCTTTCTCAAGTGGAAGCATTGGGGGTCGTTGTCATAGAACAGGACGCCAAGGCCGGCAACAAGAAACATTTGCTTTTCTAAAGCTGGCAGATGTAGCCCAGTCAAGCCATGGAATGAAATCTGAAATTAATGCTATGGTCCTTTCCTTCAATCGGATATTGCCTTGGTTGAGTTAGTAATGAGAACCTTCTGAGCAAAGGAGTCGACTAACGTGTGTGTGTGTGTGTGTGTGTGTGTGTGTGTGTGCCTTTCGGTGCCAGAAGCCCGAGTCTGCTGTGTGTTGTCGAGATTGAGGTGTCCGTGAGCAAATCACTTGTGGCCTCCATAGTAAAACTGACTTCTGTCAGGATGTGCCTCCACTGAGAAGTCCACGGAAGTGTAAACATCAATTGGTTTGGATGTGGAAATGGCCACAGGATGTAACCAGACCTCCGGGGTCACCTTATACAAGAGCAAACTAAGCTCTTTCAGTGGTTGTGTCTTTTGCTCAATGTCACGCAGCTTGTTTTATTTTATTTTATTTTTTTCATTGTGGTCTTCCGAGTCTTTATTAAATTAAGGTTTCTTTGAATACCTAGTTTACTGAGAATTTTTTTGTTTTTGTTTTTTAAACATCTTTATTGGAGTATAATTGCTTTACAATGGTGTGCTAGTTTCTGCTTTATAACAAAGTGAATCAGCTATATGTATACATATATCCCCATATCCCCTCCCTCTTGCGTCTCCCTCCCACCTTCCCTATCCCACCCTTCTAGGTGGTCACAAAGCACCGGGCTGATCTCCCTGTGCTATGCGGCTGCTTCCCACTAGCCATCTATTTTGCGTTTGGTAGTGTATATAGCGTAGCTTGTTAATAGGACAGACTGACCTGCCCTCAGCCCTCCTCACTAACTACTCCTCCTCTCCCATCCACACATGCTGCTCCTTGAAGACTGTGCTTTTCCTACAACCAGCACTGGCATCTCAAAAACAAAGCATGTGTAAGATGGTAAAAAACTGCAGGGATTTTCTTCTCTGTCTTCTTCCCTGTCAGATAACTCTAGGAAAGCTTAGAGCTGAGTTTCCTTTGTAATGTTTCTATTGTAAAGTGCCGCACTGGAGTAATTAGGATGGGAGGTTTGGGTCATAGGTGCCAAAGGTCTGATCCTCCTCTTGTCACCGTATCTGTGTGTGTGTGTGTGTGTGTGTGTGTGTGTGTGTATGTATATGTGGCGCTTATGATGGAGGCCTGAGCTGCTGTGATGCAGTTGTGAACGTGCCTGGTAAACTCTAAATTATCCTGCATATTGTAACAATTTTTAGATGGGAAGAGTGAAAATGGTGTGCACTTCTGAAAACTCCCACTCCAAGGGTTTAGAATAATTTAAACTCTAGGATGAAGGTACTTTTCAGAGATTTGCCCTAGTCTGTGCTGGGGGTCTGAGCAAATCTGGGTTTAGGATCTCCTTAAATCAGGCTCCAGAGGCCCCATCAGGCAGGGCTAACTGTCCATCACTGCAGGAGTTGATTTCCCTGTGTGTAGCCGTTCAAGTCCCAGTTTATTGTCAGGAGGGTCTAGAATCTGTACTTTGGGTGGGCCCTGAGCTTTTGTATTTAGCCCCGGACCCCAGAAACTGTCAGCACGAAGTTCAGATTTGTTGGGTCAGGCAGGGCAAAGGCAGGCTCTGAGCGAGCTCCTCTCTCAGGGCTTTCTCTTGCCTTTTGATTAGAATCCTAATTCCTATCTCGTCAGCTCTTTGAAGACTTTAAGATATTTTACAAATATATTTTATCCAGCATTTGTATTTGTTCTCAACGGGAGGATTCCTTTAAATATTCTAGTATTATTCCCAGAAATTGGTATTATGAGAGTATCTACAGATTTGTAGTTTAGTGAAAATAAATTGAATTTTCTGTATAACTTTTGACCCATAAGGAGTCAGTGTGGTCTTCGCAACTCTGAGGTCCATTTTGGTAGATCATAGTAGCTGTAAAGGAATTCTGAATTTCATAAGGCTCAGCTTCCCCCCCCCCCCCATCTCCAGTCTCACTACTGGGTAGAAGATCCACGTGGCTCATCATCCAGACTGGGATACTTTTGAGAGTGGAAGGGGTGCCATTAATAATACTGCCTGGACAACAAGTGCTAAGTGGACATTTTGCAGGCACACAAGTAGTAAGGTGACCCTGCTACCAGATCAAGCGAAGCAGTTTCTGATCTAATCCTCTCTTGTTTAGATATTTATTAAACCCTGGCCAGTAGGGTTACTGTAACCCTGAGGTTGTCTAGCTTTCGGTGGTGGGAGGTCCTCTCACCAATATCTTGCCTGAAAGGTTTGCTCTGCACCGATACAGAACCATCACAGAGGGAGCGATCTTTTGCCCTCGGTATGCCGGAGACGCTGGAAACCCAGCGCAGCCAGGGCCGCAACCAGGGCTTTTCGGGATAAAGCCTTGGGTGGCCTCCTTAAGGACCCCAGCTGTAGACTCACTCTGTGGGGTGTCTCGTGCTCAGCCTGTGGACGGAGGTGGCTGGGGCATGTCTAAGAGATTTCAGCTAATCCACAGACCTTGTATACCCTTAGTTTCACGTATTCGTGTACAAATGTGCAAGCCTCATCTATCAGAGGGCTGAGGACCTTGCAGGAGCTGCCTCTGGAGTGTGGCCTTCTTACAGGCCACAGGGGCACCACCACCACCCTGAGGGGCAGGTGCCCCAAGTACTGAACCCTTAATTGGCTCACGTACCCTGTTACATTCCCTTGGTACACGTATGTCAACATCGATTACAGATACAGTAGCAAGGGACACCTAAGAAAGTGTTTGATGGCCCCACCCGTGGAAACAAGTGTCACTGTCCACCCAGGAGTAGCTGCCCCAGGCTGATAAGGCCCAGGTTTCTTCCCTCTTTTGAATGTCTGTCCTGTTTAAAGCCTGCTGGTACTGTGAGCCGAGGGCAGTGAATACTAAATTGTGTCCTTGTTGAAATTTCTATCCCGTTCAATCGCGATTTATCAAAATTATGTGACTTGAAATTAAAGGGGTGAATTAAGTAAAACTAACTAGTATTCTGTTAGAAATATAGTTGATAAGGTAAATGAGACCATGGTTGTTTTTATTTTTGGTCTCTAAGCCTAATGATTGCTTTCAAGCACTTTAAAAAAAATTTTTTTTAAAAATGTAGTTAAGGGGCTTCCTTGGTGGTGCAGTGGTTGAGAGTCCGCCTGCCGATGCGGGGGACAGGGGTTTGTGCCCCGGTCCGGGAGGATCCCGCGTGCTGCGGAGCGGCTGGGTCCGTGAGCCATGGCCGCTGGGCCTGCGCGTCTGGAGCCTGTGCTCCTCGATGGGAGAGGCCACAACAGTGAGAGGCCCACGTACCGCAAAAAATAAATAAATAAATAAATGTAGTTAAGGATACTTTACAAGGACAATAACATGTTTTAGATTTAAATCAGAAATTCCAGTGACATCTGTCTGTCTCTCACCCCTCATTGGAACCGCATCATGTTGCTCATCTTTTGCTCTTCCTTCACTGGCTCAAAGGGGCTCAGAGCTGAGAAGCCTCTTCCTGATAACTGTATAGGAAGGAATTACTTAAGGCAGCAGGTGCTTAGAAAGATAATTGCTCTTGACAAGCAGGATACACATTCTGAAACCTTTCTATCAGGATCCAAAGAGACGCACTCAGTATTGGTTTGAATTTTACCCTCACCCCCTCCCCCGATTATTACTGATAGTTGTGTAAAATGGTCCAGAGGAAGGTAAATTTCCATGTTGCAGTGAAGGGAATTGAGGCTTATAGATCAAGTGTGTCCGTGACTTCCCCTTAATAAGGGCATCTGTCCCCCTTACTCCGAGTTCATGTTAGCTTGTTTCAGAGTGAGGACCTGTGTTATCTAATAATATGCAAAAACAGAACTGGCAGGAGTACATAACACTTTTTCCTACCAATATGGAGTTTTAAAACTTAGCACAATATAAATTTAGCAAATTTGGTTTCTTGCTTTTAAGTGTCATTTTATACAAATTCCCTTGTTTGCTTATTGACTCTGTTCCTTAGAGAAATGAAGTTGTGGATTTTTTTTCACATCTGTGAATTGAGTAAAAATATTTTAAAGAAAATTATTAATTAGTGGAGTTGCTTGTTCTTGATTGAACCAAACAAAATTTTTATAGAAAAAGCAATCTGGGCTAAGGTTATCAAATAACTGAAGCATATTGTGATTATTGTAAGTCTGGTGGTACATAGAGGTGGAACTTTCTGTGTCTCTCTTTTAGGTACCAGTTGCTCAGAGAGTATGTAGGGAAATACAGGATATCCCCCTAGTGTGGTCCTTGGGGGTGCCTGCTTTCATTCAGACTCACTGTCTAAGCATATTATTTCTTCTCAGTGTCTTTGCTTCCCTCGGTTTCCGTCTACTTTCTAGTGTAGTCTAGCAACGATGAGGGCGTGAGTTCTGGGGCCAGGCTCCCTGGATTCTGTTATGGACTGAATGTTCATGCCCCAACCCTTCCCACCCCACCCCCATTCCTGCATTGAAGTCCTAACCTCAAATGTGATGGTGTTTAGTGGGGACTTTGGGACATAATCAGGTTTAGATGAGGTCAAGAGGGCAGAACCCCCATGATGGGATTAGCATCCTAATAAGAAAAGGAGGAGAGACCAGGACTCTGTGAGCCAGGAAGAAAATCTGCCCCAATTCTAGTCTCCAGAACCTTGAGACCTGAATTCCTGTTGTTTAAGCCACCCAGTAAAAGACAGATTTGGATCTCAGCCCTGCCACTGGTTTGGTAAGTAAACCTGGGAAAATTTCTTCATTTCTGTTCCTCACTTTCCTCACTAGTAAAAAGGGCTATTAAATGAGTTATTTCCTCTAAACACGTGCATGCACGTTCACACACAAACACACACACAGATACACACACATTCATACATGCGTGCACATGAGCACACACACATAATCACTATTAGTTGTCCTCCCCTTCCTGGGATCCTTAGGGGATGAGGTGTGTTTTCAGGCTTTGGGAGTGTTTGAAACTCCAGATTGGCCACCCAGGGAGCCAGGAGGATGTGAAGGTCTTTTTCCTCCTTCGTGGCTCTGGGGGGTTCCACTACAAGCCTTGCCCAGGAGACAGCAGAGGGAGAAGAATGAAGGAGCTGTGCCCTGTGGTGGAATTCTCAAGTGAGAGGTAGGAGGCGAGAAATGGGGGTTCAGGTTCAGGGGGCAAGTAACCGCGGCAGATTCGATTGTTCTTAGCTTGGGTTTTCCATCAGTATTACTGAAATGCTGAGTTAATACTGGGCTGTGTCCATTTCTCTTTTCTGAATGGAGACAAATATGAGAATTATGCATAATAGCAGCTCTTAGAAGTTAAGTGTGGCTGCATCTTTGGCTGGTGCTTTATCTGCAAGGAGAGCAGTTTGTTTGGGTCTTTAAAGGCCGGGGTCTCCTGTAACTTTGTGCTTTTTTATTATCGTCTCTGTGCTTTGTGTCACCCACATTCCACGTGCATCGCTGGTGGGTCCTGGTGGCAGGGAAGATGGTGGAGGGAAGGAGTTAGGCTTTGGTGGTGAAATGAACCTTGGTGATGGACATGAGCAGAATCTAAGTACACGAACAGAGGCTTCTGTTTCCTGCTTTGACATACTATTTTCCTGAAAGGTGAGCTAGTTTCTAGCTTTGAGTGTAAAGTATAAGAACACTTAAAAATCCTGGAAATACCCTTTCTGAACTGTTGGAACTTTGTAGAATGTTTTGTGGTAACTCTTTCCCCAAATATTCTGGTAGCCTACTTGTGGAGCAGTTTTTTACCCCACTGCCTGCCACTGAATAATGTTTTTCTTATGAAATTTCTATCAAATAAGTTGTAGATTACAGACTCCAGGTTTCTTTTTTAATAGAATTTCTAAATTCTTTCTTGAAGATGCAAGCTTTTTCACTTGCCTATTAATTACCATAATGTTGACTGAAGAAAAATGCACAGCCTACAAGTTGCAAGTTAAGTTTTATTTGGGGACCTTACTGAGAACTAGAGCCTGGGAAACAGCCTCTCAGATACTCTGAGGAACTGTCCAAAGAGGTAAGGCAGGTGCCGGGGCACATAGGAGTTTTTGCTGGAAAAACAAAACAAAACAAAACAAAACATATGTAGTCAGACATGAAAATATTACTGCTAATCACAAAAAACAGACATCTCAAGTTAATGATTATAGTGCTTTTCTGTGTATGGGAAGATACCAGAGCCTGGGCTTATGGGGATCATTCCTTTGATGTGTGCCTCAGCTGTCTGGGCCAGTGTCCTATTTTTCTCCACCTCAAGTCCCCTGAGGTGCACCGCTGCGGGCAGCTGCAGTGGCTTATGGCCACATTCATTGTTCACTGGACTGGCCAGCAACATTTTCTGTCCACAATAAGAAAGGCTATTCATAATCCTTTGTTTATTTTTGTAATATTCTCAGAAGTTGGGTTCAGTGTGGCCAGTGTTGTTTTTTCCCAGTAGGTTTTCTAGTGCCTGGTTTCTTTATGAAACTCAAGTTTACAAGGTACACTTGGAAATTGCTTCATGCTTCTTTTATTTTTTTAACATTTAAGTGTTTTCTTCATATGGTGTATGGAATTTTAAGATCCATTTAGTATAGTTATCAAGACATTAAAAACGTAGTCAATGCTGTTGGGTGGCTTAGTGAACAGTTTTCATTGAAATGAAGTCACTAAGGGTCAGAAATTTGAGAAGAAAGTGGGCTCCACCCAGTGGGCTCCATGACTTTGTCATCGGTGTGACCTTGTCATTGATACGGCCTCGTTGGGGAGAAAAGTGCATGTGAGATATAGACACTTTTATTGAAACCTACTTTCAGAAATTTAATGTCAGAACATGTTTTTAATTGAATTATTTTTAAAAGATGCAAATGATCTCCTTTATTTGCTTATTGGCAATAGAACTTTTTATTTTCTCTTTAGTGGTTGCTTTAGTGTTTATAGCAGTTGTCTTTTTTTCTGATAAACTTTGCTTTTTAAAGTTTTTATTGAAATATAGTTGATTTACAATGTTGTGTTAGTTTCAACTCTACAGCAAAGTGATTCAGTTATACATATATACATTTTTAGGTTCTTTTCCATTATAGGTTATTATAAGGTACTGAGTATAGTTCCCTGTGCTGTACAGTAGGACCTTGTTGTTTATTTTATATACAGTGGTGTATATCTGCTAATCCCAAACTCCTAATTTATCCCTCCCCCCCTTCCCCTTTGGTGACCATAAGTGTTTTCTATGTCTGTGAGTCTGTTTCTGTTTTGTAAGTAGGTTCATTTGTACCATTTTTTCAGATTCCACATATAAGTGATATCATATGGTATTTGTCTTTCTCTGATTTACTTCACTTAGTATGATCATCTCCAGGTTCATCCATGTTGCTGAGAATACATTTTAATATAAAATATAAATTCATTACTTAGAGTTTCTTATAAAAAGAAAGACCTCATCATTTTAAGTCACATGTAGATTATTGAATCAAGGTAAAATGATTTATAAGCCTTTCATTACAGGCCCAGCAAAAACCCTTAGGTTGCACTTAGCTTATATTTTTTGACGTTGTTCCACAACTGGACTTCTGAATTATACTTTTGTGGGAAGGAGAAACCCAGCACCTGGGGCTTTTCTGAAGCAGTGAGCTTTGGGTGTGGGTCTTCCTTTCCTTCACTGCACATACTGTCTGAATTACTATCAAGTTTTGTTTGTGTTTTTTGCTGCCCCTCTGCCCCCAGATGTAAGCTCTGTGCGACCTGCAGTCCCCTCTGCAGCTCCCTCGGGCACCTCCCCTGTAACCCAAGTCTTTTCTTTACAATCATGGGTGCTTGTTGAAGGTACTGCTGGCCCAGGGCCGTGGGGGCCCAGCTATGAGCACATAATGAATCACAGCAGCTTTGTGATGGAGAGGTTCCATACGCTAGTCTTTTTGTTGTTGTTGTTGTTTTTGCGAAAATATATCTTTTGCATAATTCATGAGATGGGTGGGGATTTGGACTGTTATTTGGGGGCAAGGGAAAGCCCCTTGGATAACTGGAGTCATGTTTGTATTTTAAAACTGAACTCTATAAAGTCGTTTGTGTCTTGACGTGCTATTTTAGCCCAAAGAGGTCGCTCAGCAGATGCTGTCCGGTCTTTATCCTCTGAGGTGAGTGAGGGTCTGAGAGTGCTGGGGTGAGCGGAGTAGGAGGATCGGCACTTCAGCCATTTATCAGATGGCTCGTGACACTGGGCTCACGGGTACGTGGGACTGCATTCCTAGAACCATCGGGTAATGCGGCATGTGGCTTCTTAAGGGAAAAGCTTAATGTGAAAACCGTATTCCAAGTTCCCCGTGTGAACTTTGTCTCTCATTCTGTGCCATAAAGGGATCCTGGATGCGTTTTTTGTGTGGTATCCTACCCGGTGAGGACAGTGCACTTCCTCTCCCCTCCCCTCAGCTGGAAAGAGGTGCGATAGTCTCGGGAAATTTAGCAACAGGAATTTGTTTCTTCTTGAACAGTGAGGATTGTGATTACAGCTGAGACTGAATTCTTAAGTGTTGAACAAAGTATTTTAGTCACCAGTACTCATTTCCCTATACAGACACGTTCAGATGGACTCTGTCCCCTTGAAAGGAAGAAACAAACAAAAATGCATATAAACACTATGAAATGTAAAATAGCTAGCTAGTGGGAAGCAGAAGAATCTTTATGTGGGTGGTGAAATTCAAAGTCTGATTGCTTTTAATGGTTGAATTTTTCATGGAATTATTTATGTACAGAAGCAGGTAGGGAAAGGACTTTAGTAAATTTTTGTGATGGTTGGAAGAGGTCACTGGTCAATGAGGCAGGAGGCGTGGATGTGGAGAAAGTTTCTAAATTTTAGTGTTATATTGGGAAGCAACTTTTTATTTATTAAAATTACATCAAAGAAATCCTAATGTTGGAAGCTCCTCCCATGATTATGTTATTTTACTGACCCCTCATTCCTCTGAACAATGAAACATCAAACTAACCCTTACACACAAATTCATACATTGACAGAGAAAACAGAAAACCTTCATTAACTGAACAAATGAGCAAATGTGATTTAACACACACATGAACCAGCCCCTCACATTTTGTACATATTAATTACATGTTGAGTTAAGTAAACCTGAAATTATTCCAGGTGGATCATGATAAATATCATGTATGTTCCTTAGATTATTCATACATTTAAATATTTTGGAAAAGTAGTCCTGAGACCCAAGTTGTTAGTCAAAACCATCTGTAATACAATGAAAGGAACGACCGTAACATGTCAAGTTCTGGTGTGTAAACTCTAATCTTCTCAGTCATAGGTTACAAGTTCACAACTGAGTTTTTTTTAATCCGTTAATAGTCTATTATGTGGGATTAGGAAATAAGTTTGTATTATGACGTTGCTTGGCGTTTTTGTTGCGACTTAATAGTCAATATTCATAAATATTTCATGTGCCTTGAAAAGAAAGTGTATACTATTTTATTAGAATACAAAGTTCAGTATGTAACTATAAGATAACACTCTTTTCTGTTTATATATTCTAAATCGTTATTTGTATTTTTCCTCTTGATCTGTTTTGACCAGAGTGGTTTATTAAAGTTACCCATTGTTAGTGGGTCTGTCTGTCTGTCTCTCCTTGTCAATATTTTGTGGTTTCTTTCTTATGAAGGTTGCACCTGTGTTTTGGGGGACATAAATTCATATCTATTATAATTTCATTGGGAATTGTAGCTGTTAGCATTAAAAATATCTTTTTTCATTGTTTTGTTGTTCACATAATGTTCCTGGCCTGAATCTTAAGTTGTCAAATATCAAGATCATAACGCTTGCCTTTTTGATTTGCATGTGCTGGGCATAATTTCACTTCTCTTCATGTTTTAGCCTTTCTGAATTATTTAGTTATAAATATACATATATTTATTTTTTGATGTGTTTTTAATTTTCAGTGACTAAACTTCCCCTACCTTAACCTGTGTGCCAATATATAGTTGCTTATATATAATATAGTAAGGAAGGTATTTAACTGTATGTTTAGGTGAATTATTTTAAAAGGGAAATTTTTTCTTTAAAATCATAATTATAATCACTGTGTTTGTAAATTCAATCTTTCTGTTCTGGGTTTCTTTCAAAGTCAGATGTATTTGTGTAAATTACACTGAAAAAAGTATAATTACCTGTGTGAAAGTTATTTTGGCATAAGGAATTTTAAATTTCTGATATGTTCTTTACTTATGGAGCAATATGTATGCTTACATTCAAAGTAAAATTTTACACTGTTGCTCATTTAGAGCGTGTGCTAGAAAACAGTGGCAAATGTGATCCCAGAGTTAGGGTCCTAATCAAGGGAGACTCACTAAGCTCTATTTTATGAGTATAAATGTTTACCTAAGCTGCAAGGTGAGGTCCATTTTGGGCAGTAAAGGACTATGGGCAATAAAGGACGTTTTGCAGTGCTGGTTTATGGAAAACATTCAACAGACAGTGGCTGTTTTACACAAAGTGCCATGCATTGTTTGAAACTATTTGGTCATTTATACACTATGCTTAACATAAACACTATCTGGGATGTGCCAGTCTTTTCTTCTTCCTCCTTTATCCCACACCCTAGATTTTGTCACCTGCCAAAGTCAAGTAAATCTTTTTTTTTTTTTTTTAAGTAAGTCTACTTTTTTCTTTTCTTTCTTTTTTTTTATTTTGGCCACACCATGTGGCATGTGGGGTCTTAGTTCCCCAACAAGGGATCAAACCCACGTTCTCTTCAGGAGAAGTGCAGAGTCTTAACCACTGGACCGCCAGGGAAGTCCCCAAGTAAATCTTATCTAAATAGTTGAGATAATCCCTGAGTTGTACTTGTGTGGTCCAGTCAACGCATCTCTCCAAAAACAGAAGTGAAATACAGTATCGCTAGATTAAAAGGTCTACAGTGGCAGTCATGTTTGCATTTAAAGATTTTATTCCAGAAGCATAGTCTTAATATTCATCTTCCCCTGCCCACAAAAGCAGGTGCCATACTGACTTAGGCAAAAACACTTGCTGACAGTTTAACTTATGCAACTCTTGTCAGGGAGGCCCACTGACTTAGGCACTTAAGTTGTTAAACTTGTAGAAGTAGGTGTACTTGAGATGCACCAGTGGTGGCTTGGGTGTCAGATTAATTTTTCCAATAGGAAAGCCTTTCTCTACATAACCTAAGTACAAAATCTATAGAATTCTGGTATTTTATTGTCTGCCACCTGGTTAAGCTGCCTGAAAAGAGAGGATAGTATAAATGAATATGATTCCTAAATTACACGACGTTATAAAACTACAATTTTCTTCCTTTCCAGGGCGTACAGCATTTTAATTGCTTGGTAATAAAGTGTAAACTCTTCAAGGACAAGAAGCATGTCTATCAGGGCTGAGAGGAGTGTCTGGGCCAGACTTAGGACTCTGAGAATATTTGTTCAATGAATGGATGAAAATGTTTTCAAGAAGATACTCTGTTTTCTTCATAGATGAATACAAATGTTTTGTATTCTTTAGGTAATCCAGAATTGCTTCAAGTATTATTCAAGAGCTTGGGTGTTTCCCAAACCCTAACCCAATGTGTCTTCTGGCTAGTTTCCTGCTGAAAGGTGTGCCTGTGCACCTGTGACCAGGAGCTCAAGCGTGTTTGGTGCTGGGATGTGTAAGGAACGCAAATGTAGTGTTTCCTGTCATCTAATTGTTGTCGGACCCAAGTCCATGTGCCGAACAAACCGAAACATTGGAGTTTGAGCAGAGAAAGTTTCGTTACAGGGTCAAGCAAGGAGAATGCGTCGCTCGTGCTCAAAAAGCTCTGATGGTTTGGGGGGAAGAGTTTCTATAGGCAAAATCTGGGGGGAGGGCTGCCGGGTGTGTGATCCTACTCTGATTGGTTGGTGGGGAGATAACCAGGTGGGGCTCCAGGAATGTCCATCATCAGCCTTGTGGTTCCAACCAGTCTGGGGTCCCTGTAGTTGTGCTCAGCCTTAAGTCACCATCCTCCACTGGGTGGGGCCCCAGTCCCTGTAGAAGAGCTCAGAGTTCTGTGTGTGTCAGATTGTTAAGTACATCTCTTGAGGAGGAACTGGGACCCTGCCCCGTCGCTGTGCCAGCTGTACTCCTGTTTCCCGACTGCCTTTCCTTTGTTCTCTCACTTTCATTAGTAACTCAGGGAAGGTCTCGGAGACTGAAGCCTTTATCCTACAAACAAGAAACGGGGGACACGGAAAGGCTTTTGTACCCGGGAGTGCCCCGCAGGGTCCTGCTTGGTTTCATTTTCAAGTGTGAAATATTCAGATGAAGATGGTCCCAAGTGCCTTTCTCTCTCTGAGAAATGTTAGTTTTAATAAATTGTTAGATTTGTTCAGTTAAGCCAAGCAAAGCCAACAAAATTTTAAAAGCTGCTTGACTGCATCTTTAGGAAAGTTTTGTTAAGTCATACATTTGGACAGTTTTTAGAGTAACTCCTTGGTGAGCAGATTCTCAGGCAGGTGTCAGCGCATCGTGTTTCCATATAAAGGGCCTCTGCGTGTGACCCTTGGCTCCACTGCCATCATGTGGTACAGCGGCATGCCCGCAGCTGACGTTTCTGTGCTTTACTGAGTTTCAAGTAAAAATTTAGAGATAATAGTTCTAGGCCTTTCTACCAAACTGGTGTTTTTTCTTTCTTTTTTCTTTTTATATCCCCTGGCAGGACAGTTAAAGACAGAACTAGAAACTCCTGAATGAGTAAACACTGACCATTTTCATCCCCCAAAGAATGCAGATGTGAAGCGGAAGAGGAGACCTCTCCCCCAGAAACAGCTTTCTCTTACCCTGTAGGACTCAGTGCCAGATTCCTTCATCATCACATGGGCCGTTATGCTCGTGGTACTGTGTGAGCAGCACTGCTACCCGTGCTGGTATTTGCCTTTTGCTTTCTTGGGTGTTGCTGCCTCTGTGGATTTATGGAACTGATAATGCAAATATGTGGCTTCTAGTGAGTCTTTCTTAAGCTTGGCTGTTATGTCTTCTCTCTGAAGGTTCAGTAATAACTTTTGGTTTTTGCACTGTAATCTTTTCAATTTTCTACTATATGTGGAACGCTCTGGTGTAAGCTGATGATACCTAAGACACATGCTTGCTATCACACTCTTCAAAATCTCCTTGGAGGGACAGAGCACATACATACAAAAGAGGGAATATCTGAAATGTATCAGGTGACTTGTATTAAAGGGTAGAATCAAGAGGCTGGGAAGGTCAGGATGAGCTATGGAAGTTAGGGAGTGTTTCAGAAATTACTTAAGCTGGAGCTTTAAAACACTGTTTTCTTAGAGATAGCAGTTTGTCCACATTATCTACACTTTTCAGCTTCTCCTCAATTCTAGGTGATCATGGGAAACTACTCTAGCCAGAGAGACATAAGGAGACATCTGCTAAGAATAGGCATTACACATGCCTTCTTGTTGCTTCCTTTCTTCCTTCTTCATTTTGCCTGGAATGTGAGAGTGATTGATGGAGCCATGGCTACCATTTTTCCACTTGAGGAAAAGACCATTAAAAAAATGCTGGCCCTAACCTGTTTGTAGTCCCTGAATCAGTACCAACCTATCTCAGTTTTGTTTGTCATTATTTACTCACACATCCTTTTTACAGCTGAAAACAATTTTTAACCAGTACAGATATATTTAACACTTTTGCCATATGGTCAAGTGACTAGTTGTCAAGAATTGATTCATATTTTAAATATCTCATCACTACATTAAACAAATGGCTGACATCACTCTCTATATTAACCTAAAATGAGCCAAACTTTTAAGCTGGTTGGGGGGAGGAGAAGGAGGGGCAGGACTAAGTTATAAACAAACATGAATGAATGATATTTCCCCTCATCTAGTCCCTGTGTCTTTCATTTCTCACGTGTGAAGCCAATTAAGGGAAAATTATGTGGTAAAGTAGTAGCAGAGTTGCTTTCCATTGAGATTTCCTGTGGATGGTTAAAAAATGACATTTCATGGATTAGAACTTTTTGAGGAATTGCTTAGGACCATGTGACATTTATAAAAATATTCTTTGGCACATAACATTGCATGAGATAAAATATGAGAAACCTCAGTATATTTACAAGTAACATTTCATGTAGGGAAAACTTGTAGAAATAATACTATGTTTTAAAATAATAAAGTCAGAGGTTAATCGTATCTTTTATGAGTTTTGACTTGAGCATGAATGATTTTATTGTGTTTCTTTTCCTTGTTCTGAAAATGAAACCTTGTGTTAAGTGGACGACTAGCATTTCCTCCATAGTTTCCCGTCGATCTCTCGGTGTATCTCCCAAGGAATATAGAAATATTGGATTATTAGCTAATGAATTCCAAAGTTAGAGAACTTTGGATTCACTCTAAGAGTCTCCTTAAGGGCTAGACTCTGCATGAATGTAATCTAAAAATGGTAATTCCATGCATGAAGATGATATCTTTATTTTAGTTTTATGTATTTTGTTACATTATTTTTAGCCATATTACCTCTAGTGAAAATCATTTGTTAATCCCTTTTAATTAGCTTTTGAAATTTAGTCATAGCTGGGGTATGGTTTACTACTTTGAAACAAACAGTTTGTGGTATGTTTGCCTTATATGGTCTAAAGAGTAAAAAGTATTTGATTGCAAATCTTAATTCTTAGATTTAAACTTGAGACCTAATTTTTTTGGAGATTGAGATAGTGGAATATTATTAGGCTAGAAGTATTATATTCTAGTTGATATGATATTTTTTGGTGAATCTGGACTCACTTCCCATCTCCAGACAGAAATGCTAAATTATCTTGGTGAGATTTCTTATGCATCCTGTGTTTCAGTATTGAATTTGGCTTTCTTAATTCTTTCTTGGGATTTTGCCAGAAATGTGTCATGTACTTTAAGCTTTGAGGAATAAAGCACTGTGAAATGCCACAATTATCAAAGTGAGTCTAACCACTTTTTGATTATCCACTCTGTGATTTTTCTCCCAGAAATCTTTAATCCCACAACAGCTTCAGTGACTACTTGGCACATATTTGATCAGAGCAAATTCACCTCATTTCCAGCTAGTTTGTGCACAACTAATGCAAAATGCTTTTGGTTAACCTACACCTAAATTAAGTAATAAAACACACCAATTCCAAAATTCAACACGTTTCCCAGGCCAAAATATGCACTTAAGAACACATGTCCAGTTTTTGATTATCCATTCCACTTCTTCCTTGTATAAGCAGGGCAGTTTGTATATTAAAGATGGATTTTTAAGGATGCATCTGTGCCAATCTCAATACCATAATCGAAGAATTTTCCTTTGATTATAACAATTTAAAAAGTTGCAACAGGAAATGCACCTGCTGTTTCCATATTAGTCTACCAGTTTAGGGATTAGATTTAACCTTTGTCAAACGTCTTTACATAAATTGGCAGATATTTGCATTTATTGGTGTAAAACCAGGATGTGTGGGCTTCCCTGGTGGCGCAGTGGTTGAGAGTCCGCCTGCCGATGCAGGGGACACGGGTTCGTGCCCCAGTCCGGGAGGATCCCACATGCCACGGAGTGGCTGGGCCCGTGAGCCATGGCCGCTGAGCCTGCGCGTCCGGAGCACAGGCTCCGCAATGGGAGAGGCCACAACAGTGAGAGGCCCGCGTACCACAAACAAACAAACAAACAAAAAACAGGATGTGGCAGTAACATGAGTGATTTGCCTATTTTTCTGGTATTAAGCAGATTTTTCAAATTCATTCAGGTGAGTCACGAGCAGATTTTTCAAATTCATTCAGGTGAGTCATGAAAGAGACAGACTCACAGTTTCTCTGTGACCATTGGGCCCTCTTCCTGGGATTTTGTATTTGTGGAGCATGTGAAAGCTTTGACACTTGACACCTGACCCATTGAAATGCCAGCTTGGCCTGGGGGGTGGCCCGACAGGAGGCTGCAGTGAAGGCAGAGCCCCCACCCTCTGCCTGCCGGGTATGAACTCCACTCTGTGGACAGTCACTATTGTTTGAGGTGGTTGGAGCTTTTCACAGCTGGCTTATGGCAATTTATATTCTTTCTTTTGTCTTTTCTGCGCAGCTGTGGTGAACTTGGACAATTCCGTGGTTGACCTGGAGACCCTTCAAGCTCTCTATGAGAATGTGAGTAACAGGGAAATTTTATGTGTGAGGATATAACAACATACACGTCCAGGCTCGTTGCTTCCATGTCCTCTGAGGAAATTTGTTCCGGGGGCACTGAATTTACATAACTATGGGTTTGTAAAAATAATTTCTAGGAAAATATTGAATAAATGTGTGGTCTCATAGTTTTAAAATAGGGAGGGTGGGAGGGAGGGAGACGCAAGAGGGCAGAGATATGGGAACATATGTATATATATAACTGATTCACTTTGTTATAAAGCAGAAGCTAACACACCATTGTAAAGCAATTATACTCCAATAAAGATGTAAAAAAAAAAATTGTGATTCAAACCATGTTGTACATGAGGGCTTTCAGATTCCCTCTTTTGAAATATAATCAGTACTTAGGCGGATGCTAATTTGAGAGGAGTATAGTGTGACGTGCTGATGCATTTAATCTTCACATGGAAACTATCAGTAGCTGCTATTATTACCCATTTTGCAGATGAGGAAACTTGGCATGGAGCGTCCACACGACCTGTCCAAGGTCACACAGGCCGTGTTGGTGCTGAGCCTGGGATTTAATTCATTCTGACTCTGTTTCTCTATCTGCCGGAGTTTCATTCACTGAGTGGCAGGACATCGTGTCATTCTTCTAGTAGCACTTTCACTTAAGAAGTTGGCAGGGAACAGGAGTGAGGAGAATGACCTGGGCATGGTGCTCTCAGAAGTGCAGTCCAGGCAGGGCTGCATGAAATGGCTGTAGCTGGGGCACAGCATTAAATGACATTGATTCACGTAGTGAGAAAGAGATTCTCTTTTCAGTGTGCTGGATTGTATCTGGGAGAAAGTCTTCGTGTGCCCCTATTTTTTTTCATTTTGTTTCTGTTCTTGCCTGTGGTCTGGCTGGTACTTAAACCTCTGTGCTCTCTGGGGCCTGGTCTTGGTTGGTCCTGGGCTTTTCTGTACCCATTCAAGTAATTTCTGGCTCTGGAGACACGTGTGGTTGGCAGGAGTCAGACCCCCGTCCCTGACCACTCCCTTGAGGAGGGTGTGTTCCAGCTGCTTGTCCGTTCTTGGATTTGGTACTTTTTTTTTTTTTTTTTGGATTTGGTACTTTTAAAGCATGCATCCATGTGGTGTTCCTTTGAGGCTGGGATTTCTCCTGGCGTGTCACCCAGTCCATGGGTGATGTAGCGCTGGCGCCTGGTCCCCATCGTGGCTGCAGGCGCGTGACTCGATCATGAGGCGGAGAGGGAGGGCGTGAGTGTTTTGTTACCTGGTACTCAGTACATGATGGAAACTGGAAAAAATGGAACCATTTGGAGGTACAGAGAGCTTTCATTTCCCTCGAGTGTTTCCTGCCAGCCCTCTGTCAACCAAGAACCAGGTGGGAGAAAGGAGGAAACACCAGGGAGAGTAATGCCTTCAACAGGTCTTAACGGTGTGATGTCAGTGTGCGTGTCAACGTGTATCTCGTGCACACATTCCATATACTGTGTACATGCGTTTATGTAGATACATAAGATACATGTCTGTATATTATATGAAGACACATGAACGTTTTATTTTAAGCTGGTGTATCCATGTGCAGAAACATATACAGAAAAAATAGAGAACATTGGGGACAACTGTATTTATGAGGGAAGTTTATTTTGCAGTGATTTAGAGTATTTTATTTGGGAGTTTTTAGCCTTTCAAAGTAAATTACTTTCACAAAATATAAATTTCTGACTCTGGACAAACCAGACAGCTACCCAGAATTTCTTACTGTCATACCCCGTGAAAGGAGAACCAGTACCATATGGCACTGGTTACACTTGTGGTTTTCTTTATATTGTTGATGTCTTTAAATTTGGTGGTTCAGACTTCCACTGTGTCAGGAAAACAATCACTTTTTGGTGGGAGTGGTTCACAGTGATACTAGTTTCGGTACGAATGGGCCGGATTGTTTTGATCACCATCTTCAGTAGGAGAGCTTAAAGCACCCATTACAAATAATAGATAATTGTATATGCCTTGTATACAGACAGAACTCATGCTAATTCCTGAGTAACATCCATTAAAATACAGGTCCAAAGAAGGCAGAACTATTTCTTTTGTCCACGGCAACATCCCCAGCACTTAGATTTAGGTAGTATTGGGCACTTAGGAAGTATTCAGTAAACATTAAATGAATATATATATATATATATATATATATATATATGAATTGATGAGTGGAATCTGCTGGTAGGCTTGGTTCTAAGACCTTTTTGGACTTTCTGTTATATGGTTTTCAAATACTTTTTGCCTCTTCAGGCTGACTGATAGCATCATGAGTAAGGATCCATATTGAACATGTTTGTTCTATTTTTACTTCTTTGTGATAACAGGACTGAACGTGCAAAGTAATGAGTGATTCTTTTTAGGTGGGTGTGGTAGCTTACTGTAACCTGCTCTACACAAAAAGTGGTGAGAAGCGGAATGGTTGAAACTTTGAAAAGGGTAAATGAAAGTTTAAAATTTTTACGTGTTTTTAGAATTCTGGGTCATTAAGGGTAGACTCCCAGGGACCTATTGGCATATAAGGGTCCTCAGTTTTCTAGAGATGAAGACTGAGACATATCTGTTACTTTCTGACTGACAGACAACAGTGGTGGATGAAGTCTTCTCCAGTTAGATGATGAATATGTTTCTAGCAAACCAAGGCACTCCCCCTAAATTAAGAGAAAATTGAGATACATATTCCCTAGTAGTGAAAAATGCATTTGTTCAAATCCCTTCATTCCAGTTGTTTAAGTTCCTAAAAGTGCCATGATCATTTAAAAATCAGGGTATATGATGTTTAGAATAGTAATAATCTAATGTTTATTATACACCAAGCACTGATCTAAGTGCGTTATATTTAATCCTCCAAGTGCCTTACCCCCGACTTAGGAGGAAGAAGTACTATTGTTAGAAAAGAGGGAACTGACCCAGAGAGGTTGTCAGCTCAGTGCTGGGGGTGACCCTGGTCCCCTCCTGATGACTGTGCTCTGAGGCACAGAATTTCCTGACTCTCAGGGGGAACTGGACAGGACCTTCCAGGAGGAGCAAGGACACACCGTGTGATGGAGGGAACTCGGGTGAAAAGTCAGAGGAACATGGCCCAGGTTCCAGCATCACAAGCTCATGGACACCTCCAGTGACTTATTGATGCTTCTTCAGCTTCAGTTTCCTCATTTTTAAATAAGGTTTCTAATAATTCATAAGGAGAACATCAGCTTTTTGTTGGATGTAAAAAGAAGTTTCTAGGCCATTCAACACTATTATGATTTTTTTTTAATAAAAATAAATGTGGGCACAGAACTTAAAATATCTAACATTGTCAAACAGCAAATAACTGTCTCTAAGGCTGGTAGGATTGAAGGTAACAAAGGTTGTGCACCATGTAAATTAAATTAAAACTGGACCTTCCCCTCAAGGGTCTGAAGATTTTGCCGAACGAAGCAGAGTAAATACCCGTGTGTTTATAGGCAACATGAATTAACAGGGAATACATTTTTAAAACTTTTGTTAAATTTAGAATGATACCACTTTATTTACAATCATCATTTAAAAATTTGAATTTTTTTCTTTTGAAACAGTCTCAGAGGTACAATAAAGTTGCAGGTATACTATGAAGAACAATTCTTCTGTATCATTTGCAAATAAATTGTCAACATTATGCTTGATAGTCCCTCAATACTTTAGTGCATATTTCCTACAATGTAGCACACACTTAATCGCAATGCAACAAGCACCATTATGAATTTGACATACTGCTGTCATCTAACCCTCAGATCCCAGTGCTTTGCTGGTTGTTCCAATAATGTCCTTTGTAGGCAGGACAGCCTTGGAGTTTTGTTGTGCTTTATATCTTCTTTTCCTTGGGCACTTGCCTCTTTTTGATTTATACTATTGTTATGTGTGCATATGTCTTATCTTTTAACTTAACTATAAATTCCTTATCAGTTGGATTTTCATATTCCATGTTTAGCATTATGGCTTATATATAATATTAAAAATAATTACTAATTAATTAAAGAATGACCTGAGAATTCTATTTTTGCTCTTGGTGTGGTTTTATCAATGAAAGAGATTAAAATGGTGACTATCGCTATTTCAAATGCTATACTTTTTAGAACGATCACTGTAAAAAGTAATGTTGCAGGCTTCCCTGGTGGTGCAGTGGTGGAGAGTCCGCCTGCCGATGCAGGGGACACGGGTTTGTGGCCCGGTCTGAGAGGATCCCACATGCCGCGGAGCGGCTGGGCCCGTGAGCCATGGCCGCTGAGCCTGCGCGTCCGGAGCCTGTGCTCCGCAACGGGAGAGGCCCCAACAGTGAGAGGCCTGGGTACCACAAAAAAAAAAGTAATGTTGCTTTCTTTCTTTCTTTTTTTTTTTTAAGGTGAAAGCAGATTTATTTAGACAGATACATATTCCAAAGACAGAATGTGGTCTGTCTCAGAAAGTGAGAGTGGCCTCACATACATCTTTAAATACAGTACAGTAGTCCATACATATATATATATATATATATATATATCAATTACATCAAGTTTGCTAATCATGTAGTTAAAAGTCTCTATCGTTACTGATTTCTTTTTTTAGCAGTGGGGAAGGTTTGTTAAAGTCTCACATTACAAATATGGAATCCTCAAGTCTACATTTTGTCAAATTTGGCTCTACATATTGTGAAGTTTGACTCTGACAAATAGAGATTTAGGATTCATATGTTCCTCTTAATCATGATGATGCATTTTGTCTTCATCTCTAATGTTTATAGCCTTAAAGTGTCTGAGTAGTATAGCTATATCATCTTTCGTTTTATACAAACGTTTGTTTCTATAGTATAACATTTCTTCCCTTATATGTTTTATTTGGGTTTAATCATTTTTGTTTCCTATTTAAAGCATTACCATATATTAGCTTGTGTCTTATCCATTTAACTTTTAAAGATAGTTCCCTTAGAGATTAAAATCATTCCTGATTTATCACAGTCTTACACAAATAATTCTTAACCACTTCGTTAATAATACCAGAATATTTCACTTTTCTATTTCTACAGGAATGATAGAACCTAAGAATACTTTAGCACTACGTATTTCTTTCACCTTTGACTTTTATTGTCATACTGCTTGATTCTACATCTATTTCAAATCCCCCCCAATTTTTTTTAAACATCGTTATTGGAGAATAATTGCTTTAAAGTGATGTGTTAGTTTCTGCTTTATAACAAAGTGAATCAGCTATACATATATTTATATCCCCATATCTCCTCCCTCTTGAGTCTCCCTCCCACCCTCCCTACCCCACCCCTCTAGGTGGTCACAAAGCACCGAGCTGATCACCCTGGGCTTTGCAGCTGCTTCCCACTAGCTATCTGTTTTATATTTGGCAGGATTTATAAGTCCATGCCACTCTCTCACTTTGTCCCAGGTTACCCTTCCCCCTCCCCCTATCCCCAACTGCATTCTCTACGTCTGCATCTTTATTCCTGCCCTGCTTTTAGGTTCTTCAGAACCATTCATTTTTTTTTTTCTTTTTAGATTCCATATATATGTGTTAGCATACGGTATTTCTTTTTCTCTTTCTGATTTACCTCACTCTGTATGACAGACTCTAGGTCCATCCACCTCACTACAAATAACTCAATTTCATTTCATTTTATAGCTGGGTAATATTCCATTGTATATATGTGCCATATCTTCTTTATCTATTCATCTGTCAGTGGGAACTTAGGTTGCTTCCATGTCCTGGCTATTGTAAATAGAGCTGCAATTAACGTTGTGGTACATGACTCTTTCGGAACTATGGTTTTCTCAGGGTATATGCCCAGTAGTGGGATTGCTGGGTCATATGGTAGTTCTATTTGTAGTTTTTTAAGGAACCTCCATACTGCTCTCCATAGGGGCTATATCAATTTATATTCCCACCAACAGTGCAAGAGGGTTCCCTTTTCTCCACATCCTCGCCAGCATTTATTGTTTGTAGATTTTTTGACGATGGCCATTCTGACTGGTGTGAGGTGATACCTCATTGTAGTTTTGATTTGCATTTCTCTAATGATTAGTGCTTTTGAGCTTTCTTTCATGTGTTTGTTGGCAATCTGTATATATTCTTTAGAGAAATATCTGTTTAGGTCTTCTGCCCATTTTTGGGTTGGGTTATTTTGTTTTTTTGATATTGAGCTACATGGGTTGCTTGTAAATTTTGGAGTTTGATCCTGTGTCAGTTGCTTCATTTGTAAATATTTTCTCCCATTCTGAGGGTTGTCTTTGCGTCTTCTTTTTGGTCTCCTTTGCTGTGCAAAAGCTTTTAAGTTTCATTAGGTCCCATTTGTTTATTTTTGCTTTTATTTCCATTTCTCTAGGAAGTGGGTCAAAAAGGATCTTGTTGTGGTTTATGTCATACCGTGTTCTGCCTATGTTTTCCTCTAAGAGTTTTACAGTGTCTGGCGTTACATTTAGGTCCTTAATCCATTTTGAGTTTATATCTGTGTATGGTGTTAGGGAGTGTTCTAATTTCATTCTTTTACATGTAGCTGTCCAGTTTTCCCAGCACCATATATTGAAGAGGCTGTCTTTTCTCCATTGTATATTCTTGCCTCCTTTATCAAAAATAAGATGACCATATGTGCATGGGTTTATCTCTGGGTTTTCTATCCTGTTCTATTGATGTATATTTCTGTTTTTGTGCCAGTTCCATACTGTCTTCATTACTGTAGCTTTGTAGTAGAGTGTGAAGTCAGAGAGCCTGATTCCCCTAGCTCCATTTTTCTTTTTCAAGATTGCTTTGACTATTCGGGGTCTTTTGTGATTCTATACAAATTGTGAAATTTTTTGTTCTAGTGCTGGGAAAATGCCATTGGTAATTTGATAGGGATTGCATTGAATCTGTAGATGATTGCTTTGGGTAGTATAGTCATTTTCACAATGTTGATTCTTCCAATCCAAGAGCATGGTATATCTCTCCATCTGTTTGTATCATCTTTAATTTCTATCGTCAGTGTCTTATAGTTTTCTGCATACAGGTCTTTTGTCTCCTTAGGTAGGTTTATTCCTAGGTATTTTATTCTTTTTGTTGCAATGGTAAATGAGAGTGTTTCCTTAATTTCTCTTTCAGATTTTTTATCATTAGTGTATAGGAGTGCAAGAGATTTCTGTGCATTAATTTTGTATCCTGCTACTTTACAAAATTTGTTGATCAGCTCTAGTAGTTTTCTGGTAGCATCTTTAGGACTCTTTATGTATACTATCATGTCATCTGTAAAGAGTGACAGCTTTACCTCTTCTTTTCCGATTTGGATTCCTTTTATTTCTTCTCTGATTACTGTGGCAAAAACTTCCAAAAGTATGTTGAATAAGAGTGGTGAGAGTGGGCAACCTTCTCTTGTTCCTGATTTTAGTGAAAGTGGTTTCAGTTTTTCACCATTGAGAACGATGTTGGCTGTGGGTTTGTCATATATGGCCTTTATTATGTTGAGGAAAGTTCCCTCTCTGCCTACTTTCTGGAGGGTTTTTATCATAAATCGGTGTCGAATTTTGTCAAAAGTTTTTTCTGCATCTATTGAGATGATCATATGGCTTTTTTCAGTCAATTTGTTAATATGGTTTATCACATCGATTGATTTGTTTATATTGAAGAATCCTTGAATTCATAGAATAAACCCCACTTGATCATGATGTATGCTCCTTTTAATGTGCTGTTGGATTCTGTTAGCTAGTATTTTGTTGAGGATTTTTGCATCTATGTTCATCAGTGATATTGGCCTGTAATTTTCATTCTTTGTGACATCTTTGTCTGGTTTTGGTATCAGGGTGATGGTGACCTTGTAGAACGAGTCTGGGAGTGTTCCTCCCTCTGCTGTATTTTGGAAGAGTTTGAAAAGGTTAGGTGTTAGCTCTTCTCTAAATGTTTGATAGAATTCGCCTGTGAAGCCATGTGGTCCTGGACTTTTGTTTGTTGGAAGATTTTTAATCACAGTCTCAATTTATGTGCTTGTGATTGGTCTGTTTATATTTTCTATTTCTTCCTGGTCCGTCTAGGAAGGTTGTGCTTTTCAAAGAATTTATCCATTTCTTCCAGGTTGTCCACTTTGTTGGCATATAGTTGCTTGTAGGAATCTCTCATGATCCTTTGTATTTCTGCAGTGTTAGTTGTTACTTCTCCTTTTTCATTTCTAATTCTATTGATTTGAGTCTTCTCCCTTTTTTTCTTGATGAGTCTGGCTAATTGTTTATCAATTTTGTTTATCTTCTCAAGGAACCAGCTTTTAGTTTTATTGATCTTTGCTATTGTTTCCTTAATTTCTTTTCCTTTTATTTCTTATCTGATCTTTATGATTTCTTTCCTTCTGCTAACTTCGGGGTTCTTTTGTTCTTCTTTCTCTAATAGCTTTAGGTTTAAAGTTAAGTTGTTTATTTGAGATTTTTCTTGTTTCCCGAGGTAGTATTGTATTGTTATAAACTTCCCTCTCAGAACTGCTTTTGCTGCACCCCTTAGGTTTTGGGTCGTCGTGTTTTCATTGTCATTTGTTTCTCTTTGATTTCTTCAATGATCTCTTGGTACTTAAGTAGTGTATTGTTTAGCCTCCATGTGTTTGTATTTTTTACAGATTTTTTTCCTGTAATTGATATCTAGTCTAATAGCATTGTGGCCAGAAAACATACTTGATATGATTTCAACTTTCTTAAATTTACCAAGGCTTGATTTGTGACCCAAGATATGATCTTTCCTGAAGAATGTTCCATGAAGACTTGAGAAGAAACTGTATTCTGTTTTTTTTGAATGGAATGTTGTATAAATATCAATTAAGTCCATCTTGTTTAATGTATCATTTAAAGCTTGTGTTTCCTTATTTATTTTCATTTTGGATGATCTGTCCATTTGTGAAATTTAGGTGTTAAAGTCCCCTACTATGATTATGTTAGTGCTGATTTCTCCTTTTTTGGCTGTTAGCATTTGCCTTATGCATTGAAGTGTTCCTATGTTGGGTGCATAAATATTTACAATTGTTATAATTTGTATATATTTATACAGTTTATAAATATTGTTCCCTTCATCATTATGTAGTGTCCTTCTTTGTCTCTTGTAATAGTCTTTATTTTAAAGTCTATTTTATCTGATATGAGTATTGCTACTCCAGCTCTGCTTTGATTTCCATTTGCATGGAATGTCTTTTTCCAGACCCTCTCTTTCAGTCTGTATGTGTCCATAAGTCTGAAGTGGTTCTCTTTTGGACTGTATATATATGGGTCTTGTTTTTGTAACCATTCAGCCAGTCTTAATCCATTTACATTTAAGGTAGTTATTGATATGTATATTCCTTTTACCATTTTCTTAATTGTTTTGGGCTTGTTATTGTAGGTCTTTTCCTTCTCTTGTGTTTCCTGCCTAGAAAAGTTCCTTCAACATTTGTTGTAAAGCTGGTTTGGTGGTGCTGGATTCTCTTAACTTTTGCTTGTCTGTAAAGCTTTTAATTGTTCCATCAAATCTGAATGAGATCCTTGCTGGGTAATCTTGGTTGTAGGTTTTTCCCTGTCATCTCTTTAAATATATCCTGCCACTCCCTTCTGGCTTGCAGAGTTTCTGCTGAAGATCAGCTGTTAACCTTATGGGGATTCCCTTGTATGTTATTTGTTGTTTTACCCTTCCTGCTTTTAATATTTTTTCTTTGTATTCAATTTTTGATAGTTTAATATGTGCCTTGGCGTGTTTCTGTTTTTGATAGTTTAATATGTGTCTTGGCGTGTTTCTCCTTGGAGTTACCCTGTATGGGACTCTCTGTGCTTCCTGGACTTTATTAACTATCTTCTTTCCCATATTAGGGAAAGAAGTATTTCAAGTATTTTCTCAGTCCCTTTCTATTTCTTTTCTTCTTCTGGGACCCCCATAATTAGAATGTTGGTGCATTTAATGTTGTCCCAAAGGTCTCTGAGACTGTCCTCAGTTCTTTTCATTCTTTTTTCTTTATTCTGCTCTGTAGTAGTTATTTCTACTATTTTATCTTCCAGGTCACGTATCCGTTCTTCTGCCTCAGTTATTCTGCTATTGATTCCTTCTAGAGAATTTTTGATGTCATTCATTGTGTTGCTTTTCATTGTTTGTTTTCTATTTAGTTCTTCTACGTCCTTATTAAACGTTTCTTGAATTTTCTCCATTCTATTTGCAAGATTTTGTGTCATCTTTACTATCATTACTCTTCACTCTTTTTCAGGTAGACTGCCTATTTCATCTTCATTTGTTTGGTCTGGTGGGTTTTTACCTTGCTCCTTCATCTGGTGTGTATTTCTCTGTTTGCTTAACTTACTGTGTTTGGGGTCTCCGTTTTGCTGGCTGCAGGTTCATAGTTCCTGTTGTTTTTGGTGTCTGTTCCCTGTGGGTAAGGCTGCTTCAGTGGGTTGTGTAGGCTTCCTGGTGGGGGAGACTGGTGGCTTTGTTCTGGTGGTCTGGATACAGACTGTGAGAAAGAGGAATGAAGGGGGATCCCTAGGAATTTGGCCTGGACAATAGAGTTGCCATTCAGAGATACATTGAAGTGGTTTGGTGAAGGATGGGGAATAAAAACGTGTCTTGGTCCTGTTAGGTTTGAGTTGTCTACTCATTCATTCAAATTGATATAGGAGTCTAGTTGCTTCAGGGCAGAAAGTGGGATGTCAGGTGCTGGGGATTGGCTGTGCTATCAGTCCGGGTCCAATCAGAGGATAGAAGTCTCAGGGTAAAGTAAACAGGGAAACTTATTATAGTGAATGGTTAACCTGTGCTGGGAGAGTACAAGGATGTGAAGATGGCTCTAGGACCCAAGCGAGGAGAGACTTGGAGGGAGACCTTCTCCCTGGACTAGGTGTGTCTGCAGCACCCTGGTTTGCCCAGACCACACCTGGTCCCCAGTCTCTGGGTGAGTGGAAAACAAACTTAGGGCAGCAGGTGAGCCACAGCTTGTGGCCAGGCGTGCTGGCATCAGGTTGCCCCACGGGCAGAGCCCAGAGCCTGCCGCATCCATGATGAGAGAGCCCGGGAAACAGAGCTCAGGGCCCAGGTGAGCCGTGGCTGGCGCATGTGTGCCGTGCCTGGTGTCCACGTGGGGAGTGAAGAGGTCGTGGGACCTCGGCCAGGACTGCAAAGCTCCGAGGGGCTCTATGTGCTCTGGTTTGTGGCTGTAGTCACGGTCGGCCAGAGGACCCCCAACCCATGTCCTCACACACCCACACTGTGGATCATCTGTGCACAGGTAGAGAGGAAAAGGCCAACGCCTGCACACCAGAAGCCCTCTTTCCTCCTGCTGTGTGCCTCCAGCACCCCCTACTGATAAAGCATAACATTGTGCTCACCCTGGTGAAGGGCACAGTGCTGAGGCCCGTCCACTATGTCAATGGGGTCAGTGGGGTAAGCTGAGGGCCCAGAGCCAGTAGCTGGCATGGACAGTAGGGAGGTTTGTTCTTATTTGGCATGTAATTCCTATGTCACGTGTCATTCCATAGGACATGAGTCTTGTTCATATGAAGGTACTTCTGGACGGAAAAACTGATGTGTGCTCTTGGGTCTGGCTTGGGGACTCCTTGGGAATCTTTCAAAACTTTATTGTGTTGATATAACTGTAATTACTCAGTTCAGGCCTGAAATCTTGTTTGAAAGGTATCTAAATACAGTCTTAATTTTGCCCTAATAGTTTAATAATGGTATTCAAAGGGATATTTAAGTTTTATCATGAAAAAATAGACTAATGTCTATTTAATTGATAACAAAATATATTAAATATATGAGGAGTAATGTTTTTATTACCAGTTACTTTACTTTTGTTTTCCTTTTCATTTTTTATTGAAATATAGTTGAGATATTTGTTTCAGGTGTACAAAGTAACACTCTTACTTGGCATTCCACTGCTTATCCTTGAGAACAATAAACGTAGCCAACCTGAATCCTTTGCTATAAATACATACTTGCTTTTTCCAGATGCTTCCATGTCATTGGACCGTGTAACCTCTGTGAAACAGATGGATGTTCTTGTTACACGGCCTTGTTTAGAATGTAATCTTTGTTCTCCCTGGTGGCATATGGTTGGCAGGGAGCTTTCTCTTACAGATGTCAATGAATTTGGGGCAGTCTCCAAATCTAACCACAACGTAATTTCAGAAACCAAAAACCTGGGCTTCCTGGTGGCACAGTGGTTAAGAATCTGCCTGCCAATGCAGGGGACACGGGTTCGAGCCCTGGTCCGGGAGGTTCCCATATGCCACAGAGCAACTAAGCCCGTGCGCCACAACTATGGAGCCTACACTGTAGGGCCGGCGAGCCACAACTCCTGATCCCATGTTCCTAGAGCCTGTGCTCGGCAACAAGAGAAGCCACCGCAATGAGAAGCCCGCAAACCACAACAGTGAGCAGCCCCCACTCGCCACATCTAGAGAAAGCCCATGTGCAGTAAAGAAGACCCAACACAGCCAAAAATAAATGTAAATAAAATAAATAAATTTATTTAAAAAAAAAACAAAAAAGCAATACTGACGGTGCAATACCTGTTTCCTGAGGAATTAAAACCTAGTGAATCAAGACAGCCTCTTCAATAAGTGGTTCTGGGAAAACTGGACAGCTACATGTAAAAGAATGAAATTAGAGCACTCGCTAACATCATACACAAAAATAAACTCAAAATGGATTAAAGACCGAAATGTAAGACCACACACTATAAAACTCTCAGAGGAAAGCATAGGCAGAACACTCTATGACATAAATTACAGCAAGATCCTTTTAAACCCACCTCCTAGAGAAATGGAAATATAAACAAAAATAAATGGGACCTAATAAAACTTAAAAGCTTTTGCACAGCAAAGGAAACCATAAACAAGATGCAAAGACAACCCTCAGAATGAGAGAAAATATTTGCAAATGAAGCAACTGATAAAGGATTAATCTCCAAAGTATACAAGCAGCTCATGAAGCTCAATATCAAAAAAACGAACAACCCAATCCAAAAATGGGCAGAAGACTGAAATAGACATTTCTCCAAAGAAGATATACAGATTGCCAACAAACATGTGAAAGGATGCTCAACATCACTAATCATTAGAGAAATGCAAATCAAAGCTACAATGAGGTATCACCTCATACCAGTCAGAATGGCCATCATCAAAAAATCTACAAAGAATAAATGCTGGATAGGGTGTGGAGAAAAGGTGGCCCTCTTGCACTGTTGCTAGGAATGTAAATTGATACCGCTACTATGGAGAACAGTATGGAAGTTCCTTAAAAAACTAAAAATAGAACTACATATGACCCAGCCATCCCACTACTGGGCATATACCCTGAGAAAACCATAATTCAAAAAGAGTCATGCACCACAATATTAATTGCAGCTCTATTTACAATAGCCAGGACATGGAAGCATCCTAAGTGTCCATTGACAGGTGAATGGGTAAAGAAGATGTGGCACATATATACAGTGGAATATTACTCAGCCATAAAAAGAAACGAAATTGAGTTATTTGTAATGAGGTGGATGGACCTCGAGTCTGTCATACAGAGTGAAGTAAGTCATAAAGAGAAAAACAAATACTGTATGTTAACACGTATATATGGAATCAAAAAAAAAAAAGGTTCTGAAAAACCTAAGGGCAGGACAGGAATAAAAATGCAGTTGTAGAGAATGGACTTGAGGACATGGGGAGGGGGAAGGGTAAGCTGGGATGAAGTGAGAGAGTGGCATGGACATATATACACTACCAAATGTAAAATAGATAGCTAGTGGGAAACAGCCACATAGCACAGGGAGATCAGCTCGGTGCTTTGCGAGCCCCTGGAGGGGTGGAATAGGGAGGGTGGGAGGGAGAGGCAAGAGGGAGGAGATATGGGGATATATGTTTACGTATTGCTGATTCACTTTGTTATAAAGCCAAAACTAACACACCTTTGTAAAGCAATTATGCTCCAATAAAGCTGTTAAAAATAACCCAAAACACCTAGTGAATCCACAGAGATACTAAATACAGTATATCCCGTTGAGTTTTTAAAAGCAAAAATCTTTACAGTTATCTTTGGGTTATTTAATACCAGTGAGTTCTGAGGGTAAAATATCTTCAAAAGCAGTATGTAATATTTACAGTTGGTTAAATGTATCTGTTGATTCTGATTCCTAGTACACACTCCTCAGATGGCCCGGTGAGAAGTGATGGATGGGGATTGGGGGGATGGAGGAGAAGTTGAGGTAGATTCCTTATTTTAGTGAATAAATATTTAGTGAATCAGATATTTAATATCAATTCAGAAATGTGTCCATAAAAATGTCCTTGTATAGCTATCAATTGAATTGTTTTTTTAGATTCAGTTCCCTTTATCTCATAGTCAAGAAAAAAAAAATCTTAAATAGTAAGACAAAACCAAACCTTGGAAGTGAATCTTATTAGAAGTTCAGTCCAAGAAAAAATACTGAAAAAAGGAGAAAAAAATCCCCATCCATTTGTAATTAAACAGCTCTAACCCAATTAGAAGGAGAAAAAAAAGCAGGCAAGATAGCAAGAATTAGAGGTTTAACTTTACACTTCTTGGGATTGGATTTCACGGGCACAGTGGTAGTGATCTTTACTTACCGTCGTGGTTGACAGACCATAAACTTCAATCTGGAAAAGTAACCGGCACACTTTACAGGATCGAGCATCCTCAGAGGTATGCACTGTGTTACCTTAGTGAAAGTGAACTGGATTAACTGTCTGTTCCTGTCACTTCCAAGAGGTCTTTACTGGATTCATACTTTTAGCAACATTTAATTATTAGTTTCTTCAAACAAATGTGAGAGGATTACTGACTTTCCCCACGGAGCTGTTTGAAAACCATATTCTCATATTTCATTGCTTTTTGGGGTTGGTTCCTGGAATCCCTGTAGCTCATTTTCAACTATAAATGTGGTTAAGGTGAATTTCAGAATTAAAAAAGAAAAGCTTTAGGTCTTGAATCAGTTACAGATTGATGCTATGGACGTCATAAAATCCAGAAATTATGTTTCTTTCCTGTTCATCTGGGATGTGACATTGCCTGACACATCATAAAGGTACCGACTGAGTTTTTGATAACTGTGCTTCTCTTAGATGAATTCCTATCTCCAGTGAATTCCTGGGAAATGAAAGAATGATTAACACAACTTCACTGGTAATGAACGACACGGGAATGCTCACATACATTTTCACCTTGCTTTAAGATTAGATTTTAATTTGATTGGTGAAATCCAAGGGTGGACCCATTAGAGAACAGCTCTCCCAGCTGTTGGCCCTCCAGCCACTTGGCCTCTGCTTCTCAAAACCTCCTGGTCCCACCACTAGAACAAGCACTGACAAAGCTGCCTTCAGTTGGGAAACTTCTACTCACCATCTCGTCCTAGTGAATATCACTGAACCTTTGTTATCCCCTCCTTCCCCCTCTGTCATTCTTCTGGGTCATAAGCCCTCGTGTTATAAACGCAGAGAGAACTCACCTCTGGAGCACTTAGCTTGGATGTTCCACACACATTCCCAGGATTTACTCTCATCCCCTCCATGGAACATCATGGAACTTCTGTGTCTGCTTTTTTCCCTTAGTATCATATTCCCTTGGAACCCACTAAGCACTACAAAGAAATATTTACCAAATGAATGCATTTATTTATGGTGAACATAACACTAGCTTTGACACGTTCTCTTAAACAGAATGTTTTTTAAAACATTGAGGTTTTGATCATTACTTAAATGATGGCATATATTTTAAAGAGAAAGAGGAACTGTGATCAGATGTTCAACAAAGTTAATTTGGGGTCAGTTTTTACTTTTACATTTGAAATAAAGGCTCTTGCTTTCTCGTCATCGGGACAGAAAGCTGGGTCTCTGGAGCCACGTCACAGAATCCGCCCTCGCACGCATGTAAAGCACAGCAGGGGAGCTGCTTGGGTTGACCTCGCCAGCAGCGTCAAGGTCACTGGCTTCCTTGTGTATCCGTGAGGGGCCTTAGAGAGATTGTGCTCATGACTCTGTGGTGCTTCTTTCTGCTCCTGACCTCCTTTTCCTCACACACCCTCTCTTTTTTCACATTACCAGACCCACTACTAATGTCAAGAAGTAATACCTTGACATTTACTGTGTCGCTTCATGTTGCGACATTTGCTCGACAGGCTCCGGTGTTACCACTTTCCTTTCCTTTTTGAGTCTCTTTATTTAGGGAGCTTCCTGCAGAAGGATGAGTCATCCCGGATGGGTACCCCTTAGACCAGGCTGTTAATTCTCAATCCTATCCATTCAGTGCTTCCTTTTCCTAACAAATATTTATGTTTCTGTTGACTGAAAAATATGCCCAATCTGAAGGTTGAGAATTATGTTTTATTTGGCAGACTTACTGAGGACTTAAGCCTGGGATACAGCCTCTCAGAAAACTCTGAGGGACTGTTCCAAAGAGCTAAGGGAAGAGTCAAGATACACAGGAGAAAAAAACATGTAGTCGAACTTCAAAAGATTATTGCTAATCACAAAGACAGACATCTCAAGTTAACGACCTCAGCACTTTTCTGTGTATGGGAAGATGCAAGCGTCTGGGCTCATGGAAATCATTCCTTTGATGTGTACCTTAACTACCTAGGGCCAGTGTCCTGCTTTACTCCATCCTGAGTTCCCTCAGGGAGCACACGTGGAGATAGCTTGATGACTGCAACATCCTTTGTTTACTGAAATGGCAGCGACATTCTTTGTCCACATTTCCTTTACCATCCTGAGAAGAAATTCATGGATAAAAGTTTTTCTACATATATAACTTTAAAGGTCTAATGTCTACACTCTAAAGTAGAAGTAACAAAGTAATCTATAATATTTTATGATGCTTGTAAATTATTGAACCAGAAGGTATGATGAAGGAGACCAATATTTGTCCTTTTATTTATAATCGCCTTGAATATAGCAGCTAAAATTACTTTTATCACCACTAATAGGATTTTCCAAACTGGTGAACACTTGCTAAAATTGAAGTAAGGTTTTTCTTAGATATGACTGGTAGCTCCATTTCTGGAAAGCTATGTATATGGTGCCTATTAAAATATAATATTGAATATTTAATTAAATATTTAACATAATGTATATAGAAATAATAGTGTATATTAATACTTTGAAAAATAATTTATGCTTACACATTTTCTTTTCCAGTTATGCTCTTGTCTATAGTATGCTTCTAGGAAATGTGCTAGGTACCTATTGCTGCCCAGCCTTCCCCAGCAAGGAGGATATACTTTTGCGGGGTAGGTGCAATATGCATAAATTTTTAATAATCGTAAAGTAATTCAAGTGTTAACATTCAACGAAATAATAGTTTAACACAATATATATCATAAGGCACTTTAAGTCCTATCTCCTAAAAAATAGTAGATATGAAGGCTGTTGGGTTTGGGGAGGGGAGATGTGGCATGTCTGTAGCTGGGAGCACAGGTACTGCTTGAAAGACAAGAATAGAGGGATGATTGCTGTGTTATGCCTTTGCCAGAGTTCACACTTCGCTGAGAAATTCTGGTCCAATTACAGACTATTCAGCTCTCCTCGGGGGAAGTCTCTCCTGACACACATACATTAAACCTTTCCCAGCAATTTTCCGTGATAGCAGGCAGGCATTAGAGAAATGGTGCCGTTGGCTAGCAACCACGATGAATGTTCATGCCAAGCTGGTGCCGTAAATCTTTGCTGTACCTTCTTTTATTTTATATATATATATATATATATATATATATATATATATATAAATGACATATATATATGTAATTTATTATTTGTAAGTATATATGATTTTATTTTTTTAACATCTTTATTGGAGTATAGTTGCTTTACAATGGTGTGTTAGTTTCTGCTTTATAACAAAGTGAATCAGTTATACGTATATATACGTCCCCATATCTCCTCCCTCTTGCATCTCCCTCCCTCCCACCCTCCCTATCCCACCACTCTAGGTGGTCACAAAGTACCGAGATGATCTCCTTTTGCTATGTGGCTGCTTCCCACTAGCTATCTGTTTTACATTTGGTAGTGTATATATGTCCATGCCACTCTCTCACTTCGTCCCAGATTACCCTTCGCCATATCCTCAAGTCCATTCTCTAGTAGGTCTGCGTCTTTATTCCCATCCTGCCTCTAGGCTCTTCATGACTTTTTTCTTTTTTTTTTTTAGATTCCATATATATGTGTTAGCATATGGTATTTGTTTTTCTCTTTCTGACTTACTTCAGACTGTATGACAGACTCTAGGTCCATCCACCTCACTACAAATAACTCAATTTCATTTCTTTTTATGGCTGAGTAATATTCCATTGTATATATGTGCCACATCTTCTTTATCCATTCATCTGTCGATAGACACTTAGGTTGCTTCCATGTCCAGGCTATTGTAAATAGAGCTGCAGTGAACATTGTGGTACATGACTGCTTTTGAATTATGGTTTTCTCAGGGGCTGTACCTTCTTTAAATCCCTTTTTCTGCTGATGGTAGAGGAGTGTACTTAGACTAGGAATGTAATAGTTTTTGTAGAAGAGTTGCAGGTTTGGCCTGTGAATGGTCATATAAGGTAGAGATATTTCAGTGGTAGCAAGTGTTGATTGTTGTAGGTACCTGCTAAGAGCCTTGGTTACTCCAAAGCAGAGAACTGACTTGAAATTATTCATGAACAGGAATAGCATTGGATGGTTTTGACATTCTGCTTGAGGGGTCCATCATCCTTCCCTCCTTGTTGCCCATGATTGTGATAACTAACATTTAGCTCAGCAATTAATCAATTAAAGGAGTAGTCAAATCTCTTCATAAGGATGTAAAATTCCTATCATTTTCTTCACTGAACTTTGGGGAAAAAAAAAGTGTCTCCTGCCATTCCAGTAAGCAAAGAATGTTGTCCACTATCAAGCCATCAGCCACAGTGGCTGCCCCGGACATTTAGGGTGGAGAAAAATAGGACACTGGCCCCAGATGGCTGAGGTTCACATCAAAGGAATAATTTCAATGGGCCTAGACTCTGGCATTCTCCCATATACAGAAAAGCACTAACATCATTAACTTGAGATGTCTGTTTTTTGTGTTTAGCAGTAATGTTTTGATGTCCAACTACGTGTTTTTTTTTGTTTTCTTTCTTCAGCAAAAAACCCCTTACTTCTTTGGAACAGTTCCTCAGAGTATCTGAGAGACTATATCCTGGGCTAGAGTCCTCAGTAAGGTCCCTGATTAAAACATAATCGTCAACTTTTAGGTTGTGTGGGGTTTTTTTTCAGTTGACATTTAGGAAGTTGAATGACTCCAGATATATATTTGGCTCTGAAATCTTTGTTTACTTACCAATATATGGTGATTTGCCAATATATGGTTAAGTGTTATCTCAGGCCCCCTGAAGAGCCATTCAGCCCTTGACATATAACTTGAGATTGCTCTGTGTCTATGACCACCATTGCTATGTGTCCTTGACCATCATTTTGTAAATTCCCCTCAGCCCTTGGCATTTAACGAAATTCCAGTTGTTTGTTTTACCTGGGAGGAAAGATCTGTTGGACTGTAGTATGTTAGTCTGTGGACTATATAAAGTATATCTCTTGAAAAGCTAGTTTTCACAATTAGAGGAAATACAAGTCAACAAATAGTATAGAGACCACCCATAAAGTCTTGAATGTGTAATGTGTAAAAAGTATATTTTAAGTGGTCGTTTAATAATACAGAAGCGTTTCCCCTTGAAATTGCTGAGACGTCCCTAGTCCAACACAGAAAAGGATATTTTATTTATAATGTATCTAACATGCATGTTTTTATTCAAATAAAATGAGAGGAACTAACCATCGGATGGTTGTCAAATCAGACATTGGGGGTCAGGTACATAACTAAATAGTTACAGGCTAAGGTGACAAGTGCTGGGACAGAGTTCTGTGGAAAGAACAGGACAGTTGCTGAAGAGGTGACAGTTACTTGATTTGGGGAACCCTGAGTAATCTTCGTAGTGAGGCAAGGTTTGGGGCTGTTTGCAGATGTTCTTATAAGCTTGAGAGTAGAGATGAGGACTTTCCCAGCAGGTGGAGCAGAGTGATATGGGGTGAGGAATTTTGTGTTGGAGGAAGGAAGCTCACAGGAGAGTTGGAATTGGATTTGGGAGGGGCTGAGATTGACAGGGATGGATGTGGCGTTGAGATGGGAGAGGGAGAAGTCTGCTCCTGAGGTTTTTTCAGGGCCGATGAGCTAGGAAGTGTTGCCTAACAGGATGAGGGAGGGGAGAGACCGAAGTCAGCTTCTTTCCTGGGTGTTTGGACCAAGATTGGATATTCAAAGGAGGAACGTATTTGGGGACATAAAGGAAAAGATGAGCAGTGGGCTGTGTTGATTTTTTCTTTTAAGTTTTTATTTTGAAATAACTGCAGATTCACAGGATACAACACACAGAGTACACAGAGGCCCTGTGTAGCCTTCATCCAGTTTTCCCCAGTGATAAGATCTTACAAAAGTGTAGTACAGTGTTAAAATCTGGAAATTGACATTGGTATGACCCATAGACCTTTTTTCGATTTTGCTGGTCCCTCATGCACTCCTTTGTGTGTGTGTGTGTGCGTGCATGTACATGTTTCTATGTGTGTGTAGTTCTGTACAGTTTTATCACATGTGTTGATTTGTGTAACTGTTACTACAATCAAGATACAAAATTGTTGGGAATCCCCTGGTGACCCAGTGGTTGGGAGTCGGTGCTTTCACTGCCAGGGCCCAGGTTTGGTCCCTGATTGGGGAACTAAGATCCCACAATCCCTGTGGCACAGCCAAAAAAAAAAAAAAAAAGATACAGAATTGTTCCACCTCTGCAGAGACCACTTTCCCCATTCCTAATCCCTGGCATTCACTATTCTGTTTTCCATCTCTGTAATTTTGTCATTTTGAGTGTTATATAAATGGAATCATATAGGATGTAACCTGTAACCTTTTGATATTGGCTTATTTTCACTCAGTATAATTCCCTTGAGATCCATCCAAGTGTTGAGTGTATCAAAAGCTTATTTTTTTCCATTGCTGAATAGTACTCCATGGTGTGAACACTCCAAATTTGTTTCCTACATTGAGGGACATTTGGGTTTTCATTTGGCTATTACAAATATAACTCCTATGAATATTCATATACATTAAGTTTTTGGTGTGGATATAAGCTTTCTCATCTTTGCGATAAATGCCCGGCATATGTTAAATGTATATTTAGAATGTATTTTTAGGAAGCTGCCAAACTATTCTCCAGAGCGTCCTCAGAAGCAATATGGGAGAGATCTAATTTTGCTGCATCCTTGGTGCTGTCACCATCTTTTAAGTTTTAGCTGTTGTAATAGGTAGGTGTATGGTAATATCTCACTGCGATTTTGATTTGCATTTTCCTAATGGCAAATGATCGTCTTTTCATGTGTTTGTCTTCTGTGTGTTCTCTTTGGTGAGGTCCACGTCTTTTGCCCCTTTTCCAGTTAGATCGTAGGCTCACTGTCACCCCTCTGAGCCACCTCATTGTGCCTCGTTGCTGCCGGGGGTGGGAGAGGTACCAGCTGCCCCCCAGACACTGGGGGGGAGGTCGGGGAAGAGTGTCGCTAAGTAGCATTGCCTCCTGCCAGCCAGCTTTACCGCATTGCTGCCAGGTCGGGTGATGTTCGCCTCTCCACTCGGCCACACTGATTCCGCGAGGGGTCAGTTTTTCTCTTGGTTTTTGGCTCGAGTAGGGCAAGTGTTAAGAATGAGGTTTTTTCTGCCAGACGTCCTTTGTCTAGAGATGGTCCTGCATCCAGACCTCTCCAGCACCCCACTGGGGATGAAGGAGGAAAGAAAACACGGGGAGCTTACGGCTTTCCTCAGCTTGTGAGGTTCCCGGCCAGTCAGCCTTCCCTGCATTTTTCATGGCTTTCCTATGTTTGTTTATAGTCTTAGTTCCAGGACTTTTAGTTGCAGGAATGACTGCCAAGGAATGGGGTGTCCTCATCTTGGCCCCATGTTGGTCTTCAAGGCCCTGGGCCCCTTCAGTAGGCAGCCTGGGGCTCAGTAGCACTTCTGTAAAAAAGACATCTGTGTCGGCCCCTTGACATCAGGAGACGATAGGTGAAGGCTTGGACCTTGGCGCCCATGCTTACTGGTTGAGACCTGAGACTCAGCGTTCTCATCATATGATGGGGGTGATGCTGTTGGTGATAATGATGCCAGTCAGGGCTCTGTGAGGACTACATGACATTGTACATGGAGAACACTTTGCAGGGTGCCTGACTGTTATTAAGGGCTCAATAAATAGGAGCTCTTGTTTTATCTACAGGTATAAGAGACTCTTGGCTCTAAGAAGATCATTTTTGAGCTTAGTGAGAGAACAAAAGCCAGATCGTGGGGATTCATAAACCAAGCCCAAGATGAGAGAAGTCAGTTTTCCTCCGAAATTCTGAGCTGGAGAAGGAGAGGGAGGGCTGTGAAGGGCTCAGGGAGTGATGGGTGGGGGAGAAGGGAGTTTGAGGCTCAGGTAGGAAAGAAAAGGCTGAGGGGAAGGGTGAGCGGAGAGAGGGAGAGATAATTACAGGTCAATTGCAGGAAGAGGAAGGTTGCTGCTGATGCTGGATCAATAGCACAGGAGTAAAGAAAAGAAAACTCCTGGAGACCAGGCACAGTCTCCCCTTAACCGCCATCCAGCACAGAACCGGCTGCCTGGCTGCTGTCGTCGACATCACCAGACATTGTGACCTTGACTTCTCCAAAGTCAGACACCCACTGTTTCAAGGCCTGGTAGTTACTGTTTCTATTTGCAGAAAGGGGAGAAAAGATGAGATTGAATGAGGAGATAGGACGTTAGGAAGAAATGAGTGACTTTGGAGTAATTTATATATAATAAACTCCATACGTTTGTGATTATTTCATCAGATATTTATTAAACGTCTGCTTTATTTCAGGCATGTGCTCTGGTAGCAATGATGAAAACATTGACATTATCCTTGGGCTTATGGAGCTGTCTTTGTACTCTGGGAGCCACGCCTCCCAGACTCATTTCCAGTGGTGATGCCCAACGGGGTTGTGTCCCCAGGAGGACACAGGCTGGTGAGGAGGTGAAGGGCGGCGTCCCCAGAGCAGAGAAGCAGGGGTGCTGAGGGGTGAGACGTGTGGGGAATGTTCCAGACACAAGGCGCAGCGTCGGTGTAAGAGGAGTGGGATCCACTTGAGGAACTGGAGGAAAGCCAGTGGGGACAGAACCGCTCAGCAGGTGTGGGCAGGACACAAGATGGGGGAGGGCAGCGGGCCACAGGGGATTCGCGGGCACCCGGGGTCTGTGTGCTGATCTAAGAGTGAGGGTCAGCCGAGACGCAGGCGTGAGGAGTGGCGTCGAGCACAGGCTCCGGTCTGCATCTTTACACAGTGACACTGCGTACCGTGTAGGGCGGGTGTCATAGCTGGGGGCGGTGACAGGGGCCAGGCAGAACGGGCGGGAGGGTGGTGGCCCGGGCCGCACGACGGCATTGGGAGTGGCGGGGGAGAGCGGCTCTGAGGCTGGGCGACTCATCGGCGTCCGGCTGGGTGACTTGTTTCCACTTTGCTGTCATCAGGACCGCTAAGTGTTTTGGGGAAGAAAACATGAGTTTGTTTTTAGACTTTTTTGTCCAAGGTGCTTCTGAGCTATGCAGGAGAAAATGTTGGGGAAGCAGTTGCTCGTGTGGACGTATGCAGGGGAAAACGGGCTGTCTCGGAAACGCGGGCTGAAGCCTGTTGTCGTGTGTGGGCGGGTGGGAGCGCGGGCCTGGCGGTGGGGACTGAGGATGGCTGTCGGGGCTCCAGGGACAGGGGGGGTGTGATGCTGTGACCAGCGGGAGCCCATCCGGAGGCAGACATGAGGGCGAGGGCTGAGGCCAAGATTTAGCGATGAGACGTAGACTAGAAACACTGAGAAAATGGTAGAAACCGAACGGGGACTGGTGAGAGTCTGGCCTACACCGTGTTCCCACCTGCATCCCTTGGAACACCGGCTCCTTGGGAGCGTTTCTATCTTGTTCTCTCTGTTTCCCTCTCACATACATACTTTTTGTGATCAATTAGGTATGAGGATAGCTGTTAAAATGAAATAGGTTTTTCAACAACATAACTTCTGAGAGTATTTATTTAGCGTGTACCATACAGCATTTTTTTTTTTTTTTTTGGCTGCACCACGCAGCATGTGGAATCCCAGTTCCCCGACCGGGGGTTGAACCCCACCCACGCCCCCTGCAGTGGAAGCGTGGAGTCCTAACCACTGGACCTCCGGAGGAAGTCCTCACACAGCAATGCTTAATGAATCTCAGGACCCAAGTCAGTGTTCCCTGGAACCCCGCTTGAGAAACACTGGTTGAATGCCAGCAATAGACTCGGCATCAGGAAAGCACGTTACCCCTCTGAACAGCCTCCTCTCCCCCTGCACCCCCTGCTCCCCAGCCCCATCCTCTCTGGGAGCTACGGTTTTCCTCAGGAGTTGGAAGAGCAGCCTTCAGTTGCAGGGCATGTGGGTTTAGGGCCGCAGAGGTCAAAATACCTGGTGGAATCCGGGACTGGCAGCCAGGAATCCAGGTCAGTTCTGGCCAGCGGTTGAGTGAGGATTGTGTCTGGGTCTTGGGTGCCATGAATCTTTGGTAACTGGTGAAAGCCTCCAACTTAGCAGCAACAGATCTATTTCATTTTTAGGCAAACAGGAACTCTTGAGAAAAGGAAATTCTGGTAAAAACCTGCAGGTAATCGGGGTGGGAGTGGGAAGGGGGAGTGTGCAGTAAGTAAAGGAAGGTAGTAACCAAAAGACAGCCCCTGTGCTGGAGACTGAAATGATCTGGGCTTGTGAGACTGGGAGAGGGAAGCCTTGCTACCTGAATGTTTGGAACTTGGAAATTCCTTTATGTTGTTCATTGGTATGTGAGTGTGTAGTTACTTTGCCCATGTGTCTTTGGCCATAAGGAAAAATGAACCTATTTTGATAGATAACTCTCATCACCACTGGTATGGTAGAGTGGTCACTAGCATCCCCTTCTTATAAAGGGTTATGTATAGTTTTAAAAAGCAGTGGGGGGGCTTCCCTGGTGGTGCAGTGGTTGAGAGTCCGCCTGCCGATGCAGGGGACGCGGGTTCGTGCCCCGGTCCTGGAGGATCCCACATGCCACGGAGCGGCTGGGCCTGTGAGCCATGGCCGCTGGGCCTGCGCGTCCGGAGCCTGTGCTCCACAACGGGAGAGGCCACGACAGTGAGAGGCCTGCGTACCGCCAAAAAAAAAAAAAAAACCAACAAAAAAGCAGTGGAAGATTGCTGTAGCAGGGTTGAGCAAATAAGAGTGGTGTTATGAGCAACATGATGTGTCGTGTGGTGGGATTTTCCTTGAATCTGAAGCCCAGCGTATATATTTTTATCTCCAGTGTCTGGTGTAGTGCCTGGTAAACAGTCCGTCTTTGATTGAATCGGTGGATGAATAAATCCCTAAAATTCATCCTTTTTAAAGCCCGACCCTGATGATTACTTCAAACTGGTGGACCAGAGAAGAACCCTTGAGACTAACTTCATTTTGGGGGTCAAACAAAGCCAGAATTATGGAGGTGACCTCTGAGTTCTGGTACAGATTTGCAGTCAATAGTTTGACATAGTTGATGGTTGCTGATAAGAGTAAGAATTTGGGGCCTTAACAGGTAGAAAATAACTGACTTTTGCTGGATCCCACATGTTTTGCAAGGAGAAGGCCAATGGGCAAGAAGAAGCAGTTGGTCTTGGTGTACTGATGAATAGCAGAATTTGTAGATTTGATAAATATTGCTTAAAAACCTATGATGTTTTAGTCCTACTTCTTGTACCTTTACACACATAAGTATTCCTGTGTAAGAGATGAATGATGGATACCCAAAAGAGTTGCGTGGAATGGATGTACAGGTGAGTGAAGTCATATGTACTTTTGCTGGGCATAGCTTTCTTATTTCTTTATCTACCTATTTGTGTCCTAGCATTTGAAATGACTCATTCTGTCTCATGCAGGCATAGGTATCTATTTTGGATTCAAATTACCTCATAAGGATTCTCATTGTACTCTCAGGATGATGCTGAGCAGTTGGCATTGTATCATCATGTCCTCACTAGTTCTTATTTCAAGTGTCCTGTCATTAGATTTCGTCCTTTTACCTCCCTCTTCTCCCCAGAACTGGAGGCCTTCTATTTTCATATTCAATTACTGATTTAATTTTTCAATGTTTAAAAAAAATTACTGACTGCTAACTGCACAGTCACCCCTCGGTATCTGCGGGGGCTTGGTACCAAAATCCACAGACGTTCAAGTCCCTTAAATGAAGTTGTGCAGTACTTGCATATAACCCCACACACCCTCCCGTATGCTTTAAATCACTCAATTACTTATGATGCCGTGTAAGTGCTGTGTAAAACGTTGATGCAGCACAGTGAATCCAAGTTTGCTGTTTGGAACTTTATGGAATTTTCCCCACATGTTTTGGATCTGCATTTGGTTGAATCCACAAATGCGGAAACCACGATACTGAGGGCTGACCATACAGTAGTGAACCATACCAGTCACTAGGACCATAGCAAGACATGGCCTTCCTCCTCCAGAAGCTTGTAGGCATGTGTGTGCATCACCAGTGAGACACTGTGGTATGTGTAGCACAACACAGAGTGAACACAAGGTTCCGTGCTGTTCTAGAGAGAGACTGGTTATAATGGGGTCGAGGTGGGCAAGGCAGGCTTTGTGGTGGACGTCGTACCTTTACTTCTCAGTATCCTTTTTGTCACATTACATTCCGGAAGCAAAACTGATCAAACCCTCAGATCTACCGATCAGTCATCAAGTCTTTCCATGCTAAAAGAAGCTTCCTTGGAGAAACTAGTCTTTTCTAGTTAATCCCATCTATAGAAAAACCTGCATTTCAGAACAATCAGTGAATTCAAAACAGAACATTCTTTGTTTAGAGGAAATCTGTAGTCTCTAGAAATTGATCAGGTTCTGTCATCTATAGCAGTTTATGGCTGAGCTGCTTTTCTGTGTAAACAACAAATAATGGTTGAAGGGATTTTAATATCGGAGGACTAGACTCAAACCCAAGATACGGTGGTCTACTCAAACTTGTTAATGCACTTAGACAATATAGTATTTTGGCTGTTCTGAAACATCTTTGTGAATTACAGAGACAAGACTGAAAATAAAATCATCCAAATTCCCCACAAAGAGTAAGTTTGTGTCTCTTGAAGCCTATAAAATCTTCTACCTTATGTTAAAATGCACAGGATCCCCTTCTATAAAGAAACAAACTTAGAACAAAACATTTTTAGCTTGAGATTTTAAAAGGTGAAAGAAGACACCTAGAAAGAAAAGCCTAGAGCCATTTTTGTATCAAAAAGAAAATTCAGAAGAATCAAAATCTTTTATTTTTGTTCCATGACTTAATAATTCAATTGTACTGTTCTTTCCCCAAAACAGATATAAACAATGATTACAGTAGTTAAATAGGTACTCTTCCCTTTAAAAATCTTTAACAGCTTTAGGATCAAATTACTTCCAAATTTAACTTGATTAATTTCTGAATAATAAATGACACTTTAAAATTAATTTCTTGCATTCTGGAGGGTATTACAAACCGCTAAAAAAACGAGAGGGAAACTGTGTTGTTTTAAAACATGCTGGAATAAATATTTTGCATGTCACTAACAGACAATAACATTTGGAAGATTTGGAGATGATCTTTACTTCAAACATGCTAAGAAATATGAAAATATATAGAGTTTTGCTGTATTTGAGATCATCATTATCTAAAAACCACTTGGCTTTTATTGTTCCAGAGAGCACAGTCAGATGAACTGGAAAAAATTGAAAAACACGGCCGGTCCTCCAAAGACAAGGAAAACACCAAGTCTCTGGACAAACCTGAGCAGTAAGCAGGGCTTCGGCCCCGCGGGCGGCGTCCAGGCCACGGGGGGCTCTTTCCATTCAGAAAATGAAGTACCTTCTGTGCATCAGTATCATGAATGATGTGAGGATGAACGTGTTTATGTGCATCATCTTTTTCCTCTTAACTTGGCTTTATTTCCTTAGGTTCCTTTACGAACTGTCACTAATCCCCAACTTTTCAGAGCGAGTCTTTTGTATCCTGTTTCAGTCCACATTTTCAGAAAGCATTTGCTCAATTCGGCGCAAACTGGAGCTGCTACAGAAGTTGTGTGAGGTGGGTGCTGGTCCATCGGGGGCTGTCGCTTGCGTTCTGATAATTGTGTTCAGTCATGATCGTATTTCAAACGAGTTTTCTTTTATTTACCATAAGTACTCATAAAATTTGAAGGATAGCGGTCCCACCAGAGAGAATGTATGATGACTGAGCATCAAGGTCAAAGCAAATGTGCAGGAGGGCGAGTGGACCCGGGACAGCGCTGCTGGGGCACGGTCACTGGGCGTCCACCCACGCAGGCTTCTGTCCCTCTGCTTTTGCCAAAGCACAATATTCCCTTGTCATGGGCCTCTCCTCCATCAGACTGCCAGCCAAAAGCCACATGAAGACATTTTCTTTATTTTCCTCCATTTTGGGGAGGGCCCCTCAACAAATTGTTAGTGATTCAAACCAAATGCTTCAGGAACAGCTGTACGGCTCGACAGAAGATAAATATTCTTCTGAAAACAAAGAAAAAATGCTTGGCAGAAATTACCAATATTAACATTTAAAACGAATTGTCAAAATAGCACCATTCTTTCTGGCTATGGTAAATCATTTTGAAAAGTAGTAAGATGTCATGAAAGACACATTTTCAGAGGAAGTGATGTGCAAATTCAACTTAAACTGTGTGTTTTGGAAGAAGTGAGTATGAACCTTTCAGGGATAAATCTAAATTTGGAAATTAAACTTTATAACTACGTTTTGGTAGTTACACCTTATGCCAAAAATTTGCATTGCACAGAGGCAGGTACAGTTAGGCCGATGGCAATGATATTATTTTGTGGTGGTTCTCATATCACAGCCATATTTGTTTTCCATGCAGTTACATCACAGAAATGACCTAGGCTGGTACGTCTCAGCTACAGAAGCACAACCTGCATGCTTGTGGGTGGTACAACTTTTTCTAAGTTATCTTTGGAGACACTGCTCTTAAATATACTAAAATGAGCACTGATGAAGTTTGGATGTGACCCCAAATTATTAGTATAATATGAATATCTGCCACTGACTTAAGGTAATTCAGACAAGACTGTGAGTGAGAGATTCTTCTTTATCCTGTTTTACAGACATTAAAAAATGGCTCAGGGGTCATGCAAGTTTTGGGTTTGGTTCTTGCCTTTGGCAACTACATGAATGGTGGAAATAAGACTCGGGGACAGGCAGATGGTTTCGGGTTAGACATCCTCCCAAAGCTGAAAGACGTCAAAAGCAGTGTAAGTATTTCGGGTGAGTGAATGTAGCACACTGAGGACTGGGCATCTTGTTGAGTAATAAGTTTGACTGTAAACCAGTGTGATAAATATTTATGTCCCAAGGTAAAAATTTCCTTTGTGTTCTAAGCTAGACAAAAGTAGTGGCCACCATATATTTGTGACCTAGAGAAGAATAGTGTTTCCTAAAGTGAGTAATTTTGAATCCTGTGTCTAATGAATAATTGAGAAGACAATATTTTAAAATAAAAATAATTACTTTTTATTCCCCATGTTTGCTAATATTCTTTTGGATCTGAGGACTAGTTGATTTCTATAAATTAGACAGTGTATCCATCCCTTTCTTCTCTCCATGTTAAGCAATGGAGGCCAACAGGCCCATGTTTTAAAAACAAAACAAAGACGAGTGAAAGTAGTTAATAAATAAAATTTAAAAGATGATCCTGTTTTTCTCTATATCATCCTCTCCTTGATACTGGTATATATGGGAACATCTAAGCCCTTTTGCAAACCTAATTATTATTTTTTATTCTACTTCTGTAGTTGTGTTTGTTTAAAATTAACATCTAAGAGATTATGAGAGTGTCAGTAGAAATATAACATCAGGGAAACCACCACAGTGGTCAGAGTTAAAGCCTGACATTGTAAGCTTAGAAAATAATAGAATTCTGTTTCTCTGATAAAGAGTCTTCACAAAGAACTATATGATGAAGGAAATTATGAAGGAAATGTTTTTAAAATATTGAGTTTAAGTGAACAATTGGCCTATAAAAATGAAATTACAGAGAATTGGCCCTCCTAGATAAGGCAATAATCTCCCTGATAGAAGGGAGATACTTTTTTTGCTTTTTTTTGCCAGTCAACAACTCACTGGTTTATTCATTCATATCCACTCATATGTTCATTTAACATTCCTTCATCGGACTTCTATGAAATGCCAGACAGTGTGCTTTTCCATAATTGGGAAAAACATAGTCCTTGCTTGGAACACCAACAGCATATATTTTTTGTGATTTTTATGGTTATATTTCTTCAAATGATGTTTTATTTGTATGATATACATTTTCATATGAACCTCCAATATGTCAACATGATAAATCATTTATTCAAAAACAAAAGGTTTTTTTCTAAACACATAATAGTTTTTGAATAGTTCTTACAGCTAATTGTTGGACTGAAACAAGTAGTTTTTGTAAATAACATTGGAATACAAATAGCATCAATATAATGTTACTTATCAAAATGAATCTGAAATAGATTCTGATGATCATAATTATATATGAATAAGGGTTTTTTTTGTATTGATTGATATATCTTATTCAATCCTCCTATAAGTTAAATTTCGTTAATTTAAATAATTAAGGAATAATCTGGAAAAAATAATCAAGAAGCAAGTTTTTAAAAAATAATTTCACTTGCATTCTCACAAGAGCTATATGCAAAGTCTATTTGGTTCTTTCTGTATAAAATGAAGATAACTAAATCTGTATAGTTATATAGACCTGAGGAGATGGAGCTGTTCCTTGGATCAGTCAGAATTAACTTCTGCTCAGCACGCCTGTCAGCAGGCATTTAATGTGTTTTGTTAATTGATTCAGGTATTGCTAATCATTTCACTGATTTGCAAGTTAGGAAAGACAAAGGAAGTCAGGTGCTTAAATCATTTTACAAGCACTCCTGTTTCTAATAAATGTATTACTTTTATTATTATAGCTATATATTTCCGTGTAATATATGTATATAGAAATATATATGGGGAGTCTAATAGATATATTATCACGTCATGTCAAACTTGATTATAAAGGGATGTTGTTCTTTTATTATCAGTGGGGGAAAAATCATGGTTAGATTGAACATTCCAGAAAACAAAGTTTGTATTATAGGGTGTATTTTTTTTTATTTATTTATTTATTTATTTATTTATTTTGCGTTACGCGGGCCTCTCACAGTTGTGGCCTCTCCGGTTGCAGAGCACAGGCGGACACACAGGCTCAGCGGCCATGGCTCATGGGCCCAGCCGCTCCGTGGCATGTGGGATCTTCCCGGACCGGGTCACGAACCTGTGTCCCCTGCATCGGAAGGCAGACTCTCAACCACTGCGCCACCAGGGAAGCCCTATAGGGTGTATTTTTAAAATATGTATTTGGTTTCACACATTCAGATTATCTCATACGAATTTTGAGCAATGAAAAAAAAATAAAAATTAATTCCTCTAAATATGCCAGAAAGAAGGTGGAAAGCTATTCTTTGAAGATTGTTAGATATGAAACATTTTTTTTCTTTAGAGCTACATATATTACATTATTTATAGCTGCATGGATATTAATTCCTAAATCTCAGTTGCTGACATAATTTATAATACGCATTTGCATTTTTAAAGCTCCAGCTTACTTGAAATAATACTTAACTTAAAATTTCTTAATCTACGTACTAACAAGCCTCAATCAAACTTCCTGTTGGAGTGGTCCCTCTTGGTCCAACCATGCAGAAATGCTGATGATGTTTAGTCATTTCAGTTTAGATAGTAGTTATACCTTTCAATAATAAAACATAAAATTAATGAACTAATTGTCTGGTCGAGGAGGGTCAAAACAGAAAGGTGGGTACATCTGAGACCCCACCCTGAAACAGCTGTGCTTCCACGTGGGGCTTAGGTGGGAACAGTGGGGAAAACAAGACTGTCTGGACCGGTAAAGTAAGAAGAAACAGAGAACTTCACCTTTCATCCCAAATATTCTCATCTACATGTGTGGATTTACTGGAGTGAATTTAATTTAACATTGTATATTTAATAATTTAAAAAATATATTTCTACTCACTTTAGTCTCTCTGTCTAGGACAATAGCAGAAGCCTTTTGTCATATATCGTTTCCTACTATCTTCGCAATTTTGATGAGGTGAGACAGTTTTTACATAGAGTCACATCTTGTTATTCCTCATTGTTGAGTGATTTGGCCGTGTTTGTCTTCGTTTTGTCATTGCTGCTGTTGCTCAGTCCTCATTCATTTAAACGTTCTGTGCTTCCTGCTGATCAGGATGCTGGGAAGGAACAGTGTGTGTTTCCACTGCCCGAACCCCAGGACCTCTTTCAGGCCTCACAGATGAAGTTTGAAGACTTTCAAAAAGACCTCAGAAAACTCAAGAAAGACCTGAGAGGTAACTTACAATGTTAAAGAAACTCATGGTTGTTATTTATGCTTTTTTAATGAGGACAGATTTTTCAGTGTTTTTAAAGAAAGTAAAACCTTTTACATCCATGTAAACATTTTTGTGTGTGTGTGGCAAAAGAAAAATTTTACCAATAATCTTACTCTTTTGTTGTTTACAAAGTTATGTGTATTAGAAATTTAGTTATTGAAATAGCATCTTGGTTATTTGAATAGCAGCCTCTTTCATCAGGGGCAGATTTGACTGTCTTGCTTTCACTTTATAGCCGAGAACATTTGTACATTTATCATGTCGTTGTTAAAAGATACATATTCCCTCCTACCCACACTTGCTATACTTGTCTGAGATTTTGTGGTGTGTAAACTTTCCTGGGAAGAAAACATCTTTTTTCACATATTTGGTCAAAAAACACGTGCATGTGTAATGCTTTTTTGTTAGTTGAAAAGCCTTATATCAAATCATTTTGAAGAGAGTTTGAAATTCTTCAAAATGGTAAATTTAAAGAAAAGCACAAAAGCAAGTAGTTTACAGTTTTGTTGTTTTTTTTTTGTAGATAAAATCCCTTTCATCCCCTTCCCCTGCCTTTTTTAATGAAGTACAATTGGCTTACAATATTATATTAGTTTCAGGTGTACAACAATATATCTTCATCTATTATGTACCAAAGTTATTACAGTATTATTGACTTTATTCCCTATGCTGTACCTTACATCCTTGTGACTTATTCATAACTACCGGTTTGTACCCCTAATCCCCTTCACCTATTTCACTCATCCCTTTTACTTTCTTTTCATGAGGTTTCTTCTTGCTGTGAAGTTGAGAACACCTCAGCTGTCGATTTAAGCATCTTTCTAACTCTTTAAGCACAGACAGGGATGGAGTAAATTTATGTGAGATTTTCATTTCATGTTGTATCACTATATGAGAAGAGGCTTGGTTACCCCAGAAACCAAAAGATGATAAAACTTTTTAAGAGATTCTATCCCAGTGTTGAAATGCTTATCTAAAGATACTTATCTGTAATCAGATTTATGGAGTTGTTATATTCTGGTCACAGATGCGTTTATATGGATTTAAATCAACATAGTAACATTATATAATTTGCCCGTAGTTCCTAAATACTTAACACTTATTATGGGCCTGATGCATGAAAGGCCTTTGCTAGGAGCTGTGGGTACCACAGATACAATCGTCACTGCCAAGGAGGGGTGAAGTCCTGCCGTTTAGATGCTCCCCTGAGAGCATCAAATATGGGTGCTCATGGTTAGAGCCTAAGGATGACTGCCTGTTTTTAAATAAATAACAATTAAAACTATGTTACAATTGTGTAATACTACATTAATGTATCTAAGTATGATTTCTTAAAGCAATACAAAACGCAAACCATTCATGTGTAGTATTTATCATACTTCAAAATTTAGCCAGGTATCTTGGTTTGCTTATGAAATTCTCCTTCTCCTTGTTCTTGTTCTTCTTTCTTCTTTCTTCTCCTTCTCCTTTTTCTTCTTCTTTTCTCTCTCCCCCCCCACCCCCCGCCATGTGGTGCTGGGCATTTCTGGGGTTTCTGGAAAATACTTAACACTTTCATCACTTCAGTCTTGCAAAGCAGGATTTCATAGTTTACACATGATTTTATAAACAGGTGGAATGGTGATCTCATGAACAGGGGATTTATGTTGACTTTGGTTGGTGCTTCCCTTTGGAATGTTTTCTCATTCACGTTTCGTATCTACATGCTTTCTCACTATGGTTACATGAGGTCATGAAAATGGCAGATTCTCACAAGACACAGAGCTAAAAAGAGAAATTTTTTTTGAGAGGTATTAATTACCTTAAAATAATGTTCACTTTGATAAATGTAGCCTAATAATGATTCCTTTCAAGTGATCAAATTAAGTAATTCATTTCAGAATATTTAAGTAGCCTGTCCACATTTTTTTTCAGAAGCAAGTTTTTTTAAGAAGACTTAGAAAATGATATGATATATGTAGAGAGTTTTCACAATATTTTCCATATAATAAGTATCCAAAAATATTAGTTATTTATAATAAGGAAAAATAGAATAAAGAGTGTGACTAGTTTGATAAAGACAGATAAGTTATAAAAATTTGGTCACTCATCTTCTGGCTCTGTCACTGTTTCTGCCTCTGCTTCTAGACTTAATTTTCATTTCAAAAGAAAGACCAAGAAATAATGCGTTATGGCTCAGACAACCGAACCTCATTTTAGCATTTTGTAAGAGCACCCGCTGTGTTTGGTGTCTGTACTTGTTCCCAAGAGTCCTGCAGCTCCTTGGTGCTCCCCTGACTGTCCGAGCTCAGTGACAGGTAGCTTTTGTTCTCTCCTGGCCGTTAGCAGCTTCTCTTTTATTTATTTATTTTATTTTAACATTTGAGACAGTTTTTATTAAATATAAGCAAAATAAAGCAAGCAAGCTCTAAGAAGGCAGGACGACATAAGGGCATTTTCTTTGGATGGTGTACAGCACCATTAAAGTTAACTTAGATTTTAAAAAACCATGGGTGCAGGTGGCTAACTACATTTTGTTTCCCTTAGTAGTTTTAAGATCTACCTAGTCATGAATTTATTATTTAAGGAATTTTTCTTCTCCAGAATATAAGAACATGATAACCAAATAAATTTATTTAGGAAAGCACTGTACGATAAAATTTAACTTATTCATTCTTTTCCATATCAAGATGTTCTCCACATCTTCCACATTATGCATTAATAAAACTAATGTAGGGTAAAACCTTCACTCCAATCCCACAGATCACCTTATGTGGTTAATACTGTTTTCCAAAAACAAGCAGAACAAGCAGCAGAGTTGTTTACTCCTTTTAGACATTTAGCTTTAAAACCATTAATTTTAATCAAAGTAAAATTGTTCTAAGAAAGCTATTCAACATATCCAGAAATAGAACCCCATTTTCTCTCTTAGCATCACCCCAGAGTATTAGTTAAGAACCACCTGCTAAGCTATAATACTAGTGCCAGAGACTCATTAGTTACTGGTCTCACCATAGGTCAATTGCTGGTTTGAGCAAAAGAGCTTAAATTATTTGAGATTAACATTATTAGTAGCCTCCCAAAAGGATGACTACGAATACTTTCATTCACAATGCTAGACAAGGTATCAATATTTCTATCTTTCCCCTTTGAAAAGAGTATTGTTTTAAAATATTTTGGCTGTCAAAACTTGTAGCAGCTTCTCTGGATGCCAAGTGATGGCTTCTGTTCCAGTGCCTTTCTTGGGTCGAAACAGTTCCACTCGCCACATGACTCAACTCTGTGTGCACTGAGCATGGAGTAATTAAGTTCCTGGAACTGGGCAAGAATGTTCTCACGCACATTCCTCCCTGAATCCTCTACCCTCCCCCACCTTCAGTATTTGACTTGAAAGTGTTTAAAATTCATTACCTATATCTTTCACAGATGTTGAAATAATGTTTTTATCCAGACATATTTAGGAAAAATCAGTCCTTAAACTTGTTTGTATTGATTTATATTTGTTTGTAACAATTGTATTTATCATTGTAAATTTCTGATTTTATTTTTGTTCAAGGAAAGAAAAAATGATGTTATAAACTCAATTCAAATGCAACCAATAGCTTTTTAAAAATATTTTTTATTATGATTTTAAAATGAATATCAGTTCCATCAGAACACTGAAAATGCAAACAGGAAAATACATTATTTATGTCAGCATAAATAAGCAATAAACAATTTACAATAGGAACAGAAAACAGTTTTATTTGAGCCAAACTGAGGGCTATAGCCTGGAAGACAAAATGTCAAGAAGCACTTCAATTGTGTTTTGCTGGACTACAAAATGGGGAAGGCTTATACGGGCAAACACTGCAAAATTATGTGATTTGTTTGTTAAGAATTAGGATTGGAGGGGCAAGAAGTAAGGGTGTTTGTTAAGCAAGGACCCATGGGCTCCAAAATGGTTGCTTAGTTACAAGGGGAAACCTTGAGACCATAAGGTTGGCAGCTGCCAGCAGGTACTATTTTGAGAATGATTGCTGGTGTCCTTGAGTTTGATACAGTGCAGAAAATTCAAGTTCTTGGGATTTCCCTGGTGGCCCAGTGGTTAAGAATCTGCCTGCCAATGCAGGGGACACGGGTTCGAGCCCTGGTGTGGGAAGATCCCATATGCCGCGGAGCAATTAAGCCCCATGCACCACAAATACTGAGCCTATGCTCTAGAGCCCGTGAACCGCAACTACTGTGCCCACGTGCCACAACTGCTGAAGTCCGTGTGCCTAAAGCCTGTGCTCTGCAACAGGAGAAGCCACCACAATGAGAAGCCTGTGCACTGCAGTGAAGAGTAGCCCCAGCCCACCACAACTAGAGAAAGCCCGCCCACAGCAACGAAGACCCAACACAGCCAAAAAGAGATAAATAAATAAATTAATTAATTTTAAAAAAGAAAATTCAAGTTCTCAGTAATACAGGAACATGTCTGAAACCATACGTACAATGACACTAATGAAAGAAATTGAAGACAGCACAAACAGGTGGAAAGATGTACCAGATTCTTAGATTGGAAGAATTAACATTGTTAAAGTGACCATAGTATTCAAGTCAATCAACAGATTCAGTGCAATCCCTATCAAAATACCAAGGGCATTTTTCACAGAACTAGGGCAAATAATTTTAAAATTTGTATGGAAACACAAAAGACCCCAAATAGCCAAAACAATCTTGAGAAAGAACAGAGCTGGAGGAATCATGCTCCCTGACTTCAGAGTATACTACAAAGCCTACAGTATTCAAATCAGAATGGTACTGGCACAAAAACAGAAATATAGATCAATGGCACAGGATAGAAAGCCCAGAAATAAACCCATGCACGTATGGTCAATTAATCTACAACAAAGGAGGAAAGAATATACAATAGAGAAAAGACAGTCTCTTCAATAACTGGTGCTGGGAAAACTAGACAGCTACATATAAAAGAATGAAATTTAGAGCATTCTCTAACACCATCTACAGAAATAAACTCAAAATCAGTTAAAGGCCTATATGTAAGAACAGAAACCGTAACACTCCTAGAGGAAAACATAGGCAGAACACTATGACATAAATTGTAGCAATATTTTTTTTGGATCTGTCTCCTAAAGCAAAGGAAATAAAAGCAAAAATAAACAAATGGGACCTAATTAAACTTAAAAGCTTTTGCACAACAAAGGAAACTATCGATAAAATGAAAAGACATCTTACAGTATGGGAGAAAACATTTGCAAATGATATGACCAGTAAGGGGTTAATATCCAAAGTATATTAACAGGGACTTCCCTGGTGGTACAGTGGTTAAGAATCCACTTGCCAATGCAGGGGACACAGGTTTGAGCCCTGGTCCAGGAAGATCCCATGTGCCGCAGAGCAACTAAGCCCGTGTGCCACAACTACTGAGCCTGTGCTCTAGAGCCCAGGAGCCACAACTACTGAGGTCACATGCCACAACTACTGAAGCCCATGTGCCTAGAGCCTGTGCTCTGCAACAAGAAAAGCCACCGCAATGAGAAGCCCACACACCACAACAAAGAGCAGCCCCCGCTCCCCGCAACTAGAGAAAGCCCGCGTGCAGCAACAAAGAAAAAATGCAGCCAAAAATTTTTAAAAAAAAATAATTAATTAAAAAAAAATGTCATTCCCACAATCTGAAGCATTGCCTCAGTGCTTCCTGAGACTGAGGAAGTGGGAGTTCCGTGTTCTTTTTGTGTGTTAGTAGCTGCACCTCTGGTGGTGTCTGGTGGTGGTAATTGTGCAGTCACAGTAATTGTTGCAAACATGATAGTTCTCTTACTGGGTATCCAGCAGTCCTCTGTGTATTTTACCTACGTAAAATCCTTTGATCTTCACAGCAAAGTAGACACTTATTAACTCCGTATTACAGAGGAAGAGACTGAGGTACAGAGTGGGGTACCTACTTCGCCAAAGACACACAGCTCGTAAGTGGAAGAGACAGGATGCAAACCCAGTCTCCAAAACCCATGCTCTTAGCCCTTGGGCATCCTGCTTTTTTGTCTGCTACTGCTGCTGATAAAACTAAAGATAACAATAACAGCAATGATGGTGAAAACTTACACAGACCTTAGCATGCACCAGGCCCAGTTCTAAGTGCTCTACGTGTATTAACTGACTTATTCTTTGTAACACCCCCAGGAGGCAGGTTCTGTTGCTATTTGTGTATTACAGGTAAAGAGCCTGAGGCACAGAAGGGCTGACTGAGATTTTGAAAGTCACAGGTGTTGTGTTTTATGTTTTTGTAGCCTGTACATTTTATCCTTTTGTATCCTGTACACTGGATTTGTCCATGGAAGTGCATCACATGTGTATGGAGAGTGAAAAAAAAATTGAGAGTTCCTCTCGTTGGAATGATTATTTAAGGAGCAAAACCATTCATTTCAGTTTAAAACAGTGTTCACTTTCAAAATTCTTGTTGAAGAGTACACATGTGAAACACCTGTTTGTTTTGGCATGTAAAGTGGCGAGCTCAGTGAATGTAACTTATTCCACTGGTCATAATGCTAAGTCTGCTACACCCAAACTAAGGTATCGTGGGGTTTGTGTGTGTGGTATCTCTGCCACTTTCACTACTTTTAGGTGATAAGGAACTATTTTTGGCATTAATCTATGGACATTTAATTGTTAGTGATCAGATTTTTCTGAAATCCATCTTTAGGATAGAATGATGCATGTGAATTATACACCTCTCTTAACATGCAGCTGGATTTGCTTGCCCACTGTTGGCAAGACTAGGATATTTGGAGCATTTTCCAGAAGCTGTAAAGGGTTTGTGTTCATTTGCCCCTCATTCTTCCCATAGCCCACACCTCGCCTTTGCTGGACACTTGTTCTCAAACACGTGTGCTCACTGACCAAGATGGTAACAGATTCCTGGTCCACTTCCGTGGTCTCTGACTTCCCATTCCGTCCTCACACTGTTACAGCTTTGTCCCTGGCACTGCTGAAACTGTTGCCACAATTTGCCAAATTGAGAGGGCATTTTACTTCCACCTTTGTCTTGTTTGCTGTTTCTGTTCCCTTCGACTCACTAACCCCACTCACTTCTGATTCTCCTTATAATATCTGACATTTCCTTCTTAGTCTTTTTTCTTCATGGCCTTCTCTTCCTCTGCTTCTTTATTAAAGTTGGCATTACTCAGGCGTTCAACCTTGGCCCCCTCTTTTTCTCACTGGATATGGTGTTCTCAGGTGGTCTTACTCAGAGTTTTCCTGTATCACTCTGATCTGCAAACTCATAAATCCAACTGCTTGCTGAAACTACACTTGGATATTCCATTGTCATCTTAAAACACAGTAAGTTCAAAAGCAAATTAATTTTCTTTCCTTTGTAGGAGTGTCCCACGTGTAGATGTATTTCTGGTGTATCTGTGGGGAGCAAGGTGATCTCCGTGTCTTACTCTTCCGCCATCTTCCAATCCCCCCTTCAATTTTCTTTCCTTTAAAAAATACTCTTCCTCCTGTGTTCTTCATCCCCAAGCCGCTCAAGCTATGAACCCAGTCAGCCTCCTTCCTACCCCTTCCTCCTTCACACAGTAATGCACATTAGAATCACCATTTTAATCTTTTTTGAGTCTTGTCCTTGGAGATTACTTTTCAAAATTGCTTGGATGTGAGCCTTGGCAGGTAGACTCTGAAAATCCTCTCCAGTTAACAAATTGAAGAATGAAAATCATATGATCCTCTCAATAGATGTAGAAAAAGCTTTTGACAGAATTCAACACCTATTTATAAGAACTCTCCACAAAGTGGGTATGAGGGAATGTACATCAACATAACAAAGTCCATGTAGGATAAGCCCACAGGAAACATTCTCAATGGTGAAAAGCTGAAAACATTTCCTCTAAGGTCAGGAACAAGACAAGGATGCCCGCTCTCACCACTTTTATTCATCATAGTATTGGAAGTCCTAGCCATAGCAATCAGACAATAAGAAGAAATAAAAGGAATCCAAATTGGAAAGGAAGAAGTAAAACTGTCACTGTTTGCAGATGACATGACACTATATATAAAAAATCCTAAAGACACAACCAAAAATCTATTAGAACTAATAAATGAATTAGTAAAGTTAAAAGGTACAAAATTAATACAGTAAGTCCCCTACATGTGAACCTTCAAGTTACGAACTTTCAAAGATCTGAACATGCATTCACATGTCCAGTCACATCAGTTAGTTCACGTGACTGGTGTACATTGTCACATGTGTGCATCCTCTACAAGTGGTTGTACTTTTGTGTACTTTACGGTGCTGTATAGAGTACAGTAGTATAGTATCTTTATTTAAAGCCCAGTATCCAGAGCAAGTGTAAAAGCAGTGGTATATAGCTGATTGTGTTAGTTGGGTACCTGGGCTAACTTTGTTGGACTTAAGAACAAATTGGACTTAATGAACGTGCTCTCAGAAGAGAAGTGTTGCAATCCCAGTTGCATCAAGAAAATAATACCCAGGACTAAATTTAACCAAGGAGGTGAAAGACCTGAGCTCTGAAAACTCTCAGATGTTGATGAAAGAAATTGAAGCCATGACAAATAAATGGAAAGATATACCATGCTTATGGATTGGAAGAATCAATATTGTTAAAATGTCCATACTTCCCAAGGTAATCTACAGATTCAGTGTAGCCCTTATCAAAATACCAGTGGCATTTTTCATAGAACTAGAATAATCCTAAAATTTGTATGGAACCACAAAAGGCTCCAAGAGCCAAAGCAATCTTGAGAAAGAATAAAGCTGAAGATATCACACTCCCTGACTTCAGACTATAATACAAAGCTATAGTAATCAAAACAGTAGGGGGGGACTTCGCTAGTGGTGTGGTAGTTAAGAATCTGCATGCCAATGCAGGGGACACAGGTTTGAGCCCTGGTCCGGGAAGATCCCACATCCTGTGGAGCAACTAAACCCATGCACCACAACTCCTGAAGCCTGTGCACCTAAAGCCTGTGCTCCACAACAAGAGAAGCCACCGTAATGAGAAGCCTGCACACCACAACAAAGAGTAACCCCCACTCGCCACAACTAGAGAAAGCCCATGTGCAGCAACAAAGATCCAACGCAGCCAAAAATAAATAAATTTATTATTTTAAAAAAAGAGTATTAACTTTCACGAAACTTTAAAAAAAAAAAAAACAGTATGGTACTGGCAGGAAAACAGACTCATATATCACTGGAACAGCTTAGAAAGCCCAGAAATTCATCCGTACTTACATGGTCATTAATCTTCATCAAAGGAGTCAGTAATATACAATGGGGAAAAGACAGCCCCTTCAATAAATGCTTTTGGGAAAACTGGACTATTTTCCTACACTATGTATAAGAATAAACTCAAAATGGTTAAAAACTCAAATATAAGACCTGAAAGCGCAAAACACCTACAAGAAAACATAGCAGTATGTTCTTTGACATCAGTCCTAGGGATGATTTTTCAGATATGTCTCCTCAGGCAGGGGTAAGAAAAACAAAAATAAACAAATGGGACTACATCAAACAACAAAGGTTTTGCACAGCAAAGGAAACCATCAACAAAACGAAAAGGCAGCCTACTGTATGGGAGAAGATTTTTGCAAATAATATATTTTATAAAAGGCTTATATCGCAATTATATAAAGAAATCAGAAAACAATATAAAAAAGAACAAACAATCCAATTAAAGATTGTGCAGAGGACCTGAATAAACATTTCTCCAAAGGACAAAAAGATAGCCAACAAACCCATGAAAAGATGCTCAGCACCACTAATCATCAGGAAAATGCAAATCAAAACCACAGTGAGATACCACCTCACACCTGTTAGAATATCTATTATCAAAAAGACAAGAAATAACAAGTATTGGCAAGGAGGATGTGGAGAAAAGTGAACCCTCGTGCACTGCTGCTGGGAGTGAAAATTCATGCTGCTACTGTGGGAAACAGTATGGAGATTCCTCCGAAAAATTGAAAATAGAACTACCATATGTTCCATCAATTCCACTGCTGGGTATTTATACCAATAAAACAAAAATACAGATTGAAAATGATATATACACCCTTATGTTCATTGAAGCATTGTTTGTAATAACCAAAATTTGGAAGCAACCTAAGTAGTATCTACCAATAGATGGATGGATAAAGAAGACATGTTTCACATACTCATTATATATATGTGTGTGTGTATACATGTTTCGTATATATACATATATATACATATGTGTGTGTGTATATATGCCCACGTATTTCACCTACCCACACAGTGGAATGCTCCTCAACTATTAAAAATAAAGCTTTCCATTTGCACAAAGGCAGCATGAATGGGCGTGGAGGGTATGTCAGACAGAGAAAGACCAATGTTGTATGACTTCACTTACATGTGGAATCCAAAAAGCAAAACAGATGACCAAACCAAACAGAAAGATTCTTATAGATACAGAGAATAAACCCACAGTTGCTGGGGTGGGGATGAGGGCATGGTTGAAAAAGGTGAAGTGGATAAGAGGTATAATCTTACATTTAATATAAAATATTAAATGAGTAATGGGGTTTAATATACAGCATAAGGAATATAGTCAATAATATTGTAATAACTGTACAGTCACAGATGGTTAGTAGATTTATCATGGTGATTAATTTCATGATGTATTTAAATGTCGAAACACTATGTTGTACACCTGAAGCATAATATTGTATATCAATTATACTTTAATTTTTTTAAGTTTATTTTTACAATCCCCTAAAGTGAAACCTTTTGTCAGCATTGGATATTTCTAAATATGTGTAGACACATATGTCAGTTATCGTGGTTAGCAGGATTTTCTAACACTAGTTAATATATATTTTTAATTGTTTTAATGCACTGTTAGCAGTGTGACATTCTGAACAATGTCTCTTTCTAATTTCAGCCTGTGAGGTTGAAGCGGGGAAAGTGTACCAGGTGTCCTCAAAAGAGCACATCCAGCCATTCAAAGAAAACATGGAACAATTTATTATTCAAGGTAAATTCGGAAGAGATATGTTGCATTTCCCTCCCTGTTCAGCAGAAAGGTAGAAGGCATTTTGAAAAATATGCATTGGTTTAAAAGGGATTATTTTGACATCACAGAAAAATAGATGATGTTTAATCACGAATCACACAGTTGTGACAGACAAGCAATTGGCTAAACATGCTGTTTTGTGAATAATACACATTATTCCTATTCTTTTAATGACAGTAAATACAATAGTTATTAGTTAAAATAGCATATATATATATTTATAAAATAGCATATATTTTTAAAGGCATTAAAATATTTATCTTTTTGTGATAGAAAATTAGATATTCTTTTAAGTTTTATCTACACTTATCACTTCAGTTCAACCTGGTATTTATTTGCTTTGTCAAAACATTGTGCTCAGAAACAAGGTATATTGATGATTTTCTGATCTTCAAAACATTATATTCTATATTTTATAGGATGTATACATAACCCAGGATATTTAACACAGTTTTTCCAGGGACCTTAAAAGCTTTATAAATGTTATCTTTTGATTCTTCCTATATTCCTATGAAATAAGCAGGGATGGAGAATTTTAGACAATATTAAAGAAACAAAAAATTCTAATAAAAATTCTATTAATCTATTGCTGATTGAAATCCTTGAAACTTATATCAAAGCATTCACTACTCCAAATATTTCTGCTTTGGAAAGTTATATACATATCTTCTGAAGATCAGATTTATATCAAGCCATGCTTTGGGAAGGTTCTTGCTCTTTCAGGAATTCTCCAGAGACTGACATGACCTGAGACTGAGGCCAAGTAGTGCTCTGAAGACTGGCTCCATCCTCTGTGGTTTTTATACGTTGTTCAAGTGTCTTTAATGATGATATACAGTGAATGAGTTATGCTGGAATTTGATACGGCATTAAGCACAGCTCTTTTTTAGATGGGAAAATGCCATTTAATCATTTAAGATAATCATGACAATAGAAACAGAAATTTGGTCTGTCACATATCAGAGTGATTGTCATTTCCATTTCCTCAGGTTCTCATGACTTAGAGTGGAAAATCTACCCGTTGATTCTTAAATAGTCCTTGACTGAAATCAGTGTCCTGTAGTTACAAATTAGATGAGCCTGACAGCTCACTCAGCTCTTAATGATGAATGAAATGAATCTTCATTTTTCCATCCAGTAGACTTTTAGGATCAAGAAACTGTAATTTTATGGAATAGTCTGTTTTGCTTATGGGTAGAAAGGAGTCCTTAATTCTATAACTCATTAAAAGAGAAATCAAACAATTTGCTAGATTTCACATCCTAAAACGTTAATGAGTGTGTCACTCATATACTTGTTCACATAATATGTGATTATATTATATAATATTTTTTAATTTTTTCACATCTTTATTGGAGTATAATTGCTTTACAATGGTGTGTCAGTTTCTGTTGTATAATAAACTGAACCAGCTATACGTATACATATATCCCCATATCTCCTCCCACTTGCGTCTCCCTCCCACCCTCCCTATCCCACCCCTCTAGGTGGAAACAAAGCACTGAGCTGATCTCCCTGTGTGATGCGCCTGCTTCCCACTAGTTATCTATTTTACATTTGGTGATATATATATCCCCATGCCACGTTCTCACTTCGTCCCAGCTTCCCCTTCCCCTTACCGGTGTCCTCAAGTGCATTCCCTATGTCTACATCTTAATTCCTGTCCTGCCCCTAGGTTCTTCAGAACCATTTTTTATTTTTTGTAGATTCCACATATATGTGTTAGCATATGGTATTGTTTTTCTCTTTCTGACTTACTTCACTCTTCATGACAGTCTCTAGGTCCATCCAACTCACTACAAATAACTCAATTTTGTTTCTTTTTATGGATAATATTTCACTGTATATGTGTGCCACATCTTCTTTATCCATTCATCTGTCGATGGACACTTAGGCTTCCATGTCCTGGCTATTGTAAATAGAGCTGCAATGAACATTGTGGTACATGACTGTTTTTGAATTATGGTTTTCTCAAGGTATATAACCAGTAGTGGTATTGCTGGGTTATATGGTAGTTCTATTTTTAGTTCTTTGAGGAACCTCCATAATGTTCTCCATAGCGGCTGCATCAATTTACATTCCCACCAACAGTGCAAGAGGGTTCCCTTTTCTCCATATCCTCTCCAGCATTTATTGTTTGTAGAGTTTCTGATGATGGCCATTCCAAGTGGTGTGAGATGATATATCATTGTAGTTTTGATTTGTATTTCTCTAATGATTAATGATGATGAGCATTCTTTCATGTGTTTGTTGGCAATCTGTATATCTTCTTTGGAGAAATGTTTATTTAGGTAGTATGCTCATTTTTGGATTGGGTTGTTTGTTTTTTTGATATGCAGCTGCATGAGCTGTTTGTAAATTTTGGAAATTAATCATTTGTCAGTTGCTTCATTTGAAAATACGTTCTCCCATTCTGAGGGATGTCCTTTCATCTTGTTTTTGGTTTCCTTTGCTGTGCAAAATCTTTGAAGTTTCATTAGGTCCCATTTCTTTATATTTGTTTTTATTTCCATTTCTCTAGGAGGTGGGTCAAAAAGGATCTTGCTGTGATTTATGTCATAGAGTGTTTTGCCTATGTTTTCCTCTAAGAGTTTAATAGTGTCTGGCTTTACATTTAGGTCTTTAATCCATTTTGAGTTTATTTTTGTGTATGGTGTTAGGGAGTGTTCTAATTTCATTCTTTTACATGTAGCAGTTTTCCCAGCACCACTTATTGAAGAGACCGTCTTTTCTCCATTGCATATTCTTGCCTCCTTTATCAAAGATAAGGTGACCATATCTGCGTGGGGTTATCTCTGGGTTTTCTATCCTGCTCCATTGATCTATGTTTCTGTTTTTTTTGCCAGTACCATACTGTCTTGATTACTGTATCTTTGTAGTATAGTCTGAAGTCCGGGAGCCTGATTCCTCCAGCTCCGTCTTTCTTTCTCAAGATTGCTTTGGGTATTCTGTAGTGGAATAACTGAGGACATGGAAAGGAGACGTGACCCATGAGCGCCCCCCCCTGGAACAAACTGGGGGCTGGCGAATAAGCCAGAACTGCAAACAGTCCTGATTGCTTTGAGCCCCCCCGGCAAACAGGGGGCATGTGAATAAGCCAGAACTGTGAACAGTCCCGAATGCTTTGAGCCCCCCCACCCCCGGCAAACCGGGGGCCTGCGAATAAGCATTGAGTGCTTTGGGCACTGATCCATGAGGTGTCCTCAGTATAATCAAAATGGTGGGAACGCAAGGAAATGTCCTTGTGCTACTTCAGTATAATCAAAATAATGGTGGGAACTTTATGCTGCTTTTGCGCTTAAGGACGAAGCACGGCATGTTTTTAAGAAAGCCCATTATTGCCTATATAACCAATAGAAGCATATGTTGCTGCTTTGGCGTTTCTGGAATGTTAAAAAAATAAGTCTTAAAATGTAAACATAGATAATGCTTTAATAAAAGCTACCACAGCAGGACAGACGGCGCTGTTTTGCCTGAGCGAGCGGCAGCCCTCTACTGCTGTGCTTCGGCACAATTCGTCTCGTGTGATGAGCTTACTTTCGGCCCTGTCATAAGATAAACTACAACATTTGGTGCCCGAACAGGGACCTGAAGGTAAGTAATCGCGTGATCGCGGGACCGAAGGGGAAATTGGTCCGCTCAAGGGTAAGCAAAACCTTCGGGAGCAATAGAGTAACTGTAATGGGGAATTCCCATTCAGTAGAATTTCAATACATTAGACTCCTGAAACAGTTATTTCGGAGTTCAGGAATGAAAGTGAAACCAGAATCTTTTGATGAATTGTTTGCACTGGTACGTAAACATTGTTACTGGTTTCAATCTACTGGTCATAACCAGTTGAATTTAAAAGTTTGGAAACAGGTTATGCGAGCCTTAAGAAGAGCTCATCAGCATGGAGACCCTATATCTGTCCATGTTTGGTCTCTTTGTAAATTAATTTCCCTTGCCCTGGAACCATTACAATCTGAAACAAAAAGTGAAAATGGGGCACGCCCTCAGCGTCCGAATTCTGCTCCCGATCATTCTACTGCTTTTCGTACTCTGTTTCGTGAGTCTCCTATAGAGGACCTTCCTCCACCTCCTTCTCCCCTTGTGTCTGAGACAGGAGAGGATTTTTCAGGTTCCAGTGATGAAGGGGCATTTTCTGATGATGATAAAGATCGGGAGCAGACTAGCAAACAAAATGAGATGCCACTTTCTCAACAGAATGAGAGAGATTTCTGATATACTTTCAAAGTTAAAAAATTTGATGGTTAAATTGGAAGAAAATAAAAACAATGCTACCACCCCCTCATATCAGGAGCCATATCCTACTATTCCTTTGGCTCCTCCTTTAGAAGTAGCAGCTTATCCTGTTGGAGCCTCTCATCAGTTTCGCTTTCCTCTGAAACCTAAATCTAATAGACTGTTGTTGGAAGAAGAGATAAACAAGGAAGAAAAGCAATATTCTGAACCATTTTTTGCTTTTCCTATAGTTAGACAAGCTATGCCTGCTAATAATCAATTTCCAAATGGATATATGAACGTTGAGTATAACCATCATGATATAAAAATTTTTTAAATGCTAAAAGAAACCATTAATGCATATGGGATGCATTCTAATTATGTTCAAGGTCTTTTGTCTAAGTATGCTTCCGAAAACATATTAATCCCTCAGGATTGGGAGGCGCTTGCCGAGACTGTTCTTGAACCTGGACAATATATGCAGTTTAAGACTTGGTAAAAAAAAAAGAAGACGTCTTCATTGACCTGGGGGCAAATGAAAAAATTTGCAGGCACTGCTAAAAATCTTGTCATTTCTCAGGGTAAACCCCTCACTAGCACCAATCTTTTTGTGACTATGTTGGCAATGTTGTCTACACAGGTAATAAACATATCAGCCAATGAGATAAATTGTACTAACCATACTTATTGGACTTATATTCCTAACCCTCCTCTTAATATGGGGGTTACCTGGTGGGATGCCCCAATTCTTGTATATGTAAATGAGTCTAGATGGTTGCCTGGTCCTTTTGATGATAGAGGCCCTTTGAAGCCGGAAGAAGTAAAGATAATAGAAAATTACACGGTGGGTGTTAATGGGCCTCCTATTTGCATGGGAAAGGGAGATCATTGCCTTAAAATAAATTATCAGGCATGGTTAAATTCTGTCAAAAATGAAAGCAGATATCATGGGTTATATCTTTTGAGTGCTTGTAGTTTTAAAAGTTCTAATTCCACTCTTAATGAGAATGTTTCCACACCTTACTTGCCTCCATGCCAGGTGCCTCTTGTGGATCGATGATCGGATTGGGTCCATTAGACTCGATGCCGAGGAAAAATGGCTCGGGTTCTTGTTAATACTTCTTGGGGAAGCGTCATTGATTGGAGCCCTTTTGGCTCCGCCCGAGGAAAATGGGGTCTAGAGAATTTATACTGACATAGGATAACACTATTTATAGCAATACTATTAACGATACCACAGTATAACATGCTGGAGGGTTTTCTCCTCCAGGTCCTCATTTAAATGGATATCCTATCCAAAAGGACTTGTGGAAGCTTATGGCAGCTTTGAAAAAGATTAATGCCTGGGTAGGACATATGGTTAACAAATCTGGAAATCATAGTTTGACTTTTTATAAAAATGTTACTCGGTATACTCGTAGTTATGTGAAATTACCTTATATATTGTTAAAGGAACCAGCTGTATGGAATGAGACTCAAGGTATTATAATGTGTAAAAATTGATCTCTGTATACCTGCATTAACTCTAGTATATCTTTTAACATATCTACTGAAAGTTTGTATCTCTTACGAGCTCGGACAGGTCTTTGGCTTCCTGTCAATCTTGGAAGGGAATGGCAAGAATCTCTTCCTATGGCTGTTTTGCAATATTTAACTGATGCATTAAAAAGAAGTAAAAGATTTGTAGGAATGTTGATTACAGCTGTCATGGGTATTATAGCCATAACAGCTACTGCTACAGTAGCTGGAGTTGCTTTAAAACAATCTATTCAGACCATTGATTATATAACTGATTGACATAAAAATTCTGAAATGCTTTGGACCTCTCAACGACAAATTGATTCGGAAATACATTCGGAAATAGCAGACTTACAACAAGCTGTGGTTATGTTGGGGGACCAACTTGTAAATTTACAAAGACAAATGAAGCTACGTTGTGACTGGAATCAAAGTGCCTTTTGTGTCACTTCGGTTCCATATAATCAGTCTGCATTCCCCTGGACAAAAATAAAAAAAACATTTATTACATCACAAAACTTTGACAAAAAAAATTGTAAATTTACAAGGGAAAATTCAACAAACTTTTCAGAAGAGATTACAACTTAATTCACAAAAAGTATAGACTGAAATTATTCAAGGATTTAATAATCTAAATCCCATATCTAAATTACATGCTTTATTTGGTTCTACTACAGGATTGCTAATGCTCATTATAATAATAATCATATGTTTAATTGTAGTCCGACGACGAGTAAAAGCTACCTGCCATGCAACATCGCAACAAGCTGCCATGTCCTCCTTGATGCTGCACAAGCTACAAAACTAAAAGGGGGAAATGTAGTGGAATAACTGAGGACATGGAAAGGAGACGTGACCCATGAGCTCCCCCCCACCCAACAAACTGGGGGCTGGCGAATAAGCCAGAACTGCAAACAGTCCTGATTGCTTTGAGCCCCCCCGGCAAACAGGGAGCATGTGAATAAGCCAGAACTGTGAACAGTCCTGAATGCTTTGAGCCCCCCACCCCCCGGCAAACTGGGGGCCTGCGAATAAGCATTGAATGCTTTGGGCACTGATCCATGAGATGTCCTCAGTATAATCAAAATGGTGGGAACGCAAGGAAATGTCCTTGTGCTACTTCAGTATAATCAAAATAATGGTGGGAACTTTATGCTGCTTTTGCGCTCAAGGACAAAGCACGGCATGTTTTCAAGAAAGCCCATTATTGCCTGTATAACAAATAGAAGCATATGTTGCTGCTTTGGCATTTCTGGAATGTTAAAAAAATAAGTCTTAAAATGTAAACATAGATAATGCTTTAATAAAAGCTACCACAGCAGGACAGACGGCACTGTTTTGCCTGAGCGAGCGGCAGCCCTCTACTGCTGTGCTTCGGCACAATTCATCTCATGTGATGAGCTTACTTTCGGCCCTGTCATAAGATAAACTACAACACTATTCAGGATCTTTTGTGTTTCCATACAAATTGTGAGATTTTTTTGTTCTAGTTCTGTGAAAAATGCGAGTGGTAGTTTGATAGGGATTGCATTGAATCTGTAGATTGCTTTGGGTAGTAGAGTCATTTTCACAATGTTGATGCTTCCAATCCAAGAACATGGTATATCTCTCCATCTATTTGTATCATCTTTAATTTCTTTCATCAGTGTCTTATAATTTTCTGCATACAGGTCTTTTGTCTCCTTAGGTAGGTTTATTCCTAGATATTTTATTCTTTTTGTTGCAATGGTAAATGGGAGTATTTTCTTGATTTCACTTTTAGAATTTTCATCATTAGTGTATAGGAATGCCAGAGACTTCTGTGCATTAATTTTTTTATCCTGCTACTTTACCAAATTCATTGATTAGCTCTTGTAGTTTTCTAGTAGCATCTTTAGGATTCTCTATGTATAGTGTCATGCCATCTGCAAACAGTGACAGCTTTGCTTCTTCTTATCTGATTTGGATTCCTTTTACTTCCTTTTCTTCTCTGATTACTTTGGCTAAAACTTCCAAAACTATGTTGAATAAGAGTGGTGAGAGTGAGCAACCTTGTCTTGTTCCCGATCTTAGTGGAAATGCTTTCACTTTTTCACCAGTGAGGGTGATGTTGGCTGTGTGTTTGTCATATATGGCCTTTATTATGTTGAGGAAAGTTCCCTCTATGCCTACTTTCTGCAGGGTTTTTTTTTTATCATAAATTGGTGTTGAATTTTGTCGAAAGCTTTCTCTGCATCTATTGAGATGATCATATGGTTTTTCTCCTTCAGTTTTTTAATATGGTGTATCACGTTGATTGATTTGTATATATTGAAGAATCCTTGCATTCCAGGAATAAACCCTACTTGATCATGGTGTATGATCCTTTTAATGTGCTGTTGGATTCTGTTTGCTAGTATTTTGTTGAAGATTTTTTCATCTATGTTCATCAGTGATATTGGCCTGTAGTTTTCTTTCTTTGTGACATCCTTGTCTGGTTTTGGTATCAAGGTGATGGTGGCCTCATAGAATGAGTTTGGGAGTGTTCCTCCCTCTGCTATATTTTGGAAGAGTTTGAGAAGAATCGGTGTTAGCTCTTCTCTAAACGTTTGATAGAATTCGCCTGTGAAGCCATCTGTTCCTGGGCTTTTGTTTGTTGGAAGCTTTTTAATCACAGTTTCAATTTCAGTGCTTGTGATTGGTCTGTTCATATTTTCTATTTCTTCCTGATTCAGTCTTGGCAGGTTGTTCATTTCTAAGAATTTGTCCATTTCTTCCAGGTGGTCCATTTTATTAGCATAGAGTTGCTTGTAGTAATGTCTCATGATCTTTTGTATTTCAGTAGTGTCAGTTGTCACTTCTTTTTCATTACTAATTCTATTGATTTGAGTCTTCTCCCTTTTTTTCCTTTTTTTTTTTTTTTTTCCTTTTTTTCTTGATGAGTCTGGCTAATGGTTTATCAATTTTGTTTATCTTCTCAAAGAACCCACTTTTAGTTTTATTGATCTTTGCTATCATTTCCTTCATTTCTTTTTCATTTATTTCTGATCTGATCTTTATGATTTCTTTCCTTCTGCTGTTTTTTTTTTTTGTTGTTGTTGTTGTTCTTTCTCCAATTGCTTTAGGTGTAAGGTTAGGTTGTTTATTTGAGATGTTTCCTGTTTCTTAAAGTACGATTCTATTGCTATAAACTTCCCTGTTAGAAGTGCTTTTGCTGCATCCCATAGGTTTTGGGTCATCATGTTTTCATTGGCATTTGTTTCTAGGTATTTTTTTATTTTTTCTTTGATTTTTTCAGTGATCTCTTGGTTATTAAGTAGTGTATTGTTTAGCCTCCATGTGTTTGTATTTTTTATAGATTTTTTCCTGTAATTGATACCTAGTCTCATAGCATTGTGGTCAGAAAAGATACTTGATACGATTTCAATATTCTTAAATTTGCCAAGGCTTGATTTGTGCCCCAAGATATGATCTGTCCTGTAGAATGTTCATGAGCACTTGAGAAGAAAGTGTATTCTGTTGATTTTGGATGTAATATCCTATAAATATCAATTAAGTCCATCGTGTTTAATGTATCATTTAAAGCTTATGTGTCCTTATTTATTTTCATTTTGGATGATCTGTCAGTTGGTGAAAGTGCGGTGTTATAGTCCCCTACTCTGATTGTGTTACTGTTGATTTCCCCTTTTATGGCTGTTAGCATTTGCCTCATGTATTGAGGTGATCGTATGTTGGGTGCATAAATATTCACAACTGTTATATCTTCTTCTTGGATTGATGCCTTGATCATTATGTAGTGTCCTTTTTGTCTCTTGTAATAGTCTTTTTTTAAAAGTCTATTTGGTCTGATATGAGAATTGGTAATCCAGCTTTCTTTTTATTTCCATTTGTATGCAATATCTTTTTCCATCCCCTCACTTTCAGTGTGTACGTGTCCCTAGGTCTGAAGTAGGTCTCTTGTAGACAGCATATATGTAGGTCTTGTTTTTGTCTTTATTCAGCCAGTCTGTCTTTTGGTGGGAGCATTTAATCTATTTACATTTAAGGTAATTATCGATATGTGTGTTCCTATTCCCATTTTCTTAATTGTTTTGGGGTTGTTATTGTAGGTCTTTTTCTTCTCTTGTGTTTCTTGCCTAGAGAAGTTCCTTTAGCATTTGTTGTAAAGCTGGTTTGGTGGTGCTGAACTCTCTCAGCTTTTGCTTGTCTGTAAAGGTTTAAATTTCTCCATCGAATCTGAATGAGATCCTTGCTGGGTAGAGTAATCTTGGTTGAAGGGTTTTCTCCTTCATCACTTTAAATATGTCCTGCCACTCCCTTCTGGCTTGTAGAGTTTCTGCTGAAAGATCAGCTGTTAATCTTATGGGGATTCTCTTGTGTGTTATTTGTTGTTTCTCCCTTGCTGCTTGTTGTTGCTATGTTTTCTTTGTATTTAATTTTTGATAGTGTGATTAATATGTGTCTTGGAGTATTTCTCCTTGGATTTATCCTGTTTGGAACTCTCTCTGATTCCTGGACTGATTAACTATGTACTTTCCCATATTAGGGAAGTTTTCCACTATAATCTCTTCAAATATTTTCTCAGTCCCTTTCATTTTCTCTTCTTCTTCTGGGACCCCTATAATTTGAATGTTGGAGCATTCAGTGTTTTCTCAGAGGTCTCTGCGACTGTCCTCATTGCTTTTCATTTTTTCCCCTTTATTCTGCTCTGCAGTAGTCATTTCCACTATTTTATCTTCCAGGTCAGTTATCCGTTCTTCTGCCTCAGTTATTCTGCTATTGATCCCTTCCAGAGAATTTTTAATTTTATTTATTGTATTGTTCATCACTTTGTTTGCTCTTTAGTTTTTGTAGGTCCTTGTTAAATATTTCTTGTAATTTCTCCATTCTATTTTGAAGATTTTGGATCACCTTTACTATCATTATTCTGAATTCTTTTTCAGGTACACTGCCTATTTCCTTTTCTTTTGTTAGGTCTGGTGGGTTTTTACCTTGCTCCTTCATCTGCTGTGTGTTTCTCTGTCTTCTTGTTTTGCCTAACTTACTGTGTTTGGGGTCTCCTTATCACAGTCTGCAGGTTTGTAGTTCCCATTGTTTTCGGGTCTGCCCCCAGTGGCTAAGGTTGGTTCAGTGGGTTGTGTAGGCTTCTTGGTGGAGGGGACTAGTGCCTGTGTTCTGGTGGATGAGGCTAGATCTTGTCTTTCTGCTCAGCAGGTCCATGTCTTGTGGTGTGTTTTGGGGTGTCTGTGGCCTTATTATGATTTTAGGCAGCCTCTCTGCTAATGAGTGGGTTTGTGTTACTGTCTTGCTAGTTGTTTGGCATAGGGTGTCCAGCATTGGAGCTTGCTGGTCGTTGAATGGAGCTGGGTCTTGGCGTTGAGATGGAGATCCCTGGGAGTTTTACCCCATTTGGTATTACGTGGAGCTGGGAGGTCTCTTGTCGACCAGTGTCCTGAACTTGGCTCTCCCACCTCTGAGGCAGAGCCCGGATGCCTGGCTGGAACACCAAGAGCCTTTCATCCACACGGCTCTGAATAAAAGGTAGAAGAAGGAAAGAAAAGAAAGAAAGAAAGAAAGTAAGAGAGAGAGAGAGGGAGAAGATAAAGTTATGAAAGTAAAAATAATTATTAAAAAAATTTTAAAGTAATAAAAAAAACGGAAAGAGCGAAGAGAGCAACCAAACCAAAAAAGAAATCCACCAATGATAACAAGTGCTAAAAAGCATAAAAAAAAAAAAAAAAAAGGACAGAGAGGAACCTAGGATAAATGGTAAGAGCAAAGCTATACAGACAAAATCACACACAGAAGCATACACATACACACTCAGAAAAAAATTAAAAGGGAAAAAAAATATTTCCTTGCTCCCAAAGTCCACCTCCTCAATATGGGATAATTCATTGTCTATTCAGGTATTCTACAGATGCAGGGTACATCAAGCTGATGGAGGAGATTTAATCCACTGCTCCTGAGGCTGCTGGGAGAAATTTCCCTTTCTCTTCTTTGTTCGCACAGCTCCCAGGGTTCAGCTTTGGATTTGGCCCCACCTCTGCGTGTAGGTCGCCTGAGGGCGTCTGTTCTTCGCACAGACAGGACGAGGTTAAAGGAGCAGCTGCTTCGGGGGCTCTGGCTCACTCAGTCCAGGGGTAGGGAGGGGTACAGATGTGGGCGAGCCTGTGGAGGCAGAGGCTGGCATGACGTTGCACCATCCTGAGCCACGCCGTGCGTTCTCCCGGGGATGTTGTCCCTGGATCACGGGACCCTGGCAGTGGCGGGCTGCACAGGCTCCCGGGAGGTGAGGTGTGGCTAGTGACCTGTACTTCCACACAGGCCTCTTGGTGGCGGCAGTAGCAGCCTTAGCGTCTCATGCCTGTCTCGGGTCCGCGCTGTTAGCTGCGGCTCGCGCCCGTCTCTGGAGCTCCTTTAAGCGGCGCTCTTAATCCCCTCTTCTCGCGCGCCAGGAATCAAAGGGGGAAGAAAAAGTCTCTTGCCTCTTCGGCAGCTCCAGACCTTTTCCCAGACTCCCTCCCAGCTGGCTGTCGCGCACTAGCCCCCCTCAGGCTGTGTTCACGCCGGCAACCCCAGTCCTCTCCCTGGGATCTGACAGAAGCCCGAACCTCAGCTCCCGGCCCCGCCCGCCCCGGCGGGTGAGCAGAGAAGCCTCTCGGGCTGGTGAGTGCCGGTCGGCACCGATCCTCTGTGTGGGAATCTCCGCTCTGCCCTCCGCACCCCGTTGCTGACCTCTTCTCCGTGGCTCCGAAGCTTTCTCCCTCTGCCTCCCACAGTCTCCGCCCGCGAAGGGGCTTCCTAGTGTGTGGAAACCTTTCCTCCTTCACGGCTCCCTCCCACTGGTGCAGGTCCCTTCCCTATTCTTTTGTTTCTGTTTTTTCTTTTTTCTTTTGCCCTACCCAGGTACGTGGGGAGTTTCTTGGCTTTTGGGACGTCTGAGGTCTTCTGCCTGCGTTCAGTAGGTGTTCTGTAGGAGTTGTTCCACATGTAGATGTATTTGTGATGTATTTGTGGGGAGGAAGGAGATTTCCACGTCTTACTCTTCCGCCATCTTGAAGGTCCTCCCCTGTTGGCCTATTTTAAATGCTTTTTAGGTATCCTACAGTTAGCAATTGTCATGAACAAACTAGAAGGCTGCCATCCCCATTTGAAATGTCAAAAAAGAAATCTGTGTGCTATAAAGAAAGGGAAAATCAATCTTACTTGAAGTAGTAATTTGCATACTTTGGTATAATAAACTTTATCAATAGAATATTATAAATATGTAGGAAAATGCTGCTAAAAGTAACACTGGCTTTCAAAACTAGTCACAAAGCCCTCTGTGCCATTAGAAATTAACTGAAAATAATTTTTATGTCTCTGAAAAAATAGGTCAGAGAATGAAATAATTAGCAATTGGAAGTTTGCATGGTTTATAGGAAATAACTTTATTCATATGTCATGTTCCATTTTTACTTGAAAACCTGAACATCACTTTAGGAATTTCAAGAGCTTGAGATCCAGCGTTTTCAAAGAACATTTATTTAGTCCCTACTAACTTTTGGGGGCACTATGCTAAATATTTTATGTATGTTAACAGATTAATCTATTTATCTAAGATTACAAAGCTAATTTCAGTGGCAGAATCACAAGTAGAACACAGATCTCTGGAATCTAATTTTAGGGTGTTTTAAATTTCATATGTCATTTACTTGATGGTTCTAAAATAGTCCAGAAATTTTCTTTCTTTTTCAGTCTTAATCTCTATATTTTACAAAAGAAAAAAAAGACACACAGGCAGTTGGGAAAATGTCCTTGCTGAAAATGGTAATCATTGTGGTGCTTTGTTATTTTCCCTTAAAGAAACTTTCTGTGGTTCTAGAATTACTTACGGAAGCCAACCATTTTCATGCTAAGCAGCCCAGAGCAGGCTTTGTAAGAAAATATATTAACATTGGAGACTTTTCAAAGTGAAGTCATGGAACATGTATCTGTTTCTTAATATAACTAATGATTGACCTGTAGATTTCTGTAAACACTCTAAAGAACAAAAGGGGAAAGGGGGAAAAATCTCTGCTGCCAGCTCCAAGTATCCCTGTTAAATTCAGACAGTCACGGATGTAGAAAACAAACTTGTTTACCAGGGGGTAAGGGAGGGAGGGATAAATTGGGAGGTTGGGATTGACATATACACACTATTATATATAAAATAGATAACTAATAAGGACCTACTGTACAGCACAGGGAACTCTACTCAATACTCCATAATGACCTACATGGGAAAAGAATCTAGAAAACAGTGGATACATATATGTGTATAACTGACTCACTTTGCTGTACAGCAGAAACTAACACAACATTGTAAGTCAACTATAATCCAATAAAAATTAAAAAAAAAAATTGGCACAGTCCTGCAAAGAGGGGCCAACAACACTCCACAGTGGCTGTGCAGACGTTGTGCAGGCCTTCAAACATACAGTAACCAGCCCATGCTGATGACTGTTTAAGTCCTGATGGAGACACTGACAGTTCCAAGGGACCAGGGGTTTGCTTCCATTCACAGCTCCAATTTTTAGAATCAATTTAGCTCCAATTTAGAATGCTCTGCTCTTCTTTGTCTTCTAATTTCTCCAAATGGCCGTGAGTGTGACCCAAAGGGGAATGGTTATGAAAAGGCAACTTCTTTCACTAGCTCCAGGGTCTTTTTCATTTATTTTTAAACTTTTTGTCCAGTAGCTCAGTGATTTTCAAACTGATCATTACTGAAGCATGAAATCAACTTAGTGGCTACATTTTGAGATCTAATGGAATAGGCTAAAAATATTAACGTGGTGAGAAGTAGGAGTATTTTTGAAGCTTTCAATGTCAAATATATGTGTATGAACTAATACGTAAGTTCCTAGAATGCTTACTCGTCAAAAAATGTGAAGGTCACTGCCATACGTATATTATATGATGGGAGTTTCTGTGTTATTTTAAATAATTTTTAAATAATGGTGTAATCTCTTTCCCAAATTTGACCTTTGGGTTTGTGTCCGGCTACCATTCTTTATTTTTAGACAAATTTAATAGCAAATAAATGCATGCACTGTCATCTCATCACTTGGAATTAGTAGAAAGCGTTAGTATCTTATCTTACATCTGCATGGAAATAATCTCTGGATCTGTTCACTTGTGATCTGGTGTGGAGAGCACTGGTGAAGAAGGTCACAAACCATTTTTTTTTTTTTTAAACATCTTTATTGGGGTATAATTGCTTTACAATGGTGTGTTAGTTTCTGCTTTATAACAAAGTGAATCAGTTATACATATACATTTGTTCCCATATGTCTTCCCTCTTGCGTCTCCCTCCCTCCCACTCTCCCTATCCCACCCCTCCAGGCTGTCACAAAGCACCGAGCTAATATCCCTGTGCCTTGCGGCTGCTTCCCCCTAGCTATCTACCTTACTACGTTTGTTAGTGTGTATATGTCCATGACTCTCTCTCTCCCTGTCAAAGCTCACCCTTCCCCCTCCCCATATCCTCAAGTCCGTTCTCCAGTAGGCCTGCGTCTTTATTCCTGTCTTACCCCTAGGTTCTTCATGACATTTTTTTTCCCCTTAAATTCCATATATGTGTGTTAGCATACGGTATTTGTCTTTTTCTTTCTGACTTACTTCACTCTGTATGACAGACTCTAGGTCTATCCATCTCATTACAAATAGCTCAATTTCATTTCTTTTTAAGGCTGAGTAATATTCCATTGTATATATGTGCCACATCTTCTTTATCCATTCATCCAATGATGGGCGGTTAGGTTGTTTCCATCTCCGGGCTATTGTAAATAGAGCTGCAATGAACATTTTGGTACATGACTCTCTTTGTTTTTTTTTTTTTTTTTTTTTTTTTTATTTTATTTTATTTATTTTTTTTTTTTTTAAACATCTTTATTGGGGCATAATTGCTTTACAATTGTGTGTTAGTTTCTGCTTTATAACAAAGTGAATCAGTTATACATATACATATGTTCCCATATGTCTTCCCTCTTGCGTCTCCCCCCCTCCCACTCTCCCTATCCCACCCCTCCAGGCTGTCACAAAGCACCGAGCTAATATCCCTGTGCCTTGCGGCTGCTTCCCCCTAGCTATCTACCTTACTACGTTTGTTAGTGTGTATATGTCCATGACTCTCTCTCGCCCTGTCAAAGCTCACCCTTCCCCCTCCCCATATCCTCAAGTCCGTTCTCCAGTAGGTCTGCGTCTTTATTCCTGTCTTACCCCTAGGTTCTTCATGACATTTTTTTTCCCCTTAAATTCCATATATATGCGTTAGCATACGGTATTTGTCTTTTTCTTTCTGACTTACTTCACTCTGTATGACAGACTCTAGGTCTATCCATCTCATTACAAATAGCTCAATTTCATTTCTTTTTAAGGCTGAGTAATATTCCATTGTATATATGTGCCACATCTTCTTTATCCATTCATCCGATGATGGGCGCTTAGGTTGTTTCCATCTCCGGGCAATTGTAAATAGAGCTGCAATGAACATTTTGGTACATGACTCTTTTTGAATTTTGGTTTTCTCAGGGTATATGCCCAGTAGTGGGATTGCTGGGTCATATGGTAATTCTATTTGTAGTTTTTTAAGGAACCTCCATACTGTTCTCCATAGTGGCTGAACCAATTCACATTCCCACCAGCAGTGCAAGAGTGTTCCCTTTTCTCCACACCCTCTCCAGCATTTATTGTTTCTAGATTTTTTGATGATGGCCATTCTGACTGGTGTGAGATGATATCTCATTGTAGTTTTGATTTGCATTTCTCTAATGATTAATGATGTTGAGCATTCTTTCATGTGTTTGTTGGCATTCTGTATATCTTCTTTGGAGAAATGTCTATTTAGGTCTTCTGCCCATTTTTGGATTGGGTTGTTTGTTTTTTTGTTATTGAGCTGCATGAGCTGCTTGTAAATTTTGGAGATTAATCCTTTGTCAGTTGCTTCATTTGCAAATATTTTCTCCCATTCTGAATGTTGTCTTTTGGTCTTGATTATGGTTTCCTTTGCTGTGCAAAAGCTTTGAAGTTTCATTAGGTCCCATTTGTTTATTTTTGTTTTTATTTCCATTACTCTAGGAGGTGGGTCAGAAAGGATCTTGCTGTGATTTATGTCATAGAGTGTTCTGCCTATGTTTTGCTCTAAGAGTATGATAGTTTCTGGCCTTACATTTAGGTCTTTAATCCATTTTGAGCTTATTTTTGTGTATGGTGTTAGGGAGTGATCTAATCTCATACTTTTACATGTACCTGTCCAGTTTTCCCAGCACCATTTATTGAAGAGGCTGTCCTTTTTCCACTGTACATTCCTGCCACCTTTATCAAAGATAAGGTGTCCATATGTGCGTGGGTTTATCTCTGGGCTTTCTATCCTGTTCCATTGATCTATCTTTCTGTTTTTGTGCCAGTACCATACTGTCTTGATTACTGTAGCTTTGTAGTATAGTCTGAAGTCAGGGAGCCTGATTCCTCCAGCTCCTTTTTTCGTTCTCAAGATTGCTTTGGCTATTCGGGGTCTTTTGTGTTTCCATACAAATTGTGAAATTTTTTGTTCTAGTTCTGTGAAAAATGCCAGTGGTAGTTTGATAGGGATTGCATTGAATCTGTAGATTGCTTTGGGTAGTAGAGTCATTTTCACAATGTTGATTCTTCCCATCCAAGAACATGGTATATCTCTCCATCTATTTGTATCATCTTTAATTTCTTTCATCAGTGTCTTATAATTTTCTGCATACAGGTCTTTCGTCTCCTTAGGTAGGTTTATTCCTAGATATTTTATTCTTTTTGTTGCAATGGTAAATGGGAGTGTTTTCTTGATTTCACTTTCAGATTTTTCATCATTAGTATATAGGAATGCCAGAGATTTCTGTGCATTAACTTTGTATCCTGCTACTTTACCAAATTCATTGATTAGCTCTTGTAGTTTTCTGGTAGCATCTTTAGGATTCTCTATGTATAGTATCATGTCATCTGCAAACAGTGACAGCTTTACTTCTTCTTTTCCGATTTGGATTCCTTTTATTTCCTTTTCTTCTCTGATTGCTGTGGCTGAAACTTCCAAAACTATGTTGAATAAGAGTGGTGAGAGTGGGCAACCTTGACTTTTTCCTGATCTTAGTGGAAATGCTTTCAGTTTTTCACCATTGAGGATGATGTTTGCTGTGGGCTTGTCATATATGGCCTTTATTATGTTGAGGAAAGTTCCCTCTATGCCTACTTTCTGCAGGGTTTTTATCATAAATCGGTGTTGAATTTTGTCGAAAGCTTTCTCTGCATCTATTGAGATGATCATATGGTTTTTCTCCTTCAATTTGTTAATATGGTTTATCACATTGATAGATTTGCGTATATTGAAGAATCCTTGCATTCCTGGAATAAACCCCACTTGATCATGGTGTATGATCCTTTTAATGTGCTGTTGGATTCTGTTTGCTAGTATTTTGTTGAGGAGTTTTGCATCTATGTTCATCAGTGATATTGGCCTGTAGTTTTCTTTCTTTGTGACATCCTTGTCTGGTTTTGGTATCAAGGTGATGGTGGCCTCGTAGAAGGAATTTGGGAGTGTTCCTCCCTCTGCTATATTTTGGAAGAGTTTGAGAAGAATCGGTGTTAGCTCTTCTCTAAACGTTTGATAGAATTCACCTGTGAAGCCATCTGGTCCTGGGCTTTTGATTGTTGGAAGATTTTTAATCACAGTTTTAATTTCAGTGTTTGTGATTGGTCTGTTCATATTTTCTATTTCTTCCTGATTCAGTCTTGGCAGGTTGTGCATTTCTAAGAATTTGTCCATTTCTTCCAGGTGGTCCATTTTATTAGCATAGAGTTACTTGTAGTAATCTCTCATGATTTTTTTTATTTCTGCAGTGTCAGTTGTTACTTCTCCTTTTTCATTTCTAATTCTATTGATTTGAGTCTTCTCCCTTTTTTTCTTGATGAGTCTGGCTAGTGGTTTATCTATTTTGTTTATCTTCTCAAACAACCAGCTTTTAGTTTTATTGATCTTTGCTATCGTTTCCTTCATTTCTTTTTCATTTATTTCTGATCTGATTTTTATGATTTCTTTCCTTCTGCTAGCTTTGGGGTTTTTTTGTTCTTCTTTCTCTAATTGCTTGAGGTGCAAGGTTAGGTTGTTTATTCGAGATGTTTCCTGCTTCTTAAGGTGGGCTTGTATTGCTATAAACTTCCCCCTTAGAACTGCTTTTGCTGCATCCCATAGGTTTTGGGTCGTTGTGTCTCCATTGTCATTTGTTTCAAGGTATTTTTTTATTTCCTCTTTGATTTCTTCAGTGATCACTTCATTATTAAGTAGTGTATTGTTTAGCCTCCATGTGTTTGTATTTTTTACAGATCTTTTCCTGCAATTGATATCTAGTCTCATGGCGTTGTGGTCAGAAAAGATACTTGATACAATTTCAATTTTCTTAAATTTACCAAGGCTTGATTTGTGACCCAAGATATGATCTATCCTGGAGAATGTTCCATGAGCACTTGAGAAAAATGTGTATTCTGTTGTTTTTGGATGGAGTGTCCTATAAATATCAATGAAGTCCATCTTGTTTAATGTATCATTTAAAGCTTGTGTTTCCTTATTTATTTTCATTTTGGATGATCTGTCCATGGGTGAAAGTGGGGTGTTAAAGTCCCCTACTATGAATGTGTTACTGTCGATCTCCCCTTTTATGGCTGTTAGTATTTGCCTTATGTATTGACGTGCTCCTATGTTGGGTGCATACATATTTACAATTGTTATATCTTCTTCTTGGATCAATCCCTTGATCACTATGTAGTGTCCTTCTTTGTCTCTTGTAATAGTCCTTATTTTAAAGTCTATTTTGTCTGATATGAGAATTGCTACTCCAGCTTTCTTTTGGTTTCCATTTGCATGGAATATCTTTTTCCATCCCCTTTCTTTCAGTCTGTATGTGTCTCTAGGTCTGAAGTGGGTCTCTTGTAGACAGCATATATAAGGGTCTTGTTTTTGTATCCATTCAGCCAATCTGTGTCTTTTGGTGGGAGCATTTAGTCCATTTACATTTAAGGTAATTATCGATATGTATGTTCCTATTCCCATTTTCTATATTGTTTTGGGTTCGTTATTATAGGTCTTTTCCTTCTCTTGTGTTCCTTGTCTAGAGAAGTTCCTTTAGCATTTGTTGTAAAGCTGGTTTGGTGGTGCTAAACTCTCTCAGCTTTTGCTTGTCTGTAAAGGTTTTAATTTCTCCATCAAATCTGAATGAGATCCTTGCTGGGTAGAGTAGTCTTGGTTGCAGGTTTTTCTCCTTCATCACTTTCAGTATGTCCTGCCACTCCCTTCTGGCTTGTAGGGTTTCTGCTGAGAGATCAGCTGTTAACCTTATGGGGATTCCCTTGTGCGTTATTTGTTGTTTATCCCTTGCTGCTTTTAATATGCTTTCTTTGTATTTAATTTTTGACAGTTTGATTAATATGTGTCTTGGCGTATTTCTCCTTGAATTTATCCTGTATGGGACTCTCTGTGCTTCCAGGACTTGATTAACTATTTCCTTTCCCATATTAGGGAAGTTTTCAACTATAATCTCTTCAAATATTTTCTCAGTCCCTTTCTTTTTCTCTTCTTCTTCTGGAACCCCTATAATTCGAATGTTGGTGCGTTTAATGTTGTCCCAGAGGTCTCTGAGACTGTCCTCAGTTCTTTTCATTCTTTTTTCTTTATTCTGCTCTGCAGTAGTTATTTCCACTATTTTATCTTCCAGGTCACTTATCCGTTCTTCTGCCTCAGTTATTCTGTTATTGATCCCATCTAGAGTACTTTTAATTTCATTTATTGCATTGTTCATCATTGCTTGTTTCATCTTTATTTCTTCTAGGTCCTTGTTAACTGTTTCTTGCATTTTGTCCATTCTACTTCCAAGATTTCGGATCATCCTTACTATCATTATTCTGAATTCTTTTTCAGGTAGACTGCCTATTTCTTCTTCATTTGTTAGGTCTGGTGCATTTTTATCTTGCTCCTTCATCTGCTGTGTGTTTTTCTGTCTTCTCATTTTGCTTATCTTACTGTGTTTGGGGTCTCCTTTTTGCAGGCTGCACATTCGTAGTTCCCGTTGTTTTTGATGTCTGTCTCCAGTGGCTAAGGTTGTTTCAGTGGGTTGTGTAGGCTTCCTGGTGGCGGGGACTAGTGCCTGTGTTGTGGTGGATGAGGCTGGATCTTGTCTCTCTAGTGGGCAGGTTCATGTCTGGTGGTGTGTTTTGGGGTGTCTGTGGCCTTATTATGATTTTAGGCAGCCTCTCTGCTAATGGGTGGGGTTGTGTTCCTGTTTTGCTAGTTGTTTGGCATAGGTTGTCTAGCACTGTGGCTTGCTGGTCGTTGAGTGAAGCTGGGTGCTGGTGTTAAGATGGAGGTCACTGGGAGATTTCCACCGTTTAATATTATGTGGAGCTGGGAGGTCTCTTGTTGACCAGTGTCCTGAAGTTGGCTCTCCTACCTCAGAGGCAGAGCCCTGACTCCTGGCTGGAGCACCAAGAGCCTTTCATCCACACGGCTCAGAATAAAAGGGAGAAAAAGTAGAATTAGTAGAAGTATGAGGAAAGAAAGAAGGAAAGGAGGAAAGGAAGGAAGGAAGAAAGAAGCAAAGAAGGAAAGAAAGGAGGGAGGGAGGGAGGAAGGAAGGAAGGAGGGAAAGAAGGAAAAAAGACAAAGAAAGAAGATACAGTAAAAATAAAATAAAGTATAATATAGTTATTGAATTAAAAAATATTTAGAAAAAAAAAAAAGTGACGGATAGAACCTTAGGACAAATGTTGGAAGCAAAGCTATACAGAGAAAATCTTATACAGAAGCATACACATACACCTTCACAAAAAGTGGTAAAGGGGGAAAAATCATAAATCTTGCTCTCAGAGACCACCTCCTCAATTTGGGGTGATTCGTTGCCTAAAGGAGGGAAGGACGGAAAGAAAGAAAGAAAGAGCGAAGGTAAAGTATAATAAAGTTATTACAATTAAAATTAATTATTGAGAAAAAAATTTTTTTTAAAAAACCATGGACGGATAGAGCCCTAGGACAAATGGTGGAAGCAAGAGTATACAGACAAGATCTCACACATAAGCATACACGTACACATTCACAAAAAGAGGAAAAGGGAAAAAAATCATAGATCTCGCTCCTAAATTCCACCTCTTCAATTTGGGATGATTCCTTGTCTATTCAGGTATTCCACAGATGCAGGGTATATCAAGTTGATTGTGGAGCTTTAATCCGCTGCTTCTGAGGCTGCTGGGAGAGATTTCCCTTTCTCTTCTTTGTTCTCACAGCTCACAGGAGCTCAGCTTTGGATTTGGCCCTGCCTCTGCGTGTAGGTCGCTGGAGGGCGTCTGTTTTTTGCTCAGACAGGACAGGGTTAAAGGGGCCGCTGATTCGGGGGCTCTGGCTCACTCAGGCCGGGGGTGAGGGGGGGGAAGGAGGGGCACTGCGTGCGGGGCGGGCCTGCGGCGTCAGAGGCGGCGTGACGTTGCGGCAGAGGCCGGCGTGACGTTACACCAGCCTGAGGCCCGCCGTGCGTTCTCCCGGGGAAGTTGTCCCTGGATCCCGGGAACCTGGCGGTGGCGGGCTGCACAGGCTCCGCGGAAGAGGGGTGTGGAGAGTGACCTGTGCTCGCACACAGGCCCCTTGGTGGCGGCAGCAGCAGCCTTAGCGTCTCCCGCCCGTCTCTGGGGTCCGCGCTTTTACCCGCGGCTCGCGCCCGTCTCTGGGGTTCGCGCTTTTAGCCGCGGCGCGCGCCCGTCTCTGGGGTTCGCGCTTTTTGCCGCGGCTCGCGCCCGTCTCTGGAGTTCCTTTAAGCAGCGCTCTTAAACCCCTCTCCTCGCGCACCAGGAAACAAAGAGGGAAGAAAAAGTCTCTTGCCTCTTCGGCAGGTGCCGGCTTTTCCCCGAACTCCCTCCCGGCTAGTCGTGGTGCACTAACCCCTTCAGGCTATGTTCAAGCCGCCAACTCCAGTCCTCTCCCTGCGCTCCGTCCAAAACCGAAACTCGAGCTTCAGCTCGCAGCCCCGTCCGCCCCGGCGGGTGAGCAGACAAGCCTCTCGGGCTGGTGAGTGCCGGTCGGCACCGATCCTCTGTGCGGGAATCTCCCCGCTTTGCCCTCCGCACCCGTCGCTGTGCACTACTCCGCGGTTCCGAAGCTCCCCCCTCCGCCTCCCGCAGTCTCCGCCCGCGGAGGGGCTTCCTAGTGTGTGGAAACTTTTCCTCCTTCACAGCTCCCTCCCACTGGTGCAGGTTCCGTCCTTATTCTTTTGTCTCTGTTTTTTCTTTTTTTCTTTTGCCCTACCCAGGTACGTGGGGAGTTTCTTGCCTTTTGGGAGGTCTGAGGTCTTCTGCCAGCCTTCAGTAGGTGTTCTGTAAGAGTTGTTCCCCGTGTAGATGTATTTCTGGTGTATCCGTGGGGAGGGAGGCGATCTCCGCGTCTTACTCTTCCGCCATCTTCAAGGTCCCCCCCACAAACCATTTTTATTTAGGTTTTTTTACTTGGTTTTTGTACCTTTGCTTGAGAGAGTTATTTTCAACCAATTATTGACATTTAAATCCTTGACAAACAAATTTGATGTGAATATCAAGTTTTCTAGTGTTTTATTTTCTCAGATTAATGTGACTGATCTAAAGAAATTACTTAGAAAGTAGTATTAGCTTAATGAAAATTAAACATAACCTATTCAATCATATCTCTTCATAGATTTAAAATAAACTTCTGTCTGGAGTACCTTAGTGTTAATAATGTGTTAAAATATATTTCATATTATTTGGATCTGTTTTGTTTGAGATGGTTATAACCATTTATCATTTATCTCATCTTGTTTTCTTTTCTTGCATTTTCAGCTAAAATTGACCAAGAAGCGGAGGAGAACTCACTGACAGAGACTCATAAATGGTGAGCGATTGTTTTCTTTCAATGTTTGTTCTCAGAGTTGACTTAGAAAGTGCTTAGCGTGCTTCAGTTCAAGGAGTCAATCATTAGCTCAATTTTTATTCTCAAGCAAAAAAGAGAAAGAGACTAATTCAATATGCACTTTGATGATACATTGGATTTCTGGCTTTTATTTTATAACTCTGGTTGACATATAAATCTGTTAAGTATCCAATTATTGTGACTAGCTTAGCACCTTCTCTGTAGAATAGGATTTAGCGTTGTAGAAATTTAAGAGAACCTATCTTAAGAAAAAAGGATGAAGGGTTTGGTTATAGGACACTATTGAGTTTCCACAGCTGGGCCGGCACCCTGAGTTCCCCTTACATAACCCTTACTTCCAGAATGGAAGTTTGCAATCATGGGTGAGCGTAGAAAAGTATCTCAGAAATCTCTGCTTCTCTGCATCAATCTTCTCCACTTCTTCCTCTCTGTGCTAGTCAGATTTCTTCAGAAAACAGAGCCCATAGGTGTGTGTGTGTGTGTGTGTGTGTGTCTGTCTGTGTGTGTGGTGTGTCTGTGTGTGTCTGTGTGTGTGGTGTTTGTGTGTGTTTGTGTGTGTGGTGTGTGTGTGGGGTGTGTGTGTGTGGTGTGTGGGGAGTGTGTGTGTCTTTGTGTGTGTATGTTTGTGGCATGTGAGGTGTGTGGGTGTGGGTGTGTGTCTCTGTGTGTGTGGTGTGGGGGTGTGTGTGCACACCTACAGATAGAGAGAGATTGATTTTAAGGAATTGGCTCACAAGAGGCGGGAAATTCTGCATGTTGTTGATGTTACAATCTTGAGTCGGAAAGCATTCTGGAGACAGAATTCCTTCCTATTTGGGTAGCCAGTCTTTTTTTCTTAATTCCCTCAACTAGATTGGATGAGGCCCATCCTCATTATGGAGGGTCATCTGCTTTTCTCAAAGTCTACTGATTTAAATGTTAATCACATCTAAAAAATACCTTTACAACAACATCTACACTGGTGTTTGACCCCAGACCAGTTACCACAGCCCAACCAAGCTGACACGTCAAATTAACCATCACAGTCTCTAAAGAAATTTGATTACTCTTGGGAAAATGTTGATAAAAGAGGTTCTTTGCTATTACTTTATGAGGAAAGATCCCGTATGTCTGTGAACAGATATCACATACATAATAGTTGTATTGCAGGCAAATTGGTAAAACAGAATTGGCCAGTTTCTATCAAAGCAAAAACCGAGGTGAAGACCTTAAATTATAACAAGCAGGAATTTCAGTTAATTGTATGAAAGGAATTCTGGCTAAGGACAAAGCTGTTGATAAAAGAGTCATCTTTATAATTTAGATAATTAACTTTGAAATTTAAAAATAAAAGTAAGAATTATGGATCCTGTGAAACATTCCTAAAAGAACTAAGTCTCTGTACCATTGCTGTAGCAATGCTGCATGACCTGGACAGCAGTCAGTAGTAATTCTCTGCAGGAGGCGGTGTGGCCCTGGCCTTTCGTGTGTGATGGCTGTGCCTTGGGGTCCAAACCCTAACCCCGGGACAGCAGTGACTACTTGGCGAGGTAGAGGTGTCAGGGAAGAAGACGTTATCCTCTACCCTTCTAGGTTCTTCTGGCTGGTCTAAGAATTAAACTGACATGAGAGAGATTAACAGGAGAAAATCACAGAAAAGTTTAATAACAAGTATACATGGGAGAGACCCAGGAAAACTTAAATACCACCTTCAGCTAAAGACAAAAGAGGATGTTGTGGTGGTACTGGTTTAGGACTTCAGAGGGGAGGAAGGCAATTCACAAGGAGACAGAAAAGCAGACGCTTGCTAAACCAGTGTTTGCTGGGCCAGCAGAGATGACAGGCACAGAGTGGACTGATGTGCAGGCCCTGCCAAGAGCCGCTCCCCCACCCCCATATTCTTGCAGATACCTCTGCTGAAAGCTCTATTCCAGGAGCAAACCCTCTATCTAAGTTCTTTAGGCATTTAGGGGCAAGGTCAGAATTTCTTCCTGAGTCTTTTGGTCCTTGATTATTTTCAGCTGGAAATAATCCAAATGCCCAAGAGACATTCTGGGGTGGCCCCTGCAGAATTAAGTCAGATAGTGTTTGCCAGATGCTGAGCACTTAGTAAGTGACTAATATGTTAATTGCTATGTTATTTTCACATTATTATCATAATCAGATTACAAAATGTTGGGTGGTGGAAGCAGAAAGCAGAGTCAGATTTCAGAATCAGGCATGTGTTTATGTGTGCGTTCTATGTTCCTCGCTGTTTCTGCTGAATCTGGGATTGGGCCGCCTGGAAGCATTATTAGAGCATAGATTTTGGTGTCAGATCTGTGTATCTGCACCTGCTCCAAACTGCTGGAGCTGTGGCTCCAAGGATTTACCATAACTTTTGAATCCGTGTCCTTATCTGTGAAATAAACAATACACACATGGTGAGTGTGTAGAGATCAGCTCAGAATAATTAAATTTTCCAAGTTAAATATATGTGTAGGAACCTGCCTCCTATGGGTTTTTCAAAATCCCCTTCTTTTGGATTCACCCAAACACTTAAGCTTAGGAGACTGATTTCCAGAGTGAACTCTCTTCCCAACTAACAACGATTTCACTGGAGAAAAGGATATAAAACAATCACTTAACATTTCTAAAACACGTTCTAACAGCCTCCAGCAAATGGGAAATCATTCATTCAAGGAAATCTACATCTTGGTGAGAACAGCGGGTGGTGGCATCTGAGCCATGGCCATGGATGCCCCTCGGGCCTCCGAGCAGGTTGTCCTCCCCGGGCTGGGCCCAGCCCTCTAGCCCTCTAGCCGCTGTGTGCTGAGAAGTCCTGCTCTAGGCAAGCGTGTGCAGAGGATGGGGCTCCCTTCCTCGATGCACCCCCGGCTGACGGGGTGAGGCCCTCCCTCCTCCGGAAAGGGGGCTCCTGCTGAGAGACTTGGGGTCCCTGCTGGGGCACATAGGCCAGCGCCCTCCTCTGGCTTCAGCTCCCGTGCGGGGCCCAGAGATCCTGTCCACAACATTGCAGCTCTGTCTGAGGGGACCGACTCTATTGGAACAAAGGAGAATTCCGTGCAGGACGCCTCGTGGAAAGCAGTGGAAGTCTCGGTGGAGGACAATTAGGAGGACCCACAGCTCCGGGATGCAGACAGTGACCACAGGGTGGCCTAGCGAGCAGGCAGCCAAGAAGGAGCCTCCGGGGGCTGGGCAGGGTGGGCGGGGCCACCCTCACTCACGGGCCATCAGACCAGGGTGTGGAGAGGACTCGACAACGTTCCCCAAGCTGTGTCCAGATCCATCAGCAGATGCAGGAGACCCCCTGGCGGGGGCTCCCGCACAACTTCTGACCAGCCACGGGCTGCACAGTGCGCTGCTCTGACCCAGGGCCAACTCCTAGGAAGCCAGGCTTAAAACTCAGATCAGACGCCTGTCTGCAGTCTGTCTAGTAGCCGCAGAAGAAGCACACCTCGTCTGCTGAGGTCATGCTGCTCCCAGAACCATGGGGACCAGCAGTGGACGCCCTCCCTCCTGCCGCTCTGAGGTCTGCCACTCGGGCAGGCTGGGGGGCTTGTCCCAAGTTCCAGAGTCTCAGGTCTCCTTCCCAGGGGTGAGGCCCACTCCCACGCCCCGCGCTAGGCCACCAAATGCTCTCTCCACCTACATAAATTTTGGAACCCAAAGCCTCGGACTTTGGACTTCCTCTTTGTGCTCTCTTTGTGAAAAAATACTCCTACCCACCCCTCACCCCCAGCCCCACCTCCCAAAAATTTTTTAAGGGAAGCACACACACTCTCACTCTTTATTTGATCTCTCGATATTTGAGCTGCCTCAGCAAGGCCCTGAGGGAGGGGAGACCAGGCTCGCATATCTTCTCAGCCTTCCACCCCTTCTTTTATTTTTACGTTATTAGAGGTTATTATCTTCAGTGTGTCATACTATTAAGTCAGCTGAAATCCATTTGGGGGTAAGATGGTATTTAAGCATTCTACCTGGTCTGCGTATTTAAGTCCCTGCTGTTAACCAGAATTTCAGAACAGAGACCTGATTGAAATAAAAAGGTGTTTATTTGGGGTTTGTTAGGACTGCAGCCTGGGAGACACAGATTCAAGAATTTGAATTGTGTTCCACCAGACTACAAAATGGGGGAAGTTTATAAAGGCAGAAAGCCTGCAAGGTTACATAAATTGTCAAGAATTAGAATTGGAGCTGGCGAGAAGTAAGGGTGCTTGTTAACTAAGGACACGTGGGATCTGAAATGGTTGCATAGTTACAAGGGGAGAGCTTGAGACCTTAAGGGTGCAGCTGGCAAGTGCTGTTCTGAATATGGCTGGTGGTGTCCTTGGACCTGGTGCAGTTCATAGAAAGTTCAGGTTCTCAGTAGGGCAGAGACCTGTCTGAGACCTGGTCCTCAGTAGCCACCTGACTCCATTTCATGAACCTCAACTGTCATCCCTCCAATTGTGATTTCAGTTTGTCATCACAGCAGAGCTGGCCTTCCTCATTCTCCTGCCTCTTTTGGCCCTTCATTGGGGCAGTGATGTTATTACAACTGAAAACTGTTACTTTTACTTTGCACCTCACAAGATACCAAGTGACAAATTGGTGGCAGATGTTTGTGCTTTAATTTCTAGAACGGGTTGAGAGTCATTTACAGATAATTGTGATAGCTGAGTTGAACTATAAATGTCCTGGGGATATTTTTGATACCAAAATAGAAGTTCCCCAATGGTGTTGAGGCCATTTAGTGTTGCGTATTTCCACCAAGGTCGCTGTGAAAGAAGGTGGCCAGTGTGGTGGCTGAACCCTGATGGTCCACCCCAAATGGCACCTGGAAAACCATGCCAAGTGTGGTTGGAAGCCTGGCTTACTCAGCCTCCCTCCACCATCCATCAGGTTGTCGGAATGGAATACCTTGCTTTTTACAATATGCAGAGTTTCCTCAAGTGTGGATAGTAAGAGGTCTTACTAGAAAAGCATATTTGTGTGAAAATCTGCTGTAAACTGCACAAACTCGTTATTGGCTTGCTTTGAAGGGAATTTTATACTGATTTGTCTTTATGTTTGAGTACTTGGAAAACAAAAAGTCTTGACTTTTAGTCATTTTAAAATGGATAGTGAACTCTTATCAAGAAATTAATTAGGATTCTTTTCTGTGGTGGAATATTATGTGTTTTTCAGGTCATCTTATGATTCCGTAACTAAAGAAAAATATTCAAAAGAAACAATGGTTAGTAAACTTTTAAAGCAAATCCGGTCTTTTTTATATTCCATTTGATAGCATAATAGTTTTATGTGCTAACTTGTCTGTCTATTCATGCAATTTTGCTATTAATCTGAGAAGTGGGACTTTAAGTTACTATTTCACATGAACAAAAATATGTAAATTTTAGATAGTTTGACCAAACTCTTCAGTTCTCCCAGAAAGTAAGGCGACTGAGCAGATGAGTCTTGAACCACACACCCCAAACCCAAATCCACATTGGACAAGCGTGTTCTCATCTTCAGATGATTTCCTGGGTGAGCCAGATGGATGTCTTACAGGGTGGACTTCACCAGAAACCTGTTCTGTCAGCTGCATCGCCACTGAATGTGCTTATTTCAGGCCCTGCTTTTATTTTCTTTTTAATTAGCATCATAGCTTTCTTCAATTGTGGGAAAGTATCACCAGACCAAATATGATAGTTTTTATTTTCCCACAGAATTAGTCAGTGTCTGTATCAGCTCACAGGCAGAAAATGTAACAATTCCAGATTTGTCTAATAAATGGCCATTCCTTTATATCTAAATTTAAAGAATAATGAGACTGGGAGTTATAAAATTGACTTCTCACACTCAGCGGTTCTTATTTATAAATTATGGCTAACTTCAAAATTTTCTTAGAATTTCTTCTTCTTTGTTTTTTTTTTATTCTATAGGTACAAACCATATTTTATGGTGAAAATGATTTTGAAATAGTAAAAGAGCAGATTTTCTTTTTCTTTTTTAATTGAAGTATAGGATTTACAGTGTTGTGTTAGCTTCAGGTGTACAGCAAGGTGATTCAGTTATACATACCTATATATTTTTTCAGATTCTTTTACCTTATACGTTGTTACAAAGTGTTGAGTATAGTTCCCTGTGCTATACAGTAGGTCCTTGTTTTTTTAATCTATTTTATATATAGTAGCGTGTATATGTTAATTCCAAACTCCTAATTTATCTCTCCCCCTTACTTTCCCCTTTGGTAACTATGTTTGTTTTCTATGTCTGTGGGTCTATTTTTGTTTTGAATATAAGTTCATTTGTATCGTTTTATTAGATTCCACATACAAGTGATATCATATTATATTTGTCTTTCTCTGTCTGGCTTGTGTCACTTAGTATGATAATCTCTAGGTCCATCTCTGTTGCTGCAAATGGCATTATTTCATTCTTTTTTATGGCTGAATAATAGTCCATCATATATATGTACCACATCTTCTTTATCCATTCATCCATCAATGGACGTTTAGGTTGCTTCCATCACCTGACTATTGTAAACATTGCTGCGATGAACATTGAGGTGCATATATCTTTTCAAATTATGGTTTTCTCTGTATATATGCCCAGGATTGGGATTGCAGGATCATATAGTAGCTCTATTTTTAGTTTTTTAAGGAACCCCTGTACTCTTTTCCATAGTGACTGCACCAATTTACATTCCCATCAAGAGTGTAGGAGGGTTCCCTTTTCTCCACACCCTGTCCAGCATTTGCTGTCTGTAGATTTTCTGATGATGGCCATTCTGACCAGTGTGAGGTGGTACCTCATTGTAGTTTTGATTTGCATTTCTCTAATAATTAGAGATGAGGAGTGTCTTTTCATGTGCCTTTTGGCCACCTTTATGTCATCTTTAAGGAAATATCTATTTAGATCTTCTGCCCATTTTTTGATTGGGTTCTTTTGATATTGAGCTGTATGAGCTGTTTATATATTTTGGAGACTAATTCCTTGTCAGTGTATCATTTGCAAATATTTTATACCATTCTGTAGACTGTCTTTTTGTTTTGTTTATCATTTCCTTTGCTGTGCAAAATCTTTTAAGTTTAATTAGGTCCCACTTGTTTATTTTTGCTTTTATTTCCTTTGCTTTAGGAGGCAGATCCAAAAAGATATTGCCACAGTTTATGTCAAAGAGTGGTCTGCCTGTGTTTTCCTCTAGGAGTATAATGGTTTCTGGTATTACATTTAGGCCTTTAATTGATATTGAGTTTATTTTTGTGTGTGGTGTAAGAGAATGTTGTAATTTCATTCTTTTACATGTAGCTGTCCAGTTTTCTCAGCACCACTTATTTAAGAGACTGTCTTTTCTCCATAGTATATTCTTGCCTCCTTTGTCATAGATTAATTAACCATAAGCACATGGGCTTATTTCTGGGCTCTCTATTCTGTCCCATTGATGTACGTGTCTGTTTTGTGCCAGTACCATGCTGTTTAGATTACTATAGCTTTGTAGTATTGTCTAAAGTCAGGGTGTCTGATTCCTCCAGCTCCGTTTTTCTTTCTCAAGACTGCTTTGGCTACTTGGAGTCTTTGTGTTTCCATACAAATTAAAAAATTTTTTGTTCTAGTTCTGTGAAAAATGTCCTTGGTAATTTGATAGGGATTGCATTGATAGGTTTGTGTTTATCTGGCTTAGTCTGGCATACCAGGCAGGCTGCAGCGTGGTATTAAAACTGAAGTGATAGGGAATATCTTTGTAAAACCCCCAAACAATTACATCATTCTATTAACAATATTGATAAAGTAAAGCAAAGTTGCAGTTTGTATTTTCCAATTTAGATTTTTTTGTTAACTACTTGAAATCCTGCCAGGAGGGTCACCATTTGGAGGCCTACAGGAGGAAGGCTTCCAAGGGAAATTGGAGAAAACTCTCACACCTTCCACTCTCAGGCCTTGGTGTGCATTTTAGGTACAGCACTTTTCTTTGGACAAAGGGGTTTTCTTCTATAGCTACATTATTCAACTTTTTATAAAACCCACTGACTTTCAACAGTGTGGGGCCCTCTGACACCTTGTGCAGATTTGCTGGCCTTTGTCAGTTATAAAAAACATTCTGAAGTGGTAGTCTCTACTGAATTTTTTTATGTTTTAGCTTTTATGCATTCTGAATAGAACGACTTCAGGGCCTTCTGCTTTAGAGAATTTGGTATGTTTCCTTTCAGTTTTGGTTTGTAATTATAAAGGGGGGAAATGCATCAAATAATTTCTGCCCTTTTGCAAAGTTTTGTTTTAAAACTGGAAAATTTCCTGTTGTATAGGGTTGATAAATTCTTCCCCACTCCAATATTTTAAAATATATTTGGGCCTAGTCTAGGCTAAAGTGTTTCCAGAATCTAAGTTCTGCAACCTAAAAGAGGTTAGAACTCCTAAAGTTTTGTCCTGTGTAAGCAAGAAGAGGAGTGAAGTTGCCACATTTTTATTAAAGATTCTAATCCCTGTGTTCTTGCAGGGTGTGGGGAGGATGAAGACCCAAGAGAGTACACACTGTTTTGCCCACTGTTTTGTACTTTAGAGAATAGAAAGTAGTAGAAAAGCTAAGGGGTAATAATTTAAGATAACAGGTGTATTCAACCATATGATGATTCAAATCTATTAGGGTTGTACATTTTGAGAAACTATGCTTCTAGCACAGTAGATGTTCTAGGAAAAAAAAAAAACAGTTGAATAAAAGTAGTTACTTTCTGATTGAAGGAAAAGATTTTTCTGGGTAGAATGAAACTAAGAGAAAAATGAAACAGTTATAGGTGACTTTATCTGTAGACATATTTCATAAGGCAAATTAGAAATCTTCTTTAGAAGATTGTCGTTAGAGGGGAAATTTTGGTTACAATTTACAGAGAACCACCTTAAATTAAGTAAAACCCTCAAAGGATTTCTCAGAGGCCTCCAGAATCCAAGGTAAAGGGAAATAGCCTCAGGGGGATGGGAACCAGGCAGGGGTGAGCACAGGGCCGAGTCCCTGACCAGGTTAGGGTGGAGTGGTTAGCAAATCCTGGTTCCACTTTTTTTTAAGTTATCTGATTTGGGGAAATTTATTGAAACTCTGTACCTCCATTTCTTCATTTCTAAAATGAGAAGAATAATAGAATAGTGCCTGGCACAATGTAATTACCTGATATTCTTCTCACTTCATGATGTTTACCGTGTGGACCTGCCACTAATGACCCAAGTCTGAATTTTCTCTGTAGCTATCATTGCAGATTCTCAAAAGGGTGGATCTGATTGACTTCCAGACAGGTGGCACGGACTCGAGAAGTCCAGCTCGGGCTATGAGCTCAGCAAGTCTTCTAAAGCTAAGAAACAATAGCACTTTGACTTGGGGGTGTGAGTAGTGTACCAATAAGAGTTAAAAAGAGGTAATTTTGTGACTAGTGAATGACCTTTTAATAAGTTGATTTTTTCTTTGTGGGAACTTTTATATCATAAAGCACATCATCTCACTTTGTGACTACAGTTGCATACACCAAATGTGAGTAAACTTATACGAAGAGAAGCATGAAGAATTGTTTTGCGTGGTTTGCTCACCATTTGTCCTGAGAGGCAACATAGTTATGGGCTCAGACCAGTGGAATTTATAGCTGCATTTACTGTGCAAATTTTGCATCAGAGTCGGAGGGAAAACACTGCATAGATTCTGGCCCCACTGAAGTGCGTCTGCAGGAAGCATCCAGGAGGAAAATAGCAACACTCCTAGGCCAACCGCAGGCTCATCTGTCTTTATGATCTCGGTTTTCTTCATTTGTGTGGGTGGTCAAAGCTGTCAAGTAGACACTGTATTTAACACAGTAGCTAAACATGCAGTAGATATACAACACACACAGCTTTTTCCCCAGAGAGTATGCAATATTTTACTTTTCAAGCAGCACTTTCTTTCAAAGGTCCAAGGTTTTCCCAGGTCCTCTCCTCCCTGCTCCTTCCCCAAGCAATATCAGCGCACCCAGGTAAGACCACATGCCCTGCTCCTGGCCACAGAGACTCCTAAGGAGAAACATTAGCATATTTGCAATGAAAATACATTTTAATCCCTCTGGTAATACTGTGGTGTGGAAATTTGCATCTATACTGATTTTTGAAGGAGTAAGAGTATTATCGGCACATCAGTCCCTAGATTAGCATGAATGATGCAGGTTGCTTCCTGAAAGTTGCCTAACCTTAGTGTGTATTCTTTAACCCACTAAAACATTTCCCCAAGTGACTGGGGATTATTTTTAAAGTTATGAAAATATATCCTCATAAAATAATTCATAAAGTCTTTTTGGTTTTGTTTGTAGTCTTTACATTTTTTAGCAATAAAATCATTAGTACTTCTGGGAAAAACATCATGAATTGATGAAAATTCTTTGATTCAATGATATTGAATTCAATTTTTTAAAAATGAGAATATTTGACATTGGTTTTCAAAATTGGTCTAAAAAACCTGTAAGAAAGTAGGCCAGAAGATTCTTGACTTTGAGTTACTCACCATCAAGAATCCACCAGAAAGAGAGCAAGGAGAGATAAAAAAGGCAGCAGGAAACTGGAAAATAATTTCCATAAATAGAAAAGAAAGGGAAAACTAGAAATAGAACGTGATAAAGACACTGCACTAAACATAAAGCACATCATCTCACTTTGTGACTACATAAAACGTATTTTTTCTTGTTTTATTCTAGGGTGTGGTGAGTCAATATCTAGTAGAGTGTCTTATCCCATGTTATTTTTTTATGACCTGAAACTTAGACCTCACTCTTTTGAAATTGATTTAATTTCAAGCATTCGGTGACAACTGAAAGCACGGTTGCATATTGGTAACACACGTACTCTGTAGTCATTTATTTAGAGAACTTGAAATATAGGCCCATTAACAAATAACCAGAAAATTATTGCTTCTGATATTTCAAAAGACATCACTGGAGCATCTGAGGATATTCACTTGAAGATCCTCAGATGCTCCAGTGATGTCTTAAGAGAAACAGTGCCTTACAGGTTGACATACATATTTTTAAAATCTGTGTTAAGGACCTTTTAATTCCTGTCCTTACTCATGAATATAAAAATACAAGTCTCATCTTTTTCAAAACTCATGCAGCTTATCTTTCCTTTTTCTCTTTGGTTACATTCCACATGTTCCTGGTTAGATAAGGATAAATAAAGATAATACTTCAAACCTACCAACTTTATCTGAAATATGTGTTTTATCAACTCTGCTATTTAAGTGGCTGAGCCATGTTCTCAGATACAGACTATCAGAATTTGGACCTCATGTTAAAAGGAGTATACATTTGCATAGGACATTTTACACTTTCATGCTGTTAAAAGTGCTTTCCTTACACAGTACCTGTAGAAAAATGTGAGGTTCTATTTTAATGGATTATGAGATCTAATTTCCTCATATAAATCTCTGGGGGGAGGGGAGAATCTCTTCCCTAACCTCCCCAATAACTTGCACACACACAATTATTCAGCATTATAATATTTCTGTAAACTCTGTGAATTATCTTGCATTGTAGCATTTTAATAGAAATGAGCAGATAATAAGGAAAACATGTAGCAAGAGTTAAAATAGTCATAAATGTCCTATTGCTTTGCTAAATCTGCAGTTGTTAAATATTACTATGTTGATTTAAGACGATGGCATTTTTTTCATAACCTATTATACATTTCAAGGTCAAAATGTACTAGGAATATAAGGGGATGCATATCTAAGTAATTTTTTATGTTAAAACATTTTTTAAAATCAGTAACCACAAATAACTACCCACTCTAGTACTATTTTGATAAAAAATTTTAAAAGAAAACTAAATGTCAAAGTCCAGAACTTGGTAGCTTATTTCTAGTATAATGTTTATCATTTGATGCAGAATAAATTTAGTGATATTAATTGTAAGATTTATAGAACAACAAGTGAAGGATGGGACATCATGTCTCCCAGATAATAATTCATAAATTAGAAAAAAAGAGAAGGTTTGCTGCTAGCTGATACACAACATATAAGCATAAGTATAAAAGAGTACTGGCATTTTAAAAATTGTTATTTCTTAATTCCATCCTAAAAAAGACATATTTACATGCCAGCTCAGAATCAAAACACCCCCTTTAACGTTTTCTGTTTGAAGTTTCTCACTGGCTAAATCTAGGAATCTGAAAAATTGACAGTCAGTGACAGAGCAGCAAAATGAAGGCATTTTGAAATAGTGAACAAGGTGTTAGCATTCAGAAAGGGAAAATCAACCTTAGGATAGTGAGATTCTGCCAGAAGTAGATCTAGATTTCTAGATTTCTGCCTCAGGCCATTAACCAAATAAATTGCAAAAGGATTAAGGAAATAAACATTAAAATTGAAACTTTAACCAGAAGAAAATAATGGGAAATACTTATAGGGTTTAAAATTGGGGGAAGCTTCCCAAGCATGGTAGCCACAGAATATCAATGTTTATTTCTATTTTTGTTACTATTTCTAAGTTATCTATTGTTTGTTGTTGTTCTTCTAAGTAACAAACTGCAGAGGATAGGTGGTCAAGTTAGTTTAGGAAAGTTTTTTTAGCTTGTTCATTATTCTTATATTTTCCAGGCATACATTGCTTCTCTAGTTCATTCCGCTTTTGATCAATTTTCATTTCTCCAATATAGACGTAGTTGAAAAAGTCAATTAGTACCACCAGGCTTGTAACAAAAAGCAGCCACCTCCTGCCCCACCCTTCCTTACACCCATTTACCTTTCTCTTAGCTGTTTACCCTCGTATTTTCTGCCGTATTTCTCAATAATAGCCTTGTACGACTACTTCATTATTTATTTATTTAGCCATTATCTATTAATTTACCATAAAGGTATGTGAAGTTTTAACTCACTTTGTTACTAAACCAAGCTTGTGTCAGCTCACCAATGCACAGCAGAGTCAATCTGCTGACACCGGGTTGTGATGAAGGAAAGTAGAGCATTTATTGCAGGCGCCAAGAAAGGAGAACAGGCAGGTCATACTCAAAGGACCTGAACCCCTGATGGCTTTCAAGGCAGGGTTTAAAAGCCACATTAGGGGTAACAGTCACAGGGTATGTGATCATGTCATGGACATTCTACTGACTGACTGGTGATGAGGTAACAGGATGATGTTTTGAGAATCTCCATCATCAGTCTTCTGGCTCCAGTCAGTCTGGGGTCTACAGGCTTGTGGTCAGCATGTAGTTACTATCCTCCACCGGGTGGGGTCTTAGTTCCTACAGAACAACTGGAGGATATACATCAAGATGTTCTGTATAGAACCCTGAGGAGGCACTAAGGGTCCTGTGACTCTGAGTTATGGTTGAACTGCTGTTCATGCTATTACTTTTCTTGCTTGACTGCTTTTCCTTTGTTTCTGCATTTTCTCACTTCTCTAATCATTCACTACTTGAGTCTCCTCCTTGCAACTCAGTTATTGAATTCTTCATCTCTGTTTGGTTCTTTATATTTTCTAACTCTGTTGAAAACTAACTTCTCACTCTGTTCATCCAGTCTTCTCCCAAGTTCTTTGGTCATTACTTTTATTACCTTGAACTCTTTGTCAAGTAGGTTGCCTATCTCCACTTCACTTAGTTCTTCTGGGGTTTTATTTTTTCCTTCGTTTGGAACATGTTCCTCTGTTGCCTCATTTTGCATAATTTGCTGTTTTTACTTCTATGTATCTTGTAGGTTGGTTACATTTCCTGACCTGGGAGAAGTGGCCTTTTGTAGGAAATATCCTGTGGGTCCCAGCAGCACACTCCCCTCTGGACACCAGAGCTATATGCTCTAGGGGTGCCCCTATTGGGCTGCATTGGTCCTTCTGTTGTGGCAGGCTGACTATTGTGGGTGGTTTCATAGGCGTGGCTGGACCCTGGTCCCTTTGACTGCCAGGCCCTGCCTTCTGCTGAGGCTGCTGGCTCGTTGGTGGGCAGGGCTCTGGCCCAGGGACTTCTGTTGTGTGGGGCCCGCCTCTAGTGCAGGTGGCCATGACAAAGCTGTAGATGTCTGCTCAGATCCTGTGTCCCATACCTCTCAAAATGCCTGGATATTTCCCTTTATCCCTGAGCAGTAGCTGCAGAGCCCTTTGGGAAAGGACCGAGGGCATCAGTACAGTACATGCTCCCCACAGTGTTTCAGGGTCATCCCTTTTGTCGGTGGGTTCTGGATCTGAAATCAGCACAATTCCAGGAACTGAGCAAGGGATCTTGACAATTTATTAAAGCAACTGCCCTTATCCTCCTGTTCCTCTATTCTTGCCCTTTTATTTGATTGTAGATGTTAAGCAATGTCTTTTTTTTTTTTTTTTTTTGCTTCTAAGGATACCATGATCTAGTAACCATCTCCACACTCCCTGTAGGGAAGACCCCTTGTCAGTCACGATGATAACTGGTCCCCAGGCTTCTGGCCACTGGGCTTCACCATTGGCCCCTGTACTTCCGGGTTCCATCATCCCCATGGGTTTTAATGGGCTCAGCTGTGATCTCTCCTACTGGCTTCCCTGGCCCACAGCACAGAGCAACATCAGCGCCCCTGTTGCCAGTGCATTCTTGACAGCCTTGATGTGTGGTGGGCCCTCTGGGACCCCCCGTGGAGTACTCCTTTGCTCAGTGTTCTGGACTCGTGTGATACACACAGGCATGCCCACTGCCCTCAGCCTCTTCACTCCCTGCTCTGCGATTGTCCAGGACAGCTGAGCCATGCCTGCTCTCCTCTGCCTTGGCCATAGCTTACTCTAGGCCTGTAAGAGCCGCCCCCAACTCCTGCCACTACACATGGCTAATTCTTGCAGCAACATGGGTGTATAATCTCTTTTCCTACAACAGGTCTAGCACTTCCCTAGCTGAGGTGCTCACCTTTACTAGAGAAGAGTGGGGCCCCTCTACAAACTCTTGACAGTTTTAGGGATCTGTAGGGGTGACTGTCAGTTATCTTCATTGCTTGTTTTGGGATCCCAGGTTTTCCCAGCCAGGGTCTGACTTTACCTTAGCAGACCTGCTTGGCTGTGCATCTAAATATCTCTGGAACTCTTCAGCCTGGCTGTTAGATCTTCTTTTTGTTGTGCAGCTTTATCTGTTCTCTCACTACAGGTGACAACTGCCTCTTTCCAAACCACCAAGTTGCCGCTAGTCTTTAACTGTCTGTTAAGCCCAGGGCCTCTCATTATCCCTCTGCAGGGTGTCAATCCAACCTAGCCGTAGTCAGCCAATTCCGCTGTCTATGTGGCATTGTTCTCACCATGTCTTCAGTAGCCTGAATAATCACACCTGCGAGGACATTCCCACACAAGGATATTTTTCTAGGCCACCTCGGTGATATTGTTAGCAGTTTATAGCCTCCAATGTGCCAGGGTCCATGGCACGTGCCACCCAGGACAGTGGGGTAGTGACTGAATCTGTCCCAGACCTCAACTTACTGCTTGTCTTCTGTGGCTCCACTTATGTTATTTCAGGTTCTCCAAGAAGCAGGTGCCAAGGCTGCATTTACTGGGAGAAACGGGAAGGGGTCCAGAGGATGGTAGGGCAGCTTTAAATCTGGATGCAGGTCCAGCTCCTATGGAGGAGAGGGAAGGAAGGAAGACTGGATAGCAAAAGTCTCAGACTGCAGTGCAGTTACCAGAAAGTTTTGGTAAAGCCGATTGGAAGTCCTTCAGCCAAGTTTGTCTTTGAGAGGAGCCTTGTGTCCCCTAGGGTAGCACTGGCACCAGCACCCTGCTGTATTCACTCACTGGCTGGGGGCAACCCTGGGCCTCTGTGTAAATGAAATGGCTGACCCCAGAGCACAGCAGCTGAAGCCCTCGGTCAGTTTCGTTTTCCTCAGTTGGAACCTGGGAGATCTGAAAGATGTGTACTCGTGGCTGCCATAGACATGATACATTTTATTTCTTCTATTTTTAATACCTTTAAATTAACAAATATTTAATATATTTGTCCCTTCCCAAAATAATATAACACCTTCAAGTTATTTAACTTTTCTCACCACCACAAGTTGTTGATCAGTATTTTAGGGGTGTGTGTGTGTGTGTGTGTCTGTAAGATGTGACGTCTGTGTTTAGGTTCCTTTTGTGTGTTTTTTGCATATAAACGGCCAGCTGTTCCAGCACCATTTGTTGAAAAGACTATCATTTCTCCATTGACTTGCCTTTGTTCCTTTTTCAAAGATCAGTCAACTATATTTGTGAGCCTACTTCTGGACACTCTATTCTGTTTCATTGAATACATGTCTATTCTTTCTCTAATAATACCACACTGCCCTGCTTTATAGTGAGTCTTAAAATTGGGTAATGTTTTTGTTTTTCTTCTTTGTTTTTTCTTCTTCGTTTTTCATCTTTGTTTTTCTTCTTCAGTATTGTGATGGCTTTTCCAGGTCTTTTTCCTCTTCCATATAAGCTTTAGAATCAGTTTGTCAATATCCACAAAATAACTTGTTAGGATTTTTATTGGAATTACATGAATCAAATTAAGTTGGGAAGAACTAGCATCTTTACAATATTGACTATTCCTACCCATGTTCATAGACTAGCTCTCCATTTATTTAGATCCTATTTGATTTTTTTTATCAGAGTTTTGTAATTTTCCTCATAGATATTATATCTGTAGTTAGATTTATGTCTTAGTATTCCATGTTTTTTGTGCTATAGTAAATTATATATTTTTTAATTTCAAAACTTAATTGTTCAATGCTGGTGTATAAGAAAGCAATTGACTTTTGTATATTGACCTGTATCCTTCAACCTTCCTATATTTGTTTATAGGTTCCAGGAATTATTTTGTAGATTCTTTGGCATTTCTATATAAACATATTCATCTGCAGATAAAGACAGTTTTATTTCTCCCCTCCCAATCTGTATACCTTTTATTTACTTTTCTTGTCTTGTTGTATTAGCTAAGACTTCCAGTATGGTGCAAATAGAAGTGAAAGAGGGCACCCTAGCCTTATTACCACTATTAGGAGGAAAGCATTCAGTCTCTTACTATTCAGTATGGTGTTAGCTCTAGGGTTTTTTGTAGATGTTCCTCCTCAATTCAAGGAAGTCCTCTATTCCTAGTTTGCTGAGAGTTTTTATCATGGTGTTAGATTTTGTGAAATGTTTTTCCTGCACCAGTTGATATCATTACATGATTTTTTTCCTTTAGCTTGTTCATGTGGTAGATTACATTTTTTTATTTGAATATTGAACCCATCTTGCATAACTACAATAAACATCACTTGTCATGGTGTAAAACAATTTTTATTCATGTTGAATTCTATTTGCTAGTATTCTGTTGAGAATTTTTGTATCTATGCTCAAGAGACATATTGGCCTGTACTTTTTTTCTTGTAATGTATTTATCTTGTTTTGGTATTAGGCAATTGCTGGCCATATAGAATGAGTTAGGAACTCTTTCTTCTGCTTCTAATTTCTGGAAGAGATTTAACTTTTCTATAAAGATTTGGTAGAAAACTCACTAGAAAAACCACCTAGATCTTATGGTTTCTTTTTGGAAGGTTATTAATTATTGACTTAATTTATTTAATAGATGGAGATGTCTGAAGAAAGTTTTAGTAGCTGATGTCTTTCAAAGAATTGATACATTTTATCTAAGTTATCAAAATTGTTGGCAAAGAATTATTCATAACATTCCTTTAAATGTCCATGGGACTAATAGTGATAACCCTTCTTTCATTATTTACATTACTAATTTGTGCTTTTTTCTCTTATTTCTTTAGTTGACCTGACCAGAGGTTAATCAATTTTATTGATCTTTTCCAAAAATCATCTTTTTGTTTTGCTGATTTTTCTCCATTGTTTTTCTTTTTTTCTATTTCATTTATATCTGCTCTAATTTTTACTTCTTTTCTTCTGCTTGCTTTGAGCTTAAATTGTATTTTTTATTCTAGTTCTCTAAGGTGAGATCTTATTGATCTTAGAACTTTCTTCTGTTCTAAGAACATTTTATGCTATAAATTTTCACCTGAGTTCTGCTTTAACTACATCCTACAAATTTTGATATGTTGTACTTACAGTTCAAAACATTTTCTAATTTCCCTTGAGATATTTTCTTTGACCTGTGAATTGGAAGCTTTGGAATATGGGTAAGATGACAGAGTAGGAAGACACAGAGCTTACTTCCTGCCATGGACACACCAAAATTACAGCTATTTACAGAACATCTACTGATGAGAAAAACTGAAAGATGAGGAGAAAAGAGCTTCTACAACTAAAGATATAAAGAGGGAGCCAGAAAGAGGCAGGTAGGAGGGGCAGAGATGCGGTATAGTCAAGACCCATACCCCCGAGTGGCTGACCCCAAAGAGGAGAATAATTACAATGGCAGAGGTTTTCCCCAAAGAGTGAGGAGACCAAGCCCCATCCTGTGATCCCCAGCCTGGGGCTCCTGCACCAAGAAGACAAGCCTCCAAAATGTTTGGCTTTTTTTTTTTTAACATCTTTATTGGAGTATAATTGCTTTACAATGGTGTCTTAGTTTCTGCTTTATAACAAAGTGAATCAGTTATACATATACACATGTTCCCATATCTCTTCCCTCTTGCGTCTCCCTCCCTCCCACCCTCCCTGTCCCACACCTCTAGGTGGTCAGAAAGCACAGAGCTGATCTTACTGTGCTATGCGGCTGCTTCCCACTAGCTATCTATTCTACGTTTGGTAGTGTATATATGTCCATACCACTCTCTCACTTTGTCACAGCCTACCCTTCCCACTCCCCATATCCTCAAGTCCGTTCACTAGTAGGTCTGCGTCTCCATTCACGTCTTACCCCAAGGTTCTTCATGAACTTTTTTTTCCTCTTAGATTCCATATATATGCATTAGTATACGGTATTTGCTTTTCTCTTTCTGGCTTACTTCACTCTGTATGACAGACTCTAGGTCCATCCACCTCACTACAAATAACTCAATTTCATTTCTTTTCATGGCTGAGTAATATTCCATTGTATATATGTGCCACAACTTCTTTATCCATTGATCTGTCGGTGGACACTTTGGCTGCTTCCATACCCTGGCATTGTGAATAGAGCTGCAATGAACATTGTGGTGCCTGACTCTTTGAATTATGGTTTTCTCAGGGTATATGGCAATACTGGGATTGCTGGGTCATATGTTACTTCTACTTTTAGTTTTTTAAGGAACCTCCATACTGTTCTCCATAGTGGCTGTATCAATTTACATTCCCACCAGCAGTGCAATAGTGTTCCCTTTTCTCCACACCCTCTCCAGCATTTATTGTTTCTAGATTTTTTGATGAAGGCCATTCTGACTGGTGTGAGATGATATCTCATTGTAGTTTTGATTTGCATTTCTCTAATGACTAATGATGTTGAGCATTCTTTCATGTGTTTGTTGGCAATATGTATATCTTCTTTGGAGAAATGTCTATTTAGGTCTTCTGCCTATTTTTGGATTGGGTTGTTTGTTTTTTTGTTATTGAGCTGCATGAGCTGCTTGTAAAGTTTGGAGATTAATCCTTTGTCAGTTGCTTCACTTGGAAATATTTTCTCCCATTCTGAGGGTTGTCTTTTGGTCTTTTTTTATGGTTTCCTTTGCTGTGCAAAAGCTTTTAAGTTTCATTACGTCCCATTTTTGTATTTTTGTTTTTATTTCCATTTCTCTAGGAGGTGGGTCAAAAAGGATCTTGCTGTGATTTATGTCATAGAGTGTTCTGCCTATGTTTTCCTCTAAGAGTTTAATAGTGTCTGGCCTTACATTTAGGTCGTTAATCCATTTTTATCTTATTTTTGTGTATGGTGTTAGGGCGTGTTCTAATCTCATACTTTTACATGTACCTGTCTAGTTTTCCCACCACCACTTATTTAAGAGGCTGTCTTTTCTCCACTATATATTCTTGCCTCCCTTATCAAAGATAAGGTGACCATATGTGCATGGGTTTATCTCTGGGCTTTCTATCCTGTTCCATTGATCTATCTTCCTGTTTTTGTGCCAGTACCATACTGTCTTGATTACTGTAGCTTTGTAGTATAGTCTGAAGTCAGGGAGCCTGATTCCTCCAGCTCCATTTTTCGTTCTCAAGATTGCTTTGGCTTTTCTGGGTCTTTTCTGTTTCCATACAAATTGTGAAATTTTTTGTTCTAGTTCTGTGAAAAATGCCAGTGATAGTTTGATAGGGATTGCATTGAATCTGTAGATTGCTTTGGGTAGTAGAGTCATTTTCACAATGTTGATTCTTCCCATCCAAGAACACGGTATATCTCTCCATCTATTTGTATCATCCTTAATTTATTTCATCAGTGTCTTATAATTTTCTGCATACAGGTCTTTTGTCTCCTTAGGTAGGTTTATTCCTAGATATTTTATTCTTTTTGTTGCAATAGTAAATGGGAGTGTTTTCTTAATTTCACTTTCAGATTTTCATCATTAGTGTATAGGAATGCCAGAGATTTCTGTGCATTAATTTTTTATCCTGCTCCTTTACCAAATTCATTGATTAGCTCTAGTAGTTTTCTCGTACCATCTTTAGGACTCTCTATGTATATATCAGGTTATTTGCAAACAATGACAGCTTTACTTCTTTTCCAATTTGTATTTCTTTTTCTTCTCTGATTGCTGTGGCTAAAAGTTCCAAAATGATGCTGAATAAGAGTGGTGAGAGTGGGCAACCTTGTCTTCTTCCTGATCTTAGTGGACATGGTTTCAACTTTTCACCATTGAGGACAATGTTGGCTGTGGGTTTGTCATATATGGCCTGTATTATGTTGAGGAAAGTTCCCTCTATGCCTACTTTCTGCAGGGTTTTTTATCATAAATGGGTGTTGAATATTGTCAAAAGCTTTCTCTGCATCTATTGAGATGATCATATGGTTTTTCTCCTTCAATTTGTTAATATGGTGTATCACATTGATTGATTTGCGTATATTGAAGAATCCTTGCATTCCTGGAATAAACCCTACTTGATCATGGTGTATGATCCTTTTAATGTGCTGTTGGATTCTGTTTGGTAGTATTTTGTTGAGGACTTTTGCATCTATATTCATCAGTGATATTGGCGTGTAATTTTCTTTTTTTTTATGACATCTTTGTGTGGTTTTGGTATCAGGGTGATGGTGGCCTTGTAGAATGTGTTTGGGAGTGTTCTTCCCTCTGCTATATTTTGGAAGAGTTTGAGAATGATAGGTGTTAGCTTTTCTTTAAATGTTTGATAGAATTCGCCTGTGAAGCCATCTGGTCCTGGGCTTTTGTTTGTTGGAAGATTTTTAATCACAATTTCAATTTCAGTGTTTGTAATTTGTCTGTTCATATTTTATCTTTCTTCTGTTTCTTCCTGATTCAGTCTTGGCAGGTTGTTCATGTCTAGGAATTTGTCCATTTCTTCCAGTTTGTCCATTTTATTGGCATAGATTTGCTTGTAGTATTCTCTCATGATCTTTTGTATTTCTGCAGTGTCAGTTGTTACTTCTCCTTTTTCATTTCTAATTCTATTGATTTGAGTCTTCTCCCTTTTGTTCTTGATGAGTCTGGCTAATGGTTTATCAACTTTGTTTATCTTCTCAAAGAAACAGCTTTTAGTTTTATTGATCTTTGCTGTCATTTCCTTCATTTCTTTTTCGTTTATTTCTGATCTGATATTTATGATTTATTTCCTTCTGCTAAATTTGGGGGGTTTTTTGTTTTGTTTTTCTTTCTCTTATTGCTTTTGGTGCAAGGTTAGGTTGTTTATTCGAGATGTTTCCTGTTTCTTAATGTAGGATTATATTGCTATAAACTTTCCTCTTAGAACTGCTTTTGCAGCATCCTATAGGTTTTGGGTCGTTGTGTCTCCATTGTCATTTGTTTCTAGGTATTTTTTTATTTCCTCTTTGATTTCTTCAGTGATCACTTCGTTATTAAGTAGTGCAATGTTTAGACTCCATTTGTTTATATTTTTTACAGATCTTTTCCTCTAATTGATATCTAGTCTCATAGCATTGTGGTCGGAAAAGATACTTGATACGATTTCAATTTTCTTACATTTACCAAGGCTTGATTTGTGACCCAAGATATGATCTATCCTGGAGAATGTTCCATGAGCACTTGAGAAAAATGTGTATTTTGTTGTTCTTGGATGGAATGTCCTATAAATATCAATTAGGTCCATCTTTTTTACTGTATCATTTAAAGCTTGTGTTTCCTTATTTATTTTCATTTTGGATGATCTGTCCATTGGTGAAATGGGGTGCTAAAGTCGCCTACTATGAATGTGTTACTGTCGATTTCCTGTTTTATGACTGTTAGTATTTGCCTTATGTATTGCGGTGTTCCTATGTTGGGTTCATAAATATTTAGAATTGTTATATGTTCTTCTTGGATTGATCCCTTGATCATTATGTAGTTTCCTTCTTCATCTCTTGTAATAGTCTTTGTTTAAAAGTCTATTTTGCCTGATATGAGAATTGGTACTCCAGCTTTCTTTTGATTTCCATTTGTGTGTAATATCTTTTTCCATCCCCTCACTTTCAATCTGTATGAGTCCCTTGGTCTGAAATGGGTCTCTTGTACACAGCGTTTAGATGGTTCTTGGTTTTGTATCCATTCAGCCAGTGTCTGTCTTTTGGTGGGAGCATTTAATCTATCTACATTTAAGGTAATTATGAATATGTATGTTCCTATTCTCATTTTCTTAATTGTTTTGGGTTTTTTATTGTAGGTCTTTTCCATCTCTTCTGTTTCTTGCCTAGAGAAGTTCCTTTAGCATTTGTTGTAAAGCTGGTTTGGTGGTGCTGAACTCTCTCAGCTTTTGCTTGTCTGTAAAGGTTTTAATTTCTCCATCCAATCTGAATGAGATCCTTGCTGGGTAGAGTAATATTTGTTGTAGGTTTTTCTCCTTAATCATTTTAAATATATCCTGCCAGTCCCTTCTGGCTTGCAGAGTTTCTGCTGAAAGATCACCTGTTAATCTTATAGGGATTCCCTTGTGTGTTATTTGTTGTTTTTCCCTTGCTGCTTGTTCTTGCTATGTTTTCTTTGTATTTAATTTTTGATAGTTTGATTAATATGTGTCTTTGCATGTTTCTCCTTGGATTTATCCTGTATGGAACTCTCTGTGCTTCCTGGACTTGATTAACTATTTCCTTTTCCATGTTAGGGAAGTTTTCAACTATAGTCTCGTCAAATATTTTCTCAGTCTTTTTCTCTTCTTCTTCTGGGACCCCTATAATTCGAATGTTGGTGTGTTTAATGTTGTCCCAGAGGTCTCTGAGACTGTCCTCAGTTCTTTTCTTTCTTTTTTCTTTATTCTGCTCTGCAGTAGTTATTTCCACTATTTTATTTTCCAGGTCACTTATCCGTTCTTCTGTCTCAGTTATTCTGCTATTGGTCCCCTCTAGAGTATTTTTAATTTCATTTATTGTGTTGTTCATCGTTGCTTGTTTCCTCTTTAGTTCTTCTAGGTCCTTTTTAAATGTTTCTTGCATTTTCTCTCTTCTATTTCCAAGATTTTGGATCATCCTTACTATCATTATTCTGAAATTTTTTTTCAGGTAGACTGCTTATTTCTTCTTCATTTATTAGGTCTGGTGGGTTTTTACCTTGCTCCTTCATCTGCTGTGTGTTTTTCTGTCTTTTAATTTTTCTTATCTTACTGTTTTGAGGTCTCCTTTTTGCTGGCTGCAGGATCGTAGTTCCCGTTGTTTTTGGTGTCTGTCCCCAGTGGCTAAGGTTGGTTCAGTGGGTTGTGTAGGCTTCCTGGTGGAGGGGACTAGTGCCTGTGTTTGAGGCTGGATCTTGTCTTTCTGGTGGGCAAGTCCAGGTCTGGTGGTGTGTTTTCGGGTGTCTGTGGACTTATGATTTTAGGCAGCTTCTCTGCTAATGGATGGGGCTGTTTTCCTGTCTTGCTAGTTGTTTGCCATTGGGTGTCCAGCACTGCAGCTTGCTGATCGTTGAGTGAAGCTGTGTCTTGGCGTTGAGATGGAGATCTCTGGGAGATTTTCGCTATTTGATATTACGTGGAGCTGGGAGGTCTCATGTGGACCAGTGTTCTGAAGTTGGCTCTCCCACCTCAGAGGCACAGCACTGACTCCTGGCTGGAGCACCAAGAGCCTTTCATCAACATGGCTCAGAATAAAAGGGAGAAAAAGTAGAAAGAAAGAGGATAAAATAAAATAAAGTAAGATAAAAAATAAAGTAATTAAAATAAAAAATAATTATTAAGAAAAAAATTTTTAAGTAAAACAAAACAAAACACTTAGATGGACAGAACCCTAGGAGAAATGGTGATAGCAAAGCCATACAGACAAAATCTCACACAGAAGCATATACATGCACACTCACAAAAAGTGCAAAAGGGGCAAAAATTATATATATTGTTCTGAAAGTCCACCTCCTCAATTTGGGATGGTTCATTGTCTTTTCAGGTATTCCACAGATGCAGGGTACATCAAGTTGACTGTGGAGATTTAATCCGCTGCTCCTGAGGCTGCTGGGAGAAATTTTTCTCTTCTTTGTTCGCACAGCTCCCGGGGTTCAGCTTTGGATTTGTCTCTGCCTCTGCGTGTAGGTCGCCTGAGGGTGTCTGTTCTTTCCTCAGGGAGGACGGGGTTAAAGGAGCAGCTGATTCGGGGATTTGGCTCTCTCAGGCCAGGGGGAGGGAGGGGTACGGGGCGAGCCTGTGGCGGCAGGGGCCGGCGTGACGTTGCACCAGCCTGAGGTGCGCCGTGCGTTCTCCCAGGGAAGTTGTCCCTGGATCACGGGACCCTGGCAGTGGCGGGCTGCACAGGCTCCCAGGAGCGGTGGTGTGGATAGTGACCTGTGTGCTCGCACACAGGCTTCTTGGTGGCGGCAGTAGCAGCCTTAGCATCTCATGCCCGTCTCTGGGGTCCGCACTGTTAGCCACGGCTCGCGCCCATCTCTGGAGCTCCTTTAAGCAGCGGTCTTAATCCCCTCTCCTCGTGCACCAGGAAACAAAGAGGGAAGAAAAAGTCTCCTGTCTCTTTGGCAGGTCCAGACTTTTCCCTGGACTCCCTCCCGGCTAGCCGTGGTGCACTAACCCCTTCAGGCTGTGTTCACGCCACCAGTCCTCTCCCTGCGCTCTGACCGAAGCCCAAGCCTCAGCTCCCAGTCCCGCCCACCCCGGCGGGTGAGCAGACAAGCCTCTCGGGCTGGTGAGTGCTGGTCGGCACCGATCCTCTGTGCGGGAATCTCTCCGCTTTGCCCTCCGCACCCCTGTGGCTGCGCTCTCCTCCGTGGCTCCGAAGCTTCCCCCCTCTGCCACCCGCAGTCTCCGCCCTTGAAGGGGCTTCCTAGTGTGTGGAAACCTTTCCTCCTTCACGGCTCCCTCCCACTGGTGCAGGTCCTCTTCCCTATTATTTTGTCTCTGATTTTTCTTTTTCCCTACCCTGGTTCGTGGGGAGTTTCTTGCCTTTTGGGAAGTCTGAGGTCTTCTGCCAGCGTTCAGTGGGTGTTCTATAGGAGCACTTCCACGTGTAAATGTATTTCTGATGTATCTGTGGGGAGGAAGGTGATCTCCACGTCTTACTCTTCCACCATCTTCCCTCTCCCCCAAAATGTTTGGCTTTGATGACCAGTGACACTTAACTTTCAGGAGACCCAGAAGGCTGTGGGAAATAGAGCAGTAATTTGAAAGAAGCCAGGGTCAGGCCCACCTGCTGATCTTGTAGAGCTTCCTGGAGAAGCAGGAGGCAACTGGAGCTGACCCTGGGGACATAGGCAAAAGGAGTCAGATGTAGAAAGAAAAATATCATATGATTTCACTTATATGTGGAATTTAAAAACAAAACAAATGAACAACATAACAAAGAGAAGCAGAGTCATAGATACAGAGAAAAAACAGGTGGTTGCCAGAAGGGAAAGGTTGGGGGAAGAGAAAAATAGGTGAGGGAGATTAATAGGTACAAACTTAGAGTTGCAAAATAAATGAGTCACAGGTATGAAGTGTACAGTGTGGGGAATATAGTCAATAACTATATCAATGACTATGTAATATATTTCTGTGTAACTAGACTTATGGTGGTGATCATTTTGGTATGTATAGAAATACTGAATCACTGTGTCATGTAATAGGACCTAACATAGTGTTGTCAATCAATTATACTGCAAGCAAACAAACTCAGAAAAAGAGAACCAATTTGTGGTTACCAAAGGCAGGGGGTGGGGGGATGGGAATTGGATGAGGTTAATTAAAAGGTACACATTCTAGGGAAGTAATATACCACATGATAAATACAATTAATCCTGCTGTATACTAAGCATTCTCATCACAAGGAAAAAAAATTTTAATATTTCTTTAATTTTGTATCTATATGAGATGGTGGGTGTTCACTATACTTACTGTGGTGTCACTTCATGATGTTTGTAAATCAAATCACTTTGCTGTACACCTTAAACAGATACAGTGCTGTGTGTCCATTATATCCCAATAAAACTAGAAGAAAGGATAAAGAAATGATTTGGACAGTTAATTTTACTGTTATTGACTTCTAATTTAATTCCATGGTGGTCAGAGTGCCTACTTTGTATGATTTCAGTTCCTTTCCCTCATTCCCTCACCCCACATAATTATGAGACAACACAGGACCTTTATATAAATTAAAACTGATGTCAGTATATCAGTCTCAGAGAGGGATCAAAATGGCAGAGTAGGAGGACATGGAGCTCACCTCCCTACACAAACACATCCAAAATACATCTACAAGTGGAACAAAACTACTATACATAAAATAGATTAGCAACAAGAACCTATAAGTTCCCTGCATAGCACTGGGAACTATATTCAATATTTTATAATAACCTATAATGGAAAAGAATCTGAAAAAAATAACTGAATCACTATGATGTAAGCCTGAAACTAGCACAATACTATACTTAAACTATACTTCAATTAAATACACACACACACGTGCACGTGTGTGTGTGTGTGTGTGTGTCTTGGGGCCAGCAGGCAGCACCACAGTGGGGTGACCACCTTACCTGTTGTCCCTACTCATTGACACAGTTTCTCTTACTTTACTCAGAAGGCAGTTTGCAGTAGCTCCTGCCAAGAGAGTTCCTCTCACTTTCAGTGTTAAGCGTACTGTTTCTGGGTAAGATGTTAATATTAGGAGAAGGTGAGTGGAGGCCATACTTGAACTCTATCTTTTCAACTTTTCTGTAAATCTGAAGTTAATACAAGGTAAGGCCATGAAATAGGTGATCATTACCTCAGCTGTCTCCTATAATTGAAAGTTTCATAAAGGGAAAATGGAAATAATACACTTAATTCAGTTTGCATCGGTTTAATCTAAAGGAGTAAAAGAAAAGCTCTGTTAATAATTTCTCATTTTTAAGTTCAAGTAAACAGGACAGTAATGGTTCCATTATTTTAGGACATGAGAATGGAAATTGCTAAAAGTTGTAGGTTTAGATCAGAGACTTTTGTGAGAAAGTAGTGAAGGTGGCCTATGAAGCCAGATTTCAAAACAAGTGAGGACAGAGGAGCATTGAATTATAAAGCAACTGTATATAAATCATGGTATCTTTCAGTGAGTCTGCATGGATGAGAGAATATTTATAGATGCAGAAATCTTCATATGCTCTTAGGATCAGAAGGAAAACCTAGTAATAAGAGATTTTGGATGCTGGAAATAGGAGACAATGGATTTGATACTTTCCTAAAGGAAGTAGGGGTAGGTAGATTAAAGACCATGCAGGTGAGGAACTTGGCTGTGATTTAGAAATGGTAAACAAAATGTACAGTGATCATCATGCACTCATCACCCAGCAGTTCCTGACTTGGTTTCATCTACACCCCTGCCCACTTGCCGCCTCCCATATTGTTTGTGAAGCAAATCCTCAACAGGTATAATTTCATCCATATATATTTTAGTATGTATTGCTAAAAAATCCCCTTTAAAAATAACAAGCACCAGTTTTACCACTAAAAATAATAATAATCCCTAATGTCACCAAATACCCAGTCTCTGTCCAAAAGTCCTATTAGTTCATATATGTAAGAAATGATTTTATTTTCTTACAGTTTGTTTGAAGCAATATATAAAGAAGTTCAAACCATTAAAATCAGACAATATCTCTTAAGTCTTTATAATAGACTTTTTTTCCCCTTTACATTTATGTATTGAAGAATCTAGATCATTTGTCCTTGACTTAGTTCTGGCTGTTATAAGAAAATACCATAGACTGGGTGGCCTAAACAGTGAACATTTACTTCTCACAGTTCTGGAGGCTGGGAGGTCCAGGTCAACGTGCAGCATAAATCTACCACTTACTAGTTGTATGTTCTTTGTCAAATAACACTTTGAAACCCTTCTGAGTGTCATGTAGTTGTAATATGAAGCAGCCTCGATGGCACCTTCTGGAGATGGGCACTGCCACCCACTGTCACGATGCTGGCCGCCCTGCTGGTACCCACTCATTGGTGCTGCCATGATCTCCAGTGGGAGCCTTTGTCAGTATCTCCTGGGGCTGTTGCTTTTTTTTCCCACCAGCAATGTAGGAAGCCCATAGTATAGAAGCAGTATAATACACATATAGAGACATATTAGTTTGGGGACAAAGAGCTGATATTTCATTTGTTTAGAGTCTAGAAGGAAAGTATAGACCCAACACTTCCCTTATGTCCCAACTTGATTACAGGTTCATTTCTGAAACAGGTTGGACACATAGTGATTAATTTTGAAAATGGTTGGACCAGGGATAGCTACCAGCATATGGAGGACTCTTGTCAGCTGTTAACATCTGAGTCCAAAAACCCTAACATGAAACCTTAAGAGAACTACTGTTGTTGCCTGAGGAGTTGAGTCCTCTTGGTAATAATAACTGCATGAATGAAATCATCATTTGGATGGGGAAAGAATATCCCATGTTGGAAAGTAGTCATAGCTTTTATACATGTGTGTGTGTTTGTGTGTGTGTGTGCATGCTTTGACAGCTTTTTGGAGACTACAGCCTATTTCTTCATGAGACCAAAAATTGGAGAGAAGGAAGTGTCCCCAAATGTTTTCTTCAGTATCTGGCATGAATTCAGCTCCGACTTTAAAGACTTTTGGAAGAAAGAAAACAAACTTATTCTACAAGAGAGGTAGGTGTTTTTCATTTACACAGTGGCATTTTGAAACATGTTTTCTCGGGTGTGGCCAATTAGGGCTTGCCAACTTTTATAGCCTGAATGACAAATTACGTTCTAACTCTGGGTGTCATGTCTGAGAGGGTGCTGAGATCGGACAGTATTTGCAGCCTGAGTAAGAAAAGTCAGCACAATGGTTGTGATGCTACAAAGGACAGCTAGAGTGATGGTTTGCCAGGACCACCTTCTGGTAAAACAGCTTCTGTGATGAGGAGGCCACACAGAAGCAAACAAGGTAAGAACAGGAGTGGAAGAACACTGCCGAGATGACAAACCCACTCACTTCAAAAGACCATAAGGTAAGACGAATCAGTTTGGTTTTATTTTTGCTCAATTCATTAGATACTGTCAAAATTTCACCATTCATATCAAAATTTCTCCCAGGTGTCACCAAGAAACTGATGATCAATATTTTTTAAAAGATTTTTCAAGCATCTTATCAGCTCGTATCACGTTTCCTAAAGTAAATTCTTTCAGGAATGAAGGGAAGTTTCTCTTCTTAAGTACATGAAATAGAGTCTCTGTCACTTGATTATGAAGGTCACAGAGGTGTCCTGTTACCAAGTCAGGAAGCAGGCTGGCCCATGCATGGCAGCATCCTGAAGTAGCTGGATCTGGAGGGAGAAGGAAAAAGGAAAAGGAAACCAAACCTTAATCCTGAACCAGTTGGTGTGCTTTCCAACATCCTGGCCCTAACAAGGACTTTGCTTTAGAAAACTTACCTCCTAAGGGACTTTATTCATCAGAGCACAAAATTCCACAGTTTTCTGCTTATCATCTTCATTTTGGTCTTGCTTACGTACAAAACCACGCTCGCCTGCCTAGTCTTCATCTGTAAGTAGATTCTCATCCATCCTTAAATCAGATGAAGTCAATTGCGGACACGTCCTGAGCATGTGGACTCTGCCTGGCTTATGCTCACTCACAGAATTACCTACCTAGAACCCAGGCTCCATCAGAGAAGGGAGTCTGCTTCAGCGAACAATGGATGCAAAAAGAGAGCAGTCTGAGCAGAAGGAAAACACTGAGCTTATTCTACCTCAAAACACATCACCAGGAGTTAACATAAAAGATGAGATGTTAGAAGTCCATGCGGGTGAGACAGGAGGCAGAATCGTGTAAACACGGGCACATTTGGACCACCGTTCATTTCTTTCAGACTTAGCTGTATGTTTCCAGTTTTTCACCCAGGAGGCTTGCTCAGTTTGGACAACGGTGAGGAGGAAACTGGTTTTAACGTCAGCATGTCACAGACAACCTCCCTTCCTGATGCCACTACTCCCCACGTGCCTTGTTCAGCTCTGATCTAAGCCTGGGCCCCTAAAGGGACTGGGGCTCGTTCACACTCAGGAACAAAACGGAAAGATCAGTGTTTCACTTTGCGAGGGAGCTGAGATGATCCTGATGAGAGTGGACATGGTGGGATATAGGCATGGACAGGGCAGGAGTGAGGAGACTGGTGTTGGGGGGCAGCTGCCCTGAGGGCACATGATGAGGAAGTGAATTGCAGCAGAGGCCGCAGTCCCTGTGGAGGTGGCTCTGGAGGTCCTGGCGCGAGATGGCAGGGCGACTGTCATTTGAGCTCCCATTACTGCGTGGCTTGTAGGGAAGCTGCTGAGAGGACCCCGTGGAGGTGATGTCGGGAAGGACCAGCCATTTACAGCCTGTGCTCTCTGAGATAGAGTTGTGTTACCAGGCAACACTATGGATAACAGTCCACTGTTTATGATAGTTGATGCATTGGACATGCCCACTGAATATCTCATAAAATCAACCCAATCCTTTTTTTATACTTCATCCTTTGCTAAAAAAAAATTACGATGGGCTTTTTGAGTCACCCTTGGTGACTTCACTTTCAACTTGGCCGTGCTGTGAACTGGCATGTGACAGGTGCTCTCCACTGCACACTTCTCATTTTCCTAAATCATTTGCTTTTAATGAGAGGCTAAGGAAGAACATGTGGCAGGTGATAGAGCATCTTTGCCCTCTGACTTCCAAACTATATTACGTCTCTTGGCAAAGAGACTGGTTTGAAAAGTAAGACTGTTAGTCTGAATTGTTTGTAGCAAAATTTTGTCCCTTTCCTTAGTGGAAAACCAGCCACAAAATTTCAAGGAAACAGTGTGAAATAAAAACGGCAGGCCTGTTATTCAAGAAGTATTAACAATTTCAAGACAGCAAACTGTTAAACCAAGTGCAGAGCCCTGAGAGGGGGCCCTGTGTGCTGCACAAACGCCCACCCTTGAAGGCAGCCTTGCCCTGGTGTAAGCTTGCTGGCACGTGCTCTGCAGTTAGGTGAAAGGGTGTTTCAGGAATGCTCCAATGCCCCCAGACATGTACAGGACACAGGGTGCAGCCAGTGGAAGGATTAAACCCCTGACACACCGATGTCAGTGTGAGCAAGGCTTCAAGTGACATGTGCTTCAGATGGGATGCTCTCCCCAACCTGAGTGTTCCCTCCTCTTCTCCTGTGATATGTACTGGCTGCATATTTTCATAGTCCTGTACTGCTCTTACTTTATACCATGACCTCTTCCATGTTTGCATTTGTCTTTGTTTCTCGTCCATGGTGTTTTGTGTCTTCTTTTTCAGTGTCACTCTCAGGGCCTCTAGGCCACAGTGCCCCCTTTTGGTGTTTCCATACATATTTGCTAATTTGACTTGTCACATTGTATTTGACGCAGACACGGAAATAAGAACTTAGTCTAGTAAAGTAATGAACGTGTTTTCTTAGGTAATTTAAGTTTGCCACTGGAGGTAATAAAAACCCCACTCCAAACACTGGAAGCAAAAAGAGAGACTTTGTTTAGACGGTCAAACCACAGAAGAGCAGGATGGAAGGTGGCTGTGGGTGCCTGAGTGCAGAAATCCTAACTAACCACAGCTGTGCAGGGCAGGTTGAGGGGGCTGTCAGGTGTGTCTCTACCTGCCGCCCTCCACCTGCCTTTTAAATGGCCCCTCCTCCTCCTCTCCTCTCTCTCCTCCTCTCTTTATCTCTCTCATCCTCACTCTCTCACCCTCTCTCCCCTTCCAGCGCCCTCCCTCCCACCTGCTTTGTACTCCAGCCTAACTTCCAGGCCAGGCTATTTCTCTATGAGTGGACCCCTGGCCATCAGTCCAGCCATGGCTCACATTCTCCTAACTCAGGAGGAGAGGGCATTCTCCACCCTGTAGATTAATTCCAGGGAGGAACTCCAGAGGAGTCGTGTTCACCTTTGGATCAGCCACAGTGGCCAGAGGCATGGATACCGTGGTTGGTTCAGTGGTTCACAGACGCAGTCCTGCAGCCAGAGGGGAGTGTTGCCATGGTCGACAGTCTCGTTGTCAGCACTGTCACTGGAGTTAGGGAGAGCAGTTGCCCAAAGAAAGTAAATAATAATCTACTAGCCCTAATTTATTAAGCCTTTAAAGATAACCTGTGTAACTAGCAGAATGCCCTAGCATGGTAGAAATAACCCAAAAGGTGGTTTAATGGTGTGGTTGAAGTTTTCTTTTCTGTTCAAGTTTTCCTTGCTCTAATTTGGAAAGTATACATTGAATAATATGTTTAAGGTTGTAAATACTCTATAAAATGTCCTCATCCCATTCTTTCTAATTGGTGGTTGAGTACAGAGTGGTAGTAACATATTTTCTGACCTTTCCTAGTGACTCGCATGAGTTAGTAGATGTATTTCTTGAAATGGTGAACTTCTAGTCTATGGTGAAAAGGTCTGCTGTCATTGATGTGGTGTGGAAAACATGAGCATTTGAGTTAGCTCTCCCTCTTGCCCACTTGAGTCTTAGGAAGGCATGCTTTCTTTTTTTTTTAAAGAGTTTTTTGATGTGGACCATTTTTAAAGTCTTTATTGAATTTGTTATAGTATTCTGTTTTGTGTTTTGGTTTTTTGGCCACAAGGCATGTGGGAAGCTTAGCTGCCCCACAAGAGATGGAACACGCAGCCCCTGAATTGGAAGGTGAAGTCTTAACCACTGGACTGCCAAGGAAGTCCCAAGGCATGGTTTCAAAGTCAGCAAAATGGAGACAGTAATACCTGTTTTGCAGTGAGACTGTGTAACTAAGTGAGGTTATATATTAGAGTATGTAGCACAGTGTCTCCATGCTAGATGCTCAGTGGCTATTTCTCCATCATTTAATATAAAGTCCTGATCATGACAACACACAAGGTCATGTGACATTCTGGTAAGGCGTGTTAAGAACACATCTGTATGAGACCTGAACCAAGATGCTGGAGTAGAAGGATGTGCTCTCACTCCCTCTTGTGAGAACATCAGAATCACAACTAGCTGCTGGACAATCATCGATAGGAAGACACTGGAACTCATGAAAAATGATACACCACATCCAAAGATACAGGAGAAGCCACAATGAGATGGTAGGAGAGGTGCAAACACAGTAAAATCAAATTCCATAACTGCTGGGTGAGTGACTCAGAGACTGGAGAACACTTATACCACAGAAGTCCATCCACTGGAGTGAAAGTTCTGAGCCCCACATCAGGCTTCCCAAGCTGGGAGTCCGGCAACGGGAGGAGAAATTCCTAGAGAATCAGACTTTGAAGTCTAGTGGGATTTGATTGCAGGACTTCGACAGGACTGGGGGAAACAGAGACTCCACTCTTGGGGGTCACACACAAAGTAATGTGAGCATCGAGACCCAGGGGAAGGAGCAGTGACCCCAGGGGAGACTGAACCAGACCTACCTGCTAGTGTTAGAGGGTCTCCTGCAGAGGCGGTGGGTGGCTGTGACTCACCGTGGGGACAAGGACACTGGCAGCAGAAGTTCTGGGAAGTACTCCTTGGTGTGAGCCCTCCCAGAGTCTGCCTTTAGCCCCACCAAAGAGCCCAGGTAGGCTTCAGTGTTGGATTGCCTCAGGCCAAACAACGAACAGGGAGGGAACCCAGCCTCACCCATCAGCAGTCAAGCAGATTAAAGTTTTACTGAGCTCTGCCCATCAGAGCAACAGTCAGCTCTACCTACCAGCAGTCCCTCCCATCAGGAAACTTGCACAACCCTCTTAGCCTCATCCACCAGAGGGCAGACAGCAGAAGCAAGAAGAACTACAATCCTGCAGCCTATGGAACAAAAACCACATTCACAGAAAGATAGACAAGATGAAAAGGCAGAGGGCTATGTACCAGATGAAGGAACAAGATAAAACCCCAGATAAACAACTAACTGAAGTGGAGATAGGCAACCTTCCAGAAAAAGAATTCAGAATAATGATAGTGAAGATGATCAAGGATCTCGGAAAAAGAATGGAGGCAAAGATGCAAGAAATGTTTAACAAAGACCTAGAAGAATGAAAGAACAAACAGAGATGAACAATACAGTAACTGAAATGAAAACTACACTAGAAGGAATCAATAGCAGAATAACTGAGGCAGAAAAATGGGTAAGTGACCTGGAAGAGAGAATGCTGGAATGCACTGCTGCTGAACAGAATAAAGAAAAAAGAATGAAAATAAATGAACACAGCCTAAGAGACCTCTGGGAAATTATTAAACACAGCAACATTCACATTATAAGGGCCCCAGAAGGGGAAGAGAGAGAGAAAGGACCCGAGAAAATATTTGAAGAGATTATAGTCAAAAACTTCCCTAACATGGGATAGGAAATAGCCACCCAAGTCCAGCAAGCGCAGCGAGTCCCATACAGGATAAATCCAAGGAGGAACATGCCGGGACACATAGTAATCAAATTGACAAAAATTAAAGACAAAGAAAAATTATTGAAAGCAGCAAGGGAAAAATGACAAATAACATACAAGGGAACTCCCATAAGGTAGCTGATTTCTCAGCAGAAACTCTACAAGCCAGATGGGAGTGGCATGATATACTTAAAGTGATGAAAGGGAAGAACCTACAAACAAGATTATGCTACCCAGCAAGGATCTCATTCAGATTTGAAGGATAAATCAAAAGCTTTACAGACAAGCAAAAGTTAAGAGAATTCAGCACTACCAAACTAGCTCTACAACAAAAGCTAAAGGAATTTCTCTAAGTGGGAAACGCAAGAGAAGAAAAGGACTTACAAAAACAAACCCAATGGGCTTTCCTGGTGGCACAGCAGTTGAAAGTCTGCCTGCCGATGCAGGGAACACGGGTTTGTGCCATGGTCTGGGAAGATCCTACATGCCATGGAGTGGCTAGGCCCGTGAGCCATGGCCACTGAGCCTGCACATCTGGAGGCTGTGCTCTGCAACGGGAGAGGCCACAACAGTGAGAGGCCTGCGTACCAAAAAAAAAAAAAAAAAAAAAACAATTAAGAAAATGGTCATAGGAACATACATATCGATAATTACCTTAAAGATGAATGGAATAAATACTCCAACCAAAAGACACAGGCTTGCTGAATGGATACAAAAACAAGAACGATATATATGCTGTCTACAAGAGACGCACTTCAGACCTAGGGACACATACAGACTGAAAGTGAGGAGATGCAAAAAGATAGTCCATGCAAATGGAAATGAAAAGAAAGCTGGAGTAGCAATACTCATATCAGATAAAATAGACTTTAAAAGAAAGAATGTTACAAGAGACAAGGAAGGACACTACATAATGAGAGATCAATCCAAGAAGAAGATATAACAATTATAAATATATATGCACCCAACATACGAGCACCTCAATCCATAAGGCAACTGCTAACAGCTATAAAAGAGGAAATCGACAGTAACACAATAATAGTTGGGGACTTTAACGCCTCACTTACACCAATGGACAGATCATCCAAAATGAAAATAAATAAGGAAACAGAAGCTTTAAATGACACAATAGACTGGACAGATTTAATTGATATTTACAGGACATTCCATCCAAAAACAGCAGATTACACTCTCTTCTCAAGTGTGCATGGAACATTCTCCAGGATCACATCTTGGGTCCCAAATCAAGCCTCAGTAAATTTAAGAAAATTGAAATCATGTCAAGCATCTTTTCTGACCACAACACTATGAGATTAGAAATGAATTTCAGGGGAAAAAACATAAAAAACACAAACACATGGAGGCTAAACAATACGTTACTAAATAACCAAGAGATCACTGAAGAAATCAAAGAGGAAGTCAAAAGATACCTAGGGACAAATGACAATGAAAACACGATGATTCAAAACCTATGGGATGCAGCAAAAGCAGCTCTGAGAGGGAAGTTTATATGTTTACAAGCCTACCTAAAGAAACAAGAAAAATAACTGAAATAGAAACAAAGAAAACAATAGCAAAGATCAATAAAACTAAAAGCTAGTTCTTTGAAAAGATAAACAAAATTGATAAACCATTAGCCAGACTCATCAAGAAACAGAGGGAGAGGACGCAAATCAATTAAATTAGAAATGAAAAACAGAAGTTACAACAGACACCGCAGAAATACAAAGCATCCTAAGAGACTACTACAAGCAACTCTGTGCCAATAAAATGAACAAACTGGAAGAAGTGGACAGATACTTAGAAAGGGATAACCTTCCAAGACTGAACCAGGAAGAAATAGAAAATATGAACAGACCAATCACAAGTAATGAAATTGAAACTGTGATTAAAAATCTTCCACAAAACAAAAGTCCAGGACCAGAAGGCTTCACAGGTGAATTCTATCAAACATTTAGAGAAGAGCTAACACCCATCCTTCTCAAACTCTTCCAAAAAATTGCAGAGGAAGAAGCACTCCCAAACTCATTCTATGAGCCCACCATCATCCTGATACCAAAACCAGACAAAGATTCTATAAAAAAAGAAAATTAATGACCAGTATCACTGATGAATATAGCTGCAAAAATCCTCAACAAAATACTAGCAAACAGAATCCAACAACACATTGAAAGGATCATTCACTACGATCAAGTGGGATTTATTGCAGGGATGCAAGGATTCTTTAATATATGCAAATCAATCAATGTGATACACCATATTAACAAATTGAAGAATAAAAACCACATGATCATCTCAATAGATGCAGAAAAAGCTTTTGACAGAATTCAACACCATTCATGATAAAAATTCTCCAGAAATTGGGCATAGAGGGAACCTACCTCAACATAATAAAGGCCATATACGAGAAACACACAGCAAACATCATTCTCAATGGTGGAAAATTGAAAGCATTTCCTCTAAAATCAGGAAAAAGACAAGGATGTCCACTCTCACCACTATTATTCAACATAGTTTTGGAAGACCCAGCCACAGCAGTCAGAGAAGAAAAAGAGATAAAATGAATACAAATTGGAAAAGAAGAAATAAAAGTGTCACTGTTTGCAGATGACATGATACTATACATAGAGAATCCTAAAGATGCCACCAGAAAACTACTAGAGCTAATCAATGAATTTGATAGAGTTGCAGGATACAAAATTAATGCACAGAAGTCTCTTGCATTCCTATACACTAATGATGCAAAATCTGAAAGAGAAATTATGGAAACACTCCCATTTACCATTGCAAGAAAAAGAATAAAATACCTAGGAATAAACCTACCTAGGGAGACAAAAGACCTGTATGCAGAAAATTATAAGACACTGATGAAAGAAATTAAAGATGATAGCAACAGATGGAGATATATACCATGTTTTTGGATTGGAAGAGTCAATATTGTGAAAATGACTATACTACCCAAAGCAATCTACAGATTCAATGCAATCCCTATCAAATTACCAATGGCATTTTTTACGGAACTAGAACAAAAAGTCTTAAAATTTGTATGGAGACAGAAAAGACCCCAAATAGCCAAAGCAGTCTTGAGGGGAAAAAAACGGAGCTGGAGGAATCAGGCTCCCTGACTTCAGACTATACTACAAATCTACAGTAATCAAGACAATATGGTACTGGCACAAAAATAGAAACATAGATCAATGGAACAAGATAGAAAGCCCAGAGGTAAGCCCACACACCTATGGTCAACTAATCTATAACAAAGGAGGCAAGGATATACAATGGAGAAAAGAGTGTCTCTTCCATAAATGGTGCTGGGAAAACTGGACAGCTACATGTAAAAGGACGAAATTAGAACACTCCCTAACACCATACACAAAAATGAACTCAAAATGGGTTAGAGACCTAAATGTAAGACCGGACACTATAAAACTCTTAGAGGAAAACATAGGAAGCACACTCTTTGACATAAATCACAGCAGCATCTTTTTTGATACACCTCCTAGAGTAATGGAAATAAAAACAAAAATAAACAAATGGCACCTAATGAAACTTCAAAGCTTTTGCACAGCAAAGGAAACCATAAACAAGACGAAAAGACAGCCCTCAGAATGGGAGAAAATATTTGCAAACAAATCAATGGACAAAGGATTAATCTCCAAAATATATAAACAGCGCATGCAGCTCAATATTAAAAAAACAGAAAACCCAATCCAAAAATGGGCAAAAGACCTAAATAGACATTTCTCCAAAGAAGACATACAGATAGCCAAGAATCACATGAAAAGCTGCTCTACATCACTAATTATTAGAGAAATGCAAATCAAAACTACAATGAGGTATCACCTCACACCAGTTAGAATGGGATTATCAGAAAATCTACAGATAACAAATGCTGGAGAGGGTGTGGAGAAAAGGGAACCTTCCTGCACTGTTGGTGGGAATGTAAATTGATACAGCCACTATGGAGAACAGTATGGAGGTTCCTTAAAAAACTAAAAATAGAATTATCATATGATCTAGCAATCCCAGTACTGGGCATATACCCAGAGAAAACCATAATTCAAGAAGACACATGCACCCCAATGTTCATTGCAGCACTATTTACAATAGCCAGGTCATGTAAGCATCCTTAATGTCCATCGACAGATGAATGGATAAGGAAGATGTGGTAAATATATACAATGGAATATTACTCAGCCATAAAAAGGAACGTAATTGGGTCATTTGTTGAGACGTGGATGGATCTAGAGACTGTCATACAGAGTGAAGTAAGGCAGAAAAAGAAAAACAAATACCGTATATTAACGCATGTATGTGGAACCTAGAAAAATGGTACAGATGAACAGGTTTGCAGGGAAGAAGTTGAGACACAGATGTAGAGAACAGACCTATGGACACCAAGGGGAAAGCTGCGGGGGGGTGGTGGTGGTGGTGTGATGAATTGGGCCATTGGGATTGACATGTATACACTGATGTGTATAAAATATATGACTAAAAAAAAATCCCATCTGTAAATACAAGGCATTATTGTGACTCAGTTGCTTTCTTCGTTGGTAAAATGTCTTGATTCTGAGTCCAAGTTGAGCTTTTGTTTGACAGTGTTCATGTGACCTATCACTTCTTATTTGCATTATGCTCTACTCCTGTTTTGATGCTTCAGACAGCTGACCCATTGGTTTTGTCGTGAGTCCGAAAAAATATTTCTTCATATACTTGCAACTAGGCTTGTACACTTGTTAATAAGAAATTCTTCTTCAAAGAAATCTGGACTAGTTATTACTGAGCAACACAAAACATATGAAAAATAACTTTAAAAAAATGTCAGCTCGACTCTGTCCAGAATATGGGGACAAACTGACGGGAACGGTGCCCAGCCTCTCCCCAAGGCCTCACAGAGCACAGTGTCCATGCGTGAGGACCCAGGTGACCCATGTCTTATCTCCAGGAAGTCATCAGCATCACCAAGCCACTTGGGGGCCCAGGGGAGCTCGGACGACTTAGCACAGGGTACTAGGGACACTTGTGCTTTTCCACCGTGATGGAGGGACTGTGGTCTTTGGGGAGACAATTTCACTGCCCGCTTTTGCTCTGTTGTGGCCAGACTCAGTTTTCAGGCAGAGTCCAGCTTGTGATGTGTGGTCATCCTCTCATTCCATGTTAAGTGTCCAGGCACAGGAGACCCTCAGTCATTTGATGAAGGCCCCGTCTCCCTGGAGCTGACAGCCTAGCCTTGGTAAGGTGTCACAGGAGGGGGAAGCAAGAGGGGCATCAGTGCCTCCAGAATTATTCTTTGCACACAGATCTGAGTCAAGTAGGAGCTTCGCAGGTGGTCCTGGGAGGGGAGGACATCCTAAACTAGGAAATTGGGCTCTGGCACCCGGGCCTCAAGCCCCATCATGTGCAGTGCAGCCTATCACCATTTCACTTGTAGTCAGTTTAAGACTTTTTAAAAAATATTTATTTATTTATTTGGCTGTGCCAGGTCTTAGTTGCGGCATGTGGGATCTAGTTCCCTGACCAAGGATGGAATCCAGGCCCCCTGCATTAGCAGCACAGGGTCTTAACCACTGGACCACCAGGGGAGTCCCAGCTTAAGACATTTTGATTTCATAAATCAGGGGTGACATTACTAAGAGTTGTGTTTAAAGTGCTGTCTAACTTAATTTGCTGGTTCCCTTTATTCTGAAGCAGGTGGTCTTTGAGGAACCAGGAGAAAGGGCAGCTACTCCTCCAGCTGCACGAGCGTGTGTTAGTCAGGTCTGGTCTCTGCCCAGCTGGTCTGTGGTTGGAAGGAAAGCGTGTGAAAGTCCGGCCTTAGGAGGGTACACGTTAGACCAGAGGCACCTCATACACTGAGCTGTGTGTTCAGGTTCAAGGTATGATGTCATCAGAGTAGAAGGAAGCAACCACTTTCAAAGCAACTGAAAATAAACCTGAGCTAATGAAAGAGGCTTATTATTCTGTAGTCATGTGTTTGTTGGACACATATGTGGAACTGTCTCTTGGACCTCTGCCCAGCACTGTCATATTGGAGCAGTACGTGAAGTTGGCCAACCGCTTACCCATTTAATTCAGGCATCAGTTTCTACAGGAACGACCCATAAAGCAACCCTCTTCCTAGTTCTGACCCCTGTAGTGGAAACCTTGGCAGGAAATTGACAAACAAGACAGGACAGTGCAAATGGTGCCTGAGAATATGTAGGGAATGTGACCTAGGCTCATTAAGGGAGTAATTAATATGCATTAAGGTGTAGTAGGAGGGCTTCCCTGGTGGCACAGTGGTTGACAGTCTGCCTGCCAATGCAGGGGACACGGGTTCGTGCCCCGGTCTGGAAGGATCCCGCATGCCGCAGAGCAGCTGGGCCCGTGGGCCGTGGCCGCTGAGCCTGTGCGTCCGGAGCCTGTGCTCCGCGGCGGGAGAGGCCACAACAGTGAGAGGCCCACGTACCGCAAAAAAAAAAAAAAAAAAAAAAAAGATGTAGTAGGAAATTAAATTCATGAATTTATTAATTCAACAATTATTTATGCGCTACTCTGTGGTCGGCAAATTCCCTGGCCATGTGGATCTTACCCTCTAGTGAGAGATGCAGACAATAAAAAAGTAAACGTGCACATTTTAAAATTATAGGTTGAAATTAGCACTATGTGGGAAGTAAACAATGAACCATTTTTGCACAATAAAAAGCAGAAGAGTTTCATTTAGAAAGTTTGGTCGGAGGAGGCCTTTCTGAAGAGGCAACATTTACGTTGACACCTAAAGAATTTGAGGCTGGTGTAGGGGTATGGTGGTGAGCCTGGCAGGTAGGGGTGCGGGAAGGTCACAGCAGCCTGGCAGAAAAGACTGACTGATCTCCAGGTCATGAGGTGAATCTGAGGAAACAGGCAGGGGCCTGACCGTTCCGACCCTTGCAGTCATGGTAAGAGGCTGACTTTTATCGTGGGTGCAGTAGAAGTCCATCACAGCTTTTGAAAGAGGACAACCTGAGATGATTCACGCAGAGAAAAGATGGTTGGCGCAATGGGTAGGAAATTGGACGGTGGTATTGAGAAGCAAGTTAGGAGATACTGAGGAAACTCCTCAGTAACCTGAGGTGACCCAGGTGAAAGGTGTGATATTCTGCACTAGGAGAGGCAGCAGAGGAGACGGGAAGAGGGTGCTGGGACCCTACACACGCGCGTTAACACAGGTTCCTGGCTGGGGCAGCTTTGGAGGTCAGAAAAGTCTAGTCTCAGCTCCATGAATGATGAGCTTATGTTAACCAGACCTTAGAGATCAGGAAAGTGAGCTTCCCCCTTTCTTCTCCTAAAGTGATTTACAAGGTCTGAAACCCTGGGTATCAGGAAATTTACTTTCTAAAGCTTAGTTCTCCAAAAATGATGTAAAATCCTAAGGTGAAGGTTAGATGGAAAAAATCTATGCATTTGCTTCATCTTTCCATGTTCCAAGAGATCTTTTTAAATTTTGGAAAATCCTGTCTCAAAGCCTCATGTTCAAAAATGGAAGAAAGTCACCTTAAATGTGGTTCCAACTCCCAACAGACAGCTGGGGCCAAGAGTCAAGAAAATAGCTTTTCCACAGACTTTTTTGCTTTAAAAGGATTTAAACCTTGTTGCACCTTCTGCTGAGTTTGCAGAGGCTTGTAAAGGTATCTGAGCAATTATTCATTTCCCTTCAGCATTTGCTAAAAATATTTTTTGGTGTCTTAGCAAAGTTTGTCATAAAACTGTCTTGGCAAAAAATATGCTTCGTGGAGTAAAGATATTTAAGATTACCTGTTAAAAATAACATCGTGCAGCTTATATGAGCTGCAACTAGCTCCTAGAACAAGCTATATCTTTACCAGCAAGCCGTTATTTGGGGGTCATTTAAATTTCTTTAGGAGCCTCTCAAACAATGTGATGGTTATAACCTGCTGGAGGAGGGGGCCAGACTTGTTCGATTTGTCCAACGCCGAATTCTTAGGTTTGTATGGACTTCTGACGGAGCCTGGATTTTTTAGGTAGTGACAAATGCCCCTGCATCCACCCCCATGTGACGTCTTCCTGGCTGACTCGGAGCCCCCGGTAGAGGAGCCCACTGGCCAGGCACCCTTCCTCCTGTCCGCTTTGGGACTTCTCCCTCAGACACGGGGGGGGGCGCGGGTAGTGCAGAGAAATGGAAGGTGTTCCTTCTACATTTAAAAATTTGGGATCGTGGGGTCAGTAATGAGTACTCAAAGCTAGTCGTGAGAGATGGAGGTGGGCGAGATCGTCCCCAAGATGTAGGCGTTTGTCTCTACAACAGGTTTGCAGCTGATGGCAACATTAGACCCAGACATTGCAGCATCATTTTATTGGACAAAGAGCAGTCAACTCACTGGTTTTGCCTGCTAAAATCTGGTTAACATTTAAGAAGCAACTGTGATAAGGCGCGAAACTCAATTTGAGTGTATGGGACTTTCACGTGCTTGGGGGGACTGTGGACAGTGAAGCCACTTTGGAAAACAGGCCTTTCCTCAAAGGGGGCAGACTAGGGACTTCCCTGGCAGGCCACTGGTTAGGACTCTGCGCTTCCACTGTAGGGGGCACGGGTTCCATCCCTGGTCGGGGAGCTAAGATCCCACAAGCCGCAGGGAAAATTAAAAAAATAAAAAAGTGAGCGTACGGCTGCCATGGGGCCCGCAGCTCCTGCCGCGGGTCTGTGGAAGAGGCCTGTGGACACGCAGCAGTGTCACTCATGACACCTGAACAACTCAGAGGTCTGTCCACTGATGAGTGCGTAAATAAAGCATGGCGTATCCTTACAGTGGAATAGCATTATGTGATAAAAAGAAATGAAGCACTGATACAGGCTGTAACATGGGTGCTAAATGAAAGAAGATGGTCAGAGAAGAAGACTGTGTGGTGTGTTTTGCTTTATATGAAACACCCAGAATTAGCAAGTATATAGGATCTGGAAGTAGATTAGCCCTTGTCGGGGTCTGGGGACAGAGAGGAATGGAAAGTGACTACTGGTGAGGTTTCTTGGTGGGGTGGAATATTCTAAAACTAGATGGCTGCATAGCCCTGTGGGTTAGGGTTTTGTTTTGTTTCGTTTGTTCCAGTTTTTTGTTTGTTTTCTGGCTGCACCATGCGTCTTGTGGGATCTTACTTCCCCAACCCCTCCCCGGCCCTCGGCAGTGAAAGTGAGGAGTCCGAACCAGGAGACCACCAGGAAATTCCCTGTTTGGCCCTGTGAATTTTCCACTTAAATGGGTGATTTTAATAGTATGCTAATGATATCTCAATAAAGCTTTTTTTTTTTTTTTGAAGAAAGTAAATAGAATTCTCACATTAACCACTAAGCCTAAAAGTGGACCAGGATTGAACGTCCCACCCTCAGCGGTCTGTTCAGGTTGGTCACAGTTTTGAAATCGTACATCAGTTACTTTTCTTTCTGCCTGGTCCACTCCTGGCCATTTCCCCTGTGCCCAGGGGACGTACTCAAGGAAAGCAAATCTTTTAACTACTAACATGAATAAATGAGCTAAATCAAAATTTCAGAGGCAAATCTGCTGGCAAAAATTGTAAAAAAATAAAATCACACAGTTAATTCCAAGATCAAAAAGATCTCCATCTATTTAAATACTTAGTGATTTATAATAGCTTGACTCTGTAGTGATGAAATGACTAGTGCTTTCCCTGTGTAAACTTCAGACTCAGGAAACCTTAATTCATGTTAAAAATATACATACATACAGTACGTGTGTCTATTCTGAAATTACTCATCTATTCTAAATAAACTTTTTTCAAATCTAATCTCCACGGGGGGAGTCAGATTGTCCAAGTTTTCTTAAACTGTATTTCTAATGGAGAAGAGATAAATACTTAGGGGGAAAAAAGTGGATATAATAATGGTGAAAATAAATAAAAAGGGGAAGAAGTTTGTCTGCGTTTGCTATGGGGTAAAGCCCCATCTCTCACTTGTGTTTCATGAGTCTCCACCCTCTCACCAGAATGTCTCCCTACTCCCGCCCACCGGCCCTTACCTGGCGTCTGAGTTCTCACTCGTGACCCTCCCCACGGGCCTCTGACCAGGTCGCTGCTTCTGCTTGTCATAAAGTTAGGCTTAGAAACATGAACCATGGGCAGCTGCTAGGTCAGGAGAGGAATTTTGAGTGCATGTGAAGAAAGCAGACATTTTTTGAGGCAGGGACAGACCGTTTATACGGTGCTTCCTAGCCAGTGGGCCCTCAGTGAGGACTGGCCGTGCTGGTGCTGCAGAACTGGCCATGGAAGTACAGCGTGGTCTGGACATGGGCATTTCTAGTCAATTCAGGTGTCCACCGTTGAACAGCTATCATAGCAAATAAGTTTCCCCCAGCCTGTGTTCCTTGGTTTATGTGGAAAGTTCTTGTTTATGATTTGTTCCTCCTTAGAAGGACCTTTAGGTCATTGTCACCATGGTCATCATCATCATTATCATTTAAGTTATTATACATGCATGATATTTCTTATATGCATATTATAATTTCATATCAAACTCAAATTCTAATGCTCTTGGAGTTTTAGGAGCTATGATTTACAATTTTTAGGAGCTATGATTTACAATTTTTAAGATTTAATATTTTTAAGATAATATTGCAGAACCAAAAAAATGAAAATCATATCATACCTAATATAGTTCCTAAAATGATGTAAGACTTTTTTCAATTTAGGCTTTCTAATGATAATATGATATTATTAGCTCATGGATACACCAGAGGTTTGTCAGCTTGCTCTTTTTTTTTTTTAACTGAAGTATAGTTGATTTACAATGTTGTGTTAATTTCTGCTGTATAGCAAATGATTCAGTTTTACATATATACTTTTTTTGATATTCTTTTTCATTATGGTTTATCACAGGATATTGAATATAGTTCCCTGTGCTATACAGTAGGCCATTGTTGATTATCCATTCTCTATATAATAGTTTTCATCTGCTAATCCCAACTTCCCAGTCCTTCCCTCCCCTACCCACCCACTTGGCAACCAGAAGTCTGTCCTCTATGTCTGTGAGTCTGTCTCTGTTTCATAGATAAGTTCATTTGTCATATGTTAGATTCCACATATAAGTGATATCATATGGTATTTGTCTTTCTGACTTATTTCACTTAGTATGATAATCTGGAGGTCCATCCTTGTTGCTGCAAATGGCATTATTTCATTCTTTTTTATGGCTGAGTAATATTCCATTGTATATATGTACCACATCTTTATCCATTCATCTGTTGATGGATATTTAGGTTGTTTCCATGTCTTGGCTATTGTAAATAGTGCTGCTATGAACATAAGGGTGCGTACATCTTTTTAAACTGTAGTTTTGTCAATATATATGCCCAGGAGTAGGATTGCTGGATCATATAGTAACTCTGTTTTTAATTCTTTGAGGACCCTCCATACTGTTTTACATAGTGGCTGCACCAACTTAGGCTTGCTCTTTTTGAACGTTGTCTTATATGAAGCCCAGGAGCATTTTATTTTACTTTATTTCATTCCATTTTGATTTATTTTGCTTTTGTTTCCTGAGTAAGATCGGTAATAAAACGCTTAAGATCCCTGATACCTCGAATGTCTTTCTAAGTTTGAAAACTTTAATCAGCTTCATCTGTCATTTTATCTTGTTGAGGGATGTTGACATTCTCTGGATAATCCTTCAGCTTTCTCCCCATCGTCCCCTACAGCCCTGGCCATGCTCCACCCCCAGCTGATTACAAAGGTCACCCCTTCCTTTAGGAACAGCAGTTATGCTGTCACCTGTGTGTCACACTCTGTTCTAGATAAAGTGTTCCTGCCCTCACGTCCCCGATCTCATTGATGTCTCTGGAGAAAGGCTGATATGTCTTCTTTTAAACCCCTCCCTTGAATGATTTAAAGCTTGATGCTGAGCTGTACAGAGTCCTGTTTGGGTAGCCGTGCCTCAGAGAGGATGTGGCCACTCTGCATTTACTAAAAGGGCATATGGTCCTCCCAGCGTGAGCTGCACCTGCCTTGTGTTGTCTGGAGTTCTCTGAAGGTCCCCTGTGCCAGTGCTCAGTCAGGAGGGAGGCACTCTCTGTCCTCTGGGAACTTTGGGCAGAGGGAAAAGAGGGCTGGAGGAGGTGCTGGCGGTGCATGTAAGCCTGCCGGGCAGCACTCTCTGAGAAGCAACGGATAAGCCGGGACTTGAAGGAAGTGATGGAAGAAACCAGGGGATTTCGAGACGGAACATTCCAGACAGAGCGGCAAGTGCAAAGCCCTGGGGGGAGGCTGCAGTGGCTGGAACAGAGTGAGCAGGAGGAGAAAGGTAGAAGACGGCTGGGCTGTAGAGAGAGGTGCTGGGGCAGATTGTGGAGCCTGGTGGACCAGGTCAGTGAGACTTCCAGAAGGAGGCCATAAAGCAGAGCTGCTGGTGCTTGCGGGAGTGGGAGGAGAATCGACCTTTGGATTTGGGAACTTGGGGGAAGCGGCGACATCACAAGAGCAGGCGCCGTCAGGTGGTCTGTGACAGACGCCTGGTTAGATGGGCGCAGAGGATGTGGAGAAGGGGATGATGGGCAGTACATGTAAAGGGTGGCAGAGAAGGAAGGTCTTGCTGGAGGGGGCGGGGGATGAGAGATATTTTATATTTGATGGGGGGATGAGCAGCATATTTTTAACCTGATAAGGAATCATCCAGTAGAGGAAAATATTGCGTGTTTTTGTTCTCCCTTCATATGTGTGTTTCCCTGATGCATTCCTGTGTTGTATCGCCCACATCTCTCTCTTGCAAGACTCTAAACCATTATGATATTAATAGCTCTGTTGTACTCTTTTTTGAGTTTTACAGGGAAGAAACGTGATAAACTCACTGTAAACTAATCCCTATGTCTAATAGCCCTTGAGTTCCTGCCCCGTCAAAAAATGGTTTTTCTAAAAGAATAGGATCCAGGTTATTCACCCACATCCTCCTTGGTATTGGATTGTCAAAAGAAAAACCATAGTGTGAGTACCAATAGAACTTAAATTTATATCTCACTAGCTATAATCAAATGCTTTTCTGAACCATATGCAAAAGAAAAAAAAAGGAATTGCTGAAATTAAGAAAATATCTTAACACAGGTGGAAATAGTAAAAGGATGTTTGCACAAAAAATGTCAAATGTAGTAAACAACACTGGTCTCCTGTAATAAAAGAGGTACTTTGCTGTCAAATGTGATTTTATAATAGTTTTGACCATCATGTATGACAGAAGTTCATTTTATTTACTATCATGAATTTGTGAGACCAGGAGCTGTCATTTTAACCATTTTGTTGAGGAAATGTAAAACATCCTCAATACCTACAGAAAGAACATGGTCATTTTTACGGGACTTAGATAAAGGGCACATCAGCTGAGCTACTTTTGTAAATTCCATGTAAATCTGGGTCTAATGTAGAATTAAAATAGTCTCTACTACAAGAGCCATGAGAAAAAGAAACCCTTTTTTTTTAAATGAGCGATTTTTAATTAACAGTGAAAACTATGTTATCAGAGCTTTAAAATCCTAACATGTTTATGAATACAAATATTACTATTTTCAGTAATGGTTAAAAGCTTATCATCTAAGCATTTTTAAACGTTCTAAATGGCACCTTCTAGATTTCTCAACTTTTTCTGATACCATGGTAAATTCCTTGTGGGAAGAACATGAGAAAATGATACTCTGGTTTGACAGAATATAATTCATGGTCTTTATTTACACAGTGGAGTGTGAACCTTACTGTTTAATCATCTAGTCACTAAGGTAAATGCATCTCCCATCTTCAGCAGCACAGCGTGTCAGCATTTCCAACATTTGTCAGAGACTCTAACCACCTACTGACTGCTGTTCAGTTGAGACCATTGGGATCTGAGATAGTGGGGGAAATATGCTCACTGTCCTTCTGGGTTTCTCAGAGTTGTAGCCCTCTATCAGGTTAGATCACCAAAAAGCAAGGGCACAACACACTCCAAGTGTGTGCTGAATCCCCTTTCCTCAGAAACGCCTTCATTGAGTTAAAGCTTAAAATTTAGTTGCTGTTTATATTGAGGATTTGTGTTTAGAAAGAAAAAAGCCATTAGAAAATTTCTCTGTCTTCTGTATTTTTAGATTTTTACTGACTACAGTTCACATCCCTTATGTAGAGAGCCACCGTCAAGAATTCCTCCTAGAAATTAGAATCAAGAAAATGTGGTGGTAGTTTTTTCTCCGGATGATCTTGCATGCTTTCCTTTTTCAAAGATGAACACTACAGCCCACTGTGTTTCCATTAATACTTTTCCTTGAATAGGGTTCAGAATTTGTCCAGTTAGAGTGCTTCTCCTCAGGAGCTAGTAAAATACATGCACCCACTTTCCCAAATAGTTTCTCTTTCAAAAACCATTTTAACCTGCCACGTTTTATATGTTCAGAGTTTTAGAAAATTCAGTCTTTTAAAATTAAATGCTTCTAAATAAACAGAAATAAAAATAAATATAAATATAAATTAATATAATGAATGTAAATATATAAATACATGATAAGTATAAATACATAAATGTAAATAACTATGTACATATGTATAACTAGAGGAAGATTTTGGTGGCCGTGTTTTTCATCATCCCATGCCTTTGCCTTTTGAGGAGGCCACACAGATCGATGCTTATTACACCTAGAGCTGAGGAGGTGTTGTCTGTGTCTGTCTGGATCTGCAACGTTGGTTTCTGACCCTGAGCGAGTAATGTGACCATTTTAAGTTTCAGTTTCTTCACTGTAAAAGTTGAGTAACAGCAGTACCCACCTCATGGGGTTATTCTGAGATGTGTGTGTGTGATTTTTTGTTTTGTTTGCCTTGAAGTGAGAGCCCAGCCGGAGAACCCAGCTGTGTCCTCCGGACCCATCTTTCCTCACCTACAGCCTTTCCAAACCTAGGGGGAAACATTTCTTCCTATGGTAGCTCATCCATGAGTTACAATGGCCTATATTTGTAAAACATTAGACAATTATCAAAGAGATGCCGACTGTAAAGAATTCATTTGACTGCTTGAATGTTATCTTCTGAATGAATGATTCCTCTCTTTTGACCCACCTCTACTCCGAAGCGTGGTCCAGGGGCGGGGGTCCCCAGGCTGGTCCCCGAGGCGTGGTCTTCAGGCGGGGGTCCCCAAGCCAGTCTCCGAGGCACCGTCCCCAGGCGGGGCTCCCCAGGCCGGTTCCCGGGCGGGGGTCGTGTAAAGCGTGGCCGCCTTGAGTCGCTGCAGCTGTGCGCTCGCTGGTACTAACTGCGCCGTCAGCCCTTGAGGCGCGGAGGCAGTTTTCTCTGAAAGAGTCAGAGAGTATGAGCGATGAAATTCAGAAATTAGACTCAAATTCAGAAATACATGCCTGACGAAACTTCAGTTCTTTTCCATTGCAGTGATAAGGAGTGCTGTGGTTGATGGTTTCCACTATATTTTCAGGGGGTTTGGGGTGGTGGTGGTGAGCATCTTGGTCATAAAGGAGGGCAGGCCGAGATGGAGTCGAGTCCACAGGGCGTCTACACCTGCTTCCCGCTCTACTGGAGCCACATGCCGACTCCCACCCAGCCTCCGTCCAGAGCCCCTCCCCTCTCTTTTGGATTAGAGTGGTTTCTCTGGGCTTAGTAGGCAGCTGTGGGGACTTCTCTGAGCTGGGCGGGGGAGTGGTCTGCTCTCAGCAGGTGGGCGGAGACCTATCTCCGCGAGGGGACCCCACGCCCCTGCCCCGGCGGGCAGTGAACCCCGCCGCCCTACACTCACTTAGACCAGATTGTTACTGCTCAGTGGCAGGAGTGGCTCCCTTCTCATTCCATTGAATGACGGTAGCATACCTGTTTTCTTAATGAGGGTGAGGCCACCGGGTGTTTGCTCTATAAAGTAGATAAAGATTACTCGGCCTGCGGGCCACAGGGACGTGTGGTTTCTCTTCTCTGTGTCTGTGTCACTGTTGCATCTCACAAACTGTCTTTACACTGAATCACATTGAACTTTTTGTATGTTTGCCTTACAATAAATGGGTCTGGGGCTTGGGAAGGAAAGTGCAGAGAAATATACATTTTTATTAGGAGAGAAATCAGAAACCACTCTATTTAGAATAACCTTTAGTATAAATGTATCCAGTTGTATTAAGGACAAAATTATTATTGGAATTTAAACTAGTTTCTTTTTTTAAATTGAAGTATAGTTGACTTACATTATGTTAGTTTCAGTTGTACAACATAGTGATTCAGTATTTTTATAGATTATGCTGTTTCAAGAAATTCTATGATAAAAAAATATTTTTCATTTTGTCACCTACCTTTGTCTTCTCTGTGATATAAACCTTAAAAATATTCTCAGTCTCCTGGACTCAAATTTTCTATGCTTAATAACTTCTAAGCTTAATACCTTAAAGCCAGAGGAAGCTGCTACAACTGAAAATTTTTGAATGTAGGGAGTAAAAATCTATATAGATGTATTGAAATTTATTTAGCTTCTTTATAGGTTACATTTACAACTTTATTTTTTAGAAGATAAATTTAGTATAAGAGTTTTCTTGAAATTTTAAGCTTAGAGATGTTATGTTTTCCTCTGGTCATTTTTGCCCAGACAACAGTTTCAATGGAGGACTCATCTCATAGTCACATTGCTCACACTCCTTATCCTGTATTCTCTGTAGCATCACAAAATCTGTCATTACTGACTAATGGTGTCACACTTCTCTACCTTGATAAGCTTGAATTTCAGGTTTCACATTCATTCCAGCCTTACTTGACATCTTCCCAAACAAGCTGCTGAATGGGCAGGTCGGGTTGTGCGGTATCTTAGGATCTTCTCACCAGACACTCTGAGTGCTGTCGCTGGCTGTCGCTGTCGTGTCCTGCCCGACTGTGAGTCAGACTCCTGGCTGCCCTAACCTTCCAGACCCAGCTGTGAGAGGTGGAGGGCGGTATGTGGGGGAGAAGCCCTGGCAGCTGACAGGACTGCCTCCAGGCCCAGGAGCTGTATCTGTGTAGCTGGGACTGAACTCAGAGCATTATTGCTCTAATTTGAGGCTCATTTAGATGAGCTTAGTTGTCTGGTTTTCCCCTCTAGAGAAGACAGGAATTTTTTAAAGAAGAGAGAGGATCTACATAAGGCAGATATGCTAGCACCGCGAGGAGTGATCACAACGTGCCGTCTTAGGAACAGACAGAGGATTTAAAACTGGCTGTAAGGTCAAGTCCAATAGAGCACAGTGTGATGTCAGAGTGGGTGAGCTGCTATCTACGCCTTCGGGACCTTGAGGGAGGCCTGAGTCCGCACATCACAACAGTGATGAAGGTGGCATCAAGTAAATGTTAAATATTTCCATCTGTTTAAGAAAGAGAAAAGTTTCATTTTTTCAAAAAGTCTATTCAAAATTGGTTATACAAAGATTGGTCCTTGTAGGGAGTGAGTTTCCACTTACTGGGAATCACCCATTCATTTATCTAACTCTTTCTGACCCATTGCCAGGACAAAAATTAAGAACAAAAAATATTTGTTCAAATTGGTCACCTACTCTGTTTTCCAAACCTGATTCCATCTGTTTTTTGGTTTTTTCCCATGATTAAATTCTCCCTTAAAAGATCAAGGAGCGCCTCATATTATTTTATTACTTTTGGTCCTTCATTTGAGGGATAAGTTCATAGTTTTGAAAAGTATTCAGCACATTGTTGTGTCTGAAGTTTTATGGACAATAAAAGATATTACACCAAAATTTAACATAAACGTCAAATTTCATGGCCATGATATACTATTTGTATCCTTCTGTTCTGTCTACCTTTCCTGTTTTCTAGTCTCTGCTTTCTGTGTTGTTTTTTTTCCAAAACCACTAAACGTGATGAGAGAAGAGTTTTCCTTATCACATCATTTGTTTTTGTTCATATTTTCTTTGTTGTCTAGATTTCTGGTTAGAAGTTGCAGTTGTTAGAATTAGCCTACCAAAGATGTCATCTGAAAATTTTTTACTTCCCTTTTTAGTTATCTAATAAGGTAAAAATCTATTTTTGTGTGTGTGTGTGTTTATTTTATTGAAGTATAGTTGACTTGCAGTGTTAATTTCTGCTGTACAGCAAAGTGATTCAGTTATACATACATATATATTTTTATATTCTTTTCCATTATAGTTTATCATAGGATATTGAATATTGTTCCCTGTACTATACAGTAGGACCTTGTTGTTTACTCATCCTATATGTAATAGTTTGCATCTGCTAATCCCAAACTTCTAAGCCATCTCTTCCTCAGCCCCCTCCCAATTGGCAGCCACAAGTCTGTTCTTTATGTCTGTGAGTCTGTTTCTGTTTTGTAGATAAGTTCATTTGTGTCATATGTTAGATTCCACATATAAGTGATATCATATGGTATTTGTCTTTCTCTTTCTGACTCTGCTTAGTATGATAATCTCTAGGTCCATCCTTGTTGCTGCAAATGGCATTATTTCATTCTTTTTATGGCTAATACTCCATTGCATATATATATAACATCTTCTTTATCCATTCATCTGTTGATGGACGTTTAGGTTGTTTCCATGTCTTGGCTATTGTGAATAGTGCTGCTATGAACATAGGGGTGCATGTATCTTTTTGAATTATAGTTTTGTCCGGATACATGCCCATGAGTGGGATTGCTGGATCATACGATAACTCTATTTTTAGTTTTTTGAGGAACCTCCAGACTGTTTCCCATAGTGGCTGCCCCAATTTACATTCCCACCAACAGTGGGAGGGTTCCCTTTTCTCCGCACCTTCGCCAGCATTTGTTATTTGTATACTTTTTGACGATGGCCATTCTGAATGGTATGAGGTGGTACCTCATTGTAGTTTTGATTTGCATTTCTCTAATAATTAGCAATGTTGATCATCTTTTCATGTGCCTATTGGCCATCTGTATGTCTTCTTTGAAGAAATGTCTTGATCTTCTGCCCAGTTTTCAGTTGGGTTGTTTGGTTTTTTATTACTGAGTTGTGTGAGCTGTTCGTATATTGGAAATTAAGCCCTTGTCAGTTGCATCACTTGCAAATATTTTCTCCCAGCCAGTAGGTTGTCTTTTCATTTTGTTTATGGTTTCCTTTGCAGTACAAAAGTTTGTAAGTTTGATCAGGTCCCATTATTTTTGCTTTTATTTCTGTTGCCTTGGGAGACTGACTAATAGAGTCAAATCTTGATTAACGAATGCCCTGGCAGTCCCTTTTGTGTGAATGCAGCCACATTAAAAAAAAATCATCTTCGTGAATCATGCACAAGAGCTATGAATCCATACGCCAACCACAGACCCCTCCTAACTGGAGGTTAAACTCAAGTGCAGGCCAAGGACTGTCCCCTTCAGCCAAGACCTGACTTCCTCCTTCCTCATGTGACTGCTTTCTCTTTATAAATGAAGTACTATCCCTCTTTTCACTCCCCTCCTCCTTTCCAAATAAGACGTGTAGGTCATTTTTGTTATTTGAAAAGTTATCACCACTGTGCCTTTTCACTTAATATCTAGTTATGAAAGGAACATCTTTTTCCTACTCAGTTCAGGAAATTTTAGCACTCATTGAATGAGGGGCGAGGCAGGAGGGAAGAGGGTTACTCAAGGGCCCTGCACTTGGAGCCGAGGACTCCTCCTGACCCCCAGAGGGAGGCCCAAGTAGGAGGGCACTCGGGGGCCCTCTCCTGTCCGGCTCATTATTTTTCCTCTTATTTCTGCCAACTCTGGCGGCAAGCTCACCTCCAGGGACACGTTCTTTTTTCCTGCCTAAAGTGTGGGGAAAATGTCAGAGTTTTGTTGAAATAAAATTGGCCTTTGGAAGAAGCAGCATTTGCTAGGAGACTTAGGGTGGGTGGGCCCCAAGGGGACTGCAGGGAGCCCATTCCTGTGGTTTGGGGTCGTGACCTGGGGGTTCATGGCGTTGCCTCGAGGGGGAGGGAGCGCCGGGGTCCTGGGGCGCCGCGTGGGGAACCACCAGCTCGGTTCCGGGGCGCAGCTTCTCCCGGTGTCGCCCACGGGCGCCCACATCAGATCAGATTCTCCCAGTGCTGCTTCTGAGCGCGTCCTGGCAGGGGTCGGGTACGGTGGGGGAACAGAGACACCCGGCCCAGAACAGACACGTGGGGTCCCGGGAGCTGCGTTTTATCTGATTCTCCGTGATTCCTCTGCTCCTGACCTTGAGCGACCGCTTGGGAGCCATGTGCGCGGCTGGGGTCTGGGGACGCAGGGACCTCTCGCTCCCGTCGGACAGGGAAGCAGCAGGGCGGGGGAGCTCTGGCCTCGGTGGCGGGTCCCAGGCAGCAGGGTCCCCGCGGCGCCCCCAGGTTACTCTGTACAAGTCCTCTCCCCTCACCCTCAGTCCCATTTCCCCTTCCAAGAAAAGTATGGAAAATTAAGATTTCTCTTTGAAACGAAGCTCAACTGTCGACCTGCTTCCGAAGAATTTCAGGAACCCCACCCGCCAACCCCAGGGTCCCCTCGGGGCATAGCCCCCGAACCCAGCGCTGGACTCCGAGCGCCCCAGCCTCTGTGCGCACGGGCCTCTCCCCTGACAGACGCCGGGCTTAAGTGCCCTTAGCCCGGTGCCCAGTCACTGCGAGGGCTCCCTGACCACTCTCTCTAGCTCTCCTTGTGTCTGCTGTGGGAATGGCTGGACTTGTTTTTGTGTAAAATTTAATATGTTTGTATTAGACTCAGCTTCCTGTGATACTTAGAAAAAACTTTTAAGAACAAAATAAGTAAGATAGTGAGAAAATTAAGATGCTTTGGTGATTTATAAACTTGTGAAGTAGATTTATTTTAAATGTCACAAAACGCTTTAAAGAGCTCCAAGTAAATTTAAAAGGGGATCTACTGGATTGTTGCTAACTGCTAAAAAAAAAAAAATGTTTTCCTTAATTTCTTGTCCAAATATTTCAACTTATATTAACTGGTAGTTATTTCAGAGGAAGATGGGAACTCTGCAATCCCTAGTTTGTTATACTGTGTTTGTATTCAAATGTTTGGAGAAAAGATTAAAGGCAAACTTATGGCTTGGGAAGAAAGTAGTAGAAGTGGTAACAATGGATTGTCTTCTAAACTGTCATCATTTTCTGGAATTACTGACATTAGCAACTCAGCAGGCATTTTACATCCAAAAGGATTTATTTTGATCTGCCACGCTTTACTGTGAGCTGCAACAGTAACCTCATAGCTGCTGTACTCCATGATTTGTTCCCTTCTGTTGTTTAAAAACAGGGGTTCTTTCAACTGCATAAGAGATGAATTCTATCATTAGAACTTTTACCATCAGGCTTAAGAAGTATATTTAAAACTCATTTCTTTCAGGAACCAGGTTTCAAGATCTAAGTCTTTTATTAAGATAAGTCACGGCCTTTTCAGTTTCTCCAGAAATACTCTATTTTTAATTCCCGAGAAAAACCACAGTAATAAAAACAAATTAACCTAATAGGTTATTTTCTTTCTTATGGCACCTATTTTTATTAATAGAATTCCAGTTTACAGATTTCTTACTCTTTGTTTAGTTAAAGCAACCATTGGTAATATTTTACAGTATTTTATAAAGAACTTTTTTTTAATATATAAATATGTCTGTTTATAAAGTCATGGACTGATTTTTTTTTAACATCCTTATAGGAGTATAATTGCATTACTATAAAGAACTTTTAAAGTAAAACTTTTTGGACCTTTGCAGCAGCTCTGTGTGATCTTCTTAGTGATGCTGTTCTGCATTATCTAGCACTTGTCCTTCCTAAGGGACACAGAGGGCAGAGCGAGCAGATGTTACCCAGCATCAGACAGCAGAGCCAGACTTGCTGCACAACCTCCCTCCCCATGACGTCCTCTTTTAACTGTTCCTCCGGTAAACTCAATACTGTTTTCCCTTGGAGCGTGTGCTTAAAAAGAAATCCTAGACGCGTTCAAACATTACTGCTCACTCTCTATTTTCTGCTTTTGAATGACTCATTCCCATGCTTGATGAAGCTCAATTTTTTAAAAAAACACCCCAAGTATTCATTGCACAGACTTCCATGCCTGGGGAAACGCAATGTGGAAACTGAACCTAAGACCGTTTTAAATAAACATATGAGTTTTTATATGGTACTGCTTATTTAATTATTTAATGCTTCTGATTTATGTAATAGTGCCAGCCCCATTTATGTAATGGAGCCAAGCTCAGCACCCTCACCTGAAAATGAAGGATATTTCTTTACTTTACTTCTGAATGTAAGACTCCATTAGTATAGGATAAAGTGTAGCCTAAAAATATAAATGTGCTGTATTCTATTCCATTCCACATCCTTTGATTCCAAGTTAAGAACCACTGGGTGAATTCGCCTCTAGCTCTAACATTCTGTTTTTAAATCAAATGTCGGGTGACATTGTGGTATGTGGTATTTTTCTCTAATAAATCAACTGCTATAGGTGGATTGTAGTTAGCTTTCTAAATCTTTGTTTAAATTGTGTGTTTTCTCCCCCACCCAGAGTAAAAGAAGCTGAAGAGGTATGTAGGCAGAAAAAGGGAAAATCACTTTATAAAATAAAACCAAGACATGACTCTGGAATTGTAAGTATTTATTCTGTTTTTTTAACTTGTGATTTTCTTTGGCTTTTAAGCACTCTTTTCTCAATATATACAAATTCATCTAATAATATTTTAATTATTTTCCTCTTAAGTTTGAACAAATAATGAGCCTCTGACTTAAAGAATCTCCTTTTCCTTCTGCCTTTAATCAGGCCCCAAAGGCTAAAAGAATCTCAGCATTCAAAGACTAACAATTAAGATAAATCCACTGAGGGGGTGCACGTATGTGTGTGGGGTTGCTGACAGAGTTGGGGGCCATCGTTCACTTTCCTCATCATACACGGGTCACAGCACAGCTGTTGTAATTGGGTGAGCACCCTTGGGATCTAACACATGAAATGCCAGGTGTAGTGTTATCCTTTGCTGGGACCAGGGCTCCGGCTCTGCGGAGTCGGCTGCCCAGCAGCTGTCAGCCCACAGCCCGAGTGTAACAAGCCAAGGTGTTCCCTCTTTGTCCGCTCTCCCCTTCAAAATAAAACGCCAAGTTGTGCCCTCAGAGAGGGAAGGGTGGTGGAAATGACGAGTTTTCCCTTGTGGTACTGTCAGTGTTTAGTTGAGTGTTCGAGGGGTTGTCATTTGACCCCATAGAGTAAGTAAATGATGATGTTTTAGGCCTTAAGATAGGAGCAGTTTGAATTGAGTTAGTCTCACGTAGTCTAAATGGAAGATATTCAAATAACCCAAATTGGAATACCGTTAAACATCTTTATTTAGAAAAAAGTTAGAAATTATATCTTCATTTAAAAGATATTTTCCTTTCAGTTTCTCTGTATAAAAATCTTATGTAACAACAAGTATTTTATTATGGTTTGGTTTATGTTCTGTCTTTTTGATGAAAGTACAATCTTAAAGTACATGTATAGAATGAGCAGGAAGTTATTTATTAACCACAATTATGGAATTATAAGGATAGAAGAGAGTTAAATCACATTAACCATGAGATGAAGCCTCGATTCAATTTTCATATTTATGTATTTGCACACATAAATATGAGAAAATGAAAAAGGTGACCTGGTATTCTTTCATGTCGATTAGAAGCTAAATTTTCGAAACTTTTTTCCTCAAAAACATTCAGTGATTTGTCTTAGTGAAAATGCTAAAAGATAAAACAGATTCTACTTCTATTTTATTCCTTTATCACCTTGTGTATCTTTAACATTTTTTCAAAGAATTTGATCCAAATGAAAAGACCTTGTTTGGGCTATTCTAAACCATACATTTTTAAAGTTCTTCCTTCTAACTATAACTCTTCCCTGGTGCATTTATTTTCAGAAAGCGAAAATAAGCATGAAAACCTGAACAAAGAAAAGCAGAAAGAAAATGAGTCCCTGCAGCCACTTCCACAGAATTCAGCCGACCTAGGGCAGGAAGGAAACTCATCATTTTGATCACTTTTCTTCTTGGCCCCTTGCATAATCTTTGTGTTTTCCAGACAGTTCACTGATTGTTGAATTCTACTGTATATTAAAAAAAAAGAAAAGAAAAAAAGCAAAAGCAGTAGGCCAGTGGAGAATGTGACACCTTTTCTTTTTGTAAAAGTTTATGGTATTTTACCGATAGACCAAAACAGCATGTGTAAGAGGCAGTATCTGCATTAATTCTGAACATGCTAAACAGTAACCTTCAATTTAATGATGTGCAAATAGCCCTGTCACAGTGAAACACGTTCCATTCTACTGACGACCAGTACTCCACATCACTGCATTTAGAGTTATGGTTAAAATGTTATTTCTAGTGAATTGTTTGTATCAGTTTCACATCTACATATAAATTTTCTATTTTGAAATTGAAGTACCATTTATATATGTCATAGTCAAGGCTTTCCCAGCTCTTGGGTTGGTCTCTGTAACTATATATTTGTGAAAGAAGATTTTCATTTTTTTTACTCATCATATAATGAATAGAAAAGAATATAGCAAAAGGAAAACCCTTCCTATAAATCATTTAAAATAGGCAGGAATCAGAAATGAGGGTGTTTATCAACTATGTCCTTTGGGACCTTACATAAAGCCAATCTGCAGCAAAGGTCAATTAAACCAAAGCTGTGCCTCTCTGTACTTTTACCATTGCCCTTCACAGAGAAAATGACACAATACTTTTAAGGAATTTAAATAAATGATGCTCATAAAATTGCCAAACATGACTAACTGGTGGCAAAAAAAAGAGTAACTTTTAGATGGATTGGCATCTACCTAGAACTTGTTACTTAAACCCAGCTGCCTGAGTGTTGTGACCTGATTGGGGTTGTCTTTATGTGTTATGGCAGTTGATTAAAAACTATGAAATGAGTATGCAAGGATTTATGATCTAAAGGCACCTAGGAAAAGATTTTATTTTAGATTGAGAGGAAAAAAGTAAATCTTCCACTCTCTATGAAAGTATTTTAAAATCAGCTCCTGATGCGTTGTGATGGTTTTGTCTAACATTAATAGATATTTTAAAAAATTCTTTTAATGATATGTTTTGGGGTACAGCTGTGAATAAAGGGGAGAATGTGTTGCTAATGTAAACCAATTATGGAATCAACTTAAAAGAAACTCTGAATCATAACTATGTTTGTATTTATGTAGAGTATGGTCCTTAGCTTTCAGTCTGTAGTCGACATGCACAGACACAGTAGTGGCTATTGGGTTGCTGTTCTGCTGTTCTCCTGTCTCCTTCGGCCCCTCCATGTGTACATGACTTTCTTCAATGATATAATAGGGCATTTAACAGAGATCGCTATGTGCAATACTGTATTTAGTGTTTCTATTTTAATTTTTCTAGGATGTTAATTTATATGAAAATAAAATGAATAATAAAAGAGTTCTGTGCCTATTGTGTATGTATCACCTAAAGATACTTGCAAAATACTTACCATGAGGGTGGAATTAAGTTAGATCGTCTATGTCTGAAGATCCTTTTTAATTATTATTAATTTTTAAAAAATAAATCTATTTTACTTATTTTTATTTTTGGCTGTGTTGGGTCTTCGTTGCTGCGCACGGGCTTTCTCTAGTTGCAGTGAGCGGGGCTACTCTTCGTTGTGGTGCACAGGCTTCTCATTGTGGGTGCTTCTCTTGTTGCAGAGCACGGGCTCTAGGCGCATGGGCTTCAGTAGTTGTGGCACATGGTCTCAGTAGTTGTGGCTCGCAGGCTTTATAGCACAGACTCAGTAGTTGTGGCAGACATGGCATGTGGGATATTCCCAGGCCAGGGCTCATGTTCCCTGCATTGACAGGCGGATTCTTAACCACTATGCCACCAGGGAAGCCCCCTATTATTAATTTTTATTGGAGTATGGTTGCTTTACAATGTTGTGTTAGCCTCCACTGCACACACAAAAAAATGAAACAGCCGTACACATAAAGATATCCCCTCCCTTTTGGACTTCCCTCCCATTTAAGTTACCACAGTGCATTAGGTAGAGTTCCCTGTGCTATACAATATGTTCCCATCAGTTGTCTATTTTATACATACTATCAATAATGTATATGTATCAATCCCAGTCTCCCAACTCTTCCCACCCCACCCCTTTCCCCCTTGGTATCCATGCATTTGTTCTCTACATCTGTGTCTCTTTCTGCTTTGCAAATAAGATCATCTATACCATTTTTCTAGATTCTACAGATGTGTTATTATACGATATTTGCTTTTCTCTTTCTGACATACTTCACTCTGTATGACACTCTAGGTCCATCCGCGTCTCTGCAAATGACCCAACGTCATTCATTTTTATGGCTGAGTAATATTCAATTGTATGTATATACTACATCTTCTTTATTCATTACTCTGTTGATGGACATTTAGGCTGCTTCCGTGACCTGGCTATTGTAAATAGTGCTGCTATGAACATTGGGGTGCATGTGTTTTTTTGAATTATGGTTTTCTCTGGGTATATGCCCAACAGTAGGATTGTTGGGTCATATGGTAGTTCTATTTTTAGTTTTTTAAGCAACCTCCATACTGTTCTCCATAGTGTCTGTATCAATTTACATTTCCACCAACAGTGCAGGAGGGTTCTCTTTTCTACACACCCTCTCCAACATTTATTGTTTGTAGGGTTTTTGTTGATGGCCATACTGACTGGTGTGAGATGATACCTCATTGTAGTTTTGATTTGCATTTCTCTAATAATTAGTGATGTTGAGCATCTTTTCATGTGTTTGTTGGCCATCTGTATGTCTTCTTTGGAGAAATGTCTATTTAGGTCTTGAAGATCTTTAACGTTTCTTATTTCAGGCTTAACAGTTGTTTGAAGTATTTAATGAATGTTGGTCTTTAGAGATAACATAATCATTGTGCTACATCAAAACACTTTTAAAGTTTTTTCCTTATGCAATTTTAAGGAAGAAGTATTTCCCACTTATGGACACCAATGCATTAATATCTGAGAAGTCTTTTTTCTAAAAGTTAGAAATTATATGCAAAAATCCATCTGATACAGATTAAGTGGTGATGGGTTATTGGAAGATGATAAAGCAGAGGACATTTTGGTACAAAGAGATGGATGTAGACAGGGAAATGGAATAAAATAGAAGCATTATGCTAATGGAAAAGCATGAAAAGACTTTCTTCATAAATAATCTTTGCATTTAGGTCTGATCTAATTTTTCATCACCTGTACGCTGGCTTGTCATCTTCTTTGTGCCAAGGCCTGGTGCTAACTAATAACCGACATTTTAAAAGGAGAATATGGAGGGAGGGTGAAATGGGTAAAATGCCAACTGTATGATGATGGACAGAATCTAAACTTTTGGCAGTGAGCAGGCTGTAGTGTGTACATAAGTCGACATACAATGTACACATGAGAGTTATGTAATATTATAAATCAGTGTTAGCACAATAAAAAATAATTTAAAAAACTATAAAGGAAAAGAACTAAATGTCAAGTTGGGGGAAAAACGTGTAAAGCAACAATTAAAACTCATTGTAATGTCCAGTTCAAAGAGTGCAGAGTGCTAAATGCAGAGGCATGAGGAAGAGGTGAGTGCAGGGGAGAAGCGGAGGCCCTGTAGGCACCGGGAGCCTCACTTCTCTCAGACCTGCAACCAGGCGAGACTCAGGAGCAGGGCAGCTGCAGAAAGGGACTTTGTGCTGGGAGCTAAGGTAAGTTTATTACGGCTTGGGGGCTGGATGCCTGGAGTCCCGGGCGGGCGGGCGGGCAGCGGCGCTGACGTCACCCGGGAGCCTGTTTCAAGGGAGGTCTTAAACGTTCCAAATGGGAGCTTGGCGGACGTGAGGCGACGTTTCTAAGGAAGGGAAGGGCTGAGGAAAAAGCGTGGAACATGGAGGCCGAAGAGCCCGCCACCGCGTGGAAAAGTCGGCCCCGCAGAGAACAGGAGGAGGCGAGAGGCCGAGGCCGAAGGCTTCCACCACGCTGGCGTCGTGCAGCGGAGCCAGGGAACCAGCCTGCACTGGCGACCGGACCCGGTTCCGGTGACCCGGCCCTCCTTGCGCCAGCGTGGGGACGGGGCGGAAACCGGCGTGAAGAAAGGCGCGGGGAGGCCTGAGACGCGCCTCCGTGAGGGCCGGGAACAGGGGCGGGTCACCGTGACAGGCCGGCCTCAGGGCTGTTACTCGACAGCCTGGCTCCGAGCATCAGTGAGGCGGCACGGGATCGGCGACCCTCAGGTTCCTGCAGAACCGCCTCTGCCGCGCTCTCCAAGAAAAGCAGCTGGGGATCTTTACCCCTTAACCAGCTTCATTTCTTCTCAGCGCCTATCACCGCCTGACTGACGTCATGCAGTTGAAGTGGGGGCGGGGCAGGCGCGAGCTGTAGCCATTGGCCGGTGCCGCGGGCCCCATCCCTCCCCCTTCTGTATAGAAGGAGCCCCAGCCGGGACTGAGGGGAAATGGCTTTCTGAGGTGCTGATTGGCCATCTTCTCGGTGGGCTAGCTTTCCGATTAAAGTCGTTATTCCTTCTTCCAGCAACTCGTCTCGGGGCGTATTGGCCCTTCGTGCGGGAGCAGAAGGAGCTTGGGCTCGGTAAACGTCCTGTTCCTCTGGCCTGTGCATCTGCTTTTTTGGCCAGTTCTACACTGTTTTGGTGACCGTTGCTTGGCAATACTGTCTGAAGTAAGAGTGTGAGATGCATCCAGCCTGTTCTTCTTTGTGAGGATCACTTTGGCTATTTGGGGTCCTTTGTGTTTCCACACAAATATTAAGAGCATTTGCTCTATTTCTGTGAAAAATACCGTAGGAAGTTAGGCAGAGATTGCATTCACAGTGTACATTGCTTTGGGAAGAACAGACATTTTAAAAATACGAGTTCTTCCATTCCATGAGCATGGGATATCTTTCCATTTATTTGTGTCTTCTTCATTTTCTTCATCAACGTCTGGAAGTGTTCAGTGTGCAGGTCTTTCAACTCCTTGGTTAAATGTATTCCTTGGTATTTTGTTCTTTTTGATGCTGTTGTCAATTGGATTGTTTATGTTCTCTTTCTGATGGTTTGGTTTTTGTGTTTAGAAGAGAAATTGATTTTTGTGTATTGATTTTGTAACTTTACTGAATTCATGTATTAGACTAATGGTGTTTTGATGGAATGATGTAGAAAATTGGGACTCCTCGAAAATCCCACTGTTTCTATCACGTCCAGGTCATCCATAACATGGAAGACATAGTGGCTCCTACTAGCATCTAACAGAGTGCCTTTCAATTACTTGTGGGCTCATACAGGGGTGATTAGGTTCACGACTTTGTGTGAAGTGGACCTGGGTAACAAGGCTTGGCTTCTATAAGGAAGTGTGACATTTTCTCTGCTTTTCTGGTGTGGGATTGACACGGTGTTTTGGAAAGTGAGTTACTATCCAGTAATTTCAAACATACAGAAAACTTGCAATAGCAAAACGAAGTCCTGTATATCTGCATGCTCAGATTTCCCAGCTGTCCTTGCTTTCCTGCACTTGCCACTTCACACAAAATACTCCAGTGCATTTTACTCAAAACAGGGCCACTCTTCTAGGGAACCAGCATGTAACCTCCAAATGAGGAAATTATGATGGTTTCTATGTTACAGTCCAATCCACAGGCCCACTTCAAATTTCACCAGCTGCTCCAACTCTAGGGAAATATCTTTTCCCATTCTGATCCAGTTTTATTTTCCTGGAACTATGACTGATACTTTCCCTCATTTTCACAACCTTGATGGATTTAAAGCACACAAGTTGAGTATGATCTGAGCGACCTTTTCTGTATTGTAACGTGTATCAGTACTTCATTCATTGTGTGCATGTATGTGTGTGTGATTATACAGATCATTTACCATTTAAGCCTTTTTAAGTACACCATTCTATAGTATTAACCACACTCACATTTTTGTACAAATATCTTACCCATCCATATTCAGAACTTTTCTATTTTCACCAGTGAATCTGTGTACCCATTAAAGACGAATTCTCCTCAGTCCCTGGCAAAAATATTCTACTTTCTGCCTTTGAATTTGACTTCTATGGGTACTTCATATAGGTGGAATCATATCATTTTGTTCTGTTTGTGACAGGATTTTTCACTTATTATAATGACTTCAAGGTTCATGTATGTGGTAACACGTGTCAGAATGTCCTTCGTTTTTCAGCCTGAATTCCATTCGTCTGTGTGTATACAACCACATTTAGTTTATCCACTCATCCATCAATGGACAGTTGGGTTGCTTGCACCTTTTGCTATTGAGGTGAATGCTGATCTGAAGAAGGGTATACCCATATCTGTTCCAGTCCCTGCTTTCAATGTTTTAGGTGTATACCCTGATGTGGAATTGGTGGATCATAGGTTAATTCTATGTTGAAATTTTTGAGGAACAGGAACACTGTTTTCCATAGAGGATGCACCATTTTACTTGATTCCTTTTCTGGCAGAATAATAGGGCAGTTTATGGATCAACCCTATATTGTTTATCCATTTACCCATCGGTGGGCATTTGCACCATTTCTACCTTTTGTCTCTTGTGAACAGCACAGCTATCAATATACATGTACACCTGTTTTCAATTCTTTGGGGTATATATCTAGGAGTGGAGTTGTTGAGCTGTATTGTAACTGTATATTCACATCATAAACATAGGTTGCATCCTTTTCAGTTTCCACAAGTAGTGTTTAAAGTTTCCAACTTCTCTGCATTGTTGTCAACATTTGTTATTTTTGTACTTATTTTTTTAATTAATTAATTTTATTTTTGGCTCCATTGGATCTTCGATGCTGCACGCAGGCCCTCTCCAGTTGTGGCGAGCAGGGGCCACTCTTCATTGCAGTGCGCGAGCCTCTCACTGCGGTGGTTTCTCTTGTTGCAGAGCACAGGCTCCAGGCACGCGGGCTTCAGTAGTTGTGGCATGCGGGCGTCAGCTGTTGTGGCTCACGGGCTCTAGAGCGCAGGCTCAGTAGTTGTGGTGAACGGGCTTAGTTGCTCTGCGGCATGTGGCGTCTTCCCAGACCAGGAATCGACCCCGTGTCCCCTGCATTGGCAGGCGGATGCTTAACCACTGTGCCACCAGGGAAGTCCCAACATTTGTCATTTTTTTATTTTTATTTTTTTGCAGTACGCGGGCCTCTCACTGTTGTGGCCTCTCCCGTTGCGGAGCACAGGCTCCGGACGCGCAGGCTCAGCGGCCATGGCTCACGGGCCTAGCCGCTCCGTGGCATGTGGGATCTTCCCGGACCGGGGCATGAACCCATGTCCCCTGCATCGGCAGGCAGACTCTCAACCACTGCGCCACCAGGGAAGCCCACATTTGTTATTTTTAAATTTTCTTGATAATAACCATTTTAGAGTGTGTGAGGAGTTATTGCATTGTGGTTTTAATTTGCATTTCCCTCCTATCTTGTCAACTGCTTGGTGACCATTTGCGTGTCTTGTGTGGAGAAGAGATGATTTGAGTCCTTTGTCCATATCTAAAATTGGGTTGTCAGTCTGTGTTGATGAGTGGTAAAAGGTCTTGATATATACTAAATAAAGACTCATCAGATATATAATGTGGAAGTATTTTCTTCCATTCCGTGGGCTGTCTTTTCACTTTCTGTATTGCATCTTTTGATGCACAAAGATTTTTAATTTTGAGGAAATCCAATTTTGTTTTTTTCATTTTGTTGCTTGTGCCTTGCTGTCAGATCTAAGGAACCACTGCTAAATCCAAGGTTAGGAAGGTTTATCCCCATGTTTTATTGGAGAGTTTATACAGTCGTGCCTCAGTGTCTGTAGGGGACTGGTTCCAGGACACCGCACAGATACCAAAATTCACAGATGCTCAAGTCTCTTATAATAAATGGTTTGGTATTTGCAAATAACCTAGGCACATCTTCCTGTATACTTTAAATCATCTCTAGATTACTTATAATAACTAATACAATATAAATGCTGTATAAATGTAAATACAATATAAATGCTATGTAAATAGTTGCTGGTTTGTGGCAAATTCAAGTTTTTCTTTTTGAAACACTTTCAAATATTTTTTTCTTATATTTTTGATCTGGAGTTGGTTGAATCCATGGATGTGGAACCCGTGGATACAAGGGGCTGACTGAAATTTTACTTTTTACATTTAAGCCTTTTATGTATTTTGAGATACTTTTTAGTATGTGGCATGAGGTAAGGGTCCAGTTTCATTCTGCTGCATGTGGATAGCCAATTGCCTAGCAGCACCATTTGTTGAAAACACCATTTCCCCCCAATTTGGTGCTGTGGACTGTTGTGTAAAGTCAGTTCATCATAGATGGATGGTGTATTTCTTGGATCTCCATTCAATTCCATCTGTCTATATGTTTTTATTTGTTGTTGTTGATGTTTTGGCCATGCCATGCAGCTTGTAGGATCTTAGTTCCCGGACCAGGGATTGAACCCGTGCCCTTGCAGTGGAAGCACGGAGTCTTAACCACTGGACTGCCAGGGAAGTCCGCATCCATCTATATGTATATCTTCATGCCAGCATCACAGTGTGTTCCCACACGGTGGGGAAGTGTGCACCTCCAACTTTTATTTCCTTTGCAAAAATTGTCTTGGCTCTTTGGGGTCTCTTGAAATCCCATATTTTGGGGTGTCCTACTCTGCTCCCCTTCACATGGGTATACCCCGATTTGCTTATGCATTCTTCTGAAGACATCCTGATTCCTTTAAGGTTTAGACATTATAAGTAGAGTTCCGTGCATAATAGCGTCCTTGTTTCTGTTTGGATATAGATTAGTAGTGCCATTGTGTGAAAACTGGAGGCATGATGGGTGGATCTTAAGGTGTGAAAATTGTTTGGCTTGGAAAACACTGCCAAACTGTCTCTCAAGAGGCAGTGTGTGCATTCCATCAGCAATGGAGAGTTGCTGTTGTTCCTCACCCTCCAGTGATCTCTATCGTCAATGTGTGAGGAGCTAGGCAGTTCTAACTGGAGTGTAGATCTGTCTTGTTGTTTTACTTTGTGATTCCCTGAGGGTATACGGTGCTGATCCAATTTTTTTCCACTTATTATCTGTATATCTTCTCTGACCAGGTGTCTTTTTCGACCTTTACCCAGTTTTTTATGCAGCTGTTTGTTTTATAGTTCTTTGTGTAATGTGAGTACAAATTCTTTATCAGATATGTGTTTTGTAAATATTTCTCTCTCAGTTTTTTTGCTTGTCTTTTAGTTTTCTGAATAAGATACTTAACCGAGTAGAAATTTATAAAGTACATGTTACTAATTTTTTCTTTTTGTGTATGGGCTGTGTGTGTTGTGTGTTAAAAGTCAAAGCTCATGATCTATGTGACCAAACCCATGGCCATGTAGGTTTTCTTCTATTTTTTTTATACTGTTTGTAGTTTTCTATTTTGAATTTGCCTGTGGACAATGTTGAATGACTTTTGGTGTAAGTTGTAAAGTTTGCGTCTACATTCAGTTCATTGCATATGGTTTCTAATTGTTCTATATCTATTTTTCTAGAAGTCTGGGGATCTTTGCCTGCATCTGTTTGGACTTACAAAATGTAGTTGTTTCAGCAGGATGGCCAGCAGGGATCTAGGCCTCCACTGAACTGTGGGCAGGTGCAGCCTGCATATCACAGTTAGCAGCCAGAGGTTGACAAGCCCACCACTCTTTCCACAGCAGTGCCTGTCTGTTCTGCCCGAAGTCTTGGCTCTGTGCACAGCTGACAGGAGCCTGGTATCCTCAGGACCTACTGGGGATTTGGCCTTGGGATAACTTGGGGCTGCGTTCACATTGAGAGGAGCTCATTTTCCTCAGGACCAGCTGCGAAGGGCCACCATGGGAAGAAAAGATGAGGGAAAATTGGGGAGAAGTATCTTGTGTGTGGCTGACTGCTGGGAGGGGGTCTGTCTTCAGCAGAAAATTGTGGGTTTTAGTGAGTTTTGTGTGCAGTGTTGATGGTGTCCAGTGTCCTTCTTTGGCTTGTGGTGTTCTGTTTTCCAGGTGATTTACTGAGGGGACTGTCCTTTCCCTGGTGTATGTCCTTTGCAGCTTTGTCATCAGCTAACTCACCACATACGTGTGGGTTTATTCCTGCATTCTGTCTTCTATTCCTCTGGCTCATGTGTCTCTTTTGTGCCATTTCAACATGGTTTGCTTATGTAGTTTTGTAATATGGTTTAAGACATGCAATGAGTTTCCTCCAGCTGCTGTTCTCCTTTCTCAGGATTCCCTTGGCTGTTTGGGGTCCTACATGGTTCCATACAAATGTCAAGATTGTTTGTTCAGTTTCTGTGAAAAATGCCATTGGGAAGGAGAGGACTGAGGTTGGTGGCGTGAACACAGCCTGCAGGGTTAGTCCACCATGGCTGGCTGGGAGAGAGTCTGGGGAAATGTCTGGACCTGCCGAAGAGGCAAGAGACTTTTTCTTCCCTCTTTGTTTCCCGGTGCACGTGGAGAGGGGATTAAGAGCACTGCTTAAAGGAGCTCCAGAGACGGGCGTGAGCTGCAGCTAAAATCGCGGACCACAGAGATGGTCATGAGATGCTAAGGCTGCTGCTGCCACCACCAAGAAACCTGTGTGCGAGCACAGATCACTATCCACACCCCCCTTCCAGGGACCCTGTGCAGCCCACCACTGCAAGGGTCCCGGGATCCAGGGACAATTTCCCCAGGAGAATGCACGGCACACCTCAGGCTGGTGCAATGTCACGCCAGCCTCTACTGCTGCAGGCTTGCCCCGCACTCCATGCCCCTCCCTCCCGCTGGCCTGAGTGAGCCAGAGTCCCCGAAGCAGCTGCTCCTTTAACCACGTCCTGTCTGATCAAAGAACAGACGCTCTCTGGTGACCTACACGCAGAGGTGGGGCCAAATCCAAAGCTGAGCCTCTGGGAGCTGTGAGAACAAAGAAGAGAAAGGGAAATCTCTCCCAGCAGCCTCAGGAGCAGCGGATTAAAGCTCCACAATCAACCTGATGTAGCCTGCATCTGTGGAATACATGAATAGACAACGAATCATCCCAAATTGAGAAGGTGGACTTTGAGAACAAGATTTATGATTTTTTCTTATTTTTGTGAGTGTGTATGTGTATGCTTCTGTGTGAGATTTTTTATGTATAGCTTTGCTTCCACCATTGGTCCTAGGGTTCTATCCGTCCTTTTTTAAAAAAAAATTTTTTCTTAGTAATTATTTTTTATCTTAATAACTTTATTATATTTTATCTTACTTTATTTTATTTTACTTTATCTTCTTTATTTTTTTCCTTCCTTCCCTCCTTCCTTCCTTCCTCCCTCCCTCCCTGCCTCCCTCCTTTCTTTCTTTCTTTCTTTCTACTTCTACTAATTCTTTCTAATTTTTCTCCATTTATTCTGAGGTGTGTGAATGAAAGGCTCTTGGTGTTGCAGCCAGGAGTCAGTGCTGTGCCTCTGAGGTGGGAGAGCCAAATTCAGGAAACTGGTTCACAAGAGACCTCCCAGCTCCACATAATATCAAATGACGAAAATCTACCAGAGATCTCCATCTCAACAGCAGCACTCAGCTTTACTCAACGACCAGCAAGCTACAGTGCTGGACACCCTATGCCAAACAACTAGCAAGACAGGAACACTCCCTCCCATTAGCAGAGAGGCTGCCTAAAATCATAATAAGTCCACAGACACCCCAAAACACACCACCAGACGTGGACCTGCCCACCAGAAAGAAAAGATCCGGCCTCATCCACCAGAACACAGGCACTAGTCCCCTCCATGAGGAAGCCTACACAACCCACTGAACCAACCTTAGCCACTGGGGACAGAAACCAAAAAAACCCCGGGAACTATGAACATGCTGCCTGCAAAAAGGAGACCCCAAACACAGTAAGATAAGCAAAATGAGAAGAAAGAAAACACACCACAGATGAAGGAGCAAGATAAAAACCCACTAGACCTAACAAATGAAGAGGAAATAGGCAGTCTACCTGAAAAATAATTCAGAATAATGATACTAAAGATGGTCCAAAATCTTGGAAATAGAATAGACAAAATGCAAGAAACATTTAACAAGGACCTAGAAGAAATAAACGTGAAACAAACAATGATGAACATGCAATAAATGAACTGAAAAATACTCTAGATGGGATCAATAGCAGAAAAACTGAGGCAGAAGAACGGATAAGTGACCTGGAAGATAAAATAGTGGAAATAACTACTACAGAGAAGAATAAAGAAAAACGAATGAAAAGAACTGAGGACAGTCTCAGAGACCTCTGGGACAACATTAAATGCACCAACGTTCGAATTATAGGAGTTCCAGAAGAAGAAGAGAAAAAGAAACGGACTGAGAAAATATTTGAGGAGATTATAGTTGAAAACTTCCCTAATATGGGAAAGGAAATAGTTAATCAAGTCCAGGAAGCACAGAGAGTCCCATACAGGATAAATCCAAGGAGAAATATGCCAAGACACATATTAATCAAACTGTCAAAAATTAAAAACAAAGAAAGCATATTAAAAACAGCAAGGGAAAAACAACAATTAACACACAACGGAATCCCCATAAGATTAACAGCTGATCTTTCAGCAGAAACTCTGCAAACCAGAAGGAAGTGGCAGGACATATTGAAAGTGATGAAGGAGAAAAACCTGCAACCAAGATTACTCTACCCAGCAAGGATCTCATTCAGATTTGATGGAGAAATTAAAACCTCTACAGACAAGCAAAAGCTGAGAGAGTTCAGCACCACCAAACCAGCTTTACAACAAATGCTAAAGGAACTTCTCTAGGCAAGAAACACAAGAGAAGGGAAAGACCTACAAAAACGAACCCAAAACAATATAGAAAATGGGAATAGGAACATACATATCGATAATTACCTTAAATGTAAATGGACTAAATGCTCCCACCAAAAGACACAGATTGGCTGAATGTATACAAAAACAAGATCCATATATATGTTGTCTACAAGAGACCCACTTCAGACCTAGAGACACATACAGACTGAAAGTGAGGGGATGGAAAAAGATATTCCATGCAAATGGAAACCAGAAGAAACCTGGAGTAGCAATTCTCATATCAGACAAAATAGACTTTAAAATAAAGACTATTAAAAGAGACAAAGAAGGACACTACATAATGATCAAGGGATCAATCCAAGAAAAAGATATAACAATTGTAAATATTTATGAACCCAACATAGGAGCACCTCGATACATAAGGCAAATACTAACAGCCATAAAAGGGGAAATCGACAGTAACACATTCAGAGTAGGGGACTTTAACACCCCACTTTCACCAATGGACAGATCATCCAAAATGAAAATAAATAAGGAAACACAAGCTTTAAATTATACATTAAACAAGATGGACTTAATTGATATTCATAGGACACTCCATGCAAAAACAACAGAATACACATTTTTCTCAAGTGCTCATGGAACATTCTCCAGGATAGATCATATCTTGGGTCACAATTCAAGCCTTGGTAAAATTAATAAAATTGAAATTCTATCAAGTATCTTTTCCTACAACAATGCTATGAGACTAGATATCAATTACAGGAAAAGATCTGTAAAAAATACAAACACATGGAGGCTAAACAATACACTACTTAGTAACTAAGTGATCACTGAAGAAATCAAAGAGGAGATAAAAAAAAGAGGAGATAAAGAAATACCTAGAAACAAATGACAATGGAAATACGATGACCCAAAACCTATCTGATGCAGCAAAAGCAGTTCTAAGAGGGAACTTTATAGCAATACAAGCCCACCTTAAGAAATAGGAAACATCTAGAATAAACAACCTAACCTTGCACCTAAAGCAATTAGAGAAAGAAGAACAAAAAAACCCCAAACTTAACAGAAGGAAAGAAATCATAAAAATCAAATCAGAAATAAACGAAAAAGAAATGAAGAAAACGATAGCAAAGATCAATAAAATTAAAAGCTGGTTCTTTAAGAAGATAAACAAAATAGATAAACCATTAGCCAGACTCATCAAGAAAAAAAGGGAGAAGACTCAAATCAATAGAATTAGAAATGAAAAAGGAGAAGTAACAACTGACACTGCAGAAATACAAAAGATCATGAGAGATTATTACAAGCAACTCTGCCAATAAATTGGACAACCTGGAAGAAATGGACAAATTCTTACAAATGCACAACATGCCAAGGCTGAATAAGGAAGAAATAGAAAATATGAACAGACCAATCACAAGCACTGAAATTGAAACTGTGATTAAAAATCTTCCAACAAGCAAAAGCCCAAGACCATATGGCTTCACAGGCGGCTTCTATCAAACATTTAGAGAAGAGCTAACACCGATCCTTCTCAAACTCTTCCAAAATATAGCAGAGGGAGGAACACTTCCAAATTCCTTCTACGAGGCCACCATCACCTTGATACCAAAACCAGACAAGGATGTCACAAAGAAAGACAATACAGGACAATAACACTGATGAGCACAATGCAAAAATCCTGAAAAAAATACTAGCAAATAGAATCCAACAGCACATTAAAAGGATCATACACCATGATCAAGTGGGGTTTATTCCAGGAATGCAAGGATTCTTCAATATATGCAAATCAATCAACGTGATAAACCATATTAACAAATTGAGGGAGAAAAAACATATGATCATCTCAATAGATGCAGAGAAAGCTTTTGACAAAACTCAACACACATTTATGATAAAAACCCTGCAGAAAGTAGGCATAGAGCGAACTTTCCACAACATAATAAAGGCCATATATGACAAACCCACAGCAAACATCATCCTCAATGGTGAAAAAGTGAAAGCATTTCCACTAAGATCAGCAACAAGACAAGGTTGCCCACTCTCACCATTCTTATTCAACATAGTTTTGGAAGTTTTAGGCACAGCAATCAGAGAAGAAAAGGAAATAAAAGGAATCCAATTTGGAAAACAAGAAGTAAAGCTGTCACTGTTTGCAGATGACATGATACTATACATAGAGAATCCTAAACATGCTACCAGAAAACTACTAGAGCTAATCAATTGAATTTGGTAAAGTTGCAGGATACAAAATTAATGCACATTAATTCCTATACACTAATGATGGAAAATCTGAAAGTGAAATCAAGAAAACACTCCCATTTACAATTGCAACAAAAAGAGTAAAATATCTAGGAATAAACCTACCTAAGGAGACAAAAGACCTGTATGCAGAAAACTATAAGACACTGATGAAAGAAATTAAAGATGATACAAATAGATGGAGAGATATACCATGTTCTTGGATTAGAAGGATGAACATTGTGAAAATGACTCTACTACCCAAAGCAATCTACAGATTCAATGCAATCCCTATCAAACTACCACTGGCATTTTTCACAGAACTAGACCAAAAAATTTCACAATTTGTATGGAAACACAAAAGACCCCGAATAGCCAAAGCAATCTTGAGAACAATAAACGGAGCTGGAGGAATCAGGCTCCCTGACTTCAGACTATACTACAAAGCTACAGTAATCAAGACAGTATGGTACTGGCACAAAAACAGAAAGATAGATCAATGGAACAGGATAGAAAGCCCAGAGATAAACCCAGGCACATATGGTCACCTTATCTTTGATAAAGGAGGCAGGAGTGTACAGTGGAGAAAGGACAGCCTCTTCAATAAGTGGTACTGGGAAAATTGGACAGGTACATGTAGAAGTATGAGATTAGATCACTCCCTAACACCATACACAAAAATAAGCTCAAAATAGGTTAAAGACCTAAATGTAAGGCCAGAAACTATCAAACTCTTAGAGGAAAACAGGCAGAACACTCTGTGACATAAATCACAGCAAGATCCTTTTTGACCCACCTCCTAGAGAAATGGAAATAAAAATAAACAAATGGGACCTAATGAAACTTCAAAGCTTTTGCACAGCAATGGAAACCATAAACAAGACCAAAAGACAACCCTCAGAATGGGAGAAAATATTTGCAAAGGAAGCAACTGACAAAGGATTAATTTCTAAAATTTACAAGCAGCTCATGCAGCTCAACAATAAAAAAACAAACAACCCAATCCAAAAATGGGCAGAAGACCTAAATAGATATTTCTCCAAAGAAGATATACAGACTTCCAACAAACACATGAAAGAATGCTCAACATCATTAATCATTAGAGAAATGCAAATCAAAGCTACAATGAGATATCATCTTACAGCAGTCAGAATGGCCATCATCATAAAATCTAGAAACAATAAATGCTGGAGAGGGCGTGGAGAAAAGGGAACACTCTTGCACTGCTGGTGGTAATCTGTATTGGTACAGCCACTATGGAGAAAATTATGGAGGTTATTTTAAAAAGTACAAATAGAACTACCATATAACCCCGGAATCCCACTACTGGGCATATACCCTGAGAAAACCATAATTCAAAAAGAGTCATGCACCAAAATATTCATTGCAGCTCTATTTACAATAGCCTGGAGATGCAAACAACCTACGTGCCCATCATCAGATGAATGGATAAAGAAGATGTGGCGTATGTATACAATGGAATATTACTCAGCCATGAAAAGAAACGAAATTGAGCTATTTTTAATGAGGTTGATAGACCTAGAGTCTGTCATACAGAGTGAAGTACATCAGAAAGAGAAAGAAAAATGCCATATGCTAACACATATGTATGGAATTTAAGGAAAAAAATGTCATGAAGAACCTAGGGGTAAGACAGGAATAAAGACACAGACCTACTAGAGAACAGACTTGAGGATATGGGGAGGGGAAAGGGTGAGCTGTGACAAAGCGAGAGAGGCATGGACATATATATATACACTACCAAACCTAAGGTAGATAGCTAGTGGGAAGCAGCCGCATAGCACAGGGAGATCAGATCAGTGCTTTGTGACCGCCTGGAGGGGTGGGATATGGAGGGTGGGAGGGAGGGAGATGCAAGAGAGAAGAGACATGGGAACATATGTATATGTATAACTGATTCACTTTGTTATAAAGCAGAAACTAACACACCATTGTAAAGCAATTATACCCCAATAAAGATGTTAAAAAAAAAAAGAAGTTCTAAGAGGGAAGTTTATAGCAATACAATCCTACCTTAAGGAACAGGAGGCATCTCGAATAAACAACCTAACCATGCACGTGAAGCAATTAGAGAAAGAAGAACAAAAATACGCCGAAGTTAGCAGAATGAAAGACATCATAAAAATCAGATCAGAAATAAATGAAAAAGAAATGAAGGAAATGATAGCAAAGATCAATAAAACTAAAAGCTGGTTCTTTGGGAAGATAAACAAAATAGATAAACCATTTGCCAGACTCATCAAAAAAAGGGAGAAGACTCAAATCAATAGAATTAGAAATGAAAAAGGAAAAGTAACAACTGACACTGCAGAAATACAGAAGATCATGAGAGATTACTACAAGCAACTCTATGCCAATAAAATGCACAAACTGGAAGAAATGGAGAAATTCTTAGAAATGCACAACCTGCCACTACTGAATCAGGAAGAAATAGAAAATATGATTAGACCAATCACAAGCACTGAAATTGAAACTGTGATTAAAAATCTTCCAACAAACAAAAGCCGAGGACCAGATGGCTTCACAGGCAAATTTTGTCAAACATTTAGAGAAGAGCTAACACCTATCCTTCTCAAACTCTTCCAAGATATAGCAGAGGGAGGAACACTCCTAAACTCATTCCACAAGGCCACCATCACCTTGATACCAAAACAAGAAAAGGATGTCACAAAGAAAGAAAACTACAGGCCAATATCACTGATGAACATAGATGCAAAAATCTCAACAAAATACTAGCAGAGTCCAACAGCACATTAAAAGGATCATACACCATGATCAAGTGGTGTTTATTCCAGGAATGCAAGGATTCTTCAATATACGCAAATCAATCAATGTGATAAACCATACTAACAAATTGAATGAGAAAAAACATGATCATCTCAATAGATGTAGGGAAAGCTTTTGATGAAATTCAACACCTATTTATGATAAAAACCCTGCAGAAAGTAGGCATAGAGGGAACTTTCCTCAACATAATAAAGGCCATATATGAAAAACCACAGCCAACATCGTCCTCAATGGTGAAAAAGTGAAAGCATTTCCACTAAGATCAGGAATAAGACAAGGTTGCCCACTCTCACCACTCTTATTCAACATAGTTTTGGAAGTTTTAGCCACAGCAATCAGAGAAGAAAAGGAAATAAAAGGAATCCAATTTGGAAAAGAAGAAATAAAGCTGTCACTGTTCTCAGATGACATGATACTGTACATAGAGAATCCTAAAAATGCTACCAAAAAACTACTAGAGCTAATCAATTGAATTTGGTAAAGTACCAGGATACAAAATTAATGCGCAGAAATCTCTGGCATTCCTATACACTAATGATGGAAAATCTGAAAGTGAAATCAAGAAAACACTCCCATTTACCATTGCAACAAAAAGAATAAAATATCTAGGAATAAACCTACCTAAGGAGACAAAAGACCTGTATGCAGAAAACTATAAGACACTGATGAAGGAAATTAAAGATGATACAGATAGATGGAGAGATATACCATGTTCTTGGATGGGAAGAATCAACATTGTGAAAATGACTCTACTACCCAAAGCAATCTACAGATTCAATGCAATCCCTATCAAACTACCACTGGCATTTTTCACAGAACTAGACCAAAAAATTTCACAATTTGTATGGAAACACAAAAGACCCCGAATAGCCAAAGCAATCTTGAGAACAATAAACGGAGCTGGAGGAATCAGGCTCCCTGACTTCAGACTATACTACAAAGCTACAGTAATCAAGACAGTATGGCACTGGCACAAAAACAGAAAGATAGATCAATGGAACAGGATAGAAAGCCCAGAGATAAACCCAGGCACATATGGTCACCTTATCTTTGATAAAGGAGGCAGGAATGTACAGTGGAGGAAGGACAGCCTCTTCAATAAGTGGTGCTGGGAAAACTGGACAGGTACATGTAAAACTATGCGATTAGATCACTCCCTAACACCATACACAAAAATAAGCTCAAAGTGGATTAAAGACCTAAATGTAAGTCCAGAAACTATCAAACTCTTAGAGGAAAACATAGGCAGAACACTCTATGACATAAATCACAGCAGGATCCTTTTTGACCCACCTCCTAGAGAAATGGAAATAAAAACAAAAATAAACAAATGGGACCTAGTGAAACTTCAAAGCTTTTGCACAGCAATGGAAACCATAAACAAGACCAAAAGACAACCCTCAGAATGGGAGAAAGTATTTGCCAATGAAGGAACTGACAAAGGATTAATCTCCAAAATTTATAAGCAGCTCAGGCAGAGAAAGAGAAACAAACAAAGAAACAAAGAAATAACAAAGAAACAAACAACCCAATCCAAAAATGGGCAGAAGACCTAAGCTGACATTTCTCCAAAGAAGATATACAGACTTCCAACAAACACATGAAAGAATGCTCAACATCATTAATCATTAGAGAAATGCAAATCAAAACTACAATGAGATATCATCTCACACCAGTCAGAATGGCCTTCATCAAAAAATCTAGAAACAATAAATGCTGGAGAGGGTGTGGAGAAAAGGAAACACTCTTGCACTGCTGGTGGGAATGTGAATTGGTACAGCCACTAAGGAGTACAGTATGGAGGTTCCTTAAAAAACTACAAATGGAACTACCATATGACCCAGCAATCCCACTACTGGGCATATACCCTGAGAAAATCATAATTCAAAAGGGTCATGTACCAAAATGTTCATTGCAGCTCTATTTACAATAGCCTGGAGATGCAAACAACCTAAGTGTCCATCATCAGACGAATGGATAAAGAAGATGTGGCACATATATACAATGGAATATTACTCAGCCATAAAAAGAAACGAAATTGAGCTATTTGTAATGAGGTGGATGGACCTAGAGTCTGTCATACAGAGTGAAGCAAGTCAGAAAGAGAAAGACAAATACCGTATGCTAACGCAAATATATGGAATCTAAGGAAAAAAATGTCATGAAGAACCTAGGGATAAGACAGGAATAGGCAGACCTACTAGAGAATGGACTTGAGGATATGGGAAGGGGAAAGGGTGAGCTGTGACAAAGTGAGAGAGAGGCATGGACATATATACACTACCAAACGTAAGGTAGATAGCTAGTGAGAAGCAGCCGCATAGCACAGGGAGATGAGCTCGGTGCTTTGTGACGGCCTGGAGGGTTAGGATATTGAGGGTGAGAGGGTGGGAGACGCAAGAGGGAAGAGATACGGGAACATATGTGTATGTACAACTGATTCACTTTGTTATAAAGCAGAAACTAACACAACATTGTAAAGCAATTATACTCCAATAAAGATGTAAAAGAAAAAATGCCATTGGAATTTTGGTTGTAATTGCATTGAATGCATGTACTGTTTTGGGTAGAATGAACATTTCGTCACTACCACTTCTTTGCATCCACAAGCACAGAATCTCTTTCCATTTATCCGAGTCTTCAATTTCCTCATCAATGTCTCAACGATTTCAGTGTGCAGATATTTCACATCTTTGGATACATTTATTCCTAGGTGTTTTGTTCTTTTGATATTATTGTAAATGGGATTGTCTTCTTAACTTCTCTCTCTGATGGTTCATTATTTGTGTATAGGAACACGACTGAAGCTTGTGTGTTGATTTTGTATCCTGAAGCTTTACTGAATTAATTTATTAGTTCTAAGAGCTTTTTGGTGCTTTGATGTGGAAAACAGGAACTAGAAATCCCGCTATTTCTTCCACATCCAGGTCATCCATAACACCCAAGATATGGCTCCTAATAGAATCTTCCCACAGTTTCCCTTAAAAACAGGTGAAACCCTACAAGAGTGAGTTGCATCATCACTTTGGGTGAGCAGGTTCTGGGTAGGGCTTGGCCTCTGTAACCAAGTTTGATGTCTTCTCGACTTTTCTGTTCTTGTGTTGACATGGTTGTTTTGAGAAGTAATTTATTTTCCAGTCATTTCAAACGTACAGGAAATTTTCAATAACGGTACTCAAAGTACTCACATATGCCCCTTCACACAAAATACTCCAGTGTGTTTTACCCCAAACAAGGACACTCTCCCAGGGAACCAGCACATAATACCCAAATGAGGATCGCTACATTTTTTTATAATAATCCAATCTATATGTCCACTTCAACTTTCACCAGCTGCCCCAACTCTATGGAAGTGTCTTTTTTCATTATTAGTTTTCCTTCTTTTTCTTTCTTTCTTTCTTTCTTTCTTTCTTTCTTTCTTTCTTTCTTTCTTTCTTTCTTTCTTTCTCTCTTTCTTTCTTCTGGAACTCTGACTGAGACTCTCCCTCATATTCAAAATCTTGATGGATTTAAAGCACAAGATAAGCATGTGATCTTGGTGGCATTTCCTGTGTGGCTTCTTTCACTTAGGATGTTGTCAGTGTTCATCAATGTTGTAGCATGAACTAATCCTTCAGTTTTTTCATTGTTATTAAAAACACATAATGTAACACTTACCAGTCAAACTGTGGCTTTAACTACACCTGCATTGTTATCAAAATATCCTCCCTATCCCTCTCCCGGATTTTTTTATTTTCCCAAGTGAAACTGTATCATTAACCACTGAGTCCCCACAGGTCCTCACAACCACATTCTTTCTGTCTATGCATTTGACTCACTTGGATACGATATGTAAGTGGACTCATTGAATTTGTTCTTCTCTGACCAAATTATTTCACTTAGTATAGTAAGTTCAAGGTTCAACCACATTGTAGCATGTGTCAGAATGCCCTTAGTTACCAAGGCTAAATAATATCTTCTTGTGTATGTACCACATTCTGTTTATCCATGTATCTGTCTGTGGACACTTGGGGGTTTTCCAGCCTTTGTTATTGTTGATGATACTGGTATGAATATGAGTGTACAAATATCTGCTCCAGTTCCTGCTTTCAAATGTTTTGAGTTAATACCCTGAAGTAGAATTTGACAGATCATATGTTATCTCTGTGTTTAACATTTTGGGAGCTGTCATACTGTTTTCAACAGTGGCTCTACATTTTACTTTATTGGTGTACATGGCAGACTAATATGGCAGTTCATGTATGTGCTGCATTTTGTTTATAAACAAACCTGTTGATGGGCCTTTTAACTATTTTGACCTTGTGAACAGTGCTGCCGTGAATATTTGTGTACAAGTTTTTGTTTGAACATCTGTTTTCAATCCTTGAGGGTCTAACACCAGGATTGGAGTTGCTGAACCAAATTGTACTGTACATTTATATTTTTGAGGAAATGTCAAAATATTGTCCACATAGGCTACACCACTTTCCATTTCCACAAGCAATGTTTAAAAATTCCATTTGCTCTACATTGTTGCCAATATTCGGTATTTTGAATTTTTCGTTTTTTAATGTTACTAAAGATTTTTAATAACAAAAATACTGGCAAACAAGTTTTCAAATCATATAGAAAGTGTTGAAGCAAACCAGAAGGAAGATTAAAGAATAGAAACTCTATAAAAATCTAGGACAAAAATGCCATCTTCAGAAATCTTTGATACCATTACTGCTATAAACATTGATACATGCCTACTCAGACTCTTTTAATCTATTATTTAGAAAGCTATTTTATTTATTTTTAAAATATTTATTGGAGTATAATTGCTTTACAGTGTGTGTTAGTTTCTGGTTTATAACAAAGTGAATCAGTCATACGTATACATATATCCCCAGATACCCTCCCTCTTGCATCTCCGTCCCACTCTCCCTATCCCACCCCTCTAGGTGGTCAAAAAGCACCGAGCTGATCTCCCTGTGCTATGCAGCTGCATCCCACTAGCTATCTATTTTACATTTGGTAGTATATATAAGTCCATGCCACTCTCTCACTTCGTCCCAGTTTACACTTCCCCCTCCCAGTGTCCTCATGTCCATTCTCTATGTCTGCATCTTTATTCCTGTCCTGCCCCTAGGTTCTTAAGAACCTTTTTTCTTTTTAGATTCCATATATATGTGTTAGCATACGGTGTTTGTTTTTCTCTTTCTGACTTACTTCACTCTGTATGACAGCCTGTAGTTACATCTACCTTATTACAAATAACTCAATTTTGTTTCTTTTTATGGCTGAATAATATTCCATTGTATATATGTGGAATATTATCCATTCATCTGTCAATGGACACTTTGGTTGGTTCCATGTCCTGGCTATTGTAAATAGAGTGGCAATGAACACTGTGGTACATGACTCTTTTTGAATTACGGTTTTCTCAGGGTGTATGGCCAGTAGTGGGATGGCTGGGTCGTATGGTAGTTCTATTTTTAGGTTTTTAAGGAACTGCCATACTGTTCTCCATAGTTGCTGTATCAATTTACATTTCCACCAACACTTCAAGAGGTTTCCCTTTTCTCCACACCCTCTCCAACATTTATTGTTTGTAGATTTCTTAATGATGGCCATTCTGACTGGTGTGAGGTGATACTTCATTGTAGTTTTGATTTGCATTTCTCTAATGATTAGGGATGTTAAGCATCTTTTCAAGTGTTTGTTGGTAATCTGTATATCTTCTTTGGAGAAAAGTCTATTTAGGTCTTCTGCTCATTTTTGGATTGGGTAGTTTGTTTTCTGATACTGAGCTGCATGAGATGCTTGTAATTTTTGGAGGTTAATCCTTTGTCAGTTTCTTCATTGGCAAATATTTTCTCCCATTCTGAGGGTTGTCTTTTCCTCTTGTTTATGGCTTCCTTTGCTCTGCAGAAGCTTTTAAGTTTCATCAGGTATCATTTGTTTATTTTTGTTTTCATTTCATTTCTCTAGGAGGTGGGTCACAAAGGATCTTGCTGTGATTTATGTCAGAGTGGTCTGCGTCTGTTTTCCACTAAGAGTTTTATAGTGTCTGGCCTTACATTTAGGCCTTTAATCCATTTTGAGTTTATTTTTGTGTACGGTGATAGGGAGTGTTCTAATTTCATTCTTTTACATGTAGCTGTCAAGTTTTCCGAGCACAACTTATTGAAGAGGCTCTCTTTTCTCCATTGTATACTCTCGCCTCCTTTATCAAAAATAAGGCGACCATAGGTGCGTGGGTTTATCTATGGGCTTTCTATCCTGTTCCATTGATCTATATTTCTGTTTTTGTGCCAGTACCATACCGTCTTGGTTACTTTAGGTTTGTAGTAGAGTCTGAAGGCTGGGAGCCTGATTCTTCCAGTTCCGGTTATCTTTCTCAAGATTGCTTTGGCTATTCGGGGTTTTCTGTGTTTCCATACAAATAGTGAAATTTTTTGTTCTAGTTCTGTGGAAAATGCCATTGGTAGTTTGACAGGTATTGCAGTCTGGAGATTGCTTTGAATTTGTAGATTGCTTTGAGTAGTAGAGTCATTTTCACAATGTTGATTCTTCCAATTCAAAAACATGGTATAACTCTCCATTTGTTTGTATCATCTTTAATTTCTTTCTCAGTGTCATAATTTTCTGCATACGCGTCTTTTGTCTCCTTAGGTAGGTCTTTTCCTAGGTATCTTATTATTTTTGCTGCATTGGTAAATGGGAATGTTTCCTTAGTTTCTCTTTTAGATTTTTCATCATTAGTGTATTGGAATGGAAGAGATTTTTGTGCACTAATTTTGTCTCCTGCTACTTTACCAAATTCATTGATTAGCTCTAATAGTTTTCTTGTAGCATCTTTAGGATTCTCTTTGTATAGTATCATGTCATTTGCAAACAGTGACAGTTTTACTTCTTCTTTTCCAATTTGGATTCCTTTTATTGCTTTTTCTTCTCTGATTGCTGTGGCTGAAACTTCCAAAACTATGTTGAATAATAGTGGTGAGAGTGGACAACCTTGTCTTGTTTCTGATCTTAGAGGAAATGGTTTCAGTTTTTCACCATTGAGAAAGATGTTGGCTTTGGTTTGTCATATATGGCCTTTATTATGTTGAAGTAAGTTCCCTCTGTGCCTACTTTCTGGAGAGTTTTTATCATAAATGGGTTTTGAATTTTGTCAAAAGCTTTTTCTGCATCTATTGAGATGATCATGTGGTTTTTCTAGTTCAGTTTGTTAATATGGTTTATCACATTGATTCATTTGCGTATATTGAAAACTCCTTGTATTCCTTGGATAAATCCCACTTGATCATGGTGCACTATTCTTTTAATGTGCTGTTGGATTCTGTTTGCTAGTATTTTGTTGAGGATTTTTGCATCTATGTTCATCAGTGATATTGGCCTGTAGTTTTCTTTGTTTGTGACATCTTTGTCTCGTTTGGTATCAGGGTGATGGTGGCCTCATAGTATGTGTGTGGGAGTGTTCATCCATCTGCTATATTTTGGAAGAGTTTGAGAAGGATAGCTGTTAGTTCTTCTCTAAATGTTTGATAGAATTTGCCTGTGAAGCCATCTGGACCTGGGCTTTTGTTTGCTGGAAGATTTTTAATCACAGTCTCAATTTCTGTCCTTGTGATTGGTTGGTTTCTATTTCTTCCTCGTTCAGTCTTGGAAGGTTTTGCTTTTCTAAGAATTTGTCCATTTCTTCCAGGTTGTCCATTTTATTGGCATAGAGTTTCTTGTAGTAATCCCTCCTTATCCTTTGTATTTCTGCAGTGTCAGTTGTTACTTCTCCTTTTTCATTTCTAATTCTATTGATTTGAGTCTTCTCCCTTTTTTCTTGATGAGTGTGGCTAATGGTTTATCAATTTTGTTTATCTTCACAAAGAATCAGCTTTTAGTTATATTGATCTTTGCTATTGTTTCCTTCATTTCTTTTTCATGTATTTCTGATCTCATCTTTATGATTTGCTTCCTTCTGCTAACTTTGGGGGGTTTTTTTTGTTCATCATTTTCTAATTGCTTTCGGTGTAAGTTTAGGTTGTTTATTTGAGGATGTTCCTGTTTCTTGATGTAGGATTGTATTGCTATAAACTTCCCTCTTAGAACTGCTTTTGTTGTATCCCATAGGTTTTGGGTCGTTGTGTTTTCATCGTCACTTGTTTCTAGGTATTTTTTTCATTTCCTCTTTGATATCTTCAGTGATCTCTTGGTTATTTAGTACTGTATTGTTTAGCCTCCATGTGTTTGTATATTTTAAAGATTTTATCCTGCAATTGATATCTAGTTTCATAGCTTTGTTGCTGGAAAGTATACTTGATATGATTTCACTTTTCTTAAATTTACCAAGGCTTGACTTGTGACCCAGGATATGATCTATCCTGGAGAATATTCCATGAGCACTTGAGAAGAAATTATATTCTGCTGTTGGGGATGGAATGTCCTATAAATATCAATTAAGTCCGTCTTGTATAATGTATCATTTAAAGCTTGTGTTTCCTTATTTATTTTAGTTTTGTATGATCTGTCCATTGGTGAAAATGGGGTGTTAATGTCCCCTACTCCGATTGTGTTACTGTCGATTTCCCCTTTTATGGCTATTAGCATTTGCCTTATGTATTGAGGTGCTCCTATATTGGGTTCATAAATATTTACAATTGTTATATCTTCTTCTTGCATTGATCCCTTAATCATTATTTAGTGTCCTTCTTTGTCTCTTATCATAGTCTTTGTTTTAACGTCTATTTTGTCTGATATGAGAATTGCTACTCCAGTTTTCTTTTGATTTCCATTTGCATGGAATATCTTTCTCCATCCCCTCACGTTCAGTCCTTATGTGTTCCTAGGTCTGAAGTGGGTCTCTTTTAGACAGCATATATATGGATCTTGTTTTTTTATCCATTCAGCCAGTCTATGTCTTTTGGTTGGAGCATTTAATCCATATATTTAAGGGAGTTATCGATATGTATGTTCCTATTACCATTTTCTTAATTGTTTTGGGTTTGTTATTGTATATCTTTTCCTTCTCTTGTTTTTCCTGCCTAGAGAAGTTCCTTTAGCATCTGCTGTAAAGCTGGTTTTGTGGTGCTGAATTCTCTTAACTTTTTCTTGTCTGTAAAGGTTTTAATTTCTCCATCAAATCTGAATGAGATCCTTTCTGTGTAGAGTAATCTTTGTTGTAGGTTTTTCCCTTTTATCACTTTAAATATGTCCTGCCACTCCCTTCTGGTTTGCAGAGTTTCTGCTGAACGATCAGATGTTAACCTTATTGTGATTCCCTTTTATGTTATTTGTTGTTTTTCCCTTGCTTCTTTTAATACTTTTTCTCTGCATTTAATTTTTGATAGTTTGACTAATATGTGTTTTGGCATGTTTCTCCTTGGATTTATCCTGTATGGGACTCTCTGCCCTTCCTGGACTTGATTAACAATTTTCTTTCCCATATTAGTGAAGTTTTCAACTATAATCCCTTAAATATATTCTCAATCCCTTTGTTTTCTCTTCTTCTTCTGGGAACCCTATAATTCGAATGTTGGTGGGTTTAATGTTGTCCCAGAGGTCTCTGAGACTGTCCTCAATTCTTTTCATTCTTTTTTCTTTATTCTGCTCTATGGTAATTATTTCCACTATTTTATCTTCCACATCACTTATCTGTTCTTCTGCCTCAGTTATTCTGCTATTGATTCCTCTAGAAAATTTTTAATTTCATTTATTTTGTTGTTCATCATTGTTTGTTTGCTCTTTAGTTCTTCTAGGTCCTTGTTAAACTTTTCTTGTATTTTCTCCACTCTATTTACAAGATTTTGGATCATCTTTACTATCAATTGTTTTTTCAGGTAGGCTGGCTATTTTCACTTCATTTGTTTGGTATTGTGGGGTTTTATGTTGTTCGTTCATCTATTGTGTGTTTCTCTGTCTTCTTATTTTGCTTAACTTACTGTGTTTGTGCTCTCCTTTTGGCAGGCTGCAGGTTTGTAGTTCCTGTTGCTTTTGGTGTCTGCCTGCAGTGGCTAAGGTTGGTTCAGTGGGTTTTTTAGGCTTCCTGGTGGAGGGGACTGGTGCCTGTGCTCTGGTAGATGAGTCTTGATCCTGTTTTCTGTTGGGCAGGATCACGTCTTGTGGTGTGTTCTGGGGTGTGTGACCGTATTATGATTTTAGGCAACCTCTCTTATAATGGGTGGGGTTGTGTTCCTGTCTTGCTAGTTGTTTGGCATATGGTGTCCAGCACTGTCGTTTGCTGCTCATTGAGTGGAGCTGGGTCTTAGCATTGAAGTGGAGATCTCTGGGGGATCTTTCACCATTTGATATTACATGGAGCTGAGAGGTTTCTGGTGGACCAATATCCTGATCTTTTCTCTCCCACCTCACATGCTCAGGCCTGACAAGCAGCCAGAGCACCCAGACCCTGTCAGCCACATGGCTCAGACTAAAAGGGAGAGAAAAAAGAAAGAAAGAAAGAAAAAATAAAGTAAAATTCAGTTATTAAAATAAAAGATGAAAAAATTATTAAAAATTAAAAAAATTAAGTAATAAATAGAAAAGAAAGAAAGAAAGAAGAGAGCAACCAATCCAAAAAACAAATCCACCAATGATAGCAAGCACTAACAGTTATACTAAGAAAAAGAAAAGAAAAACGAAAAATGGGCAGACAGAACCCTAGGACAAATGGTAAAAGCAAAGCTATACAAAGAAAATCACACAGAGAAGCATACACATACACACTCACAAAAAGAGAAAAAGGAAAAATATATATATATCTTTTGGGAAGTCTGAGATCTTCTGCCAGTGTTCAGTAGGTGTTCTGTAGGAATTGTTCCATGTGTAGATGTATTTCTGATGTATTTGTGGGGAGGAAGGTGATATCCACATCTTACTCCCCCACCATCTTGAAGGTCTCTCCTAATTTTTCTTGACTATAAGAATTCTACTGTGTTTGAAAGGGTATTACATTATGGTACTAGTCTGCATTTCCATCAGCACTACTGATGTTTTACCTCTTTTCATGTCCTTGTTGACCATTTTTATGTCTTGCCTGGAGAAGAGTCTGGTCATGTCCTTTGTGCATTTAAAAAATTGAGTTCTTGGAATTCTCTGGTGGTCCAGTTGTTAGTACTCCACACTTCCACTGCAGGGGGCGCATGTTTGATCCCTGGTCAGGGAACTTGGATCCTGCATGCTGCATGGCCCAGCCAATAAAAATAAAATAAAGGAAAAAAATTGAGTTCTTTATGGTTTTGTTGATGAGTTTCCTGATATGTTCTGGATAACAGACTCTTACTAGATGTATAGTGTGAAAATACTTTCTTCCATTCTGTAGGCTGTCTTTTCACTTTCCAGATAGCATTTTTGATGTGATAAAGTTTTTAACTTTGAGGAAATACTGTGTATCAACTTTTTCTTTAATGCTTGTTCTTTGGTGTCAGATTTAAGAATTGACTGCTAAATGCAAGGTCTTGAAGACTTATTTCCTTGTTTAATTTGAGGGATTATAGAGTCTTCACTTGGTATCCACTTTGCTAGGGTTTCAGTCTGTGGTTAGAGCGACTGTCAGTGTTTAGGGTTATAATCAGGGTTATGGTTCAGTATTGGGGAGTCAGAGTGATGGTTTAAGGGTCAGGGTCAGGGATTAGAGCTGGGGTGTCGGGATGGAAGGTCTAGATTCCCAGGTTAAGATTGTTAGGTGTAGGGTTATAGGTTAGGAAATGAGGGTTATAGGTTAGGATTAGGGTTACAGTTAGGTTTAAGTGTAACCTGCCCTCATTCTCCTTCTCCCTTCTCCATCTCCCTGAGGCCTCCAGGATGGACAGGATTCTCCCAGGGTCACACCTGAGTCAGGTAGGTGAGTTGTATCGTTGTTTTACTGCCCCACCATTCCCTCCCTGTCCTGGGCTCTAAGAGAAGAATGAAATGTGTGTCCTTGTCTCTGACTGTTTCAAATACAACTCAACCTCAATCAAGGGTTGTGGAGGGCATCTGAAGTCACACAGTGTTTCCCTCTGCCCTTCCTCTCACCTGAAAATTGTGGTGCTTGCCCCACTCTGCCTGGGCAGTCCCAGGTTCCAGCACAGTTCTGACACGAGGGCACTCAGAAGACATGTGTGGATTTATATAGGACTGTGTGCAGTGACCAGCTGGCCCTCAGGTGCTGCCTTCTTAAGGGCTGCTGGGCCCTCCTGGGACTTGATAGATCCTTTGTCCCGTTTGAGCAGGCACCAAAAGAAAATGAAATCTCAGACAGGATAACCCTTGACCTCTGACCATCAAGCTAAGCACCCATTGTTTCTCCAGTTCAGGCAGCCTAAGCCCTGTCAAGCCCTCATGACCAATTACACCTAAGCTTCATATACAGCCCCTAGGGATGTTTCCATTACCAACATCCCTGTGGTTGAGAAAAGTGTCTCCTCCCTCAGAGCCTCTTAGCCTGCCAAGAGAGGTAATGAACCTCAAAATGTTGAGTGTAGTCCTGCAACAAGAACCATGTGGCAGATCATGGCCCTGCAATCCTTTGGTCTTCTAGTTGTTATAAACTTTTGACATTTATACTTATTAAGCATCAAAGATATGGGGGCAACTGGGCCTCCCAACTGGTGGTTTCCCAGGGCCTGTGTGGCATTGGAGAGCCAAGCACACCCAGGTGGACTTTTTGAAAAGTCTGTCGACTATGAATTCTGTGGTATTGAATAATCCTTGAGCCTCCCAGTTCTTCACTGAGCAAGAGTTTCCTTACCTCCCTAGACTTTGGTCTCTGCTCTGTACAGGAGAGAGAAGAGACTGGAAAATGAGCAACGTTGTTCTTCGAGGACAGTGAGTAACATGGCCAGGGAGCAGGCATGAATCCTGAGTGACCACCTCCCAGGAACAAGAATGAGGTCCAAAAAAAAAAAAAGAATGAGGTCCGTGTGTCTTCCTAGAGCACATGTGCTATTCTGGGCCAGTGTCTGAGATGCAAGGACCCAACAGCCATGGCAGGATCCTTGAGTTTACCACCGTCCTCAACCTTGCTTTTCAGCAAATGAAAGAACTTCTTGCTCTCGTGGGAGGATAGTAAGAGCCTCAGGTGGGTGGCTGCAGCCCTGACCCTACGTGAATACTTTCCTACCTCGTGCTTCAGATTCTCTGCTGTGCATCAGGCCATCACTGATATGGAATCTGCTGTTTTCACTGAGGCAGAATCTGTCCTCATGTCCAAGTGCAACACATCAGCTTTCCTGTGGGAACTACATCTCACCTGCCTCCAGTCCAAACAGTTTCAGAGGACTGACCCCATATTCCACCCACCTGGAAGATGGGTGGATGATCCAAGTCTAGACAATCCCATTTTCTGTCCTCTGCTTGCTGTGATGGGTTCAAGGATGAGAATGTGACCCAAGCCAGGCCAAACGCATTCCAAATCATGGGTTTTCATGGAGTCCTAGGGAAGGCAAAACCCTTCCAGGTAGAACGGACATGGAGCAGGTGCCTGCCTGGAGTTGCTGGAGGCTCTGGATGCAGTGAGGGAGACTGTGCCTGTGCATGGATGGCTCAGGCACTCAGCAGGATGGACGGTTGGAGAGGGACCAGGTCACCAAGAGAACATGAGCCCTTGGGCCTGACACCTCCAACCCCACTATTCAGCTTGTCTCTTATAAGTATTAATTTATTTCTATCATTTATAATAATATTAATTTACTTGACATGAGTAAGTATTTCTAGTCCCTTGTAATCAAAAAAGTCCTAGCACATCAGGACCAATTGGGTGGGCATGTCTTGGGGAGATGAAGACCCTGGGTGGGGTCAGATCTTAGGGGAGCTTCCAAACAGCTCTGTGCCTGTTTCGTCTATGTCCCAGGAGAGGGAAACCCCAGTACAATGAGAGAAGAATTAGCCTGGAGAAAGGGTCATAGGATGGTTCATTGACGTGCTTGTATTTTCCGTATTTTAGGGTTCCTTTTGTGTGTTATTAGGAAATCATCTTTTTATTCTAGATTTACAGGGCGATGTAATAGCTTGCTGTAATTTGATTTTCAATTTCACCTCTCATCCTAGTTTTCTACAGAATTGTCACAGTCAATGAACAAATATGGATACCTTACTATGAACTAAAATGCATACTTTATTCTGGTTCCCTTAATTCTACTTTTTATGCCATCAGATCCCATCCAGGGTATCATATGGCATTGAGTCATCATGTCACTTTAGGATCTTTTCAGCTTTGACATTTTCTAACAGTATCCTTCTCTCAGTGACCTAGGCAGTGTTCAGGAGGACTAGTCAGGTATTTTGTAGATTGTATCACTTAGTAAATAACTTCGTGTTTTTCTTGTGTTTAGAATGGGGTTTTGCATTTTGAGGAAGTATATTGCATGACTTTTTATCATGGGAACGTACTTCAAGGCAGCTTATCACTGTTCATGTTAACTTGGCCGTCCTGGCTCAGGTAGTGTTTGTCAGATTTTCCTCACTGTGACATTACTTTTTCCCCAAGTCTGTACTGTGTGTTTTCTTTAGGATGAAGTCACTATGCAGGACCCACACATCAGGAGATGGAAGTTAGCCCTATCTTCTTAGTAAGTGACTGAATACAAACATCAACTATTTGGAATTCTTCCACATAGGAGATTTATATTAAACATAACTCATAAACACACACACACACACACACACACACACACACAAACTGTTTAATCATTTATGTTTTACCATTGTGGACACTCCACCCAGATTTTTATTTTAAGCTTTTGGTTATAAATCAGCAGAACAGTATTTGGTTGTTCAATTCACTCCTGCTTTGCTTACTGAGAGCTCTTTCCATGGACTCCTGCTTTCTTCTGACACAGTTCCATCTTGTGGGTTTCCTTTCTTCTTGGTACACATCTTTTTATGTGCTTATTGACCATTTGCATTTCTCTTCTAGAGAAGGGTCTGTTCAAGTCCTTTTCTATTCAAACAATTGGGTTGCCTTTTTGTTTTTGATGATTTGTAAAGCCTCTGGATGTAGTCTGAAGAACAGACTTCTCACTCTTTCATAGAGACATACAAGCAAGCAGGCATGATTTCTAAATATAGAAGCATTAGGCCAGGAATTTGTAGACTTAACATACTCTGCTTCCTGGTGGCCGATGTGCAGGGCATATTTTGGAGGGATCACAGAGGTCATGGTGGGGTTGTGACAGTCATTCTTAACTTTGAGGATAAAAATCTGCAGTTCTACCTGGGGTCTTGGGATCCATCAAGGAGATTTTTCTGAGTCACCCTGAACACGAAGAGAATCAAGAGCCAAGAGAAAATCTGGGCCGTTGGTTGAGTTGAGGGGTGTGCTCAAGCATGTGTATGTGTGTGCTGTTAAAGAAAAAAACAGTCACTGATACTTGTTAAACATAGTAATCAGACTTTATTCAGGACCATTAAGATAGGGATAAAGACCACAGCCATAAGATAGGGATACAGACCACAGCCATAGGATTTTACACTGCAGGAGAGAAATTGGGTTCAACTCTGAACACAGCATGGGCAAGTGGGAACATATAGGCAAGGAGGAGGGGAGGCAGGTGACACTGGATGGAAAGTTCCGAAGAGGCAACAGCAGGGATAATTAAGAGGCAACAGCAGGGATAATTAAAGTTCCGAAGAGGCAACAGCAGGGATAATTAAGGCAACAGCAGGGATAAATAAATAAGCTGACCTGACAGGATTCCCACTGAAGACAAAAGTGGTCATATATCATCTGAGGGATGGTGAGGATGAGAAGCCCAGTCAGATATGTATAATCCTTAAATAAATTCATGCATATGAGAAATGTAGAACTTTGCATACAATATGTTAGTCTTTTTTGTTTTAACATCCTTATTGGAGTACACTTGTTTATAATGGTGTGTTAGTTTCTGCTTTATTACAAAGTGAATCAGCGATACATATATCCCCATATCTTTTCCCTCTTCCATGTCCCTCTTTCCCACTCTCCCTATCCCATGCCTCTAGGTGATCACAAAGCACCGAGCTGATCTCCTTGTGCCATGGGGCTGTTTCCCACTAGCTATCTACTTTACATGTGGTAGTGTATATATGTCCATGCCACTCTCTCACTTTGTCCCAGCTTACCCTTTCCTCTCCCCATGTCTTCAAGTCCATTCTCTAGTAGGTCTGCATCTTTATTCCTATCTTGCCCCTAGGTTCTTCATGAACTTTTTTTTTTAATTCCATATAATGTGCTAGCATACAGTATTTGTTTTTCTGTTTCTGACTTACTTCACTCTGTATGACAGTCTCTAGATCTATCCACATCACTACAAATAACTCAATTTCGTTTCTTTTTATGGCTGAGTAATATTCCATTGTATATATGTGCCACATCTTTATCCATTCATCTGTCACTGGACACTTAGGTTGCTTCCATGTCCTGGCTATTGTAAATAGAGCTGCAATGAATATTGTGGTACATGACTAGTTTTGAATTATGGATTTCTCAGGGTATATGCCCAGTAGTGGGATTACTGGGTCATATGGTAGTTCTACTTTTAGTTTTTTAAGGAACCTCCATACTGTTCTCCATAGTGGCTGTATCAATTTATATTCCCACCAAAAATGAAAGAGGGTTTCCTTTACTCCACACCCTCTCCAGCATTTATTGTTTGTAGATTTTTTGATGATGGCCATTCTGACAGCTGTGAGATGATATCTCATTGTAGTTTTGATTTACATTTCTCTAATGATTAATGATGTTGAGCATTCTTTCATGTGTTTGTTGGCAATCTGTATATCTTCTTTGGAGAAATGACTGTTTAGGTCTTCTGCACATTTTTGGATTGGGTTTTTTGACATTGAGCTGCATGAGCTGCTTGTAAATTTTGGAGATTAAACCTTTGTCAGTTGCTTCATTTGTAAATATTCTCTCCCATTCTGAGTGTTGTCTTTTCGTCTTGTTTATGGTTTCCTTTGCCGTTCGAAAGCTTTTAAGTTTCATTAGACCCCATTTGTTTATTTTTGTTTTTATTTTCATTTCACTAGGAGATGGGTCAAAAAGGATCTTCCTGTGATTTATGTCATAGAGTGTTCTGCCTATGTTTTCCTCTAAGAGTTTGATAGTGTCTGGCCTTACATTTAGGTTTTTAATCCATTTTGAGCTTATTTTTGTGTATGGTGTTCGGGAGCATTCTCATTTCATTCTTTTATATGTAGCTGTCCAGTTTTCCCAGCACCACTTATTGAAGAGGCTGTCTTTTCTCCATTGTGTATTCTTGCCTCCTTTATCAAAGATAAGGTGACCATATGTGCGTGGGGTTATCTCTGGGCTTTCTATCCTGCTATATTGATCTATATTTCTGTTTTTGTGCCAGTACCATACGGTCTTGAGTATCATAGCTTTATGGTATAGTCTGAAGTCAGGGAGACTGATTCCTCCAGCTCCATTTTTCTTCTTCAAGATTGCTTTGGCTATTCGGGGTCTTTTGTGTTTCCATACAAATTGCGAAAATTTTTGTTCTAGTTCTGTGAAAAATTCCAATGGTAGTTTGATAGGGATTGCATTGAACCTGAGATTGCTTTGGGTAGTATAGTCATTTTCACCATGTTGATTATTCCAAGACAGACACATGGTATATCTCTCCATCTATTTGTATCATCTTTAATTTTTTTCATCAGTGTCTTATAGTTTTCTGCATACAGGTCTTTTTCTCCTTAGGTAGGTTTATTCCTAAGTATTTTATTCTTTTTGTTGCAATGGTAAATGGGGGTGTTTTCTTAATTTCACTTTCAGATTTTTCATCATTAGTGTATAGTAATGCAACAGACTTCTGTGCATTAATTTTTTATCCTGCTACTTTACCAAATACATTGATTAGCTCTAGTCGTTTTCTGGGAGAGTCTTTAGGATTCTCTATGTATAGTATCATGTCATCTGCAAACAGTGACAGATTTACTTCTTCTTTTCTGATTTGGATTCATTTTTCTTCTCTGATTGCTGAGGCTAAAACTTCCAAAACAATGTTGAATCATACTGGTGAGAGTGGACAACCTTGTCTTCCTCATCTTAGTGGAAATTGTTTCAGTTTTTCACCATTGAGAATGACGTTCGCTGTGGGGTTTTCATATATGGCCTTTATTATGTTGAGGTAAGTTCACTCTATGCCTACTTTCCGGAGGGTTTTTAGCATAAATGGGTGTTGAATTTTGTTGAAAGCTTTTCCTGAATCTATTGAGATGATCATATGGTTTTTATTCTTCAATTTGTTGATATGGTGTATCACATTGTTTGATTTGCGTATATTGAAGAATCCTTGCATTCCTGGGTTAAAACCAACTTGATCATGCTGTATGATCCTTTTAATGTGCTGTTGGATTCTGTTTGCTAGTATTTTCTTGAGGAGTTTTACATGTATGTTCATCAATGATATTGGCCTGTAGTTTTCTTTCTTTGTGACTCTTTGTCTGGTTTTGGTATCAGGGGGATGGTGGCCTTGTAGAATGTGTTTGGGAGTGTTCCTCCCCCTGCTATATTTTAGAAGAGTTTTAGAAGGATAGGTGTTAACTCTTCTCTAAATGTTTGATAGAATTCACCTCTGAAGCCATTTTATCCTGGGCTTTTGTTTGTTGGAAGATTTTTAATCACGGTTTCAATTTCAGTGCTTGTGTTTGGTCTGTTCATATTTTCTACGTCTTCCTGGTTCAGTGTCAGAATGTTGTGCTTTTCTAAGAATGTTTTCATTTCTTCCAGGTTGTCCATTTTATTGGCATATTGTTGCTGGTAGTAATCTCTCATGATCCTTTGTATTTCTGCAATGTCAGTTGTTACTTCTCCTTTTTCATTTCTAATTCTATTGATTTGAGTCTTCTCCCTTTTTTTCTTGTTGAGTCTGACTAATGGTTTATCAATTTTGTTTATCTTCTCAAAGAACCAGCTTTTAGTTTTACTGATCTTTGCTATTGTTTTTCATTTCTTTTTCATTTATTTCTAATCTGATCTTTATGATTTGTTTCCTTCTGCTATCTTTGGTTTTTTTGGTTGTTGTTGTTGTTATTCTTTGTTTAATTGCTTTAAGTTAGATTGTTTATCTGGGATGTTTCTTGTTTCTTGAGGTAGGATTGTATTGCTATAAACTTCCCTCTTCGAACTGCTTTTGCTGCATCCCATATGTTTTGGGTTATTGTGTTTTCTTTGTCACTTGTGTCTAGTTATTTTTTGATTTCCTCTTTGATTTTGTTGGTGATCTCTTGTTTATTAAGCAGTGTATTGTTTAGCCTCCATGTGTTTGCATTTTTACAGAATTTTTCCTGTAATTGATATCTAGTGTCATAGCGTTGTTGTCAGAAAAGATATTTGATATGATTTCAATTTTCTTAAATTTACCAAGGCTTGATTTGTCGCCCAGGATATGATCTATCCTGGGGAATGTTCCATGAGCACTTGAGAGGAAAGTGTATTCTGTTGTTTTGGGATGGAATGTCTTATAAATATCAAGTCCATCTTGTTAACGTATCTTTTAAAGCTTGTGTTTCCTTATTTATTTACATTTTGGTTGATCTGTTCATTGGTGAAAGTGGGGTGTTAAAGTCCCCTACTATGATTGTGTTACTGTCGGTTTTCCCTTTTGTGGCTGTTAGTATTTGCCTTGTGTATTGAGGTGCTCCTATGTGGGGTGCATAAATATTTACAATTGTTATATCTTCTTCTTTTATTGATCCCTTGATCATTATTTAGTGTCCTTCTTTGTCTCATATAATAGTCTTTGTTTTAATGTCTATTTTGTGTGATATGAGAATTGCTACTCCAGATTTCTTTTGATTTCCATTTGCATGGAATATCTTTTTCCATCCCCTTACTTTCAGTCTGTATGTGTCCCTAGGTCTGAAGTGGGTCTCTTGTAAACAGCATGTATATGGGTCTTGTTTTTGTATCCATTCAGCCAGTCTATGTCTTTTGGGTGGAGCATTTAATCCATTTACATTTAAGGTAATTATTGATATGTATGTTCCTATTACCATTTTCTTAATTGTTTTGGGTTTGTTATTGTAGGTCTTTTCCTTCTCTTGTGTTTCCTGCCTAGAGAAATTCCTTTAGCATTTGTTGTAATGCTGGTTTTCTGGTGCTGAATTCTCTTAGCTTTTGCTTGTCTGTAAAGCTTTTAATTTCTCCTTCAATTCTGAATGAGATCCTTGCTGGGTAGTGTAATCTTGGTTGTAGGTTTTTCTCTTTCATTACTTTAAATACGTCCTGCAACTCCCTTCTGGCTTGCATAGCTTCTGCTGAAAGATCAGCCCCTTGTTCTGGGGCTGTGGCCTTAGAAAAGGTCATAGTCAAAGTGTCCTCCTGTTCTGTTGAAGTTGGGTGAGGTCTCACCCTAGAGGACTTGGGCCATTTGCCCGGAGGACTTCAAAGGTAAGCTAGGGAGCCCCAGGCAAGGCCACCACCCTGATGCCAACCTTGTAGCCCTGTGAACCTTGCCTGGATGTGTGGAGTGCGTTTGGGGGCTGGATGTTCCTGTCTTGGGGAGTAAGTCTGCCCCCGTCATGGGCAGACTGATGAAGGGTGAGAAATCCAGTGGGTTAGACACGTCCACAGCCCTGTCTCAATCTGACCAGTCAGTATGGTGTGAGTCCAGGCAGCGATCTTCAGCCCAAAGTTTATGCCAAAGACTCAAGGTCGATCTCTTTGGTCCCAAATGGATATGTGATCCGACCTATGTTTGTGCCTGATCTGGGAACAGAAGATCGACTGGGCAGAAAAAGCAGTGATAATGGCTGGGTATGGCCCTGATCCCTTTGGGCCGGGCCTGCCCATCTTCTGCTCACTCTCATGGCAGAGCCCCAGGTCAGAGATTGATGAGGAGCTCATTGATGGGGACAACCAATGCATCTCCATGAGTGTACGGACATGTTGCCCCACCCCAGACCCTGCCCTAACTCCCCATGAGGGCCAGTACCGGCTATGGGTAGTTTGGCCATGAGGGTTATCTGGATCCTGGGCACAGGGGACTACGGTTCCTGATTCTGGGCTATGAAGAGAGCTCAGCACAGCTGGCTTTGACCAGAAGCACCATGCCATGCTTCCCCCCAAGTCAGTTGCAGGAACCAGAGCTCACCAAGGAGGAGTACAAAGGTGAGTAGGCCAGAGCTGAATGCTGGGTCTCACGGGGTGAGACCCCAGGTGCTGGTCTTGGGCCTGGACCAAAGGCTGGCCTCAGGTGACCCGTCTGGTGGACTGCAATTTGCTCACATATAATGAACCGAGGATTGGTCTCTAAGGAGGGAAAGATCTGAAGCCACCCACACCCCCAAACCCCACCCACAACCACAGAAGTGTCACAGATCGTAGAGCAAATTATGCATGGGACAGAGGGGCAGACAAACAGCTGTCCAGTGCACCGAGCTGAGACCTATGGGGCCTTGGTCATGTCCTGCCATTCCTGGAGGTCCCAAAGATATGGAAAGGGAGGGAGGAGAAGAGGGTTAGTTATTACATATGTCTAACTCTACCCTGGCATGCCAGCTGCTTTCATTCACCAAGGCAGAGGAAATCATCACCATAATAAGTGCATGGGAAGAAGAAAGAAGACATATCTGATAGCAGAAGAAAGATTCCAGTTGACCCAATTCCCTGCACAGAAAATGCTGAAGGCGACACCCCCCCCCCAAATGTAAAACAAAACAAAACAGAACAGAACTCTGGAAACTCAGTTTGATTGCAGGGTAGAAACTTCATCGACATTACAGAAATCGGTGGCCTTTCCTTACACTCACAACAATCTGTCTGAATGAGAAAGAAGTCAACCCCATCGAAAGTGATGGTAAAACACAGAGAAAATACCTATGAGTCCATCTAACCTACGACCTACAAGACCCGTTACTCAGAAACGGGATGAGAGACATACTGATAAAAGAAAATGAAGATGACACATATGCAACATGGAAAGTTAGGCAGTGCTCATGCATCGGAAGAGTCTGTCTTGTGCAATTGATTCCACACCCTTGAAGCAATCCAGAGAGTCGATGCTATTCCTCTAAAAATACCCACAGATTTTCTCAGACAAGTACAACCTAGAATACCGAAATGGGTCTGGAAACCCAAAAGAACCTAGAGAGTGTCCATACGCTCTTCAGAAAGAAATGCAGACTTCAAACGTCCAACACTGCTTGCTTTCCAACTAGACTACAAACCTAGCATCATCAAGACAGCATGGTATTGGTACACAAGACATCCACATAGATCCAAGCAAGAGAACAGAGAGCCCCGAAAAAAGCCTCACTTGTGTGGTCAAAGGAGGTGAGGAGGTCCCATGGGGACAAGATAGCCTGTGCAATGAATGATGCTGGGGAAACTGGACCACTCTATGCACAAGAATCACACTGGTTTCCTTTCTCATACCACCTACAACAAGAAGCTTACATCAAATCAACTACCGCAACTTAAATCCTGAAGCCAGGCCAGCCATAGAAGAAACCTATAGGCAGTATGTTCTTGGACCTCAGCCTTAGAAGTATGTCTGAGGATCAGTCTTCTCAGGTAAGGGAAAAAAAAGCACAATAAAGTCTGTTGGGGCTCCAGGCGACTGAAAAATGTTTTAGATGGCACAGAGAAAGCATCCGCACTTCAAAAAGACAGTGGAGAAAACATTGATTTGCAAACGATGGAAATGAAGAGGGGATCATCTGGATAACAGACCAAGAAGTCTCACAATGCACACCATCGAGACCCAAAAACACTAACAGAGGCTGAACCCTAACAATGTGTGTGTGTGTAGGTATGTGCTCCTGTAGGTATTCTATACATAATATACCTAGATTATATATAATAAACATATTCTATATCATGAATTTATTATATAGAATAAGTTTAGGATACATAATATATATATTATTGACAATATGTATTATATATATTATGTATCATAAATTTCTCTACATAATATGTATATACTGCATATATATTATACATCATACTTAGAGATACAAATACTTGTGTGCTCATGCATGCACACAATGCACAAGCCACACGATCACAGGGGAGAGGAATTGAGTAGAAGTCACAGAATTTTCCTATATCCGTCTATAGGTAAGGACCAAATCACAATGTTCATCCATTGTGGATGGGTGGGGATTTACACAAGGATATGTGACCTGGAGGCAAGATTGCCAGGAGCCAATGCAGAGGCTGCCCACCCCAGAGGCCAAGAGGAGACATGTGGAACTGAATCTACTTGAAACAGGAGGGCCTGGAAGGTGATAAGCCAGAGAGGGTGATGTGTGAAATTTCTTGACCTTTAGCCCTCCCATGGCAAGAGTGGGATGTAGGCTGCTGGAGAAAGAGTGATTCCCTGGAGATCCCAGAGCAGACCCAGGCTTGTTTGAGCTGGATTCTGTACTAGGCCAGCCCATGATGCCTTCATTCCTATGTGAGGTTTGTGCCTGCGTCCATGTGATACCAGCCCTCCATTTGATACCAGCCTATGGGTTTGACAGGCACTGTAGGTGCTTCTAGGTCTATCTGCCTAATGGCTTCCCTAGGAAGTTGATATGAGAATAAGCGCCACTGTGCAGATGGGGAGACTGGGGAGGAGAGGCCCATGGCTTGTACAGGGCCACATCACTGATGACATGGAGGAGAGTCACCAGGTCTTGAAAGCAGCTGTGTCCACAGAGATGGGGCCCTGAATCTGCCCCAGCTGTGTTGGTGTCACTGGTCTGGGCCAGGGGACAGCAGGACTTGACCTCACTTCCCTGGCAAAAGAGCCCAGTGGAACATGGAACATGTGGAACGAGACATCCACATCCTAGAGGAGTCCCCACCCCAGGTCATGGGGCTGCAATCACGGTTCTGCTGTGTCCCTATGTGTTGCAGCTGTGACCTCAGGAGAGGTCACAGTCAGGGTGTATTACACGGCAGTCAACCTTGAGTCAAGTCTCACCCGAGCTGTCTTGGGCTATTGGACGAGGGGACCCCAAATGTAAACCAGGGAGCCCCAGGCCAGGCCACAACTCTGATGCCAGCCGGGTAGCCCTCAGTCCCTTGCCTGGTTGTGTGGAGTGGGTTTGGGGGTGGGTCTTCCTGTCTTGTGGGGTGGGTCTGCTTCCAGCTTGGGCAGGCTGATTAGGGGTGAGAAGCCTGGTGGGCCAGACACATCCACAGCCCTGTCCCAAGCTGGCCAGTCAGTATGGAGTGAGTCCAGGCAGCGATCTTTGGCCTGAAGTTTATGCCAAAGACTCGAGGTCGATCTCTTTGTTCCCAGGTGGATATGTGATCCGACCTAGGTTTGTGCCTGATCTGGGAGCAGAAGGTCGAGTGGGAAGAAAAAGCAGTGATAATGGCCAGGTGGGGCCATGATTTCTTCAGGCCGGGCCTGCCCATCTTCTACTCACTCTCATGGCAGAGCCCCAGGTCAGAGATTGGTGAGGAGCTCATTGATGGGGACAACCAATGAATCTCCACGAGTGTGGGGACAGGTTGCTCTACTCCGCACACTGTACCAACTGCCCACAAGGGCCAGGACTGGCTCTGGGGATTGGGGCTGTGGAGGTTTCTCTGGATCCTGGGCACAGGAGACTATGGTTCCCAATCCTGGGCTACGAAGAGAGCTCAGCACAGCTGGCTCTGACCAGGAGCACCATGCCATGCTTACCCCCAAGTCAGCTGCAGGACCTGGAACTCACCAAGGAGGAGTACAAAGGTGAGCAGGCCAGAGCTGAAAGCTGGCCCCACAGTGTGAGACCCCAGCAGCTGGTCTTGGGCCTGGACCAAAGGCTGGTTTCAGACCACCAATCTGGTGAACAGAAATTTGCCAACACATATGAACAGAGGATTGGTCTCAAAGGAGGGAAAGGTCTGAAGGCATCCAAAACCCCCAAGCCCCAACCCCCAGCCACATAAGTGTCACAGATGGTAGACCAAATTACGTACGGGAAGGAGCGGCAGATGAACAGCCATCCAGCTCACTGAGCTGAGTCCTATGGGGCCTTGGCCATGTCCTGCCATTCCTGGAGAACTCAGAGAGATGGTGAGAGAGGAAGGAGAAGAGGACCAGTTATTACATACACCTAACTCTAACCCTGGCACATGTTCTGCTTTCATTTACCAAGGCAGAGTAAGTCACCACCATAATAACAGCATGGTAAGGAAAGAAGAAGAATCTGACGGCAGAGGAAAAACTCCAGTTGACCCGATTCTCTGCATAGAAAATGCTGCAGGCAACCCCAGCCACCCCACAAAAAACAAAACAAAACAAAACAAAACAGAACTCTGGAAACTCAGTTCGATTGTAGGGTAGAAACTTCATTGACGCTACAGAAACTGGTTGTGTTTCTCTACACTAACAACAATCTATCTGAATGAGGAAGAAGACAATCCCATCAACAATGATGGTAAAACACAAAGAAAATACCTGTGAGTCCATCTAACCCACGACCTACAAGACCCGTAACTCAGAAAACGGGATGGGAGACATACTGATGAAAGAAAATGAAGATGACACACATGTAACATGGAAAGATAGGTGGTGCTCATGTATCGAAAGCGTCTGTCTTGTGCAAATCATTCTACACACCTGAGGCAATCCAGAGAGTTGATGCCATTGCTCTCAAAATACCCACAGATTTTCTCAGACAAATACAATCTAGAATACCGAAATGGGTCCAGAAACCCAAATGAACCTAGAGAGTGTCCATATGCTCTTCAGAAAGTAGTGCAGAATTCGGACATCCAACACTGCCTGATTTCCAAATAGATTGCAAACTAGCGTCATCAAGACAGCATGGTATTGGCACAGAAGACAACCACATAGATCCAAGCAAGGGAACGGACAGCCCCCAAAAATGCCATGCTTATGCAATCAAAGGAGGTGAGAGGGTCCACGGGTACAAGATAGCCTGTGAATTGAATGGTGCTGGGAAAACTGGACTGCTCCATGCACAAGCATCACACTGGATTCCTTTCTTGTGCCAAGTACAACAAGAACCTCACACCAAATCGACTACCACATCATAAATCCTGAAGCCAGGCCAGCCATAGAAGAAACCCATAGGCAGTACGTTATTGCACCTCAGCCTTAGAAGCATGTCTGTGGATCATTCTCCTCAGGCTAGGGAAACAGAAACACAATAAGGCAGTTGGGGTTCCAGGCGACTGAAAAGTGTTTTAAACGTCACAGGAAAATTGTCCTCACGATGAAAAGGCAGCTGAATGAACGTGAGAAAATATTGATTTGCCAATGATGGAACTGACAAGGGGATCAGCTCCAATACAGACTGAGAAGTCGCACAATGCAAGCCTTCCAGACGCAAAAACCCTAATTTGAAACTGAACCGTAACAAGGTGTGTTTGTGTACGTATGTGCACCTGTAGGTATTCTATACATAATATACCAGATTATATATAATAAACATATTCTATGTCATGAATTGATTATATAGAATAAGTTTAGGATACATATTTATATATTATAGGCAATATGTATAATATATATATATTATGTATCATAAATTTTTCTACATAAAACTTATATAATACATACATATTGGGGAAAGCTGGGAATCCAGAATCTGTGAAACACGTTCTCCATCCTGTCCCAGCCGCTGAGTGACCTGGGTCTTTTGGCTGACAGGGTCTTCATCATCTTGCCAGGTGTCAGGCCTGTGCCTCTGAGGTGGGAGAGCCAAGTTCAGGACACTGGTCCACCAGAGACATTCTAGATCCATGTAATATCAAACGGAGAATGATCTCCCAGAGATTTACTTCTAAGCGCTAAGACCCAGCTCCATTCAACGACCAGCAAGCTACAGTGCTGGACACCCTATGCCAAACAACAAGCAAGAGAGGAACACAACACCATCCATTAGCACAGAGACTGCCTAAAATAAAAATAAGGTCACAGACACTCCAAAACACACCATTGGATGCCATCCTGCCACAAGAAAGACAGGATCCAGCCTCGTCCATTGGAACACAGGCACCAGTCCCCTCCACCAGGAAGCCTACACAACCCACTTAACCAAACTTAGCCACTGGGGGCAAACACAAAAAACAATACAAACAACTCACCTGCAGCATGTGAAAAGGAGAACCTAAACACAGTAAGTTAAGAAAATGAGAAGACAAAGAAACATACAGCAGATGAAGCAGCAAGTTAAAAAACTCCAGGCAAAACAAATGAAGAGTAAAGAGGCAGTCTACCTGCAAAGAAGTTCAGAGTAATGATAGTAAACATGATCCAAAATCTTGGAAATAGAATGGAGAAAATACAAGAAGTGTTTAACAAGGACCTAGAAGAACTAAAGAACAAATAAACAATAATGAAAAACACAATAAATGAAATTAAAAATTCTCTAGAAGGGATCAATAGGAGAATAACTGAGGCAGAAGAACGGATAAGTGACCTGGAAGATAAAGTAGTGGAAATAACTACCACAGACCAGAATAAAGAAAAAAGAATGAAAAGAATTGAGGACAGTTTCAGAGACTTCTGGGACAACATTAAATGCACCAACATTCGAATTATAGGGGTTCCAGAAGAAGAAGAGAAAAAGAAAGGGACTGAGAAAATATTTGAAGAGATTATAGTTGAAAAGTTCCCTAATATGGGAAAGGAAATAGTCAATCAAGTCCAGGAAGCACAGAGATTCCCATACAGGATAAATTTGAGTAGAAACCTGCCAAGACACATACTAATCAAACTACCAAAAATTAAATACAAGGAAAATATATTAAAAGCAGCTGATCTTTCAGCAGAAACTCTGCTAGCCTAAAGAGAGAGGCAGGACATGTTTAAAGTGATGAAAGGAAAACACCTACAACCAAGATTATGCTACCCAACAAGGATCTCATTCAGATTTGACAGAGAAATTAAAACCTTTACAGACAAGCAAAAGCTAAGAGAATTCAGCACCACCAAAGCAGCATTACAACAAATGCTAAAGGAACTTCTCTAGGCAGGAAGCACAGAGAAGAAAAGACCTACAATAACAAACCCAAAACAATTAAGAAAATGGCAATAGGAAATATATATCGATAACTACCTTAAATATAAATGGATTAAATGTTCCAACCAAAAGTGATAGACTGGCAGAATGGATACAAAAACAAGACATATAAACGCTGTCTACCAGAGACCGACTTCAGACATAGGGACACATACAGACGGAAAGGGAGGGGATAGAAAAAGATATTCCATGCAAATGGAAATCAGAATAAAGTAACAATTCTCATATCAGACAAAATAGACTTTAAAATAAAGACTATTAAAAGAGACAAAGAAGGACACTACATAATGATCAAGGGATCAATCCAAGAAGAACATATAACAATGCTAAACATTTATGAACCCAACATAGGAGCACCCTAATACATAAGACAGATGCTAACAGCCATACAAGAGGAAAATGATCATAGTAGGGGACTTTAACACTCCACTTTCACCAATGGACAAATCATCCAAAATGTAAATAAATAAGGAAACACAAGCTTTAAATGATACATTATACAAGATGACTTAATTGATATTTATAGGACATTCCATCAAAGACAACAGAATACCTTTTCTACTCAAGTGTTAATGGGACATACTCCAGGATGGGACATACTCCAGGATAGATCATATCTTGGGTCACAAATCAAGCCTTGGTAAATTTAAGAAAATTAAAATCATATCAAGTATCTTTTCTGACCACAACAATATGAGACTAGATATCAATTACAGGAAAAAATCTGTAAAAAATAAAAACACATGGAGGCTAAACAATACACTACTTAATAATGAAGTGATCACTGAAGAAATCAAAGAGGAAATAAAAAAATACCTAGAAACAAATGACAATGAAAACAAGATGACCCAAAACCTATGGGATACAGCAAATGCAGTTCGAAGAGGGAAGTTTATAGCAATACAATCCTACCTCAAGAAACAAGAAACATCTCAAATAAACAACCTAACCTTACACATAAAGCAATTAGAGAAAGAAGAACAAAAAATCCCCAAAGTTAGCTGAAGGAAAGAAATCATAAAGATCAGATCAGAAATAAATGAAAAAGAAATGAAGGAAACAATAACAAAGATCAATAAAACTAAAAGCAGGCACTTTGTGAAGATAAACAAAATTGATAAACTATTAGCCAGACTCATCAAGAAAAAAAGGGAGAAGACTCAAATGAATAGAATTAGAAACGAAAAAGGAGAAGTAACAACTGACATTGCAGAAATACAAAGGATCATGAGAGATTACTACAAGCAAGTATATGCCAATAAAATGGACAACCTGGAAGAAATGGACAAATTCTTAGAAAAGCACAACCTTCTGAGACTGAACCAGGAAGAAATAGAAAATACTAACAGACCAATCACAAGCACTGTAATTGAGACTGTGATTAAAACTCTTCCAACAAACAAAAGTCCAGGACCAGATGGCTTCACAGGTGAATTCTATCAAACATTTAGAGAAGAGCTAACACTTAACCTTCTCAAAATCTTCTGAAATATAGCAAAAGGAGGAACACTACCAAACTCATTCTACGAGTTCACAGTCACCCTGATACCAAAACCATACAAAGGTGTCACAAAGAAAAAACTACAGGCCAATATCACTGATGATCATAGATGCAATAATCCCCAATAAAATACTAGCAAACAGAATCCAACAGCACATTTAAAGCATCATACACCATGATCAAGTGGGGTTTATCCCAGGAATGAAAGGATTCTTCAATACACACAAATCAATCAGTGTGATATGACATATTAACAAATTGAAAGATAAAAACCATATGATCATCTCAATAGATGCAGAAAAAGCTTTTGACAAAATTCAACACCCATTTATGATAAAAACCCTCTTAAAGGTAGGCATAGAAGGAATTTACCTCAACATAATAAATGCCATATATGACAAACACACAACCAACATTGTTCTCAATGGTGAAAAATTGAAAACATTTCCTCTAAGATCAGGAAGAAGACAAGGTTGTCCACTCTCACCACTATTATTCAACATAGTTTTGGAAGTTTTAGCCACAGCAATCAGAGAAGGAAAAAAAATAAAATGAATCGAAATCGGAAAAGAAGAAGTAAATCTGTCACTGTTTGTAGATGACATGATACTATACACAGAGAATCCTAAAGATGCTACCAGACAACTACTAGAGCTAGTCAATGAATTTGGCAAAGTAGCGGGATACAAAATTAATGCAAAGAAATCTCTTGCATCCCTATACACTAAGGATAAAAATCTGAACAATAAATTAAGGAAATGCTCCATTTACCATTGCAGCAAAAAGAAAAAAGATACCTAGGAATAAAGCTACCTGAGGAGATAAAAGGCCTGTATGCAGAAACTATAAGACACTGATGAACGAAAATAAAGATGATACAAACAGATGGAGAGACTTACCATGTTGTTGGATTGGAAGAATCAACATTGTGAAAATGGCTATACTACCCAAAGCAATCTACAGATTCAATGCAATTCCTATCAAACTACCACCGACATTTTTCACAGAACTAGAACAAAAATTTTCGCAATTTGTATGGAAACACAAAGACTCCTAATAGCCAAAGCAATCTTGAGGAAGAAGAACAGAGCTGGAGGAACCAGGCTCCCGGACTTCAGACTATACTACAAAGCTACAGTAATCAAGACAGTATGGCACTGGCAACAAAACAGATATATAGATCAATGGAACAGACTAGAAAGCCCAAAGATAAACCCACTCACCTATGGTCAACTTATTTTTGATAAAGGATGCAAGAATATACAATGGAGAAAAGGCAAACTCTTCAATAAATGGTGCTGGGAAAACTGGATATCTACATGTAAATGAATGAAGTTAGAACACTCCCTAACAACATATAAAAAAATAAACTCAAAATGGGTTAAAGACCTAAATTTAAGGCCACACACTATAAAACTCTTAGTGGACAACCCACTCAGAACACTCTATGACATAAATAACAGCAAGCTCCTTTTTGCCCCATGCCTAGTGAAAAGGAAATATAAACAAAAATAAACAAATGGGACCTAGTGAAACTTAAAAGCTTTTGCACAGCAAAGGAAACCATAAATAAGATGAAAAGACAACCCTCAGAATGGGAGAAAATATTTGCAAATGAAGCAACTGACAAAGGATTAATCTCCAAAATGTTCAAGCAGCTCGTGCAGCTCAATATAAAAAAGCAAACAACCAAATCCAAAAATGGACAGAAGACATAAATAGACATTTTTCCAAAGAAGATATACAGATTACCAACAAATATATGAAAGGATGCTCAACATCAGTAATCACTAGAGAAATGCAAATCATAACTACAAAGAGGTATCACCTCACAGCGGTCAGAATGGCAATCATCAAGAAGTCTACAAACAATAAATGCTGGAGAGGATGTTGAGAAAAGGGAACCCTCTTGAACTGTTGGTGGGAATGTCAATTGATACAGCTACTATGGAGAACAGTATGGATGTTCCTCAAAAAACTAAAATTGGACCTACCAAATGACCCAGCAATGCCACTGCTGGGCATATATCCTGGGAAAACCATAATTCATAAAGAGTCATGTACCACAATGTTCATTGCAGCTCTATTTACAATAGCCAGGACATGGAAGAAACCTAAGTGTCCATCGACAGATGAATGGATAACGAAGATGCGCCACATATATACAATGGAATATTACTCAGCCATAAAAAGAAATGAAACTGAGTTATTTGTAGTGAGGTGAATGGAACCAGGGTCTGTCCTACAGAGTGAAGTAAGTCAGGAAGAGAAAAGCAAATACTGTATGCTAACACATATATATGGATTTAAAAAAAAAAGGCTCTGAAGATCCTAGTGGAAGGAAAGGAACAAAGACACAGATGTAGAGAATGGACTTGAGGACATAGGGAGTGGGAAGTGTAAGTTGGGAAGTGATAGATTGGCATGGGCATATATACACTATCAAATATAAAATAGCTAGTGGGAAGCGGCCACATAGCACAGGGAGATCAGATCGGTGCTTCTTGACCACCTAGAGGGGTGGGATAGGGAGAGTGGGAAAGAGGGACACGCAAGAGGGAAGAGATATGGGGATATATGTATATGTATAGCTGATTCACTTGGTAATAAAGCAGAAACTAACACACCATTATAAACAAGTATATTTTGTTGGCCTCCTCTCCCATCTCAAGAGCCAGGAGGAGTGCAGAACTTGAAGGGCCCTTGGACAGAGGACACCAGCTAACCAGCAGCTTAGAGGGCTTTCCCTCCAGAGTTTTACTAGCCTTTGGAAATCTTAAAGATGATTTATTTCCTTTGTATTACTTTATTGTCTAGATGAGGGGTTGGCACAGTTTCTTAAATTGGCCAGAGGGAAGATATCTTAGGCTTTATTAACTGTTTCACAGCGTCTGTCACAGTACCAAGCTCTGCTGTCATCCTGTGAGAGCCGCCATGGAAAACGTGCAGTGAATAAGCGTGGCTGTTATTTCCTAGAAAGACTTCATTTACAAACATGGGCAGCAGCTGAAGTTTGCTGGCCCCTGGTCTATACTTAAGTAAAACGTAAAATGTAAATGTATTCTGTCAGTGTGACTTTCTTTCTGTCTGTAATCATATGTGGTCACCAGCCAGTCACATAATAGTTACTGACTTTTTTTTTCATGAAAAATGCAGCTCCTCTCCTTGTGCTATGTCACTCACTGTCCAAAGGCCTGCCAGGTGGGAAGATGCAATGGCACAGTGTTTCATGGGGACAGAAAACTTGAGTTCAAAGTGGTCACTGTGGCTGGAGCACAGTGTCCAGTGTGAGGGGCGGGCCTGGGGGTGGTCATCTGCAGAGAAGATTCTGTTTGGTACCCATAACCTTTGGTGGAGACTTCTGGAAGACGGGTTTAGGAATTGGAACTCAATCCTGGAGTTTGGGGAACCACTGGCGAGTTTTACACAGAGAAATGTTTTGTTTATTTATTTATTACCATGCAGAACACTAAACTTTATTCACTTTATTTATATATTTAACAGTTCTAAAGTATTTGCTTCTTGCTTTGACAAAAAATGAAAGAAAGACAGGAGCACTGAGCAGCTCCTCTTTAGGAGAAAAATGTTATATATACAGATGTGGAGAGTTACAGTTCCTCCTTGACATATGATGAAAAACAGTAATAAAAAAGTGCTTCATTGATCAACAAAGGGCTAAGAGCTGCAAGCATTTATTCACACTATACAACAGAGACAAGAAACACATATCATAACCTCTGGCACATGTCACGAGGACCTGCACAATTTTTAATTAGACTGACTTCTCTCTACCTGCAAGGCCAGACCACACAGAGTGTGGAAAACTTACACCCTCTTTCACTAAATTCAAATTCAGAGCAACCTGCTGTCACTGGGAAGTCAGAGACACGCTCAGATGCTCTTGGATTTGCTTGGACTGACAGTTCCATGGAAGGCTTCTGGGTCATGGCTTAACTACACCCAGGCACACATAAAAGCTACCTTCTTGAGCCACAACTTGCCCCTAGCCAGGGAACTGCTTCCAAATGGTGAGGTGAGTTCTCAGGCCTCACCCCCACTGCCCACCACAATCCACCCTGTTAGCAGTTAGCAGCTGTTAGCAGAGACAGGCATGGCCCTTCTCCCAAGAGGGAGGGCAGGCACAAGGCATGGATGCCGAGATCACAAAGCACAGGCTTAAACTCAGCAGAGGAATTGTTTAGAGACACCTTTCTGGGTGCTTGTGGAGTGTGGACAGAGGGGTGTTCCGTGAGTCTGACTTGGAGGCTGGAAGATTTTGAGTAAATGATGTGGGGATCCAGGGGAGCAGAGGTGCTGCCCTTAGCTATGGACGTGGTGCTCAGGATGCAGAAGGGGCAGTTCTGATGATACTCGTAGATTAGTGGTTCTCCCAAAGTGAGTAAGTATTGAATTACCTGGAGGACACGTGAGCAAAATTGCTGGGCCCACCCCAGAGGTTCTGAGTCAGGAGATCTGAGCTGGTTTCTCAGGTGATGCTGCTGCTGGTGGCCCGAGACCACCTTCTGAGAAGCTCTGCCTTGGAAGGTCCAGATGATGAGCATCAGGGATTTGGCTGATGGTATAAAGGTGAGGGAGAGGGCAGGAATAAGGAGGGTATGTGACCAGATTTCCAGCTTGGGCGACATGGGAGAGAGTGGTGCTCTTTACTGTGTGAAGTACAGGAGGAGCAGTTTGGGAGAACAGTTAATTCAGTTTAGGTCTTACTGAATTTATGGATAATCTGAAAGATACTCAAATGTAACTGGTTATTTGTGCCTAGGCATCAGGAAACAGAGCCTAAAGGGAGAGAGATGGAGGAATCTTCACCTCGTAGATGATCCCTGAAGATGTTATGCATTGAAAAGTGCCTGCAGGTTGAGAATCAAGCAGGGCCTGACATAGAGATGAACATGTATGCAACGGGCAGGTGGAGAGCCCCATGAGGTAGATAAAGTGCAGTTAGAGGGGGGTAGAAATAAAGATTAAGAAAACAGATTGTATATTAACTGATGTAAAATATTGCTTAGAAGTCAAGGAAGAGCAAGACTGAAAAGTAGTCATTGAATTTGCGAAAGTAATCGTCAATATACTTGCAGATGGAGAGAGCAGTCTGGGTTGGCTGTGGGGTCGCTGGCCAGGCCTCTGCAGGCTGAGGGTGGACGGAGAGTCAGGGTTAGATAGGGAGATCAGAGGGGGTCAGCGCAGGTGTGTGATGAGAGCCAGCGGCTTCGTGTCAGGTGGGTTATGAGTGGGGAAAGAGAAGTAACTTTTTTTAAAAAAGCTTGGGAATGTTTAGAGCCTGTGTAGATGGTGATGGGAGGGATCCAATAGAGAAGGCGAACTGATGGATAGCCTGTGGCCCTGGAAAGCAGAGGGAGGGCATGTATACCTCAGGTGGGGAACACGTGTGTGAAAACAGCCGTGGGAAGGGGGGTGCAGTGCAGGTGGGCTTTCAAGTTGATTCACAGGAAGGTGAGGGAGTGCTGGCATCTTCCATTTTCACTGTGCATTAGGTGACGTCCACCTCTGCGTTGGGTGAGTAGGGGTGTTTGAGGCCAGATGTTTGAAAATGGTGTGTAAACAGTGGTCTACATATGCGGACTCCCGTAGTACTTGGGAGAAGTACAATATATACTGAGGAGTATAACGTCTTGTTTGCTGTCTAATAAGAAAAATTTACTCTCATACAGGATATATTGACTTGATATTTAAGAAGCTGCCCCTGATTTACTGGGCACCGATCTGATAGCAGTATTGTGTCATTTCAGTTGACAACTACTATAGGCACATTCTTTAAAATGGTATCTTGACAAAGCAGGAATTTCAGACTCACTGTGGACACAGGCAATGAAAACTTAAAGGTGGGCAATGGTTTCTTTAGTGTGAGTGGGAAAATGTGAGAGGGAGTGATTAGATCCAAGGCAAATGCAGGTTAAGTGAACCCAAGTGGATGCGTTTTGTTCCCTCAGTCCAGGTGTTAGGAATGAGGAGAGTCAGAAAACTGGAGTCTATTTCTTGTTCTTGATGCCGTGAGACATACTGTAGATGATCGGTGGCCTTAAGGATCCTGGTAACAGAAATAAATTGTTTCCATACTTCAGCATTTCTCTGTTTTGCAAAAAAAATAAATAGGTCTGCAGGCATTATGGGGGAAACTGAAAGTGGTCTTGGGGAGCACACATTTGTCATAAGGGGAGCTATTTTTCCCTTTCAAAAAAAGTCTTTATTTTCACAGTGCCTGGCCCAAAGTCTCAACGAATGATATTTTTACAGCAGCATCATTAACAACAAAACCAATGAATAGCAGCCAACATTTAGTCTAAGGGCCAAGCCCTGTGGTTAGTGTTTAACATAGATCACTTAAATTGATTAATTTTAATTTAAACATTTATGTATTTAACCCTACTTCCATTTACTGGTGTGAAAACTGAGACTTAGAAAGTGTTACTTGCTAAGTCGCACAGTTCTGTAAGCGACAGAGGTGGAATCCACACCCAGGAAAGCTGACCCCATATCTCCTGCCTTTTCTTCACCTCCTGTAGCTGATCTGTTGCCAAAGCTGTTGATTCAGAGATGCTGCTGCCCCTTGAACAGCACGGGGGTCAGGGCCTCCGAACCCCCGCAGTGGAGCATACCCCATAATTTACGGGCAGCCCTCCAACAGCAGCCGTGGTTCTCTCTGCAGAGCATGTGGTTCTGAAGTGTTTCCTCTTGAACAAAATCTGCGTGTAAGTGGACCCGCGCCAATCAGACCCGTGTTGTTCAGGGGTCACCTGTCTAGAAACTCTGACCTTGTTGCTATTCTGTTGTCGTCACTCTGGTGCACATCACCTCTGTGCCTCCTACTGGGCCTCCGTGTCCCCTCTTGCCTCTCATCTCCTTCTCCACTGATGAGCGATCCCGTCACCTGCTGGAGTTGCTCACTGTCACCTGAGGCAGCCTCAGAGCCCTCACTCATGCCTGCAGGGCCCTCCTTCAGCAGGCTCCTGGCTGGGGCTGCAGCTCCTAAAATTCTAGTTTGGCCTCCAGTTTTGGAACGTCTGACTGGCTAAGCCTGAGTTTGGACTCTGAAAATAGGGGTATTGATCAGCCAGCTTTGGGGAAGCCTTGCTCCAGAAAATGTGTTCTGTAAAAATTAGTTGCTGCTTTGTTGTAGATGCTGCTTTTTGCCTATTTCATTTAACTCCAAGGAAGTCCTACCTTTGAATTCTCAAGAGTTTTTGCTCAGGTGATGAGGTCCGCTGGGTGAGCCCTAAGCTTATTTACAGAACATCTTCCTCGGATGGCTGGTTAATGCTTTGGTCCACATTCTGTGTGTAATTGAGAAGCTTCTCAGCTGAGAGAGATGGAGCTGGTCTCCAGGTGGTTGACAGACTCTTCAGTGGAGCTAATACCACGTCTAATTTCTTAGGGGAACTTTCTCTGTTTAATTCTTTCATTGTTTTTATTTGAAAAATGTTGAGATGTTAAAATGCAGATATTCAGATCTGGAAGTGTAACTCTGAATAAATCTCTATCTTTAACAAAAACCTTTATTAAATTTAATCTTATTCAATATTTACTGTGGCCCCAGGCATAATCCCTGGGATTTTTTTCCTTTATATATTTATAAGAATGTTCTTCTGAATTTTATTTTTGAAGTATAAGGGGTTGTGGAACATTGAAATTAGAGAATATTAAGACCTAGAATAATTATTTGTGAGTTTATCAAAGTATCAAACAATTCTATAGAGAACAATTTTTAAACTTTTCAAGAAACTTGTCTACAGGGTAAGTAGTCTAGATTAAGATGTTTTTACCTACTGCATATACAGATACAGATAAAGTTATTTTTTACAGATTAATTTTTACAGATATTTTAACGTCTACCATAATAACATATACCAGGTTATTTCTGATTTGATTTGTAAGCTATTTAATTGTTTCACATAAATGCATATGCATAAAACGAGCAAGGTACTATAAATGTTAGATTCTTCCATGTCTTTGTTCTGTTAATTGTCAAGCATTTCTACTGCATTTATTCTATTGCAGTGTTGATTTTTATCCCCCGTTTGTGTGTAAGAGAAATTAGGTGGCCATTCCTTCTAAGAAAGTCTCTATGCTCAGCAAAAAGAGCAAGTGAGGTGTTAATTTCAGTGAAAAATAGAACTCAGTTTCATTTTGAAAGTTTCTTCACACTCATGCCCAGGGAATCCAAGTATCACATATTTACCTGTGCCCTCTTGATGATTTCAAATTATGGAAAGGGTATTCCCAGAACAGGATTACAGTTGACCCTTGAACAAACAACCTGAGGTGAGGGTTACTCTCCGAGCAGTCTGTCTACAGGCTACCTATAATTTAGAGTGAGTTCTCCAACGTCTGCCATTCAAGGAGCTGGTCGGGCTGCACTATTTACTATTGAGAAAATCCGAGTATAAGTGGAACTGTGCAGCTCAAACCCTTGTTGTTCAATGGTCAGTAGTAATTTCCAAGGCTACAGAGTTGCTGGAAGATGTTTTCAAACTTCAGCACCACAGAATACATTCCATGGAAAGTTAATTTTACTACTTTTGATTTTTAAAATGTAAAATATTTGTTCATTTAGCAAATTTTAAAAATTGGAGTGAAATGTAAGCTGCTTTCTATACTGCTCAAGAAAAGAGTCATTGTAGTTTTCTTTCTCTAAAAACAGATGAAAACAAGTATAGATATAGTTCTGGTTACAGTCATATTAGAGAAAATAATCCAATATTTTGAATGCTGATGTTGATGAAGTTATAGGATTTCTTTTACTCTTCCGACCCAGCACTTTTTCAGTTAAAGCTTGGGATAACTCCCTTCAGTTGAGTTTCTGGTTAAAACAACATTTTATAGAAAACAAATTTCATTAAGTTGAATTTTCTCAGCCATTATCTTCTTTAGCTAAGGGATTAACTTGTATTGAAATATTATTTCACTTGTAAAGATTTGTACAAAACTTTGTGAAGGAGCTTATATCAAGATATAAAGATCATGGATACTTACAGATATGATGGGCTACAAATCAGATATAGTGAACACAGAGTACTCATGGGAACTGGTTAACCTCTTCTGTACCCAGCAGTAAACTACTGTTGATTAAATGAGACACCAGGCCATCCCATGTTCTCCTTAGCTACGAGCAATAAGCAGTGTCTTTGAGCATGAGCAAAGTTTCCACAAGGTAAGATCAAGCAAACACAATTAAGGCACCTCCTACTCAGGATCTTGTTGGGTCATGACTTTAATTAAGATCACACTGACATTTAATAATACTTTGAAATTAAAATCCAACTAAAGAGCACTGAGCTAAGGGATGAAAATTGATTTTGTTTCTAAGCTGTGTTACTAGTTGTGTTACCTCACTGGTAAAATGGCTGTGTTACCATGACCTTCAAATAACAGTAACATTTGTGGAGCCGTTACTTTGCTAAGGATTTTACATATGTCATTTGATCTTACACACCTTATAACACCCTGGAGGTATTATTATTAATGTCTATTTTAGAGAGGGGGAGACTGGGCATTGCAATTAGCAGGAAATGGTCACCATCTAAGTCTGTAGAACTCTGGCACACCTCCTCTTGACGACTGTGTCATGCAGAGGCCGTTGAAATTCTTTCAGAATCAGTACAGTCTATGGACAGAAACATGTTAGCATCTCTTAAGTATGGTCTAAGGCAAATGCACAAGTTCTAACAGGAGGCTGCCTTTGTTAATAACTTCAGAAAATAAGTGATATATAGTAAGATGAAGCTAATAAACTATCTTTCCTGGATAGCTTGTGGATACATGGGTCCTATTGATAAATTTGTTGATTCTAAGTCCTGATTGTGACATTACTATAAGTGCTTGGTCTTTGGAAATGGCTTGTCAAGGCCTCTGTTTTGTGTAGTTGTGTTTGCGCTCTGGAGAGTGGCTGGTCTCTGAATGAGGATGATCACAGATGTAGCCATGATCAAATGTTTTTCCTTCTTCTCAGCAACCGTCCAGCCACTGGTTCTGAGCAGGGACTCTTTCTCATTTTATTAGAAGGTTTGCAGTTTTATGTGACCTTCCTCAATTTCATCTTATATGGACTAATTCTTCTTGCAAGACTTTGGGAAAACTTGCTTCTACTTTTCTATCACCGTTTTGTCCTTAACTATCCAATTTCCAGGCCCATCAACATATTTCAGATATTTATGAAAAGGTGTCTGTTCCCTTAGTTTTGAAAATTCACTTTCCTTAACTTCTAGTAGGATTTGAGGCAGTTTTAGACAATGCTTCTTGCAAACTCTGCTTGCTTCATAGCACAATTTCTTCTCCTTTCTTCTTCCTGCTGCTAAAATGTAGAAAGTCAAGTCCTTGATTTTCTCTCCCCTCCCTCCCCTCATTCTTTGTCTTCACACATGCATATGCCCACGGACTGGCCTGCATGCAGACACCCAGCTCCAGTCACACCTGCAGCTCTGATTGTGGGTCTGTCTGCCTGATGAAAGACTTGATCTCGGTGTTCCACTGGCATCTCAGATTCAACTTACGTGAAATCAGACTCCTTTGCAAAACGTCATCAAGTGGTCCTCCTTTCTCAAGGGCATGACTGTGGCTTTCTTCCATATGTGAAACCTTGACCTCCTGTGCACTGAGGCCCTGTGGTCTCCATCTGTGCCCCTGAGCTCCTGGGAAGTCTGCCTCTCTGCCCAGGGCCCCCACCATATCTCTGCTCTGGGACTCTTGCCTGGATCAGTCCCCATACATCCCATCCCCTTCTCTTTGTGGCTTATTCTCACCAGGACTGGGTCTGCCTTATTTCCTGCTCATGTGGTGCACACCCTTGTTGGAACCCCACTGCCCACATTTGCCCTCCCCACTCTGACTCTCCCCTGGTCCCCTGAGGATGCTGTGTTTCTCTGTCCCTGATTTGCAGATTTCTCCCTTATCCTGAATGCTCTCCAGCCATATTTTTGTCTCCAACAATAATTTTCATTTTTCAAATGTCAAATTTTATTTTTTTTAATACTTTAAAAAACCTTCTAGGAAGGTTTCCTGATCACTTTAACCAGGGGGAATCTGGCTTCATTTTGAATCACCGCCACACAGGTGCTGTTCCAGAGGTTCATGCCAGTCTTCTGTTTTATAGTATGCCTGCTCATTTTATATTGAAAATAGCCTATGGGATTTTGACTGAAGTGTTTTGAGTTTAGGCACACTGGAATTGAATCCTAGCTTGTTTACCCTGTAACTGTATGTATGATTTGTGGCAAGTTATGTATTTGAGGCTCAGTTTTTTCATCCATAAAATGAGGAAGGTAAAAGGTATTTTGATGAGGATCAGATAAATTATTGGGTACTTAGGTAAGTAAAGTAATTTTCGGAGCTTTTGGTTAGATCCCCAACTGGCTTTGAGTCTTGGCTTGTTGGCACTTACCCTGTGGGATCCGTCAGTTCCTGTGTCATCTGTGGGCCTTTGTTACTAGTTGGTTAGATGGCGGGGGGGAGGTTGTTAACCTCATGACAGCACAGAGTGGGGTCTAGGGCCGTTTTTTTCTTTGTTATCCTTAATAAATATATTCATGCCCGGACGTTTCCAGACAGTGGTCGTATAATCTCATTTAATCTTCCATAGTTCTCCCTCCCTCCCTCCCTCTACCCCTGCCTTCCCATGAGTTGGATGTGTTACTAGTTTACAGGTGAGGAAGCGCAACGCTCCAAACTAAGTTTCTAGAAGAAGACAGTGCTAGGATTTATGATTTAAACCCAGGAGTTGCCTGGCTTTAATTTCATGTACTTTGTTTTACATCATGATGAAGCTAACATGCAGTAGAGGATTCAGTCAATGTTAGCATTCATACCAACCTAGGAATAGTGCATGGTTCATGTCTTATGGGAACTCATGCTCTTGCTGGGGACAGGACAGCACACAGACAGCACTCACACAGAAAACATGCTGACACAGATGCTAAACATGCTGCAGAAACACACGATAATGTACTCAACAGCTTTGGGAAGGAAAAGGGGGAGAAGCCCCCCATAAAGAGGGGGCATTCAAAGTGGCACTGGAAGGTTAAATAGGAGTTTACCAGGTGTAAAGCTGAGCTGTCTTTGAGAGAAGAGCTCATTCTGCCCCAGAGGCTCTGATGGGTCCTGTCACATCCAAGAAATGGGGAGGCATCCTGGGCAGCAGGAACAAAGGGGGACTTGAGAAAGACAAGAGGAGGTGGGTTGGCAGGTGGTCATCCATGTGGTAATCATCACAGTCCAGACCAGGACCCGGAATTCTATCTCAGAATCACTGGAGATCTACAAGGTTTTTCCTGGCAAGTGATGGGCGTGTTTATCTTTGCTTTTGGTGAGGTCTTACTGCATGTTGAGAGGTGGATGCAAGAGACTTGTGACCAAGGAAGAGAGTATTGAAATCGTTCAAACTAGGTCCGAGAATGAAAGAGGTTGGGGTGAATGAGAGTCTAATTCTAGGGGACTGTCTGAGTTAGAGATGATTGGTTTTGATGACTGACTGGATTTAGGATGTGCAGGGTTGTCAAAAGCCAAGGTTTCTAGTTTGGGAGACTAGATGGAAGATGTAATTTGTGACTAATTTTTAATAATTCATACTGTCAAAATTTTTGAACAATTCAGTTTGTTAGTTTACGAAAGGACTCCATAGTTACATCATTTAACTGAAAGTTGGCACATCAAAGTTAATTAGATGCCTTTTTTTAATATTGGCTAGAACTTGGGATTGTTATGAATGTTTGTCACTGAGAAGAAGGCCCATGCAGTGGGAAGCATTCAGCTTGGTTTGGGGCAGATCAAAAGCATTTATTTAAATTCCAATCCAGTCAGTTCTTATGAAATTTCATTTTAGGATACTTCATAGTTATTGATTAGTTGCTCAAAAGTCTTAAATGTCTGCAGAGGAGTTTCTATTTAATTCATTTCTGCAGTGCAAGCTTTGTTTTCACAGGCTTTCTGGGGAGGCCACGCTGCATCAGGAACCTGATTTCCTCCATGGTGATGGGGTGGGAGGTGGTGTCTCTCAAGCAGGACATGAACTTGCCTCCAAGGAGGACTTTTTTTAAAAACGCTTCCAACCTCTGAATTAGAGCAGGCCAGAGCTTACAGGCTGTTGGACCCTGGGATGGTAAGAGAAATCCACTTTTGTAGTGGGAAGGCCTCATGCAAAATAAAAGATCTGTGTCAGGACTTGTATCCCAAAAAAGTAAAGCCAAATGTTCTGACCACAAACATGGAATTTGAGTATCTGCATGTTGGTAAGTGTCACCGAGGATGAACAGACACAGTTGTTAATCATCTGCGCAGTAGTACATGGGAAAGATGAGAAGAAAGAAGGAAAAATATGGTCTAGAAACAAACAAATATTTATTTTGCCACTTCAGAAGGCTTTTTAAGGCTTTAGGAAGAGTGGAAGAACAGAATTTTCAATTTGAAATTCATTTACCCTTAATTGTACTTCTGAAATCCAGAAAATGAAAGTTAAAGTTTTTTTTTTTTTGGTCTTAGAAGGTGTGTAACTAAGGACTTTATCAAACTATGGATTTACATAACAGTTTTCTTTGTTCACTCTGACAGGTCATTTTTCCCCCTGCAGTGTTGTGCTGTTAGCTAATACTTTATGGGGAGACCATCTTCTAATGCTGTAGAAATGTAGATCACTTTACAGCATTTACAGTGTATCTGGAATAAAATAGTTGCTCACAGTTAATTATTTCCGAGAACTGAAATGTGTGTGTAGTGGTGGGAGATGTGTGGGCGTGCATGGCTTCACTAAAATAGTGTTATCTTAGTCATTGTTATATTAGGTTAATGCTTTCCTTAAGGTGTCATTCACTGAGAGAAATAATAGCTTTGTTTTCTGGATCATTGGAAGTTGAGAGTAGTAAATTATTACAGTAATAACTATTATTAATAAATACAGTTGGTACTATTTATCAAGCATTTACCAGAGCTTGAAGCACTGTGATTTGCAAAAATTAACTCATACAATCCTCATTGTACCCAGGAAAATTGGAAGTTCAGGGAGATTAAGTAACTTTTTCAAAATTAATACTATGAACCAAGGTTTAAATTAATGTTGGTAAACTATAAATGTACTTTGCTAATTGCCAGAACATCTTACCACTTCCATTTGTTTTTTATTTCTTTCCGTTGGGTAAAACTAGAAGCTCTGTTACATATTTAATCCAACCAGAATATCAAGTTGTATTCAGCTTGGATTTTTTTAAAAAGAAAACATCATTTTTCGGGGTCTCAGTATATAGGCTCTTTGTACTGCAGGAAAGCTTATCTGCTTAGTTGGAGGTAGGAAAATTTACTCTCTTTTTCTGGATATGCAATGACCTTGGGTAAGTTAGCTAACTTCCCTGGGTGATGTTCACAGCATTATTGCTGTTATATCATAAATGTATTCTTATCATTGCTGCAAGTAAGGTCCGTGAAACACATTTCCTTCCTAATATATGATTAGGAAAGAGACATTTATGCTTGTGTGAATTTTTTTTCTTCCTAGTCAAACAACAAATCAGATATTAAGTTACATAGAAATGGATTTCTAAATATAGGACAAATACTTCTGAAAAATCAGAGAACTCCATCTGCTTTCCCTTGCCCTACTTTGATTTTCCTACTATAATAAAAGGATCTTCCAAGATCCCACATACCTTCCTTGTCTCTCTTGCCAGTGCACTGCTGACCAGCTCACCTGTCCAGTAACTGTGTATGATTCATTATTAAGCAACATTTTTTTGAACGTCAAATGCAGCCCTGTTTTATCCAGATTCTCTTGAGATATATATTTGAGAAAGTGACAGGTTGGAGATTTGTAATTTAAGTGTTTAAATTCAGATGTGACATCTCTGAAGAATGGACCATAACACCTTATTTGTATGTTCTATATCATATTTGTTATTCATTCTTTGGAATGTCAAGTCTTCCTCTCATCATCATGTGAATACCCTCTACTCGCCAGGCACACATCGTGTTACTGTGCCAACAAGTAGAACTCAGGTGATGATTTCTTTCCAACTGATTTCTTAATTATTTGGACTAACTGAGTCTGACCACCCAAATCCTCTGTAAATTAAATCAGAAACAGGAGTTACACTATTTCCAGTTCCCTGACTTTACTTGCTGTGTGATTAGCTCAAGTGCTACAAAAGATATGAGGGGAGTGGTTTCCAGTGAGGCTGATAGCCATTAATGCTGTGCTTGCCCTTTTTTTATTTTTTATTTTTTATTTTTTTTTGTGGTACACGGGCCTCTCACTGTTGTGGCCTCTCCCATTGTGGAGCACAGGCCCCGGACGCGCAGGCTCAGCGGCCATGGCTCATGGGTCCCGCCGTTCCGTGGCATGTGGGATCTTCCCAGACTGGGGCATGAACCCGTGTCCCCTGCATCGGCAGGCGGACTCTTAACCACTGCGCCACCAGGGAAGCCCTGTGCTTGCCCCTTTATATGTGGACATTGATTTCTAGTGACACTAATATTAGTTGATGCTGTGGCTGCCCTTCTTGTATCTGGACACTGATTTCCAATGAGACAGCTAGCCACTGAACTGTGGCTGCCCTTGGTATATGTGGACCTTATTTCCAGCGAGACTTAGAGCCACTGATGCCGTGGTTGCCCTTGCTATAGGAGGACACTGATTTCCAGTGAGTGTTAGCGGTTGATGCTGTGGTTGCCGTTGATATATATGGACACAGAAAACAGTGAGAATGATATCCGTTGACCTGTGGTTGCCCTTGATATACGTGGACACTGATTTACTGTGTGATTGATAGCCATTAATACTGTGGTTGCCCTTGGCATATGTGGTCACTGATTTCCAGTGAGACTGATAACCGTTGATTCTGTTGGTGCCCTTGTTATATGTGAATACTGATTTCCAGTGTGCATGATAGTCAATTATTCTGTGATTGCACTGGTTATATGTGGACACTGATTTCCAGAAAGACTGTTAGCAGTTGAGGCTGTCATTGACATTGTTATATGGAGATACTGTTTTCCATTGTAGATAGCCATTGATGCTGTAATAGACCTTGTTATATGTGGACACTGATTTCAAGTGGACTGATTGTCGTTGACCTGTGGTTTCCCTTCTTATATGTAGACCCTGAATTCCAATGAGACTGATAACCTTTGATGCTGTGGATGTCCTTATTATATGTGGACATTGATTTCCAGTGATATGTATAGCTGTTGAAGGTGTGGTTGCCATGGTTATATGTGAACTCAATTCCAGTGACACTTATAGCTGTTGATGCTGTGTTTGCCCTTGCTATATGTGCACACTGATTTCCAGTGAGACTGAAAGCTCTTGATGCTGTGGCTGCCCTTGGTGAATGTGGACTCTTACTTCCAGTGAGATGGATAACGTTTTACCAGTGACTTGCCTTAGTACATGTGGACCCTCTTTCCAGAGAGACTGATAGCCATTGATGCTGTGGTTGCCGTTGTTATATGTGGAGAGTGATTTCCAATTAGACATAGTCGTAGATCTGTGGTTCTCCTTGTTATGTTGGTACAATGATTTCCAGTGAGACGCATAGAGGTTGACCTGTGTTTGCACTTGATATATCTGGACACTGATTTACAGTGAGACTGACAGCTGTTAAGTTGTTGTTGCCCTTGTTATATTTGGACAAATATTTACAGGGTGTTTTTAGCCATTGATTTTGTGGGGACACATTTTAATTATGTTCACAGATTTCCAGTGGGACTGATAACTGTTGAGGCTGTGGTGGCTCTTGTTATATATGGACTATGACTTCCTGTAAGACTGATATCATTCGATGCTCTGGCTGTCCTTGTTATATGTGTATCCTGATTCCAGAGGGACAAATAGCTGTTGATGCTGTGGCTGCACTTTTTATATGTGGACACTGATTAACATTGAGACTGATAACCGTTGATGCTGTGTTTGCCCTTGTTATATGCGGACACTGATTTCCAGTGAGACTGATAGCCGTTGATGCTGAGGTTGCCCTTGTTATATGCGGACACTGATTTTCTGTGAGACTGGTAGCCTTTGACCTGTAGTTCCCCTTGTTATATGTAGACATTGATTTCCAGAAAGACAGATAGCGATTGATGCTGAGGTTGCCCTTTTTATATGTGGACATTGATTTCCATTGAGACTGATAGCCGTTAAAGTGTGGTTTCCCTTGTTATATTCAGACAATGTTTTCCACTGAAGCTGATAGTCATTGATGCTTTTGTTGCCCTTATTATAGGTGGACACTGATTTCCAGTGAGAATGAATGCCGTTGATGCTCTTGTTGCACTTGTTTTATGTGGAGACTGATTTCCCATGAGACTGACATCTGTTGATGCTGTGGTTGCTCTTGATATATGTGGAAACTGATATCCATGGAGACTGATTGCCTTTGTTGCTCTGCTTGCCCTAGTTATATGTGGACACTGATTTCCTATGAAACTGATAGCCGTTGATGCTATGGTTTCCCTTCTGATCTTTGAACTCAAATTTCCAATCAGACTGATACCTGTTGCCTTGTGGTTTCCCTTGTTATAAGTGGACACTCTTTACCAGTGAGACTGATAACCCATGATGCTGCGGTTGCACTTGTTCTATGTGGACGATTTCCAGTGAGACTGACAGCCATTGACCTATGTTTGCATGTGATATATGTGGACTCTGATTTCCAGTGAGAATGAAACCCGGTGGTGCTGTGGTTGCCTTTGTTATATGTGGACATTTGTTTCTAGTGTGACTGATAGCCGATGACCTGTGGTGTCCCATGTTATATGTGGAGGGTGATTTTCAGTGGGACAGATAGCAGTTGAACTGTGGTTGACCTTGTTATATGTGGAAAATGATTTCCAGTCAGACTGATATTCCTTGATGCTGTGGATGAACTTGTTATATGTGGACACTCATTTCCAGTGAAACTGCCATCCATTGATGCTATTTTTCCCTTGTTGTAGTTGGACACTGATTTCCAGTGCAACTGATATCCGTTGACCTGTGGTGCTCTTGTTATATGTGTACAAAGATTTCCAGTGAGACTCTTAGATGGGGATCTGTGCTTTCCCTTATTATATGTAGACACTGAGTTCCAGGGTGGCTGATAGCTGTTGATGCAGTGGCTGCCCTTGTTATATATGGACACAGATTACAAGTGAGACTGATAACCATTGATGCTGTGATTGCCCTTGTTTTATATGTGGACACTGATTTCCAGTGGCACTGATAGCCATTGATGCTGTGGAACCAGGAACGAAAAGTCTATGGGGCCCAATCCTAAGCTACGAAAAGAGCTCAGCACAGCATGCTCTGACCTGGAGAACTGTGACAAGCTTCCTCCCGAGTCAGGTGCAGGACCCAGAGCACACCAATGTAGAGCAAAAGTGTGAGCAGGGTGGGTATGAATGCCCTGCCCCACAGGGTAAGCATACAGAGGCTGGTCTTATTTCTGGACCAAAGGCTGGCCTCCAACATACATCTATTTGTCTGCAATTTTCCAATACATAAGGAAAAGATGATTGGTCTCAAAGGAGGACAGATCTGACGGCACAGTCACCCACTCCATCCCCAACTCCCGGCCAGAGAATGATCACAGATTGTAGAGAAAATTACTGCCAGGATGCTGGGCAGATGAACAGTGTTCCAGCTCATCGACCTGAGCCCTATGGGGCCCTGACCTAGCCATGCTCTTCCTGGAGGCCTTAACCTAACTCTGATTTCCAAGTAGACTGTAAAGCTACCATCATCAAGACAGCATGCTATTTGCACACAAGACATCCATATAGATACAAGGAAGGGAATGGAGAACCCTGAAAGAAAGCCAAGCTTGAATGGCCAAAGGAGGTGAGAAGGTCCGATGGGGACACCATAACCTGTGCAATGAATGGTTCTGGGGAAACTGGACCACTCCATGAACAAGCATCACACTGGATTCCTTTCTCATGCAACATACAGCAAGAACCTCACAGCAAATTGACTACTGCAATGTCAAACCTGAAATCAGTCCAGGCCTAGAAGAAACCCATAGGAAGTATATCTTGAACCTCAGCCTTAGAAGCATGTCTGTGGATCAGTATCCTAAGGAAAGGGAAACAGAGGCACAATAAACGCAGTTGGGGCTCCAGGCTACTGAAAAGTGCTTTTGAGGGCACAAGAAAAGCATCCTAATGAAGAAAAGGCAGCAGATCGAATGTGAGAAAACACTGATTTGCAAAATATGAAACTGACAAGGGGGAACATCTGGAAAGCAGACAGAGAAGTCACAAAAAGTAAGCCTTTGAGACACAAAAACCTTAACCGAAGCTGAACACTAACAATGTGTGTGTATATATGGGCACCTCTATGTATACCATACATAAGATACCTAGATTATATATAATTAATATATTATATATCAATAATTTATTATAAAGAATAAGCTTAGGATACATAATATGTATATTAATGGTTATATGTATAATATATATATTATGTATCATAAATTTTTCTGCCTAATAACTATATAATACATACATATTATGAATCATACATAGATATACAAATACGCATGCACTCACGGGCACACACACACAGAAACCACATGATCACAGTAGAGAATCAAGTAGAAGTCATAGAGTTTTCCCAAGTCCGTCTATAGGCGAGGACCAAATCACAATGTTCATCCATTCTGCAGGGATGGCGATATCCACAAGGATATGTGACCTGGAGGCAAGATTACCAGGAGCCAATGCAGGGGCAACACACCACGGAGGCCAAAAGGAGACGTGTGGACCTGAATGTAACTGTAACAGGAGGACCTGGAAGGTTGTATGCCAGAGGGGTAGATGTCTGAAGTTTCTTAACGTTCAGCCCTCCCTTGGCGGGACCAGGATGTATACGGGAGGATGAGTGATTCTCCTGAGATTCCAGAGCAGAACAAAGCTTGTTTCAGCTGGATTCTGTTCTAGGCCAGCCCCTGAGGTAATCCTTCCTTTGTGCTGTGTGCACCTGCACTCCATGTGATACCAGCCCTCAATGTGATACCAGCCTACAGGTATGACAGTGACTGTAGGGGATTCTAGGTCTATCGGCCTAATGGTTTCCCTAGGAAGTCGATGACAGAATGAGTGCCACTTTGCAGATGGGGAAACTGGGGAGGAGAGGCTCATGGTTTGTACAGGGCCACATCCCTGATGACATGGAGGAGAGAAGCCAGGACTGAAAGCAGCTGTGTCCACAGAGCTGGGGCCATGGTCATGACCATGCAGTGTTGGGTCAACAGTCTGGGCAAGGGAACTCCAGGAGGTGACCTCACTTCCCTGGCAATAAAGCCAAAAAGAACCTGGAACCTGGGGAATGAGACATCCACATTCTAGAGGAGCCCCTCCCCAGATCATATGGTTGTAACCTGGTTCTTCTATGTCCCCATGTGCTTTGGCTGTGGCCTCAGGAAAGGTCACAGTCAGGGTGATCTTCCAGCACTGTTGACGTTGGGTCAGGTCTCACGGGAGTTGCTTTGGACCATTGTTGGGTGGACCCCAAAGGCCACCTGGGAGCCCCATGGCAGGCCACCACTGTAATGCCAGCCTGGTAGCAATCTCTCCCTTGTCTGTGTGTGTGGAGGGTTGCTGGGTGTGGTTGTTCCTGTCCTGTGGGTTGGTTCTGCCTCCAGCATTTGCAGGCTCAGGGGGAATGAGAAGCCCGGTGGGCCAGACATATCCACAGCCATGTTCCAAGCTGGATGGTTGGGGTGGAGTGAGCCCAAGCAGCATCCTTTAGCCCAAGGTTTATGCCAAAACTCTAGGTGATTTTCTTTGGTGTCGGGTGGATATGTGATCTGACGTAGGTCTGTGCCTGATCTGGGAGCAGAACGTGGAGTGGCAGAGTAAGCAATGATAATGGCTGAGTGAGGCCCTTATCCCTCCAGTCCGGGCTGGCCCTTCTGCTGGACACTGTCATGGCAGAGCCCCACATTGCAGATTGGCTAGGAGCTCACTGATGTGGACACCCAATGCATCTCCCTGAGTGTGGAGCTGAGTCACACAACCCTGCACCCTGCCCCCACTTCCAAAGAGGAACAGTGCCATCTCCAGAGAGTGCGGCCATGGAGGGTTCTCTGGAACCAGGGCCCAGGGGGTTACGGGGCCCAATCCTGGGCTATGAAAAGAGCTCAACACAACCAGTTCTGACCTGGAGCATCATGCTAAGCTTCCCCCAGAGTCATCTACAGGACCTGGAACACACCAAGTCAGAGCACAAAGGTGAGCAGGCTGGGGATGAATCCTGGGCCCTACATGATCAGCCCCAACAACCTGATACTGGGCATGTGCAAAATGCTGGCCTCAGGACACCCATTTGGTGAATGGCAATTTGTGAACACATATCGAACAGAGGATTGGTTTCAATGGAGGGAAAGGTCTGATGGAACTTCCACCCCTCCAACCCCCCACCCCCAGCCACAGAAAGTTCAAAGATGGTAGAGCAAATTACACCTGGGAGGGAGGGGCAGACGAACAGCAGTCCACATCACCGAGCAGAGCCCTACAGGGCCCTGACCTAGTCCTGCACTTCCTGGAGGACTCAGAGAGATGGAGAAGGAGGAAGGAGAAGATGGCCAGTTATTGCATACACCTACCTCTAACACTGATGAGCTGGGTACATCCATTCACCTAGGAGGAGGAAGTCTTCGCCATAATAACAGCATGGAAAAGAGAAAGAAGAATTATCCGATGGCAGAGTAAAGACTCCAATTGACCCGAATTGCTGCACAGAAAATGGTGGAGGTGACTCTCCCCAAGAGAAAGCAAAACAAGATAGAACAGAACTCAGGAAACCCAGTTCAATAGCAGGGTACAAACTTCACTGGTGCTACAGAAATTGGTTGCTAGTTTTACACACACAGCACGATCCAAATGACAAAGGAAGGAGACAGTCCTATGGACAATGATGGTAACACAAAGAAAATACCAAGGAGACCATCTAACCCATGACCTACAAGACCCATACCTCAGAAAATGGGACGAGAGACACATTGATGAAAGAAAATGAAGATGAAACACACCCAACACGGAATGATATGTAGTGCTCAGGGATCGAAAGAGTACGTGTTGTGCAAATGATTCCAAACTCTCGAGTAAATCCAGAGAGTCAATGCCATTCCTCTCACAATACCCACGGATTTTCTCAAAGTACAACAAAGAATTACCAAGTGTGTCTAGAAATGTAAAAGATACTCGAGAGTGTCCATACACTCTTCAGCAAGAAGTGCAGATTTTGGATATCCCACGCTGCCTAATTTCCAAATAGATGGCAAACCTACCATCAGGAAGACAACAGGGTATTGGCACACAAGACATCCACATAGATGCAATGAGGAGAACGGAGAGCCCCATAGGAAAGCCAAGCTTGTGTGATCAAAGGAAGTGAGAAGGTCCAATGGGGGAAAAGATAGCCTCTGCAATGAATGGTCCTGGGGAAACTGGACCATTCCTTGCAAAAGCATCATGCTAGATTTCTTTCCCATGCCACCTAGAAAAAGAATCTCACGCCAAATCGACTACCATGATGTCAAACCTGAATTCAGGCCAGGCCTAGAAGTAACCCATAGGCAGTACATTCTTGGAACTCAGTCTTAGAAGCATGTCTGTGGACCGGTCTCCTCAGGCAAGGGAAACAAAAGCACAGTAAATGCAGTTGGATCTCCTGGAGACTGAAAAGTGTTTTCAATGGAACAGGCAAAGCGTCCCCAAGAAGAAAAGGCAGCGGAGAGAATGTGAGAAAACATTGATTTGCAAATGATTGAACTGAGGAGGGTGATCATCTGGAAAGCCGACTGAGAAGTCGAAAATGTAAGCCTTCAAGACAAAAATTCCTAACTGAAGCTGACCCCTAACAATGTGTGTGTGTGTCTATGTATGGGCAACTGTAGGATTTCTATACATAGGATACCTAGATTATATATAATAAACATATTTTATATCAAGAATATATTATATAGAATAGGTTTAGGATTCACAATACATATATTAAGGGCAATATGTTTAATATATATATTATGTATCATAAATTTTTCTATTAATACCTATATAATACATACATATTATGAATCATAGGCGAAGACCAAATCACAATGTCCATCCATTCTTAGGAGGTGGGGATTTCCACAAGGATATGTGACCTGGAGGCAAGACTGCCAGGAACCAATGCAGGGGCAACCCACACTGGAGGCCAAGAGGACACATGTGGACGTGAATCTACCTGCAACTGGAGGACCTGGAAGGTTGTATGCTAGAGGGTTAGATGTCTGAAATTTCTTGATTTTCAGCCTTCCCTCAGTGGGACTGGGATGCAGGCTGGAGGGCCAGTGACTCTCCCAAGATCCCAGAGGAGATCCAAGCCGGTTTCAGCTGGATTCTGTGCTAGGACCGCTCCTGAGGCAATCCTTCCTTTGTGCAGTGTGCACCTGCACTCCATGTAATATCAGCCATCCGTTTGACACTAGCCTAAAGGTTTGACAGGCACTGTAGGTGCTTCAAGGTCTATCAACCTAATGGCTGCCCTAAGAAGTCAATGTGAGAATGAGCACATCTTTGCAGATGGGGAGACTGGGGAGGAGAGACCCATGGTTTGTATAGGGTCACATCCCTGCTGACACAGAGGAGAGCAGCTGGGTCTGAAAGCAGCGGTGTCCACAGAGCTGGGGCCATGACTCTGCCCATGCCATGTTGGTGTCACTGGTCTTGGCCAGGGGACCCCAGTAGGTGACCTCACGTCCCTGACAACAGAGTCCAACAGAACCTGGAACCTGGGGAACGAGGCATCCACATCCCCCCTTCCCAGCTCACGTGGCTGAAAACATGGTTCTGCTGTGTCCTCATGTGCTGGGGCTGGGGCATCAGGAAACTTCACAGTCAGGGTGATCCTCCAGGGCTATTGACATTGGGTCGGGTCTCACACGAATTGCCTTGGGCCACTCTCTGGGAGGACCCCAAATGCAAGCCTGGGAGCCCCAGGCCAGGACACCACACTCATGCCAGGGTGGAAGTAATCAGTCTCTTGCGTGGATTGTGGAGTGCTGTTGGTGGTGGGTGTTCCTGTCCTGTGTGGTTGGTCTGCCTCCAGAATGGTCAGGCTCATGGTGGGTGAGAAGCCCACTTGCCCAGACACATCCACAGTTGTATCCCAATATGGCTGGTTGAGATGGAGTGAGCCCAGGCACAGCCTTTTATCCCAAAGTTTATGACAAGAACTCTAAATGGTTCTCTTTGGTCCCAGTTGGATATGTGATCAGACCTAGGTCTGTGCCTGATCTGGGATCAGAAGGTCGAGGGGGCAGAAGAAGCAATGATAATGGCCAGGTGTGACCCTGATCCTTCGGGGCTGGGCTGGCCCTTCTGCTGGTCATGGTCATTGCAGAGCCCCACAGTGAAGATCGACGAGGAGCTCAACTATGTGGACACCCAAAGTATCTCCTCTAGTGTCAGGCCGAGTCATGTCACCCAGCACCCGCCCTCACTGCCCACGTGTGCCAGCACCAGGTCCAGAGAGTGTGGCCATGGAGGGTTCTCTGGAACCAGGACCCAGGTTTCTACGGGTCCCAATCCTGGGCTACCAAAAGAGGTCAGCCAGCCGGATCTGACCTGTAGAACTGTGCTGTGCTTACCCCCGAGCCAGCTACAGGATCCGAAGCACACCAAGGAAGACCACAAATGTGAGCAGGCCTGGGATAAATCCCGGGCCTCACAGAATGAGCCTCAAGAGCCTGGTATTGGGCACATACCAAAGGCTAGCCCAAGACCACCTATCTGGTGGACTGCAATTTGCCAACACATAACAAACAGAGGATTGGTCTCAGTGGTGGGAAAATTTTGATGGAACCTGTCGCCACCCAAACCCTGCACCCCCAGCCACAGAGAGTTCACAGGTGGTAAGTCAAATTATTCCTAGGAGGGAGTGCCAAGTGAATAGCATTACAGCTCACCGAGCTGAGACCTATGGGACCCTGACCTAGTACTGCCCTTCCTGGAGGACTCAGAGAGATGGAGAGGGAGGAAGGAGAAGACGGCCAATTATTGCATACACCTAACAATAACACTTGTACGCTGGCTACATTCATTCACCAAGGTGGAGGAAATCCTCGCCATAATAACGGCATGGAAAGAAGAAAGAATTATCTGACAGCAGAGGAGAGACTCCAATTGACCCAATTCTCTGCACTGAATATGCTGAAGGCGAGCCTCCCCCAGGAGAAATCAAAAAAAATCAGAACAGACCTCAGGAAACTCATTTCCATAGCAGGGTACAAACTTCTCTGACACTACAGAAATTGGTTGCCTTTCTGTACACACAAAACAAATTATCCTAATGAGAAAGAAAGTGACAAACTCGTGGACAATGAAGAGAACACACATAGAAAATAACTAGGAGTCCATCTAGTCCATCTACGTATGATTCATTGTATGTATGTATTATGTAGGTATTAAGTAGAAAAATTATGATACATAATACATATATATTATACATATTGCCCTTAATATATATATTATGTATCCTAAACTTATTCTGTATAATAAATTCTTGACATACAATATGTTTATTAAATATAATCTACCTATATTATGTATAGAATACCTACAGATGCACATACATACACACACACACACACACACACACACACACACACATTGTTAGGCTTCAACTTGGTTAAGGTTTTTGTGTCTCCAAACCTTGCATTTTGTGACTTCTCAGTCTGCTCTCCAGATGATCCCCCTTGACAGTTCCATCGTTTGCAAATCAATGTTTTCTCACGTTCGCTCGTTGTGTGGATGTGTTGCCTTTTCCGTTGATACGCCTTTTCAATCACCTGGAGCCCCAACTACCATTACTGTGCTTCTGTTTCCCTTGCCTGAGAAGACCGATCCACAGACATGCTTCTAAGTCTGAGATCCATGTAAGTACTCTCTGTGGCTTTCTTCTAGGCCTGGTCTGACTTCATATTTGACATCGCGATTGTCAATTTTCTGTGATTTTCTTGTTGGTGGTGGCATGATAAAGGAATCCAGTGTGATGCATATGCATGGAGAGGTCCAGGTTCCCCAGGACCATACACTGCACAGGCTACCTTGTCCCCATCAGACTTTATCATCTCCTTTTACCGCACAAGCTTGGCTTTGTTTCAAGGCTCTCCATTCTCATCGTTGCAAATATGTGGATGTCGTGTGTGCCAATACCATGATGTCTTGATGATGGTAGGTTGGCATTCTATTTGGAAATTAGGCAGCTTGTGATGTATGAAATCTGCATTTCTTGCTGAAGAGTGTATGGACACTCAAGGATATTTTGCATTTCCAGACACATTTGGGAATTCTTGGTTGTACTTGCCTGAGACAATCCGTGGGTATTTTCAGAGGAATGACATCTACTCTCTGGACTTCCTCAAGAGTGTGGAATCATTTGTGCAAGACGGACTTTTCCGGTCCATGATCACTACCTATCATTTCATGTTGGGTGTGTGTCATCTTCATTTTCTTTCATCAATGTGTCTCTCATCCCGTTTTCTTAGATACGTGTCTTTTATGTCATGGGTTAGATGGTCTCCTAGGCATTTTCTTTGTGTTGATACCATCAATGTCCACAGGGTTGTCTTCTTCCTTTCTCATTTGCATAGTGTTGTGTGTGTACAGAAAGGCAAGCAATTTTTGTAGCATCCGTGAAGTTTGTACCCCACTATCGAACTGAGTTTCCTGCATTCTGTCCTGTTTTTGTTGTTGTTTTTGTTGTTGTTGTGGGAAGGCTGCCTTTAGCATTTTCTGTGCAGAGAGTCTGGTCAATTGGAGTATTTCATCTGCTGTAGGATAACTCTTCTTTCCATGGCATTATTATGGTGAAGACTTCCTCTGCCTGGGTGAATGAAGGTAGCCAGCATACCAATGTTAGAGGTAGGTATATGCAATAACTGGCCGTCTCCTCCTTCCTCCCTCTCCATCTCTCTGAGTCATCCAGGAAAGCAGGACTAGGTCATGGCCCCATTGGTCTCTGCTCTGTGAGCTGTACCTCTGTTCGTCTGCCCCTCCCTCCCGGGCATAATTTATTCATCATTGGTGAACATTCTGGGGCTTGGGCTGTGAGAGTGTGGGTTCCAACAGACCTTTCCCTCCATTGAGACCAATCGTCAGTTCGTTATGTGTTGGCAAATTGCTGTAAACCTGATGGTTGGTCTGAGGTCAGCATTTCATATGTGTTGAAGACCAGGCTGTGGAAACTCATGCTGTGGGTCCCAGGATTCATCCCCGGCCTGCTCATCTTTGTGCTCTGCCTTTGTGTGCTCCAGTCCTGTAGCTGAATCAGGGCTAAGTTTATCATGATGCTCCAGGGCATATCCAGCTGTGCTGAGGTCTCTTCTAAGTGCAGGATTGGGCCCCATAGACACCTGGCTCCTGGTTACAGAAAACCCTCCAATGCCACAATCTCTGGAGCCAGTGCTCACCCTTGTTGGCAGTGGGGTAGGGTGCAGGGTAGCGTGACTCAGCCCCACACTCCAAGAGAGGCATTGGGTGCCCACATTGTTGAGCTCCTCGATGATGTCCAACGTGGGGCTATACCATAGAGTGACCAGCAGAAGGGCACACCAAGACTGGAGGGATCAGTGCCCCACCTGGCCATTATCATTGCTTCTTCTGCCCACTCAACCTTCTGCTCCCAGTTGAGGCACAGACCTAGGCAGGATCACATATCCACCCGAGACCAAAGAGAACTACCTAGAGTTTGGGGCATAAACCTTGAGTTAAAAGTGTGGCTGGGTTCTCTCCATCTGGAACAGCTACTTGGGATATCACTGCTGATGTGTCCCGCCCACTGGACTTCTTACCCCTCATGAGCCTACCCATTCTGGAGGCAGGCCTACCCCACAGGACAGGAACACCCAGCCCCAATATCACTCAACACACCAAGGCAAGGGAACGATTACTACCAAGGTGGTATCAGATTGGTGCACTGGCCTGGGACTCCCAGGCTTGTTTTTGGTGTCCTCCCGGACAATGGCCGAAGGCAACTCACATGAAACCTGACCCCACATCCACAGCCCTGGAGGCTCACCCTGATTGTGATACTTCCTGAGGGCACAGACCCAGCAAAAGGGGACCTTGCAGAGCCATGTTTCCAGAGACATGAGCTGGGGAGTGGGCTCCCCTAGGATGTTGATGCCTCATTCCCCAGGTTCAGGTTTCTGTTGGGCTCTATTGCAGGGAAGTCATGTCACCGCCTAGGGTTCTTGGCCCAGAACAATGACACAAACACGACATGGGAAGAGCCATGGCACTGGCTCTGTGGACACAGCTGCTTTCAGAACCGGCTACTCTCCTCCATGTCATCACGGATGTGGCCCTATGAAAACCATGGACCCCTCCCCACTAATCACCCCATATGCAAAGTGGTGTTCACTCTGGCATTGACTTCCTAGGGAAGACATTAAGTGGATAGACCTACAAGCACCTACAGTGCCTGTCAAACCTGTAGGCTGGTATCACATGGAGGGATGATATCACATGGAGCACAGGTGCACAATGAACGAAGGAAGGACTGCCTCAGATGCTGGCCTAGCACAGAATCCAGTTGAAACTGGCTTAGTGCAGCTCTGCGACTTGGGGGTGGTCACTCATCCTCCAGCCTATATCCCAGTCCTGCCGAGTGAGGGCTGAAAGTGAAGAAACTACAAATATCGACCCCTCTGGCATACAATCTTCCAGGTCCTGCTGATGCAGATAGATTCACGTCCACATGTCTCCCCTTGGTCTCCGTGGTAGGTGACTAATTTATGGCTCCCAGCAATCTGGTCCCCAGGTCACATATCCTTGTGTATATTCCCAACCCTCCAGAATGAATGGACATTGTGGTTTGGTAATCGTCTACAAACGGATTTGGGAAAAATCTGTGACTTCTTCTCAATTCTCTCCTGTGATCTTGTGGTTTATGTGTGTGTGTGTGCATGAGAGTATGTGTATTTGTATCTCTATGTATGATTCAGTATATGTATGTATTATGTAGGTATTAAGTAAAGAAATTTATGATCCATACTATATATATATATATAACATATTGTCCTTAATATATATATTATGTATCCTAAACTTATTCTATATAAAAAAATTCTTGCTATAGAATGTGTTTATTATATATAATCTAGGGATACTACACACACACATACACACACACACATTGTGAGGGTTCAGCTTCATTTATAGTTTTTGTGTCTTGAAGGCTTGCGTTTTGTGACTTCTCTGTCTTCTTTCCAGATGATTCCCCTCACCAGTTTCATAGTTTGCAAATCAATGTTTTCTCATGTTCACTCCACTGTGTTTTCATCCTATGGATGCCTTGCCTTTGCCTTTGAAATCCCTTTTCAGTCTCCTGTAGCCCCAACTGCCTTTATTGTGCTTGTTTCCTTTGCCTGAGGAGACCGATCCACAGACATGCTTCTAAGGCTGAGGTCCAAGCATGCACTGCCTATGGGTTTCTTCTAGGCTGGGCCTGACTTCAGATTTGACATTGCTGTGGTCGATTTGGGGTGAGGTTCTTGTTGGTGGCCCGAGAAAGGAATCCAGTGTGATGCTTATGCAGGGAGAGGCCCAGTTTCCCCAGGACCATTCATTGCACTGTTTTTCTTGTCCCCATTGGACTTTCTAACCCCCTTTGACCAAACAAGCTTGGCTTTCTTTAGGGGCTCTCCATTCTCTTCCCTGCATCTATGTGGATGGCTTGTGTGACAATACCATGCTGTCTTGATGATGGTACGTTTGCGGTCTAGTTGGAAATCAGGCAGCTTGGGGCGTCTGAAATCTGCCCTTCTTGCTGAAGAGTGTATGGACACTCTTTTGTTTTTCCAGACACATTTGGGAATTCTTGGTTGCACTTGTCTGAGATAATCCGTGGGTATTTTGAGAGCAATGGCATCGACTGTCTGGATTTCCTCGAGAGTGTGGAATCAGTTGCACAACACGGACTCTTACAGTCCATGAGCACTAACTAACATTCCATGTTGGGTATGGGTCGTGTTCATTTTCTGTCATCAATGTGTCTCTCATCCCATTTTCTGAGTTACGTGTCTTGCAGATCATGGGTTAGATGGTTTCCTAGGCATTATCTTTGTGTTGTTACTGTTATTGTCGCCGGGGTGTGTCCCTCCTTTCTCATTTGGATACTGTTGTGTGTGTAGAGAAAGGCTAGCAATTTCTCCAGCATCAGTTAAGTTTGTACCCTGTTATCGAACTGAGTTTTATTCTGTTTTCTTTTGTTTTCTCATGGGGGAGTGTCGCCTTCAGCATTTTCTGTGCAGATAATTGGATTAATTGGAGTCTTTCCCCTGCTGTTGGATAATTCTTCTGTCTTCTTTCCATGCCATTATTATGGGAAGACTTCCTCTGCCTTGTTGGATGTAGCCAGCATACCAGTGTTAGGGGTAGGTGTATTCAATAACTGGCCATCTCCTCTTTCCTCCCTCTCCATCTCTCTGCGTCATACAGGAAGGGTTGTAGTATGCCATGGTCCCATGTGCCTCAGCTCGGTGAGCTGTACCTCTGTTCATCTGCCCTTCCTTCCTGGGCATAATTTGCCACATCATTTTTGAACCTTCTATGGTTGGGGTTGGTGGAGTGGGGTTCCATCAGAAGTTAACCTCTTTTTAGACCAATCCTCTGCTCTTTATGTGTTGGCAAATTGCAATCCACCAGATGGGTGGTCTGAGGTCTGTCTTTGGTATGTGCTCAAGACCAGGCTCTAGGAACTCACCCTGTGGGGCCCAGGATTCATCCCCTGCCTGCTCACCTTTGTGCTCTACCTTGGTGTGCTCTGGGTCCTGTAGATGATTCGTGGGGAAGCTTAGCATGATGCTCCAGGTCAGACTTGGCTTGACTGAGGTCTCATCATAACCCAGACTTGGGCCCCATAGACCCCTGGGCCCTGGTTAAAGAGAACCCTCCATGGCCACACTTTCCAAAGCCAGTGCTAGCTCTTGTGGGAAGTGGGGCTGGGGTGCAGGATGGCATGACTCATCCCCACACTTGGAGAGAAGCATTGGGTTTCCACATCAGTGAGCTCTTCACGGATCTCCATCGTGGGGCACTACCATGACAGTGACGAGGAGAAGGTTCAGCCAACACCAGAGAAATCAGCCACCACAGGGACAATATAATTGCTTCTTCTGCCCACTTAACTGTCTGCTCCCTGGTCAGTAACAGTCCTACGTTGTATCCCATATCACCCGGGACCACTGAGAACCACCTAGACATTTTGGCATAAACCTGAGTTTAAAGGTGGTGCCTGGACTCACTCCATGCAGACCAGCCAGGTTGGGAAATGGCTTTGGATGTGTCTGCCCACAGGGCTTCTCACCCACATGAGCCTGCCCATTCTGGAGGCAGACACACCCCACAGGACAGGAACACCCAGACAGAATATTACTCCACACACCCAGGGAAGGGACAGATTTGTACCAGGGTGGTGGGCTGGCCTGGGGCTCCAAGGTTTCTCTTTTGGTTCCTCCTGGACAATGGCCCAAGGCAACACACCTGAGACCAGGCCCAACGTCTATAGCTCTGAAGATTCACCCTGATTGTGACATTTCCTAGGCCAAGCCCCAGCACATGGGGACACAGCAGAGCCATGTTTACAGCCATGTGAGATATGGAATGGGCTCCTTCAGGATATTGGTGCTTTGTTCCCTGGGTTCCAGTTTCTGTTGGGGTCATTGCCAGTGAAGTTAGGTCACTTCCTGGGGTCCCTGACCCAAGACAGTGACACAAACATGACATGGTAGGAGTCATCACCCTGGATGTGTGGACACAGCTGTTTTCAGATCCGGTTGCTCTAATCCGTATCATCAGGGATGTGGCCATGTAGGAAGCATGCACCCCTCCCCCCGAATCTCCATATCTGCAAAGTGGTGCTCATTCTGGCATCAACATCCTAGGGAAGGCATTAGGCAGATAGGCCTAGAAGCAGTTACAGTGCCTGCCAAAATTGTAGGCCTGTTTCACATGGAATGCTGGTATCACATGGAACAGAGGTGCACACTGAACCATGGAAAGCTTGCCTCAGGGGCTGGCCTAGCAGAGAATCCAGCTGAAATATGCTTGTGACTGCTCTGGGATATGTGGAGTGTCACACTTCCTATGGCCTATATCCCAGTCCTGCTGAGTGAGAGCTGAACTTCAAGAAATTACAGATATCAACCCCTCTGGCATACAACCTTCCAAGTCCTACATTGCAGGTAAATTCACGTCCACATGTCTCCTCTTGGCCTCAGGGCTGGGTGGCTCATGCATTGGCTCCCAGCAGTCTGGCCTCCTGGTCACATATCCTTGTGGATATCCCCACCCCTCCAGAATGAATGGACATTGTGATTTGGTCGCCACCTACAGACTTACTTGGGAAAAGTCTGTGACTACTAATCAATTATCTCCTGTGATCTTTGGTTTATGCGTGTGTGTGTGTGTGTGTGAGTGACTGCCCGTGTATTTGTATCTCTATGTATCATTCATTATTTGTATGTATTATATAGGTATCAAATAGAAAAATTTATGATACATAATATATATATATTATACCTATTGCCCTTTATACATATATTATGTATCCTAAAGTTATTCTATATAATAAATTGTTGATATAGAATATGTTTATTATATATAATCCTGATATATTATGTATAGAATATGTACAGGTGAACATACACACACACACACACATTGTTAGGGTTTTATTTTGGTTAGGATTTTTGTGCCTCGAAGGCTTGCATTTTGCGACTTCTTGGTCTGCTCTCCAGATGCTGTAAATCAGGCAGCTTGGGAAGTCTGAAATCTGCACTTCTTGCTAAAGAATTAGGGACACTCTCGAGGATCTTTTGCATTTCCAGACACATTTGGGAATTCCTGGTTGTACTTCTCTGAGACAATCTGTGGGTATTTTGAGAGGAATGGATTCGACTCTCTCACTTTCTCCAACAGTGTGGTATCATTTCCAAAAGACGGACTCTTCCAGTCCATGAGCACTACCTATCATTCCATGTTGGGTGTGTGTCTTCTTCATTATCTTTCATCAATGTGTCTCTAGTCCCGTTTCCTGCATTACGTGTCTTTTATGTCATGGGTTAGATGCTCTCCTAGGCATTTTCTTGTTTTTTTTTAAAAATAAATTTATTTTGTTTATTTATTTTACTTATTTATTTTTGGCTATGCTGGGTCTTCATTGCTGTGTGCAGGCTTTCTCTAGTTGCGGTGAGCGAAGGGTACTCTTCATTGCGGTGCAAGGACTTCTCATTGCGGTGGCTTCTCTTGTTGCAGATCATGGGCTCTAGGTGCACAGGCTTCAGTAGTTGTGGCTAGCAGGCTCTATAGCACAGGCTCATTAGTTGTGGCACACAAGCTTAGTTGCTCCATGGCATGTGGGATCTTCCTGGACCAGGGCTCAAACCCATGTCCCCTGCATTGGCAGGCAGATTCTTAACCACTGCACAACTAGGGAAGCCCCTCCTAGGCATTTTCTTTGTGTTGTTCTTGTCTTTGTCCACAGGGTTGTCCTCTTCCTTTCTCATTTAGATAGTGTTGTGTGTGTACAGAAAGGCAGCTAATTTCTGTACTGTCAATGAGGTTTATATCCTGCTATCAAACTGAGTTTCGTGAGTTCTGTTCTGTTTTTTTTTTCTCTTCGGGGAGGGTCACCTGCCTTTTCTGTGCAGAGAATCAGGTCAGTTGGAGACTTCCATATGCTATGGGATAATTCTTCTTTCCATGCCATTATTATGGTGAAGACTTCCTCTGCCTGGGTGAGTGAATGTAGCCAGCATAACAGTGTTAGAGGTACGTCTATGCAATAACTGGCCATTTCCTCCTTCCTCCCTCTCCATCTCTCTGAGTCATTCAGGAAGGGGAGGACAAGGCTATGGCCCCATGGGCCTCAGCTCAGTGAGCTGTACCTCTGTTTCTTTTTAAAATTTTTTAAACTTATTTTATTTTATTTTATTTTGGCTGTGCTGGGTGTTTGTTGCTGCGTGCGGGCTTTCTCTACTTGCAGTGAGTGGGGGCTACTCTTCATTGTGCCAGCTTCTCATTGTGGTGGCTTCTCTTGTTGCAGAGCTTGGGCTCTAAGTACACAAGCTTCAGTAGTAGAGCCGCGTGGGCTCTAGATCACAGGCTCAGTATTTGTGGCACACGGGCTTAGTTGCTCCACAGCATGTGGGATCTTCCCAGACCAGGGCTCGAACCCATGTCCCCTGCATTGGCAGGCAGATTCCTAACCACTGCAGCACCAGGGAAGCCCCTGTACCTCTGTTTCTTCTGCCTCTCCCTCCTGGGCGTAATTTGCTCTACCATTTGTGAACCTTCTGTGACTGGGGTTCGGGTGGTGGGGGTTCCATCAGACCTTTCCTTCCATTGAGACCACTCCTCTGTTTGTTATGTATTGGCAAATTGCAATTTGAGGCCAGACTTTGTTACATGTCCCATACCAGGCTCTTGGAACTCACACTGTTTGGCCCAGGGTTCATCCCTGGCCTGCTCACCTTTGTGCTCTACCTTGGTGTGCTCTGGGTTCTGTAGCTGACTCAGGGGGAAGCTTAGCATGATGCTTGAGATCAAAACAGGCTATGCTGAGGTCTCTTCGTAGCCCACGATTGGGCCCTGTAGACCCCAAGGCCATGGTTACAGACAAACCTCCATGACAACACTTTCGGGAAACAGTGGTGACCATTGTGGGCACTGGGGGTGGGGAGCATGGCTCCACACCACACTAGGGGAGAATCATGGGTTGTCCACATCGGTGAGCTCCTCGCCAATTTCCAACGGGGGGCTATACCATTACAGTGAACAGCAGAAATGCCCACCAAGACTGGAGGGATCAGGGCCTCACCTGGCCATTATAATTGCTTCTTCTGCCCACTCGACCTTCTGCTCCCACGTCAGGTACAGACCTAGGTTGGATCACATATCCACCCAGGACAAAAGAGAACCACCTAGAGTTTTTGGCATAAACTTCGTGTTAAAGGCACTGCCTAGGCTCACTCCATGCTGATGAGCCAGCTTGGGAAATGGCTGTGGATGTGTCCTGCCCACCAGACTTCTCACCCCTCATGAACCTGCCAATTCTGCAGTCAGACACACGCTACAGGACAGGAACACCCACACGCAATATCACTCAACACAACAAAGCAAGGGACAGATTGCTTCCAGGGTGGCATCATGTTGGTGGACTGGACTGTGTCTCCCAGGATTGTCTTTGGGTTCCTCACGGAGAATGGCCCAAGGCAACTCACGTGAGACCTGATGCAACATCAACAGCCCTGGAGGTCACTCTGATTGTGACTTTCCCTGAGGCCACAGCCCCTGCACATTGGGACACAGAAGAGCCATGTTTACAGGCACATGACCTGGGGAGTGGGCTTCTCTAGGATGTCCATGTCTTGTTCCCCAGGTTCCAGTTTCTGTTGGACTCTATTGCCAGGGAAGTTAGGTCACTTCCTGGGGTCCCTGGCTCAGAACAGTGGCTCAAACGACTTGGGAATAGCCATGGCCCTGGCTCTGTGGACACAACTGCTTACATAACTGGCTGCTTTCCTCCATGTCATCAGGGATGTGACCCTGTACAAACCATGGGTCTTTCCTCCCAATCACCCCATATTCAAAGTGGTGCTCATTCTGGCATCGAGTTCTTAGTGAAGCCATTAGGTGGATACACCTAGAAGCAATTACAGTGTCTGTCAAAACTGTAGACTGGTATCACATTGAGGGCTGGTATTACATGGAGCACAGGTGCACACTGAACCAAGGAAGGATTGCTTCAGCGTCTAGCCTGGCAAAGAATCGAGATGAAACTGGCTTGGGACTGCTCTGGGATCTGAGGAGTGTCATTCATCATCTGGCCTACATCCCAGTTCTACTGAGCGAGGGCTGAACATCAAGAAACTATAGACATCTACTCTCTGGCATACAAACTTCCAGGTACTCCTTTGTAGATAGATTCGTGACCATATGTCTCCTCTTGGTCTCCGGGTTGGTTGGCCCATGAATTGGCTCCCATCAGTCTTGGCTCAAGGTCATATATCCCTGTGGATATCCCCACCATTCCAGAATGAATGGACATTGTTATTTGGTCCTCGCCTACAGACCAACTTGGGTAAAGTCTGTGACTTCTACTCAATTCTCTCTTGTGATCTTGTGGTTTATGCGTTTGTGTGTGTGTGAGTGCAGGTGGATTTTTATCTCTACGTATGATTCATTACATGTATGTATTATATAGGTATTTAGTAGAAAAATTTATGATACATAATATATATATATTATACATATTGCCCTTAATATATATATTTTGTATCCTACATTTATTGTATATAATAAATTCTTGATATAGAATATGTTTATTATATATAATCTAGGTATATTATGTATAGAATACATACAGGTGTACACACACACACACATTGTTAGGATTCAGCTTCAGTTAGGGTTTTTGTGTCTCGAAGGCTTGTGTTTTGTGACTTCTCAGCTGGCCCTCAGGATGATCCCCTTCCTCAGTTTCATCGTTTGCAAATCAATGTTTTCTCACTTTCACCCTGATGCCTTTTCGACCTATGGAGGCTTTGCCATTGAGGTCGAAATATCTTTTCAGTTGCCTGGATACCCAACTTCCTTTATTTTGCTCCTGTTTCCCTTGCCCAAGGAGATCGTTCCACAGACAAGTTTCTAAAGCTGAGGTCTAAGAAGATATTGCCTATGGCTTTCTTCTAAGCCTAGTCAGACTTCAGATTTGACATTGCAGTAGTCGATTTGGTGTGAGGTTCTTGCTGTTGGTGGCGGGAGAAAGGAGTCCAGTGTGATGCTTATGCATGGAGCGGTCCAGTTTCCTCAGGACCATTTATTGCACAGGCTATCTTTTCCCCATTGGACTTTCTCACCTCCTTTGACCTCACAAGCTTGGCTTTCTCTCAGGGCTCTCCGATCTGTTCCATGCACCAATGTGGATATCTTGTGTGCCAATACCTTGCTGTCTTGTTAATGGTAGGTTTGCAGTCTAGTTGGAACTCAGGCAGCTTGGGACATCTGAAATCTGCACTTCTTGCTGAAGAGTGTATGGACACTCTCTTGGATCTTTTGCGTTTCCATACACATTTGGGAATTCTTGGTTGTACTTGTCTGAGACAATCAGTGGGTATTTTGAGAGGAATGGCATCAACTCTCTGGATTTCCTAGAGAGTGTGGAATCACTTACACAGGACGTACTCTTCCGGTCCATGAGCACTACCTATCATTCTATGTTGGGTGTGTGTCATCTCCATTTTCTATCATCAATGTGTCTCACATCCCATTTTCTGAGTTATGTGTCTTGGAGGTTGTGGGTCAGATGGTCTTCTAGTCATTTTCTTTGTGTTGTTACTGTCATTGTCAGTGGGGTTGTCTCCTTCCTTTCCCATATGGATAGTGTTGTGTGTGTACCGAAAAGGAAGCAATTTCTGTCACGTTAGTGAAGTTTGTACCCTGCTATCGAACTGAGTTTCCTGAGTTCTTTTCTCTCTTGTTTGTTTTTCCTTGGGAGAGTGTCGCCTTCAGCTTTTTCTGTGCCAAGAATTGTGTCAATTGGAGTCTTTCCTCTGCTCTTGGATAATTCTTCTTTCTTCTTTACATGCATTTATTATGGTGAAGACTTCCTCTGCCTGGGTGAATGGATATAGCCAGTGTACCAGTGTTAGAGGTAGGGGTATGTAATAACTAGACATCTCCTCCTTCCTCCCTTTCCATCTCTCTGAGTCATCCAGGAAGTGGAGGACTAGGTCATTGCCCCATCTGCCTCAGCTCGGTGAGCTGTACCTCTGTTCATCTGACCTTCCCTCCCGTGTTTAATTTTCTCTACCATCTGTGAAAATTCTGTGGCTGCAGTTTGGGCTTGGTGGTTCCATCAGACTTTTATCTCCATTGAGACCAATCCTCTGTTTGTTATGTGTTGGCAAATTGCTGTCCACCAGATGTGTGGTCTGAGGCTCAGCTTTGGTACGTGCCCAAGGCCAAGCTCTGGGAGCTCACACTGTGAGGCCCAGTAATCAGCCCCAGACTGCTCACCTTTGTGCTCTACCTTGGTGTGCTCTGGGTCCAGTAGCTGTCTCAGGGAGAAGCTTAGCATGATGCTCCAGGTCAGATCAGGCTGTGCTGAGGTCTCTTTGTACCCCAGGAATGGGCACAGTAGAATCTTGGGCCAGGTTTACAGAGAAACCTTCATGGCAAAACTTTCCAGAGCTGGCACTGGCCCTTGTGGGCATTGCTGGTCAGGTGCGGTTTGGTAAGACTTGGTCCCACACTTGGGGAGAGGCATTGCGTGTCCACAACGGTGAGCTCCTCAGCGATCTCCAACGTGGTGCTCTACCATGACAGTGACCAGCAGAAGGCCCTGCAAAAACCAGAGGGATCCAGGCTCCACCTGACCATATCATTTCTTCTTCTGCCCACTCAACCTTCTGCTCCCAGGTAGGACACAGACCTAGGTCGGATCACATATCCACCCAGCACCAAAGAGATACACCTAGAGTTCTTGGCATAAACCTCAGGTTAAAGGCACTGGCTGGACTCCCTCCATCCCAAATAGCCAGCTTGGGACATGGCTGTAGATGTGTCTGGCTAACGGGCCTCTCAACCCTCATGAACCTGCACATACTGGAGGCAGCCCCATCCCGCAGGACAGAAACACTCACCCCCAGTATCACTCCAAACAGCAAGGCAAGGGACCGTTTGCTACCAAGGAGGCATCAGGTCAGTGGACTTGTCTGGGGCTCCAAGGCTTGTCCTTGGGTTCCTCCCATACAATGGCACAAGGCAAATCACGTGAGACCTGACCCAACGTCCACAGCCCTGCATGCTCACACTGATTGTGACGTTTCCTGAGGCCACATCCCCAGCACATGGGGACACAGCAGAGCCATGATTACAGCCACATGACCTGGGGAATGGGCTCCTCTAGGATGTTGATGCCTCGTTCCCTAAGTTCCAGTTTCTGTTGGGCTCCATTGTCAGGAAAGTTAGATCACCTCCTGCAGTCTCTGGCCCAGACCAGTGACACAAACTAGACATGGGAAGAGCCATGGCCCTGGCTCTGTAGACAGAACTGCTTTCAGAACCAACTGCACTCCTCCATGTCATCAGGGATGTGGCCCTCTACAAACCATGGGACTCTCCCCCTGAATCTCCCCATCTGCAAAGTTGTGCTCATTGTGGCATCGACTTCCTAGGGAAGACATTAGGTGAATTGACGTAGAAGCACCTACAGTGCCTGTCAAGCCTGTAGGCTGGTATCATATGGAGGGATGGTATCACATGAGCACAGGTGCACACTGAAGCAAGGAAGGATTGTCTCAGGGGCTGGGCTAGCACAGAATCCTCCTGAAACTGGCTTGGGACTGCTCTGGGATTTGGGATGTGTCACTCGTCCTCCAGCCTACATTGCAGTCCTGCCGAGTGAGGGCTGAACGTCAAGAAACTACAGACAATGACCCATGTAGCATAGAACATTCCAGCTCCTTCTGTGGCAGGTAGATGCACGTCCACATATCTCCCCTTGATCTCTGGGTTAGGTGGCTGATGCATTGGCTCCCAGCAATATTGCCTCCAGGTCACATAAACTTGTGGGTATCCCCACCCCACTAGAATGAGTGAACATTGCAACTTGTTCCTCACCTACTTGGGAAAAGTATGTGACTTCTACTCAATTCTCTCCAGTGATCCTTTGGTTTATGTGTGTGTGTGCATGTGAGCACCCATGTAATTGTATCTACATATGATTCATCATACGTATTATATAGCTATTAGGTAGAAATATTTATAATATATATAATATATATATTATACATATTGCCTTTAATATATATATTATGTATCCTAAACTTATTCTATATAATAAGTTCTTGGTATAGAATATGTTTATTATATAAAGTCTACGTTTATTATGTATAGAATAGCTACAGGTGCTCATACATACACACACTGTTAGGGTTCAGCTTCACTTAGGGCATTGTGTCTCTAAGGCTTGCGTTTTGCGACTTCTCGGTCTGCTCTCCATATGATCCACAACTTCAGTTTCATTGTTTGCAAATCAATGTTCTCTTACATTCGCTCCACTGCCTTTTCATCGTATGGATGTTTTGCCTTTGACGTCAAAATACTTTTACAGTGGTCTGGAGCCCCAACTGCCTTTATTGTGCTTTTGTTTCCCTTGACTGAGGAGACAGATCCACAGACATGCTTCTATGGCTGAGGTTCAAGAATGAATTGCCTATGCATTTCTTCTAGGCCTGGCTGACTTCAGACTTGACATTGCAGTAGTCAGTTTAATGTGAGGTGCTTGTTGTTGGTGGCAAGAGAAAGGAATCCAGTGTGATTCTTAAGCATGTAGTTGTCCAGTTTCCCCAGGACCATTCATTGCATAGGCGATCTTGTCCTTATCGGAGTTTCTCACCTCCTTTGAGGGTACAAGCTTGGCTTTCTTTCTGGTCTCTTTATTCTCCTCCTTGCATCTATATGGATGTCATGTGTGAAAATGTCATGCTGTCTTCATGGGGTTTGGAGTCTAGTTGGAAATCAGGCAGGTTGGGACGTCTGAAATCTGCACTTCTTGCTGAAGAGTGTTTGGACAATCTCCAGGGTCTTTTGCGTTTCCAGACACATTTGGGAATTCTTCGTTGTATTTGTCTGAGACAATGTGTGGGTATTTTGAGATGAATGGCATCGAATCTTTGGATTTCATTAAGTATTTGGTATCACTTTGACAAGACGGACGCTTTCCAGTCCATGAGCACTACCTATCATTCCATGTTGGGGTGTGCCTTCTTCATTTTCTTTCATCAATGTGTCCCTCGTACCGTTTTCTGAGTTACGTGCCTTGTAGGTCATGTGTTAGATGGTCTACTAGGTATTTTCTTTGATTTGTTACCACCATTGTCCAAGGGGTTGTCTCCTTCTTTTCTCATTCGGATAGTGTTCTGTGTGTACAGAAAGGCAACCAATTTCTATAGTGTCAGTTAAGTTTGTGTCCTGCTATCAAACTGAGTTTCCTGAGTTCTGCTCTGTTTTGTTTTGTTTTCTCTTGGTGGAGGTTCACCTTCAGAATTATCTGTGCAAAGAATCAGGTGAATTTTAGTGTTTCCTCTGTTGTCGGATAATTGTTCTTTTTCTTTCTATGCCATTATTATGACGAAGACTTCCTCTACTTGGGTGAATGAATGTAACCAGCATAACAGTGTTAGAGGTATATATATATGCAATAACTGGCCCTCTCCTCCTTCCTCTGTAACTCTCTGAGTCATGCAGAAAGGGGAGGACTAGGCCATGGCCCCATGGGCCTCAGCTCAGTGTGCTGTATCTCTGTTCTTCTGCCCTTACTTCCCGGGCGTAACTTGCTCTACCATCTGTGAAACTTATGTGGCTGGTGTTTGGGTTTTGGGGGTTGCATCAGACCTTTCCTCCCATTAAGACCAATACTCTGTTCATTATGTGTTATCAAATTGCAGTCAATTTGAGGCCAGCCTTTGGTATGTTCCAAAGACAAGGCTCTGGGAGCTCACTCTATGGAGCCCAGGATTCAGTCCCAGCCTGCTCACCTTTCTGCTATGCCTTGGTGTTCTCCAGGTCCTGTAGCTGACTCGGTGAGAAGCTTAGCATGATGCTCCAGGTCAGATCTGTCTGTGCTGTGATCTCTTCATATCCCAGGATTGGGCTCTGTATACAACTGGGCCCTGGTTACAGAGAACCCTCCATGGCTGCACTTTCAGAGCTGGCTCTGGGCATCATGGGCAGAGGGGCTGAGGGGTGGGGTGGTGTGACTTGGCCCCATACTTGGGGAGAGGCATTGGGTGTCCACATTGGTGACCTACTCAGTGATCTCCAATGTGGGTCTCTACCATGACTGTGACCAGCAGAAGTGCCCACCAAGACCGGAGGGATCAGGGCCACATGGGGTCATTATCATTGCTTCTTTTTCCCACTCTATCTTCTGCTCCCAGGTCAGGCACAGGCCTTGGTTGGATCACATATCCATCCGGGACCAAAGAGAACCACCTAGAGATTTTGACATAAACCTCGCTTTAAAGGCCCTGCCTGTGCTTGCTCCATCCTGACCAGCCAGCTTGCAACGTGGCTGTGGATGTGTCTGGTCCACTGGGCTTCTCACGCCTCATGAGCCTTCCCATTCTGGAGGCAGACCCACACCAAGGGACAAGAACACCCAGCCCCAATATCACTCCACACACCCAGGCAAGGGACAGATTGTTACCAGGCTGGCATCAGGTTGGTGGACTGGCCTGGGTTTCCCAGGTTTGTCCATGGGATCTTCCTGGACAGTTTTCCAAGGCAACTCATGTGAGATCTGACCCAATGTCAACAGCCCTGGAGGCTCACCCTGATTGTGAGATTTCCTGAGGCCACAGCCCCAGCACATGGGGACACAGAAGAGACATATTTACAGCCATGTGAGCTGGGGAGTGGGTTCCTCTAGGATGTCGATGCCTCATTCCCCAGGTTGCAGCTGCTGTTGGGCTCTATTGCCAGGGAATTTAGATCACTTCCTAGGGTCCCTGGCTCAGAACAGGGACACGATCATGACAAGCGAAGAGCCATGGTCTCAGCTCTGTGGAGACAGCTGTTTTCAGAACCGGCTGCTGTCCTCCATGTCATCAGAGATGTGGCACTGTACAAAGCATGGGTCTCTCCTCTCAAATCTCCACATCTGCAAATTGGTGCTTATTCTGGCATTGACTTCCTAATGAAGGCATTAGGCAGAAAGATGTAGAAACACATACAGTGCCTGTCAAATCTGTAGCCTGGTATCACATTGAGGGCTGGTATCACATGGAGCACAGGTGCACATTCAACCAAAGAAGGATTATCTCCATGACTGGCCTAGAACAGAATCCAAGTGAAACAGGCTTGGGACTGCTCTGGGATCTGAGGAATGTCACTCGCCCTCCAGCCTACATGCCAGTCCTGCCGAGCTAGGGATGAATGTCAGAAATTACAGACATTGACCCCTCTGTCATACAACCTTCCATGTATTCCAGTTACATGTATATTCACGACCACATGTCTCCTCTTGTTCTATGGCTTAGGTGGCCCATTCATTAGCTCCCAACATTCTTGCCTCCAGGTCACATATCCTTGTGGAGATCCCCACCCCTCCAGAATGAATGGACATTGTGAATTGGACCTCACTTACAGACGAACATGGGAAAAGTCTGTGACTTCTACGTAATTTTCTCCTGTGATATTTTGGTTTATGGGTATGTGTGTGTATGAGTGCATGCATATTTGTATCTCTATGTATGATTCATCATAGGTATGTATTATATAGGTATTACATAGAAAAATTTATGACACATAATATATATTATACATATTGCTCTTAATATATATATATTATGTATCCTAAACTTATTCTACATAAAAAATTCTTGACATAGAATATTTTTATTTTGTATAATCTTGGTATATTATGTATAGAATACATACAGATGCATATATATACACACACATTGTTAGGGTTTAGCTTTAGATAGGGTTTTTGTCGCTCAAAGTCTTGTGTTTTGGGACTTCTCAGTCTGCTCTCCAGATGATCTCTCTCATCAGTTTCATCGTTTGAAAATCAGTGTTTTCTCATGTTCACTCTGCTGACTTTTCGTCCTATGGAGGCTTTACCTTTGAGGTCAAAATCCCTTTTCAGTCACCTGAAGCCCCAGCTCCCTTTTTTGTGCTTCTGTTTCCCTTGCAAGAGGAGACTGATACACAGAAATGCTTCTAAGGCTAAGGTCCTGGAATGTACTTCTTATGAGTTTCTTCTAGGCCTGGCTTGACTTCAGATTTGACATTGAGGTAGTTGATTTGCTGTGAGGTTCTTGTTGGTGGTGGCAGGAGAAAGGAATCCAGTGTGATGCTTATGCATGGAGGGGTCCAGTTTCCCCAGGAGCATTCATTGCACAGGCTTTCTTGTTCCCATCTGATTTTCTCACCTCCTTTGACTGCACAAGCTTGGCTTTCTTTCAGGACTCTCCATTCTCTTCCTTGAACCTATATGGATATATTGTGTGCCAATACCTTGCTGTCTTGATGATGGTAGATTTGCAGTCTACTTGGAAATCAGGCACCTTGGGACGTCAGAAATATGCACTTCTTTCTGAAGAGTTTATGGACCCTCTCGAGGATATTTTGCATTTCCAGACACATTTGGGAATTCTTGGTTGTACTTCTCTGAGAGAATCTGTGGGTATTTTGAGAGGAATGGCATCAACTCTCTGGATTTCCAAGAGTGTGTGGAATCATTTGCACAAGACAAACTCTTCCAGTCCATGAGAACTACCTATCATTCCATGTTTAGTGTTTTTCATCTTCATTTTCTTTCATCAATGTGTCTTTCGTCCCATTTTCTGAGTTACGTGTCTTGTAGTTTGCAGTTTAGATAGTCTCCTAGGCATTTTCTTTGTGTTGTTATCATCATTGTCCATGGGGTTGTGTCCTTTCTTTCTCATTCAGATACCGTTTTGTGTGTCCAGAGAGGCAAAAATTTTCTGTCGTGTCAGTGAAATTTGTACCCTGCTATCTTACTGAGTTTCCTGAATTCTGGTTGGTTTGTTTTGTTTTCTCATGGGGGTGGGTTACATTCAGCATTTTCTGTGCATAGAATGGGGCCTGTTGGAGTCTTTCCTCTGTTGTTGGATAAATTTTCTTTCTTCCTTCCATGCTGTTATTATTGTGAAGACTTCCTCTGCCTGGTTGAATGAATGTAGCCAGCATAGCATTGTTAGAGGTAGGTGTACGCAATAACTGGCTGTCTCCTCCTTCCTCCCTCTCCATCTCTGAGTCATCAGGTAGGTGAGGACTAGGCATTATCCCCATGGGCCTCATCACAGTGATCTGTACCTCTGTTTGTCTGCCCCTCTCTACCGGGCATAATTTGCTCTACCATTTGTGAAATTTCTGTGGAGGGTTTGGGGGGGTGGGGGTTCCTTCAGACCTTTCCCTCCATTGAGACCAATCCTCTGTTCGTTATGTGTTGACAAAGTGCAGTCAACCAGATGAATGGTCTTAGGTCAGCCTTTGGTATGTGTCCAAAACCAGTCTCTGCAGCTCACTATGTGGGGTCAGGATTCATCCCTGGCCTGCTCACTTTGGGCTGTTCCTTGGTGTGCTCTGGGTCCTCTAGCTGACTCAGGGGGAAGCTTAGCATGATGCTCCAGGTCAGACCCGTCTCTGCTGATGTCTCATTGTAGCACAGAATTGGGTCCCGTCGACCCCTGGGCCATAGGTATATAAAACCCTCTATGGCCCCACTTTCTGAAGCTGGTGCTGTCCCATGTGGACAGTGGGGTTGGGGTGGGGGTTTGCGTGACTTGGCCCAAGCTCAGTGACAGGTATTGGGTATCCATACTGGTGAGCTCCTCAGTGATTTCCAACATGGTGCTCTACCATGACAATCACCAGCAGAAGGGCCTGTCAAGACTGGAGAGATCAGGTCCTGACCCGGCCATTATCATTGTTTCTTCTGCCCACTCGACCTTCTGCTCCCAGTTCAGACACAGACCTAGGTCGGAGCACATATCCACCCGTGACCAAAGAGAACAACCTAGAATTTTTGGCATAAACTTCGGAATAAAAGCTCTGCCTTAGCTTGCTCCACCCGACCAGCCAGCTTGGGACATGGCTTTGAATGTGTCTGGCTTACCGGGCTTCTAAATCCTCATGAACCTGCCCATTCTGGTGGCAGACCCACCCCATAGGACAGGAACACCGATCCCAAATATCACTCCACAAAAAGAGACAAGGGACAGATTGCTACTTGGGTGGCATTAGGGTGGTGAAATGGCTTGGGGTTGTAAGGCTTGTCTTTGGACTCACCACAGACAATGGTCCAAGGCAACTCACGTGAGATCTGAGCCAATGTAAACAGCCCTGGGGGCTCACCCTTATTTTGATGTTTCCTGAGGCCACAGCCCCAGCACTTGGGGACACAGCAGGGCTATGATTACAGTCACATGAGCTGGAGAGAGGGCTCCCCTAAGATGTCGATGCCTCGTTCTCCAGGTTCCAGTTTCTGTTGGGCTCTATTGCCAGGGAAGTTAGGTCACCTCCTGGGGTCCCTGGCACAGAACAGTACACAAACATGACATCAGAAGAGCCATGGCCCTGGCTCTGTAGGCACAGCTGCTTTCATAAAAGGCTCCACTCCTCCATGTCATCAGGGATGTGACTCTTACAAACCAGGGCCCTCTCCTACCAAATCTCCTTATCTGCAAAGTGACACTCATTCTCGCATTGACTTCCAGGGAAGGCATTAGCTGGATAGACCTAGAAGCACCTACAGTGCCTGTCAAACCTGTAGGCTTGTATCACAGGGAGGACTGGTATCACATGGAGCATAGATGCACACTGAACCAAGGAAGGATTCCCGCAGGGGCTGGCCTAGCACAGAATCCAGCTGAAAGAGGCTTGGACTACTCTGTGATCTGTGGATTGTCACTCATCCTCCGGCATACATCCCAGTACTGCTGAGCAAGGGCTTAACGTCAAGAAACTACAAACATCAACCCCTCTAGGATACAAACTTCCAGGTCCTCTTTTTGCAGGTAGGTAGGTAGATTCATGTCCACATGTCTCCTCTTGGTCTAAGGGTGGGTTGCCCATGCAATGGCTCCCAGCAATCTTTGCTCAGGTTCACATATCATTTTGGATATCCTCAACCATCCAGAATGAATGGCCATTGTGATTTGGTCCTTGCCTATGGACGGACTTTGGAAAAGTCTGTGACTTCTACCAATTCTCTCCTGTGATTTTGTGGTTTATGTGTGTGTGTGCCCATGAGCGCATGTGTATTTGTATCTCTAAGTTTGATTCATAATATGTATGTATTACATATGTATTAAGTAGAAAAATTTATGGTACAGTATATATATATTATATATATTGCCCTTAATATATCTATATATCTATATATAATGTATCCTAAACTTATTGTATATATAAATTCTTGATGTAGAATATGTTTATTATGTATAATCTAGGTGTATGATGTATAGAATACCTACAGGTGCGCACACACACACACACACACACACACACACTGTTAGCGTTCAGCTTTGATTAGGGTTTTTGTTTCTCGAAGGCTTGATTTTGTGACTTCTCGGTCTATTCTCCAGATGATCTCCCTCATCGGTTTCATTGTTTGCAAATCATTGTTTTCTCACGTTCACGCAAATCATTGATTTCTCACGTTTGCTCTGCTGCCTTTTCATCTTGCGGATGCTTTGCCTTAGCCGTCGAAATCGCTTTTTAATTGTCTGGAGCCTAAACTGACTTTATTGTGCTTCTGTTTCCCTTGCTTGAGGAAACCCATCCACAGACATGCTTCTAAGGCTGAGGTCCAAGTATGTACTGCCTATGGGTTTCTGCTAGGCCAGTTCTGACTGCAGATTTGACACTGCAGTAGTCAATTTGCTGTGAGTTTCTCGTTGTTGGTGTCACAAGAGAGGAGTCCAGTGTGATGCTTATGCATGGAGTGGTCCAGTTTCCCCAGGACCATTCATTGCACAGGCTATCTTGTCCCCATCGGACTTTCTCACCTCCTTTGTCCACAAAAACTTGGCTTTCTTTCAGGGCTCTCTGTTCTCTACCTTGCATCTATGTGGATATCTTCTGTGCCAATACCTTGCTTTCTTGAAGATGGTGGGTTTGCATTCTAGTTGGAAATCAGGCAGCTTGGGACATCTGAAATCTGCCCTTCTTGCTGAAGAGTGTATGGACACTCTTGAGGATCTTTTATGTTTCTAGACACATTTGGGAATTCTTGGTTGTACTTGTCTGTTAAAATCCGTGGGTATTTTGAGAGGAATGGCATCGACTCTCTGAATTTTCTCGAGAGCGTGGAATCATTCACACAAGATGGCCTCTGCTGGTCCACAAGCACTATCTATCATTCGAAGTTGGGTGTTTGTCGTCTTAATTTTCTTTCATCAATGTGTCTCTTGTTCCATTTTCTGAGTTATATGTCTTGTAGGTTGTGGGTTAGATGGTCTCCTAAGCATTTTCTTTGTGTTGATACTGTCATTGTCCACAGATATTTCTCCCTCCTTTCTCTTTTGGAGAGTTGTGTGTGTACAGAAAGGCAACCAATTTTTGTAGCATCAGTGAAATTTGTACCCTGCTATCGAACTGAGTTTCCTGAGTTCTGTTTTATTTTTTCTCTTGGGGGAGGGTCGCCTTCACCATTTTCTGTGTAGAGAGTCACTGCTATCAGTGTCTTTCTGCTGCTGTCGGATAGTTCTTCATTCTTTCCATGCCATTATTGTGGTGAAGACTATCTCTGTCTGGGTGAATGAATGTAGCCAGCATACCAGTGTTAGAGGTATGTGTGTGCAATAACTGGCTGTCTCCTACTTCCTCCTTCTCCATCTCTCTGAGTCATCAGAAAGGGGAGGACAAGGCCATGGACCCATGAGCCTCAGCTTGGTGAGCTGTACTTCTGTTCGTCTGTCCCTCCTTCTGGGCGTAAATTGCTCTACAATCTGTAAACCTTCTGCGGCTGGGGTTTGGGGCATGGGGGTTCCATCAGAACTTTCCCTCCATTGAGACCACTACTATGTTCGTTATGTATTGGCAAATAGCAGTCCACTAGATGGGTGGTCTTAAGTCACCCTTTGTTATGTGCAGAAGACCAGGCTCTGGGAACTCACCCTGAGGGGTCAGGATTCATCCGTGGCCAGCTCACATTTGTGCTCTTCCTTGGTGTGCTCCAGGTCCTGTAGCTGACTTGGGGGGAAGCTTAGGATGATGCTCCTGGTCAGATCCGGCTGTGCTGTGGTTCTTAGTAGCCCAGGTTGAGCTCCATAGACCCCTTCCCCTGCTTACAGAGAACCCTCCATGGCCACAGTCTCCAGAGCCAGCACTAGCCCTTGTGGTCTCTGGGGGTGGGGTGCAGAGTGGAATGACTTGGACCAACATTCGGGGGAAGGCACTGTGTGTCCACATCAGTGAGGTCCTCACCAATCTTCAACCTGTGGCTCTACCTTGACAGTGAGCATCAGAAGAGCCCGCCAAGATCGTTGGTGTCAGGGCACCTTCTGGCCATTATCATTGCTCCTTCTTCCCACTCGACCTTCTTTTCCCAGGTCAGGCAGAGACCTAAGTCTATCACATATCCAGCTGGGACCAATGAGAACTACCTAGAGATTTTGGCATAAACCTCGTGTATAAGGCTCTGCCTTGGCTTGCTCCATCCCAACCAGCCAGCTTGAGTCATGGCTGTGGATGTGTCGGGCCCACCGGGTTTCTCACCCCTCATGTGCCTGCTCATTCTGGAGTCAGACATACCACACTGGACAGGAACACTCACCCCCAATATCAGTTCACACAACAAGGCAAGGGACAGATTGTTATAAATGTGGCATCAGGTTGGTGTACTGGCTTGAGGCTCCCAGGCTTTTCTTTAGATTCCTCCTGGACAATGGCCCAAAGCAATTCACATGAGACCTGACTCAACATCAACAGCCCTGGAGACTCACCTTGATTGTGACGTTTCCAGAGGCCACAGCCCCAGCACAGGGGCGCACAGCAGAGCCATGTTTACAGCCAGGTGAGATGAGGAGACGGCTCCACTAGGATGTCAATGCCTTGTTCCCCAAGTTCCAGTTTCTGTAGGGCTCAATTGCCAGGGAGTTAGGTGACCTTCTGGGGTCCATGGCCCAGAATAGTGATACAAACACGACATGGCATGCACCATGGCCCTGGCTCTGTGGACACATCTGTTTTCAGAACCGGCTACTCTCCTCCATGTCATCACAGATGTGGCCCTGTAAAAACCATGGACCCCTCCTCCAGAATTACCCCATCTCCAAAGTGACGCTCATTCTGGCATTGACTTCCTAGGGAAAGCAATACATGGATAGACCTTGATGTACCTGCAGAGCCTGTCAAACATGTAGGCTGATATCACATGGAAGGCTGGTATCACATGGAGAACAGTAGCACAATGAACCAAGGACGGAATGCCTCAGGGGCCAGCCTAGCACAGAATCCAGCTGAAACCGGCTTGGGTCTGCTCTGGGATCTGGGGAGTGTCACTCGTTCTCTAGCCTACATCCCAGTCCTGCCGAGCAAGGGCTGGACGTCAAGTAAATACAGACATCAACCCCTCTGGCATACAACATTCCATGTTCTCCTATTGCAGGTAGATTCACGTCCATATGTCTCCCCTTGGTCTCCAGGGTGGGTTGCATATGGTTTGGTTCCTGGCAATCTTGCTTTCATGTCCCATACCCTTGTAGATTCCACACCTCTCCAGAATGAATGGACATTGTGATTTGGTCCTCGTCTACAGACAGACTTGGGAAAAGTCTGTGGCTTCTACTCAATCTCTCCTGTGATCTTGTGGGTTTTGAATCGTATATTTGTATCTCTACATATGATTCATTATATGTATGTATTATATAGGTATTAAGTAGAAAACTTTTTGATACATAATATATATATTATAGATATTGTCCTTAATATATATATATTATGTATCTTAAACTTATTCTATATAATAAATTCTTGATAAAGGATATGTTTATTATATACAATCTAGGTATATTATGTATAGAATACCTACAGGTGCACATAAATAGACACACACACATTATTGGGGTTCAGCTTTTGTTAAGGTTTATGTGTCTCAAAAGCTTGCATTTTGTGACTTCTCGGTCTACTCTCCAAATGATCCCCCTCATCAGTTTCATCGTTTGCAAATCAGTTTTCTCACTTCCGCTCCACTGCCTTTTTGTCCTATGTAGCTTTGCCTTTGCCATTGAAATCCCTTTTCATTCACCTGGAGCCCCAACTACCTTTAATGTGCTTCTGTTTCCCTTGGCTAAGGAGACCAATTCAAAGACATGCTTCAAGGCTGAGGTCCAAGTATGTACTGCATATGGCTTTCTTCAAGGTCTGGCCTGACTTCAGATTTGACATTGCAGTAGTTGATTTAAGGTGAGGTTCTTGTTGTTACTGGCATGAGAAAGGAATTCAGTGTGATGCTTATGCATGGAATGGTCCAGTTTTCCCAGGACCATTCATTGCACAGGGTATCATGTCCCCATCAGACTTCCTCACTTCCTTTGACCACACAAGGTTGGTTATCTTTCATGACTCTCCGTTGTCTTCCTTGCATCTATATGGATATCTTGTGTGCCCAAACCATGCTGTCTTGATGATGTTAGGTTTTCCATCTAGTTGGAAATCAGGCAGGTTGGGACATCTGAAATATGCACTTCTTTCTGAAGAGTTTATGGACACTCTCGAGGGTCTTTTGTGTTTCCAGACACATTTGGGATTTCTTGAATGTACTTGTCTTTGACAATCCGTGGGTATTTTGAGAGGAATGGCATCAACTCTCTGGATTTCCTCGAGAGTGTGGAATCATTTGCACAAGATGGACTCATCCAGTACATGAGCACTACCTATCATTCCTTGTTGGGGGTGTGTCGCCTTCATTTTCTTTCATCAATGTGTCTCTCATCCCGCCTTCTGAGTTACGTGTCTTATAGGTCGTGAGTTAGATGGTATCCTAGGCATTTTCTTTGTGTTGTTACCGTCATTGTTCATGGGGTTTTCTCCTTCCTTTCCCATTTGAATTGTGTTATGTGTGTATGGAAAGGCAACCAATTTCTGTAGCATCAGTGAAATTTGTACCCTGCTATCGAACTGAGTTTCCTGAGTTCTGTTTTCTTTGTTTTTTTTCTCTTGCAGGAGGGTTGCTTTAAGCATTTTCTGTTCAGAGAATCGGGTCAATTGTAGTCTTTCCTCTGCTGTCGGATAATTCTTCTTTCTTCTTACCATGCTGTTATTATGGCGAAGACTTCCTCTGCCTTGGTGAATGAATGTAGGCAGCGTACCAGTGTTAGATATAGGTGTATGAAATAACTGGCTGTCTCCTCCTTACTCCCTCTCCACCTCTCTGAGTCATCCAGGAGTGGGAGAACTTGGCCATGGCCCCATGGACCTCAGTTCTGTGAGATGTACCTCTGTACGTCTGCCCCTCCCTCTTAGGCAAAATTTGCTCTACCATTTGTAAAGCTTCTGTGGCTGGGGGTGTGGGAGTGGGGTTGCCATCAGACCATTCCCTCCATTGAGACCATTCCTCTGTTAGTTATGTGTTGGCAAATTACAGTAATCCAGATGGGTGGTCTAAGGGCAGCCTTTTCTATGTGCCAAAGACCAGGCTCTGAGATTGCACCCTGTTGTATCAGTATTCATCATTGGCCTGCTCACCATTGTGCTCTTCCTTGGTGTGTTCCGGGTCACGTAGCTGACTCAGAGGGAAGCTTAGCATGATGCTCCAGGTCAGATCCGTCTGTGCTGAGGTTTCTTCATAGCACAGGGTTGGGGCCCATAGACCTTTGGGCGCTGGTTAAAGTGAACCCTCCATGGTCACACTTTCCAGAGCCAGTGATGGCCCTTATGGACGTTTGTTTGTGATGCATGGTGGAGTGATTCGGCCCAACACTCAGGGAGAGGCGTTGGGTGTCCACATCGGTGAGCTCCTCGCCAATCACTAATGTAGGTCTCTAACATGTGAGTGAACAACAGTAGTGCTGGCAAAGACTGAAAAGATCAGGGCCCCAACCGACCATTATAATTACTACTTCTGCCCACTCGACCTTCTGCTCCCAGTTAGGCACACAGTTAATTCGGATCACATATCCACCAGTGACGAAAGAGAACCGCCTAGAGATTTTGGCATAAACCTCAGGTTGAAGGCACTGTCTGGGCTTGCTCCATCTGGAGCAGCCAGCTACGGACATGGCTGTGGATGTTTCTGGCCCAGTGGGCTTCTCACCACTCATGAGCCTGCTTATTCTTGAGGCAGACCCACCACACTGGACAGGAACTCCCATCCCCAATATCACTCTACACACAAAGTCAAGGGACAGATTGCTACCTGGGTTGCATCAGGGTCGTGGACTGACCTGGGGCTCCCAGGCTTCTTTTGTGTTCCTCCCAGACAATTGCCCAGGGCAACTCACGTGGGAACTGACCCAATGTCAACAGCCCTGGAGCTCACCCTGATTGTGACGTTTCCTGAGGCTGCTGCCTCTGCACATAGGGACACAGCAGAGCCATATTTAGAGCCACATGATCCGGGGAGTGGGCTCCCCTAGGATGTCGACATCTCATTCTCCAGGTTGCATTTTCTGTTGGGCTCTAATGCCAGGGAAATTAAGTCACCTCCTGTGGTCCCTGGTCCAGAATAGTGACACAAACATGACATGGGTATAGCCATGGCCTCGGCTCTGTGGACAGAGCTGCTTTCAGAATCGGCTGCTCTCCTCCATGTCATCAGGGTTATGACCATGTACAAACCATGGTCTTCTCCTCCCGAATCTCCCCATAAGCAAATTGGCACTCATTCGGCCATTGATTTCCTAAGGAAGGCATTAGACGGATAGGCCTAGAAGCAACTACAGTGCCTGTTAAACCTGTAGGCTGGTATTACATGGAGGGCTCTACCACATGGAGCAGAGGTACACACCGAACCAAGGATGGATTGTCTCAGGTGGTGACCTAGCACAGAATCCAGATGAAAGAGGCTTGGGCCTGCTCTGGGATTTGGGGATTATCACTCTTCCTCTGGCTTACATCCCTGTCCTGCCAATCGAGGGCTGAACGTCAAGAAACTACGGATATCGACCCCTCTGGCATACAACCTTCCAGGTCCTCCTGTTGCAGGTAGATTCAGGTCCACATATGTCCTCTTGGTCTCTGGGGTAGGTTGCCCATGCATTGGCTTCCACAGGCTTGCCTCTATGTTACTTATCCTTGTGTATATCCCTACCCCTCCAGAATGAATGGACATTGTGATTTGGTCCACGTCTACAGACAGGCTTGGGAAAAGTCTGTGACTTCTATTAAATTCTCTCCTATGATCTGGTTGTTTATGCATGTGTGTGCACTTGAGTGCACACGTATTTGTATCTTTATGTATGATTCATTATATTTTATATTATATAGGTATTAAGTAGAAATATTTATGATACATAATATATATTATACATATTGCCCTTAATAGATATATAATGTATCCTTAATTTATTCTATATAATAAATTCTTGATATAGAATATGATTATTATATATAATATATATAATGTATAGAATACTTTAAAATGCACATACACACACACACATATTGTTAGGGTTCAGCTTCAGTTAGGGCATTGTGTCTCTAAGGTTTGCATTTTGCAAATTCTTGGTCTGCTCTCCAGATGATACACCTCATCAGTTTCATCGTTTGCAAATCAGTGCTTTCTCACGTTCTCTCCACTGCCTTTTCTTCGTGCGGATGCTTTGCCTTTGCCGTCGTAATCACTTTTCAGTCGACTGGAGACCCAGCTGACTTTATTGTGCTTCTGTTTCCCTTGCCTGAGGAGGTCAATCCATAGACATGCTTCTAGAGCTGAGGTCCAAGAATGTACTTCCTATGTGCTCCTTCTAGGCCTGGCCTGACTTCAGATTTGACATTGCGGTAGTCAATTTGGTGTGAGGTTTTTGTTGTTGGTGGCCGAGAAAGGAATCCACTGTGATTCTTATGCATGGATCGGTCCAATTTCCCCAGGACCATGCATTGCACAGGCTGTCTTGTCCCCATCGGACTTTCTCACCTCCTTTGACTGCACAAGCTTGGCTTTCTTTCGGTGCTCTCTGTTCACTTGCTTCCATCTATGTGCATGTCTTGTGTGATAATACCATGCTATCTTGATGATGGCAGGTTTGCAGTCTAGTTGGAGATCAGGCAGCTTCTCTGTCTGAAATCTCCACTTCTTGCTGAAGAGTGTATGGACACTCTCGAGGGTCTTTTGCTTTTCCAGAGACATTTTGGAATTCTTGATTTTACTGGTCTGAGACAATGCGTGGGTATTTTGAGAGGAATGGCATCGACTCTGGATTTCCTCGAGATTGTGGAATAACTGGCAGAAGACGAACTCTTCCAGTCGATGATCACTACCTATCATTCCATGTTGGGTGTGGGTCGTCTTCATTTTCTTTCATTGATGTGTCTCTTGTCCCGTTTTCTGAGTTACGTGTCTTGTAGGTCATTGTTTAGATGGCCCATTAGACATTTTCTTTGTGCTGTTACCATCATTGTCCATGGGATTGTCTCCTTCCTTTCTCATTCGGATAGTGTTGGGTGTGTACAGAAAGGCAAGAGATTTCTGTAGCGTCAGTGAGGTTTGTACCATGCTATCGAACTGTGTCTCCTGAGTTCTATTTTGTTTTGTTTTCTTTTCTGAGAGGGTCACCTTCAGCATTTTCTGTGCAGAGAATCAGGTCAATTGGAGCCTTTCCTGTACTTTCATATATTCTTTTTCTTCTTATGATGTGGTTATTATAGAGAAGCCTTCCTCTGCCTGGGTGAGTGAATGTAGACAACTTACCAGTGTTAGAGGTAGGTATGTGCAATTACTGGACATCTCCTCTTTCCACCCTCTCCATCTCTCTGAGTCATCCAGGAAGGGGAGGACAAGGCTATGGCACCATGGGCCTCATCTTGGTGAGTTGTACCTCTGTTCATCTGACCCTCACATCCAGGTGTAATTTGCTCTACCATCTGTGGACCTCCTGTGGCTGGGGTTGGGGGGATGGGGGTTCCATCAGACTTTTCCATCCATTGAGACCAATCCTCGGTTCATTATGTGTTGGTAAATTCCAATCCACCAGATGGGTTGTCTGAGGGCATCCTTATGTACATGCACAAGACCAGGCTCTGGGAATGCACCTTATTGTGTCAGGATTCAACCCCAGCCTGCTCACCTTTGTGCTCTTCCTTGATGAGCTTCGGGCCCTGTATCTAACTTGGGGAAAAGCTTAACATGATGCTCCAGGTCAGATCCAGCTGTGCTGAGGTCACATCCACAGCCCTGGAGGCTCACCCTAATTGTCATGTTTCCTGAGGCCACTGTCCCTGCACATGGGGGCACAGCAGAGCCATGTTTACAGCCATGTGACCTGGGCGGTGGGTTCCTCTAGGATGTTGATGCCTCATTCCGCAGGTTCCAGTTTCTCTTGGGCTCTATTTCAAGGAAATTAGGTCACCTCCTGTGGTCCCTGGCCCAGAGCAGTGACACAAAGACTACATGGGAAGAGCCTTGGCCCCGGGTCTGTGGACACAGCTGCATTCAGAAAAAGCTGCTCTCCTCCATGTCATCAGATATGTGGCCCTGGACAAACCATGGGCCTCTCCTCCCGAATCTCCCAATGTGCAAAGTGCCACTCATTCTGGCATCGACTTTCTATGGAAGGCATTATGTGGTTAGGCCTAGAAGCACCTACACTGGCTTTGAAACCTGTAGTTTGGTATCACATGGAGGGCTGGTATCACAGGGAGCACAGGTGCACCCTGAACCAAGGAAGGATTGTCTCAGGCTCTGGCCTAGCACAGAATCCAGCTGAAACTGGCTTGGGATTGTTCTCAGTTCTGGGAGTGTCATTCGTCCTCTTGCCTACATCCCTATCCTGCTGAGTGAGGGCTGAAAGTCAAGAAGCTACAGACATTGACCCCTCTGGCATACAACTTTCCAGGTCCATTCATGTCCACGTATGTCCTCTTGGTCTCTGGAGTGGGTAGCCCATTCATTGGCTCTCAGCAGACTTGCCTCCATGTCACATATGCTGATAGATAACCCCAACCCTACAGAATGAATGGATATTGTGATTTGGTCCTCACCTACACACGGACATGGGAAAGGTCTGTGACTTCTACTCAGTTCTCTCCTGTGATCTTGTGGCTTATGCATGTGTTTGCATGTGAGTGCATGTGTATTTGTATCTCTATGTATGATTGAATATATGTATGTACTATATAGGTATTAAGGAGAAAAATTTATAATATATTATATATATTACACATATTGCCCTTTATATATATATATTATGTATCCTAACCTTATTCTATATAATAAATTCTTAATATAGAATATATTTACCATATATAATCTAAGTATATTATATATAGAATACGTACAGGTGCACATACACACACACACACACACACACACACACACACACACACTGTTAGGGTCCAGCTTCATTTAGGGCTTTTGTGTCTCTAATACTTGCATTTTCCGACTTCCTGGTCTGCTCTCTAGATGATCCCTCTCATCACTTTCATCATTTGCAAATCAATGTTTCCTCACTTACGCTCCACTGCTTCTTCGTCCTATGGGCGCTTTGCCTTTTCCATTGAAATTCCTTTTCAGTAGCCAGGATCCCCAACTGCCTTTATTGTGCTTAACTTTCCCTTGCCTTAAGAGACCAATCCACAGACATGCTTCTAAGCCTGAGGTCCAAGAATGAACTTCCTATTGTTTTCTTCCAGGCCTGACCTGACTTCAGATTTGACATTGTGATAATCTATTTAGTGTGAGGTTCTTGTTGTAGGTGCCACAAGAAAGGAATCCAGTGTGATGTTTATGCTTGAAGCAGTCCAGTTTCCACAGGACCATTCATTGCACAGGCCATCTTGTCCCCATCGGGCTTTCTAACCTCCTTTGACCATACACGCTTGGCTTTCTTTCACGGCTCTCTGTTCTCTTCCTTGTATCTGAATGGTGTCTTGTGTGCCAATACCATGCTGTCTTGATGTTGGTAGGTTTGCAGTCTAGTTGGAGATAAGGCAGGTGGGGGCTCTGAAATCTGCACTTCTTGCTGAAAACTGTATGGACCCTCTCGAGGGTCTTTTGCCTTTACAGACACATTTGGAAATTATTGGTTGTACTTGCCTGAGACAATCTGTGGCTATTTTGAGAGGAATGGCATCGACTCTCTGGATTTACTCAAGAGTGTGGAATCATTTGCACAAGACGGAATCTTCTCTTCCATGAGCACTACCTTTCCTTCCATGTTGGGTGTGTGTCATATACATTTTCTTTCAACAATGTGTTTCTCGTCCCATTTTCTGAAGTTACATGTTTTGTAGGTCTTGTGTTAGATGGTCTCCTGGGCATTTTCTTACCCTCATTGTCCATGGAGTTTTCTCCTTCCTTTCTCATTCAGATAGTGTTGTGTGTGTACAGAAAGGTAAGCAATTTTTGTATCATCAGTGAAGTTTGTACCCTGCTATCGAACTGACTTTTCTGAGCTCTGTTCTGTTCTGTTTTGTTTTGTTTTCTCTTGGGGAAAGGCCACCTTCAGCATTTTCTGTGCAGAAGACCAGGTCAATTGGGGTATACCTTTGCTGTCGGATAATTCTTCTTTCTTCTTTCCATGCTTTTATAATGGCAAAGGCTTCCTCTGCCTAGGTGAGTTATGCGGTCAATGTACCAGTTTTAGAGGTAGGCTTATGCAAACACTGGCCATCTCCTCCTTCTTCCCTCCCCAAATCTCTGAGTCATCCAGGAAGGGGAGGACTAGGTCATGGCCCTATGGGTCATGAGCTATACCTCTGTTTATCTGCCCCCTCTCCCAGGTTTAGTTTGCTCTACCATCTGGGAAACTTCTGTGGTTGGTGAGGTTGTGTTCAATCACACCTTTCCTCCATTGAGACCAATCCTCTCTATTTATGTGTTGGCAAATTGCTGTCCACCAGTTGGGTGGTCTGTGGCCAGCCTTTGGTACATGCCCAAGACCAGGCTGTAGGAACTCACCCTATGGAGTAAGGATTCATCTATGGCCTGTTCACATTTGTGGTCTTCCTTGGTGTGCTCTTGGTCCTGTAACTCACTTGGTGGGAAGCTTAGTATAATGTTCCAGGTCCGATCTGCCTGTGTTGAGGTCTCTTCGTAGCCCAGGATTGGACCCCATAGACACCTGGGCCCTGGTTCCTGAGAACCCTCCATGAGCACAAATTTAGGAGCTGGCGCTGGCCATTGTGAGCAGTGGGTGTGGGGTGCTGGGTGGCGGGACTCAGCACTAAGACTTGGGGAGAGGCATTTTGTGTCACTATTGGTGAGCTCCTTGCTGATATCAAACATGGGGCTCTGCCTTGACAATGACCAGCAGAAGGGCTCACCAAGGCAAGAAGGATTAAGGCCCCATCCAGCCATTATCATTGCTTCTTCGGCCCACTCTAACTTCTTTTCCCAGGTCAGGCACAGACCTAGGTCAGATTACATATCCACCCGGGATTCAAGAGAACAACCTAAAATTTTTGGAATAAACTTCTGATTAAATGTGCTGCCTTGGCTCACTGCATGCAGACCATTTAGACTTGGACATGACTGTGGATGTGTCCTGCCCACTGGGCTTCTCTCCTGTCATGACCCTGTCCATTCTGGAGGCAGAACCACCCCACAGTCCCCTTATATCACTCCACACACCCAGGTAACAGACAGATTGCTACCTGCATGGCATCAGGTTTGTGGACTGGGCTGGGGCTTCCAGGCTTGTCTTTGGGTTCCTCCCGGACAATTGTCCAAGGCAACTCATGTGAGACCTGACCCAAGTCAACAGCCCTGGATGCTCATCCTGATTGAGATGTTTCCTGAGGCCACAGCCACAGCACAGGGGACAAAGCAGAGCTATGTTTACAGCCACGTCAGCTGGGAATGGGCACCTCTAAGTTGTTGATGCCTCATTCCCCAGGTTGCAGTTTGTGTTGAGCTCTATTTCCAGGGAAGTTATATTACATCCTTGGGTCCCTGGCCCAGAAGAGTGACACAACCATGACATGGGAAGGGCCATGACCCCGGCTCTGTGGACACAGATGCTTTCAGAACGGGCTGCTCAACCCCATTTAATCAGGGATGTGGCAAACCATGGGCTTCTCCTTCCGAATCTCCCCATCTGCAAAGTGGCGCTCATTCTGTCATCGACTTCCAAAGGAAGGCATTAGTTGGATAGACCTAGAAGCACCTACAGTGCCTGTCAAACCTGTAGGCTTGTATCACATGGATGGCTGGTATCACATGGAGCACAGGTGCACACTGAACCAAGGAAGGATTGTCTCAGGGACTGGCCTAATACAGAATCCAGCTGAAACTGGCTTGGGACTGCTCTGGTACCTGGGGAGTGTCACTCATCCTCTGCCCTACATCTCCATCCAAGCAACCGAGGGCTGAAAGTCAAGAAACTGTGGACATTGACCCCTCTGGCATACAACCTTCCAGGTCCTCCTGTTGCAGTTAGATTCAAATCCACAGGTTTCCTCTTGGTGTTCGGGGTGGGTTGCCCATGCATTCGTTCCCAGCAGTCTTGCCTCCAGGTCACATGTCCTTGTGGATAACCCCACCCCTGCAGTATGAATGGACATTGTGATATGATCCTTGCTTACAGACGGACTTGGGAAAATTCTGTTACTTCTACTCAATTCTCCCTTGTGATGTTGTGGTTTATGCGTGTGTGTGTGAGAGAGTGCACGTGTATTTGTATCTCTATGTATGATTCATTATATGTGTGTATTTGTATCTCTATGTATGATTCATTATATGTATGTATTTTATAGGTATTAAGTAGAAAAATTTATGATACATAATATATATATATGTTAAACATATTGCCCTTAATATATATATTAGTATCATAAACTTATTCTATATAACAAATTCTTGATATAGAATACATTTATTATATATAATCTAGGTATATTATGTATTGAATACCTACAGGTGCACATACGTAAACACTAACACACTGTTAGGGTTGAGCTTCTGTTAGGGCTTTTGTATCTTGAAGGCTTGCCGTTTGTGACTTCTCAATCTGCTCTCCAGATGAATCCCCTCATCAGTTTCATCGTTTGCAAATCAGTATTGTTTTACATTCGCTCCACTGCCTTTTCATCATGCATACACTTTGTCCTTGCCATCGAAATCTCTTTTCTGTCGACTGGAGCCCCAACTGCCTTTATAGTGCTTCTCTTTCCCTTGCCTGAGGAGACCAAACCACAGAGAGGCTTCTAAGGCTGAGGTACATGTATGTACTTCATATGGGATTCTTCTAGGCCTGGACTGATTTCAGATTTGACATTGCCTTCGTTGATTTGGTGTGAGGTTCTAGTTTTTGGTGGCACAAGAAATGAATCCAGTGTGATTCTTATGCATGGAGCAGTCCAGTTTCCCCAGGACCATGCATTGCACAGGCTATCATGTCCCCATTGGACTTTCACACCTCCTTTGGCTGCACAAGCTTGGCTTTCTTTTGGGACTCTCCTTTCTCTTCTTGTATCTATCAGGATGTCTTGTGTCCCAATACCATGCTGTCTTGAAGACTGTAGGTTTGTCGTCTAGTGGGAGATCAGGCAGCTTGGGGGTCTGAAATCTGCTTTTCTTGGTCAAGAGTGTATGAACACTCTCCAGTGTATTTTGTGTTTTCAGACACTTTTGGGAATTCCTACTTGTAATGTATGAGACAATCCGTGGGTATATTGAGAGGAATGGCATTGACTCTGGGATTTCCTAGAGAGTGTGTAATCATTTGCACAAGACGGAATCTTCCAGTCCTTGAGGACGACCTATAATTCCATGTTGGTTGTTTGTCATCTTCATTTTTTTAAATCAATATGTCTCTTGTCCCGTTTTTTGAATTACAGCTCTTGTAGGTGGTGGGATAAATGGTCTCCTAGGCATTTTCTTTGTGCCATTACTGTCATTTTCTATGACGTGGTCTCCTTTCTTTCTCGTTCAGATAATGTTCTGTGTGTACAGAAAGGCAAGCAATTTCTGTCCGTCAGTGATGTTTGTACTGTGCTATTGAACTGAGTTTCCTGAGTTCTGTTCTGTTTTGTTTGTTTTTTTTTATCTCTTGGGGGACTCTCTCCTTCAGCATTTTCTGTGCAGAGATTCAGCTCAATTGGAATCTTTCCTCTGCTGTTGGACAATTCTTTCTTCCTTCCATGCCGATATTATGGCAAAGCCTTCCTGTGCATGGGTGAATGAATGTAGCCAGCGTACCAGTGTTAGAGGTAGGTGTATGCAATAACTGACCATCTCCTCCTTCCTCCACTCCTTCTCTCTGAGTCACCCAGGAAGGGGAGGACTAAGCCATGGTCTCATGGCCTCAGGTTGGTGAGCTGTACGTCTATTCATTATGTGCTGGCAAACACAGTGCACCAGATGGGTGGTTTGGGGCCAGCCTTTGGTACATGACCAAGACCAGGCTCTGGGATCTCACACTGTGGAGTCAGGATTCATCCTCGGCCTGCTCACCTTTGATCTTCCTTGGTGTGGTTTGGGTCCTGTATCTGACTCAGGGGAAGCTTAGCATGATGCTCCAGATCATATGAAGTTGTGCTGAGGTCTCTTCATAGACCAGGATTCGGCCCTGTAGACCCCTGGACCCTAGTTACAGAGAACTCTCCATGGCCACATTTTCTGGAGCCAGCACTGTGCCTTGTGAGCCATGCAGGTAGGGTGTGTGTTGTCGTGAGTCAGCCTAACACTCAGAGAGAGGCATTGGGTGTCCCCATCCATGAGCTCCTTGCCGATCTCAAACATGGGACACTCCCATGACAGTGCCCAGCAGAAGGGCCAGACAAGACCGGAAGCTTCAGTGCCTCATCCGGCCATTATCATCGCTTCTTCTGCCCATTCAACCTTCTGATCCAGGTCACGTACAGAACTAGGTTGGTTCACATATCCAACAGGGACCAAAGAGAACCACCTGGAATTTTTGGCATAAACCTCATGTTAAAGTCGCTGCCTGGGCTCACTCCATGCCAATCAGCCATGTTGAGACATGGCTGTGGATGTGTCAGGCCCATTGGGCTTCTAACTCCTCATGAGCCTGCCCATTCTGCAGGCAGATCCACTCCATAGGACAGGAACACAACCCCCAATATCACTCCACACAGCAAGGCAAGAAAAGATTGCTACCAGTGTGACATCAGGTTGGGGGACTGGCCTGGGGCTCCCAGGCTTGTCCTCGATTTCTACCCGGAAAATGGCCCAAGGCAACTCACATGAGACCTGACCCATGTCAACAGCCCTGGAGGCTCACCCTGATTATGACGTTTCCGGAGGCCAGAGCCCCTGTACATGAGGACACTGCAGAGGCATGTTACAGCCATGTGACCTGGGAAGTGGGCTCCTCGAGGATGTTGAGGCCTCGTTACCCAGCTTCCAGTTTCTGTTGGGCTCTATTGCCAGGGAAGTTAGGTCAACTCTGGTGGTCCCTGGCCCAAAACAGTGATAAACATGACACGGGAAGAGCCATGGCCCCAGCACTGTGGACACAGCTGCTTTCAGAACCAGCTGATCTCCTGCATGTCATCAGGGATGTAGCCCTGTGCAAAGCATGGGCCTCTCCTCCAGAATATCCCCATCTGCAAAGTAGCGCTCATTCTGGCATTGACTTCCTAGTGAAGGTGATAGGCTGATAGGCCTAGAATCACCTACAGTGCCTGTCAAATCTGTAGGTTGGTATCACATGGAGCACAGGTGCACACGGAACCAAGGAAGGATTGTCTCAGGTCCTAGTGCAGCACAGAATCCAGGTGAAACATGCTTGGGTCTGCTCTGGGATCTGTGGAGTGTTACTCGTCCTCTGGAATACATCAACGTCCTGCCAATCGAGGGCTGAACAACAAGAAAATACAGACAGCGACCACTCTAGCATACAACCTTTCATTACCTCCTGTAGCACGTAGATTCTTGTCCACGTGTATCCTCTTAGTAGTGAGTTGCCTATGCATTGGCTCCCAGCAGTCTTGCCTCCAGGTCCCATATCCTGGTAGATATCCACAACCCTCCAGAATGAATGGACATTGTGATTTGGTCTTCGCCTACATACAGACTTGGGAAATATCTGTGACTTCTACGCAATTCACTCCTGAAATCTGGTGGTTTATGAGTGTCTGGGCGAGTGAGGGCACCCATATTTGTATCTGTATGTATGATACATTATATGTATGTATTGTATAGGTTTTAAGTAGAAAAATTTATGGTACATTATATGTATATATAATATATTGTCCTTAATATATATATGTATCATAAACTTATTCTATATAATAAATTCTTTTTATAAACATCTTTATTGGAGTATAATTGCTTTACAATGGTGTGTTAGTTTCTGCTTTATAACAAAGTGAATCAGTTATACATATACATATGTTCCCATGTCTCTTCCCTCTTGCGTCTCCCTCCCTCCCACCCTCCCTATCCCACCCCTCCAGCGGTCACAAAGCACCGAGCCGATATCCCTGTGCCATGAGGCTGCTTCCCACTAGCTATCTACCTTACGTTTGTTAGTGTATATATGTCCATGCCTCTCTCTCGCCCTGTCACAGCTCACCCTTCCCCCTCCCCATATCCTCAAGTCCGTTCTCCAGTAGGTCTGTGTCTTTATTCCTGTCTTACCCCTAGGTTCTTCATGACACTATTTTTTCTTAAATTCCATATATATGTGTTAGCACATGGTAATTGTCTTTTTCTTTCTGACTTACTTCACACTGTATGACAGACTCTAGGTCTATCCACCTCATTCCAAATAGCTCAATTTCGTTTCTTTTTATGGCTGAGTAATATTCCATTGTATATATGTGCCACATCTTCTTTATCCATTCATCCGATGATGGGCACTTAGGTTGTTTCCATCTCCAGGCTATTGTAAATAGAGCTGCAATGAAAATTTTGGTACATGACTGTTTTGGAATTTTGGTTTTCTCAGGGTATATACCCAGTAGTGGGATTGCTGGGTCATATGGTAGTTCTATTTGTAGTTTTTTAAGGAACCTCCATACTGTTCTCCATAGTGGCTGAACCAATTCACATTCCCACCAACAGTGCAAGAGTGTTCCTTTTTCTCCACACCCTCTCCAGAATTTGTTGTTTCTAGATTTTTTGATGATGGCCATTCTGACTGGTGTGAGATGATATCTCATTGTACTTTTGATTTGCATTTCTCTAATGATTAATGATGTTGAGCATTCTTTCATGTGTTTCTTGGCATTCTGTATATCTTCTTTGGAGAAATGTCTATTTAGGTCTTCTGCCCATTTTTGGATTGGGTTGTTTGTTTTTTTGTTATTGAGCTGCATGAGCTGCTTGTAAATTTTGGAGATTAATCCTTTGTCATTTGCTTCATTTGCAAATATTTTCTCCCATTCTGAGGGTTGTCTTTTGGTCTTGTTTTTTGGTTTCCTTTGCTGTGCAAAAGCTTTGAAGTTTCATTAGGTCCCATTTGTTTATTTTTGTTTTTATTTCCATTTCTCTAGGAGGTGGGTCAGAAAGGATATTGCTGTGATTTATGTCATAGAGTGTTCTGCCTATGTTTTCCTCTAAGGATTTGATAGTTTCTGGCCTTACGTTTAGGTCTTTAATCCATTTTGAGCTTATTTTTGTATATGGTGTTAGGGAGTGATCTAATCTCATACTTTTACATGTACCTGTCCAGTTTTCCCAGCACCACTTATTGAAGTGGCTGTCCTTTCTCCACTGTACATTCCTGCCACCTTTATCAAAGATAAGGTGTCCATATGTGCGTGGGTTTATCTCTGGGCTTTCTATCCTGTTCCATTGATCTATCTTTCTGTTTTTGTGCCAGTACCATACTGTCTTGATTACTGTAGCTTTGTAGTATAGTCTGAAGTCAGGCAGCCTGATTCCTCCAGCTCCGTTTTTCGTTCTCAAGATTGCTTTGGCTATTCGGGGTCTTTTGTGTTTCCATACAAATTGTGAAATTTTTTGTTCTAGTTCTGTGAAAAATGCCAGTGGTAGTTTGATAGGGATTGCATTGAATCTATAGATTGCTTTGGGTAGTACAGTCATTTTCACAATGTTGATTCTTCCAATCCAAGAACATGATATATCTCTCCATCTATTTGTATCATCTTTAATTTCTTTTATCAGTGTCTTATAGTTTTCTTCATACAGGTCTTTTGTCTCCTTAGGTAGGTTTATTCCTAGATATATTATTCTTTTTGTCGCAATGGTAAATGGGAGTGTTTTCTTGATTTCACTTTCAGATTTTTCATCATTAGTATATAGGAATGCCAGAGATTTTTGTGCATTAATTTTGTATCCTGCTATTTTACCAAATTCATTGATTAGCTCTACTAGTTTTCTGGTAGCATCTTTAGGATTCTCTATGTATAGTATCATGTCATCTGCAAGCAGTGACAGCTTTACTTCTTCTCTTCCCAATTGGATCCCTTTTATTTCCTTTTCTTCTCTGATTGCTGCGGCTAAAACTTCCAAAACTATGTTGAATAAGAGTGGTGAGAGTGGGCAACCTTGTCTTGTTCCTGATCTTAGTGGAAATGCTTTCAGTTTTTCACCATTGAGGATGATGTTGGCTGTGGGCTTGTCATATATGACCTTTATTATGTTAAGGAAAGTTCGCTCTATGCCTACTTTCTGCAGGGTTTTTATCATAAGTGGGTGTTGAATTTTGTCAAAAGTTTTCTCTGCATCTATTGAGATGATCATATAGTTTTTCTCCTTCAATTTGTTAATATGGTTTATCACATTGATTGATTTGCGTATATTGAAGAATCCTTGCATTCCTGGAATAAACCCCACTTGATCATGGTGTATTATCCTTTTAATGTGCTGTTGGCTTCTGTTTGCTAGTATTTTGTTGAGGAGTTTTGCATCTATGTTCATCAGTGATATTGGCCTGTAGTATTCTTTCTTTGTGACATCCTTGTCTGGTTTTGGTATCAAGGTGATGGTGGCCTCGTAGAAGGAATTTGGGAGTGTCCCTCCCTCTGCTATATTTTGGAAGAGTTTGAGAAGATAGGTGTTAGCTCTTCTCTAAATGTTTGATAGAATTTTCCTGTGAAGCCATCTGGTCCTGGGCTTTTGTTTGTTGGAAGATTTTAAATCACAGTTTCAATTTCAGTGCTTGTGATTTGTCTGTTCATATTTTCTATTTCTTCCTGATTCAGTCTTGGCAGTTGTGCATTTCTAAGAATTTATCCATTTCTTCCAGGTTGTCCATTTTATTGGCATAGAGTTGCTTGTAGTAATGTCTCATGATCTTTTTTATTTCTGCAGTGTCAGTTGTTACTTTTCCTCTTTCATTTCTAATTCTATTGATTTGAGTCTTCTCCCTTTTTTTCTTGATGAGTCTGGCTAATGGTTTATCTATTTTGTTTATCTTCTCAAAGAACCAGCTTTTAGTTTTATTGATCTTTGCTATTGTTTCCTTCATTTCTTTTTCATTTATTTCTGATCTGATTTTTATGATTTCTTTCCTTCCACTAGCTTTGGGGCTTTTTGGTTCTTCTTTCTCTAATTGCTTTAGGTGCAAGGTTAGGTTGTTTATTCGAGATGTTTCCTGCTTCTTAAGGTGGGCTTGTATTGCTATAAACTTCCCCCTTAGAACTGCTTTTGCTGCATCCCATACGTTTTGTGTCGTTGTGTCTTCATTGTCATTTGTTTCAAGGTATTTTTTTATTTCCTCTTTGATTTCTTCAGTGATCACTTCGTTATTAAATAGTGTATTGTTTAGCCTCCATGTGTTTATATTTTTTAGAGATCTTTACCTGTAATTGATATCTAATCTCATGGCGTTGTGGTCGGAAAAGATACTTGATACAATTTCAATTTTCTTAAATTTACCAAGGCTTGATTTGTGACCCAATATATGATCTATCCTGGAGAATGTTCCATGAGCACTTGAGAAAAATATGTATTCTGTTGTTTTTGCATGGAGTGTCCTATAAATATCAATGAAGTCCATCTTGTTTAATGTATCATTTTAAGCTTGTGTTTCCTTATTTATTTTCATTTTGGATGATCTGTTCATGGGTGAAAGTGGGGTGTTTAAGTCCCCTACTATGAATGTGTTACTGTCGATTTCCCGTTTTATGGCTGTTAGTATTTGCCTTATGTATTGACGTGCTCCTATGTTGGGTGCATAAATATTTACAATTGTTATATCTTCTTCTTGGATCGATCCCTTGATCATTATGTAGTGTCCTTCTTTGTCTCTTGTAATAGTCCTTATTTTAAAGTCTATTTTGTCTTATATGAGAATTGCTACTCCAGTTTTCTTTTGGTTTCCATTTGCATGGAATATCTTTTTCCATCCCCTTTCTTTCAGTCTGTATGTGTCTCTAGGTCTGAAGTGGGTCTCTTGTAGACAGCATATATAAGGGTCTTGTTTTTGTATCCATTCAGCCAATCTGTGTGTTTTGGGGGGAGCATTTAGTCCATTTACATTTAAGGTAATTATCGATGTGTATGTTCCTATTCCCATTTTCTAAATTGTTTTGGGTTCGTTATTATAGGTCTTTTCCTTCTCTTGTGTTTCTTGTCTAGAGAAGTTCCTTTAGCATTTGTTGTAAAGCTGGTTTGGTGGTGCTGAAGTCTCTCAGCTTTTGCTTGTCTGTAAAGGTTTTAATTTCTCTATCAAATCTCAGTGAGATCCTTGCTGGGTAGAGTAATCTTGGTTGCAGGTTTTTCTCCTTCATCACTTTCAGTATGTCCTGCCACTCCCTTCTGGCTTGCAGGGCTTCTGCTGAGAGATCAGCTGTTAACCTTATGGGGATTCCCTTGTGTGTTATTTGTTGTTTTTCCCTTGCTGCTTTTAATATGCTTTCTTTGTATTTAATTTTTGACAGTTTGATTAATATGTGTCTTGGCGTATTTCTCCTTGGATTTATCCTGTATGGGACTCTCTCTGCTTCCTGGACTTGATTAACTATTTCCTTTCCCATATTATGGAAGTTTTCAACTATAATCTCTTCAAATATTTTCTCAGTCACTTTCTTTTTCTCTTCTTCTTCTGGGACCCCTTTAATTCGAATGTTGGTGTGTTTAATGTTGTCCCAGAGGTCTCTGAGTCTGTCCTCAGTTCTTTTCATTCTCTTTTCTTTATTCTGCTCTGCAGTAGTTATTTCCACTATTTTATCTTCCAGGTCACTTATCCGTTCTCCTGCCTCAGTTATTCTGCTATTGGTCTCCTCTAGAGTATTTTTAATTTCATTTATTGTGTTGTTCATCAGAGAAAGAAAGAAAGAAAGAAAGGAGGGAAGGAAGGAAGGAAGGAAGAACGAAAGAAAGAAAGAAAGAAGAAAAGAAGGAAAGAAGGAAAGAAGGAAAGAAAGGAGGGAGGGAGGGAGGGATGAAGGAAAGAAGGAGGGAAGGAAGCCAAAAAGACAGAAAGAAAGAAGATACAGTAAAATAAAATAAAGTATAATAAAGTTATTGAATTAAAAAATAATTATTTAGGAAAAAAAAAGGAAGGATAGAACCTTAGGACAAATGTTGGAAGCAAAGCTATACAGACAAAAATCTTACACAGAAGCATACACATACACCCTCACAAAAAGAGGTAAAGGGGAAAAAGTCATAAATCTTGCTCTCAAAGTCCACCTCCTCAATTTGGGATGATTCGTTGTCTAAAGGAGGGAAGGAAGGAAGGAAAGAAAGAAAGAAAGAAGAAAGAAAGAAAGAAAGAAAGAGGGAAGGTAAAGTATAATAAAGTTATTAAAATTAATTATTAAGAAAAACAATTTAAAAAAAACCAATGGACGGATAGAACCCTAGGACAAATGGTGGAAGCAAAGCTATACAGACAAGATCTCACACAGAAGCATACACATACACATTCACAAAAAGAGGAAAAGGGAAAAAAATCATAGATCTTTCTTTCGAAGTCCACCTCCTCAATTTGGGATGATTCATTGTCTATTCATGTATTCCACAGATGCAGGGTACATCAAGTTGATTGTGAAGCTTTAATTCACTGTTTCTGAGGCTGCCGGCAGAGATTCCCCTTTCTCTTTGTTCTCACAGCTCACAGGGGCTCAGCTTTGGATTTGGCCCTGCCTCTGCATGTAGGTCCCTGGAGGGCGTCTGTTTTTTGCTCAGACAGGACGGAGTTAAAGGAGCCGCTGATTTGGGGGCTCTGGTGCACTTAGGCCGGGGGGGAGGGAGGGGCACGGCGTGCGGGGTGGGCCTGTGGCGGCAGAAGCTGGCGTGACGTTGCACCAGCCTGACCCGCCATGCGTTTTCCCGGGGAAGTTGTCCCTGGATCCCGGGAACCTGGCAGTGGCAGGCTGCACAGGCTCCCAGGAAGAGGGGTGTGGATAGTGACCTGTGCTCGCACACAGGCCCTTTGGTGGCGGCAGCAGCAGCCTTAGTGTCTCCCGCCCATCTCTGTGGTCCATGCTTTTAGCCGCGGCTCGCGCCTGTCTCTGGGGTGCGCACTTTTAGCCGCGGCTCGTGCCCGTCTCTGGAGTTCCTATAAGCAGCGCTCTTAAACCCCTCTCCTCACGCACCAGGAAACAAAGAGGGAAGAAAAAGTCTCTTGCCTCTTCGGCAGGTGCAGACTTTCCCCCGGACTCCCTCCTGGCTAGTCGTGGTGCACTAACCCCTTCAAGCTATGTTCAAGCCGCCAACCCCAGTCCTCTCCCTGTGCTCCAACCTAAACCCGAGCCTCAGCTCGCAGCCCCGCCTGCCCCTGCGGGTTAGCAGACAAGCCTCTCGGACCGGTGAGTGCTGGTCGGCACCGATCTTCTGTGCGGGAATCTTCCCGCTTTGTCCTCTGCACCCCTGTTGCTGTGCTCTCTTCCGTGGCTTCGAAGCTCCCCCCTCCACCTCCCGCACTCTCCACCCGCGAAGGGGTTTCCTAGTGTGTAGAAACTTTTCCTCCTTCACAGCTCCCTCCCACTGGTGCAGGTGCCATCCCTATTCTTTTGTCTCTGTTTTTTCTTTTCTTCTTTTGCCCTACCCAGGTACGTGGGGAGTTTCTTGCCTTTTGGGAGGTCTGAGGTCTTCTGCCAGCATTCAGTAGGTGTTCTGTAGGAGTTGTTCCACATGTAGATGTATTTCTGGTGTATCTGTGGGGAGGAAGGTGATCTCTGCATCTTACTCTTCTGCCATCTTCCCAGCATCCCCTATATAATAAATTCTTGATATAGAATATGTTTATTTTATTTATTCCAGGTATATAATAGGTATATCCAGGTATAGAATACCTACAGGTGCACATACATACACAAACACACACACACACACACACACACTGTTAGTGTTCAGTTTCAGTTAGGGTTTTTGTGTCTTGAAGGCTTGCATTTTGCGACTTCTCAGACTGCTCTCCAGATGCTCTCCCTCGACTGTTTCATTGTTTGCAAATCTATGTTTTCTAATGTACATTCCACTGCCTTTTCATTGTGTGGACAATTTGCCAATGCCTTCGAAATCCCTTCTCAGTCGAATGGAGCCCGAACTGTCTTTATTGTGCTTCTGTTTCCCTTGCCTGAGAAAACCGATGCACTGACATGTTTTAAGGCTGAGGTCCAAGAATGTACTGCCTATGGTTTCTTCTAGGCCTTGCCTAACTTCAGGTTTGACACTGTGGTAGCCGATTTGGTGGAGGTTCTTGTTGGTGGTGGCAAGAGAAAGAAACCCAGTGTGATTCTTACACAAGGCATGGTCTAGTTTCCTCAGGACAAAGCATTTCACAGGCTATGTTGTCTCCATTGGACTTTCTCACCTCCTTTGACCACACAAGGTTGGCTTTCTTTTGGGGCTCTCCATTCTCTTCCTTGCATCTATGTGGATGTTGTGTATGTCAGTACAATACTGTCTTGATGATGGTTGGTTTGTAGTCTAGTTGGAGGTTGGGCAGCTTGTGGATCTGAAATCTGCACTTCTTGCTAAAGAGTGTATGGACACTCTCGAGGGTCTTTGTGTTCCAGTCACATTTGGCAATTCTTGGTTGTACTCGTCTGAGGCAAACCATAGGTATTTTGACAGGAATGGGATTGACTCTCTGGATTTCCTCAAGAGTGTGGAATCATTTGCACAAGACGGACTCTTCTGGTCCATGAGCACTACCTATCATTCCATGATGGGTGTGGGTTTTCTACATATTCTTTCATCAACGTGTCTCTTGTCCCAGTTTCTCAGTTACGTGTCTTGTAGGTCATTGGTTAGATGGTCTCCTAGGCATTTTCTTTTTGTTGTTATCGTCATTGTCCACTGGGCTCTTTCCTTTCTCATTTGGATAGTGTTTTGTGTGTAGTGAAGGGCAAGTAATTTCTGTAGCATCAATGAAGTTTGTACCCTGCTATCAAACTGAGTTTCCCTAATTCTGTACTGTTTTGTTTTGTTTTCTCTTGGGAGAATGAAGCCTTCATGATTTTATGTACAGAGAATCGGGTCAATTGGAGTCTTTCCTTTGCTGGCGGATAATTCTCCTTTCTAATTTCCAGGCCGTTATTATGGCGAAGGCTTCCTCTGCCTGGTTGGATGATTGTAGCCAGAGTACCAGTGTTAGAGGTAGGTGTATTCAATAACTGGCTGTCTCCTCCTTAATACCTCTCCATCTCTCTGAGTCATCCAGGAAGGGGCGGGCTAGGCCATGGCCCCATGGGCCTCAGCTGGGTAAGCTGTACTTCTGTTCATCTGCCCCTCCCTCCTGGGCGTAATTTGCTCTACCATCTGTGAACCTTCTGTGGCTGGGGCTGGGGGGTTTCCATCAGACCTTTCCCTCCATTCAGACCAATCCTCTGGTCATCATATGTTGACAAATTGCAGTCCACCAGATGGGTCGTCTGAGGCCAGCCTTTGTTATGTGCTCAAGTCTAGGGTCTGGGAGCTCACCCTGTGGGGTCTGGATTCATCCCTTGCCTGCTCACCTTTGTGCTCTTCCTTGATGTGATCCAGGTCCTGTAGATGACTCCTGGGGTAGCTTTGCATGATACTCCAGGTCATATCTGCCTGTGCTGAGTTCTCTTTGTAGCCCAGGATTTGGTCACGTAGACCCTGGGCACTGGTTACTGAGAACCCTCCAGGACCACAGTTCACGGAGCCAACGCTGGCCCATGTGGGCCATGGGGGTAGAGTGCGTGTGGTGTGACTCAGCCCAACACTCTGGGAGAGGCATTGGGTGTCCACATCAGTGAGCTCCTTGCCAATCTCCAATGTGGGGCTTTACCATGACAGTGAAGAGCCTAAAGGCCCGACAAGACAGGAGGAATTAGGGTCCCATCTGGACATTATCATTGCTCCTTCTACCCACTCGACCTTCTGCTCTGAGATCAGGTGAAGACCTAGGTCAGATCACATATCCACCCAGATAAAAGAGTTTTTGGCAAAAACCTCAGGTAAAAGGCACTACCTGGGCTCACTCCATGCTGTTCAACCAGCTTGGGACATGGCTGTGGATGTGTCTGACCCACTGGTCTTCTCACCCCTCATGAGCCTGCCCATTCTGGAGGCAGACCACCCCCCAGGACAGGAACACACACTCCCAATATCATTCCACAGAACAAGAAAAGGACAGATTTCCACCAGGGTGGTATCAGGGTGGTGGACTTGTCTGATGCTCCAATGCATGTCTTTGTGTTCCTCCCAGAAAATGGCCCAAGGCAACTGACGTGAGAACTGACCGAATGTCAACAGCCCTGGAGGCTTACTCTGATTGTGAATTTTGTTGAGGTCACAGACCCAGGACATGGGGACACAGCAGAACCATGTTTACATCCACATGAGCTGGGGAGTGTGCTCCTCTAGGATGTTGATGCCTCATTCCCCAGGTTCTATTTGGCTCTGTCGCCAGGGAATTTAGGTCCTTCCTGGTATCTAAGGCCCTGAACAGTGACAAAAACATGATGTGGGAAGAGCCACGATCCTGGCTCTGTGGACACAGCTGCTTTCAGAACAAGCTGCTCTCTTCCATGTCATCAGGGATGTGACCCTGTACAAACCATGAGCCTCTCCTCCAGAATCTCTCCATCTGCAAATTGGTGCTCATGCTGCCATTGACTTCCTAGCGAAAGTATTATGCAGATAGACCTAGAAGCACCTACAGTTCCTGTGAAACCTGTAGGCTGGTATCACATGGAAGGCTGGTATAACATGGAGCACTGGTGCACACTGAACCAAGGAAGGATTGTCTCAGGGGTGGGCCTAGCACAGAATCCAGTTGAAAGAGCTTGGGAATACTCTGGAATATGGGGAGTGTCCCACGTCCTTCGGCCTACATCCCAGTCCTGCCAAGCGAGGGCTGAACGTCAAGAAAATAGAGACATTGACCCCTCTTGCATACAACCTTCCAAGTACTCCTGTTTCAGGTAGATTCATGACCACATGTCTCCTCTTTGTCTCTGGGTTGGTTGGCCCATGCATTCGCTCCCAGCAGGCTTGGCTCCAGGACACATATCATTGTGGATACCTCATCCGTCTAAAATGAATGGACATTGTGATTTGGTCCTCACCTACAGACAAACTTGGGAAAAGTCTCTGACTTCCACTCAATTTTCTCCTGTGATCTTTTGGTTTATGCGTGTGTGTGTGTGCATGAGTGCATGTGTACTTGTATCTCTACATATGATTCGTTATATGAATGTACTATATGGGTATTATGTACAAAAGTTTATGACACATAATATATATATAATATATATTGCCCTTAATATATATATTATGTATCCTAAACTTATTGTATACAATAAATTCTTGATATAGAATATGTTTATTAGGTATAATCTTGGTATATTGTGTATAGAATTCATACAGGTGCACATACATACAAACACACACATTGTTAAAGTTCAGTTTGGGTTTTTGTGTCTCGAGGGCTTGCATTTTGTGACTTCTCCGTCTGCTCACCAGATGATCCCCTTTGTCAGTTTCGTTTGCAATGGAGGCTTTGCCTGGAGCTCCAACTGCCTTATTGTGCTTCTGTTTCCCTTGCAAGAGGAGACTGATTCCAAGACATGCTTCTAAGGCTGAGGTCCAGGAATGTACTTTCTATGGGATTCTTCTAGGCCTGGACTGCCTACAGATATGACATTGTGGTAGTCGATTTGATGTGAGGTTCTTGTTGGTGACACAAGAATTGAATCCAATGTCATGCTTATGCAAGGAGTGGTCCAGTTTCCCCAGGACCATTCATTGCACTGGCTATCTTGTCCCCATCGGACATTCTCACCTCCTTTGGCTACAGTAGCTTGGCTTTCTTTTGGGGCTCTCCATTCTCTTCATTGCATCTATGTGGATATCTTGTGTGCCAATCCCTTGCTGTCTTGATGATGGTAGGTTTTCAGTCGATTTAGAAATCAGGCAACTTGGGACGTCTGAAATCTGCACTTCATGCTGAAGTGTGCATGGACACTCTTGAGGATATTTTGTGTTTCCAGAGACATTTGGGCATTCTTGCTTATACCTGCCTGACACATCTGTGGTATTTTGAGCAGAATGACATCGACTCTCTGGCTTTCCTATAGAGTGTGGAATCATTTGTGCAAGACGGACCCTTCCAGTCCATGAGCAATACCTATCATTCCATGTTGGGTGTGTGTCTTCTTCATTTTCTGTCATGAATGTGTGTGTCATGCTGATTTCTGAGTTACATGAATTGTAGTACTTGGGTTAGATGGTCTCCTAGGCATTTTCTTTGTGTTGATAATGTCATTGACTGCAGGGTTTCTCCTTCCTTTCTCATTCAGATAGTGTTGTGTGGGCACAGAAAGGCAACCAATTTCTTTAGTGTCAGTGAAGTTTCTAACCTGCTATCGAACTGAGTTTCCTGAGTTCTGTTCATTTTGGGTTTTTTTTTCCTTTGGTGAGGGCCGCCTTCAGCATTTTCTGTACAGAGAATCAGGTCAATTGGAATATTTCTTCTGCTGTCGAATAATTCTTCTTTCTTCTTTCTATGCCATTATTATGGCAAAGAATTCCTCTTCCTGGGTGAATGAATGTAGCCAGCGTACCAGTGTTAGTGTTAGGTGTATGCAATCACTGGACGTCTGCTCCTTCCTCCCTCCCCAACTCTCTGAGCCATCCAGGAGGGGGAGGACTAAGCCATAGCCCCATGGGCCTCAGCTCCGTGAGCTGTACCTCTGTTTGTATGCCCCTCCCTCAAGGGCATAATTTGCTGTACCATCTGTGAACATTCTCTGGCTGAGTTTGGGAGGTTGGGGGTTACATCAGATTTTCCCTCCAGTGCAAGCAATCCTCTGATCATTATATGTTGGCAAATTGCAGTCAATTTGAGCTCAGCCTTTCATACCAGCCCAAGACCAGGCTCTGGGAGCTCACACCCTGTGTGCCTGAGGATCCAAACCCTGCCTGATCACCTCTTTGCTCTGTCTTGGTGTGCCCTGGGTCCTGTTACTAACTCGGGGCAAACCTTAGCATGGTGCTCCCAGTCGGATCCGGATGTGCTGACATCTCTTTGTAGCTCTGGATTTAGCCCCGAAGACCCCCAATCCCTGGTTACAGAGAACCATCCATGACTACACTTTCTGGAGCTGGCGCAGTCCCTTGTGGGGAGTGGGGGTGGGGTTCGGAGTAGGGTGACTCAGCCCAACACTCAGGGATATGCATTGGGTGTCCACATTGGTGAGCTCCTCACTGATCTCCAATGTGGGGCTCTATGATGACAGTGACAAGAAGAAAGGCCTGCCAAGACTGCAGGGATAAGGGACCCACTCGGCCATTATCATTGCTTCTTCTGCCCACTCGACCTACTTCTCCCAAATCAGGCACAGACCCAGGTAGGATCACATATCCACACGGGACCAAAGAGAGCCACCTAGAGCTTTTGGCATAAACATGGGGTTAAATCCGCTGCCTGAGCTTGCTCCATCCTGACTAGCCATCTTGGGATATGGCCTAGAAGTGTCTGGCCCACTGAGCTTCTCACCCCTAATGAGCCTGACCATTCGGGATTCAGAGCCAGCCCACAGGACAGGAAATCCCATGCTCTCTATCACTACACACACCCAGGCATGGGACATATTGCTACCTGGGTGGGATCAGGGCAGTGGACTGGCCTGGGGCTTCCAGGTTTGTCTTTTTGTTACTCCCAGACAATGGCTGAAGGCACCCACGTGAGACATTACCCAACGTCAAGAGCCCTGGAGACCAACCCTGATTGTGTCGTTTCCTGAGACCACAGCACCAGCACATGGAGACACAGCAGAGCCAAGTATACAACCATGTGATCTGGGGAGTGGGCTCGGCAAGGATGTCAATGTCTCGTTCCCCAGGTTCCAGTTTCTGTTGGGCTCTATTGCCAGGGAAGTTAGGTCATCTCCTGGGGTCCCTGGCACTGAACAGTGACCCAAACATGACATGGGAAAAGCCATGGCCCCGGCTCTGTGGACATAGCAACTTCCTGAACCGGGTGCTCTCCCTCATGTCATCAGGGATGTGGCCTTATAAAAATCATGGTCCTTTCTTCCCAACTATCTCCATCTGATAAATGGCGCTCATTCTGGAATTGACTTCAAAGGAAGGCATGAGACGGACAAACCTAGAATCACCTACAGTGCCTGTCAAAACTGTAGGCTGGTGTCACATGGAGGGCTGGTATCACATGGAGCACAGGTGCACACTGAACCAAGGAAGGATTGTCTCAGAGGCTGGCCTAGCACAGAATATAGCTGAAACTGGCTTGGTACTCCTCTGGGATCTGGAGAGTGTCACTCGTCATCTGGCCTTCATCCCCATCCTGCCGAGTGAGGGCTGAATGTCAAGAAACTTCAGACATCGACCACTCAGGTATACAACCTTCCAAGTCTTCCTGTTGCAGGTAGATTCATGTTCACACCTGTCCTATTGGCCTCCACGGCGTGTTGCCCATGCTTTGGCTCCTAGCAGTCTTGCCTCTAAGTCATATATCCTTGTGTATATCCTCACTCCTCCAGAATGAATGGACATTGTGATTTGGTCCTCACCTACAGAATGACTTGGGAAAAGTTTGTGACTTCTACTCAATTCTCTCCTGTGATCCTGTAGTTTATGCATGTGTATACGTGTGAGTGCACATGTGTTTGTATCTCTATGTATGATTCATTATATTATATAGCTATTAAGTAGAAAAATTTATGATACGAAATATATATATTTTACATATTGCCTTTAATATATATATTATTTGTCCTAAACTTATTTATATAATAAATTATTGATATAGGGTATGTTTATTATATATAATCTAGATATATTATGTATAGAATACCTAAAGGTGCACATACATACACACACACACACTGTTAGGGTTCAGCTTCGGTTAGGGTTTTTGTGTCTCGAAGGCTTGCATTTTGCGACTTCTCGGTCTGCTCTCCAGTTGATCCCCCTCGTCTGTTACATCGTTTGCAAATCAATGGTTTCTCACGTTCGCTCTGCTGCCTTTTTGTCGTGGGGACGCTTTGCCTTTGCTGTTGAAATCCCTTTTCAGTCGACTGGAGCCCCAACTGCCTTTATTGTGCTTCTGTTTCTCTTTCGTGAGGAGACTGATTAAGAGACATACTTCTAAGGCTGAGGTTCAAGAATGTACTGCCTATGGGTTTCTTCTAGGCCTGGCCTGACTTCAGATTTGACATTGTGGTAGTCGATTTGGTGTGATGTTCTTGTTGTTGGTTTACACGAGAAAGGAATCCAGTGTGATGCTTATGCATGGAGTGGTCCAGTTTTTCCAGGACCATGATTGGAACAGGGTATATTGTCCCTATCGGACTTTCTCACCTCCTTTGATTGCACAAGCTTGGCTTTCCTTGGGAGCTCTCCATTCTCTTCCTTGCATTTATGTGTATAACTTGTATGTCAACACCATGCTGTCCTGTTGATGGTAGGTTTGTCGTCTAGTTGGAGATCAGGGAGATTAGGCATATGAAACCGGCACTTCTTGCTGAAGCATGTATGGACACTCTTGAGGGTCTTTTGTATTTCCAGACACATTTGGTAATTCTTGGTTGTACTTGTCTGAGACAATCCATGGGTATTTTGAGAGGAATGGCTTCGACTCTTGGATTTCCTGAGAGTGTGGAATCATTTGCATAGGACGTACTCTTCTGGTCCATGAGCAGTACCTATCATTCCATTTTGGGTGTGTGTCATCTTCATTGTCTTTCATCAATATGTCTCTCATCCCGTTTTCTGAGTTACGAGTCTTGTAGGTCGTGAGTTAGATGGTCTCCTAGGCATTTTCTTTTGTGTTGTTACCGCCATTGTCCACGGGGTTGTTTCCTTCATTTCTCATTCGGATAGTGTTGTGTGTATACAGAAAGGCAAGCAATTTCTTTAGCGTCAATGAAGTTTTACCATTATACCGAACTGAGTTTCCTGACTTCTGTTTTGTTTTATTTTGATTTCTCTTGGGAGATTGTCGCCTTCAACATTTTCTGTGCAGAGATTCGGGACAATTGGAGTCTTTTCTCTGCTGTCGGATAATTCTTCTTTCTTCCTTCCATGATGTTATAATGGCAAAGCCCTCCTCTGCCTGGATGAATGAATATAGACAGTGTACTAGTGTTAGAGGTAGGTGTATGCAATAACTGGCTGTCTCCTCCTTCCTCCCTCTCCATCTCTCTGAGCCACCCAGGAAGGGGAGGCATAGTGCATGGTCCCATGGGCCTCAGTTCTGTAAGCTGTACTGCTGTTAGTCTGCCCCACCCTCCTGGGGGAAATTTGCTCTACCATCTGTCAACCTTCTGTGGCTGGGGTTTGGGTGGGGTGCTTCCTTCAGAACTTACCACCCATTGATAGCAATCCTCTGTTCATTATGTGTTTGCAAATAGCAGTCCACCAAGTGGGTAGTCAGAGGCCACCCTTTAGTACGTGCCCAAGACCAGACTCTGGGAACTCATCCTGTGGGGTCAGGATCCATCCCTGGCCTGCTCACCTTTGTGCTATTCCTTGGTGTGGTCTGGGTACAGTAGATGATTCGGGAGGAAACTTAGCATGGTGCTCCAGGTCAGATCCGGCTGTGCTGAGCTCTCTTCATAGCCCTGATTTGGGCCTTGTAGAACGCTGGGACCTGTTATAGAGAATCCTCTGTGGTCACACTTTCTGGATCCGGCCCTGACCCTTGTGGACAGTGGGGGTGGGGTGGGGTGTGGCGTGACCTGCTCCAGCACTCAGGAGGAGGCATTGGGTGTCCACATCATTGAGCTCCTCTCCGATTTCCAACGTGGGGCTCTATCATAACAGTGACCAGCATAAGGGCCTGCCAAGCCCAGAGGGATTAGGGACACATGCTGCAATTATCATAGCTTCTTCAACCCACTCGACCTTCTGCTCCCAGGTCAGGCACAGACCTATGTCTGATCACATATCCACCTGGGACCAAAGAGAACAACCTAGAGTTTTTGGCATAAAGCTCACTTTAAAGGCACTGCCTGGGCATGTTCCATGTGGACCAGCCAGCTTGGGACATTGCAGTGAATGTGTCTGGCCCAGCAGGCTTCTCACCCCTCATGAGCCAGCCCGTTTTGTTTGGAGACCCACACCACAGGACAGGAACATACACCCGCAATATCAGTCCACACACCCAGGCAAGGGACAGATTGCTAACAGGGTTGCATCAGGGTGGTAGACTGGTTTGGGGCTCCCAGGCTTGTCTTTGTGTTCCTCCTGGACAATGGCCCAAGACAACTCATCTGAAGCCTGATCTAATGTCACCAGCCCTGTAGGCTCACCACAATTGTGACATTTCCTGAGACCACAACCCCTGCACATGGGGACAAAGCAGATCCATGTTTACTGCCATGTGACCTGGGGATTGGGCTCCAATAAGATGTCCAGGCCTCATTTCCCAGATTCCAGTTTCTGTTTGTATCAATTGCCAGGGAATTTAGGTCACCTCCTGTGGTCCCTGGCCCAGAACAATGACACAAACCAGACATGGGAAGAGCTATGGCCCTGATTCTGTGAACAGAGCTGGTTTCAGAAATGGCTGTGTTCCTCCATTTCATCAGGGGTGTGGCCCTGTACAAACCATGGACCTCTCCTCCCGAATCTCCCCATCTGCAAAGTGGTGCTCATTTTGCCATCGACTTCCTAGGGAAGGCTTTAGGTAGATAGGCCTAGACACACCTACAGTGCCTGTCAAACCTGTAGGCTGGTATCACAAGGAGGGCTGGTATCACATGGAGCACAAGTGCAAACTGAACAAAAGAAGGATTGTCTCAGTGTCTGCCCTGCAGAGAATCACACTGAAAAGTCTTGGGACTGCTCTGGGATCTGGGGAGTGTCACTCGTCCTCTGGCCTATATCTCCATCCTGCCAAGTGATGGCTGAAAGTCAAAAAACTACAGACATCAACCCTTCTGGCATACAACCTTTGAGGTCCTCCTGTTGAAGGTAGATTCACATCTGAATGCGTTCTCTTGGTCTCCCGGGTGGGTTGCACATGCATTGGATCCCAGCAGTCTTGCCTCTAGGTCACATAACCTTGTGGATATTCCCACCCCTCCAGACTGAATGGACATTGTGATTTCGTCCTCCCCTGCAGACAGACTTGGAAGAAGTCTGTGACTTCTATTCAGTTCTCTCCTGTGATCTTGTGGTTTATGCATGTGTGAGTGAGACCGCATGCATATTTGTATCTCTATGTATGATTCATTATATGTATGTATTATATAGGTATTAAGTAGATGAATTTATGATACATAATATATATTATACATATTGTCCTTAATATATATTTATTATATCTTAAATGTATTCTATATAATAAATTCTTGATATAGAATATGTTTTTATATATAATCTATGTATATTATACATAGAACACCTACAGGTGCACATATATACACACCCACACACTGTTAGTGTTCAGCTTCGGTTAGGGTTTTTGTGTCTCAAAGGCTTGCCTTTTGCGACTTCTTGGTCTGCTCTCCACATGATCCCCCTCGTCAGTTTCATTCTTGGCAAATCAATGTTTTCTCACGTTCACTCTGCTACCTTTTGGTCATGTGGACACTTTGCCTTTGCCGTCAAAATACTTTTTCAGTCGACTGGAGCACCAAGTGCCTCTATTGTGCTTCTCGTTCCCTTGCCTGAGGTGACTGATCCATTACACATGTTTCTTAGGTGGTGGTGCAAGAATGTACTGCCTATGGGTTTCTTCTAGGCATGGCCTGAGTACAGATTGACAGTGCAGTAGTCGATTTGTCATGCGGTTGTTTTTGTTGGTGGCACGAGAAAGAATCCAGTGTAATTCTTAGGTATTGAGTGGTCCATGTTCCCAGGACCATGCCTTGTGCAGGCTATCTTGTCCCCATCGGACTTTCTCACCTCCTTTGACTGGACAAGCCTGGCTTTCTTTCGGGGCTCTCTGTTCTCTTCCTTGCATCTATGTGGATGTATTGTGTGCCAATACCATGCTGTCTTGATGATGGTAGGTTTGCAGTCTAGTTGGAGATTAGGCAGCTTGGGTGTCTGAAATCTGCACTTCTTGTTAAAGAGTATATGGACACTATCGGGGGTGTTTTGTATTTCCAGACACATTCAGGACTTCTTGGTTGTCCTTCTCTGAGACATATGTGGCTATTTTGAGAGGAATGGAATCGAATCTCTGGATTTCCTCGAGAGTGTGGAGTCATTTACACAAGATGGACTCTTCAGGACCATGAGCACTACCAATCATTCCATGTTGGGGGTTTGTCGTCTTCATTTTCTTTCATCAGTGTGTCTCTGGTCCCGTTTTCTGAGTTACCTGTCTTGTAGGTCGTGGGTTAGATGGTCTCTTAGGCATTTTCTTTGAGTTGTTACAGTCATTGTCCACAGGGTTGTCTCCTTCCTTTCTCATTCGGATTGTGTTGTGTGTGAACAGAAATTCAAGCACTTTGTGTAGCATCAGTGAGGTTTGTACCCTGCCATCAAATTGAGTTTCCTTCTGTTTTGTTTGGTTTTCTGTTGGGAAAGTTTTTCCGTCAGCATTTTCTGTGAAGAGAATCGGGTCAGTTGGTGTCTTTCTTCTACTGTCGGATAATTCTTCTTTCCTCTTTTCATGCCTTTATTATGGTGAAGACTTCCTCTGTCTGGGTGAATGAATGTAGCCAGTGTACCAGTGTTAGAGGTAGGTGTATGCAATAACTGGCTATCTCCTCCTTCCTCCCTCTCTGTCTCTCTGAGTCATCCAAGAATGGGAGGACTAGGCTATGGCCCCATGGGTCTCAGCTCGGTGTGCTGTACCTCTGTTCATTTGCCCTTTCTTCCTGGGCATAATTTGCTCTACCATCTGTGAAACTTCTGTGGCTGGGGTTGGGGGTTTGGGGTGCCATCAGGTCTTTAGCTCTATTGAAACCAATTATCTGTTCATCATGTTTTGCAAATTGCAATCTACTAGATGCATGGTCTGAGGTCAGCCATTGGTACGTGCCCAATACTAGTCTCTGGGATCGCACCCTGTGCAGTCAGGATTCATCCCGGGCCTGATCATCATTTTGCTCTTCTTGGTGTGCTAAGGGTCCTGTAGCTGTCTCGGGGAGAATGTTAACATGATGTTCCATGTCAGCTCTGGCTGTGCTACAGTCTCTTCATAACCCAGGATTGGGCCCTGTATACACCTGGACCCTGGATACATAGAACCCTCCATGGCCACACATTCTGGAACAGTGCTGGACCTTGTGGGCAGTAGGGGTAGGGTGCATGTTGGTGTGAATTGGCCCAACACTCGCAGAGAGGCATTGGGTTTCCACATCCGTGACCTCCTCATTGATCTCCAATGTGGGGCTCTACCATGACTGTGACCAGCAGAAGGGCCAGGCAAGAACAGAGGGATAATGGCACCACCCAGCCATTATCAATGCTTCTTTGGCACATTCAACCTTCTGCTCCCAGGTCAGGGCAGACCTAGTTCGGATCACGTATGCACCTGGGATGAAACAGATCCACCTAAAATTTGGCATAAAACTCAGTTTACAAGCATGGCCTGGACTCGCTTCATGTGGACTAGCTAGATCGGGACATGGCTGTGTATGTGTCCGGCCACTGGGCCTCTCACCCCTCATGAGCCTGCCCATTCTGGAGGAAGACCCACCCCCAGGCCTGGAACACCCAACCCCAGTATCACTCCACACAACGAGGCAAGGGGCATATTGCTACCAGTGTGGCATCAGGTTTGTGGACTGGCATCAGAGTCCCAGGCTTGTCTTTGGGCTCCTCCCAGACAATGGCCCATGGCAACTAGCGTGAGACCTAACCCAATATCAACAGCCCTGGAGTTTTACCCTGATTGTGACGTTTCCTGAGGTCACAGACCCAGCACATGGGGACACAGCAAAGCCATGTTCACAGCCAAGTGAGATGGGGAATGGGCTCCTCTAGGATGTTGCTGCCTCATTCCCCAGGTTCCAGTCCTTTTTCTGCTCTATTGCCAGGGAAGTTAGGTCACTTCCTGTGGTACCAGGCCCAGAAGAGTGACACAAACATGACATGGGCAATCCATGGCCCCGGCTCTGTGGACACAGCTGCTTTCAGAATGGGCTGCCCTCCTCCATGTCATCAGAGATGTGGCCCTGTACAAACCATGGGCCTCTCCTCTTGAATCTCCACATCTGCCAGCTGGCACTCACTGTCGCATTGACTTCCTAGGGAAGGCATTAGGTGGATAGGCCTAGAAGCACCTACAGTGCCTGTCAAACCTGTAGGCTGGTATCAAATGAAGGGTTGGTATCACATGAAGCACAGGCGCATACTGAATCAGGGAAGGATTGTGTTAGGGGCTGGCTTAGCACAGAATCCAGCTGCAATACGCTTGGGATAGCTCTGGGATCTGGAGAGTGTAACTCATACTCTCGCCTATATCTCCATACAGTCGAGCAAGGGCTGAATGTCAAGAAAAGACATCGACCCCTCTGGCATACAACCTTCCAGCTCCTCCTGTTGCAGGTAGATTCACGTCCACACGGGTCCTCTGGTCTCTGGGGTGGGTTGCACATTCATTGGCTCCCAGCAGTCTTGCCTCTAGGTCACATAACCTTGTAGATATCCCAACCCCTCCAGAATGAATGGACACTGTGATTTCGTCTCCCCTAAGGACGGACATGGGAAAAGTCAGTGACTTCTACTCAGTTCTCTCCTATGATCTTGTGGTTTATGCATGCGTGTGCACATGAAAGCATGTGTATTTGTATCTCTATGTATGATTCATTATATGTATGTATCATATAGGTATTAATATGAAAAATTTATTATAAATAATATACATCATACATATTGCACTTGATATATATTATGTATATGAAACTTATTCTATATAATAATTCTTGATATAGAATATGTTTATTATATATAATCAATGTATATTATACATAGAACAACTATAGATGCACATATATACAGACTCACACACAGAGTTCAGTTTCGTTTAGGGTTTTTGAGTCTTGGAGGCTTGTGTTTTGCGACTTCTAGGTCTGCTCTGCAGATGATCCCCCTCGTCAGTTTCATCGTTTGCAATTCAATGTTTTCTCACGTTCGCTCTGCTGCATTTTCATCATGAGGACACTTTGTCTTTGCCGTTGAAATCACTTTTCAGTCAACTGGAGACCCAGCTGCCTTTATTGTGCTTCTCTTTCCCTTTCCTGAGGAGACTGATCCAAAAGACATGCTTCTAAGCTGAGGTCCAAGAATGTACTGCCCATGGGTTTCTGTTAGGCCTGGTCTGACTTCAAATTTGACATTGCAGTAGTCGATTTTGTGTGAGGTTCTTGTTCTTGGTGGCTTGAGAAAGGAATCCATTGTGAATCTTAGGCATGAGTGGTCCAGGTTTCCCAGAACCATGCATTGCACAGGCTATCTTGTCACCATCAGACTTTCTCACCTCCTTTGATCAGTCAAGCCTGGCTTTCTTTCATGGCTCTCTGTTCTCTTCCTTACATCTATGTGGATGTCTTGTGTGCCAATACCATGCTGTCTTCATTATGGTGGGTTTGCAGTCTAGTTGGAGATCGGGCAGCTTGTGTTTCTGAAATTTGCACTTTTGCTGAAGAGTGTATGGAAACTCGTGAGGGGCTTTTGCCTCTCCAGACACATTTGGGACTTCCGGGTTGTCATGTGTGAGACAATTTGTGGGTATTTTGAGAAGAATGACATCGACTCTCTGGATTTCTTCCAGACTGTGGAATCATTTGCACAACACGGACTCTTTCTGTCCATGAGCACTCCCTATCATTCCATTTTGGGTGTGTGTCATCTTCATTTTCTTTCATCAATGTAACTCTTGTCCATTTTCGAAGTTATGTGTCTTGTAGGTCATGTGTTAGATGGTCTCCTAGGCACTTTCTTTGTGTTGTTACAGTCATTGTCCACAGGGTTGTCTCCTTCCATTCTCATTCGGATACTGTCATGTGTGTACAGAAATTCAACAAATTACTGTAATGTCAGTGAAGTTTGTACCCTGCTATCGAACTGAGTTTCCTGAGTTCTGTTCTCTTTTGTTTTGTTTTCTTTTGGTGGAGGGTCACCGTCAGCATTTTCTGTGCAGAGAATCGGGTCAACTGGAGTCTTTCCTCTGCTGTTGGAAAATTCTTCTTTCTTCTTTCCAAGCGTTTATTATGGTGAAGCATTCCTCTGCCTGGGTGAATGAATATAGGCAGCGTACCAGTGTTATAGGTAGGCGTATGCAATAACTTTCCATCTCATCCTTTGTCCTTCTCCATGTCTCTGACTCATCCAGGAAGGTGAGGACTAGACGATGGCCCCATGGGCCTCATCTTGTTGAGCTGTACCTCTGTCGGTCTCCCACTCTCTCCTGGGCATAATTTGCTCTACCATCTGTGAAACATCTTTTGCTTGGGTTGGGGAGGTGGGATTTCTATCAGACCTTTCACTCCATTGTGACCAATCCTCTGTTCACTGTGTGTTGGCAAATTGCAGTCCACCAGTTGGGTGGTCTGAGGTCAGCTTTCGGTACATGGCCAAGACCAAGCTCTGGGATCTCACCATGTGGTGACAGGATTCATCGCCATCCTGCTCACTTTGTGCTCTTCCTTCGTGTGCTCCAGTGCCTGTACCTGACTTGCAGCAAAGCTTAGCATGCTGCTCCATGTCAGATGTGGCTGTGCTGCGGTCTCTTCGTATACCAGGATTGGGCGCCGAAGACCCCTGCATTATGGTTACAGAGAACCCTACATCGTCACACATTCCAGAGCCAGCACTAGACATTGTGGGCAGTGGGGGTGGGGAGCGCACTGGCGTGACTCAGCCCAACAGTCGGGCAGAGGATTTGTGTGTCCACAACGGTGAGCTCCTCGTCCATCTCCAACATTGATTCTACCATGACAGTGACCAGCAGTAGGGCCCGCCAAGACCGGAGAAATCAGAGCCTCACCCAGCCAGTATCATTGCTTCTTCTGCCCACTAGACCGCCTGCTCCAAAGTCAGGTGAAGATCTAGATCAGATCACATATCCACCTGGGATGAATCAGGTTGTTGGACATTCCTGGGGCCTCCAGGCTTCTCTTTGGATTCCTCCTGGGCAATGACCCAAGGCAACTCACGAGAGACCTGGCCAAACATCAAGAGCCCTGGAGATTCACCCTGATTGTGACGTTTCCTGTGGCCACAGTCCCAGCACATGGGGGCACAGCAGAGCCATGATTACTGCCATGTGAGCTGGGGAGAGGGCTCCTCTAGGATGTCGATGGCTCCTTCCCTAGGTTCCAATTTATGTTGGGCTCTATTGCCAGAGAATTTAGGTCCCATCCTGGGGTCCTGGGCCCAGAACAGTGACACAAACACGACATGGGAAGAGCCATGGTTCTGGCTCTGTGGACAGAGCTGCTTGCAGAACCAGCTGTTCTTCTCCATGGCATCAGGGATGTGGCCCTGTAAAAATTATGGGCCTCTGCTCCCGATTCTCCCCATCTTCAAAGAGACGCTTATTTTGACATCGACTTCCTAGGTAAGGCATTGGGCAGAGAGGCCTAGAAGCACCTACCGTGCCTGTCAAACTTGTATGCTGTATCACATGTAGGGCTGGTGTCACATGGACCACAGGTGCACACTGAACCAAGGAAGGATTGTGTGAGGGGCTGGCCTAGCACAGAATCCAGCTGAAACTGGCTTGGGACTGCTCTGGTATCTGGGGAGTGTCACTCATCCTCTGGCCTACATCCCAGTCCTGCCAAGCGAGGGCTGAACATAAAAGAATGAGACATAAACACCTCTGGCATACAACCTTCCAGGTCCTCCTGTTGCAGGTAGATTCAAGTCCACATGTGTCCTCCTCATTTCAGAGTGGGCTGCCCATGCCTTGACTCCCAGCATTCTTCCCTCCATGTCACATACCCTTATGGATATCACCAACCCTCCAGAATGAATGGTCCTCGCCTACAGACAGACTTGGGAATAGTCTGTGACTTCTACTCAATTCTCCCCTGTAATCTTGTGGTTTTAGCTTGTATGTGTCATGAACGTACGCATATTTGTATCTCTATGTATGATTCATTACATGTATGTATTATATACGTGTGAAGTTGAAAAATATATGATACATAATATATATATTATACATATTGCCCTTAATATATATATTAAGTATCCTAAACTTATTCTGTGTAATAAATTCTTGATATAGAATATGTTCATTATATATAATTTAGGTATCTTTTTTATAGAATACCTACAGGTTCACATACACACACACACACACACACACACACAAACTCTTATGGTTCAGCTTCACGTAGGGTTTTTGTGTCTCAAAGGCTTGCATTTTGTGGCTTTCTGGTCTGCTCTCCAGATGATCCCCCTTGTCAGTTTCATCCTTTGCAAATCAATGTCTTCTCACTTTCACTCCCCTGCCTTGTATTCGTGCAGACACTTTGCCTTTGGCATCGAAATTACTTTTCAGTCGAATGGAACCCCAAGTGCCTTTATTTTGCTTCTGTTTCCCTTGTCTGAGGAGACCGATCCATTACACATCGTCTAGGGCTGAGGTTCAAGAATGTATTGCCTATGGGTTTCTTTTAGGCCGGGCCTAACTTCTGATTTGAAACTACAGTTGATGATTTGGTGTGAGGGTCTTGTTTTTGGTGGCATGAGAAGTGAATACAGTGTGATTCTTAGGCATGGAGTGGTCCAGGTTCCCGAGGATGATGCATTGCACTGGCTATCTTGTCCACATTGGACTTTCTCACCTCCTTTGTTTGGGCAAACTTGGCTTTCTATCTGGGCTCTCTGTTCTCTTCTTTGCATCTATGTGGATGTCTTTTGTGCCAATACCATGCTGTCTTGTTGATGGAACGTCTGCCGTGTAGTTTGAGATTAGGCAGCTTGGGTGTCTGAAATCTACACTTCTTGCTGAAGGGAGTATGGACACTACCGAGGGTGTTTTGTGTTTCCAGACACATTTGGGTCCTCTTGGTTGTCCTTGTCTGACACAATCTGTGGGTATTTTGAGAGGAATGGCACCCATTCTCTGGATTTCCTTGTAAGTGTGGAATCATTTGTACAAAACTGATAGTTACAGTCCATGAGCACTACCTATCATTCCATGTTGGTCGTGTGTTGTCTTCATTTTCTTTCATCAATGTGTCTCTCATCCCGATTTCTGAGTAACGTGTCTTGTAGCTCATGGGTTAGGTGGTCTCCTAGGCATTTTCTTTGTGCTCTTACCATCATTGTCCATGGGGTTGCCTCCTTCCTTTCTCACTTGGATAGTGTTGTGTGTGTACAGAAATTCAAGCAATTTCTGTAGCATCATTGAAGTTTGTACCCTGCTATCAAACTGAGTTTCCTGAGTTCTGTTTGGTTTGTTTTTGTTTTTTCTTGGGGGACGGTTGCCATCAGCATTGTCTGTGCAGAGAATTGCGTCATTTGGGGTCTTTCCTGTGCTGTTGGAAAACTCTTCTTTCTTCTTTCCATGCCTTTATTATCACGAAGTCTTCCTCTGAGTCAGTGAATGAATGTATCCAGCGTACCAGTGTTAGAGGTAGGTGTATGCAATACTGGCCATCTCCTCCTTCCTCCCTCTCCATCTCTCTGAGTCATCCAAGAAGGGGAGGACCATAACATGGCCCCTTTGGACTCAGCTCCGTAAGCTGTATCTCTGTCCGTCTGCCCATCCTTCTTGGGTGTAATTGGCTCGACCATCTTTGAAACTTCTGTGGCCAGGGTTGGAAGTGTGTGGGTTCCCTCAGACCTTTCCCTCCATTGAGATCAATCTTCTGTTTGTTATGTATTGGCAAATTGCAGTCCACCAGACGAGTGGTCTGAGTTCAGCCTTGGTACATGCCCAAGACAAGGCTCTGGGATCTCACCCTGTGGGATCAGGATACAACCCTGGCCTGCTCACCTTTGTGCTCTTCCTTTGTTTGCTCTAAGCCCTGTAGTTGCCTCTCTGGGAAGCTCAGCATGATGCTTAATGACAGATCTGGCTGTGCTGTGGTCTCTTCATAACCAAGGGTTGGGCCACATAGATACTTGGTCTTTTGTTATAGAGAACCCTCCATGGCCATACATTCCAGAGCCAGCACTATTCTTTGTGAGGAGTGGCAGTGGGGTGCACTTTGGAGTGACTCACCCCAACACTGGGGGAGAGGCATTGGGTGTCCACCTCCGTGAGCTCCTCGCCGGTCTCCAACATGGGAATCTACCATGAGTGTGACAAGCAGAAGGGTCCCCCAATCTCGGAGGTATCAGTGTCCCACCCAACATTATCATTGCTTTTCTGCCCACATGACATCCTGCTTCAATGTCAGGTGCAGCCCTAGGTCAGTTCACATATCCACCTCAGATAAAATAGTACCACTTAGAGGTTTTGGCATAAACCTAGGGTTAAATGTGCAGCTCGGCTCGCATGATGTGGATCAGCCAGCGTGGGACATGACTGTGAATGTGTAGAGCCACTGGACTTTTCACCTCTTATGAGCCTGCCCATTCTGTAGGCAGAACCAGCCCATAGGAAAGGAACACCCATGCTCAATATCACTCCACAAAAGATGCAAGGGACAAATTTCTACCAGGCTGGCATCATGTTGGTGGACTGGCCTGGGGCTCCCAGGTTTGTTTTTGTGTTCCTCCCAGAAAATAGCCGAAGACAATTCACGTGAGACTTGACCCAGTATCAACAGCCCTGGAGGTTCACCCTAATTGTGACGTTTCCTGAGGCCACAGCCTCAGCACATGTGGGTACAGCAGAGCCATGATTACTGCCAGGTGACCTGGTGAGCAGCCTCCTCTAGGATGTCGATGCCTCATTCCCCAGGTTCCAGCTACTGTTGGGCTCTATTGCATTGGAAGTTAGATTACCTCCTGGGGTAATCCCAGACCCAGAAGAGTGACACAAACATGAATGGGAAGAGCCATGGCCCTGGCTCTGTGGGCAGAGCGGCTTTCAAAACCAGCTGCTCTCCTCCATGTCACCAGGGATGTGGCCCAGAAAAAACCATGGGCTTCTCTTCGCGAATATCCCCATATTCAAAGTGGTGCTCAATCTGGCATCAACTTCATAGGGAAGACAATAGGCAGACAGGCCTATTAACACCTACAGTGCCTGTCAAAGCTATAGGCTGGTATCACATGGAAGGCTGGTATCACATGGACCACAGCTGCACACTGAACAAAGGAATGATTGTCTCAAGGGCTGGCCTAGGACCTAATCCAGCTGAAACTGGCTTCAGTCTGCTCTGGGATCTGGGAAATGTCACTCGTTCTCTGGCCTACATAAGCATTCTGCCAAGTGAGGGCTGAACATCAAGGAATGACAGACATCGATCCCTTTGGCATACAACCCTCCAGGTCCTCCTGTTGGAGGTAGATTCATGTCAATGTGTATCCTCTTGATCTCAGGGTTGGTTGCCCTTGCATTGGCTCCCAGTATTCATGATCAAGGTCACATATACTTGTGGATATCCTGACGCCTCCTGAATGAATGTACACTTAGATTTTGTCCTTGCCTACAGACGAACTTGTGAAAAGTCAGTGAATTCTACTCAATTCTCTCCTGTGATCTTGTGGTTTAGGGGTGTATGTGCACGTAAGCACACGTGTATTTGTATCTCTATGTATGATTAAGTATATGTATGTATTATATAGCTTTTAAATAGAAAAATGTATGATAAATAATATATAGGATGTATATTGCCTTTAATATATAGTGTAATCTAAATTTATTCTTTTTAATAAATTCTTGATATAGAATATGTTTATTACATATAATTATGGTATATTATTTATAGAATACCTACAGGTACACATGCATAAACACACACACACTCTTAGGGTTCAGCTTCGTTTAGGGTTTTTGTGTTTCAAAGGCTTGCATTTTGGGACTTCTCAGTCTGCTCTTCAGATGATCCCCCTCGTCAGGTTCCTTGTTTGCAAATCAATATTTTGTCACGTAGATCTGCATTTTCGTCATGCAGATGCTTTGCCTTTGTCATCGAAATCTGTTTTCAGTCGACTGAAGCCCCAACTGCCTTTATTGTGATTTTGTTTCCCTTGCCTGAGGAGACTGATCCATAGACATGCTTCTATATCTGAGGTCCCAGAATACGGTCTGAGGTCCCAGAATACTGTACTGTCTACAGGTCCCAGAATACTGTCTGTGGTCCCAGAATACTGTACTGTCTACAGGTTTCTTCTAGGCCTGGCCTGATTTCAGGTTTGAAATTGCAGTAGTCAATTTTGTGTGAGGTTCTTGTTGTTGGTGGCAGAAGAAAGGAATCCGGTGTGATTCTTAGGCATGGAGCTGTCCAGGTTCTTCAGGACCATGCTCTGTGCAGGCTATCCTTTTCCCCATCAGACTTTCTCTCCTCCATTGATAGGACTATATTGGGTTTCTTTCAGGGTCTCTCTTCTCCCCCTGCATCTACGTGGATGTCTTGTGTGCCAGTACCATGCTGTCTTGATGATGGTTGGTTTGCAGTCTGTCTAGTTGTAGATCAGGCAGCCTGGTGTCTGAAATCTGCACTTCTTTTTTTTTTTTTTTAAACATCTTTATTGGGGTATAATTGCTTTACAATGGTGTGTTAGTTTCTGCTTTATAACAAAGTGAATCAGTTATACATATACATATGTTCCCATATGTCTTCCCTCTTGCATCTCCCTCCCTCCCACTCTCCCTATCCCACCCCTCCAGGCTGTCACAAAGCACCGAGCTAATATCCCTGTGTCTTGCGGCTGCTTCCCCCAGCTCTCTACCTTACTACGTTTGTTAGTGTGTATATGTCCATGACTCTCTCTCGCCCTGTCAAAGCTCACCCTTCCCCCTCCCCATATCCTCAAGTCCATTCTCCAGTAGGTCTGCGTCTTTATTCCTGTCTTACCCCTAGGTTCTTCATGACATTTTTTCCCCCTTAAATTCCATATATATGTGTTAGCATACGGTATTTGTCTTTTTCTTTCTGACTTACTTCACTCTGTATGACAGACTCTAGGTCTATCCATCTCATTACAAATAGCTCAATTTCGTTTCTTTTTAAGGCTGAGTAATATTCCATTGTATATATGTGACACATCTTCTTTATCCATTCATCCAATGATGGGCACTTAGGTTGTTTCCATCTCCGGGCTATTGTAAATAGAGCTGCAATGAACATTTTGGTACATGACTGTTTTGGAATTTTGGTTTTCTCAGGGTATATGCCCAGTAGTGGGATTGCTGGGTCATATGGTAATTCTATTTGTAGTTTTTTAAGGAACCTCCATACTGTTCTCCATAGTGGCTGAACCAATTCACATTCCCACCAGCAGTGCAAGAGTGTTCCCTTTTCTCCACACCCTCTCCAGCATTTATTGTTTCTAGATTTTTTGATGATGGCCATTCTGACTGGTGTGAGATGATATCTCATTGTACTTTTGATTTGCATTTCTCTAATGATTAATGATGTTGAGCATTCTTTCATGTGTTTGTTGGCATTCTGTATATCTTCTTTGGAGAAATGTCTATTTAGGTCTTCTGCCCATTTTTGGATTGGGTTGTTTGTTTTTTTGGTATTGAGCTGCATGAGCTGCTTGTAAATTTTGGAGATTAATCCTTTGTCATTTGCTTCATTTGCAAATATTTTCTCCCATTCTGATGGTTGTCTTTTGGTCTTGATTATGGTTTCCTTTGCTGTGCAAAAGCTTTGAAGTTTCATTAGGTCCCATTTGTTTATTTTTGTTTTTATTTCCATTACTCTAGGAGGTGGGTCAGAAAGGATCTTGCTGTGATTTATGTCATAGAGTGTTCTGCCTATGTTTTCCTCTAAGAGTTTGATAGTTTCTGGCCTTACATTTAGGTCTTTAATCCATTTTGAGCTTATTTTTGTGTATGGTGTTAGGGAGTGATCTAATCTCATACTTTTACATGTACCTGTCCAGTTTTCCCAGCACCATTTATTGAAGAGGCTGTCCTTTCTCCACTGTACATTCCTGCCACCTTTATCAAAGATAAGGTGTCCATCTGTGCGTGGGTTTATCTCTGGGCTTTCTATCCTGTTCCATTGATCTATCTTTCTGTTTTTGTGCCAGTACCATACTGTCTTCATTACTGTAGCTTTGTAGTATAGTCTGAAGTCAGGGAGCCTGATTCCTCCAGCTCCTTTTTTCGTTCTCAAGATTGCTTTGGCTATTCGGGGTCTTTTGTGTTTCCATACAAATTGCGAAATTTTTTGTTCTAGTTCTGTGAAAAATGCCAGTGGTAGTTTGATAGGGATTGCATTGAATCTATAGATTGCTTTGGGTAGTAGAGTCATTTTCACAATGTTGATTCTTCCCATCCAAGAACATGGTATATCTCTCCATTTTTTGTATCATCTTTAATTTCTTTCATCAGTGTCTTATAATTTTCTGCATACAGGTCTTTCGTCTCCTTAGGTAGGTTTATTCCTAGATATTTTATTCTTTTTGTTGCAATGGTAAATGGGAGTGTTTTCTTGATTTCACTTTCAGATTTTTCATCATTAGTGTATAGGAATGCCAGAGACTTCTGTGCATTAACTTTGTATCCTGCTACTTTACCAAATTCATTGATTAGCTCTTGTAGTTTTCTGGTAGCATCTTTAGGATTCTGTATGTGTAGTATCATGTCATCTGCAAACGGTGACAGCTTTACTTCTTCTTTTCCGATTTAGATTCCTTTTATTTCCTTTTCTTCTCTGATTGCTGTGGCTAAAACTTCCAAAACTATGTTGAATAAGAGTGGTGAGAGTGGGCAACCTTGTCTTGTTCCTGATCTTAGTGGAAATGCTTTCAGTTTTTCACCATTGAGGATGATGTTTGCTGTGGGCTTGTCATATATGGCCTTTATTATGTTGAGGAAAGTTCCCTCTATGCCTACTTTCTGCAGGGTTTTTATCATAAATGGGTGTTGAATTTTGTCGAAAGCTTTCTCTGCATCTATTGAGATGATCATATGGTTTTTCTCCTTCAATTTGTTAATATGGTTTATCACATTGATAGATTTGCGTATATTGAAGAATCCTTGCATTCCTGGAATAAACCCCACTTGATCACGGTGTATGATCCTTTTAATGTGCTGTTGGATTCTGTTTGCTAGTATTTTGTTGAGGATTTTTGCATCTATGTTCATCAGTGATATTGGCCTGTAGTTTTCTTTCTTTGTGACATCCTTGTCTGGTTTTGGTATGAAGGTGATGGTGGCCTCGTAGAAGGAATTTGGGAGTGTTCCTCCCTCTGCTATATTTTGGAAGAGTTTGAGAAGGATAGGTGTTAGCTCTTCTCTAAACGTTTGATAGAATTCACCTGTGAAGCCATCTGGTCCTGGGCTTTTGTTTGTTGGAAGCTTTTTAATCACAGCTTCAATTTCAGTGCTTGTGATTGGTCTGTTCATATTTTCTATTTCTTCCTGATTCAGTCTTGGCAGGTTGTGCATTTCTAAGAATTTGTCCATTTCTTCTAGATTGTCCATTTTATTGGCATAGAGTTGCTTGTAGTAATCTCTCATGATTTTTTTATTTCTGCAGTGTCAGTTGTTACTTCTCCTTTTTCATTTCTAATTCTATTGATTTGAGTCTTCTCCCTCTTTTTCTTGATGAGTCTGGCTAGTGGTTTATCTATTTTGTTTATCTTCTCAAAGAACCAGCTTTTAGTTTTATTGATCTTTGCTATTGTTTCCTTCATTTCTTTTTCATTTATTTCTGATCTGATTTTTATGATTTCTTTCCTTCTGCTAGCTTTGGGTTTTTTTTGTTCTTCTTTCTCTAATTGCTTGAGGTGCAAGGTTAGGTTGTTTATTCGAGATGTTTCCTGCTTCTTAAGGTGGGCTTGTATTGCTATAAACTTCCCCCTTAGAACTGCTTTTGCTGCATCCCATAGGTTTTGGGTCGTTGTGTCTCCATTGTCATTTGTTTCAAGGTATTTTTTTATTTCCTCTTTGATTTCTTCAGTGATCACTTCATTATTAAGTAGTGTATTGTTTAGCCTCCATGTGTTTGTATTTTTTACAGATCTTTTCCTGTAATTGATATCTAGTCTCATGGCGTTGTGGTCAGAAAAGATACTTGATACAATTTCAATTTTCTTAAATTTACCAAGGCTTGATTTGTGACCCAAGATATGATCTATCCTGGAGAATGTTCCATGAGCACTTGAGAAAAATGTGTATTCTGTTGTTTTTGGATGGAGTGTCCTATAAATATCAATGAAGTCCATCTTGTTTAATGTATCATTTAAAGCTTGTGTTTCCTTATTTATTTTCATTTTGGATGATCTGTCCATGGGTGAAAGTGGGGTGTTAAAGTCCCCTACTATGAATGTGTTACTGTCGATCTCCCCTTTTATGGCTGTTAGTATTTGCCTTATGTATTGACGTGCTCCTATGTTGGGTGCATAAATATTTACAATTGTTATATCTTCTTCTTGGATCAATCCCTTGATCACTATGTAGTGTCCTTCTTTGTCTCTTGTAATAGTCCTTATTTTAAAGTCTATTTTGTCTGATATGAGAATTGCTACTCCAGCTTTCTTTTGGTTTCCATTTGCATGGAATATCTTTTTCCATCCCCTTTCTTTCAGTCTGTATGTGTCTCTAGGTCTGAAGTGGGTCTCTTGTAGACAGCATATATAAGGTCTTGTTTTTGTATCCATTCAGCCAATCTGTGTCTTCTGGTGGGAGCATTTAGTCCATTTACATTTAAGGTAATTATCGATATGTATGTTCCTATTCCCATTTTCTATATTGTTTTGGGTTCGTTATTATAGGTCTTTTCCTTCTCTTGTGTTCCTTGTCTAGAGAAGTTCCTTTAGCATTTGTTGTAAAGCTGGTTTGGTGGTGCTGAAGTCTCTCAGCTTTTGCTTGTCTGTAAAGGTTTTAATTTCTCCATCAAATCTGAATGAGACCCTTGCTGGGTAGAGTAGTCTTGGTTGCAGGTTTTTCTCCTTCATCACTTTCAGTATGTCCTGCCACTCCCTTCTGGCTTGTAGGGTTTCTGCTGAGAGATCAGCTGTTAACCTTATGGGGATTCCCTTGTGTGTTATTTGTTGTTTTTCCCTTGCTGCTTTTAATATGCTTTCTTTGTATTTAATTTTTGACAGTTTGATTAATATGTGTCTTGGCGTATTTCTCCTTGTATTTATCCTGTATGGGACTCTCTGTGCTTCCTGGACTTGATTAACTATTTCCTTTCCCATATTAGGGAACTTTTCAACTATAATCTCTTCAAATATTTTCTCAGTCACTTTCTTTTTCTCTTCTTCTTCTGGAACCCCAATAATTCGAATGTTGGTGCGTTTAATGTTGTCCCAGAAGTCTCTGAGACTGTCCTCAGTTCTTTTCATTCTTTTTTCTTTATTCTGCTCTGCAGTAGTTATTTCCACTCTTTTATCTTCCAGGTCACTTATCCGTTCTTCTGCCTCAGTTATTCTGTTATTGATCCCATCTAGAGTACTTTTAATTTCATTTATTGCGTTGTTCATCATTGCTTGTTTCATCTTTATTTCTTCTTGGTCCTTGTTAACTGATTCTTGCATTTTGTCCATTCTACTTCCAAGATTTCGGATCATCCTTACTATCATTATTCTGAATTCTTTTTCAGGTAGACTGCCTATTTCCTCTTCAGTTGTTAGGTCTGGTGCATTTTTATCTTGCTCCTTCATCTGCTGTGTGTTTTTCTGTCTTCTCATTTTGCTTATCTTACTGTGTTTGGGGTCTCCTTTTTGCAGGCTGCACGTTCGTAGTTCCCGTTGTTTTTGATGTCTGTCTCCAGTGGTTAAGGTTGTTTCAGTGGGTTGTGTAGGCTTCCTGGTGGAGGGGACTAGTGTCTCTGTTGTGGTGGATGAGGCTGGATCTTGTCTCTCTAGTGGGCAGGTTCACGTCTGGTGGTGTGTTTTGGGGTGTCTGTGGCCTTATTATGATTTTAGGCAGCCACTCTGCTAATGGGTGGGGTTGTGTTCCTGTTTTGCTAGTTGTTTGGCATAGGTTGTCTAGCACTGTGGCTTGCTGGTCGTTGAGTGAAGCTGGGTGCTGGTGTTAAGATGGAGGTCACTGGGAGATTTCCACCGTTTAATATTATGTGGAGCTGGGAGGTCTCTTGTTGACCAGTGTCCTGAAGTTGGCTCTCCTACCTCAGAGGCAGAGCCCTGACTCCTGGCTGGAGCACCAAGAGCCTTTCATCCACACGGCTCAGAATAAAAGGGAGAAAAATTAGAGAGAATTAGTAGAAGTATGAGGAAAGAAAGAAGGAAAGGAGGAAAGGAAGGAAGGAAGAAAGAAGCAAAGAAGGAAAGAAAGGAGGGAGGGAGGAAGGAAGGAAGGAGGGAAAGAAAGAAAAAAGACAGAAAGAAAGAAGATACAGTAAAAATAAAATAAAGTATAATATAGTTATTGAATTAAAAAATATTTAGAAAAAAAAAGGGGATGGATAGAACCTTAGGACAAATGTTGGAAGCAAAGCTATACAGAGAAAGTCTTATACAGAAGCATACACATACACCTTCACAAAAAGAGGTAAAGGGGGAAAAATCATAAATCTTGCTCTCAGAGACCACCTCCTCAATTTGGGGTGATTCGTTGTCTAAAGGAGGGAAGGACGGAAGGAAAGAAAGAAAGAAAGAATGAAGGTAAAGTATAATAAAGTTATTACAATTAAAATTAATTATTGAGAAAAAAATTTTTTTTAAAATAGCATGGACGGATAGAGCCCTAGGACAAATGGTGGAAGCAAGAGTATACAGACAAGATCTCACACATAAGCATACACGTACACATTCACAAAAAGAGGAAAAGGGAAAAAAATCATAGATCTCGCTCCTAAATTCCACCTCTTCAATTTGGGATGATTCCTTGTCTATTCAGGTATTCCACAGATGCAGGGTATATCAAGTTGATTGTGGAGCTTTAATCCGCTGCTTCTGAGGCTGCTGGGAGAGATTTCCCTTTCTCTTCTTTGTTCTCACAGCTCACAGGAGCTCAGCTTTGGATTTGGCCCTGCCTCTGCGTGTAGGTCGCTGGAGGGCGTCTGTTTTTTGCTCAGACAGGACAGGGTTAAAGGGGCCGCTGATTCGGGGGCTCTGGCTCACTCAGGCCGGGGGTGAGGGGGGGGAAGGAGGGGCACTGCGTGCGGGCGGGCCTGTGGCGTCAGAGGCGGCGTGACGTTGCGGCAGAGGCCGGCGTGACGTTGCACCAGCCTGAGGCCCGCCGTGCGTTCTCCCGGGGAAGTTGTCCCTGGTTCCCGGGAACCTAGCAGTGGCGGGCTGCACAGGCTCCGCGGAAGAGGGTTGTGGAGAGTGACCTGTGCTCGCACACAGGCCCCTTGGTGGCGGCAGCAGCAGCCTTAGCGTCTCCCGCCCGTCTCTGCGGTCCGCGCTTTTAGCCGCGGCTCGCGCCCGTCTCTGGGGTTCGCGCTTTTAGCCGCGGCTCGCACCCGTCTCTGGAGTTCCTTTAAGCAGCGCTCTTAAACCCCTCTCCTCGCGCACCAGGAAATGAAGAGGGAAGAAAAAGTCTCTTGCCTCTTCGGCAGGTGCAGGCTTTTCCCCGAACTCCCTCCCGGCTAGTCGTGGTGCACTAACCCCTTCAGGCTATGTTCAAGCCGCCAACCCCAGTCCTCTCCCTGCGCTCCGTCCAAAACCGAAACCCGAGCCTCAGCTCGCAGCCCCGCCCGCCCCGGCGGGTGAGAAGACAAGCCTCTCGGGCTGGTGAGTGCTGGTCGGCACCGATCCTCTGTGCGGGAATCTCCCCGCTTTGCCCTCCGCACCCGTCGCTGTGCACTATTCCGCGGTTCCGAAGCTCCCCCCTCCGCCTCCCGCAGTCTCCGCCCGCGGAGGGGCTTCCTAGTGTGTGGAAACTTTTCCTCCTTCACAGCTCCCTCCCACTGGTGCAGGTTCCGTCCTTATTCTTTTGTCTCTGTTTTTTCTTTTTTTCTTTTGCCCTACCCAGGTACGTGGGGAGTTTCTTGCCTTTTGGGAGGTCTGAGGTCTTCTGCCAGCCTTCAGTAGATGTTCTGTAAGAGTTGTTCCACGTGTAGATGTATTTCTGGTGTATCCGTGGGGAGGAAGGCGATCTCCGCGTCTTACTCTTCCGCCATCTTCAAGGTCCCCCTCTGAAATCTGCACTTCTTGCTGAAGAGTGTATGGACACTCTCGAGGGTGTTTTGCATTTCCAGACACATTTAAGAATTCTCAGTTGTCCTTGTCTGAAGCAATCTGTGGGTATGTTGATAGGAATGGCATAGACTCTGTGGATTTTCTCATGAGTGTGGAATCATCTGAACAACACGGACTCTTCCGGTCCATGAGCACTAAGTATCATTCCATGTTGGGTATGTGTTTTCTACATCTTCTTTCATCAATGTCTCTATCATCCCATTTTCTGAGGTACGTGCCTTGTAGGTCGTGGGTTAGATGGTCTCCTAAGCATTTTCTTTCTGTTGTTACCATCATTGTTTATGGCATTGTCTTCTCCCTTTCTCATTCAGATAGTGTTGCTTGTGTACAGAAATTCAAGCAATTTCTGTAGTGTCAGTGAAGATTGTACCCTGTTATTGAAATGAGTTTTCTGAGTTCTGTTCTGCTTTGGTTATTTTTCTGTTGGGGGACGGTCACCATCAGCATCTTCTGTGCAGAGAATCAGGTTAATTGGGATGTGTCCTCTGCTGTTGGAAAATTCTTCTTTCTTCTTTCCAAGAGTTTATTATGGTGAAGCATTCCTCTGCCTGGGTGAATGAATGTAGGCAGTGTACCAGTGTTAGAGATAGGTATATACAGCCCCTGTCCAGCTCCTTCTTTGTCCTTCTCCATCTCTCTGATTCATCCAGGAAGGTGAGGACTAGACGATGGCCCCATGGGCCTCATCTTGTTGAGCTGTACCTCTGTCGGTCTCCCACTCTCCCCTGGGCATAATTTGCTTTACCATCTGTGAAACTTCTTTTGCTTGGGTTGGAGAGGTGGGATTTCTATCAGACCTTTCAGTCCATTGTGACCAATCCTCTGTTCATTGTGTGTTGGCAAATTGCAGTCCACCAGTTGGGTGGTCTGAGGTCAGCTTTCGGTACATGGCCAAGACCAAGCTCTGGGAACTCACCATGTGGTGACAGGATTCATCGCCATCCTGCTCACTTTGTGCTCTTCCTTTGTGTGCTCAAGTGCCTGTACCTGACTTGCAGCAAATCTTAGCATGCTGCTCCATGTCAGATGTGGCTGTGCTGTGATCTCTTCCTAAACCAGGATTGGGCACCGAAGAACCCCTGCATTGTGGTTACAGGGAACCCTACGTCATCACACATTCTGCAGCCAGCACTAGCCTTTGTGGACAGTGGGGGTGGGGAGCACACTGGCGTGACTCAGCCCAACAGTCGGGCAGAGGATTTGTGTGTACAAAACGGTGAGCTCCTCACCCATCTCCAACGTTGATTCTACCATGACAGTGACCAGCAGAAGGGCCCACCAAGACTGGAGAAATCAGGGCCCCACCCGGCCAGTATCATTGCTTTTTCTGCCTTCTCAACCTTCTGTTCCCAGGTCAGGCACAGACCTAGGTCGGGTCACATATCCACCCGAGACCAAAGAATACCACCTAGAAATTTTGGCATAATCCTTGTTTTATAGGCACTGCCTGGGCTCACTCCATGCAGACCAGCAAGCTTGTATGTGTCCAGCCCAATGGGCTTCTCACAGCCCATGAACCTGCCCATTCTGGAGGCAGGCCCACCCCATAGGACAGGAACACTGAACCCCAATATCACTTAACCCAACACGGCAAGGGACAGATTGCTACCAGTGTGACATCTGGTTGGTGGATTGACCTGGGTTTCCCAGGCTTGTCTTTGGGTTCCTCTGGACAATGACCTGAGGCAATTCACTTGGGTCCTAACCCAACATCAACAGCCCTGGAGGCTCATGCTGATTCTGAAGTTTCCTGAGGCCACAGCCCCAGCAAATGGGGACACAGCAGAACCATGATTACAGCCACGTGAGCTGGGGAGTGGCTCCTCTTGGATGTCAATGCCTTGTTTCCCAGAGCCCAGTTTCTTTTGGGCTCTATTGCTAGGGAAGTTAGGTCACTTCCTGGTGTTCTGGGCCTAGAACCGTGACACCAACATGACATGGGAAGAGCCATGGCCCCAGCTCTGTGGACACAGCTGCTTTCAGAACCGGCTGCTCTTCTCCATGTCATCAGGGATCTGGACCTGAAACAATGGGACTCTCCTCCCAAATCACCCCATCTTCAATGTGGTACTCTTTTTGGCATCGACCTCCTAGGGAAAGCTTTAGGCAGATATACCTAGAAGCACCTACAGTGCCTATGAAACATGTAGGCTAGTATCATATTGAGTGTTGGTATCACATGGAACACAGGTGCACACTGAACAAAGAAGGATTGTCACAGGGGCTACTCTAGAACATAATCCAGCTGAAACAGGCTTGTATCTGCTCTGGGCTGTGCGGTGTGGCAGTTGTCCTCTAACTTATATAACCTTCCTGCCAAGCGAGGACTGAACATCAAGGAACGACAGACATCAACCCCTCTGGCATACAACCTTCCAGGTCCTCCTGTTGGAGTTAGATTCACGTCCATACGTGTCCCCTTCGTCTCAGGGGTGGATTGCCCATGCATTGGCTCCCAGTATTCATGCCTCCAGGTCACATATCCTTGTGGATATTCCTACGCCTCCAGAATGAATGTACATTGTGATTTGGTCTTTGCCTACAGACGAACTTGGGAAAAGTCAGTGAATTCTACTCAGTTCTCTCTTGTGATTTTGTGGTTTATCTGTGTATGTGCATGTAAGCACATGTGTGTTTGTATCTCTACATATGATTCATTATACGTATGTATTATAGAGGTATTAAGAAGAAAATATATGATACATAATATATATATTATACATATTGCCTTTTATATAGATATTATGTATACTAAACTTGTTCTATGTAATAAATTATTGATATAGCATATGTTTATTATATATAATTTAGGTATATTATGTATAGAATACCTACACGTGCACATACATACACACACACACACACACTATTAGGGTTCAGCTTCGTTTAGGGTTCTTGTGTCTCGAAACCTTGCATTTTGCGAGTTCTTGGTCTGCTCTCCAGATGATCCCCTTCATCAGTTTCATCATTTAAAAATCAATGTTTTCTCACGCGTTTGCTCCACTGCCTTTTCGTTGTGCACTTTGTCTCTGCCATCAAAATCCCTTTCCCAATGGCTGGAGCCCCAACTGCCTTTATTGTGCTTCGGTTCCCTTTACTGAGGAGACTGATCCATTAGACATGCTTCTAATGCTGAGGTCCCACAATGTACTGCCTGTGGGTTTCCTGTGGGCCTGGCCTGACTCCAGATTTGACATTGTGATAGTTCATATGGTGAGAGGGTCTTGTTTTTGGTGCCATGAGAAAGGAAGCCAGTTTGATTCTTACATATGGAATGGTCCAGGTTCCCCAGGACGATGCATTGTACATGCTATCTTGTCTCTATCAGACTTTCTCATCTCCTCTGATGGGACAAGCTTCACTTTCTTTTGGGACTCTCAGTTCTCTTCCTTGCGTCTATGTGGATGTCTTGTGTGCCAATACCATGCTGTATTGATGATGGTAGGTTTGCCGTCAAGTTGCAGATTAGGCAGCTTGGGTGTCTGAAGTCTGAACTTTGTGCTGAAGAGTGTATGAACACTCTCTAGGATCTTTTGTGTTTCCAGACACATTTGGGAATTCTTGGTTTTCCTTGTCTGAGACAATCCATAGGTATTTTGAATGGAATGGCATCAATTCTCTGGATCTCCTCGAGAGTGTGGAATCATTTGCACAAGATGACACTTCCGGTCATGAGCACTACCTATCATTCCATGCTGGGAGTGTGCGTCTTCATTTTCTTTCATCATTGTGTCTCTCGTCCCATTTTTTCAGTGAGGTGTCTTGTCCGTCATGGGTTAGATGGTCTCCTCGGCACTTTCTTTGTGCTCTTACTGTAATTTTACACGAGGTTGTCTCCTTCCTTTCTCATTCAGATAGTGCTGTTTGTGTACCATAAATTCAAGCAATTTCAGTAGTGTCAGTGAAGTTTTACCCTGATAATGAATTGAGTTTCCTGAGTTCTGTTTTGTTTTGTTTTCTCTTGGAGTTGGGTCACCATGAGCATTTTCTGTTCAGAGAACTGGGTCAATTGTTGTCTTTCCTCTACTGTTGGAAAATTCATCTTTCTTCTTTCCATGGCTTTATTATGGTGAAGCATTCCATTGCCTGGATAAATGAGTGTAGCCAACATACAAGTTTTAGAGTATGTGTATGCAATAGCTGGCCATCTCTTCCTTCCTCCTCCATCTCTCCGAGTCATCCATGAAGGGAAGGACTAGGCCATGGCCCCATGGGCCTCATCTTGTTGAGCTGTACCTCTGTTGGTCTCCCACTCTCTCCTGGGTATAATTTGCTCTACCATCTGTGAAACTTCTTTTGCTTGGGTTGGGGAGGTGGGATTTCCATCAGACCTTTCACTCCATTGCAACCAATCCTCTGTTCATTATGTGTTGGCAAATTGCAGTCCACCAGTTGGGTGGTCTGAGGTCAGCTTTCAGTACATGCCCAAGACCAAGCTCTGGGATCTCACCATGTTGTGAGATAGGATTCATCGTCATCCTGCTCACTTTGTGCTCTTCCTTCGTGTGCTCCTGGTCCTGTAGCTGACTCCTTGGGAAGCTTAGCATGATGCTCAATATCAGATCCGGCTGTGCTGCGGTTTCTTCATAACGGAGGATTGGGCCTGGTAGACCCCTGGGACCTGGTTAGAGAGAACCCTCCATGGCCACACATTCCGGAGACACCACTGGCCTTTGTGGGCAGTGGGGGTGGGGTGTGTGTTGGCTGACTCGGCCCAACACTCGGGGAGAGGCATTTGGTGTCCACATGGGTGAGCTCCTCACTAACGTCCAACGTGGGGTTCTACAATGACAGTGAACAGGAGAAGGGCCTGCAAAGCCCAGATGGATCTGGGCCTCTCCTGGACATTATCATTGCTTCTTCTGCACACTCGACCTTCTGCTCTGAGGCCAGGCACAGAACTTGGTTGGAGCACATATCCACATGAGACAAAAGAGAACCACCTAGATCTTTAGGCATAAACCTCGGGTTAAAGGCGCAACCTGTGCTCACTTCATATGGTACCTCCAGCTTGAGACATGGCTGTGTATGTGTCCGGTCCACTGGGCTTTTACCACTCATGAGCTGTCCCATTCTGAAAGCAGACCCACTCCACAGGACAGCATCACCCACGTCCAATATTATTCAACACAAAAGGCAAGGACAGATGGCTAGCAGGGTGTCATCAGGTTGGTGGACAGGCCTGGGCTCCTAGGCTTGTTTTTGCGTTCCTCCCAGACACTGGCTGAAGGCAACTCATGTGAGACCAGACCCACATCAACAGCAGTAGAGACTCACGCTCGTGATTTTTCCTGAGGCCACAGCACCAGCACATGGGGACTCAACAGAGCCATGTTTACAGCCAGGTGAACTGGGGAGTGGCCTCCTTTAGGATGCTGATGTCTCGTTCCCCGTGTTCCACTTTCTCTTGGCTCTATTGCCAGGGAAATTAGGTCATTTCCTGGGGTCCCTGGCCCAGAACATTGACACAAACATGACATGGGAAGAGCCATGGCCCCAGTTCTGTGGACACAGCTGCTTTCAAAACTGGCTTCCATCCTCCATGTCATCAGTGATGTGGCCCTGTAGAAACCATGGACCACTCTTCCCGAATCTCCCCATCTTGAAAGTGGCACTCATTTTTGCATCAACCTCCTAGGGAAGGCATTAGGTGGGTAGGTCTAGAAGAACCTACAGTGCCTGTCAAACCTGTAGGCTGGTATCACATGGAGGGCTGGTATCACATGGAGCACAGGTTCACACTGAACCAAGGAAGGATTTTCTCAGGGGCTGGCCTAGCACAAAATCCAGCTGAAACATGCTTGGGACTGCTCTGGTATCTGGGGAGTGTCACTCATCCTCTGGCCTACATCCCTGTCCTGCCAAGCGAGGGCTGAACATCAAGGAATGACAGACATCGACCTCTCTGGCATACAACCTCCCAGGTCCTCCTGTTGTAGGTAGATTCACATCCACATGTGTCCTCTTTTTCTCGCAGGTGGGTTGCACATACATTGGCTCCAAGCATTCTTGCCTCCCTGTCACATATCCTTTTGGATATCCCCATCCCTCCAGAATGAATGGAAACTGTGATTTGGTCCTCGCCTACAGAAGGACTTGGGAAAAGTCTATGACTTCTACTGAGTTCTCTCCTGTGAACTTGTGGTTTATGCATGTATGTGTGTGTGAACGCACACGTATTTGTATCTCTATGTATGATTCATTATAGATTTGTATTATATGGGTATTAAGTAGAAAAATATATGATATATAATATATATATATTATACATACTGCCCTTCATATATATATATTATGTATGTTACACTTATTCTATATAATAATTTCTTCATATACAATATGTTTATTATATATAATCTAGGTATATTATATAAAGAACACCTACAGGTGCACATATATACACACATACTGTTAGAGTTCAGCTTTGGTTAGGGTTTTTGTGTCTCGAAGTCTTGCCTTTCATGACTTCTTGGTCTGCTTTCCAGATCATCTCTCTCATCACTTTGATCGATAGCAAATCAATGTTTTCTCACGTTCGTTCCATTGCCTTTTAATCATGCACATGTTTTACCTTTGCCATTGAAATCACTTTTTGTCGACTGGAGCCCCAACTGCCTTTCTTATTCTTCTGTTTCCCTTTCCTGATGACACTGATCCATTAGACGTGTTCTAAGGCTGAGGTCCAAGAGTGTACTGCCTATGGGTTTCTCTAGGCCTGGCCTGACTTCAAATTTGACATTGCAGTAGTGGATTTGCTGTGAGGTTCTTGTTGTTGGTGGCACAAAGAAGGAATCCATTGTGATTCTTTGGCATGGAGTGGTCCAGGTTCCCCAGGACCATGCATTGCCCAGGCTATCTTGTCGCCATGGTACTTTCCCACCTCCTTCTTTTGGACAAGCTGTCTTTCTTTCAGGACTCTCTGTTCTCTTACTTACATCTATGTGGATGTCTTGTGTGCCAGTACCATGCTGTCTTGATGATGGTAGTTTTCAGTCTAGTTGGAGATCAGGTGCTGGGCTGTCTGAAATCTGCACTTCTTGCTGAAGAGTGTATGGACTCTCTCAAGGGTCTTTTGCATTTCCAGGCAGATATGGGACTTCTTGGTTATTCTTGTCTGAGACAGTCCGTGGGCATTTTGAAAGGAATGGCATTGACTCTCTGGATTTCCTCAAGAGTGTGGAATCATTTGCACAAGTCAGGCTCTTCCAGTCCATGTGCACTACCTCTCATTCCATGTTGGGCATATGTCATCTTCATTTTCTTTCATCAATTTGTCTCTCATCCAGTTTTCTGAGTACATGTCTTGTAGGTCGTGGTTAGATGGTCTCCTAGGCATTATCTTTGTGTTGTTACCATCATTGTTCACGTGGTTACTCCTACCTTTCTCGTTCAGATTGTGTTGTGTGTGTACAGAAATTCAAGCAATTTCTGCAGCGTCAGTGAAGTTTGTACCCTGCTATTGAACTGAGTTTCTTGAGTTCTATTCTGTTTTGTTTTGTTTTCTCTTGAGGGAGGGTCACTGTCAGCATCCTCTGTGCAGAGAATCAGGTCAATTGGAGACTTTCCTCTGTTGTCGGATAATTCTTCTTTCCATGTCTTTATTAGTGTGAAGTCTCCCTCTGCTTGGGTGAATGATTGTAGTGAGTGTACCAGTGTTAGAGGAAGGTGTATGCAATAACTGCCTGTCTCCTCCTTCCTCCCTCCCCATCTCTGTGAGTCATCCAGGAAGGTGAGTAGTAGGCCATGGCCCCATGGACTTCAGATAGATGAGCTGTACCTCTCTTCATCTGCCCCTCATCCCAGGCCTAATTTGCTCTACAATCTGAAACCTCTGTGGCTGGTGTTGAGGGATTGGGGGTTCCATCAGACTTTTTCCACCATTGAGACTAATCCTCTGATTGTTATGTGTTGACACCAGTTTCATGGTCTGAGGCCAGCCTTTGGTATATGCCCAAGACCAGGCTCTGGGATCTCACCCTGTGGTATCAGGATTCATCCCTGGCCTCCTCACCTTTTGCTCTTCCTTTATGTGCTCTGGATCCTATAGCTAACACGTGAGGAAGCTTAGCATTATGCTCTATGACAGATCCATCTGGGCTACTATTTCTTCATAACCCACAATTTTCCCCCATAGATCCTTGGGCCCTGGTTACAGAGAACCCTCCAGGACCACACATTACGGAGCCAGTGATGACCCTTGTGGGCAGTCGGGGTGGGGTGCACGTTGGCGTGAGTCTGCCCAACACTCGGGAACAGCCATTGTGTGTTCACATCATTGAGCTCCTCACTGATATCCAACGTGGGGCTCTACCATGACAGTGACCAGTAGAAGGGCCCATCAAGACCAGAGTGATCAGGGATGCACCTGGTCATTATCATTGCTTCTTTTGCCCACTCGACCTTCTGTTCCAAGGTCAGGCACAGACCTAGGTCAGATCACATATCCACTTTTGACGAAAGAGACTCAACTAGAGTTTTTGGCATATACCTCTGGGTAAGGTTCTGCCTGGGCTCACTCCATGTGGACCAGCCAGCTGTTGACATGGCTGTAGATATGTCTGGCCCAACAGGCTTCACACTCCTCATTGGCCTGCCCATTCTTGAAGGAGAACCACCCCACAGGACAGGAACACTGACTCCCAATATCATTCCTCCCGACAAGGCAAGGGAAAGATTGCAACCAGAGTGACATCAGCTTGGTGGACTAGCCTGGAGCTCCCAGGCTTGCTTGGCTTCCTCCCAGACAATGGCCCAAGGCAACTTTCATGAGACCTGACCCTATGGTAACAGTTCTGAAGGCTCACCCTGATTGTGACGTTTCCTGAGGTCACAGCCCCAGCACACGGGGATATAGTAGAACCATGATTACAGCCATGTGAGCTGGGGAGTGGGCTCCTCTAGGATGTCGATGCCTCATTCCCTAGGTTCTAGTTTCTGTTGGGCTCTATTGCCAGGGAAGTTAGGTAACGTCCTGGGGTCCCTGGTCCAGAACACTGACACAAACACGACATGGGAAGAGCAATGGCCCTGGCTCCATGGACATACTGCTTTCAGAACAGGCTGCCCTTCTCCATATCATTAGGGATGTGGTCCTGTACAATGCATGGGTCCCTCCTCCCGAATCTCCCCATCTGCAAAGTGGCACTCATATTGGCATTGAATTCCTATGGAAGGCATTTGGCGAATAGGCTTAGAAGCACCTACAGTGCCTGTCAAAGCAATAGACTGGTATCATATGGAGGACTTGTATCACATGGAGCAAAGGTGAACACAGAACGAAGGAAGGTTTTTCTCAGGGGCTGGCCTAACATGTAATCCAGCTGAAACAGGCTTGGGACTTCTCTTGGGTCTGGGGAGTGTCACTCGTCCTCTGCCCTACATCCCTGTCCTGCTGAGCGAGGGCTGATGTCAAGGAATGACAGATATTGACCCCTCTGGCATAAATCCTTCCAGGTTCTCCTGTTGCAGATAGAAACACGTCCATATGTGTCCTCATGGTCTCAGTGGTGGGTTACCCATGCATTGCCTCCTGGCATTCTTGCCTACAGGTCACATATGCTTTTGGATATCCCTACCCCTCCAGAATGAATGGATATTGTGATTTGGTTCTCACCTACAGACAGACTTGGGAAAAGTCTGTGACTTCTACTCAATTCTCTCCTGTGATCTTGCTGTTTATGCTTGTGTGTGCATGTGAGATCACGTGTATTTGTATGTCTATGTATGATTCAACATTTGTATGTATTATATTGGTATTAAGTAGAAAATTTTATTATACATAATATATATATTATACATATTGCCCTTAATATATGTAATTTGTATCCTAAATGTATTCTATATAATAAATTCTTGATATAGAATATGGTTATTATATATAATTTAGGTATATAATATATAGAACACCTACAGGGCCCATATATACACACACACATGCTGTTAGGTTTCAGCTTCTGTTAGGGTTTTTGGTATTGAAAGCTGGCCTTTTGCTACTTCTCAGTCTGCTCTCCTCATGATCCCCCTTGTCATTTCATCATTTGCACATCAATGTTTTCTCACGTTCACTCCTTTTCATTTTTGTCATGTAGACGATTTGCCTTTGCCATCGAAATCACTTTTCAGTCGACTGGAGCCCCAACTGCCTTTCCTGTGCTTCTGCTTCCCTTGCCTGAGGAGACCAATTCATTAGACATGCTTCTAAGGCTGAGGTCCAGGTATGTACTGCCTGTGGGTTTCATCTAGGCCTGGCCTGACTTCAGATGTGATGTTGCAGTAATCGATTTGGTGTGATGCTCTTTTTGGTGGCAAGAGAAAGGACCCAGTGTCATTATTATGCATGGAGCAGTCCACGTTCCCCAGGACCATGCATTGTGTCAGCTATCTTGTCCCCATTGGACTTTCTCACATCTTTTAATCGGACAAACTTGGCTTTCCTCCAGAGCTCTCTGTTCTCTTCCTTGCATATATGTGGATATCTTGTGTGCCAATACCATGCTGTTTTGATGACTGTGGGTTTGCAGTCTAGTTGGAGATAAGGCAGCTTGGCTGTCTGAAATCTGTACTTCTTGCTGAAGCATGTATGGACACTCTCAAGGGTATTTTGCGTTTCCAGACACATTTGGGAATTCTTGATTGTCCTTGTCCGAGAAAATCTGTGGGTATTTTGAGAGGAATCACATTGATTGACTCTCTGGATTTCCTCAAGAGTGTGGAATAATTTGCACAGACGGACATTTCCTGTCCATGAGCACTACCTACCTTTCCATGTTGGGTGTGTGTCATCTTCATTTTCTTTCATCAATGTGTCTCTCCTCCCGTTTTCTGAGTTATGTGTCTAGTATGTCGTGGGTTACATGGTCTCCTAGGTATTTTGTTTGTGTTGTTACTGTCATTGTCCATGGGGTTGTCTCCTTTTCTCATTCATATAGTGTTTTGTGTGTACAGAAAGGCAAGCAATTTCTGTAGCATCAGTGAAGTTTGTACCCTGATATCAAACTGAGTTTCCTGAGTTCTGTTCTGTTTAGTTTTGTTTTCTCGTTGGGGAGGGTCACCTTCAGCATTGTCTGTGCAGAGAATTCGGTCAATGGGAGTTTTCCTCTGCTGTCGGATAATTCTTCTTTCTTCTTTCCAAGCGTTTATTATGGTGAAGCCTTCCTCTGCCTGGGTAAATGATTGTAGCCAGTGTACTAGTGTTAGAGGTAGGTGTATGCAAAAATGGATCTCTCCTCCTTCCTTCCTCTCCACATCTCTGAGTCATTCAGGAAGGGGAGGACTAGGCCATGGCCCCATGGGCCTCAGCTCAGTGAGCTGTACCTCTGTTCATCTCTCACCCCCTCCTAGGCGTAATTTGCTCTACCATCTGTGAAAGTACTTAGGTTGGGGTTGGGGGGGTGGGGTTTCCATCAGAACTTTCCCTCCATTGAGACTAATCCTCTGTTCTTTATGTGTTGGCAAATTGCAGTCCACCAGTTGGGTATTATGAGGCCAGCCTTTGGTATGTGCCCAAGACTAGGCTCTGGGATCTCACCCTGTGAGCTCAGGATTCATCCCTGGCCTGGTCACATTTGTGATCTTCCTTGGTGTCCTCTGCATCCTGTAACTTACTCGGGGGGAAGGTTAGCATCATGGCCCAGTTGTTTTGGCTGTGTTGAGGGCTCTTTGTAACACAGGATTGGGCCCCGTAGACCCCTGGGCCCTGATTCCAGAGAAGCCTGTATGGTTACACATTCCAAAGCCAGCAGTGACCTATGTGGGCAGTGGGTGTGAGGTGTGGGGTGACATGACTAGGCTCAACACTTGGGGAAAAGCATTGGGTGTTCACATCGGTGAGCTCGTAGCCAATATCCAACATGTGGCTCAATCATGACAGTGACCAGGAAAATGACCCATCAAGACTGGAGGGATCAGAGCCCAACCCTGCCATTATAATTTCTTCCTCTCTCACTCAACCTTCTACTCCTAGGTCAGGCACAACTTAGCTCAGATCACATATCCACCCGGAATGAAAGAGATCCACCTAGAGATTTTGGAATATACATCAGGTTAAATGTGCTGCTTGGGCTCATTCCATGCAGACCAGCCAGCATGGGACATGGCTGTGGACGTGTCCGGCCCACCCAGCTTCTCACCCCTCATGAGCCTTCCCATTCTGGAGGCAAACCCACTCCACTGGACGGGAACACCCACCCCCAATATCACTCCACACACCGAGGCAAGGGACAGGTTCCTACCAGGGTGGCATCAAGTTGGTGGACTGACCTGGGGCTCCCAGGATTGTCTTTGGATTCCTCCTGTACAATGGCTCAAGGCAACTCATGAGAGACCTGACCCAAAGTCAACAGCCCTGTAGACTCACCCTGCTTGTATAACTTCCTGAGGCCACAGCCCCAGCACATGGGGACACAGCAAAGCCCTTTATACAGCCAGGTGTGCTGGGGAGTGGTCTCATCTAGGATGAGGGTCTCCTCATGATCTCATTCCCCATGTCCCAGTTTCTGCTTTTCTCTCTTGCCAGGGAAGTTAGGTCACTTCCTGTGGTCCCTTGCCCAGAACACTGAGACAAACATGACATGGGAAGAGCCATGGCCCTGGTTCTGTGGACACAGCTGCTTTCAAAACCCGCTGCCCTCGTCCATGTTATCAGGGATCAGGCCCTGTACAAACCATGGGCCTCTCCTCCCGAATCTCCCCAGCTGGAAAGTGGTGCTCATTTTAGCTTCGACTTCCTAGGGAAGGCATTAGCCTTATATGCCTAGAAGCAACTAGAGTGCCTGTCAAACCTGTAAGCTGGTATCACATGGAGGACTGGTATCACATGGAGCACAGGTGCACACTGAACCAAGGAAGGATTGTCCCAGGGGTGGTCCAGCATGGAATCAAGCTGAAACAGGCTTGGGACTGCTCTGGGATCCGGGGAGTGTCACTCGTCCTCTGGCCTATATCCTTGTCCTGCAGAGCGAGGGCTGAAAGTCAAGAAACAACAGACATTGACCCCTTGGGCATACAACCTTGCAGGTCCCACATTTCCATGTAGATTCACACCCATATGTGTCGTCTTTCTCTACAGGGTGGGTTCCCATGCATTTGCTCACAGCAGTCTTGCCTCTCGATCACATATTCTTGTAAATATCTTCACCCCTCCAGAATGAATGGACATTGTGATATTGTCCTTGCCTACAGATGGACTTGGGAAAAGTCAGTGACTTCTACTCAATTGTCTCTTGTGAACTTGTGGTTTATACGTGTGTGTGAGTGTGAGTACACACGTATTTGTAGCTCTATGTATGATTCGTTATATGTGTGTATTACATAGCTTTTAAGTAGAAAAATGTATGATACTTAATATATATATTATACATATTGTCCCTAATAAATATATTATGTATACTTAACTTATTCTATATAATAAATTCTTGATATAGAATATGTTTATTATATATAATCTAGGTATATTACATATAGAACACCTACGGGTGCACATATATACACACACACACCCACTGTTAGCGTTTAGCATTGGTTAAGGTTTTTGTGTCTCAAAGGTTTGCCTTTTGTGACTTCTCGATCTGCTCTGCAGATGATCCCCCTCGTCAGTTTCACCATTTGCAAATCAATATTTTCTTACTTTCACTCCATTGTCTTTTTGTTGTGCAGACGATTTGCCTTTGCTGTCGATATCGCTTTTCAGCCAACTGGAGCCCTAAGTGCCTTTATTGTGCTTCTGTTTCCCTTGCCTGAGGATAAAGATCTATTAGACATGCTTCTAAGGCTGAGGTCCAAGAATGTACTGCCTATGGGTTTCTTCTAGGACTGGCCTGACATCAGATATGACATTTCCATAGTCGATTTGGTGTGAGGTTCTTTTTGTTGGTGGAACAAGAAAGGAATCCAGTGTGATTCTTAGACAGGGAGTGGTCCAGTTTCCCCAGGACCATGTATTGTGCAGGCTATTTTGTCCTCATTGGACTTTCTCACCTCCCTTGACCGCACAAGCTGGCTTTCTTTCAGGGTCTCCATTCTCTTACTTACATCTATGTGGATGTCTTGTGTGCCAATACCATGCTGCCTTGATGATGGCGGTTTTGCAGATTAGTTGGAGTTCAGGCAGCTTCGGTGTCTGAAATCTGCATTTCTGGCTGAAGAGTGTATGCACAATCTCGAGGGTCTTTTGCATTTGAGACAGATTTGGGACTTCTTGGTTGTCCTTTTCTGAGGCAATCTGTGGGTATTTTGAGAGGAATGGCATTGACTCTCTGGGTTTCCTTGAGAGTGTGGAATCATTTGCACAAGACGGACTCTTCTGGCCCATGATCACTATCTATGAATCCACATTGGGCATGTGTCATCTTCATTTTCTTTCATCAATGTGTCTATCGTCCCTTTCTCTGAGTTAGGTGTCTTGTAGGTGGTGGGTTAAACTCTCTCGTAGTCATTTTCTTTGTGTTGTTACCGTCATTGTTCATGGAGATGTCTCCTTCATTTCTCATTTAGATAGTGTTGTGTGTGTACAGAAATTCAAGCAATTTCTGTAGCTTCAGTGAAGTTTGTACCCTGCTATTGAACTGAGTTTCCTGAGTTCTGTTCTGTTTTGTTTTGTTTCCTCTTGGGGAAGGGTCGTTGTCAGCATTTTCTGTGCAGAGAATCAGGTCAAAGGGAGTCTTTCCTCTGCTGTTGGAAAATTCTTCTTTCTTCTTTCCATGACTTTATTATGGCCAAGCCTTCCTCTGCCTGGGTGAATGAGTGTAGCCAGTGTACCCGTGTTAGTGGTAGGTGTATGCAATAACTGGCCATCTCTTTACTACCTCTCCATCTCTCTGAGTCATTCAGGAAGGGCAGGACTAAGCCATGGCCCCATGGCCTCAACTTGGTGAACTGTATGTGTATTTATCAGCCTCTCACTCCCAGATGTAATATGCTCTATCATCTGTGAAACCTTTGAGGGTAGGTTGGGGGGTGTGGGTATTCCCTCAGATCTTTCCCTCCATTGAGGCCAATCTTCTCTTCATTATGTGTTGGCAAATCACAGTCCACCAGATGGGTGGTCTGAAGTCAGTCTTTGGTATGTGCCCAAGACCAGTCTCTGGGAGCTCACCCTGTGGGGTCAAGATTCATCCTCGCCCTGCTCACACTTGTGATCTTCTTTGTTGTGCTTTGGGTCCTGTAGGTGACTCAGGGGGAAGCTTAGCGTGATGCTCCATGTCAGATCAGGCTGTGCTGCAGTCTCTTCATATCTTAAGATTGGGGCCTGTAGACCCCTGGGCCCTGGTTACAGACAGCCCTCCAGAGCCACAGATTCCAGAGCCAGTGCTGTCTCTTTTGGGTAGTGAGGGTGGAGTGCACGTTGGTGAGACTTGGCTCCACAGCTGGAGAGAGGAATTGGGTGTTGACATTAGTGATCTCCTTGCTGATCTACAAAGTGGGGTTCTACCATGATAGTGACCAGCACACGGACCCACCAAGACAAGAGGGATCATGGCCCCACACGGTCATTATCATTGCTTCTTCTGCACACTCGACCTTCTGCTCTGAGGTCAGGCACAGACCTAAGTAGGATCACATATCCAGCTGGGACAGAGAGTACCACCTAGACCTTTTGGCATAAACCTCGGGTTAAATGTGATGCCTTGACTCACTTCATGTCTGCCATCCAGATTGGTAGATGGCTGTGGATGTGTCTGGCCCACAGGGCTTCTCACCCCTCATGAACCTGCCCATTCTGGAGGCATACCTACCCACCAAACAGGAACACATACCCCCAATATCACTCCACAAAACAAGTGATTGCCACCAGGGTGGCATCAGGTGTGTGGACTGGCCTGGGGTTCCAATGCTTGTCTTTGGGTTCCTCCCAGACAATGGCCCAGGGCAACTCTCGTGAGACCTGACCAAAAGTCAACAGCCCTGGGGGCTCACCCTGATTATGTTGTTTCCTGAGACCACAGCCCAAGCACATGGGGACACAGCAGAGCCATGTTTACAGGCAAGTGAGCTGCATAGTGAGTTCCTCTAGGATGTTGATGCCTCATTCTCCAGCTTCCATTTCTGTTGGTCTATTGCCAGGCAATTTAGGTCACTTCCTTGTGTCCCTGGACCAGAACAGTGACATAAACATGGCTGGGGAAGAGCCATGACCCCGGCTCTGTGGACACAGCTACTTTAAGAAGCAGCTGCCCTCCTCCAGGTCATCAGGGATTTGGCCCTGTAGAAACCATGGGCCTCTTCTCCAGAATTTCCCCATCTTCAAAGTGTCGCTCATTTTCACATTGACTTCCTAAGGAAGGCATTAGGCGGATAGCCCTAGAAGCACCTACAGTGCCTATCAAATCTGTAGGCTGGTATCACATGGAGCACAGGGGCACACTGAACCAAGGAAGGATTGTCTCAGGGGTGGCTTAGCACTGAATCCAGCTGAAACGTGCTTGGGACTTCTCTGGAATCTTGGGAGTGTCACTCGTCCTCTGGGCTACACCCCTGTCCTGCAGAGTGAGGGTTGAAAGTTAAGAAAAAACAGACCACGACCCCTCGGCCATACAACCTTCCAGGTCCTCCAGTTGAAGGTATATTCACGCCAACATGTGTCCTCTTGTTCTCTGGGGTGTGTTGACCTTGCATTAGCTCCCAGCAGTCTTGCCTCTAGGTCACATATCCTTGTGGATATCCCCACCCCTCTAGAATGAATGGACATTGTGATATTTTCCTCACCTACAGATGGACTTCGGAAAAGTCAGTGACTTCTATCCAATTGTCTCCTCTGATCTTGTGGTTTATGTGTGTGTGTGAGTGTGAGGGCGTGCATATTTGTATCTCTATATATGATTCATATGTATGTATTATATAGGTATTAAGTAGAAAAATGTATCATATGTAATATATATATATTATACATATTGTCCTTAATATATATAATATGTATACTTAACTTATTCTGTATAATAAATCTTGATATAAAATATGTTTATTATATGTATTATAGGTATATTATGTATAGTACCCTATGGGTGCACATATATATATATATACACACACACAGTGTTATTGTTCAGCTTCGGTTAGGGATTTTGTGTCACGAAGGCTTGCCTTTAGCGACTTCTCGGTCTTCTCTCCAGATGATCCGCCCCATCAGTTTCATTGTTTGCAAATCAATATTTTGTCACTTTCGCTCCGCTGCCTTTTTGTTGAGCTGACACTTTAACTTTGCCTTCAAAATCCCTTTTCAGTCTACTGGAGACCCAAATGCCTTTATTGTACTTCTGTTTCCCTTGCCTGAGGAGACCGATCCATTAGAAATGCTTCTAAGACTGAGGTCAAATTATTTACTGCCTATCTAGGCCTGGCCTGTCTTCAGATTTGACATTGCAGTAGTTGATATGGTGTGAGGTTCTTGTTGTTGGCGGTATGAGAATGGAATCCAGTGGATTCTTAGGCATGGTGCTGTCCAGGTTGCCCAGAACCTTGCATTACGCAGGCTATCATGTCACCATCATGCTTTCTCACCTTCTTTGGTCGGACAAGCTTGGCTTTCTTTCAGGGCTCTCCGTTCTCTTCCTTACATCTATGTGGATGTCTTGTGTGACAATACCATGCTGTCTTGATGATGGTAGGTTTGCACTGTAGTTAGAGTTAAGGCAGCTTTTGTGTCTGAAATCTGCATTTCTTGCTGAAGAGTGTATGGACCCTCTTGAGGGTCTTTTGCATTTTCAGACAGATATGGGACTTTTTGGTTGTTCTTGTCTGAGACAATCCATGGGTATTTTGAGAGGAATGACATTGACTCTCTAGATCTCTTTGAGAGTGTGGAATCATTTGCACAAGACAGAATCTTCCTGTCCATGATCACTACCTATCAATCCATGTTGGGCGTGTGTTGTCTTCATGTTCTTTCATCAATGTTTCTCTCCTCTCGTTTTCTGAGTTACATGTCTTGTATTTCATGGGTTAGATGGGTCTGCTAGGCATTTTATTTGTGTTGTTACTATCATTGTTCACAGGGTTTTCCACTTACTTTCTCAATCAGATAGTGTTGTGTATGTAGAGACATTCAAGCAACTTCTGTAGTGTCAGAGAAGTTTGTATCCTGCTATCCAACTGAGTTTCCTGAGTTCTGTTCTATTTTATTATGTTTCCCCTTGGGGGAGTGTCACTCTCAGCCTTTTCTGTGCAGAGAATTGGGTCAGTTGAAGTCTTCCCTCCTCAGATAATAAAGAAGTCTTTCCTCTGAAGTCTTTCCTCCTCAGATAATTATTCTTTCTTCTTTCCATGGCATTATTATGTCAGAACCTTCCTTCCTGGGTGAATGCTGTAGCAAGCATACCAGTGTTAGAGGTAGGTGTATGCAATAAGTGGTCATCTCCTGCATCCTCTCTCTGCATCTCTCTGAGTCATCCAGGAAGGGGAGGACTAGGCCATGACCCTACGGGCCTCAGCTCGGTGAGCTGTACCTCTGTTCATCTACTCCTCCTTCCCTGGCGTAATTTTCTCTATCATCTGAAATTTCTGTGGCTGGGGTTTGGGGTATGGGGGTTCCATCAGAACATTCCCTCTATTGGGACCAATCATCTGTTTGTTATGTGTTGACAAATTGCAGTCCATCAGATGGGTCGTCTGAGGCCAGCCTTTGATATGTGCTCAAGACCAGACTCTGGGATTTCAACCTGTGTGTCAGGATTCATCCCCAGTCTGATGACCTTTATGCTCTTCCTTGGTGTGCTCTGGGTCCTGTGACTGACTTTGAGGGAAGCTTAGCTTGATGGCCCAAGTTAGATGCGGCTGTGCTACTGTTGCTTCGTAACCCAAGATTGGGCCCCAAAGAGTCCTGGGCCCTGGTTACAGAGATCCCTGCAGGGCCACACATTCCAGAGCCAGCACTGGCCATTGTGGGTAGTGGGGGTGGGGTGCGCATTGGTGTGACTCAGCCCAACACTCGAGGAGAGGCATTGGCTGTCCTCAGCGGTGTGCTCGTCATCGACCTGCCATGTGGGGCTCTACCATGACAGTGACCAGCAGAAGTGTCAGCCAAGACCAGAGGAATCAGGGTTCCACCTGGCCACTATCATTGCTTCTTCTGCCCACTGGAAAATCTGCTCCAAGGTCAGGCACAGACGGAGGTCAGATCACATATCCAGCTGGGACAAAAGAGAACTACATAGAGTTTTGGCAATAAGCTCAGGTTAAATGCGGTGCCTGGACTTTCTTTCTGTGGACCAGAAAGCTTTGGACATAGCTGTAGATGTATCCGGCCTGCCTGGATTCTCACCCTTCACAAGTCTGCCCATTCTGGAGGCAGACCCACCCCACAGTACAGGAACACCCACCCCCATTATCACTCCACACAACAAGGCAAGGGACAGATTGCTACCATGGTGGCATCAGGTTGTAGGATTGGCCTGGGGCTCCCAGGTTTGTATTTGGGTTACTCCCAGACAGTGGCCCAAGGTAACTCTTGTGACACCTGACCCTATGTCAACAGCCCTGGAGTCTCAGCCTGATTGTGACGTATTGTGAGGTCACAGCCCCAGCAAATGGGGACACAGCAGAGCCATGATTACAGCCATGTGAGCTCAGGACTGGGCTCCTGGTGTCCCTGGTCCAGAAGAGTGACACAAACACGACATGGGAAGAGCCATGGCCCCAGCTCTGTGGACAGACTGCTTTCAGAACTGGCTGCCATCCTCCATGTCATTAGGGATGTGACCCTGTACAAACCATGGGCCTCTCTTCCTTAATCACCCCATCTGCAAAGTTGTGCTCATTTTGGCCTTGACTTCCTAAGGAAGGCATTAGGTGGATAGTCCGAGAAGCACCCATAGTGCCTGTCAAACCTATAAGCTGGTATCACATAGAGGGCTGGTATCACATGTAAAAAAGTTGCACACTGAATGAAGGAAGGATTGTCTCAGGGGCTGGCCTAGCACAGAGTCCAACTGAAAGAGCCTTGTTTCTGCTCTGGGATCTCAGGAGAGTCACTCATCCTCTGGTCTCCATCCCAGTCCTGCCAAGGGAGGACTGAAATTCAAGAAACTTCAGACATTGACCCCTCTGTCATACAACATTCCAGGTCCTCCAGTTGCAGATAGATTCACATCCACATGTCTCCTCTTAGCTTCCAGAGTGGGTTGTCCCTGCATTTGCTCCTGGTGTTCTGGCCTCCATTCATATATCCTTGTGGAAATCCCCAACCCTCCAGAATGGATGGACATTGTGATTTGGTCCTCGCCTACAGATGGACTTAGGTAAAGCCTGTGACTTCTACTCAATTCCTCTCTCCCGTGACCATGTGCTTTGTGCTTGTGTGCATGCATGAGTGCATGTGTATTTGTATCTCTATGTATGATTCATAATATATATGTATTATATAGGTATTAAGTAGAGAAATTTATGATACATAATACATATATTATACATATTGCCCTTAATATATATATATAATTTATCTTAAACTTATTCTATATAATAAATTCTTGATATAGAATATGTTTATTATATAAGATCTATGTATATTATGTATAGAACACTTAAAGCTGCACACAAAAACACACACACATTGTTAGAGTTCAGCTTCGGTTAGGGTTTTGTGTCTTGAAGGCTTGTGTTTTGTGACTTTTCAGTCTGCTTTCTATCAGTCTTACTGGAAATCAGTGTCCACATATAACAAGGGAACTGACAGTATCAACAGCTATCCATCACACTGGAAATCAGTGTCCACATATAACAAAGACTACCACAGAATCTAGGCTATCAATCTCACTGGAAAACAGTGTCCATATATAACCAGTGCAACAACAGAATCAATGACTATCAATCACACTGGAAATCTGTATTCACATATAACAAGTTAAATGACATTTCAATGGCTAAGGGTCACACTGGAAATCATTGTTCACATATAACAATGGCTATCACAGAGCAACGTCTACCAGTCTCACTGGAAATCTGTGTCCGCATATAACAAGGGCACTGACAGTATCAACGGCTCTGTCATGTTGGAAATCAGTGTCCAAGTATACCATGGGCACCACTGGTCAATGGCTTTCATTCTCACTGGAGATCAGTGTCCATATATAACAAGGGTAACCACAGAATCAACTGTATCAGCCTCACTGGAAATCAGTGGTCACATATAACAAGTGCAACCAAATTATCAACCACTCTGAGTCCCAATAGAAATTACTGCCCACATATATCGAGGGTAACCACAGGACAAAAGCTATCAATCCCACTGGAAACCAGTGTCAGTATATAACCAAGGCAACCACATCATCAGCGGATATCAGTCTCGCTGAAAATTAGTGTCCACGTATAACAAGGGCAACCTCTGCATCAAGTGCTATCAGTCACACTGGAAATCAGTGTCCTCATTAAACAAGGGCAACCACACCATCAACGGATATCAGTCTCAATGTTAATCAGTGTCCACATATAAAATGGACAGCCACAGCATCAAATATATCAGTCTTAGAGGAAATCATCCTTCACATATAACAAGAGCAGCCACAGACTCAACAACTATCAGAAACCCTGGAATCAGAGAACACAATTAAAATGAGTATGCACAGAAACAGCGACTAGCATCTCACTGTAAATATTTCTCCACATATAACAAGGGCAAAAACAACTCAATAGCTATCAGTCTGACTGGAAATCAGTGTCCATATATATCAATGCAAACACAGGTCAATGGCTAAGTGTCTCACTGGAAATCAGTGTACCCATATAACAAGGGTAAGCCAGGTTTACGGCTATTTCTCGTTGGAAATCAGTATCCACATATAACAAGAGCAACCACATTTCAACTGCTATCAGTCCCAATTTAATCATTGCCCACATATAAAAAGTAAAACCACAGGTCATCTGCTATCAGTCTCAGTGGAAATCAGTGTCCACGTATAACACGGGCAGCCACAGCATCAACAGATTTCGGTCTCATGGAAATCAGTTTCCCAATATATCAGGGGCAGCCACAGCATCAACGGCTACTACTCACACAGGAAACCACGGTCCACATATAAGAACAGCAACCATAGCATCAACAGCTATCAGTTTCACTGGTAACGAGGGTCCGCATAACACAAGGGCAACCACAGGTCAACAGCTAGCTGACACACTGGAAATCAGTGTCCACAAATAACAAGGACTACCTCAGGTCAACATCTATTCATCCACTGGAAATCAGTGTCCACATATTACAAGGGCACCCACAGCATCAACAGCTATCAGTCTTACTGGAAATCAGTCCACACATAACAAGAGAAACTGCAGGTCAACATCTACTTGTCCACTGGAAATCAGTGTCCATATATTACAGGCACGCACAGCATCAACAGCTATCAGTCTCACTGGAGATCAGTGTCTACAAATATAAAAGGCAACCACAAGTCAACAGCTCTCAGTCTCACTGGAAATCAGTGTCCAATATAACATGAGCAGCCTCAGCATCAATGGCTATCAGTTTCACTGGAAACAGGGTCCATATATAAACAGGGCAACCACAGAATCAATGGATATCAGTCTCATAGGAAGTCAGTGGCCAGATATAACAAGTGCAACCACAGTATCAACAGCTCTGAGTCCCACTGGAAATCAGTGTCCAAGTATATCAAGGGCAACCAGAGTTCAAAAGCTATCAGTCTCACTGAAAATCAGTGTCCACATATAACAAGGAAAATCAGAGCATCAAATGTTATCAGTTTCACTGTAATTCAGTGTGTACATATAACAAGGGGAACTACAGGTAAAAGTATATCATTATCATTGGAAATTATGTCCACATACAACAAGGGCAAACAGAACATCAACGTCTATCAGTCACACAGGAAATCAGTGTCCGTATATAACAAGTGCAACCAGAGCTTGAATGGCTTTTTATCTCACTGGAAAAGACTGTCCACATTCGACGATGGCAAGCACAGTTCAATGGCTATTAGTCTCACTGGAAATCAGTGTTCACGTATAACAAGGGCAACCACAGGTTAAAGGCTATCAGTCTGACTGGAAATCAGTGTCCACATATAATAAGGGCAACCTCAATTCAATGACTCTCAGTCTTACTGGAATTCAGTGTCCAATATAACATGGGCAACTTAATATCAATGGCTTTCAGTCTCATTGGAAACCAGAGTCAACATATAATGACAGCCACAGGTCAACGGCTATCTGTCTCACGTGAAATTAGTATCCAAATATATCAAGGGCAAACACAGGTTAAAGGCTATGAGTCTTACTGGAAATTAGTGTCTACGTATAACAAGAGCAGCCACATCAAAATGGCTATCAATCTCAATGGACACCTGTGTCCACTTATAAATAAGGAAAGCATAGCATCAATGGCTAATAGTTTCCAGGAAATCAGTGTCCACTTATAAAGAGTGCAACCACAGGTAAATTGCTATCAGTCTCACTGGAAATCAGTGTCCTCATATACCAAGGGCAATCACAACATCAACGGATATCAGTCTCAATGTTAATCAGTGTCCACGTATAAAAAGGGCAGCCACAGCATCAACAATTATGTGTCCCACTGGAATCAGGGTCTACATATAACAAGGGCAGCCACAGCATCAAATGACATTAGCCTTAGAGGAAATCATGGTTCACATAAAACTAGAGCAGCCACAGCTTCAACAGCTATCAGTCCCACTGGAAATCAGTGAACACATTTAAAATGTGTACCCACAAAATCAGTGGCTATCAATTCACTGTAAATATTTGTCCACATATAACAAGGGCAACAACAACTCAACAGCTATCAGTCTCACTGGAAATCAGTGTCCATATATATCATATGCAAACACAGGTCAATTTTTAAGCATCTCATTGGAAAGCAGTGTACCGATTTCACAAGTGTAACCACAGATCTACGGCTATGCCTCACTGGAAATCAGTGTTCACATATAACAAATGCAACCACATATCAACTGCTATCATTCCCAATTAAATAATTGTCCACCTATAAAAAGTGAAAACACAGCTCACCTGCTACCACTGTCACTGGAAATCAGTGTCCACATATACGACAGGCAGTCACAGCAACAAGAGCTTTCAGTCTCATTGAAACCAGTCTCCCCATATATGAGGGGCAGCCACAGCATCAACACTACCACTCCCATAAGAAACCAGGGTCCACATATAAGAATGGCAACCACAGCATCAAGAGCTATGAGTTTCACTGATAATAAGGGTCCACATAACACAATGGCAACCACAGATCAACTGTAGCAGCAGCAGTAGTAGTAGCAGCAGTAGTAGTAGTAGCAGCAGAAGTGGTAATACTTGTAGTATTTCCCATGCACTAGGCTAATAGTAGTAGTAGCAGTAGCAGCAATAGCAATAGTAGATTTGCCATGCACTGGGCCAGTAGTATTGACAGTAGTAGCTGCAGCAGCAGTAGTACTAATAGTAGTAGTATTTGCCATGCACTGGACTACTAGTAGTAGCAGTAGTAGCAGCAGCAGCAGTAGTAGTAATAGTAGTAGTATTTGCCATGCAATGGACCAGTAGTAGTAGTAGTAGCAGCAGCAGTAGAAATAGCAGCAGCAGTAGTAGTAGCAGCAGTAGTAGTAATAATAGTAATATTTTCTATGCAATGGACTACTAGTAGTAGCAGTAGTAGCAGCAGCAGGAGTAGTAGAAATAGTAGAAACATTTGCAATTCACCAGACTAGTAGTAGTAGTAGTAGTAGCAGCAGCAGCAATAGTAATAGTAGTAGTATTTCTCATGCACTGGACTACTAGTACTAGCAGTAGTAGTAGGAGGAGGAGGAGCAGCAGAAGCAGTAGTAGTAACAGTAGTAGTGTTTTCCAAGCACTGGGTTAGTAGTAGTAGTAGCAGCAGCAGTAGAAGTAGCAGCAGCAATAATAGTATTAGGAGCAGTAGTCGTAATAGTAGTAGTATTTGCCACTCACTGGGCTAGTAGTAGGAGTAGTAGTATTGGAAGAAGGAGCAGTAGAAGTGGCAGCAGCATCTGTAGTAGCAGCAGATTTTCCCTGCAGTGGGTCAGTAGTAGTATTAGCATTAACAGTAATAGGTGTAGCACTAGTAGATTTGCCATACACTACATTAGTAGTATTGGTAGTAGTAGTAGCAGTAGTACCAGCAGCAGTAGTAGTAATACAAGAAGTATTTGCCATGGACTGGACTACTAGTAGTAGCAGTACTAGTAGCAGTAGTAGCAGCAGAACAGTAGTACTATTAGTAGTAGTATTTGCCATGCAATGGGCTAGTAGTAGGGGTATTAGTAGTAGCAGTAGTAGTAGCAGTAGTAGCAGCAGCAGAAGCAGCAGTAGTAATAGTAGTAGTATTTGCCATGCACTGGGATAGTAGTAGTATGTATAGCAGCAGTAGTAGTAGTAGCAGCAGTAGTAGTAATAGCAGCAGCTGCAGTAGTAGAAATACTAGTAGTGTTTCTATGAAATGGATTAGTAGTAGTAGTAGTAGCAGCAGCAGTATAAATAGCAGCAGCATAAGAAGTAGTAGTAGTTGTAGCAGTAATAGCAAAAGCAGCAGAAGTAGTAGTAATAGTAGTAGTATTTGCCATGCACTTGACTACTAGTACTAGCAGTAGTAGTAGTAGTAGCAGCAGCAGAAGTAGCAGCATCAGTAATAGTATTAGGAGCAGCAGTGGTAATAATAATAGTATATGCCATGCACTCTATTATTATTAGTAGCAGTCGTAGTAGCAGTAGTAGCAGCATCAACAGCAGTAGTAGTAATAGTAGTAGTATTTTCCATGCCCTGGACTACTAGTATTAGCTGTAGTTGTAGCAGTAGTAGCAGCAACAGCAGCAGCAATATTTATAGTATTAGTATTGGTCATGCACTGTGATAGTAGTAGTACGAGTAGAAGCAGTAGTAGTAGTAGAGGCAGTAGTAGTAGTAGCAGCAGAAGTGGTAATAGTAGTAGTTTTTGCCATGCACTGGTCTAGCAGTCGTAGTAGTAGTAGTAGCGGTAGGAACAGCAGTAGAAGTGGTGGCAGCAGCAGTAATAATAGCAGCATATTTGACCTGCAGTGGGCCATAAAGAGTAGTAGTAGCAGCAACAGCAGTAGTAGTAGTATATTTGCCATGCCCTGGGTGAGTAGTATTGATAGTAGTAGTAGCAGTCGTAGCAGAAGCAGCAGTAGTAATAGTAGAATTATTTGCAATGCAATGGACTAATAGTCATTGTAGTAGCAGCAACAGCAGTAGAAATAGCAGAAGCAGTAGTAGTAGTAGCAGCAGTAGTAGGAATAATAGTAGTATTTGCCATGCACTGGACTACTACAAGGAGCAGTAGTAGTAGAAGTAGTAGCAACAGCAGCAGTAATAGAAATAGTAGTAGTATTTGCAATTCACTGGACTAGCAGTAGTAGTAGTAGCAGCAGCAGTAGAAATAGCAGTAGCAGAAGAATTAATAGTAGTAGTAGCAGTAGTAGCAAAAGCAGCAGGAGTAGTAGCAATAGTAGTACTATTTGCCATTCACCGGACTAGTAGTAGTAGTAGTAGTAGCAGCAGCAGTAGAAGTTGCAGTAGCAGCAGTAGATGTAGCAGCAGCAGCAGTAGTAGTAGTAGCAGTAGTAGCAAAAGTAGCAGCAGTAGTAGTAATAGTAGCATTATATGCCATGCACTGTACTACTAGTACTAACAGTAGTAGTAGCAACAGCAGCAGGAGCAGTAGTACTAATAGTAGTACAATTTGCCATGCACTGGTCTAGTAGTAGTAGTAGTAGCAGCAGCAGATTTAGCAGCAGCAGTAGTAGTCGTAGTACCAGTAGCAGTAATAGTAGTATTTGACAGGCACTGGGGTAGTAGTAGTAGTAGTAGTTGTAGTGGTACCAACAGCAGTAGAAGTGGCACCAGCAGCAGTAATAGTAGCAGCATATTTGACCAGAAGTGGGCCAGTAATAGTAGTAGAATTAGCAGCAAAATCAATAGTAATAGTATATTTGCCGTGCACCGGGCTAGTAGTATTGATACTTGTAATAGCAGTCGTAGCAGCAGAAGCAGTAGTAGTAATAGTAGTAGTATTTGCCATGCACTGGGCTACTAGTAGTAGCAGCCAGTAGCAGCAGAAGCAGCAGCAGTATTAGTAATAGTAGTAGTATTTGCCATGCACTCTATTATGAGTAGTAGCAGTAGCACTAGTGGTAGTAGCAGCATCAGCAGCAGTAGTAGTAATAGTAGTAGTATTTGCCTAGCACTGGACTACTACTAGTAGCAGTAGTAGTAGTAGCAGCAGCAGCAATAATTATAGAAGTAGTATTGGCCATGCACTGGGATAGTAGTAGTACGAGTAACAGCAGTAGTAGTAGTTGCAGCAGTAGTAGTAGTAGCAGAGGTAGTGGTAATATTAGTAGTGTTTGCCATGCACTGGGCTAGTAGTAGTAGTAGTGGTAGGAGCAGCAGTAGAAGTGGTAGCATCAGCAGTAAGACTAGCAGCAGATTTGCACTGCAGTGGGCCAGTAGTAGTAGTAGAAGTAGCAGCAATAGCAGTAGTAGTAGTAGATTCACCATACATTGGGCAATTAGTATTGATAGTAGTAGTATCAGTAGTAGCAGCAGCAGTACTATTAGTAATAGTAGTAGTATTTGCCATACACTGGATTACAAGCAGTAGCAGTGGTATTAGCAGTATTAAGAGCAGCAGCAGCAGTTGTAGTAATAGTAGTAGTATTTGCCATGCACTGGGCTAGTAATAGTAGTAGTGTTAGCAACAGCAGTAGAAGTGGCAGCAGCATCAGTAATAGTAGCAGCATATTTACCTGTACTGGGCCAGTAATATTAGTAACAGTAGCAGCAATAGCAGTAATAGTAGCAGATTTGCCATGCACTGGGGTAGTAGTATTGATATTAGCAGTAGCAGTAGTGGCAGCATCAGCAGTAGTAATATTAGTAGACTTTGCCATGCACTGGACTACTAGTAGTAGCAGTAGTAGTAGAATTAGTAGCAGCAGCAGCAGCAGTAGTAATAGTTGTAGTATGTGCCATGCACTGGTCTAGTAGTAATAGTAGTAGTAGCAGGAATAGAAGTGGCAGCATCAGCACTAATAGTAATAGTAGTTGTATGTGCAATGAACTGACAACTTGTAGTAGCAGTAGTAGTAGCAGTAGTAGCAGCAGCAGCACCAGTAGTAATACTAGTAGTATGTGCTATGCACTGGGCTAGAAGTAGTCACAGTAGTAGCAGCAGCAGTAGTAATAGCAGCAGCCGTAGTGTTAATTGTAGTAGTATTTGCCATTCACTGGGCTACTGGTAGTAGTAGTCGTGGTAGAAGCAGCAGTAGAAATGGCAGCATCAGCAGTAGTAGTAGCAGCAGATTTGCCCTGCAGTGGGCCACTAGTAGTAGTAGCAGAAGCAGCAATAGCAGTAGTAGTAGTAGATTTGGCATGCACTGGGCCAGTAGTATTGATAGTAGTAGCAGTAGTAGCTGCAGCAGTAGTAGTAATAGTAGTAGTATTTGCCATGCACTGGACTACTAATAGTAACAGTAGTAATAGCATTAGTAGCAGCAGCAAAAGCAGCAGTCATAATAGTAGTAATATGAGCCATGAACTGGGTTAGTAGTAGTAGTAACAATAGAAGTGGCAGCGTCAGCACTAGTAGTAAGAGTAGTTTTATGTGCAATGAACTGACCACTTGTAGTAACAGTAGTAGTAGCAGTCATAGCAGCATAAGCACCAGTAGTAATACAAGTAATATGTGCCATGCACTGGGCTGCTAGTAGTCGCAGTAGTAGCAGCAGCAGTAGAAGTAGCAGCAGCAGTAGTAGTAGCAGCAGCAGTAGTGGTAATTGTAGTAATATTTGCCATTCACTGGGCTACTAGTAGCAGAAGTCATGGTAGAAGCAACAATAGAAGTGGCAGCATCAGCAGTAGTAGTAGCAGCAGATTTGCCCTGCAGTGGGCCACTAGTAGTAGTAGCAGTAGCAGCAATAGCAGTAGTAGTAGTAGATTTGCCATCCACTGGGCTATTAATATTGATAGTAGTAGTAGCAGTAGTAGCAGCATCAGCAGCAGTAGATGTAATAGTATTAGTATTTTCCATGCACTGGACTAGTGGTAGTAGCAGCAGTTGTAGAAGTAGTAGCAGCAGTAGTGTAAATAGTAGTATTATTTGACATGCAATGGACAAGTACTAGAAGTAGTAGTATTAGTAGCAGCAGCAGGAGAAGTAGTACTAATAGTAGTACTATTTGCCATGCACTGGGCTAGTAGGAGTAGTAGTAGTAGTAGTGGCAGCAGCAGATGTAGCAGCAGCAGTAGCAGTTGTAGCAGCAGTAGTGTTAATAGAAGTATTTGCCATGCACTGGGGTAGTAGTAGTAGTATTAGTAGTGGTAGCAACAGCAGTAGATGTGGAAGCAGCAGCAGTAATAGTAGCAGCATATATGACCTGCAGTTGGCCAGTAAGAGTAGAATTAGCAGCAACAGCAGTAGTAGTAGTATATTTGCCATGCACTGAGCTAGTAATATTGATAGTAGTAGTAGCAGTAGTAGCAGCAGCAGCAATAGTAGTAATAGTAGTAGTATTTGCCATGCAAAGGACTAGTAGTCGTTGGAGTAGCAGCAGAAGCAGTAGAAATAGCAGAAGCAGTAGTAGTAGTAGCAGCAGTACTAGGAATAATAGTAGTTTTTGCCATACACTGGACTATTAGTAGTAGCAGTAGTAGTAGCATTAGTAGCAGCAGCAGCAGTAGTAGAAATAGTAGTAGTATTTGCAATTCACTGGCGTAGTAGTAGTAGTAACAGCAGCAGTAGAAATAGCAGTAGCAGAAGAAGTAATAGTAGTAGTAGCAGTAGTAACAAAAGCAGCAGCAGTAGTAGCAAAAGTAGTACTATTTGCTATTCACCGGACTCATAGTAGTAGCAGCAACAGCTGTAGAAGTTGCAGCAGCAGCAGTAGATGTAGCAGCAGCAGGAGAAGTAGTAGTAGCAGTAATAGTAGCAGTAGTAGCAAAAGCAGCAGCAGTAGTAGTAATAGTAATATCATATGCCATGCACTGTGCTACTAGTACTAGCGGTAGTAGTAGTAGCAGCAGGAGCAGTAGTACTAATAGGAATACTATTTGCCATGCACTGGGCTAGTAGTAGTAGTAGCAGCAGCAGCAGAATTAGCAGCAGCAAAAGTAATTTTAGCAGGAGTAGTGGTAATAGTAGTAGTATTTGCCATGCACTGGGGTAGTACTAGTAGTGGTAGCAACAGCAGTAAAAGTGGGAGAAGCAGCAGTAAGAGTAGCAGCATATTTGGCCTGCCGTGGGCCAGTAATAGCAGCAACAGCAATAGTAGTAGTATATTTGCCATGCCCTGGACTAGTAGTATTGATAGTAGTAATCACAGTAGTAGCAGAAGCAGCAGTAGTAGTAATAGTAGTAGTATTTGCCATGCACTCGACTATTAGTAGTAGTAGTAGTAGTAGCAGCAGCAACAGTATAAATATTAGTAGTATTGGCCAGCCACAGGAGTACTAGTAGTAGCAGTAGTAGCAGCCAGTAGTAGCAGTAGCAGCAGCAGTAGTAGTAATAGTAGTAATATTTGGCATGCTCTCTATTATTACTAGTTGCATTAGTAGTAGCAGTAGTAACAGCATCAGCAGCAGTAGTAGTAATAGTAGTCGTATTTGCCATGCACTGGACTACTAGTAGTAGCAGTAGTAGTAGCAGTAGTAGCAGCAGCAACAGCAACAATAGTTATAGTAGTAGTCTTGGTCATGCATTGGGATAGTAGTAGTACGAGTAGCAGCAGTAGTTGTAGTAGCAGCAGTAGTGAGAATAGTAGTAGTGTTGGCCATGCACTGGTCTAGTAGTAGTAGTAGTAGTAGTGGTAGGAACAGCAGTAGATGTGGCAGCATCTGCAGTAATAGTAGCAGCAGATTTGCACTGCAGTGGGCCTGTAGTAGTAGTAGAAGTAGCAGCAATAGCAGTAGTAGTAGTAGATTCACAATGCATTGGTCAATTAGTATTGATTGTAGTAGTAGCAGTAGTAGCAGCAGCAGCACTATTAGTAATATTAGTAGTATTTGCCATACACTGGATTAATAGCAGTAGCAGTAGTAGTAGAAGTATTATTATTAGCAGCAGCACTTGTAGTAATAGTAGTAGTATTTGCCATGCACTGGACTACTTGTAGTAGCAGTAGTAGTAGCAGTAGAAGCAGCATCAGTAGTAGTATTAGTTGTAGTATTTGACATGCACTCAGCTATTAGAAGTAATAGTAGCAGCAGCAGCAGTACAAGTAACAGCAGCAGTAGTAGTAGCAGCAGTAGTAGTAGTAGGAGCAGTAGTGGAAATAGTAGTAGTATTTGCCATGCACTGGGCTAGTAGTAGTAGTAGCAGTAGCAGCAATAGCAGTAGTAGTACTAGATTTACCATGCACTGGGCCAGTAGTGTTGATAATAGTAGCAATAGTAGCAGCAGCAGCAATAGTAGTAATATGAGTAGTATTTGCTATGAACTGGACTACTAGTAGTAGCAGTAGTAGTAGAAGTAGTAGCAGCAGGAAACGTAGGAATTGTAGTAGAATTTGACATGCATTGGGCTAGTAGAAGTAGTAGAAGTATCAGCAGCAGTAGAAGTATCAGCAGCAGTATTAGTAGTAGCAGCTGTAGTGGAAATAGTAGTAGTATATGCCATGCACAGCGCTAGTAGTAGAAGTAGCAGTAGCAGCAATAGCAGTAGTAGTAGAAGATTTGCCATGCACTGGGCCAGTAATATTTATAGAAGTAGCAGTAGTAGAAGCAGCAGCAGCAGTAGTAGTAATAGTAGTAGTATTTGCCATTCATTGGGCTAGTAGTAGTTGTAGTAGTAGCAGCAGCAGATGTAGCAGCCACAGTAATAGTTGTAGCACCAGTAGTGGTAATACTAGTAGTATTTGCCATGCACTGGATTTGTAGTAGTAGCAGTAGCAGTGGTAGCAACAGCAGTAGAAGTGGCAGTAGCATCAGTAACAGTAGCAGCATATGTGACATGCAGTGGGCCAGTAATAGTAGTAACAGTAGCAGCAATAGCAGCAGTAGTAGCAGATTTGCCATGCACTGATCTAGTAGTATTGACAGTAGTAGTAGCTGTAGTAGCAGCAGCAGTAGTAGTAATAATACTTGTAGTATTTGCAATACATTGGACTATTAGCAGTAGCAGTAGTAGTAGGTGTAGTAGCAGCAGCAGCAGGAATAATATTAGTAGTATTTGCCATGCACTGGAATACTAGTAGTAGCAATATTAGCAGAAATAATATCAGTAGCAGTACTAGTAATAGTAGTAGTATTTGTCATGCACTGTATTACTGGTAGTAGCAGTGGTAGTAGCAGAAGTAGCAGCAGCAGCAATAGTTATAGTAGTAGTATTGGACATGCACTGGGAAAGAAGTAGTATGAGTAGCAGCAGTAGAAGTAGCAACATCAGTAATAGTAGTGGTATTAGTAGTAGTATTTGCCATGCACTGGGCTAGTAGTACTAGTAGTGGTAGCAACAGCAGTAGAAGTGACAGCAGCGTCAGTAATAGTAGCAGCATATTTACCTCCACTGGGCCAGTAATATTAGTAACAGTAGCAGAATTAGCAGTAGTAGTAGCAGATTTGCCATGCACTGGGATAGTAGTGTTGATAGTAGTAGTAGCAGTAGTAGCAGTAGCAGTAGCAGAAGAAGTAGTAGTAGTAGCAAAAGAAGCAGCAATAGTGGTAATATTAGTAGTATTCTCAAAGCACTTGGCTACTAGTAGTAGCAATAGTAGTAGCAGCAGTAGCAGCAGCAGCATTAGTAATAGTAGTAGTATTTGCCATGCACTGGACTACTAGTAATAGCAGTAGTAGCAGCAGAAGTTGCAAGAGCTGCAGCACTAGTAGTAATAGTATTAGTATTTGCCATGCACTGTACTACTAGTAGTAGAAGTAGCAGTAGTGGTAGTAGCAGCATAAGGAGCAGTAGTAGTAATACTAGTAGTATTTGCCATGCACTAGACTACTAGCAGTAGCAGTAGTAGCAACAGCAGCGGTAGTAGTAATAATAGTAGTAGTATTTGAAATTCACTGGGCTAGTAGTAGTAGCAGTGGTAGCAACAGCAGTAGAAGTGGCAGCAGCATCAGTAAGAGTAGCAGCATATGTGACCTGCAGTGGGTCAGTAATTGTAGTAATAGTAGCAGCAATAGCAGTAGTAGTAGAAGATTTGCCATGCACTGGTCTAGTAGTATTGATAGTAGTAGTAGCAGTAGTAGCAGCAGCAGCAGTAGTAGTAATAGTAGTAGTATTTCCCATGTGCTGGACTACTAGTAGTAGCAGTAGTAGTAGCAGTAGTAGCTGCAGCAGTAATAATACTAGTAGAATTTGCCATGCACTAGACTACTAACATTAGCAGTAGTGGTAGCAGTAGTAGCAGCAGCAGCAGCAGTAGTAGTAGTATTAATAGCAACAGTACAAGTTGTAGTAGCAGTAGCAGCAGCAGTAGAAGCATCAGTAATAATACTAGTAGTATTTGCCACGCAGTGGACTACTAGTAGTAGCATTTGTAGCAGCAGCACCAGCCGTAGTAGTAATAGTAGTAGTATTTGCCATGCACAGGGCTAGTAGTAGTAGTATCACCAGCAGTAGAAGTAGCAACAGCAGTAATAGTAGTAGGAACAGTTGTGGTAATAATAGTAGTATTTGCCATGCACTTGGCTAGCACTAGTAGTAGTAGTAGTGTTAGCAGCAGCAGTAGAAGTGGCAGCAGCAGCAGTCGTAGTAGCAACAGATTTTCCTTGCAGTGGGCCAGTAGGAGTAGTAGAAATAGCAGCAATAGCAGTAGTAGTAGAAGATTTGCCTAGCATTGTTATTGTAGTATTGATAGTAGTAGTAGCAGCAGTGGTAGTAGTAGTAATACTAGTAGTTGCAATGCACTGGAGTACTAGAAGTAACAGTAGAAATAGCAGGAGTAGCAGCAGAAGTTACAGCAGCAGCAGCACTAGTAGTAATAGTTGTAGTTTTTGCCATGCACTGTACTACTAGTAGTAGCAGTAGCAGTAACCATAGTAGCAGCATCAGGAGCAGTAGTAGTAATGCTAGTAGTATTTGCCATGAACTGGTCTACTAGTAGTAGCATTAGTAGTAGCAGTACTAGCAGCAGAAAACGTAGTAGGAATAGTAGTAGTTTTTGACATGCATTGGGCTAGTAGAAGTAGTAGAAGTAGCAGCAGCAGTAGTAGTAGTAGCAGCTGTAGTGGAAATATTAGTATTATTTGCCATGCACTGGGCCAGTAGAAGTAGTAGAAGTAGCAGCAATAGCAGTAGTAGTAGTAGATGTGCCATGCACTGGGCCAGTAGTATTGATAGTAGTAGGAGTAGTAGCAGCAGAAGCAGCAGTAGTAATAGTAGTCTTTGCCATGTACTGGACCACTAGTAGTAGCAGTAGTAATAGCAGTAGTAGCAGCAGCAGCAGTAGAAAAAATAGAAGTACTAGCCAGGCACTGGACTACTAGTAGTAGCATTAATAGCAGCAGTAGTAACAGCAGCAGCAGCAGTAGTAGTAATAGTAGTAGTATTTGCCATTCACTGGGCTAGTAGTAGTAGTAGAAGCCACAGATGTAACAGCTACAGTGGTAGTTGTAGCACCAGTAATGGTAATAGAAGGAGTATTTGCCATGCACTGTGCTAGTAGTAGTAGTAGTAGCAGTGGTAGCAACAGCAGTAGAAGTGGCAGCAGCATCAGTAATAGTAGCAGCATATGTGACCTGCAGTGGGCCAGTAATAGTAGTAACAATAACAGCAATAGCTGTATTAGTAGCAGATTTGCCATGCACTGAGTTAGTAGTATTGATAGTATTAGTAGCAGTAGTAGCAGCAGCAGCAGTAGTAGTAATATTAGTAGTATTTGCCATGCGCTGGACTACTAGTAGTAGCAGTAGTAGGAGCAGCCGTAATAATACTAGTAGGATTTGCCATGCACTAGAATAATAACATTACCAGTAGTAGTAGCAGTAGTAGGAGCAGCAGCAGCAGTAGTAGTTGTAGTAGCAGCAGTAAAAGTAGTAGTAGCAGTAATAGTAGCAGGAGCAGCAGCAGGGGTAGCAGCTCTAGTAATAGTGTTAGTATTTGCCACACACTAGACTACTAGTTGTAGCAGTAGTAGTAGCAGTTGTAGCAGAAGCACCAGCGTAGTAATAGTAGTCATATTTGCCTTGCACAGGGCTAGTAGTAGTAGTATCACCAGCAGTAGAAGTAGCAAAAGCAGTAATAGTAGTAGGAACAGTTGTGGTAATAGTAGTAGTATTTGCATGCACTTGGCTAGTAGTAGTAGTAGTAGTAATGTTAGTGGCAGCAGTAGAAGTGGCAGCAGCAGCAGTAGTAGTAGGAGCAGATTTGCCCTGCAGTGGGCCAGTAGGAGTAGTAGAAATGGCAGCAATAGCAGTAGTAGTAGAAGATTTGCCTAGCACTGTGCTTCTATTATTGATAGACTACTAGTAGTAGCATTAGTAGCAGCAGTAGTAACAGCAGCAGCAGTAGAAAAATTAGAAGTACTAGCCAGGCACTGGACTACTAGTAGTAGCATTAGTAGCAGAGTAGTAACAGCAGCAGCAGCAGCAGTAGTAATAGTAGTAGTATTTGCCATTCACTGGGCTAGTAGTAGTAGTAGAAGCCACAGATGTAACAGCTACAGTGGTAGTTGTAGCACCAGTAATGGTAATAGAAGGAGTATTTGCCATGCACTGTACTAGTAGTAGTAGTAGTAGCAGTGGTAGCAACAGCAGTAGAAGTGGTAGGAACATCAGTAATAGTAGCAGCATATGTGACCTGCAGTGGGCCAGTAATAGTAGTAACAGTAGCAGCAATTGCGGTAGTAGTAGCAGATTTGCCATGCACTGGCCTAGTAGTATTGATAATAGTAGTAGCAGTAGTAGTAGCAGCAGCAGTAGTAGTAATAGTAGTAGTATTTGCCATGTGCTGGACTACTAGTAGTAGCAGTAGTAGTAGCAGTAGTAGCAGCAGCAGTAAAAATACTTGTAGAATTTGCCATGCACTAGTCTACTAACATTAGCAGTAGTAGCAGTAGTACAAGCAGCATCAGCAGTAGTAGCAGCAGTACAAGTAGTAGTAGCAGTAATAGTAGCAGGAGCAGCAGCATCAGGAGTAGTAGTAGTGTTTTCCATGCCCTGGGCTAGAAGTGGTAGTAGTAGTAGCAGCAGCAGCAGTAATAGTAGCAACAGTAATGGTAATAGTAGTAGTAGTTTGCCATGCACTGAGATAGTAGTAGTAGTTGAAGTACTGCTATCAGCTGCAGTAGTAGTTGGAGCAGCAGAAGCAGCAGCAGTAGCAGCATTAGTAGTAATAGTATTAGTATTTGCCATGCACTGGACTACAAGTAGTAGCAGTAGTAGCAGTTTCAGCAGCAGTACTTGTTATAGTACTAGTATTTGCCATGCACTGGGCTAGTAGAAATAATAGTAGCAGCAGTAGTAGTAGTAGCAGCAGTACTGGTAATAGTAGTAGTATTTGCCATGCACTGTGCTTGAAGTAGTTCTAAGAGCAGCAGCAGTAGTAGTAGCAGCAGTAGTAGTTGTAGCAACAGTAGGGTAATACTAGTAGTATTTGCTATGCACTGGGATAGAAGTAGTAGTAGTAGCAGTGGTAGCAGCAGCAGTAGAAGTGGCAGCAGCATCAGTAGAAGTAGCAGCAGATTTTCCCTGCAGTGGGCCAATAGTAGCATTAGCAGTAATAGGTGTAGTACTAGTAGATTGGCCATACACTGTGCTAGTATTATTAGTACTAGTAGTAGCAGGAGTATCACCAGCAGCAGCAGTAGTAATAGTAGTAGTATGTGCAATGCAGTGGACTACAAGTAGTAGCAGTAGTAGTAGCAGAGGTATCAGCAGCAGCAGTAGTAGTAATAGTAGTAGTATTTGCCATGCACTGAACTACTAGTAGTAGCTGTAGTAGTAGCAGTAGTAGTGGTAATAGTAGTAATGTTTGCCATGCACTTGGCTAGTAGTAGTAGTAGTGATAGGAACAGCAGTAGAAATGGCAGCAGCAGCAGTAATAGTAGCAGCATATTTGAACTGCAGTGGGCCAGTAAATGTAGTAGTAGCAGCAACAGCAGTAGTAGTAGGATATTTGCCATGCACTGGGCCAGTAGTAGTAGTAGTAATGGTAGCAGCAGCAGTAGAAGTGGCAGCACCAGCACTAATAGTAGCAGCATATATGATCTGAGTGGGCCAGTAAAAGTAGTAGGATTAGCAGCAACAGCAATAATAGTAGTATATTTGCCATGCACTGGGCTAGTAGTATTGATAGTAGTAATAGCAGTTGTAGCAACAGCAGCAGTAGTAGCAATAATAGTATTTGCCAGGCACTGGACTAGTAGTAGTAGTAGTGGTAGCAGCAGCAGCAGCACTTTTATTATTAGTAGTATTTGCCATACACAGGACTACTAGTAGTAGCAGTAGTAGCAGCCAGTAGTAGCAGCAGCAGCAGTAGTAGTAATAGTAGTAGTACATTCCATGCACTATATTATTAGTAGAAGCAGTAGTAGTAGCAGTGGTAGCAGCATCAGCAGCAGTAGCAGTAAAAGTAGTAGTATTTGCCATGCACTGGGCTACTAGTCGTAGCAGTAGTAGTAACAGTAGTAGCAGCAGCAGCACCAATAGTTACAGTAGTAGTTTTGGCCATTCACTGGGATAGTAGTAGTACGATTAGCAGCAGGAGTAGTAGTAGTAGTGGTAATAGTAGTAGTGTTTGCCATGCACTGGGCTAGTAGTAGTAGTAGTAGTGGTAGTGGTAGGAGCAGCGGTAGAAATGGCAGCAGCAGCAGTAATAGTAGCAGCAGATTTGCACTGCAGTGGGTCAGTAGTAGTAGTAGAAGTAGCAGCAATAGCAATAGTAGTAGTAGATTCGCTATTGGGCAATTAGTATTGATAGTAGTAGTAGCCGTAGCAGCACTATTAGTAATAGTAGTAGTATTTGCAATACACTGGATTATTGCAGTAGCAGTAGTAGTAGCAGTATTATTAGAAGCAGCAGCAGTTTTAGTAATAGTAGTAGTATTTGCCATGCACTGGACTACTAGTAGTACCAGTAGTAGGAGTAGGAGTAGCAGCAGCAGGAGCAGTAGTATTAATAGTAGTAGTGTTTTCCATGCACTGGGCTAGCAGTAGTAGTAGTGGTGATAGGAGCAGCAGTAGAAGTGGCAGCAGCAGCAGTAATAGTAGCAGCAGATTTGCACTGTAGTGGGTCAGTACTAGTAGTAGAAGTAGCAGCAATAGCGGTAGTAGCAGTAGATTCTCCATGCATTTGTCAATTAGTATTTATAGTAGTAGTAGCAGTAGTAGCAGCAGCAGCACTAGTAGTAATAGTAGTAGTATTTGCCATACACTGGATAACTAACAGTTGCAGTAGCAGATTTATTAGCAGCAGCAGAAGTAGTAGTAATTGTAGTAATATTTTCCATTCACTGGACTACTAACAGTAGCAGTAGTAGTAGCAGTAATAGCAGCAGCTCTAGTAGTAATATATGTAGTATTTTCCATGCACTGGGCTATTAGTAGCACTAGTAGCAGAAGCAGCATTATAAGTAGCAGCAGACGTAGTAGTAGCAGCATTAGTAGTATTAGCAGCAGTATTGGTAATAGTAGTAGTATTTGCCATGCACTGGACTAGTAGTAGTAGTAGCAGTAGAAGCAATAGAAGGAGTAGTAATAGATTTGTCATGCACTGGGTCAGTAGTATTGATAGTAGTAGCAGTAGTAGCAACAGCAGCAGTAGTAGTAATAGTAGTAGTATTTGCCATGCACTGGACTACTACTAGTAGCAGCAGTAGTAAGAGTAGTAGTAGCAGCAGCAGCAGTAGTAAGAGTAGTAGTTCTTGCCATGCACTGGACCACTAGTAATAGGATTAGTAGTAGCACAGCAGCAGTAGTATTAATAGTAGTAGTTTCTCCCATGCAATGCACAGGTAGTCATTGTAGTAGTAGCAGCAGCAGCAGAAATAGCAGAAGCAGTACTAGTAGTAGCAGCAGTAGTAGGAATAAAAGTAGTATTTGCAATGCACTGGGCTACTAGTAGTAGCAGTAGTAATAGCAGTAGTAACAGAAGCTGTAGTAAAAATAGTAGTAGAATTTGCAATTCACTGGACTAGTTGTAATGGTAGTAGTAGCAGCTTCCGTAGAAGTAGCAGTAGCAGAAGAAGTAATAGTAGTAGTAGCAGTAGTAGTAGCAGTAGTAGCAAAAGCAGCAGCAGTAGTAGCAATATTAGTACTCTTGGCCATTCACTGGAGTACTAGTAGTAGTAGTAGCTGCAGCAGAAGAATTTGCAGTGCCAGCAGTATATGTAGCAGCAGGAGCAGTAGTAGTAGTAGCAGTAGTAGAAAAAGCAGCAGCAGTACTAGTAGTATTATTTGCCATGCACTGGACTACTAGTAGTAGCAATAGTAGTAGCAGCAGGCAACGGGAGAAGTAGTACTATTTGCCATGCACTGGGCTAGTAGTAGAAGTAGTAGTAACACCATCAGAGGTAGCAGCAGCATTAGTAGTTGTAGCACCAGTAGTGGTAATAGTAGTAGTATTTGCCATGCACTGGGCTAGTACTAGTAGTAGTAGTGGTAGCAACAGCAGTAGAAGTGGCAGCAGCAACAGTAATAGCAGCAGCATATTTACCTGCACTGGTCAAGTAATATTAGTAACAGTAGCAGCAATAGCAGTAGTAGTTGTAGCAGATTTGCCATGCAGTGGGATAGTTGTATTGATAGTAGTAGTAGCAGTAGTAGAAGAAGCAGTAGCAAAAGAAGTAGTGATAGTAGTAGCAGTAGTAGTAGCAGTAGTAGCAAAAGCAGCAGCAGTATTAGTAATATGAGTTGTATTTACAATGCACTTGGCTACTTGTAGTAGCAATAGTAGTAGCAGTAGTAGCAACAACATTAGTAATAGTAGTAGTACTTGCCATGCACTGGACAACTACTAGTAGCAGTAGTAGCAGCAGAAGTAGCAGCAGGAGCAGTAGTAGTAATAGTAGTACTATTTTCCATACACTGGATTACTAGCAGTAGCAGTTTTAGTAGAAGTACTATTAGCAGCAGAAGCTGTTGCAGTAATAGTAGTAGTATTTGCCACACACTGGACTACTAGTAGTAGCAGTAGTAGGAGCAATAGTAGCAGCAGCAGTAGTAGTAATAGTTGTAGAATTTGCCATGAACTGGGCTATTAGTAGTAGTAGTAGCAGCAGCAGCAGTACCAGGAGCAGGAGCAGTAGTAGTAGCAGGAGTAGTGATAATAGTAGTAGTATATGCCATGCACTGGGCTAGTAGTAGTAGTAGCAGTAGCAGCAAAAGCAGTAGCAGTAGTAGATTTGCCATGTACTGGGCCAGTAGTACTGATAGTAGTAGCAGTAGTAGCTGAAGCAGCAGTAGTAGTAATAGTAGTATTTGCCATGCAGTCGACTAGGAGTAGTAGCAGTAGTAGTAGCAGTAGTAGCAGCAGAAGCAGTAGTAAAAGTAGTAGTACTAGTCACAGTAGTGGTTGTAGCACCAGTAGTGGTAATAGTAGTAGTATTTGCCATGAACTGGGCTAGTAGTAGTAGTAGTAGTAGTGGTAGCAACAGCAGTAGAAGTGGCAGCAGCAGCAGTAATAGTAGCAGCATATTTACCTGCACTGGGCAAGTAATATTAGTAACAGTAGCAGCAATAGCAGTAGTAGTAGCAGATTTGCCATGCAGTGGGATAGTAGTATTGATAGTAGTAGTAGCAATAGTAGAAGAAGCAGTAGCAGAAGAAGTAGTAGTAATAGTAGCAGTAGTAGCAAAAGTAGCAGCAGTAGTAGTAATATAAGTAGTATTTTCAATGCACTTGGCTACTTGTAGTAGCAATAGTAGTAGCAGTAGTAGTAGCAACATTAGTAATAGTAGTAGCATTTGCCATGCACTGGACTACTACTAGTAGCAGCAGAAGTAGCAGTACTAGTAGTAGTAGCAGAAGTAGTGGAGGTAGTAGCAGCATCAGCAGTAGCAGTAGTAATAGTAGTAGTATTTGTCATGCACTGGGCTACTAGTAGTTGTAGTCGTGGTAGAAGCAGAAGTACAAGTGGCAGCATCAGCAGTAGTAGTAGCAGCAGATTTGCCCTGCAGTGGGCCACTTGTAGTTATAGCAGTAGCAGCAATAGCAATAGTAGCAGTAGATTTGCCATGCACCGGGCTATTATTATTGATAGTAGTAGTAGCAATAGTAGCAGCATCAGCAACAGTAGTTGTAATAGTATCAGTATTTGCCATGCACTGGACTACTGGTATTAGAAGCAGTAGTAGAAGTAGTAGCAGCAGCAGCAGTAGTGTTAATAGAAGTAGTATTTGCCATGCACTGGACTAGTAGTATTAGTAGTAGTAGCAGCAGCAATAGTAGTAGTAGCAGCATCATTAGTAATAGGAATAGTATTTGCCATGCACTGGACTAATAGTAGTACCAGTAGTAGCAGCAGAAGTTGCAGCAGAAGCAGCACTAGTAGTAATAGTAGTAGTATTTGCCATGCACTGTACTACTAGTAGTAGCAGTAGTAGTAGCAGTAGTACCAGCATCAGTAGTAGTAATAGTAGTAGTATTTGCCATGCACTGGACTACTAGTAGTAGCAATAGTAGTAGCAGCAGCAAACGTAGTAGGCATAGTAGTACTATTTGACATGCATGGGCTAGAAGAAGTAGTAGAATTAGCAGCAGCAGTAGAAGTAGCAGCAGCAGTAGTAGTAGTAGCAGCTGTAGTGGTAAAAGTAGTAGTATTTTCCATGCACAGGGCTAGTAGTAATGACAGTACTAGTGGAAGCAGCAGCAGTAGAAGTAGCAGCAGCAGCAGTTGTACTAGCAGCAGATTTGCCCTGCAGTGGGCCAGTAGTATTAGTAGAAATAGTAGCATTAGTACTAGTAGCAGTAGATTTGCCATGCACTGGGGTTGTAGTATTGATAGTAGTAGTGGCAGTAGTAGCAGCTTGAGCAGTAGTCATAATATTAGTAGTATTTGCCATGCACTGGACTACTAGTAGTAGCAGTAGTAGTACCATTAGTATCAGCAGCAGCAGCAGTTGTAATAGTAGTAGTATGTGCCATGCACTGGGCTAGTAGTAGTAGTAGTAGCAGCAATAGAAGTGGCAGCATTAGCACTAGTAGTAATAGTAGTTTTATTTGCAAAGAACGTACCACTTGTAGTAGAAGTAGTAGTAACAGCAGAAGCAGCAGCAGTAGTTATAGTAGTAGTATGTGCCATGCACTGGGCAAGTAGTAGTAGTAGTATCAGCAGCAGTAGAAGCAGCAGTAGTAGTAGTAGCAGCCGTAGTGGTAATTGTAGTAGTATTTGCCATGCACTGGGCTACTAGTAGTTGTAGTCGTGGTAGAAGCAGCAATAGAAGTGGCAGCATCAGCAGTATTAGAAGCAGCAGATTTGCCCTGCAGTGGGCCACTAGTAGTAGTAGCAGTACCAGCAATAGCAGTAGTAGTAGTAGATTTGCCATGCACTGGGCTATTAATATTGATAGTAGTAGTAGCAGTAGTAGCAGCATCAGCAGCAGTAGATGTAATAGTATTAGTATTTTCCATGCACTGGACTAGTGGTAGTAGCAGCAGTAGTAGAAGAATTAGCAGCAGCAGCAGTAGTGTTAATAGTAGTAGTGTTTGCCATGCACCGGACTACTAGTAGTAGTAGTAGTAGCAACAGCAGCAGTAGAAATAGCAGCAGCAATAGTAGTAGCAGCAGTAACAGTAGTAGTATTTCCAATGCACAGGACTACTAGTAGTAGCAGTAGTAGCAGCAGCAGCAATACTAGCAATAGTAGTAGTATTTGTCATTCACCTGACTAGTAGTAGTAGTAGTAGCAGCAGCAGCAGTAGAAGTAGCAGTAGCAGCAGCAGAGGTATCAGAAGCAGCAGTAGTAGTATCAGTAGTAGCAAAAGCAGCGGCAGTAATACTAATAGTATTATTTGCCATGCAATGGACTACTAGTACTAGTAGAATTAGTAGCAGCAGCAGGAGCAGTAGTACTAATAGTAGTACTATTTGCCATGCACTTGGCAAGTAGTAGTAGCAGTAGCACAGCAGATTTAACAGCAGCAGTAGTAGTTGTAGCACCAGTAGCAGGAATAGAAGTAGTATTTGCCATGTACTGGACTAGTATCAGTAGTGGTAATAGTGGTAGCAACAGCAGTAGAAGTGGCAGCAGCAGCAGTAATAGTAGCAGCAGATTTGCCCTGCAGTGGGCCAGTAGTATTAGTAGAAATAGCAGCAATAGCATTAGTTGTAGTAGATTTGCCATGCACTGGGGTAGTAGTATTGATAGTAGTAGTAGCAGTACTAGCAGCATCAGCAGTAGTTGTAATATTAGTAGTATTTGCCAGGCACTGGACTACTAGTAGTAGCAGTAGTAGTAATATTAGTAGCAGCAGCAGCAGCAGTAGTAATAGTAGTAGTATGTGCCATGCATTGGGCTAGTAGTAGTAGTAGTGGTGGTAGCAACAGCAGTAGAAATGGCAGCAGCAGCAGTAATAGTACAGCATATTTGACCTGCAGTGGGCCAGTAATAGTAGTAGAATTAGCAGCAAAAGCAATAGTAGTAGCATATTTGCCATGCAATGGGCTAGTAGTATTGATAGTAGTAATAGCAGTAGTAGAAGCAGCAGCAGTTAAAGTAGTACTACTAGCCATGCACTGGACTATTAGTAATATTAATGGCTGTAGTAGCAGCAGCAGCAGTAGTAGTAATAGTAGTAGTAAATGCCACGCAGTGGACTCCTAGTAGTAGCAGTAGTAGCAGGAGCAGCAGTAGTAGTAATAGCCGTAGTAGTAGGAATAATAGTAGTATTTGCCATGCATTGGACTACGAGTAGTAGCAGTAGTAGTAGCAGTTGTAGCAGCAGCAGCATCAGTATTAATATTAGAAGTATTTGCCTTGCACTGGGCTAGTATTAGGAGTAGTAGTAGTAGAAGTAGCAGAAAAAGCAGTAGCAGTAGTAGATTTGTTATGCATTGGGCAATTAGTATTGAGAGTAGTAGTAGCAGTAGTAGCAGCAGCAGCATGAGTAGTAATAGTAGTACCATTTGCCATACACTGGATTACTAGCAGTAGCAGTATTATTAACAGTACTATTAGCAGCAGCAGCTGTTGTAGTAATAGTAGTAGTATTTACCATGCACTGGACTACTAGTAGTAGCAGTAATAGGAGCAGAAATAGAATCAGCAGTAGTAGTAATAGTTGTAGTATTTACCATGCACTGGGCTATAAGTAGTAGTAGTAGTAGCAGCAGCAGTGGTAAAAGGAGCAGCAGCAATAGTAGTAGCAGGAGTAGTAGTAGTAGCAGCAGTAGTGGTAATAGTAGTAGTGTTTGCCATGCACTGGCCTAGTAGTAGTAGTAGCAGTAGCATCAATAGCAGTAGTAGTAGTAGATTTGCCATGCACAGGGCCAGTAGTATTGATAGTAGTAGCAGTAGTAGCTGCAGTAACAGTAGTAATAATAGTAGTAGTATTTTCCATGCACTAGACTACTAGTAGTAGCAGTAGTAGTAGCAGTAGTATCAGCAGCTGCAGTAATAATAGTAGTAGTTCTTGCCATGCACTGGACTACTACTAGTAGCAGTAGTAGTAGCAGTAGTAGCAGCAGCAGCAGGAGTAGTAATAGTAGTAGTTCTTGCCATGCACTGGACTACTAGTAATATCATTAGTAGTAGCAATAGTAGCACAGAAGCAGTAGTAATAATAGTAGTAGTATGTGCCATGCACTGGGATAGTAGTAATAGCAGTAGTATCAGCAGCAGTAGAAGTATCAGCAGCAGTAGTAGTAGTAGCAGCCATAGTGGTTTTTGTAGTAGTATTTGCCATGCAGTTGACTACTAGTAGTAGCAGTCGTGGTAGAAGCAGCAGTAGAAGTGGCAGCAGCAGCAGTAGTAGCAGCAGCAGATTAGCCCTGCAGTGAGCCACTAGTAGTAGTAGCATTACCAGCAATAGCAGTAGTAGTAATAGATTTGCCATGCACTGGGATATTAATATTGAGAGTAGTAGTATCAGTAGTAGCAGCATCAGCAGCAGTAGTTGTTATAGTATTAGTATTTGCCATGCACTGGACTACTGGTATTAGCAGAGTAGTAGAAGTAGTAGCAGCAGCAACAGTAGTGTTAATAGTAGTAGTATTTGCCATGCACTGGACTAGTAGTAGTAGTAGCAGTAGCAGTAGAAATAGCAGCAGTAATAGTAGTAGTAGCAGCAGCAGTAGTAATTGTAGTAGTATTTCCCGTGCACAGGACTACTACTAGTAGCAGTAGTAGTAGCAGTAGTAGCAGCAGCAGCAATACTAGCAATAGTAGTAGTATTTTCCATTCACCAGACTAGTGGTAGTAGTAGTAGTAGCAGCAGCAGTTGAAGTAGCAGTAGCAGCAGTAGATGTAGCAGCAGAAGCAGCAGCAGTAGTAGCATTTGTAGCAAAAGCAGCAGCAGTAATAGTAATAGAATTATTTGTCATGCAATGGACTACTAGTACTAGAAGTAGTAACAGCATGAGGAGCAGTAGTACTATTTGCCATGCACTGGGGTAGTAGTAGTAGTAGCTGCAGCAGATTTAGCAGCAGCAGTAGTAGTTGTAGCACCAGTAGCGGTAATAGTAGTAGTATTTGCCATGAACTGGGTTAGTAGTAGTAATAGTAGTACTAGTAGTGGTATCAACAGAAGTAGAAGTGGCAGCAGCAGCAGTAATAGTAGCAGCAGATTTGCCCTGCAGTGGGCTAATAATATTAGTAGAAATAGCAGCAATAACACTAGTAGTAGTATATTTGCCATTAACTGGGGTAGTACTATTGATAGTAGTAGTAGTACTGATAGTAGTAGTAGCAGTAGTAGCAGCACCAGCAGTAGTTCTAATATTAGTACTATTTGTCATGCACTGGACTACTAGTAGTAGCAGTAGTAGTAGCATTAGTAGCAGCAGCAACAGGAGCAGTAGTAATAGAAGTACTATGTGCCATGCATTGGGCTAGTAGTAGTAGTAGTGTTAGCAACAGCAGTAGAAGTGGCAGCAGCAGCAGTAATAGTAGCAGCGTATTTGACCAGCAGCGGGCCCGTAATAGTAGTAGAATTAGCAGCAAAAGCAATAGTAGTAGTATATTTGCCATGCAATGGGCTAGTAGTATTGATAGTAGTAATTCCAGTAGTAGCAGCAGCAGCAGTAGTAGTAATAGTAGTAATATTTGTCATGCACTGGACTATTAGTAGTGGTAGCAGCAGTAGTTGTAGTAGCAGCAGTAGTGGTTATAGTAGTAGTGTTTGCCATGTACTGGGCTAGTAGCAGTAGTAGTCGTCTTAGGAGCAGCAGGAGAAGTGGCAGCAGCAGCAATAATAGTAACAACAGGTTTGCACTGAAGTGGGGCAGTAGTTTTAGTAGAAGTATCAGCAATAGCAGTAGTAGTAGTAGATTCGTCATGCATTGGGTAATTAGCATTGATAGTACTAGTAGCAGTAGCAGCATTATTAGTAGTAGTAGTATTTTCCATACACTGGATGACTAGCAGTAGCAGTAGTAGTAGCAGTATTATAAGAAGCAGCAGCAGTTGTAATAATAGTAGTAGTATTTGCCATGCACTGGACCACTAGTAGTAGCAGTAGTAGCAGCAGAATTATTAGTAATAGTTGTAGTATTTGAAATGCACTGGGCTATTAGTAGAAGTAGTAGCACTAGCAGCAGTACAAGTAGCAGCAGGAGTAGTAGTAGCAGCAGTAGTAGTAGTAGCAGCAGTAGTGGATATAGTAGTAGTATTTGCCAAGCACTGGGCTAGTAGTAGTAGTAGCAGTAGCAGCAATACCAGTAGTAGTAGTAGATTTGCCATGCACTGGGCCAGTAGCATTGATAGTAGTAGCAGTAGTAACAGCAGCAGCAGCAGTAGTTGTAATAGTAGTAGTAAATGCCATGCACTGGACTCCTAGTAGTAGCAGTAGTAGCAGGAGCAGCAGTAGTAGTAATAGTTAGTATTTGCCATGCAATGGACTACTAGTAGTAGTAGTAGTACTAGCAGCAGTAGAAATAGCAGCAGCAGTAGTAGTAGCAGCAGTAGTAGAAATAATAGTAGTATTTGCCATGCACTGGACTATTAGTAGTAGCAGTAGTAGTAGCAGTAGAAGCAGCAGCAGCAGCAGTAGTAGCAGCTGTAGTAGTAATAGTAGTAGTATTTGCCATGCCCAGGGCTAGTAGTAGCAGCAGTACTAGTCGTAGCAACAGCAGTAGAAGTGGCAGCAGCAGCAGTAGTAGTAGCAGCTGTAGAAGAAATAATAGTAGTATTTGCCATGCACTGGACTATTAGTAGTAGCAGTAGTAGTAGCAGAAGTAGCAGCAGCAACAGTAGTTGTAATAGTATTTGCCATGCACTGGGTTAGTAGCAGGAGTAGTAGTAGTGTTAGCAGCAGTAGTAGAAGTGGCAGCAGCATCAGTAGTAGTAGCAGAAGATGTGCCCTGTAGTGGGCCAGTAGTAGTATTAGCATTAGCAGTAATAGATTTAGTACTAGTAGGTTTGCCATACACTGTGCTGGTACTATTTTTACTAGTAGTATCAGCAGTAGTAGCAGCAGCAGTATTAGTAATAGTAGTAGTATTTGCCATGCGATGGACTACTAGTAGTAGCAGTAGTAGTATCAGTAGTAGCACCAGTAAAAGTAGTAATACTAGCCAGGCACTGGACTACTAGTAGTAGCATTAGTAGTAGCAGTAGTAGCAGCAGCAGTAGTAGTAGTAACAGTAGTAGTATTTGCCATGCACTGGACTACTAGCAGTAGCATTAGTAGTAGCATTAGTAGTAGGAGCAGTAAAAATACTAGTAGAATTTGCCATGCACTAGACTACTAACATTAGCAGTAGTAGTAGAAGTGGTAGCAGCAGCAGCAGAAGTAGTAGTAGTAGCAGCAGCAATACTATTAGTAGTAGCAGTAATACTAGAAGTAGCAGCAGCAGGAGCAGCAGCAGTGGTAATAGTAGTAGTATTTGCCACACACAGGCCTACTAGTAGTAGCAGTAGTTGTAGCAGCATCAGTAATAGTATTAGGAGCAGCTGTTGTAATAGTAGTAGTATTGGCCATGCACTCTATTATTCGTAGTAGCAGTAGTAGTAGCAGTAGTAGTAGCATCAGCAGCATTACTAGTAATAATAGTAGTATTTGCCATGGACTGGACTACAAGTAGTAGCTGTAATAGTAGCAGTAGTAGCAGCAGCATCTGCAGCAATATTTATAGTAGTAGTATTGGCCATGCACTGGGATAGTAGTATTAGTAGTGGTAGGAATAGCAGTAGAAGTGGCAGCAGCAGGAGTAATAGTAGCAGCATATTTGACCTGCAGTGGGCCAGTAAGAGTAGTAATAGCAGCAATAGCAGTAGTAGTAGTATATTTGCCATGCACTGGGCTAGTAGTATTGAAAGTAGTAGTAGAAGAAGCAGCAGTAGTAGTATTTGTCATGCAATGGACTAGTAGTCATTGTAGTAACAGCAGCAGCAGTAGAAATAGCAGAAGCAGTAGTAGCAGCAGTAGTAGGAATAATAGTAGTCTTTGCCATGTACGGGACTACTAGTAGTAGCAGTAGTAGTAGCAGTAGCAGCAGCAGCAGCAGTAGTAGAAATAGTAGTAGTATTCGCAATTCAATAGACTAGTAGTAGTAGTAGTAGCAGCAGCAGTAGAAATAGCAGTAGCAGAAGAAGTAATAGTAGTAGCAGCAGTAGCAAAAGCATCAGCAGTAGTAGCAATAGTAGTGCTACTTGCCATTAACAGGACTAGTAGTACTAGTAGTAGTAGGAGCAGCAGTATAAGTTGCAGTAGCAGCAGCAGATGTAGAAGCAGCAGCAGTAGTAGTAATAGTAGCAGTAGTAGTAGTAGTTGTAGCAAAAGCAGCAGAAGTAGTAGTAAGAGTAGCATTATATGCAATGAACTGGACTACTAGTACTAGCAGTAGCAATAGTAGCAGCAGCAGCAGGAGCAGTAGTACTAATAGTAGTACTATTTGCCATGCACTGAGCTAGTAGTAGTAGTAGTAGTACCAGCAGCAGATTTAGCAGCAGCAGAAGTAGTTTTAGCACCAGTAGCAGGAATAGTAGTAATATTTGCCATGCACTGGGCCAGTAGTAGTAGTAGTAGTAGTAGTAGTAGTGGTACCAACAGCAGCAGAAGTGGCAGCAGCAGCAGCACTAATATTAATAGTAGTAGAATTTGCGATACACTGTACTACTAGTAGTAGCAGTAGTAGCAGCATCAGCAGCAGTAGTAGTAATAGTAGTAGTATTTGCCCTGCACTGGACTACTAGTAGTAGCAGTAGTAGCAGCAGCAAACGTAGCAGGAATAGTAGTAGTATTTGACATGCATTGGGCTTGTAGAAGTAGTTGAAGGAGCAGCAGCAGTAGTAGTAGCAGCAGTAGTAGTAGCAGCTGTAGTGGTAATACTAGTAGTATTTGCCATGCACAGGGCTAGTATTAGTAGCAGTACTAGTCGTAGCAGCAGCAGTAGAAGTGGCAGCAGCAGCAGTAGTAGTAGCAGCAGATTTGCCCTGCAGTGGGCCAGTAGTATTTGTAGAAATAGCAGCAATAGCAGTAGTAGTAGTAGATTTGCCATGCACTGGGCTAGTAATATTGATAGTAGTAATAGCAGTAGTAGCAGCATCAGCAGTAGTCATAATATTAGTAGTATTTGCCATGCACTGGACTACTAGTAGTAGCAGTAGTAGTACCATTAGTAGCAGCAGCAGCAGCAGTTGTAATAGTAGTAGTATGTGCCATGCACTGGGCTAGTAGTAGTAGTAGAAGCAATAGAAGTGGCAGTGTCAGCACTAGTAGTAATAGTAGCTTTATGTGCAATGTACTTACCACTTGTAGTAGAAGTAGTAGTAGCAGTAGTAGCAGCAGAAGCAGCAGCAGTAGTAATAGTAGTATGTGCCATGCACTGGGCTAGTAGTAATAGCATTAGTATCAGTAGTAGAAGTATCAGCAACAGTAGTAGAAGTAGCAGCCATAGTGGTAATTGTAGCAGTATTTGCCATGCAGTTGGCTACGTGTAGTAGTAGTCATTGTAGAAGCAGCAGAAGTGGCAGCATCAGCAGTAGTAGTAGCAGCAGATTAGCCCTGCAGTGGGCCACTAGTAGTAGTAGCATTACCAGCAATAGCAGTAGTAATAATAGATTTGCCATGCACAGGGATATTAATATTGATAGTAGTAGTATCAGTAGTAGCAGCATCAGCAGCTGTAGTTGTAATAGTATTAGTATTTTCCATGCACTGGACTACTAGTAGTAGCAGCAGTAGTAGAAGTAGTAGCAGCAGCAGCAGCAGTAGTGTTAATAGTATTAGTATTTGCCATGCACTGGACTAGTAGTAGTAGTAGCAGTAGCAGTAGAAATAGCAGCAGTAATAGTAGTAGTAGTGGCAGCAGTAGTAATTGTAGTAGTATTTCCCATGCACAGGACTACTACTAGTAGCAGTAGTAGTAGCAGTAGTAGCAGCAGCAGCAGGAATACTAGCAATAGTATTGGTATTTGCCATTCACCGGACTAGTAGTAGTAGTAGCAGCAGCAGTTGAAGTAGCAGTAGCATCAGTAGATGTAGCAGCAGAAGCAGCAGTACTAGTAGCATTAGTAGCAAAAGCAGCAGCAGTAATAGTAATGGCAGAATTGTCATGCAATGGACTACTAGTACTAGAAGTAGTAGTATTACTAGCAGCAGCAGGACCAGTGGTACTAATAGTACTACTATTTGCCATGCACTGGGCTAGTAGTAGTAGTAGCAGCAGCAGACTTAGCAGCAGCAGTAGTAGTTGTAGCACCAGTAGTGGTAATAATAGTAGTATTTGCCATGCACTGGGTTAGTAGTAGTAGTAGTAGTGGTACCAACAGAAGTAAAAGTGGCAGCAGCAGGAGTAATAGTAGCAGCCGATTTGCCCTGCAGTGGGCCAGTAATATTAGTAGAAATAGCAGCAATAACACTAGTAGTAGTAGATTTGCCATGCACTGGGGTAGTAGTATTGATAGTAGTAGTAGCAGGAGTAGCAGCATCAGCAGTAGTTCTAATATTAGTACTATTTGTCATGCACTGGACTACTAGTAGTAGCAGTAGTAGTAGCATTAGTAGCAGCAGCAGCAGCAGTAGTAATAGTAGTATTATGTGCCATGCACTGGGCTAGTAGTAGTAGTAGTGTTAGCAACAGCAGTAGAAGTGGCAGCAGCAGTAATAGTAGCAGCATATTTGACCAGCAGTGGGCCCGTAATAGTAGTAGAATTAGCAGCAAAAGCAATAGCAGTAGTATATTTGCCATGCAGTGGGCTAGTAGTATTGATAGTAGTAATTGCAGTAGTAGCAGCAGCAGCAGTAGTAGTAATAGTAGTAGTATTTCCCATGCACTAGACTATTAGTAGTAGTAGTAGCAACAGTAGTGGTTACAGTAGTAGTGTTTGCCAAGTACTGGGCTAGTAGTAGTAGTCGTAGTCTTAGGAGCAGCAGGAGAAGTGGCAGCAACAGCAATAATAGTAACAACAGATTTGCACTGAAGTGGGCCAGTAGTAGTAGTAGAAGTAGCAATAGCAGTAGTAGTAGTAGTAGATTTGCCATGCATTGGGTAATTAGTATTGATAGTAGTAGTAGCAGTAGCAGCACTATTAGTAATACTAGTAGTATTTTCCATACACTGGATGACTAGCAGTAGCAGTAGTAGTAGCAGTATTATAAGAAGCAGCAGCAGTTGTAATAATAGTAGTAGTATTTGCCATGCACTGGACCACTAGTAGTAGCAGTAGTAGTAGCAGTAGTAGCAGCAGAATTATTAGTAATAGTTGTAGTATTTGAAATGCACTGGGCTATTAGTAGAAGTAGTAGCACTAGCATCAGTACAAGTAGCAGCATCAGTAGTAGTAGCAGCAGCAGTAGTAGTAGCAGCAGTAGTGGGTATAGTAGTAGTATTTGCCATGCACTGGGCTAGTAGTAGTAGTAGCAGTAGCAGCAATACCAGAAGTAGTAGTAGATTTGCCATGCACTGGGCCAGTGGCATTGATAGTAGTAGCAGTAGTAGCAGCAGCAGCAGCAGTAGTAATAGTAGTAGTATTTGCCATGCAATGGACTACTAGTAGTAGGAGTAGTAGTAGCAGTAGTAGCAGCATCAGCAGTAGTAAAAGTTGTAGTACTAGCCATGCACTGCTCTACTAGTAGTAGCATTAGTAGTAGCAGTAGTAGTAGAGTAGCAGCAGAAGCAGCAGTAGTAGAAATATTAGTAGTATTTGCAATTCACTGGACTGGTAGTAGTAGTAGTAGCAGCAGCAGTAGAAATAGCAGTAGCAGAAGAAATAATAGTAGTAGTAGCAGTAGTAGCAAAAGCAGCAGCAGTAGTAGCAATAGTAGTACTATTTGCCATTCACCAGACTAGTAGTACTAGTAGTAGTAGCAGCAGCAGTATAAGTTGCAGTAGCAGCAGTAGATGTAGCAGCAGCAGCAGTAGTAGTAGTAGCAGTAGTAGTAGCAGTTATAGCAAAAGCAACAGCAGTAGTAGTAAGAGTAGTATTATATGCAATGAACTGGACTACTAGTACTAGCAGTAGTAATAGTAGCAGCAGCAGCAGGAGCAGTAGTACTAATAGTAGTATTATTTGCCATGCACTGGGCTAGTAGTAGTAGTAGTACCAGCAGCAAATTTAGCAGCAGCAGAAGTAGTTTTAGCACCAGTAGCGGTAATAGTAGTAGTATTTGCCATGCACTGGGCTAGTAGTAGTAGTAGTAGTTGTGGTAGTGGTAGCAACAGCAGCAGAAGTGGCAGCAGCAGCAGTAATAGTAGCAGCATATTTGACCTGCAGTGGGCCAGGTGAGGTGGATCCTGATAGGTGCCTCATCCCCTTGGTGATGTTGGCCCTCTGGTGTTAGATGGTTCCTTCTCGGCGCCTGAACCACTTGGTGATGGTGCTCAATGGCGTGAGGTTCCAACTCCTGGATTCCTCACCTTTTTATTATATGGGCCCTCTGTTGTGAGGTTACTCCTGCCTGGTTCCCATCCCCTTGGTGATGTGGGCCCTCTGGTGAGAGATTGATCCTGCTGGGTTGCTCAACTTTTTGTGATGTGAGCCCTCTCGTGTTATGTGGAACCTGCTGGGAGCCTCATCCCCATGGTGATGAGGGCCCTCTGGTGTAAGGTGACAACTGCTGGGTTCCACACTTTTTTAATGTGAGCCCACTGGTGTGAGGACACTCCTGCCCGGTTCCCATTGCCTTGATTTTGTGGGCTCTCTTGTGTAAGGTCTCAACTGCAGGTTTTCTCACATTTTTATGATGTGGGTCCTCTGATGTGAGGTCACACCTGCCTGGTTCCCATTCCCTTGGTGATGTGGGCCCTCCTGTGAGAGTTTGATCCTGCTGGGTTCCTCATCTTTTTGTAGTATTGTCCCTCTCTAGTGAGATCACTCCTGCCTGGTACCCATCCCCTTGGTGATGTGGGCCCTCTGGTGTGATGTCACAATGGCTGTGTTCCTCAATATTTTATGATGTGGGTCCTGTAGTGTGAGGTCACTCCTGCCTAGTTCCCATCCCCTTGGTCATGTGGGACCTGTGGTGTAAGGTCACAACTGCTGGACTACTCACTTTATTTTTATGTGGGGCCTCATGTTTGAGGAGGATCCTGCTGGTTGCCTCATCTTCTTGGTGATGTGGGCTCTCATTTTTGAGGTCAAAACTGCTGGGTTCCTAACCTTTTTAAGATGTAAGCCCACTGGTGTGAGGTCATTCCTGCCAGCTTCCCAACACCTTGGTGATTGGGGCCCACTGGTGTGTCTGGAACCTTCTGGATGCCTCATCTACTTGGTGATGTGGGCCCTCTGGTTTGAGGTCACAAATGCTGGGTTCCTCATATTTATATGATGTGCCTCCTCTTGTGTAAAGTCCCAACTGCTGTTTTCCTCACATTTTTATGATGTGGGCCCTCTGGTGTGAGGTCATTTCTGCCTGGTTCCCATCCCCTTGGTGATGTGGGCCCTCTGGTGAGACATTGATCCTGCTGGGTTCCTCATCTTTTTCTCATGTGTGCCCTCTTCTGTTAGGTGGAACCTGATGGGAGCCTCATTCCTTGGTGATGAGGGCCCTCTGATTTGAGGTCACATGTTCTGGTTTCCTCACCTTTTCATGAGGTGGGCACTTTGGTGTTAGGTGGCTCCTGCCTGGTTCCCATCCCCTTGGTGATGTGGGCCCTCTGGTGTGATGTCACAACTGCTGTGTTCCTCAGTATTTTATGATGTGGGTCCTGTGGTGTGAGGTCACTCCTGCCTAGTTCCCATCCCCTTCGTGATGTGGGACCTGTGGTGTAAGGTCACAACTGCTGGGTTCCTCACCTTTTATCAATGTGGGCCCTGTGGATTGAGGTAGATCCTGCTGGTTGCCTCATCCTCTTGGTGATGTGGCCCCTCATTTTTGAGGTCACAACTTCCTGGGTTCCTTAACTTTTTATGATGTGGGCCGCTGGTGTGAGGTCATTCCTGCAGGCTTCCCAACACCCTGGTGATTTGGGCCCGCTGGTGTGCCTGGACCATTCTGGGTGCCTCATCTCCTTGGTGATGTGGGCCCTCTGGTTTGAGGTTACATGTGCTGGATTCCTCACCTTTTTATGATGTAGGCCCTCTGGTGTGAAGTCACTCCTGCCTGGTACCCATCCCCTTGGTGATGTGGGCCCTCTGGTGTAAGGTGGATCCTGATGGGTGCCTCATCCCCTTGGTGATGTGGGCCCTCTTGTGTAAAGTCCCAGCTGCTGGTTACCTCACATTTTTATGATGTTGGCCCTCTGGTGTGAGGTCACTCCTGCCTGGTTCCCATCCCCTTGGTGATGTGGGCCCTCTGGTGAGACATTGATCCTGCTGGTTTCCTCAGCTTTCTCTGATTTGGGCCCTCTGCTGTTAGGTGGAACTTGCTGGGAGCCTCATCCCTTTGGTGATGAGGTCCCTTTTGTGTAAGGTCACAAGTGCTGGGATGCGCACCTTTTATTACGTGTGCCGTCTGGTGTGAGGTGACTGCTGCCTGTATCCCATTCCCTTGGGGAGTTGTGCCTTCCAGTGTGAGGTGTTTCCTACTCCTTTCCTCAACTTTAACATGTGGGCCCACTTGTATGAGGTAACTGATGCCGGGTTCCCATCCGTTTGGTGATGTGGGACCTCTTGTGTTAAATGGATCCTGCTGGGTTCCTCACCTTTATTTGATGTGGGCCCTCTGATTTGAGGTGGATCCTTCTTGTTGCCTCCTCCTCTTGGTGATGTGATCCCTCATTTTTGAGGTAATAACTGCTGGGTTCCTTACCTTCTTATCATGTGGGCCTGCTGATGTGACGTCTTTCCTGCCTGCTTCCCAACCCCTTTGTGATTTGGGCCCGCTGGTGTGCGTGGATCCTTCTGGATGCCTCATCCCCTTGGTGATGTGGGCCATCTGATTTGAGGTCACATGTTCTGGGTTCCTCACCTTTTCATGATGTGGGCCCTCTGGTGTGAGGTCACTCCTCCCTGTTTCCCATCACCTTGGTGATGTGGGCCTTCTGCTGTGAGGTGGATCCTGATGGGTGTCTCATATCCTTGGGGATGTGGGCCCTCTGGTGAGAGATTGATCCTGCTGGGTTGCTCAACTTTTTGTGATGTGAGCCCTCTGGTGTTATGTATAACCTGCTGGGAGCCTCATACCCTTGGTGATGAGGGCCCTCTGGTGTAAGGTGACAACTGCTGGGTTCCTCACTTTTTATAAAGTGGGCCTACTGGTGTGAGGACACTCCTGCCCAGTTCCTATAGCCTTGATGACATGGGCCCTCTTGTGTAAGGTCCCAACTTCAGGTTTTCTCACACTTTTATGATGTGGGCCCTCTGGTGTGAGGTCACTCCTGCCTGGTTCCCATTCCCATGGTGATGTGGGCCCTCTGGTGTGAGGTCACTCCTGCCTGGTTCCCATTCCCATGGTGATGTGGGCCCTCTTGTGAGTTTGATCCTGCTGGGTTCCTCATGGTTTTTTAGTATTTTCCCTCTCTAGTAAGGTCACTCCTGCCTGGTACCCATCCCCTTGGTGATGTGGGTTCTCTGGTGTGAGGTGGATCCTGATGGGTGCCTCATCCCCTCGGAGATGTGGGACCTCTGGTTTGAGGTCACATGTGCTGGGTTCCTCACTTATTTATGATGTGGGCCCTCTGGTGTGAGGTGGATCCTGGTTGGTGCCTCATCCCCTTGGTGATGTTGGCCCTCTGGCGTTAGGTGTTTCCTTCTGGGTGCCTGAACCACTTGGTGATGGGGCCCTCTGGTGTGCGGTTCCAACTGCTGGATTCCTCACCTTTTTATTATATGGGTCCTTTGTTGTGAGGTTATTCCTGCCTGGTTCTCATCCCCTTGGTGATGTGGGACCTCTGTTGTGAGGTCCCAACTGCTGGGATCCTCACCTTACTATGATGTGGGTCATCGGGTGTGAGATCACTCCAGCCTGGTTCCCATCCCCTTGTTGATGTGGGCCCTCTGGTGTGAAGTGGATCTTGCTGGGGGTCTCATTCCTTTGGTGATGTGTGCCCTCTTGTGAGAGGTCACTCCTGCATCGTTCCCATCAGTTTGGTCATGTCGGCCCTCTTGTGGAAAGTGTATCTTTCTGGGTGCCTCATTCCCTTGGTGATATGGACCCTCCAGTGTGATGTCAAAACTGCTGTGTTCCTCAATATTTTATGATGTGTTTCCTGTGGTGTGAGGTCAGTCCTGCCTAGTTCCCATCCCCTTCGTGATGTGGGACCTGGGGTGTAAGGACACAACTTCTTGGTTCCTCACCTTTTTTTGATGTGGGCCCTCTGGTTTGAGATGGATCCTGCTTGTTGCCTCCTCCTCTTGGTGATGTGAGCCCTCATTTTTGACGTAACAACTGCTGGGTTCCTTACCTTCTTATGATGTGGTCCCGCTGTTGTGATATCATTCCTGCCTGCTTCTCAACCCCTTGGTGATTTGGTCCTGCTGGTGTGCGTGGATCCTTCTGGGTGCCTGATCCCCTTGGTGATGTGGGCCCTCTGATTTGAGGTCACATGTTCTGGCTTCCTAAACTTTATATGATGTGGGCCCTCTGGTGTGAGATGACTCCTGCCAGGTACCCATCCCCTTGGTGATGTGGGTCCTCTGGTGTGAGGTGGATCCTGATGGGTACCTCATCCCCTTGGTGATGTGGGCTCTCTTGTGTAAAGTCCCAACTGCTGGTTTCCTTACATTTTTATGATGTGGACCCTGTGGTGTGAGGTCACTCTTGCCTGCTTCCCATCCGCTTGGTGATGTGGGCCCTATTGTGAGACATTGATCCTGCTGGGTTCCTCATCTTCTTCTGATGTGGGCCCTCTGCTGTTAGGTGGCACCTGCTGGGAGCCTCATCCCCTTGGTGATGAGGGCCCTCTGGTGTAAGGTCACAAGTGTTGGGATCCTCATCTTTTATTATGTGGGCCGCCTGGTGTGAGGTGATTGCTGCCTGGATCCCATTCCCTTGGGGCGTTGGACCTTCCAGTGTGAGGTGTTTTCTACTACTTTCCTGAAATTTATGATGTGGCCCTCTGGTGTGAAGTAACTGATGCCTGGTCCGTATCTCTTTGGTGATGTGGGACCTATGGTTTTAGATGGATCCTGCTGGGTTCCTCACCTTTCTTTGATGTGGACCCTCTGGTTTGAGGCGGATTCTGCTTGTTGTCTCCTCCTCTTGGTGATGTGAGCCCCCATTTTTGAGGTAACAACTGCTGGGATCCTTACCTTTTTATCTTGTGGGCCCACTGATGTGACGTCATTCCTGCCTGCTTCCCAACCCCTTTGTGATTTGGGCCCGCTGGTGTGCGTGGATCCTTCTGCGTGCTTCATCCCCTTGGTGACGTGGGCCCTATGATTTGAGGTCATATGTTCTGGGTTCCTTTTCATGATGTGGACCCTTTGGTCTGAGGTGGATCCTGATGGGTTCCTCATACCGTTAGTGATGTGGGCCTTCTTGTGAGAGTTTGATCTTGCTGGGTTCCTCATATTTTTGTAGTATTGTCCCTCTGGAGTGAGGTCACTCCTACCTGGTACCAATCTCCTTGGTGATGTGGGCACTCTGGTGTGAGTTGGACCCTGATGGTTGCCTCATCCCCTTGGTGATGTCGGTCCTCTTGTTTGAGGTCACATGTGCTGGCTTCCTCACCTATTTTTTTTATTAGTCCAATGTTTATATTTCCATCAATTTGAATAGTTTACATTTAACAAATTTCATGAATTAAACTTATGGACAAAACATTCATATTATTTTTATTTTAAATTTTGTTTTGTTGAACACTGGTTAGTTTGAGCATTTCATTGTATTTTTCACATTTTTTACATTTGCTTTCCTGAATTTCTTCTTCCTGGCATTTATTCAATATAATATTTACCTTTAATTTTTAATGAAATCTCTTGCCCCTATATTGATTATTTTGCATTGCAGAAGTTTTTTCTCTATTTTGAGATTTGTTTAAACTTTTTGAAGCTTTTGGTGTTTAACCAAATCATTATGTCTGCTTTTATTGTGTAGCTCAGAGTTTCAGTTATCTCCTGTATTATTTCAGTAATTTTATGCTCTATATATTCAAGTCCTTATTCCATCTGAATTTATTTTGATTTATATTTTAAAATCTATATAAGGAGACCAACCACCTGCTAACTAAAATGTACATATATATTTTGCATTATCATATCATGATATTTGTGCCCTACAGAAATCTCTGAATAAAGTATACTATTGTGGTTGAGGGGAGGGGCGGGGGGACAGTGTGTCCTTAAAGAGAATAACTTACCATCAAGAGAAGAGTAGGTCCTTCGAGAGAAAACAGAAACTTAACAGAAAATGTTAACTATTTTTGATGTGGTCCCTCTGGTGTGAAGTCACTCCTGTCTGGTACACACACCCTTGGTGCTGTGGGCCCTCTAATGTGAGCTGGATCCTGATGGGTGCCTCATCCCTTTGGTGATGTTGGCCCTCTTGTGTTAGTGTTCCTTCTGGGTCCCTGAAACGCTTGGTGATGGGGCTCTCTGGTGTGTGGTTCCAACTGCTGGATTCCTCACGTTTTATTATATGGGCCCCTCTGTTTTGTGGTTACTCCTGCCAGGTACCCATCCCCTTTGTGATGTGGTTCCTGTGTTGTGAGGTCCCATCTGCTGGGATCCTCACCTTATTACGATGTGGTTCATCGGGCGTGAGATCACTCCAGCCTGTTTCCCATCCCCTTGTTGCTGTGGGCCCTCTGGTGTGAAGTGGATCCTGCTGGGTGCCTCATTCCTTTGGTGATATGTGCCCTCTGGTGAGAGCTCACAGCTGCGTGGTTCCCATCAGTTTGGTCAGTTGGGAACTCTTGTGGGAGGTTTATCCTTCTGTTTACCTTATCCCCTTGGTGATATGGGCCCTCTTGTGTGATGTCACAACTGCTGTGTTCCTCAATATTTTATGATGTGGGTCTTGTGTTGTGAGGTCACTCCTGCCTAGTTCCCATCCCCTTCATGATGTGGGACCTGTGGTGTAAGGTCACAACTGCTGGGTTCCTCACCTTTTTTTGATGTGGCCCCTCTGGACTGAGGTGGATCCTGCTGGTTGCCTCATCCTCTTGGTGATGTGGCCCCTCATTTTTGAGGTCACAACTGCTGGGTTCTTTACATTTTAATGATGTAGGCTCACTGGTGTGAGGTAATATTTGCAGGTTCCCAACACCCTGGTGATTTGGGCCCACTGTTGTGCCTGGACATTTCTGGGTGCCTCATCTCTTTGGTGATGTGTGCCTCTGGTTTGAGGTCACAAGTGCTGGGTTCCTCAATGTTATATGATGTGGGCCCTCTGGTTTAAGGTCATTCCTGCCTGGTACCCATCCCCTTGGTGATGTGGGCAATCTTGTGTAAAGTCCCAACTGCTAGTTTCCTCACATATTTACGATATGGGGCCTCTGGTGTGAGGTCACTTCTGCCTGGTTCCCATCCCCTTGGTGATGTGTGCCTTCTGGTGAGAGATTCATCCTGATGGGTTCCTTACTTTTTGTGATGTGGGCTCTCTGGTGTGAGGTGGAACCGGCAGGGAGCCTCATATGCTTGTGATGAGGGCCCTCTAGTGTAAGGTCACAACTGCTGGGTTCCTCACATTTTATGATGTGGGCCCACTGGTGTGAGGACACTCCTGCAAGGTTCCCATCCTTTGGTGATGTGGGCCATCTGGTGTGAGATGGGTCCGGCTGGGTGACTCATCCCTTTGGTGATGTGGGCACTCTTGTGTGAGGTCACTACTGCTGGGTTCCTCACCTTTTCATGATGTGGGCCCTCTGGTGTGAGTTCACTCCTGCCTGGAAACCATATCCTTGGTGATGTGCGCCCTCTGGTGTGAAGTGGTTCCTGCTGGGTGCCTCAAAGCCTTGGTGATGGGGCTCTCTGGTGTCAGGTTCCTACTGTTGGATTCCTCACCTTTTTATTATTTGGGCTCTCTGTTTTGTGGTTACTCCTGCCTGGTACCCATCCCCTTTGTGATGTGGTTCCTGTGTTGTGAGGTCCCAACTGCTGGGTTCTCACCTTATTATGATGTGGGCAATTGGGTGTGAGGTCACTCCTGCCTGGTTCCCATCCACTTGTTTATGTGGGCCGTCTTTGTGAAGTGCATCCTGCTGGGAGCCTCATTCATTTGGTGATGTGCGCCCTCTGGTGGCAGGTCACTCCTGCATGGTTCCCAGCAGTATGGTGACTTGAGCCCTTGGGTGGGAGGTGTATCCTGCTGAGTGCCTCATCCCTTGGTGGTGTGGTCCCTCTGGTGTGATGTCACAACTGCTGTGTTCCTCAACATTTTATTATGTGAGACCTGTAGTGTGAGGTCACTCTTGCATAGTTCCCATCCCCTTGCTAATGTGGGACCTGTGGTGTAAAGTCACAACTGCTGGGTTACTTTATTTTGATGTGCGGCTTCATGTTTGAGGAGGATCCTGCTGGTTGCCTCATCTTCTTGGTGATGTGGGCCCTCATTTTTGAGGTCAAAACTGCTGGGTTCCTAAACTTTTTAAGATGTGGGCCTGCTGGTGTGAAGTCATTCCTGCCTGTTTCCCAACACCTTGGTGATTTGGGCCCGCTGGTTTGCGTGGATCATTCTGGGTGCCTCATCCCTTTGGTGATGTGGGCCTTCTGGTTTGAGGTCACATGTGCTGGGTTCCTCACCTTTTCATGATATGGGCCCTCTGGTGTGAGGTGGATCCTGATGGGTGTCTCATACCCTTGGTGATGTGGGCCCTCTTGTGACAGTTTGATCCTGCTGGGTTCCTCATCTTTTTGTATTATTTTCCCTCTGGAGTGAGGTTACTCCTTCCTGGTTCCCATCCCCTTGGTGATGCGGGCCCTCTGGTGTGAGGTGGATCCTGATGGGTGCCTCATCCCCTTGGTGATGTGGGTTCTCTGGTTGGAGGTCACATGTGCTGGGTTCCTCGCATATTTATGATGTAGGCCCTCTGGTGTGAAGTCACTCCTCTCTGGTACCCATCCCTTTGGTGCTGTGGGCCATCTGGTGTGAGGTGGATACTGATGGGTGCCTCATCCCCTTGGTGATATTGGCTCTCTGGTGTTAGGTGGTTCCTTCTGGGTACCTGAACTGCTTGGTGACGGGGCTCTCTAGTGTAAGGTTCCAACTCCTGTGTTCCTCACCTTTATATTATATGGACCTTCTGTTGTGATGTTACTCCTGCCTGGTTCCCATCCCCTTGGTGATGTGGACTCTCTGGTGAGAGATTCATCCTGCTGGGTTCCTCAAACTTTTGTGATGTTGACTTTCTGATTTAGGTGGAACCGGCTTGGAGCCTCATCAGCTTGGTGATGAGGGCCCTCTTGTGTAAGGTCACAAGTGCTGGTTTCCTCACATTTTGTTATGTGGGCCCACAGGTGTGAGGACACTCCTGCCAGGTTCCCATCTCTTTGTTGATGTGCGCCATCTGGTGTGTGGTGGGTCTGGCTGGGTGACTCATTCCCTTGGTGATGTGGGCCCTCTGGTGTGAGGTGGTTCCTGCTGGGTGCCTCAACGCCTTGGTGATGGAGCTCTCTGGTGTGAGGTTCGAACTGCTGGATTCCTCAACTTTTTCTTATATGGGCTCTCTGTTTTGAGGTTACTCATGCCTGGTACCCATCCCTTGGTGATGTGGGCCCTCTGGTGTGATGTCACAACTGCTGTGTTCCTCAATATTTTATGATGTGAGTCCTGTAATGTGAGCTCACTCCTGCCTAGTTCCCACCCCCTTGGTCATGTGGGACCTGTGGTGTAAAGTCACAACTGCTGGTCTACTCACCTTATTTTGATGTGGGCCCTCATGTTTGAGGTGGATCCTGCTGCTTGCCTCATTCTCTTGGTGATGTGGGCCCTCATTTTTGAGGTCAAAATTGCTGGGTTCCTTACCTTTTTATGATGTGGGCCCACTGGTGTGAGGCCATTCCTGCCTCCTTCCCAAATCCTTGGTGATTTTTGCCCACTGGTGTGCATGGATCCTTCTGTGTGCCTCACTCCCTTGGTAATTTTGGCCCTCTGGTGTGAGGTGGATCCTGATGGCTTCCTCATCCCGTTGGTGATGTGGGCCCTCTTATGTAAAGTGCCAACTGCTGTTTTCCTCACATTTTTATGATGTGGGCCCTCTGGTGAGAGATTGATCCTGCTGGATTACTCAGCTTTATGTGATGTGGGCCCTCTGATGTTAGGTGGAACCTGCTGGGAGCCTAATCCCGTTTGTGATGAGGGCCCTCTGGTTTAAGGTTATAACTGCTGGGATCCTCAAATTTCATGATGTGGGCCGTCTGGTATGAGGTGACTGCTGCCTGGATCCCATTCCCTATGTGATGTGGGCCTTCCAATGTTACGTGTTTCTTACTGCTTTCCTCAAATTTATGATGTGGGCCCTGTGGTGTGAGGTAACTGATGCCTGCTTCCCATCCCTTTGGTGATGTGGAACCTCTGGTGTTAGATGGATCCTGCTGGGTTCCTCACCTTTTTTTGATGTGGGTCCTCAGTTTGAGGTGGATACTGCTGGTTGACTCATCCTTTTGGTGATGTGGGCCCTCATTTTTGAGTTCACAACTGTGGGGTTCGTTACCTTCTTATGATGTGGGCCGCTGGTGTGAGGTAATTCCTGCCTGCTTCCCAACACTTTGGTGATTTGGGCCCGCTGGTGTGTGGGGATCCTTCTGGGTGCCTCATTATTTTGGTGATGTGGGTCCTCTGGTTTGAGGTCACATGTGCAGGGTTCCTCAAGTTTTATGATGTGGGCCCTCTGGTGTGAGTTGGATCCTGATGGGTGCCTCATCCCCTTGGTTATGTGGGCAATCTTGGGTAAAGTCCCAACTGCTGGCTTCCTCACATTTTTATGACGTGGTGCCTCTGGTGTGAGGTCCCTCCAGCCTGGTTCCCATCCCCTTGGTGATGTGTGCCTTCTGGTGAGAGATTCATCCTGATGGGTTCCTCACTTTTTGTGATGTGGGCCCTCTGGTGTGAGGTGGAACCTGCAGGGTGCCTCATCTGCTTGGTGATGAGGGCCCTCTGGTGTAAGGTCACAACTGCTGGGTTCCTCACATTTTATGATGTGGGCCCACTGGTGTGAGGACACTCCTGCAAGGTTCCCATCCTTTGGTGATGTGGGCCATCTGGTGTGAGATGGGTCCGGCTGGGTGACTCATCCCTTTGGTGATGTGGGCACTCTTGTGTGAGGTCACTACTGCTGGGTTCCTCACCTTTTCATGATGTGGGCCCTCTGGTGTGAGTTCACTCCTGCCTGGAAACCATATCCTTGGTGATGTGCGCCCTCTGGTGTGAAGTGGTTCCTGCTGGGTGCCTCAAAGGCTTGGTGATGGGGCTCCCTGGTGTCAGGTTCCTACTGCTGGATTCCTCACCTTTTCATTATATGGGCCCTCTGTTTTGTGGTTACTCCTGCCTGGTACCCATCCCCTTTTTGATGTGGTTGCTGTGTTGTGAGGTCCCAACTGCTGTGTTCCTCACCTTATTATGATGTGGGCAATCGGGTGTGAGGTCACTCCTGCCTGGTTCCCATCCACTTGTTTATGTGGGCCCTCTTGTGTGAAGTGGATCCTTCTGGGAGCCTCATTCATTTGGTGATGTGTGCCTTCTGGTGACAGGTCACTCCTGAATGGTTCCCAGCAGTATGGTGATTTGAGCCCTTGGGTGGGAGGTGTATCCTGCTGAGTGCCTCATCCCTTGGTGGTGTGGTCCCTCTGGTGTGATGTCACAACTGCTGTGTTCCTCAACATTTTATGATGTGAGACCTGTAGTGTGAGGTCTCTCTTGCCTAGTTCCCATCTCCTTGCTAATGTGGGACCTGTGGTGTAAAGTCACAACTGCTGGGTTACTTTATTTTGATATGGGGCCTCATGTTTGAGGAGGATCCTGCTGGTTGCCTCATCTTCTTGGTGATGTGGGCCCTCATTTTTTAGGTCAAAACTGCTGGGTTCCTAAATTTTTAAGATGTGGGTCCACTGGTGTGAGGTCATTCCTGCATGCTTCCCAACACCTTGGTGATTTGGGCCCACTGGTGTGCGTGGATCCTTCTGGGTGCCTCATCGCTTTGGTGATGCAGACCTTCTGGTTTGAGGTCACATGTGCTCGATTCCTCACTTTTTATAATGTGGGCCCTCTGGTGTGAGGTCACTCCTGCCTGGAACCCATCCCCTTGTTGACATGGGCCCTCTGGTGTGCGTGGATCCTTCTGGGTGCCTCATCCCCTTTGTGATGTAGGCCCTCTGATTTGAGGTTACATATTCTGGGTTCCTCACCTTTTCGTGATGTGGGACCTCAGATGTGAGGTTGATCCTGATGGGTGCCTCATACACTTGGTGATGAGGACCCTCTTGTGAGAGTTTGATTCTGCTGGGTTCCTCATCTTTTTGTAGTATTATCCCTCTGGAGTGAGGTCACTCCTGCCTGGTACCCATCCCCTTGGTGATGTGGGCCCTCTGGTGTGAGGTGTATCCTGATTGGTTCCTCATCCGCTTGATGATGTGGGTCCTCTGGTTTGAGGTCACATGTGCTGGGTTCCTTACTTATTTATGATGTGGGCCCTCTGGTGTGAAGTCACTCCTGTCTGGTTCCCATCCCCTTGGTGCTGTGGGCCCTCTGGTGTGAGGTGGATGCTGATGGGTGCCTCATCCCCTTGGTGATGTTGGCCCTCTGGTGTTAGGTGGTTCCTTCTGAGTGCCAGAACCGCTTCGTAATGGAGCTCTCTGGTGTGGGTTCCAACTCCTGGATTCCTCACCTTTTTATTATATAGGCCTTCTGTTGTGAGGTTACTCCTGCCTGGTTCTCATCCCCTTGGTGATGTGAGCCCTCTGCTGAAAGATTCATCTTGATGGGTTCCTCAGCTTTTTGTGATGTTGGCCCTCTGGTGTTAGGTGGAACCGGCTGGGAGCCTCATCAGCTTGGTGATGAGCGCCCTCTTGTGTAATGTCACAACTGCTGGTTTCCTCACATTTTATGATGTGGACCCACTGGTGTGAGGACACTCATGCCAGATTACCATCCCTTTGGTGTTGTGGGCCATCTGGTGTGACGTGGGTCCAGCTGGGTGATTCATTCCCTTGGTGATGTGGACCCTCTGGTGTGAGGTGGTTCCTGCTGGGTGCCTCAAAGCCTTGGTGATGGGGCTCTCTGTTGCGAGGTTCCAACTTCTGTATTCCTCACCTTTTTCTTATATGGGCCCCCTGTTTTGAGGTTACTCCTGCCTGGTATCCATCCCTTTGTTGATGTAGTACCTGTGTTGTGAGGTCCCAACTGCTGGGTTCCTCACCTTATTATGATGTGGGGAATCGGGTGTGAGGTCACTCCTGCCTGGTTCCCATCAGCTTGTTGATGTGGGCCCTCTTGTGTGAAGTGGATCCTGCTGCGAGCCTCATTCATTTGGTGATGTGCGTCCTCTGGTGGGAAGTCACTCCTGCATGGTTCCCAGCAATATGGTGATTTGAGCCCTCAGGTGGGAGGTGTATCCTGCTGAAAGCCTAATCCCTTGGTGAGGTGGGCCCTCTGATGTGATGTCACAGCTGCTGTGCTCCTCAATATTTTATGATGTGAGTCCTGTAGTGTGAGCTCACTCCTGCCTAGTTTCCATCCCCATGGTTCTGTGGGACCTGTGGTGTAAGGTCACAAGTGCTGGAATACTCATCTTATTTTGATGTGGGCCCTCATGTTTGAGGTGGATCCTGCTAGTTGCCTCATCCTCTTGGTGATGTGGGCCCTCATTTTTGAGGTCAAAATTGCTGGGTTCCATACCTTTTTAAGATGTGGGCCCGCTGGTGCGAGGTCGTTCCTGCCTCCTTCCCAAATCCTTAGCGATTTGTGCCCACTGGTGTGCGTGGATCCTTCTGTGTGCATCATCGCTTTGGTGATGTGGGCCCTCTGATTTGAGGTGATATGTGCTGGGTTCCTCAACTTTTTATGAGGTGGACCCTGTGGTGTAAGGTCACTCCTGCCTGGTACCCTTTACCTTGGCAATGTGTGCCCTCTGGTGTGAGGTGAATCCTGATGGCTTCCTCATAGCGTTGGTGGTGTGGGACCTGTTGTGCAAGGTCCCAACTGCTGGTTTCATCACATTTTCATGATGTGGGCCCTCTGGTGTGATGTCACTCCTGCCTGGTTCCCATCCCTTTGCTGATTTGGACCCTCTGGTGAGAGATTGATCCTACTGGATTACTCATCTTTATGTTATGTGGGCCCTCTGGTGTTAGGTGGAACTTGCTGGGAGCCTAATCCCTTTTGTGATGAGGGCCCTCTGGTTTAATGTTACAACTGCTGGGATCCTCAACTTTTATGATGTGGGCCGTCTGGTATGAGGTGACTGCTGCTTGGATCCCATTCCCTAGGTGATGTGGGCCTTCCAGTGTGACATGTTTCCTACAGCTTTCCTCAAATTTATGATGTGGGCCCTGTGGTGTGAGATAACTGATGCCTGCTTTCCATCCCTTTGGTGATGTGGGCCCTCTGGTGTTAGATGGATCCTGCTGGGTTTCTCAACTTTTTTTGATGTGGGCCCTCAGGTTTGAGTTGGATACTGCTGGTTGACTCATCCTCTTGGTGATGTGGGCCCTCATTTTTGAGGTTACATCTGCTGGGTTCCTTACCTTCTTTTATTGTGGGCTGCTAGTGTGAGGTCATTCCTGCCTGCTTCCGAACACTTTGGTGATTTGGGCACGTTGGTTTGCGTGGAACCCTCTGCGTGCCTCAAGACATTGGTGATGTGGGCCCTCTGGTTTGAGCTCACATGTGCAGGGTTCCTCACTTTTTATGATGTGTGTCCTCTGGTGTGAAGTCACTCTGTCTGGTACCCATCCCCTTGGTGCTGTGGGCCCTCTAATGTGGACTGGATCCTGATGGGTGCCTCATCCCCTTGGTGATGTTGGCCCTCTGGTGTTAGGTGGTTCCTTCTGGGTGCCTGAACCGCTTGCTGATGGGACTCTCTGGTGTGCAGTTCCAGCTGCTGGATTCCTCACCTTTTTATTATATGGGCCCTCTGTTGTGAGTTTACTCATGCCTGGCTCACATCCCCTTGGTGATGTGGGACCTGTGTTGTGAGGTCCCAACCGCTGGGATCCTCATCTTATTATGATGTGGTTCATCGGGAGTGAGATCACTCCAGCCTGCTTCCCATCCCCTGTCTGATGTGGGCCCTCTGGTGTGAAGTGGATCCTGCTGGGGGCCTCATTCCTTTGGTGAAGTTCGCCGTCTAGTGAGAAGTCACTCCTGCATGGTTCCCATTAGTGTGGTCATGTGGGCTCTCTTGTGGGTGGTGTATCCTTCTGGGTGCCTCATCCCCTTGGTGATATGGGTCCTCTGGTGTGATGTCAACACTGCTGTGTTCCTCAATATTTTATGATGTGGGTCCTGTGGTGTGAGGTCACTCCTGCCTAGTTCCCATCCCCTTCGTGGTGTGGGAGCTGTGGTGTAAGGTCACAATTACTGGGTTCCTCACCTTTTTCTGATGTGGGCCCTCTGGATTGAGGTGGATCATGCTGGTTGCCTCATCTTCCTGGTGATGTGGGCCCTCAATTTTGAGGTCACAACTGCTGGGTTCCTTAAATTTTATGATGTGGGCCCTCTGGTGTGAGGTCATTCCTGAAGGCTTCCCAACACCCTGGTGATTTGGGCCCGCTGGTGTGCCTGGACCCTTCTGTGTGCCTCATCTCCTTGGTGATGTGGGCCCCCTGATTTGAGGTCTCAAGTGCTGGGTTCTTCAATTTTATATGTTGTGGGCCTTCTGGTGTGTGGTCACTCCTGTCTGGTATCCATCCCCTTGGTGATGTGGGCACTCTATTGTGAGGTGGATCCTGATGTGTGCCTCATCCCCTTGGTGATGAGGGCCCTCTGATGTAAGGTCACAAGTGCTGGGAACCTCAACTTTTATTATGTGGGCCGTCTGGTGTGAGGTGACTGCTTCCTGGATCCCATTCCCTTGGGGCATTTGGCAATCCAGTGTGAGGTGTTTCCTACTCCTTTCCTCAAATTTATGATGTGGTCCCTCTGGTGTGAGGGCACTGATGCCTGGTCCCCATCCCTTTAGTTATGTGGGACCTCTGGTTTTAGATGGTTCCTGCTGGGTTCCTCACCTTTTTCTGATGTGGGCCCTCTGGTTTGAGGTGGATTCTTCTTGTTGCCTCCTCCTGTTGGTGATATGAGCCCTCATTTTTCAGGTAACAACTGCTGGGTTCCTTACCTTCTTATCATGTGGGCCCGCTGATGGAACGTCATTCCTGCCTGATACCCAACCCCTTGGTGATTTGGGCCTGCTGGTGTGCATGGATCCTTCTGGGTGCCTCATCCCTTTGGTCATGTGGACCCTCTGATTTGAGGTCACATGTTCAGGGTTCCTCACCTTTTCATGATATGGGCCCTCTGGTGTGAGGTGGATCCTGCCTGCTACCCATCCCATTGGTAATGTGGGCCCTCTGGTGTGAGGTGGATCCTGATGGCTTCCTCATCCCGTTTTTGATGTGGGCCCTCTTGTGTAAAGTCCCACCTACTGGTTTCATCACATTTTAATGATGTGGGCCCTCTGGTGTGTCGTCATTCCTGCCTTGTTCCCATTCCCTTGGTGATGTGAGCCCTCTGTTGAGAGATTGATCCTGCTGAATTACTCATCTTTATGTGATGTGGGCCCTCTGGTGTTAGGTGGAACCTGCTGGAAGTCTCATCCCTTTGGTTTTGAGGGCCCTATGGTTAAAGTCACAAGTGCTGGGATACTCAACATTTATGATGTGGGCCGTCTGGTATGAGGTTACTGCTGCTTGGATCCCATTCCCTAGGTGATGTGGGCCTTCCAGTGTGACGTGTTTCCTACTGCTTTCCTCAAATTTATGATGTGGGCCCTCTGGTGTGAGGTAACTGATGCCTGCTTTCCATCCCTTTAGTGATGTGGGCCCTCTGGTGTTAGATGGTTCCTGCTGGGTTCCTCACCTTTTTTTGATGTGGCCCCTCAGGTTTGAGGTGGATACTGCTGGTTGACTCATCCTCTTGGTGATGCGGACCCCCATTTTTGAGGTTACAACTGCTGGGTTCCTTACCTTCTTATGATGTGGGCCGCTGGTGTGGGGTCATTCCTGCCTGCTTCACAACGCTTTGGTGATTTGGGCCCGCTTGTGTGCGTGGATCCTTCTGGGTGCCTCATTACTTTGGTGATATGGGTCCTCTGGTTTGAGGTCACATGTGCAGTGTTCCTCACTTTTTATGATGTGGGCACTCTGGTGTGAGTTCACTCCTGCCTGGTGCCCATTCCTTGGTGATGTGGGCCCTCTGGTGTGAGGTGGATCCTGATGGGTGCCTCCTCACCTTGGTGATGTGGGCCCTCTTGGGTAAATTCCCAACTGCTGGTTTCCTCACATTGTTATGATGTGTGCCCTCTGGTGTGAGGTCCCTCCTGCCTGGTTCTCATCCCCTTGGTGATGTGGGCCCTCTGGTGACAGATTAATCCTGCTGGGTTCCTCACTTTCTGTGATGTGGGCCCTCTGGTGTTAGGTGGAACCAGCTGGGAGTCTCATCCGCCTGGTGATGAGGGCCCGCTGGTGTAAAGTCACAACTGGTGGGTTCCTCACATTTTATGTTGTGGGCCCACTGGTGTGAGGACACTCCTGCTAGGTTCCCATCCTTTTGGTGATGTTCGCCATCTGGTGTGAGGTGGGTCCGGCGGGGTGACTCATACCCTTGGTGATGTGGGCACTCTTGTGTGAGGTCACTTCTGTTGGTTTCCTCACCTTTTCATGATGTGGGCCCTCTGGTTTGAGTCACTCCTGCCTGGTACCCATATCCTTAGTTGTGTGTGCCCTCTAGTGTGAAGTGGTTCCTGCTGGGTGCCTCAAAGCCTTGGTGATGGGGCTCTCTGGTGTGAGGTTCCAAATGCTGGATTCCTCACCTTTTTATTATATGGGCCCTCTGTTTTGAGGTTACTCCTGCCTGGTACCCATCCCCTTGAAGATGTGGTTCCTGTGTTGTGAGGTCCCAACTGTTGTGTTCCTCACCTTATTATGATGTGGGCAATCGGGTGTGAGGTCACTCCTGCCTGGTTCCCATCCACTTGTTTATGTGGGCCGTCTTTGTGAAGTGCATCCTGCTGGGAATCTCATTCATTTGGTGATGTGCGCCCTCTGGTGGCAGGTCACTCCTGCATGTTTCCCAGCCTTATGTTTATTTGAGCCCTTGGGTGGGAGGTGTATCCTGCTGAGTGCCTCATCCCTTCATGATGTGGGCTCTCTGGTGTGATGTAACAACTTCTGTGTTCCTCAATATTTTATGTTGTGAGTCCTGTAGTGTGAGCTCACTCCTGCCTAGTTCCTATCCACTTGCTCATGTGGGACCTGTGGTGTAAGGTCACAACTGCTGGGTTACTTTATTTTGAGGTGGGGCCTCAGGTTTGAGGAGGAACCTGCTTTTTGTCTCACCTTCTTGGTGATGTGGGCCCTCATTTTTGAAGTCAAATCTGCTGGGTTCCTAACCTTTTTAAGATGTGGGTCCACTGGTGTGAGGTCATACCTGCCTACTTCCCAACACCTTGGTGATTTGGGCCCGCTAGTGTGCATAGATCATTCTGGGTGCCTCAATCCCTTTGGTGATGTAGGCCTTCTGGTTTGAGGTCACATGTGCTGGGTTCTTCACTTTTAATGATGTGGGGCCTCTGGTGTGAGGTCACTCCTGCCTGGAGCCCATTCCCTTGGTCATGTGGGCCCTCTGGTGTGAGGTGGATCCTGATGGGTGCCACATCCCCTTGGTGATGTGGGTCCTCTTGTGAGAGTTTCATCCTGCTGGGTTCCTCATCTTTTTGTAGTATTGTCACTCTGGAGTGAGGTCAATCCTGCCTGGTACCCATCCCCTGGTGATGTGGGCCCTCTGGTGTGAGGTAGAACCTGATGGGTGCCTCATCCCATTGGTGATGTGGGTGCTCTGGATTGAGGTCACATTTCTAGGTTCCTCACCTATTTTTGATGTGAGCCCTCTTGTGTGAAGTCACTCCTCTCTGGTACCCATCCTCTTGGCACTGTGTGCCCTATGGTGTGAGGTGGATCCTGATGTGTGCCTCATCCCCTTGGTGATGTTGGCCCTCTGGTGTTAGATGGTTCCTTCTGGGTGCCTGAACCGCTTGGTGATGGGGCTCTCTGGTGTGCTGTTCCAACTCCTGGATTCATCAACTTATTATTATATGGGCACTCTGTTGTGAGGTCACTCCTTCCTGGCACCCATACCCTTGGTGATGTGGACCTTCTGGTGTGAGGTGGATCCTGATGGGTGCCTCATCCCCGTGGTGATGTGGGCCCTGTTGTGTAAAGTCCCAACTGCTGGTTTCCTCACATTTTTATGATGTTTACCTCTGGTGTGAGGTCACTCCTTCCTGGTTCCCATCCCCTTGGTAATGTGGGCCCTGTAGTGACATACTGATCCTGCTGTGTTCCTCAACTCTTTCTGATATGGGCCCTCTGCTGTTAGGTGGAACCTGCTGGGCGCCTCATCCCCTTGGTTATGAGGTCCGTCTGTTGTAATTCACAAGTCCTGGGATCCACACCTTTTATTATGTGGGGCGTCTGGTGTGAGGTGACTGCTGCCTGGATCCCATTTGGTTGGGGCATTGGGTCTTACAGTGTGAGGTGTTTCCTACTCCTTTCCTTAAAGTTATGATGTGGGCCCTCTGGTGTGAGGTAACTGATGCCTGGTCGCGATCCCTCTGTTGATGTGGGACCTCTGGTTTTAGATGGATCCTGCTGGGTTCCTCATCTTTTCTTTATGTGTTCTCTCTGGTTTGAGGTGGATCCTGCCTGTTGCCTCCTCCTCTCACTGATGTGAGCCCTCATTTTTGAGGTAACAACTGCTATGTTCCTTACCTTCTGATCATGTGGGCCCAGAGATGTGACATAATTCCTGCCTGCTTCCCAACTCCTTGGTATTTTGGGCCCACTGGTGTGTGTGGATCCATCTGGATGAAGTGAGGTGAGGTGTGGGATGTGAGGTGAGGAAGGTGAGGGATGTGATGTGAGGGAGGTGAGGGAAGTGAGGTGGGAGAGATGAGGTGAGGGAAGTGAGGGAGGTGAGGAAAGGGAAGTAAGAGAGGTGAGGTGAGGGAGGTGAAGTGAGTGGAGGTGAGGTGAGGTGAGGTGAAGGAGGTGAGGTTTTGTGGGGGAAGTGAGGTGAGGTAGGTGAGGTTGGTTAGGTGAGGGAGGTGAGGTGATAGAAGTGAGGTGAGGTGAGAAAGGTGAGGTGAAGTGTGGGAGGTGATGTGAAGGATTTGAGGGAGGTGAGGTGAGGGAAGTGACAGACGTAATGTGAGGGAGGAGAGGTGAGGTTAGGTAGGTGAGGTGAGGTGGTGGAGGTTAGGGAAATGACATGATGACATTGAGGGAGGTGAGGGGAGAATGGTGAGGGAGGTGAGTGAGGGAGGTGAGGTAGGTGAGTAGAGGGAGGTTAGGGAGGTGAGATGAGGGAGTTGTTGTGAGTTGAGGGATGTGAGGTGAGGGAGTTGAGAGAAGGGTGGTGAAGGACATGAGGTGAGGGACGTGAGGGAGGTGTGATGAGGGAGGTTAGGTGAGTATATGGAGGTGAGGAGAGGTGTGGGAAGTGACGGAGGTGAGGTGAAGGAGGTGGGGTTATGTGAGGGAGGTGAGGTGATGTGAAGGAGGTGAGGTGAGGGAAGTAAGAGAGGTAAGTTGAGGGAGGTGAGGTGAGGTTAGTGAGGTGAGGTGAGGTGGGGGAGGTGAGGGATGTGAGGTGACGGAGTTGAAGTGAGGTTTGGGAGGTGAGGTGAGGGAAGTGAGGTGAGGTGAGGTGGGGGAAGTGACGGAGGTGAGGTGAAGGAGGTGGGGTTATGTGAGGGAGGTGAGGTGATGTGAGGGAGGTGAGGTGAGGGATGTGAAATGAGGAAAGGGAGGTGAGGTAAGGGTGTTGAGGTGATGTGATGGAGGTGAGGTGATGTGAGGGAGGTGAGGGAGGTGAGGTGAGGGAAGTGAGAGAGGTGAGGTGAGGGAGGTGAGGTGAGGGAGGTGAGGTGAGGGAGATGAGGGAGGTGAGGTGAGGTAGATGAGGGTACGGAGGTGAGGGAACAGAGGGAAAGGAGGTGAGGTGACTGAAGTGAGGGAGGTGAGGAGATGGAGGTGAGGTGAGGGAGGTGAGTGATTTAGGTGAGGGAGGTGAGGTGAGGGAGGTGATGTGAGGGAGGTGAGGAAGGTGAGGTGAGGGAAGTGAGGTGAGGGAGGTGAGAGAGGTGAGGTGAGGGATGTGAGTGAGGTGAGGTTAGGGAGAAGTGGGAGGTGACGTGAGGGAGGTGAGGTGAGGGAATAGATGTGAGGTGAAGGAAGTGAGGTGAGGGAGATGATGTGAAGGAGGTGAGGCATGTGAGGTGAGGGAGGTGAGGGAAGAGATATGCGGGAAGAGCTGTCAGTTGAGGGACGTGATGTGAGAGAGGTGAGGTGAGGCAGCTGAGGTGAGGGAGGTGCAGTCATTGAGTTGATATGAGGGAGGGTGGGAGGTGAGAGATGGGAGATGAGGTGATCGAGGTTAGGTGAGGGAAATGAGAGAGGTGAGTTGTGGGAGGTGAGTTTAAGGAGGTGAGGTGAGAATAGGAGGGGAGGTGACCTGAGGGAGGTGAGCTGAGAAAGGTGAGAGAGTTGAGGTGAGGTAGGTGATATGAGGGAGGTGAGGGTGGTGAGGTGAGTGATGTGAGGTTATTTGAGGGAGGTGCATTGAGGGAGGTGACAGAGGTGAGGTGAGTGAGGAGAGGGAAGATGAGGGAGGTGAGGTGAGGGAGGTGAGGTGAGGGAGGTGAGGGAGGTGAGGTGAGGGAGAAGTGGGAGCTGAGATTAGGTAGGTGAGGTGAGGCAAAAGAGGTGAGGTGAGGGAAGTTAGGGGAAGAAGGTGATGTGACAGAGGTGAGGGTTGTGAGGTGAGTGAGGAAAGGTGATATCAGGGAGGTGAGGTGAGGGACGTGACAGACGTGAGGTAAGGGAGGAGAGGTGACGTGAGGGAGTTGATGTGAGGGAGGTGATGTGAGGGAATAGAGGTGAGGTGAGGGAAGTGAAGTGAGGGAGGTGATGTGAGGGTGGTGACAGAGGTAAGGTGCAGAACGTGTGTTGAAGGAGGTGAGGTGATGTGAGGGAGGCAAGGTGAGGTGACGTGAGGGGGTCGAGGTGAGGTGACGTGAGGTAGGGAGGGAGGTGAGAAGAATTAGGTGAACTGATGTAGGTGAGGGAGGAGATGTGCGGGATGTGAGGTGAGAAAGGTGAGGTTAGGGAGGAGAGGTGAGGAGAATGCGGTGAGGGAGGTGACATGAGGTAGATGAGGGAGATGAGGTGAGGGTAGTCAGGGAAGTGAGGTAGGTGACATGAGGTAGATGAGGGAGATGAGGTGAGGGTAGTCAGGGAAGTGAGGTAGGTGACGAGAGGGAGGTGAGGGAAGGGTGACATGAGGGAGGCGAGGTGAGGTGAGGGAGGTGAGGTGAGGGAGTTGATGTGAAGGAGGGAGGGATGTGAGAAAAGGGATGTGAGTTGATGGAGGTGAGGTGAGGTGAAGGAGATGAGGTGCAGGAAGTGGGGAGGTGAGGCAAGGGAGGTGAGGTGAGGGAGGTGAGAGAGGTGAGGGAGTTGCAGTGAGAGAGGTGAGGGAGTTGAGGTGAGGTAGGTGAAGTAGGTGAAGTGAGGGAGGTGAGGGAAGTGAGGTGAGTAAGGTGAGGGTGGTGAGGTGAGGGATGTGATGGAGGTGATGTGAAGGAGGTAAGGGAGGTGAGGTAAGAGAGGAGAGGGAGGTGAGGTGAGGGAGTTAAGGTGAGGTGAGGGAGGAGAGGTGATCTGAGGGAAGTGAGTTGAGAGAGATGTTATGAGACAAGTGAGGGAATTGAGGTGAGAGAGGTGAGGTGACGTGAGGTTAGCGAGATGAGGTGAGGGAGGAAAGGTGTGGGAGGTGAGGGTCGGAAAGTTGCAGGAGGTTAGGTGAGGATTGGGAGGTGAAGAGAGGTGTGGGTGTAGGGGGAGGTGAAGTGAGGGAAGTGAGGTTAGGTGAGGGAGTTGAGGTGGGTTGAGGAAGTTGAGGTGAGGTGAGGGAGGTGAGGAAGGTGAGGTGAGAGAGAAGGAGGTGAGTTGAGGGAGGAGGGATAAGGGAAGTGAGGTGAGGGAGGAGACATGAGGTGAGTGAGGTGAGGTGATGGGGGTGAGGGAGGTGAGGTGAGGGAGGTGGGCTGAGGGTAGGGGGAGTTGATGGAGGGTGAGGGAGGTGAGGGAGGTTATGGAGGTGAGGTGAGTTGTGGGAGGAGAGGTGACGTGAGGGAGGTGAGGTGAGGGATGTGATGTGAGGGAGGTGAGGCATGTGAGGTGAGGGTTATGTGGTGAGGGAGGTGAGGTTACGAGACGGAGGCGAGGTGAGGTGGGTGAGGTGGGGTGAGGGAGGTGAGGTGAGGGAGGTGAGGGTCATGAGATTAGTGAGGTGAGGGTGGTGACGTGTAGGTGTTGAGGGAGGTGAGGTTAGGGAGGTGAGGTGAGGGAGGTGATGTGAGGGAGTTGACGTCAGGGAGGTGAGGTGCATGAGGTTAGGTGAGGTGAGGGAGGAGAGGTGAATTGAGGGAGGTTATGTGAGTGAGGGAGGGAGGTGAGAATAGTGAGGTGAGGTGATGGAGGTGAGGTGAGGTTAGGGAAGTGAGGTGAGGGAGGTGAGGTGAGGGATGTTAGGTGAGGTAAGTTGAGGGAGGTGAGTTGAGATGATTTGAGGGAATTGAGGTGAAGTGCGGGAAGTGAGGTGATCTGAGGCAGGTGAGGTGAGGTGAGGTGTTGAGGGAAATGAGGTGAGGGAGGTGAGGCAGATGAGGTGAGACAGCTGAGAGAGGTGAGGTTAGTAATGTGACAGAGGTGATAGGAAGGAGGTGACGGAGGTGAGGTGAGGGAGGAGAGGTGATGTCAGGCAGGTGAGGGAGGTGAGGTGAGGGAGGTGGACTGAGGGTAGGGAGGTGAGGAGATGTGTGGGAGTTGACAGAGTGAGGTGAGTGAGGTGAGGTGAGGTGAGGTGAGGGAGATGAGGAGAAGTGAGGGAGGTGAGGTGAGGTGTTAAGGGCAATGTGGTGAGGGAGGAGAGGGAGGTGAGGTGAGAGAGCTAAGGGTGGTGAAGTGAGTTAGGAGATGGAGGTGAGTGGAAGGAGGTGAGGGAGGTTATGTGAGGGAGGTGAGGTGAGGTGAGGTGGGCGAGGTGAGGGAAAAGAAGGACGTGAGGTGAGGGTGGTGAGTTGAGCGAGGTGAGGTGAGGGAGGTGAGGTGAGGAGAGGGAGGAGATGTGAAGTGAGGGACATGAGGTGAGAAAGGTGTGGGAGGTGAGGTGAGGGAGGTTAGGGAGTTTATGGGAGGAGATGAGGTGAGGCAGGTGTTGTTAGGAGTCGAGGTGAGGTGAGGGTGTTGAGGGAGGTGAGTTTAGGAAGGTTAGGTGAGGTGAGGGAGGTGAGGTGAAATGAGGGAAGTGAGTTGAGGTGTGGGAAGTGATGGAGATGAGGTGAGGGAGATGACGTGTTGTGGGGGAGGTGAGGTGAGATGATGGAGGAGAGGTGATGTGTGGGTGGTGAGGTGAAGGAAATGAGGGACGTGAGGTGAGGGAGGTGATGTGAGGGAGATGAAGGATGTGAGGTGAAGGAGGTGAGGTGAGGGACGTGAGCTGAGGGCTAGGAGGTGAGTGAGGTGAGGTGATTTGAGGGAGGTGAGGGAAGAAAGGTGATGTGTGGGAGGTGAGGTAAGGGAGGGGATGTGATGGAGGTGAGGAAGGTGAGGTGAGGGAGAATTGGGAGGTGACGTGAGGGAGGTGACGTGAGGGAATAGAGGTTAGGAGAGGAAAGTGAGGTGAGGGAGGTGATGTGATAGAGGTGAGGGAGGTGAGGGAGGTGTGGTGAGTGAGGTGATGTGAGTTGAGGGAGGAGAGGTTATGTGAGGGAGGTGAGGAGAGGGAGGAGATGTGAGGGAGGTGAGGCATGTGAGGTGAGGGTTATGTGGTGAGGGAGGTGAGGTTACGTGAGGGAGGCGAGGTGAGGTGGGTGAGGTGGGTTGAGGGAGGTTAGGTGAGGGATGTGAGGGAAGTGAGGTTAGGGAGGTGAGATTAGGGAGGTGAGGGTCGTGAGTTTAGGGAGGTGAGGGAGGTGACGTGTAGGAGGTGAGGGAGGTGAAGTGAGGGAGGTGAGGTGAGGGAGGTGAGGTGAGTTGAGGGAGGAGAGGTGAGGTGAGGGAGGTGATGTGAGGGAAGTGAGGTGATGTGAGGGAGTTGACGTGAGGGAGGTGAAGTGCGTGATGTTAGGTGAGGTGAGGGAGGAGAGGTGAATTGAGGGAGGTGATGTGAGTGAGGGAGGGTGGTGAGAAGAGTGAGGTGAGGTGATGGAGGTGAAGTGAGGTTAGGGAGGTGAGGTGAGTGTGGTGAGGGAGGTGAGGTGAGGGAAGTTAGGTGAGGTTAGCTGAGGGATGTGAGTTGAAATGAGGTGAGGGAGGTGAGGTGAAGTGCGGGAAGTGAGGTGATCTGAGGCAGGTGAGGTGAGGTGAGGTGTTGAGGGAAATGAGCTAAGGGAGGTGAGGCAGATGAGGTGAGACAGCTGAGGGAGGTGAGCTGAGTAATGTGACATAGGTGAGAGGAAGGAGGTGAGAGAGGTGAGGTGAGTGAGGAGAAGTGAGTTGAGAGAGGTGAGGTGAGGGAGGTGAGGGAGGTGAGTTGAGGGAGGTGAGGTGAGGGAGGAGAGTTGAGGAGAAGGAGGAGAGATGACGTAATGAATGTGAGATGATAAAGGTGAGGGATATGAAGTGAGGGAAGTGTGAGGAGTGGGAGTGGAGGTGAGGTAGGTGAGGGACATGAGGTAATGGAGGTGAGGCGAGGTGTGCGAGGAGAGCTGAGGTGAGTGAGGTGAGGTGCAGAATGTGAGGAACGTGAGGTGAGGGAGGTGATGTGAGGGAGATGAGGGAGGTGACGTGAGGGAGGTAAGGGACATGATGTGAGGGACATGAAGTGTGGGAGGTGAGGCAGTTGAGATGAGTGAGGTGAGTGAGGTGATGTGAGGGAGGTGAGGGTGGTGAGGTGAGTGAGGTGAGGTTATTTGAGGGAGGTGAAGTGAGGGATGTGACAGGTTACATGAGGGAATTCAGGAAGGTGAGGTGAGGGAGGTAAATTTTGGAGAGGGACGAGAGGTGACGTGAGGGAAGTGAGGTGAGAAAGGTGAGAGAGGTGAGGTGATTTCAGGGAGGTGAGGTGAGGGAGGTGACAGAGTTGAGTTGAGGGAGGCGAGGTGAGGTGAGGGAGGTGAGGTGAGGGAGGTGAGGAAGGTGAGGTGAGGGACGTGAGGTGAGGTAGGTGAGGTGACGTGAGAGAGGTTAGGTGAGGAGAGGGAGGTGAGTTGAGGGAGGTGATGTGAGGGAGGAAGGGATGTGAGAAGAGGGAGGAGAAGTGAGGTGAGGGAGGTGAGGTGAGGGAGGAAGGGATGTGAAAAGAGGGAGGAGAAGTGAGGTGAGGGAGGTGAGGTGAGGGAGGTGAGGTGAGGGAAGTGAGGGGGGTGAGGTGAGTGTGGTGAGGTGAGGGATGTCAGGTGAGGCGAGGGAGGTGAGGTGAGAGAGGTGAGAGAGGTGAGAGAGATGAGGGAGTTGAGGAGAGGTAGTTTATGGAGGTGAGGTGAGGGAGGTGAGTTGAGGGTGGTTAGGTGAGTGAGGTGAGGTGAAGGAGGTGAGCGAGATGAGGTGAGGGAGGTGAAGTGAGATGACGGAGGTGAGGGACTGGAGGTGAGGGAAGTGAGGGAGGAGAGGTGAGGGAATTGAGGGAGGTGAGCTTAGGGTGGTGACGGAGGTGAGGTGAGGCAGGTGAGGTGAGTGAGGTGAGGTGAGGGAGGTGAGGTGAGTGAGGTGAGGGAGGTGCGGTGAGATGACGGAGGTGAGGGACTTGAGATGCGGGACATGAAGTGAGGGAGGTGAGGGAGGTGAGATGAGGGAGGTAAGGGAGATGAGCTTAGGGAGGTGAGGAAGTTGAGGTGAGGTAAGGGAAGTGAGGTGAGGTGAGAGAGGAGACATGAGGTGAGTGAGGTGAGGTGATGGGTGTGAGGGACGTGAGGTGATGGAGGTGAGGTGAGAGAGGTGAGGGAGGTGAGGTGAGGGAGGTGGGCTGAGGGTAGGGAGGTGAGGAGATATGGGGGAGTTGATGGAGGTGAGGTGAGGGAGGTGAGGTGAGGTGAGGGAGATGAGGAAGTGAAGGAGGTGAGGTGAGTTGTTAAGGGCAATGTGGTGAGGGAGGTGAGGGAGGTGAGGTGAGAGAGCTAAGGGTGGTGAAGTGAGTTAGGTGATGGATGTGAGTAGGAGGTGTGGGAGGTTATGGGAGGGAGGTCAGGTGAGATGAGAGAGGCGAGGTGAGGGAGATGAAGGACATGAGATGAGGGAGGAGAGTTGAGTGAGGTGAAGTGAGTGAGGTGAGGTGAGGAGAGGGAGGAGATGTGACGTGAGGGACATGAGGTGAGAAAGGTATGGGAGGTGAGGTGAGGGAGGTTAGGGGAGGAGCTGAGGTGAGGGAGGTGTTAGGAGTAGGAGGTGAGGTGAAGGAGTTGAGGGAGGTGAGTTTAGGGAGGTTAGATGAGGTGAGGGAGGTGAGGTGAAATGAAGGAAGTGAGTTGAGGTGTGGGAAGTGATGGAGATGAGGTGAGGGAGATGACGTGTTCTGGGGGAGGTGAGGTGAGGTGATGGAAAGGTGAGGTGAGGGTGGTGAGGTGAAGGAAATGAGGGACGTGAGGTTAGGGAGGTGATGTGAGTGACATGAAGGATGTGAGGTGAGGGATGTGAGGTGAGGGATGTGAGGGACGTGAGGTGAGGGACATGAGGTGAGGGAGGGGAGGTGACGGAGGGGAGGGAGGTGATGTGAGGGAGGTGGGGGAGGTGAAGTGAGGGAGGTGAGGGAAGTGAGGTGAGTGAGGTGAGGGTGGTGTTGTGAGGGATGTGATAGAGTTGATGTGAAGGAGGTAAGGGATGTGAGGTGAGAGAGGAGAGGGAGGTGAGGTGAGGGATTTAAGGTGAGGTGAGGGAAGGGAGGTGATCTGAGGGAGGTGAGTTGAGAGAGATGTTATGAGACAGGTGAGGGAATTGAGGTGAGGGAGGTGAGGTGACGTGAGGTTAGCGAAGTGAGTTGAGGGAGGAGAGGTGTGGGAGGTGAGGGTCGGAAAGTTGCAGGAAGTTAGGTGAGGTTTGGGAGGTGAAGAGAGGTGTGGGTGTTGGGGGAGGTGAGGTTAGGTGAGGAAAGTTAGGTGAAGGAGGTGATGTGAGAGAGGTGAGGGTTGTGAGGTGAGTGAGGTTAGGTGATATCAGCGAGGTGAAGTGAGGGACGTGACAGACGTGTGGTGAGGGAGGAGAGGTGACGTGAGCGAGGTGAGGTGAGGGAAGTGGGGGAGGTGAAGGAGGTATGTGAGATGAGGGAGGTGAGGTGACGTGAGTGAGGCAAGGTGAGGTTAGGGAGGTGAGGGAGGTGAGGGAGTTAATGTGAGGGAGTTGAGGGAAGTGAAGGGAAGAGGTGATGTGAGGGAGGTGAGGACAGGGAGGTGAGGCGAGGTACGTGAGGTGAGGTGAGGCACATGAGGGACATGAGGTGAGGGAGGTGAGTTGAGGTAGGTGAGGTGAGGGGGGTGAGGTGAGGGATGTGAGGGAGGTGATGTGTGGGATGTGAGGTGAGGAAGTTGAGGTTAGGGAAGAGAGGTGTGGTGAATGTGGTGAGGGAGGTGACATGAGGTAGATGAGGGAGATGAGGTGAGGTTAGTCAGGAAAGTGAGGTAGGTGAGGTGAGGGAGGTGAGGGAAGAGATGTGAGGGAAGAGAGGTGAGTTGAGTGAGGTGATGTGAGAGAGGTGAGGTGAGGCAGCTGAGGTGAGGGAGGTGAGGTGATTGAGCTGATGTGAGTGAGGGAGGGAGGTGACAGAAGGGAGCTGAGGTGATCAAGGTTAGGTGAGGGAAGTGAGGTGAAGTGAGGGAAGTGAGGTGAGGTGGTGAGGGAAATGAGGTGTTTGAGGTGAGGGAGGTGAGGTTAGGTTAGGGATGTAAGGTGAGGGTGATGAGGGAAGTGAGGTGAGGTTTGTGAGGTGAGGGAAGTGAGGGAGGTGAGTTGAGGGAGGTGAGGTCAGGGAGGTGAGGTGAGGGAAGGAGGGGAGGTGACCTGAGGGAGGTGAGATGAGAAAGGTGAGAGAGTTGAGTTGAGGGAGGTGATGTGAGGAAGGTGAGGGTGGTGAGGTGAGTGAGCTGAAGTTATTTGAGGGAGGTGCATTGAGGGAGGTGAGAGAGGTGAGGTGAGGGAAGAGTGGGGAGATGAGGGAGGTGAGGTGAGGGAGGTGAGGTGATGGATGTGAGGGAGGTGAGGTGAGGGATGTGAGGTAAGGGAAGCGAGGTTACATGAGAGAGGTGAAGTGAGGTGACGGAGGTGGGTTGAGTGAAGTGAGGTGAGGGAGTTTAGGTGAGGAAGGTCAGGAGAGGCGAGGGAGGTGATGTGAGGGAGGTGAGGTGAGGCAGTTGAGGTGAGGGAGGTGATGTGAGGTGATGGAGCTGACGTGAGTGAGGGAGGGAGGCGAGAAAGGGAGCTGAGGTGATCGAGGTGAGGTGGGGGAAGTGAAGTGAGGTGAGGTGAGGGTGATGAGGGAGGTGAGGTGAGAGTTTTGATGTGAGGGAAATGAGGGAGGTGAGTTGAGGGAGGAGAGGTGAGGGAGGTGAGGTATGGAGAGGGAGGAGAGGTGATGTGAGGGAGGTGAGGTGAGAAAGGTGAGGGAGTTCAGGTGAGGGAGGTAATATGTGGGAGGTGAGGATGGTGAGGTGAGTGAGGTGAGGTTATTTGAGGGAGGTGAATTGAGGGAGGTGGCAGAGGTGAGGTGAGGGAGGAAAGGTGAGGGAGGTGAGTGAGGTTAGGCAGGTGAAATGAGGGAGGTGAGGGAGGTGTGGTGAGGGAGGTGAGTGTGGTGAGTTGAGGGAGGTGAGGTGAAGGAGGTGAGGGCTGTGAGGTGAGGGAGGAGAGGGAGGTGAGGTGAGGGAGATAAGGAGAGTTGAGGGAGGAGAGGTGACCTGAGGGTGCTGAGGTGAGAGAGATATTATGAGGGAGGTGAGGGAAGTGAGGTGAGGTGGGTGAGGTGAGGTTAGAGAGTTGAGGTGAGTTAGGAGAGGTGAGGGAGGTGAGGGTCGGCAAGTTGCAGGAGGCTAGGTGAGGTTAGGTAGGTGAGGAGAGGAGTGGGAGTTGGGGGCAGTGAGATGAGGGAGGTGAGGTGAGGGAGGTGAGGTGAGGTGAGGGAGGGGACGTGAAGTGAGTGAGGTGAGGTGATGGAGGTGAGGAACGTGAGGTGATGGAAGTGAGCTGAGGGAGGTGAGGTGAGGGAGGTGGGCTGAGTGTATGGAGTTGAGAAGAGGTGTGGGAGTAGATGGAGGTAAGGTAAGGGAGGTGAGGTGATGTGGGGGAGTTGAGGTGATGTGGGGGTTGTTAGGTGAAGTGAGGGAAATGAAGGAGCTAGGTGAGGGTGGTGAGCTGAGGGAAGTGTGGGAGGTGCGGTAACGGAGGTGAGGTGATGTGAGGGAGGTGAGGGAATAGAGTTGAGGGAAGAGAGGAGAGTTGAGGGAGATGATGTGAGGGAGGTGATGTGAGGCAGGTGAGGGGAGGAACGTGAGGTACGTGAGGTGAGGGAGTGTGGTAAGGGAGTTGAGGGATGTGAGGTGAGGGACATGATGTGAGGGAGGTGAGGGAGGTGAGGTGAGGGGGAAGTGGGAGGTGAGGAGACGGTTTTGAGGTGAGGCAGTAGAGGTGACGTGATGAAAGTTAGGTGAGGGAAGTGAGGGAGTTGAGGGGATGGCGGTGAGGTGAGGGAGGTGAGGTGAAGGAGGAGAGGTGAGGTGAGGGATGTGAGGTGACGCTGGTGAAGGATTTGAAGTGAGGGAGGTGAGGTGAGGGAGGTGAGGGAGCTGAGGTGACGGAGGTGAAGTGAAGTGTGGGAGGTGAGGTGAGGTGTGGGAAGTGAGATGAGTGAAGTGAGGGAGGAGAGGAGAGGGAGGTGAGGGAGATGACATGAGGGAAGTGAGTTGAGGTGATGGAGGAGACGTGAGGTGAGGTGACGGTGGTGTGGGAAGTGAGGTGAGGGACGGGAGGTGAGGTGAGGGAGGGGAGTTGAGGTGAGGGAGGTCAGGTAAAATGAGGGAAGTGAGGTGAGGTGTGTGTGGTGAAGGAGGTTAGGTGAGGCAGGTGAGGTGAGGGGAGAGAGTAGAGATGAGTTGAGGGAGGTTAGGTGAGGGAGGTGAGGGATGTGAAGTGAGGGAGATGATGTGACAGAGATGAGGGAGGTGAGCTGAGGGAGGTGAGGGACATGAGGTGAGGGAGGTGAGTCAGGTGAGGTGAGTGATATGCGGTGAAGAAGGTGAGGTGTGATGATGGAGGCGAGGTGATGTGAGGGATTTGAGGTGAGTTGAGGGAGTTGAGGTGAGGTGAGGGAGGTGAGGGAGGTGTGGTGAGTGAGGTGAGGAAGGTGAGGTGAGAGAGAAGGAGGTGAGGTGAGGGAGGTGAGGTAAGGGATCTGTAGTGAGGTGAGTGAGGAGACGTGAGATGAGTGAGTTGTGGTGACGGGGGTGAGGGTGGTGAGGTGAGAGAGGTGGGATGTGGGTGGGGAGTTGAGTAGAGGTGTGGGAGTTGATGGAGGTGAGGTGAGGGAGGTGAGGTGAGGGAGATGAGGGCTGTGGGGTGAGGTCGGTGATGTGAGGGAGATGGATGAGGTGAGGTGAGGAAGGTGAGTAGTAGTAGTACTAGCAGCAGCAATAGAAGTAGCAGCAGCAGCATTAGTAGTAGCAGCAGTAGTGGTAAAACTACGAGTATTTGCCATGCACTGGGCTAGTAGTAGAAGTTATAGTAGTAGTGGTTGTAGCAGTAATAGAAGTGGCAGCAGCAGCAGTAGAAGCAGCAGCAGATTTGTCCTGCATTGGGCCAGTGGTAGTACTAGCAGCAGCAGCAGTAGCAGTATTAATAGTATCTGCCATACACTGGATTACTAGTAGTAGTAGAAGTAATAGCAGCAGAAGAAGCAGTAGTAGTACTAGTAGTATTTGCAATGCACTCGGCTAGTAGTAGTTGTATTAAAAGCAGCAGCAGTAGAAGTATCAGCAGCAGTAGTAGTAGTAGCAGCAGTTGTGGTAATAGTAGCAGTATTTGCCATGCACTAGGCTAGTAGTAGTAGTAGTAATAGCAGCAGCAATAGATGTAGCAGCAGCAGCAGTTGAATTAGCAGCAGTAGTGGTAATAGAAGTAGTATTTGCCATGCACTGGGCTAGTAGTAATAGTAGTGGTAGTAGCAGCAGTAGAAGTGGCCACAGCAGCAGTAGTAGAATCACCAGATTTGTCCTGCAGTGGGGCAGTAGTAGTAATAGCAGTAGCAGCAATACAAGTAGTAGTAGTAGGTTTGCCATGCACTGGACTTCTAGTAATAGCAGTAGTAGTAGAGGTAGCACCAGCAATAGAAGTGGCATCAGCAGCAGTAATAGTAGCAGCAGATTTGTCCTGCAGTGGGCCAGTAGTAGTAGTAGCAGTAGCAGCCATAGAAGTAGGAGTAGAAGATTTGCCATACACAGGGCTAATAATATTGATAGTAGTAGTAGTGGCATCAGGAGCAGTAGTAGTATTAGTAGTATTTCCCATGCACTGGGCGAGCAGTAGTAGTAGTGGTAACAGCAGCAGTAAAAGTGGCAGAAGAAGCAGTAGTAGTAGCAGCAGATTTGCCCTGCAATGTGCGAGTAGTAGTAGTAGAAGTAGCAGCAATAACAGTACTAGTAGTAGATTTGCCATTCACAGGGCTATTAGTATTGATGGTAGTAGTATCCGTATTAGTAGCAGCAGCAGCAGTAGTAGTAATATAGTAGCATTTGCCTTGGACTGGATTAGTGGTAGTAGCAGTAGTAGCAGCAGCAGCAGTAGTAGTAATAGTTGTAGTATTTTCCATGCACTGTAGTAGTAGTAGTTACAGTAGTAGCAGCAGCAGGAACAGTAGTAGTAATTATAGTAGAATTTTCAATGCACTGGACCACTAGAAGTAGCAGTAGTGGCAGCAGCAAAAGTAGTGATTATAGTAGTATTTGCAATGCGCAGGACTACTAGTACTAGCAGTAGTAGTAGCAGCAGCAGCAGTGGTAGTAAGAGTAGTAGTATTTACCATGCATTGGGCTAGTAGCAGTAGTTGAAGTAGCAGCAGCTGTAGAAGTAGAAGCAGCAGTAGTAGTGATACTAGTAGTATTTGATATACACTGGACTGCTAGTAGTAGCACTAGTAGTAGCAAGAGTAGCAGCCGAAGCTGTAGTAGTAATAGTAGTAGTATCAGCCATGCACTGGACTAGTAGTAGTAGTAGCAGCAGCAGTAGATTAGGAAGCAGAAGCAGTAGAGTCAGCAGCAACAGTACAAGTAGCAGTAGTAGCAGTAGTAGCAGCAGCAGTAGTAGTAATAATATTTGCCATGCACTGCACTACATGTAGTAGCAGTACTAGTAGCAGAAGTAGCAGCAGAAGCGGCAGTAGTAATAGTAGTAGTATTTGTCATGCACTGGGCTAGTAGTAGAAGTTATAATAGTAGAGGTAGCAGCAGCAGTAGAAGTGGCAGCAGCAGCAGTATTAGTAGCAGAAGATTTGCCCTGCATTGGGCCAGTAGTAGTAGTAGCAGTAGCAGGAATGGCAGTAGTAGTAGTATATTTGACATGCACTGGGCTAGTAGTATTGATAATAGTAGTAGCAGCAGCAGCAGTAGTAGTATTAATAGTATTTGCCATGCACTGGATTACTAGTAGTAGAAGTAATAGCAGCAGCAGTCGTAGTAATAATAGTACTATTTGCCATGCACTGGGCTAGTAGTAGTAGTAATAGCAGCAGCAGTAGAAGTAGCAGCAGCAGTAGTAGTAGTAGCAGCAGTTGTGGTAATAGAAGTGGTATTTGCCATGCACTACGCTCGTGGTAGTAGTAGTAATAGTAGTACTAGCAGCAGCAGTAGATGTAGCAGCAGCAGTAGAAGTAGCAGCAGTAGTGGTAATAGAAGTAGTATTTGCCATTCACTGGGCTAGTAGTAATAGTAGTCATAGTAGCAGCATTAGAAGTGGCTGCAGCAGGAGTAGTAGCACCAGTTTTGCCCTGCAGTGGGCCAGAAATACTAGTAGCAGTAGCAGCAATAGAAGTAGTATTGGTAGATTTGCCGTGCACTGGACTACTAGTAGTAGCAGTAGTAATAGAGGTAGCACCAGCAATAGAAGTGGCATCAGCAGCAGTAATAGTAGCAGCAGATTTGTCCTGCAGTGGGTCAGTAATACTAGTATCAGTAGCAGCCATAGCAGTAGTAGTAGTAGATTTGCCATACAAAGGGCTAGTAGTATTGATAGTAGTTGTAGCTGTAGTAGCAGCATCAGGGTAGTAGTAGTATTAGTATTATTTGAAATGCACTGGAATACCAGTAGTAGCAGTAGTATAAGCAGCAGCAGTAGTAGTAGTAGTAGTATTTGCCATGCACTGAGCAAATAGTAGTAGTAGAAGCAGCAGTAGCAGTAGAAGTAGCAGCAGCAGCTGTAGTACTAGCATCAGTAGTAGTAATAGTAGTAGTATTTGCCATGCACTGGGTGAATAGTAGTAGTAGTTTTAGTAGCAGCAGTAGAAGTAGCAGCAGCAGCAGTAGTAGTAGCAGCAGATTTGCTCTGCAATGGAAGAGTAGTAGTGGTAGAAGTAACAGCAATAACAGTACTACTAGTAGATTTGCCATGCACAGGGCTATTAGTATTGATAGTAGTAATAGCCATAGTAGCAGCAGCAGCAGCACTAATATAGTAGCATTTGCCATGCACTGGATTAGTAGTAGTAGCAGTAGTAGCAGCAGCAGCCATAGTAGTAATTGTAGTAGTATTCGCCAAGAACTGGATTACTAGTAGGAGCAGTAGTAGGAGCAGTTGTATTAGCAGCAGCAGCAGTAGAAGTAATAGTAGTAATATTTGCCATTCCCTGGACTACTAGTTGTAGAAGTAGTAGTCGCAGTAGTAGCAGTAGCAGCAGTACAGGTAATAGTAGTAGTATTTGCCATGCACTGGACTAGTAGTAGTAGTAGAATTAGCAGCAGAAATAGAAGTAGCTGCAGCAACAGTAGTAGTAGTAGCAGTTGTGGTAATAGTAGCAGTATTTGCCATGCACTGTACTACAAGTAGTAGCAGCAGTAGCACCAGCAGCACTCCTATTTACACTACTAGTATTTGCCATGCACTCGGCTATTAGTGGTACTAGTAGCAGCAGTAGAAGTAGTAGCAGCATTAGCAGTAGTTGCTGCAGTAGTGGTAATAGTAGTAGCATTTGCCATGAACTGGGCTAGTAGTAGGACTAGTAGTAGTGGTAGCAGCTGCAGTAGAAGTGGCAGCAGCAGTACTAGTGGCAGCAGATTTGCCCTGCAGCGGGCCAGTATTAGTAGTAGCAGTAGCAGAAATAGCAGTAGTAGAAGTAGATTTGCCAGGCACTGGGCTAGTAGTATTAATACTGGTAGTAGCAGTATTAACAGCAGCAGCAGTAGTAGTAGAGGTAGTATTTGCCATGCACTGGACTACAAGTAGTAGCACTACTAGTAGAAGAAGTAGCAGCAGCAGCAGCAGTAGTAATAATAGTAGTAGTATTTGCCATGCCCTGGGGTAGTAATAGTAGTAGTAGTAGCAGCAGCAGTGGAATTAGAAGCATTAGCAGTAGTAGTAGCAGCATTAGTCATCATAACAGCAGTAGCAGTAGTAGTAGCAGCAGTAGTGGTAATAGTAGTAGTATTTGCTTTGGACTGTGTTGTAGTAGTGCTGCTAGCAGCAGTAGTAGTAGTAGCAGCAGTAGTGGTAATATTTGTAGTGTTTAAAATGCACTAGGGTAGTAGCAGTAGTAGTTTTATCGGTAGCAGCAGTAGTAGAATTGGCAGCAACATCAGTAGTAGTAGCAGCAGATTTGCCCTGCAGTGTGCAAGTAGTACCATTAGCATTAGCACTACTAGGTGTAGTACTAGTAGATTTGCCATGCACTAGGTTAGTACTATAGATCCTAGTAGTAGCAGTAGTAGCAGCAGCAGCAGTAGTAGTAACATTAGTAGTATTTACCATGTACTGGAGTAGTAGTAGTAGTAGTAGATTTAGCAGCAGAAGTAGAAGTGCCTGCTGAAGCAGTAATATTATCAGCAGCAGTGGTAGTAGTAGTAGCAGTTGTGGTTATAGTAGTAGTATTTGCCATGACCTGTACTAAAAGTAGTAGCAGTAGTAGCAACAGCAGCACTACTAGTTACACTACTAGTATTTGCCATGCACTCGGCTATTAGTGGTACTAGTAGCAGCAGTAGTAGTAGTAGCAGCATTAGTAGTAGTTGCAGCAGTAGTGGTAATAGTAGTAGCATTTGCCATGAACTGGGCTAGTAGTAGTAGTAGTAGTAGTAGTAGTGATAGCAGCAGCAGTATAAGTGGCAGCAGCTGTACTTCTGGCAGGAGATTTGCCCTGTGGTGGGCCAGTAATAGTAGTAGCAGTATCAGAATCAGCAGTAGTAATAGTAGATTTGCCATGCACTGAGCTAGTAGTATTAATACTAATACTAGCAGTATTAGCAGCAGCAGCAGCAGTAGTAATAGAAGTAGTATTTGCCATGCACTGGACTACAAGTTATAGCAGAACTAGTAGAAGTAGCAGCAGCAGCAGCAGTAGTAATAATAGTAGTATTATTTGCCGTGCCCTGGGCTAGTAGTAGTAGTAGCAGCAGCAACAGTAGAATTAGAAGCAGTAGCAGTAGTAGTAACAGCAGTAGTAGTAATAGCAGCAGCAGCAGTAGTAGCAGCAGTAGCGTAGTAGTAGCAAGAGTAGCAGCAGCAGTAGTACTGATAGTAGGATTATTTGCCATGCACTGAACTAATAGTAGTAGCAGTATTAGTAGTGGTAGCAACAGCAATAGGAGTGGCAGCAGCAACAGAAGTAGTATCAGCAGATTTGCCCTGAAGTTGGCTGGTAGTAGTAGGAGTAGCGGTAGCAGAAATAGCAGTAGTAGTACTAGATTTGGCATGCACTGAGCTAGTAGTATTGATAGTATTATTAGCAGTAGTAGCAGCAGCAGCAGTAGGAGTGATTGTTGTAGTGTTTGCCATGCAATGAACTACTAGTAGTAGCAGTAGTGGCAGCAGCAGTAGCAGTCATTATAGTAGTATTTGCAATGCACTGGACCACTAGTAGTAGCAATAGTAGCAGCAGCAGAAGTAGTAATTATAGCTGTATTTGCAATGCAGTGGACTACTAGAAGTAGCAGTTGTAGTAGCACTCATAGCAGCAGAAGCAGCAGTGGTAGTAATAGGAGTAGTATTTACCATGCATTGGGCTAGTAGTAGTAGTATAAGTAGTAGCAGCTGTAGAAGTAGCAGTAGAAGCAGTAGCAGCAGTAGTAGTGATACTAGTAGTATTTGATATACATTGGACTAAAAGTAGCAGCACTAGTAGTGGCAATATTAGTAGCCAAAGCAGTAGTAGTAATAGTAGTAATATTAGCTATGCACTGGACTACTAGTAGTAGCAGCAGAAGCAGAAACTGTAGCAGCAGCAGCAGTAGAATTAACAGCAACAGTAATAGTAGTGGTAGCAGTAGTAGCAGCAGCAGTATTAGTAATAGTATTTGCCATGCACTGCACTACTTGTAGTAGCAGTAGTAGTAGCAAATGTAGCAGCAGCAGTAGTAGTAATAGTAGTAGTATTTGCCATGCACTGAACTAATAGTAGTAGCAGCAGCAGCAATAGAAGTGGCAGCAGCAGTAGTAGTAGTAGCAACTGTAGTGATAAAAGTAGTAGTATTTCCCATCCACTGGTCTAGTAGTAGAAGTTATAGTAGTAGTGTTAGCAGCAGCAGTAGAAGTGGCAGCAGCAGCAGTAGTAGAAGCAGAAGATTTTCCCTGCAGTGGGCCAGTAGTAGTAGTAGCAGCAGCAACAATAGCAGTAGTAGTAGTATATTTGCCATGCACTGAGCTAGTAGTATTGATAGTAGAAGTAGCAGAAGCAACAGTAGTAGTATTCATAGTATGTGCCATACACTGGATTACTAGAAGTAGTGGTAGTAGTAGAAGTAATAGCAGTAGCAGCAGTAGTAGTAGTAGTACTATTTGCGATGCACTTGGCTAGTAGTAGTAGTAGTAGTAGAAGTAATAGCTGCAGCATAGAAGTAGCAGCAGCAGCAGTAGTAGTAGCAGCAGTTGTGGTAATAGTAGTAGTATTTGCCATGCACTAGGCTCATGGAGGTAGTAGTAATAGTAGTACTAGCAGCAGCAGTAGATGTAGCAGCAGCAGCAGTAGCAGTAGCAGCAGTATTGGTAATAGAAGTTGTATTTGCCATGCACTAGCCTAGTAGTAATAGTAGTGGTAGTAGCAGCAGTAGAGGTGGCCGCGGCAGCTGTAGTAATAACACCATATTTGCCCTGTAGTGGGCCAGTAGTAGTAGTAGCAGTAGCAGCAATAGCAGTGGTAGTAGATTTGCCATGCACTTGGCTAGTAGTTTTGATAATAGAAGTAGCAACAGCAGCAGTAGTAGTATTAATAGTATTTGCGATGCACTGGATTATTATTAGTAGCAGTAGTAGTAGAAGTAATAGCAGCAGCAGCAGCAGTAGTAGTAATACTAGTACTATTTGCCATGGACTGGGCTAGTAATAGTAGTAGTAGTAATAGGAGCAGCAGTAGATGTAGCAGCAGCAGTAGTAGTAGCAGCAGCAGCTGTGGTAACAGTAGTAGTATTTGCCATGCACTAGGTTGATGGTAGTAGTAGTAATAGTAGTACTAGCAGCAGCACTAGATGTAGCAGCAGCAGCAGTAGAAGTAGCAGCAGTAGTGGTAATAGAAGTAGTATTTGCCATGCACTGGGAGAGTAGTAATAGTAGTGGTAGTAGCAGCAGTAGAAGTGGCCGAAGCACCAGTAGTAGTAGCACGAGATTTGCCCTGCAGTGGGCCAGTAGTAGTAGTAACAGTAGCAGCAATAGAAGTAGTATTAGTATATTTGTCATGCACTGGACTACTAGTAGTAGCAGTAGTAGAAGAGGTAGTACCAGCAATAGAAGTGGCATTAGCAGTAGTAATAGTAGCAGCAGATTCTCTCTGCAGTGTGCAAGTAGTAGTATTAGCATTCGCACTAATAGATGTAGTACTAGTAGATTTGCCATGCACTGGGTTAGTAGTATTGATACTAGTAGTAACGGTAGTAGCAACAGCAGCAGTAGTAATAACATTAGTAGTATTTGCCATGCACTGAAGTAATAGTAGTAGTAGTAGATTTAGCAACAGCAGTAGAAGTAGCTGCAGCAGCAGTAGTAGTAGCAGCAACAGTAGTAGTAGTAATAGCAGTTGTGTTTATAGAAGTAGTATTTGCCATGCACTGTACTAAAAGTAGTAGCAGTAGTAGCACCAGCAGCACTACTAGTTACACCACTAGTATTTTCCATGCACTGCACTAGCAGTGGTACTAGTAGCAGCAGTAGTAGCAGTAGCAGCATTAGTAGTAGTCACAGCAGTAGTGGTAACAGTAGTAGCATTTGTCATGATCTGGCCTAGAAGTAGTAGTAGTAGTGGTAGCAGGAGCAGTAGAAGTGGCAGCTGCAGTACTAGTGGCAGGAGATTTGCCCTGCAGTGGGCCAGTAATATTACTAGCAGTATCAGAAATAAAAGTGGTAGTAGTAGATTTCCCATGCACTGTGCTAGTAGTATTAGTACTAGCAGTATTAGCAGCAACAGCAGTAGTAGTAATAGAAGTAGTATTTGCCAGGGACTGGACTACAAGTAGTAGCAGTACTAGTAGAAGTAGTAGCAGCAGAAGCATTAGTAATTATAGTAGAATTATTTGCCGTGCCCTGGGTTACTAGTAGTAGTAGTAGTAGTAGCAACAGCAGTAGAATTAGAGGCAGCAGCAGTAGTAGTAGCAGCAATAGTAGTAATAGCAGCAGTAGTAGTAGTAGCAGCAGTAGTGGTAATAGTAGTAGTATTTGGCATGGACTGGCCTAGTAGTAGTACTAGTAGCAGCAGCAGTAGTAGTAGTAGCAGCAGTAGTGGTAATATTTGTAGTGTTTGAAATGCACTGGGGTAGTAGTTGTAGTAGTCATAGTATTGGGAGCAGCTGCAGTAGAATTGGCAGCAACATCAGTAGTAGTAGCACCAGATTTGCCCTGCAGTGTGCAAGTACTAGCATTAGCACTAATAGGCATAGTATTAGTAGATTTGCCATGCACTGGTTTAGTACTATTGATACTAGTAGTAGCAGTAGTAGCAGCAGCAGAAATATTATTAACCTTAGTAGTATTTGCCATGCACTTGCATACTATTAGTAGCAGTAGTAGCAGCAACAGAAGCATTAGTGGTAATAGTAGTAATATCTGCCATGCGCTGGGTTAGTAGTAGCAGTAGCAGCAATAGCAATAGTAGTAGCAGATTTGACATGCACTGGGCTAGTAGTATTGATATTAGTAGTAGCAGTAGTAGCAGCATCAGCAGTAGTAGTAATAGCATTAACGTTTGCAATGCACAGGACTACTAGAAGTTGCAATAGTAGTAGCAAGAGTAGCAGCAGCAGCAGCAGCAGTACTACTAATAGTAGTAGTATTTTCTGTGCACTGAACAACTAGTAGTAGCAGTCCTAGTAGTGATAGCAACAGCAATAGAAGTGGCAGCAGCAACAGAAGTAGTAGCAGCAGGTTTGCCCTGAAGTTGGCCAGTAGTAGTAGTAGCAGTAGCAGCAATAGAAGTAGTAGTAGTAGGTTTGCAATCCACTGGGCCAGTACTATAGATAGTAGTAGTAGCAGCAGTAGTAGCAGCATGAACTGTAGTAGTGATCATAGTAGTATTTGCAATGCAATGAACTACTAGTAGTAGCAATAGTAGTAGCAGTAGCAGCAACAGCAGCAGTAGTAGTAATAGTAGTATTTCCATACACTGGACTACTAGTAGTAGCAGCTGTAGTAGTGGTAGCAGCAGCAATAGAAGTGGCGGCAGCAGCAATAGTAGCAGCAGATTGGCCCAGCAGTGGGCCAGTAGTAGTAGGAGGAGGAGCATCCATAGCAATAGAAGTAGTAGATTTGCCATGCACTGGGCTAGTAGTATTGATAGTAGTAGTAGCAGCATCAGCAGTAGTAGTAGTAATATTTGCAAAGCACTTGAGTACTAATAGTAGCAGTACTAGTATCATTAGTACAAGCAGCAGCAATAGTAGTAATAGTAGTAGTATTTGCCATGCACTGGGCTAGTAGTAGTAATAGTAGTAGTAGTAGTTGTAGTGGTAGCAGCAGCAGTAGTAGTAGCAGCAGCAGCAGTAGTAGTAGCAGCAGTAGTAGTAATAGTAGTAGTATTTGCCATGCACATACTAGTAGTAGTAGTAGTAGTAGTGGTAGCAGCAGCAGTAGAAGTGGCAGCAGCAGCAGTAGTAGTAGCAGCGTGCCTCCAAGAGAAATTCGGCTTGCGTTCTTACTACAATTTAAGTCCTGTATTTCCTGTGGCACTGCAGGCTTTTGAATAGCCACAGGTCCAGAGGCATTCCTATGGCGTTCCTTGGTTGAGGCAGTACCCTTGACGCAGAACACCCTGCTTCGATAAGTTGATTCACGGAAGGAAACACTGGGTAACCTGTGTCTCTTTTGACTGCTTAGAAACCACAGAGATGTGTGTTGCGTGTGCCCATGGAAATGGCAGCCAGCTGGAACTGGCAGCCAGCTGGAACTGGCCTTGCTTCCAGTTTTGAAGGCTGCATTCATGCTGCCTTGAAGCTAACTGACATTCACTGCTCTTGACAGGCCTTTAGCCCCTGTAGGCATGTTTCTGGGACAAAAATGAGTTCACTCTGGCTAAACCAGGTGCTTGCATGGCCGCAGTGGGGCTCAGCCTGCCATGCTCTAGATCTAAAGGGAAACTCTACCTGAGAACTTGCCTCCAAGTTAGGCCCTGAATAGCCGTGCAGAAAGGGAGGCATGCAGCTATTTCCATGTGGTCATAGTCACTGTTCTGCTTTATTTTGAAGGAAGTACCCTTTAGAGGACTCCTAGCCGTTCTGATGTGCATCATTTTCCCTCCAATGTCACTGAGTACCTCCAGACTACTGTGGGCCGGCTGAGCAACATTGAGGTCCATTGATCGGTCCCTCGGTGGCCCTCTGTGTGTGCCAAGTGATGGGGTACACACTGCAGGTTCCTTAAGGAGAGCTACATTTCCAGAGCCCTCAAACAGCCTCAGGACCACATTTCTGGTGACTCCGAAGTGCCCTGGAAGTCTTTGTCATTGCCTTTGTGTGAGCTGCCATGAGAAAACTCTGTGCTTTGAATACTTCGAGGACCTCGTACCTGAAGTCACTGCTCGAGGAGAAAGTCAGCTTCCTACCATGCTGTGTCACTCATGGGATGCTCAGCATGAGCACATGCCTGGAGGTATGGCCCTGAAATGCTGTGCAGAAGTGGAGGAGTGCAGCAGTTTCCATGGGGCCGTGGCCTCTGCTCTGCATATCTTTAACAGCAGCACAGTTTTCTGGACACCTAGGAGGTTAGTGTGGGCACTCTGTTTTCCGGCAGGAACATTGCGTACCAACAGGACCCCCTGTGTCTGCTAAGCAAGAACCAGGCCCATAGCCCTTTGAAGCCACTCTGTGTATTCCAATTGTAGGGAAATGCACTGCACTCTCTTTTGGAGCAGCTTAATGTCTCCAGCACTCCCACACGTTCACGAACACCGTTCTGGAATGTCCCACATGCCGTCGAAGTCTTACGCATTGCCCTAGTCTGAGCTACTCTGAGAGAAATATTCAGCTTCGCATTCCAACTAGGACCTCCTGCTTGAAGTCACTGTGCCTCCAAGAGAAAGTTGACTTGCGTTCTTACTGCAATTTAGGCCCTGTTTTTCCTGTGGCACTGCAGGCTTTTGAATAGCCACAGGCCCAGAGGGGTAGCTGCTGCATTCCTAGGTTGAGGCAGTTCCCTTGATGCAGAACACCTTACTTCGAGAACTTGATTCAGGGAAGGAAACAGGATAACTGTGTCTCTTTTGACTTGTTAGAAACCACAGGGATGTATGCTGAGTGTGCCCATGGAAATGGGGGCCTACTGGAACTAAACTTGCTTTCCCATTATGAAGGTTGCATTCATGATCCCTTGAAGCTACCTTACATTCCCTGCTCTTGACAGGCCTCTAAACACTTTAAGAATGCTTCGGGGAAAATTATAAGTTTGCTCTGTCTAAACCAGTTGCTTCCATGGCCGCGGTTGTGGTCAGCCTGACAAGCTCTAGAGCTAATGTGAATCTCAACCTCAGAACTTGCCTCCAGGTTAGGCCCTGAGTAGCCATGCAGAAAAGGAGGCATGCAGCTGTTTCCATGAGTTCTTAGTCTCTCTTCTGGTTTATTTTAAAGGAAGTACCCTTTTGAGGACTCCTAGGCCCCACGGGTATGCATCATTTTCCCTCCAAGTTCACTGACTACCTCCAGGCCCCTGTGGGCCAGCTGAGCAACATCCAGGCCCATTGGTCTGTCCATCGGAGGCCGTCTCTGCATGCTGAATGATGGGCAAAACACTGCACGTTCCTTGAGGAGAGCTACATTTCCAGAGTCCTTGAACAGCCTCAGTACAACATTTCTGGTGTGTCCAAAGCGCCCAGGAAGACTTTGTCATGGCCTTTGTGTGAGCTGCCATGAGAAAACACTCTGCTTTGAACACTTCGAGGACATCGTACCTAAAGTCACTCTGCTCGAGAAGAAAGTCAGCATCTTACCATGCTGTTTTGCTAACTGGACACCCAGCATGAACACATGCCTGGAGGTAAGGCCCTGATTTGCCATGCAGGAACGGAGGTGTGCAGCAATTGTCATGAGGCCGTGACCTCTGCTCTGCATAACTTTAATGGCAGCACAGTTTTCTGGACACCTAGGAGGCTCGTGTGGGCAACCTGTTCCTGGCAGGAACACTGAATACCCCCAGGTCCACCTGGATCTGCTAAGCAACATCCAGGCCAGTAGCCCTTTGGAGCCACTCTGTGTATGCCTAGTGTGGGGGAAAGCACTGCACTCTCTTTTGGAGCAGCTTAATTTCCCCAGCACTCGCACACGTTCACAAACACCGTTCTGGCATGTCCCACATGCCGTCGAAGTCTTACACATTGCCCTAGTCTGAGCTGCACTCAGAGAAACCCTCGGCTTCGCATTCCATCTAGGACCTCCTGCCTGAAGTCACCGTGCCTCCTAGAGAAAGTCAGCTTGCGTTCTTACTGCAATTTAAGTCCTGTTCTTCCTGTTGCACTGCAGGTTTTTGAATTGCCACAGGCCCAGAGGTGTAGCTACAGCGTTCCTTTGTTGAGGCAGTTTCCTTGAGGCAGAACACCCTACTTCGAGAAGTTGATTCAGGGAAGGAAACACAGGATAACCTGTGTCTCTTTTGACTTGTTAGAAACCACAGGGATGTATGCTGAGTGTGCCCATGGAAACGGGGGCCTGCTGGAACTAGCCTTGCTTTCCCATTTTGAAGGCTACAGTCATGCTGCCTTGAAGCTACCTGACATTCACAGCTGTTGACAGGCCTGTAGCCCATCTAGGCATGCTTCTGGGAAAAAATGAGCTTCCCCTTTTTAATCCAGGTGCTTCCATCACCGCAGTGGGGCTCAATTTGCCATGCTCTAGAGCTAAAAGGAAACTCCTATCTCAGGCACTGACACTTTCCCTAACCAAGGACCTGATATTACTCCCATCTCAGGCACTCACACTCTGCCAATCTAAGGCCTTGACAATAGTCTTAACTGAGGCACAGACACTGTCCCTAACTAAGGCTTTCACACAACTCTTAACTCAGGCCATAACACTACTCCTAAATAAGGAAAACTGTTTCTCCCTAACAAAGGCCCTGATACTACTCCTAACTCAGGCACTGAAACTTTACCTAATTGAGGCCTTGACATACTCTTAACTGAGGCACTGGCACTCTCCCTGACTAAGGCCTTCATACTACTCCTAACTCAGGCCATAACACTACTCCTAACTCAGGCACTGACACTGTCCCTCATAAGACCAGGACGCTACTCCCAAGGTGTGAATGGACACTGTACATAACTAAAGCCATGACACTAATCCTAACTCACGCACTGACACTCTGCCTAACTAAGGCCTGGACACTATTCCTAACTCAGCACTGAAAATGTCCCTAACTAAGTCCGTGATGCTACTACCAACTCAGGCACTGACACTCTCCTTAACTAAATCCGTGACACTACTGTTAACTCAGGCATTGACACTCTCCGTAACTTAGGGCCTAAAACAACTTGCAACTCAGGCACTGACAAACTCCTTAACTAAGGACCTGACATTACTCCCATTTCAGGCACTCACACTCTGCCAATCTAAGGCTTTGACAATAATCTTAACTGAGGCACTGACACTGTCCCTAACTAAGGCCTTCACACTACTCCAAACTCAGGCCATAACACTACTGCTACCTCAGGAACTGACTTTCTCTCTAAAAAAGGACCTGATACTACTCTTAACTAAGGGACTGACACTCTACCTAATTGAGGCCTTGACTTACTCTTAACTGAGGCACTGACAATGTCCCTAAGGCCCTCATATTACTCTTAAGTCAGGCCATAACACTACACCTATTGCAAGCACTGACATTGTCCTTAACTAAGGCCCTGACACTACTACTAACTAAGGCACAGACAGAGTCCCTAACTAAGACCATGACGCTACTCACAACTCGGGAACGGACACTGTCCCTAAGTAAAGCCGTGACACTAATCCTAACACAGGCACACACACTCTGCCTCACTAAGGCATTGACAATGCTCTTAACTGTGGCACTGACACTGACCCTAAATAAGGCCTCACACTACTCCTAACTCAAGCCATAACACTACTCCTAACCCAGAACTGACTTTCTCCCTAAAAAGGCCCTGATACTATTCCTCACTCAGGCACTGACACAATCCCTAACTAAGGCACTGACACTACTACCAACTGAAGCACAGACACTGTCCCAAACAAATAGCAGGACACTATTCACAACTCGGGAATGGACACTGTCCCTAACTAAAGCCGTGACACTAATCCTAACAGGCACTCACACTCAGCGTCCCTAAGTCCTTGACAATACTCTTAACTGAGGTACTGACACTGTCCCTAACTAAGGCCTTCACACTACTCTTAACTCAGTCCATAAAACTACTCCTAACTCAGGAACTGACTTTCTCCCTAAAAAGGCCTTGATACTACTTGTAACTCAGACACAGACTTTCTACCTAATTAAGGCTCTGACATACTCTTAACTGAGGCACTGACACTGTTCGTAAGGCACTAGAATTACTCCTAACTCAGGCCATAACACTACTACTAACTCAGGCACTGAAAATGTCCGTAGCTAAGGCCCAAAAACTACTATTAACTAAGGCATACAGACTGTCCCTAACTAAGACCAGGACGCTATTCACAACTTGGGAAGGCACATTGTCCCTAATGAAACCCGTGAAACTAATCCTAAATCAAGCACTCACACTCTGCGTAACTAAGGCCTTGACAATACTCTTAACGGAGGCACTAACACTGTTCCTAACTAGGAACTTTACACTATTTCTAACTCAGGCCATAACAATACTCTTAACTCAGGCACTGACACTGTCCATAACTAAGGCCTTCACACTACTCTTAACTCAGGCCATAACACTACTCCTAAATAAGGAACACACTTTCCCCCTAACAAAGGCCCTGATACTACTCCTAACTCAGGCATCGACACTCTACCTAACTGAGGACTTGGCATACTCTTAACAGTGGCACTGACACTCTCCCTAACTAAGGCCTTCACACTACTCCTAACTCAGGCCATAACACTACTCCTAACTCAGGCACTGACACTGTCCCTAACTAAGGCCCTGAGACTACTAAAAACTGAGGCACAGACACTGTCCATAACTAAGAGCAGGACGCTACTCACAATTTGGGATGGACACTGTCCCTATCTAAACCCATTACACTAATCCTAACACAGGCACTCACCCTGTGCCTCACTAAGGCCTTGAAAATACTCTTAACTGAGGCACTGACACTCTCCCTAACTAAGGCCTTCACACTACTCCTAACTCAGGCCATAACACACTCCTAACTCAGGCACTGACACTGGCGTTAATTAAGGCCCTGACACTGCTAATGAAAAAGGCACAGACACTGTCCTTAAGAAAAGCCCACACACTACTCCTAACTCAGGTCTTAATGCTACTCCAAAATCAGGCACAGACACTGTTCCTAACTAAGGTCATGGCACTACTCCTAACACAGGCACTGACATTATCCCTAAATAGGGCCCTAACACTACTACTACCTCAGGTCGTTACACTACTGAGGTCATAACACAATTCTTAACTCAGGTACAGACACTGTCCCTAACTCAGGCCATGACACTACTACTAAATAAGGAACAGATACTGTCCCCAAGAAAGGCTCTCACACTACTCCTAACTCAGGTCTTAACACTACTCCTACCTCAGGCACTGACACTGTCGCTAACTAAGGCCATGGCACTATTCCTAACACAGGGACTGACACTATCCCTAAATAAGGCCCTGACACTACTCCTAACTCAGGCCATGACACTACTCCTAAATCAGACACTGTCACTATCGCTACATAAGACCAGGAAGCTACTCCCAACTCGTGAACAGACACTGTACCTAACTAAAGCCGTGACATTAATCCTAACTCACGCACTGACACTCTGCCTAACTAAGCCCCGGACACTATTCCTAACTCAGCACTAAAACTGTCCCTAACTAATCCGTGATACTACTACCAACCCAGGCACTGACACTCTCCTTAACTAAAGCCGTGAAACTACTCTTAACTCAGCCATTGACAGAGTCCCTAAATTACGGCCTGAAACTTCTCACAACTCTGGCGCTGACACTGTCCCTAACTAAGGCCATGGCACTACTCCTAACACAGGGACTGACACTATCCCTGAATAAGGCCCTGACACTACTACTACCTCAGGTCGTCACACTACCCCAACTCAGGTCATAACACAATTCCTAACTCAGGTACCGACACTGTCCCTAACTCAGGCTATGACACTACTCCTAACTCAGGCACTGACACTGTCCCTTATAAGACCAGGACGCTACTCCCAAGTCGTGAACGGACACGGTACCTAACTAAAGCACTGACACTAATCCTAACTCAGTCACTGACACTCTTCCTAACTAAGGCCAGGACACTATTCCTAACTCAGCACTGAAACTGTCCCTAAGTCCGTGATACTACTAGCAATTTAGGCACTGACACTCTCCTTAACTAAATCCGTGACACTACTGTTAACTCAGGAATTGACACTGTCCCTAACTTAGGGCCTGAAACTATTTGCAACTCAGGCACTGACACAGTCCTTAACTAAGGACCTGACATTACTCCCATTTCAGGCACTCACACTCTGCCAATCTAAGGCCTTGACAATACTCTTAACTGAGGCACTGACACTCTCCCTAACTAAGGCCTTCACACTACTCCAAACTCTGGCCATAACAATACTGCTACCTCAGGAACTCACTTTCTCTCTAAAAAAGGCCCTGATACTACCCCTAACTCAGGCACTGACCCTCTACCTAACTAAGGCCTTGACATACTCTTAACTGAGGGACTGACAATGTCCCTAAGGCCCTCACATTACTCTTAACTCAGGCCATAACACTACACCAATTGCAAGCACTGACATTGTTCTTAACTAAAGCCCTGACACTACTACTAACTAAGGCACAGAGAGAGTCCCTAACTAAGACCGCGGTGCTACTCACAACTCGGGAACGGAAACTATCCCTAAGTAAAGCTGTGACACTAATCCAGACTCAGGCACACACAGTCTGCTTCACTAAGGCCTTGACAATACTCTGAACTGTGGCACTGACACTGTCCCTAACTAAGGCCTTCACACTACTCCTAACCCAGGCCACAACACTACTCCTAACTCAGAACTGACTTTCTCCCTAAAAAGGCCCTGATACTACTCCTCACGCAGGCACTGACACTGTCCCTACCTAAGGCCCTGACACTACAACTAACTGAGGCACAGACACTGTCCCTAACTAAGACCAGGACGCTACTCACAACTCGGGCATGGACACTGTCCCTAACTAAAGCTGTGACACTAATCCTAACTCAGGCAGTCACACTCAGCTTCACTAAGGCCTTGACAGTACTCTTAAAGAGGCACTGACACTGTTCCTATCTAAGACCTTTACACTACTCCTAACTCAGGACATAACACTACTCCTAACCCAGGCATTGACACTGTCCCTAACTAAGACCCTGAGACTACTAACAACTGAGGCACAGACACTGTCCCTAACTAAGGCCAGGACACTACTCAATTCGGGAACGGACACTGATCCTAACTAAACCCATTACACTAATCCTAACATAGGCACTCACACTCTGCCTCACTAAGGCCTTGAAAATACTCTTAACTGAGACACTGACACTGTCCCTAACTAAGGCCTTCACACTACTCTTAGGACATAACACTACTCCTAAATAAGGAACACACTTTCTCCCTAACAAAGGCCCTGATACTACTCCTAACTCAGACACTGACAGCCTACCTAATTGAGGACCTGACATACTCTTAACTGAGGCACTGACACTTTCCCTAACTAAGGCCTTCACACTACTCCTAACTCAGGCCATAACACTATTCCTAACTCAGGCACTGACACTGACCCTAACAAAGTCCCTGACAGTACTACTAAATAAGGCACAGACACTGTCCTTAAGAAAGGCCCTCACAATACGTCTAAGTCAGGTCTTAACATTACTCCTAAATCAGGCACTGACACTGTCCCTAACTAAGGCCATGGCACTACTCTAACTCAGGCACTTAAACTGTCCCTCGTAAGACCGGGATGGTACTACAAACTCGTGAACGCACACTGTACCTAACTAAAGCCGTGACACTAATCCTAACTCAGGCACTGACACTCTGCCTAACTAAGGCCAAGACACTATTCCGAACTCAGCAATGAAACTTTCCCTAAGTCCGTGATACTACTACCAACTCAGGCACTGACACTCTCCTTAACTAAAGCTGTGACACTACTGTGAACACAGGCATTGTCACTGTCCCAAACTTAAGGCCTGAAACTTCTTGCAACTCAGGCACTGACACAGTCCTTAACTAAGGACCTGACATTACTCCCAGCTCAGGCACTCACACTCTGCCAATCTAAGGCCTTGACAATACTCTTAACTGAGGCACTGACACTGTCCCTAACTAATGCCTTCACACAATTCCAAAATCAGGCCAAAACCCTACTGCTACCTCAGGAACTATCTTTCTCCCTAAAAAAGGCCGTGATACTACTCCTAACTCAGGCACAAACACACTACCTAACTAAGGCCTTGACATACTCTTAAATGAGGCACTGACAATGTCCCTAAGGCCCACACATTACTCTTAACTCAGGCCATAACAGTACACATATCACAAGCGTGATATTTTCCCTAACTATGGCCCTGGCACTACTACTTACTAAGACACAGACAGAGTCCCTAACTAAGACCATGATGCTACTCACAACTCAGGAATGGACACTGTCCCTAACTAAAGCCGTGACACTGATCTTAACGCAGGCACACACACTCTACCTCACTAAGGCCTTGACAATACTCTGAACTGCGGCACTGACATTGTTCCTAATTAAAGCCTTCACACTACTCCTAACACAGGCCATAACACTACTCCTAACTCAGAACTGACTTTCTCCCTAAAAAGGCCCTGATACTACTCCTAACTCAGGCACTGACACTCTACCTAACTGAGACCTTGACATACTCTTAACTGAGGCACTGACGCTCTCCCTAACTAAGGCCTTCACACTATTCCTAACTCAGGCCATAACACTACTCCTAACTCAGACACTGACACTGGCCCTAACAAAGGCCCTGACACTACTAGTAAATAAGGCACAGACACTGTCCTTAAGGAAGGCCCTCACACTATGCCTAAGTCAGGTTTTAACACTCCTCCTAACTCAGGCACTGACACTGTCCCTAACTAAGTCCATGGCACTAGTCTATCTCAGGCACTGACAGTGTCCCTCATAAGACCAGTACGCTACTCCAAACTCGTGAATGCACACTGTACCTAACTAAAGCTGTGACACTAATCCTAACTCATGCACTGACACTCTGCCTAACTAAGGCCTAGACACTATTCCAAACTCAGCACTTAAACTGTCCCTAACTAAGTCCGTGATACTACTACAAACTCAGGCACTGACAGTCTCCTTAACTAAAGACGTGAAACTACTGTTAATTCTGGCATTGACACTGACTCTTAACTTAGGGCCTGAAACTACTTTCAATTCATGCACTGACACGGTCCTTAATTAAGGAGCTGACATTACTCCCATCTCAGACACTCACACTCTGCCAATCTAAGGCCTTGACAATACTCTTAACTGAGGCACAGACACTGTCCCTAACTAAGGCCTTCACACTATTCCAAACTCAGGCCATAACACTACTCCTAAATAAGGAACGGACTTTGTCCCTAACAGACTGTGATACAACTCATATCTCAGGCACTGACACTCTACCTAATTGAGGCCTTGACATACTCTTAACTGAGGCATTGACACTCTCCCTAACTAAGGCCCTCACACTACTTCTAACTCTGGCCATAACACTACACCTAGCTCAGGCACTGACACTGGCCCTAACTAAGACCCGGACACTACTGCTAAGTAAGGCACAGATACTGGCCCTAAGAAAGGCCCTCACACTACGCCTAACTCAGGTCGTAACACTACTCCTAACTCAGACACTGACACTGTCCCTAACTAAGGCCCTGAGACTACTAACAACTGAGGCACAGACACTGTCCCTATCTAGGACCAGGACACTACTCACAAGTCGGGAACGGACACTGTCCCCAAATAAACCTCTTACACTAATCCTAACACAGGCACTCACACTCTGCCTCACTAAAGCATTGAAAATACTCTTAACTGAGTCATTGAAACTATCCCTAACTAAGGCCTTCACATTACTCCTAACTCAGGCCATAACACTATTCCTAACTCAGAACTGACTCTCCCTAAAAAGGAACTGATGCTACCCCTCATTCAGGCACTGACACTGTCCCTAAGGCACTGACACTACTATTAACTGAGGCACTGACGCTGTTCGTAAGGCATTCACACTAATCCGAACTCAGGCCATAACACTACTCCTAACTCAGGCACTGACCATGTCCCTAACCAAGAAAAGGACGCTACTCACAACTTGAGAACAGACACTGTCTCTAACTAAACCCGTTACAATAATCCTAACACAGGCACTCACACTGTGCTTCACTAAGGCCTTGAAAATACTCTTAACTGAGGCACTGACACTTTCCTTAACTAAGGCCTTCACACTACTCTTAACTCAGGCCATAACACTACTCCTAAATAAGGAAAACACTTTCTCCCTAACAAAGTGTCTGACACTATGCCTAACTCAGGCACTGACACTCTACCTAATTGAGGCCTTGACATACTCTTAACTGAGGCACTGACACTCTCCCTGACTAAGGCATTCACACTACTCCTAACTCAGGCCATAACACTACTCCTATCTCAGGCACTGACACTGGCACTCACTAAGGCCCTGACCCTACTACTAAAGAAGGCACAGACAGTGTCCTTCATAAAGAACCCTCACACTACTCCTAATTTAGGTCTTAATGCTATGCCTAACTCAGGCACTGCCACTGTCCCTAACTAAGGCCATGGCACTACTCCTAACACAGGCACTGACACTATCCCTAAATAAGGCCTTGACACTACTACTAACTCAGGTTGTGATACTACCCCAACTCACATCATAAATCAATTCATAACTAAGGTACTGACAGTGTCCATAACTCAGGCCATGACACTACTCCTAACTCAGGCACTGACACTGTCCCTCATAAGACCAGGACGCTACTCCCAGCTTGTGAACGGACACTGTACCTAACTAAAGCCATGACACTAATCCTAACTGACGCACTGACACTCTGCCTAACTAAGGCCAGGACACTATTCCTAACTCAGCACCGAAACTATCCTTAATTAAGTTCGTAATACTACTACCAACTCAGGCACTGACACTCTCCTTAACTAAATCCGTGACACTACTGTTAACACAGGAATTGACAATGTCCCTAAATTAGGGTCTGAAACTACTTGCAACTCAGGCACTGACACAGTCCTTATCTAAGGACCTGACATTACTCCCATCTCAGGCACTCACACTGCCAATCTATGCACTTGACAATCCTCTTAACTGAGGCACTGACACTATCCCTAACTAAGGCCTTGACACTACTCCAAACTCAGGCAGTAACACTAATGCAACATCAGGAACTGACTTTCTCCCTAAAAAAGGCCAAGATACTACTCCTAACTCAGGCATAGACACTCTACCTAACAAAGGCCTTGACATACTCTTAACTGAGGCACTGACAATGTCCCTAAGGCCCTCACATTACTCTTAACTCAGGCCATAACACTACACCTACTGCAAGCACTGACATTGTCCTTAACTAAGGCCCTGACACTACTACTAACTAAGGCACAGAGTCCCTAACTAAGACCGCGATGCTACTCACAACTCGGGAATGGACACAGTCCCTAAATAAAGCCGTGACACTAATCCTAAATCAGGCACACACACTCTGCCTCACTAAGGCCTTGACAATTCTCTTAACTGTGGAACTGACACTGTCCCTATCTAACGCCTTCACACAACTCCTAACTCGGGCAATAACACTACTCCTAACTCAGAACTGACGTTCTCCCTAAAAAGGCCCTGATACTACTCCTCACGCAGGCACTGACACTGTCCCTAACTAAGGCCCTGACACTTCTACTAACTGAGGCACAGACACTGTCCCTAACAAAGACCAGGATGCGACTCACAACTCGGGAATGAACACTGTCCCTAACTAAAGCCGTGACACTAATCCAAACTCAGGCACTCACACTCAGCCTCCCTAAGACCTTGACAATACTCTTAACTGAGGCACTGACACTATCCCTAACTAAGGCCTTCACACTACTCCTAACTCAGACCATAAAACTACTCCTAATTCAGGAACTGACTTTCACCCTAAAAAGGCCCTGATACTACTCCTAACTCAGGCACAGACACTCTACCTAATTAAGGCACTGACATACTCTTAACTGAGGTTCTGACACTGTTCGTAAGGCACTCACACTACTCCTAACTCAGGCCATAACACTACTCCTAACTCAGGCACTGACAATGTCCCTAGCTAAGGCCCTGACACTACTATTAACTAAGGCACAGAGATTGTCCCTAACTAAGACCAGAATGCTATTCACAACTCGGGAAAGAACATTGCCCCTAACGAAACCCGTGGAAATAATCCTAACACCGGCACTCAGCCTCTGCGTAATTAAGGCCTTGAAAATACTCTTAATGAAGGCACTGACACTGTTCCTAACTAAGACCTTTACATGACTCCTAACACAGGCCATAACACTACTCCTAACTCAGGCACTGACCATGTCCCTAAGACAAGGATGCTACTCACAACTCGAGAACAGACACTGTCCCTAACTAAACCAGTTACACTAATCCTAACACAGGCACTTACACTCTGTCTCACTAAGGCCTTGAAAATACTCTTAACTGAGGCACTGACACTGTCCCTAAGGACTTCACACTACTCTTAACTCAGGCTATAACACTATTCCTAAATAAGGAACACACTTTCTCCCTAACCAAGGCCTTGATACTACTCCTAACTCAGGCACTGACACTCTACCTAATTGAGACCTTGACATACTCTTAACTGAGGCACTGACACTCTCCCTGACTAAAGCCTTCACACTACTCCTAACTCAGGCCATAACACTACTCCTAACTCAGACACTGACACTCTCCCTAACTAAGGCCCTGAGACTACTAACAACTGAGGCACAGATGCTGTCCCTTACTAAGACCAGGACGCTACTCACAATTCGGGAACGGACACTGTCCCTAACTAAACCCGTTACACTAATCCAAACATAGGCAGTCACACTCTGCCTCACTAAGGTGTTGAAAATACTCTTAACTGAAGCAATGACACTGTCCCTAACTAAGCCCTTCACACTATTCTTAACTCAGGACATAACAATACTCCTAAGTAGGGAAAACACTTTCTCCCTAAAAAAGGTCCTGATACTACTCCTCACTCAGGCACAGACACTCTACCTAACTAAGGCCTTGACATAATCTTAACTGAGGCACTGACAATGTCCCTAAGGCCCTCACATTACTCTTAACTCAGGCCATAACACTACACTTATCGCAAGCACTGATATATTCCCTAACTATGGCCCTGGCACTACTACTAACTAAGGCACAGACAGTGTCCCTAACTAAGATCGTGACGCTACTCACAACTCGGGAAAGGAGAGTGTCTCTAACTAAAGCCGTGACACTAATGCTAACTGAGGCACACACACTCTGCCTCACTAAGGCCCTGACAATACTCTGAACTGTGACACTGACACTGTTCTTAACTAAGGCATTCACACTACTCCTAACCAAGGCCATAACACTACTCCTAACTCAGAACTGACTTTCTCCCTAAAAAGGCCCTGATACTACTCCTCACTCAGACACTGACACTGTCCCTAACTAAGGCCCTGACACTACTACTAACTGAGGCACAGACAGTGTTCCTAACTAAGACCAGGACGCTACTTACAACTCGGGCATGGACACTGTCCCTAACTAAAGCCGTGACGTTAATCCTAACTCAGGCAGTCACACTCAGCCACCCTAATGCCTTGAAAATGCTCTTAAAGGAGGAACTGATACTGTTCGTAACTAAGACCTTTACACTACTCCTAAATCAGGCCATAACACTACTCCTAACTCAGGCACTGACACTGTCCCTAACTAAGACCAGGAAGCTACTCAAAACTCGAGAACAGACACTCTGCCTAACTAAACCCATTACACAAATCCTAACACAGGCACTCACACTGTGCCTCACTAAGGTCTTGAAAATACTCTTAACTGAGGCACTGACACTGTCCCTAACTAAGGCCTTCACACTATTCTTAACTCAGGCCATAACACTACTCCTAAATAAGGAACACACTTTCTCCCTAACAAAGGCCCTGATACTACTCCTAACTCAGGCACTGACACTCTAACTGATTGAGGACCTGACATACTCTTAACTGAGACACTGACGCTCTCCCTAACTAAGGCCTTCACACTACGTCTAACTCAGGCCATAACACTACTCCTAAGTCAGGCACTGACATTGTCCCTAACTAAGGCCCTGAGACTACTAACAACTGAGGCACTGACACTATCCGTAACTATGGCCTTCACACTACTCCTAACTCAGCCCATAACACTATTTGTAAATAAGGAAAACACTTTCTCCCTAATAAAGGCCCTGATACTACTCCTAAATCAAAGACAGAAATTCTACCTAATTAAGGCCCTGATATAGTCCTAACTGAGGCACTGACAATGTTCGTAAGGTACTCAAACTACTCCTAACTCAGGACATAACACTACTACTAACTCATGCACTGAAAATGTCCCTAGCTACGGCCCTGAAGTTACTATTAACTATGGCACAGAGACTGTCCCTAACTAAGACAAGGACGCTATTCACTAGTTAGGCTGGTTTGGCAGTAGATGTCCATGGCATCGCGGGCTGCCTCTTGAGGCGCAGCTTAGCAGACCCTTGGGCCTTACCGCCAGCCTACCAGCCTGCCCGAAAGAGCAGGGCCCCGCCACCCACATAGACAGGGGAATGGAGGTCTAGGGTACTGGGGGGTGGCGGAGGTGTTGCCGACCCCCGAGCCTAGGGCGGGCGGGACCCATCAAACTATTCGGCGCTTGGCACCCCACCTCAGATCCCGCAGGGTGCTCACAGGGACGTGGGCCCAGAGGCTTCAGGGCCTGGGGCCCGTGGTCCTTTGGACATCCCACCAGCCCGCACACGCTGGGCTAGGAGCAGCCCAGACGCAGACTGGCCCGGCCCTCCTGCCCAACAGAAGCTGGCCCGAAGCCACTGGGAGCCACCATTGAGTTGGCACGGACCCTAAGACCCAGCAACGCCACGCTTGCCCCCACGCCATAGTTCCGAGCTCAGCACCACGCCCCGAGTGGCCGGCAGGACCAGGGAAGTGGCATGCTCCCTAGATCCTGCTCCCGCCCCCAGCCAGGGTGAAACAGCAGAAGAGCGGCATTTTCCCTATGGAGCTGTGGAGAGACACACCAGCAGACAGGTGGCGGAGACGGGGCTGTGCTCCAGTGGGTGAAGCCAGGTGCAATTAGCAAGGCTCACGGGCCGCAGAGACGGCACCTGGGTCCGCGGCCATGTCTGGGTCACGTCAGGTCATCCCAGGAGCGTCTGCTGTGCCACTGCCTTCCAGGGACGCCTTCTGGCCGCCTGGCCGCTCAGGCAGCCAGGGAGCACCCCATCAGACATTTGCTGTGGTGGGAGGGGCCTGAGGAGGTGGGGCCTGCAGCAGTACCCTGCGGGGGCTGAGATAGCCTCCTCTGCCGCGGGCGACAAAAGGAGAATGAAGAGCGGGAGGCAAAAAGCCTATAGCACCCGGTATTCCCAGGAGGGCTCCACATCCAAGTACTAGCCAGGGACGACCCTGCTGAGCATCCGAGAAAGAGTTGAGATAAGCCCGTCTAGGCTGGATTGGCAGTAGATGTCAGCCAACTCGCAGGCTGCCTCTTGAGGCGCAGCTTAGCAGGCGCTTGGGTCTTACCGCCAGCCCAGCGGCTCGCCCGACCTGGCAGGGCCCAGCCGCCCACCTAGACAAGGAAACGGAGGTCTAGGGTACAGGGGTGTGGCGGAGATGTTGACGAACACCCAGCCCAGGGCGGGCGGGACCCGGCAAATTTTTCGGCGCTTGGCGCCCCATGCCAGATCCCGCAGGCCGTACACAAGGACGTGGCCCCGGAGGCTTCAGGGCCCGGGGCCCGCGGTCCCTTGGGCATCCCACCTGCCCGCCCACGCTGCGCTACGCTCAGCCCGGATGGAGACGTGCCCGGCACTCCTAATCGACAGAAGCTGGCCCGAAACAACTGGGAGCCACCATTGAGTTGGCACGGCCCCTAAGACCCAGCAACACCACCCTTGCCCCCACGCCGCAGTTCCGAGCTCAGCACCCCGCCCCAAGTGGCCGGCAGCCCCAGGGAAGTGGCCTGGGCCCTCGATCCCGCTCCCGCCCCCGGCCAGAGCGAAACGGCGGAGGGGCGGCATTTTCCGTATGGAGCTGTGGAGAGACACCCCGGCAGACAGGTGGCGGCGACGGGGCTGTGCTCCAGTGGGTGAGGCCAGGTCATTTCGCGGGGCTCGCGGGCCGCACGGACGGCACCCGGGTCCGCGGCCATATCTGGGTCGCGTCAGGCCACCCCCGGAGCGTCTGGTGTGCCGCTGCCTTCCACGGACGCCTTCTGGCCGCCTGGCCGGTCAGGCAGGCGGGGAGCGCCCCGTCAGACACTTGCTGTGGTGGGAGGGGCCTGAGGAGGAGGCGCCTGCAGAGGTACCCGGCGGGGGCAGAGATAGCCGCCGCCGCCGCCGGCGACAGAAGGAGAATGCAGAGCGGGAGGCCAAAAGACTATAGCAGCCGGTATTCCCTAGAGGTCTCCCATCCACCTACTAAACAGGCCCGACCCTGCTTAGCTTCCGCGATCGAGTCGAGATCACGCCCCTCTGGGCTGGTTTGGCAGTAGGTGGCTACAGGGTCGCGGGCTGCCTCTTGAGGCGCAGCTTAGCAGGCGCTTGGGGCGTACCGCCAGCCCAGCGGCCCGACCGATCCGGCAGGGCCCCGCCGCCCGCCTATACAGGGAAACGGAGGTCTAGGCTACAGGGGGGTGGCGGAGGTGTTGGCGACCACCCAGCCGAGGGCTGGCTGGGCCCCGCAAACTTTTTGGCGCTTCGCGCACCACCGCAGATCACGCGTGCTGGTGTGCCGCTGCCTTCCAGGGACGCCTTCTGGCCTCCTGGCCGGTGAGGCAGGCAGGGAGCGCCCCGTCAGACTCTTGCTGTGGTGGGAGGGGCCTGAGGAGTGGGGTCAGCAGCGGTACCCGGCGGGAGCTGAGATAATCGCCTCCGATTCGGGCGACAAAAGGAGAATGCAGAGCGGGAGGCAAAAAGCCTATAGCACCCGGTATTCCCAGGGGGTCTCCCATCCAAATACTAACGAGGCCCGACCCTGCTTAGCTTCAGCGATCGAGACGAGATCAGGCCCGTCTAGGCTGGTTTGGCAGTAGATGTCAGCCAACTCGCGGGCTGCCTCTTGAGGCGCAGCTTAGCAGCCGCTTGGGCCTTACCGCCAGCCCAGCGGCCCGCCCGACTCGGCAGGGCCCCGCCGCCCGCCTAGACAGGGGAACGGAGGTCTAGGCTACCGGGGGGTAGGAGAGCTGTTGGCGAACCCCCAGACCAGGGCTGGCGGGACCCAGCAAATATTTCGGCACTTGGGGCCCCACCACAGATGCCGCAGGCCGCTCACAGGGACGTGGCCCCGGAGGCTTCAGGGCCCGGTGCCCGCGGTAACTTGGGCATCCCACCTGCCCGCCCACGCTGGGCTAGGCGCAGCCAGAACGCACACATGCCCGGCCCTCCTGCCTGACAGAAGCTGGCCTGAAGCCAGTGGGAACCAGCATTGTGTTGCCACGTCCCCTAAGAGGCAGCAACACCATCCTTGCCCCCATGCCACAGTTCCGAGCCCAGTACCCTGCCCCAAGTGGCCGGCAGGCCCAGGGAAGCGGCCTGCTCCCTCGATCCCGCTCCCGCCCCCGGCCAGGGTGAAACGGCGGAAGGGCGGCATTTTCCCTGTGGAGCTGTGGAGAGACACCCCGGCAGACAGGTTGCGGCGACGGGGCCGTGCTCCAGTGGCTGAGGCCAGGTGTAGTTCGTGGGGCTCGCGGGCCGCACGGACGGCACCCGGGTCAGCGGCCATATCAGGGTCGCTTCAGGCCACCCCTGGAGCGACTGGTGTGACGCTGCCTTCCAGGGACGCCACCTGTCCGCCTGGCCGGTCAGGCAGGAGGGGAGCGCCCCCTCAGACGCTTGCTGTGGTGGGAGGGGCCTGAGGAGGTGGGGCCTGCAGCGGAACCCGGCGGGGGCTGAGATAACCGCCTCCGATTCGGGCGACAAAAGGAGAATGCAGAGCGGGAGGCAAAAAGCCTATTGAACTCGGTGTTCCCAGGAGGCCTCCCATCCAAGTACTAAACAGGGCCGGCCCTGCTTAGCTTCAGCGATCGCGTCGAGATAAGCCCGTCGAGGCTGGTTTGGCAGTAGATGTCATCAGGGTCGCGGGCTGCCTCTTGAGGCGCAGCTTAGCAGGCGCTTGGGACTTACCAACAGCCCTGCGGTCCGCCCGACTCAGCAGGGACCCGCCACAACCTAGACAGGGGAACGGAGGTCTAGGATACCGGGGGGTGAGGGTGGTGTTGGCGACCCCCCAACCCAGGGCGGACGGGACCCAGCAAACTTTTCGGCGCTTGGTGCCCCGTCCCAGATGCCACAGGCCGCTCACGGGGACGTGGCCCCGGAGGCTTCAGGGCCCGGGGCCCGCAGTCCCTTGGGCATCCCACCTGCCCGCCCACGCTGGGCTAGGCGCAGCCCGGACACACACCTGCCCGGCCCTCCTGCCCGACAGAAGCTGGCCCGAAGCCACTGGGAGCCACCATTGACTTGGGAAGGCCCCTAAGACCCAGCAACACCACCCTTGCCCGCACGCCACAGATCCGAGCTCAGTACCCCGCCTCAAGTGGCCATTAGACCCGGGGAAGCGGCCTGCTCCCTCGATCCCGCTCCCGCGCCCGACCAGGGCGACACGGTGGAAGGGCGGCATTTTCCGAATGGAGCTGTGGAGCGACACCCCAGCAGACAGGTGGCGGCGACGGGGCTGTGTTCCAGTGGGTGAGGCCAGGTGCAGTTCGCGGGGCTCGCGGGCCGCACGGACGGCACCCGGGTCCGCGGCCACGTCTGGGTCGCGTCAGGCCACCCCCGGAGCGTCTGGTGTGCCGCTGCCTTCCGGGGACGCCTTCTGGCCGCCTGGCCGGTCAGGCAGTTGGGGAGCGCCCCGTCAGACGCTTGCTGTGGTGGGAGGGGCCTGAGGAGGTGGGGCCTGCAGAGGTACCTGGCAGGGGCAGAGATAGCCGCCGCCGCCGCGGGCGACAAAAGGAGAATGCAGAGCCAAAAGGAGAATGCAGAGCGGGAGGCCAAAAGCCTATAGCACCCGGTATTCCCTAGAGGTCTCCCATCCACCTACTAAACAGGCCCGATCCTGCTTAGCTTCCGCGATCGAGTCGAAATCACGCCCCTCTGGGCTGGTTTGGCAGTAGGGGGCAAGGGGGTCGCGGGCTGGCTCTTGAGGCACAGCTTAGCAGGCGCTTGGGTCAAACCGCCAGCCCAGCGGCCCGCCCGACCCGGCAGGGCCCCGCCGCCCACCTAGACAGGGAAACGGAGGTCTAGGGTACAGGGGGGTGGCGGAGATGTTGGCGACCACCCAGCCCAGGGCAGGCGGGGCCCAGCAAACTTTTCGGCGCTTGGCGCCCCACCCCAGATCCCGCAGGCCGCTCACAAGGACGTGGCCCCGGAGGCTTCAGGATCCGTGGCCCGCGGTCCCTTGGGCATCCCACCTGCCCGCCCACGCTGCGCTACGCTCAGCCCGGACGGAGACGTGCCCAGCACTCCTAACCGACAGAAGCTGGCCCGAAACCACTGGGAGCCACCATTGAGTTGGCAAGGTCCCTAAGACCCAGCGACGCCACCGTTGCCCCCACGCCGCAGTTCCGAGCTCAGTACCCCGCCCCAATTGGCCGGCAGCCCCGGGAAGCGTCCTGCGCCCTCGATCTCGCTCCCGCCCCCGGCCAGAGCGAAACGGCTATGGGACAGCATTTTCCGTATGGATCTGTGGAGAGACACCCCGGCAGACAGGTGGCGGCGACGGGGCTGTGCTCCATGGGTGAGGCCAGGTGCAGTTCGCGGTGCTCGCGGTCCGCACAGACGGCACCCGTGTCCGCGGCCATGTCTGGGTCGCGTCAGGCCACCCCCGGAGCGTCTGGTGTGCTGCTGCCTTCCAGGGACGCCTTCAGGCCGCCTGGCCGGTCAGGCAGGCGGGCAGCGCCCCGTCAGATGCTTGCTGGGGTGGGAGGGGCCTGAGGAGGTGGGGCCTGCAGAGGTACCGGGCGTGTGCAGAGATAGCCGCCGCCGCCGCGGGCGACAAAAGGAGAATACACAGCGGGAGGCCAAAAGCCTGTAACACGCGGTATTCCCGGGAGGTCTCCCATCCACGTACTAAACTGGCCCGACCCTGCTTAGCTTCCGCGATTGAGCCGACATCACGCCCGTCTGGGCTGCTTTGGCAGCAGGTGGCTACAGGCTCGCGAGCTGCCTCTTGAGGCGCAGTTTAGCAGGCGCTTGGGGCTTACCTCCAGCCCAGCGGCTCGCCCGACCCGGCAGGGCCCCGCCGCCCACCTAGACAAGGAAACGGAGGTCTAGGGTACAGGGGTGTGGCGGAGATGTTGGCGAACACCCAGCCCAGGGCGGGCGGGACCTGGCAAACTTTTCGGCGCTTGGCGCCCCATGCCAGATCCCGCAGGCCGTACACAAGGACGTGGCCCCGGAGGCTTCAGGGCCCGGGGCCCGCGGTCCCTTGGGCATCCCACCTGCCCGCCCACGCTGCGCGACGCTCAGCCCAGAGGGAGACGTGCCCGGCACTCCTAACCGACAGAAGCTGGCCCGAAACAACTGGGAGCCACCATTGAGTTGGCACGGCCCCTAAGACCCAGCAACGCCACCCTTGCCCCCACGCCGCAGTTCCGAGCTCAGCACCCCGCCCCAAGTGGCCGGCAGCCCCAGGGAAGTGGCCTGGGCCCTCGATCCCGCTCCCGCCCCCGGCCAGAGCGAAACGGCGGAGGGGCGGCATTTTCCGTATGGAGCTGTGGAGAGACACCCCGGCAGACAGGTGGCGGCGACGGGGCTGTGCTCCAGTGGGTGAGGCCAGGTCATTTCGCGGGGCTCGCGGGCCGCACGGACGGCACCCGGGTCCGCGGCCATATCTGGGTCGCGTCAGGCCACCCCCGGAGCGTCTGGTGTGCCGCTGCCTTCCACGGACGCCTTCTGGCCGCCTGGCCGGTCAGGCAGGCGGGGAGCGCCCCGTCAGACACTTGCTGTGGTGGGAGGGGCCTGAGGAGGAGGCGCCTGCAGAGGTACCCGGCGGGGGCAGAGATAGCCGCCGCCGCCGCCGGCGACAGAAGGAGAATGCAGAGCGGGAGGCCAAAAGACTATAGCAGCCGGTATTCCCTAGAGGTCTCCCATCCACCTACTAAACAGGCCCGACCCTGCTTAGCTTCCGCGATCGAGTCGAGATCACGCCCCTCTGGGCTGGTTTGGCAGTAGGTGGCTACAGGGTCGCGGGCTGCCTCTTGAGGCGCAGCTTAGCAGGCGCTTGGGGCGTACCGCCAGCCCAGCGGCCCGACCGATCCGGCAGGGCCCCGCCGCCCGCCTATACAGGGAAACGGAGGTCTAGGCTACAGGGGGGTGGCGGAGGTGTTGGCGACCACCCAGCCGAGGGCTGGCTGGGCCCCGCAAACTTTTTGGCGCTTCGCGCACCACCGCAGATCACGCGTGCTGGTGTGCCGCTGCCTTCCAGGGACGCCTTCTGGCCTCCTGGCCGGTGAGGCAGGCAGGGAGCGCCCCGTCAGACTCTTGCTGTGGTGGGAGGGGCCTGAGGAGTGGGGTCAGCAGCGGTACCCGGCGGGAGCTGAGATAATCGCCTCCGATTCGGGCGACAAAAGGAGAATGCAGAGCGGGAGGCAAAAAGCCTATAGCACCCGGTATTCCCAGGGGGTCTCCCATCCAAATACTAACGAGGCCCGACCCTGCTTAGCTTCAGCGATCGAGACGAGATCAGGCCCGTCTAGGCTGGTTTGGCAGTAGATGTCAGCCAACTCGCGGGCTGCCTCTTGAGGCGCAGCTTAGCAGCCGCTTGGGCCTTACCGCCAGCCCAGCGGCCCGCCCGACTCGGCAGGGCCCCGCCGCCCGCCTAGACAGGGGAACGGAGGTCTAGGCTACCGGGGGGTAGGAGAGCTGTTGGCGAACCCCCAGACCAGGGCTGGCGGGACCCAGCAAATATTTCGGCACTTGGGGCCCCACCACAGATGCCGCAGGCCGCTCACAGGGACGTGGCCCCGGAGGCTTCAGGGCCCGGTGCCCGCGGTAACTTGGGCATCCCACCTGCCCGCCCACGCTGGGCTAGGCGCAGCCAGAACGCACACATGCCCGGCCCTCCTGCCCGACAGAAGCTGGCCTGAAGCCAGTGGGAACCAGCATTGTGTTGCCACGTCCCCTAAGAGGCAGCAACACCATCCTTGCCCCCATGCCACAGTTCCGAGCCCAGTACCCTGCCCCAAGTGGCCGGCAGGCCCAGGGAAGCGGCCTGCTCCCTCGATCCCGCTCCCGCCCCCGGCCAGGGTGAAACGGCGGAAGGGCGGCATTTTCCCTGTGGAGCTGTGGAGAGACACCCCGGCAGACAGGTTGCGGCGACGGGGCCGTGCTCCAGTGGCTGAGGCCAGGTGTAGTTCGTGGGGCTCGCGGGCCGCACGGACGGCACCCGGGTCAGCGGCCATATCAGGGTCGCTTCAGGCCACCCCTGGAGCGACTGGTGTGACGCTGCCTTCCAGGGACGCCACCTGTCCGCCTGGCCGGTCAGGCAGGAGGGGAGCGCCCCCTCAGACGCTTGCTGTGGTGGGAGGGGCCTGAGGAGGTGGGGCCTGCAGCGGAACCCGGCGGGGGCTGAGATAACCGCCTCCGATTCGGGCCACAAAAGGAGAATGCAGAGCGGGAGGCAAAAAGCCTATTGAACTCGGTGTTCCCAGGAGGCCTCCCATCCAAGTACTAAACAGGGCCGGCCCTGCTTAGCTTCAGCGATCGCGTCGAGATAAGCCCGTCGAGGCTGGTTTGGCAGTAGATGTCATCAGGGTCGCGGGCTGCCTCTTGAGGCGCAGCTTAGCAGGCGCTTGGGACTTACCAACAGCCCTGCGGTCCGCCCGACTCAGCAGGGACCCGCCACAACCTAGACAGGGGAACGGAGGTCTAGGATACCGGGGGGTGAGGGTGGTGTTGGCGACCCCCCAACCCAGGGCGGACGGGACCCAGGAAACTTTTCGGCGCTTGGTGCCCCGTCCCAGATGCCACAGGCCGCTCACGGGGACGTGGCCCCGGAGGCTTCAGGGCCCGGGGCCCGCAGTCCCTTGGGCATCCCACCTGCCCGCCCACGCTGGGCTAGGCGCAGCCCGGACACACACCTGCCCGGCCCTCCTGCCCGACAGAAGCTGGCCCGAAGCCACTGGGAGCCACCATTGACTTGGGAAGGCCCCTAAGACCCAGCAACACCACCCTTGCCCGCACGCCACAGATCCGAGCTCAGTACCCCGCCTCAAGTGGCCATTAGACCCGGGGAAGCGGCCTGCTCCCTCGATCCCGCTCCCGCGCCCGACCAGGGCGACACGGTGGAAGGGCGGCATTTTCCGAATGGAGCTGTGGAGCGACACCCCAGCAGACAGGTGGCGGCGACGGGGCTGTGTTCCAGTGGGTGAGGCCAGGTGCAGTTCGCGGGGCTCGCGGGCCGCACGGACGGCACCCGGGTCCGCGGCCACGTCTGGGTCGCGTCAGGCCACCCCCGGAGCGTCTGGTGTGCCGCTGCCTTCCGGGGACGCCTTCTGGCCGCCTGGCCGGTCAGGCAGTTGGGGAGCGCCCCGTCAGACGCTTGCTGTGGTGGGAGGGGCCTGAGGAGGTGGGGCCTGCAGAGGTACCTGGCAGGGGCAGAGATAGCCGCCGCCGCCGCGGGCGACAAAAGGAGAATGCAGAGCCAAAAGGAGAATGCAGAGCGGGAGGCCAAAAGCCTATAGCACCCGGTATTCCCTAGAGGTCTCCCATCCACCTACTAAACAGGCCCGATCCTGCTTAGCTTCCGCGATCGAGTCGAAATCACGCCCCTCTGGGCTGGTTTGGCAGTAGGGGGCAAGGGGGTCGCGGGCTGGCTCTTGAGGCACAGCTTAGCAGGCGCTTGGGTCAAACCGCCAGCCCAGCGGCCCGCCCGACCCGGCAGGGCCCCGCCGCCCACCTAGACAGGGAAACGGAGGTCTAGGGTACAGGGGGGTGGCGGAGATGTTGGCGACCACCCAGCCCAGGGCAGGCGGGGCCCAGCAAACTTTTCGGCGCTTGGCGCCCCACCCCAGATCCCGCAGGCCGCTCACAAGGACGTGGCCCCGGAGGCTTCAGGATCCGTGGCCCGCGGTCCCTTGGGCATCCCACCTGCCCGCCCACGCTGCGCTACGCTCAGCCCGGACGGAGACGTGCCCGGCACTCCTAACCGACAGAAGCTGGCCCGAAACCACTGGGAGCCACCATTGAGTTGGCAAGGTCCCTAAGACCCAGCGACGCCACCGTTGCCCCCACGCCGCAGTTCCGAGCTCAGTACCCCGCCCCAATTGGCCGGCAGCCCCGGGAAGCGTCCTGCGCCCTCGATCTCGCTCCCGCCCCCGGCCAGAGCGAAACGGCTATGGGACAGCATTTTCCGTATGGATCTGTGGAGAGACACCCCGGCAGACAGGTGGCGGCGACGGGGCTGTGCTCCATGGGTGAGGCCAGGTGCAGTTCGCGGTGCTCGCGGTCCGCACAGACGGCACCCGTGTCCGCGGCCATGTCTGGGTCGCGTCAGGCCACCCCCGGAGCGTCTGGTGTGCTGCTGCCTTCCAGGGACGCCTTCAGGCCGCCTGGCCGGTCAGGCAGGCGGGCAGCGCCCCGTCAGATGCTTGCTGGGGTGGGAGGGGCCTGAGGAGGTGGGGCCTGCAGAGGTACCGGGCGTGTGCAGAGATAGCCGCCGCCGCCGCGGGCGACAAAAGGAGAATACACAGCGGGAGGCCAAAAGCCTGTAACACGCGGTATTCCCGGGAGGTCTCCCATCCACGTACTAAACTGGCCCGACCCTGCTTAGCTTCCGCGATTGAGCCGACATCACGCCCGTCTGGGCTGCTTTGGCAGCAGGTGGCTACAGGCTCGCGAGCTGCCTCTTGAGGCGCAGTTTAGCAGGCGCTTGGGGCTTACCTCCAGCCCAGCGGCTCGCCCGACCCGGCAGGGCCCCGCCGCCCACCTAGACAAGGAAACGGAGGTCTAGGGTACAGGGGTGTGGCGGAGATGTTGGCGAACACCCAGCCCAGGGCGGGCGGGACCCGGCAAACTTTTCGGCGCTTGGCGCCCCATGCCAGATCCCGCAGGCCGTACACAAGGACGTGGCCCCGGAGGCTTCAGGGCCCGGGGCCCGCGGTCCCTTGGGCATCCCACCTGCCCGCCCACGCTGCGCGACGCTCAGCCCAGAGGGAGACGTGCCCGGCACTCCTAACCGACAGAAGCTGGCCCGAAACAACTGGGAGCCACCATTGAGTTGGCACGGCCCCTAAGACCCAGCAACGCCACCCTTGCCCCCACGCCGCAGTTCCGAGCTCAGCACCCCGCCCCAAGTGGCCGGCAGCCCCAGGGAAGTGGCCTGGGCCCTCGATCCCGCTCCCGCCCCCGGCCAGAGCGAAACGGCGGAGGGGCGGCATTTTCCGTATGGAGCTGTGGAGAGACACCCCGGCAGACAGGTGGCGGCGACGGGGCTGTGCTCCAGTGGGTGAGGCCAGGTCATTTCGCGGGGCTCGCGGGCCGCACGGACGGCACCCGGGTCCGCGGCCATATCTGGGTCGCGTCAGGCCACCCCCGGAGCGTCTGGTGTGCCGCTGCCTTCCACGGACGCCTTCTGGCCGCCTGGCCGGTCAGGCAGGCGGGGAGCGCCCCGTCAGACACTTGCTGTGGTGGGAGGGGCCTGAGGAGGAGGCGCCTGCAGAGGTACCCGGCGGGGGCAGAGATAGCCGCCGCCGCCGCCGGCGACAGAAGGAGAATGCAGAGCGGGAGGCCAAAAGACTATAGCAGCCGGTATTCCCTAGAGGTCTCCCATCCACCTACTAAACAGGCCCGACCCTGCTTAGCTTCCGCGATCGAGTCGAGATCACGCCCCTCTGGGCTGGTTTGGCAGTAGGTGGCTACAGGGTCGCGGGCTGCCTCTTGAGGCGCAGCTTAGCAGGCGCTTGGGGCGTACCGCCAGCCCAGCGGCCCGACCGATCCGGCAGGGCCCCGCCGCCCGCCTATACAGGGAAACGGAGGTCTAGGCTACAGGGGGGTGGCGGAGGTGTTGGCGACCACCCAGCCGAGGGCTGGCTGGGCCCCGCAAACTTTTTGGCGCTTCGCGCACCACCGCAGATCACGCGTGCTGGTGTGCCGCTGCCTTCCAGGGACGCCTTCTGGCCTCCTGGCCGGTGAGGCAGGCAGGGAGCGCCCCGTCAGACTCTTGCTGTGGTGGGAGGGGCCTGAGGAGTGGGGTCAGCAGCGGTACCCGGCGGGAGCTGAGATAATCGCCTCCGATTCGGGCGACAAAAGGAGAATGCAGAGCGGGAGGCAAAAAGCCTATAGCACCCGGTATTCCCAGGGGGTCTCCCATCCAAATACTAACGAGGCCCGACCCTGCTTAGCTTCAGCGATCGAGACGAGATCAGGCCCGTCTAGGCTGGTTTGGCAGTAGATGTCAGCCAACTCGCGGGCTGCCTCTTGAGGCGCAGCTTAGCAGCCGCTTGGGCCTTACCGCCAGCCCAGCGGCCCGCCCGACTCGGCAGGGCCCCGCCGCCCGCCTAGACAGGGGAACGGAGGTCTAGGCTACCGGGGGGTAGGAGAGCTGTTGGCGAACCCCCAGACCAGGGCTGGCGGGACCCAGCAAATATTTCGGCACTTGGGGCCCCACCACAGATGCCGCAGGCCGCTCACAGGGACGTGGCCCCGGAGGCTTCAGGGCCCGGTGCCCGCGGTAACTTGGGCATCCCACCTGCCCGCCCACGCTGGGCTAGGCGCAGCCAGAACGCACACATGCCCGGCCCTCCTGCCCGACAGAAGCTGGCCTGAAGCCAGTGGGAACCAGCATTGTGTTGCCACGTCCCCTAAGAGGCAGCAACACCATCCTTGCCCCCATGCCACAGTTCCGAGCCCAGTACCCTGCCCCAAGTGGCCGGCAGGCCCAGGGAAGCGGCCTGCTCCCTCGATCCCGCTCCCGCCCCCGGCCAGGGTGAAACGGCGGAAGGGCGGCATTTTCCCTGTGGAGCTGTGGAGAGACACCCCGGCAGACAGGTTGCGGCGACGGGGCCGTGCTCCAGTGGCTGAGGCCAGGTGTAGTTCGTGGGGCTCGCGGGCCGCACGGACGGCACCCGGGTCAGCGGCCATATCAGGGTCGCTTCAGGCCACCCCTGGAGCGACTGGTGTGACGCTGCCTTCCAGGGACGCCACCTGTCCGCCTGGCCGGTCAGGCAGGAGGGGAGCGCCCCCTCAGACGCTTGCTGTGGTGGGAGGGGCCTGAGGAGGTGGGGCCTGCAGCGGAACCCGGCGGGGGCTGAGATAACCGCCTCCGATTCGGGCCACAAAAGGAGAATGCAGAGCGGGAGGCAAAAAGCCTATTGAACTCGGTGTTCCCAGGAGGCCTCCCATCCAAGTACTAAACAGGGCCGGCCCTGCTTAGCTTCAGCGATCGCGTCGAGATAAGCCCGTCGAGGCTGGTTTGGCAGTAGATGTCATCAGGGTCGCGGGCTGCCTCTTGAGGCGCAGCTTAGCAGGCGCTTGGGACTTACCAACAGCCCTGCGGTCCGCCCGACTCAGCAGGGACCCGCCACAACCTAGACAGGGGAACGGAGGTCTAGGATACCGGGGGGTGAGGGTGGTGTTGGCGACCCCCCAACCCAGGGCGGACGGGACCCAGCAAACTTTTCGGCGCTTGGTGCCCCGTCCCAGATGCCACAGGCCGCTCACGGGGACGTGGCCCCGGAGGCTTCAGGGCCCGGGGCCCGCAGTCCCTTGGGCATCCCACCTGCCCGCCCACGCTGGGCTAGGCGCAGCCCGGACACACACCTGCCCGGCCCTCCTGCCCGACAGAAGCTGGCCCGAAGCCACTGGGAGCCACCATTGACTTGGGAAGGCCCCTAAGACCCAGCAACACCACCCTTGCCCGCACGCCACAGATCCGAGCTCAGTACCCCGCCTCAAGTGGCCATTAGACCCGGGGAAGCGGCCTGCTCCCTCGATCCCGCTCCCGCGCCCGACCAGGGCGAAACGGTGGAAGGGCGGCATTTTCCGAATGGAGCTGTGGAGCGACACCCCAGCAGACAGGTGGCGGCGACGGGGCTGTGTTCCAGTGGGTGAGGCCAGGTGCAGTTCGCGGGGCTCGCGGGCCGCACGGACGGCACCCGGGTCCGCGGCCACGTCTGGGTCGCGTCAGGCCACCCCCGGAGCGTCTGGTGTGCCGCTGCCTTCCGGGGACGCCTTCTGGCCGCCTGGCCGGTCAGGCAGTTGGGGAGCGCCCCGTCAGACGCTTGCTGTGGTGGGAGGGGCCTGAGGAGGTGGGGCCTGCAGAGGTACCTGGCAGGGGCAGAGATAGCCGCCGCCGCCGCGGGCGACAAAAGGAGAATGCAGAGCCAAAAGGAGAATGCAGAGCGGGAGGCCAAAAGCCTATAGCACCCGGTATTCCCTAGAGGTCTCCCATCCACCTACTAAACAGGCCCGATCCTGCTTAGCTTCCGCGATCGAGTCGAAATCACGCCCCTCTGGGCTGGTTTGGCAGTAGGGGGCAAGGGGGTCGCGGGCTGGCTCTTGAGGCACAGCTTAGCAGGCGCTTGGGTCAAACCGCCAGCCCAGCGGCCCGCCCGACCCGGCAGGGCCCCGCCGCCCACCTAGACAGGGAAACGGAGGTCTAGGGTACAGGGGGGTGGCGGAGATGTTGGCGACCACCCAGCCCAGGGCAGGCGGGGCCCAGCAAACTTTTCGGCGCTTGGCGCCCCACCCCAGATCCCGCAGGCCGCTCACAAGGACGTGGCCCCGGAGGCTTCAGGATCCGTGGCCCGCGGTCCCTTGGGCATCCCACCTGCCCGCCCACGCTGCGCTACGCTCAGCCCGGACGGAGACGTGCCCAGCACTCCTAACCGACAGAAGCTGGCCCGAAACCACTGGGAGCCACCATTGAGTTGGCAAGGTCCCTAAGACCCAGCGACGCCACCGTTGCCCCCACGCCGCAGTTCCGAGCTCAGTACCCCGCCCCAATTGGCCGGCAGCCCCGGGAAGCGTCCTGCGCCCTCGATCTCGCTCCCGCCCCCGGCCAGAGCGAAACGGCTATGGGACAGCATTTTCCGTATGGATCTGTGGAGAGACACCCCGGCAGACAGGTGGCGGCGACGGGGCTGTGCTCCATGGGTGAGGCCAGGTGCAGTTCGCGGTGCTCGCGGTCCGCACAGACGGCACCCGTGTCCGCGGCCATGTCTGGGTCGCGTCAGGCCACCCCCGGAGCGTCTGGTGTGCTGCTGCCTTCCAGGGACGCCTTCAGGCCGCCTGGCCGGTCAGGCAGGCGGGCAGCGCCCCGTCAGATGCTTGCTGGGGTGGGAGGGGCCTGAGGAGGTGGGGCCTGCAGAGGTACCGGGCGTGTGCAGAGATAGCCGCCGCCGCCGCGGGCGACAAAAGGAGAATACACAGCGGGAGGCCAAAAGCCTGTAACACGCGGTATTCCCGGGAGGTCTCCCATCCACGTACTAAACTGGCCCGACCCTGCTTAGCTTCCGCGATTGAGCCGACATCACGCCCGTCTGGGCTGCTTTGGCAGCAGGTGGCTACAGGCTCGCGAGCTGCCTCTTGAGGCGCAGTTTAGCAGGCGCTTGGGGCTTACCTCCAGCCCAGCGGCTCGCCCGACCCGGCAGGGCCCCGCCGCCCACCTAGACAAGGAAACGGAGGTCTAGGGTACAGGGGTGTGGCGGAGATGTTGGCGAACACCCAGCCCAGGGCGGGCGGGACCCGGCAAACTTTTCGGCGCTTGGCGCCCCATGCCAGATCCCGCAGGCCGTACACAAGGACGTGGCCCCGGAGGCTTCAGGGCCCGGGGCCCGCGGTCCCTTGGGCATCCCACCTGCCCGCCCACGCTGCGCGACGCTCAGCCCAGAGGGAGACGTGCCCGGCACTCCTAACCGACAGAAGCTGGCCCGAAACAACTGGGAGCCACCATTGAGTTGGCACGGCCCCTAAGACCCAGCAACGCCACCCTTGCCCCCACGCCGCAGTTCCGAGCTCAGCACCCCGCCCCAAGTGGCCGGCAGCCCCAGGGAAGTGGCCTGGGCCCTCGATCCCGCTCCCGCCCCCGGCCAGAGCGAAACGGCGGAGGGGCGGCATTTTCCGTATGGAGCTGTGGAGAGACACCCCGGCAGACAGGTGGCGGCGACGGGGCTGTGCTCCAGTGGGTGAGGCCAGGTCATTTCGCGGGGCTCGCGGGCCGCACGGACGGCACCCGGGTCCGCGGCCATATCTGGGTCGCGTCAGGCCACCCCCGGAGCGTCTGGTGTGCCGCTGCCTTCCACGGACGCCTTCTGGCCGCCTGGCCGGTCAGGCAGGCGGGGAGCGCCCCGTCAGACACTTGCTGTGGTGGGAGGGGCCTGAGGAGGAGGCGCCTGCAGAGGTACCCGGCGGGGGCAGAGATAGCCGCCGCCGCCGCCGGCGACAGAAGGAGAATGCAGAGCGGGAGGCCAAAAGACTATAGCAGCCGGTATTCCCTAGAGGTCTCCCATCCACCTACTAAACAGGCCCGACCCTGCTTAGCTTCCGCGATCGAGTCGAGATCACGCCCCTCTGGGCTGGTTTGGCAGTAGGTGGCTACAGGGTCGCGGGCTGCCTCTTGAGGCGCAGCTTAGCAGGCGCTTGGGGCGTACCGCCAGCCCAGCGGCCCGACCGATCCGGCAGGGCCCCGCCGCCCGCCTATACAGGGAAACGGAGGTCTAGGCTACAGGGGGGTGGCGGAGGTGTTGGCGACCACCCAGCCGAGGGCTGGCTGGGCCCCGCAAACTTTTTGGCGCTTCGCGCACCACCGCAGATCACGCGTGCTGGTGTGCCGCTGCCTTCCAGGGACGCCTTCTGGCCTCCTGGCCGGTGAGGCAGGCAGGGAGCGCCCCGTCAGACTCTTGCTGTGGTGGGAGGGGCCTGAGGAGTGGGGTCAGCAGCGGTACCCGGCGGGAGCTGAGATAATCGCCTCCGATTCGGGCGACAAAAGGAGAATGCAGAGCGGGAGGCAAAAAGCCTATAGCACCCGGTATTCCCAGGGGGTCTCCCATCCAAATACTAACGAGGCCCGACCCTGCTTAGCTTCAGCGATCGAGACGAGATCAGGCCCGTCTAGGCTGGTTTGGCAGTAGATGTCAGCCAACTCGCGGGCTGCCTCTTGAGGCGCAGCTTAGCAGCCGCTTGGGCCTTACCGCCAGCCCAGCGGCCCGCCCGACTCGGCAGGGCCCCGCCGCCCGCCTAGACAGGGGAACGGAGGTCTAGGCTACCGGGGGGTAGGAGAGCTGTTGGCGAACCCCCAGACCAGGGCTGGCGGGACCCAGCAAATATTTCGGCACTTGGGGCCCCACCACAGATGCCGCAGGCCGCTCACAGGGACGTGGCCCCGGAGGCTTCAGGGCCCGGTGCCCGCGGTAACTTGGGCATCCCACCTGCCCGCCCACGCTGGGCTAGGCGCAGCCAGAACGCACACATGCCCGGCCCTCCTGCCCGACAGAAGCTGGCCTGAAGCCAGTGGGAACCAGCATTGTGTTGCCACGTCCCCTAAGAGGCAGCAACACCATCCTTGCCCCCATGCCACAGTTCCGAGCCCAGTACCCTGCCCCAAGTGGCCGGCAGGCCCAGGGAAGCGGCCTGCTCCCTCGATCCCGCTCCCGCCCCCGGCCAGGGTGAAACGGCGGAAGGGCGGCATTTTCCCTGTGGAGCTGTGGAGAGACACCCCGGCAGACAGGTTGCGGCGACGGGGCCGTGCTCCAGTGGCTGAGGCCAGGTGTAGTTCGTGGGGCTCGCGGGCCGCACGGACGGCACCCGGGTCAGCGGCCATATCAGGGTCGCTTCAGGCCACCCCTGGAGCGACTGGTGTGACGCTGCCTTCCAGGGACGCCACCTGTCCGCCTGGCCGGTCAGGCAGGAGGGGAGCGCCCCCTCAGACGCTTGCTGTGGTGGGAGGGGCCTGAGGAGGTGGGGCCTGCAGCGGAACCCGGCGGGGGCTGAGATAACCGCCTCCGATTCGGGCCACAAAAGGAGAATGCAGAGCGGGAGGCAAAAAGCCTATTGAACTCGGTGTTCCCAGGAGGCCTCCCATCCAAGTACTAAACAGGGCCGGCCCTGCTTAGCTTCAGCGATCGCGTCGAGATAAGCCCGTCGAGGCTGGTTTGGCAGTAGATGTCATCAGGGTCGCGGGCTGCCTCTTGAGGCGCAGCTTAGCAGGCGCTTGGGACTTACCAACAGCCCTGCGGTCCGCCCGACTCAGCAGGGACCCGCCACAACCTAGACAGGGGAACGGAGGTCTAGGATACCGGGGGGTGAGGGTGGTGTTGGCGACCCCCCAACCCAGGGCGGACGGGACCCAGCAAACTTTTCGGCGCTTGGTGCCCCGTCCCAGATGCCACAGGCCGCTCACGGGGACGTGGCCCCGGAGGCTTCAGGGCCCGGGGCCCGCAGTCCCTTGGGCATCCCACCTGCCCGCCCACGCTGGGCTAGGCGCAGCCCGGACACACACCTGCCCGGCCCTCCTGCCCGACAGAAGCTGGCCCGAAGCCACTGGGAGCCACCATTGACTTGGGAAGGCCCCTAAGACCCAGCAACACCACCCTTGCCCGCACGCCACAGATCCGAGCTCAGTACCCCGCCTCAAGTGGCCATTAGACCCGGGGAAGCGGCCTGCTCCCTCGATCCCGCTCCCGCGCCCGACCAGGGCGACACGGTGGAAGGGCGGCATTTTCCGAATGGAGCTGTGGAGCGACACCCCAGCAGACAGGTGGCGGCGACGGGGCTGTGTTCCAGTGGGTGAGGCCAGGTGCAGTTCGCGGGGCTCGCGGGCCGCACGGACGGCACCCGGGTCCGCGGCCACGTCTGGGTCGCGTCAGGCCACCCCCGGAGCGTCTGGTGTGCCGCTGCCTTCCGGGAACGCCTTCTGGCCGCCTGGCCGGTCAGGCAGTTGGGGAGCGCCCCGTCAGACGCTTGCTGTGGTGGGAGGGGCCTGAGGAGGTGGGGCCTGCAGAGGTACCTGGCAGGGGCAGAGATAGCCGCCGCCGCCGCGGGCGACAAAAGGAGAATGCAGAGCCAAAAGGAGAATGCAGAGCGGGAGGCCAAAAGCCTATAGCACCCGGTATTCCCTAGAGGTCTCCCATCCACCTACTAAACAGGCCCGATCCTGCTTAGCTTCCGCGATCGAGTCGAAATCACGCCCCTCTGGGCTGGTTTGGCAGTAGGGGGCAAGGGGGTCGCGGGCTGGCTCTTGAGGCACAGCTTAGCAGGCGCTTGGGTCAAACCGCCAGCCCAGCGGCCCGCCCGACCCGGCAGGGCCCCGCCGCCCACCTAGACAGGGAAACGGAGGTCTAGGGTACAGGGGGGTGGCGGAGATGTTGGCGACCACCCAGCCCAGGGCAGGCGGGGCCCAGCAAACTTTTCGGCGCTTGGCGCCCCACCCCAGATCCCGCAGGCCGCTCACAAGGACGTGGCCCCGGAGGCTTCAGGATCCGTGGCCCGCGGTCCCTTGGGCATCCCACCTGCCCGCCCACGCTGCGCTACGCTCAGCCCGGACGGAGACGTGCCCGGCACTCCTAACCGACAGAAGCTGGCCCGAAACCACTGGGAGCCACCATTGAGTTGGCAAGGTCCCTAAGACCCAGCGACGCCACCGTTGCCCCCACGCCGCAGTTCCGAGCTCAGTACCCCGCCCCAATTGGCCGGCAGCCCCGGGAAGCGTCCTGCGCCCTCGATCTCGCTCCCGCCCCCGGCCAGAGCGAAACGGCTATGGGACAGCATTTTCCGTATGGATCTGTGGAGAGACACCCCGGCAGACAGGTGGCGGCGACGGGGCTGTGCTCCATGGGTGAGGCCAGGTGCAGTTCGCGGTGCTCGCGGTCCGCACAGACGGCACCCGTGTCCGCGGCCATGTCTGGGTCGCGTCAGGCCACCCCCGGAGCGTCTGGTGTGCTGCTGCCTTCCAGGGACGCCTTCAGGCCGCCTGGCCGGTCAGGCAGGCGGGCAGCGCCCCGTCAGATGCTTGCTGGGGTGGGAGGGGCCTGAGGAGGTGGGGCCTGCAGAGGTACCGGGCGTGTGCAGAGATAGCCGCCGCCGCCGCGGGCGACAAAAGGAGAATACACAGCGGGAGGCCAAAAGCCTGTAACACGCGGTATTCCCGGGAGGTCTCCCATCCACGTACTAAACTGGCCCGACCCTGCTTAGCTTCCGCGATTGAGCCGACATCACGCCCGTCTGGGCTGCTTTGGCAGCAGGTGGCTACAGGCTCGCGAGCTGCCTCTTGAGGCGCAGTTTAGCAGGCGCTTGGGGCTTACCTCCAGCCCAGCGGCTCGCCCGACCCGGCAGGGCCCCGCCGCCCACCTAGACAAGGAAACGGAGGTCTAGGGTACAGGGGTGTGGCGGAGATGTTGGCGAACACCCAGCCCAGGGCGGGCGGGACCCGGCAAACTTTTCGGCGCTTGGCGCCCCATGCCAGATCCCGCAGGCCGTACACAAGGACGTGGCCCCGGAGGCTTCAGGGCCCGGGGCCCGCGGTCCCTTGGGCATCCCACCTGCCCGCCCACGCTGCGCGACGCTCAGCCCAGAGGGAGACGTGCCCGGCACTCCTAACCGACAGAAGCTGGCCCGAAACAACTGGGAGCCACCATTGAGTTGGCACGGCCCCTAAGACCCAGCAACGCCACCCTTGCCCCCACGCCGCAGTTCCGAGCTCAGCACCCCGCCCCAAGTGGCCGGCAGCCCCAGGGAAGTGGCCTGGGCCCTCGATCCCGCTCCCGCCCCCGGCCAGAGCGAAACGGCGGAGGGGCGGCATTTTCCGTATGGAGCTGTGGAGAGACACCCCGGCAGACAGGTGGCGGCGACGGGGCTGTGCTCCAGTGGGTGAGGCCAGGTCATTTCGCGGGGCTCGCGGGCCGCACGGACGGCACCCGGGTCCGCGGCCATATCTGGGTCGCGTCAGGCCACCCCCGGAGCGTCTGGTGTGCCGCTGCCTTCCACGGACGCCTTCTGGCCGCCTGGCCGGTCAGGCAGGCGGGGAGCGCCCCGTCAGACACTTGCTGTGGTGGGAGGGGCCTGAGGAGGAGGCGCCTGCAGAGGTACCCGGCGGGGGCAGAGATAGCCGCCGCCGCCGCCGGCGACAGAAGGAGAATGCAGAGCGGGAGGCCAAAAGACTATAGCAGCCGGTATTCCCTAGAGGTCTCCCATCCACCTACTAAACAGGCCCGACCCTGCTTAGCTTCCGCGATCGAGTCGAGATCACGCCCCTCTGGGCTGGTTTGGCAGTAGGTGGCTACAGGGTCGCGGGCTGCCTCTTGAGGCGCAGCTTAGCAGGCGCTTGGGGCGTACCGCCAGCCCAGCGGCCCGACCGATCCGGCAGGGCCCCGCCGCCCGCCTATACAGGGAAACGGAGGTCTAGGCTACAGGGGGGTGGCGGAGGTGTTGGCGACCACCCAGCCGAGGGCTGGCTGGGCCCCGCAAACTTTTTGGCGCTTCGCGCACCACCGCAGATCACGCGTGCTGGTGTGCCGCTGCCTTCCAGGGACGCCTTCTGGCCTCCTGGCCGGTGAGGCAGGCAGGGAGCGCCCCGTCAGACTCTTGCTGTGGTGGGAGGGGCCTGAGGAGTGGGGTCAGCAGCGGTACCCGGCGGGAGCTGAGATAATCGCCTCCGATTCGGGCGACAAAAGGAGAATGCAGAGCGGGAGGCAAAAAGCCTATAGCACCCGGTATTCCCAGGGGGTCTCCCATCCAAATACTAACGAGGCCCGACCCTGCTTAGCTTCAGCGATCGAGACGAGATCAGGCCCGTCTAGGCTGGTTTGGCAGTAGATGTCAGCCAACTCGCGGGCTGCCTCTTGAGGCGCAGCTTAGCAGCCGCTTGGGCCTTACCGCCAGCCCAGCGGCCCGCCCGACTCGGCAGGGCCCCGCCGCCCGCCTAGACAGGGGAACGGAGGTCTAGGCTACCGGGGGGTAGGAGAGCTGTTGGCGAACCCCCAGACCAGGGCTGGCGGGACCCAGCAAATATTTCGGCACTTGGGGCCCCACCACAGATGCCGCAGGCCGCTCACAGGGACGTGGCCCCGGAGGCTTCAGGGCCCGGTGCCCGCGGTAACTTGGGCATCCCACCTGCCCGCCCACGCTGGGCTAGGCGCAGCCAGAACGCACACATGCCCGGCCCTCCTGCCCGACAGAAGCTGGCCTGAAGCCAGTGGGAACCAGCATTGTGTTGCCACGTCCCCTAAGAGGCAGCAACACCATCCTTGCCCCCATGCCACAGTTCCGAGCCCAGTACCCTGCCCCAAGTGGCCGGCAGGCCCAGGGAAGCGGCCTGCTCCCTCGATCCCGCTCCCGCCCCCGGCCAGGGTGAAACGGCGGAAGGGCGGCATTTTCCCTGTGGAGCTGTGGAGAGACACCCCGGCAGACAGGTTGCGGCGACGGGGCCGTGCTCCAGTGGCTGAGGCCAGGTGTAGTTCGTGGGGCTCGCGGGCCGCACGGACGGCACCCGGGTCAGCGGCCATATCAGGGTCGCTTCAGGCCACCCCTGGAGCGACTGGTGTGACGCTGCCTTCCAGGGACGCCACCTGTCCGCCTGGCCGGTCAGGCAGGAGGGGAGCGCCCCCTCAGACGCTTGCTGTGGTGGGAGGGGCCTGAGGAGGTGGGGCCTGCAGCGGAACCCGGCGGGGGCTGAGATAACCGCCTCCGATTCGGGCCACAAAAGGAGAATGCAGAGCGGGAGGCAAAAAGCCTATTGAACTCGGTGTTCCCAGGAGGCCTCCCATCCAAGTACTAAACAGGGCCGGCCCTGCTTAGCTTCAGCGATCGCGTCGAGATAAGCCCGTCGAGGCTGGTTTGGCAGTAGATGTCATCAGGGTCGCGGGCTGCCTCTTGAGGCGCAGCTTAGCAGGCGCTTGGGACTTACCAACAGCCCTGCGGTCCGCCCGACTCAGCAGGGACCCGCCACAACCTAGACAGGGGAACGGAGGTCTAGGATACCGGGGGGTGAGGGTGGTGTTGGCGACCCCCCAACCCAGGGCGGACGGGACCCAGCAAACTTTTCGGCGCTTGGTGCCCCGTCCCAGATGCCACAGGCCGCTCACGGGGACGTGGCCCCGGAGGCTTCAGGGCCCGGGGCCCGCAGTCCCTTGGGCATCCCACCTGCCCGCCCACGCTGGGCTAGGCGCAGCCCGGACACACACCTGCCCGGCCCTCCTGCCCGACAGAAGCTGGCCCGAAGCCACTGGGAGCCACCATTGACTTGGGAAGGCCCCTAAGACCCAGCAACACCACCCTTGCCCGCACGCCACAGATCCGAGCTCAGTACCCCGCCTCAAGTGGCCATTAGACCCGGGGAAGCGGCCTGCTCCCTCGATCCCGCTCCCGCGCCCGACCAGGGCGACACGGTGGAAGGGCGGCATTTTCCGAATGGAGCTGTGGAGCGACACCCCAGCAGACAGGTGGCGGCGACGGGGCTGTGTTCCAGTGGGTGAGGCCAGGTGCAGTTCGCGGGGCTCGCGGGCCGCACGGACGGCACCCGGGTCCGCGGCCACGTCTGGGTCGCGTCAGGCCACCCCCGGAGCGTCTGGTGTGCCGCTGCCTTCCGGGGACGCCTTCTGGCCGCCTGGCCGGTCAGGCAGTTGGGGAGCGCCCCGTCAGACGCTTGCTGTGGTGGGAGGGGCCTGAGGAGGTGGGGCCTGCAGAGGTACCTGGCAGGGGCAGAGATAGCCGCCGCCGCCGCGGGCGACAAAAGGAGAATGCAGAGCCAAAAGGAGAATGCAGAGCGGGAGGCCAAAAGCCTATAGCACCCGGTATTCCCTAGAGGTCTCCCATCCACCTACTAAACAGGCCCGATCCTGCTTAGCTTCCGCGATCGAGTCGAAATCACGCCCCTCTGGGCTGGTTTGGCAGTAGGGGGCAAGGGGGTCGCGGGCTGGCTCTTGAGGCACAGCTTAGCAGGCGCTTGGGTCAAACCGCCAGCCCAGCGGCCCGCCCGACCCGGCAGGGCCCCGCCGCCCACCTAGACAGGGAAACGGAGGTCTAGGGTACAGGGGGGTGGCGGAGATGTTGGCGACCACCCAGCCCAGGGCAGGCGGGGCCCAGCAAACTTTTCGGCGCTTGGCGCCCCACCCCAGATCCCGCAGGCCGCTCACAAGGACGTGGCCCCGGAGGCTTCAGGATCCGTGGCCCGCGGTCCCTTGGGCATCCCACCTGCCCGCCCACGCTGCGCTACGCTCAGCCCGGACGGAGACGTGCCCGGCACTCCTAACCGACAGAAGCTGGCCCGAAACCACTGGGAGCCACCATTGAGTTGGCAAGGTCCCTAAGACCCAGCGACGCCACCGTTGCCCCCACGCCGCAGTTCCGAGCTCAGTACCCCGCCCCAATTGGCCGGCAGCCCCGGGAAGCGTCCTGCGCCCTCGATCTCGCTCCCGCCCCCGGCCAGAGCGAAAGGGCTATGGGACAGCATTTTCCGTATGGATCTGTGGAGAGACACCCCGGCAGACAGGTGGCGGCGACGGGGCTGTGCTCCATGGGTGAGGCCAGGTGCAGTTCGCGGTGCTCGCGGTCCGCACAGACGGCACCCGTGTCCGCGGCCATGTCTGGGTCGCGTCAGGCCACCCCCGGAGCGTCTGGTGTGCTGCTGCCTTCCAGGGACGCCTTCAGGCCGCCTGGCCGGTCAGGCAGGCGGGCAGCGCCCCGTCAGATGCTTGCTGGGGTGGGAGGGGCCTGAGGAGGTGGGGCCTGCAGAGGTACCGGGCGTGTGCAGAGATAGCCGCCGCCGCCGCGGGCGACAAAAGGAGAATACACAGCGGGAGGCCAAAAGCCTGTAACACGCGGTATTCCCGGGAGGTCTCCCATCCACGTACTAAACTGGCCCGACCCTGCTTAGCTTCCGCGATTGAGCCGACATCACGCCCGTCTGGGCTGCTTTGGCAGCAGGTGGCTACAGGCTCGCGAGCTGCCTCTTGAGGCGCAGTTTAGCAGGCGCTTGGGGCTTACCTCCAGCCCAGCGGCTCGCCCGACCCGGCAGGGCCCCGCCGCCCACCTAGACAAGGAAACGGAGGTCTAGGGTACAGGGGTGTGGCGGAGATGTTGGCGAACACCCAGCCCAGGGCGGGCGGGACCCGGCAAACTTTTCGGCGCTTGGCGCCCCATGCCAGATCCCGCAGGCCGTACACAAGGACGTGGCCCCGGAGGCTTCAGGGCCCGGGGCCCGCGGTCCCTTGGGCATCCCACCTGCCCGCCCACGCTGCGCGACGCTCAGCCCAGAGGGAGACGTGCCCGGCACTCCTAACCGACAGAAGCTGGCCCGAAACAACTGGGAGCCACCATTGAGTTGGCACGGCCCCTAAGACCCAGCAACGCCACCCTTGCCCCCACGCCGCAGTTCCGAGCTCAGCACCCCGCCCCAAGTGGCCGGCAGCCCCAGGGAAGTGGCCTGGGCCCTCGATCCCGCTCCCGCCCCCGGCCAGAGCGAAACGGCGGAGGGGCGGCATTTTCCGTATGGAGCTGTGGAGAGACACCCCGGCAGACAGGTGGCGGCGACGGGGCTGTGCTCCAGTGGGTGAGGCCAGGTCATTTCGCGGGGCTCGCGGGCCGCACGGACGGCACCCGGGTCCGCGGCCATATCTGGGTCGCGTCAGGCCACCCCCGGAGCGTCTGGTGTGCCGCTGCCTTCCACGGACGCCTTCTGGCCGCCTGGCCGGTCAGGCAGGCGGGGAGCGCCCCGTCAGACACTTGCTGTGGTGGGAGGGGCCTGAGGAGGAGGCGCCTGCAGAGGTACCCGGCGGGGGCAGAGATAGCCGCCGCCGCCGCCGGCGACAGAAGGAGAATGCAGAGCGGGAGGCCAAAAGACTATAGCAGCCGGTATTCCCTAGAGGTCTCCCATCCACCTACTAAACAGGCCCAACCCTGCTTAGCTTCCGCGATCGAGTCGAGATCACGCCCCTCTGGGCTGGTTTGGCAGTAGGTGGCTACAGGGTCGCGGGCTGCCTCTTGAGGCGCAGCTTAGCAGGCGCTTGGGGCGTACCGCCAGCCCAGCGGCCCGCCCGACCCGGCAGGGCCCCGCCGCCCACCTAGACAGGGAAACGGAGGTCTAGGGTACAGGGGGGTGGCGGAGATGTTGGCGACCACCCAGCCCAGGGCAGGCGGGGCCCAGCAAACTTTTCGGCGCTTGGCGCCCCACCCCAGATCCCGCAGGCCGCTCACAAGGACGTGGCCCCGGAGGCTTCAGGATCCGTGGCCCGCGGTCCCTTGGGCATCCCACCTGCCCGCCCACGCTGCGCTACGCTCAGCCCGGACGGAGACGTGCCCGGCACTCCTAACCGACAGAAGCTGGCCCGAAACCACTGGGAGCCACCATTGAGTTGGCAAGGTCCCTAAGACCCAGCGACGCCACCGTTGCCCCCACGCCGCAGTTCCGAGCTCAGTACCCCGCCCCAATTGGCCGGCAGCCCCGGGAAGCGTCCTGCGCCCTCGATCTCGCTCCCGCCCCCGGCCAGAGCGAAAGGGCTATGGGACAGCATTTTCCGTATGGATCTGTGGAGAGACACCCCGGCAGACAGGTGGCGGCGACGGGGCTGTGCTCCATGGGTGAGGCCAGGTGCAGTTCGCGGTGCTCGCGGTCCGCACAGACGGCACCCGTGTCCGCGGCCATGTCTGGGTCGCGTCAGGCCACCCCCGGAGCGTCTGGTGTGCTGCTGCCTTCCAGGGACGCCTTCAGGCCGCCTGGCCGGTCAGGCAGGCGGGCAGCGCCCCGTCAGATGCTTGCTGGGGTGGGAGGGGCCTGAGGAGGAGGCGCCTGCAGAGGTACCCGGCGGGGGCACAGATAGCCGCCGCCGCCGCCGGCGACAGAAGGAGAATGCAGAGCGGGAGGCCAAAAGACTATAGCAGCCGGTATTCCCTAGAGGTCTCCCATCCACCTACTAAACAGGCCCGACCCTGCTTAGCTTCCGCGATCGAGTCGAGATCACGCCCCTCTGGGCTGGTTTGGCAGTAGGTGGCTACAGGGTCGCGGGCTGCCTCTTGAGGCGCAGCTTAGCAGGCGCTTGGGGCGTACCGCCAGCCCAGCGGCCCGACCGATCCGGCAGGGCCCCGCCGCCCGCCTATACAGGGAAACGGAGGTCTAGGCTACAGGGGGGTGGCGGAGGTGTTGGCGACCACCCAGCCGAGGGCTGGCTGGGCCCCGCAAACTTTTTGGCGCTTCGCGCACCACCGCAGATCACGCGTGCTGGTGTGCCGCTGCCTTCCAGGGACGCCTTCTGGCCTCCTGGCCGGTGAGGCAGGCAGGGAGCGCCCCGTCAGACTCTTGCTGTGGTGGGAGGGGCCTGAGGAGTGGGGTCAGCAGCGGTACCCGGCGGGAGCTGAGATAATCGCCTCCGATTCGGGCGACAAAAGGAGAATGCAGAGCGGGAGGCAAAAAGCCTATAGCACCCGGTATTCCCAGGGGGTCTCCCATCCAAATACTAACGAGGCCCGACCCTGCTTAGCTTCAGCGATCGAGACGAGATCAGGCCCGTCTAGGCTGGTTTGGCAGTAGATGTCAGCCAACTCGCGGGCTGCCTCTTGAGGCGCAGCTTAGCAGCCGCTTGGGCCTTACCGCCAGCCCAGCGGCCCGCCCGACTCGGCAGGGCCCCGCCGCCCGCCTAGACAGGGGAACGGAGGTCTAGGCTACCGGGGGGTAGGAGAGCTGTTGGCGAACCCCCAGACCAGGGCTGGCGGGACCCAGCAAATATTTCGGCACTTGGGGCCCCACCACAGATGCCGCAGGCCGCTCACAGGGACGTGGCCCCGGAGGCTTCAGGGCCCGGTGCCCGCGGTAACTTGGGCATCCCACCTGCCCGCCCACGCTGGGCTAGGCGCAGCCAGAACGCACACATGCCCGGCCCTCCTGCCCGACAGAAGCTGGCCTGAAGCCAGTGGGAACCAGCATTGTGTTGCCACGTCCCCTAAGAGGCAGCAACACCATCCTTGCCCCCATGCCACAGTTCCGAGCCCAGTACCCTGCCCCAAGTGGCCGGCAGGCCCAGGGAAGCGGCCTGCTCCCTCGATCCCGCTCCCGCCCCCGGCCAGGGTGAAACGGCGGAAGGGCGGCATTTTCCCTGTGGAGCTGTGGAGAGACACCCCGGCAGACAGGTTGCGGCGACGGGGCCGTGCTCCAGTGGCTGAGGCCAGGTGTAGTTCGTGGGGCTCGCGGGCCGCACGGACGGCACCCGGGTCAGCGGCCATATCAGGGTCGCTTCAGGCCACCCCTGGAGCGACTGGTGTGACGCTGCCTTCCAGGGACGCCACCTGTCCGCCTGGCCGGTCAGGCAGGAGGGGAGCGCCCCCTCAGACGCTTGCTGTGGTGGGAGGGGCCTGAGGAGGTGGGGCCTGCAGCGGAACCCGGCGGGGGCTGAGATAACCGCCTCCGATTCGGGCCACAAAAGGAGAATGCAGAGCGGGAGGCAAAAAGCCTATTGAACTCGGTGTTCCCAGGAGGCCTCCCATCCAAGTACTAAACAGGGCCGGCCCTGCTTAGCTTCAGCGATCGCGTCGAGATAAGCCCGTCGAGGCTGGTTTGGCAGTAGATGTCATCAGGGTCGCGGGCTGCCTCTTGAGGCGCAGCTTAGCAGGCGCTTGGGACTTACCAACAGCCCTGCGGTCCGCCCGACTCAGCAGGGACCCGCCACAACCTAGACAGGGGAACGGAGGTCTAGGATACCGGGGGGTGAGGGTGGTGTTGGCGACCCCCCAACCCAGGGCGGACGGGACCCAGCAAACTTTTCGGCGCTTGGTGCCCCGTCCCAGATGCCACAGGCCGCTCACGGGGACGTGGCCCCGGAGGCTTCAGGGCCCGGGGCCCGCAGTCCCTTGGGCATCCCACCTGCCCGCCCACGCTGGGCTAGGCGCAGCCCGGACACACACCTGCCCGGCCCTCCTGCCCGACAGAAGCTGGCCCGAAGCCACTGGGAGCCACCATTGACTTGGGAAGGCCCCTAAGACCCAGCAACACCACCCTTGCCCGCACGCCACAGATCCGAGCTCAGTACCCCGCCTCAAGTGGCCATTAGACCCGGGGAAGCGGCCTGCTCCCTCGATCCCGCTCCCGCGCCCGACCAGGGCGACACGGTGGAAGGGCGGCATTTTCCGAATGGAGCTGTGGAGCGACACCCCAGCAGACAGGTGGCGGCGACGGGGCTGTGTTCCAGTGGGTGAGGCCAGGTGCAGTTCGCGGGGCTCGCGGGCCGCACGGACGGCACCCGGGTCCGCGGCCACGTCTGGGTCGCGTCAGGCCACCCCCGGAGCGTCTGGTGTGCCGCTGCCTTCCGGGGACGCCTTCTGGCCGCCTGGCCGGTCAGGCAGTTGGGGAGCGCCCCGTCAGACGCTTGCTGTGGTGGGAGGGGCCTGAGGAGGTGGGGCCTGCAGAGGTACCTGGCAGGGGCAGAGATAGCCGCCGCCGCCGCGGGCGACAAAAGGAGAATGCAGAGCCAAAAGGAGAATGCAGAGCGGGAGGCCAAAAGCCTATAGCACCCGGTATTCCCTAGAGGTCTCCCATCCACCTACTAAACAGGCCCGATCCTGCTTAGCTTCCGCGATCGAGTCGAAATCACGCCCCTCTGGGCTGGTTTGGCAGTAGGGGGCAAGGGGGTCGCGGGCTGGCTCTTGAGGCACAGCTTAGCAGGCGCTTGGGTCAAACCGCCAGCCCAGCGGCCCGCCCGACCCGGCAGGGCCCCGCCGCCCACCTAGACAGGGAAACGGAGGTCTAGGGTACAGGGGGGTGGCGGAGATGTTGGCGACCACCCAGCCCAGGGCAGGCGGGGCCCAGCAAACTTTTCGGCGCTTGGCGCCCCACCCCAGATCCCGCAGGCCGCTCACAAGGACGTGGCCCCGGAGGCTTCAGGATCCGTGGCCCGCGGTCCCTTGGGCATCCCACCTGCCCGCCCACGCTGCGCTACGCTCAGCCCGGACGGAGACGTGCCCGGCACTCCTAACCGACAGAAGCTGGCCCGAAACCACTGGGAGCCACCATTGAGTTGGCAAGGTCCCTAAGACCCAGCGACGCCACCGTTGCCCCCACGCCGCAGTTCCGAGCTCAGTACCCCGCCCCAATTGGCCGGCAGCCCCGGGAAGCGTCCTGCGCCCTCGATCTCGCTCCCGCCCCCGGCCAGAGCGAAAGGGCTATGGGACAGCATTTTCCGTATGGATCTGTGGAGAGACACCCCGGCAGACAGGTGGCGGCGACGGGGCTGTGCTCCATGGGTGAGGCCAGGTGCAGTTCGCGGTGCTCGCGGTCCGCACAGACGGCACCCGTGTCCGCGGCCATGTCTGGGTCGCGTCAGGCCACCCCCGGAGCGTCTGGTGTGCTGCTGCCTTCCAGGGACGCCTTCAGGCCGCCTGGCCGGTCAGGCAGGCGGGCAGCGCCCCGTCAGATGCTTGCTGGGGTGGGAGGGGCCTGAGGAGGTGGGGCCTGCAGAGGTACCGGGCGTGTGCAGAGATAGCCGCCGCCGCCGCGGGCGACAAAAGGAGAATACACAGCGGGAGGCCAAAAGCCTGTAACACGCGGTATTCCCGGGAGGTCTCCCATCCACGTACTAAACTGGCCCGACCCTGCTTAGCTTCCGCGATTGAGCCGACATCACGCCCGTCTGGGCTGCTTTGGCAGCAGGTGGCTGCAGGCTCGCGAGCTGCCTCTTGAGGCGCAGTTTAGCAGGCGCTTGGGGCTTACCTCCAGCCCAGCGGCTCGCCCGACCCGGCAGGGCCCCGCCGCCCACCTAGACAAGGAAACGGAGGTCTAGGGTACAGGGGTGTGGCGGAGATGTTGGCGAACACCCAGCCCAGGGCGGGCGGGACCCGGCAAACTTTTCGGCGCTTGGCGCCCCATGCCAGATCCCGCAGGCCGTACACAAGGACGTGGCCCCGGAGGCTTCAGGGCCCGGGGCCCGCGGTCCCTTGGGCATCCCACCTGCCCGCCCACGCTGCGCGACGCTCAGCCCAGAGGGAGACGTGCCCGGCACTCCTAACCGACAGAAGCTGGCCCGAAACAACTGGGAGCCACCATTGAGTTGGCACGGCCCCTAAGACCCAGCAACGCCACCCTTGCCCCCACGCCGCAGTTCCGAGCTCAGCACCCCGCCCCAAGTGGCCGGCAGCCCCAGGGAAGTGGCCTGGGCCCTCGATCCCGCTCCCGCCCCCGGCCAGAGCGAAACGGCGGAGGGGCGGCATTTTCCGTATGGAGCTGTGGAGAGACACCCCGGCAGACAGGTGGCGGCGACGGGGCTGTGCTCCAGTGGGTGAGGCCAGGTCATTTCGCGGGGCTCGCGGGCCGCACGGACGGCACCCGGGTCCGCGGCCATATCTGGGTCGCGTCAGGCCACCCCCGGAGCGTCTGGTGTGCCGCTGCCTTCCACGGACGCCTTCTGGCCGCCTGGCCGGTCAGGCAGGCGGGGAGCGCCCCGTCAGACACTTGCTGTGGTGGGAGGGGCCTGAGGAGGAGGCGCCTGCAGAGGTACCCGGCGGGGGCACAGATAGCCGCCGCCGCCGCCGGCGACAGAAGGAGAATGCAGAGCGGGAGGCCAAAAGACTATAGCAGCCGGTATTCCCTAGAGGTCTCCCATCCACCTACTAAACAGGCCCGACCCTGCTTAGCTTCCGCGATCGAGTCGAGATCACGCCCCTCTGGGCTGGTTTGGCAGTAGGTGGCTACAGGGTCGCGGGCTGCCTCTTGAGGCGCAGCTTAGCAGGCGCTTGGGGCGTACCGCCAGCCCAGCGGCCCGACCGATCCGGCAGGGCCCCGCCGCCCGCCTATACAGGGAAACGGAGGTCTAGGCTACAGGGGGGTGGCGGAGGTGTTGGCGACCACCCAGCCGAGGGCTGGCTGGGCCCCGCAAACTTTTTGGCGCTTCGCGCACCACCGCAGATCACGCGTGCTGGTGTGCCGCTGCCTTCCAGGGACGCCTTCTGGCCTCCTGGCCGGTGAGGCAGGCAGGGAGCGCCCCGTCAGACTCTTGCTGTGGTGGGAGGGGCCTGAGGAGTGGGGTCAGCAGCGGTACCCGGCGGGAGCTGAGATAATCGCCTCCGATTCGGGCGACAAAAGGAGAATGCAGAGCGGGAGGCAAAAAGCCTATAGCACCCGGTATTCCCAGGGGGTCTCCCATCCAAATACTAACGAGGCCCGACCCTGCTTAGCTTCAGCGATCGAGACGAGATCAGGCCCGTCTAGGCTGGTTTGGCAGTAGATGTCAGCCAACTCGCGGGCTGCCTCTTGAGGCGCAGCTTAGCAGCCGCTTGGGCCTTACCGCCAGCCCAGCGGCCCGCCCGACTCGGCAGGGCCCCGCCGCCCGCCTAGACAGGGGAACGGAGGTCTAGGCTACCGGGGGGTAGGAGAGCTGTTGGCGAACCCCCAGACCAGGGCTGGCGGGACCCAGCAAATATTTCGGCACTTGGGGCCCCACCACAGATGCCGCAGGCCGCTCACAGGGACGTGGCCCCGGAGGCTTCAGGGCCCGGTGCCCGCGGTAACTTGGGCATCCCACCTGCCCGCCCACGCTGGGCTAGGCGCAGCCAGAACGCACACATGCCCGGCCCTCCTGCCCGACAGAAGCTGGCCTGAAGCCAGTGGGAACCAGCATTGTGTTGCCACGTCCCCTAAGAGGCAGCAACACCATCCTTGCCCCCATGCCACAGTTCCGAGCCCAGTACCCTGCCCCAAGTGGCCGGCAGGCCCAGGGAAGCGGCCTGCTCCCTCGATCCCGCTCCCGCCCCCGGCCAGGGTGAAACGGCGGAAGGGCGGCATTTTCCCTGTGGAGCTGTGGAGAGACACCCCGGCAGACAGGTTGCGGCGACGGGGCCGTGCTCCAGTGGCTGAGGCCAGGTGTAGTTCGTGGGGCTCGCGGGCCGCACGGACGGCACCCGGGTCAGCGGCCATATCAGGGTCGCTTCAGGCCACCCCTGGAGCGACTGGTGTGACGCTGCCTTCCAGGGACGCCACCTGTCCGCCTGGCCGGTCAGGCAGGAGGGGAGCGCCCCCTCAGACGCTTGCTGTGGTGGGAGGGGCCTGAGGAGGTGGGGCCTGCAGCGGAACCCGGCGGGGGCTGAGATAACCGCCTCCGATTCGGGCCACAAAAGGAGAATGCAGAGCGGGAGGCAAAAAGCCTATTGAACTCGGTGTTCCCAGGAGGCCTCCCATCCAAGTACTAAACAGGGCCGGCCCTGCTTAGCTTCAGCGATCGCGTCGAGATAAGCCCGTCGAGGCTGGTTTGGCAGTAGATGTCATCAGGGTCGCGGGCTGCCTCTTGAGGCGCAGCTTAGCAGGCGCTTGGGACTTACCAACAGCCCTGCGGTCCGCCCGACTCAGCAGGGACCCGCCACAACCTAGACAGGGGAACGGAGGTCTAGGATACCGGGGGGTGAGGGTGGTGTTGGCGACCCCCCAACCCAGGGCGGACGGGACCCAGCAAACTTTTCGGCGCTTGGTGCCCCGTCCCAGATGCCACAGGCCGCTCACGGGGACGTGGCCCCGGAGGCTTCAGGGCCCGGGGCCCGCAGTCCCTTGGGCATCCCACCTGCCCGCCCACGCTGGGCTAGGCGCAGCCCGGACACACACCTGCCCGGCCCTCCTGCCCGACAGAAGCTGGCCCGAAGCCACTGGGAGCCACCATTGACTTGGGAAGGCCCCTAAGACCCAGCAACACCACCCTTGCCCGCACGCCACAGATCCGAGCTCAGTACCCCGCCTCAAGTGGCCATTAGACCCGGGGAAGCGGCCTGCTCCCTCGATCCCGCTCCCGCGCCCGACCAGGGCGACACGGTGGAAGGGCGGCATTTTCCGAATGGAGCTGTGGAGCGACACCCCAGCAGACAGGTGGCGGCGACGGGGCTGTGTTCCAGTGGGTGAGGCCAGGTGCAGTTCGCGGGGCTCGCGGGCCGCACGGACGGCACCCGGGTCCGCGGCCACGTCTGGGTCGCGTCAGGCCACCCCCGGAGCGTCTGGTGTGCCGCTGCCTTCCGGGGACGCCTTCTGGCCGCCTGGCCGGTCAGGCAGTTGGGGAGCGCCCCGTCAGACGCTTGCTGTGGTGGGAGGGGCCTGAGGAGGTGGGGCCTGCAGAGGTACCTGGCAGGGGCAGAGATAGCCGCCGCCGCCGCGGGCGACAAAAGGAGAATGCAGAGCCAAAAGGAGAATGCAGAGCGGGAGGCCAAAAGCCTATAGCACCCGGTATTCCCTAGAGGTCTCCCATCCACCTACTAAACAGGCCCGATCCTGCTTAGCTTCCGCGATCGAGTCGAAATCACGCCCCTCTGGGCTGGTTTGGCAGTAGGGGGCAAGGGGGTCGCGGGCTGGCTCTTGAGGCACAGCTTAGCAGGCGCTTGGGTCAAACCGCCAGCCCAGCGGCCCGCCCGACCCGGCAGGGCCCCGCCGCCCACCTAGACAGGGAAACGGAGGTCTAGGGTACAGGGGGGTGGCGGAGATGTTGGCGACCACCCAGCCCAGGGCAGGCGGGGCCCAGCAAACTTTTCGGCGCTTGGCGCCCCACCCCAGATCCCGCAGGCCGCTCACAAGGACGTGGCCCCGGAGGCTTCAGGATCCGTGGCCCGCGGTCCCTTGGGCATCCCACCTGCCCGCCCACGCTGCGCTACGCTCAGCCCGGACGGAGACGTGCCCGGCACTCCTAACCGACAGAAGCTGGCCCGAAACCACTGGGAGCCACCATTGAGTTGGCAAGGTCCCTAAGACCCAGCGACGCCACCGTTGCCCCCACGCCGCAGTTCCGAGCTCAGTACCCCGCCCCAATTGGCCGGCAGCCCCGGGAAGCGTCCTGCGCCCTCGATCTCGCTCCCGCCCCCGGCCAGAGCGAAACGGCTATGGGACAGCATTTTCCGTATGGATCTGTGGAGAGACACCCCGGCAGACAGGTGGCGGCGACGGGGCTGTGCTCCATGGGTGAGGCCAGGTGCAGTTCGCGGTGCTCGCGGTCCGCACAGACGGCACCCGTGTCCGCGGCCATGTCTGGGTCGCGTCAGGCCACCCCCGGAGCGTCTGGTGTGCTGCTGCCTTCCAGGGACGCCTTCAGGCCGCCTGGCCGGTCAGGCAGGCGGGCAGCGCCCCGTCAGATGCTTGCTGGGGTGGGAGGGGCCTGAGGAGGTGGGGCCTGCAGAGGTACCGGGCGTGTGCAGAGATAGCCGCCGCCGCCGCGGGCGACAAAAGGAGAATACACAGCGGGAGGCCAAAAGCCTGTAACACGCGGTATTCCCGGGAGGTCTCCCATCCACGTACTAAACTGGCCCGACCCTGCTTAGCTTCCGCGATTGAGCCGACATCACGCCCGTCTGGGCTGCTTTGGCAGCAGGTGGCTGCAGGCTCGCGAGCTGCCTCTTGAGGCGCAGTTTAGCAGGCGCTTGGGGCTTACCTCCAGCCCAGCGGCTCGCCCGACCCGGCAGGGCCCCGCCGCCCACCTAGACAAGGAAACGGAGGTCTAGGGTACAGGGGTGTGGCGGAGATGTTGGCGAACACCCAGCCCAGGGCGGGCGGGACCCGGCAAACTTTTCGGCGCTTGGCGCCCCATGCCAGATCCCGCAGGCCGTACACAAGGACGTGGCCCCGGAGGCTTCAGGGCCCGGGGCCCGCGGTCCCTTGGGCATCCCACCTGCCCGCCCACGCTGCGCGACGCTCAGCCCAGAGGGAGACGTGCCCGGCACTCCTAACCGACAGAAGCTGGCCCGAAACAACTGGGAGCCACCATTGAGTTGGCACGGCCCCTAAGACCCAGCAACGCCACCCTTGCCCCCACGCCGCAGTTCCGAGCTCAGCACCCCGCCCCAAGTGGCCGGCAGCCCCAGGGAAGTGGCCTGGGCCCTCGATCCCGCTCCCGCCCCCGGCCAGAGCGAAACGGCGGAGGGGCGGCATTTTCCGTATGGAGCTGTGGAGAGACACCCCGGCAGACAGGTGGCGGCGACGGGGCTGTGCTCCAGTGGGTGAGGCCAGGTCATTTCGCGGGGCTCGCGGGCCGCACGGACGGCACCCGGGTCCGCGGCCATATCTGGGTCGCGTCAGGCCACCCCCGGAGCGTCTGGTGTGCCGCTGCCTTCCACGGACGCCTTCTGGCCGCCTGGCCGGTCAGGCAGGCGGGGAGCGCCCCGTCAGACACTTGCTGTGGTGGGAGGGGCCTGAGGAGGAGGCGCCTGCAGAGGTACCCGGCGGGGGCACAGATAGCCGCCGCCGCCACCGGCGACAGAAGGAGAATGCAGAGCGGGAGGCCAAAAGACTATAGCAGCCGGTATTCCCTAGAGGTCTCCCATCCACCTACTAAACAGGCCCGACCCTGCTTAGCTTCCGCGATCGAGTCGAGATCACGCCCCTCTGGGCTGGTTTGGCAGTAGGTGGCTACAGGGTCGCGGGCTGCCTCTTGAGGCGCAGCTTAGCAGGCGCTTGGGGCGTACCGCCAGCCCAGCGGCCCGACCGATCCGGCAGGGCCCCGCCGCCCGCCTATACAGGGAAACGGAGGTCTAGGCTACAGGGGGGTGGCGGAGGTGTTGGCGACCACCCAGCCGAGGGCTGGCTGGGCCCCGCAAACTTTTTGGCGCTTCGCGCACCACCGCAGATCACGCGTGCTGGTGTGCCGCTGCCTTCCAGGGACGCCTTCTGGCCTCCTGGCCGGTGAGGCAGGCAGGGAGCGCCCCGTCAGACTCTTGCTGTGGTGGGAGGGGCCTGAGGAGTGGGGTCAGCAGCGGTACCCGGCGGGAGCTGAGATAATCGCCTCCGATTCGGGCGACAAAAGGAGAATGCAGAGCGGGAGGCAAAAAGCCTATAGCACCCGGTATTCCCAGGGGGTCTCCCATCCAAATACTAACGAGGCCCGACCCTGCTTAGCTTCAGCGATCGAGACGAGATCAGGCCCGTCTAGGCTGGTTTGGCAGTAGATGTCAGCCAACTCGCGGGCTGCCTCTTGAGGCGCAGCTTAGCAGCCGCTTGGGCCTTACCGCCAGCCCAGCGGCCCGCCCGACTCGGCAGGGCCCCGCCGCCCGCCTAGACAGGGGAACGGAGGTCTAGGCTACCGGGGGGTAGGAGAGCTGTTGGCGAACCCCCAGACCAGGGCTGGCGGGACCCAGCAAATATTTCGGCACTTGGGGCCCCACCACAGATGCCGCAGGCCGCTCACAGGGACGTGGCCCCGGAGGCTTCAGGGCCCGGTGCCCGCGGTAACTTGGGCATCCCACCTGCCCGCCCACGCTGGGCTAGGCGCAGCCAGAACGCACACATGCCCGGCCCTCCTGCCCGACAGAAGCTGGCCTGAAGCCAGTGGGAACCAGCATTGTGTTGCCACGTCCCCTAAGAGGCAGCAACACCATCCTTGCCCCCATGCCACAGTTCCGAGCCCAGTACCCTGCCCCAAGTGGCCGGCAGGCCCAGGGAAGCGGCCTGCTCCCTCGATCCCGCTCCCGCCCCCGGCCAGGGTGAAACGGCGGAAGGGCGGCATTTTCCCTGTGGAGCTGTGGAGAGACACCCCGGCAGACAGGTTGCGGCGACGGGGCCGTGCTCCAGTGGCTGAGGCCAGGTGTAGTTCGTGGGGCTCGCGGGCCGCACGGACGGCACCCGGGTCAGCGGCCATATCAGGGTCGCTTCAGGCCACCCCTGGAGCGACTGGTGTGACGCTGCCTTCCAGGGACGCCACCTGTCCGCCTGGCCGGTCAGGCAGGAGGGGAGCGCCCCCTCAGACGCTTGCTGTGGTGGGAGGGGCCTGAGGAGGTGGGGCCTGCAGCGGAACCCGGCGGGGGCTGAGATAACCGCCTCCGATTCGGGCCACAAAAGGAGAATGCAGAGCGGGAGGCAAAAAGCCTATTGAACTCGGTGTTCCCAGGAGGCCTCCCATCCAAGTACTAAACAGGGCCGGCCCTGCTTAGCTTCAGCGATCGCGTCGAGATAAGCCCGTCGAGGCTGGTTTGGCAGTAGATGTCATCAGGGTCGCGGGCTGCCTCTTGAGGCGCAGCTTAGCAGGCGCTTGGGACTTACCAACAGCCCTGCGGTCCGCCCGACTCAGCAGGGACCCGCCACAACCTAGACAGGGGAACGGAGGTCTAGGATACCGGGGGGTGAGGGTGGTGTTGGCGACCCCCCAACCCAGGGCGGACGGGACCCAGCAAACTTTTCGGCGCTTGGTGCCCCGTCCCAGATGCCACAGGCCGCTCACGGGGACGTGGCCCCGGAGGCTTCAGGGCCCGGGGCCCGCAGTCCCTTGGGCATCCCACCTGCCCGCCCACGCTGGGCTAGGCGCAGCCCGGACACACACCTGCCCGGCCCTCCTGCCCGACAGAAGCTGGCCCGAAGCCACTGGGAGCCACCATTGACTTGGGAAGGCCCCTAAGACCCAGCAACACCACCCTTGCCCGCACGCCACAGATCCGAGCTCAGTACCCCGCCTCAAGTGGCCATTAGACCCGGGGAAGCGGCCTGCTCCCTCGATCCCGCTCCCGCGCCCGACCAGGGCGACACGGTGGAAGGGCGGCATTTTCCGAATGGAGCTGTGGAGCGACACCCCAGCAGACAGGTGGCGGCGACGGGGCTGTGTTCCAGTGGGTGAGGCCAGGTGCAGTTCGCGGGGCTCGCGGGCCGCACGGACGGCACCCGGGTCCGCGGCCACGTCTGGGTCGCGTCAGGCCACCCCCGGAGCGTCTGGTGTGCCGCTGCCTTCCGGGGACGCCTTCTGGCCGCCTGGCCGGTCAGGCAGTTGGGGAGCGCCCCGTCAGACGCTTGCTGTGGTGGGAGGGGCCTGAGGAGGTGGGGCCTGCAGAGGTACCTGGCAGGGGCAGAGATAGCCGCCGCCGCCGCGGGCGACAAAAGGAGAATGCAGAGCCAAAAGGAGAATGCAGAGCGGGAGGCCAAAAGCCTATAGCACCCGGTATTCCCTAGAGGTCTCCCATCCACCTACTAAACAGGCCCGATCCTGCTTAGCTTCCGCGATCGAGTCGAAATCACGCCCCTCTGGGCTGGTTTGGCAGTAGGGGGCAAGGGGGTCGCGGGCTGGCTCTTGAGGCACAGCTTAGCAGGCGCTTGGGTCAAACCGCCAGCCCAGCGGCCCGCCCGACCCGGCAGGGCCCCGCCGCCCACCTAGACAGGGAAACGGAGGTCTAGGGTACAGGGGGGTGGCGGAGATGTTGGCGACCACCCAGCCCAGGGCAGGCGGGGCCCAGCAAACTTTTCGGCGCTTGGCGCCCCACCCCAGATCCCGCAGGCCGCTCACAAGGACGTGGCCCCGGAGGCTTCAGGATCCGTGGCCCGCGGTCCCTTGGGCATCCCACCTGCCCGCCCACGCTGCGCTACGCTCAGCCCGGACGGAGACGTGCCCGGCACTCCTAACCGACAGAAGCTGGCCCGAAACCACTGGGAGCCACCATTGAGTTGGCAAGGTCCCTAAGACCCAGCGACGCCACCGTTGCCCCCACGCCGCAGTTCCGAGCTCAGTACCCCGCCCCAATTGGCCGGCAGCCCCGGGAAGCGTCCTGCGCCCTCGATCTCGCTCCCGCCCCCGGCCAGAGCGAAAGGGCTATGGGACAGCATTTTCCGTATGGATCTGTGGAGAGACACCCCGGCAGACAGGTGGCGGCGACGGGGCTGTGCTCCATGGGTGAGGCCAGGTGCAGTTCGCGGTGCTCGCGGTCCGCACAGACGGCACCCGTGTCCGCGGCCATGTCTGGGTCGCGTCAGGCCACCCCCGGAGCGTCTGGTGTGCTGCTGCCTTCCAGGGACGCCTTCAGGCCGCCTGGCCGGTCAGGCAGGCGGGCAGCGCCCCGTCAGATGCTTGCTGGGGTGGGAGGGGCCTGAGGAGGTGGGGCCTGCAGAGGTACCGGGCGTGTGCAGAGATAGCCGCCGCCGCCGCGGGCGACAAAAGGAGAATACACAGCGGGAGGCCAAAAGCCTGTAACACGCGGTATTCCCGGGAGGTCTCCCATCCACGTACTAAACTGGCCCGACCCTGCTTAGCTTCCGCGATTGAGCCGACATCACGCCCGTCTGGGCTGCTTTGGCAGCAGGTGGCTGCAGGCTCGCGAGCTGCCTCTTGAGGCGCAGTTTAGCAGGCGCTTGGGGCTTACCTCCAGCCCAGCGGCTCGCCCGACCCGGCAGGGCCCCGCCGCCCACCTAGACAAGGAAACGGAGGTCTAGGGTACAGGGGTGTGGCGGAGATGTTGGCGAACACCCAGCCCAGGGCGGGCGGGACCCGGCAAACTTTTCGGCGCTTGGCGCCCCATGCCAGATCCCGCAGGCCGTACACAAGGACGTGGCCCCGGAGGCTTCAGGGCCCGGGGCCCGCGGTCCCTTGGGCATCCCACCTGCCCGCCCACGCTGCGCGACGCTCAGCCCAGAGGGAGACGTGCCCGGCACTCCTAACCGACAGAAGCTGGCCCGAAACAACTGGGAGCCACCATTGAGTTGGCACGGCCCCTAAGACCCAGCAACGCCACCCTTGCCCCCACGCCGCAGTTCCGAGCTCAGCACCCCGCCCCAAGTGGCCGGCAGCCCCAGGGAAGTGGCCTGGGCCCTCGATCCCGCTCCCGCCCCCGGCCAGAGCGAAACGGCGGAGGGGCGGCATTTTCCGTATGGAGCTGTGGAGAGACACCCCGGCAGACAGGTGGCGGCGACGGGGCTGTGCTCCAGTGGGTGAGGCCAGGTCATTTCGCGGGGCTCGCGGGCCGCACGGACGGCACCCGGGTCCGCGGCCATATCTGGGTCGCGTCAGGCCACCCCCGGAGCGTCTGGTGTGCCGCTGCCTTCCACGGACGCCTTCTGGCCGCCTGGCCGGTCAGGCAGGCGGGGAGCGCCCCGTCAGACACTTGCTGTGGTGGGAGGGGCCTGAGGAGGAGGCGCCTGCAGAGGTACCCGGCGGGGGCAGAGATAGCCGCCGCCGCCGCCGGCGACAGAAGGAGAATGCAGAGCGGGAGGCCAAAAGACTATAGCAGCCGGTATTCCCTAGAGGTCTCCCATCCACCTACTAAACAGGCCCGACCCTGCTTAGCTTCCGCGATCGAGTCGAGATCACGCCCCTCTGGGCTGGTTTGGCAGTAGGTGGCTACAGGGTCGCGGGCTGCCTCTTGAGGCGCAGCTTAGCAGGCGCTTGGGGCGTACCGCCAGCCCAGCGGCCCGACCGATCCGGCAGGGCCCCGCCGCCCGCCTATACAGGGAAACGGAGGTCTAGGCTACAGGGGGGTGGCGGAGGTGTTGGCGACCACCCAGCCGAGGGCTGGCTGGGCCCCGCAAACTTTTTGGCGCTTCGCGCACCACCGCAGATCACGCGTGCTGGTGTGCCGCTGCCTTCCAGGGACGCCTTCTGGCCTCCTGGCCGGTGAGGCAGGCAGGGAGCGCCCCGTCAGACTCTTGCTGTGGTGGGAGGGGCCTGAGGAGTGGGGTCAGCAGCGGTACCCGGCGGGAGCTGAGATAATCGCCTCCGATTCGGGCGACAAAAGGAGAATGCAGAGCGGGAGGCAAAAAGCCTATAGCACCCGGTATTCCCAGGGGGTCTCCCATCCAAATACTAACGAGGCCCGACCCTGCTTAGCTTCAGCGATCGAGACGAGATCAGGCCCGTCTAGGCTGGTTTGGCAGTAGATGTCAGCCAACTCGCGGGCTGCCTCTTGAGGCGCAGCTTAGCAGCCGCTTGGGCCTTACCGCCAGCCCAGCGGCCCGCCCGACTCGGCAGGGCCCCGCCGCCCGCCTAGACAGGGGAACGGAGGTCTAGGCTACCGGGGGGTAGGAGAGCTGTTGGCGAACCCCCAGACCAGGGCTGGCGGGACCCAGCAAATATTTCGGCACTTGGGGCCCCACCACAGATGCCGCAGGCCGCTCACAGGGACGTGGCCCCGGAGGCTTCAGGGCCCGGTGCCCGCGGTAACTTGGGCATCCCACCTGCCCGCCCACGCTGGGCTAGGCGCAGCCAGAACGCACACATGCCCGGCCCTCCTGCCCGACAGAAGCTGGCCTGAAGCCAGTGGGAACCAGCATTGTGTTGCCACGTCCCCTAAGAGGCAGCAACACCATCCTTGCCCCCATGCCACAGTTCCGAGCCCAGTACCCTGCCCCAAGTGGCCGGCAGGCCCAGGGAAGCGGCCTGCTCCCTCGATCCCGCTCCCGCCCCCGGCCAGGGTGAAACGGCGGAAGGGCGGCATTTTCCCTGTGGAGCTGTGGAGAGACACCCCGGCAGACAGGTTGCGGCGACGGGGCCGTGCTCCAGTGGCTGAGGCCAGGTGTAGTTCGTGGGGCTCGCGGGCCGCACGGACGGCACCCGGGTCAGCGGCCATATCAGGGTCGCTTCAGGCCACCCCTGGAGCGACTGGTGTGACGCTGCCTTCCAGGGACGCCACCTGTCCGCCTGGCCGGTCAGGCAGGAGGGGAGCGCCCCCTCAGACGCTTGCTGTGGTGGGAGGGGCCTGAGGAGGTGGGGCCTGCAGCGGAACCCGGCGGGGGCTGAGATAACCGCCTCCGATTCGGGCCACAAAAGGAGAATGCAGAGCGGGAGGCAAAAAGCCTATTGAACTCGGTGTTCCCAGGAGGCCTCCCATCCAAGTACTAAACAGGGCCGGCCCTGCTTAGCTTCAGCGATCGCGTCGAGATAAGCCCGTCGAGGCTGGTTTGGCAGTAGATGTCATCAGGGTCGCGGGCTGCCTCTTGAGGCGCAGCTTAGCAGGCGCTTGGGACTTACCAACAGCCCTGCGGTCCGCCCGACTCAGCAGGGACCCGCCACAACCTAGACAGGGGAACGGAGGTCTAGGATACCGGGGGGTGAGGGTGGTGTTGGCGACCCCCCAACCCAGGGCGGACGGGACCCAGCAAACTTTTCGGCGCTTGGTGCCCCGTCCCAGATGCCACAGGCCGCTCACGGGGACGTGGCCCCGGAGGCTTCAGGGCCCGGGGCCCGCAGTCCCTTGGGCATCCCACCTGCCCGCCCACGCTGGGCTAGGCGCAGCCCGGACACACACCTGCCCGGCCCTCCTGCCCGACAGAAGCTGGCCCGAAGCCACTGGGAGCCACCATTGACTTGGGAAGGCCCCTAAGACCCAGCAACACCACCCTTGCCCGCACGCCACAGATCCGAGCTCAGTACCCCGCCTCAAGTGGCCATTAGACCCGGGGAAGCGGCCTGCTCCCTCGATCCCGCTCCCGCGCCCGACCAGGGCGACACGGTGGAAGGGCGGCATTTTCCGAATGGAGCTGTGGAGCGACACCCCAGCAGACAGGTGGCGGCGACGGGGCTGTGTTCCAGTGGGTGAGGCCAGGTGCAGTTCGCGGGGCTCGCGGGCCGCACGGACGGCACCCGGGTCCGCGGCCACGTCTGGGTCGCGTCAGGCCACCCCCGGAGCGTCTGGTGTGCCGCTGCCTTCCGGGGACGCCTTCTGGCCGCCTGGCCGGTCAGGCAGTTGGGGAGCGCCCCGTCAGACGCTTGCTGTGGTGGGAGGGGCCTGAGGAGGTGGGGCCTGCAGAGGTACCTGGCAGGGGCAGAGATAGCCGCCGCCGCCGCGGGCGACAAAAGGAGAATGCAGAGCCAAAAGGAGAATGCAGAGCGGGAGGCCAAAAGCCTATAGCACCCGGTATTCCCTAGAGGTCTCCCATCCACCTACTAAACAGGCCCGATCCTGCTTAGCTTCCGCGATCGAGTCGAAATCACGCCCCTCTGGGCTGGTTTGGCAGTAGGGGGCAAGGGGGTCGCGGGCTGGCTCTTGAGGCACAGCTTAGCAGGCGCTTGGGTCAAACCGCCAGCCCAGCGGCCCGCCCGACCCGGCAGGGCCCCGCCGCCCACCTAGACAGGGAAACGGAGGTCTAGGGTACAGGGGGGTGGCGGAGATGTTGGCGACCACCCAGCCCAGGGCAGGCGGGGCCCAGCAAACTTTTCGGCGCTTGGCGCCCCACCCCAGATCCCGCAGGCCGCTCACAAGGACGTGGCCCCGGAGGCTTCAGGATCCGTGGCCCGCGGTCCCTTGGGCATCCCACCTGCCCGCCCACGCTGCGCTACGCTCAGCCCGGACGGAGACGTGCCCGGCACTCCTAACCGACAGAAGCTGGCCCGAAACCACTGGGAGCCACCATTGAGTTGGCAAGGTCCCTAAGACCCAGCGACGCCACCGTTGCCCCCACGCCGCAGTTCCGAGCTCAGTACCCCGCCCCAATTGGCCGGCAGCCCCGGGAAGCGTCCTGCGCCCTCGATCTCGCTCCCGCCCCCGGCCAGAGCGAAACGGCTATGGGACAGCATTTTCCGTATGGATCTGTGGAGAGACACCCCGGCAGACAGGTGGCGGCGACGGGGCTGTGCTCCATGGGTGAGGCCAGGTGCAGTTCGCGGTGCTCGCGGTCCGCACAGACGGCACCCGTGTCCGCGGCCATGTCTGGGTCGCGTCAGGCCACCCCCGGAGCGTCTGGTGTGCTGCTGCCTTCCAGGGACGCCTTCAGGCCGCCTGGCCGGTCAGGCAGGCGGGCAGCGCCCCGTCAGATGCTTGCTGGGGTGGGAGGGGCCTGAGGAGGTGGGGCCTGCAGAGGTACCGGGCGTGTGCAGAGATAGCCGCCGCCGCCGCGGGCGACAAAAGGAGAATACACAGCGGGAGGCCAAAAGCCTGTAACACGCGGTATTCCCGGGAGGTCTCCCATCCACGTACTAAACTGGCCCGACCCTGCTTAGCTTCCGCGATTGAGCCGACATCACGCCCGTCTGGGCTGCTTTGGCAGCAGGTGGCTGCAGGCTCGCGAGCTGCCTCTTGAGGCGCAGTTTAGCAGGCGCTTGGGGCTTACCTCCAGCCCAGCGGCTCGCCCGACCCGGCAGGGCCCCGCCGCCCACCTAGACAAGGAAACGGAGGTCTAGGGTACAGGGGTGTGGCGGAGATGTTGGCGAACACCCAGCCCAGGGCGGGCGGGACCCGGCAAACTTTTCGGCGCTTGGCGCCCCATGCCAGATCCCGCAGGCCGTACACAAGGACGTGGCCCCGGAGGCTTCAGGGCCCGGGGCCCGCGGTCCCTTGGGCATCCCACCTGCCCGCCCACGCTGCGCGACGCTCAGCCCAGAGGGAGACGTGCCCGGCACTCCTAACCGACAGAAGCTGGCCCGAAACAACTGGGAGCCACCATTGAGTTGGCACGGCCCCTAAGACCCAGCAACGCCACCCTTGCCCCCACGCCGCAGTTCCGAGCTCAGCACCCCGCCCCAAGTGGCCGGCAGCCCCAGGGAAGTGGCCTGGGCCCTCGATCCCGCTCCCGCCCCCGGCCAGAGCGAAACGGCGGAGGGGCGGCATTTTCCGTATGGAGCTGTGGAGAGACACCCCGGCAGACAGGTGGCGGCGACGGGGCTGTGCTCCAGTGGGTGAGGCCAGGTCATTTCGCGGGGCTCGCGGGCCGCACGGACGGCACCCGGGTCCGCGGCCATATCTGGGTCGCGTCAGGCCACCCCCGGAGCGTCTGGTGTGCCGCTGCCTTCCACGGACGCCTTCTGGCCGCCTGGCCGGTCAGGCAGGCGGGGAGCGCCCCGTCAGACACTTGCTGTGGTGGGAGGGGCCTGAGGAGGAGGCGCCTGCAGAGGTACCCGGCGGGGGCAGAGATAGCCGCCGCCGCCGCCGGCGACAGAAGGAGAATGCAGAGCGGGAGGCCAAAAGACTATAGCAGCCGGTATTCCCTAGAGGTCTCCCATCCACCTACTAAACAGGCCCGACCCTGCTTAGCTTCCGCGATCGAGTCGAGATCACGCCCCTCTGGGCTGGTTTGGCAGTAGGTGGCTACAGGGTCGCGGGCTGCCTCTTGAGGCGCAGCTTAGCAGGCGCTTGGGGCGTACCGCCAGCCCAGCGGCCCGACCGATCCGGCAGGGCCCCGCCGCCCGCCTATACAGGGAAACGGAGGTCTAGGCTACAGGGGGGTGGCGGAGGTGTTGGCGACCACCCAGCCGAGGGCTGGCTGGGCCCCGCAAACTTTTTGGCGCTTCGCGCACCACCGCAGATCACGCGTGCTGGTGTGCCGCTGCCTTCCAGGGACGCCTTCTGGCCTCCTGGCCGGTGAGGCAGGCAGGGAGCGCCCCGTCAGACTCTTGCTGTGGTGGGAGGGGCCTGAGGAGTGGGGTCAGCAGCGGTACCCGGCGGGAGCTGAGATAATCGCCTCCGATTCGGGCGACAAAAGGAGAATGCAGAGCGGGAGGCAAAAAGCCTATAGCACCCGGTATTCCCAGGGGGTCTCCCATCCAAATACTAACGAGGCCCGACCCTGCTTAGCTTCAGCGATCGAGACGAGATCAGGCCCGTCTAGGCTGGTTTGGCAGTAGATGTCAGCCAACTCGCGGGCTGCCTCTTGAGGCGCAGCTTAGCAGCCGCTTGGGCCTTACCGCCAGCCCAGCGGCCCGCCCGACTCGGCAGGGCCCCGCCGCCCGCCTAGACAGGGGAACGGAGGTCTAGGCTACCGGGGGGTAGGAGAGCTGTTGGCGAACCCCCAGACCAGGGCTGGCGGGACCCAGCAAATATTTCGGCACTTGGGGCCCCACCACAGATGCCGCAGGCCGCTCACAGGGACGTGGCCCCGGAGGCTTCAGGGCCCGGTGCCCGCGGTAACTTGGGCATCCCACCTGCCCGCCCACGCTGGGCTAGGCGCAGCCAGAACGCACACATGCCCGGCCCTCCTGCCCGACAGAAGCTGGCCTGAAGCCAGTGGGAACCAGCATTGTGTTGCCACGTCCCCTAAGAGGCAGCAACACCATCCTTGCCCCCATGCCACAGTTCCGAGCCCAGTACCCTGCCCCAAGTGGCCGGCAGGCCCAGGGAAGCGGCCTGCTCCCTCGATCCCGCTCCCGCCCCCGGCCAGGGTGAAACGGCGGAAGGGCGGCATTTTCCCTGTGGAGCTGTGGAGAGACACCCCGGCAGACAGGTTGCGGCGACGGGGCCGTGCTCCAGTGGCTGAGGCCAGGTGTAGTTCGTGGGGCTCGCGGGCCGCACGGACGGCACCCGGGTCAGCGGCCATATCAGGGTCGCTTCAGGCCACCCCTGGAGCGACTGGTGTGACGCTGCCTTCCAGGGACGCCACCTGTCCGCCTGGCCGGTCAGGCAGGAGGGGAGCGCCCCCTCAGACGCTTGCTGTGGTGGGAGGGGCCTGAGGAGGTGGGGCCTGCAGCGGAACCCGGCGGGGGCTGAGATAACCGCCTCCGATTCGGGCCACAAAAGGAGAATGCAGAGCGGGAGGCAAAAAGCCTATTGAACTCGGTGTTCCCAGGAGGCCTCCCATCCAAGTACTAAACAGGGCCGGCCCTGCTTAGCTTCAGCGATCGCGTCGAGATAAGCCCGTCGAGGCTGGTTTGGCAGTAGATGTCATCAGGGTCGCGGGCTGCCTCTTGAGGCGCAGCTTAGCAGGCGCTTGGGACTTACCAACAGCCCTGCGGTCCGCCCGACTCAGCAGGGACCCGCCACAACCTAGACAGGGGAACGGAGGTCTAGGATACCGGGGGGTGAGGGTGGTGTTGGCGACCCCCCAACCCAGGGCGGACGGGACCCAGCAAACTTTTCGGCGCTTGGTGCCCCGTCCCAGATGCCACAGGCCGCTCACGGGGACGTGGCCCCGGAGGCTTCAGGGCCCGGGGCCCGCAGTCCCTTGGGCATCCCACCTGCCCGCCCACGCTGGGCTAGGCGCAGCCCGGACACACACCTGCCCGGCCCTCCTGCCCGACAGAAGCTGGCCCGAAGCCACTGGGAGCCACCATTGACTTGGGAAGGCCCCTAAGACCCAGCAACACCACCCTTGCCCGCACGCCACAGATCCGAGCTCAGTACCCCGCCTCAAGTGGCCATTAGACCCGGGGAAGCGGCCTGCTCCCTCGATCCCGCTCCCGCGCCCGACCAGGGCGACACGGTGGAAGGGCGGCATTTTCCGAATGGAGCTGTGGAGCGACACCCCAGCAGACAGGTGGCGGCGACGGGGCTGTGTTCCAGTGGGTGAGGCCAGGTGCAGTTCGCGGGGCTCGCGGGCCGCACGGACGGCACCCGGGTCCGCGGCCACGTCTGGGTCGCGTCAGGCCACCCCCGGAGCGTCTGGTGTGCCGCTGCCTTCCGGGGACGCCTTCTGGCCGCCTGGCCGGTCAGGCAGTTGGGGAGCGCCCCGTCAGACGCTTGCTGTGGTGGGAGGGGCCTGAGGAGGTGGGGCCTGCAGAGGTACCTGGCAGGGGCAGAGATAGCCGCCGCCGCCGCGGGCGACAAAAGGAGAATGCAGAGCCAAAAGGAGAATGCAGAGCGGGAGGCCAAAAGCCTATAGCACCCGGTATTCCCTAGAGGTCTCCCATCCACCTACTAAACAGGCCCGATCCTGCTTAGCTTCCGCGATCGAGTCGAAATCACGCCCCTCTGGGCTGGTTTGGCAGTAGGGGGCAAGGGGGTCGCGGGCTGGCTCTTGAGGCACAGCTTAGCAGGCGCTTGGGTCAAACCGCCAGCCCAGCGGCCCGCCCGACCCGGCAGGGCCCCGCCGCCCACCTAGACAGGGAAACGGAGGTCTAGGGTACAGGGGGGTGGCGGAGATGTTGGCGACCACCCAGCCCAGGGCAGGCGGGGCCCAGCAAACTTTTCGGCGCTTGGCGCCCCACCCCAGATCCCGCAGGCCGCTCACAAGGACGTGGCCCCGGAGGCTTCAGGATCCGTGGCCCGCGGTCCCTTGGGCATCCCACCTGCCCGCCCACGCTGCGCTACGCTCAGCCCGGACGGAGACGTGCCCGGCACTCCTAACCGACAGAAGCTGGCCCGAAACCACTGGGAGCCACCATTGAGTTGGCAAGGTCCCTAAGACCCAGCGACGCCACCGTTGCCCCCACGCCGCAGTTCCGAGCTCAGTACCCCGCCCCAATTGGCCGGCAGCCCCGGGAAGCGTCCTGCGCCCTCGATCTCGCTCCCGCCCCCGGCCAGAGCGAAAGGGCTATGGGACAGCATTTTCCGTATGGATCTGTGGAGAGACACCCCGGCAGACAGGTGGCGGCGACGGGGCTGTGCTCCATGGGTGAGGCCAGGTGCAGTTCGCGGTGCTCGCGGTCCGCACAGACGGCACCCGTGTCCGCGGCCATGTCTGGGTCGCGTCAGGCCACCCCCGGAGCGTCTGGTGTGCTGCTGCCTTCCAGGGACGCCTTCAGGCCGCCTGGCCGGTCAGGCAGGCGGGCAGCGCCCCGTCAGATGCTTGCTGGGGTGGGAGGGGCCTGAGGAGGTGGGGCCTGCAGAGGTACCGGGCGTGTGCAGAGATAGCCGCCGCCGCCGCGGGCGACAAAAGGAGAATACACAGCGGGAGGCCAAAAGCCTGTAACACGCGGTATTCCCGGGAGGTCTCCCATCCACGTACTAAACTGGCCCGACCCTGCTTAGCTTCCGCGATTGAGCCGACATCACGCCCGTCTGGGCTGCTTTGGCAGCAGGTGGCTGCAGGCTCGCGAGCTGCCTCTTGAGGCGCAGTTTAGCAGGCGCTTGGGGCTTACCTCCAGCCCAGCGGCTCGCCCGACCCGGCAGGGCCCCGCCGCCCACCTAGACAAGGAAACGGAGGTCTAGGGTACAGGGGTGTGGCGGAGATGTTGGCGAACACCCAGCCCAGGGCGGGCGGGACCCGGCAAACTTTTCGGCGCTTGGCGCCCCATGCCAGATCCCGCAGGCCGTACACAAGGACGTGGCCCCGGAGGCTTCAGGGCCCGGGGCCCGCGGTCCCTTGGGCATCCCACCTGCCCGCCCACGCTGCGCGACGCTCAGCCCAGAGGGAGACGTGCCCGGCACTCCTAACCGACAGAAGCTGGCCCGAAACAACTGGGAGCCACCATTGAGTTGGCACGGCCCCTAAGACCCAGCAACGCCACCCTTGCCCCCACGCCGCAGTTCCGAGCTCAGCACCCCGCCCCAAGTGGCCGGCAGCCCCAGGGAAGTGGCCTGGGCCCTCGATCCCGCTCCCGCCCCCGGCCAGAGCGAAACGGCGGAGGGGCGGCATTTTCCGTATGGAGCTGTGGAGAGACACCCCGGCAGACAGGTGGCGGCGACGGGGCTGTGCTCCAGTGGGTGAGGCCAGGTCATTTCGCGGGGCTCGCGGGCCGCACGGACGGCACCCGGGTCCGCGGCCATATCTGGGTCGCGTCAGGCCACCCCCGGAGCGTCTGGTGTGCCGCTGCCTTCCACGGACGCCTTCTGGCCGCCTGGCCGGTCAGGCAGGCGGGGAGCGCCCCGTCAGACACTTGCTGTGGTGGGAGGGGCCTGAGGAGGAGGCGCCTGCAGAGGTACCCGGCGGGGGCACAGATAGCCGCCGCCGCCGCCGGCGACAGAAGGAGAATGCAGAGCGGGAGGCCAAAAGACTATAGCAGCCGGTATTCCCTAGAGGTCTCCCATCCACCTACTAAACAGGCCCGACCCTGCTTAGCTTCCGCGATCGAGTCGAGATCACGCCCCTCTGGGCTGGTTTGGCAGTAGGTGGCTACAGGGTCGCGGGCTGCCTCTTGAGGCGCAGCTTAGCAGGCGCTTGGGGCGTACCGCCAGCCCAGCGGCCCGACCGATCCGGCAGGGCCCCGCCGCCCGCCTATACAGGGAAACGGAGGTCTAGGCTACAGGGGGGTGGCGGAGGTGTTGGCGACCACCCAGCCGAGGGCTGGCTGGGCCCCGCAAACTTTTTGGCGCTTCGCGCACCACCGCAGATCACGCGTGCTGGTGTGCCGCTGCCTTCCAGGGACGCCTTCTGGCCTCCTGGCCGGTGAGGCAGGCAGGGAGCGCCCCGTCAGACTCTTGCTGTGGTGGGAGGGGCCTGAGGAGTGGGGTCAGCAGCGGTACCCGGCGGGAGCTGAGATAATCGCCTCCGATTCGGGCGACAAAAGGAGAATGCAGAGCGGGAGGCAAAAAGCCTATAGCACCCGGTATTCCCAGGGGGTCTCCCATCCAAATACTAACGAGGCCCGACCCTGCTTAGCTTCAGCGATCGAGACGAGATCAGGCCCGTCTAGGCTGGTTTGGCAGTAGATGTCAGCCAACTCGCGGGCTGCCTCTTGAGGCGCAGCTTAGCAGCCGCTTGGGCCTTACCGCCAGCCCAGCGGCCCGCCCGACTCGGCAGGGCCCCGCCGCCCGCCTAGACAGGGGAACGGAGGTCTAGGCTACCGGGGGGTAGGAGAGCTGTTGGCGAACCCCCAGACCAGGGCTGGCGGGACCCAGCAAATATTTCGGCACTTGGGGCCCCACCACAGATGCCGCAGGCCGCTCACAGGGACGTGGCCCCGGAGGCTTCAGGGCCCGGTGCCCGCGGTAACTTGGGCATCCCACCTGCCCGCCCACGCTGGGCTAGGCGCAGCCAGAACGCACACATGCCCGGCCCTCCTGCCCGACAGAAGCTGGCCTGAAGCCAGTGGGAACCAGCATTGTGTTGCCACGTCCCCTAAGAGGCAGCAACACCATCCTTGCCCCCATGCCACAGTTCCGAGCCCAGTACCCTGCCCCAAGTGGCCGGCAGGCCCAGGGAAGCGGCCTGCTCCCTCGATCCCGCTCCCGCCCCCGGCCAGGGTGAAACGGCGGAAGGGCGGCATTTTCCCTGTGGAGCTGTGGAGAGACACCCCGGCAGACAGGTTGCGGCGACGGGGCCGTGCTCCAGTGGCTGAGGCCAGGTGTAGTTCGTGGGGCTCGCGGGCCGCACGGACGGCACCCGGGTCAGCGGCCATATCAGGGTCGCTTCAGGCCACCCCTGGAGCGACTGGTGTGACGCTGCCTTCCAGGGACGCCACCTGTCCGCCTGGCCGGTCAGGCAGGAGGGGAGCGCCCCCTCAGACGCTTGCTGTGGTGGGAGGGGCCTGAGGAGGTGGGGCCTGCAGCGGAACCCGGCGGGGGCTGAGATAACCGCCTCCGATTCGGGCCACAAAAGGAGAATGCAGAGCGGGAGGCAAAAAGCCTATTGAACTCGGTGTTCCCAGGAGGCCTCCCATCCAAGTACTAAACAGGGCCGGCCCTGCTTAGCTTCAGCGATCGCGTCGAGATAAGCCCGTCGAGGCTGGTTTGGCAGTAGATGTCATCAGGGTCGCGGGCTGCCTCTTGAGGCGCAGCTTAGCAGGCGCTTGGGACTTACCAACAGCCCTGCGGTCCGCCCGACTCAGCAGGGACCCGCCACAACCTAGACAGGGGAACGGAGGTCTAGGATACCGGGGGGTGAGGGTGGTGTTGGCGACCCCCCAACCCAGGGCGGACGGGACCCAGCAAACTTTTCGGCGCTTGGTGCCCCGTCCCAGATGCCACAGGCCGCTCACGGGGACGTGGCCCCGGAGGCTTCAGGGCCCGGGGCCCGCAGTCCCTTGGGCATCCCACCTGCCCGCCCACGCTGGGCTAGGCGCAGCCCGGACACACACCTGCCCGGCCCTCCTGCCCGACAGAAGCTGGCCCGAAGCCACTGGGAGCCACCATTGACTTGGGAAGGCCCCTAAGACCCAGCAACACCACCCTTGCCCGCACGCCACAGATCCGAGCTCAGTACCCCGCCTCAAGTGGCCATTAGACCCGGGGAAGCGGCCTGCTCCCTCGATCCCGCTCCCGCGCCCGACCAGGGCGACACGGTGGAAGGGCGGCATTTTCCGAATGGAGCTGTGGAGCGACACCCCAGCAGACAGGTGGCGGCGACGGGGCTGTGTTCCAGTGGGTGAGGCCAGGTGCAGTTCGCGGGGCTCGCGGGCCGCACGGACGGCACCCGGGTCCGCGGCCACGTCTGGGTCGCGTCAGGCCACCCCCGGAGCGTCTGGTGTGCCGCTGCCTTCCGGGGACGCCTTCTGGCCGCCTGGCCGGTCAGGCAGTTGGGGAGCGCCCCGTCAGACGCTTGCTGTGGTGGGAGGGGCCTGAGGAGGTGGGGCCTGCAGAGGTACCTGGCAGGGGCAGAGATAGCCGCCGCCGCCGCGGGCGACAAAAGGAGAATGCAGAGCCAAAAGGAGAATGCAGAGCGGGAGGCCAAAAGCCTATAGCACCCGGTATTCCCTAGAGGTCTCCCATCCACCTACTAAACAGGCCCGATCCTGCTTAGCTTCCGCGATCGAGTCGAAATCACGCCCCTCTGGGCTGGTTTGGCAGTAGGGGGCAAGGGGGTCGCGGGCTGGCTCTTGAGGCACAGCTTAGCAGGCGCTTGGGTCAAACCGCCAGCCCAGCGGCCCGCCCGACCCGGCAGGGCCCCGCCGCCCACCTAGACAGGGAAACGGAGGTCTAGGGTACAGGGGGGTGGCGGAGATGTTGGCGACCACCCAGCCCAGGGCAGGCGGGGCCCAGCAAACTTTTCGGCGCTTGGCGCCCCACCCCAGATCCCGCAGGCCGCTCACAAGGACGTGGCCCCGGAGGCTTCAGGATCCGTGGCCCGCGGTCCCTTGGGCATCCCACCTGCCCGCCCACGCTGCGCTACGCTCAGCCCGGACGGAGACGTGCCCGGCACTCCTAACCGACAGAAGCTGGCCCGAAACCACTGGGAGCCACCATTGAGTTGGCAAGGTCCCTAAGACCCAGCGACGCCACCGTTGCCCCCACGCCGCAGTTCCGAGCTCAGTACCCCGCCCCAATTGGCCGGCAGCCCCGGGAAGCGTCCTGCGCCCTCGATCTCGCTCCCGCCCCCGGCCAGAGCGAAACGGCTATGGGACAGCATTTTCCGTATGGATCTGTGGAGAGACACCCCGGCAGACAGGTGGCGGCGACGGGGCTGTGCTCCATGGGTGAGGCCAGGTGCAGTTCGCGGTGCTCGCGGTCCGCACAGACGGCACCCGTGTCCGCGGCCATGTCTGGGTCGCGTCAGGCCACCCCCGGAGCGTCTGGTGTGCTGCTGCCTTCCAGGGACGCCTTCAGGCCGCCTGGCCGGTCAGGCAGGCGGGCAGCGCCCCGTCAGATGCTTGCTGGGGTGGGAGGGGCCTGAGGAGGTGGGGCCTGCAGAGGTACCGGGCGTGTGCAGAGATAGCCGCCGCCGCCGCGGGCGACAAAAGGAGAATACACAGCGGGAGGCCAAAAGCCTGTAACACGCGGTATTCCCGGGAGGTCTCCCATCCACGTACTAAACTGGCCCGACCCTGCTTAGCTTCCGCGATTGAGCCGACATCACGCCCGTCTGGGCTGCTTTGGCAGCAGGTGGCTACAGGCTCGCGAGCTGCCTCTTGAGGCGCAGTTTAGCAGGCGCTTGGGGCTTACCTCCAGCCCAGCGGCTCGCCCGACCCGGCAGGGCCCCGCCGCCCACCTAGACAAGGAAACGGAGGTCTAGGGTACAGGGGTGTGGCGGAGATGTTGGCGAACACCCAGCCCAGGGCGGGCGGGACCCGGCAAACTTTTCGGCGCTTGGCGCCCCATGCCAGATCCCGCAGGCCGTACACAAGGACGTGGCCCCGGAGGCTTCAGGGCCCGGGGCCCGCGGTCCCTTGGGCATCCCACCTGCCCGCCCACGCTGCGCGACGCTCAGCCCAGAGGGAGACGTGCCCGGCACTCCTAACCGACAGAAGCTGGCCCGAAACAACTGGGAGCCACCATTGAGTTGGCACGGCCCCTAAGACCCAGCAACGCCACCCTTGCCCCCACGCCGCAGTTCCGAGCTCAGCACCCCGCCCCAAGTGGCCGGCAGCCCCAGGGAAGTGGCCTGGGCCCTCGATCCCGCTCCCGCCCCCGGCCAGAGCGAAACGGCGGAGGGGCGGCATTTTCCGTATGGAGCTGTGGAGAGACACCCCGGCAGACAGGTGGCGGCGACGGGGCTGTGCTCCAGTGGGTGAGGCCAGGTCATTTCGCGGGGCTCGCGGGCCGCACGGACGGCACCCGGGTCCGCGGCCATATCTGGGTCGCGTCAGGCCACCCCCGGAGCGTCTGGTGTGCCGCTGCCTTCCACGGACGCCTTCTGGCCGCCTGGCCGGTCAGGCAGGCGGGGAGCGCCCCGTCAGACACTTGCTGTGGTGGGAGGGGCCTGAGGAGGAGGCGCCTGCAGAGGTACCCGGCGGGGGCACAGATAGCCGCCGCCGCCACCGGCGACAGAAGGAGAATGCAGAGCGGGAGGCCAAAAGACTATAGCAGCCGGTATTCCCTAGAGGTCTCCCATCCACCTACTAAACAGGCCCGACCCTGCTTAGCTTCCGCGATCGAGTCGAGATCACGCCCCTCTGGGCTGGTTTGGCAGTAGGTGGCTACAGGGTCGCGGGCTGCCTCTTGAGGCGCAGCTTAGCAGGCGCTTGGGGCGTACCGCCAGCCCAGCGGCCCGACCGATCCGGCAGGGCCCCGCCGCCCGCCTATACAGGGAAACGGAGGTCTAGGCTACAGGGGGGTGGCGGAGGTGTTGGCGACCACCCAGCCGAGGGCTGGCTGGGCCCCGCAAACTTTTTGGCGCTTCGCGCACCACCGCAGATCACGCGTGCTGGTGTGCCGCTGCCTTCCAGGGACGCCTTCTGGCCTCCTGGCCGGTGAGGCAGGCAGGGAGCGCCCCGTCAGACTCTTGCTGTGGTGGGAGGGGCCTGAGGAGTGGGGTCAGCAGCGGTACCCGGCGGGAGCTGAGATAATCGCCTCCGATTCGGGCGACAAAAGGAGAATGCAGAGCGGGAGGCAAAAAGCCTATAGCACCCGGTATTCCCAGGGGGTCTCCCATCCAAATACTAACGAGGCCCGACCCTGCTTAGCTTCAGCGATCGAGACGAGATCAGGCCCGTCTAGGCTGGTTTGGCAGTAGATGTCAGCCAACTCGCGGGCTGCCTCTTGAGGCGCAGCTTAGCAGCCGCTTGGGCCTTACCGCCAGCCCAGCGGCCCGCCCGACTCGGCAGGGCCCCGCCGCCCGCCTAGACAGGGGAACGGAGGTCTAGGCTACCGGGGGGTAGGAGAGCTGTTGGCGAACCCCCAGACCAGGGCTGGCGGGACCCAGCAAATATTTCGGCACTTGGGGCCCCACCACAGATGCCGCAGGCCGCTCACAGGGACGTGGCCCCGGAGGCTTCAGGGCCCGGTGCCCGCGGTAACTTGGGCATCCCACCTGCCCGCCCACGCTGGGCTAGGCGCAGCCAGAACGCACACATGCCCGGCCCTCCTGCCCGACAGAAGCTGGCCTGAAGCCAGTGGGAACCAGCATTGTGTTGCCACGTCCCCTAAGAGGCAGCAACACCATCCTTGCCCCCATGCCACAGTTCCGAGCCCAGTACCCTGCCCCAAGTGGCCGGCAGGCCCAGGGAAGCGGCCTGCTCCCTCGATCCCGCTCCCGCCCCCGGCCAGGGTGAAACGGCGGAAGGGCGGCATTTTCCCTGTGGAGCTGTGGAGAGACACCCCGGCAGACAGGTTGCGGCGACGGGGCCGTGCTCCAGTGGCTGAGGCCAGGTGTAGTTCGTGGGGCTCGCGGGCCGCACGGACGGCACCCGGGTCAGCGGCCATATCAGGGTCGCTTCAGGCCACCCCTGGAGCGACTGGTGTGACGCTGCCTTCCAGGGACGCCACCTGTCCGCCTGGCCGGTCAGGCAGGAGGGGAGCGCCCCCTCAGACGCTTGCTGTGGTGGGAGGGGCCTGAGGAGGTGGGGCCTGCAGCGGAACCCGGCGGGGGCTGAGATAACCGCCTCCGATTCGGGCCACAAAAGGAGAATGCAGAGCGGGAGGCAAAAAGCCTATTGAACTCGGTGTTCCCAGGAGGCCTCCCATCCAAGTACTAAACAGGGCCGGCCCTGCTTAGCTTCAGCGATCGCGTCGAGATAAGCCCGTCGAGGCTGGTTTGGCAGTAGATGTCATCAGGGTCGCGGGCTGCCTCTTGAGGCGCAGCTTAGCAGGCGCTTGGGACTTACCAACAGCCCTGCGGTCCGCCCGACTCAGCAGGGACCCGCCACAACCTAGACAGGGGAACGGAGGTCTAGGATACCGGGGGGTGAGGGTGGTGTTGGCGACCCCCCAACCCAGGGCGGACGGGACCCAGCAAACTTTTCGGCGCTTGGTGCCCCGTCCCAGATGCCACAGGCCGCTCACGGGGACGTGGCCCCGGAGGCTTCAGGGCCCGGGGCCCGCAGTCCCTTGGGCATCCCACCTGCCCGCCCACGCTGGGCTAGGCGCAGCCCGGACACACACCTGCCCGGCCCTCCTGCCCGACAGAAGCTGGCCCGAAGCCACTGGGAGCCACCATTGACTTGGGAAGGCCCCTAAGACCCAGCAACACCACCCTTGCCCGCACGCCACAGATCCGAGCTCAGTACCCCGCCTCAAGTGGCCATTAGACCCGGGGAAGCGGCCTGCTCCCTCGATCCCGCTCCCGCGCCCGACCAGGGCGACACGGTGGAAGGGCGGCATTTTCCGAATGGAGCTGTGGAGCGACACCCCAGCAGACAGGTGGCGGCGACGGGGCTGTGTTCCAGTGGGTGAGGCCAGGTGCAGTTCGCGGGGCTCGCGGGCCGCACGGACGGCACCCGGGTCCGCGGCCACGTCTGGGTCGCGTCAGGCCACCCCCGGAGCGTCTGGTGTGCCGCTGCCTTCCGGGGACGCCTTCTGGCCGCCTGGCCGGTCAGGCAGTTGGGGAGCGCCCCGTCAGACGCTTGCTGTGGTGGGAGGGGCCTGAGGAGGTGGGGCCTGCAGAGGTACCTGGCAGGGGCAGAGATAGCCGCCGCCGCCGCGGGCGACAAAAGGAGAATGCAGAGCCAAAAGGAGAATGCAGAGCGGGAGGCCAAAAGCCTATAGCACCCGGTATTCCCTAGAGGTCTCCCATCCACCTACTAAACAGGCCCGATCCTGCTTAGCTTCCGCGATCGAGTCGAAATCACGCCCCTCTGGGCTGGTTTGGCAGTAGGGGGCAAGGGGGTCGCGGGCTGGCTCTTGAGGCACAGCTTAGCAGGCGCTTGGGTCAAACCGCCAGCCCAGCGGCCCGCCCGACCCGGCAGGGCCCCGCCGCCCACCTAGACAGGGAAACGGAGGTCTAGGGTACAGGGGGGTGGCGGAGATGTTGGCGACCACCCAGCCCAGGGCAGGCGGGGCCCAGCAAACTTTTCGGCGCTTGGCGCCCCACCCCAGATCCCGCAGGCCGCTCACAAGGACGTGGCCCCGGAGGCTTCAGGATCCGTGGCCCGCGGTCCCTTGGGCATCCCACCTGCCCGCCCACGCTGCGCTACGCTCAGCCCGGACGGAGACGTGCCCGGCACTCCTAACCGACAGAAGCTGGCCCGAAACCACTGGGAGCCACCATTGAGTTGGCAAGGTCCCTAAGACCCAGCGACGCCACCGTTGCCCCCACGCCGCAGTTCCGAGCTCAGTACCCCGCCCCAATTGGCCGGCAGCCCCGGGAAGCGTCCTGCGCCCTCGATCTCGCTCCCGCCCCCGGCCAGAGCGAAACGGCTATGGGACAGCATTTTCCGTATGGATCTGTGGAGAGACACCCCGGCAGACAGGTGGCGGCGACGGGGCTGTGCTCCATGGGTGAGGCCAGGTGCAGTTCGCGGTGCTCGCGGTCCGCACAGACGGCACCCGTGTCCGCGGCCATGTCTGGGTCGCGTCAGGCCACCCCCGGAGCGTCTGGTGTGCTGCTGCCTTCCAGGGACGCCTTCAGGCCGCCTGGCCGGTCAGGCAGGCGGGCAGCGCCCCGTCAGATGCTTGCTGGGGTGGGAGGGGCCTGAGGAGGTGGGGCCTGCAGAGGTACCGGGCGTGTGCAGAGATAGCCGCCGCCGCCGCGGGCGACAAAAGGAGAATACACAGCGGGAGGCCAAAAGCCTGTAACACGCGGTATTCCCGGGAGGTCTCCCATCCACGTACTAAACTGGCCCGACCCTGCTTAGCTTCCGCGATTGAGCCGACATCACGCCCGTCTGGGCTGCTTTGGCAGCAGGTGGCTGCAGGCTCGCGAGCTGCCTCTTGAGGCGCAGTTTAGCAGGCGCTTGGGGCTTACCTCCAGCCCAGCGGCTCGCCCGACCCGGCAGGGCCCCGCCGCCCACCTAGACAAGGAAACGGAGGTCTAGGGTACAGGGGTGTGGCGGAGATGTTGGCGAACACCCAGCCCAGGGCGGGCGGGACCCGGCAAACTTTTCGGCGCTTGGCGCCCCATGCCAGATCCCGCAGGCCGTACACAAGGACGTGGCCCCGGAGGCTTCAGGGCCCGGGGCCCGCGGTCCCTTGGGCATCCCACCTGCCCGCCCACGCTGCGCGACGCTCAGCCCAGAGGGAGACGTGCCCGGCACTCCTAACCGACAGAAGCTGGCCCGAAACAACTGGGAGCCACCATTGAGTTGGCACGGCCCCTAAGACCCAGCAACGCCACCCTTGCCCCCACGCCGCAGTTCCGAGCTCAGCACCCCGCCCCAAGTGGCCGGCAGCCCCAGGGAAGTGGCCTGGGCCCTCGATCCCGCTCCCGCCCCCGGCCAGAGCGAAACGGCGGAGGGGCGGCATTTTCCGTATGGAGCTGTGGAGAGACACCCCGGCAGACAGGTGGCGGCGACGGGGCTGTGCTCCAGTGGGTGAGGCCAGGTCATTTCGCGGGGCTCGCGGGCCGCACGGACGGCACCCGGGTCCGCGGCCATATCTGGGTCGCGTCAGGCCACCCCCGGAGCGTCTGGTGTGCCGCTGCCTTCCACGGACGCCTTCTGGCCGCCTGGCCGGTCAGGCAGGCGGGGAGCGCCCCGTCAGACACTTGCTGTGGTGGGAGGGGCCTGAGGAGGAGGCGCCTGCAGAGGTACCCGGCGGGGGCAGAGATAGCCGCCGCCGCCGCCGGCGACAGAAGGAGAATGCAGAGCGGGAGGCCAAAAGACTATAGCAGCCGGTATTCCCTAGAGGTCTCCCATCCACCTACTAAACAGGCCCGACCCTGCTTAGCTTCCGCGATCGAGTCGAGATCACGCCCCTCTGGGCTGGTTTGGCAGTAGGTGGCTACAGGGTCGCGGGCTGCCTCTTGAGGCGCAGCTTAGCAGGCGCTTGGGGCGTACCGCCAGCCCAGCGGCCCGACCGATCCGGCAGGGCCCCGCCGCCCGCCTATACAGGGAAACGGAGGTCTAGGCTACAGGGGGGTGGCGGAGGTGTTGGCGACCACCCAGCCGAGGGCTGGCTGGGCCCCGCAAACTTTTTGGCGCTTCGCGCACCACCGCAGATCACGCGTGCTGGTGTGCCGCTGCCTTCCAGGGACGCCTTCTGGCCTCCTGGCCGGTGAGGCAGGCAGGGAGCGCCCCGTCAGACTCTTGCTGTGGTGGGAGGGGCCTGAGGAGTGGGGTCAGCAGCGGTACCCGGCGGGAGCTGAGATAATCGCCTCCGATTCGGGCGACAAAAGGAGAATGCAGAGCGGGAGGCAAAAAGCCTATAGCACCCGGTATTCCCAGGGGGTCTCCCATCCAAATACTAACGAGGCCCGACCCTGCTTAGCTTCAGCGATCGAGACGAGATCAGGCCCGTCTAGGCTGGTTTGGCAGTAGATGTCAGCCAACTCGCGGGCTGCCTCTTGAGGCGCAGCTTAGCAGCCGCTTGGGCCTTACCGCCAGCCCAGCGGCCCGCCCGACTCGGCAGGGCCCCGCCGCCCGCCTAGACAGGGGAACGGAGGTCTAGGCTACCGGGGGGTAGGAGAGCTGTTGGCGAACCCCCAGACCAGGGCTGGCGGGACCCAGCAAATATTTCGGCACTTGGGGCCCCACCACAGATGCCGCAGGCCGCTCACAGGGACGTGGCCCCGGAGGCTTCAGGGCCCGGTGCCCGCGGTAACTTGGGCATCCCACCTGCCCGCCCACGCTGGGCTAGGCGCAGCCAGAACGCACACGTGCCCGGCCCTCCTGCCCGACAGAAGCTGGCCTGAAGCCAGTGGGAACCAGCATTGTGTTGCCACGTCCCCTAAGAGGCAGCAACACCATCCTTGCCCCCATGCCACAGTTCCGAGCCCAGTACCCTGCCCCAAGTGGCCGGCAGGCCCAGGGAAGCGGCCTGCTCCCTCGATCCCGCTCCCGCCCCCGGCCAGGGTGAAACGGCGGAAGGGCGGCATTTTCCCTGTGGAGCTGTGGAGAGACACCCCGGCAGACAGGTTGCGGCGACGGGGCCGTGCTCCAGTGGCTGAGGCCAGGTGTAGTTCGTGGGGCTCGCGGGCCGCACGGACGGCACCCGGGTCAGCGGCCATATCAGGGTCGCTTCAGGCCACCCCTGGAGCGACTGGTGTGACGCTGCCTTCCAGGGACGCCACCTGTCCGCCTGGCCGGTCAGGCAGGAGGGGAGCGCCCCCTCAGACGCTTGCTGTGGTGGGAGGGGCCTGAGGAGGTGGGGCCTGCAGCGGAACCCGGCGGGGGCTGAGATAACCGCCTCCGATTCGGGCCACAAAAGGAGAATGCAGAGCGGGAGGCAAAAAGCCTATTGAACTCGGTGTTCCCAGGAGGCCTCCCATCCAAGTACTAAACAGGGCCGGCCCTGCTTAGCTTCAGCGATCGCGTCGAGATAAGCCCGTCGAGGCTGGTTTGGCAGTAGATGTCATCAGGGTCGCGGGCTGCCTCTTGAGGCGCAGCTTAGCAGGCGCTTGGGACTTACCAACAGCCCTGCGGTCCGCCCGACTCAGCAGGGACCCGCCACAACCTAGACAGGGGAACGGAGGTCTAGGATACCGGGGGGTGAGGGTGGTGTTGGCGACCCCCCAACCCAGGGCGGACGGGACCCAGCAAACTTTTCGGCGCTTGGTGCCCCGTCCCAGATGCCACAGGCCGCTCACGGGGACGTGGCCCCGGAGGCTTCAGGGCCCGGGGCCCGCAGTCCCTTGGGCATCCCACCTGCCCGCCCACGCTGGGCTAGGCGCAGCCCGGACACACACCTGCCCGGCCCTCCTGCCCGACAGAAGCTGGCCCGAAGCCACTGGGAGCCACCATTGACTTGGGAAGGCCCCTAAGACCCAGCAACACCACCCTTGCCCGCACGCCACAGATCCGAGCTCAGTACCCCGCCTCAAGTGGCCATTAGACCCGGGGAAGCGGCCTGCTCCCTCGATCCCGCTCCCGCGCCCGACCAGGGCGACACGGTGGAAGGGCGGCATTTTCCGAATGGAGCTGTGGAGCGACACCCCAGCAGACAGGTGGCGGCGACGGGGCTGTGTTCCAGTGGGTGAGGCCAGGTGCAGTTCGCGGGGCTCGCGGGCCGCACGGACGGCACCCGGGTCCGCGGCCACGTCTGGGTCGCGTCAGGCCACCCCCGGAGCGTCTGGTGTGCCGCTGCCTTCCGGGGACGCCTTCTGGCCGCCTGGCCGGTCAGGCAGTTGGGGAGCGCCCCGTCAGACGCTTGCTGTGGTGGGAGGGGCCTGAGGAGGTGGGGCCTGCAGAGGTACCTGGCAGGGGCAGAGATAGCCGCCGCCGCCGCGGGCGACAAAAGGAGAATGCAGAGCCAAAAGGAGAATGCAGAGCGGGAGGCCAAAAGCCTATAGCACCCGGTATTCCCTAGAGGTCTCCCATCCACCTACTAAACAGGCCCGATCCTGCTTAGCTTCCGCGATCGAGTCGAAATCACGCCCCTCTGGGCTGGTTTGGCAGTAGGGGGCAAGGGGGTCGCGGGCTGGCTCTTGAGGCACAGCTTAGCAGGCGCTTGGGTCAAACCGCCAGCCCAGCGGCCCGCCCGACCCGGCAGGGCCCCGCCGCCCACCTAGACAGGGAAACGGAGGTCTAGGGTACAGGGGGGTGGCGGAGATGTTGGCGACCACCCAGCCCAGGGCAGGCGGGGCCCAGCAAACTTTTCGGCGCTTGGCGCCCCACCCCAGATCCCGCAGGCCGCTCACAAGGACGTGGCCCCGGAGGCTTCAGGATCCGTGGCCCGCGGTCCCTTGGGCATCCCACCTGCCCGCCCACGCTGCGCTACGCTCAGCCCGGACGGAGACGTGCCCGGCACTCCTAACCGACAGAAGCTGGCCCGAAACCACTGGGAGCCACCATTGAGTTGGCAAGGTCCCTAAGACCCAGCGACGCCACCGTTGCCCCCACGCCGCAGTTCCGAGCTCAGTACCCCGCCCCAATTGGCCGGCAGCCCCGGGAAGCGTCCTGCGCCCTCGATCTCGCTCCCGCCCCCGGCCAGAGCGAAACGGCTATGGGACAGCATTTTCCGTATGGATCTGTGGAGAGACACCCCGGCAGACAGGTGGCGGCGACGGGGCTGTGCTCCATGGGTGAGGCCAGGTGCAGTTCGCGGTGCTCGCGGTCCGCACAGACGGCACCCGTGTCCGCGGCCATGTCTGGGTCGCGTCAGGCCACCCCCGGAGCGTCTGGTGTGCTGCTGCCTTCCAGGGACGCCTTCAGGCCGCCTGGCCGGTCAGGCAGGCGGGCAGCGCCCCGTCAGATGCTTGCTGGGGTGGGAGGGGCCTGAGGAGGTGGGGCCTGCAGAGGTACCGGGCGTGTGCAGAGATAGCCGCCGCCGCCGCGGGCGACAAAAGGAGAATACACAGCGGGAGGCCAAAAGCCTGTAACACGCGGTATTCCCGGGAGGTCTCCCATCCACGTACTAAACTGGCCCGACCCTGCTTAGCTTCCGCGATTGAGCCGACATCACGCCCGTCTGGGCTGCTTTGGCAGCAGGTGGCTACAGGCTCGCGAGCTGCCTCTTGAGGCGCAGTTTAGCAGGCGCTTGGGGCTTACCTCCAGCCCAGCGGCTCGCCCGACCCGGCAGGGCCCCGCCGCCCACCTAGACAAGGAAACGGAGGTCTAGGGTACAGGGGTGTGGCGGAGATGTTGGCGAACACCCAGCCCAGGGCGGGCGGGACCCGGCAAACTTTTCGGCGCTTGGCGCCCCATGCCAGATCCCGCAGGCCGTACACAAGGACGTGGCCCCGGAGGCTTCAGGGCCCGGGGCCCGCGGTCCCTTGGGCATCCCACCTGCCCGCCCACGCTGCGCGACGCTCAGCCCAGAGGGAGACGTGCCCGGCACTCCTAACCGACAGAAGCTGGCCCGAAACAACTGGGAGCCACCATTGAGTTGGCACGGCCCCTAAGACCCAGCAACGCCACCCTTGCCCCCACGCCGCAGTTCCGAGCTCAGCACCCCGCCCCAAGTGGCCGGCAGCCCCAGGGAAGTGGCCTGGGCCCTCGATCCCGCTCCCGCCCCCGGCCAGAGCGAAACGGCGGAGGGGCGGCATTTTCCGTATGGAGCTGTGGAGAGACACCCCGGCAGACAGGTGGCGGCGACGGGGCTGTGCTCCAGTGGGTGAGGCCAGGTCATTTCGCGGGGCTCGCGGGCCGCACGGACGGCACCCGGGTCCGCGGCCATATCTGGGTCGCGTCAGGCCACCCCCGGAGCGTCTGGTGTGCCGCTGCCTTCCACGGACGCCTTCTGGCCGCCTGGCCGGTCAGGCAGGCGGGGAGCGCCCCGTCAGACACTTGCTGTGGTGGGAGGGGCCTGAGGAGGAGGCGCCTGCAGAGGTACCCGGCGGGGGCACAGATAGCCGCCGCCGCCGCCGGCGACAGAAGGAGAATGCAGAGCGGGAGGCCAAAAGACTATAGCAGCCGGTATTCCCTAGAGGTCTCCCATCCACCTACTAAACAGGCCCGACCCTGCTTAGCTTCCGCGATCGAGTCGAGATCACGCCCCTCTGGGCTGGTTTGGCAGTAGGTGGCTACAGGGTCGCGGGCTGCCTCTTGAGGCGCAGCTTAGCAGGCGCTTGGGGCGTACCGCCAGCCCAGCGGCCCGACCGATCCGGCAGGGCCCCGCCGCCCGCCTATACAGGGAAACGGAGGTCTAGGCTACAGGGGGGTGGCGGAGGTGTTGGCGACCACCCAGCCGAGGGCTGGCTGGGCCCCGCAAACTTTTTGGCGCTTCGCGCACCACCGCAGATCACGCGTGCTGGTGTGCCGCTGCCTTCCAGGGACGCCTTCTGGCCTCCTGGCCGGTGAGGCAGGCAGGGAGCGCCCCGTCAGACTCTTGCTGTGGTGGGAGGGGCCTGAGGAGTGGGGTCAGCAGCGGTACCCGGCGGGAGCTGAGATAATCGCCTCCGATTCGGGCGACAAAAGGAGAATGCAGAGCGGGAGGCAAAAAGCCTATAGCACCCGGTATTCCCAGGGGGTCTCCCATCCAAATACTAACGAGGCCCGACCCTGCTTAGCTTCAGCGATCGAGACGAGATCAGGCCCGTCTAGGCTGGTTTGGCAGTAGATGTCAGCCAACTCGCGGGCTGCCTCTTGAGGCGCAGCTTAGCAGCCGCTTGGGCCTTACCGCCAGCCCAGCGGCCCGCCCGACTCGGCAGGGCCCCGCCGCCCGCCTAGACAGGGGAACGGAGGTCTAGGCTACCGGGGGGTAGGAGAGCTGTTGGCGAACCCCCAGACCAGGGCTGGCGGGACCCAGCAAATATTTCGGCACTTGGGGCCCCACCACAGATGCCGCAGGCCGCTCACAGGGACGTGGCCCCGGAGGCTTCAGGGCCCGGTGCCCGCGGTAACTTGGGCATCCCACCTGCCCGCCCACGCTGGGCTAGGCGCAGCCAGAACGCACACATGCCCGGCCCTCCTGCCCGACAGAAGCTGGCCTGAAGCCAGTGGGAACCAGCATTGTGTTGCCACGTCCCCTAAGAGGCAGCAACACCATCCTTGCCCCCATGCCACAGTTCCGAGCCCAGTACCCTGCCCCAAGTGGCCGGCAGGCCCAGGGAAGCGGCCTGCTCCCTCGATCCCGCTCCCGCCCCCGGCCAGGGTGAAACGGCGGAAGGGCGGCATTTTCCCTGTGGAGCTGTGGAGAGACACCCCGGCAGACAGGTTGCGGCGACGGGGCCGTGCTCCAGTGGCTGAGGCCAGGTGTAGTTCGTGGGGCTCGCGGGCCGCACGGACGGCACCCGGGTCAGCGGCCATATCAGGGTCGCTTCAGGCCACCCCTGGAGCGACTGGTGTGACGCTGCCTTCCAGGGACGCCACCTGTCCGCCTGGCCGGTCAGGCAGGAGGGGAGCGCCCCCTCAGACGCTTGCTGTGGTGGGAGGGGCCTGAGGAGGTGGGGCCTGCAGCGGAACCCGGCGGGGGCTGAGATAACCGCCTCCGATTCGGGCCACAAAAGGAGAATGCAGAGCGGGAGGCAAAAAGCCTATTGAACTCGGTGTTCCCAGGAGGCCTCCCATCCAAGTACTAAACAGGGCCGGCCCTGCTTAGCTTCAGCGATCGCGTCGAGATAAGCCCGTCGAGGCTGGTTTGGCAGTAGATGTCATCAGGGTCGCGGGCTGCCTCTTGAGGCGCAGCTTAGCAGGCGCTTGGGACTTACCAACAGCCCTGCGGTCCGCCCGACTCAGCAGGGACCCGCCACAACCTAGACAGGGGAACGGAGGTCTAGGATACCGGGGGGTGAGGGTGGTGTTGGCGACCCCCCAACCCAGGGCGGACGGGACCCAGCAAACTTTTCGGCGCTTGGTGCCCCGTCCCAGATGCCACAGGCCGCTCACGGGGACGTGGCCCCGGAGGCTTCAGGGCCCGGGGCCCGCAGTCCCTTGGGCATCCCACCTGCCCGCCCACGCTGGGCTAGGCGCAGCCCGGACACACACCTGCCCGGCCCTCCTGCCCGACAGAAGCTGGCCCGAAGCCACTGGGAGCCACCATTGACTTGGGAAGGCCCCTAAGACCCAGCAACACCACCCTTGCCCGCACGCCACAGATCCGAGCTCAGTACCCCGCCTCAAGTGGCCATTAGACCCGGGGAAGCGGCCTGCTCCCTCGATCCCGCTCCCGCGCCCGACCAGGGCGACACGGTGGAAGGGCGGCATTTTCCGAATGGAGCTGTGGAGCGACACCCCAGCAGACAGGTGGCGGCGACGGGGCTGTGTTCCAGTGGGTGAGGCCAGGTGCAGTTCGCGGGGCTCGCGGGCCGCACGGACGGCACCCGGGTCCGCGGCCACGTCTGGGTCGCGTCAGGCCACCCCCGGAGCGTCTGGTGTGCCGCTGCCTTCCGGGGACGCCTTCTGGCCGCCTGGCCGGTCAGGCAGTTGGGGAGCGCCCCGTCAGACGCTTGCTGTGGTGGGAGGGGCCTGAGGAGGTGGGGCCTGCAGAGGTACCTGGCAGGGGCAGAGATAGCCGCCGCCGCCGCGGGCGACAAAAGGAGAATGCAGAGCCAAAAGGAGAATGCAGAGCGGGAGGCCAAAAGCCTATAGCACCCGGTATTCCCTAGAGGTCTCCCATCCACCTACTAAACAGGCCCGATCCTGCTTAGCTTCCGCGATCGAGTCGAAATCACGCCCCTCTGGGCTGGTTTGGCAGTAGGGGGCAAGGGGGTCGCGGGCTGGCTCTTGAGGCACAGCTTAGCAGGCGCTTGGGTCAAACCGCCAGCCCAGCGGCCCGCCCGACCCGGCAGGGCCCCGCCGCCCACCTAGACAGGGAAACGGAGGTCTAGGGTACAGGGGGGTGGCGGAGATGTTGGCGACCACCCAGCCCAGGGCAGGCGGGGCCCAGCAAACTTTTCGGCGCTTGGCGCCCCACCCCAGATCCCGCAGGCCGCTCACAAGGACGTGGCCCCGGAGGCTTCAGGATCCGTGGCCCGCGGTCCCTTGGGCATCCCACCTGCCCGCCCACGCTGCGCTACGCTCAGCCCGGACGGAGACGTGCCCGGCACTCCTAACCGACAGAAGCTGGCCCGAAACCACTGGGAGCCACCATTGAGTTGGCAAGGTCCCTAAGACCCAGCGACGCCACCGTTGCCCCCACGCCGCAGTTCCGAGCTCAGTACCCCGCCCCAATTGGCCGGCAGCCCCGGGAAGCGTCCTGCGCCCTCGATCTCGCTCCCGCCCCCGGCCAGAGCGAAACGGCTATGGGACAGCATTTTCCGTATGGATCTGTGGAGAGACACCCCGGCAGACAGGTGGCGGCGACGGGGCTGTGCTCCATGGGTGAGGCCAGGTGCAGTTCGCGGTGCTCGCGGTCCGCACAGACGGCACCCGTGTCCGCGGCCATGTCTGGGTCGCGTCAGGCCACCCCCGGAGCGTCTGGTGTGCTGCTGCCTTCCAGGGACGCCTTCAGGCCGCCTGGCCGGTCAGGCAGGCGGGCAGCGCCCCGTCAGATGCTTGCTGGGGTGGGAGGGGCCTGAGGAGGTGGGGCCTGCAGAGGTACCGGGCGTGTGCAGAGATAGCCGCCGCCGCCGCGGGCGACAAAAGGAGAATACACAGCGGGAGGCCAAAAGCCTGTAACACGCGGTATTCCCGGGAGGTCTCCCATCCACGTACTAAACTGGCCCGACCCTGCTTAGCTTCCGCGATTGAGCCGACATCACGCCCGTCTGGGCTGCTTTGGCAGCAGGTGGCTACAGGCTCGCGAGCTGCCTCTTGAGGCGCAGTTTAGCAGGCGCTTGGGGCTTACCTCCAGCCCAGCGGCTCGCCCGACCCGGCAGGGCCCCGCCGCCCACCTAGACAAGGAAACGGAGGTCTAGGGTACAGGGGTGTGGCGGAGATGTTGGCGAACACCCAGCCCAGGGCGGGCGGGACCCGGCAAACTTTTCGGCGCTTGGCGCCCCATGCCAGATCCCGCAGGCCGTACACAAGGACGTGGCCCCGGAGGCTTCAGGGCCCGGGGCCCGCGGTCCCTTGGGCATCCCACCTGCCCGCCCACGCTGCGCGACGCTCAGCCCAGAGGGAGACGTGCCCGGCACTCCTAACCGACAGAAGCTGGCCCGAAACAACTGGGAGCCACCATTGAGTTGGCACGGCCCCTAAGACCCAGCAACGCCACCCTTGCCCCCACGCCGCAGTTCCGAGCTCAGCACCCCGCCCCAAGTGGCCGGCAGCCCCAGGGAAGTGGCCTGGGCCCTCGATCCCGCTCCCGCCCCCGGCCAGAGCGAAACGGCGGAGGGGCGGCATTTTCCGTATGGAGCTGTGGAGAGACACCCCGGCAGACAGGTGGCGGCGACGGGGCTGTGCTCCAGTGGGTGAGGCCAGGTCATTTCGCGGGGCTCGCGGGCCGCACGGACGGCACCCGGGTCCGCGGCCATATCTGGGTCGCGTCAGGCCACCCCCGGAGCGTCTGGTGTGCCGCTGCCTTCCACGGACGCCTTCTGGCCGCCTGGCCGGTCAGGCAGGCGGGGAGCGCCCCGTCAGACACTTGCTGTGGTGGGAGGGGCCTGAGGAGGAGGCGCCTGCAGAGGTACCCGGCGGGGGCACAGATAGCCGCCGCCGCCGCCGGCGACAGAAGGAGAATGCAGAGCGGGAGGCCAAAAGACTATAGCAGCCGGTATTCCCTAGAGGTCTCCCATCCACCTACTAAACAGGCCCGACCCTGCTTAGCTTCCGCGATCGAGTCGAGATCACGCCCCTCTGGGCTGGTTTGGCAGTAGGTGGCTACAGGGTCGCGGGCTGCCTCTTGAGGCGCAGCTTAGCAGGCGCTTGGGGCGTACCGCCAGCCCAGCGGCCCGACCGATCCGGCAGGGCCCCGCCGCCCGCCTATACAGGGAAACGGAGGTCTAGGCTACAGGGGGGTGGCGGAGGTGTTGGCGACCACCCAGCCGAGGGCTGGCTGGGCCCCGCAAACTTTTTGGCGCTTCGCGCACCACCGCAGATCACGCGTGCTGGTGTGCCGCTGCCTTCCAGGGACGCCTTCTGGCCTCCTGGCCGGTGAGGCAGGCAGGGAGCGCCCCGTCAGACTCTTGCTGTGGTGGGAGGGGCCTGAGGAGTGGGGTCAGCAGCGGTACCCGGCGGGAGCTGAGATAATCGCCTCCGATTCGGGCGACAAAAGGAGAATGCAGAGCGGGAGGCAAAAAGCCTATAGCACCCGGTATTCCCAGGGGGTCTCCCATCCAAATACTAACGAGGCCCGACCCTGCTTAGCTTCAGCGATCGAGACGAGATCAGGCCCGTCTAGGCTGGTTTGGCAGTAGATGTCAGCCAACTCGCGGGCTGCCTCTTGAGGCGCAGCTTAGCAGCCGCTTGGGCCTTACCGCCAGCCCAGCGGCCCGCCCGACTCGGCAGGGCCCCGCCGCCCGCCTAGACAGGGGAACGGAGGTCTAGGCTACCGGGGGGTAGGAGAGCTGTTGGCGAACCCCCAGACCAGGGCTGGCGGGACCCAGCAAATATTTCGGCACTTGGGGCCCCACCACAGATGCCGCAGGCCGCTCACAGGGACGTGGCCCCGGAGGCTTCAGGGCCCGGTGCCCGCGGTAACTTGGGCATCCCACCTGCCCGCCCACGCTGGGCTAGGCGCAGCCAGAACGCACACATGCCCGGCCCTCCTGCCCGACAGAAGCTGGCCTGAAGCCAGTGGGAACCAGCATTGTGTTGCCACGTCCCCTAAGAGGCAGCAACACCATCCTTGCCCCCATGCCACAGTTCCGAGCCCAGTACCCTGCCCCAAGTGGCCGGCAGGCCCAGGGAAGCGGCCTGCTCCCTCGATCCCGCTCCCGCCCCCGGCCAGGGTGAAACGGCGGAAGGGCGGCATTTTCCCTGTGGAGCTGTGGAGAGACACCCCGGCAGACAGGTTGCGGCGACGGGGCCGTGCTCCAGTGGCTGAGGCCAGGTGTAGTTCGTGGGGCTCGCGGGCCGCACGGACGGCACCCGGGTCAGCGGCCATATCAGGGTCGCTTCAGGCCACCCCTGGAGCGACTGGTGTGACGCTGCCTTCCAGGGACGCCACCTGTCCGCCTGGCCGGTCAGGCAGGAGGGGAGCGCCCCCTCAGACGCTTGCTGTGGTGGGAGGGGCCTGAGGAGGTGGGGCCTGCAGCGGAACCCGGCGGGGGCTGAGATAACCGCCTCCGATTCGGGCGACAAAAGGAGAATGCAGAGCGGGAGGCAAAAAGCCTATTGAACTCGGTGTTCCCAGGAGGCCTCCCAACCAAGTACTAAACAGGGCCGGCCCTGCTTAGCTTCAGCGATCGCGTCGAGATAAGCCCGTCGAGGCTGGTTTGGCAGTAGATGTCATCAGGGTCGCGGGCTGACTCTTGAGGCGCAGCTTAGCAGGCGCTTGGGACTTACCGACAGCCCTGCGGTCCGCCCGACTCAGCAGGGACCCGCCACAACCTAGACAGGGGAACGGAGGTCTAGGATACCGGGGGGTGAGGGTGGTGTTGGCGACCCCCCAACCCAGGGCGGACGGGACCCAGCAAACTTTTCGGCGCTTGGTGCCCCGTCCCAGATGCCACAGGCCGCTCACGGGGACGTGGCCCCGGAGGCTTCAGGGCCCGGGGCCCGCAGTCCCTTGGGCATCCCACCTGCCCGCCCACGCTGGGCTAGGCGCAGCCCGGACACACACCTGCCCGGCCCTCCTGCCCGACAGAAGCTGGCCCGAAGCCACTGGGAGCCACCATTGACTTGGGAAGGCCCCTAAGACCCAGCAACACCACCCTTGCCCGCACGCCACAGATCCGAGCTCAGTACCCCGCCTCAAGTGGCCATTAGACCCGGGGAAGCGGCCTGCTCCCTCGATCCCGCTCCCGCGCCCGACCAGGGCGACACGGTGGAAGGGCGGCATTTTCCGAATGGAGCTGTGGAGCGACACCCCAGCAGACAGGTGGCGGCGACGGGGCTGTGTTCCAGTGGGTGAGGCCAGGTGCAGTTCGCGGGGCTCGCGGGCCGCACGGACGGCACCCGGGTCCGCGGCCACGTCTGGGTCGCGTCAGGCCACCCCCGGAGCGTCTGGTGTGCCGCTGCCTTCCGGGGACGCCTTCTGGCCGCCTGGCCGGTCAGGCAGTTGGGGAGCGCCCCGTCAGACGCTTGCTGTGGTGGGAGGGGCCTGAGGAGGTGGGGCCTGCAGAGGTACCTGGCAGGGGCAGAGATAGCCGCCGCCGCCGCGGGCGACAAAAGGAGAATGCAGAGCCAAAAGGAGAATGCAGAGCGGGAGGCCAAAAGCCTATAGCACCCGGTATTCCCTAGAGGTCTCCCATCCACCTACTAAACAGGCCCGATCCTGCTTAGCTTCCGCGATCGAGTCGAAATCACGCCCCTCTGGGCTGGTTTGGCAGTAGGGGGCAAGGGGGTCGCGGGCTGGCTCTTGAGGCACAGCTTAGCAGGCGCTTGGGTCAAACCGCCAGCCCAGCGGCCCGCCCGACCCGGCAGGGCCCCGCCGCCCACCTAGACAGGGAAACGGAGGTCTAGGGTACAGGGGGGTGGCGGAGATGTTGGCGACCACCCAGCCCAGGGCAGGCGGGGCCCAGCAAACTTTTCGGCGCTTGGCGCCCCACCCCAGATCCCGCAGGCCGCTCACAAGGACGTGGCCCCGGAGGCTTCAGGATCCATGGCCCGCGGTCCCTTGGGCATCCCACCTGCCCGCCCACGCTGCGCTACGCTCAGCCCGGACGGAGACGTGCCCGGCACTCCTAACCGACAGAAGCTGGCCCGAAACCACTGGGAGCCACCATTGAGTTGGCAAGGTCCCTAAGACCCAGCGACGCCACCGTTGCCCCCACGCCGCAGTTCCGAGCTCAGTACCCCGCCCCAATTGGCCGGCAGCCCCGGGAAGCGTCCTGCGCCCTCGATCTCGCTCCCGCCCCCGGCCAGAGCGAAACGGCTATGGGACAGCATTTTCCGTATGGATCTGTGGAGAGACACCCCGGCAGACAGGTGGCGGCGACGGGGCTGTGCTCCATGGGTGAGGCCAGGTGCAGTTCGCGGTGCTCGCGGTCCGCACAGACGGCACCCGTGTCCGCGGCCATGTCTGGGTCGCGTCAGGCCACCCCCGGAGCGTCTGGTGTGCTGCTGCCTTCCAGGGACGCCTTCAGGCCGCCTGGCCGGTCAGGCAGGCGGGCAGCGCCCCGTCAGATGCTTGCTGGGGTGGGAGGGGCCTGAGGAGGTGGGGCCTGCAGAGGTACCGGGCGTGTGCAGAGATAGCCGCCGCCGCCGCGGGCGACAAAAGGAGAATACACAGCGGGAGGCCAAAAGCCTGTAACACGCGGTATTCCCGGGAGGTCTCCCATCCACGTACTAAACTGGCCCGACCCTGCTTAGCTTCCGCGATTGAGCCGACATCACGCCCGTCTGGGCTGCTTTGGCAGCAGGTGGCTACAGGCTCGCGAGCTGCCTCTTGAGGCGCAGTTTAGCAGGCGCTTGGGGCTTACCTCCAGCCCAGCGGCTCGCCCGACCCGGCAGGGCCCCGCCGCCCACCTAGACAAGGAAACGGAGGTCTAGGGTACAGGGGTGTGGCGGAGATGTTGGCGAACACCCAGCCCAGGGCGGGCGGGACCCGGCAAACTTTTCGGCGCTTGGCGCCCCATGCCAGATCCCGCAGGCCGTACACAAGGACGTGGCCCCGGAGGCTTCAGGGCCCGGGGCCCGCGGTCCCTTGGGCATCCCACCTGCCCGCCCACGCTGCGCGACGCTCAGCCCAGAGGGAGACGTGCCCGGCACTCCTAACCGACAGAAGCTGGCCCGAAACAACTGGGAGCCACCATTGAGTTGGCACGGCCCCTAAGACCCAGCAACGCCACCCTTGCCCCCACGCCGCAGTTCCGAGCTCAGCACCCCGCCCCAAGTGGCCGGCAGCCCCAGGGAAGTGGCCTGGGCCCTCGATCCCGCTCCCGCCCCCGGCCAGAGCGAAACGGCGGAGGGGCGGCATTTTCCGTATGGAGCTGTGGAGAGACACCCCGGCAGACAGGTGGCGGCGACGGGGCTGTGCTCCAGTGGGTGAGGCCAGGTCATTTCGCGGGGCTCGCGGGCCGCACGGACGGCACCCGGGTCCGCGGCCATATCTGGGTCGCGTCAGGCCACCCCCGGAGCGTCTGGTGTGCCGCTGCCTTCCACGGACGCCTTCTGGCCGCCTGGCCGGTCAGGCAGGCGGGGAGCGCCCCGTCAGACACTTGCTGTGGTGGGAGGGGCCTGAGGAGGAGGCGCCTGCAGAGGTACCCGGCGGGGGCACAGATAGCCGCCGCCGCCGCCGCCGGCGACAGAAGGAGAATGCAGAGCGGGAGGCCAAAAGACTATAGCAGCCGGTATTCCCTAGAGGTCTCCCATCCACCTACTAAACAGGCCCGACCCTGCTTAGCTTCCGCGATCGAGTCGAGATCACGCCCCTCTGGGCTGGTTTGGCAGTAGGTGGCTACAGGGTCGCGGGCTGCCTCTTGAGGCGCAGCTTAGCAGGCGCTTGGGGCGTACCGCCAGCCCAGCGGCCCGACCGATCCGGCAGGGCCCCGCCGCCCGCCTATACAGGGAAACGGAGGTCTAGGCTACAGGGGGGTGGCGGAGGTGTTGGCGACCACCCAGCCGAGGGCTGGCTGGGCCCCGCAAACTTTTTGGCGCTTCGCGCACCACCGCAGATCACGCGTGCTGGTGTGCCGCTGCCTTCCAGGGACGCCTTCTGGCCTCCTGGCCGGTGAGGCAGGCAGGGAGCGCCCCGTCAGACTCTTGCTGTGGTGGGAGGGGCCTGAGGAGTGGGGTCAGCAGCGGTACCCGGCGGGAGCTGAGATAATCGCCTCCGATTCGGGCGACAAAAGGAGAATGCAGAGCGGGAGGCAAAAAGCCTATAGCACCCGGTATTCCCAGGGGGTCTCCCATCCAAATACTAACGAGGCCCGACCCTGCTTAGCTTCAGCGATCGAGACGAGATCAGGCCCGTCTAGGCTGGTTTGGCAGTAGATGTCAGCCAACTCGCGGGCTGCCTCTTGAGGCGCAGCTTAGCAGCCGCTTGGGCCTTACCGCCAGCCCAGCGGCCCGCCCGACTCGGCAGGGCCCCGCCGCCCGCCTAGACAGGGGAACGGAGGTCTAGGCTACCGGGGGGTAGGAGAGCTGTTGGCGAACCCCCAGACCAGGGCTGGCGGGACCCAGCAAATATTTCGGCACTTGGGGCCCCACCACAGATGCCGCAGGCCGCTCACAGGGACGTGGCCCCGGAGGCTTCAGGGCCCGGTGCCCGCGGTAACTTGGGCATCCCACCTGCCCGCCCACGCTGGGCTAGGCGCAGCCAGAACGCACACATGCCCGGCCCTCCTGCCCGACAGAAGCTGGCCTGAAGCCAGTGGGAACCAGCATTGTGTTGCCACGTCCCCTAAGAGGCAGCAACACCATCCTTGCCCCCATGCCACAGTTCCGAGCCCAGTACCCTGCCCCAAGTGGCCGGCAGGCCCAGGGAAGCGGCCTGCTCCCTCGATCCCGCTCCCGCCCCCGGCCAGGGTGAAACGGCGGAAGGGCGGCATTTTCCCTGTGGAGCTGTGGAGAGACACCCCGGCAGACAGGTTGCGGCGACGGGGCCGTGCTCCAGTGGCTGAGGCCAGGTGTAGTTCGTGGGGCTCGCGGGCCGCACGGACGGCACCCGGGTCAGCGGCCATATCAGGGTCGCTTCAGGCCACCCCTGGAGCGACTGGTGTGACGCTGCCTTCCAGGGACGCCACCTGTCCGCCTGGCCGGTCAGGCAGGAGGGGAGCGCCCCCTCAGACGCTTGCTGTGGTGGGAGGGGCCTGAGGAGGTGGGGCCTGCAGCGGAACCCGGCGGGGGCTGAGATAACCGCCTCCGATTCGGGCCACAAAAGGAGAATGCAGAGCGGGAGGCAAAAAGCCTATTGAACTCGGTGTTCCCAGGAGGCCTCCCATCCAAGTACTAAACAGGGCCGGCCCTGCTTAGCTTCAGCGATCGCGTCGAGATAAGCCCGTCGAGGCTGGTTTGGCAGTAGATGTCATCAGGGTCGCGGGCTGCCTCTTGAGGCGCAGCTTAGCAGGCGCTTGGGACTTACCAACAGCCCTGCGGTCCGCCCGACTCAGCAGGGACCCGCCACAACCTAGACAGGGGAACGGAGGTCTAGGATACCGGGGGGTGAGGGTGGTGTTGGCGACCCCCCAACCCAGGGCGGACGGGACCCAGCAAACTTTTCGGCGCTTGGTGCCCCGTCCCAGATGCCACAGGCCGCTCACGGGGACGTGGCCCCGGAGGCTTCAGGGCCCGGGGCCCGCAGTCCCTTGGGCATCCCACCTGCCCGCCCACGCTGGGCTAGGCGCAGCCCGGACACACACCTGCCCGGCCCTCCTGCCCGACAGAAGCTGGCCCGAAGCCACTGGGAGCCACCATTGACTTGGGAAGGCCCCTAAGACCCAGCAACACCACCCTTGCCCGCACGCCACAGATCCGAGCTCAGTACCCCGCCTCAAGTGGCCATTAGACCCGGGGAAGCGGCCTGCTCCCTCGATCCCGCTCCCGCGCCCGACCAGGGCGACACGGTGGAAGGGCGGCATTTTCCGAATGGAGCTGTGGAGCGACACCCCAGCAGACAGGTGGCGGCGACGGGGCTGTGTTCCAGTGGGTGAGGCCAGGTGCAGTTCGCGGGGCTCGCGGGCCGCACGGACGGCACCCGGGTCCGCGGCCACGTCTGGGTCGCGTCAGGCCACCCCCGGAGCGTCTGGTGTGCCGCTGCCTTCCGGGGACGCCTTCTGGCCGCCTGGCCGGTCAGGCAGTTGGGGAGCGCCCCGTCAGACGCTTGCTGTGGTGGGAGGGGCCTGAGGAGGTGGGGCCTGCAGAGGTACCTGGCAGGGGCAGAGATAGCCGCCGCCGCCGCGGGCGACAAAAGGAGAATGCAGAGCCAAAAGGAGAATGCAGAGCGGGAGGCCAAAAGCCTATAGCACCCGGTATTCCCTAGAGGTCTCCCATCCACCTACTAAACAGGCCCGATCCTGCTTAGCTTCCGCGATCGAGTCGAAATCACGCCCCTCTGGGCTGGTTTGGCAGTAGGGGGCAAGGGGGTCGCGGGCTGGCTCTTGAGGCACAGCTTAGCAGGCGCTTGGGTCAAACCGCCAGCCCAGCGGCCCGCCCGACCCGGCAGGGCCCCGCCGCCCACCTAGACAGGGAAACGGAGGTCTAGGGTACAGGGGGGTGGCGGAGATGTTGGCGACCACCCAGCCCAGGGCAGGCGGGGCCCAGCAAACTTTTCGGCGCTTGGCGCCCCACCCCAGATCCCGCAGGCCGCTCACAAGGACGTGGCCCCGGAGGCTTCAGGATCCGTGGCCCGCGGTCCCTTGGGCATCCCACCTGCCCGCCCACGCTGCGCTACGCTCAGCCCGGACGGAGACGTGCCCGGCACTCCTAACCGACAGAAGCTGGCCCGAAACCACTGGGAGCCACCATTGAGTTGGCAAGGTCCCTAAGACCCAGCGACGCCACCGTTGCCCCCACGCCGCAGTTCCGAGCTCAGTACCCCGCCCCAATTGGCCGGCAGCCCCGGGAAGCGTCCTGCGCCCTCGATCTCGCTCCCGCCCCCGGCCAGAGCGAAACGGCTATGGGACAGCATTTTCCGTATGGATCTGTGGAGAGACACCCCGGCAGACAGGTGGCGGCGACGGGGCTGTGCTCCATGGGTGAGGCCAGGTGCAGTTCGCGGTGCTCGCGGTCCGCACAGACGGCACCCGTGTCCGCGGCCATGTCTGGGTCGCGTCAGGCCACCCCCGGAGCGTCTGGTGTGCTGCTGCCTTCCAGGGACGCCTTCAGGCCGCCTGGCCGGTCAGGCAGGCGGGCAGCGCCCCGTCAGATGCTTGCTGGGGTGGGAGGGGCCTGAGGAGGTGGGGCCTGCAGAGGTACCGGGCGTGTGCAGAGATAGCCGCCGCCGCCGCGGGCGACAAAAGGAGAATACACAGCGGGAGGCCAAAAGCCTGTAACACGCGGTATTCCCGGGAGGTCTCCCATCCACGTACTAAACTGGCCCGACCCTGCTTAGCTTCCGCGATTGAGCCGACATCACGCCCGTCTGGGCTGCTTTGGCAGCAGGTGGCTACAGGCTCGCGAGCTGCCTCTTGAGGCGCAGTTTAGCAGGCGCTTGGGGCTTACCTCCAGCCCAGCGGCTCGCCCGACCCGGCAGGGCCCCGCCGCCCACCTAGACAAGGAAACGGAGGTCTAGGGTACAGGGGTGTGGCGGAGATGTTGGCGAACACCCAGCCCAGGGCGGGCGGGACCCGGCAAACTTTTCGGCGCTTGGCGCCCCATGCCAGATCCCGCAGGCCGTACACAAGGACGTGGCCCCGGAGGCTTCAGGGCCCGGGGCCCGCGGTCCCTTGGGCATCCCACCTGCCCGCCCACGCTGCGCGACGCTCAGCCCAGAGGGAGACGTGCCCGGCACTCCTAACCGACAGAAGCTGGCCCGAAACAACTGGGAGCCACCATTGAGTTGGCACGGCCCCTAAGACCCAGCAACGCCACCCTTGCCCCCACGCCGCAGTTCCGAGCTCAGCACCCCGCCCCAAGTGGCCGGCAGCCCCAGGGAAGTGGCCTGGGCCCTCGATCCCGCTCCCGCCCCCGGCCAGAGCGAAACGGCGGAGGGGCGGCATTTTCCGTATGGAGCTGTGGAGAGACACCCCGGCAGACAGGTGGCGGCGACGGGGCTGTGCTCCAGTGGGTGAGGCCAGGTCATTTCGCGGGGCTCGCGGGCCGCACGGACGGCACCCGGGTCCGCGGCCATATCTGGGTCGCGTCAGGCCACCCCCGGAGCGTCTGGTGTGCCGCTGCCTTCCACGGACGCCTTCTGGCCGCCTGGCCGGTCAGGCAGGCGGGGAGCGCCCCGTCAGACACTTGCTGTGGTGGGAGGGGCCTGAGGAGGAGGCGCCTGCAGAGGTACCCGGCGGGGGCACAGATAGCCGCCGCCGCCGCCGCCGGCGACAGAAGGAGAATGCAGAGCGGGAGGCCAAAAGACTATAGCAGCCGGTATTCCCTAGAGGTCTCCCATCCACCTACTAAACAGGCCCGACCCTGCTTAGCTTCCGCGATCGAGTCGAGATCACGCCCCTCTGGGCTGGTTTGGCAGTAGGTGGCTACAGGGTCGCGGGCTGCCTCTTGAGGCGCAGCTTAGCAGGCGCTTGGGGCGTACCGCCAGCCCAGCGGCCCGACCGATCCGGCAGGGCCCCGCCGCCCGCCTATACAGGGAAACGGAGGTCTAGGCTACAGGGGGGTGGCGGAGGTGTTGGCGACCACCCAGCCGAGGGCTGGCTGGGCCCCGCAAACTTTTTGGCGCTTCGCGCACCACCGCAGATCACGCGTGCTGGTGTGCCGCTGCCTTCCAGGGACGCCTTCTGGCCTCCTGGCCGGTGAGGCAGGCAGGGAGCGCCCCGTCAGACTCTTGCTGTGGTGGGAGGGGCCTGAGGAGTGGGGTCAGCAGCGGTACCCGGCGGGAGCTGAGATAATCGCCTCCGATTCGGGCGACAAAAGGAGAATGCAGAGCGGGAGGCAAAAAGCCTATAGCACCCGGTATTCCCAGGGGGTCTCCCATCCAAATACTAACGAGGCCCGACCCTGCTTAGCTTCAGCGATCGAGACGAGATCAGGCCCGTCTAGGCTGGTTTGGCAGTAGATGTCAGCCAACTCGCGGGCTGCCTCTTGAGGCGCAGCTTAGCAGCCGCTTGGGCCTTACCGCCAGCCCAGCGGCCCGCCCGACTCGGCAGGGCCCCGCCGCCCGCCTAGACAGGGGAACGGAGGTCTAGGCTACCGGGGGGTAGGAGAGCTGTTGGCGAACCCCCAGACCAGGGCTGGCGGGACCCAGCAAATATTTCGGCACTTGGGGCCCCACCACAGATGCCGCAGGCCGCTCACAGGGACGTGGCCCCGGAGGCTTCAGGGCCCGGTGCCCGCGGTAACTTGGGCATCCCACCTGCCCGCCCACGCTGGGCTAGGCGCAGCCAGAACGCACACATGCCCGGCCCTCCTGCCCGACAGAAGCTGGCCTGAAGCCAGTGGGAACCAGCATTGTGTTGCCACGTCCCCTAAGAGGCAGCAACACCATCCTTGCCCCCATGCCACAGTTCCGAGCCCAGTACCCTGCCCCAAGTGGCCGGCAGGCCCAGGGAAGCGGCCTGCTCCCTCGATCCCGCTCCCGCCCCCGGCCAGGGTGAAACGGCGGAAGGGCGGCATTTTCCCTGTGGAGCTGTGGAGAGACACCCCGGCAGACAGGTTGCGGCGACGGGGCCGTGCTCCAGTGGCTGAGGCCAGGTGTAGTTCGTGGGGCTCGCGGGCCGCACGGACGGCACCCGGGTCAGCGGCCATATCAGGGTCGCTTCAGGCCACCCCTGGAGCGACTGGTGTGACGCTGCCTTCCAGGGACGCCACCTGTCCGCCTGGCCGGTCAGGCAGGAGGGGAGCGCCCCCTCAGACGCTTGCTGTGGTGGGAGGGGCCTGAGGAGGTGGGGCCTGCAGCGGAACCCGGCGGGGGCTGAGATAACCGCCTCCGATTCGGGCCACAAAAGGAGAATGCAGAGCGGGAGGCAAAAAGCCTATTGAACTCGGTGTTCCCAGGAGGCCTCCCATCCAAGTACTAAACAGGGCCGGCCCTGCTTAGCTTCAGCGATCGCGTCGAGATAAGCCCGTCGAGGCTGGTTTGGCAGTAGATGTCATCAGGGTCGCGGGCTGCCTCTTGAGGCGCAGCTTAGCAGGCGCTTGGGACTTACCAACAGCCCTGCGGTCCGCCCGACTCAGCAGGGACCCGCCACAACCTAGACAGGGGAACGGAGGTCTAGGATACCGGGGGGTGAGGGTGGTGTTGGCGACCCCCCAACCCAGGGCGGACGGGACCCAGCAAACTTTTCGGCGCTTGGTGCCCCGTCCCAGATGCCACAGGCCGCTCACGGGGACGTGGCCCCGGAGGCTTCAGGGCCCGGGGCCCGCAGTCCCTTGGGCATCCCACCTGCCCGCCCACGCTGGGCTAGGCGCAGCCCGGACACACACCTGCCCGGCCCTCCTGCCCGACAGAAGCTGGCCCGAAGCCACTGGGAGCCACCATTGACTTGGGAAGGCCCCTAAGACCCAGCAACACCACCCTTGCCCGCACGCCACAGATCCGAGCTCAGTACCCCGCCTCAAGTGGCCATTAGACCCGGGGAAGCGGCCTGCTCCCTCGATCCCGCTCCCGCGCCCGACCAGGGCGACACGGTGGAAGGGCGGCATTTTCCGAATGGAGCTGTGGAGCGACACCCCAGCAGACAGGTGGCGGCGACGGGGCTGTGTTCCAGTGGGTGAGGCCAGGTGCAGTTCGCGGGGCTCGCGGGCCGCACGGACGGCACCCGGGTCCGCGGCCACGTCTGGGTCGCGTCAGGCCACCCCCGGAGCGTCTGGTGTGCCGCTGCCTTCCGGGGACGCCTTCTGGCCGCCTGGCCGGTCAGGCAGTTGGGGAGCGCCCCGTCAGACGCTTGCTGTGGTGGGAGGGGCCTGAGGAGGTGGGGCCTGCAGAGGTACCTGGCAGGGGCAGAGATAGCCGCCGCCGCCGCGGGCGACAAAAGGAGAATGCAGAGCCAAAAGGAGAATGCAGAGCGGGAGGCCAAAAGCCTATAGCACCCGGTATTCCCTAGAGGTCTCCCATCCACCTACTAAACAGGCCCGATCCTGCTTAGCTTCCGCGATCGAGTCGAAATCACGCCCCTCTGGGCTGGTTTGGCAGTAGGGGGCAAGGGGGTCGCGGGCTGGCTCTTGAGGCACAGCTTAGCAGGCGCTTGGGTCAAACCGCCAGCCCAGCGGCCCGCCCGACCCGGCAGGGCCCCGCCGCCCACCTAGACAGGGAAACGGAGGTCTAGGGTACAGGGGGGTGGCGGAGATGTTGGCGACCACCCAGCCCAGGGCAGGCGGGGCCCAGCAAACTTTTCGGCGCTTGGCGCCCCACCCCAGATCCCGCAGGCCGCTCACAAGGACGTGGCCCCGGAGGCTTCAGGATCCGTGGCCCGCGGTCCCTTGGGCATCCCACCTGCCCGCCCACGCTGCGCTACGCTCAGCCCGGACGGAGACGTGCCCGGCACTCCTAACCGACAGAAGCTGGCCCGAAACCACTGGGAGCCACCATTGAGTTGGCAAGGTCCCTAAGACCCAGCGACGCCACCGTTGCCCCCACGCCGCAGTTCCGAGCTCAGTACCCCGCCCCAATTGGCCGGCAGCCCCGGGAAGCGTCCTGCGCCCTCGATCTCGCTCCCGCCCCCGGCCAGAGCGAAAGGGCTATGGGACAGCATTTTCCGTATGGATCTGTGGAGAGACACCCCGGCAGACAGGTGGCGGCGACGGGGCTGTGCTCCATGGGTGAGGCCAGGTGCAGTTCGCGGTGCTCGCGGTCCGCACAGACGGCACCCGTGTCCGCGGCCATGTCTGGGTCGCGTCAGGCCACCCCCGGAGCGTCTGGTGTGCTGCTGCCTTCCAGGGACGCCTTCAGGCCGCCTGGCCGGTCAGGCAGGCGGGCAGCGCCCCATCAGATGCTTGCTGGGGTGGGAGGGGCCTGAGGAGGTGGGGCCTGCAGAGGTACCGGGCGTGTGCAGAGATAGCCGCCGCCGCCGCGGGCGACAAAAGGAGAATACACAGCGGGAGGCCAAAAGCCTGTAACACGCGGTATTCCCGGGAGGTCTCCCATCCACGTACTAAACTGGCCCGACCCTGCTTAGCTTCCGCGATTGAGCCGACATCACGCCCGTCTGGGCTGCTTTGGCAGCAGGTGGCTGCAGGCTCGCGAGCTGCCTCTTGAGGCGCAGTTTAGCAGGCGCTTGGGGCTTACCTCCAGCCCAGCGGCTCGCCCGACCCGGCAGGGCCCCGCCGCCCACCTAGACAAGGAAACGGAGGTCTAGGGTACAGGGGTGTGGCGGAGATGTTGGCGAACACCCAGCCCAGGGCGGGCGGGACCCGGCAAACTTTTCGGCGCTTGGCGCCCCATGCCAGATCCCGCAGGCCGTACACAAGGACGTGGCCCCGGAGGCTTCAGGGCCCGGGGCCCGCGGTCCCTTGGGCATCCCACCTGCCCGCCCACGCTGCGCGACGCTCAGCCCAGAGGGAGACGTGCCCGGCACTCCTAACCGACAGAAGCTGGCCCGAAACAACTGGGAGCCACCATTGAGTTGGCACGGCCCCTAAGACCCAGCAACGCCACCCTTGCCCCCACGCCGCAGTTCCGAGCTCAGCACCCCGCCCCAAGTGGCCGGCAGCCCCAGGGAAGTGGCCTGGGCCCTCGATCCCGCTCCCGCCCCCGGCCAGAGCGAAACGGCGGAGGGGCGGCATTTTCCGTATGGAGCTGTGGAGAGACACCCCGGCAGACAGGTGGCGGCGACGGGGCTGTGCTCCAGTGGGTGAGGCCAGGTCATTTCGCGGGGCTCGCGGGCCGCACGGACGGCACCCGGGTCCGCGGCCATATCTGGGTCGCGTCAGGCCACCCCCGGAGCGTCTGGTGTGCCGCTGCCTTCCACGGACGCCTTCTGGCCGCCTGGCCGGTCAGGCAGGCGGGGAGCGCCCCGTCAGACACTTGCTGTGGTGGGAGGGGCCTGAGGAGGAGGCGCCTGCAGAGGTACCCGGCGGGGGCAGAGATAGCCGCCGCCGCCGCCGGCGACAGAAGGAGAATGCAGAGCGGGAGGCCAAAAGACTATAGCAGCCGGTATTCCCTAGAGGTCTCCCATCCACCTACTAAACAGGCCCGACCCTGCTTAGCTTCCGCGATCGAGTCGAGATCACGCCCCTCTGGGCTGGTTTGGCAGTAGGTGGCTACAGGGTCGCGGGCTGCCTCTTGAGGCGCAGCTTAGCAGGCGCTTGGGGCGTACCGCCAGCCCAGCGGCCCGACCGATCCGGCAGGGCCCCGCCGCCCGCCTATACAGGGAAACGGAGGTCTAGGCTACAGGGGGGTGGCGGAGGTGTTGGCGACCACCCAGCCGAGGGCTGGCTGGGCCCCGCAAACTTTTTGGCGCTTCGCGCACCACCGCAGATCACGCGTGCTGGTGTGCCGCTGCCTTCCAGGGACGCCTTCTGGCCTCCTGGCCGGTGAGGCAGGCAGGGAGCGCCCCGTCAGACTCTTGCTGTGGTGGGAGGGGCCTGAGGAGTGGGGTCAGCAGCGGTACCCGGCGGGAGCTGAGATAATCGCCTCCGATTCGGGCGACAAAAGGAGAATGCAGAGCGGGAGGCAAAAAGCCTATAGCACCCGGTATTCCCAGGGGGTCTCCCATCCAAATACTAACGAGGCCCGACCCTGCTTAGCTTCAGCGATCGAGACGAGATCAGGCCCGTCTAGGCTGGTTTGGCAGTAGATGTCAGCCAACTCGCGGGCTGCCTCTTGAGGCGCAGCTTAGCAGCCGCTTGGGCCTTACCGCCAGCCCAGCGGCCCGCCCGACTCGGCAGGGCCCCGCCGCCCGCCTAGACAGGGGAACGGAGGTCTAGGCTACCGGGGGGTAGGAGAGCTGTTGGCGAACCCCCAGACCAGGGCTGGCGGGACCCAGCAAATATTTCGGCACTTGGGGCCCCACCACAGATGCCGCAGGCCGCTCACAGGGACGTGGCCCCGGAGGCTTCAGGGCCCGGTGCCCGCGGTAACTTGGGCATCCCACCTGCCCGCCCACGCTGGGCTAGGCGCAGCCAGAACGCACACATGCCCGGCCCTCCTGCCCGACAGAAGCTGGCCTGAAGCCAGTGGGAACCAGCATTGTGTTGCCACGTCCCCTAAGAGGCAGCAACACCATCCTTGCCCCCATGCCACAGTTCCGAGCCCAGTACCCTGCCCCAAGTGGCCGGCAGGCCCAGGGAAGCGGCCTGCTCCCTCGATCCCGCTCCCGCCCCCGGCCAGGGTGAAACGGCGGAAGGGCGGCATTTTCCCTGTGGAGCTGTGGAGAGACACCCCGGCAGACAGGTTGCGGCGACGGGGCCGTGCTCCAGTGGCTGAGGCCAGGTGTAGTTCGTGGGGCTCGCGGGCCGCACGGACGGCACCCGGGTCAGCGGCCATATCAGGGTCGCTTCAGGCCACCCCTGGAGCGACTGGTGTGACGCTGCCTTCCAGGGACGCCACCTGTCCGCCTGGCCGGTCAGGCAGGAGGGGAGCGCCCCCTCAGACGCTTGCTGTGGTGGGAGGGGCCTGAGGAGGTGGGGCCTGCAGCGGAACCCGGCGGGGGCTGAGATAACCGCCTCCGATTCGGGCGACAAAAGGAGAATGCAGAGCGGGAGGCAAAAAGCCTATTGAACTCGGTGTTCCCAGGAGGCCTCCCATCCAAGTACTAAACAGGGCCGGCCCTGCTTAGCTTCAGCGATCGCGTCGAGATAAGCCCGTCGAGGCTGGTTTGGCAGTAGATGTCATCAGGGTCGCGGGCTGCCTCTTGAGGCGCAGCTTAGCAGGCGCTTGGGACTTACCAACAGCCCTGCGGTCCGCCCGACTCAGCAGGGACCCGCCACAACCTAGACAGGGGAACGGAGGTCTAGGATACCGGGGGGTGAGGGTGGTGTTGGCGACCCCCCAACCCAGGGCGGACGGGACCCAGCAAACTTTTCGGCGCTTGGTGCCCCGTCCCAGATGCCACAGGCCGCTCACGGGGACGTGGCCCCGGAGGCTTCAGGGCCCGGGGCCCGCAGTCCCTTGGGCATCCCACCTGCCCGCCCACGCTGGGCTAGGCGCAGCCCGGACACACACCTGCCCGGCCCTCCTGCCCGACAGAAGCTGGCCCGAAGCCACTGGGAGCCACCATTGACTTGGGAAGGCCCCTAAGACCCAGCAACACCACCCTTGCCCGCACGCCACAGATCCGAGCTCAGTACCCCGCCTCAAGTGGCCATTAGACCCGGGGAAGCGGCCTGCTCCCTCGATCCCGCTCCCGCGCCCGACCAGGGCGACACGGTGGAAGGGCGGCATTTTCCGAATGGAGCTGTGGAGCGACACCCCAGCAGACAGGTGGCGGCGACGGGGCTGTGTTCCAGTGGGTGAGGCCAGGTGCAGTTCGCGGGGCTCGCGGGCCGCACGGACGGCACCCGGGTCCGCGGCCACGTCTGGGTCGCGTCAGGCCACCCCCGGAGCGTCTGGTGTGCCGCTGCCTTCCGGGGACGCCTTCTGGCCGCCTGGCCGGTCAGGCAGTTGGGGAGCGCCCCGTCAGACGCTTGCTGTGGTGGGAGGGGCCTGAGGAGGTGGGGCCTGCAGAGGTACCTGGCAGGGGCAGAGATAGCCGCCGCCGCCGCGGGCGACAAAAGGAGAATGCAGAGCCAAAAGGAGAATGCAGAGCGGGAGGCCAAAAGCCTATAGCACCCGGTATTCCCTAGAGGTCTCCCATCCACCTACTAAACAGGCCCGATCCTGCTTAGCTTCCGCGATCGAGTCGAAATCACGCCCCTCTGGGCTGGTTTGGCAGTAGGGGGCAAGGGGGTCGCGGGCTGGCTCTTGAGGCACAGCTTAGCAGGCGCTTGGGTCAAACCACCAGCCCAGCGGCCCGCCCGACCCGGCAGGGCCCCGCCGCCCACCTAGACAGGGAAACGGAGGTCTAGGGTACAGGGGGGTGGCGGAGATGTTGGCGACCACCCAGCCCAGGGCAGGCGGGGCCCAGCAAACTTTTCGGCGCTTGGCGCCCCACCCCAGATCCCGCAGGCCGCTCACAAGGACGTGGCCCCGGAGGCTTCAGGATCCGTGGCCCGCGGTCCCTTGGGCATCCCACCTGCCCGCCCACGCTGCGCTACGCTCAGCCCGGACGGAGACGTGCCCGACACTCCTAACCGACAGAAGCTGGCCCGAAACCACTGGGAGCCACCATTGAGTTGGCAAGGTCCCTAAGACCCAGCGACGCCACCGTTGCCCCCACGCCGCAGTTCCGAGCTCAGTACCCCGCCCCAATTGGCCGGCAGCCCCGGGAAGCGTCCTGCGCCCTCGATCTCGCTCCCGCCCCCGGCCAGAGCGAAACGGCTATGGGACAGCATTTTCCGTATGGATCTGTGGAGAGACACCCCGGCAGACAGGTGGCGGCGACGGGGCTGTGCTCCATGGGTGAGGCCAGGTGCAGTTCGCGGTGCTCGCGGTCCGCACAGACGGCACCCGTGTCCGCGGCCATGTCTGGGTCGCGTCAGGCCACCCCCGGAGCGTCTGGTGTGCTGCTGCCTTCCAGGGACGCCTTCAGGCCGCCTGGCCGGTCAGGCAGGCGGGCAGCGCCCCGTCAGATGCTTGCTGGGGTGGGAGGGGCCTGAGGAGGTGGGGCCTGCAGAGGTACCGGGCGTGTGCAGAGATAGCCGCCGCCGCCGCGGGCGACAAAAGGAGAATACACAGCGGGAGGCCAAAAGCCTGTAACACGCGGTATTCCCGGGAGGTCTCCCATCCACGTACTAAACTGGCCCGACCCTGCTTAGCTTCCGCGATTGAGCCGACATCACGCCCGTCTGGGCTGCTTTGGCAGCAGGTGGCTACAGGCTCGCGAGCTGCCTCTTGAGGCGCAGTTTAGCAGGCGCTTGGGGCTTACCTCCAGCCCAGCGGCTCGCCCGACCCGGCAGGGCCCCGCCGCCCACCTAGACAAGGAAACGGAGGTCTAGGGTACAGGGGTGTGGCGGAGATGTTGGCGAACACCCAGCCCAGGGCGGGCGGGACCCGGCAAACTTTTCGGCGCTTGGCGCCCCATGCCAGATCCCGCAGGCCGTACACAAGGACGTGGCCCCGGAGGCTTCAGGGCCCGGGGCCCGCGGTCCCTTGGGCATCCCACCTGCCCGCCCACGCTGCGCGACGCTCAGCCCAGAGGGAGACGTGCCCGGCACTCCTAACCGACAGAAGCTGGCCCGAAACAACTGGGAGCCACCATTGAGTTGGCACGGCCCCTAAGACCCAGCAACGCCACCCTTGCCCCCACGCCGCAGTTCCGAGCTCAGCACCCCGCCCCAAGTGGCCGGCAGCCCCAGGGAAGTGGCCTGGGCCCTCGATCCCGCTCCCGCCCCCGGCCAGAGCGAAACGGCGGAGGGGCGGCATTTTCCGTATGGAGCTGTGGAGAGACACCCCGGCAGACAGGTGGCGGCGACGGGGCTGTGCTCCAGTGGGTGAGGCCAGGTCATTTCGCGGGGCTCGCGGGCCGCACGGACGGCACCCGGGTCCGCGGCCATATCTGGGTCGCGTCAGGCCACCCCCGGAGCGTCTGGTGTGCCGCTGCCTTCCACGGACGCCTTCTGGCCGCCTGGCCGGTCAGGCAGGCGGGGAGCGCCCTGTCAGACACTTGCTGTGGTGGGAGGGGCCTGAGGAGGAGGCGCCTGCAGAGGTACCCGGCGGGGGCACAGATAGCCGCCGCCGCCGCCGGCGACAGAAGGAGAATGCAGAGCGGGAGGCCAAAAGACTATAGCAGCCGGTATTCCCTAGAGGTCTCCCATCCACCTACTAAACAGGCCCGACCCTGCTTAGCTTCCGCGATCGAGTCGAGATCACGCCCCTCTGGGCTGGTTTGGCAGTAGGTGGCTACAGGGTCGCGGGCTGCCTCTTGAGGCGCAGCTTAGCAGGCGCTTGGGGCGTACCGCCAGCCCAGCGGCCCGACCGATCCGGCAGGGCCCCGCCGCCCGCCTATACAGGGAAACGGAGGTCTAGGCTACAGGGGGGTGGCGGAGGTGTTGGCGACCACCCAGCCGAGGGCTGGCTGGGCCCCGCAAACTTTTTGGCGCTTCGCGCACCACCGCAGATCACGCGTGCTGGTGTGCCGCTGCCTTCCAGGGACGCCTTCTGGCCTCCTGGCCGGTGAGGCAGGCAGGGAGCGCCCCGTCAGACTCTTGCTGTGGTGGGAGGGGCCTGAGGAGTGGGGTCAGCAGCGGTACCCGGCGGGAGCTGAGATAATCGCCTCCGATTCGGGCGACAAAAGGAGAATGCAGAGCGGGAGGCAAAAAGCCTATAGCACCCGGTATTCCCAGGGGGTCTCCCATCCAAATACTAACGAGGCCCGACCCTGCTTAGCTTCAGCGATCGAGACGAGATCAGGCCCGTCTAGGCTGGTTTGGCAGTAGATGTCAGCCAACTCGCGGGCTGCCTCTTGAGGCGCAGCTTAGCAGCCGCTTGGGCCTTACCGCCAGCCCAGCGGCCCGCCCGACTCGGCAGGGCCCCGCCGCCCGCCTAGACAGGGGAACGGAGGTCTAGGCTACCGGGGGGTAGGAGAGCTGTTGGCGAACCCCCAGACCAGGGCTGGCGGGACCCAGCAAATATTTCGGCACTTGGGGCCCCACCACAGATGCCGCAGGCCGCTCACAGGGACGTGGCCCCGGAGGCTTCAGGGCCCGGTGCCCGCGGTAACTTGGGCATCCCACCTGCCCGCCCACGCTGGGCTAGGCGCAGCCAGAACGCACACATGCCCGGCCCTCCTGCCCGACAGAAGCTGGCCTGAAGCCAGTGGGAACCAGCATTGTGTTGCCACGTCCCCTAAGAGGCAGCAACACCATCCTTGCCCCCATGCCACAGTTCCGAGCCCAGTACCCTGCCCCAAGTGGCCGGCAGGCCCAGGGAAGCGGCCTGCTCCCTCGATCCCGCTCCCGCCCCCGGCCAGGGTGAAACGGCGGAAGGGCGGCATTTTCCCTGTGGAGCTGTGGAGAGACACCCCGGCAGACAGGTTGCGGCGACGGGGCCGTGCTCCAGTGGCTGAGGCCAGGTGTAGTTCGTGGGGCTCGCGGGCCGCACGGACGGCACCCGGGTCAGCGGCCATATCAGGGTCGCTTCAGGCCACCCCTGGAGCGACTGGTGTGACGCTGCCTTCCAGGGACGCCACCTGTCCGCCTGGCCGGTCAGGCAGGAGGGGAGCGCCCCCTCAGACGCTTGCTGTGGTGGGAGGGGCCTGAGGAGGTGGGGCCTGCAGCGGAACCCGGCGGGGGCTGAGATAACCGCCTCCGATTCGGGCGACAAAAGGAGAATGCAGAGCGGGAGGCAAAAAGCCTATTGAACTCGGTGTTCCCAGGAGGCCTCCCATCCAAGTACTAAACAGGGCCGGCCCTGCTTAGCTTCAGCGATCGCGTCGAGATAAGCCCGTCGAGGCTGGTTTGGCAGTAGATGTCATCAGGGTCGCGGGCTGCCTCTTGAGGCGCAGCTTAGCAGGCGCTTGGGACTTACCAACAGCCCTGCGGTCCGCCCGACTCAGCAGGGACCCGCCACAACCTAGACAGGGGAACGGAGGTCTAGGATACCGGGGGGTGAGGGTGGTGTTGGCGACCCCCCAACCCAGGGCGGACGGGACCCAGCAAACTTTTCGGCGCTTGGTGCCCCGTCCCAGATGCCACAGGCCGCTCACGGGGACGTGGCCCCGGAGGCTTCAGGGCCCGGGGCCCGCAGTCCCTTGGGCATCCCACCTGCCCGCCCACGCTGGGCTAGGCGCAGCCCGGACACACACCTGCCCGGCCCTCCTGCCCGACAGAAGCTGGCCCGAAGCCACTGGGAGCCACCATTGACTTGGGAAGGCCCCTAAGACCCAGCAACACCACCCTTGCCCGCACGCCACAGATCCGAGCTCAGTACCCCGCCTCAAGTGGCCATTAGACCCGGGGAAGCGGCCTGCTCCCTCGATCCCGCTCCCGCGCCCGACCAGGGCGACACGGTGGAAGGGCGGCATTTTCCGAATGGAGCTGTGGAGCGACACCCCAGCAGACAGGTGGCGGCGACGGGGCTGTGTTCCAGTGGGTGAGGCCAGGTGCAGTTCGCGGGGCTCGCGGGCCGCACGGACGGCACCCGGGTCCGCGGCCACGTCTGGGTCGCGTCAGGCCACCCCCGGAGCGTCTGGTGTGCCGCTGCCTTCCGGGGACGCCTTCTGGCCGCCTGGCCGGTCAGGCAGTTGGGGAGCGCCCCGTCAGACGCTTGCTGTGGTGGGAGGGGCCTGAGGAGGTGGGGCCTGCAGAGGTACCTGGCAGGGGCAGAGATAGCCGCCGCCGCCGCGGGCGACAAAAGGAGAATGCAGAGCCAAAAGGAGAATGCAGAGCGGGAGGCCAAAAGCCTATAGCACCCGGTATTCCCTAGAGGTCTCCCATCCACCTACTAAACAGGCCCGATCCTGCTTAGCTTCCGCGATCGAGTCGAAATCACGCCCCTCTGGGCTGGTTTGGCAGTAGGGGGCAAGGGGGTCGCGGGCTGGCTCTTGAGGCACAGCTTAGCAGGCGCTTGGGTCAAACCGCCAGCCCAGCGGCCCGCCCGACCCGGCAGGGCCCCGCCGCCCACCTAGACAGGGAAACGGAGGTCTAGGGTACAGGGGGGTGGCGGAGATGTTGGCGACCACCCAGCCCAGGGCAGGCGGGGCCCAGCAAACTTTTCGGCGCTTGGCGCCCCACCCCAGATCCCGCAGGCCGCTCACAAGGACGTGGCCCCGGAGGCTTCAGGATCCGTGGCCCGCGGTCCCTTGGGCATCCCACCTGCCCGCCCACGCTGCGCTACGCTCAGCCCGGACGGAGACGTGCCCGGCACTCCTAACCGACAGAAGCTGGCCCGAAACCACTGGGAGCCACCATTGAGTTGGCAAGGTCCCTAAGACCCAGCGACGCCACCGTTGCCCCCACGCCGCAGTTCCGAGCTCAGTACCCCGCCCCAATTGGCCGGCAGCCCCGGGAAGCGTCCTGCGCCCTCGATCTCGCTCCCGCCCCCGGCCAGAGCGAAACGGCTATGGGACAGCATTTTCCGTATGGATCTGTGGAGAGACACCCCGGCAGACAGGTGGCGGCGACGGGGCTGTGCTCCATGGGTGAGGCCAGGTGCAGTTCGCGGTGCTCGCGGTCCGCACAGACGGCACCCGTGTCCGCGGCCATGTCTGGGTCGCGTCAGGCCACCCCCGGAGCGTCTGGTGTGCTGCTGCCTTCCAGGGACGCCTTCAGGCCGCCTGGCCGGTCAGGCAGGCGGGCAGCGCCCCGTCAGATGCTTGCTGGGGTGGGAGGGGCCTGAGGAGGTGGGGCCTGCAGAGGTACCGGGCGTGTGCAGAGATAGCCGCCGCCGCCGCGGGCGACAAAAGGAGAATACACAGCGGGAGGCCAAAAGCCTGTAACACGCGGTATTCCCGGGAGGTCTCCCATCCACGTACTAAACTGGCCCGACCCTGCTTAGCTTCCGCGATTGAGCCGACATCACGCCCGTCTGGGCTGCTTTGGCAGCAGGTGGCTACAGGCTCGCGAGCTGCCTCTTGAGGCGCAGTTTAGCAGGCGCTTGGGGCTTACCTCCAGCCCAGCGGCTCGCCCGACCCGGCAGGGCCCCGCCGCCCACCTAGACAAGGAAACGGAGGTCTAGGGTACAGGGGTGTGGCGGAGATGTTGGCGAACACCCAGCCCAGGGCGGGCGGGACCCGGCAAACTTTTCGGCGCTTGGCGCCCCATGCCAGATCCCGCAGGCCGTACACAAGGACGTGGCCCCGGAGGCTTCAGGGCCCGGGGCCCGCGGTCCCTTGGGCATCCCACCTGCCCGCCCACGCTGCGCGACGCTCAGCCCAGAGGGAGACGTGCCCGGCACTCCTAACCGACAGAAGCTGGCCCGAAACAACTGGGAGCCACCATTGAGTTGGCACGGCCCCTAAGACCCAGCAACGCCACCCTTGCCCCCACGCCGCAGTTCCGAGCTCAGCACCCCGCCCCAAGTGGCCGGCAGCCCCAGGGAAGTGGCCTGGGCCCTCGATCCCGCTCCCGCCCCCGGCCAGAGCGAAACGGCGGAGGGGCGGCATTTTCCGTATGGAGCTGTGGAGAGACACCCCGGCAGACAGGTGGCGGCGACGGGGCTGTGCTCCAGTGGGTGAGGCCAGGTCATTTCGCGGGGCTCGCGGGCCGCACGGACGGCACCCGGGTCCGCGGCCATATCTGGGTCGCGTCAGGCCACCCCCGGAGCGTCTGGTGTGCCGCTGCCTTCCACGGACGCCTTCTGGCCGCCTGGCCGGTCAGGCAGGCGGGGAGCGCCCCGTCAGACACTTGCTGTGGTGGGAGGGGCCTGAGGAGGAGGCGCCTGCAGAGGTACCCGGCGGGGGCACAGATAGCCGCCGCCGCCGCCGGCGACAGAAGGAGAATGCAGAGCGGGAGGCCAAAAGACTATAGCAGCCGGTATTCCCTAGAGGTCTCCCATCCACCTACTAAACAGGCCCGACCCTGCTTAGCTTCCGCGATCGAGTCGAGATCACGCCCCTCTGGGCTGGTTTGGCAGTAGGTGGCTACAGGGTCGCGGGCTGCCTCTTGAGGCGCAGCTTAGCAGGCGCTTGGGGCGTACCGCCAGCCCAGCGGCCCGACCGATCCGGCAGGGCCCCGCCGCCCGCCTATACAGGGAAACGGAGGTCTAGGCTACAGGGGGGTGGCGGAGGTGTTGGCGACCACCCAGCCGAGGGCTGGCTGGGCCCCGCAAACTTTTTGGCGCTTCGCGCACCACCGCAGATCACGCGTGCTGGTGTGCCGCTGCCTTCCAGGGACGCCTTCTGGCCTCCTGGCCGGTGAGGCAGGCAGGGAGCGCCCCGTCAGACTCTTGCTGTGGTGGGAGGGGCCTGAGGAGTGGGGTCAGCAGCGGTACCCGGCGGGAGCTGAGATAATCGCCTCCGATTCGGGCGACAAAAGGAGAATGCAGAGCGGGAGGCAAAAAGCCTATAGCACCCGGTATTCCCAGGGGGTCTCCCATCCAAATACTAACGAGGCCCGACCCTGCTTAGCTTCAGCGATCGAGACGAGATCAGGCCCGTCTAGGCTGGTTTGGCAGTAGATGTCAGCCAACTCGCGGGCTGCCTCTTGAGGCGCAGCTTAGCAGCCGCTTGGGCCTTACCGCCAGCCCAGCGGCCCGCCCGACTCGGCAGGGCCCCGCCGCCCGCCTAGACAGGGGAACGGAGGTCTAGGCTACCGGGGGGTAGGAGAGCTGTTGGCGAACCCCCAGACCAGGGCTGGCGGGACCCAGCAAATATTTCGGCACTTGGGGCCCCACCACAGATGCCGCAGGCCGCTCACAGGGACGTGGCCCCAGAGGCTTCAGGGCCCGGTGCCCGCGGTAACTTGGGCATCCCACCTGCCCGCCCACGCTGGGCTAGGCGCAGCCAGAACGCACACATGCCCGGCCCTCCTGCCCGACAGAAGCTGGCCTGAAGCCAGTGGGAACCAGCATTGTGTTGCCACGTCCCCTAAGAGGCAGCAACACCATCCTTGCCCCCATGCCACAGTTCCGAGCCCAGTACCCTGCCCCAAGTGGCCGGCAGGCCCAGGGAAGCGGCCTGCTCCCTCGATCCCGCTCCCGCCCCCGGCCAGGGTGAAACGGCGGAAGGGCGGCATTTTCCCTGTGGAGCTGTGGAGAGACACCCCGGCAGACAGGTTGCGGCGACGGGGCCGTGCTCCAGTGGCTGAGGCCAGGTGTAGTTCGTGGGGCTCGCGGGCCGCACGGACGGCACCCGGGTCAGCGGCCATATCAGGGTCGCTTCAGGCCACCCCTGGAGCGACTGGTGTGACGCTGCCTTCCAGGGACGCCACCTGTCCGCCTGGCCGGTCAGGCAGGAGGGGAGCGCCCCCTCAGACGCTTGCTGTGGTGGGAGGGGCCTGAGGAGGTGGGGCCTGCAGCGGAACCCGGCGGGGGCTGAGATAACCGCCTCCGATTCGGGCCACAAAAGGAGAATGCAGAGCGGGAGGCAAAAAGCCTATTGAACTCGGTGTTCCCAGGAGGCCTCCCATCCAAGTACTAAACAGGGCCGGCCCTGCTTAGCTTCAGCGATCGCGTCGAGATAAGCCCGTCGAGGCTGGTTTGGCAGTAGATGTCATCAGGGTCGCGGGCTGCCTCTTGAGGCGCAGCTTAGCAGGCGCTTGGGACTTACCAACAGCCCTGCGGTCCGCCCGACTCAGCAGGGACCCGCCACAACCTAGACAGGGGAACGGAGGTCTAGGATACCGGGGGGTGAGGGTGGTGTTGGCGACCCCCCAACCCAGGGCGGACGGGACCCAGCAAACTTTTCGGCGCTTGGTGCCCCGTCCCAGATGCCACAGGCCGCTCACGGGGACGTGGCCCCGGAGGCTTCAGGGCCCGGGGCCCGCAGTCCCTTGGGCATCCCACCTGCCCGCCCACGCTGGGCTAGGCGCAGCCTGGACACACACCTGCCCGGCCCTCCTGCCCGACAGAAGCTGGCCCGAAGCCACTGGGAGCCACCATTGACTTGGGAAGGCCCCTAAGACCCAGCAACACCACCCTTGCCCGCACGCCACAGATCCGAGCTCAGTACCCCGCCTCAAGTGGCCATTAGACCCGGGGAAGCGGCCTGCTCCCTCGATCCCGCTCCCGCGCCCGACCAGGGCGACACGGTGGAAGGGCGGCATTTTCCGAATGGAGCTGTGGAGCGACACCCCAGCAGACAGGTGGCGGCGACGGGGCTGTGTTCCAGTGGGTGAGGCCAGGTGCAGTTCGCGGGGCTCGCGGGCCGCACGGACGGCACCCGGGTCCGCGGCCACGTCTGGGTCGCGTCAGGCCACCCCCGGAGCGTCTGGTGTGCCGCTGCCTTCCGGGGACGCCTTCTGGCCGCCTGGCCGGTCAGGCAGTTGGGGAGCGCCCCGTCAGACGCTTGCTGTGGTGGGAGGGGCCTGAGGAGGTGGGGCCTGCAGAGGTACCTGGCAGGGGCAGAGATAGCCGCCGCCGCCGCGGGCGACAAAAGGAGAATGCAGAGCCAAAAGGAGAATGCAGAGCGGGAGGCCAAAAGCCTATAGCACCCGGTATTCCCTAGAGGTCTCCCATCCACCTACTAAACAGGCCCGATCCTGCTTAGCTTCCGCGATCGAGTCGAAATCACGCCCCTCTGGGCTGGTTTGGCAGTAGGGGGCAAGGGGGTCGCGGGCTGGCTCTTGAGGCACAGCTTAGCAGGCGCTTGGGTCAAACCGCCAGCCCAGCGGCCCGCCCGACCCGGCAGGGCCCCGCCGCCCACCTAGACAGGGAAACGGAGGTCTAGGGTACAGGGGGGTGGCGGAGATGTTGGCGACCACCCAGCCCAGGGCAGGCGGGGCCCAGCAAACTTTTCGGCGCTTGGCGCCCCACCCCAGATCCCGCAGGCCGCTCACAAGGACGTGGCCCCGGAGGCTTCAGGATCCGTGGCCCGCGGTCCCTTGGGCATCCCACCTGCCCGCCCACGCTGCGCTACGCTCAGCCCGGACGGAGACGTGCCCGGCACTCCTAACCGACAGAAGCTGGCCCGAAACCACTGGGAGCCACCATTGAGTTGGCAAGGTCCCTAAGACCCAGCGACGCCACCGTTGCCCCCACGCCGCAGTTCCGAGCTCAGTACCCCGCCCCAATTGGCCGGCAGCCCCGGGAAGCGTCCTGCGCCCTCGATCTCGCTCCCGCCCCCGGCCAGAGCGAAACGGCTATGGGACAGCATTTTCCGTATGGATCTGTGGAGAGACACCCCGGCAGACAGGTGGCGGCGACGGGGCTGTGCTCCATGGGTGAGGCCAGGTGCAGTTCGCGGTGCTCGCGGTCCGCACAGACGGCACCCGTGTCCGCGGCCATGTCTGGGTCGCGTCAGGCCACCCCCGGAGCGTCTGGTGTGCTGCTGCCTTCCAGGGACGCCTTCAGGCCGCCTGGCCGGTCAGGCAGGCGGGCAGCGCCCCGTCAGATGCTTGCTGGGGTGGGAGGGGCCTGAGGAGGTGGGGCCTGCAGAGGTACCGGGCGTGTGCAGAGATAGCCGCCGCCGCCGCGGGCGACAAAAGGAGAATACACAGCGGGAGGCCAAAAGCCTGTAACACGCGGTATTCCCGGGAGGTCTCCCATCCACGTACTAAACTGGCCCGACCCTGCTTAGCTTCCGCGATTGAGCCGACATCACGCCCGTCTGGGCTGCTTTGGCAGCAGGTGGCTACAGGCTCGCGAGCTGCCTCTTGAGGCGCAGTTTAGCAGGCGCTTGGGGCTTACCTCCAGCCCAGCGGCTCGCCCGACCCGGCAGGGCCCCGCCGCCCACCTAGACAAGGAAACGGAGGTCTAGGGTACAGGGGTGTGGCGGAGATGTTGGCGAACACCCAGCCCAGGGCGGGCGGGACCCGGCAAACTTTTCGGCGCTTGGCGCCCCATGCCAGATCCCGCAGGCCGTACACAAGGACGTGGCCCCGGAGGCTTCAGGGCCCGGGGCCCGCGGTCCCTTGGGCATCCCACCTGCCCGCCCACGCTGCGCGACGCTCAGCCCAGAGGGAGACGTGCCCGGCACTCCTAACCGACAGAAGCTGGCCCGAAACAACTGGGAGCCACCATTGAGTTGGCACGGCCCCTAAGACCCAGCAACGCCACCCTTGCCCCCACGCCGCAGTTCCGAGCTCAGCACCCCGCCCCAAGTGGCCGGCAGCCCCAGGGAAGTGGCCTGGGCCCTCGATCCCGCTCCCGCCCCCGGCCAGAGCGAAACGGCGGAGGGGCGGCATTTTCCGTATGGAGCTGTGGAGAGACACCCCGGCAGACAGGTGGCGGCGACGGGGCTGTGCTCCAGTGGGTGAGGCCAGGTCATTTCGCGGGGCTCGCGGGCCGCACGGACGGCACCCGGGTCCGCGGGCATATCTGGGTCGCGTCAGGCCACCCCCGGAGCGTCTGGTGTGCCGCTGCCTTCCACGGACGCCTTCTGGCCGCCTGGCCGGTCAGGCAGGCGGGGAGCGCCCCGTCAGACACTTGCTGTGGTGGGAGGGGCCTGAGGAGGAGGCGCCTGCAGAGGTACCCGGCGGGGGCACAGATAGCCGCCGCCGCCGCCGGCGACAGAAGGAGAATGCAGAGCGGGAGGCCAAAAGACTATAGCAGCCGGTATTCCCTAGAGGTCTCCCATCCACCTACTAAACAGGCCCAACCCTGCTTAGCTTCCGCGATCGAGTCGAGATCACGCCCCTCTGGGCTGGTTTGGCAGTAGGTGGCTACAGGGTCGCGGGCTGCCTCTTGAGGCGCAGCTTAGCAGGCGCTTGGGGCGTACCGCCAGCCCAGCGGCCCGACCGATCCGGCAGGGCCCCGCCGCCCGCCTATACAGGGAAACGGAGGTCTAGGCTACAGGGGGGTGGCGGAGGTGTTGGCGACCACCCAGCCGAGGGCTGGCTGGGCCCCGCAAACTTTTTGGCGCTTCGCGCACCACCGCAGACCACGCGTGCTGGTGTGCCGCTGCCTTCCAGGGACGCCTTCTGGCCTCCTGGCCGGTGAGGCAGGCAGGGAGCGCCCCGTCAGACTCTTGCTGTGGTGGGAGGGGCCTGAGGAGTGGGGTCAGCAGCGGTACCCGGCGGGAGCTGAGATAATCGCCTCCGATTCGGGCGACAAAAGGAGAATGCAGAGCGGGAGGCAAAAAGCCTATAGCACCCGGTATTCCCAGGGGGTCTCCCATCCAAATACTAACGAGGCCCGACCCTGCTTAGCTTCAGCGATCGAGACGAGATCAGGCCCGTCTAGGCTGGTTTGGCAGTAGATGTCAGCCAACTCGCGGGCTGCCTCTTGAGGCGCAGCTTAGCAGCCGCTTGGGCCTTACCGCCAGCCCAGCGGCCCGCCCGACTCGGCAGGGCCCCGCCGCCCGCCTAGACAGGGGAACGGAGGTCTAGGCTACCGGGGGGTAGGAGAGCTGTTGGCGAACCCCCAGACCAGGGCTGGCGGGACCCAGCAAATATTTCGGCACTTGGGGCCCCACCACAGATGCCGCAGGCCGCTCACAGGGACGTGGCCCCGGAGGCTTCAGGGCCCGGTGCCCGCGGTAACTTGGGCATCCCACCTGCCCGCCCACGCTGGGCTAGGCGCAGCCAGAACGCACACATGCCCGGCCCTCCTGCCCGACAGAAGCTGGCCTGAAGCCAGTGGGAACCAGCATTGTGTTGCCACGTCCCCTAAGAGGCAGCAACACCATCCTTGCCCCCATGCCACAGTTCCGAGCCCAGTACCCTGCCCCAAGTGGCCGGCAGGCCCAGGGAAGCGGCCTGCTCCCTCGATCCCGCTCCCGCCCCCGGCCAGGGTGAAACGGCGGAAGGGCGGCATTTTCCCTGTGGAGCTGTGGAGAGACACCCCGGCAGACAGGTTGCGGCGACGGGGCCGTGCTCCAGTGGCTGAGGCCAGGTGTAGTTCGTGGGGCTCGCGGGCCGCACGGACGGCACCCGGGTCAGCGGCCATATCAGGGTCGCTTCAGGCCACCCCTGGAGCGACTGGTGTGACGCTGCCTTCCAGGGACGCCACCTGTCCGCCTGGCCGGTCAGGCAGGAGGGGAGCGCCCCCTCAGACGCTTGCTGTGGTGGGAGGGGCCTGAGGAGGTGGGGCCTGCAGCGGAACCCGGCGGGGGCTGAGATAACCGCCTCCGATTCGGGCCACAAAAGGAGAATGCAGAGCGGGAGGCAAAAAGCCTATTGAACTCGGTGTTCCCAGGAGGCCTCCCATCCAAGTACTAAACAGGGCCGGCCCTGCTTAGCTTCAGCGATCGCGTCGAGATAAGCCCGTCGAGGCTGGTTTGGCAGTAGATGTCATCAGGGTCGCGGGCTGCCTCTTGAGGCGCAGCTTAGCAGGCGCTTGGGACTTACCAACAGCCCTGCGGTCCGCCCGACTCAGCAGGGACCCGCCACAACCTAGACAGGGGAACGGAGGTCTAGGATACCGGGGGGTGAGGGTGGTGTTGGCGACCCCCCAACCCAGGGCGGACGGGACCCAGCAAACTTTTCGGCGCTTGGTGCCCCGTCCCAGATGCCACAGGCCGCTCACGGGGACGTGGCCCCGGAGGCTTCAGGGCCCGGGGCCCGCAGTCCCTTGGGCATCCCACCTGCCCGCCCACGCTGGGCTAGGCGCAGCCCGGACACACACCTGCCCGGCCCTCCTGCCCGACAGAAGCTGGCCCGAAGCCACTGGGAGCCACCATTGACTTGGGAAGGCCCCTAAGACCCAGCAACACCACCCTTGCCCGCACGCCACAGATCCGAGCTCAGTACCCCACCTCAAGTGGCCATTAGACCCGGGGAAGCGGCCTGCTCCCTCGATCCCGCTCCCGCGCCCGACCAGGGCGACACGGTGGAAGGGCGGCATTTTCCGAATGGAGCTGTGGAGCGACACCCCAGCAGACAGGTGGCGGCGACGGGGCTGTGTTCCAGTGGGTGAGGCCAGGTGCAGTTCGCGGGGCTCGCGGGCCGCACGGACGGCACCCGGGTCCGCGGCCACGTCTGGGTCGCGTCAGGCCACCCCCGGAGCGTCTGGTGTGCCGCTGCCTTCCGGGGACGCCTTCTGGCCGCCTGGCCGGTCAGGCAGTTGGGGAGCGCCCCGTCAGACGCTTGCTGTGGTGGGAGGGGCCTGAGGAGGTGGGGCCTGCAGAGGTACCTGGCAGGGGCAGAGATAGCCGCCGCCGCCGCGGGCGACAAAAGGAGAATGCAGAGCCAAAAGGAGAATGCAGAGCGGGAGGCCAAAAGCCTATAGCACCCGGTATTCCCTAGAGGTCTCCCATCCACCTACTAAACAGGCCCGATCCTGCTTAGCTTCCGCGATCGAGTCGAAATCACGCCCCTCTGGGCTGGTTTGGCAGTAGGGGGCAAGGGGGTCGCGGGCTGGCTCTTGAGGCACAGCTTAGCAGGCGCTTGGGTCAAACCGCCAGCCCAGCGGCCCGCCCGACCCGGCAGGGCCCCGCCGCCCACCTAGACAGGGAAACGGAGGTCTAGGGTACAGGGGGGTGGCGGAGATGTTGGCGACCACCCAGCCCAGGGCAGGCGGGGCCCAGCAAACTTTTCGGCGCTTGGCGCCCCACCCCAGATCCCGCAGGCCGCTCACAAGGACGTGGCCCCGGAGGCTTCAGGATCCGTGGCCCGCGGTCCCTTGGGCATCCCACCTGCCCGCCCACGCTGCGCTACGCTCAGCCCGGACGGAGACGTGCCCGGCACTCCTAACCGACAGAAGCTGGCCCGAAACCACTGGGAGCCACCATTGAGTTGGCAAGGTCCCTAAGACCCAGCGACGCCACCGTTGCCCCCACGCCGCAGTTCCGAGCTCAGTACCCCGCCCCAATTGGCCGGCAGCCCCGGGAAGCGTCCTGCGCCCTCGATCTCGCTCCCGCCCCCGGCCAGAGCGAAAGGGCTATGGGACAGCATTTTCCGTATGGATCTGTGGAGAGACACCCCGGCAGACAGGTGGCGGCGACGGGGCTGTGCTCCATGGGTGAGGCCAGGTGCAGTTCGCGGTGCTCGCGGTCCGCACAGACGGCACCCGTGTCCGCGGCCATGTCTGGGTCGCGTCAGGCCACCCCCGGAGCGTCTGGTGTGCTGCTGCCTTCCAGGGACGCCTTCAGGCCGCCTGGCCGGTCAGGCAGGCGGGCAGCGCCCCGTCAGATGCTTGCTGGGGTGGGAGGGGCCTGAGGAGGTGGGGCCTGCAGAGGTACCGGGCGTGTGCAGAGATAGCCGCCGCCGCCGCGGGCGACAAAAGGAGAATACACAGCGGGAGGCCAAAAGCCTGTAACACGCGGTATTCCCGGGAGGTCTCCCATCCACGTACTAAACTGGCCCGACCCTGCTTAGCTTCCGCGATTGAGCCGACATCACGCCCGTCTGGGCTGCTTTGGCAGCAGGTGGCTACAGGCTCGCGAGCTGCCTCTTGAGGCGCAGTTTAGCAGGCGCTTGGGGCTTACCTCCAGCCCAGCGGCTCGCCCGACCCGGCAGGGCCCCGCCGCCCACCTAGACAAGGAAACGGAGGTCTAGGGTACAGGGGTGTGGCGGAGATGTTGGCGAACACCCAGCCCAGGGCGGGCGGGACCCGGCAAACTTTTCGGCGCTTGGCGCCCCATGCCAGATCCCGCAGGCCGTACACAAGGACGTGGCCCCGGAGGCTTCAGGGCCCGGGGCCCGCGGTCCCTTGGGCATCCCACCTGCCCGCCCACGCTGCGCGACGCTCAGCCCAGAGGGAGACGTGCCCGGCACTCCTAACCGACAGAAGCTGGCCCGAAACAACTGGGAGCCACCATTGAGTTGGCACGGCCCCTAAGACCCAGCAACGCCACCCTTGCCCCCACGCCGCAGTTCCGAGCTCAGCACCCCGCCCCAAGTGGCCGGCAGCCCCAGGGAAGTGGCCTGGGCCCTCGATCCCGCTCCCGCCCCCGGCCAGAGCGAAACGGCGGAGGGGCGGCATTTTCCGTATGGAGCTGTGGAGAGAACCCCGGCAGACAGGTGGCGGCGACGGGGCTGTGCTCCAGTGGGTGAGGCCAGGTCATTTCGCGGGGCTCGCGGGCCGCACGGACGGCACCCGGGTCCGCGGCCATATCTGGGTCGCGTCAGGCCACCCCCGGAGCGTCTGGTGTGCCGCTGCCTTCCACGGACGCCTTCTGGCCGCCTGGCCGGTCAGGCAGGCGGGGAGCGCCCCGTCAGACACTTGCTGTGGTGGGAGGGGCCTGAGGAGGAGGCGCCTGCAGAGGTACCCGGCGGGGGCACAGATAGCCGCCGCCGCCGCCGGCGACAGAAGGAGAATGCAGAGCGGGAGGCCAAAAGACTATAGCAGCCGGTATTCCCTAGAGGTCTCCCATCCACCTACTAAACAGGCCCGACCCTGCTTAGCTTCCACGATCGAGTCGAGATCACGCCCCTCTGGGCTGGTTTGGCAGTAGGTGGCTACAGGGTCGCGGGCTGCCTCTTGAGGCGCAGCTTAGCAGGCGCTTGGGGCGTACCGCCAGCCCAGCGGCCCGACCGATCCGGCAGGGCCCCGCCGCCCGCCTATACAGGGAAACGGAGGTCTAGGCTACAGGGGGGTGGCGGAGGTGTTGGCGACCACCCAGCCGAGGGCTGGCTGGGCCCCGCAAACTTTTTGGCGCTTCGCGCACCACCGCAGATCACGCGTGCTGGTGTGCCGCTGCCTTCCAGGGACGCCTTCTGGCCTCCTGGCCGGTGAGGCAGGCAGGGAGCGCCCCGTCAGACTCTTGCTGTGGTGGGAGGGGCCTGAGGAGTGGGGTCAGCAGCGGTACCCGGCGGGAGCTGAGATAATCGCCTCCGATTCGGGCGACAAAAGGAGAATGCAGAGCGGGAGGCAAAAAGCCTATAGCACCCGGTATTCCCAGGGGGTCTCCCATCCAAATACTAACGAGGCCCGACCCTGCTTAGCTTCAGCGATCGAGACGAGATCAGGCCCGTCTAGGCTGGTTTGGCAGTAGATGTCAGCCAACTCGCGGGCTGCCTCTTGAGGCGCAGCTTAGCAGCCGCTTGGGCCTTACCGCCAGCCCAGCGGCCCGCCCGACTCGGCAGGGCCCCGCCGCCCGCCTAGACAGGGGAACGGAGGTCTAGGCTACCGGGGGGTAGGAGAGCTGTTGGCGAACCCCCAGACCAGGGCTGGCGGGACCCAGCAAATATTTCGGCACTTGGGGCCCCACCACAGATGCCGCAGGCCGCTCACAGGGACGTGGCCCCGGAGGCTTCAGGGCCCGGTGCCCGCGGTAACTTGGGCATCCCACCTGCCCGCCCACGCTGGGCTAGGCGCAGCCAGAACGCACACATGCCCGGCCCTCCTGCCCGACAGAAGCTGGCCTGAAGCCAGTGGGAACCAGCATTGTGTTGCCACGTCCCCTAAGAGGCAGCAACACCATCCTTGCCCCCATGCCACAGTTCCGAGCCCAGTACCCTGCCCCAAGTGGCCGGCAGGCCCAGGGAAGCGGCCTGCTCCCTCGATCCCGCTCCCGCCCCCGGCCAGGGTGAAACGGCGGAAGGGCGGCATTTTCCCTGTGGAGCTGTGGAGAGACACCCCGGCAGACAGGTTGCGGCGACGGGGCCGTGCTCCAGTGGCTGAGGCCAGGTGTAGTTCGTGGGGCTCGCGGGCCGCACGGACGGCACCCGGGTCAGCGGCCATATCAGGGTCGCTTCAGGCCACCCCTGGAGCGACTGGTGTGACGCTGCCTTCCAGGGACGCCACCTGTCCGCCTGGCCGGTCAGGCAGGAGGGGAGCGCCCCCTCAGACGCTTGCTGTGGTGGGAGGGGCCTGAGGAGGTGGGGCCTGCAGCGGAACCCGGCGGGGGCTGAGATAACCGCCTCCGATTCGGGCCACAAAAGGAGAATGCAGAGCGGGAGGCAAAAAGCCTATTGAACTCGGTGTTCCCAGGAGGCCTCCCATCCAAGTACTAAACAGGGCCGGCCCTGCTTAGCTTCAGCGATCGCGTCGAGATAAGCCCGTCGAGGCTGGTTTGGCAGTAGATGTCATCAGGGTCGCGGGCTGCCTCTTGAGGCGCAGCTTAGCAGGCGCTTGGGACTTACCAACAGCCCTGCGGTCCGCCCGACTCAGCAGGGACCCGCCACAACCTAGACAGGGGAACGGAGGTCTAGGATACCGGGGGGTGAGGGTGGTGTTGGCGACCCCCCAACCCAGGGCGGACGGGACCCAGCAAACTTTTCGGCGCTTGGTGCCCCGTCCCAGATGCCACAGGCCGCTCACGGGGACGTGGCCCCGGAGGCTTCAGGGCCCGGGGCCCGCAGTCCCTTGGGCATCCCACCTGCCCGCCCACGCTGGGCTAGGCGCAGCCCGGACACACACCTGCCCGGCCCTCCTGCCCGACAGAAGCTGGCCCGAAGCCACTGGGAGCCACCATTGACTTGGGAAGGCCCCTAAGACCCAGCAACACCACCCTTGCCCGCACGCCACAGATCCGAGCTCAGTACCCCGCCTCAAGTGGCCATTAGACCCGGGGAAGCGGCCTGCTCCCTCGATCCCGCTCCCGCGCCCGACCAGGGCGACACGGTGGAAGGGCGGCATTTTCCGAATGGAGCTGTGGAACGACACCCCAGCAGACAGGTGGCGGCGACGGGGCTGTGTTCCAGTGGGTGAGGCCAGGTGCAGTTCGCGGGGCTCGCGGGCCGCACGGACGGCACCCGGGTCCGCGGCCACGTCTGGGTCGCGTCAGGCCACCCCCGGAGCGTCTGGTGTGCCGCTGCCTTCCGGGGACGCCTTCTGGCCGCCTGGCCGGTCAGGCAGTTGGGGAGCGCCCCGTCAGACGCTTGCTGTGGTGGGAGGGGCCTGAGGAGGTGGGGCCTGCAGAGGTACCTGGCAGGGGCAGAGATAGCCGCCGCCGCCGCGGGCGACAAAAGGAGAATGCAGAGCCAAAAGGAGAATGCAGAGCGGGAGGCCAAAAGCCTATAGCACCCGGTATTCCCTAGAGGTCTCCCATCCACCTACTAAACAGGCCCGATCCTGCTTAGCTTCCGCGATCGAGTCGAAATCACGCCCCTCTGGGCTGGTTTGGCAGTAGGGGGCAAGGGGGTCGCGGGCTGGCTCTTGAGGCACAGCTTAGCAGGCGCTTGGGTCAAACCGCCAGCCCAGCGGCCCGCCCGACCCGGCAGGGCCCCGCCGCCCACCTAGACAGGGAAACGGAGGTCTAGGGTACAGGGGGGTGGCGGAGATGTTGGCGACCACCCAGCCCAGGGCAGGCGGGGCCCAGCAAACTTTTCGGCGCTTGGCGCCCCACCCCAGATCCCGCAGGCCGCTCACAAGGACGTGGCCCCGGAGGCTTCAGGATCCGTGGCCCGCGGTCCCTTGGGCATCCCACCTGCCCGCCCACGCTGCGCTACGCTCAGCCCGGACGGAGACGTGCCCGGCACTCCTAACCGACAGAAGCTGGCCCGAAACCACTGGGAGCCACCATTGAGTTGGCAAGGTCCCTAAGACCCAGCGACGCCACCGTTGCCCCCACGCCGCAGTTCCGAGCTCAGTACCCCGCCCCAATTGGCCGGCAGCCCCGGGAAGCGTCCTGCGCCCTCGATCTCGCTCCCGCCCCCGGCCAGAGCGAAACGGCTATGGGACAGCATTTTCCGTATGGATCTGTGGAGAGACACCCCGGCAGACAGGTGGCGGCGACGGGGCTGTGCTCCATGGGTGAGGCCAGGTGCAGTTCGCGGTGCTCGCGGTCCGCACAGACGGCACCCGTGTCCGCGGCCATGTCTGGGTCGCGTCAGGCCACCCCCGGAGCGTCTGGTGTGCTGCTGCCTTCCAGGGACGCCTTCAGGCCGCCTGGCCGGTCAGGCAGGCGGGCAGCGCCCCGTCAGATGCTTGCTGGGGTGGGAGGGGCCTGAGGAGGTGGGGCCTGCAGAGGTACCGGGCGTGTGCAGAGATAGCCGCCGCCGCCGCGGGCGACAAAAGGAGAATACACAGCGGGAGGCCAAAAGCCTGTAACACGCGGTATTCCCGGGAGGTCTCCCATCCACGTACTAAACTGGCCCGACCCTGCTTAGCTTCCGCGATTGAGCCGACATCACGCCCGTCTGGGCTGCTTTGGCAGCAGGTGGCTACAGGCTCGCGAGCTGCCTCTTGAGGCGCAGTTTAGCAGGCGCTTGGGGCTTACCTCCAGCCCAGCGGCTCGCCCGACCCGGCAGGGCCCCGCCGCCCACCTAGACAAGGAAACGGAGGTCTAGGGTACAGGGGTGTGGCGGAGATGTTGGCGAACACCCAGCCCAGGGCGGGCGGGACCCGGCAAACTTTTCGGCGCTTGGCGCCCCATGCCAGATCCCGCAGGCCGTACACAAGGACGTGGCCCCGGAGGCTTCAGGGCCCGGGGCCCGCGGTCCCTTGGGCATCCCACCTGCCCGCCCACGCTGCGCGACGCTCAGCCCAGAGGGAGACGTGCCCGGCACTCCTAACCGACAGAAGCTGGCCCGAAACAACTGGGAGCCACCATTGAGTTGGCACGGCCCCTAAGACCCAGCAACGCCACCCTTGCCCCCACGCCGCAGTTCCGAGCTCAGCACCCCGCCCCAAGTGGCCGGCAGCCCCAGGGAAGTGGCCTGGGCCCTCGATCCCGCTCCCGCCCCCGGCCAGAGCGAAACGGCGGAGGGGCGGCATTTTCCGTATGGAGCTGTGGAGAGACACCCCGGCAGACAGGTGGCGGCGACGGGGCTGTGCTCCAGTGGGTGAGGCCAGGTCATTTCGCGGGGCTCGCGGGCCGCACGGACGGCACCCGGGTCCGCGGCCATATCTGGGTCGCGTCAGGCCACCCCCGGAGCGTCTGGTGTGCCGCTGCCTTCCACGGACGCCTTCTGGCCGCCTGGCCGGTCAGGCAGGCGGGGAGCGCCCCGTCAGACACTTGCTGTGGTGGGAGGGGCCTGAGGAGGAGGCGCCTGCAGAGGTACCCGGCGGGGGCACAGATAGCCGCCGCCGCCGCCGGCGACAGAAGGAGAATGCAGAGCGGGAGGCCAAAAGACTATAGCAGCCGGTATTCCCTAGAGGTCTCCCATCCACCTACTAAACAGGCCCGACCCTGCTTAGCTTCCGCGATCGAGTCGAGATCACGCCCCTCTGGGCTGGTTTGGCAGTAGGTGGCTACAGGGTCGCGGGCTGCCTCTTGAGGCGCAGCTTAGCAGGCGCTTGGGGCGTACCGCCAGCCCAGCGGCCCGACCGATCCGGCAGGGCCCCGCCGCCCGCCTATACAGGGAAACGGAGGTCTAGGCTACAGGGGGGTGGCGGAGGTGTTGGCGACCACCCAGCCGAGGGCTGGCTGGGCCCCGCAAACTTTTTGGCGCTTCGCGCACCACCGCAGACCACGCGTGCTGGTGTGCCGCTGCCTTCCAGGGACGCCTTCTGGCCTCCTGGCCGGTGAGGCAGGCAGGGAGCGCCCCGTCAGACTCTTGCTGTGGTGGGAGGGGCCTGAGGAGTGGGGTCAGCAGCGGTACCCGGCGGGAGCTGAGATAATCGCCTCCGATTCGGGCGACAAAAGGAGAATGCAGAGCGGGAGGCAAAAAGCCTATAGCACCCGGTATTCCCAGGGGGTCTCCCATCCAAATACTAACGAGGCCCGACCCTGCTTAGCTTCAGCGATCGAGACGAGATCAGGCCCGTCTAGGCTGGTTTGGCAGTAGATGTCAGCCAACTCGCGGGCTGCCTCTTGAGGCGCAGCTTAGCAGCCGCTTGGGCCTTACCGCCAGCCCAGCGGCCCGCCCGACTCGGCAGGGCCCCGCCGCCCGCCTAGACAGGGGAACGGAGGTCTAGGCTACCGGGGGGTAGGAGAGCTGTTGGCGAACCCCCAGACCAGGGCTGGCGGGACCCAGCAAATATTTCGGCACTTGGGGCCCCACCACAGATGCCGCAGGCCGCTCACAGGGACGTGGCCCCGGAGGCTTCAGGGCCCGGTGCCCGCGGTAACTTGGGCATCCCACCTGCCCGCCCACGCTGGGCTAGGCGCAGCCAGAACGCACACATGCCCGGCCCTCCTGCCCGACAGAAGCTGGCCTGAAGCCAGTGGGAACCAGCATTGTGTTGCCACGTCCCCTAAGAGGCAGCAACACCATCCTTGCCCCCATGCCACAGTTCCGAGCCCAGTACCCTGCCCCAAGTGGCCGGCAGGCCCAGGGAAGCGGCCTGCTCCCTCGATCCCGCTCCCGCCCCCGGCCAGGGTGAAACGGCGGAAGGGCGGCATTTTCCCTGTGGAGCTGTGGAGAGACACCCCGGCAGACAGGTTGCGGCGACGGGGCCGTGCTCCAGTGGCTGAGGCCAGGTGTAGTTCGTGGGGCTCGCGGGCCGCACGGACGGCACCCGGGTCAGCGGCCATATCAGGGTCGCTTCAGGCCACCCCTGGAGCGACTGGTGTGACGCTGCCTTCCAGGGACGCCACCTGTCCGCCTGGCCGGTCAGGCAGGAGGGGAGCGCCCCCTCAGACGCTTGCTGTGGTGGGAGGGGCCTGAGGAGGTGGGGCCTGCAGCGGAACCCGGCGGGGGCTGAGATAACCGCCTCCGATTCGGGCCACAAAAGGAGAATGCAGAGCGGGAGGCAAAAAGCCTATTGAACTCGGTGTTCCCAGGAGGCCTCCCATCCAAGTACTAAACAGGGCCGGCCCTGCTTAGCTTCAGCGATCGCGTCGAGATAAGCCCGTCGAGGCTGGTTTGGCAGTAGATGTCATCAGGGTCGCGGGCTGCCTCTTGAGGCGCAGCTTAGCAGGCGCTTGGGACTTACCAACAGCCCTGCGGTCCGCCCGACTCAGCAGGGACCCGCCACAACCTAGACAGGGGAACGGAGGTCTAGGATACCGGGGGGTGAGGGTGGTGTTGGCGACCCCCCAACCCAGGGCGGACGGGACCCAGCAAACTTTTCGGCGCTTGGTGCCCCGTCCCAGATGCCACAGGCCGCTCACGGGGACGTGGCCCCGGAGGCTTCAGGGCCCGGGGCCCGCAGTCCCTTGGGCATCCCACCTGCCCGCCCACGCTGGGCTAGGCGCAGCCTGGACACACACCTGCCCGGCCCTCCTGCCCGACAGAAGCTGGCCCGAAGCCACTGGGAGCCACCATTGACTTGGGAAGGCCCCTAAGACCCAGCAACACCACCCTTGCCCGCACGCCACAGATCCGAGCTCAGTACCCCGCCTCAAGTGGCCATTAGACCCGGGGAAGCGGCCTGCTCCCTCGATCCCGCTCCCGCGCCCGACCAGGGCGACACGGTGGAAGGGCGGCATTTTCCGAATGGAGCTGTGGAGCGACACCCCAGCAGACAGGTGGCGGCGACGGGGCTGTGTTCCAGTGGGTGAGGCCAGGTGCAGTTCGCGGGGCTCGCGGGCCGCACGGACGGCACCCGGGTCCGCGGCCACGTCTGGGTCGCGTCAGGCCACCCCCGGAGCGTCTGGTGTGCCGCTGCCTTCCGGGGACGCCTTCTGGCCGCCTGGCCGGTCAGGCAGTTGGGGAGCGCCCCGTCAGACGCTTGCTGTGGTGGGAGGGGCCTGAGGAGGTGGGGCCTGCAGAGGTACCTGGCAGGGGCAGAGATAGCCGCCGCCGCCGCGGGCGACAAAAGGAGAATGCAGAGCCAAAAGGAGAATGCAGAGCGGGAGGCCAAAAGCCTATAGCACCCGGTATTCCCTAGAGGTCTCCCATCCACCTACTAAACAGGCCCGATCCTGCTTAGCTTCCGCGATCGAGTCGAAATCACGCCCCTCTGGGCTGGTTTGGCAGTAGGGGGCAAGGGGGTCGCGGGCTGGCTCTTGAGGCACAGCTTAGCAGGCGCTTGGGTCAAACCGCCAGCCCAGCGGCCCGCCCGACCCGGCAGGGCCCCGCCGCCCACCTAGACAGGGAAACGGAGGTCTAGGGTACAGGGGGGTGGCGGAGATGTTGGCGACCACCCAGCCCAGGGCAGGCGGGGCCCAGCAAACTTTTCGGCGCTTGGCGCCCCACCCCAGATCCCGCAGGCCGCTCACAAGGACGTGGCCCCGGAGGCTTCAGGATCCGTGGCCCGCGGTCCCTTGGGCATCCCACCTGCCCGCCCACGCTGCGCTACGCTCAGCCCGGACGGAGACGTGCCCGGCACTCCTAACCGACAGAAGCTGGCCCGAAACCACTGGGAGCCACCATTGAGTTGGCAAGGTCCCTAAGACCCAGCGACGCCACCGTTGCCCCCACGCCGCAGTTCCGAGCTCAGTACCCCGCCCCAATTGGCCGGCAGCCCCGGGAAGCGTCCTGCGCCCTCGATCTCGCTCCCGCCCCCGGCCAGAGCGAAAGGGCTATGGGACAGCATTTTCCGTATGGATCTGTGGAGAGACACCCCGGCAGACAGGTGGCGGCGACGGGGCTGTGCTCCATGGGTGAGGCCAGGTGCAGTTCGCGGTGCTCGCGGTCCGCACAGACGGCACCCGTGTCCGCGGCCATGTCTGGGTCGCGTCAGGCCACCCCCGGAGCGTCTGGTGTGCTGCTGCCTTCCAGGGACGCCTTCAGGCCGCCTGGCCGGTCAGGCAGGCGGGCAGCGCCCCGTCAGATGCTTGCTGGGGTGGGAGGGGCCTGAGGAGGTGGGGCCTGCAGAGGTACCGGGCGTGTGCAGAGATAGCCGCCGCCGCCGCGGGCGACAAAAGGAGAATACACAGCGGGAGGCCAAAAGCCTGTAACACGCGGTATTCCCGGGAGGTCTCCCATCCACGTACTAAACTGGCCCGACCCTGCTTAGCTTCCGCGATTGAGCCGACATCACGCCCGTCTGGGCTGCTTTGGCAGCAGGTGGCTACAGGCTCGCGAGCTGCCTCTTGAGGCGCAGTTTAGCAGGCGCTTGGGGCTTACCTCCAGCCCAGCGGCTCGCCCGACCCGGCAGGGCCCCGCCGCCCACCTAGACAAGGAAACGGAGGTCTAGGGTACAGGGGTGTGGCGGAGATGTTGGCGAACACCCAGCCCAGGGCGGGCGGGACCCGGCAAACTTTTCGGCGCTTGGCGCCCCATGCCAGATCCCGCAGGCCGTACACAAGGACGTGGCCCCGGAGGCTTCAGGGCCCGGGGCCCGCGGTCCCTTGGGCATCCCACCTGCCCGCCCACGCTGCGCGACGCTCAGCCCAGAGGGAGACGTGCCCGGCACTCCTAACCGACAGAAGCTGGCCCGAAACAACTGGGAGCCACCATTGAGTTGGCACGGCCCCTAAGACCCAGCAACGCCACCCTTGCCCCCACGCCGCAGTTCCGAGCTCAGCACCCCGCCCCAAGTGGCCGGCAGCCCCAGGGAAGTGGCCTGGGCCCTCGATCCCGCTCCCGCCCCCGGCCAGAGCGAAACGGCGGAGGGGCGGCATTTTCCGTATGGAGCTGTGGAGAGAACCCCGGCAGACAGGTGGCGGCGACGGGGCTGTGCTCCAGTGGGTGAGGCCAGGTCATTTCGCGGGGCTCGCGGGCCGCACGGACGGCACCCGGGTCCGCGGCCATATCTGGGTCGCGTCAGGCCACCCCCGGAGCGTCTGGTGTGCCGCTGCCTTCCACGGACGCCTTCTGGCCGCCTGGCCGGTCAGGCAGGCGGGGAGCGCCCCGTCAGACACTTGCTGTGGTGGGAGGGGCCTGAGGAGGAGGCGCCTGCAGAGGTACCCGGCGGGGGCACAGATAGCCGCCGCCGCCGCCGGCGACAGAAGGAGAATGCAGAGCGGGAGGCCAAAAGACTATAGCAGCCGGTATTCCCTAGAGGTCTCCCATCCACCTACTAAACAGGCCCGACCCTGCTTAGCTTCCACGATCGAGTCGAGATCACGCCCCTCTGGGCTGGTTTGGCAGTAGGTGGCTACAGGGTCGCGGGCTGCCTCTTGAGGCGCAGCTTAGCAGGCGCTTGGGGCGTACCGCCAGCCCAGCGGCCCGACCGATCCGGCAGGGCCCCGCCGCCCGCCTATACAGGGAAACGGAGGTCTAGGCTACAGGGGGGTGGCGGAGGTGTTGGCGACCACCCAGCCGAGGGCTGGCTGGGCCCCGCAAACTTTTTGGCGCTTCGCGCACCACCGCAGATCACGCGTGCTGGTGTGCCGCTGCCTTCCAGGGACGCCTTCTGGCCTCCTGGCCGGTGAGGCAGGCAGGGAGCGCCCCGTCAGACTCTTGCTGTGGTGGGAGGGGCCTGAGGAGTGGGGTCAGCAGCGGTACCCGGCGGGAGCTGAGATAATCGCCTCCGATTCGGGCGACAAAAGGAGAATGCAGAGCGGGAGGCAAAAAGCCTATAGCACCCGGTATTCCCAGGGGGTCTCCCATCCAAATACTAACGAGGCCCGACCCTGCTTAGCTTCAGCGATCGAGACGAGATCAGGCCCGTCTAGGCTGGTTTGGCAGTAGATGTCAGCCAACTCGCGGGCTGCCTCTTGAGGCGCAGCTTAGCAGCCGCTTGGGCCTTACCGCCAGCCCAGCGGCCCGCCCGACTCGGCAGGGCCCCGCCGCCCGCCTAGACAGGGGAACGGAGGTCTAGGCTACCGGGGGGTAGGAGAGCTGTTGGCGAACCCCCAGACCAGGGCTGGCGGGACCCAGCAAATATTTCGGCACTTGGGGCCCCACCACAGATGCCGCAGGCCGCTCACAGGGACGTGGCCCCGGAGGCTTCAGGGCCCGGTGCCCGCGGTAACTTGGGCATCCCACCTGCCCGCCCACGCTGGGCTAGGCGCAGCCAGAACGCACACATGCCCGGCCCTCCTGCCCGACAGAAGCTGGCCTGAAGCCAGTGGGAACCAGCATTGTGTTGCCACGTCCCCTAAGAGGCAGCAACACCATCCTTGCCCCCATGCCACAGTTCCGAGCCCAGTACCCTGCCCCAAGTGGCCGGCAGGCCCAGGGAAGCGGCCTGCTCCCTCGATCCCGCTCCCGCCCCCGGCCAGGGTGAAACGGCGGAAGGGCGGCATTTTCCCTGTGGAGCTGTGGAGAGACACCCCGGCAGACAGGTTGCGGCGACGGGGCCGTGCTCCAGTGGCTGAGGCCAGGTGTAGTTCGTGGGGCTCGCGGGCCGCACGGACGGCACCCGGGTCAGCGGCCATATCAGGGTCGCTTCAGGCCACCCCTGGAGCGACTGGTGTGACGCTGCCTTCCAGGGACGCCACCTGTCCGCCTGGCCGGTCAGGCAGGAGGGGAGCGCCCCCTCAGACGCTTGCTGTGGTGGGAGGGGCCTGAGGAGGTGGGGCCTGCAGCGGAACCCGGCGGGGGCTGAGATAACCGCCTCCGATTCGGGCCACAAAAGGAGAATGCAGAGCGGGAGGCAAAAAGCCTATTGAACTCGGTGTTCCCAGGAGGCCTCCCATCCAAGTACTAAACAGGGCCGGCCCTGCTTAGCTTCAGCGATCGCGTCGAGATAAGCCCGTCGAGGCTGGTTTGGCAGTAGATGTCATCAGGGTCGCGGGCTGCCTCTTGAGGCGCAGCTTAGCAGGCGCTTGGGACTTACCAACAGCCCTGCGGTCCGCCCGACTCAGCAGGGACCCGCCACAACCTAGACAGGGGAACGGAGGTCTAGGATACCGGGGGGTGAGGGTGGTGTTGGCGACCCCCCAACCCAGGGCGGACGGGACCCAGCAAACTTTTCGGCGCTTGGTGCCCCGTCCCAGATGCCACAGGCCGCTCACGGGGACGTGGCCCCGGAGGCTTCAGGGCCCGGGGCCCGCAGTCCCTTGGGCATCCCACCTGCCCGCCCACGCTGGGCTAGGCGCAGCCCGGACACACACCTGCCCGGCCCTCCTGCCCGACAGAAGCTGGCCCGAAGCCACTGGGAGCCACCATTGACTTGGGAAGGCCCCTAAGACCCAGCAACACCACCCTTGCCCGCACGCCACAGATCCGAGCTCAGTACCCCGCCTCAAGTGGCCATTAGACCCGGGGAAGCGGCCTGCTCCCTCGATCCCGCTCCCGCGCCCGACCAGGGCGACACGGTGGAAGGGCGGCATTTTCCGAATGGAGCTGTGGAACGACACCCCAGCAGACAGGTGGCGGCGACGGGGCTGTGTTCCAGTGGGTGAGGCCAGGTGCAGTTCGCGGGGCTCGCGGGCCGCACGGACGGCACCCGGGTCCGCGGCCACGTCTGGGTCGCGTCAGGCCACCCCCGGAGCGTCTGGTGTGCCGCTGCCTTCCGGGGACGCCTTCTGGCCGCCTGGCCGGTCAGGCAGTTGGGGAGCGCCCCGTCAGACGCTTGCTGTGGTGGGAGGGGCCTGAGGAGGTGGGGCCTGCAGAGGTACCTGGCAGGGGCAGAGATAGCCGCCGCCGCCGCGGGCGACAAAAGGAGAATGCAGAGCCAAAAGGAGAATGCAGAGCGGGAGGCCAAAAGCCTATAGCACCCGGTATTCCCTAGAGGTCTCCCATCCACCTACTAAACAGGCCCGATCCTGCTTAGCTTCCGCGATCGAGTCGAAATCACGCCCCTCTGGGCTGGTTTGGCAGTAGGGGGCAAGGGGGTCGCGGGCTGGCTCTTGAGGCACAGCTTAGCAGGCGCTTGGGTCAAACCGCCAGCCCAGCGGCCCGCCCGACCCGGCAGGGCCCCGCCGCCCACCTAGACAGGGAAACGGAGGTCTAGGGTACAGGGGGGTGGCGGAGATGTTGGCGACCACCCAGCCCAGGGCAGGCGGGGCCCAGCAAACTTTTCGGCGCTTGGCGCCCCACCCCAGATCCCGCAGGCCGCTCACAAGGACGTGGCCCCGGAGGCTTCAGGATCCGTGGCCCGCGGTCCCTTGGGCATCCCACCTGCCCGCCCACGCTGCGCTACGCTCAGCCCGGACGGAGACGTGCCCGGCACTCCTAACCGACAGAAGCTGGCCCGAAACCACTGGGAGCCACCATTGAGTTGGCAAGGTCCCTAAGACCCAGCGACGCCACCGTTGCCCCCACGCCGCAGTTCCGAGCTCAGTACCCCGCCCCAATTGGCCGGCAGCCCCGGGAAGCGTCCTGCGCCCTCGATCTCGCTCCCGCCCCCGGCCAGAGCGAAAGGGCTATGGGACAGCATTTTCCGTATGGATCTGTGGAGAGACACCCCGGCAGACAGGTGGCGGCGACGGGGCTGTGCTCCATGGGTGAGGCCAGGTGCAGTTCGCGGTGCTCGCGGTCCGCACAGACGGCACCCGTGTCCGCGGCCATGTCTGGGTCGCGTCAGGCCACCCCCGGAGCGTCTGGTGTGCTGCTGCCTTCCAGGGACGCCTTCAGGCCGCCTGGCCGGTCAGGCAGGCGGGCAGCGCCCCGTCAGATGCTTGCTGGGGTGGGAGGGGCCTGAGGAGGTGGGGCCTGCAGAGGTACCGGGCGTGTGCAGAGATAGCCGCCGCCGCCGCGGGCGACAAAAGGAGAATACACAGCGGGAGGCCAAAAGCCTGTAACACGCGGTATTCCCGGGAGGTCTCCCATCCACGTACTAAACTGGCCCGACCCTGCTTAGCTTCCGCGATTGAGCCGACATCACGCCCGTCTGGGCTGCTTTGGCAGCAGGTGGCTACAGGCTCGCGAGCTGCCTCTTGAGGCGCAGTTTAGCAGGCGCTTGGGGCTTACCTCCAGCCCAGCGGCTCGCCCGACCCGGCAGGGCCCCGCCGCCCACCTAGACAAGGAAACGGAGGTCTAGGGTACAGGGGTGTGGCGGAGATGTTGGCGAACACCCAGCCCAGGGCGGGCGGGACCCGGCAAACTTTTCGGCGCTTGGCGCCCCATGCCAGATCCCGCAGGCCGTACACAAGGACGTGGCCCCGGAGGCTTCAGGGCCCGGGGCCCGCGGTCCCTTGGGCATCCCACCTGCCCGCCCACGCTGCGCGACGCTCAGCCCAGAGGGAGACGTGCCCGGCACTCCTAACCGACAGAAGCTGGCCCGAAACAACTGGGAGCCACCATTGAGTTGGCACGGCCCCTAAGACCCAGCAACGCCACCCTTGCCCCCACGCCGCAGTTCCGAGCTCAGCACCCCGCCCCAAGTGGCCGGCAGCCCCAGGGAAGTGGCCTGGGCCCTCGATCCCGCTCCCGCCCCCGGCCAGAGCGAAACGGCGGAGGGGCGGCATTTTCCGTATGGAGCTGTGGAGAGAACCCCGGCAGACAGGTGGCGGCGACGGGGCTGTGCTCCAGTGGGTGAGGCCAGGTCATTTCGCGGGGCTCGCGGGCCGCACGGACGGCACCCGGGTCCGCGGCCATATCTGGGTCGCGTCAGGCCACCCCCGGAGCGTCTGGTGTGCCGCTGCCTTCCACGGACGCCTTCTGGCCGCCTGGCCGGTCAGGCAGGCGGGGAGCGCCCCGTCAGACACTTGCTGTGGTGGGAGGGGCCTGAGGAGGAGGCGCCTGCAGAGGTACCCGGCGGGGGCACAGATAGCCGCCGCCGCCGCCGGCGACAGAAGGAGAATGCAGAGCGGGAGGCCAAAAGACTATAGCAGCCGGTATTCCCTAGAGGTCTCCCATCCACCTACTAAACAGGCCCGACCCTGCTTAGCTTCCACGATCGAGTCGAGATCACGCCCCTCTGGGCTGGTTTGGCAGTAGGTGGCTACAGGGTCGCGGGCTGCCTCTTGAGGCGCAGCTTAGCAGGCGCTTGGGGCGTACCGCCAGCCCAGCGGCCCGACCGATCCGGCAGGGCCCCGCCGCCCGCCTATACAGGGAAACGGAGGTCTAGGCTACAGGGGGGTGGCGGAGGTGTTGGCGACCACCCAGCCGAGGGCTGGCTGGGCCCCGCAAACTTTTTGGCGCTTCGCGCACCACCGCAGATCACGCGTGCTGGTGTGCCGCTGCCTTCCAGGGACGCCTTCTGGCCTCCTGGCCGGTGAGGCAGGCAGGGAGCGCCCCGTCAGACTCTTGCTGTGGTGGGAGGGGCCTGAGGAGTGGGGTCAGCAGCGGTACCCGGCGGGAGCTGAGATAATCGCCTCCGATTCGGGCGACAAAAGGAGAATGCAGAGCGGGAGGCAAAAAGCCTATAGCACCCGGTATTCCCAGGGGGTCTCCCATCCAAATACTAACGAGGCCCGACCCTGCTTAGCTTCAGCGATCGAGACGAGATCAGGCCCGTCTAGGCTGGTTTGGCAGTAGATGTCAGCCAACTCGCGGGCTGCCTCTTGAGGCGCAGCTTAGCAGCCGCTTGGGCCTTACCGCCAGCCCAGCGGCCCGCCCGACTCGGCAGGGCCCCGCCGCCCGCCTAGACAGGGGAACGGAGGTCTAGGCTACCGGGGGGTAGGAGAGCTGTTGGCGAACCCCCAGACCAGGGCTGGCGGGACCCAGCAAATATTTCGGCACTTGGGGCCCCACCACAGATGCCGCAGGCCGCTCACAGGGACGTGGCCCCGGAGGCTTCAGGGCCCGGTGCCCGCGGTAACTTGGGCATCCCACCTGCCCGCCCACGCTGGGCTAGGCGCAGCCAGAACGCACACATGCCCGGCCCTCCTGCCCGACAGAAGCTGGCCTGAAGCCAGTGGGAACCAGCATTGTGTTGCCACGTCCCCTAAGAGGCAGCAACACCATCCTTGCCCCCATGCCACAGTTCCGAGCCCAGTACCCTGCCCCAAGTGGCCGGCAGGCCCAGGGAAGCGGCCTGCTCCCTCGATCCCGCTCCCGCCCCCGGCCAGGGTGAAACGGCGGAAGGGCGGCATTTTCCCTGTGGAGCTGTGGAGAGACACCCCGGCAGACAGGTTGCGGCGACGGGGCCGTGCTCCAGTGGCTGAGGCCAGGTGTAGTTCGTGGGGCTCGCGGGCCGCACGGACGGCACCCGGGTCAGCGGCCATATCAGGGTCGCTTCAGGCCACCCCTGGAGCGACTGGTGTGACGCTGCCTTCCAGGGACGCCACCTGTCCGCCTGGCCGGTCAGGCAGGAGGGGAGCGCCCCCTCAGACGCTTGCTGTGGTGGGAGGGGCCTGAGGAGGTGGGGCCTGCAGCGGAACCCGGCGGGGGCTGAGATAACCGCCTCCGATTCGGGCCACAAAAGGAGAATGCAGAGCGGGAGGCAAAAAGCCTATTGAACTCGGTGTTCCCAGGAGGCCTCCCATCCAAGTACTAAACAGGGCCGGCCCTGCTTAGCTTCAGCGATCGCGTCGAGATAAGCCCGTCGAGGCTGGTTTGGCAGTAGATGTCATCAGGGTCGCGGGCTGCCTCTTGAGGCGCAGCTTAGCAGGCGCTTGGGACTTACCAACAGCCCTGCGGTCCGCCCGACTCAGCAGGGACCCGCCACAACCTAGACAGGGGAACGGAGGTCTAGGATACCGGGGGGTGAGGGTGGTGTTGGCGACCCCCCAACCCAGGGCGGACGGGACCCAGCAAACTTTTCGGCGCTTGGTGCCCCGTCCCAGATGCCACAGGCCGCTCACGGGGACGTGGCCCCGGAGGCTTCAGGGCCCGGGGCCCGCAGTCCCTTGGGCATCCCACCTGCCCGCCCACGCTGGGCTAGGCGCAGCCCGGACACACACCTGCCCGGCCCTCCTGCCCGACAGAAGCTGGCCCGAAGCCACTGGGAGCCACCATTGACTTGGGAAGGCCCCTAAGACCCAGCAACACCACCCTTGCCCGCACGCCACAGATCCGAGCTCAGTACCCCGCCTCAAGTGGCCATTAGACCCGGGGAAGCGGCCTGCTCCCTCGATCCCGCTCCCGCGCCCGACCAGGGCGACACGGTGGAAGGGCGGCATTTTCCGAATGGAGCTGTGGAACGACACCCCAGCAGACAGGTGGCGGCGACGGGGCTGTGTTCCAGTGGGTGAGGCCAGGTGCAGTTCGCGGGGCTCGCGGGCCGCACGGACGGCACCCGGGTCCGCGGCCACGTCTGGGTCGCGTCAGGCCACCCCCGGAGCGTCTGGTGTGCCGCTGCCTTCCGGGGACGCCTTCTGGCCGCCTGGCCGGTCAGGCAGTTGGGGAGCGCCCCGTCAGACGCTTGCTGTGGTGGGAGGGGCCTGAGGAGGTGGGGCCTGCAGAGGTACCTGGCAGGGGCAGAGATAGCCGCCGCCGCCGCGGGCGACAAAAGGAGAATGCAGAGCCAAAAGGAGAATGCAGAGCGGGAGGCCAAAAGCCTATAGCACCCGGTATTCCCTAGAGGTCTCCCATCCACCTACTAAACAGGCCCGATCCTGCTTAGCTTCCGCGATCGAGTCGAAATCACGCCCCTCTGGGCTGGTTTGGCAGTAGGGGGCAAGGGGGTCGCGGGCTGGCTCTTGAGGCACAGCTTAGCAGGCGCTTGGGTCAAACCGCCAGCCCAGCGGCCCGCCCGACCCGGCAGGGCCCCGCCGCCCACCTAGACAGGGAAACGGAGGTCTAGGGTACAGGGGGGTGGCGGAGATGTTGGCGACCACCCAGCCCAGGGCAGGCGGGGCCCAGCAAACTTTTCGGCGCTTGGCGCCCCACCCCAGATCCCGCAGGCCGCTCACAAGGACGTGGCCCCGGAGGCTTCAGGATCCGTGGCCCGCGGTCCCTTGGGCATCCCACCTGCCCGCCCACGCTGCGCTACGCTCAGCCCGGACGGAGACGTGCCCGGCACTCCTAACCGACAGAAGCTGGCCCGAAACCACTGGGAGCCACCATTGAGTTGGCAAGGTCCCTAAGACCCAGCGACGCCACCGTTGCCCCCACGCCGCAGTTCCGAGCTCAGTACCCCGCCCCAATTGGCCGGCAGCCCCGGGAAGCGTCCTGCGCCCTCGATCTCGCTCCCGCCCCCGGCCAGAGCGAAACGGCTATGGGACAGCATTTTCCGTATGGATCTGTGGAGAGACACCCCGGCAGACAGGTGGCGGCGACGGGGCTGTGCTCCATGGGTGAGGCCAGGTGCAGTTCGCGGTGCTCGCGGTCCGCACAGACGGCACCCGTGTCCGCGGCCATGTCTGGGTCGCGTCAGGCCACCCCCGGAGCGTCTGGTGTGCTGCTGCCTTCCAGGGACGCCTTCAGGCCGCCTGGCCGGTCAGGCAGGCGGGCAGCGCCCCGTCAGATGCTTGCTGGGGTGGGAGGGGCCTGAGGAGGTGGGGCCTGCAGAGGTACCGGGCGTGTGCAGAGATAGCCGCCGCCGCCGCGGGCGACAAAAGGAGAATACACAGCGGGAGGCCAAAAGCCTGTAACACGCGGTATTCCCGGGAGGTCTCCCATCCACGTACTAAACTGGCCCGACCCTGCTTAGCTTCCGCGATTGAGCCGACATCACGCCCGTCTGGGCTGCTTTGGCAGCAGGTGGCTGCAGGCTCGCGAGCTGCCTCTTGAGGCGCAGTTTAGCAGGCGCTTGGGGCTTACCTCCAGCCCAGCGGCTCGCCCGACCCGGCAGGGCCCCGCCGCCCACCTAGACAAGGAAACGGAGGTCTAGGGTACAGGGGTGTGGCGGAGATGTTGGCGAACACCCAGCCCAGGGCGGGCGGGACCCGGCAAACTTTTCGGCGCTTGGCGCCCCATGCCAGATCCCGCAGGCCGTACACAAGGACGTGGCCCCGGAGGCTTCAGGGCCCGGGGCCCGCGGTCCCTTGGGCATCCCACCTGCCCGCCCACGCTGCGCGACGCTCAGCCCAGAGGGAGACGTGCCCGGCACTCCTAACCGACAGAAGCTGGCCCGAAACAACTGGGAGCCACCATTGAGTTGGCACGGCCCCTAAGACCCAGCAACGCCACCCTTGCCCCCACGCCGCAGTTCCGAGCTCAGCACCCCGCCCCAAGTGGCCGGCAGCCCCAGGGAAGTGGCCTGGGCCCTCGATCCCGCTCCCGCCCCCGGCCAGAGCGAAACGGCGGAGGGGCGGCATTTTCCGTATGGAGCTGTGGAGAGACACCCCGGCAGACAGGTGGCGGCGACGGGGCTGTGCTCCAGTGGGTGAGGCCAGGTCATTTCGCGGGGCTCGCGGGCCGCACGGACGGCACCCGGGTCCGCGGCCATATCTGGGTCGCGTCAGGCCACCCCCGGAGCGTCTGGTGTGCCGCTGCCTTCCACGGACGCCTTCTGGCCGCCTGGCCGGTCAGGCAGGCGGGGAGCGCCCCGTCAGACACTTGCTGTGGTGGGAGGGGCCTGAGGAGGAGGCTCCTGCAGAGGTACCCGGCGGGGGCACAGATAGCCGCCGCCGCCGCCGGCGACAGAAGGAGAATGCAGAGCGGGAGGCCAAAAGACTATAGCAGCCGGTATTCCCTAGAGGTCTCCCATCCACCTACTAAACAGGCCCGACCCTGCTTAGCTTCCGCGATCGAGTCGAGATCACGCCCCTCTGGGCTGGTTTGGCAGTAGGTGGCTACAGGGTCGCGGGCTGCCTCTTGAGGCGCAGCTTAGCAGGCGCTTGGGGCGTACCGCCAGCCCAGCGGCCCGACCGATCCGGCAGGGCCCCGCCGCCCGCCTATACAGGGAAACGGAGGTCTAGGCTACAGGGGGGTGGCGGAGGTGTTGGCGACCACCCAGCCGAGGGCTGGCTGGGCCCCGCAAACTTTTTGGCGCTTCGCGCACCACCGCAGATCACGCGTGCTGGTGTGCCGCTGCCTTCCAGGGACGCCTTCTGGCCTCCTGGCCGGTGAGGCAGGCAGGGAGCGCCCCGTCAGACTCTTGCTGTGGTGGGAGGGGCCTGAGGAGTGGGGTCAGCAGCGGTACCCGGCGGGAGCTGAGATAATCGCCTCCGATTCGGGCGACAAAAGGAGAATGCAGAGCGGGAGGCAAAAAGCCTATAGCACCCGGTATTCCCAGGGGGTCTCCCATCCAAATACTAACGAGGCCCGACCCTGCTTAGCTTCAGCGATCGAGACGAGATCAGGCCCGTCTAGGCTGGTTTGGCAGTAGATGTCAGCCAACTCGCGGGCTGCCTCTTGAGGCGCAGCTTAGCAGCCGCTTGGGCCTTACCGCCAGCCCAGCGGCCCGCCCGACTCGGCAGGGCCCCGCCGCCCGCCTAGACAGGGGAACGGAGGTCTAGGCTACCGGGGGGTAGGAGAGCTGTTGGCGAACCCCCAGACCAGGGCTGGCGGGACCCAGCAAATATTTCGGCACTTGGGGCCCCACCACAGATGCCGCAGGCCGCTCACAGGGACGTGGCCCCGGAGGCTTCAGGGCCCGGTGCCCGCGGTAACTTGGGCATCCCACCTGCCCGCCCACGCTGGGCTAGGCGCAGCCAGAACGCACACATGCCCGGCCCTCCTGCCCGACAGAAGCTGGCCTGAAGCCAGTGGGAACCAGCATTGTGTTGCCACGTCCCCTAAGAGGCAGCAACACCATCCTTGCCCCCATGCCACAGTTCCGAGCCCAGTACCCTGCCCCAAGTGGCCGGCAGGCCCAGGGAAGCGGCCTGCTCCCTCGATCCCGCTCCCGCCCCCGGCCAGGGTGAAACGGCGGAAGGGCGGCATTTTCCCTGTGGAGCTGTGGAGAGACACCCCGGCAGACAGGTTGCGGCGACGGGGCCGTGCTCCAGTGGCTGAGGCCAGGTGTAGTTCGTGGGGCTCGCGGGCCGCACGGACGGCACCCGGGTCAGCGGCCATATCAGGGTCGCTTCAGGCCACCCCTGGAGCGACTGGTGTGACGCTGCCTTCCAGGGACGCCACCTGTCCGCCTGGCCGGTCAGGCAGGAGGGGAGCGCCCCCTCAGACGCTTGCTGTGGTGGGAGGGGCCTGAGGAGGTGGGGCCTGCAGCGGAACCCGGCGGGGGCTGAGATAACCGCCTCCGATTCGGGCCACAAAAGGAGAATGCAGAGCGGGAGGCAAAAAGCCTATTGAACTCGGTGTTCCCAGGAGGCCTCCCATCCAAGTACTAAACAGGGCCGGCCCTGCTTAGCTTCAGCGATCGCGTCGAGATAAGCCCGTCGAGGCTGGTTTGGCAGTAGATGTCATCAGGGTCGCGGGCTGCCTCTTGAGGCGCAGCTTAGCAGGCGCTTGGGACTTACCAACAGCCCTGCGGTCCGCCCGACTCAGCAGGGACCCGCCACAACCTAGACAGGGGAACGGAGGTCTAGGATACCGGGGGGTGAGGGTGGTGTTGGCGACCCCCCAACCCAGGGCGGACGGGACCCAGCAAACTTTTCGGCGCTTGGTGCCCCGTCCCAGATGCCACAGGCCGCTCACGGGGACGTGGCCCCGGAGGCTTCAGGGCCCGGGGCCCGCAGTCCCTTGGGCATCCCACCTGCCCGCCCACGCTGGGCTAGGCGCAGCCCGGACACACACCTGCCCGGCCCTCCTGCCCGACAGAAGCTGGCCCGAAGCCACTGGGAGCCACCATTGACTTGGGAAGGCCCCTAAGACCCAGCAACACCACCCTTGCCCGCACGCCACAGATCCGAGCTCAGTACCCCGCCTCAAGTGGCCATTAGACCCGGGGAAGCGGCCTGCTCCCTCGATCCCGCTCCCGCGCCCGACCAGGGCGAAACGGTGGAAGGGCGGCATTTTCCGAATGGAGCTGTGGAGCGACACCCCAGCAGACAGGTGGCGGCGACGGGGCTGTGTTCCAGTGGGTGAGGCCAGGTGCAGTTCGCGGGGCTCGCGGGCCGCACGGACGGCACCCGGGTCCGCGGCCACGTCTGGGTCGCGTCAGGCCACCCCCGGAGCGTCTGGTGTGCCGCTGCCTTCCGGGGACGCCTTCTGGCCGCCTGGCCGGTCAGGCAGTTGGGGAGCGCCCCGTCAGACGCTTGCTGTGGTGGGAGGGGCCTGAGGAGGTGGGGCCTGCAGAGGTACCTGGCAGGGGCAGAGATAGCCGCCGCCGCCGCGGGCGACAAAAGGAGAATGCAGAGCCAAAAGGAGAATGCAGAGCGGGAGGCCAAAAGCCTATAGCACCCGGTATTCCCTAGAGGTCTCCCATCCACCTACTAAACAGGCCCGATCCTGCTTAGCTTCCGCGATCGAGTCGAAATCACGCCCCTCTGGGCTGGTTTGGCAGTAGGGGGCAAGGGGGTCGCGGGCTGGCTCTTGAGGCACAGCTTAGCAGGCGCTTGGGTCAAACCGCCAGCCCAGCGGCCCGCCCGACCCGGCAGGGCCCCGCCGCCCACCTAGACAGGGAAACGGAGGTCTAGGGTACAGGGGGGTGGCGGAGATGTTGGCGACCACCCAGCCCAGGGCAGGCGGGGCCCAGCAAACTTTTCGGCGCTTGGCGCCCCACCCCAGATCCCGCAGGCCGCTCACAAGGACGTGGCCCCGGAGGCTTCAGGATCCGTGGCCCGCGGTCCCTTGGGCATCCCACCTGCCCGCCCACGCTGCGCTACGCTCAGCCCGGACGGAGACGTGCCCGGCACTCCTAACCGACAGAAGCTGGCCCGAAACCACTGGGAGCCACCATTGAGTTGGCAAGGTCCCTAAGACCCAGCGACGCCACCGTTGCCCCCACGCCGCAGTTCCGAGCTCAGTACCCCGCCCCAATTGGCCGGCAGCCCCGGGAAGCGTCCTGCGCCCTCGATCTCGCTCCCGCCCCCGGCCAGAGCGAAACGGCTATGGGACAGCATTTTCCGTATGGATCTGTGGAGAGACACCCCGGCAGACAGGTGGCGGCGACGGGGCTGTGCTCCATGGGTGAGGCCAGGTGCAGTTCGCGGTGCTCGCGGTCCGCACAGACGGCACCCGTGTCCGCGGCCATGTCTGGGTCGCGTCAGGCCACCCCCGGAGCGTCTGGTGTGCTGCTGCCTTCCAGGGACGCCTTCAGGCCGCCTGGCCGGTCAGGCAGGCGGGCAGCGCCCCGTCAGATGCTTGCTGGGGTGGGAGGGGCCTGAGGAGGTGGGGCCTGCAGAGGTACCGGGCGTGTGCAGAGATAGCCGCCGCCGCCGCGGGCGACAAAAGGAGAATACACAGCGGGAGGCCAAAAGCCTGTAACACGCGGTATTCCCGGGAGGTCTCCCATCCACGTACTAAACTGGCCCGACCCTGCTTAGCTTCCGCGATTGAGCCGACATCACGCCCGTCTGGGCTGCTTTGGCAGCAGGTGGCTGCAGGCTCGCGAGCTGCCTCTTGAGGCGCAGTTTAGCAGGCGCTTGGGGCTTACCTCCAGCCCAGCGGCTCGCCCGACCCGGCAGGGCCCCGCCGCCCACCTAGACAAGGAAACGGAGGTCTAGGGTACAGGGGTGTGGCGGAGATGTTGGCGAACACCCAGCCCAGGGCGGGCGGGACCCGGCAAACTTTTCGGCGCTTGGCGCCCCATGCCAGATCCCGCAGGCCGTACACAAGGACGTGGCCCCGGAGGCTTCAGGGCCCGGGGCCCGCGGTCCCTTGGGCATCCCACCTGCCCGCCCACGCTGCGCGACGCTCAGCCCAGAGGGAGACGTGCCCGGCACTCCTAACCGACAGAAGCTGGCCCGAAACAACTGGGAGCCACCATTGAGTTGGCACGGCCCCTAAGACCCAGCAACGCCACCCTTGCCCCCACGCCGCAGTTCCGAGCTCAGCACCCCGCCCCAAGTGGCCGGCAGCCCCAGGGAAGTGGCCTGGGCCCTCGATCCCGCTCCCGCCCCCGGCCAGAGCGAAACGGCGGAGGGGCGGCATTTTCCGTATGGAGCTGTGGAGAGACACCCCGGCAGACAGGTGGCGGCGACGGGGCTGTGCTCCAGTGGGTGAGGCCAGGTCATTTCGCGGGGCTCGCGGGCCGCACGGACGGCACCCGGGTCCGCGGCCATATCTGGGTCGCGTCAGGCCACCCCCGGAGCGTCTGGTGTGCCGCTGCCTTCCACGGACGCCTTCTGGCCGCCTGGCCGGTCAGGCAGGCGGGGAGCGCCCCGTCAGACACTTGCTGTGGTGGGAGGGGCCTGAGGAGGAGGCGCCTGCAGAGGTACCCGGCGGGGGCAGAGATAGCCGCCGCCGCCGCCGGCGATAGAAGGAGAATGCAGAGCGGGAGGCCAAAAGCCTATAGCAGCCGGTATTCCCTAGAGGTCTCCCATCCACCTACTAAACAGGCCCGATCCTGCTTAGCTTCCGCGATCGAGTCGAAATCACGCCCCTCTGGGCTGGTTTGGCAGTAGGTGGCTACAGGGTCGCGGGCTGCCTCTTGAGGCGCAGCTTAGCAGGCGCTTGGGGCGTACCGCCAGCCCAGCGGCCCGACCGATCCGGCAGGGCCCCGCCGCCCGCCTATACAGGGAAACGGAGGTCTAGGCTACGGGGGGTGGCGGAGGTGTTGGCGACCACCCAGCCGAGGGCTGGCTGGACCCCGCAAACATTTTGGCGCTTCGCGCACCACCGCAGATCACGCGTGCTGGTGTGCCGCTGCCTTCCAGGGACGCCTTCTGGCCTCCTGGCCGGTGAGGCAGGCAGGGAGCGCCCCGTCAGACTCTTGCTGTGGTGGGAGGGGCCTGAGGAGTGGGGTCAGCAGCGGTACCCGGCGGGAGCTGAGATAATCGCCTCCGATTCGGGCGACAAAAGGAGAATGCAGAGCGGGAGGCAAAAAGCCTATAGCACCCGGTATTCCCAGGGGGTCTCCCATCCAAATACTAACGAGGCCCGACCCTGCTTAGCTTCAGCGATCGAGACGAGATCAGGCCCGTCTAGGCTGGTTTGGCAGTAGATGTCAGCCAACTCGCGGGCTGCCTCTTGAGGCGCAGCTTAGCAGCCGCTTGGGCCTTACCGCCAGCCCAGCGGCCCGCCCGACTCGGCAGGGCCCCGCCGCCCGCCTAGACAGGGGAACGGAGGTCTAGGCTACCGGGGGGTAGGAGAGCTGTTGGCGAACCCCCAGACCAGGGCTGGCGGGACCCAGCAAATATTTCGGCACTTGGGGCCCCACCACAGATGCCGCAGGCCGCTCACAGGGACGTGGCCCCGGAGGCTTCAGGGCCCGGTGCCCGCGGTAACTTGGGCATCCCACCTGCCCGCCCACGCTGGGCTAGGCGCAGCCAGAACGCACACATGCCCGGCCCTCCTGCCCGACAGAAGCTGGCCTGAAGCCAGTGGGAACCAGCATTGTGTTGCCACGTCCCCTAAGAGGCAGCAACACCATCCTTGCCCCCATGCCACAGTTCCGAGCCCAGTACCCTGCCCCAAGTGGCCGGCAGGCCCAGGGAAGCGGCCTGCTCCCTCGATCCCGCTCCCGCCCCCGGCCAGGGTGAAACGGCGGAAGGGCGGCATTTTCCCTATGGAGCTGTGGAGAGACACCCCGGCAGACAGGTTGCGGCGACGGGGCCGTGCTCCAGTGGCTGAGGCCAGGTGTAGTTCGTGGGGCTCGCGGGCCGCACGGACGGCACCCGGGTCAGCGGCCATATCAGGGTCGCTTCAGGCCACCCCTGGAGCGGCTGGTTTGACGCTGCCTTCCAGGGACGCCACCTGTCCGCCTGGCCGGTCAGGCAGGAGGGGAGCGCCCCCTCAGACGCTTGCTGTGGTGGGAGGGGCCTGAGGAGGTGGGGCCTGCAGCGGAACCCGGCGGGGGCTGAGATAACCGCCTCCGATTCGGGCCACAAAAGGAGAATGCAGAGCGGGAGGCAAAAAGCCTATTGAACTCGGTGTTCCCAGGAGGCCTCCCATCCAAGTACTAAACAGGGCCGGCCCTGCTTAGCTTCAGCGATCGCGTCGAGATAAGCCCGTCGAGGCTGGTTTGGCAGTAGATGTCATCAGGGTCGCGGGCTGCCTCTTGAGGCGCAGCTTAGCAGGCGCTTGGGACTTACCAACAGCCCTGCGGTCCGCCCGACTCAGCAGGGACCCGCCACAACCTAGACAGGGGAACGGAGGTCTAGGATACCGGGGGGTGAGGGTGGTGTTGGCGACCCCCCAACCCAGGGCGGACGGGACCCAGCAAACTTTTCGGCGCTTGGTGCCCCGTCCCAGATGCCACAGGCCGCTCACGGGGACGTGGCCCCGGAGGCCTCAGGGCCCGGGGCCCGCAGTCCCTTGGGCATCCCACCTGCCCTCCCACACTGGGCTAGGCGCAGCCCGGACACACACCTGCCCGGCCCTCCTGCCCGACAGAAGCTGGCCCGAAGCCACTGGGAGCCACCATTGACTTGGGAAGGCCCCTAAGACCCAGCAACACCACCCTTGCCCGCACGCCACAGATCCGAGCTCAGTACCCCGCCTCAAGTGGCCATTAGACCCGGGGAAGCGGCCTGCTCCCTCGATCCCGCTCCCGCGCCCGACCAGGGCGAAACGGTGGAAGGGCGGCATTTTCCGAATGGAGCTGTGGAGCGACACCCCAGCAGACAGGTGGCGGCGACGGGGCTGTGTTCCAGTGGGTGAGGCCAGGTGCAGTTCGCGGGGCTCGCGGGCCGCACGGACGGCACCCGGGTCCGCGGCCACGTCTGGGTCGCGTCAGGCCACCCCCGGAGCGTCTGGTGTGCCGCTGCCTTCCGGGGACGCCTTCTGGCCGCCTGGCCGGTCAGGCAGTTGGGGAGCGCCCCGTCAGACGCTTGCTGTGGTGGGAGGGGCCTGAGGAGGTGGGGCCTGCAGAGGTACCTGGCAGGGGCAGAGATAGCCGCCGCCGCCGCGGGCGACAAAAGGAGAATGCAGAGCCAAAAGGAGAATGCAGAGCGGGAGGCCAAAAGCCTATAGCACCCGGTATTCCCTAGAGGTCTCCCATCCACCTACTAAACAGGCCCGATCCTGCTTAGCTTCCGCGATCGAGTCGAAATCACGCCCCTCTGGGCTGGTTTGGCAGTAGGGGGCAAGGGGGTCGCGGGCTGGCTCTTGAGGCACAGCTTAGCAGGCGCTTGGGTCAAACCGCCAGCCCAGCGGCCCGCCCGACCCGGCAGGGCCCCGCCGCCCACCTAGACAGGGAAACGGAGGTCTAGGGTACAGGGGGGTGGCGGAGATGTTGGCGACCACCCAGCCCAGGGCAGGCGGGGCCCAGCAAACTTTTCGGCGCTTGGCGCCCCACCCCAGATCCCGCAGGCCGCTCACAAGGACGTGGCCCCGGAGGCTTCAGGATCCGTGGCCCGCGGTCCCTTGGGCATCCCACCTGCCCGCCCACGCTGCGCTACGCTCAGCCCGGACGGAGACGTGCCCGGCACTCCTAACCGACAGAAGCTGGCCCGAAACCACTGGGAGCCACCATTGAGTTGGCAAGGTCCCTAAGACCCAGCGACGCCACCGTTGCCCCCACGCCGCAGTTCCGAGCTCAGTACCCCGCCCCAATTGGCCGGCAGCCCCGGGAAGCGTCCTGCGCCCTCGATCTCGCTCCCGCCCCCGGCCAGAGCGAAACGGCTATGGGACAGCATTTTCCGTATGGATCTGTGGAGAGACACCCCGGCAGACAGGTGGCGGCGACGGGGCTGTGCTCCATGGGTGAGGCCAGGTGCAGTTCGCGGTGCTCGCGGTCCGCACAGACGGCACCCGTGTCCGCGGCCATGTCTGGGTCGCGTCAGGCCACCCCCGGAGCGTCTGGTGTGCTGCTGCCTTCCAGGGACGCCTTCAGGCCGCCTGGCCGGTCAGGCAGGCGGGCAGCGCCCCGTCAGATGCTTGCTGGGGTGGGAGGGGCCTGAGGAGGTGGGGCCTGCAGAGGTACCGGGCGTGTGCAGAGATAGCCGCCGCCGCCGCGGGCGACAAAAGGAGAATACACAGCGGGAGGCCAAAAGCCTGTAACACGCGGTATTCCCGGGAGGTCTCCCATCCACGTACTAAACTGGCCCGACCCTGCTTAGCTTCCGCGATTGAGCCGACATCACGCCCGTCTGGGCTGCTTTGGCAGCAGGTGGCTGCAGGCTCGCGAGCTGCCTCTTGAGGCGCAGTTTAGCAGGCGCTTGGGGCTTACCTCCAGCCCAGCGGCTCGCCCGACCCGGCAGGGCCCCGCCGCCCACCTAGACAAGGAAACGGAGGTCTAGGGTACAGGGGTGTGGCGGAGATGTTGGCGAACACCCAGCCCAGGGCGGGCGGGACCCGGCAAACTTTTCGGCGCTTGGCGCCCCATGCCAGATCCCGCAGGCCGTACACAAGGACGTGGCCCCGGAGGCTTCAGGGCCCGGGGCCCGCGGTCCCTTGGGCATCCCACCTGCCCGCCCACGCTGCGCGACGCTCAGCCCAGAGGGAGACGTGCCCGGCACTCCTAACCGACAGAAGCTGGCCCGAAACAACTGGGAGCCACCATTGAGTTGGCACGGCCCCTAAGACCCAGCAACGCCACCCTTGCCCCCACGCCGCAGTTCCGAGCTCAGCACCCCGCCCCAAGTGGCCGGCAGCCCCAGGGAAGTGGCCTGGGCCCTCGATCCCGCTCCCGCCCCCGGCCAGAGCGAAACGGCGGAGGGGCGGCATTTTCCGTATGGAGCTGTGGAGAGACACCCCGGCAGACAGGTGGCGGCGACGGGGCTGTGCTCCAGTGGGTGAGGCCAGGTCATTTCGCGGGGCTCGCGGGCCGCACGGACGGCACCCGGGTCCGCGGCCATATCTGGGTCGCGTCAGGCCACCCCCGGAGCGTCTGGTGTGCCGCTGCCTTCCACGGACGCCTTCTGGCCGCCTGGCCGGTCAGGCAGGCGGGGAGCGCCCCGTCAGACACTTGCTGTGGTGGGAGGGGCCTGAGGAGGAGGCTCCTGCAGAGGTACCCGGCGGGGGCACAGATAGCCGCCGCCGCCGCCGGCGACAGAAGGAGAATGCAGAGCGGGAGGCCAAAAGACTATAGCAGCCGGTATTCCCTAGAGGTCTCCCATCCACCTACTAAACAGGCCCGACCCTGCTTAGCTTCCGCGATCGAGTCGAGATCACGCCCCTCTGGGCTGGTTTGGCAGTAGGTGGCTACAGGGTCGCGGGCTGCCTCTTGAGGCGCAGCTTAGCAGGCGCTTGGGGCGTACCGCCAGCCCAGCGGCCCGACCGATCCGGCAGGGCCCCGCCGCCCGCCTATACAGGGAAACGGAGGTCTAGGCTACGGGGGGTGGCGGAGGTGTTGGCGACCACCCAGCCGAGGGCTGGCTGGACCCCGCAAACATTTTGGCGCTTCGCGCACCACCGCAGATCACGCGTGCTGGTGTGCCGCTGCCTTCCAGGGACGCCTTCTGGCCTCCTGGCCGGTGAGGCAGGCAGGGAGCGCCCCGTCAGACTCTTGCTGTGGTGGGAGGGGCCTGAGGAGTGGGGTCAGCAGCGGTACCCGGCGGGAGCTGAGATAATCGCCTCCGATTCGGGCGACAAAAGGAGAATGCAGAGCGGGAGGCAAAAAGCCTATAGCACCCGGTATTCCCAGGGGGTCTCCCATCCAAATACTAACGAGGCCCGACCCTGCTTAGCTTCAGCGATCGAGACGAGATCAGGCCCGTCTAGGCTGGTTTGGCAGTAGATGTCAGCCAACTCGCGGGCTGCCTCTTGAGGCGCAGCTTAGCAGCCGCTTGGGCCTTACCGCCAGCCCAGCGGCCCGCCCGACTCGGCAGGGCCCCGCCGCCCGCCTAGACAGGGGAACGGAGGTCTAGGCTACCGGGGGGTAGGAGAGCTGTTGGCGAACCCCCAGACCAGGGCTGGCGGGACCCAGCAAATATTTCGGCACTTGGGGCCCCACCACAGATGCCGCAGGCCGCTCACAGGGACGTGGCCCCGGAGGCTTCAGGGCCCGGTGCCCGCGGTAACTTGGGCATCCCACCTGCCCGCCCACGCTGGGCTAGGCGCAGCCAGAACGCACACATGCCCGGCCCTCCTGCCCGACAGAAGCTGGCCTGAAGCCAGTGGGAACCAGCATTGTGTTGCCACGTCCCCTAAGAGGCAGCAACACCATCCTTGCCCCCATGCCACAGTTCCGAGCCCAGTACCCTGCCCCAAGTGGCCGGCAGGCCCAGGGAAGCGGCCTGCTCCCTCGATCCCGCTCCCGCCCCCGGCCAGGGTGAAACGGCGGAAGGGCGGCATTTTCCCTATGGAGCTGTGGAGAGACACCCCGGCAGACAGGTTGCGGCGACGGGGCCGTGCTCCAGTGGCTGAGGCCAGGTGTAGTTCGTGGGGCTCGCGGGCCGCACGGACGGCACCCGGGTCAGCGGCCATATCAGGGTCGCTTCAGGCCACCCCTGGAGCGGCTGGTTTGACGCTGCCTTCCAGGGACGCCACCTGTCCGCCTGGCCGGTCAGGCAGGAGGGGAGCGCCCCCTCAGACGCTTGCTGTGGTGGGAGGGGCCTGAGGAGGTGGGGCCTGCAGCGGAACCCGGCGGGGGCTGAGATAACCGCCTCCGATTCGGGCCACAAAAGGAGAATGCAGAGCGGGAGGCAAAAAGCCTATTGAACTCGGTGTTCCCAGGAGGCCTCCCATCCAAGTACTAAACAGGGCCGGCCCTGCTTAGCTTCAGCGATCGCGTCGAGATAAGCCCGTCGAGGCTGGTTTGGCAGTAGATGTCATCAGGGTCGCGGGCTGCCTCTTGAGGCGCAGCTTAGCAGGCGCTTGGGACTTACCAACAGCCCTGCGGTCCGCCCGACTCAGCAGGGACCCGCCACAACCTAGACAGGGGAACGGAGGTCTAGGATACCGGGGGGTGAGGGTGGTGTTGGCGACCCCCCAACCCAGGGCGGACGGGACCCAGCAAACTTTTCGGCGCTTGGTGCCCCGTCCCAGATGCCACAGGCCGCTCACGGGGACGTGGCCCCGGAGGCTTCAGGGCCCGGGGCCCGCAGTCCCTTGGGCATCCCACCTGCCCGCCCACGCTGGGCTAGGCGCAGCCCGGACACACACCTGCCCGGCCCTCCTGCCCGACAGAAGCTGGCCCGAAGCCACTGGGAGCCACCATTGACTTGGGAAGGCCCCTAAGACCCAGCAACACCACCCTTGCCCGCACGCCACAGATCCGAGCTCAGTACCCCGCCTCAAGTGGCCATTAGACCCGGGGAAGCGGCCTGCTCCCTCGATCCCGCTCCCGCGCCCGACCAGGGCGAAACGGTGGAAGGGCGGCATTTTCCGAATGGAGCTGTGGAGCGACACCCCAGCAGACAGGTGGCGGCGACGGGGCTGTGTTCCAGTGGGTGAGGCCAGGTGCAGTTCGCGGGGCTCGCGGGCCGCACGGACGGCACCCGGGTCCGCGGCCACGTCTGGGTCGCGTCAGGCCACCCCCGGAGCGTCTGGTGTGCCGCTGCCTTCCGGGGACGCCTTCTGGCCGCCTGGCCGGTCAGGCAGTTGGGGAGCGCCCCGTCAGACGCTTGCTGTGGTGGGAGGGGCCTGAGGAGGTGGGGCCTGCAGAGGTACCTGGCAGGGGCAGAGATAGCCGCCGCCGCCGCGGGCGACAAAAGGAGAATGCAGAGCCAAAAGGAGAATGCAGAGCGGGAGGCCAAAAGCCTATAGCACCCGGTATTCCCTAGAGGTCTCCCATCCACCTACTAAACAGGCCCGATCCTGCTTAGCTTCCGCGATCGAGTCGAAATCACGCCCCTCTGGGCTGGTTTGGCAGTAGGGGGCAAAGGGGTCGCGGGCTGGCTCTTGAGGCACAGCTTAGCAGGCGCTTGGGTCAAACCGCCAGCCCAGCGGCCCGCCCGACCCGGCAGGGCCCCGCCGCCCACCTAGACAGGGAAACGGAGGTCTAGGGTACAGGGGGGTGGCGGAGATGTTGGCGACCACCCAGCCCAGGGCAGGCGGGGCCCAGCAAACTTTTCGGCGCTTGGCGCCCCACCCCAGATCCCGCAGGCCGCTCACAAGGACGTGGCCCCGGAGGCTTCAGGATCCGTGGCCCGCGGTCCCTTGGGCATCCCACCTGCCCGCCCACGCTGCGCTACGCTCAGCCCGGACGGAGACGTGCCCGGCACTCCTAACCGACAGAAGCTGGCCCGAAACCACTGGGAGCCACCATTGAGTTGGCAAGGTCCCTAAGACCCAGCGACGCCACCGTTGCCCCCACGCCGCAGTTCCGAGCTCAGTACCCCGCCCCAATTGGCCGGCAGCCCCGGGAAGCGTCCTGCGCCCTCGATCTCGCTCCCGCCCCCGGCCAGAGCGAAACGGCTATGGGACAGCATTTTCCGTATGGATCTGTGGAGAGACACCCCGGCAGACAGGTGGCGGCGACGGGGCTGTGCTCCATGGGTGAGGCCAGGTGCAGTTCGCGGTGCTCGCGGTCCGCACAGACGGCACCCGTGTCCGCGGCCATGTCTGGGTCGCGTCAGGCCACCCCCGGAGCGTCTGGTGTGCTGCTGCCTTCCAGGGACGACTTCAGGCCGCCTGGCCGGTCAGGCAGGCGGGCAGCGCCCCGTCAGATGCTTGCTGGGGTGGGAGGGGCCTGAGGAGGTGGGGCCTGCAGAGGTACCGGGCGTGTGCAGAGATAGCCGCCGCCGCCGCGGGCGACAAAAGGAGAATACACAGCGGGAGGCCAAAAGCCTATAGCAGCCGGTATTCCCTAGAGGTCTCCCATCCACCTACTAAACAGGCCCGATCCTGCTTAGCTTCCGCGATCGAGTCAAAATCACGCCCCTCTGGGCTGGTTTGGCAGTAGGTGGCTACAGGGTCGCGGGCTGCCTCTTGAGGCGCAGCTTAGCAGGCGCTTGGGGCGTACCGCCAGCCCAGCGGCCCGACCGATCCGGCAGGGCCCCGCCGCCCGCCTATACAGGGAAACGGAGGTCTAGGCTACAGGGGGGTGGCGGAGGTGTTGGCGACCACCCAGCCGAGGGCTGGCTGGACCCCGCAAACATTTTGGCGCTTCGCGCACCACCGCAGATCACGCGTGCTGGTGTGCCGCTGCCTTCCAGGGACGCCTTCTGGCCTCCTGGCCGGTGAGGCAGGCAGGGAGCGCCCCGTCAGACTCTTGCTGTGGTGGGAGGGGCCTGAGGAGTGGGGTCAGCAGCGGTACCCGGCGGGAGCTGAGATAATCGCCTCCGATTCGGGCGACAAAAGGAGAATGCAGAGCGGGAGGCAAAAAGCCTATAGCACCCGGTATTCCCAGGGGGTCTCCCATCCAAATACTAACGAGGCCCGACCCTGCTTAGCTTCAGCGATCGAGACGAGATCAGGCCCGTCTAGGCTGGTTTGGCAGTAGATGTCAGCCAACTCGCGGGCTGCCTCTTGAGGCGCAGCTTAGCAGCCGCTTGGGCCTTACCGCCAGCCCAGCGGCCCGCCCGACTCGGCAGGGCCCCGCCGCCCGCCTAGACAGGGGAACGGAGGTCTAGGCTACCGGGGGGTAGGAGAGCTGTTGGCGAACCCCCAGACCAGGGCTGGCGGGACCCAGCAAATATTTCGGCACTTGGGGCCCCACCACAGATGCCGCAGGCCGCTCACAGGGACGTGGCCCCGGAGGCTTCAGGGCCCGGTGCCCGCGGTAACTTGGGCATCCCACCTGCCCGCCCACGCTGGGCTAGGCGCAGCCAGAACGCACACATGCCCGGCCCTCCTGCCCGACAGAAGCTGGCCTGAAGCCAGTGGGAACCAGCATTGTGTTGCCACGTCCCCTAAGAGGCAGCAACACCATCCTTGCCCCCATGCCACAGTTCCGAGCCCAGTACCCTGCCCCAAGTGGCCGGCAGGCCCAGGGAAGCGGCCTGCTCCCTCGATCCCGCTCCCGCCCCCGGCCAGGGTGAAACGGCGGAAGGGCGGCATTTTCCCTGTGGAGCTGTGGAGAGACACCCCGGCAGACAGGTTGCGGCGACGGGGCCGTGCTCCAGTGGCTGAGGCCAGGTGTAGTTCGTGGGGCTCGCGGGCCGCACGGACGGCACCCGGGTCAGCGGCCATATCAGGGTCGCTTCAGGCCACCCCTGGAGCGACTGGTGTGACGCTGCCTTCCAGGGACGCCACCTGTCCGCCTGGCCGGTCAGGCAGGAGGGGAGCGCCCCCTCAGACGCTTGCTGTGGTGGGAGGGGCCTGAGGAGGTGGGGCCTGCAGCGGAATCCGGCGGGGGCTGAGATAACCGCCTCCGATTCGGGCGACAAAAGGAGAATGCAGAGCGGGAGGCAAAAAGCCTATTGAACTCGGTGTTCCCAGGAGGCCTCCCATCCAAGTACTAAACAGGGCCGGCCCTGCTTAGCTTCAGCGATCGCGTCGAGATAAGCCCGTCGAGGCTGGTTTGGCAGTAGATGTCATCAGGGTCGCGGGCTGCCTCTTGAGGCGCAGCTTAGCAGGCGCTTGGGACTTACCAACAGCCCTGCGGTCCGCCCGACTCAGCAGGGACCCGCCACAACCTAGACAGGGGAACGGAGGTCTAGGATACCGGGGGGTGAGGGTGGTGTTGGCGACCCCCCAACCCAGGGCAGACGGGACCCAGCAAACTTTTCGGCGCTTGGTGCCCCGTCCCAGATGCCACAGGCCGCTCACGGGGACGTGGCCCCGGAGGCTTCAGGGCCCGGGGCCCGCAGTCCCTTGGGCATCCCACCTGCCCGCCCACGCTGGGCTAGGCGCAGCCCGGACACACACCTGCCCGGCCCTCCTGCCCGACAGAAGCTGGCCCGAAGCCACTGGGAGCCACCATTGACTTGGGAAGGCCCCTAAGACCCAGCAACACCACCCTTGCCCGCACGCCACAGATCCGAGCTCAGTACCCCGCCTCAAGTGGCCATTAGACCCGGGGAAGCGGCCTGCTCCCTCGATCCCGCTCCCGCGCCCGACCAGGGCGAAACGGTGGAAGGGCGGCATTTTCCGAATGGAGCTGTGGAGCGACACCCCAGCAGACAGGTGGCGGCGACGGGGCTGTGTTCCAGTGGGTGAGGCCAGGTGCAGTTCGCGGGGCTCGCGGGCCGCACGGACGGCACCCGGGTCCGCGGCCACGTCTGGGTCGCGTCAGGCCACCCCCGGAGCGTCTGGTGTGCCGCTGCCTTCCGGGGACGCCTTCTGGCCGCCTGGCCGGTCAGGCAGTTGGGGAGCGCCCCGTCAGACGCTTGCTGTGGTGGGAGGGGCCTGAGGAGGTGGGGCCTGCAGAGGTACCTGGCAGGGGCAGAGATAGCCGCCGCCGCCGCGGGCGACAAAAGGAGAATGCAGAGCCAAAAGGAGAATGCAGAGCGGGAGGCCAAAAGCCTATAGCACCCGGTATTCCCTAGAGGTCTCCCATCCACCTACTAAACAGGCCCGATCCTGCTTAGCTTCCGCGATCGAGTCGAAATCACGCCCCTCTGGGCTGGTTTGGCAGTAGGGGGCAAGGGGGTCGCGGGCTGGCTCTTGAAGCACAGCTTAGCAGGCGCTTGGGTCAAACCGCCAGCCCAGCGGCCCGCCCGACCCGGCAGGGCCCCGCCGCCCACCTAGACAGGGAAACGGAGGTCTAGGGTACAGGGGGGTGGCGGAGATGTTGGCGACCACCCAGCCCAGGGCAGGCGGGGCCCAGCAAACTTTTCGGCGCTTGGCGCCCCACCCCAGATCCCGCAGGCCGCTCACAAGGACGTGGCCCCGGAGGCTTCAGGATCCGTGGCCCGCGGTCCCTTGGGCATCCCACCTGCCCGCCCACGCTGCGCTACGCTCAGCCCGGACGGAGACGTGCCCGGCACTCCTAACCGACAGAAGCTGGCCCGAAACCACTGGGAGCCACCATTGAGTTGGCAAGGTCCCTAAGACCCAGCGACGCCACCGTTGCCCCCACGCCGCAGTTCCGAGCTCAGTACCCCGCCCCAATTGGCCGGCAGCCCCGGGAAGCGTCCTGCGCCCTCGATCTCGCTCCCGCCCCCGGCCAGAGCGAAACGGCTATGGGACAGCATTTTCCGTATGGATCTGTGGAGAGACACCCCGGCAGACAGGTGGCGGCGACGGGGCTGTGCTCCATGGGTGAGGCCAGGTGCAGTTCGCGGTGCTCGCGGTCCGCACAGACGGCACCCGTGTCCGCGGCCATGTCTGGGTCGCGTCAGGCCACCCCCGGAGCGTCTGGTGTGCTGCTGCCTTCCAGGGACGCCTTCAGGCCGCCTGGCCGGTCAGGCAGGCGGGCAGCGCCCCGTCAGATGCTTGCTGGGGTGGGAGGGGCCTGAGGAGGTGGGGCCTGCAGAGGTACCGGGCGTGTGCAGAGATAGCCGCCGCCGCCGCGGGCGACAAAAGGAGAATACACAGCGGGAGGCCAAAAGCCTGTAACACGCGGTATTCCCGGGAGGTCTCCCATCCACGTACTAAACTGGCCCGACCCTGCTTAGCTTCCGCGATTGAGCCGACATCACGCCCGTCTGGGCTGCTTTGGCAGCAGGTGGCTGCAGGCTCGCGAGCTGCCTCTTGAGGCGCAGTTTAGCAGGCGCTTGGGGCTTACCTCCAGCCCAGCGGCTCGCCCGACCCGGCAGGGCCCCGCCGCCCACCTAGACAAGGAAACGGAGGTCTAGGGTACAGGGGTGTGGCGGAGATGTTGGCGAACACCCAGCCCAGGGCGGGCGGGACCCGGCAAACTTTTCGGCGCTTGGCGCCCCATGCCAGATCCCGCAGGCCGTACACAAGGACGTGGCCCCGGAGGCTTCAGGGCCCGGGGCCCGCGGTCCCTTGGGCATCCCACCTGCCCGCCCACGCTGCGCGACGCTCAGCCCAGAGGGAGACGTGCCCGGCACTCCTAACCGACAGAAGCTGGCCCGAAACAACTGGGAGCCACCATTGAGTTGGCACGGCCCCTAAGACCCAGCAACGCCACCCTTGCCCCCACGCCGCAGTTCCGAGCTCAGCACCCCGCCCCAAGTGGCCGGCAGCCCCAGGGAAGTGGCCTGGGCCCTCGATCCCGCTCCCGCCCCCGGCCAGAGCGAAACGGCGGAGGGGCGGCATTTTCCGTATGGAGCTGTGGAGAGACACCCCGGCAGACAGGTGGCGGCGACGGGGCTGTGCTCCAGTGGGTGAGGCCAGGTCATTTCGCGGGGCTCGCGGGCCGCACGGACGGCACCCGGGTCCGCGGCCATATCTGGGTCGCGTCAGGCCACCCCCGGAGCGTCTGGTGTGCCGCTGCCTTCCACGGACGCCTTCTGGCCGCCTGGCCGGTCAGGCAGGCGGGGAGCGCCCCGTCAGACACTTGCTGTGGTGGGAGGGGCCTGAGGAGGAGGCGCCTGCAGAGGTACCCGGCGGGGGCAGAGATAGCCGCCGCCGCCGCCGGCGACAGAAGGAGAATGCAGAGCGGGAGGCCAAAAGCCTATAGCAGCCGGTATTCCCTAGAGGTCTCCCATCCACCTACTAAACAGGCCCGATCCTGCTTAGCTTCCGCGATCGAGTCGAAATCACGCCCCTCTGGGCTGGTTTGGCAGTAGGTGGCTACAGGGTCGCGGGCTGCCTCTTGAGGCGCAGCTTAGCAGGCGCTTGGGGCGTACCGCCAGCCCAGCGGCCCGACCGATCCGGCAGGGCCCCGCCGCCCGCCTATACAGGGAAACGGAGGTCTAGGCTACAGGGGGGTGGCGGAGGTGTTGGCGACCACCCAGCCGAGGGCTGGCTGGACCCCGCAAACATTTTGGCGCTTCGCGCACCACCGCAGATCACGCGTGCTGGTGTGCCGCTGCCTTCCAGGGACGCCTTCTGGCCTCCTGGCCGGTGAGGCAGGCAGGGAGCGCCCCGTCAGACTCTTGCTGTGGTGGGAGGGGCCTGAGGAGTGGGGTCAGCAGCGGTACCCGGCGGGAGCTGAGATAATCGCCTCCGATTCGGGCGACAAAAGGAGAATGCAGAGCGGGAGGCAAAAAGCCTATAGCACCCGGTATTCCCAGGGGGTCTCCCATCCAAATACTAACGAGGCCCGACCCTGCTTAGCTTCAGCGATCGAGACGAGATCAGGCCCGTCTAGGCTGGTTTGGCAGTAGATGTCAGCCAACTCGCGGGCTGCCTCTTGAGGCGCAGCTTAGCAGCCGCTTGGGCCTTACCGCCAGCCCAGCGGCCCGCCCGACTCGGCAGGGCCCCGCCGCCCGCCTAGACAGGGGAACGGAGGTCTAGGCTACCGGGGGGTAGGAGAGCTGTTGGCGAACCCCCAGACCAGGGCTGGCGGGACCCAGCAAATATTTCGGCACTTGGGGCCCCACCACAGATGCCGCAGGCCGCTCACAGGGACGTGGCCCCGGAGGCTTCAGGGCCCGGTGCCCGCGGTAACTTGGGCATCCCACCTGCCCGCCCACGCTGGGCTAGGCGCAGCCAGAACGCACACATGCCCGGCCCTCCTGCCCGACAGAAGCTGGCCTGAAGCCAGTGGGAACCAGCATTGTGTTGCCACGTCCCCTAAGAGGCAGCAACACCATCCTTGCCCCCATGCCACAGTTCCGAGCCCAGTACCCTGCCCCAAGTGGCCGGCAGGCCCAGGGAAGCGGCCTGCTCCCTCGATCCCGCTCCCGCCCCCGGCCAGGGTGAAACGGCGGAAGGGCGGCATTTTCCCTATGGAGCTGTGGAGAGACACCCCGGCAGACAGGTTGCGGCGACGGGGCCGTGCTCCAGTGGCTGAGGCCAGGTGTAGTTCGTGGGGCTCGCGGGCCGCACGGACGGCACCCGGGTCAGCGGCCATATCAGGGTCGCTTCAGGCCACCCCTGGAGCGACTGGTGTGACGCTGCCTTCCAGGGACGCCACCTGTCCGCCTGGCCGGTCAGGCAGGAGGGGAGCGCCCCCTCAGACGCTTGCTGTGGTGGGAGGGGCCTGAGGAGGTGGGGCCTGCAGCGGAATCCGGCGGGGGCTGAGATAACCGCCTCCGATTCGGGCGACAAAAGGAGAATGCAGAGCGGGAGGCAAAAAGCCTATTGAACTCGGTGTTCCCAGGAGGCCTCCCATCCAAGTACTAAACAGGGCCGGCCCTGCTTAGCTTCAGCGATCGCGTCGAGATAAGCCCGTCGAGGCTGGTTTGGCAGTAGATGTCATCAGGGTCGCGGGCTGCCTCTTGAGGCGCAGCTTAGCAGGCGCTTGGGACTTACCAACAGCCCTGCGGTCCGCCCGACTCAGCAGGGACCCGCCACAACCTAGACAGGGGAACGGAGGTCTAGGATACCGGGGGGTGAGGGTGGTGTTGGCGACCCCCCAACCCAGGGCGGACGGGACCCAGCAAACTTTTCGGCGCTTGGTGCCCCGTCCCAGATGCCACAGGCCGCTCACGGGGACGTGGCCCCGGAGGCTTCAGGGCCCGGGGCCCGCAGTCCCTTGGGCATCCCACCTGCCCGCCCACGCTGGGCTAGGCGCAGCCCGGACACACACCTGCCCGGCCCTCCTGCCCGACAGAAGCTGGCCCGAAGCCACTGGGAGCCACCATTGACTTGGGAAGGCCCCTAAGACCCAGCAACACCACCCTTGCCCGCACGCCACAGATCCGAGCTCAGTACCCCGCCTCAAGTGGCCATTAGACCCGGGGAAGCGGCCTGCTCCCTCGATCCCGCTCCCGCGCCCGACCAGGGCGAAACGGTGGAAGGGCGGCATTTTCCGAATGGAGCTGTGGAGCGACACCCCAGCAGACAGGTGGCGGCGACGGGGCTGTGTTCCAGTGGGTGAGGCCAGGTGCAGTTCGCGGGGCTCGCGGGCCGCACGGACGGCACCCGGGTCCGCGGCCACGTCTGGGTCGCGTCAGGCCACCCCCGGAGCGTCTGGTGTGCCGCTGCCTTCCGGGGACGCCTTCTGGCCGCCTGGCCGGTCAGGCAGTTGGGGAGCGCCCCGTCAGACGCTTGCTGTGGTGGGAGGGGCCTGAGGAGGTGGGGCCTGCAGAGGTACCTGGCAGGGGCAGAGATAGCCGCCGCCGCCGCGGGCGACAAAAGGAGAATGCAGAGCCAAAAGGAGAATGCAGAGCGGGAGGCCAAAAGCCTATAGCACCCGGTATTCCCTAGAGGTCTCCCATCCACCTACTAAACAGGCCCGATCCTGCTTAGCTTCCGCGATCGAGTCGAAATCACGCCCCTCTGGGCTGGTTTGGCAGTAGGGGGCAAGGGGGTCGCGGGCTGGCTCTTGAGGCACAGCTTAGCAGGCGCTTGGGTCAAACCGCCAGCCCAGCGGCCCGCCCGACCCGGCAGGGCCCCGCCGCCCACCTAGACAGGGAAACGGAGGTCTAGGGTACAGGGGGGTGGCGGAGATGTTGGCGACCACCCAGCCCAGGGCAGGCGGGGCCCAGCAAACTTTTCGGCGCTTGGCGCCCCACCCCAGATCCCGCAGGCCGCTCACAAGGACGTGGCCCCGGAGGCTTCAGGATCCGTGGCCCGCGGTCCCTTGGGCATCCCACCTGCCCGCCCACGCTGCGCTACGCTCAGCCCGGACGGAGACGTGCCCGGCACTCCTAACCGACAGAAGCTGGCCCGAAACCACTGGGAGCCACCATTGAGTTGGCAAGGTCCCTAAGACCCAGCGACGCCACCGTTGCCCCCACGCCGCAGTTCCGAGCTCAGTACCCCGCCCCAATTGGCCGGCAGCCCCGGGAAGCGTCCTGCGCCCTCGATCTCGCTCCCGCCCCCGGCCAGAGCGAAACGGCTATGGGACAGCATTTTCCGTATGGATCTGTGGAGAGACACCCCGGCAGACAGGTGGCGGCGACGGGGCTGTGCTCCATGGGTGAGGCCAGGTGCAGTTCGCGGTGCTCGCGGTCCGCACAGACGGCACCCGTGTCCGCGGCCATGTCTGGGTCGCGTCAGGCCACCCCCGGAGCGTCTGGTGTGCTGCTGCCTTCCAGGGACGCCTTCAGGCCGCCTGGCCGGTCAGGCAGGCGGGCAGCGCCCCGTCAGATGCTTGCTGGGGTGGGAGGGGCCTGAGGAGGTGGGGCCTGCAGAGGTACCGGGCGTGTGCAGAGATAGCCGCCGCCGCCGCGGGCGACAAAAGGAGAATACACAGCGGGAGGCCAAAAGCCTGTAACACGCGGTATTCCCGGGAGGTCTCCCATCCACGTACTAAACTGGCCCGACCCTGCTTAGCTTCCGCGATTGAGCCGACATCACGCCCGTCTGGGCTGCTTTGGCAGCAGGTGGCTGCAGGCTCGCGAGCTGCCTCTTGAGGCGCAGTTTAGCAGGCGCTTGGGGCTTACCTCCAGCCCAGCGGCTCGCCCGACCCGGCAGGGCCCCGCCGCCCACCTAGACAAGGAAACGGAGGTCTAGGGTACAGGGGTGTGGCGGAGATGTTGGCGAACACCCAGCCCAGGGCGGGCGGGACCCGGCAAACTTTTCGGCGCTTGGCGCCCCATGCCAGATCCCGCAGGCCGTACACAAGGACGTGGCCCCGGAGGCTTCAGGGCCCGGGGCCCGCGGTCCCTTGGGCATCCCACCTGCCCGCCCACGCTGCGCGACGCTCAGCCCAGAGGGAGACGTGCCCGGCACTCCTAACCGACAGAAGCTGGCCCGAAACAACTGGGAGCCACCATTGAGTTGGCACGGCCCCTAAGACCCAGCAACGCCACCCTTGCCCCCACGCCGCAGTTCCGAGCTCAGCACCCCGCCCCAAGTGGCCGGCAGCCCCAGGGAAGTGGCCTGGGCCCTCGATCCCGCTCCCGCCCCCGGCCAGAGCGAAACGGCGGAGGGGCGGCATTTTCCGTATGGAGCTGTGGAGAGACACCCCGGCAGACAGGTGGCGGCGACGGGGCTGTGCTCCAGTGGGTGAGGCCAGGTCATTTCGCGGGGCTCGCGGGCCGCACGGACGGCACCCGGGTCCGCGGCCATATCTGGGTCGCGTCAGGCCACCCCCGGAGCGTCTGGTGTGCCGCTGCCTTCCACGGACGCCTTCTGGCCGCCTGACCGGTCAGGCAGGCGGGGAGCGCCCCGTCAGACACTTGCTGTGGTGGGAGGGGCCTGAGGAGGAGGCGCCTGCAGAGGTACCCGGCGGGGGCAGAGATAGCCGCCGCCGCCGCCGGCGACAGAAGGAGAATGCAGAGCGGGAGGCCAAAAGCCTATAGCAGCCGGTATTCCCTAGAGGTCTCCCATCCACCTACTAAACAGGCCCGATCCTGCTTAGCTTCCGCGATCGAGTCGAAATCACGCCCCTCTGGGCTGGTTTGGCAGTAGGTGGCTACAGGGTCGCGGGCTGCCTCTTGAGGCGCAGCTTAGCAGGCGCTTGGGGCGTACCGCCAGCCCAGCGGCCCGACCGATCCGGCAGGGCCCCGCCGCCCGCCTATACAGGGAAACGGAGGTCTAGGCTACAGGGGGGTGGCGGAGGTGTTGGCGACCACCCAGCCGAGGGCTGGCTGGACCCCGCAAACATTTTGGCGCTTCGCGCACCACCGCAGATCACGCGTGCTGGTGTGCCGCTGCCTTCCAGGGACGCCTTCTGGCCTCCTGGCCGGTGAGGCAGGCAGGGAGCGCCCCGTCAGACTCTTGCTGTGGTGGGAGGGGCCTGAGGAGTGGGGTCAGCAGCGGTACCCGGCGGGAGCTGAGATAATCGCCTCCGATTCGGGCGACAAAAGGAGAATGCAGAGCGGGAGGCAAAAAGCCTATAGCACCCGGTATTCCCAGGGGGTCTCCCATCCAAATACTAACGAGGCCCGACCCTGCTTAGCTTCAGCGATCGAGACGAGATCAGGCCCGTCTAGGCTGGTTTGGCAGTAGATGTCAGCCAACTCGCGGGCTGCCTCTTGAGGCGCAGCTTAGCAGCCGCTTGGGCCTTACCGCCAGCCCAGCGGCCCGCCCGACTCGGCAGGGCCCCGCCGCCCGCCTAGACAGGGGAACGGAGGTCTAGGCTACCGGGGGGTAGGAGAGCTGTTGGCGAACCCCCAGACCAGGGCTGGCGGGACCCAGCAAATATTTCGGCACTTGGGGCCCCACCACAGATGCCGCAGGCCGCTCACAGGGACGTGGCCCCGGAGGCTTCAGGGCCCGGTGCCCGCGGTAACTTGGGCATCCCACCTGCCCGCCCACGCTGGGCTAGGCGCAGCCAGAACGCACACATGCCCGGCCCTCCTGCCCGACAGAAGCTGGCCTGAAGCCAGTGGGAACCAGCATTGTGTTGCCACGTCCCCTAAGAGGCAGCAACACCATCCTTGCCCCCATGCCACAGTTCCGAGCCCAGTACCCTGCCCCAAGTGGCCGGCAGGCCCAGGGAAGCGGCCTGCTCCCTCGATCCCGCTCCCGCCCCCGGCCAGGGTGAAACGGCGGAAGGGCGGCATTTTCCCTATGGAGCTGTGGAGAGACACCCCGGCAGACAGGTTGCGGCGACGGGGCCGTGCTCCAGTGGCTGAGGCCAGGTGTAGTTCGTGGGGCTCGCGGGCCGCACGGACGGCACCCGGGTCAGCGGCCATATCAGGGTCGCTTCAGGCCACCCCTGGAGCGACTGGTGTGACGCTGCCTTCCAGGGACGCCACCTGTCCGCCTGGCCGGTCAGGCAGGAGGGGAGCGCCCCCTCAGACGCTTGCTGTGGTGGGAGGGGCCTGAGGAGGTGGGGCCTGCAGCGGAATCCGGCGGGGGCTGAGATAACCGCCTCCGATTCGGGCGACAAAAGGAGAATGCAGAGCGGGAGGCAAAAAGCCTATTGAACTCGGTGTTCCCAGGAGGCCTCCCATCCAAGTACTAAACAGGGCCGGCCCTGCTTAGCTTCAGCGATCGCGTCGAGATAAGCCCGTCGAGGCTGGTTTGGCAGTAGATGTCATCAGGGTCGCGGGCTGCCTCTTGAGGCGCAGCTTAGCAGGCGCTTGGGACTTACCAACAGCCCTGCGGTCCGCCCGACTCAGCAGGGACCCGCCACAACCTAGACAGGGGAACGGAGGTCTAGGATACCGGGGGGTGAGGGTGGTGTTGGCGACCCCCCAACCCAGGGCGGACGGGACCCAGCAAACTTTTCGGCGCTTGGTGCCCCGTCCCAGATGCCACAGGCCGCTCACGGGGACGTGGCCCCGGAGGCTTCAGGGCCCGGGGCCCGCAGTCCCTTGGGCATCCCACCTGCCCGCCCACGCTGGGCTAGGCGCAGCCCGGACACACACCTGCCCGGCCCTCCTGCCCGACAGAAGCTGGCCCGAAGCCACTGGGAGCCACCATTGACTTGGGAAGGCCCCTAAGACCCAGCAACACCACCCTTGCCCGCACGCCACAGATCCGAGCTCAGTACCCCGCCTCAAGTGGCCATTAGACCCGGGGAAGCGGCCTGCTCCCTCGATCCCGCTCCCGCGCCCGACCAGGGCGAAACGGTGGAAGGGCGGCATTTTCCGAATGGAGCTGTGGAGCGACACCCCAGCAGACAGGTGGCGGCGACGGGGCTGTGTTCCAGTGGGTGAGGCCAGGTGCAGTTCGCGGGGCTCGCGGGCCGCACGGACGGCACCCGGGTCCGCGGCCACGTCTGGGTCGCGTCAGGCCACCCCCGGAGCGTCTGGTGTGCCGCTGCCTTCCGGGGACGCCTTCTGGCCGCCTGGCCGGTCAGGCAGTTGGGGAGCGCCCCGTCAGACGCTTGCTGTGGTGGGAGGGGCCTGAGGAGGTGGGGCCTGCAGAGGTACCTGGCAGGGGCAGAGATAGCCGCCGCCGCCGCGGGCGACAAAAGGAGAATGCAGAGCCAAAAGGAGAATGCAGAGCGGGAGGCCAAAAGCCTATAGCACCCGGTATTCCCTAGAGGTCTCCCATCCACCTACTAAACAGGCCCGATCCTGCTTAGCTTCCGCGATCGAGTCGAAATCACGCCCCTCTGGGCTGGTTTGGCAGTAGGGGGCAAGGGGGTCGCGGGCTGGCTCTTGAGGCACAGCTTAGCAGGCGCTTGGGTCAAACCGCCAGCCCAGCGGCCCGCCCGACCCGGCAGGGCCCCGCCGCCCACCTAGACAGGGAAACGGAGGTCTAGGGTACAGGGGGGTGGCGGAGATGTTGGCGACCACCCAGCCCAGGGCAGGCGGGGCCCAGCAAACTTTTCGGCGCTTGGCGCCCCACCCCAGATCCCGCAGGCCGCTCACAAGGACGTGGCCCCGGAGGCTTCAGGATCCGTGGCCCGCGGTCCCTTGGGCATCCCACCTGCCCGCCCACGCTGCGCTACGCTCAGCCCGGACGGAGACGTGCCCGGCACTCCTAACCGACAGAAGCTGGCCCGAAACCACTGGGAGCCACCATTGAGTTGGCAAGGTCCCTAAGACCCAGCGACGCCACCGTTGCCCCCACGCCGCAGTTCCGAGCTCAGTACCCCGCCCCAATTGGCCGGCAGCCCCGGGAAGCGTCCTGCGCCCTCGATCTCGCTCCCGCCCCCGGCCAGAGCGAAACGGCTATGGGACAGCATTTTCCGTATGGATCTGTGGAGAGACACCCCGGCAGACAGGTGGCGGCGACGGGGCTGTGCTCCATGGGTGAGGCCAGGTGCAGTTCGCGGTGCTCGCGGTCCGCACAGACGGCACCCGTGTCCGCGGCCATGTCTGGGTCGCGTCAGGCCACCCCCGGAGCGTCTGGTGTGCTGCTGCCTTCCAGGGACGCCTTCAGGCCGCCTGGCCGGTCAGGCAGGCGGGCAGCGCCCCGTCAGATGCTTGCTGGGGTGGGAGGGGCCTGAGGAGGTGGGGCCTGCAGAGGTACCGGGCGTGTGCAGAGATAGCCGCCGCCGCCGCGGGCGACAAAAGGAGAATACACAGCGGGAGGCCAAAAGCCTGTAACACGCGGTATTCCCGGGAGGTCTCCCATCCACGTACTAAACTGGCCCGACCCTGCTTAGCTTCCGCGATTGAGCCGACATCACGCCCGTCTGGGCTGCTTTGGCAGCAGGTGGCTGCAGGCTCGCGAGCTGCCTCTTGAGGCGCAGTTTAGCAGGCGCTTGGGGCTTACCTCCAGCCCAGCGGCTCGCCCGACCCGGCAGGGCCCCGCCGCCCACCTAGACAAGGAAACGGAGGTCTAGGGTACAGGGGTGTGGCGGAGATGTTGGCGAACACCCAGCCCAGGGCGGGCGGGACCCGGCAAACTTTTCGGCGCTTGGCGCCCCATGCCAGATCCCGCAGGCCGTACACAAGGACGTGGCCCCGGAGGCTTCAGGGCCCGGGGCCCGCGGTCCCTTGGGCATCCCACCTGCCCGCCCACGCTGCGCGACGCTCAGCCCAGAGGGAGACGTGCCCGGCACTCCTAACCGACAGAAGCTGGCCCGAAACAACTGGGAGCCACCATTGAGTTGGCACGGCCCCTAAGACCCAGCAACGCCACCCTTGCCCCCACGCCGCAGTTCCGAGCTCAGCACCCCGCCCCAAGTGGCCGGCAGCCCCAGGGAAGTGGCCTGGGCCCTCGATCCCGCTCCCGCCCCCGGCCAGAGCGAAACGGCGGAGGGGCGGCATTTTCCGTATGGAGCTGTGGAGAGACACCCCGGCAGACAGGTGGCGGCGACGGGGCTGTGCTCCAGTGGGTGAGGCCAGGTCATTTCGCGGGGCTCGCGGGCCGCACGGACGGCACCCGGGTCCGCGGCCATATCTGGGTCGCGTCAGGCCACCCCCGGAGCGTCTGGTGTGCCGCTGCCTTCCACGGACGCCTTCTGGCCGCCTGGCCGGTCAGGCAGGCGGGGAGCGCCCCGTCAGACACTTGCTGTGGTGGGAGGGGCCTGAGGAGGAGGCGCCTGCAGAGGTACCCGGCGGGGGCAGAGATAGCCGCCGCCGCCGCCGGCGACAGAAGGAGAATGCAGAGCGGGAGGCCAAAAGCCTATAGCAGCCGGTATTCCCTAGAGGTCTCCCATCCACCTACTAAACAGGCCCGATCCTGCTTAGCTTCCGCGATCGAGTCGAAATCACGCCCCTCTGGGCTGGTTTGGCAGTAGGTGGCTACAGGGTCGCGGGCTGCCTCTTGAGGCGCAGCTTAGCAGGCGCTTGGGGCGTACCGCCAGCCCAGCGGCCCGACCGATCCGGCAGGGCCCCGCCGCCCGCCTATACAGGGAAACGGAGGTCTAGGCTACAGGGGGGTGGCGGAGGTGTTGGCGACCACCCAGCCGAGGGCTGGCTGGACCCCGCAAACATTTTGGCGCTTCGCGCACCACCGCAGATCACGCGTGCTGGTGTGCCGCTGCCTTCCAGGGACGCCTTCTGGCCTCCTGGCCGGTGAGGCAGGCAGGGAGCGCCCCGTCAGACTCTTGCTGTGGTGGGAGGGGCCTGAGGAGTGGGGTCAGCAGCGGTACCCGGCGGGAGCTGAGATAATCGCCTCCGATTCGGGCGACAAAAGGAGAATGCAGAGCGGGAGGCAAAAAGCCTATAGCACCCGGTATTCCCAGGGGGTCTCCCATCCAAATACTAACGAGGCCCGACCCTGCTTAGCTTCAGCGATCGAGACGAGATCAGGCCCGTCTAGGCTGGTTTGGCAGTAGATGTCAGCCAACTCGCGGGCTGCCTCTTGAGGCGCAGCTTAGCAGCCGCTTGGGCCTTACCGCCAGCCCAGCGGCCCGCCCGACTCGGCAGGGCCCCGCCGCCCGCCTAGACAGGGGAACGGAGGTCTAGGCTACCGGGGGGTAGGAGAGCTGTTGGCGAACCCCCAGACCAGGGCTGGCGGGACCCAGCAAATATTTCGGCACTTGGGGCCCCACCACAGATGCCGCAGGCCGCTCACAGGGACGTGGCCCCGGAGGCTTCAGGGCCCGGTGCCCGCGGTAACTTGGGCATCCCACCTGCCCGCCCACGCTGGGCTAGGCGCAGCCAGAACGCACACATGCCCGGCCCTCCTGCCCGACAGAAGCTGGCCTGAAGCCAGTGGGAACCAGCATTGTGTTGCCACGTCCCCTAAGAGGCAGCAACACCATCCTTGCCCCCATGCCACAGTTCCGAGCCCAGTACCCTGCCCCAAGTGGCCGGCAGGCCCAGGGAAGCGGCCTGCTCCCTCGATCCCGCTCCCGCCCCCGGCCAGGGTGAAACGGCGGAAGGGCGGCATTTTCCCTATGGAGCTGTGGAGAGACACCCCGGCAGACAGGTTGCGGCGACGGGGCCGTGCTCCAGTGGCTGAGGCCAGGTGTAGTTCGTGGGGCTCGCGGGCCGCACGGACGGCACCCGGGTCAGCGGCCATATCAGGGTCGCTTCAGGCCACCCCTGGAGCGACTGGTGTGACGCTGCCTTCCAGGGACGCCACCTGTCCGCCTGGCCGGTCAGGCAGGAGGGGAGCGCCCCCTCAGACGCTTGCTGTGGTGGGAGGGGCCTGAGGAGGTGGGGCCTGCAGCGGAATCCGGCGGGGGCTGAGATAACCGCCTCCGATTCGGGCGACAAAAGGAGAATGCAGAGCGGGAGGCAAAAAGCCTATTGAACTCGGTGTTCCCAGGAGGCCTCCCATCCAAGTACTAAACAGGGCCGGCCCTGCTTAGCTTCAGCGATCGCGTCGAGATAAGCCCGTCGAGGCTGGTTTGGCAGTAGATGTCATCAGGGTCGCGGGCTGCCTCTTGAGGCGCAGCTTAGCAGGCGCTTGGGACTTACCAACAGCCCTGCGGTCCGCCCGACTCAGCAGGGACCCGCCACAACCTAGACAGGGGAACGGAGGTCTAGGATACCGGGGGGTGAGGGTGGTGTTGGCGACCCCCCAACCCAGGGCGGACGGGACCCAGCAAACTTTTCGGCGCTTGGTGCCCCGTCCCAGATGCCACAGGCCGCTCACGGGGACGTGGCCCCGGAGGCTTCAGGGCCCGGGGCCCGCAGTCCCTTGGGCATCCCACCTGCCCGCCCACGCTGGGCTAGGCGCAGCCCGGACACACACCTGCCCGGCCCTCCTGCCCGACAGAAGCTGGCCCGAAGCCACTGGGAGCCACCATTGACTTGGGAAGGCCCCTAAGACCCAGCAACACCACCCTTGCCCGCACGCCACAGATCCGAGCTCAGTACCCCGCCTCAAGTGGCCATTAGACCCGGGGAAGCGGCCTGCTCCCTCGATCCCGCTCCCGCGCCCGACCAGGGCGAAACGGTGGAAGGGCGGCATTTTCCGAATGGAGCTGTGGAGCGACACCCCAGCAGACAGGTGGCGGCGACGGGGCTGTGTTCCAGTGGGTGAGGCCAGGTGCAGTTCGCGGGGCTCGCGGGCCGCACGGACGGCACCCGGGTCCGCGGCCACGTCTGGGTCGCGTCAGGCCACCCCCGGAGCGTCTGGTGTGCCGCTGCCTTCCGGGGACGCCTTCTGGCCGCCTGGCCGGTCAGGCAGTTGGGGAGCGCCCCGTCAGACGCTTGCTGTGGTGGGAGGGGCCTGAGGAGGTGGGGCCTGCAGAGGTACCTGGCAGGGGCAGAGATAGCCGCCGCCGCCGCGGGCGACAAAAGGAGAATGCAGAGCCAAAAGGAGAATGCAGAGCGGGAGGCCAAAAGCCTATAGCACCCGGTATTCCCTAGAGGTCTCCCATCCACCTACTAAACAGGCCCGATCCTGCTTAGCTTCCGCGATCGAGTCGAAATCACGCCCCTCTGGGCTGGTTTGGCAGTAGGGGGCAAGGGGGTCGCGGGCTGGCTCTTGAGGCACAGCTTAGCAGGCGCTTGGGTCAAACCGCCAGCCCAGCGGCCCGCCCGACCCGGCAGGGCCCCGCCGCCCACCTAGACAGGGAAACGGAGGTCTAGGGTACAGGGGGGTGGCGGAGATGTTGGCGACCACCCAGCCCAGGGCAGGCGGGGCCCAGCAAACTTTTCGGCGCTTGGCGCCCCACCCCAGATCCCGCAGGCCGCTCACAAGGACGTGGCCCCGGAGGCTTCAGGATCCGTGGCCCGCGGTCCCTTGGGCATCCCACCTGCCCGCCCACGCTGCGCTACGCTCAGCCCGGACGGAGACGTGCCCGGCACTCCTAACCGACAGAAGCTGGCCCGAAACCACTGGGAGCCACCATTGAGTTGGCAAGGTCCCTAAGACCCAGCGACGCCACCGTTGCCCCCACGCCGCAGTTCCGAGCTCAGTACCCCGCCCCAATTGGCCGGCAGCCCCGGGAAGCGTCCTGCGCCCTCGATCTCGCTCCCGCCCCCGGCCAGAGCGAAACGGCTATGGGACAGCATTTTCCGTATGGATCTGTGGAGAGACACCCCGGCAGACAGGTGGCGGCGACGGGGCTGTGCTCCATGGGTGAGGCCAGGTGCAGTTCGCGGTGCTCGCGGTCCGCACAGACGGCACCCGTGTCCGCGGCCATGTCTGGGTCGCGTCAGGCCACCCCCGGAGCGTCTGGTGTGCTGCTGCCTTCCAGGGACGCCTTCAGGCCGCCTGGCCGGTCAGGCAGGCGGGCAGCGCCCCGTCAGATGCTTGCTGGGGTGGGAGGGGCCTGAGGAGGTGGGGCCTGCAGAGGTACCGGGCGTGTGCAGAGATAGCCGCCGCCGCCGCGGGCGACAAAAGGAGAATACACAGCGGGAGGCCAAAAGCCTGTAACACGCGGTATTCCCGGGAGGTCTCCCATCCACGTACTAAACTGGCCCGACCCTGCTTAGCTTCCGCGATTGAGCCGACATCACGCCCGTCTGGGCTGCTTTGGCAGCAGGTGGCTGCAGGCTCGCGAGCTGCCTCTTGAGGCGCAGTTTAGCAGGCGCTTGGGGCTTACCTCCAGCCCAGCGGCTCGCCCGACCCGGCAGGGCCCCGCCGCCCACCTAGACAAGGAAACGGAGGTCTAGGGTACAGGGGTGTGGCGGAGATGTTGGCGAACACCCAGCCCAGGGCGGGCGGGACCCGGCAAACTTTTCGGCGCTTGGCGCCCCATGCCAGATCCCGCAGGCCGTACACAAGGACGTGGCCCCGGAGGCTTCAGGGCCCGGGGCCCGCGGTCCCTTGGGCATCCCACCTGCCCGCCCACGCTGCGCGACGCTCAGCCCAGAGGGAGACGTGCCCGGCACTCCTAACCGACAGAAGCTGGCCCGAAACAACTGGGAGCCACCATTGAGTTGGCACGGCCCCTAAGACCCAGCAACGCCACCCTTGCCCCCACGCCGCAGTTCCGAGCTCAGCACCCCGCCCCAAGTGGCCGGCAGCCCCAGGGAAGTGGCCTGGGCCCTCGATCCCGCTCCCGCCCCCGGCCAGAGCGAAACGGCGGAGGGGCGGCATTTTCCGTATGGAGCTGTGGAGAGACACCCCGGCAGACAGGTGGCGGCGACGGGGCTGTGCTCCAGTGGGTGAGGCCAGGTCATTTCGCGGGGCTCGCGGGCCGCACGGACGGCACCCGGGTCCGCGGCCATATCTGGGTCGCGTCAGGCCACCCCCGGAGCGTCTGGTGTGCCGCTGCCTTCCACGGACGCCTTCTGGCCGCCTGGCCGGTCAGGCAGGCGGGGAGCGCCCCGTCAGACACTTGCTGTGGTGGGAGGGGCCTGAGGAGGAGGCGCCTGCAGAGGTACCCGGCGGGGGCAGAGATAGCCGCCGCCGCCGCCGGCGACAGAAGGAGAATGCAGAGCGGGAGGCCAAAAGCCTATAGCAGCCGGTATTCCCTAGAGGTCTCCCATCCACCTACTAAACAGGCCCGATCCTGCTTAGCTTCCGCGATCGAGTCGAAATCACGCCCCTCTGGGCTGGTTTGGCAGTAGGTGGCTACAGGGTCGCGGGCTGCCTCTTGAGGCGCAGCTTAGCAGGCGCTTGGGGCGTACCGCCAGCCCAGCGGCCCGACCGATCCGGCAGGGCCCCGCCGCCCGCCTATACAGGGAAACGGAGGTCTAGGCTACAGGGGGGTGGCGGAGGTGTTGGCGACCACCCAGCCGAGGGCTGGCTGGACCCCGCAAACATTTTGGCGCTTCGCGCACCACCGCAGATCACGCGTGCTGGTGTGCCGCTGCCTTCCAGGGACGCCTTCTGGCCTCCTGGCCGGTGAGGCAGGCAGGGAGCGCCCCGTCAGACTCTTGCTGTGGTGGGAGGGGCCTGAGGAGTGGGGTCAGCAGCGGTACCCGGCGGGAGCTGAGATAATCGCCTCCGATTCGGGCGACAAAAGGAGAATGCAGAGCGGGAGGCAAAAAGCCTATAGCACCCGGTATTCCCAGGGGGTCTCCCATCCAAATACTAACGAGGCCCGACCCTGCTTAGCTTCAGCGATCGAGACGAGATCAGGCCCGTCTAGGCTGGTTTGGCAGTAGATGTCAGCCAACTCGCGGGCTGCCTCTTGAGGCGCAGCTTAGCAGCCGCTTGGGCCTTACCGCCAGCCCAGCGGCCCGCCCGACTCGGCAGGGCCCCGCCGCCCGCCTAGACAGGGGAACGGAGGTCTAGGCTACCGGGGGGTAGGAGAGCTGTTGGCGAACCCCCAGACCAGGGCTGGCGGGACCCAGCAAATATTTCGGCACTTGGGGCCCCACCACAGATGCCGCAGGCCGCTCACAGGGACGTGGCCCCGGAGGCTTCAGGGCCCGGTGCCCGCGGTAACTTGGGCATCCCACCTGCCCGCCCACGCTGGGCTAGGCGCAGCCAGAACGCACACATGCCCGGCCCTCCTGCCCGACAGAAGCTGGCCTGAAGCCAGTGGGAACCAGCATTGTGTTGCCACGTCCCCTAAGAGGCAGCAACACCATCCTTGCCCCCATGCCACAGTTCCGAGCCCAGTACCCTGCCCCAAGTGGCCGGCAGGCCCAGGGAAGCGGCCTGCTCCCTCGATCCCGCTCCCGCCCCCGGCCAGGGTGAAACGGCGGAAGGGCGGCATTTTCCCTATGGAGCTGTGGAGAGACACCCCGGCAGACAGGTTGCGGCGACGGGGCCGTGCTCCAGTGGCTGAGGCCAGGTGTAGTTCGTGGGGCTCGCGGGCCGCACGGACGGCACCCGGGTCAGCGGCCATATCAGGGTCGCTTCAGGCCACCCCTGGAGCGACTGGTGTGACGCTGCCTTCCAGGGACGCCACCTGTCCGCCTGGCCGGTCAGGCAGGAGGGGAGCGCCCCCTCAGACGCTTGCTGTGGTGGGAGGGGCCTGAGGAGGTGGGGCCTGCAGCGGAATCCGGCGGGGGCTGAGATAACCGCCTCCGATTCGGGCGACAAAAGGAGAATGCAGAGCGGGAGGCAAAAAGCCTATTGAACTCGGTGTTCCCAGGAGGCCTCCCATCCAAGTACTAAACAGGGCCGGCCCTGCTTAGCTTCAGCGATCGCGTCGAGATAAGCCCGTCGAGGCTGGTTTGGCAGTAGATGTCATCAGGGTCGCGGGCTGCCTCTTGAGGCGCAGCTTAGCAGGCGCTTGGGACTTACCAACAGCCCTGCGGTCCGCCCGACTCAGCAGGGACCCGCCACAACCTAGACAGGGGAACGGAGGTCTAGGATACCGGGGGGTGAGGGTGGTGTTGGCGACCCCCCAACCCAGGGCGGACGGGACCCAGCAAACTTTTCGGCGCTTGGTGCCCCGTCCCAGATGCCACAGGCCGCTCACGGGGACGTGGCCCCGGAGGCTTCAGGGCCCGGGGCCCGCAGTCCCTTGGGCATCCCACCTGCCCGCCCACGCTGGGCTAGGCGCAGCCCGGACACACACCTGCCCGGCCCTCCTGCCCGACAGAAGCTGGCCCGAAGCCACTGGGAGCCACCATTGACTTGGGAAGGCCCCTAAGACCCAGCAACACCACCCTTGCCCGCACGCCACAGATCCGAGCTCAGTACCCCGCCTCAAGTGGCCATTAGACCCGGGGAAGCGGCCTGCTCCCTCGATCCCGCTCCCGCGCCCGACCAGGGCGAAACGGTGGAAGGGCGGCATTTTCCGAATGGAGCTGTGGAGCGACACCCCAGCAGACAGGTGGCGGCGACGGGGCTGTGTTCCAGTGGGTGAGGCCAGGTGCAGTTCGCGGGGCTCGCGGGCCGCACGGACGGCACCCGGGTCCGCGGCCACGTCTGGGTCGCGTCAGGCCACCCCCGGAGCGTCTGGTGTGCCGCTGCCTTCCGGGGACGCCTTCTGGCCGCCTGGCCGGTCAGGCAGTTGGGGAGCGCCCCGTCAGACGCTTGCTGTGGTGGGAGGGGCCTGAGGAGGTGGGGCCTGCAGAGGTACCTGGCAGGGGCAGAGATAGCCGCCGCCGCCGCGGGCGACAAAAGGAGAATGCAGAGCCAAAAGGAGAATGCAGAGCGGGAGGCCAAAAGCCTATAGCACCCGGTATTCCCTAGAGGTCTCCCATCCACCTACTAAACAGGCCCGATCCTGCTTAGCTTCCGCGATCGAGTCGAAATCACGCCCCTCTGGGCTGGTTTGGCAGTAGGGGGCAAGGGGGTCGCGGGCTGGCTCTTGAGGCACAGCTTAGCAGGCGCTTGGGTCAAACCGCCAGCCCAGCGGCCCGCCCGACCCGGCAGGGCCCCGCCGCCCACCTAGACAGGGAAACGGAGGTCTAGGGTACAGGGGGGTGGCGGAGATGTTGGCGACCACCCAGCCCAGGGCAGGCGGGGCCCAGCAAACTTTTCGGCGCTTGGCGCCCCACCCCAGATCCCGCAGGCCGCTCACAAGGACGTGGCCCCGGAGGCTTCAGGATCCGTGGCCCGCGGTCCCTTGGGCATCCCACCTGCCCGCCCACGCTGCGCTACACTCAGCCCGGACGGAGACGTGCCCGGCACTCCTAACCGACAGAAGCTGGCCCGAAACCACTGGGAGCCACCATTGAGTTGGCAAGGTCCCTAAGACCCAGCGACGCCACCGTTGCCCCCACGCCGCAGTTCCGAGCTCAGTACCCCGCCCCAATTGGCCGGCAGCCCCGGGAAGCGTCCTGCGCCCTCGATCTCGCTCCCGCCCCCGGCCAGAGCGAAACGGCTATGGGACAGCATTTTCCGTATGGATCTGTGGAGAGACACCCCGGCAGACAGGTGGCGGCGACGGGGCTGTGCTCCATGGGTGAGGCCAGGTGCAGTTCGCGGTGCTCGCGGTCCGCACAGACGGCACCCGTGTCCGCGGCCATGTCTGGGTCGCGTCAGGCCACCCCCGGAGCGTCTGGTGTGCTGCTGCCTTCCAGGGACGCCTTCAGGCCGCCTGGCCGGTCAGGCAGGCGGGCAGCGCCCCGTCAGATGCTTGCTGGGGTGGGAGGGGCCTGAGGAGGTGGGGCCTGCAGAGGTACCGGGCGTGTGCAGAGATAGCCGCCGCCGCCGCGGGCGACAAAAGGAGAATACACAGCGGGAGGCCAAAAGCCTGTAACACGCGGTATTCCCGGGAGGTCTCCCATCCACGTACTAAACTGGCCCGACCCTGCTTAGCTTCCGCGATTGAGCCGACATCACGCCCGTCTGGGCTGCTTTGGCAGCAGGTGGCTGCAGGCTCGCGAGCTGCCTCTTGAGGCGCAGTTTAGCAGGCGCTTGGGGCTTACCTCCAGCCCAGCGGCTCGCCCGACCCGGCAGGGCCCCGCCGCCCACCTAGACAAGGAAACGGAGGTCTAGGGTACAGGGGTGTGGCGGAGATGTTGGCGAACACCCAGCCCAGGGCGGGCGGGACCCGGCAAACTTTTCGGCGCTTGGCGCCCCATGCCAGATCCCGCAGGCCGTACACAAGGACGTGGCCCCGGAGGCTTCAGGGCCCGGGGCCCGCGGTCCCTTGGGCATCCCACCTGCCCGCCCACGCTGCGCGACGCTCAGCCCAGAGGGAGACGTGCCCGGCACTCCTAACCGACAGAAGCTGGCCCGAAACAACTGGGAGCCACCATTGAGTTGGCACGGCCCCTAAGACCCAGCAACGCCACCCTTGCCCCCACGCCGCAGTTCCGAGCTCAGCACCCCGCCCCAAGTGGCCGGCAGCCCCAGGGAAGTGGCCTGGGCCCTCGATCCCGCTCCCGCCCCCGGCCAGAGCGAAACGGCGGAGGGGCGGCATTTTCCGTATGGAGCTGTGGAGAGACACCCCGGCAGACAGGTGGCGGCGACGGGGCTGTGCTCCAGTGGGTGAGGCCAGGTCATTTCGCGGGGCTCGCGGGCCGCACGGACGGCACCCGGGTCCGCGGCCATATCTGGGTCGCGTCAGGCCACCCCCGGAGCGTCTGGTGTGCCGCTGCCTTCCACGGACGCCTTCTGGCCGCCTGGCCGGTCAGGCAGGCGGGGAGCGCCCCGTCAGACACTTGCTGTGGTGGGAGGGGCCTGAGGAGGAGGCGCCTGCAGAGGTACCCGGCGGGGGCAGAGATAGCCGCCGCCGCCGCCGGCGACAGAAGGAGAATGCAGAGCGGGAGGCCAAAAGACTATAGCAGCCGGTATTCCCTAGAGGTCTCCCATCCACCTACTAAACAGGCCCGATCCTGCTTAGCTTCCGCGATCGAGTCGAAATCACGCCCCTCTGGGCTGGTTTGGCAGTAGGTGGCTACAGGGTCGCGGGCTGCCTCTTGAGGCGCAGCTTAGCAGGCGCTTGGGGCGTACCGCCAGCCCAGCGGCCCGACCGATCCGGCAGGGCCCCGCCGCCCGCCTATACAGGGAAACGGAGGTCTAGGCTACAGGGGGGTGGCGGAGGTGTTGGCGACCACCCAGCCGAGGGCTGGCTGGACCCCGCAAACATTTTGGCGCTTCGCGCACCACCGCAGATCACGCGTGCTGGTGTGCCGCTGCCTTCCAGGGACGCCTTCTGGCCTCCTGGCCGGTGAGGCAGGCAGGGAGCGCCCCGTCAGACTCTTGCTGTGGTGGGAGGGGCCTGAGGAGTGGGGTCAGCAGCGGTACCCGGCGGGAGCTGAGATAATCGCCTCCGATTCGGGCGACAAAAGGAGAATGCAGAGCGGGAGGCAAAAAGCCTATAGCACCCGGTATTCCCAGGGGGTCTCCCATCCAAATACTAACGAGGCCCGACCCTGCTTAGCTTCAGCGATCGAGACGAGATCAGGCCCGTCTAGGCTGGTTTGGCAGTAGATGTCAGCCAACTCGCGGGCTGCCTCTTGAGGCGCAGCTTAGCAGCCGCTTGGGCCTTACCGCCAGCCCAGCGGCCCGCCCGACTCGGCAGGGCCCCGCCGCCCGCCTAGACAGGGGAACGGAGGTCTAGGCTACCGGGGGGTAGGAGAGCTGTTGGCGAACCCCCAGACCAGGGCTGGCGGGACCCAGCAAATATTTCGGCACTTGGGGCCCCACCACAGATGCCGCAGGCCGCTCACAGGGACGTGGCCCCGGAGGCTTCAGGGCCCGGTGCCCGCGGTAACTTGGGCATCCCACCTGCCCGCCCACGCTGGGCTAGGCGCAGCCAGAACGCACACATGCCCGGCCCTCCTGCCCGACAGAAGCTGGCCTGAAGCCAGTGGGAACCAGCATTGTGTTGCCACGTCCCCTAAGAGGCAGCAACACCATCCTTGCCCCCATGCCACAGTTCCGAGCCCAGTACCCTGCCCCAAGTGGCCGGCAGGCCCAGGGAAGCGGCCTGCTCCCTCGATCCCGCTCCCGCCCCCGGCCAGGGTGAAACGGCGGAAGGGCGGCATTTTCCCTATGGAGCTGTGGAGAGACACCCCGGCAGACAGGTTGCGGCGACGGGGCCGTGCTCCAGTGGCTGAGGCCAGGTGTAGTTCGTGGGGCTCGCGGGCCGCACGGACGGCACCCGGGTCAGCGGCCATATCAGGGTCGCTTCAGGCCACCCCTGGAGCGACTGGTGTGACGCTGCCTTCCAGGGACGCCACCTGTCCGCCTGGCCGGTCAGGCAGGAGGGGAGCGCCCCCTCAGACGCTTGCTGTGGTGGGAGGGGCCTGAGGAGGTGGGGCCTGCAGCGGAATCCGGCGGGGGCTGAGATAACCGCCTCCGATTCGGGCGACAAAAGGAGAATGCAGAGCGGGAGGCAAAAAGCCTATTGAACTCGGTGTTCCCAGGAGGCCTCCCATCCAAGTACTAAACAGGGCCGGCCCTGCTTAGCTTCAGCGATCGCGTCGAGATAAGCCCGTCGAGGCTGGTTTGGCAGTAGATGTCATCAGGGTCGCGGGCTGCCTCTTGAGGCGCAGCTTAGCAGGCGCTTGGGACTTACCAACAGCCCTGCGGTCCGCCCGACTCAGCAGGGACCCGCCACAACCTAGACAGGGGAACGGAGGTCTAGGATACCGGGGGGTGAGGGTGGTGTTGGCGACCCCCCAACCCAGGGCGGACGGGACCCAGCAAACTTTTCGGCGCTTGGTGCCCCGTCCCAGATGCCACAGGCCGCTCACGGGGACGTGGCCCCGGAGGCTTCAGGGCCCGGGGCCCGCAGTCCCTTGGGCATCCCACCTGCCCGCCCACGCTGGGCTAGGCGCAGCCCGGACACACACCTGCCCGGCCCTCCTGCCCGACAGAAGCTGGCCCGAAGCCACTGGGAGCCACCATTGACTTGGGAAGGCCCCTAAGACCCAGCAACACCACCCTTGCCCGCACGCCACAGATCCGAGCTCAGTACCCCGCCTCAAGTGGCCATTAGACCCGGGGAAGCGGCCTGCTCCCTCGATCCCGCTCCCGCGCCCGACCAGGGCGAAACGGTGGAAGGGCGGCATTTTCCGAATGGAGCTGTGGAGCGACACCCCAGCAGACAGGTGGCGGCGACGGGGCTGTGTTCCAGTGGGTGAGGCCAGGTGCAGTTCGCGGGGCTCGCGGGCCGCACGGACGGCACCCGGGTCCGCGGCCACGTCTGGGTCGCGTCAGGCCACCCCCGGAGCGTCTGGTGTGCCGCTGCCTTCCGGGGACGCCTTCTGGCCGCCTGGCCGGTCAGGCAGTTGGGGAGCGCCCCGTCAGACGCTTGCTGTGGTGGGAGGGGCCTGAGGAGGTGGGGCCTGCAGAGGTACCTGGCAGGGGCAGAGATAGCCGCCGCCGCCGCGGGCGACAAAAGGAGAATGCAGAGCCAAAAGGAGAATGCAGAGCGGGAGGCCAAAAGCCTATAGCACCCGGTATTCCCTAGAGGTCTCCCATCCACCTACTAAACAGGCCCGATCCTGCTTAGCTTCCGCGATCGAGTCGAAATCACGCCCCTCTGGGCTGGTTTGGCAGTAGGGGGCAAGGGGGTCGCGGGCTGGCTCTTGAGGCACAGCTTAGCAGGCGCTTGGGTCAAACCGCCAGCCCAGCGGCCCGCCCGACCCGGCAGGGCCCCGCCGCCCACCTAGACAGGGAAACGGAGGTCTAGGGTACAGGGGGGTGGCGGAGATGTTGGCGACCACCCAGCCCAGGGCAGGCGGGGCCCAGCAAACTTTTCGGCGCTTGGCGCCCCACCCCAGATCCCGCAGGCCGCTCACAAGGACGTGGCCCCGGAGGCTTCAGGATCCGTGGCCCGCGGTCCCTTGGGCATCCCACCTGCCCGCCCACGCTGCGCTACGCTCAGCCCGGACGGAGACGTGCCCGGCACTCCTAACCGACAGAAGCTGGCCCGAAACCACTGGGAGCCACCATTGAGTTGGCAAGGTCCCTAAGACCCAGCGACGCCACCGTTGCCCCCACGCCGCAGTTCCGAGCTCAGTACCCCGCCCCAATTGGCCGGCAGCCCCGGGAAGCGTCCTGCGCCCTCGATCTCGCTCCCGCCCCCGGCCAGAGCGAAAGGGCTATGGGACAGCATTTTCCGTATGGATCTGTGGAGAGACACCCCGGCAGACAGGTGGCGGCGACGGGGCTGTGCTCCATGGGTGAGGCCAGGTGCAGTTCGCGGTGCTCGCGGTCCGCACAGACGGCACCCGTGTCCGCGGCCATGTCTGGGTCGCGTCAGGCCACCCCCGGAGCGTCTGGTGTGCTGCTGCCTTCCAGGGACGCCTTCAGGCCGCCTGGCCGGTCAGGCAGGCGGGCAGCGCCCCGTCAGATGCTTGCTGGGGTGGGAGGGGCCTGAGGAGGTGGGGCCTGCAGAGGTACCGGGCGTGTGCAGAGATAGCCGCCGCCGCCGCGGGCGACAAAAGGAGAATACACAGCGGGAGGCCAAAAGCCTGTAACACGCGGTATTCCCGGGAGGTCTCCCATCCACGTACTAAACTGGCCCGACCCTGCTTAGCTTCCGCGATTGAGCCGACATCACGCCCGTCTGGGCTGCTTTGGCAGCAGGTGGCTGCAGGCTCGCGAGCTGCCTCTTGAGGCGCAGTTTAGCAGGCGCTTGGGGCTTACCTCCAGCCCAGCGGCTCGCCCGACCCGGCAGGGCCCCGCCGCCCACCTAGACAAGGAAACGGAGGTCTAGGGTACAGGGGTGTGGCGGAGATGTTGGCGAACACCCAGCCCAGGGCGGGCGGGACCCGGCAAACTTTTCGGCGCTTGGCGCCCCATGCCAGATCCCGCAGGCCGTACACAAGGACGTGGCCCCGGAGGCTTCAGGGCCCGGGGCCCGCGGTCCCTTGGGCATCCCACCTGCCCGCCCACGCTGCGCGACGCTCAGCCCAGAGGGAGACGTGCCCGGCACTCCTAACCGACAGAAGCTGGCCCGAAACAACTGGGAGCCACCATTGAGTTGGCACGGCCCCTAAGACCCAGCAACGCCACCCTTGCCCCCACGCCGCAGTTCCGAGCTCAGCACCCCGCCCCAAGTGGCCGGCAGCCCCAGGGAAGTGGCCTGGGCCCTCGATCCCGCTCCCGCCCCCGGCCAGAGCGAAACGGCGGAGGGGCGGCATTTTCCGTATGGAGCTGTGGAGAGACACCCCGGCAGACAGGTGGCGGCGACGGGGCTGTGCTCCAGTGGGTGAGGCCAGGTCATTTCGCGGGGCTCGCGGGCCGCACGGACGGCACCCGGGTCCGCGGCCATATCTGGGTCGCGTCAGGCCACCCCCGGAGCGTCTGGTGTGCCGCTGCCTTCCACGGACGCCTTCTGGCCGCCTGGCCGGTCAGGCAGGCGGGGAGCGCCCCGTCAGACACTTGCTGTGGTGGGAGGGGCCTGAGGAGGAGGCGCCTGCAGAGGTACCCGGCGGGGGCAGAGATAGCCGCCGCCGCCGCCGGCGACAGAAGGAGAATGCAGAGCGGGAGGCCAAAAGACTATAGCAGCCGGTATTCCCTAGAGGTCTCCCATCCACCTACTAAACAGGCCCGATCCTGCTTAGCTTCCGCGATCGAGTCGAAATCACGCCCCTCTGGGCTGGTTTGGCAGTAGGTGGCTACAGGGTCGCGGGCTGCCTCTTGAGGCGCAGCTTAGCAGGCGCTTGGGGCGTACCGCCAGCCCAGCGGCCCGACCGATCCGGCAGGGCCCCGCCGCCCGCCTATACAGGGAAACGGAGGTCTAGGCTACAGGGGGGTGGCGGAGGTGTTGGCGACCACCCAGCCGAGGGCTGGCTGGACCCCGCAAACATTTTGGCGCTTCGCGCACCACCGCAGATCACGCGTGCTGGTGTGCCGCTGCCTTCCAGGGACGCCTTCTGGCCTCCTGGCCGGTGAGGCAGGCAGGGAGCGCCCCGTCAGACTCTTGCTGTGGTGGGAGGGGCCTGAGGAGTGGGGTCAGCAGCGGTACCCGGCGGGAGCTGAGATAATCGCCTCCGATTCGGGCGACAAAAGGAGAATGCAGAGCGGGAGGCAAAAAGCCTATAGCACCCGGTATTCCCAGGGGGTCTCCCATCCAAATACTAACGAGGCCCGACCCTGCTTAGCTTCAGCGATCGAGACGAGATCAGGCCCGTCTAGGCTGGTTTGGCAGTAGATGTCAGCCAACTCGCGGGCTGCCTCTTGAGGCGCAGCTTAGCAGCCGCTTGGGCCTTACCGCCAGCCCAGCGGCCCGCCCGACTCGGCAGGGCCCCGCCGCCCGCCTAGACAGGGGAACGGAGGTCTAGGCTACCGGGGGGTAGGAGAGCTGTTGGCGAACCCCCAGACCAGGGCTGGCGGGACCCAGCAAATATTTCGGCACTTGGGGCCCCACCACAGATGCCGCAGGCCGCTCACAGGGACGTGGCCCCGGAGGCTTCAGGGCCCGGTGCCCGCGGTAACTTGGGCATCCCACCTGCCCGCCCACGCTGGGCTAGGCGCAGCCAGAACGCACACATGCCCGGCCCTCCTGCCCGACAGAAGCTGGCCTGAAGCCAGTGGGAACCAGCATTGTGTTGCCACGTCCCCTAAGAGGCAGCAACACCATCCTTGCCCCCATGCCACAGTTCCGAGCCCAGTACCCTGCCCCAAGTGGCCGGCAGGCCCAGGGAAGCGGCCTGCTCCCTCGATCCCGCTCCCGCCCCCGGCCAGGGTGAAACGGCGGAAGGGCGGCATTTTCCCTATGGAGCTGTGGAGAGACACCCCGGCAGACAGGTTGCGGCGACGGGGCCGTGCTCCAGTGGCTGAGGCCAGGTGTAGTTCGTGGGGCTCGCGGGCCGCACGGACGGCACCCGGGTCAGCGGCCATATCAGGGTCGCTTCAGGCCACCCCTGGAGCGACTGGTGTGACGCTGCCTTCCAGGGACGCCACCTGTCCGCCTGGCCGGTCAGGCAGGAGGGGAGCGCCCCCTCAGACGCTTGCTGTGGTGGGAGGGGCCTGAGGAGGTGGGGCCTGCAGCGGAACCCGGCGGGGGCTGAGATAACCGCCTCCGATTCGGGCGACAAAAGGAGAATGCAGAGCGGGAGGCAAAAAGCCTATTGAACTCGGTGTTCCCAGGAGGCCTCCCATCCAAGTACTAAACAGGGCCGGCCCTGCTTAGCTTCAGCGATCGCGTCGAGATAAGCCCGTCGAGGCTGGTTTGGCAGTAGATGTCATCAGGGTCGCGGGCTGCCTCTTGAGGCGCAGCTTAGCAGGCGCTTGGGACTTACCAACAGCCCTGCGGTCCGCCCGACTCAGCAGGGACCCGCCACAACCTAGACAGGGGAACGGAGGTCTAGGATACCGGGGGGTGAGGGTGGTGTTGGCGACCCCCCAACCCAGGGCGGACGGGACCCAGCAAACTTTTCGGCGCTTGGTGCCCCATCCCAGATGCCACAGGCCGCTCACGGGGACGTGGCCCCGGAGGCTTCAGGGCCCGGGGCCCGCAGTCCCTTGGGCATCCCACCTGCCCGCCCACACTGGGCTAGGCGCAGCCCGGACACACACCTGCCCGGCCCTCCTGCCCGACAGAAGCTGGCCCGAAGCCACTGGGAGCCACCATTGACTTGGGAAGGCCCCTAAGACCCAGCAACACCACCCTTGCCCGCACGCCACAGATCCGAGCTCAGTACCCCGCCTCAAGTGGCCATTAGACCCGGGGAAGCGGCCTGCTCCCTCGATCCCGCTCCCGCGCCCGACCAGGGCGAAACGGTGGAAGGGCGGCATTTTCCGAATGGAGCTGTGGAGCGACACCCCAGCAGACAGGTGGCGGCGACGGGGCTGTGTTCCAGTGGGTGAGGCCAGGTGCAGTTCGCGGGGCTCGCGGGCCGCACGGACGGCACCCGGGTCCGCGGCCACGTCTGGGTCGCGTCAGGCCACCCCCGGAGCGTCTGGTGTGCCGCTGCCTTCCGGGGACGCCTTCTGGCCGCCTGGCCGGTCAGGCAGTTGGGGAGCGCCCCGTCAGACGCTTGCTGTGGTGGGAGGGGCCTGAGGAGGTGGGGCCTGCAGAGGTACCTGGCAGGGGCAGAGATAGCCGCCGCCGCCGCGGGCGACAAAAGGAGAATGCAGAGCCAAAAGGAGAATGCAGAGCGGGAGGCCAAAAGCCTATAGCACCCGGTATTCCCTAGAGGTCTCCCATCCACCTACTAAACAGGCCCGATCCTGCTTAGCTTCCGCGATCGAGTCGAAATCACGCCCCTCTGGGCTGGTTTGGCAGTAGGGGGCAAGGGGGTCGCGGGCTGGCTCTTGAGGCACAGCTTAGCAGGCGCTTGGGTCAAACCGCCAGCCCAGCGGCCCGCCCGACCCGGCAGGGCCCCGCCGCCCACCTAGACAGGGAAACGGAGGTCTAGGGTACAGGGGGGTGGCGGAGATGTTGGCGACCACCCAGCCCAGGGCAGGCGGGGCCCAGCAAACTTTTCGGCGCTTGGCGCCCCACCCCAGATCCCGCAGGCCGCTCACAAGGACGTGGCCCCGGAGGCTTCAGGATCCGTGGCCCGCGGTCCCTTGGGCATCCCACCTGCCCGCCCACGCTGCGCTACGCTCAGCCCGGACGGAGACGTGCCCGGCACTCCTAACCGACAGAAGCTGGCCCGAAACCACTGGGAGCCACCATTGAGTTGGCAAGGTCCCTAAGACCCAGCGACGCCACCGTTGCCCCCACGCCGCAGTTCCGAGCTCAGTACCCCGCCCCAATTGGCCGGCAGCCCCGGGAAGCGTCCTGCGCCCTCGATCTCGCTCCCGCCCCCGGCCAGAGCGAAACGGCTATGGGACAGCATTTTCCGTATGGATCTGTGGAGAGACACCCCGGCAGACAGGTGGCGGCGACGGGGCTGTGCTCCATGGGTGAGGCCAGGTGCAGTTCGCGGTGCTCGCGGTCCGCACAGACGGCACCCGTGTCCGCGGCCATGTCTGGGTCGCGTCAGGCCACCCCCGGAGCGTCTGGTGTGCTGCTGCCTTCCAGGGACGCCTTCAGGCCGCCTGGCCGGTCAGGCAGGCGGGCAGCGCCCCGTCAGTTGCTTGCTGGGGTGGGAGGGGCCTGAGGAGGTGGGGCCTGCAGAGGTACCGGGCGTGTGCAGAGATAGCCGCCGCCGCCGCGGGCGACAAAAGGAGAATACACAGCGGGAGGCCAAAAGCCTGTAACACGCGGTATTCCCGGGAGGTCTCCCATCCACGTACTAAACTGGCCCGACCCTGCTTAGCTTCCGCGATTGAGCCGACATCACGCCCGTCTGGGCTGCTTTGGCAGCAGGTGGCTGCAGGCTCGCGAGCTGCCTCTTGAGGCGCAGTTTAGCAGGCGCTTGGGGCTTACCTCCAGCCCAGCGGCTCGCCCGACCCGGCAGGGCCCCGCCGCCCACCTAGACAAGGAAACGGAGGTCTAGGGTACAGGGGTGTGGCGGAGATGTTGGCGAACACCCAGCCCAGGGCGGGCGGGACCCGGCAAACTTTTCGGCGCTTGGCGCCCCATGCCAGATCCCGCAGGCCGTACACAAGGACGTGGCCCCGGAGGCTTCAGGGCCCGGGGCCCGCGGTCCCTTGGGCATCCCACCTGCCCGCCCACGCTGCGCGACGCTCAGCCCAGAGGGAGACGTGCCCGGCACTCCTAACCGACAGAAGCTGGCCCGAAACAACTGGGAGCCACCATTGAGTTGGCACGGCCCCTAAGACCCAGCAACGCCACCCTTGCCCCCACGCCGCAGTTCCGAGCTCAGCACCCCGCCCCAAGTGGCCGGCAGCCCCAGGGAAGTGGCCTGGGCCCTCGATCCCGCTCCCGCCCCCGGCCAGAGCGAAACGGCGGAGGGGCGGCATTTTCCGTATGGAGCTGTGGAGAGACACCCCGGCAGACAGGTGGCGGCGACGGGGCTGTGCTCCAGTGGGTGAGGCCAGGTCATTTCGCGGGGCTCGCGGGCCGCACGGACGGCACCCGGGTCCGCGGCCATATCTGGGTCGCGTCAGGCCACCCCCGGAGCGTCTGGTGTGCCGCTGCCTTCCACGGACGCCTTCTGGCCGCCTGGCCGGTCAGGCAGGCGGGGAGCGCCCCGTCAGACACTTGCTGTGGTGGGAGGGGCCTGAGGAGGAGGCGCCTGCAGAGGTACCCGGCGGGGTCAGAGATAGCCGCCGCCGCCGCCGGCGACAGAAGGAGAATGCAGAGCGGGAGGCCAAAAGACTATAGCAGCCGGTATTCCCTAGAGGTCTCCCATCCACCTACTAAACAGGCCCGACCCTGCTTAGCTTCCGCGATCGAGTCAAAATCACGCCCCTCTGGGCTGGTTTGGCAGTAGGTGGCTACAGGGTCGCGGGCTGCCTCTTGAGGCGCAGCTTAGCAGGCGCTTGGGGCATACCGCCAGCCCAGCGGCCCGACCGATCCGGCAGGGCCCCGCCGCCCGCCTATACAGGGAAACGGAGGTCTAGGCTACAGGGGGGTGGCGGAGGTGTTGGCGACCACCCAGCCGAGGGCTGGCTGGACCCCGCAAACATTTTGGCGCTTCGCGCACCACCGCAGATCACGCGTGCTGGTGTGCCGCTGCCTTCCAGGGACGCCTTCTGGCCTCCTGGCCGGTGAGGCAGGCAGGGAGCGCCCCGTCAGACTCTTGCTGTGGTGGGAGGGGCCTGAGGAGTGGGGTCAGCAGCGGTACCCGGCGGGAGCTGAGATAATCGCCTCCGATTCGGGCGACAAAAGGAGAATGCAGAGCGGGAGGCAAAAAGCCTATAGCACCCGGTATTCCCAGGGGGTCTCCCATCCAAATACTAACGAGGCCCGACCCTGCTTAGCTTCAGCGATCGAGACGAGATCAGGCCCGTCTAGGCTGGTTTGGCAGTAGATGTCAGCCAACTCGCGGGCTGCCTCTTGAGGCGCAGCTTAGCAGCCGCTTGGGCCTTACCGCCAGCCCAGCGGCCCGCCCGACTCGGCAGGGCCCCGCCGCCCGCCTAGACAGGGGAACGGAGGTCTAGGCTACCGGGGGGTAGGAGAGCTGTTGGCGAACCCCCAGACCAGGGCTGGCGGGACCCAGCAAATATTTCGGCACTTGGGGCCCCACCACAGATGCCGCAGGCCGCTCACAGGGACGTGGCCCCGGAGGCTTCAGGGCCCGGTGCCCGCGGTAACTTGGGCATCCCACCTGCCCGCCCACGCTGGGCTAGGCGCAGCCAGAACGCACACATGCCCGGCCCTCCTGCCCGACAGAAGCTGGCCTGAAGCCAGTGGGAACCAGCATTGTGTTGCCACGTCCCCTAAGAGGCAGCAACACCATCCTTGCCCCCATGCCACAGTTCCGAGCCCAGTACCCTGCCCCAAGTGGCCGGCAGGCCCAGGGAAGCGGCCTGCTCCCTCGATCCCGCTCCCGCCCCCGGCCAGGGTGAAACGGCGGAAGGGCGGCATTTTCCCTATGGAGCTGTGGAGAGACACCCCGGCAGACAGGTTGCGGCGACGGGGCCGTGCTCCAGTGGCTGAGGCCAGGTGTAGTTCGTGGGGCTCGCGGGCCGCACGGACGGCACCCGGGTCAGCGGCCATATCAGGGTCGCTTCAGGCCACCCCTGGAGCGACTGGTGTGACGCTGCCTTCCAGGGACGCCACCTGTCCGCCTGGCCGGTCAGGCAGGAGGGGAGCGCCCCCTCAGACGCTTGCTGTGGTGGGAGGGGCCTGAGGAGGTGGGGCCTGCAGCGGAATCCGGCGGGGGCTGAGATAACCGCCTCCGATTCGGGCGACAAAAGGAGAATGCAGAGCGGGAGGCAAAAAGCCTATTGAACTCGGTGTTCCCAGGAGGCCTCCCATCCAAGTACTAAACAGGGCCGGCCCTGCTTAGCTTCAGCGATCGCGTCGAGATAAGCCCGTCGAGGCTGGTTTGGCAGTAGATGTCATCAGGGTCGCGGGCTGCCTCTTGAGGCGCAGCTTAGCAGGCGCTTGGGACTTACCAACAGCCCTGCGGTCCGCCCGACTCAGCAGGGACCCGCCACAACCTAGACAGGGGAACGGAGGTCTAGGATACCGGGGGGTGAGGGTGGTGTTGGCGACCCCCCAACCCAGGGCGGACGGGACCCAGCAAACTTTTCGGCGCTTGGTGCCCCGTCCCAGATGCCACAGGCCGCTCACGGGGACGTGGCCCCGGAGGCTTCAGGGCCCGGGGCCCGCAGTCCCTTGGGCATCCCACCTGCCCGCCCACGCTGGGCTAGGCGCAGCCCGGACACACACCTGCCCGGCCCTCCTGCCCGACAGAAGCTGGCCCGAAGCCACTGGGAGCCACCATTGACTTGGGAAGGCCCCTAAGACCCAGCAACACCACCCTTGCCCGCACGCCACAGATCCGAGCTCAGTACCCCGCCTCAAGTGGCCATTAGACCCGGGGAAGCGGCCTGCTCCCTCGATCCCGCTCCCGCGCCCGACCAGGGCGAAACGGTGGAAGGGCGGCATTTTCCGAATGGAGCTGTGGAGCGACACCCCAGCAGACAGGTGGCGGCGACGGGGCTGTGTTCCAGTGGGTGAGGCCAGGTGCAGTTCGCGGGGCTCGCGGGCCGCACGGACGGCACCCGGGTCCGCGGCCACGTCTGGGTCGCGTCAGGCCACCCCCGGAGCGTCTGGTGTGCCGCTGCCTTCCGGGGACGCCTTCTGGCCGCCTGGCCGGTCAGGCAGTTGGGGAGCGCCCCGTCAGACGCTTGCTGTGGTGGGAGGGGCCTGAGGAGGTGGGGCCTGCAGAGGTACCTGGCAGGGGCAGAGATAGCCGCCGCCGCCGCGGGCGACAAAAGGAGAATGCAGAGCCAAAAGGAGAATGCAGAGCGGGAGGCCAAAAGCCTATAGCACCCGGTATTCCCTAGAGGTCTCCCATCCACCTACTAAACAGGCCCGATCCTGCTTAGCTTCCGCGATCGAGTCGAAATCACGCCCCTCTGGGCTGGTTTGGCAGTAGGGGGCAAGGGGGTCGCGGGCTGGCTCTTGAAGCACAGCTTAGCAGGCGCTTGGGTCAAACCGCCAGCCCAGCGGCCCGCCCGACCCGGCAGGGCCCCGCCGCCCACCTAGACAGGGAAACGGAGGTCTAGGGTACAGGGGGGTGGCGGAGATGTTGGCGACCACCCAGCCCAGGGCAGGCGGGGCCCAGCAAACTTTTCGGCGCTTGGCGCCCCACCCCAGATCCCGCAGGCCGCTCACAAGGACGTGGCCCCGGAGGCTTCAGGATCCGTGGCCCGCGGTCCCTTGGGCATCCCACCTGCCCGCCCACGCTGCGCTACGCTCAGCCCGGACGGAGACGTGCCCGGCACTCCTAACCGACAGAAGCTGGCCCGAAACCACTGGGAGCCACCATTGAGTTGGCAAGGTCCCTAAGACCCAGCGACGCCACCGTTGCCCCCACGCCGCAGTTCCGAGCTCAGTACCCCGCCCCAATTGGCCGGCAGCCCCGGGAAGCGTCCTGCGCCCTCGATCTCGCTCCCGCCCCCGGCCAGAGCGAAACGGCTATGGGACAGCATTTTCCGTATGGATCTGTGGAGAGACACCCCGGCAGACAGGTGGCGGCGACGGGGCTGTGCTCCATGGGTGAGGCCAGGTGCAGTTCGCGGTGCTCGCGGTCCGCACAGACGGCACCCGTGTCCGCGGCCATGTCTGGGTCGCGTCAGGCCACCCCCGGAGCGTCTGGTGTGCTGCTGCCTTCCAGGGACGCCTTCAGGCCGCCTGGCCGGTCAGGCAGGCGGGCAGCGCCCCGTCAGATGCTTGCTGGGGTGGGAGGGGCCTGAGGAGGTGGGGCCTGCAGAGGTACCGGGCGTGTGCAGAGATAGCCGCCGCCGCCGCGGGCGACAAAAGGAGAATACACAGCGGGAGGCCAAAAGCCTGTAACACGCGGTATTCCCGGGAGGTCTCCCATCCACGTACTAAACTGGCCCGACCCTGCTTAGCTTCCGCGATTGAGCCGACATCACGCCCGTCTGGGCTGCTTTGGCAGCAGGTGGCTGCAGGCTCGCGAGCTGCCTCTTGAGGCGCAGTTTAGCAGGCGCTTGGGGCTTACCTCCAGCCCAGCGGCTCGCCCGACCCGGCAGGGCCCCGCCGCCCACCTAGACAAGGAAACGGAGGTCTAGGGTACAGGGGTGTGGCGGAGATGTTGGCGAACACCCAGCCCAGGGCGGGCGGGACCCGGCAAACTTTTCGGCGCTTGGCGCCCCATGCCAGATCCCGCAGGCCGTACACAAGGACGTGGCCCCGGAGGCTTCAGGGCCCGGGGCCCGCGGTCCCTTGGGCATCCCACCTGCCCGCCCACGCTGCGCGACGCTCAGCCCAGAGGGAGACGTGCCCGGCACTCCTAACCGACAGAAGCTGGCCCGAAACAACTGGGAGCCACCATTGAGTTGGCACGGCCCCTAAGACCCAGCAACGCCACCCTTGCCCCCACGCCGCAGTTCCGAGCTCAGCACCCCGCCCCAAGTGGCCGGCAGCCCCAGGGAAGTGGCCTGGGCCCTCGATCCCGCTCCCGCCCCCGGCCAGAGCGAAACGGCGGAGGGGCGGCATTTTCCGTATGGAGCTGTGGAGAGACACCCCGGCAGACAGGTGGCGGCGACGGGGCTGTGCTCCAGTGGGTGAGGCCAGGTCATTTCGCGGGGCTCGCGGGCCGCACGGACGGCACCCGGGTCCGCGGCCATATCTGGGTCGCGTCAGGCCACCCCCGGAGCGTCTGGTGTGCCGCTGCCTTCCACGGACGCCTTCTGGCCGCCTGGCCGGTCAGGCAGGCGGGGAGCGCCCCGTCAGACACTTGCTGTGGTGGGAGGGGCCTGAGGAGGAGGCGCCTGCAGAGGTACCCGGCGGGGGCAGAGATAGCCGCCGCCGCCGCCGGCGATAGAAGGAGAATGCAGAGCGGGAGGCCAAAAGCCTATAGCAGCCGGTATTCCCTAGAGGTCTCCCATCCACCTACTAAACAGGCCCGATCCTGCTTAGCTTCCGCGATCGAGTCGAAATCACGCCCCTCTGGGCTGGTTTGGCAGTAGGTGGCTACAGGGTCGCGGGCTGCCTCTTGAGGCGCAGCTTAGCAGGCGCTTGGGGCGTACCGCCAGCCCAGCGGCCCGACCGATCCGGCAGGGCCCCGCCGCCCGCCTATACAGGGAAACGGAGGTCTAGGCTACAGGGGGGTGGCGGAGGTGTTGGCGACCACCCAGCCGAGGGCTGGCTGGACCCCGCAAACATTTTGGCGCTTCGCGCACCACCGCAGATCACGCGTGCTGGTGTGCCGCTGCCTTCCAGGGACGCCTTCTGGCCTCCTGGCCGGTGAGGCAGGCAGGGAGCGCCCCGTCAGACTCTTGCTGTGGTGGGAGGGGCCTGAGGAGTGGGGTCAGCAGCGGTACCCGGCGGGAGCTGAGATAATCGCCTCCGATTCGGGCGACAAAAGGAGAATGCAGAGCGGGAGGCAAAAAGCCTATAGCACCCGGTATTCCCAGGGGGTCTCCCATCCAAATACTAACGAGGCCCGACCCTGCTTAGCTTCAGCGATCGAGACGAGATCAGGCCCGTCTAGGCTGGTTTGGCAGTAGATGTCAGCCAACTCGCGGGCTGCCTCTTGAGGCGCAGCTTAGCAGCCGCTTGGGCCTTACCGCCAGCCCAGCGGCCCGCCCGACTCGGCAGGGCCCCGCCGCCCGCCTAGACAGGGGAACGGAGGTCTAGGCTACCGGGGGGTAGGAGAGCTGTTGGCGAACCCCCAGACCAGGGCTGGCGGGACCCAGCAAATATTTCGGCACTTGGGGCCCCACCACAGATGCCGCAGGCCGCTCACAGGGACGTGGCCCCGGAGGCTTCAGGGCCCGGTGCCCGCGGTAACTTGGGCATCCCACCTGCCCGCCCACGCTGGGCTAGGCGCAGCCAGAACGCACACATGCCCGGCCCTCCTGCCCGACAGAAGCTGGCCTGAAGCCAGTGGGAACCAGCATTGTGTTGCCACGTCCCCTAAGAGGCAGCAACACCATCCTTGCCCCCATGCCACAGTTCCGAGCCCAGTACCCTGCCCCAAGTGGCCGGCAGGCCCAGGGAAGCGGCCTGCTCCCTCGATCCCGCTCCCGCCCCCGGCCAGGGTGAAACGGCGGAAGGGCGGCATTTTCCCTATGGAGCTGTGGAGAGACACCCCGGCAGACAGGTTGCGGCGACGGGGCCGTGCTCCAGTGGCTGAGGCCAGGTGTAGTTCGTGGGGCTCGCGGGCCGCACGGACGGCACCCGGGTCAGCGGCCATATCAGGGTCGCTTCAGGCCACCCCTGGAGCGACTGGTGTGACGCTGCCTTCCAGGGACGCCACCTGTCCGCCTGGCCGGTCAGGCAGGAGGGGAGCGCCCCCTCAGACGCTTGCTGTGGTGGGAGGGGCCTGAGGAGGTGGGGCCTGCAGCGGAATCCGGCGGGGGCTGAGATAACCGCCTCCGATTCGGGCGACAAAAGGAGAATGCAGAGCGGGAGGCAAAAAGCCTATTGAACTCGGTGTTCCCAGGAGGCCTCCCATCCAAGTACTAAACAGGGCCGGCCCTGCTTAGCTTCAGCGATCGCGTCGAGATAAGCCCGTCGAGGCTGGTTTGGCAGTAGATGTCATCAGGGTCGCGGGCTGCCTCTTGAGGCGCAGCTTAGCAGGCGCTTGGGACTTACCAACAGCCCTGCGGTCCGCCCGACTCAGCAGGGACCCGCCACAACCTAGACAGGGGAACGGAGGTCTAGGATACCGGGGGGTGAGGGTGGTGTTGGCGACCCCCCAACCCAGGGCGGACGGGACCCAGCAAACTTTTCGGCGCTTGGTGCCCCGTCCCAGATGCCACAGGCCGCTCACGGGGACGTGGCCCCGGAGGCTTCAGGGCCCGGGGCCCGCAGTCCCTTGGGCATCCCACCTGCCCGCCCACGCTGGGCTAGGCGCAGCCCGGACACACACCTGCCCGGCCCTCCTGCCCGACAGAAGCTGGCCCGAAGCCACTGGGAGCCACCATTGACTTGGGAAGGCCCCTAAGACCCAGCAACACCACCCTTGCCCGCACGCCACAGATCCGAGCTCAGTACCCCGCCTCAAGTGGCCATTAGACCCGGGGAAGCGGCCTGCTCCCTCGATCCCGCTCCCGCGCCCGACCAGGGCGAAACGGTGGAAGGGCGGCATTTTCCGAATGGAGCTGTGGAGCGACACCCCAGCAGACAGGTGGCGGCGACGGGGCTGTGTTCCAGTGGGTGAGGCCAGGTGCAGTTCGCGGGGCTCGCGGGCCGCACGGACGGCACCCGGGTCCGCGGCCACGTCTGGGTCGCGTCAGGCCACCCCCGGAGCGTCTGGTGTGCCGCTGCCTTCCGGGGACGCCTTCTGGCCGCCTGGCCGGTCAGGCAGTTGGGGAGCGCCCCGTCAGACGCTTGCTGTGGTGGGAGGGGCCTGAGGAGGTGGGGCCTGCAGAGGTACCTGGCAGGGGCAGAGATAGCCGCCGCCGCCGCGGGCGACAAAAGGAGAATGCAGAGCCAAAAGGAGAATGCAGAGCGGGAGGCCAAAAGCCTATAGCACCCGGTATTCCCTAGAGGTCTCCCATCCACCTACTAAACAGGCCCGATCCTGCTTAGCTTCCGCGATCGAGTCGAAATCACGCCCCTCTGGGCTGGTTTGGCAGTAGGGGGCAAGGGGGTCGCGGGCTGGCTCTTGAGGCACAGCTTAGCAGGCGCTTGGGTCAAACCGCCAGCCCAGCGGCCCGCCCGACCCGGCAGGGCCCCGCCGCCCACCTAGACAGGGAAACGGAGGTCTAGGGTACAGGGGGGTGGCGGAGATGTTGGCGACCACCCAGCCCAGGGCAGGCGGGGCCCAGCAAACTTTTCGGCGCTTGGCGCCCCACCCCAGATCCCGCAGGCCGCTCACAAGGACGTGGCCCCGGAGGCTTCAGGATCCGTGGCCCGCGGTCCCTTGGGCATCCCACCTGCCCGCCCACGCTGCGCTACGCTCAGCCCGGACGGAGACGTGCCCGGCACTCCTAACCGACAGAAGCTGGCCCGAAACCACTGGGAGCCACCATTGAGTTGGCAAGGTCCCTAAGACCCAGCGACGCCACCGTTGCCCCCACGCCGCAGTTCCGAGCTCAGTACCCCGCCCCAATTGGCCGGCAGCCCCGGGAAGCGTCCTGCGCCCTCGATCTCGCTCCCGCCCCCGGCCAGAGCGAAAGGGCTATGGGACAGCATTTTCCGTATGGATCTGTGGAGAGACACCCCGGCAGACAGGTGGCGGCGACGGGGCTGTGCTCCATGGGTGAGGCCAGGTGCAGTTCGCGGTGCTCGCGGTCCGCACAGACGGCACCCGTGTCCGCGGCCATGTCTGGGTCGCGTCAGGCCACCCCCGGAGCGTCTGGTGTGCTGCTGCCTTCCAGGGACGCCTTCAGGCCGCCTGGCCGGTCAGGCAGGCGGGCAGCGCCCCGTCAGATGCTTGCTGGGGTGGGAGGGGCCTGAGGAGGTGGGGCCTGCAGAGGTACCGGGCGTGTGCAGAGATAGCCGCCGCCGCCGCGGGCGACAAAAGGAGAATACACAGCGGGAGGCCAAAAGCCTGTAACACGCGGTATTCCCGGGAGGTCTCCCATCCACGTACTAAACTGGCCCGACCCTGCTTAGCTTCCGCGATTGAGCCGACATCACGCCCGTCTGGGCTGCTTTGGCAGCAGGTGGCTGCAGGCTCGCGAGCTGCCTCTTGAGGCGCAGTTTAGCAGGCGCTTGGGGCTTACCTCCAGCCCAGCGGCTCGCCCGACCCGGCAGGGCCCCGCCGCCCACCTAGACAAGGAAACGGAGGTCTAGGGTACAGGGGTGTGGCGGAGATGTTGGCGAACACCCAGCCCAGGGCGGGCGGGACCCGGCAAACTTTTCGGCGCTTGGCGCCCCATGCCAGATCCCGCAGGCCGTACACAAGGACGTGGCCCCGGAGGCTTCAGGGCCCGGGGCCCGCGGTCCCTTGGGCATCCCACCTGCCCGCCCACGCTGCGCGACGCTCAGCCCAGAGGGAGACGTGCCCGGCACTCCTAACCGACAGAAGCTGGCCCGAAACAACTGGGAGCCACCATTGAGTTGGCACGGCCCCTAAGACCCAGCAACGCCACCCTTGCCCCCACGCCGCAGTTCCGAGCTCAGCACCCCGCCCCAAGTGGCCGGCAGCCCCAGGGAAGTGGCCTGGGCCCTCGATCCCGCTCCCGCCCCCGGCCAGAGCGAAACGGCGGAGGGGCGGCATTTTCCGTATGGAGCTGTGGAGAGACACCCCGGCAGACAGGTGGCGGCGACGGGGCTGTGCTCCAGTGGGTGAGGCCAGGTCATTTCGCGGGGCTCGCGGGCCGCACGGACGGCACCCGGGTCCGCGGCCATATCTGGGTCGCGTCAGGCCACCCCCGGAGCGTCTGGTGTGCCGCTGCCTTCCACGGACGCCTTCTGGCCGCCTGGCCGGTCAGGCAGGCGGGGAGCGCCCCGTCAGACACTTGCTGTGGTGGGAGGGGCCTGAGGAGGAGGCGCCTGCAGAGGTACCCGGCGGGGGCACAGATAGCCGCCGCCGCCGCCGGCGATAGAAGGAGAATGCAGAGCGGGAGGCCAAAAGCCTATAGCAGCCGGTATTCCCTAGAGGTCTCCCATCCACCTACTAAACAGGCCCGATCCTGCTTAGCTTCCGCGATCGAGTCGAAATCACGCCCCTCTGGGCTGGTTTGGCAGTAGGTGGCTACAGGGTCGCGGGCTGCCTCTTGAGGCGCAGCTTAGCAGGCGCTTGGGGCGTACCGCCAGCCCAGCGGCCCGACCGATCCGGCAGGGCCCCGCCGCCCGCCTATACAGGGAAACGGAGGTCTAGGCTACAGGGGGGTGGCGGAGGTGTTGGCGACCACCCAGCCGAGGGCTGGCTGGACCCCGCAAACATTTTGGCGCTTCGCGCACCACCGCAGATCACGCGTGCTGGTGTGCCGCTGCCTTCCAGGGACGCCTTCTGGCCTCCTGGCCGGTGAGGCAGGCAGGGAGCGCCCCGTCAGACTCTTGCTGTGGTGGGAGGGGCCTGAGGAGTGGGGTCAGCAGCGGTACCCGGCGGGAGCTGAGATAATCGCCTCCGATTCGGGCGACAAAAGGAGAATGCAGAGCGGGAGGCAAAAAGCCTATAGCACCCGGTATTCCCAGGGGGTCTCCCATCCAAATACTAACGAGGCCCGACCCTGCTTAGCTTCAGCGATCGAGACGAGATCAGGCCCGTCTAGGCTGGTTTGGCAGTAGATGTCAGCCAACTCGCGGGCTGCCTCTTGAGGCGCAGCTTAGCAGCCGCTTGGGCCTTACCGCCAGCCCAGCGGCCCGCCCGACTCGGCAGGGCCCCGCCGCCCGCCTAGACAGGGGAACGGAGGTCTAGGCTACCGGGGGGTAGGAGAGCTGTTGGCGAACCCCCAGACCAGGGCTGGCGGGACCCAGCAAATATTTCGGCACTTGGGGCCCCACCACAGATGCCGCAGGCCGCTCACAGGGACGTGGCCCCGGAGGCTTCAGGGCCCGGTGCCCGCGGTAACTTGGGCATCCCACCTGCCCGCCCACGCTGGGCTAGGCGCAGCCAGAACGCACACATGCCCGGCCCTCCTGCCCGACAGAAGCTGGCCTGAAGCCAGTGGGAACCAGCATTGTGTTGCCACGTCCCCTAAGAGGCAGCAACACCATCCTTGCCCCCATGCCACAGTTCCGAGCCCAGTACCCTGCCCCAAGTGGCCGGCAGGCCCAGGGAAGCGGCCTGCTCCCTCGATCCCGCTCCCGCCCCCGGCCAGGGTGAAACGGCGGAAGGGCGGCATTTTCCCTGTGGAGCTGTGGAGAGACACCCCGGCAGACAGGTTGCGGCGACGGGGCCGTGCTCCAGTGGCTGAGGCCAGTGTAGTTCGTGGGGCTCGCGGGCCGCACGGACGGCACCCGGGTCAGCGGCCATATCAGGGTCGCTTCAGGCCACCCCTGGAGCGACTGGTGTGACGCTGCCTTCCAGGGACGCCACCTGTCCGCCTGGCCGGTCAGGCAGGAGGGGAGCGCCCCCTCAGACGCTTGCTGTGGTGGGAGGGGCCTGAGGAGGTGGGGCCTGCAGCGGAACCCGGCGGGGGCTGAGATAACCGCCTCCGATTCGGGCCACAAAAGGAGAATGCAGAGCGGGAGGCAAAAAGCCTATTGAACTCGGTGTTCCCAGGAGGCCTCCCATCCAAGTACTAAACAGGGCCGGCCCTGCTTAGCTTCAGCGATCGCGTTGAGATAAGCCCGTCGAGGCTGGTTTGGCAGTAGATGTCATCAGGGTCGCGGGCTGCCTCTTGAGGCGCAGCTTAGCAGGCGCTTGGGACTTACCAACAGCCCTGCGGTCCGCCCGACTCAGCAGGGACCCGCCACAACCTAGACAGGGGAACGGAGGTCTAGGATACCGGGGGGTGAGGGTGGTGTTGGCGACCCCCCAACCCAGGGCGGACGGGACCCAGCAAACTTTTCGGCGCTTGGTGCCCCGTCCCAGATGCCACAGGCCGCTCACGGGGACGTGGCCCCGGAGGCTTCAGGGCCCGGGGCCCGCAGTCCCTTGGGCATCCCACCTGCCCGCCCACGCTGGGCTAGGCGCAGCCCGGACACACACCTGCCCGGCCCTCCTGCCCGACAGAAGCTGGCCCGAAGCCACTGGGAGCCACCATTGACTTGGGAAGGCCCCTAAGACCCAGCAACACCACCCTTGCCCGCACGCCACAGATCCGAGCTCAGTACCCCGCCTCAAGTGGCCATTAGACCCGGGGAAGCGGCCTGCTCCCTCGATCCCGCTCCCGCGCCCGACCAGGGCGACACGGTGGAAGGGCGGCATTTTCCGAATGGAGCTGTGGAGCGACACCCCAGCAGACAGGTGGCGGCGACGGGGCTGTGTTCCAGTGGGTGAGGCCAGGTGCAGTTCGCGGGGCTCGCGGGCCGCACGGACGGCACCCGGGTCCGCGGCCACGTCTGGGTCGCGTCAGGCCACCCCCGGAGCGTCTGGTGTGCCGCTGCCTTCCGGGGACGCCTTCTGGCCGCCTGGCCGGTCAGGCAGTTGGGGAGCGCCCCGTCAGACGCTTGCTGTGGTGGGAGGGGCCTGAGGAGGTGGGGCCTGCAGAGGTACCTGGCAGGGGCAGAGATAGCCGCCGCCGCCGCGGGCGACAAAAGGAGAATGCAGAGCCAAAAGGAGAATGCAGAGCGGGAGGCCAAAAGCCTATAGCACCCGGTATTCCCTAGAGGTCTCCCATCCACCTACTAAACAGGCCCGATCCTGCTTAGCTTCCGCGATCGAGTCGAAATCACGCCCCTCTGGGCTGGTTTGGCAGTAGGGGGCAAGGGGGTCGCGGGCTGGCTCTTGAGGCACAGCTTAGCAGGCGCTTGGGTCAAACCGCCAGCCCAGCGGCCCGCCCGACCCGGCAGGGCCCCGCCGCCCACCTAGACAGGGAAACGGAGGTCTAGGGTACAGGGGGGTGGCGGAGATGTTGGCGACCACCCAGCCCAGGGCAGGCGGGGCCCAGCAAACTTTTCGGCGCTTGGCGCCCCACCCCAGATCCCGCAGGCCGCTCACAAGGACGTGGCCCCGGAGGCTTCAGGATCCGTGGCCCGCGGTCCCTTGGGCATCCCACCTGCCCGCCCACGCTGCGCTACGCTCAGCCCGGACGGAGACGTGCCCGGCACTCCTAACCGACAGAAGCTGGCCCGAAACCACTGGGAGCCACCATTGAGTTGGCAAGGTCCCTAAGACCCAGCGACGCCACCGTTGCCCCCACGCCGCAGTTCCGAGCTCAGTACCCCGCCCCAATTGGCCGGCAGCCCCGGGAAGCGTCCTGCGCCCTCGATCTCGCTCCCGCCCCCGGCCAGAGCGAAAGGGCTATGGGACAGCATTTTCCGTATGGATCTGTGGAGAGACACCCCGGCAGACAGGTGGCGGCGACGGGGCTGTGCTCCATGGGTGAGGCCAGGTGCAGTTCGCGGTGCTCGCGGTCCGCACAGACGGCACCCGTGTCCGCGGCCATGTCTGGGTCGCGTCAGGCCACCCCCGGAGCGTCTGGTGTGCTGCTGCCTTCCAGGGACGCCTTCAGGCCGCCTGGCCGGTCAGGCAGGCGGGCAGCGCCCCGTCAGTTGCTTGCTGGGGTGGGAGGGGCCTGAGGAGGTGGGGCCTGCAGAGGTACCGGGCGTGTGCAGAGATAGCCGCCGCCGCCGCGGGCGACAAAAGGAGAATACACAGCGGGAGGCCAAAAGCCTGTAACACGCGGTATTCCCGGGAGGTCTCCCATCCACGTACTAAACTGGCCCGACCCTGCTTAGCTTCCGCGATTGAGCCGACATCACGCCCGTCTGGGCTGCTTTGGCAGCAGGTGGCTGCAGGCTCGCGAGCTGCCTCTTGAGGCGCAGTTTAGCAGGCGCTTGGGGCTTACCTCCAGCCCAGCGGCTCGCCCGACCCGGCAGGGCCCCGCCGCCCACCTAGACAAGGAAACGGAGGTCTAGGGTACAGGGGTGTGGCGGAGATGTTGGCGAACACCCAGCCCAGGGCGGGCGGGACCCGGCAAACTTTTCGGCGCTTGGCGCCCCATGCCAGATCCCGCAGGCCGTACACAAGGACGTGGCCCCGGAGGCTTCAGGGCCCGGGGCCCGCGGTCCCTTGGGCATCCCACCTGCCCGCCCACGCTGCGCGACGCTCAGCCCAGAGGGAGACGTGCCCGGCACTCCTAACCGACAGAAGCTGGCCCGAAACAACTGGGAGCCACTATTGAGTTGGCACGGCCCCTAAGACCCAGCAACGCCACCCTTGCCCCCACGCCGCAGTTCCGAGCTCAGCACCCCGCCCCAAGTGGCCGGCAGCCCCAGGGAAGTGGCCTGGGCCCTCGATCCCGCTCCCGCCCCCGGCCAGAGCGAAACGGCGGAGGGGCGGCATTTTCCGTATGGAGCTGTGGAGAGACACCCCGGCAGACAGGTGGCGGCGACGGGGCTGTGCTCCAGTGGGTGAGGCCAGGTCATTTCGCGGGGCTCGCGGGCCGCACGGACGGCACCCGGGTCCGCGGCCATATCTGGGTCGCGTCAGGCCACCCCCGGAGCGTCTGGTGTGCCGCTGCCTTCCACGGACGCCTTCTGGCCGCCTGGCCGGTCAGGCAGGCGGGGAGCGCCCCGTCAGACACTTGCTGTGGTGGGAGGGGCCTGAGGAGGAGGCGCCTGCAGAGGTACCCGGCGGGGGCAGAGATAGCCGCCGCCGCCGCCGGCGACAGAAGGAGAATGCAGAGCGGGAGGCCAAAAGACTATAGCAGCCGGTATTCCCTAGAGGTCTCCCATCCACCTACTAAACAGGCCCGACCCTGCTTAGCTTCCGCGATCGAGTCGAGATCACGCCCCTCTGGGCTGGTTTGGCAGTAGGTGGCTACAGGGTCGCGGGCTGCCTCTTGAGGCGCAGCTTAGCAGGCGCTTGGGGCGTACCGCCAGCCCAGCGGCCCGACCGATCCGGCAGGGCCCCGCCGCCCGCCTATACAGGGAAACGGAGGTCTAGGCTACAGGGGGGTGGCGGAGGTGTTGGCGACCACCCAGCCGAGGGCTGGCTGGGCCCCGCAAACTTTTTGGCGCTTCGCGCACCACCGCAGACCATGCGTGCTGGTGTGCCGCTGCCTTCCAGGGACGCCTTCTGGCCTCCTGGCCGGTGAGGCAGGCAGGGAGCGCCCCGTCAGACTCTTGCTGTGGTGGGAGGGGCCTGAGGAGTGGGGTCAGCAGCGGTACCCGGCGGGAGCTGAGATAATCGCCTCCGATTCGGGCGACAAAAGGAGAATGCAGAGCGGGAGGCAAAAAGCCTATAGCACCCGGTATTCCCAGGGGGTCTCCCATCCAAATACTAACGAGGCCCGACCCTGCTTAGCTTCAGCGATCGAGACGAGATCAGGCCCGTCTAGGCTGGTTTGGCAGTAGATGTCAGCCAACTCGCGGGCTGCCTCTTGAGGCGCAGCTTAGCAGCCGCTTGGGCCTTACCGCCAGCCCAGCGGCCCGCCCGACTCGGCAGGGCCCCGCCGCCCGCCTAGACAGGGGAACGGAGGTCTAGGCTACCGGGGGGTAGGAGAGCTGTTGGCGAACCCCCAGACCAGGGCTGGCGGGACCCAGCAAATATTTCGGCACTTGGGGCCCCACCACAGATGCCGCAGGCCGCTCACAGGGACGTGGCCCCGGAGGCTTCAGGGCCCGGTGCCCGCGGTAACTTGGGCATCCCACCTGCCCGCCCACGCTGGGCTAGGCGCAGCCAGAACGCACACATGCCCGGCCCTCCTGCCCGACAGAAGCTGGCCTGAAGCCAGTGGGAACCAGCATTGTGTTGCCACGTCCCCTAAGAGGCAGCAACACCATCCTTGCCCCCATGCCACAGTTCCGAGCCCAGTACCCTGCCCCAAGTGGCCGGCAGGCCCAGGGAAGCGGCCTGCTCCCTCGATCCCGCTCCCGCCCCCGGCCAGGGTGAAACGGCGGAAGGGCGGCATTTTCCCTATGGAGCTGTGGAGAGACACCCCGGCAGACAGGTTGCGGCGACGGGGCCGTGCTCCAGTGGCTGAGGCCAGGTGTAGTTCGTGGGGCTCGCGGGCCGCACGGACGGCACCCGGGTCAGCGGCCATATCAGGGTCGCTTCAGGCCACCCCTGGAGCGACTGGTGTGACGCTGCCTTCCAGGGACGCCACCTGTCCGCCTGGCCGGTCAGGCAGGAGGGGAGCGCCCCCTCAGACGCTTGCTGTGGTGGGAGGGGCCTGAGGAGGTGGGGCCTGCAGCGGAACCCGGCGGGGGCTGAGATAACCGCCTCCGATTCGGGCGACAAAAGGAGAATGCAGAGCGGGAGGCAAAAAGCCTATTGAACTCGGTGTTCCCAGGAGGCCTCCCATCCAAGTACTAAACAGGGCCGGCCCTGCTTAGCTTCAGCGATCGCGTCGAGATAAGCCCGTCGAGGCTGGTTTGGCAGTAGATGTCATCAGGGTCGCGGGCTGCCTCTTGAGGCGCAGCTTAGCAGGCGCTTGGGACTTACCAACAGCCCTGCGGTCCGCCCGACTCAGCAGGGACCCGCCACAACCTAGACAGGGGAACGGAGGTCTAGGATACCGGGGGGTGAGGGTGGTGTTGGCGACCCCCCAACCCAGGGCGGACGGGACCCAGCAAACTTTTCGGCGCTTGGTGCCCCGTCCCAGATGCCACAGGCCGCTCACGGGGACGTGGCCCCGGAGGCTTCAGGGCCCGGGGCCCGCAGTCCCTTGGGCATCCCACCTGCCCGCCCACGCTGGGCTAGGCGCAGCCCGGACACACACCTGCCCGGCCCTCCTGCCCGACAGAAGCTGGCCCGAAGCCACTGGGAGCCACCATTGACTTGGGAAGGCCCCTAAGACCCAGCAACACCACCCTTGCCCGCACGCCACAGATCCGAGCTCAGTACCCCGCCTCAAGTGGCCATTAGGCCCGGGGAAGCGGCCTGCTCCCTCGATCCCGCTCCCGCGCCCGACCAGGGCGAAACGGTGGAAGGGCGGCATTTTCCGAATGGAGCTGTGGAGCGACACCCCAGCAGACAGGTGGCGGCGACGGGGCTGCGTTCCAGTGGGTGAGGCCAGGTGCAGTTCGCGGGGCTCGCGGGCCGCACGGACGGCACCCGGGTCCGCGGCCACGTCTGGGTCGCGTCAGGCCACCCCCGGAGCGCCTGGTGTGCCGCTGCCTTCCGGGGACGCCTTCTGGCCGCCTGGCCGGTCAGGCAGTTGGGGAGCGCCCCGTCAGACGCTTGCTGTGGTGGGAGGGGCCTGAGGAGGTGGGGCCTGCAGAGGTACCTGGCAGGGGCAGAGATAGCCGCCGCCGCCGCCGCGGGCGACAAAAGGAGAATGCAGAGCCAAAAGGAGAATGCAGAGCGGGAGGCCAAAAGCCTATAGCACCCGGTATTCCCTAGAGGTCTCCCATCCACCTACTAAACAGGCCCGATCCTGCTTAGCTTCCGCGATCGAGTCGAAATCACGCCCCTCTGGGCTGGTTTGGCAGTAGGTGGCAAGAGGGTCGCGGGCTGGCTCTTGAGGCACAGCTTAGCAGGCGCTTGGGTCAAACCGCCAGCCCAGCGGCCCGCCCGACCCGGCAGGGCCCCGCCGCCCACCTAGACAGGGAAACGGAGGTCTAGGGTACAGGGGGGTGGCGGAGATGTTGGCGACCACCCAGCCCAGGGCAGGCGGGGCCCAGCAAACTTTTCGGCGCTTGGCGCCCCACCCCAGATCCCGCAGGCCGCTCACAAGGACGTGGCCCCGGAGGCTTCAGGATCCGTGGCCCGCGGTCCCTTGGGCATCCCACCTGCCCGCCCACGCTGCGCTACGCTCAGCCCGGACGGAGACGTGCCCGGCACTCCTAACCGACAGAAGCTGGCCCGAAACCACTGGGAGCCACCATTGAGTTGGCAAGGTCCCTAAGACCCAGCGACGCCACCGTTGCCCCCACGCCGCAGTTCCGAGCTCAGTACCCCGCCCCAATTGGCCGGCAGCCCCGGGAAGCGTCCTGCGCCCTCGATCTCGCTCCCGCCCCCGGCCAGAGCGAAACGGCTATGGGACAGCATTTTCCGTATGGATCTGTGGAGAGACACCCCGGCAGACAGGTGGCGGCGACGGGGCTGTGCTCCATGGGTGAGGCCAGGTGCAGTTCGCGGTGCTCGCGTTCCGCACAGACGGCACCCGTGTCCGCGGCCATGTCTGGGTCGCGTCAGGCCACCCCCGGAGCGTCTGGTGTGCTGCTGCCTTCCAGGGACGCCTTCAGGCCGCCTGGCCGGTCAGGCAGGCGGGCAGCGCCCCGTCAGTTGCTTGCTGGGGTGGGAGGGGCCTGAGGAGGTGGGGCCTGCAGAGGTACCGGGCGTGTGCAGAGATAGCCGCCGCCGCCGCGGGCGACAAAAGGAGAATACACAGCGGGAGGCCAAAAGCCTGTAACACGCGGTATTCCCGGGAGGTCTCCCATCCACGTACTAAACTGGCCCGACCCTGCTTAGCTTCCGCGATTGAGCCGACATCACGCCCGTCTGGGCTGCTTTGGCAGCAGGTGGCTGCAGGCTCGCGAGCTGCCTCTTGAGGCGCAGTTTAGCAGGCGCTTGGGGCTTACCTCCAGCCCAGCGGCTCGCCCGACCCGGCAGGGCCCCGCCGCCCACCTAGACAAGGAAACGGAGGTCTAGGGTACAGGGGTGTGGCGGAGATGTTGGCGAACACCCAGCCCAGGGCGGGCGGGACCCGGCAAACTTTTCGGCGCTTGGCGCCCCATGCCAGATCCCGCAGGCCGTACACAAGGACGTGGCCCCGGAGGCTTCAGGGCCCGGGGCCCGCGGTCCCTTGGGCATCCCACCTGCCCGCCCACGCTGCGCGACGCTCAGCCCAGAGGGAGACGTGCCCGGCACTCCTAACCGACAGAAGCTGGCCCGAAACAACTGGGAGCCACTATTGAGTTGGCACGGCCCCTAAGACCCAGCAACGCCACCGTTGCCCCCACGCCGCAGTTCCGAGCTCAGCACCCCGCCCCAAGTGGCCGGCAGCCCCAGGGAAGTGGCCTGGGCCCTCGATCCCGCTCCCGCCCCCGGCCAGAGCGAAACGGCGGAGGGGCGGCATTTTCCGTATGGAGCTGTGGAGAGACACCCCGGCAGACAGGTGGCGGCGACGGGGCTGTGCTCCAGTGGGTGAGGCCAGGTCATTTCGCGGGGCTCGCGGGCCGCACGGACGGCACCCGGGTCCGCGGCCATATCTGGGTCGCGTCAGGCCACCCCCGGAGCGTCTGGTGTGCCGCTGCCTTCCAGGGACGCCTTCTGGCCGCCTGGCCGGTCAGGCAGGCGGGGAGCGCCCCGTCAGACGCTTGCTGTGGTGGGAGGGGCCTGAGGAGGTGGCGCCTGCAGAGGTACCCGGCGGGGGCAGAGATAGCCGCCGCCGCCGCCGGCGACAGAAGGAGAATGCAGAGCGGGAGGCCAAAAGACTATAGCAGCCGGTATTCCCTAGAGGTCTCCCATCCACCTACTAAACAGGCCCGATCCTGCTTAGCTTCCGCGATCGAGTCGAAATCACGCCCCTCTGGGCTGGTTTGGCAGTAGGTGGCTACAGGGTCGCGGGCTGCCTCTTGAGGCGCAGCTTAGCAGGCGCTTGGGGCATACCGCCAGCCCAGCGGCCCGACCGATCCGGCAGGGCCCCGCCGCCCGCCTATACAGGGAAACGGAGGTCTAGGCTACAGGGGGGTGGCGGAGGTGTTGGCGACCACCCAGCCGAGGGCTGGCTGGACCCCGCAAACATTTTGGCGCTTCGCGCACCACCGCAGATCACGCGTGCTTGTGTGCCGCTGCCTTCCAGGGACGCCTTCTGGCCTCCTGGCCGGTGAGGCAGGCAGGGAGCGCCCCGTCAGACTCTTGCTGTGGTGGGAGGGGCCTGAGGAGTGGGGTCAGCAGCGGTACCCGGCGGGAGCTGAGATAATCGCCTCCGATTCGGGCGACAAAAGGAGAATGCAGAGCGGGAGGCAAAAAGCCTATAGCACCCGGTATTCCCAGGGGGTCTCCCATCCAAATACTAACGAGGCCCGACCCTGCTTAGCTTCAGCGATCGAGACGAGATCAGGCCCGTCTAGGCTGGTTTGGCAGTAGATGTCAGCCAACTCGCGGGCTGCCTCTTGAGGCGCAGCTTAGCAGCCGCTTGGGCCTTACCGCCAGCCCAGCGGCCCGCCCGACTCGGCAGGGCCCCGCCGCCCGCCTAGACAGGGGAACGGAGGTCTAGGCTACCGGGGGGTAGGAGAGCTGTTGGCGAACCCCCAGACCAGGGCTGGCGGGACCCAGCAAATATTTCGGCACTTGGGGCCCCACCACAGATGCCGCAGGCCGCTCACAGGGACGTGGCCCCGGAGGCTTCAGGGCCCGGTGCCCGCGGTAACTTGGGCATCCCACCTGCCCGCCCACGCTGGGCTAGGCGCAGGCAGAACGCACACATGCCCGGCCCTCCTGCCCGACAGAAGCTGGCCTGAAGCCACTGGGAACCAGCATTGTGTTGCCACGTCCCCTAAGAGGCAGCAACACCATCCTTGCCCCCATGCCACAGTTCCGAGCCCAGTACCCTGCCCCAAGTGGCCGGCAGGCCCAGGGAAGCGGCCTGCTCCCTCGATCCCGCTCCCGCCCCCGGCCAGGGTGAAACGGCGGAAGGGCGGCATTTTCCCTATGGAGCTGTGGAGAGACACCCCGGCAGACAGGTTGCGGCGACGGGGCTGTGCTCCAGTGGCTGAGGCCAGGTGTAGTTCGTGGGGCTCGCGGGCCGCACGGACGGAACCCGGGTCAGCGGCCATATCAGGGTCGCTTCAGGCCACCCCTGGACCGACTGGTGTGACGCTGCCTTCCAGGGACGCCACCTGTCCGCCTGGCCGGTCAGGCAGGAGGGGAGCGCCCCCTCAGACGCTTGCTGTGGTGGGAGGGGCCTGAGGAGGTGGGGCCTGCAGCGGAACCCGGCGGGGGCTGAGATAACCGCCTCCGCCTCCGATTCGGGCGACAAAAGGAGAATGCAGAGCGGGAGGCAAAAAGCCTATTGAACTCGGTATTCCCAGGAGGCCTCCCATCCAAGTACTAAACAGGGCCGACCCTGCTTAGCTTCAGCGATCGCGTCGAGATTAGCCCGTCTAGGCTGGTTTGGCAGTAGATGTCATCAGGGTCGCGGGCTGCCTCTTGAGGCGCAGCTTAGCAGGCGCTTGGGACTTACCGACAGCCCTGCGGTCCGCCCGACTCAGCAGGGACCCGCCACAACCTAGACAGGGGAACGGAGGTCTAGGGTACCGGGGGGTGAGGGTGGTGTTGGCGACCCCCCAACCCAGGGCGGACGGGACCCAGCAAACTTTTCGGCGCTTGGTGCCCCATCCCAGATGCCACAGGCCGCTCACGGGGACGTGGCCCCGGAGGCTTCAGGGCCCGGGGCCCGCAGTCCCTTGGGCATCCCACCTGCCCGCCCACACTGGGCTAGGCGCAGCCCGGACACACACCTGCCCGGCCCTCCTGCCCGACAGAAGCTGGCCCGAAGCCACTGGGAGCCACCATTGACTTGGGAAGGCCCCTAAGACCCAGCAACACCACCCTTGCCCGCACGCCACAGATCCGAGCTCAGTACCCCGCCTCAAGTGGCCATTAGGCCCGGGGAAGCGGCCTGCTCCCTCGATCCCGCTCCCGCGCCCGACCAGGGCGAAACGGTGGAAGGGCGGCATTTTCCGAATGGAGCTGTGGAGCGACACCCCAGCAGACAGGTGGCGGCGACGGGGCTGCGTTCCAGTGGGTGAGGCCAGGTGCAGTTCGCGGGGCTCGCGGGCCGCACGGACGGCACCCGGGTCCGCGGCCACGTCTGGGTCGCGTCAGGCCACCCCCGGAGCGCCTGGTGTGCCGCTGCCTTCCGGGGACGCCTTCTGGCCGCCTGGCCGGTCAGGCAGTTGGGGAGCGCCCCGTCAGACGCTTGCGGTGGTGGGAGGGGCCTGAGGAGGTGGGGCCTGCAGAGGTACCTGGCAGGGGCAGAGATAGCCGCCGCCGCCGCGGGCGACAAAAGGAGAATGCAGAGCCAAAAGGAGAATGCAGAGCGGGAGGCCAAAAGCCTATAGCACCCGGTATTCCCTAGAGGTCTCCCATCCACCTACTAAACAGGCCCGATCCTGCTTAGCTTCCGCGATCGAGTCGAAATCACGCCCCTCTGGGCTGGTTTGGCAGTAGGTGGCAAGAGGGTCGCGGGCTGGCTCTTGAGGCACAGCTTAGCAGGCGCTTGGGTCAAACCGCCAGCCCAGCGGCCCGCCCGACCCGGCAGGGCCCCGCCGCCCACCTAGACAGGGAAACGGAGGTCTAGGGTACAGGGGGGTGGCGGAGATGTTGGCGACCACCCAGCCCAGGGCAGGCGGGGCCCAGCAAACTTTTCGGCGCTTGGCGCCCCACCCCAGATCCCGCAGGCCGCTCACAAGGACGTGGCCCCGGAGGCTTCAGGATCCGTGGCCCGCGGTCCCTTGGGCATCCCACCTGCCCGCCCACGCTGCGCTACGCTCAGCCCGGACGGAGACGTGCCCGGCACTCCTAACCGACAGAAGCTGGCCCGAAACCACTGGGAGCCACCATTGATTTGGCAAGGTCCCTAAGACCCAGCGACGCCACCGTTGCCCCCACGCCGCAGTTCCGAGCTCAGTACCCCGCCCCAGTTGGCCGGCAGCCCCGGGAAGCGTCCCGCGCCCTCGATCTCGCTCCCGCCCCCGGCCAGAGCGAAACGGCTATGGGACAGCATTTTCCGTATGGATCTGTGGAGAGACACCCCGGCAGACAGGTGGCGGCGACGGGGCTGTGCTCCATGGGTGAGGCCAGGTGCAGTTCGCGGTGCTCGCGTTCCGCACAGACGGCACCCGTGTCCGCGGCCATGTCTGGGTCGCGTCAGGCCACCCCCGGAGCGTCTGGTGTGCTGCTGCCTTCCAGGGACGCCTTCAGGCCGCCTGGCCGGTCAGGCAGGCGGGCAGCGCCCCGTCAGTTGCTTGCTGGGGTGGGAGGGGCCTGAGGAGGTGGGGCCTGCAGAGGTACCGGGCGTGTGCAGAGATAGCCGCCGCCGCCGCGGGCGACAAAAGGAGAATACACAGCGGGAGGCCAAAAGCCTGTAACACGCGGTATTCCCGGGAGGTCTCCCATCCACGTACTAAACTGGCCCGACCCTGCTTAGCTTCCGCGATTGAGCCGACATCACGCCCGTCTGGGCTGCTTTGGCAGCAGGTGGCTGCAGGCTCGCGAGCTGCCTCTTGAGGCGCAGTTTAGCAGGCGCTTGGGGCTTACCTCCAGCCCAGCGGCTCGCCCGACCCGGCAGGGCCCCGCCGCCCACCTAGACAAGGAAACGGAGGTCTAGGGTACAGGGGTGTGGCGGAGATGTTGGCGAACACCCAGCCCAGGGCGGGCGGGACCCGGCAAACTTTTCGGCGCTTGGCGCCCCATGCCAGATCCCGCAGGCCGTACACAAGGACGTGGCCCCGGAGGCTTCAGGGCCCGGGGCCCGCGGTCCCTTGGGCATCCCACCTGCCCGCCCACGCTGCGCGACGCTCAGCCCAGAGGGAGACGTGCCCGGCACTCCTAACCGACAGAAGCTGGCCCGAAACAACTGGGAGCCACTATTGAGTTGGCACGGCCCCTAAGACCCAGCAACGCCACCGTTGCCCCCACGCCGCAGTTCCGAGCTCAGCACCCCGCCCCAAGTGGCCGGCAGCCCCAGGGAAGTGGCCTGGGCCCTCGATCCCGCTCCCGCCCCCGGCCAGAGCGAAACGGCGGAGGGGCGGCATTTTCCGTATGGAGCTGTGGAGAGACACCCCGGCAGACAGGTGGCGGCGACGGGGCTGTGCTCCAGTGGGTGAGGCCAGGTCATTTCGCGGGGCTCGCGGGCCGCACGGACGGCACCCGGGTCCGCGGCCATATCTGGGTCGCGTCAGGCCACCCCCGGAGCGTCTGGTGTGCCGCTGCCTTCCAGGGACGCCTTCTGGCCGCCTGGCCGGTCAGGCAGGCGGGGAGCGCCCCGTCAGACGCTTGCTGTGGTGGGAGGGGCCTGAGGAGGTGGCGCCTGCAGAGGTACCCGGCGGGGGCAGAGATAGCCGCCGCCGCCGCCGGCGACAGAAGGAGAATGCAGAGCGGGAGGCCAAAAGACTATAGCAGCCGGTATTCCCTAGAGGTCTCCCATCCACCTACTAAACAGGCCCGATCCTGCTTAGCTTCCGCGATCGAGTCGAAATCACGCCCCTCTGGGCTGGTTTGGCAGTAGGTGGCTACAGGGTCGCGGGCTGCCTCTTGAGGCGCAGCTTAGCAGGCGCTTGGGGCATACCGCCAGCCCAGCGGCCCGACCGATCCGGCAGGGCCCCGCCGCCCGCCTATACAGGGAAACGGAGGTCTAGGCTACAGGGGGGTGGCGGAGGTGTTGGCGACCACCCAGCCGAGGGCTGGCTGGACCCCGCAAACATTTTGGCGCTTCGCGCACCACCGCAGATCACGCGTGCTGGTGTGCCGCTGCCTTCCAGGGACGCCTTCTGGCCTCCTGGCCGGTGAGGCAGGCAGGGAGCGCCCCGTCAGACTCTTGCTGTGGTGGGAGGGGCCTGAGGAGTGGGGTCAGCAGCGGTACCCGGCGGGAGCTGAGATAATCGCCTCCGATTCGGGCGACAAAAGGAGAATGCAGAGCGGGAGGCAAAAAGCCTATAGCACCCGGTATTCCCAGGGGGTCTCCCATCCAAATACTAACGAGGCCCGACCCTGCTTAGCTTCAGCGATCGAGACGAGATCAGGCCCGTCTAGGCTGGTTTGGCAGTAGATGTCAGCCAACTCGCGGGCTGCCTCTTGAGGCGCAGCTTAGCAGCCGCTTGGGCCTTACCGCCAGACCAGCGGCCCGCCCGACTCGGCAGGGCCCCGCCGCCCGCCTAGACAGGGAAACGGAGGTCTAGGCTACCGGGGGGTAGGAGAGCTGTTGGCGAACCCCCAGACCAGGGCTGGCGGGACCCAGCAAATATTTCGGCACTTGGGGCCCCACCACAGATGCCGCAGGCCGCTCACAGGGACGTGGCCCCGGAGGCTTCAGGGCCCGGTGCCCGCGGTAACTTGGGCATCCCACCTGCCCGCCCACGCTGGGCTAGGCGCAGGCGGAACGCACACATGCCCGGCCCTCCTGCCCGACAGAAGCTGGCCTGAAGCCACTGGGAACCAGCATTGTGTTGCCACGTCCCCTAAGAGGCAGCAACACCATCCTTGCCCCCATGCCACAGTTCCGAGCCCAGTACCCTGCCCCAAGTGGCCGGCAGGCCCAGGGAAGCGGCCTGCTCCCTCGATCCCGCTCCCGCCCCCGGCCAGGGTGAAACGGCGGAAGGGCGGCATTTTCCCTATGGAGCTGTGGAGAGACACCCCGGCAGACAGGTTGCGGCGACGGGGCTGTGCTCCAGTGGCTGAGGCCAGGTGTAGTTCGTGGGGCTCGCGGGCCGCACGGACGGAACCCGGGTCAGCGGCCATATCAGGGTCGCTTCAGGCCACCCCTGGACCGACTGGTGTGACGCTGCCTTCCAGGGACGCCACCTGTCCGCCTGGCCGGTCAGGCAGGAGGGGAGCGCCCCCTCAGACGCTTGCTGTGGTGGGAGGGGCCTGAGGAGGTGGGGCCTGCAGCGGAACCCGGCGGGGGCTGAGATAACCGCCTCCGCCTCCGATTCGGGCGACAAAAGGAGAATGCAGAGCGGGAGGCAAAAAGCCTATTGAACTCGGTATTCCCAGGAGGCCTCCCATCCAAGTACTAAACAGGGCCGACCCTGCTTAGCTTCAGCGATCGCGTCGAGATTAGCCCGTCTAGGCTGGTTTGGCAGTACATGTCATCAGGGTCGCGGGCTGCCTCTTGAGGCGCAGCTTAGCAGGCGCTTGGGACTTACCGACAGCCCTGCGGTCCGCCCGACTCAGCAGGGACCCGCCACAACCTAGACAGGGGAACGGAGGTCTAGGGTACCGGGGGGTGAGGGTGGTGTTGGCGACCCCCCAACCCAGGGCGGACGGGACCCAGCAAACTTTTCGGCGCTTGGTGCCCCATCCCAGATGCCACAGGCCGCTCACGGGGACGTGGCCCCGGAGGCTTCAGGGCCCGGGGCCCGCAGTCCCTTGGGCATCCCACCTGCCCGCCCACACTGGGCTAGGCGCAGCCCGGACACACACCTGCCCGGCCCTCCTGCCCGACAGAAGCTGGCCCGAAGCCACTGGGAGCCACCATTGACTTGGGAAGGCCCCTAAGACCCAGCAACACCACCCTTGCCCGCACGCCACAGATCCGAGCTCAGTACCCCGCCTCAAGTGGCCATTAGGCCCGGGGAAGCGGCCTGCTCCCTCGATCCCGCTCCCGCGCCCGACCAGGGCGAAACGGTGGAAGGGCGGCATTTTCCGAATGGAGCTGTGGAGCGACACCCCAGCAGACAGGTGGCGGCGACGGGGCTGCGTTCCAGTGGGTGAGGCCAGGTGCAGTTCGCGGGGCTCGCGGGCCGCACGGACGGCACCCGGGTCCGCGGCCACGTCTGGGTCGCGTCAGGCCACCCCCGGAGCGCCTGGTGTGCCGCTGCCTTCCGGGGACGCCTTCTGGCCGCCTGGCCGGTCAGGCAGTTGGGGAGCGCCCCGTCAGACGCTTGCGGTGGTGGGAGGGGCCTGAGGAGGTGGGGCCTGCAGAGGTACCTGGCAGGGGCAGAGATAGCCGCCGCCGCCGCGGGCGACAAAAGGAGAATGCAGAGCCAAAAGGAGAATGCAGAGCGGGAGGCCAAAAGCCTATAGCACCCGGTATTCCCTAGAGGTCTCCCATCCACCTACTAAACAGGCCCGATCCTGCTTAGCTTCCGCGATCGAGTCGAAATCACGCCCCTCTGGGCTGGTTTGGCAGTAGGTGGCAAGAGGGTCGCGGGCTGGCTCTTGAGGCACAGCTTAGCAGGCGCTTGGGTCAAACCGCCAGCCCAGCGGCCCGCCCGACCCGGCAGGGCCCCGCCGCCCACCTAGACAGGGAAACGGAGGTCTAGGGTACAGGGGGGTGGCGGAGATGTTGGCGACCACCCAGCCCAGGGCAGGCGGGGCCCAGCAAACTTTTCGGCGCTTGGCGCCCCACCCCAGATCCCGCAGGCCGCTCACAAGGACGTGGCCCCGGAGGCTTCAGGATCCGTGGCCCGCGGTCCCTTGGGCATCCCACCTGCCCGCCCACGCTGCGCTACGCTCAGCCCGGACGGAGACGTGCCCGGCACTCCTAACCGACAGAAGCTGGCCCGAAACCACTGGGAGCCACCATTGAGTTGGCAAGGTCCCTAAGACCCAGCGACGCCACCGTTGCCCCCACGCCGCAGTTCCGAGCTCAGTACCCCGCCCCAGTTGGCCGGCAGCCCCGGGAAGCGTCCCGCGCCCTCGATCTCGCTCCCGCCCCCGGCCAGAGCGAAACGGCTATGGGACAGCATTTTCCGTATGGATCTGTGGAGAGACACCCCGGCAGACAGGTGGCGGCGACGGGGCTGTGCTCCATGGGTGAGGCCAGGTGCAGTTCGCGGTGCTCGCGTTCCGCACAGACGGCACCCGTGTCCGCGGCCATGTCTGGGTCGCGTCAGGCCACCCCCGGAGCGTCTGGTGTGCTGCTGCCTTCCAGGGACGCCTTCAGGCCGCCTGGCCGGTCAGGCAGGCGGGCAGCGCCCCGTCAGTTGCTTGCTGGGGTGGGAGGGGCCTGAGGAGGTGGGGCCTGCAGAGGTACCGGGCGTGTGCAGAGATAGCCGCCGCCGCCGCGGGCGACAAAAGGAGAATACACAGCGGGAGGCCAAAAGCCTGTAACACGCGGTATTCCCGGGAGGTCTCCCATCCACGTACTAAACTGGCCCGACCCTGCTTAGCTTCCGCGATTGAGCCGACATCACGCCCGTCTGGGCTGCTTTGGCAGCAGGTGGCTGCAGGCTCGCGAGCTGCCTCTTGAGGCGCAGTTTAGCAGGCGCTTGGGGCTTACCTCCAGCCCAGCGGCTCGCCCGACCCGGCAGGGCCCCGCCGCCCACCTAGACAAGGAAACGGAGGTCTAGGGTACAGGGGTGTGGCGGAGATGTTGGCGAACACCCAGCCCAGGGCGGGCGGGACCCGGCAAACTTTTCGGCGCTTGGCGCCCCATGCCAGATCCCGCAGGCCGTACACAAGGACGTGGCCCCGGAGGCTTCAGGGCCCGGGGCCCGCGGTCCCTTGGGCATCCCACCTGCCCGCCCACGCTGCGCGACGCTCAGCCCAGAGGGAGACGTGCCCGGCACTCCTAACCGACAGAAGCTGGCCCGAAACAACTGGGAGCCACTATTGAGTTGGCACGGCCCCTAAGACCCAGCAACGCCACCGTTGCCCCCACGCCGCAGTTCCGAGCTCAGCACCCCGCCCCAAGTGGCCGGCAGCCCCAGGGAAGTGGCCTGGGCCCTCGATCCCGCTCCCGCCCCCGGCCAGAGCGAAACGGCGGAGGGGCGGCATTTTCCGTATGGAGCTGTGGAGAGACACCCCGGCAGACAGGTGGCGGCGACGGGGCTGTGCTCCAGTGGGTGAGGCCAGGTCATTTCGCGGGGCTCGCGGGCCGCACGGACGGCACCCGGGTCCGCGGCCATATCTGGGTCGCGTCAGGCCACCCCCGGAGCGTCTGGTGTGCCGCTGCCTTCCAGGGACGCCTTCTGGCCGCCTGGCCGGTCAGGCAGGCGGGGAGCGCCCCGTCAGACACTTGCTGTGGTGGGAGGGGCCTGAGGAGGTGGCGCCTGCAGAGGTACCCGGCGGGGGCAGAGATAGCCGCCGCCGCCGCCGGCGACAGAAGGAGAATGCAGAGCGGGAGGCCAAAAGACTATAGCAGCCGGTATTCCCTAGAGGTCTCCCATCCACCTACTAAACAGGCCCGATCCTGCTTAGCTTCCGCGATCGAGTCGAAATCACGCCCCTCTGGGCTGGTTTGGCAGTAGGTGGCTACAGGGTCGCGGGCTGCCTCTTGAGGCGCAGCTTAGCAGGCGCTTGGGGCATACCGCCAGCCCAGCGGCCCGACCGATCCGGCAGGGCCCCGCCGCCCGCCTATACAGGGAAACGGAGGTCTAGGCTACAGGGGGGTGGCAGAGGTGTTGGCGACCACCCAGCCGAGGGCTGGCTGGACCCCGCAAACATTTTGGCGCTTCGCGCACCACCGCAGATCACGCGTGCTGGTGTGCCGCTGCCTTCCAGGGACGCCTTCTGGCCTCCTGGCCGGTGAGGCAGGCAGGGAGCGCCCCGTCAGACTCTTGCTGTGGTGGGAGGGGCCTGAGGAGTGGGGTCAGCAGCGGTACCCGGCGGGAGCTGAGATAATCGCCTCCGATTCGGGCGACAAAAGGAGAATGCAGAGCGGGAGGCAAAAAGCCTATAGCACCCGGTATTCCCAGGGGGTCTCCCATCCAAATACTAACGAGGCCCGACCCTGCTTAGCTTCAGCGATCGAGACGAGATCAGGCCCGTCTAGGCTGGTTTGGCAGTAGATGTCAGCCAACTCGCGGGCTGCCTCTTGAGGCGCAGCTTAGCAGCCGCTTGGGCCTTACCGCCAGCCCAGCGGCCCGCCCGACTCGGCAGGGCCCCGCCGCCCGCCTAGACAGGGGAACGGAGGTCTAGGCTACCGGGGGGTGGGAGAGCTGTTGGCGAACCCCCAGACCAGGGCTGGCGGGACCCAGCAAATATTTCGGCACTTGGGGCCCCACCACAGATGCCGCAGGCCGCTCACAGGGACGTGGCCCCGGAGGCTTCAGGGCCCGGTGCCCGCGGTAACTTGGGCATCCCACCTGCCCGCCCACGCTGGGCTAGGCGCAGGCAGAACGCACACATGCCCGGCCCTCCTGCCCGACAGAAGCTGGCCTGAAGCCAGTGGGAACCAGCATTGTGTTGCCACGTCCCCTAAGAGGCAGCAACACCATCCTTGCCCCCATGCCACAGTTCCGAGCCCAGTACCCTGCCCCAAGTGGCCGGCAGGCCCAGGGAAGCGGCCTGCTCCCTCGATCCCGCTCCCGCCCCCGGCCAGGGTGAAACGGCGGAAGGGCGGCATTTTCCCTATGGAGCTGTGGAGAGACACCCCGGCAGACAGGTTGCGGCGACGGGGCTGTGCTCCAGTGGCTGAGGCCAGGTGTAGTTCGTGGGGCTCGCGGGCCGCACGGACGGAACCCGGGTCAGCGGCCATATCAGGGTCGCTTCAGGCCACCCCTGGACCGACTGGTGTGACGCTGCCTTCCAGGGACGCCACCTGTCCGCCTGGCCGGTCAGGCAGGAGGGGAGCGCCCCCTCAGACGCTTGCTGTGGTGGGAGGGGCCTGAGGAGGTGGGGCCTGCAGCGGAACCCGGCGGGGGCTGAGATAACCGCCTCCGATTCGGGCGACAAAAGGAGAATGCAGAGCGGGAGGCAAAAAGCCTATTGAACTCGGTATTCCCAGGAGGCCTCCCATCCAAGTACTAAACAGGGCCGACCCTGCTTAGCTTCAGCGATCGCGTCGAGATAAGCCCGTCTAGGCTGGTTTGGCAGTAGATGTCAGCAGGGTCGCGGGCTGCCTCTTGAGGCGCAGCTTAGCAGGCGCTTGGGACTTACCGACAGCCCTGCGGTCCGCCCGACTCAGCAGGGACCCGCCACAACCTAGACAGGGGAACGGAGGTCTAGGGTACCGGGGGGTGAGGGTGGTGTTGGCGACCCCCCAACCCAGGGCGGACGGGACCCAGCAAACTTTTCGGCGCTTGGTGCCCCATCCCAGATGCCACAGGCCGCTCACGGGGACGTGGCCCCGGAGGCTTCAGGGCCCGGGGCCCGCAGTCCCTTGGGCATCCCACCTGCCCGCCCACACTGGGCTAGGCGCAGCCCGGACACACACCTGCCCGGCCCTCCTGCCCGACAGAAGCTGGCCCGAAGCCACTGGGAGCCACCATTGACTTGGGAAGGCCCCTAAGACCCAGCAACACCACCCTTGCCCGCACGCCACAGATCCGAGCTCAGTACCCCGCCTCAAGTGGCCATTAGGCCCGGGGAAGCGGCCTGCTCCCTCGATCCCGCTCCCGCGCCCGACCAGGGCGAAACGGTGGAAGGGCGGCATTTTCCGAATGGAGCTGTGGAGCGACACCCCAGCAGACAGGTGGCGGCGACGGGGCTGCGTTCCAGTGGGTGAGGCCAGGTGCAGTTCGCGGGGCTCGCGGGCCGCACGGACGGCACCCGGGTCCGCGGCCACGTCTGGGTCGCGTCAGGCCACCCCCGGAGCGCCTGGTGTGCCGCTGCCTTCCGGGGACGCCTTCTGGCCGCCTGGCCGGTCAGGCAGTTGGGGAGCGCCCCGTCAGACGCTTGCGGTGGTGGGAGGGGCCTGAGGAGGTGGGGCCTGCAGAGGTACCTGGCAGGGGCAGAGATAGCCGCCGCCGCCGCCGCGGGCGACAAAAGGAGAATGCAGAGCCAAAAGGAGAATGCAGAGCGGGAGGCCAAAAGCCTATAGCACCCGGTATTCCCTAGAGGTCTCCCATCCACCTACTAAACAGGCCCGATCCTGCTTAGCTTCCGCGATCGAGTCGAAATCACGCCCCTCTGGGCTGGTTTGGCAGTAGGTGGCAAGAGGGTCGCGGGCTGGCTCTTGAGGCACAGCTTAGCAGGCGCTTGGGTCAAACCGCCAGCCCAGCGGCCCGCCCGACCCGGCAGGGCCCCGCCGCCCACCTAGACAGGGAAACGGAGGTCTAGGGTACAGGGGGGTGGCGGAGATGTTGGCGACCACCCAGCCCAGGGCAGGCGGGGCCCAGCAAACTTTTCGGCGCTTGGCGCCCCACCCCAGATCCCGCAGGCCGCTCACAAGGACGTGGCCCCGGAGGCTTCAGGATCCGTGGCCCGCGGTCCCTTGGGCATCCCACCTGCCCGCCCACGCTGCGCTAGGCTCAGCCCGGACGGAGACGTGCCCGGCACTCCTAACCGACAGAAGCTGGCCCGAAACCACTGGGAGCCACCATTGAGTTGGCAAGGTCCCTAAGACCCAGCGACGCCACCGTTGCCCCCACGCCGCAGTTCCGAGCTCAGTACCCCGCCCCAGTTGGCCGGCAGCCCCGGGAAGCGTCCCGCGCCCTCGATCTCGCTCCCGCCCCCGGCCAGAGCGAAACGGATATGGGACAGCATTTTCCGTATGGATCTGTGGAGAGACACCCCGGCAGACAGGTGGCGGCGACGGGGCTGTGCTCCATGGGTGAGGCCAGGTGCAGTTCGCGGTGCTCGCGTTCCGCACAGACGGCACCCGTGTCCGCGGCCATGTCTGGGTCGCGTCAGGCCACCCCCGGAGCGTCTGGTGTGCTGCTGCCTTCCAGGGACGCCTTCAGGCCGCCTGGCCGGTCAGGCAGGCGGGCAGCGCCCCGTCAGTTGCTTGCTGGGGTGGGAGGGGCCTGAGGAGGTGGGGCCTGCAGAGGTACCGGGCGTGTGCAGAGATAGCCGCCGCCGCCGCGGGCGACAAAAGGAGAATACACAGCGGGAGGCCAAAAGCCTGTAACACGCGGTATTCCCGGGAGGTCTCCCATCCACGTACTAAACTGGCCCGACCCTGCTTAGCTTCCGCGATTGAGCCGACATCACGCCCGTCTGGGCTGCTTTGGCAGCAGGTGGCTGCAGGCTCGCGAGCTGCCTCTTGAGGCGCAGTTTAGCAGGCGCTTGGGGCTTACCTCCAGCCCAGCGGCTCGCCCGACCCGGCAGGGCCCCGCCGCCCACCTAGACAAGGAAACGGAGGTCTAGGGTACAGGGGTGTGGCGGAGATGTTGGCGAACACCCAGCCCAGGGCGGGCGGGACCCGGCAAACTTTTCGGCGCTTGGCGCCCCATGCCAGATCCCGCAGGCCGTACACAAGGACGTGGCCCCGGAGGCTTCAGGGCCCGGGGCCCGCGGTCCCTTGGGCATCCCACCTGCCCGCCCACGCTGCGCGACGCTCAGCCCAGAGGGAGACGTGCCCGGCACTCCTAACCGACAGAAGCTGGCCCGAAACAACTGGGAGCCACCATTGAGTTGGCACGGCCCCTAAGACCCAGCAACGCCACCCTTGCCCCCACGCCGCAGTTCCGAGCTCAGCACCCCGCCCCAAGTGGCCGGCAGCCCCAGGGAAGTGGCCTGGGCCCTCGATCCCGCTCCCGCCCCCGGCCAGAGCGAAACGGCGGAGGGGCGGCATTTTCCGTATGGAGCTGTGGAGAGACACCCCGGCAGACAGGTGGCGGCGACGGGGCTGTGCTCCAGTGGGTGAGGCCAGGTCATTTCGCGGGGCTCGCGGGCCGCACGGACGGCACCCGGGTCCGCGGCCATATCTGGGTCGCGTCAGGCCACCCCCGGAGCGTCTGGTGTGCCGCTGCCTTCCAGGGACGCCTTCTGGCCGCCTGGCCGGTCAGGCAGGCGGGGAGCGCCCCGTCAGACACTTGCTGTGGTGGGAGGGGCCTGAGGAGGTGGCGCCTGCAGAGGTACCCGGCGGGGGCAGAGATAGCCGCCGCCGCCGCCGGCGACAGAAGGAGAATGCAGAGCGGGAGGCCAAAAGACTATAGCAGCCGGTATTCCCTAGAGGTCTCCCATCCACCTACTAAACAGGCCCGATCCTGCTTAGCTTCCGCGATCGAGTCGAAATCACGCCCCTCTGGGCTGGTTTGGCAGTAGGTGGCTACAGGGTCGCGGGCTGCCTCTTGAGGCACAGCTTAGCAGGCGCTTGGGGCATACCGCCAGCCCAGCGGCCCGACCGATCCGGCAGGGCCCCGCCGCCCGCCTATACAGGGAAACGGAGGTCTAGGCTACAGGGGGGTGGCGGAGGTGTTGGCGACCACCCAGCCGAGGGCTGGCTGGACCCCGCAAACATTTTGGCGCTTCGCGCACCACCGCAGATCACGCGTGCTGGTGTGCCGCTGCCTTCCAGGGACGCCTTCTGGCCTCCTGGCCGGTGAGGCAGGCAGGGAGCGCCCCGTCAGACTCTTGCTGTGGTGGGAGGGGCCTGAGGAGTGGGGTCAGCAGCGGTACCCGGCGGGAGCTGAGATAATCGCCTCCGATTCGGGCGACAAAAGGAGAATGCAGAGCGGGAGGCAAAAAGCCTATAGCACCCGGTATTCCCAGGGGGTCTCCCATCCAAATACTAACGAGGCCCGACCCTGCTTAGCTTCAGCGATCGAGACGAGATCAGGCCCGTCTAGGCTGGTTTGGCAGTAGATGTCAGCCAACTCGCGGGCTGCCTCTTGAGGCGCAGCTTAGCAGCCGCTTGGGCCTTACCGCCAGCCCAGCGGCCCGCCCGACTCGGCAGGGCCCCGCCGCCCGCCTAGACAGGGGAACGGAGGTCTAGGCTACCGGGGGGTGGGAGAGCTGTTGGCGAACCCCCAGACCAGGGCTGGCGGGACCCAGCAAATATTTCGGCACTTGGGGCCCCACCACAGATGCCGCAGGCCGCTCACAGGGACGTGGCCCCGGAGGCTTCAGGGCCCGGTGCCCGCGGTAACTTGGGCATCCCACCTGCCCGCCCACGCTGGGCTAGGCGCAGGCAGAACGCACACATGCCCGGCCCTCCTGCCCGACAGAAGCTGGCCTGAAGCCAGTGGGAACCAGCATTGTGTTGCCACGTCCCCTAAGAGGCAGCAACACCATCCTTGCCCCCATGCCACAGTTCCGAGCCCAGTACCCTGCCCCAAGTGGCCGGCAGGCCCAGGGAAGCGGCCTGCTCCCTCGATCCCGCTCCCGCCCCCGGCCAGGGTGAAACGGCGGAAGGGCGGCATTTTCCCTATGGAGCTGTGGAGAGACACCCCGGCAGACAGGTTGCGGCGACGGGGCTGTGCTCCAGTGGCTGAGGCCAGGTGTAGTTCGTGGGGCTCGCGGGCCGCACGGACGGAACCCGGGTCAGCGGCCATATCAGGGTCGCTTCAGGCCACCCCTGGACCGACTGGTGTGACGCTGCCTTCCAGGGACGCCACCTGTCCGCCTGGCCGGTCAGGCAGGAGGGGAGCGCCCCCTCAGACGCTTGCTGTGGTGGGAGGGGCCTGAGGAGGTGGGGCCTGCAGCGGAACCCGGCGGGGGCTGAGATAACCGCCTCCGATTCGGGCGACAAAAGGAGAATGCAGAGCGGGAGGCAAAAAGCCTATTGAACTCGGTATTCCCAGGAGGCCTCCCATCCAAGTACTAAACAGGGCCGACCCTGCTTAGCTTCAGCGATCGCGTCGAGATAAGCCCGTCTAGGCTGGTTTGGCAGTAGATGTCAGCAGGGTCGCGGGCTGCCTCTTGAGGCGCAGCTTAGCAGGCGCTTGGGACTTACCGACAGCCCTGCGGTCCGCCCGACTCAGCAGGGACCCGCCACAACCTAGACAGGGGAACGGAGGTCTAGGGTACCGGGGGGTGAGGGTGGTGTTGGCGACCCCCCAACCCAGGGCGGACGGGACCCAGCAAACTTTTCGGCGCTTGGTGCCCCATCCCAGATGCCACAGGCCGCTCACCGGGACGTGGCCCCGGAGGCTTCAGGGCCCGGGGCCCGCAGTCCCTTGGGCATCCCACCTGCCCGCCCACACTGGGCTAGGCGCAGCCCGGACACACACCTGCCCGGCCCTCCTGCCCGACAGAAGCTGGCCCGAAGCCACTGGGAGCCACCATTGACTTGGGAAGGCCCCTAAGACCCAGCAACACCACCCTTGCCCGCACGCCACAGATCCGAGCTCAGTACCCCGCCTCAAGTGGCCATTAGGCCCGGGGAAGCGGCCTGCTCCCTCGATCCCGCTCCCGCGCCCGACCAGGGCGAAACGGTGGAAGGGCGGCATTTTCCGAATGGAGCTGTGGAGCGACACCCCAGCAGACAGGTGGCGGCGACGGGGCTGCGTTCCAGTGGGTGAGGCCAGGTGCAGTTCGCGGGGCTCGCGGGCCGCACGGACGGCACCCGGGTCCGCGGCCACGTCTGGGTCGCGTCAGGCCACCCCCGGAGCGCCTGGTGTGCCGCTGCCTTCCGGGGACGCCTTCTGGCCGCCTGGCCGGTCAGGCAGTTGGGGAGCGCCCCGTCAGACGCTTGCGGTGGTGGGAGGGGCCTGAGGAGGTGGGGCCTGCAGAGGTACCTGGCAGGGGCAGAGATAGCCGCCGCCGCCGCCGCGGGCGACAAAAGGAGAATGCAGAGCCAAAAGGAGAATGCAGAGCGGGAGGCCAAAAGCCTATAGCACCCGGTATTCCCTAGAGGTCTCCCATCCACCTACTAAACAGGCCCGATCCTGCTTAGCTTCCGCGATCGAGTCGAAATCACGCCCCTCTGGGCTGGTTTGGCAGTAGGTGGCAAGAGGGTCGCGGGCTGGCTCTTGAGGCACAGCTTAGCAGGCGCTTGGGTCAAACCGCCAGCCCAGCGGCCCGCCCGACCCGGCAGGGCCCCGCCGCCCACCTAGACAGGGAAACGGAGGTCTAGGGTACAGGGGGGTGGCGGAGATGTTGGCGACCACCCAGCCCAGGGCAGGCGGGGCCCAGCAAACTTTTCGGCGCTTGGCGCCCCACCCCAGATCCCGCAGGCCGCTCACAAGGACGTGGCCCCGGAGGCTTCAGGATCCGTGGCCCGCGGTCCCTTGGGCATCCCACCTGCCCGCCCACGCTGCGCTACGCTCAGCCCGGACGGAGACGTGCCCGGCACTCCTAACCGACAGAAGCTGGCCCGAAACCACTGGGAGCCACCATTGAGTTGGCAAGGTCCCTAAGACCCAGCGACGCCACCGTTGCCCCCACGCCGCAGTTCCGAGCTCAGTACCCCGCCCCAGTTGGCCGGCAGCCCCGGGAAGCGTCCCGCGCCCTCGATCTCGCTCCCGCCCCCGGCCAGAGCGAAACGGCTATGGGACAGCATTTTCCGTATGGATCTGTGGAGAGACACCCCGGCAGACAGGTGGCGGCGACGGGGCTGTGCTCCATGGGTGAGGCCAGGTGCAGTTCGCGGTGCTCGCGTTCCGCACAGACGGCACCCGTGTCCGCGGCCATGTCTGGGTCGCGTCAGGCCACCCCCGGAGCGTCTGGTGTGCTGCTGCCTTCCAGGGACGCCTTCAGGCCGCCTGGCCGGTCAGGCAGGCGGGCAGCGCCCCGTCAGTTGCTTGCTGGGGTGGGAGGGGCCTGAGGAGGTGGGGCCTGCAGAGGTACCGGGCGTGTGCAGAGATAGCCGCCGCCGCCGCGGGCGACAAAAGGAGAATACACAGCGGGAGGCCAAAAGCCTGTAACACGCGGTATTCCCGGGAGGTCTCCCATCCACGTACTAAACTGGCCCGACCCTGCTTAGCTTCCGCGATTGAGCCGACATCACGCCCGTCTGGGCTGCTTTGGCAGCAGGTGGCTGCAGGCTCGCGAGCTGCCTCTTGAGGCGCAGTTTAGCAGGCGCTTGGGGCTTACCTCCAGCCCAGCGGCTCGCCCGACCCGGCAGGGCCCCGCCGCCCACCTAGACAAGGAAACGGAGGTCTAGGGTACAGGGGTGTGGCGGAGATGTTGGCGAACACCCAGCCCAGGGCGGGCGGGACCCGGCAAACTTTTCGGCGCTTGGCGCCCCATGCCAGATCCCGCAGGCCGTACACAAGGACGTGGCCCCGGAGGCTTCAGGGCCCGGGGCCCGCGGTCCCTTGGGCATCCCACCTGCCCGCCCACGCTGCGCGACGCTCAGCCCAGAGGGAGACGTGCCCGGCACTCCTAACCGACAGAAGCTGGCCCGAAACAACTGGGAGCCACCATTGAGTTGGCACGGCCCCTAAGACCCAGCAACGCCACCCTTGCCCCCACGCCGCAGTTCCGAGCTCAGCACCCCGCCCCAAGTGGCCGGCAGCCCCAGGGAAGTGGCCTGGGCCCTCGATCCCGCTCCCGCCCCCGGCCAGAGCGAAACGGCGGAGGGGCGGCATTTTCCGTATGGAGCTGTGGAGAGACACCCCGGCAGACAGGTGGCGGCGACGGGGCTGTGCTCCAGTGGGTGAGGCCAGGTCATTTCGCGGGGCTCGCGGGCCGCACGGACGGCACCCGGGTCCGCGGCCATATCTGGGTCGCGTCAGGCCACCCCCGGAGCGTCTGGTGTGCCGCTGCCTTCCAGGGACGCCTTCTGGCCGCCTGGCCGGTCAGGCAGGCGGGGAGCGCCCCGTCAGACACTTGCTGTGGTGGGAGGGGCCTGAGGAGGTGGCGCCTGCAGAGGTACCCGGCGGGGGCAGAGATAGCCGCCGCCGCCGCCGGCGACAGAAGGAGAATGCAGAGCGGGAGGCCAAAAGACTATAGCAGCCGGTATTCCCTAGAGGTCTCCCATCCACCTACTAAACAGGCCCGATCCTGCTTAGCTTCCGCGATCGAGTCGAAATCACGCCCCTCTGGGCTGGTTTGGCAGTAGGTGGCTACAGGGTCGCGGGCTGCCTCTTGAGGCGCAGCTTAGCAGGCGCTTGGGGCATACCGCCAGCCCAGCGGCCCGACCGATCCGGCAGGGCCCCGCCGCCCGCCTATACAGGGAAACGGAGGTCTAGGCTACAGGGGGGTGGCGGAGGTGTTGGCGACCACCCAGCCGAGGGCTGGCTGGACCCCGCAAACATTTTGGCGCTTCGCGCACCACCGCAGATCACGCGTGCTGGTGTGCCGCTGCCTTCCAGGGACGCCTTCTGGCCTCCTGGCCGGTGAGGCAGGCAGGGAGCGCCCCGTCAGACTCTTGCTGTGGTGGGAGGGGCCTGAGGAGTGGGGTCAGCAGCGGTACCCGGCGGGAGCTGAGATAATCGCCTCCGATTCGGGCGACAAAAGGAGAATGCAGAGCGGGAGGCAAAAAGCCTATAGCACCCGGTATTCCCAGGGGGTCTCCCATCCAAATACTAACGAGGCCCGACCCTGCTTAGCTTCAGCGATCGAGACGAGATCAGGCCCGTCTAGGCTGGTTTGGCAGTAGATGTCAGCCAACTCGCGGGCTGCCTCTTGAGGCGCAGCTTAGCAGCCGCTTGGGCCTTACCGCCAGCCCAGCGGCCCGCCCGACTCGGCAGGGCCCCGCCGCCCGCCTAGACAGGGGAACGGAGGTCTAGGCTACCGGGGGGTGGGAGAGCTGTTGGCGAACCCCCAGACCAGGGCTGGCGGGACCCAGCAAATATTTCGGCACTTGGGGCCCCACCACAGATGCCGCAGGCCGCTCACAGGGACGTGGCCCCGGAGGCTTCAGGGCCCGGTGCCCGCGGTAACTTGGGCATCCCACCTGCCCGCCCACGCTGGGCTAGGCGCAGGCAGAACGCACACATGCCCGGCCCTCCTGCCCGACAGAAGCTGGCCTGAAGCCAGTGGGAACCAGCATTGTGTTGCCACGTCCCCTAAGAGGCAGCAACACCATCCTTGCCCCCATGCCACAGTTCCGAGCCCAGTACCCTGCCCCAAGTGGCCGGCAGGCCCAGGGAAGCGGCCTGCTCCCTCGATCCCGCTCCCGCCCCCGGCCAGGGTGAAACGGCGGAAGGGCGGCATTTTCCCTATGGAGCTGTGGAGAGACACCCCGGCAGACAGGTTGCGGCGACGGGGCTGTGCTCCAGTGGCTGAGGCCAGGTGTAGTTCGTGGGGCTCGCGGGCCGCACGGACGGAACCCGGGTCAGCGGCCATATCAGGGTCGCTTCAGGCCACCCCTGGACCGACTGGTGTGACGCTGCCTTCCAGGGACGCCACCTGTCCGCCTGGCCGGTCAGGCAGGAGGGGAGCGCCCCCTCAGACGCTTGCTGTGGTGGGAGGGGCCTGAGGAGGTGGGGCCTGCAGCGGAACCCGGCGGGGGCTGAGATAACCGCCTCCGATTCGGGCGACAAAAGGAGAATGCAGAGCGGGAGGCAAAAAGCCTATTGAACTCGGTATTCCCAGGAGGCCTCCCATCCAAGTACTAAACAGGGCCGACCCTGCTTAGCTTCAGCGATCGCGTCGAGATAAGCCCGTCTAGGCTGGTTTGGCAGTAGATGTCATCAGGGTCGCGGGCTGCCTCTTGAGGCGCAGCTTAGCAGGCGCTTGGGACTTACCGACAGCCCTGCGGTCCGCCCGACTCAGCAGGGACCCGCCACAACCTAGACAGGGGAACGGAGGTCTAGGGTACCGGGGGGTGAGGGTGGTGTTGGCGACCCCCCAACCCAGGGCGGACGGGACCCAGCAAACTTTTCGGCGCTTGGTGCCCCATCCCAGATGCCACAGGCCGCTCACGGGGACGTGGCCCCGGAGGCTTCAGGGCCCGGGGCCCGCAGTCCCTTGGGCATCCCACCTGCCCGCCCACACTGGGCTAGGCGCAGCCCGGACACACACCTGCCCGGCCCTCCTGCCCGACAGAAGCTGGCCCGAAGCCACTGGGAGCCACCATTGACTTGGGAAGGTCCCTAAGACCCAGCAACACCACCCTTGCCCGCACGCCACAGATCCGAGCTCAGTACCCCGCCTCAAGTGGCCATTAGGCCCGGGGAAGCGGCCTGCTCCCTCGATCCCGCTCCCGCGCCCGACCAGGGCGAAACGGTGGAAGGGCGGCATTTTCCGAATGGAGCTGTGGAGCGACACCCCAGCAGACAGGTGGCGGCGACGGGGCTGCGTTCCAGTGGGTGAGGCCAGGTGCAGTTCGCGGGGCTCGCGGGCCGCACGGACGGCACCCGGGTCCGCGGCCACGTCTGGGTCGCGTCAGGCCACCCCCGGAGCGCCTGGTGTGCCGCTGCCTTCCGGGGACGCCTTCTGGCCGCCTGGCCGGTCAGGCAGTTGGGGAGCGCCCCGTCAGACGCTTGCGGTGGTGGGAGGGGCCTGAGGAGGTGGGGCCTGCAGAGGTACCTGGCAGGGGCAGAGATAGCCGCCGCCGCCGCCGCGGGCGACAAAAGGAGAATGCAGAGCCAAAAGGAGAATGCAGAGCGGGAGGCCAAAAGCCTATAGCACCCGGTATTCCCTAGAGGTCTCCCATCCACCTACTAAACAGGCCCGATCCTGCTTAGCTTCCGCGATCGAGTCGAAATCACGCCCCTCTGGGCTGGTTTGGCAGTAGGTGGCAAGAGGGTCGCGGGCTGGCTCTTGAGGCACAGCTTAGCAGGCGCTTGGGTCAAACCGCCAGCCCAGCGGCCCGCCCGACCCGGCAGGGCCCCGCCGCCCACCTAGACAGGGAAACGGAGGTCTAGGGTACAGGGGGGTGGCGGAGATGTTGGCGACCACCCAGCCCAGGGCAGGCGGGGCCCAGCAAACTTTTCGGCGCTTGGCGCCCCACCCCAGATCCCGCAGGCCGCTCACAAGGACGTGGCCCCGGAGGCTTCAGGATCCGTGGCCCGCGGTCCCTTGGGCATCCCACCTGCCCGCCCACGCTGCGCTACGCTCAGCCCGGACGGAGACGTGCCCGGCACTCCTAACCGACAGAAGCTGGCCCGAAACCACTGGGAGCCACCATTGAGTTGGCAAGGTCCCTAAGACCCAGCGACGCCACCGTTGCCCCCACGCCGCAGTTCCGAGCTCAGTACCCCGCCCCAGTTGGCCGGCAGCCCCGGGAAGCGTCCCGCGCCCTCGATCTCGCTCCCGCCCCCGGCCAGAGCGAAACGGCTATGGGACAGCATTTTCCGTATGGATCTGTGGAGAGACACCCCGGCAGACAGGTGGCGGCGACGGGGCTGTGCTCCATGGGTGAGGCCAGGTGCAGTTCGCGGTGCTCGCGTTCCGCACAGACGGCACCCGTGTCCGCGGCCATGTCTGGGTCGCGTCAGGCCACCCCCGGAGCGTCTGGTGTGCTGCTGCCTTCCAGGGACGCCTTCAGGCCGCCTGGCCGGTCAGGCAGGCGGGCAGCGCCCCGTCAGTTGCTTGCTGGGGTGGGAGGGGCCTGAGGAGGTGGGGCCTGCAGAGGTACCGGGCGTGTGCAGAGATAGCCGCCGCCGCCGCGGGCGACAAAAGGAGAATACACAGCGGGAGGCCAAAAGCCTGTAACACGCGGTATTCCCGGGAGGTCTCCCATCCACGTACTAAACTGGCCCGACCCTGCTTAGCTTCCGCGATTGAGCCGACATCACGCCCGTCTGGGCTGCTTTGGCAGCAGGTGGCTGCAGGCTCGCGAGCTGCCTCTTGAGGCGCAGTTTAGCAGGCGCTTGGGGCTTACCTCCAGCCCAGCGGCTCGCCCGACCCGGCAGGGCCCCGCCGCCCACCTAGACAAGGAAACGGAGGTCTAGGGTACAGGGGTGTGGCGGAGATGTTGGCGAACACCCAGCCCAGGGCGGGCGGGACCCGGCAAACTTTTCGGCGCTTGGCGCCCCATGCCAGATCCCGCAGGCCGTACACAAGGACGTGGCCCCGGAGGCTTCAGGGCCCGGGGCCCGCGGTCCCTTGGGCATCCCACCTGCCCGCCCACGCTGCGCGACGCTCAGCCCAGAGGGAGACGTGCCCGGCACTCCTAACCGACAGAAGCTGGCCCGAAACAACTAGGAGCCACCATTGAGTTGGCACGGCCCCTAAGACCCAGCAACGCCACCGTTGCCCCCACGCCGCAGTTCCGAGCTCAGCACCCCGCCCCAAGTGGCCGGCAGCCCCAGGGAAGTGGCCTGGGCCCTCGATCCCGCTCCCGCCCCCGGCCAGAGCGAAACGGCGGAGGGGCGGCATTTTCCGTATGGAGCTGTGGAGAGACACCCCGGCAGACAGGTGGCGGCGACGGGGCTGTGCTCCAGTGGGTGAGGCCAGGTCATTTCGCGGGGCTCGCGGGCCGCACGGACGGCACCCGGGTCCGCGGCCATATCTGGGTCGCGTCAGGCCACCCCCGGAGCGTCTGGTGTGCCGCTGCCTTCCAGGGACGCCTTCTGGCCGCCTGGCCGGTCAGGCAGGCGGGGAGCGCCCCGTCAGACACTTGCTGTGGTGGGAGGGGCCTGAGGAGGTGGCGCCTGCAGAGGTACCCGGCGGGGGCAGAGATAGCCGCCGCCGCCGCCGGCGACAGAAGGAGAATGCAGAGCGGGAGGCCAAAAGACTATAGCAGCCGGTATTCCCTAGAGGTCTCCCATCCACCTACTAAACAGGCCCGATCCTGCTTAGCTTCCGCGATCGAGTCGAAATCACGCCCCTCTGGGCTGGTTTGGCAGTAGGTGGCTACAGGGTCGCGGGCTGCCTCTTGAGGCGCAGCTTAGCAGGCGCTTGGGGCATACCGCCAGCCCAGCGGCCCGACCGATCCGGCAGGGCCCCGCCGCCCGCCTATACAGGGAAACGGAGGTCTAGGCTACAGGGGGGTGGCGGAGGTGTTGGCGACCACCCAGCCGAGGGCTGGCTGGACCCCGCAAACATTTTGGCGCTTCGCGCACCACCGCAGATCACGCGTGCTGGTGTGCCGCTGCCTTCCAGGGACGCCTTCTGGCCTCCTGGCCGGTGAGGCAGGCAGGGAGCGCCCCGTCAGACTCTTGCTGTGGTGGGAGGGGCCTGAGGAGTGGGGTCAGCAGCGGTACCCGGCGGGAGCTGAGATAATCGCCTCCGATTCGGGCGACAAAAGGAGAATGCAGAGCGGGAGGCAAAAAGCCTATAGCACCCGGTATTCCCAGGGGGTCTCCCATCCAAATACTAACGAGGCCCGACCCTGCTTAGCTTCAGCGATCGAGACGAGATCAGGCCCGTCTAGGCTGGTTTGGCAGTAGATGTCAGCCAACTCGCGGGCTGCCTCTTGAGGCGCAGCTTAGCAGCCGCTTGGGCCTTACCGCCAGCCCAGCGGCCCGCCCGACTCGGCAGGGCCCCGCCGCCCGCCTAGACAGGGGAACGGAGGTCTAGGCTACCGGGGGGTGGGAGAGCTGTTGGCGAACCCCCAGACCAGGGCTGGCGGGACCCAGCAAATATTTCGGCACTTGGGGCCCCACCACAGATGCCGCAGGCCGCTCACAGGGACGTGGCCCCGGAGGCTTCAGGGCCCGGTGCCCGCGGTAACTTGGGCATCCCACCTGCCCGCCCACGCTGGGCTAGGCGCAGGCAGAACGCACACATGCCCGGCCCTCCTGCCCGACAGAAGCTGGCCTGAAGCCAGTGGGAACCAGCATTGTGTTGCCACGTCCCCTAAGAGGCAGCAACACCATCCTTGCCCCCATGCCACAGTTCCGAGCCCAGTACCCTGCCCCAAGTGGCCGGCAGGCCCAGGGAAGCGGCCTGCTCCCTCGATCCCGCTCCCGCCCCCGGCCAGGGTGAAACGGCGGAAGGGCGGCATTTTCCCTATGGAGCTGTGGAGAGACACCCCGGCAGACAGGTTGCGGCGACGGGGCCGTGCTCCAGTGGCTGAGGCCAGGTGTAGTTCGTGGGGCTCGCGGGCCGCACGGACGGAACCCGGGTCAGCGGCCATATCAGGGTCGCTTCAGGCCACCCCTGGACCGACTGGTGTGACGCTGCCTTCCAGGGACGCCACCTGTCCGCCTGGCCGGTCAGGCAGGAGGGGAGCGCCCCCTCAGACGCTTGCTGTGGTGGGAGGGGCCTGAGGAGGTGGGGCCTGCAGCGGAACCCGGCGGGGGCTGAGATAACCGCCTCCGATTCGGGCGACAAAAGGAGAATGCAGAGCGGGAGGCAAAAAGCCTATTGAACTCGGTATTCCCAGGAGGCCTCCCATCCAAGTACTAAACAGGGCCGACCCTGCTTAGCTTCAGCGATCGCGTCGAGATAAGCCCGTCTAGGCTGGTTTGGCAGTAGATGTCATCAGGGTCGCGGGCTGCCTCTTGAGGCGCAGCTTAGCAGGCGCTTGGGACTTACCGACAGCCCTGCGGTCCGCCCGACTCAGCAGGGACCCGCCACAACCTAGACAGGGGAACGGAGGTCTAGGGTACCGGGGGGTGAGGGTGGTGTTGGCGACCCCCCAACCCAGGGCGGACGGGACCCAGCAAACTTTTCGGCGCTTGGTGCCCCATCCCAGATGCCACAGGCCGCTCACGGGGACGTGGCCCCGGAGGCTTCAGGGCCCGGGGCCCGCAGTCCCTTGGGCATCCCACCTGCCCGCCCACACTGGGCTAGGCGCAGCCCGGACACACACCTGCCCGGCCCTCCTGCCCGACAGAAGCTGGCCCGAAGCCACTGGGAGCCACCATTGACTTGGGAAGGCCCCTAAGACCCAGCAACACCACCCTTGCCCGCACGCCACAGATCCGAGCTCAGTACCCCGCCTCAAGTGGCCATTAGGCCCGGGGAAGCGGCCTGCTCCCTCGATCCCGCTCCCGCGCCCGACCAGGGCGAAACGGTGGAAGGGCGGCATTTTCCGAATGGAGCTGTGGAGCGACACCCCAGCAGACAGGTGGCGGCGACGGGGCTGCGTTCCAGTGGGTGAGGCCAGGTGCAGTTCGCGGGGCTCGCGGGCCGCACGGACGGCACCCGGGTCCGCGGCCACGTCTGGGTCGCGTCAGGCCACCCCCGGAGCGCCTGGTGTGCCGCTGCCTTCCGGGGACGCCTTCTGGCCGCCTGGCCGGTCAGGCAGTTGGGGAGCGCCCCGTCAGACGCTTGCGGTGGTGGGAGGGGCCTGAGGAGGTGGGGCCTGCAGAGGTACCTGGCAGGGGCAGAGATAGCCGCCGCCGCCGCCGCGGGCGACAAAAGGAGAATGCAGAGCCAAAAGGAGAATGCAGAGCGGGAGGCCAAAAGCCTATAGCACCCGGTATTCCCTAGAGGTCTCCCATCCACCTACTAAACAGGCCCGATCCTGCTTAGCTTCCGCGATCGAGTCGAAATCACGCCCCTCTGGGCTGGTTTGGCAGTAGGTGGCAAGAGGGTCGCGGGCTGGCTCTTGAGGCACAGCTTAGCAGGCGCTTGGGTCAAACCGCCAGCCCAGCGGCCCGCCCGACCCGGCAGGGCCCCGCCGCCCACCTAGACAGGGAAACGGAGGTCTAGGGTACAGGGGGGTGGCGGAGATGTTGGCGACCACCCAGCCCAGGGCAGGCGGGGCCCAGCAAACTTTTCGGCGCTTGGCGCCCCACCCCAGATCCCGCAGGCCGCTCACAAGGACGTGGCCCCGGAGGCTTCAGGATCCGTGGCCCGCGGTCCCTTGGGCATCCCACCTGCCCGCCCACGCTGCGCTACGCTCAGCCCGGACGGAGACGTGCCCGGCACTCCTAACCGACAGAAGCTGGCCCGAAACCACTGGGAGCCACCATTGAGTTGGCAAGGTCCCTAAGACCCAGCGACGCCACCGTTGCCCCCACGCCGCAGTTCCGAGCTCAGTACCCCGCCCCAGTTGGCCGGCAGCCCCGGGAAGCGTCCCGCGCCCTCGATCTCGCTCCCGCCCCCGGCCAGAGCGAAACGGCTATGGGACAGCATTTTCCGTATGGATCTGTGGAGAGACACCCCGGCAGACAGGTGGCGGCGACGGGGCTGTGCTCCATGGGTGAGGCCAGGTGCAGTTCGCGGTGCTCGCGTTCCGCACAGACGGCACCCGTGTCCGCGGCCATGTCTGGGTCGCGTCAGGCCACCCCCGGAGCGTCTGGTGTGCTGCTGCCTTCCAGGGACGCCTTCAGGCCGCCTGGCCGGTCAGGCAGGCGGGCAGCGCCCCGTCAGTTGCTTGCTGGGGTGGGAGGGGCCTGAGGAGGTGGGGCCTGCAGAGGTACCGGGCGTGTGCAGAGATAGCCGCCGCCGCCGCGGGCGACAAAAGGAGAATACACAGCGGGAGGCCAAAAGCCTGTAACACGCGGTATTCCCGGGAGGTCTCCCATCCACGTACTAAACTGGCCCGACCCTGCTTAGCTTCCGCGATTGAGCCGACATCACGCCCGTCTGGGCTGCTTTGGCAGCAGGTGGCTGCAGGCTCGCGAGCTGCCTCTTGAGGCGCAGTTTAGCAGGCGCTTGGGGCTTACCTCCAGCCCAGCGGCTCGCCCGACCCGGCAGGGCCCCGCCGCCCACCTAGACAAGGAAACGGAGGTCTAGGGTACAGGGGTGTGGCGGAGATGTTGGCGAACACCCAGCCCAGGGCGGGCGGGACCCGGCAAACTTTTCGGCGCTTGGCGCCCCATGCCAGATCCCGCAGGCCGTACACAAGGACGTGGCCCCGGAGGCTTCAGGGCCCGGGGCCCGCGGTCCCTTGGGCATCCCACCTGCCCGCCCACGCTGCGCGACGCTCAGCCCAGAGGGAGACGTGCCCGGCACTCCTAACCGACAGAAGCTGGCCCGAAACAACTGGGAGCCACCATTGAGTTGGCACGGCCCCTAAGACCCAGCAACGCCACCCTTGCCCCCACGCCGCAGTTCCGAGCTCAGCACCCCGCCCCAAGTGGCCGGCAGCCCCAGGGAAGTGGCCTGGGCCCTCGATCCCGCTCCCGCCCCCGGCCAGAGCGAAACGGCGGAGGGGCGGCATTTTCCGTATGGAGCTGTGGAGAGACACCCCGGCAGACAGGTGGCGGCGACGGGGCTGTGCTCCAGTGGGTGAGGCCAGGTCATTTCGCGGGGCTCGCGGGCCGCACGGACGGCACCCGGGTCCGCGGCCATATCTGGGTCGCGTCAGGCCACCCCCGGAGCGTCTGGTGTGCCGCTGCCTTCCACGGACGCCTTCTGGCCGCCTGGCCGGTCAGGCAGGCGGGGAGCGCCCCGTCAGACACTTGCTGTGGTGGGAGGGGCCTGAGGAGGTGGCGCCTGCAGAGGTACCCGGCGGGGGCAGAGATAGCCGCCGCCGCCGCCGGCGACAGAAGGAGAATGCAGAGCGGGAGGCCAAAAGACTATAGCAGCCGGTATTCCCTAGAGGTCTCCCATCCACCTACTAAACAGGCCCGATCCTGCTTAGCTTCCGCGATCGAGTCGAAATCACGCCCCTCTGGGCTGGTTTGGCAGTAGGTGGCTACAGGGTCGCGGGCTGCCTCTTGAGGCGCAGCTTAGCAGGCGCTTGGGGCATACCGCCAGCCCAGCGGCCCGACCGATCCGGCAGGGCCCCGCCGCCCGCCTATACAGGGAAACGGAGGTCTAGGCTACAGGGGGGTGGCGGAGGTGTTGGCGACCACCCAGCCGAGGGCTGGCTGGACCCCGCAAACATTTTGGCGCTTCGCGCACCACCGCAGATCACGCGTGCTGGTGTGCCGCTGCCTTCCAGGGACGCCTTCTGGCCTCCTGGCCGGTGAGGCAGGCAGGGAGCGCCCCGTCAGACTCTTGCTGTGGTGGGAGGGGCCTGAGGAGTGGGGTCAGCAGCGGTACCCGGCGGGAGCTGAGATAATCGCCTCCGATTCGGGCGACAAAAGGAGAATGCAGAGCGGGAGGCAAAAAGCCTATAGCACCCGGTATTCCCAGGGGGTCTCCCATCCAAATACTAACGAGGCCCGACCCTGCTTAGCTTCAGCGATCGAGACGAGATCAGGCCCGTCTAGGCTGGTTTGGCAGTAGATGTCAGCCAACTCGCGGGCTGCCTCTTGAGGCGCAGCTTAGCAGCCGCTTGGGCCTTACCGCCAGCCCAGCGGCCCGCCCGACTCGGCAGGGCCCCGCCGCCCGCCTAGACAGGGGAACGGAGGTCTAGGCTACCGGGGGGTGGGAGAGCTGTTGGCGAACCCCCAGACCAGGGCTGGCGGGACCCAGCAAATATTTCGGCACTTGGGGCCCCACCACAGATGCCGCAGGCCGCTCACAGGGACGTGGCCCCGGAGGCTTCAGGGCCCGGTGCCCGCGGTAACTTGGGCATCCCACCTGCCCGCCCACGCTGGGCTAGGCGCAGGCAGAACGCACACATGCCCGGCCCTCCTGCCCGACAGAAGCTGGCCTGAAGCCAGTGGGAACCAGCATTGTGTTGCCACGTCCCCTAAGAGGCAGCAACACCATCCTTGCCCCCATGCCACAGTTCCGAGCCCAGTACCCTGCCCCAAGTGGCCGGCAGGCCCAGGGAAGCGGCCTGCTCCCTCGATCCCGCTCCCGCCCCCGGCCAGGGTGAAACGGCGGAAGGGCGGCATTTTCCCTATGGAGCTGTGGAGAGACACCCCGGCAGACAGGTTGCGGCGACGGGGCTGTGCTCCAGTGGCTGAGGCCAGGTGTAGTTCGTGGGGCTCGCGGGCCGCACGGACGGAACCCGGGTCAGCGGCCATATCAGGGTGGCTTCAGGCCACCCCTGGACCGACTGGTGTGACGCTGCCTTCCAGGGACGCCACCTGTCCGCCTGGCCGGTCAGGCAGGAGGGGAGCGCCCCCTCAGACGCTTGCTGTGGTGGGAGGGGCCTGAGGAGGTGGGGCCTGCAGCGGAACCCGGCGGGGGCTGAGATAACCGCCTCCGATTCGGGCGACAAAAGGAGAATGCAGAGCGGGAGGCAAAAAGCCTATTGAACTCGGTATTCCCAGGAGGCCTCCCATCCAAGTACTAAACAGGGCCGACCCTGCTTAGCTTCAGCGATCGCGTCGAGATAAGCCCGTCTAGGCTGGTTTGGCAGTAGATGTCATCAGGGTCGCGGGCTGCCTCTTGAGGCGCAGCTTAGCAGGCGCTGGGGACTTACCGACAGCCCTGCGGTCCGCCCGACTCAGCAGGGACCCGCCACAACCTAGACAGGGGAACGGAGGTCTAGGGTACCGGGGGGTGAGGGTGGTGTTGGCGACCCCCCAACCCAGGGCGGACGGGACCCAGCAAACTTTTCGGCGCTTGGTGCCCCATCCCAGATGCCACAGGCCGCTCACGGGGACGTGGCCCCGGAGGCTTCAGGGCCCGGGGCCCGCAGTCCCTTGGGCATCCCACCTGCCCGCCCACACTGGGCTAGGCGCAGCCCGGACACACACCTGCCCGGCCCTCCTGCCCGACAGAAGCTGGCCCGAAGCCACTGGGAGCCACCATTGACTTGGGAAGGCCCCTAAGACCCAGCAACACCACCCTTGCCCGCACGCCACAGATCCGAGCTCAGTACCCCGCCTCAAGTGGCCATTAGGCCCGGGGAAGCGGCCTGCTCCCTCGATCCCGCTCCCGCGCCCGACCAGGGCGAAACGGTGGAAGGGCGGCATTTTCCGAATGGAGCTGTGGAGCGACACCCCAGCAGACAGGTGGCGGCGACGGGGCTGCGTTCCAGTGGGTGAGGCCAGGTGCAGTTCGCGGGGCTCGCGGGCCGCACGGACGGCACCCGGGTCCGCGGCCACGTCTGGGTCGCGTCAGGCCACCCCCGGAGCGCCTGGTGTGCCGCTGCCTTCCGGGGACGCCTTCTGGCCGCCTGGCCGGTCAGGCAGTTGGGGAGCGCCCCGTCAGACGCTTGCTGTGGTGGGAGGGGCCTGAGGAGGTGGGGCCTGCAGAGGTACCTGGCAGGGGCAGAGATAGCCGCCGCCGCCGCCGCGGGCGACAAAAGGAGAATGCAGAGCCAAAAGGAGAATGCAGAGCGGGAGGCCAAAAGCCTATAGCACCCGGTATTCCCTAGAGGTCTCCCATCCACCTACTAAACAGGCCCGATCCTGCTTAGCTTCCGCGATCGAGTCGAAATCACGCCCCTCTGGGCTGGTTTGGCAGTAGGTGGCAAGAGGGTCGCGGGCTGGCTCTTGAGGCACAGCTTAGCAGGCGCTTGGGTCAAACCGCCAGCCCAGCGGCCCGCCCGACCCGGCAGGGCCCCGCCGCCCACCTAGACAGGGAAACGGAGGTCTAGGGTACAGGGGGGTGGCGGAGATGTTGGCGACCACCCAGCCCAGGGCAGGCGGGGCCCAGCAAACTTTTCGGCGCTTGGCGCCCCACCCCAGATCCCGCAGGCCGCTCACAAGGACGTGGCCCCGGAGGCTTCAGGATCCGTGGCCCGCGGTCCCTTGGGCATCCCACCTGCCCGCCCACGCTGCGCTACGCTCAGCCCGGACGGAGACGTGCCCGGCACTCCTAACCGACAGAAGCTGGCCCGAAACCACTGGGAGCCACCATTGAGTTGGCAAGGTCCCTAAGACCCAGCGACGCCACCGTTGCCCCCACGCCGCAGTTCCGAGCTCAGTACCCCGCCCCAGTTGGCCGGCAGCCCCGGGAAGCGTCCCGCGCCCTCGATCTCGCTCCCGCCCCCGGCCAGAGTGAAACGGCTATGGGACAGCATTTTCCGTATGGATCTGTGGAGAGACACCCCGGCAGACAGGTGGCGGCGACGGGGCTGTGCTCCATGGGTGAGGCCAGGTGCAGTTCGCGGTGCTCGCGTTCCGCACAGACGGCACCCGTGTCCGCGGCCATGTCTGGGTCGCGTCAGGCCACCCCCGGAGCGTCTGGTGTGCTGCTGCCTTCCAGGGACGCCTTCAGGCCGCCTGGCCGGTCAGGCAGGCGGGCAGCGCCCCGTCAGTTGCTTGCTGGGGTGGGAGGGGCCTGAGGAGGTGGGGCCTGCAGAGGTACCGGGCGTGTGCAGAGATAGCCGCCGCCGCCGCGGGCGACAAAAGGAGAATACACAGCGGGAGGCCAAAAGCCTGTAACACGCGGTATTCCCGGGAGGTCTCCCATCCACGTACTAAACTGGCCCGACCCTGCTTAGCTTCCGCGATTGAGCCGACATCACGCCCGTCTGGGCTGCTTTGGCAGCAGGTGGCTGCAGGCTCGCGAGCTGCCTCTTGAGGCGCAGTTTAGCAGGCGCTTGGGGCTTACCTCCAGCCCAGCGGCTCGCCCGACCCGGCAGGGCCCCGCCGCCCACCTAGACAAGGAAACGGAGGTCTAGGGTACAGGGGTGTGGCGGAGATGTTGGCGAACACCCAGCCCAGGGCGGGCGGGACCCGGCAAACTTTTCGGCGCTTGGCGCCCCATGCCAGATCCCGCAGGCCGTACACAAGGACGTGGCCCCGGAGGCTTCAGGGCCCGGGGCCCGCGGTCCCTTGGGCATCCCACCTGCCCGCCCACGCTGCGCGACGCTCAGCCCAGAGGGAGACGTGCCCGGCACTCCTAACCGACAGAAGCTGGCCCGAAACAACTGGGAGCCACCATTGAGTTGGCACGGCCCCTAAGACCCAGCAACGCCACCGTTGCCCCCACGCCGCAGTTCCGAGCTCAGCACCCCGCCCCAAGTGGCCGGCAGCCCCAGGGAAGTGGCCTGGGCCCTCGATCCCGCTCCCGCCCCCGGCCAGAGCGAAACGGCGGAGGGGCGGCATTTTCCGTATGGAGCTGTGGAGAGACACCCCGGCAGACAGGTGGCGGCGACGGGGCTGTGCTCCAGTGGGTGAGGCCAGGTCATTTCGCGGGGCTCGCGGGCCGCACGGACGGCACCCGGGTCCGCGGCCATATCTGGGTCGCGTCAGGCCACCCCCGGAGCGTCTGGTGTGCCGCTGCCTTCCAGGGACGCCTTCTGGCCGCCTGGCCGGTCAGGCAGGCGGGGAGCGCCCCGTCAGACACTTGCTGTGGTGGGAGGGGCCTGAGGAGGTGGCGCCTGCAGAGGTACCCGGCGGGGGCAGAGATAGCCGCCGCCGCCGCCGGCGACAGAAGGAGAATGCAGAGCGGGAGGCCAAAAGACTATAGCAGCCGGTATTCCCTAGAGGTCTCCCATCCACCTACTAAACAGGCCCGATCCTGCTTAGCTTCCGCGATCGAGTCGAAATCACGCCCCTCTGGGCTGGTTTGGCAGTAGGTGGCTACAGGGTCGCGGGCTGCCTCTTGAGGCGCAGCTTAGCAGGCGCTTGGGGCATACCGCCAGCCCAGCGGCCCGACCGATCCGGCAGGGCCCCGCCGCCCGCCTATACAGGGAAACGGAGGTCTAGGCTACAGGGGGGTGGCGGAGGTGTTGGCGACCACCCAGCCGAGGGCTGGCTGGACCCCGCAAACATTTTGGCGCTTCGCGCACCACCGCAGATCACGCGTGCTGGTGTGCCGCTGCCTTCCAGGGACGCCTTCTGGCCTCCTGGCCGGTGAGGCAGGCAGGGAGCGCCCCGTCAGACTCTTGCTGTGGTGGGAGGGGCCTGAGGAGTGGGGTCAGCAGCGGTACCCGGCGGGAGCTGAGATAATCGCCTCCGATTCGGGCGACAAAAGGAGAATGCAGAGCGGGAGGCAAAAAGCCTATAGCACCCGGTATTCCCAGGGGGTCTCCCATCCAAATACTAACGAGGCCCGACCCTGCTTAGCTTCAGCGATCGAGACGAGATCAGGCCCGTCTAGGCTGGTTTGGCAGTAGATGTCAGCCAACTCGCGGGCTGCCTCTTGAGGCGCAGCTTAGCAGCCGCTTGGGCCTTACCGCCAGCCCAGCGGCCCGCCCGACTCGGCAGGGCCCCGCCGCCCGCCTAGACAGGGGAACGGAGGTCTAGGCTACCGGGGGGTGGGAGAGCTGTTGGCGAACCCCCAGACCAGGGCTGGCGGGACCCAGCAAATATTTCGGCACTTGGGGCCCCACCACAGATGCCGCAGGCCGCTCACAGGGACGTGGCCCCGGAGGCTTCAGGGCCCGGTGCCCGCGGTAACTTGGGCATCCCACCTGCCCGCCCACGCTGGGCTAGGCGCAGGCAGAACGCACACATGCCCGGCCCTCCTGCCCGACAGAAGCTGGCCTGAAGCCAGTGGGAACCAGCATTGTGTTGCCACGTCCCCTAAGAGGCAGCAACACCATCCTTGCCCCCATGCCACAGTTCCGAGCCCAGTACCCTGCCCCAAGTGGCCGGCAGGCCCAGGGAAGCGGCCTGCTCCCTCGATCCCGCTCCCGCCCCCGGCCAGGGTGAAATGGCGGAAGGGCGGCATTTTCCCTATGGAGCTGTGGAGAGACACCCCGGCAGACAGGTTGCGGCGACGGGGCCGTGCTCCAGTGGCTGAGGCCAGGTGTAGTTCGTGGGGCTCGCGGGCCGCACGGACGGAACCCGGGTCAGCGGCCATATCAGGGTCGCTTCAGGCCACCCCTGGACCGACTGGTGTGACGCTGCCTTCCAGGGACGCCACCTGTCCGCCTGGCCGGTCAGGCAGGAGGGGAGCGCCCCCTCAGACGCTTGCTGTGGTGGGAGGGGCCTGAGGAGGTGGGGCCTGCAGCGGAACCCGGCGGGGGCTGAGATAACCGCCTCCGATTCGGGCGACAAAAGGAGAATGCAGAGCGGGAGGCAAAAAGCCTATTGAACTCGGTATTCCCAGGAGGCCTCCCATCCAAGTACTAAACAGGGCCGACCCTGCTTAGCTTCAGCGATCGCGTCGAGATAAGCCCGTCTAGGCTGGTTTGGCAGTAGATGTCATCAGGGTCGCGGGCTGCCTCTTGAGGCGCAGCTTAGCAGGCGCTTGGGACTTACCGACAGCCCTGCGGTCCGCCCGACTCAGCAGGGACCCGCCACAACCTAGACAGGGGAACGGAGGTCTAGGGTACCGGGGGGTGAGGGTGGTGTTGGCGACCCCCCAACCCAGGGCGGACGGGACCCAGCAAACTTTTCGGCGCTTGGTGCCCCATCCCAGATGCCACAGGCCGCTCACGGGGACGTGGCCCCGGAGGCTTCAGGGCCCGGGGCCCGCAGTCCCTTGGGCATCCCACCTGCCCGCCCACACTGGGCTAGGCGCAGCCCGGACACACACCTGCCCGGCCCTCCTGCCCGACAGAAGCTGGCCCGAAGCCACTGGGAGCCACCATTGACTTGGGAAGGCCCCTAAGACCCAGCAACACCACCCTTGCCCGCACGCCACAGATCCGAGCTCAGTACCCCGCCTCAAGTGGCCATTAGGCCCGGGGAAGCGGCCTGCTCCCTCGATCCCGCTCCCGCGCCCGACCAGGGCGAAACGGTGGAAGGGCGGCATTTTCCGAATGGAGCTGTGGAGCGACACCCCAGCAGACAGGTGGCGGCGACGGGGCTGCGTTCCAGTGGGTGAGGCCAGGTGCAGTTCGCGGGGCTCGCGGGCCGCACGGACGGCACCCGGGTCCGCGGCCACGTCTGGGTCGCGTCAGGCCACCCCCGGAGCGCCTGGTGTGCCGCTGCCTTCCGGGGACGCCTTCTGGCCGCCTGGCCGGTCAGGCAGTTGGGGAGCGCCCCGTCAGACGCTTGCGGTGGTGGGAGGGGCCTGAGGAGGTGGGGCCTGCAGAGGTACCTGGCAGGGGCAGAGATAGCCGCCGCCGCCGCCGCGGGCGACAAAAGGAGAATGCAGAGCCAAAAGGAGAATGCAGAGCGGGAGGCCAAAAGCCTATAGCACCCGGTATTCCCTAGAGGTCTCCCATCCACCTACTAAACAGGCCCGATCCTGCTTAGCTTCCGCGATCGAGTCGAAATCACGCCCCTCTGGGCTGGTTTGGCAGTAGGTGGCAAGAGGGTCGCGGGCTGGCTCTTGAGGCACAGCTTAGCAGGCGCTTGGGTCAAACCGCCAGCCCAGCGGCCCGCCCGACCCGGCAGGGCCCCGCCGCCCACCTAGACAGGGAAACGGAGGTCTAGGGTACAGGGGGGTGGCGGAGATGTTGGCGACCACCCAGCCCAGGGCAGGCGGGGCCCAGCAAACTTTTCGGCGCTTGGCGCCCCACCCCAGATCCCGCAGGCCGCTCACAAGGACGTGGCCCCGGAGGCTTCAGGATCCGTGGCCCGCGGTCCCTTGGGCATCCCACCTGCCCGCCCACGCTGCGCTACGCTCAGCCCGGACGGAGACGTGCCCGGCACTCCTAACCGACAGAAGCTGGCCCGAAACCACTGGGAGCCACCATTGAGTTGGCAAGGTCCCTAAGACCCAGCGACGCCACCGTTGCCCCCACGCCGCAGTTCCGAGCTCAGTACCCCGCCCCAGTTGGCCGGCAGCCCCGGGAAGCGTCCCGCGCCCTCGATCTCGCTCCCGCCCCCGGCCAGAGCGAAACGGCTATGGGACAGCATTTTCCGTATGGATCTGTGGAGAGACACCCCGGCAGACAGGTGGCGGCGACGGGGCTGTGCTCCATGGGTGAGGCCAGGTGCAGTTCGCGGTGCTCGCGTTCCGCACAGACGGCACCCGTGTCCGCGGCCATGTCTGGGTCGCGTCAGGCCACCCCCGGAGCGTCTGGTGTGCTGCTGCCTTCCAGGGACGCCTTCAGGCCGCCTGGCCGGTCAGGCAGGCGGGCAGCGCCCCGTCAGTTGCTTGCTGGGGTGGGAGGGGCCTGAGGAGGTGGGGCCTGCAGAGGTACCGGGCGTGTGCAGAGATAGCCGCCGCCGCCGCGGGCGACAAAAGGAGAATACACAGCGGGAGGCCAAAAGCCTGTAACACGCGGTATTCCCGGGAGGTCTCCCATCCACGTACTAAACTGGCCCGACCCTGCTTAGCTTCCGCGATTGAGCCGACATCACGCCCGTCTGGGCTGCTTTGGCAGCAGGTGGCTGCAGGCTCGCGAGCTGCCTCTTGAGGCGCAGTTTAGCAGGCGCTTGGGGCTTACCTCCAGCCCAGCGGCTCGCCCGACCCGGCAGGGCCCCGCCGCCCACCTAGACAAGGAAACGGAGGTCTAGGGTACAGGGGTGTGGCGGAGATGTTGGCGAACACCCAGCCCAGGGCGGGCGGGACCCGGCAAACTTTTCGGCGCTTGGCGCCCCATGCCAGATCCCGCAGGCCGTACACAAGGACGTGGCCCCGGAGGCTTCAGGGCCCGGGGCCCGCGGTCCCTTGGGCATCCCACCTGCCCGCCCACGCTGCGCGACGCTCAGCCCAGAGGGAGACGTGCCCGGCACTCCTAACCGACAGAAGCTGGCCCGAAACAACTGGGAGCCACCATTGAGTTGGCACGGCCCCTAAGACCCAGCAACGCCACCCTTGCCCCCACGCCGCAGTTCCGAGCTCAGCACCCCGCCCCAAGTGGCCGGCAGCCCCAGGGAAGTGGCCTGGGCCCTCGATCCCGCTCCCGCCCCCGGCCAGAGCGAAACGGCGGAGGGGCGGCATTTTCCGTATGGAGCTGTGGAGAGACACCCCGGCAGACAGGTGGCGGCGACGGGGCTGTGCTCCAGTGGGTGAGGCCAGGTCATTTCGCGGGGCTCGCGGGCCGCACGGACGGCACCCGGGTCCGCGGCCATATCTGGGTCGCGTCAGGCCACCCCCGGAGCGTCTGGTGTGCCGCTGCCTTCCACGGACGCCTTCTGGCCGCCTGGCCGGTCAGGCAGGCGGGGAGCGCCCCGTCAGACACTTGCTGTGGTGGGAGGGGCCTGAGGAGGTGGCGCCTGCAGAGGTACCCGGCGGGGGCAGAGATAGCCGCCGCCGCCGCCGGCGACAGAAGGAGAATGCAGAGCGGGAGGCCAAAAGACTATAGCAGCCGGTATTCCCTAGAGGTCTCCCATCCACCTACTAAACAGGCCCGATCCTGCTTAGCTTCCGCGATCGAGTCGAAATCACGCCCCTCTGGGCTGGTTTGGCAGTAGGTGGCTACAGGGTCGCGGGCTGCCTCTTGAGGCGCAGCTTAGCAGGCGCTTGGGGCATACCGCCAGCCCAGCGGCCCGACCGATCCGGCAGGGCCCCGCCGCCCGCCTATACAGGGAAACGGAGGTCTAGGCTACAGGGGGGTGGCGGAGGTGTTGGCGACCACCCAGCCGAGGGCTGGCTGGACCCCGCAAACATTTTGGCGCTTCGCGCACCACCGCAGATCACGCGTGCTGGTGTGCCGCTGCCTTCCAGGGACGCCTTCTGGCCTCCTGGCCGGTGAGGCAGGCAGGGAGCGCCCCGTCAGACTCTTGCTGTGGTGGGAGGGGCCTGAGGAGTGGGGTCAGCAGCGGTACCCGGCGGGAGCTGAGATAATCGCCTCCGATTCGGGCGACAAAAGGAGAATGCAGAGCGGGAGGCAAAAAGCCTATAGCACCCGGTATTCCCAGGGGGTCTCCCATCCAAATACTAACGAGGCCCGACCCTGCTTAGCTTCAGCGATCGAGACGAGATCAGGCCCGTCTAGGCTGGTTTGGCAGTAGATGTCAGCCAACTCGCGGGCTGCCTCTTGAGGCGCAGCTTAGCAGCCGCTTGGGCCTTACCACCAGCCCAGCGGCCCGCCCGACTCGGCAGGGCCCCGCCGCCCGCCTAGACAGGGGAACGGAGGTCTAGGCTACCGGGGGGTGGGAGAGCTGTTGGCGAACCCCCAGACCAGGGCTGGCGGGACCCAGCAAATATTTCGGCACTTGGGGCCCCACCACAGATGCCGCAGGCCGCTCACAGGGACGTGGCCCCGGAGGCTTCAGGGCCCGGTGCCCGCGGTAACTTGGGCATCCCACCTGCCCGCCCACGCTGGGCTAGGCGCAGGCAGAACGCACACATGCCCGGCCCTCCTGCCCGACAGAAGCTGGCCTGAAGCCAGTGGGAACCAGCATTGTGTTGCCACGTCCCCTAAGAGGCAGCAACACCATCCTTGCCCCCATGCCACAGTTCCGAGCCCAGTACCCTGCCCCAAGTGGCCGGCAGGCCCAGGGAAGCGGCCTGCTCCCTCGATCCCGCTCCCGCCCCCGGCCAGGGTGAAACGGCGGAAGGGCGGCATTTTCCCTATGGAGCTGTGGAGAGACACCCCGGCAGACAGGTTGCGGCGACGGGGCTGTGCTCCAGTGGCTGAGGCCAGGTGTAGTTCGTGGGGCTCGCGGGCCGCACGGACGGAACCCGGGTCAGCGGCCATATCAGGGTCGCTTCAGGCCACCCCTGGACCGACTGGTGTGACGCTGCCTTCCAGGGACGCCACCTGTCCGCCTGGCCGGTCAGGCAGGAGGGGAGCGCCCCCTCAGACGCTTGCTGTGGTGGGAGGGGCCTGAGGAGGTGGGGCCTGCAGCGGAACCCGGCGGGGGCTGAGATAACCGCCTCCGATTCGGGCGACAAAAGGAGAATGCAGAGCGGGAGGCAAAAAGCCTATTGAACTCGGTATTCCCAGGAGGCCTCCCATCCAAGTACTAAACAGGGCCGACCCTGCTTAGCTTCAGCGATCGCGTCGAGATAAGCCCGTCTAGGCTGGTTTGGCAGTAGATGTCATCAGGGTCGCGGGCTGCCTCTTGAGGCGCAGCTTAGCAGGCGCTTGGGACTTACCGACAGCCCTGCGGTCCGCCCGACTCAGCAGGGACCCGCCACAACCTAGACAGGGGAACGGAGGTCTAGGGTACCGGGGGGTGAGGGTGGTGTTGGCGACCCCCCAACCCAGGGCGGACGGGACCCAGCAAACTTTTCGGCGCTTGGTGCCCCATCCCAGATGCCACAGGCCGCTCACGGGGACGTGGCCCCGGAGGCTTCAGGGCCCGGGGCCCGCAGTCCCTTGGGCATCCCACCTGCCCGCCCACACTGGGCTAGGCGCAGCCCGGACACACACCTGCCCGGCCCTCCTGCCCGACAGAAGCTGGCCCGAAGCCACTGGGAGCCACCATTGACTTGGGAAGGCCCCTAAGACCCAGCAACACCACCCTTGCCCGCACGCCACAGATCCGAGCTCAGTACCCCGCCTCAAGTGGCCATTAGGCCCGGGGAAGCGGCCTGCTCCCTCGATCCCGCTCCCGCGCCCGACCAGGGCGAAACGGTGGAAGGGCGGCATTTTCCGAATGGAGCTGTGGAGCGACACCCCAGCAGACAGGTGGCGGCGACGGGGCTGCGTTCCAGTGGGTGAGGCCAGGTGCAGTTCGCGGGGCTCGCGGGCCGCACGGACGGCACCCGGGTCCGCGGCCACGTCTGGGTCGCGTCAGGCCACCCCCGGAGCGCCTGGTGTGCCGCTGCCTTCCGGGGACGCCTTCTGGCCGCCTGGCCGGTCAGGCAGTTGGGGAGCGCCCCGTCAGACGCTTGCGGTGGTGGGAGGGGCCTGAGGAGGTGGGGCCTGCAGAGGTACCTGGCAGGGGCAGAGATAGCCGCCGCCGCCGCCGCGGGCGACAAAAGGAGAATGCAGAGCCAAAAGGAGAATGCAGAGCGGGAGGCCAAAAGCCTATAGCACCCGGTATTCCCTAGAGGTCTCCCATCCACCTACTAAACAGGCCCGATCCTGCTTAGCTTCCGCGATCGAGTCGAAATCACGCCCCTCTGGGCTGGTTTGGCAGTAGGTGGCAAGAGGGTCGCGGGCTGGCTCTTGAGGCACAGCTTAGCAGGCGCTTGGGTCAAACCGCCAGCCCAGCGGCCCGCCCGACCCGGCAGGGCCCCGCCGCCCACCTAGACAGGGAAACGGAGGTCTAGGGTACAGGGGGGTGGCGGAGATGTTGGCGACCACCCAGCCCAGGGCAGGCGGGGCCCAGCAAACTTTTCGGCGCTTGGCGCCCCACCCCAGATCCCGCAGGCCGCTCACAAGGACGTGGCCCCGGAGGCTTCAGGATCCGTGGCCCGCGGTCCCTTGGGCATCCCACCTGCCCGCCCACGCTGCGCTACGCTCAGCCCGGACGGAGACGTGCCCGGCACTCCTAACCGACAGAAGCTGGCCCGAAACCACTGGGAGCCACCATTGAGTTGGCAAGGTCCCTAAGACCCAGCGACGCCACCGTTGCCCCCACGCCGCAGTTCCGAGCTCAGTACCCCGCCCCAATTGGCCGGCAGCCCCGGGAAGCGTCCTGCGCCCTCGATCTCGCTCCCGCCCCCGGCCAGAGCGAAACGGCTATGGGACAGCATTTTCCGTATGGATCTGTGGAGAGACACCCCGGCAGACAGGTGGCGGCGACGGGGCTGTGCTCCATGGGTGAGGCCAGGTGCAGTTCGCGGTGCTCGCGTTCCGCACAGACGGCACCCGTGTCCGCGGCCATGTCTGGGTCGCGTCAGGCCACCCCCGGAGCGTCTGGTGTGCTGCTGCCTTCCAGGGACGCCTTCAGGCCGCCTGGCCGGTCAGGCAGGCGGGCAGCGCCCCGTCAGTTGCTTGCTGGGGTGGGAGGGGCCTGAGGAGGTGGGGCCTGCAGAGGTACCGGGCGTGTGCAGAGATAGCCGCCGCCGCCGCGGGCGACAAAAGGAGAATACACAGCGGGAGGCCAAAAGCCTGTAACACGCGGTATTCCCGGGAGGTCTCCCATCCACGTACTAAACTGGCCCGACCCTGCTTAGCTTCCGCGATTGAGCCGACATCACGCCCGTCTGGGCTGCTTTGGCAGCAGGTGGCTGCAGGCTCGCGAGCTGCCTCTTGAGGCGCAGTTTAGCAGGCGCTTGGGGCTTACCTCCAGCCCAGCGGCTCGCCCGACCCGGCAGGGCCCCGCCGCCCACCTAGACAAGGAAACGGAGGTCTAGGGTACAGGGGTGTGGCGGAGATGTTGGCGAACACCCAGCCCAGGGCGGGCGGGACCCGGCAAACTTTTCGGCGCTTGGCGCCCCATGCCAGATCCCGCAGGCCGTACACAAGGACGTGGCCCCGGAGGCTTCAGGGCCCGGGGCCCGCGGTCCCTTGGGCATCCCACCTGCCCGCCCACGCTGCGCGACGCTCAGCCCAGAGGGAGACGTGCCCGGCACTCCTAACCGACAGAAGCTGGCCCGAAACAACTGGGAGCCACCATTGAGTTGGCACGGCCCCTAAGACCCAGCAACGCCACCCTTGCCCCCACGCCGCAGTTCCGAGCTCAGCACCCCGCCCCAAGTGGCCGGCAGCCCCAGGGAAGTGGCCTGGGCCCTCGATCCCGCTCCCGCCCCCGGCCAGAGCGAAACGGCGGAGGGGCGGCATTTTCCGTATGGAGCTGTGGAGAGACACCCCGGCAGACAGGTGGCGGCGACGGGGCTGTGCTCCAGTGGGTGAGGCCAGGTCATTTCGCGGGGCTCGCGGGCCGCACGGACGGCACCCGGGTCCGCGGCCATATCTGGGTCGCGTCAGGCCACCCCCGGAGCGTCTGGTGTGCCGCTGCCTTCCACGGACGCCTTCTGGCCGCCTGGCCGGTCAGGCAGGCGGGGAGCGCCCCGTCAGACACTTGCTGTGGTGGGAGGGGCCTGAGGAGGTGGGGCCTGCAGAGGTACCCGGCGGGGGCAGAGATAGCCGCCGCCGCCGCCGGCGACAAAAGGAGAATGCAGAGCGGGAGGCCAAAAGACTATAGCACCCGGTATTCCCAGGAGGTCTCCCATCCACCTACTAAACAGGCCCGACCCTGCATAGCTTCCGCGATTGAGTCGAAATCACGCCCCTCTGGGCTGGTTTGGCAGTAGGTGGTTAGAGGGTCGCGGGCTGCCTCTTGAGGTGCAGCTTAGCAGGCGCTTGGGGCATACCGCCAGCCCAGCGGCCCGACCGATCCGGCAGGGCCCCGCCGCCCGCCTATACAGGGAAACGGAGGTCTAGGCTACAGGGGGGTGGCGGAGGTGTTGGCGACCACCCAGCCGAGGGCTGGCTGGACCCCGCAAACATTTTGGCGCTTCGCGCACCACCGCAGATCACGCGTGCTGGTGTGCCGCTGCCTTCCAGGGACGCCTTCTGGCCTCCTGGCCGGTGAGGCAGGCAGGGAGCGCCCCGTCAGACTCTTGCTGTGGTGGGAGGGGCCTGAGGAGTGGGGTCAGCAGCGGTACCCGGCGGGAGCTGAGATAATCGCCTCCGATTCGGGCGACAAAAGGAGAATGCAGAGCGGGAGGCAAAAAGCCTATAGCACCCGGTATTCCCAGGGGGTCTCCCATCCAAATACTAACGAGGCCCGACCCTGCTTAGCTTCAGCGATCGAGACGAGATCAGGCCCGTCTAGGCTGGTTTGGCAGTAGATGTCAGCCAACTCGCGGGCTGCCTCTTGAGGCGCAGCTTAGCAGCCGCTTGGGCCTTACCGCCAGCCCAGCGGCCCGCCCGACTCGGCAGGGCCCCGCCGCCCGCCTAGACAGGGGAACGGAGGTCTAGGCTACCGGGGGGTAGGAGAGCTGTTGGCGAACCCCCAGACCAGGGCTGGCGGGACCCAGCAAATATTTCGGCACTTGGGGCCCCACCACAGATGCCGCAGGCCGCTCACAGGGACGTGGCCCCGGAGGCTTCAGGGCCCGGTGCCCGCGGTAACTTGGGCATCCCACCTGCCCGCCCACGCTGGGCTAGGCGCAGGCAGAACGCACACATGCCCGGCCCTCCTGCCCGACAGAAGCTGGCCTGAAGCCACTGGGAACCAGCATTGTGTTGCCACGTCCCCTAAGAGGCAGCAACACCATCCTTGCCCCCATGCCACAGTTCCGAGCCCAGTACCCTGCCCCAAGTGGCCGGCAGGCCCAGGGAAGCGGCCTGCTCCCTCGATCCCGCTCCCGCCCCCGGCCAGGGTGAAACGGCGGAAGGGCGGCATTTTCCCTATGGAGCTGTGGAGAGACACCCCGGCAGACAGGTTGCGGCGACGGGGCTGTGCTCCAGTGGCTGAGGCCAGGTGTAGTTCGTGGGGCTCGCGGGCCGCACGGACGGAACCCGGGTCAGCGGCCATATCAGGGTCGCTTCAGGCCACCCCTGGACCGACTGGTGTGACGCTGCCTTCCAGGGACGCCACCTGTCCGCCTGGCCGGTCAGGCAGGAGGGGAGCGCCCCCTCAGACGCTTGCTGTGGTGGGAGGGGCCTGAGGAGGTGGGGCCTGCAGCGGAACCCGGCGGGGGCTGAGATAACCGCCTCCGATTCGGGCGACAAAAGGAGAATGCAGAGCGGGAGGCAAAAAGCCTATTGAACTCGGTATTCCCAGGAGGCCTCCCATCCAAGTACTAAACAGGGCCGACCCTGCTTAGCTTCAGCGATCGCGTCGAGATAAGCCCGTCTAGGCTGGTTTGGCAGTAGATGTCATCAGGGTCGCGGGCTGCCTCTTGAGGCGCAGCTTAGCAGGCGCTTGGGACTTACCAACAGCCCTGCGGTCCGCCCGACTCAGCAGGGACCCGCCACAACCTAGACAGGGGAACGGAGGTCTAGGGTACCGGGGGGTGAGGGTGGTGTTGGCGACCCCCCAACCCAGGGCGGACGGGACCCAGCAAACTTTTCGGCGCTTGGTGCCCCATCCCAGATGCCACAGGCCGCTCACGGGGACGTGGCCCCGGAGGCTTCAGGGCCCGGGGCCCGCAGTCCCTTGGGCATCCCACCTGCCCGCCCACACTGGGCTAGGCGCAGCCCGGACACACACCTGCCCGGCCCTCCTGCCCGACAGAAGCTGGCCCGAAGCCACTGGGAGCCACCATTGACTTGGGAAGGCCCCTAAGACCCAGCAACACCACCCTTGCCCGCACGCCACAGATCCGAGCTCAGTACCCCGCCTCAAGTGGCCATTAGGCCCGGGGAAGCGGCCTGCTCCCTCGATCCCGCTCCCGCGCCCGACCAGGGCGAAACGGTGGAAGGGCGGCATTTTCCGAATGGAGCTGTGGAGCGACACCCCAGCAGACAGGTGGCGGCGACGGGGCTGCGTTCCAGTGGGTGAGGCCAGGTGCAGTTCGCGGGGCTCGCGGGCCGCACGGACGGCACCCGGGTCCGCGGCCACGTCTGGGTCGCGTCAGGCCACCCCCGGAGCGCCTGGTGTGCCGCTGCCTTCCGGGGACGCCTTCTGGCCGCCTGGCCGGTCAGGCAGTTGGGGAGCGCCCCGTCAGACGCTTGCTGTGGTGGGAGGGGCCTGAGGAGGTGGGGCCTGCAGAGGTACCTGGCAGGGGCAGAGATAGCCGCCGCCGCCGCCGCGGGCGACAAAAGGAGAATGCAGAGCCAAAAGGAGAATGCAGAGCGGGAGGCCAAAAGCCTATAGCACCCGGTATTCCCTAGAGGTCTCCCATCCACCTACTAAACAGGCCCGATCCTGCTTAGCTTCCGCGATCGAGTCGAAATCACGCCCCTCTGGGCTGGTTTGGCAGTAGGTGGCAAGAGGGTCGCGGGCTGGCTCTTGAGGCACAGCTTAGCAGGCGCTTGGGTCAAACCGCCAGCCCAGCGGCCCGCCCGACCCGGCAGGGCCCCGCCGCCCACCTAGACAGGGAAACGGAGGTCTAGGGTACAGGGGGGTGGCGGAGATGTTGGCGACCACCCAGCCCAGGGCAGGCGGGGCCCAGCAAACTTTTCGGCGCTTGGCGCCCCACCCCAGATCCCGCAGGCCGCTCACAAGGACGTGGCCCCGGAGGCTTCAGGATCCGTGGCCCGCGGTCCCTTGGGCATCCCACCTGCCCGCCCACGCTGCGCTACGCTCAGCCCGGACGGAGACGTGCCCGGCACTCCTAACCGACAGAAGCTGGCCCGAAACCACTGGGAGCCACCATTGAGTTGGCAAGGTCCCTAAGACCCAGCGACGCCACCGTTGCCCCCACGCCGCAGTTCCGAGCTCAGTACCCCGCCCCAATTGGCCGGCAGCCCCGGGAAGCGTCCTGCGCCCTCGATCTCGCTCCCGCCCCCGGCCAGAGCGAAACGGCTATGGGACAGCATTTTCCGTATGGATCTGTGGAGAGACACCCCGGCAGACAGGTGGCGGCGACGGGGCTGTGCTCCATGGGTGAGGCCAGGTGCAGTTCGCGGTGCTCGCGTTCCGCACAGACGGCACCCGTGTCCGCGGCCATGTCTGGGTCGCGTCAGGCCACCCCCGGAGCGTCTGGTGTGCTGCTGCCTTCCAGGGACGCCTTCAGGCCGCCTGGCCGGTCAGGCAGGCGGGCAGCGCCCCGTCAGTTGCTTGCTGGGGTGGGAGGGGCCTGAGGAGGTGGGGCCTGCAGAGGTACCGGGCGTGTGCAGAGATAGCCGCCGCCGCCGCGGGCGACAAAAGGAGAATACACAGCGGGAGGCCAAAAGCCTGTAACACGCGGTATTCCCGGGAGGTCTCCCATCCACGTACTAAACTGGCCCGACCCTGCTTAGCTTCCGCGATTGAGCCGACATCACGCCCGTCTGGGCTGCTTTGGCAGCAGGTGGCTGCAGGCTCGCGAGCTGCCTCTTGAGGCGCAGTTTAGCAGGCGCTTGGGGCTTACCTCCAGCCCAGCGGCTCGCCCGACCCGGCAGGGCCCCGCCGCCCACCTAGACAAGGAAACGGAGGTCTAGGGTACAGGGGTGTGGCGGAGATGTTGGCGAACACCCAGCCCAGGGCGGGCGGGACCCGGCAAACTTTTCGGCGCTTGGCGCCCCATGCCAGATCCCGCAGGCCGTACACAAGGACGTGGCCCCGGAGGCTTCAGGGCCCGGGGCCCGCGGTCCCTTGGGCATCCCACCTGCCCGCCCACGCTGCGCGACGCTCAGCCCAGAGGGAGACGTGCCCGGCACTCCTAACCGACAGAAGCTGGCCCGAAACAACTGGGAGCCACTATTGAGTTGGCACGGCCCCTAAGACCCAGCAACGCCACCGTTGCCCCCACGCCGCAGTTCCGAGCTCAGCACCCCGCCCCAAGTGGCCGGCAGCCCCAGGGAAGTGGCCTGGGCCCTCGATCCCGCTCCCGCCCCCGGCCAGAGCGAAACGGCGGAGGGGCGGCATTTTCCGTATGGAGCTGTGGAGAGACACCCCGGCAGACAGGTGGCGGCGACGGGGCTGTGCTCCAGTGGGTGAGGCCAGGTCATTTCGCGGGGCTCGCGGGCCGCACGGACGGCACCCGGGTCCGCGGCCATATCTGGGTCGCGTCAGGCCACCCCCGGAGCGTCTGGTGTGCCGCTGCCTTCCAGGGACGCCTTCTGGCCGCCTGGCCGGTCAGGCAGGCGGGGAGCGCCCCGTCAGACACTTGCTGTGGTGGGAGGGGCCTGAGGAGGTGGCGCCTGCAGAGGTACCCGGCGGGGGCAGAGATAGCCGCCGCCGCCGCCGGCGACAGAAGGAGAATGCAGAGCGGGAGGCCAAAAGACTATAGCAGCCGGTATTCCCTAGAGGTCTCCCATCCACCTACTAAACAGGCCCGATCCTGCTTAGCTTCCGCGATCGAGTCGAAATCACGCCCCTCTGGGCTGGTTTGGCAGTAGGTGGCTACAGGGTCGCGGGCTGCCTCTTGAGGCGCAGCTTAGCAGGCGCTTGGGGCATACCGCCAGCCCAGCGGCCCGACCGATCCGGCAGGGCCCCGCCGCCCGCCTATACAGGGAAACGGAGGTCTAGGCTACAGGGGGGTGGCGGAGGTGTTGGCGACCACCCAGCCGAGGGCTGGCTGGACCCCGCAAACATTTTGGCGCTTCGCGCACCACCGCAGATCACGCGTGCTGGTGTGCCGCTGCCTTCCAGGGACGCCTTCTGGCCTCCTGGCCGGTGAGGCAGGCAGGGAGCGCCCCGTCAGACTCTTGCTGTGGTGGGAGGGGCCTGAGGAGTGGGGTCAGCAGCGGTACCCGGCGGGAGCTGAGATAATCGCCTCCGATTCGGGCGACAAAAGGAGAATGCAGAGCGGGAGGCAAAAAGCCTATAGCACCCGGTATTCCCAGGGGGTCTCCCATCCAAATACTAACGAGGCCCGACCCTGCTTAGCTTCAGCGATCGAGACGAGATCAGGCCCGTCTAGGCTGGTTTGGCAGTAGATGTCAGCCAACTCGCGGGCTGCCTCTTGAGGCGCAGCTTAGCAGCCGCTTGGGCCTTACCGCCAGCCCAGCGGCCCGCCCGACTCGGCAGGGCCCCGCCGCCCGCCTAGACAGGGAAACGGAGGTCTAGGCTACCGGGGGGTAGGAGAGCTGTTGGCGAACCCCCAGACCAGGGCTGGCGGGACCCAGCAAATATTTCGGCACTTGGGGCCCCACCACAGATGCCGCAGGCCGCTCACAGGGACGTGGCCCCGGAGGCTTCAGGGCCCGGTGCCCGCGGTAACTTGGGCATCCCACCTGCCCGCCCACGCTGGGCTAGGCGCAGGCAGAACGCACACATGCCCGGCCCTCCTGCCCGACAGAAGCTGGCCTGAAGCCACTGGGAACCAGCATTGTGTTGCCACGTCCCCTAAGAGGCAGCAACACCATCCTTGCCCCCATGCCACAGTTCCGAGCCCAGTACCCTGCCCCAAGTGGCCGGCAGGCCCAGGGAAGCGGCCTGCTCCCTCGATCCCGCTCCCGCCCCCGGCCAGGGTGAAACGGCGGAAGGGCGGCATTTTCCCTATGGAGCTGTGGAGAGACACCCCGGCAGACAGGTTGCGGCGACGGGGCTGTGCTCCAGTGGCTGAGGCCAGGTGTAGTTCGTGGGGCTCGCGGGCCGCACGGACGGAACCCGGGTCAGCGGCCATATCAGGGTCGCTTCAGGCCACCCCTGGACCGACTGGTGTGACGCTGCCTTCCAGGGACGCCACCTGTCCGCCTGGCCGGTCAGGCAGGAGGGGAGCGCCCCCTCAGACGCTTGCTGTGGTGGGAGGGGCCTGAGGAGGTGGGGCCTGCAGCGGAACCCGGCGGGGGCTGAGATAACCGCCTCCGATTCGGGCGACAAAAGGAGAATGCAGAGCGGGAGGCAAAAAGCCTATTGAACTCGGTATTCCCAGGAGGCCTCCCATCCAAGTACTAAACAGGGCCGACCCTGCTTAGCTTCAGCGATCGCGTCGAGATAAGCCCGTCTAGGCTGGTTTGGCAGTAGATGTCATCAGGGTCGCGGGCTGCCTCTTGAGGCGCAGCTTAGCAGGCGCTTGGGACTTACCAACAGCCCTGCGGTCCGCCCGACTCAGCAGGGACCCGCCACAACCTAGACAGGGGAACGGAGGTCTAGGGTACCGGGGGGTGAGGGTGGTGTTGGCGACCCCCCAACCCAGGGCGGACGGGACCCAGCAAACTTTTCGGCGCTTGGTGCCCCATCCCAGATGCCACAGGCCGCTCACGGGGACGTGGCCCCGGAGGCTTCAGGGCCCGGGGCCCGCAGTCCCTTGGGCATCCCACCTGCCCGCCCACACTGGGCTAGGCGCAGCCCGGACACACACCTGCCCGGCCCTCCTGCCCGACAGAAGCTGGCCCGAAGCCACTGGGAGCCACCATTGACTTGGGAAGGCCCCTAAGACCCAGCAACACCACCCTTGCCCGCACGCCACAGATCCGAGCTCAGTACCCCGCCTCAAGTGGCCATTAGGCCCGGGGAAGCGGCCTGCTCCCTCGATCCCGCTCCCGCGCCCGACCAGGGCGAAACGGTGGAAGGGCGGCATTTTCCGAATGGAGCTGTGGAGCGACACCCCAGCAGACAGGTGGCGGCGACGGGGCTGCGTTCCAGTGGGTGAGGCCAGGTGCAGTTCGCGGGGCTCGCGGGCCGCACGGACGGCACCCGGGTCCGCGGCCACGTCTGGGTCGCGTCAGGCCACCCCCGGAGCGCCTGGTGTGCCGCTGCCTTCCGGGGACGCCTTCAGGCCGCCTGGCCGGTCAGGCAGTTGGGGAGCGCCCCGTCAGACGCTTGCGGTGGTGGGAGGGGCCTGAGGAGGTGGGGCCTGCAGAGGTACCTGGCAGGGGCAGAGATAGCCGCCGCCGCCGCGGGCGACAAAAGGAGAATGCAGAGCCAAAAGGAGAATGCAGAGCGGGAGGCCAAAAGCCTATAGCACCCGGTATTCCCTAGAGGTCTCCCATCCACCTACTAAACAGGCCCGATCCTGCTTAGCTTCCGCGATCGAGTCGAAATCACGCCCCTCTGGGCTGGTTTGGCAGTAGGTGGCAAGAGGGTCGCGGGCTGGCTCTTGAGGCACAGCTTAGCAGGCGCTTGGGTCAAACCGCCAGCCCAGCGGCCCGCCCGACCCGGCAGGGCCCCGCCGCCCACCTAGACAGGGAAACGGAGGTCTAGGGTACAGGGGGGTGGCGGAGATGTTGGCGACCACCCAGCCCAGGGCAGGCGGGGCCCAGCAAACTTTTCGGCGCTTGGCGCCCCACCCCAGATCCCGCAGGCCGCTCACAAGGACGTGGCCCCGGAGGCTTCAGGATCCGTGGCCCGCGGTCCCTTGGGCATCCCACCTGCCCGCCCACGCTGCGCTACGCTCAGCCCGGACGGAGACGTGCCCGGCACTCCTAACCGACAGAAGCTGGCCCGAAACCACTGGGAGCCACCATTGAGTTGGCAAGGTCCCTAAGACCCAGCGACGCCACCGTTGCCCCCACGCCGCAGTTCCGAGCTCAGTACCCCGCCCCAGTTGGCCGGCAGCCCCGGGAAGCGTCCTGCGCCCTCGATCTCGCTCCCGCCCCCGGCCAGAGCGAAACGGCTATGGGACAGCATTTTCCGTATGGATCTGTGGAGAGACACCCCGGCAGACAGGTGGCGGCGACGGGGCTGTGCTCCATGGGTGAGGCCAGGTGCAGTTCGCGGTGCTCGCGTTCCGCACAGACGGCACCCGTGTCCGCGGCCATGTCTGGGTCGCGTCAGGCCACCCCCGGAGCGTCTGGTGTGCTGCTGCCTTCCAGGGACGCCTTCAGGCCGCCTGGCCGGTCAGGCAGGCGGGCAGCGCCCCGTCAGTTGCTTGCTGGGGTGGGAGGGGCCTGAGGAGGTGGGGCCTGCAGAGGTACCGGGCGTGTGCAGAGATAGCCGCCGCCGCCGCGGGCGACAAAAGGAGAATACACAGCGGGAGGCCAAAAGCCTGTAACACGCGGTATTCCCGGGAGGTCTCCCATCCACGTACTAAACTGGCCCGACCCTGCTTAGCTTCCGCGATTGAGCCGACATCACGCCCGTCTGGGCTGCTTTGGCAGCAGGTGGCTGCAGGCTCGCGAGCTGCCTCTTGAGGCGCAGTTTAGCAGGCGCTTGGGGCTTACCTCCAGCCCAGCGGCTCGCCCGACCCGGCAGGGCCCCGCCGCCCACCTAGACAAGGAAACGGAGGTCTAGGGTACAGGGGTGTGGCGGAGATGTTGGCGAACACCCAGCCCAGGGCGGGCGGGACCCGGCAAACTTTTCGGCGCTTGGCGCCCCATGCCAGATCCCGCAGGCCGTACACAAGGACGTGGCCCCGGAGGCTTCAGGGCCCGGGGCCCGCGGTCCCTTGGGCATCCCACCTGCCCGCCCACGCTGCGCGACGCTCAGCCCAGAGGGAGACGTGCCCGGCACTCCTAACCGACAGAAGCTGGCCCGAAACAACTGGGAGCCACTATTGAGTTGGCACGGCCCCTAAGACCCAGCAACGCCACCCTTGCCCCCACGCCGCAGTTCCGAGCTCAGCACCCCGCCCCAAGTGGCCGGCAGCCCCAGGGAAGTGGCCTGGGCCCTCGATCCCGCTCCCGCCCCCGGCCAGAGCGAAACGGCGGAGGGGCGGCATTTTCCGTATGGAGCTGTGGAGAGACACCCCGGCAGACAGGTGGCGGCGACGGGGCTGTGCTCCAGTGGGTGAGGCCAGGTCATTTCGCGGGGCTCGCGGGCCGCACGGACGGCACCCGGGTCCGCGGCCATATCTGGGTCGCGTCAGGCCACCCCCGGAGCGTCTGGTGTGCCGCTGCCTTCCAGGGACGCCTTCTGGCCGCCTGGCCGGTCAGGCAGGCGGGGAGCGCCCCGTCAGACACTTGCTGTGGTGGGAGGGGCCTGAGGAGGTGGCGCCTGCAGAGGTACCCGGCGGGGGCAGAGATAGCCGCCGCCGCCGCCGGCGACAGAAGGAGAATGCAGAGCGGGAGGCCAAAAGACTATAGCAGCCGGTATTCCCTAGAGGTCTCCCATCCACCTACTAAACAGGCCCGATCCTGCTTAGCTTCCGCGATCGAGTCGAAATCACGCCCCTCTGGGCTGGTTTGGCAGTAGGTGGCTACAGGGTCGCGGGCTGCCTCTTGAGGCGCAGCTTAGCAGGCGCTTGGGGCATACCGCCAGCCCAGCGGCCCGACCGATCCGGCAGGGCCCCGCCGCCCGCCTAGACAGGGAAACGGAGGTCTAGGCTACAGGGGGGTGGCGGAGGTGTTGGCGACCACCCAGCCGAGGGCTGGCTGGACCCCGCAAACATTTTGGCGCTTCGCGCACCACCGCAGATCACGCGTGCTGGTGTGCCGCTGCCTTCCAGGGACGCCTTCTGGCCTCCTGGCCGGTGAGGCAGGCAGGGAGCGCCCCGTCAGACTCTTGCTGTGGTGGGAGGGGCCTGAGGAGTGGGGTCAGCAGCGGTACCCGGCGGGAGCTGAGATAATCGCCTCCGATTCGGGCGACAAAAGGAGAATGCAGAGCGGGAGGCAAAAAGCCTATAGCACCCGGTATTCCCAGGGGGTCTCCCATCCAAATACTAACGAGGCCCGACCCTGCTTAGCTTCAGCGATCGAGACGAGATCAGGCCCGTCTAGGCTGGTTTGGCAGTAGATGTCAGCCAACTCGCGGGCTGCCTCTTGAGGCGCAGCTTAGCAGCCGCTTGGGCCTTACCGCCAGCCCAGCGGCCCGCCCGACTCGGCAGGGCCCCGCCGCCCGCCTAGACAGGGAAACGGAGGTCTAGGCTACCGGGGGGTAGGAGAGCTGTTGGCGAACCCCCAGACCAGGGCTGGCGGGACCCAGCAAATATTTCGGCACTTGGGGCCCCACCACAGATGCCGCAGGCCGCTCACAGGGACGTGGCCCCGGAGGCTTCAGGGCCCGGTGCCCGCGGTAACTTGGGCATCCCACCTGCCCGCCCACGCTGGGCTAGGCGCAGGCAGAACGCACACATGCCCGGCCCTCCTGCCCGACAGAAGCTGGCCTGAAGCCACTGGGAACCAGCATTGTGTTGCCACGTCCCCTAAGAGGCAGCAACACCATCCTTGCCCCCATGCCACAGTTCCGAGCCCAGTACCCTGCCCCAAGTGGCCGGCAGGCCCAGGGAAGCGGCCTGCTCCCTCGATCCCGCTCCCGCCCCCGGCCAGGGTGAAACGGCGGAAGGGCGGCATTTTCCCTATGGAGCTGTGGAGAGACACCCCGGCAGACAGGTTGCGGCGACGGGGCTGTGCTCCAGTGGCTGAGGCCAGGTGTAGTTCGTGGGGCTCGCGGGCCGCACGGACGGAACCCGGGTCAGCGGCCATATCAGGGTCGCTTCAGGCCACCCCTGGACCGACTGGTGTGACGCTGCCTTCCAGGGACGCCACCTGTCCGCCTGGCCGGTCAGGCAGGAGGGGAGCGCCCCCTCAGACGCTTGCTGTGGTGGGAGGGGCCTGAGGAGGTGGGGCCTGCAGCGGAACCCGGCGGGGGCTGAGATAACCGCCTCCGATTCGGGCGACAAAAGGAGAATGCAGAGCGGGAGGCAAAAAGCCTATTGAACTCGGTATTCCCAGGAGGCCTCCCATCCAAGTACTAAACAGGGCCGACCCTGCTTAGCTTCAGCGATCGCGTCGAGATAAGCCCGTCTAGGCTGGTTTGGCAGTAGATGTCATCAGGGTCGCGGGCTGCCTCTTGAGGCGCAGCTTAGCAGGCGCTTGGGACTTACCAACAGCCCTGCGGTCCGCCCGACTCAGCAGGGACCCGCCACAACCTAGACAGGGGAACGGAGGTCTAGGGTACCGGGGGGTGAGGGTGGTGTTGGCGACCCCCCAACCCAGGGCGGACGGGACCCAGCAAACTTTTCGGCGCTTGGTGCCCCATCCCAGATGCCACAGGCCGCTCACGGGGACGTGGCCCCGGAGGCTTCAGGGCCCGGGGCCCGCAGTCCCTTGGGCATCCCACCTGCCCGCCCACACTGGGCTAGGCGCAGCCCGGACACACACCTGCCCGGCCCTCCTGCCCGACAGAAGCTGGCCCGAAGCCACTGGGAGCCACCATTGACTTGGGAAGGCCCCTAAGACCCAGCAACACCACCCTTGCCCGCACGCCACAGATCCGAGCTCAGTACCCCGCCTCAAGTGGCCATTAGGCCCGGGGAAGCGGCCTGCTCCCTCGATCCCGCTCCCGCGCCCGACCAGGGCGAAACGGTGGAAGGGCGGCATTTTCCGAATGGAGCTGTGGAGCGACACCCCAGCAGACAGGTGGCGGCGACGGGGCTGCGTTCCAGTGGGTGAGGCCAGGTGCAGTTCGCGGGGCTCGCGGGCCGCACGGACGGCACCCGGGTCCGCGGCCACGTCTGGGTCGCGTCAGGCCACCCCCGGAGCGCCTGGTGTGCCGCTGCCTTCCGGGGACGCCTTCAGGCCGCCTGGCCGGTCAGGCAGTTGGGGAGCGCCCCGTCAGACGCTTGCGGTGGTGGGAGGGGCCTGAGGAGGTGGGGCCTGCAGAGGTACCTGGCAGGGGCAGAGATAGCCGCCGCCGCCGCGGGCGACAAAAGGAGAATGCAGAGCCAAAAGGAGAATGCAGAGCGGGAGGCCAAAAGCCTATAGCACCCGGTATTCCCTAGAGGTCTCCCATCCACCTACTAAACAGGCCCGATCCTGCTTAGCTTCCGCGATCGAGTCGAAATCACGCCCCTCTGGGCTGGTTTGGCAGTAGGTGGCAAGAGGGTCGCGGGCTGGCTCTTGAGGCACAGCTTAGCAGGCGCTTGGGTCAAACCGCCAGCCCAGCGGCCCGCCCGACCCGGCAGGGCCCCGCCGCCCACCTAGACAGGGAAACGGAGGTCTAGGGTACAGGGGGGTGGCGGAGATGTTGGCGACCACCCAGCCCAGGGCAGGCGGGGCCCAGCAAACTTTTCGGCGCTTGGCGCCCCACCCCAGATCCCGCAGGCCGCTCACAAGGACGTGGCCCCGGAGGCTTCAGGATCCGTGGCCCGCGGTCCCTTGGGCATCCCACCTGCCCGCCCACGCTGCGCTACGCTCAGCCCGGACGGAGACGTGCCCGGCACTCCTAACCGACAGAAGCTGGCCCGAAACCACTGGGAGCCACCATTGAGTTGGCAAGGTCCCTAAGACCCAGCGACGCCACCGTTGCCCCCACGCCGCAGTTCCGAGCTCAGTACCCCGCCCCAGTTGGCCGGCAGCCCCGGGAAGCGTCCTGCGCCCTCGATCTCGCTCCCGCCCCCGGCCAGAGCGAAACGGCTATGGGACAGCATTTTCCGTATGGATCTGTGGAGAGACACCCCGGCAGACAGGTGGCGGCGACGGGGCTGTGCTCCATGGGTGAGGCCAGGTGCAGTTCGCGGTGCTCGCGTTCCGCACAGACGGCACCCGTGTCCGCGGCCATGTCTGGGTCGCGTCAGGCCACCCCCGGAGCGTCTGGTGTGCTGCTGCCTTCCAGGGACGCCTTCAGGCCGCCTGGCCGGTCAGGCAGGCGGGCAGCGCCCCGTCAGTTGCTTGCTGGGGTGGGAGGGGCCTGAGGAGGTGGGGCCTGCAGAGGTACCGGGCGTGTGCAGAGATAGCCGCCGCCGCCGCGGGCGACAAAAGGAGAATACACAGCGGGAGGCCAAAAGCCTGTAACACGCGGTATTCCCGGGAGGTCTCCCATCCACGTACTAAACTGGCCCGACCCTGCTTAGCTTCCGCGATTGAGCCGACATCACGCCCGTCTGGGCTGCTTTGGCAGCAGGTGGCTGCAGGCTCGCGAGCTGCCTCTTGAGGCGCAGTTTAGCAGGCGCTTGGGGCTTACCTCCAGCCCAGCGGCTCGCCCGACCCGGCAGGGCCCCGCCGCCCACCTAGACAAGGAAACGGAGGTCTAGGGTACAGGGGTGTGGCGGAGATGTTGGCGAACACCCAGCCCAGGGCGGGCGGGACCCGGCAAACTTTTCGGCGCTTGGCGCCCCATGCCAGATCCCGCAGGCCGTACACAAGGACGTGGCCCCGGAGGCTTCAGGGCCCGGGGCCCGCGGTCCCTTGGGCATCCCACCTGCCCGCCCACGCTGCGCGACGCTCAGCCCAGAGGGAGACGTGCCCGGCACTCCTAACCGACAGAAGCTGGCCCGAAACAACTGGGAGCCACTATTGAGTTGGCACGGCCCCTAAGACCCAGCAACGCCACCGTTGCCCCCACGCCGCAGTTCCGAGCTCAGCACCCCGCCCCAAGTGGCCGGCAGCCCCAGGGAAGTGGCCTGGGCCCTCGATCCCGCTCCCGCCCCCGGCCAGAGCGAAACGGCGGAGGGGCGGCATTTTCCGTATGGAGCTGTGGAGAGACACCCCGGCAGACAGGTGGCGGCGACGGGGCTGTGCTCCAGTGGGTGAGGCCAGGTCATTTCGCGGGGCTCGCGGGCCGCACGGACGGCACCCGGGTCCGCGGCCATATCTGGGTCGCGTCAGGCCACCCCCGGAGCGTCTGGTGTGCCGCTGCCTTCCAGGGACGCCTTCTGGCCGCCTGGCCGGTCAGGCAGGCGGGGAGCGCCCCGTCAGACACTTGCTGTGGTGGGAGGGGCCTGAGGAGGTGGCGCCTGCAGAGGTACCCGGCGGGGGCAGAGATAGCCGCCGCCGCCGCCGGCGACAGAAGGAGAATGCAGAGCGGGAGGCCAAAAGACTATAGCAGCCGGTATTCCCTAGAGGTCTCCCATCCACCTACTAAACAGGCCCGATCCTGCTTAGCTTCCGCGATCGAGTCGAAATCACGCCCCTCTGGGCTGGTTTGGCAGTAGGTGGCTACAGGGTCGCGGGCTGCCTCTTGAGGCGCAGCTTAGCAGGCGCTTGGGGCATACCGCCAGCCCAGCGGCCCGACCGATCCGGCAGGGCCCCGCCGCCCGCCTAGACAGGGAAACGGAGGTCTAGGCTACAGGGGGGTGGCGGAGGTGTTGGCGACCACCCAGCCGAGGGCTGGCTGGACCCCGCAAACATTTTGGCGCTTCGCGCACCACCGCAGATCACGCGTGCTGGTGTGCCGCTGCCTTCCAGGGACGCCTTCTGGCCTCCTGGCCGGTGAGGCAGGCAGGGAGCGCCCCGTCAGACTCTTGCTGTGGTGGGAGGGGCCTGAGGAGTGGGGTCAGCAGCGGTACCCGGCGGGAGCTGAGATAATCGCCTCCGATTCGGGCGACAAAAGGAGAATGCAGAGCGGGAGGCAAAAAGCCTATAGCACCCGGTATTCCCAGGGGGTCTCCCATCCAAATACTAACGAGGCCCGACCCTGCTTAGCTTCAGCGATCGAGACGAGATCAGGCCCGTCTAGGCTGGTTTGGCAGTAGATGTCAGCCAACTCGCGGGCTGCCTCTTGAGGCGCAGCTTAGCAGCCGCTTGGGCCTTACCGCCAGCCCAGCGGCCCGCCCGACTCGGCAGGGCCCCGCCGCCCGCCTAGACAGGGAAACGGAGGTCTAGGCTACCGGGGGGTAGGAGAGCTGTTGGCGAACCCCCAGACCAGGGCTGGCGGGACCCAGCAAATATTTCGGCACTTGGGGCCCCACCACAGATGCCGCAGGCCGCTCACAGGGACGTGGCCCCGGAGGCTTCAGGGCCCGGTGCCCGCGGTAACTTGGGCATCCCACCTGCCCGCCCACGCTGGGCTAGGCGCAGGCAGAACGCACACATGCCCGGCCCTCCTGCCCGACAGAAGCTGGCCTGAAGCCACTGGGAACCAGCATTGTGTTGCCACGTCCCCTAAGAGGCAGCAACACCATCCTTGCCCCCATGCCACAGTTCCGAGCCCAGTACCCTGCCCCAAGTGGCCGGCAGGCCCAGGGAAGCGGCCTGCTCCCTCGATCCCGCTCCCGCCCCCGGCCAGGGTGAAACGGCGGAAGGGCGGCATTTTCCCTATGGAGCTGTGGAGAGACACCCCGGCAGACAGGTTGCGGCGACGGGGCTGTGCTCCAGTGGCTGAGGCCAGGTGTAGTTCGTGGGGCTCGCGGGCCGCACGGACGGAACCCGGGTCAGCGGCCATATCAGGGTCGCTTCAGGCCACCCCTGGACCGACTGGTGTGACGCTGCCTTCCAGGGACGCCACCTGTCCGCCTGGCCGGTCAGGCAGGAGGGGAGCGCCCCCTCAGACGCTTGCTGTGGTGGGAGGGGCCTGAGGAGGTGGGGCCTGCAGCGGAACCCGGCGGGGGCTGAGATAACCGCCTCCGATTCGGGCGACAAAAGGAGAATGCAGAGCGGGAGGCAAAAAGCCTATTGAACTCGGTATTCCCAGGAGGCCTCCCATCCAAGTACTAAACAGGGCCGACCCTGCTTAGCTTCAGCGATCGCGTCGAGATAAGCCCGTCTAGGCTGGTTTGGCAGTAGATGTCATCAGGGTCGCGGGCTGCCTCTTGAGGCGCAGCTTAGCAGGCGCTTGGGACTTACCAACAGCCCTGCGGTCCGCCCGACTCAGCAGGGACCCGCCACAACCTAGACAGGGGAACGGAGGTCTAGGGTACCGGGGGGTGAGGGTGGTGTTGGCGACCCCCCAACCCAGGGCGGACGGGACCCAGCAAACTTTTCGGCGCTTGGTGCCCCATCCCAGATGCCACAGGCCGCTCACGGGGACGTGGCCCCGGAGGCTTCAGGGCCCGGGGCCCGCAGTCCCTTGGGCATCCCACCTGCCCGCCCACACTGGGCTAGGCGCAGCCCGGACACACACCTGCCCGGCCCTCCTGCCCGACAGAAGCTGGCCCGAAGCCACTGGGAGCCACCATTGACTTGGGAAGGCCCCTAAGACCCAGCAACACCACCCTTGCCCGCACGCCACAGATCCGAGCTCAGTACCCCGCCTCAAGTGGCCATTAGGCCCGGGGAAGCGGCCTGCTCCCTCGATCCCGCTCCCGCGCCCGACCAGGGCGAAACGGTGGAAGGGCGGCATTTTCCGAATGGAGCTGTGGAGCGACACCCCAGCAGACAGGTGGCGGCGACGGGGCTGCGTTCCAGTGGGTGAGGCCAGGTGCAGTTCGCGGGGCTCGCGGGCCGCACGGACGGCACCCGGGTCCGCGGCCACGTCTGGGTCGCGTCAGGCCACCCCCGGAGCGCCTGGTGTGCCGCTGCCTTCCGGGGACGCCTTCTGGCCGCCTGGCCGGTCAGGCAGTTGGGGAGCGCCCCGTCAGACGCTTGCGGTGGTGGGAGGGGCCTGAGGAGGTGGGGCCTGCAGAGGTACCTGGCAGGGGCAGAGATAGCCGCCGCCGCCGCGGGCGACAAAAGGAGAATGCAGAGCCAAAAGGAGAATGCAGAGCGGGAGGCCAAAAGCCTATAGCACCCGGTATTCCCTAGAGGTCTCCCATCCACCTACTAAACAGGCCCGATCCTGCTTAGCTTCCGCGATCGAGTCGAAATCACGCCCCTCTGGGCTGGTTTGGCAGTAGGTGGCAAGAGGGTCGCGGGCTGGCTCTTGAGGCACAGCTTAGCAGGCGCTTGGGTCAAACCGCCAGCCCAGCGGCCCGCCCGACCCGGCAGGGCCCCGCCGCCCACCTAGACAGGGAAACGGAGGTCTAGGGTACAGGGGGGTGGCGGAGATGTTGGCGACCACCCAGCCCAGGGCAGGCGGGGCCCAGCAAACTTTTCGGCGCTTGGCGCCCCACCCCAGATCCCGCAGGCCGCTCACAAGGACGTGGCCCCGGAGGCTTCAGGATCCGTGGCCCGCGGTCCCTTGGGCATCCCACCTGCCCGCCCACGCTGCGCTACGCTCAGCCCGGACGGAGACGTGCCCGGCACTCCTAACCGACAGAAGCTGGCCCGAAACCACTGGGAGCCACCATTGAGTTGGCAAGGTCCCTAAGACCCAGCGACGCCACCGTTGCCCCCACGCCGCAGTTCCGAGCTCAGTACCCCGCCCCAGTTGGCCGGCAGCCCCAGGAAGCGTCCTGCGCCCTCGATCTCGCTCCCGCCCCCGGCCAGAGCGAAACGGCTATGGGACAGCATTTTCCGTATGGATCTGTGGAGAGACACCCCGGCAGACAGGTGGCGGCGACGGGGCTGTGCTCCATGGGTGAGGCCAGGTGCAGTTCGCGGTGCTCGCGTTCCGCACAGACGGCACCCGTGTCCGCGGCCATGTCTGGGTCGCGTCAGGCCACCCCCGGAGCGTCTGGTGTGCTGCTGCCTTCCAGGGACGCCTTCAGGCCGCCTGGCCGGTCAGGCAGGCGGGCAGCGCCCCGTCAGTTGCTTGCTGGGGTGGGAGGGGCCTGAGGAGGTGGGGCCTGCAGAGGTACCGGGCGTGTGCAGAGATAGCCGCCGCCGCCGCGGGCGACAAAAGGAGAATACACAGCGGGAGGCCAAAAGCCTGTAACACGCGGTATTCCCGGGAGGTCTCCCATCCACGTACTAAACTGGCCCGACCCTGCTTAGCTTCCGCGATTGAGCCGACATCACGCCCGTCTGGGCTGCTTTGGCAGCAGGTGGCTGCAGGCTCGCGAGCTGCCTCTTGAGGCGCAGTTTAGCAGGCGCTTGGGGCTTACCTCCAGCCCAGCGGCTCGCCCGACCCGGCAGGGCCCCGCCGCCCACCTAGACAAGGAAACGGAGGTCTAGGGTACAGGGGTGTGGCGGAGATGTTGGCGAACACCCAGCCCAGGGCGGGCGGGACCCGGCAAACTTTTCGGCGCTTGGCGCCCCATGCCAGATCCCGCAGGCCGTACACAAGGACGTGGCCCCGGAGGCTTCAGGGCCCGGGGCCCGCGGTCCCTTGGGCATCCCACCTGCCCGCCCACGCTGCGCGACGCTCAGCCCAGAGGGAGACGTGCCCGGCACTCCTAACCGACAGAAGCTGGCCCGAAACAACTGGGAGCCACTATTGAGTTGGCACGGCCCCTAAGACCCAGCAACGCCACCGTTGCCCCCACGCCGCAGTTCCGAGCTCAGCACCCCGCCCCAAGTGGCCGGCAGCCCCAGGGAAGTGGCCTGGGCCCTCGATCCCGCTCCCGCCCCCGGCCAGAGCGAAACGGCGGAGGGGCGGCATTTTCCGTATGGAGCTGTGGAGAGACACCCCGGCAGACAGGTGGCGGCGACGGGGCTGTGCTCCAGTGGGTGAGGCCAGGTCATTTCGCGGGGCTCGCGGGCCGCACGGACGGCACCCGGGTCCGCGGCCATATCTGGGTCGCGTCAGGCCACCCCCGGAGCGTCTGGTGTGCCGCTGCCTTCCAGGGACGCCTTCTGGCCGCCTGGCCGGTCAGGCAGGCGGGGAGCGCCCCGTCAGACACTTGCTGTGGTGGGAGGGGCCTGAGGAGGTGGCGCCTGCAGAGGTACCCGGCGGGGGCAGAGATAGCCGCCGCCGCCGCCGGCGACAGAAGGAGAATGCAGAGCGGGAGGCCAAAAGACTATAGCAGCCGGTATTCCCTAGAGGTCTCCCATCCACCTACTAAACAGGCCCGATCCTGCTTAGCTTCCGCGATCGAGTCGAAATCACGCCCCTCTGGGCTGGTTTGGCAGTAGGTGGCTACAGGGTCGCGGGCTGCCTCTTGAGGCGCAGCTTAGCAGGCGCTTGGGGCATACCGCCAGCCCAGCGGCCCGACCGATCCGGCAGGGCCCCGCCGCCCGCCTAGACAGGGAAACGGAGGTCTAGGCTACAGGGGGGTGGCGGAGGTGTTGGCGACCACCCAGCCGAGGGCTGGCTGGACCCCGCAAACATTTTGGCGCTTCGCGCACCACCGCAGATCACGCGTGCTGGTGTGCCGCTGCCTTCCAGGGACGCCTTCTGGCCTCCTGGCCGGTGAGGCAGGCAGGGAGCGCCCCGTCAGACTCTTGCTGTGGTGGGAGGGGCCTGAGGAGTGGGGTCAGCAGCGGTACCCGGCGGGAGCTGAGATAATCGCCTCCGATTCGGGCGACAAAAGGAGAATGCAGAGCGGGAGGCAAAAAGCCTATAGCACCCGGTATTCCCAGGGGGTCTCCCATCCAAATACTAACGAGGCCCGACCCTGCTTAGCTTCAGCGATCGAGACGAGATCAGGCCCGTCTAGGCTGGTTTGGCAGTAGATGTCAGCCAACTCGCGGGCTGCCTCTTGAGGCGCAGCTTAGCAGCCGCTTGGGCCTTACCGCCAGCCCAGCGGCCCGCCCGACTCGGCAGGGCCCCGCCGCCCGCCTAGACAGGGAAACGGAGGTCTAGGCTACCGGGGGGTAGGAGAGCTGTTGGCGAACCCCCAGACCAGGGCTGGCGGGACCCAGCAAATATTTCGGCACTTGGGGCCCCACCACAGATGCCGCAGGCCGCTCACAGGGACGTGGCCCCGGAGGCTTCAGGGCCCGGTGCCCGCGGTAACTTGGGCATCCCACCTGCCCGCCCACGCTGGGCTAGGCGCAGGCAGAACGCACACATGCCCGGCCCTCCTGCCCGACAGAAGCTGGCCTGAAGCCACTGGGAACCAGCATTGTGTTGCCACGTCCCCTAAGAGGCAGCAACACCATCCTTGCCCCCATGCCACAGTTCCGAGCCCAGTACCCTGCCCCAAGTGGCCGGCAGGCCCAGGGAAGCGGCCTGCTCCCTCGATCCCGCTCCCGCCCCCGGCCAGGGTGAAACGGCGGAAGGGCGGCATTTTCCCTATGGAGCTGTGGAGAGACACCCCGGCAGACAGGTTGCGGCGACGGGGCTGTGCTCCAGTGGCTGAGGCCAGGTGTAGTTCGTGGGGCTCGCGGGCCGCACGGACGGAACCCGGGTCAGCGGCCATATCAGGGTCGCTTCAGGCCACCCCTGGACCGACTGGTGTGACGCTGCCTTCCAGGGACGCCACCTGTCCGCCTGGCCGGTCAGGCAGGAGGGGAGCGCCCCCTCAGACGCTTGCTGTGGTGGGAGGGGCCTGAGGAGGTGGGGCCTGCAGCGGAACCCGGCGGGGGCTGAGATAACCGCCTCCGATTCGGGCGACAAAAGGAGAATGCAGAGCGGGAGGCAAAAAGCCTATTGAACTCGGTATTCCCAGGAGGCCTCCCATCCAAGTACTAAACAGGGCCGACCCTGCTTAGCTTCAGCGATCGCGTCGAGATAAGCCCGTCTAGGCTGGTTTGGCAGTAGATGTCATCAGGGTCGCGGGCTGCCTCTTGAGGCGCAGCTTAGCAGGCGCTTGGGACTTACCAACAGCCCTGCGGTCCGCCCGACTCAGCAGGGACCCGCCACAACCTAGACAGGGGAACGGAGGTCTAGGGTACCGGGGGGTGAGGGTGGTGTTGGCGACCCCCCAACCCAGGGCGGACGGGACCCAGCAAACTTTTCGGCGCTTGGTGCCCCATCCCAGATGCCACAGGCCGCTCACGGGGACGTGGCCCCGGAGGCTTCAGGGCCCGGGGCCCGCAGTCCCTTGGGCATCCCACCTGCCCGCCCACACTGGGCTAGGCGCAGCCCGGACACACACCTGCCCGGCCCTCCTGCCCGACAGAAGCTGGCCCGAAGCCACTGGGAGCCACCATTGACTTGGGAAGGCCCCTAAGACCCAGCAACACCACCCTTGCCCGCACGCCACAGATCCGAGCTCAGTACCCCGCCTCAAGTGGCCATTAGGCCCGGGGAAGCGGCCTGCTCCCTCGATCCCGCTCCCGCGCCCGACCAGGGCGAAACGGTGGAAGGGCGGCATTTTCCGAATGGAGCTGTGGAGCGACACCCCAGCAGACAGGTGGCGGCGACGGGGCTGCGTTCCAGTGGGTGAGGCCAGGTGCAGTTCGCGGGGCTCGCGGGCCGCACGGACGGCACCCGGGTCCGCGGCCACGTCTGGGTCGCGTCAGGCCACCCCCGGAGCGCCTGGTGTGCCGCTGCCTTCCGGGGACGCCTTCAGGCCGCCTGGCCGGTCAGGCAGTTGGGGAGCGCCCCGTCAGACGCTTGCGGTGGTGGGAGGGGCCTGAGGAGGTGGGGCCTGCAGAGGTACCTGGCAGGGGCAGAGATAGCCGCCGCCGCCGCGGGCGACAAAAGGAGAATGCAGAGCCAAAAGGAGAATGCAGAGCGGGAGGCCAAAAGCCTATAGCACCCGGTATTCCCTAGAGGTCTCCCATCCACCTACTAAACAGGCCCGATCCTGCTTAGCTTCCGCGATCGAGTCGAAATCACGCCCCTCTGGGCTGGTTTGGCAGTAGGTGGCAAGAGGGTCGCGGGCTGGCTCTTGAGGCACAGCTTAGCAGGCGCTTGGGTCAAACCGCCAGCCCAGCGGCCCGCCCGACCCGGCAGGGCCCCGCCGCCCACCTAGACAGGGAAACGGAGGTCTAGGGTACAGGGGGGTGGCGGAGATGTTGGCGACCACCCAGCCCAGGGCAGGCGGGGCCCAGCAAACTTTTCGGCGCTTGGCGCCCCACCCCAGATCCCGCAGGCCGCTCACAAGGACGTGGCCCCGGAGGCTTCAGGATCCGTGGCCCGCGGTCCCTTGGGCATCCCACCTGCCCGCCCACGCTGCGCTACGCTCAGCCCGGACGGAGACGTGCCCGGCACTCCTAACCGACAGAAGCTGGCCCGAAACCACTGGGAGCCACCATTGAGTTGGCAAGGTCCCTAAGACCCAGCGACGCCACCGTTGCCCCCACGCCGCAGTTCCGAGCTCAGTACCCCGCCCCAGTTGGCCGGCAGCCCCGGGAAGCGTCCTGCGCCCTCGATCTCGCTCCCGCCCCCGGCCAGAGCGAAACGGCTATGGGACAGCATTTTCCGTATGGATCTGTGGAGAGACACCCCGGCAGACAGGTGGCGGCGACGGGGCTGTGCTCCATGGGTGAGGCCAGGTGCAGTTCGCGGTGCTCGCGTTCCGCACAGACGGCACCCGTGTCCGCGGCCATGTCTGGGTCGCGTCAGGCCACCCCCGGAGCGTCTGGTGTGCTGCTGCCTTCCAGGGACGCCTTCAGGCCGCCTGGCCGGTCAGGCAGGCGGGCAGCGCCCCGTCAGTTGCTTGCTGGGGTGGGAGGGGCCTGAGGAGGTGGGGCCTGCAGAGGTACCGGGCGTGTGCAGAGATAGCCGCCGCCGCCGCGGGCGACAAAAGGAGAATACACAGCGGGAGGCCAAAAGCCTGTAACACGCGGTATTCCCGGGAGGTCTCCCATCCACGTACTAAACTGGCCCGACCCTGCTTAGCTTCCGCGATTGAGCCGACATCACGCCCGTCTGGGCTGCTTTGGCAGCAGGTGGCTGCAGGCTCGCGAGCTGCCTCTTGAGGCGCAGTTTAGCAGGCGCTTGGGGCTTACCTCCAGCCCAGCGGCTCGCCCGACCCGGCAGGGCCCCGCCGCCCACCTAGACAAGGAAACGGAGGTCTAGGGTACAGGGGTGTGGCGGAGATGTTGGCGAACACCCAGCCCAGGGCGGGCGGGACCCGGCAAACTTTTCGGCGCTTGGCGCCCCATGCCAGATCCCGCAGGCCGTACACAAGGACGTGGCCCCGGAGGCTTCAGGGCCCGGGGCCCGCGGTCCCTTGGGCATCCCACCTGCCCGCCCACGCTGCGCGACGCTCAGCCCAGAGGGAGACGTGCCCGGCACTCCTAACCGACAGAAGCTGGCCCGAAACAACTGGGAGCCACTATTGAGTTGGCACGGCCCCTAAGACCCAGCAACGCCACCGTTGCCCCCACGCCGCAGTTCCGAGCTCAGCACCCCGCCCCAAGTGGCCGGCAGCCCCAGGGAAGTGGCCTGGGCCCTCGATCCCGCTCCCGCCCCCGGCCAGAGCGAAACGGCGGAGGGGCGGCATTTTCCGTATGGAGCTGTGGAGAGACACCCCGGCAGACAGGTGGCGGCGACGGGGCTGTGCTCCAGTGGGTGAGGCCAGGTCATTTCGCGGGGCTCGCGGGCCGCACGGACGGCACCCGGGTCCGCGGCCATATCTGGGTCGCGTCAGGCCACCCCCGGAGCGTCTGGTGTGCCGCTGCCTTCCAGGGACGCCTTCTGGCCGCCTGGCCGGTCAGGCAGGCGGGGAGCGCCCCGTCAGACACTTGCTGTGGTGGGAGGGGCCTGAGGAGGTGGCGCCTGCAGAGGTACCCGGCGGGGGCAGAGATAGCCGCCGCCGCCGCCGGCGACAGAAGGAGAATGCAGAGCGGGAGGCCAAAAGACTATAGCAGCCGGTATTCCCTAGAGGTCTCCCATCCACCTACTAAACAGGCCCGATCCTGCTTAGCTTCCGCGATCGAGTCGAAATCACGCCCCTCTGGGCTGGTTTGGCAGTAGGTGGCTACAGGGTCGCGGGCTGCCTCTTGAGGCGCAGCTTAGCAGGCGCTTGGGGCATACCGCCAGCCCAGCGGCCCGACCGATCCGGCAGGGCCCCGCCGCCCGCCTAGACAGGGAAACGGAGGTCTAGGCTACAGGGGGGTGGCGGAGGTGTTGGCGACCACCCAGCCGAGGGCTGGCTGGACCCCGCAAACATTTTGGCGCTTCGCGCACCACCGCAGATCACGCGTGCTGGTGTGCCGCTGCCTTCCAGGGACGCCTTCTGGCCTCCTGGCCGGTGAGGCAGGCAGGGAGCGCCCCGTCAGACTCTTGCTGTGGTGGGAGGGGCCTGAGGAGTGGGGTCAGCAGCGGTACCCGGCGGGAGCTGAGATAATCGCCTCCGATTCGGGCGACAAAAGGAGAATGCAGAGCGGGAGGCAAAAAGCCTATAGCACCCGGTATTCCCAGGGGGTCTCCCATCCAAATACTAACGAGGCCCGACCCTGCTTAGCTTCAGCGATCGAGACGAGATCAGGCCCGTCTAGGCTGGTTTGGCAGTAGATGTCAGCCAACTCGCGGGCTGCCTCTTGAGGCGCAGCTTAGCAGCCGCTTGGGCCTTACCGCCAGCCCAGCGGCCCGCCCGACTCGGCAGGGCCCCGCCGCCCGCCTAGACAGGGAAACGGAGGTCTAGGCTACCGGGGGGTAGGAGAGCTGTTGGCGAACCCCCAGACCAGGGCTGGCGGGACCCAGCAAATATTTCGGCACTTGGGGCCCCACCACAGATGCCGCAGGCCGCTCACAGGGACGTGGCCCCGGAGGCTTCAGGGCCCGGTGCCCGCGGTAACTTGGGCATCCCACCTGCCCGCCCACGCTGGGCTAGGCGCAGGCAGAACGCACACATGCCCGGCCCTCCTGCCCGACAGAAGCTGGCCTGAAGCCACTGGGAACCAGCATTGTGTTGCCACGTCCCCTAAGAGGCAGCAACACCATCCTTGCCCCCATGCCACAGTTCCGAGCCCAGTACCCTGCCCCAAGTGGCCGGCAGGCCCAGGGAAGCGGCCTGCTCCCTCGATCCCGCTCCCGCCCCCGGCCAGGGTGAAACGGCGGAAGGGCGGCATTTTCCCTATGGAGCTGTGGAGAGACACCCCGGCAGACAGGTTGCGGCGACGGGGCTGTGCTCCAGTGGCTGAGGCCAGGTGTAGTTCGTGGGGCTCGCGGGCCGCACGGACGGAACCCGGGTCAGCGGCCATATCAGGGTCGCTTCAGGCCACCCCTGGACCGACTGGTGTGACGCTGCCTTCCAGGGACGCCACCTGTCCGCCTGGCCGGTCAGGCAGGAGGGGAGCGCCCCCTCAGACGCTTGCTGTGGTGGGAGGGGCCTGAGGAGGTGGGGCCTGCAGCGGAACCCGGCGGGGGCTGAGATAACCGCCTCCGATTCGGGCGACAAAAGGAGAATGCAGAGCGGGAGGCAAAAAGCCTATTGAACTCGGTATTCCCAGGAGGCCTCCCATCCAAGTACTAAACAGGGCCGACCCTGCTTAGCTTCAGCGATCGCGTCGAGATAAGCCCGTCTAGGCTGGTTTGGCAGTAGATGTCATCAGGGTCGCGGGCTGCCTCTTGAGGCGCAGCTTAGCAGGCGCTTGGGACTTACCAACAGCCCTGCGGTCCGCCCGACTCAGCAGGGACCCGCCACAACCTAGACAGGGGAACGGAGGTCTAGGGTACCGGGGGGTGAGGGTGGTGTTGGCGACCCCCCAACCCAGGGCGGACGGGACCCAGCAAACTTTTCGGCGCTTGGTGCCCCATCCCAGATGCCACAGGCCGCTCACGGGGACGTGGCCCCGGAGGCTTCAGGGCCCGGGGCCCGCAGTCCCTTGGGCATCCCACCTGCCCGCCCACACTGGGCTAGGCGCAGCCCGGACACACACCTGCCCGGCCCTCCTGCCCGACAGAAGCTGGCCCGAAGCCACTGGGAGCCACCATTGACTTGGGAAGGCCCCTAAGACCCAGCAACACCACCCTTGCCCGCACGCCACAGATCCGAGCTCAGTACCCCGCCTCAAGTGGCCATTAGGCCCGGGGAAGCGGCCTGCTCCCTCGATCCCGCTCCCGCGCCCGACCAGGGCGAAACGGTGGAAGGGCGGCATTTTCCGAATGGAGCTGTGGAGCGACACCCCAGCAGACAGGTGGCGGCGACGGGGCTGCGTTCCAGTGGGTGAGGCCAGGTGCAGTTCGCGGGGCTCGCGGGCCGCACGGACGGCACCCGGGTCCGCGGCCACGTCTGGGTCGCGTCAGGCCACCCCCGGAGCGCCTGGTGTGCCGCTGCCTTCCGGGGACGCCTTCAGGCCGCCTGGCCGGTCAGGCAGTTGGGGAGCGCCCCGTCAGACGCTTGCGGTGGTGGGAGGGGCCTGAGGAGGTGGGGCCTGCAGAGGTACCTGGCAGGGGCAGAGATAGCCGCCGCCGCCGCGGGCGACAAAAGGAGAATGCAGAGCCAAAAGGAGAATGCAGAGCGGGAGGCCAAAAGCCTATAGCACCCGGTATTCCCTAGAGGTCTCCCATCCACCTACTAAACAGGCCCGATCCTGCTTAGCTTCCGCGATCGAGTCGAAATCACGCCCCTCTGGGCTGGTTTGGCAGTAGGTGGCAAGAGGGTCGCGGGCTGGCTCTTGAGGCACAGCTTAGCAGGCGCTTGGGTCAAACCGCCAGCCCAGCGGCCCGCCCGACCCGGCAGGGCCCCGCCGCCCACCTAGACAGGGAAACGGAGGTCTAGGGTACAGGGGGGTGGCGGAGATGTTGGCGACCACCCAGCCCAGGGCAGGCGGGGCCCAGCAAACTTTTCGGCGCTTGGCGCCCCACCCCAGATCCCGCAGGCCGCTCACAAGGACGTGGCCCCGGAGGCTTCAGGATCCGTGGCCCGCGGTCCCTTGGGCATCCCACCTGCCCGCCCACGCTGCGCTACGCTCAGCCCGGACGGAGACGTGCCCGGCACTCCTAACCGACAGAAGCTGGCCCGAAACCACTGGGAGCCACCATTGAGTTGGCAAGGTCCCTAAGACCCAGCGACGCCACCGTTGCCCCCACGCCGCAGTTCCGAGCTCAGTACCCCGCCCCAGTTGGCCGGCAGCCCCGGGAAGCGTCCTGCGCCCTCGATCTCGCTCCCGCCCCCGGCCAGAGCGAAACGGCTATGGGACAGCATTTTCCGTATGGATCTGTGGAGAGACACCCCGGCAGACAGGTGGCGGCGACGGGGCTGTGCTCCATGGGTGAGGCCAGGTGCAGTTCGCGGTGCTCGCGTTCCGCACAGACGGCACCCGTGTCCGCGGCCATGTCTGGGTCGCGTCAGGCCACCCCCGGAGCGTCTGGTGTGCTGCTGCCTTCCAGGGACGCCTTCAGGCCGCCTGGCCGGTCAGGCAGGCGGGCAGCGCCCCGTCAGTTGCTTGCTGGGGTGGGAGGGGCCTGAGGAGGTGGGGCCTGCAGAGGTACCGGGCGTGTGCAGAGATAGCCGCCGCCGCCGCGGGCGACAAAAGGAGAATACACAGCGGGAGGCCAAAAGCCTGTAACACGCGGTATTCCCGGGAGGTCTCCCATCCACGTACTAAACTGGCCCGACCCTGCTTAGCTTCCGCGATTGAGCCGACATCACGCCCGTCTGGGCTGCTTTGGCAGCAGGTGGCTGCAGGCTCGCGAGCTGCCTCTTGAGGCGCAGTTTAGCAGGCGCTTGGGGCTTACCTCCAGCCCAGCGGCTCGCCCGACCCGGCAGGGCCCCGCCGCCCACCTAGACAAGGAAACGGAGGTCTAGGGTACAGGGGTGTGGCGGAGATGTTGGCGAACACCCAGCCCAGGGCGGGCGGGACCCGGCAAACTTTTCGGCGCTTGGCGCCCCATGCCAGATCCCGCAGGCCGTACACAAGGACGTGGCCCCGGAGGCTTCAGGGCCCGGGGCCCGCGGTCCCTTGGGCATCCCACCTGCCCGCCCACGCTGCGCGACGCTCAGCCCAGAGGGAGACGTGCCCGGCACTCCTAACCGACAGAAGCTGGCCCGAAACAACTGGGAGCCACTATTGAGTTGGCACGGCCCCTAAGACCCAGCAACGCCACCGTTGCCCCCACGCCGCAGTTCCGAGCTCAGCACCCCGCCCCAAGTGGCCGGCAGCCCCAGGGAAGTGGCCTGGGCCCTCGATCCCGCTCCCGCCCCCGGCCAGAGCGAAACGGCGGAGGGGCGGCATTTTCCGTATGGAGCTGTGGAGAGACACCCCGGCAGACAGGTGGCGGCGACGGGGCTGTGCTCCAGTGGGTGAGGCCAGGTCATTTCGCGGGGCTCGCGGGCCGCACGGACGGCACCCGGGTCCGCGGCCATATCTGGGTCGCGTCAGGCCACCCCCGGAGCGTCTGGTGTGCCGCTGCCTTCCAGGGACGCCTTCTGGCCGCCTGGCCGGTCAGGCAGGCGGGGAGCGCCCCGTCAGACACTTGCTGTGGTGGGAGGGGCCTGAGGAGGTGGCGCCTGCAGAGGTACCCGGCGGGGGCAGAGATAGCCGCCGCCGCCGCCGGCGACAGAAGGAGAATGCAGAGCGGGAGGCCAAAAGACTATAGCAGCCGGTATTCCCTAGAGGTCTCCCATCCACCTACTAAACAGGCCCGATCCTGCTTAGCTTCCGCGATCGAGTCGAAATCACGCCCCTCTGGGCTGGTTTGGCAGTAGGTGGCTACAGGGTCGCGGGCTGCCTCTTGAGGCGCAGCTTAGCAGGCGCTTGGGGCATACCGCCAGCCCAGCGGCCCGACCGATCCGGCAGGGCCCCGCCGCCCGCCTAGACAGGGAAACGGAGGTCTAGGCTACAGGGGGGTGGCGGAGGTGTTGGCGACCACCCAGCCGAGGGCTGGCTGGACCCCGCAAACATTTTGGCGCTTCGCGCACCACCGCAGATCACGCGTGCTGGTGTGCCGCTGCCTTCCAGGGACGCCTTCTGGCCTCCTGGCCGGTGAGGCAGGCAGGGAGCGCCCCGTCAGACTCTTGCTGTGGTGGGAGGGGCCTGAGGAGTGGGGTCAGCAGCGGTACCCGGCGGGAGCTGAGATAATCGCCTCCGATTCGGGCGACAAAAGGAGAATGCAGAGCGGGAGGCAAAAAGCCTATAGCACCCGGTATTCCCAGGGGGTCTCCCATCCAAATACTAACGAGGCCCGACCCTGCTTAGCTTCAGCGATCGAGACGAGATCAGGCCCGTCTAGGCTGGTTTGGCAGTAGATGTCAGCCAACTCGCGGGCTGCCTCTTGAGGCGCAGCTTAGCAGCCGCTTGGGCCTTACCGCCAGCCCAGCGGCCCGCCCGACTCGGCAGGGCCCCGCCGCCCGCCTAGACAGGGAAACGGAGGTCTAGGCTACCGGGGAGTAGGAGAGCTGTTGGCGAACCCCCAGACCAGGGCTGGCGGGACCCAGCAAATATTTCGGCACTTGGGGCCCCACCACAGATGCCGCAGGCCGCTCACAGGGACGTGGCCCCGGAGGCTTCAGGGCCCGGTGCCCGCGGTAACTTGGGCATCCCACCTGCCCGCCCACGCTGGGCTAGGCGCAGGCAGAACGCACACATGCCCGGCCCTCCTGCCCGACAGAAGCTGGCCTGAAGCCACTGGGAACCAGCATTGTGTTGCCACGTCCCCTAAGAGGCAGCAACACCATCCTTGCCCCCATGCCACAGTTCCGAGCCCAGTACCCTGCCCCAAGTGGCCGGCAGGCCCAGGGAAGCGGCCTGCTCCCTCGATCCCGCTCCCGCCCCCGGCCAGGGTGAAACGGCGGAAGGGCGGCATTTTCCCTATGGAGCTGTGGAGAGACACCCCGGCAGACAGGTTGCGGCGACGGGGCTGTGCTCCAGTGGCTGAGGCCAGGTGTAGTTCGTGGGGCTCGCGGGCCGCACGGACGGAACCCGGGTCAGCGGCCATATCAGGGTCGCTTCAGGCCACCCCTGGACCGACTGGTGTGACGCTGCCTTCCAGGGACGCCACCTGTCCGCCTGGCCGGTCAGGCAGGAGGGGAGCGCCCCCTCAGACGCTTGCTGTGGTGGGAGGGGCCTGAGGAGGTGGGGCCTGCAGCGGAACCCGGCGGGGGCTGAGATAACCGCCTCCGATTCGGGCGACAAAAGGAGAATGCAGAGCGGGAGGCAAAAAGCCTATTGAACTCGGTATTCCCAGGAGGCCTCCCATCCAAGTACTAAACAGGGCCGACCCTGCTTAGCTTCAGCGATCGCGTCGAGATAAGCCCGTCTAGGCTGGTTTGGCAGTAGATGTCATCAGGGTCGCGGGCTGCCTCTTGAGGCGCAGCTTAGCAGGCGCTTGGGACTTACCAACAGCCCTGCGGTCCGCCCGACTCAGCAGGGACCCGCCACAACCTAGACAGGGGAACGGAGGTCTAGGGTACCGGGGGGTGAGGGTGGTGTTGGCGACCCCCCAACCCAGGGCGGACGGGACCCAGCAAACTTTTCGGCGCTTGGTGCCCCATCCCAGATGCCACAGGCCGCTCACGGGGACGTGGCCCCGGAGGCTTCAGGGCCCGGGGCCCGCAGTCCCTTGGGCATCCCACCTGCCCGCCCACACTGGGCTAGGCGCAGCCCGGACACACACCTGCCCGGCCCTCCTGCCCGACAGAAGCTGGCCCGAAGCCACTGGGAGCCACCATTGACTTGGGAAGGCCCCTAAGACCCAGCAACACCACCCTTGCCCGCACGCCACAGATCCGAGCTCAGTACCCCGCCTCAAGTGGCCATTAGGCCCGGGGAAGCGGCCTGCTCCCTCGATCCCGCTCCCGCGCCCGACCAGGGCGAAACGGTGGAAGGGCGGCATTTTCCGAATGGAGCTGTGGAGCGACACCCCAGCAGACAGGTGGCGGCGACGGGGCTGTGTTCCAGTGGGTGAGGCCAGGTGCAGTTCGCGGGGCTCGCGGGCCGCACGGACGGCACCCGGATCCGCGGCCACGTCTGGGTCGCGTCAGGCCACCCCCGGAGCGCCTGGTGTGCCGCTGCCTTCCGGGGACGCCTTCTGGTCGCCTGGCCGGTCAGGCAGTTGGGGAGCGCCCCGTCAGACGCTTGCGGTGGTGGGAGGGGCCTGAGGAGGTGGGGCCTGCAGAGGTACCTGGCAGGGGCAGAGATAGCCGCCGCCGCCGCGGGCGACAAAAGGAGAATGCAGAGCCAAAAGGAGAATGCAGAGCGGGAGGCCAAAAGCCTATAGCACCCGGTATTCCCTAGAGGTCTCCCATCCACCTACTAAACAGGCCCGATCCTGCTTAGCTTCCGCGATCGAGTCGAAATCACGCCCCTCTGGGCTGGTTTGGCAGTAGGTGGCAAGAGGGTCGCGGGCTGGCTCTTGAGGCACAGCTTAGCAGGCGCTTGGGTCAAACCGCCAGCCCAGCGGCCCGCCCGACCCGGCAGGGCCCCGCCGCCCACCTAGACAGGGAAACGGAGGTCTAGGGTACAGGGGGGTGGCGGAGATGTTGGCGACCACCCAGCCCAGGGCAGGCGGGGCCCAGCAAACTTTTCGGCGCTTGGCGCCCCACCCCAGATCCCGCAGGCCGCTCACAAGGACGTGGCCCCGGAGGCTTCAGGATCCGTGGCCCGCGGTCCCTTGGGCATCCCACCTGCCCGCCCACGCTGCGCTACGCTCAGCCCGGACGGAGACGTGCCCGGCACTCCTAACCGACAGAAGCTGGCCCGAAACCACTGGGAGCCACCATTGAGTTGGCAAGGTCCCTAAGACCCAGCGACGCCACCGTTGCCCCCACGCCGCAGTTCCGAGCTCAGTACCCCGCCCCAGTTGGCCGGCAGCCCCAGGAAGCGTCCCGCGCCCTCGATCTCGCTCCCGCCCCCGGCCAGAGCGAAACGGCTATGGGACAGCATTTTCCGTATGGATCTGTGGAGAGACACCCCGGCAGACAGGTGGCGGCGACGGGGCTGTGCTCCATGGGTGAGGCCAGGTGCAGTTCGCGGTGCTCGCGTTCCGCACAGACGGCACCCGTGTCCGCGGCCATGTCTGGGTCGCGTCAGGCCACCCCCGGAGCGTCTGGTGTGCTGCTGCCTTCCAGGGACGCCTTCAGGCCGCCTGGCCGGTCAGGCAGGCGGGCAGCGCCCCGTCAGTTGCTTGCTGGGGTGGGAGGGGCCTGAGGAGGTGGGGCCTGCAGAGGTACCGGGCGTGTGCAGAGATAGCCGCCGCCGCCGCGGGCGACAAAAGGAGAATACACAGCGGGAGGCCAAAAGCCTGTAACACGCGGTATTCCCGGGAGGTCTCCCATCCACGTACTAAACTGGCCCGACCCTGCTTAGCTTCCGCGATTGAGCCGACATCACGCCCGTCTGGGCTGCTTTGGCAGCAGGTGGCTGCAGGCTCGCGAGCTGCCTCTTGAGGCGCAGTTTAGCAGGCGCTTGGGGCTTACCTCCAGCCCAGCGGCTCGCCCGACCCGGCAGGGCCCCGCCGCCCACCTAGACAAGGAAACGGAGGTCTAGGGTACAGGGGTGTGGCGGAGATGTTGGCGAACACCCAGCCCAGGGCGGGCGGGACCCGGCAAACTTTTCGGCGCTTGGCGCCCCATGCCAGATCCCGCAGGCCGTACACAAGGACGTGGCCCCGGAGGCTTCAGGGCCCGGGGCCCGCGGTCCCTTGGGCATCCCACCTGCCCGCCCACGCTGCGCGACGCTCAGCCCAGAGGGAGACGTGCCCGGCACTCCTAACCGACAGAAGCTGGCCCGAAACAACTGGGAGCCACTATTGAGTTGGCACGGCCCCTAAGACCCAGCAACGCCACCGTTGCCCCCACGCCGCAGTTCCGAGCTCAGCACCCCGCCCCAAGTGGCCGGCAGCCCCAGGGAAGTGGCCTGGGCCCTCGATCCCGCTCCCGCCCCCGGCCAGAGCGAAACGGCGGAGGGGCGGCATTTTCCGTATGGAGCTGTGGAGAGACACCCCGGCAGACAGGTGGCGGCGACGGGGCTGTGCTCCAGTGGGTGAGGCCAGGTCATTTCGCGGGGCTCGCGGGCCGCACGGACGGCACCCGGGTCCGCGGCCATATCTGGGTCGCGTCAGGCCACCCCCGGAGCGTCTGGTGTGCCGCTGCCTTCCAGGGACGCCTTCTGGCCGCCTGGCCGGTCAGGCAGGCGGGGAGCGCCCCGTCAGACACTTGCTGTGGTGGGAGGGGCCTGAGGAGGTGGCGCCTGCAGAGGTACCCGGCGGGGGCAGAGATAGCCGCCGCCGCCGCCGGCGACAGAAGGAGAATGCAGAGCGGGAGGCCAAAAGACTATAGCAGCCGGTATTCCCTAGAGGTCTCCCATCCACCTACTAAACAGGCCCGATCCTGCTTAGCTTCCGCGATCGAGTCGAAATCACGCCCCTCTGGGCTGGTTTGGCAGTAGGTGGCTACAGGGTCGCGGGCTGCCTCTTGAGGCGCAGCTTAGCAGGCGCTTGGGGCATACCGCCAGCCCAGCGGCCCGACCGATCCGGCAGGGCCCCGCCGCCCGCCTAGACAGGGAAACGGAGGTCTAGGCTACAGGGGGGTGGCGGAGGTGTTGGCGACCACCCAGCCGAGGGCTGGCTGGACCCCGCAAACATTTTGGCGCTTCGCGCACCACCGCAGATCACGCGTGCTGGTGTGCCGCTGCCTTCCAGGGACGCCTTCTGGCCTCCTGGCCGGTGAGGCAGGCAGGGAGCGCCCCGTCAGACTCTTGCTGTGGTGGGAGGGGCCTGAGGAGTGGGGTCAGCAGCGGTACCCGGCGGGAGCTGAGATAATCGCCTCCGATTCGGGCGACAAAAGGAGAATGCAGAGCGGGAGGCAAAAAGCCTATAGCACCCGGTATTCCCAGGGGGTCTCCCATCCAAATACTAACGAGGCCCGACCCTGCTTAGCTTCAGCGATCGAGACGAGATCAGGCCCGTCTAGGCTGGTTTGGCAGTAGATGTCAGCCAACTCGCGGGCTGCCTCTTGAGGCGCAGCTTAGCAGCCGCTTGGGCCTTACCGCCAGCCCAGCGGCCCGCCCGACTCGGCAGGGCCCCGCCGCCCGCCTAGACAGGGAAACGGAGGTCTAGGCTACCGGGGGGTAGGAGAGCTGTTGGCGAACCCCCAGACCAGGGCTGGCGGGACCCAGCAAATATTTCGGCACTTGGGGCCCCACCACAGATGCCGCAGGCCGCTCACAGGGACGTGGCCCCGGAGGCTTCAGGGCCCGGTGCCCGCGGTAACTTGGGCATCCCACCTGCCCGCCCACGCTGGGCTAGGCGCAGGCAGAACGCACACATGCCCGGCCCTCCTGCCCGACAGAAGCTGGCCTGAAGCCACTGGGAACCAGCATTGTGTTGCCACGTCCCCTAAGAGGCAGCAACACCATCCTTGCCCCCATGCCACAGTTCCGAGCCCAGTACCCTGCCCCAAGTGGCCGGCAGGCCCAGGGAAGCGGCCTGCTCCCTCGATCCCGCTCCCGCCCCCGGCCAGGGTGAAACGGCGGAAGGGCGGCATTTTCCCTATGGAGCTGTGGAGAGACACCCCGGCAGACAGGTTGCGGCGACGGGGCTGTGCTCCAGTGGCTGAGGCCAGGTGTAGTTCGTGGGGCTCGCGGGCCGCACGGACGGAACCCGGGTCAGCGGCCATATCAGGGTCGCTTCAGGCCACCCCTGGACCGACTGGTGTGACGCTGCCTTCCAGGGACGCCACCTGTCCGCCTGGCCGGTCAGGCAGGAGGGGAGCGCCCCCTCAGACGCTTGCTGTGGTGGGAGGGGCCTGAGGAGGTGGGGCCTGCAGCGGAACCCGGCGGGGGCTGAGATAACCGCCTCCGATTCGGGCGACAAAAGGAGAATGCAGAGCGGGAGGCAAAAAGCCTATTGAACTCGGTATTCCCAGGAGGCCTCCCATCCAAGTACTAAACAGGGCCGACCCTGCTTAGCTTCAGCGATCGCGTCGAGATAAGCCCGTCTAGGCTGGTTTGGCAGTAGATGTCATCAGGGTCGCGGGCTGCCTCTTGAGGCGCAGCTTAGCAGGCGCTTGGGACTTACCAACAGCCCTGCGGTCCGCCCGACTCAGCAGGGACCCGCCACAACCTAGACAGGGGAACGGAGGTCTAGGGTACCGGGGGGTGAGGGTGGTGTTGGCGACCCCCCAACCCAGGGCGGACGGGACCCAGCAAACTTTTCGGCGCTTGGTGCCCCATCCCAGATGCCACAGGCCGCTCACGGGGACGTGGCCCCGGAGGCTTCAGGGCCCGGGGCCCGCAGTCCCTTGGGCATCCCACCTGCCCGCCCACACTGGGCTAGGCGCAGCCCGGACACACACCTGCCCGGCCCTCCTGCCCGACAGAAGCTGGCCCGAAGCCACTGGGAGCCACCATTGACTTGGGAAGGCCCCTAAGACCCAGCAACACCACCCTTGCCCGCACGCCACAGATCCGAGCTCAGTACCCCGCCTCAAGTGGCCATTAGGCCCGGGGAAGCGGCCTGCTCCCTCGATCCCGCTCCCGCGCCCGACCAGGGCGAAACGGTGGAAGGGCGGCATTTTCCGAATGGAGCTGTGGAGCGACACCCCAGCAGACAGGTGGCGGCGACGGGGCTGCGTTCCAGTGGGTGAGGCCAGGTGCAGTTCGCGGGGCTCGCGGGCCGCACGGACGGCACCCGGGTCCGCGGCCACGTCTGGGTCGCGTCAGGCCACCCCCGGAGCGCCTGGTGTGCCGCTGCCTTCCGGGGACGCCTTCAGGCCGCCTGGCCGGTCAGGCAGTTGGGGAGCGCCCCGTCAGACGCTTGCGGTGGTGGGAGGGGCCTGAGGAGGTGGGGCCTGCAGAGGTACCTGGCAGGGGCAGAGATAGCCGCCGCCGCCGCGGGCGACAAAAGGAGAATGCAGAGCCAAAAGGAGAATGCAGAGCGGGAGGCCAAAAGCCTATAGCACCCGGTATTCCCTAGAGGTCTCCCATCCACCTACTAAACAGGCCCGATCCTGCTTAGCTTCCGCGATCGAGTCGAAATCACGCCCCTCTGGGCTGGTTTGGCAGTAGGTGGCAAGAGGGTCGCGGGCTGGCTCTTGAGGCACAGCTTAGCAGGCGCTTGGGTCAAACCGCCAGCCCAGCGGCCCGCCCGACCCGGCAGGGCCCCGCCGCCCACCTAGACAGGGAAACGGAGGTCTAGGGTACAGGGGGGTGGCGGAGATGTTGGCGACCACCCAGCCCAGGGCAGGCGGGGCCCAGCAAACTTTTCGGCGCTTGGCGCCCCACCCCAGATCCCGCAGGCCGCTCACAAGGACGTGGCCCCGGAGGCTTCAGGATCCGTGGCCCGCGGTCCCTTGGGCATCCCACCTGCCCGCCCACGCTGCGCTACGCTCAGCCCGGACGGAGACGTGCCCGGCACTCCTAACCGACAGAAGCTGGCCCGAAACCACTGGGAGCCACCATTGAGTTGGCAAGGTCCCTAAGACCCAGCGACGCCACCGTTGCCCCCACGCCGCAGTTCCGAGCTCAGTACCCCGCCCCAGTTGGCCGGCAGCCCCGGGAAGCGTCCCGCGCCCTCGATCTCGCTCCCGCCCCCGGCCAGAGCGAAACGGCTATGGGACAGCATTTTCCGTATGGATCTGTGGAGAGACACCCCGGCAGACAGGTGGCGGCGACGGGGCTGTGCTCCATGGGTGAGGCCAGGTGCAGTTCGCGGTGCTCGCGTTCCGCACAGACGGCACCCGTGTCCGCGGCCATGTCTGGGTCGCGTCAGGCCACCCCCGGAGCGTCTGGTGTGCTGCTGCCTTCCAGGGACGCCTTCAGGCCGCCTGGCCGGTCAGGCAGGCGGGCAGCGCCCCGTCAGTTGCTTGCTGGGGTGGGAGGGGCCTGAGGAGGTGGGGCCTGCAGAGGTACCGGGCGTGTGCAGAGATAGCCGCCGCCGCCGCGGGCGACAAAAGGAGAATACACAGCGGGAGGCCAAAAGCCTGTAACACGCGGTATTCCCGGGAGGTCTCCCATCCACGTACTAAACTGGCCCGACCCTGCTTAGCTTCCGCGATTGAGCCGACATCACGCCCGTCTGGGCTGCTTTGGCAGCAGGTGGCTGCAGGCTCGCGAGCTGCCTCTTGAGGCGCAGTTTAGCAGGCGCTTGGGGCTTACCTCCAGCCCAGCGGCTCGCCCGACCCGGCAGGGCCCCGCCGCCCACCTAGACAAGGAAACGGAGGTCTAGGGTACAGGGGTGTGGCGGAGATGTTGGCGAACACCCAGCCCAGGGCGGGCGGGACCCGGCAAACTTTTCGGCGCTTGGCGCCCCATGCCAGATCCCGCAGGCCGTACACAAGGACGTGGCCCCGGAGGCTTCAGGGCCCGGGGCCCGCGGTCCCTTGGGCATCCCACCTGCCCGCCCACGCTGCGCGACGCTCAGCCCAGAGGGAGACGTGCCCGGCACTCCTAACCGACAGAAGCTGGCCCGAAACAACTGGGAGCCACTATTGAGTTGGCACGGCCCCTAAGACCCAGCAACGCCACCGTTGCCCCCACGCCGCAGTTCCGAGCTCAGCACCCCGCCCCAAGTGGCCGGCAGCCCCAGGGAAGTGGCCTGGGCCCTCGATCCCGCTCCCGCCCCCGGCCAGAGCGAAACGGCGGAGGGGCGGCATTTTCCGTATGGAGCTGTGGAGAGACACCCCGGCAGACAGGTGGCGGCGACGGGGCTGTGCTCCAGTGGGTGAGGCCAGGTCATTTCGCGGGGCTCGCGGGCCGCACGGACGGCACCCGGGTCCGCGGCCATATCTGGGTCGCGTCAGGCCACCCCCGGAGCGTCTGGTGTGCCGCTGCCTTCCAGGGACGCCTTCTGGCCGCCTGGCCGGTCAGGCAGGCGGGGAGCGCCCCGTCAGACACTTGCTGTGGTGGGAGGGGCCTGAGGAGGTGGCGCCTGCAGAGGTACCCGGCGGGGGCAGAGATAGCCGCCGCCGCCGCCGGCGACAGAAGGAGAATGCAGAGCGGGAGGCCAAAAGACTATAGCAGCCGGTATTCCCTAGAGGTCTCCCATCCACCTACTAAACAGGCCCGATCCTGCTTAGCTTCCGCGATCGAGTCGAAATCACGCCCCTCTGGGCTGGTTTGGCAGTAGGTGGCTACAGGGTCGCGGGCTGCCTCTTGAGGCGCAGCTTAGCAGGCGCTTGGGGCATACCGCCAGCCCAGCGGCCCGACCGATCCGGCAGGGCCCCGCCGCCCGCCTAGACAGGGAAACGGAGGTCTAGGCTACAGGGGGGTGGCGGAGGTGTTGGCGACCACCCAGCCGAGGGCTGGCTGGACCCCGCAAACATTTTGGCGCTTCGCGCACCACCGCAGATCACGCGTGCTGGTGTGCCGCTGCCTTCCAGGGACGCCTTCTGGCCTCCTGGCCGGTGAGGCAGGCAGGGAGCGCCCCGTCAGACTCTTGCTGTGGTGGGAGGGGCCTGAGGAGTGGGGTCAGCAGCGGTACCCGGCGGGAGCTGAGATAATCGCCTCCGATTCGGGCGACAAAAGGAGAATGCAGAGCGGGAGGCAAAAAGCCTATAGCACCCGGTATTCCCAGGGGGTCTCCCATCCAAATACTAACGAGGCCCGACCCTGCTTAGCTTCAGCGATCGAGACGAGATCAGGCCCGTCTAGGCTGGTTTGGCAGTAGATGTCAGCCAACTCGCGGGCTGCCTCTTGAGGCGCAGCTTAGCAGCCGCTTGGGCCTTACCGCCAGCCCAGCGGCCCGCCCGACTCGGCAGGGCCCCGCCGCCCGCCTAGACAGGGAAACGGAGGTCTAGGCTACCGGGGGGTAGGAGAGCTGTTGGCGAACCCCCAGACCAGGGCTGGCGGGACCCAGCAAATATTTCGGCACTTGGGGCCCCACCACAGATGCCGCAGGCCGCTCACAGGGACGTGGCCCCGGAGGCTTCAGGGCCCGGTGCCCGCGGTAACTTGGGCATCCCACCTGCCCGCCCACGCTGGGCTAGGCGCAGGCAGAACGCACACATGCCCGGCCCTCCTGCCCGACAGAAGCTGGCCTGAAGCCACTGGGAACCAGCATTGTGTTGCCACGTCCCCTAAGAGGCAGCAACACCATCCTTGCCCCCATGCCACAGTTCCGAGCCCAGTACCCTGCCCCAAGTGGCCGGCAGGCCCAGGGAAGCGGCCTGCTCCCTCGATCCCGCTCCCGCCCCCGGCCAGGGTGAAACGGCGGAAGGGCGGCATTTTCCCTATGGAGCTGTGGAGAGACACCCCGGCAGACAGGTTGCGGCGACGGGGCTGTGCTCCAGTGGCTGAGGCCAGGTGTAGTTCGTGGGGCTCGCGGGCCGCACGGACGGAACCCGGGTCAGCGGCCATATCAGGGTCGCTTCAGGCCACCCCTGGACCGACTGGTGTGACGCTGCCTTCCAGGGACGCCACCTGTCCGCCTGGCCGGTCAGGCAGGAGGGGAGCGCCCCCTCAGACGCTTGCTGTGGTGGGAGGGGCCTGAGGAGGTGGGGCCTGCAGCGGAACCCGGCGGGGGCTGAGATAACCGCCTCCGATTCGGGCGACAAAAGGAGAATGCAGAGCGGGAGGCAAAAAGCCTATTGAACTCGGTATTCCCAGGAGGCCTCCCATCCAAGTACTAAACAGGGCCGACCCTGCTTAGCTTCAGCGATCGCGTCGAGATAAGCCCGTCTAGGCTGGTTTGGCAGTAGATGTCATCAGGGTCGCGGGCTGCCTCTTGAGGCGCAGCTTAGCAGGCGCTTGGGACTTACCAACAGCCCTGCGGTCCGCCCGACTCAGCAGGGACCCGCCACAACCTAGACAGGGGAACGGAGGTCTAGGGTACCGGGGGGTGAGGGTGGTGTTGGCGACCCCCCAACCCAGGGCGGACGGGACCCAGCAAACTTTTCGGCGCTTGGTGCCCCATCCCAGATGCCACAGGCCGCTCACGGGGACGTGGCCCCGGAGGCTTCAGGGCCCGGGGCCCGCAGTCCCTTGGGCATCCCACCTGCCCGCCCACACTGGGCTAGGCGCAGCCCGGACACACACCTGCCCGGCCCTCCTGCCCGACAGAAGCTGGCCCGAAGCCACTGGGAGCCACCATTGACTTGGGAAGGCCCCTAAGACCCAGCAACACCACCCTTGCCCGCACGCCACAGATCCGAGCTCAGTACCCCGCCTCAAGTGGCCATTAGGCCCGGAGAAGCGGCCTGCTCCCTCGATCCCGCTCCCGCGCCCGACCAGGGCGAAACGGTGGAAGGGCGGCATTTTCCGAATGGAGCTGTGGAGCGACACCCCAGCAGACAGGTGGCGGCGACGGGGCTGCGTTCCAGTGGGTGAGGCCAGGTGCAGTTCGCGGGGCTCGCGGGCCGCACGGACGGCACCCGGGTCCGCGGCCACGTCTGGGTCGCGTCAGGCCACCCCCGGAGCGCCTGGTGTGCCGCTGCCTTCCGGGGACGCCTTCTGGCCGCCTGGCCGGTCAGGCAGTTGGGGAGCGCCCCGTCAGACGCTTGCGGTGGTGGGAGGGGCCTGAGGAGGTGGGGCCTGCAGAGGTACCTGGCAGGGGCAGAGATAGCCGCCGCCGCCGCGGGCGACAAAAGGAGAATGCAGAGCCAAAAGGAGAATGCAGAGCGGGAGGCCAAAAGCCTATAGCACCCGGTATTCCCTAGAGGTCTCCCATCCACCTACTAAACAGGCCCGATCCTGCTTAGCTTCCGCGATCGAGTCGAAATCACGCCCCTCTGGGCTGGTTTGGCAGTAGGTGGCAAGAGGGTCGCGGGCTGGCTCTTGAGGCACAGCTTAGCAGGCGCTTGGGTCAAACCGCCAGCCCAGCGGCCCGCCCGACCCGGCAGGGCCCCGCCGCCCACCTAGACAGGGAAACGGAGGTCTAGGGTACAGGGGTGTGGCGGAGATGTTGGCGAACACCCAGCCCAGGGCGGGCGGGACCCGGCAAACTTTTCGGCGCTTGGCGCCCCATGCCAGATCCCGCAGGCCGTACACAAGGACGTGGCCCCGGAGGCTTCAGGGCCCGGGGCCCGCGGTCCCTTGGGCATCCCACCTGCCCGCCCACGCTGCGCGACGCTCAGCCCAGAGGGAGACGTGCCCGGCACTCCTAACCGACAGAAGCTGGCCCGAAACAACTGGGAGCCACTATTGAGTTGGCACGGCCCCTAAGACCCAGCAACGCCACCGTTGCCCCCACGCCGCAGTTCCGAGCTCAGCACCCCGCCCCAAGTGGCCGGCAGCCCCAGGGAAGTGGCCTGGGCCCTCGATCCCGCTCCCGCCCCCGGCCAGAGCGAAACGGCGGAGGGGCGGCATTTTCCGTATGGAGCTGTGGAGAGACACCCCGGCAGACAGGTGGCGGCGACGGGGCTGTGCTCCAGTGGGTGAGGCCAGGTCATTTCGCGGGGCTCGCGGGCCGCACGGACGGCACCCGGGTCCGCGGCCATATCTGGGTCGCGTCAGGCCACCCCCGGAGCGTCTGGTGTGCCGCTGCCTTCCAGGGACGCCTTCTGGCCGCCTGGCCGGTCAGGCAGGCGGGGAGCGCCCCGTCAGACACTTGCTGTGGTGGGAGGGGCCTGAGGAGGTGGCGCCTGCAGAGGTACCCGGCGGGGGCAGAGATAGCCGCCGCCGCCGCCGGCGACAGAAGGAGAATGCAGAGCGGGAGGCCAAAAGACTATAGCAGCCGGTATTCCCTAGAGGTCTCCCATCCACCTACTAAACAGGCCCGATCCTGCTTAGCTTCCGCGATCGAGTCGAAATCACGCCCCTCTGGGCTGGTTTGGCAGTAGGTGGCTACAGGGTCGCGGGCTGCCTCTTGAGGCGCAGCTTAGCAGGCGCTTGGGGCATACCGCCAGCCCAGCGGCCCGACCGATCCGGCAGGGCCCCGCCGCCCGCCTATACAGGGAAACGGAGGTCTAGGCTACAGGGGGGTGGCGGAGGTGTTGGCGACCACCCAGCCGAGGGCTGGCTGGACCCCGCAAACATTTTGGCGCTTCGCGCACCACCGCAGATCACGCGTGCTGGTGTGCCGCTGCCTTCCAGGGACGCCTTCTGGCCTCCTGGCCGGTGAGGCAGGCAGGGAGCGCCCCGTCAGACTCTTGCTGTGGTGGGAGGGGCCTGAGGAGTGGGGTCAGCAGCGGTACCCGGCGGGAGCTGAGATAATCGCCTCCGATTCGGGCGACAAAAGGAGAATGCAGAGCGGGAGGCAAAAAGCCTATTGAACTCGGTATTCCCAGGAGGCCTCCCATCCAAGTACTAAACAGGGCCGACCCTGCTTAGCTTCAGCGATCGCGTCGAGATAAGCCCGTCTAGGCTGGTTTGGCAGTAGATGTCATCAGGGTCGCGGGCTGCCTCTTGAGGCGCAGCTTAGCAGGCGCTTGGGACTTACCAACAGCCCTGCGGTCCGCCCGACTCAGCAGGGACCCGCCACAACCTAGACAGGGGAACGGAGGTCTAGGGTACCGGGGGGTGAGGGTGGTGTTGGCGACCCCCCAACCCAGGGCGGACGGGACCCAGCAAACTTTTCGGCGCTTGGTGCCCCATCCCAGATGCCACAGGCCGCTCACGGGGACGTGGCCCCGGAGGCTTCAGGGCCCGGGGCCCGCAGTCCCTTGGGCATCCCACCTGCCCGCCCACACTGGGCTAGGCGCAGCCCGGACACACACCTGCCCGGCCCTCCTGCCCGACAGAAGCTGGCCCGAAGCCACTGGGAGCCACCATTGACTTGGGAAGGCCCCTAAGACCCAGCAACACCACCCTTGCCCGCACGCCACAGATCCGAGCTCAGTACCCCGCCTCAAGTGGCCATTAGGCCCGGGGAAGCGGCCTGCTCCCTCGATCCCGCTCCCGCGCCCGACCAGGGCGAAACGGTGGAAGGGCGGCATTTTCCGAATGGAGCTGTGGAGCGACACCCCAGCAGACAGGTGGCGGCGACGGGGCTGCGTTCCAGTGGGTGAGGCCAGGTGCAGTTCGCGGGGCTCGCGGGCCGCACGGACGGCACCCGGGTCCGCGGCCACGTCTGGGTCGCGTCAGGCCACCCCCGGAGCGCCTGGTGTGCCGCTGCCTTCCGGGGACGCCTTCTGGCCGCCTGGCCGGTCAGGCAGTTGGGGAGCGCCCCGTCAGACGCTTGCTGTGGTGGGAGGGGCCTGAGGAGGTGGGGCCTGCAGAGGTACCTGGCAGGGGCAGAGATAGCCGCCGCCGCCGCCGCGGGCGACAAAAGGAGAATGCAGAGCCAAAAGGAGAATGCAGAGCGGGAGGCCAAAAGCCTATAGCACCCGGTATTCCCTAGAGGTCTCCCATCCACCTACTAAACAGGCCCGATCCTGCTTAGCTTCCGCGATCGAGTCGAAATCACGCCCCTCTGGGCTGGTTTGGCAGTAGGTGGCAAGAGGGTCGCGGGCTGGCTCTTGAGGCACAGCTTAGCAGGCGCTTGGGTCAAACCGCCAGCCCAGCGGCCCGCCCGACCCGGCAGGGCCCCGCCGCCCACCTAGACAGGGAAACGGAGGTCTAGGGTACAGGGGGGTGGCGGAGATGTTGGCGACCACCCAGCCCAGGGCAGGCGGGGCCCAGCAAACTTTTCGGCGCTTGGCGCCCCACCCCAGATCCCGCAGGCCGCTCACAAGGACGTGGCCCCGGAGGCTTCAGGATCCGTGGCCCGCGGTCCCTTGGGCATCCCACCTGCCCGCCCACGCTGCGCTACGCTCAGCCCGGACGGAGACGTGCCCGGCACTCCTAACCGACAGAAGCTGGCCCGAAACCACTGGGAGCCACCATTGAGTTGGCAAGGTCCCTAAGACCCAGCGACGCCACCGTTGCCCCCACGCCGCAGTTCCGAGCTCAGTACCCCGCCCCAATTGGCCGGCAGCCCCGGGAAGCGTCCTGCGCCCTCGATCTCGCTCCCGCCCCCGGCCAGAGCGAAACGGCTATGGGACAGCATTTTCCGTATGGATCTGTGGAGAGACACCCCGGCAGACAGGTGGCGGCGACGGGGCTGTGCTCCATGGGTGAGGCCAGGTGCAGTTCGCGGTGCTCGCGTTCCGCACAGACGGCACCCGTGTCCGCGGCCATGTCTGGGTCGCGTCAGGCCACCCCCGGAGCGTCTGGTGTGCTGCTGCCTTCCAGGGACGCCTTCAGGCCGCCTGGCCGGTCAGGCAGGCGGGCAGCGCCCCGTCAGTTGCTTGCTGGGGTGGGAGGGGCCTGAGGAGGTGGGGCCTGCAGAGGTACCGGGCGTGTGCAGAGATAGCCGCCGCCGCCGCGGGCGACAAAAGGAGAATACACAGCGGGAGGCCAAAAGCCTGTAACACGCGGTATTCCCGGGAGGTCTCCCATCCACGTACTAAACTGGCCCGACCCTGCTTAGCTTCCGCGATTGAGCCGACATCACGCCCGTCTGGGCTGCTTTGGCAGCAGGTGGCTGCAGGCTCGCGAGCTGCCTCTTGAGGCGCAGTTTAGCAGGCGCTTGGGGCTTACCTCCAGCCCAGCGGCTCGCCCGACCCGGCAGGGCCCCGCCGCCCACCTAGACAAGGAAACGGAGGTCTAGGGTACAGGGGTGTGGCGGAGATGTTGGCGAACACCCAGCCCAGGGCGGGCGGGACCCGGCAAACTTTTCGGCGCTTGGCGCCCCATGCCAGATCCCGCAGGCCGTACACAAGGACGTGGCCCCGGAGGCTTCAGGGCCCGGGGCCCGCGGTCCCTTGGGCATCCCACCTGCCCGCCCACGCTGCGCGACGCTCAGCCCAGAGGGAGACGTGCCCGGCACTCCTAACCGACAGAAGCTGGCCCGAAACAACTGGGAGCCACTATTGAGTTGGCACGGCCCCTAAGACCCAGCAACGCCACCGTTGCCCCCACGCCGCAGTTCCGAGCTCAGCACCCCGCCCCAAGTGGCCGGCAGCCCCAGGGAAGTGGCCTGGGCCCTCGATCCCGCTCCCGCCCCCGGCCAGAGCGAAACGGCGGAGGGGCGGCATTTTCCGTATGGAGCTGTGGAGAGACACCCCGGCAGACAGGTGGCGGCGACGGGGCTGTGCTCCAGTGGGTGAGGCCAGGTCATTTCGCGGGGCTCGCGGGCCGCACGGACGGCACCCGGGTCCGCGGCCATATCTGGGTCGCGTCAGGCCACCCCCGGAGCGTCTGGTGTGCCGCTGCCTTCCAGGGACGCCTTCTGGCCGCCTGGCCGGTCAGGCAGGCGGGGAGCGCCCCGTCAGACACTTGCTGTGGTGGGAGGGGCCTGAGGAGGTGGCGCCTGCAGAGGTACCCGGCGGGGGCAGAGATAGCCGCCGCCGCCGCCGGCGACAGAAGGAGAATGCAGAGCGGGAGGCCAAAAGACTATAGCAGCCGGTATTCCCTAGAGGTCTCCCATCCACCTACTAAACAGGCCCGATCCTGCTTAGCTTCCGCGATCGAGTCGAAATCACGCCCCTCTGGGCTGGTTTGGCAGTAGGTGGCTACAGGGTCGCGGGCTGCCTCTTGAGGCGCAGCTTAGCAGGCGCTTGGGGCATACCGCCAGCCCAGCGGCCCGACCGATCCGGCAGGGCCCCGCCGCCCGCCTAGACAGGGAAACGGAGGTCTAGGCTACAGGGGGGTGGCGGAGGTGTTGGCGACCACCCAGCCGAGGGCTGGCTGGACCCCGCAAACATTTTGGCGCTTCGCGCACCACCGCAGATCACGCGTGCTTGTGTGCCGCTGCCTTCCAGGGACGCCTTCTGGCCTCCTGGCCGGTGAGGCAGGCAGGGAGCGCCCCGTCAGACTCTTGCTGTGGTGGGAGGGGCCTGAGGAGTGGGGTCAGCAGCGGTACCCGGCGGGAGCTGAGATAATCGCCTCCGATTCGGGCGACAAAAGGAGAATGCAGAGCGGGAGGCAAAAAGCCTATAGCACCCGGTATTCCCAGGGGGTCTCCCATCCAAATACTAACGAGGCCCGACCCTGCTTAGCTTCAGCGATCGAGACGAGATCAGGCCCGTCTAGGCTGGTTTGGCAGTAGATGTCAGCCAACTCGCGGGCTGCCTCTTGAGGCGCAGCTTAGCAGCCGCTTGGGCCTTACCGCCAGCCCAGCGGCCCGCCCGACTCGGCAGGGCCCCGCCGCCCGCCTAGACAGGGGAACGGAGGTCTAGGCTACCGGGGGGTAGGAGAGCTGTTGGCGAACCCCCAGACCAGGGCTGGCGGGACCCAGCAAATATTTCGGCACTTGGGGCCCCACCACAGATGCCGCAGGCCGCTCACAGGGACGTGGCCCCGGAGGCTTCAGGGCCCGGTGCCCGCGGTAACTTGGGCATCCCACCTGCCCGCCCACGCTGGGCTAGGCGCAGGCAGAACGCACACATGCCCGGCCCTCCTGCCCGACAGAAGCTGGCCTGAAGCCACTGGGAACCAGCATTGTGTTGCCACGTCCCCTAAGAGGCAGCAACACCATCCTTGCCCCCATGCCACAGTTCCGAGCCCAGTACCCTGCCCCAAGTGGCCGGCAGGCCCAGGGAAGCGGCCTGCTCCCTCGATCCCGCTCCCGCCCCCGGCCAGGGTGAAACGGCGGAAGGGCGGCATTTTCCCTATGGAGCTGTGGAGAGACACCCCGGCAGACAGGTTGCGGCGACGGGGCTGTGCTCCAGTGGCTGAGGCCAGGTGTAGTTCGTGGGGCTCGCGGGCCGCACGGACGGAACCCGGGTCAGCGGCCATATCAGGGTCGCTTCAGGCCACCCCTGGACCGACTGGTGTGACGCTGCCTTCCAGGGACGCCACCTGTCCGCCTGGCCGGTCAGGCAGGAGGGGAGCGCCCCCTCAGACGCTTGCTGTGGTGGGAGGGGCCTGAGGAGGTGGGGCCTGCAGCGGAACCCGGCGGGGGCTGAGATAACCGCCTCCGATTCGGGCGACAAAAGGAGAATGCAGAGCGGGAGGCAAAAAGCCTATTGAACTCGGTATTCCCAGGAGGCCTCCCATCCAAGTACTAAACAGGGCCGACCCTGCTTAGCTTCAGCGATCGCGTCGAGATAAGCCCGTCTAGGCTGGTTTGGCAGTAGATGTCAGCAGGGTCGCGGGCTGCCTCTTGAGGCGCAGCTTAGCAGGCGCTTGGGACTTACCAACAGCCCTGCGGTCCGCCCGACTCAGCAGGGACCCGCCACAACCTAGACAGGGGAACGGAGGTCTAGGGTACCGGGGGGTGAGGGTGGTGTTGGCGACCCCCCAACCCAGGGCGGACGGGACCCAGCAAACTTTTCGGCGCTTGGTGCCCCATCCCAGATGCCACAGGCCGCTCACGGGGACGTGGCCCCGGAGGCTTCAGGGCCCGGGGCCCGCAGTCCCTTGGGCATCCCACCTGCCCGCCCACACTGGGCTAGGCGCAGCCCGGACACACACCTGCCCGGCCCTCCTGCCCGACAGAAGCTGGCCCGAAGCCACTGGGAGCCACCATTGACTTGGGAAGGCCCCTAAGACCCAGCAACACCACCCTTGCCCGCACGCCACAGATCCGAGCTCAGTACCCCGCCTCAAGTGGCCATTAGGCCCGGGGAAGCGGCCTGCTCCCTCGATCCCGCTCCCGCGCCCGACCAGGGCGAAACGGTGGAAGGGCGGCATTTTCCGAATGGAGCTGTGGAGCGACACCCCAGCAGACAGGTGGCGGCGACGGGGCTGCGTTCCAGTGGGTGAGGCCAGGTGCAGTTCGCGGGGCTCGCGGGCCGCACGGACGGCACCCGGGTCCGCGGCCACGTCTGGGTCGCGTCAGGCCACCCCCGGAGCGCCTGGTGTGCCGCTGCCTTCCGGGGACGCCTTCTGGCCGCCTGGCCGGTCAGGCAGTTGGGGAGCGCCCCGTCAGACGCTTGCTGTGGTGGGAGGGGCCTGAGGAGGTGGGGCCTGCAGAGGTACCTGGCAGGGGCAGAGATAGCCGCCGCCGCCGCCGCGGGCGACAAAAGGAGAATGCAGAGCCAAAAGGAGAATGCAGAGCGGGAGGCCAAAAGCCTATAGCACCCGGTATTCCCTAGAGGTCTCCCATCCACCTACTAAACAGGCCCGATCCTGCTTAGCTTCCGCGATCGAGTCGAAATCACGCCCCTCTGGGCTGGTTTGGCAGTAGGTGGCAAGAGGGTCGCGGGCTGGCTCTTGAGGCACAGCTTAGCAGGCGCTTGGGTCAAACCGCCAGCCCAGCGGCCCGCCCGACCCGGCAGGGCCCCGCCGCCCACCTAGACAGGGAAACGGAGGTCTAGGGTACAGGGGGGTGGCGGAGATGTTGGCGACCACCCAGCCCAGGGCAGGCGGGGCCCAGCAAACTTTTCGGCGCTTGGCGCCCCACCCCAGATCCCGCAGGCCGCTCACAAGGACGTGGCCCCGGAGGCTTCAGGATCCGTGGCCCGCGGTCCCTTGGGCATCCCACCTGCCCGCCCACGCTGCGCTACGCTCAGCCCGGACGGAGACGTGCCCGGCACTCCTAACCGACAGAAGCTGGCCCGAAACCACTGGGAGCCACCATTGAGTTGGCAAGGTCCCTAAGACCCAGCGACGCCACCGTTGCCCCCACGCCGCAGTTCCGAGCTCAGTACCCCGCCCCAATTGGCCGGCAGCCCCGGGAAGCGTCCTGCGCCCTCGATCTCGCTCCCGCCCCCGGCCAGAGCGAAACGGCTATGGGACAGCATTTTCCGTATGGATCTGTGGAGAGACACCCCGGCAGACAGGTGGCGGCGACGGGGCTGTGCTCCATGGGTGAGGCCAGGTGCAGTTCGCGGTGCTCGCGTTCCGCACAGACGGCACCCGTGTCCGCGGCCATGTCTGGGTCGCGTCAGGCCACCCCCGGAGCGTCTGGTGTGCTGCTGCCTTCCAGGGACGCCTTCAGGCCGCCTGGCCGGTCAGGCAGGCGGGCAGCGCCCCGTCAGTTGCTTGCTGGGGTGGGAGGGGCCTGAGGAGGTGGGGCCTGCAGAGGTACCGGGCGTGTGCAGAGATAGCCGCCGCCGCCGCGGGCGACAAAAGGAGAATACACAGCGGGAGGCCAAAAGCCTGTAACACGCGGTATTCCCGGGAGGTCTCCCATCCACGTACTAAACTGGCCCGACCCTGCTTAGCTTCCGCGATTGAGCCGACATCACGCCCGTCTGGGCTGCTTTGGCAGCAGGTGGCTGCAGGCTCGCGAGCTGCCTCTTGAGGCGCAGTTTAGCAGGCGCTTGGGGCTTACCTCCAGCCCAGCGGCTCGCCCGACCCGGCAGGGCCCCGCCGCCCACCTAGACAAGGAAACGGAGGTCTAGGGTACAGGGGTGTGGCGGAGATGTTGGCGAACACCCAGCCCAGGGCGGGCGGGACCCGGCAAACTTTTCGGCGCTTGGCGCCCCATGCCAGATCCCGCAGGCCGTACACAAGGACGTGGCCCCGGAGGCTTCAGGGCCCGGGGCCCGCGGTCCCTTGGGCATCCCACCTGCCCGCCCACGCTGCGCGACGCTCAGCCCAGAGGGAGACGTGCCCGGCACTCCTAACCGACAGAAGCTGGCCCGAAACAACTGGGAGCCACTATTGAGTTGGCACGGCCCCTAAGACCCAGCAACGCCACCGTTGCCCCCACGCCGCAGTTCCGAGCTCAGCACCCCGCCCCAAGTGGCCGGCAGCCCCAGGGAAGTGGCCTGGGCCCTCGATCCCGCTCCCGCCCCCGGCCAGAGCGAAACGGCGGAGGGGCGGCATTTTCCGTATGGAGCTGTGGAGAGACACCCCGGCAGACAGGTGGCGGCGACGGGGCTGTGCTCCAGTGGGTGAGGCCAGGTCATTTCGCGGGGCTCGCGGGCCGCACGGACGGCACCCGGGTCCGCGGCCATATCTGGGTCGCGTCAGGCCACCCCCGGAGCGTCTGGTGTGCCGCTGCCTTCCAGGGACGCCTTCTGGCCGCCTGGCCGGTCAGGCAGGCGGGGAGCGCCCCGTCAGACGCTTGCTGTGGTGGGAGGGGCCTGAGGAGGTGGCGCCTGCAGAGGTACCCGGCGGGGGCAGAGATAGCCGCCGCCGCCGCCGGCGACAGAAGGAGAATGCAGAGCGGGAGGCCAAAAGACTATAGCAGCCGGTATTCCCTAGAGGTCTCCCATCCACCTACTAAACAGGCCCGATCCTGCTTAGCTTCCGCGATCGAGTCGAAATCACGCCCCTCTGGGCTGGTTTGGCAGTAGGTGGCTACAGGGTCGCGGGCTGCCTCTTGAGGCGCAGCTTAGCAGGCGCTTGGGGCATACCGCCAGCCCAGCGGCCCGACCGATCCGGCAGGGCCCCGCCGCCCGCCTATACAGGGAAACGGAGGTCTAGGCTACAGGGGGGTGGCGGAGGTGTTGGCGACCACCCAGCCGAGGGCTGGCTGGACCCCGCAAACATTTTGGCGCTTCGCGCACCACCGCAGATCACGCGTGCTTGTGTGCCGCTGCCTTCCAGGGACGCCTTCTGGCCTCCTGGCCGGTGAGGCAGGCAGGGAGCGCCCCGTCAGACTCTTGCTGTGGTGGGAGGGGCCTGAGGAGTGGGGTCAGCAGCGGTACCCGGCGGGAGCTGAGATAATCGCCTCCGATTCGGGCGACAAAAGGAGAATGCAGAGCGGGAGGCAAAAAGCCTATAGCACCCGGTATTCCCAGGGGGTCTCCCATCCAAATACTAACGAGGCCCGACCCTGCTTAGCTTCAGCGATCGAGACGAGATCAGGCCCGTCTAGGCTGGTTTGGCAGTAGATGTCAGCCAACTCGCGGGCTGCCTCTTGAGGCGCAGCTTAGCAGCCGCTTGGGCCTTACCGCCAGCCCAGCGGCCCGCCCGACTCGGCAGGGCCCCGCCGCCCGCCTAGACAGGGGAACGGAGGTCTAGGCTACCGGGGGGTAGGAGAGCTGTTGGCGAACCCCCAGACCAGGGCTGGCGGGACCCAGCAAATATTTCGGCACTTGGGGCCCCACCACAGATGCCGCAGGCCGCTCACAGGGACGTGGCCCCGGAGGCTTCAGGGCCCGGTGCCCGCGGTAACTTGGGCATCCCACCTGCCCGCCCACGCTGGGCTAGGCGCAGGCAGAACGCACACATGCCCGGCCCTCCTGCCCGACAGAAGCTGGCCTGAAGCCACTGGGAACCAGCATTGTGTTGCCACGTCCCCTAAGAGGCAGCAACACCATCCTTGCCCCCATGCCACAGTTCCGAGCCCAGTACCCTGCCCCAAGTGGCCGGCAGGCCCAGGGAAGCGGCCTGCTCCCTCGATCCCGCTCCCGCCCCCGGCCAGGGTGAAACGGCGGAAGGGCGGCATTTTCCCTATGGAGCTGTGGAGAGACACCCCGGCAGACAGGTTGCGGCGACGGGGCTGTGCTCCAGTGGCTGAGGCCAGGTGTAGTTCGTGGGGCTCGCGGGCCGCACGGACGGAACCCGGGTCAGCGGCCATATCAGGGTCGCTTCAGGCCACCCCTGGACCGACTGGTGTGACGCTGCCTTCCAGGGACGCCACCTGTCCGCCTGGCCGGTCAGGCAGGAGGGGAGCGCCCCCTCAGACGCTTGCTGTGGTGGGAGGGGCCTGAGGAGGTGGGGCCTGCAGCGGAACCCGGCGGGGGCTGAGATAACCGCCTCCGCCTCCGATTCGGGCGACAAAAGGAGAATGCAGAGCGGGAGGCAAAAAGCCTATTGAACTCGGTATTCCCAGGAGGCCTCCCATCCAAGTACTAAACAGGGCCGACCCTGCTTAGCTTCAGCGATCGCGTCGAGATTAGCCCGTCTAGGCTGGTTTGGCAGTAGATGTCATCAGGGTCGCGGGCTGCCTCTTGAGGCGCAGCTTAGCAGGCGCTTGGGACTTACCGACAGCCCTGCGGTCCGCCCGACTCAGCAGGGACCCGCCACAACCTAGACAGGGGAACGGAGGTCTAGGGTACCGGGGGGTGAGGGTGGTGTTGGCGACCCCCCAACCCAGGGCGGACGGGACCCAGCAAACTTTTCGGCGCTTGGTGCCCCATCCCAGATGCCACAGGCCGCTCACGGGGACGTGGCCCCGGAGGCTTCAGGGCCCGGGGCCCGCAGTCCCTTGGGCATCCCACCTGCCCGCCCACACTGGGCTAGGCGCAGCCCGGACACACACCTGCCCGGCCCTCCTGCCCGACAGAAGCTGGCCCGAAGCCACTGGGAGCCACCATTGACTTGGGAAGGCCCCTAAGACCCAGCAACACCACCCTTGCCCGCACGCCACAGATCCGAGCTCAGTACCCCGCCTCAAGTGGCCATTAGGCCCGGGGAAGCGGCCTGCTCCCTCGATCCCGCTCCCGCGCCCGACCAGGGCGAAACGGTGGAAGGGCGGCATTTTCCGAATGGAGCTGTGGAGCGACACCCCAGCAGACAGGTGGCGGCGACGGGGCTGCGTTCCAGTGGGTGAGGCCAGGTGCAGTTCGCGGGGCTCGCGGGCCGCACGGACGGCACCCGGGTCCGCGGCCACGTCTGGGTCGCGTCAGGCCACCCCCGGAGCGCCTGGTGTGCCGCTGCCTTCCGGGGACGCCTTCTGGCCGCCTGGCCGGTCAGGCAGTTGGGGAGCGCCCCGTCAGACGCTTGCGGTGGTGGGAGGGGCCTGAGGAGGTGGGGCCTGCAGAGGTACCTGGCAGGGGCAGAGATAGCCGCCGCCGCCGCGGGCGACAAAAGGAGAATGCAGAGCCAAAAGGAGAATGCAGAGCGGGAGGCCAAAAGCCTATAGCACCCGGTATTCCCTAGAGGTCTCCCATCCACCTACTAAACAGGCCCGATCCTGCTTAGCTTCCGCGATCGAGTCGAAATCACGCCCCTCTGGGCTGGTTTGGCAGTAGGTGGCAAGAGGGTCGCGGGCTGGCTCTTGAGGCACAGCTTAGCAGGCGCTTGGGTCAAACCGCCAGCCCAGCGGCCCGCCCGACCCGGCAGGGCCCCGCCGCCCACCTAGACAGGGAAACGGAGGTCTAGGGTACAGGGGGGTGGCGGAGATGTTGGCGACCACCCAGCCCAGGGCAGGCGGGGCCCAGCAAACTTTTCGGCGCTTGGCGCCCCACCCCAGATCCCGCAGGCCGCTCACAAGGACGTGGCCCCGGAGGCTTCAGGATCCGTGGCCCGCGGTCCCTTGGGCATCCCACCTGCCCGCCCACGCTGCGCTACGCTCAGCCCGGACGGAGACGTGCCCGGCACTCCTAACCGACAGAAGCTGGCCCGAAACCACTGGGAGCCACCATTGATTTGGCAAGGTCCCTAAGACCCAGCGACGCCACCGTTGCCCCCACGCCGCAGTTCCGAGCTCAGTACCCCGCCCCAGTTGGCCGGCAGCCCCGGGAAGCGTCCCGCGCCCTCGATCTCGCTCCCGCCCCCGGCCAGAGCGAAACGGCTATGGGACAGCATTTTCCGTATGGATCTGTGGAGAGACACCCCGGCAGACAGGTGGCGGCGACGGGGCTGTGCTCCATGGGTGAGGCCAGGTGCAGTTCGCGGTGCTCGCGTTCCGCACAGACGGCACCCGTGTCCGCGGCCATGTCTGGGTCGCGTCAGGCCACCCCCGGAGCGTCTGGTGTGCTGCTGCCTTCCAGGGACGCCTTCAGGCCGCCTGGCCGGTCAGGCAGGCGGGCAGCGCCCCGTCAGTTGCTTGCTGGGGTGGGAGGGGCCTGAGGAGGTGGGGCCTGCAGAGGTACCGGGCGTGTGCAGAGATAGCCGCCGCCGCCGCGGGCGACAAAAGGAGAATACACAGCGGGAGGCCAAAAGCCTGTAACACGCGGTATTCCCGGGAGGTCTCCCATCCACGTACTAAACTGGCCCGACCCTGCTTAGCTTCCGCGATTGAGCCGACATCACGCCCGTCTGGGCTGCTTTGGCAGCAGGTGGCTGCAGGCTCGCGAGCTGCCTCTTGAGGCGCAGTTTAGCAGGCGCTTGGGGCTTACCTCCAGCCCAGCGGCTCGCCCGACCCGGCAGGGCCCCGCCGCCCACCTAGACAAGGAAACGGAGGTCTAGGGTACAGGGGTGTGGCGGAGATGTTGGCGAACACCCAGCCCAGGGCGGGCGGGACCCGGCAAACTTTTCGGCGCTTGGCGCCCCATGCCAGATCCCGCAGGCCGTACACAAGGACGTGGCCCCGGAGGCTTCAGGGCCCGGGGCCCGCGGTCCCTTGGGCATCCCACCTGCCCGCCCACGCTGCGCGACGCTCAGCCCAGAGGGAGACGTGCCCGGCACTCCTAACCGACAGAAGCTGGCCCGAAACAACTGGGAGCCACTATTGAGTTGGCACGGCCCCTAAGACCCAGCAACGCCACCGTTGCCCCCACGCCGCAGTTCCGAGCTCAGCACCCCGCCCCAAGTGGCCGGCAGCCCCAGGGAAGTGGCCTGGGCCCTCGATCCCGCTCCCGCCCCCGGCCAGAGCGAAACGGCGGAGGGGCGGCATTTTCCGTATGGAGCTGTGGAGAGACACCCCGGCAGACAGGTGGCGGCGACGGGGCTGTGCTCCAGTGGGTGAGGCCAGGTCATTTCGCGGGGCTCGCGGGCCGCACGGACGGCACCCGGGTCCGCGGCCATATCTGGGTCGCGTCAGGCCACCCCCGGAGCGTCTGGTGTGCCGCTGCCTTCCAGGGACGCCTTCTGGCCGCCTGGCCGGTCAGGCAGGCGGGGAGCGCCCCGTCAGACGCTTGCTGTGGTGGGAGGGGCCTGAGGAGGTGGCGCCTGCAGAGGTACCCGGCGGGGGCAGAGATAGCCGCCGCCGCCGCCGGCGACAGAAGGAGAATGCAGAGCGGGAGGCCAAAAGACTATAGCAGCCGGTATTCCCTAGAGGTCTCCCATCCACCTACTAAACAGGCCCGATCCTGCTTAGCTTCCGCGATCGAGTCGAAATCACGCCCCTCTGGGCTGGTTTGGCAGTAGGTGGCTACAGGGTCGCGGGCTGCCTCTTGAGGCGCAGCTTAGCAGGCGCTTGGGGCATACCGCCAGCCCAGCGGCCCGACCGATCCGGCAGGGCCCCGCCGCCCGCCTATACAGGGAAACGGAGGTCTAGGCTACAGGGGGGTGGCGGAGGTGTTGGCGACCACCCAGCCGAGGGCTGGCTGGACCCCGCAAACATTTTGGCGCTTCGCGCACCACCGCAGATCACGCGTGCTGGTGTGCCGCTGCCTTCCAGGGACGCCTTCTGGCCTCCTGGCCGGTGAGGCAGGCAGGGAGCGCCCCGTCAGACTCTTGCTGTGGTGGGAGGGGCCTGAGGAGTGGGGTCAGCAGCGGTACCCGGCGGGAGCTGAGATAATCGCCTCCGATTCGGGCGACAAAAGGAGAATGCAGAGCGGGAGGCAAAAAGCCTATAGCACCCGGTATTCCCAGGGGGTCTCCCATCCAAATACTAACGAGGCCCGACCCTGCTTAGCTTCAGCGATCGAGACGAGATCAGGCCCGTCTAGGCTGGTTTGGCAGTAGATGTCAGCCAACTCGCGGGCTGCCTCTTGAGGCGCAGCTTAGCAGCCGCTTGGGCCTTACCGCCAGACCAGCGGCCCGCCCGACTCGGCAGGGCCCCGCCGCCCGCCTAGACAGGGAAACGGAGGTCTAGGCTACCGGGGGGTAGGAGAGCTGTTGGCGAACCCCCAGACCAGGGCTGGCGGGACCCAGCAAATATTTCGGCACTTGGGGCCCCACCACAGATGCCGCAGGCCGCTCACAGGGACGTGGCCCCGGAGGCTTCAGGGCCCGGTGCCCGCGGTAACTTGGGCATCCCACCTGCCCGCCCACGCTGGGCTAGGCGCAGGCGGAACGCACACATGCCCGGCCCTCCTGCCCGACAGAAGCTGGCCTGAAGCCACTGGGAACCAGCATTGTGTTGCCACGTCCCCTAAGAGGCAGCAACACCATCCTTGCCCCCATGCCACAGTTCCGAGCCCAGTACCCTGCCCCAAGTGGCCGGCAGGCCCAGGGAAGCGGCCTGCTCCCTCGATCCCGCTCCCGCCCCCGGCCAGGGTGAAACGGCGGAAGGGCGGCATTTTCCCTATGGAGCTGTGGAGAGACACCCCGGCAGACAGGTTGCGGCGACGGGGCTGTGCTCCAGTGGCTGAGGCCAGGTGTAGTTCGTGGGGCTCGCGGGCCGCACGGACGGAACCCGGGTCAGCGGCCATATCAGGGTCGCTTCAGGCCACCCCTGGACCGACTGGTGTGACGCTGCCTTCCAGGGACGCCACCTGTCCGCCTGGCCGGTCAGGCAGGAGGGGAGCGCCCCCTCAGACGCTTGCTGTGGTGGGAGGGGCCTGAGGAGGTGGGGCCTGCAGCGGAACCCGGCGGGGGCTGAGATAACCGCCTCCGCCTCCGATTCGGGCGACAAAAGGAGAATGCAGAGCGGGAGGCAAAAAGCCTATTGAACTCGGTATTCCCAGGAGGCCTCCCATCCAAGTACTAAACAGGGCCGACCCTGCTTAGCTTCAGCGATCGCGTCGAGATTAGCCCGTCTAGGCTGGTTTGGCAGTACATGTCATCAGGGTCGCGGGCTGCCTCTTGAGGCGCAGCTTAGCAGGCGCTTGGGACTTACCGACAGCCCTGCGGTCCGCCCGACTCAGCAGGGACCCGCCACAACCTAGACAGGGGAACGGAGGTCTAGGGTACCGGGGGGTGAGGGTGGTGTTGGCGACCCCCCAACCCAGGGCGGACGGGACCCAGCAAACTTTTCGGCGCTTGGTGCCCCATCCCAGATGCCACAGGCCGCTCACGGGGACGTGGCCCCGGAGGCTTCAGGGCCCGGGGCCCGCAGTCCCTTGGGCATCCCACCTGCCCGCCCACACTGGGCTAGGCGCAGCCCGGACACACACCTGCCCGGCCCTCCTGCCCGACAGAAGCTGGCCCGAAGCCACTGGGAGCCACCATTGACTTGGGAAGGCCCCTAAGACCCAGCAACACCACCCTTGCCCGCACGCCACAGATCCGAGCTCAGTACCCCGCCTCAAGTGGCCATTAGGCCCGGGGAAGCGGCCTGCTCCCTCGATCCCGCTCCCGCGCCCGACCAGGGCGAAACGGTGGAAGGGCGGCATTTTCCGAATGGAGCTGTGGAGCGACACCCCAGCAGACAGGTGGCGGCGACGGGGCTGCGTTCCAGTGGGTGAGGCCAGGTGCAGTTCGCGGGGCTCGCGGGCCGCACGGACGGCACCCGGGTCCGCGGCCACGTCTGGGTCGCGTCAGGCCACCCCCGGAGCGCCTGGTGTGCCGCTGCCTTCCGGGGACGCCTTCTGGCCGCCTGGCCGGTCAGGCAGTTGGGGAGCGCCCCGTCAGACGCTTGCGGTGGTGGGAGGGGCCTGAGGAGGTGGGGCCTGCAGAGGTACCTGGCAGGGGCAGAGATAGCCGCCGCCGCCGCGGGCGACAAAAGGAGAATGCAGAGCCAAAAGGAGAATGCAGAGCGGGAGGCCAAAAGCCTATAGCACCCGGTATTCCCTAGAGGTCTCCCATCCACCTACTAAACAGGCCCGATCCTGCTTAGCTTCCGCGATCGAGTCGAAATCACGCCCCTCTGGGCTGGTTTGCCAGTAGGTGGCAAGAGGGTCGCGGGCTGGCTCTTGAGGCACAGCTTAGCAGGCGCTTGGGTCAAACCGCCAGCCCAGCGGCCCGCCCGACCCGGCAGGGCCCCGCCGCCCACCTAGACAGGGAAACGGAGGTCTAGGGTACAGGGGGGTGGCGGAGATGTTGGCGACCACCCAGCCCAGGGCAGGCGGGGCCCAGCAAACTTTTCGGCGCTTGGCGCCCCACCCCAGATCCCGCAGGCCGCTCACAAGGACGTGGCCCCGGAGGCTTCAGGATCCGTGGCCCGCGGTCCCTTGGGCATCCCACCTGCCCGCCCACGCTGCGCTACGCTCAGCCCGGACGGAGACGTGCCCGGCACTCCTAACCGACAGAAGCTGGCCCGAAACCACTGGGAGCCACCATTGAGTTGGCAAGGTCCCTAAGACCCAGCGACGCCACCGTTGCCCCCACGCCGCAGTTCCGAGCTCAGTACCCCGCCCCAGTTGGCCGGCAGCCCCGGGAAGCGTCCCGCGCCCTCGATCTCGCTCCCGCCCCCGGCCAGAGCGAAACGGCTATGGGACAGCATTTTCCGTATGGATCTGTGGAGAGACACCCCGGCAGACAGGTGGCGGCGACGGGGCTGTGCTCCATGGGTGAGGCCAGGTGCAGTTCGCGGTGCTCGCGTTCCGCACAGACGGCACCCGTGTCCGCGGCCATGTCTGGGTCGCGTCAGGCCACCCCCGGAGCGTCTGGTGTGCTGCTGCCTTCCAGGGACGCCTTCAGGCCGCCTGGCCGGTCAGGCAGGCGGGCAGCGCCCCGTCAGTTGCTTGCTGGGGTGGGAGGGGCCTGAGGAGGTGGGGCCTGCAGAGGTACCGGGCGTGTGCAGAGATAGCCGCCGCCGCCGCGGGCGACAAAAGGAGAATACACAGCGGGAGGCCAAAAGCCTGTAACACGCGGTATTCCCGGGAGGTCTCCCATCCACGTACTAAACTGGCCCGACCCTGCTTAGCTTCCGCGATTGAGCCGACATCACGCCCGTCTGGGCTGCTTTGGCAGCAGGTGGCTGCAGGCTCGCGAGCTGCCTCTTGAGGCGCAGTTTAGCAGGCGCTTGGGGCTTACCTCCAGCCCAGCGGCTCGCCCGACCCGGCAGGGCCCCGCCGCCCACCTAGACAAGGAAACGGAGGTCTAGGGTACAGGGGTGTGGCGGAGATGTTGGCGAACACCCAGCCCAGGGCGGGCGGGACCCGGCAAACTTTTCGGCGCTTGGCGCCCCATGCCAGATCCCGCAGGCCGTACACAAGGACGTGGCCCCGGAGGCTTCAGGGCCCGGGGCCCGCGGTCCCTTGGGCATCCCACCTGCCCGCCCACGCTGCGCGACGCTCAGCCCAGAGGGAGACGTGCCCGGCACTCCTAACCGACAGAAGCTGGCCCGAAACAACTGGGAGCCACTATTGAGTTGGCACGGCCCCTAAGACCCAGCAACGCCACCGTTGCCCCCACGCCGCAGTTCCGAGCTCAGCACCCCGCCCCAAGTGGCCGGCAGCCCCAGGGAAGTGGCCTGGGCCCTCGATCCCGCTCCCGCCCCCGGCCAGAGCGAAACGGCGGAGGGGCGGCATTTTCCGTATGGAGCTGTGGAGAGACACCCCGGCAGACAGGTGGCGGCGACGGGGCTGTGCTCCAGTGGGTGAGGCCAGGTCATTTCGCGGGGCTCGCGGGCCGCACGGACGGCACCCGGGTCCGCGGCCATATCTGGGTCGCGTCAGGCCACCCCCGGAGCGTCTGGTGTGCCGCTGCCTTCCAGGGACGCCTTCTGGCCGCCTGGCCGGTCAGGCAGGCGGGGAGCGCCCCGTCAGACACTTGCTGTGGTGGGAGGGGCCTGAGGAGGTGGCGCCTGCAGAGGTACCCGGCGGGGGCAGAGATAGCCGCCGCCGCCGCCGGCGACAGAAGGAGAATGCAGAGCGGGAGGCCAAAAGACTATAGCAGCCGGTATTCCCTAGAGGTCTCCCATCCACCTACTAAACAGGCCCGATCCTGCTTAGCTTCCGCGATCGAGTCGAAATCACGCCCCTCTGGGCTGGTTTGGCAGTAGGTGGCTACAGGGTCGCGGGCTGCCTCTTGAGGCGCAGCTTAGCAGGCGCTTGGGGCATACCGCCAGCCCAGCGGCCCGACCGATCCGGCAGGGCCCCGCCGCCCGCCTATACAGGGAAACGGAGGTCTAGGCTACAGGGGGGTGGCAGAGGTGTTGGCGACCACCCAGCCGAGGGCTGGCTGGACCCCGCAAACATTTTGGCGCTTCGCGCACCACCGCAGATCACGCGTGCTGGTGTGCCGCTGCCTTCCAGGGACGCCTTCTGGCCTCCTGGCCGGTGAGGCAGGCAGGGAGCGCCCCGTCAGACTCTTGCTGTGGTGGGAGGGGCCTGAGGAGTGGGGTCAGCAGCGGTACCCGGCGGGAGCTGAGATAATCGCCTCCGATTCGGGCGACAAAAGGAGAATGCAGAGCGGGAGGCAAAAAGCCTATAGCACCCGGTATTCCCAGGGGGTCTCCCATCCAAATACTAACGAGGCCCGACCCTGCTTAGCTTCAGCGATCGAGACGAGATCAGGCCCGTCTAGGCTGGTTTGGCAGTAGATGTCAGCCAACTCGCGGGCTGCCTCTTGAGGCGCAGCTTAGCAGCCGCTTGGGCCTTACCGCCAGCCCAGCGGCCCGCCCGACTCGGCAGGGCCCCGCCGCCCGCCTAGACAGGGAAACGGAGGTCTAGGCTACCGGGGGGTGGGAGAGCTGTTGGCGAACCCCCAGACCAGGGCTGGCGGGACCCAGCAAATATTTCGGCACTTGGGGCCCCACCACAGATGCCGCAGGCCGCTCACAGGGACGTGGCCCCGGAGGCTTCAGGGCCCGGTGCCCGCGGTAACTTGGGCATCCCACCTGCCCGCCCACGCTGGGCTAGGCGCAGGCGGAACGCACACATGCCCGGCCCTCCTGCCCGACAGAAGCTGGCCTGAAGCCACTGGGAACCAGCATTGTGTTGCCACGTCCCCTAAGAGGCAGCAACACCATCCTTGCCCCCATGCCACAGTTCCGAGCCCAGTACCCTGCCCCAAGTGGCCGGCAGGCCCAGGGAAGCGGCCTGCTCCCTCGATCCCGCTCCCGCCCCCGGCCAGGGTGAAACGGCGGAAGGGCGGCATTTTCCCTATGGAGCTGTGGAGAGACACCCCGGCAGACAGGTTGCGGCGACGGGGCTGTGCTCCAGTGCCTGAGGCCAGGTGTAGTTCGTGGGGCTCGCGGGCCGCACGGACGGAACCCGGGTCAGCGGCCATATCAGGGTCGCTTCAGGCCACCCCTGGACCGACTGGTGTGACGCTGCCTTCCAGGGACGCCACCTGTCCGCCTGGCCGGTCAGGCAGGAGGGGAGCGCCCCCTCAGACGCTTGCTGTGGTGGGAGGGGCCTGAGGAGGTGGGGCCTGCAGCGGAACCCGGCGGGGGCTGAGATAACCGCCTCCGCCTCCGATTCGGGCGACAAAAGGAGAATGCAGAGCGGGAGGCAAAAAGCCTATTGAACTCGGTATTCCCAGGAGGCCTCCCATCCAAGTACTAAACAGGGCCGACCCTGCTTAGCTTCAGCGATCGCGTCGAGATTAGCCCGTCTAGGCTGGTTTGGCAGTAGATGTCATCAGGGTCGCGGGCTGCCTCTTGAGGCGCAGCTTAGCAGGCGCTTGGGACTTACCGACAGCCCTGCGGTCCGCCCGACTCAGCAGGGACCCGCCACAACCTAGACAGGGGAACGGAGGTCTAGGGTACCGGGGGGTGAGGGTGGTGTTGGCGACCCCCCAACCCAGGGCGGACGGGACCCAGCAAACTTTTCGGCGCTTGGTGCCCCATCCCAGATGCCACAGGCCGCTCACGGGGACGTGGCCCCGGAGGCTTCAGGGCCCGGGGCCCGCAGTCCCTTGGGCATCCCACCTGCCCGCCCACACTGGGCTAGGCGCAGCCCAGACACACACCTGCCCGGCCCTCCTGCCCGACAGAAGCTGGCCCGAAGCCACTGGGAGCCACCATTGACTTGGGAAGGCCCCTAAGACCCAGCAACACCACCCTTGCCCGCACGCCACAGATCCGAGCTCAGTACCCCGCCTCAAGTGGCCATTAGGCCCGGGGAAGCGGCCTGCTCCCTCGATCCCGCTCCCGCGCCCGACCAGGGCGAAACGGTGGAAGGGCGGCATTTTCCGAATGGAGCTGTGGAGCGACACCCCAGCAGACAGGTGGCGGCGACGGGGCTGCGTTCCAGTGGGTGAGGCCAGGTGCAGTTCGCGGGGCTCGCGGGCCGCACGGACGGCACCCGGGTCCGCGGCCACGTCTGGGTCGCGTCAGGCCACCCCCGGAGCGCCTGGTGTGCCGCTGCCTTCCGGGGACGCCTTCAGGCCGCCTGGCCGGTCAGGCAGTTGGGGAGCGCCCCGTCAGACGCTTGCGGTGGTGGGAGGGGCCTGAGGAGGTGGGGCCTGCAGAGGTACCTGGCAGGGGCAGAGATAGCCGCCGCCGCCGCGGGCGACAAAAGGAGAATGCAGAGCCAAAAGGAGAATGCAGAGCGGGAGGCCAAAAGCCTATAGCACCCGGTATTCCCTAGAGGTCTCCCATCCACCTACTAAACAGGCCCGATCCTGCTTAGCTTCCGCGATCGAGTCGAAATCACGCCCCTCTGGGCTGGTTTGGCAGTAGGTGGCAAGAGGGTCGCGGGCTGGCTCTTGAGGCACAGCTTAGCAGGCGCTTGGGTCAAACCGCCAGCCCAGCGGCCCGCCCGACCCGGCAGGGCCCCGCCGCCCACCTAGACAGGGAAACGGAGGTCTAGGGTACAGGGGGGTGGCGGAGATGTTGGCGACCACCCAGCCCAGGGCAGGCGGGGCCCAGCAAACTTTTCGGCGCTTGGCGCCCCACCCCAGATCCCGCAGGCCGCTCACAAGGACGTGGCCCCGGAGGCTTCAGGATCCGTGGCCCGCGGTCCCTTGGGCATCCCACCTGCCCGCCCACGCTGCGCTACGCTCAGCCCGGACGGAGACGTGCCCGGCACTCCTAACCGACAGAAGCTGGCCCGAAACCACTGGGAGCCACCATTGAGTTGGCAAGGTCCCTAAGACCCAGCGACGCCACCGTTGCCCCCACGCCGCAGTTCCGAGCTCAGTACCCCGCCCCAGTTGGCCGGCAGCCCCGGGAAGCGTCCCGCGCCCTCGATCTCGCTCCCGCCCCCGGCCAGAGCGAAACGGCTATGGGACAGCATTTTCCGTATGGATCTGTGGAGAGACACCCCGGCAGACAGGTGGCGGCGACGGGGCTGTGCTCCATGGGTGAGGCCAGGTGCAGTTCGCGGTGCTCGCGTTCCGCACAGACGGCACCCGTGTCCGCGGCCATGTCTGGGTCGCGTCAGGCCACCCCCGGAGCGTCTGGTGTGCTGCTGCCTTCCAGGGACGCCTTCAGGCCGCCTGGCCGGTCAGGCAGGCGGGCAGCGCCCCGTCAGTTGCTTGCTGGGGTGGGAGGGGCCTGAGGAGGTGGGGCCTGCAGAGGTACCGGGCGTGTGCAGAGATAGCCGCCGCCGCCGCGGGCGACAAAAGGAGAATACACAGCGGGAGGCCAAAAGCCTGTAACACGCGGTATTCCCGGGAGGTCTCCCATCCACGTACTAAACTGGCCCGACCCTGCTTAGCTTCCGCGATTGAGCCGACATCACGCCCGTCTGGGCTGCTTTGGCAGCAGGTGGCTGCAGGCTCGCGAGCTGCCTCTTGAGGCGCAGTTTAGCAGGCGCTTGGGGCTTACCTCCAGCCCAGCGGCTCGCCCGACCCGGCAGGGCCCCGCCGCCCACCTAGACAAGGAAACGGAGGTCTAGGGTACAGGGGTGTGGCGGAGATGTTGGCGAACACCCAGCCCAGGGCGGGCGGGACCCGGCAAACTTTTCGGCGCTTGGCGCCCCATGCCAGATCCCGCAGGCCGTACACAAGGACGTGGCCCCGGAGGCTTCAGGGCCCGGGGCCCGCGGTCCCTTGGGCATCCCACCTGCCCGCCCACGCTGCGCGACGCTCAGCCCAGAGGGAGACGTGCCCGGCACTCCTAACCGACAGAAGCTGGCCCGAAACAACTGGGAGCCACTATTGAGTTGGCACGGCCCCTAAGACCCAGCAACGCCACCGTTGCCCCCACGCCGCAGTTCCGAGCTCAGCACCCCGCCCCAAGTGGCCGGCAGCCCCAGGGAAGTGGCCTGGGCCCTCGATCCCGCTCCCGCCCCCGGCCAGAGCGAAACGGCGGAGGGGCGGCATTTTCCGTATGGAGCTGTGGAGAGACACCCCGGCAGACAGGTGGCGGCGACGGGGCTGTGCTCCAGTGGGTGAGGCCAGGTCATTTCGCGGGGCTCGCGGGCCGCACGGACGGCACCCGGGTCCGCGGCCATATCTGGGTCGCGTCAGGCCACCCCCGGAGCGTCTGGTGTGCCGCTGCCTTCCAGGGACGCCTTCTGGCCGCCTGGCCGGTCAGGCAGGCGGGGAGCGCCCCGTCAGACACTTGCTGTGGTGGGAGGGGCCTGAGGAGGTGGCGCCTGCAGAGGTACCCGGCGGGGGCAGAGATAGCCGCCGCCGCCGCCGGCGACAGAAGGAGAATGCAGAGCGGGAGGCCAAAAGACTATAGCAGCCGGTATTCCCTAGAGGTCTCCCATCCACCTACTAAACAGGCCCGATCCTGCTTAGCTTCCGCGATCGAGTCGAAATCACGCCCCTCTGGGCTGGTTTGGCAGTAGGTGGCTACAGGGTCGCGGGCTGCCTCTTGAGGCGCAGCTTAGCAGGCGCTTGGGGCATACCGCCAGCCCAGCGGCCCGACCGATCCGGCAGGGCCCCGCCGCCCGCCTATACAGGGAAACGGAGGTCTAGGCTACAGGGGGGTGGCGGAGGTGTTGGCGACCACCCAGCCGAGGGCTGGCTGGACCCCGCAAACATTTTGGCGCTTCGCGCACCACCGCAGATCACGCGTGCTGGTGTGCCGCTGCCTTCCAGGGACGCCTTCTGGCCTCCTGGCCGGTGAGGCAGGCAGGGAGCGCCCCGTCAGACTCTTGCTGTGGTGGGAGGGGCCTGAGGAGTGGGGTCAGCAGCGGTACCCGGCGGGAGCTGAGATAATCGCCTCCGATTCGGGCGACAAAAGGAGAATGCAGAGCGGGAGGCAAAAAGCCTATAGCACCCGGTATTCCCAGGGGGTCTCCCATCCAAATACTAACGAGGCCCGACCCTGCTTAGCTTCAGCGATCGAGACGAGATCAGGCCCGTCTAGGCTGGTTTGGCAGTAGATGTCAGCCAACTCGCGGGCTGCCTCTTGAGGCGCAGCTTAGCAGCCGCTTGGGCCTTACCGCCAGCCCAGCGGCCCGCCCGACTCGGCAGGGCCCCGCCGCCCGCCTAGACAGGGAAACGGAGGTCTAGGCTACCGGGGGGTGGGAGAGCTGTTGGCGAACCCCCAGACCAGGGCTGGCGGGACCCAGCAAATATTTCGGCACTTGGGGCCCCACCACAGATGCCGCAGGCCGCTCACAGGGACGTGGCCCCGGAAGCTTCAGGGCCCGGTGCCCGCGGTAACTTGGGCATCCCACCTGCCCGCCCACGCTGGGCTAGGCGCAGGCAGAACGCACACATGCCCGGCCCTCCTGCCCGACAGAAGCTGGCCTGAAGCCACTGGGAACCAGCATTGTGTTGCCACGTCCCCTAAGAGGCAGCAACACCATCCTTGCCCCCATGCCACAGTTCCGAGCCCAGTACCCTGCCCCAAGTGGCCGGCAGGCCCAGGGAAGCGGCCTGCTCCCTCGATCCCGCTCCCGCCCCCGGCCAGGGTGAAACGGCGGAAGGGCGGCATTTTCCCTATGGAGCTGTGGAGAGACACCCCGGCAGACAGGTTGCGGCGACGGGGCTGTGCTCCAGTGGCTGAGGCCAGGTGTAGTTCGTGGGGCTCGCGGGCCGCACGGACGGAACCCGGGTCAGCGGCCATATCAGGGTCGCTTCAGGCCACCCCTGGACCGACTGGTGTGACGCTGCCTTCCAGGGACGCCACCTGTCCGCCTGGCCGGTCAGGCAGGAGGGGAGCGCCCCCTCAGACGCTTGCTGTGGTGGGAGGGGCCTGAGGAGGTGGGGCCTGCAGCGGAACCCGGCGGGGGCTGAGATAACCGCCTCCGATTCGGGCGACAAAAGGAGAATGCAGAGCGGGAGGCAAAAAGCCTATTGAACTCGGTATTCCCAGGAGGCCTCCCATCCAAGTACTAAACAGGGCCGACCCTGCTTAGCTTCAGCGATCGCGTCGAGATTAGCCCGTCTAGGCTGGTTTGGCAGTAGATGTCATCAGGGTCGCGGGCTGCCTCTTGAGGCGCAGCTTAGCAGGCGCTTGGGACTTACCGACAGCCCTGCGGTCCGCCCGACTCAGCAGGGACCCGCCACAACCTAGACAGGGGAACGGAGGTCTAGGGTACCGGGGGGTGAGGGTGGTGTTGGCGACCCCCCAACCCAGGGCGGACGGGACCCAGCAAACTTTTCGGCGCTTGGTGCCCCATCCCAGATGCCACAGGCCGCTCACGGGGACGTGGCCCCGGAGGCTTCAGGGCCCGGGGCCCGCAGTCCCTTGGGCATCCCACCTGCCCGCCCACACTGGGCTAGGCGCAGCCCGGACACACACCTGCCCGGCCCTCCTGCCCGACAGAAGCTGGCCCGAAGCCACTGGGAGCCACCATTGACTTGGGAAGGCCCCTAAGACCCAGCAACACCACCCTTGCCCGCACGCCACAGATCCGAGCTCAGTACCCCGCCTCAAGTGGCCATTAGGCCCGGAGAAGCGGCCTGCTCCCTCGATCCCGCTCCCGCGCCCGACCAGGGCGAAACGGTGGAAGGGCGGCATTTTCCGAATGGAGCTGTGGAGCGACACCCCAGCAGACAGGTGGCGGCGACGGGGCTGCGTTCCAGTGGGTGAGGCCAGGTGCAGTTCGCGGGGCTCGCGGGCCGCACGGACGGCACCCGGGTCCGCGGCCACGTCTGGGTCGCGTCAGGCCACCCCCGGAGCGCCTGGTGTGCCGCTGCCTTCCGGGGACGCCTTCTGGCCGCCTGGCCGGTCAGGCAGTTGGGGAGCGCCCCGTCAGACGCTTGCGGTGGTGGGAGGGGCCTGAGGAGGTGGGGCCTGCAGAGGTACCTGGCAGGGGCAGAGATAGCCGCCGCCGCCGCGGGCGACAAAAGGAGAATGCAGAGCCAAAAGGAGAATGCAGAGCGGGAGGCCAAAAGCCTATAGCACCCGGTATTCCCTAGAGGTCTCCCATCCACCTACTAAACAGGCCCGATCCTGCTTAGCTTCCGCGATCGAGTCGAAATCACGCCCCTCTGGGCTGGTTTGGCAGTAGGTGGCAAGAGGGTCGCGGGCTGGCTCTTGAGGCACAGCTTAGCAGGCGCTTGGGTCAAACCGCCAGCCCAGCGGCCCGCCCGACCCGGCAGGGCCCCGCCGCCCACCTAGACAGGGAAACGGAGGTCTAGGGTACAGGGGTGTGGCGGAGATGTTGGCGAACACCCAGCCCAGGGCGGGCGGGACCCGGCAAACTTTTCGGCGCTTGGCGCCCCATGCCAGATCCCGCAGGCCGTACACAAGGACGTGGCCCCGGAGGCTTCAGGGCCCGGGGCCCGCGGTCCCTTGGGCATCCCACCTGCCCGCCCACGCTGCGCGACGCTCAGCCCAGAGGGAGACGTGCCCGGCACTCCTAACCGACAGAAGCTGGCCCGAAACAACTGGGAGCCACTATTGAGTTGGCACGGCCCCTAAGACCCAGCAACGCCACCGTTGCCCCCACGCCGCAGTTCCGAGCTCAGCACCCCGCCCCAAGTGGCCGGCAGCCCCAGGGAAGTGGCCTGGGCCCTCGATCCCGCTCCCGCCCCCGGCCAGAGCGAAACGGCGGAGGGGCGGCATTTTCCGTATGGAGCTGTGGAGAGACACCCCGGCAGACAGGTGGCGGCGACGGGGCTGTGCTCCAGTGGGTGAGGCCAGGTCATTTCGCGGGGCTCGCGGGCCGCACGGACGGCACCCGGGTCCGCGGCCATATCTGGGTCGCGTCAGGCCACCCCCGGAGCGTCTGGTGTGCCGCTGCCTTCCAGGGACGCCTTCTGGCCGCCTGGCCGGTCAGGCAGGCGGGGAGCGCCCCGTCAGACACTTGCTGTGGTGGGAGGGGCCTGAGGAGGTGGCGCCTGCAGAGGTACCCGGCGGGGGCAGAGATAGCCGCCGCCGCCGCCGGCGACAGAAGGAGAATGCAGAGCGGGAGGCCAAAAGACTATAGCAGCCGGTATTCCCTAGAGGTCTCCCATCCACCTACTAAACAGGCCCGATCCTGCTTAGCTTCCGCGATCGAGTCGAAATCACGCCCCTCTGGGCTGGTTTGGCAGTAGGTGGCTACAGGGTCGCGGGCTGCCTCTTGAGGCGCAGCTTAGCAGGCGCTTGGGGCATACCGCCAGCCCAGCGGCCCGACCGATCCGGCAGGGCCCCGCCGCCCGCCTATACAGGGAAACGGAGGTCTAGGCTACAGGGGGGTGGCGGAGGTGTTGGCGACCACCCAGCCGAGGGCTGGCTGGACCCCGCAAACATTTTGGCGCTTCGCGCACCACCGCAGATCACGCGTGCTGGTGTGCCGCTGCCTTCCAGGGACGCCTTCTGGCCTCCTGGCCGGTGAGGCAGGCAGGGAGCGCCCCGTCAGACTCTTGCTGTGGTGGGAGGGGCCTGAGGAGTGGGGTCAGCAGCGGTACCCGGCGGGAGCTGAGATAATCGCCTCCGATTCGGGCGACAAAAGGAGAATGCAGAGCGGGAGGCAAAAAGCCTATAGCACCCGGTATTCCCAGGGGGTCTCCCATCCAAATACTAACGAGGCCCGACCCTGCTTAGCTTCAGCGATCGAGACGAGATCAGGCCCGTCTAGGCTGGTTTGGCAGTAGATGTCAGCCAACTCGCGGGCTGCCTCTTGAGGCGCAGCTTAGCAGCCGCTTGGGCCTTACCGCCAGCCCAGCGGCCCGCCCGACTCGGCAGGGCCCCGCCGCCCGCCTAGACAGGGAAACGGAGGTCTAGGCTACCGGGGGGTGGGAGAGCTGTTGGCGAACCCCCAGACCAGGGCTGGCGGGACCCAGCAAATATTTCGGCACTTGGGGCCCCACCACAGATGCCGCAGGCCGCTCACAGGGACGTGGCCCCGGAGGCTTCAGGGCCCGGTGCCCGCGGTAACTTGGGCATCCCACCTGCCCGCCCACGCTGGGCTAGGCGCAGGCAGAACGCACACATGCCCGGCCCTCCTGCCCGACAGAAGCTGGCCTGAAGCCACTGGGAACCAGCATTGTGTTGCCACGTCCCCTAAGAGGCAGCAACACCATCCTTGCCCCCATGCCACAGTTCCGAGCCCAGTACCCTGCCCCAAGTGGCCGGCAGGCCCAGGGAAGCGGCCTGCTCCCTCGATCCCGCTCCCGCCCCCGGCCAGGGTGAAACGGCGGAAGGGCGGCATTTTCCCTATGGAGCTGTGGAGAGACACCCCGGCAGACAGGTTGCGGCGACGGGGCTGTGCTCCAGTGGCTGAGGCCAGGTGTAGTTCGTGGGGCTCGCGGGCCGCACGGACGGAACCCGGGTCAGCGGCCATATCAGGGTCGCTTCAGGCCACCCCTGGACCGACTGGTGTGACGCTGCCTTCCAGGGACGCCACCTGTCCGCCTGGCCGGTCAGGCAGGAGGGGAGCGCCCCCTCAGACGCTTGCTGTGGTGGGAGGGGCCTGAGGAGGTGGGGCCTGCAGCGGAACCCGGCGGGGGCTGAGATAACCGCCTCCGATTCGGGCGACAAAAGGAGAATGCAGAGCGGGAGGCAAAAAGCCTATTGAACTCGGTATTCCCAGGAGGCCTCCCATCCAAGTACTAAACAGGGCCGACCCTGCTTAGCTTCAGCGATCGCGTCGAGATTAGCCCGTCTAGGCTGGTTTGGCAGTAGATGTCATCAGGGTCGCGGGCTGCCTCTTGAGGCGCAGCTTAGCAGGCGCTTGGGACTTACCGACAGCCCTGCGGTCCGCCCGACTCAGCAGGGACCCGCCACAACCTAGACAGGGGAACGGAGGTCTAGGGTACCGGGGGGTGAGGGTGGTGTTGGCGACCCCCCAACCCAGGGCGGACGGGACCCAGCAAACTTTTCGGCGCTTGGTGCCCCATCCCAGATGCCACAGGCCGCTCACGGGGACGTGGCCCCGGAGGCTTCAGGGCCCGGGGCCCGCAGTCCCTTGGGCATCCCACCTGCCCGCCCACACTGGGCTAGGCGCAGCCCGGACACACACCTGCCCGGCCCTCCTGCCCGACAGAAGCTGGCCCGAAGCCACTGGGAGCCACCATTGACTTGGGAAGGCCCCTAAGACCCAGCAACACCACCCTTGCCCGCACGCCACAGATCCGAGCTCAGTACCCCGCCTCAAGTGGCCATTAGGCCCGGAGAAGCGGCCTGCTCCCTCGATCCCGCTCCCGCGCCCGACCAGGGCGAAACGGTGGAAGGGCGGCATTTTCCGAATGGAGCTGTGGAGCGACACCCCAGCAGACAGGTGGCGGCGACGGGGCTGCGTTCCAGTGGGTGAGGCCAGGTGCAGTTCGCGGGGCTCGCGGGCCGCACGGACGGCACCCGGGTCCGCGGCCACGTCTGGGTCGCGTCAGGCCACCCCCGGAGCGCCTGGTGTGCCGCTGCCTTCCGGGGACGCCTTCTGGCCGCCTGGCCGGTCAGGCAGTTGGGGAGCGCCCCGTCAGACGCTTGCGGTGGTGGGAGGGGCCTGAGGAGGTGGGGCCTGCAGAGGTACCTGGCAGGGGCAGAGATAGCCGCCGCCGCCGCGGGCGACAAAAGGAGAATGCAGAGCCAAAAGGAGAATGCAGAGCGGGAGGCCAAAAGCCTATAGCACCCGGTATTCCCTAGAGGTCTCCCATCCACCTACTAAACAGGCCCGATCCTGCTTAGCTTCCGCGATCGAGTCGAAATCACGCCCCTCTGGGCTGGTTTGGCAGTAGGTGGCAAGAGGGTCGCGGGCTGGCTCTTGAGGCACAGCTTAGCAGGCGCTTGGGTCAAACCGCCAGCCCAGCGGCCCGCCCGACCCGGCAGGGCCCCGCCGCCCACCTAGACAGGGAAACGGAGGTCTAGGGTACAGGGGGGTGGCGGAGATGTTGGCGACCACCCAGCCCAGGGCAGGCGGGGCCCAGCAAACTTTTCGGCGCTTGGCGCCCCACCCCAGATCCCGCAGGCCGCTCACAAGGACGTGGCCCCGGAGGCTTCAGGATCCGTGGCCCGCGGTCCCTTGGGCATCCCACCTGCCCGCCCACGCTGCGCTACGCTCAGCCCGGACGGAGACGTGCCCGGCACTCCTAACCGACAGAAGCTGGCCCGAAACCACTGGGAGCCACCATTGAGTTGGCAAGGTCCCTAAGACCCAGCGACGCCACCGTTGCCCCCACGCCGCAGTTCCGAGCTCAGTACCCCGCCCCAGTTGGCCGGCAGCCCCGGGAAGCGTCCCGCGCCCTCGATCTCGCTCCCGCCCCCGGCCAGAGCGAAACGGCTATGGGACAGCATTTTCCGTATGGATCTGTGGAGAGACACCCCGGCAGACAGGTGGCGGCGACGGGGCTGTGCTCCATGGGTGAGGCCAGGTGCAGTTCGCGGTGCTCGCGTTCCGCACAGACGGCACCCGTGTCCGCGGCCATGTCTGGGTCGCGTCAGGCCACCCCCGGAGCGTCTGGTGTGCTGCTGCCTTCCAGGGACGCCTTCAGGCCGCCTGGCCGGTCAGGCAGGCGGGCAGCGCCCCGTCAGTTGCTTGCTGGGGTGGGAGGGGCCTGAGGAGGTGGGGCCTGCAGAGGTACCGGGCGTGTGCAGAGATAGCCGCCGCCGCCGCGGGCGACAAAAGGAGAATACACAGCGGGAGGCCAAAAGCCTGTAACACGCGGTATTCCCGGGAGGTCTCCCATCCACGTACTAAACTGGCCCGACCCTGCTTAGCTTCCGCGATTGAGCCGACATCACGCCCGTCTGGGCTGCTTTGGCAGCAGGTGGCTGCAGGCTCGCGAGCTGCCTCTTGAGGCGCAGTTTAGCAGGCGCTTGGGGCTTACCTCCAGCCCAGCGGCTCGCCCGACCCGGCAGGGCCCCGCCGCCCACCTAGACAAGGAAACGGAGGTCTAGGGTACAGGGGTGTGGCGGAGATGTTGGCGAACACCCAGCCCAGGGCGGGCGGGACCCGGCAAACTTTTCGGCGCTTGGCGCCCCATGCCAGATCCCGCAGGCCGTACACAAGGACGTGGCCCCGGAGGCTTCAGGGCCCGGGGCCCGCGGTCCCTTGGGCATCCCACCTGCCCGCCCACGCTGCGCGACGCTCAGCCCAGAGGGAGACGTGCCCGGCACTCCTAACCGACAGAAGCTGGCCCGAAACAACTGGGAGCCACTATTGAGTTGGCACGGCCCCTAAGACCCAGCAACGCCACCGTTGCCCCCACGCCGCAGTTCCGAGCTCAGCACCCCGCCCCAAGTGGCCGGCAGCCCCAGGGAAGTGGCCTGGGCCCTCGATCCCGCTCCCGCCCCCGGCCAGAGCGAAACGGCGGAGGGGCGGCATTTTCCGTATGGAGCTGTGGAGAGACACCCCGGCAGACAGGTGGCGGCGACGGGGCTGTGCTCCAGTGGGTGAGGCCAGGTCATTTCGCGGGGCTCGCGGGCCGCACGGACGGCACCCGGGTCCGCGGCCATATCTGGGTCGCGTCAGGCCACCCCCGGAGCGTCTGGTGTGCCGCTGCCTTCCAGGGACGCCTTCTGGCCGCCTGGCCGGTCAGGCAGGCGGGGAGCGCCCCGTCAGACACTTGCTGTGGTGGGAGGGGCCTGAGGAGGTGGCGCCTGCAGAGGTACCCGGCGGGGGCAGAGATAGCCGCCGCCGCCGCCGGCGACAGAAGGAGAATGCAGAGCGGGAGGCCAAAAGACTATAGCAGCCGGTATTCCCTAGAGGTCTCCCATCCACCTACTAAACAGGCCCGATCCTGCTTAGCTTCCGCGATCGAGTCGAAATCACGCCCCTCTGGGCTGGTTTGGCAGTAGGTGGCTACAGGGTCGCGGGCTGCCTCTTGAGGCGCAGCTTAGCAGGCGCTTGGGGCATACCGCCAGCCCAGCGGCCCGACCGATCCGGCAGGGCCCCGCCGCCCGCCTATACAGGGAAACGGAGGTCTAGGCTACAGGGGGGTGGCGGAGGTGTTGGCGACCACCCAGCCGAGGGCTGGCTGGACCCCGCAAACATTTTGGCGCTTCGCGCACCACCGCAGATCACGCGTGCTGGTGTGCCGCTGCCTTCCAGGGACGCCTTCTGGCCTCCTGGCCGGTGAGGCAGGCAGGGAGCGCCCCGTCAGACTCTTGCTGTGGTGGGAGGGGCCTGAGGAGTGGGGTCAGCAGCGGTACCCGGCGGGAGCTGAGATAATCGCCTCCGATTCGGGCGACAAAAGGAGAATGCAGAGCGGGAGGCAAAAAGCCTATAGCACCCGGTATTCCCAGGGGGTCTCCCATCCAAATACTAACGAGGCCCGACCCTGCTTAGCTTCAGCGATCGAGACGAGATCAGGCCCGTCTAGGCTGGTTTGGCAGTAGATGTCAGCCAACTCGCGGGCTGCCTCTTGAGGCGCAGCTTAGCAGCCGCTTGGGCCTTACCGCCAGCCCAGCGGCCCGCCCGACTCGGCAGGGCCCCGCCGCCCGCCTAGACAGGGAAACGGAGGTCTAGGCTACCGGGGGGTGGGAGAGCTGTTGGCGAACCCCCAGACCAGGGCTGGCGGGACCCAGCAAATATTTCGGCACTTGGGGCCCCACCACAGATGCCGCAGGCCGCTCACAGGGACGTGGCCCCGGAGGCTTCAGGGCCCGGTGCCCGCGGTAACTTGGGCATCCCACCTGCCCGCCCACGCTGGGCTAGGCGCAGGCGGAACGCACACATGCCCGGCCCTCCTGCCCGACAGAAGCTGGCCTGAAGCCACTGGGAACCAGCATTGTGTTGCCACGTCCCCTAAGAGGCAGCAACACCATCCTTGCCCCCATGCCACAGTTCCGAGCCCAGTACCCTGCCCCAAGTGGCCGGCAGGCCCAGGGAAGCGGCCTGCTCCCTCGATCCCGCTCCCGCCCCCGGCCAGGGTGAAACGGCGGAAGGGCGGCATTTTCCCTATGGAGCTGTGGAGAGACACCCCGGCAGACAGGTTGCGGCGACGGGGCTGTGCTCCAGTGGCTGAGGCCAGGTGTAGTTCGTGGGGCTCGCGGGCCGCACGGACGGAACCCGGGTCAGCGGCCATATCAGGGTCGCTTCAGGCCACCCCTGGACCGACTGGTGTGACGCTGCCTTCCAGGGACGCCACCTGTCCGCCTGGCCGGTCAGGCAGGAGGGGAGCGCCCCCTCAGACGCTTGCTGTGGTGGGAGGGGCCTGAGGAGGTGGGGCCTGCAGCGGAACCCGGCGGGGGCTGAGATAACCGCCTCCGATTCGGGCGACAAAAGGAGAATGCAGAGCGGGAGGCAAAAAGCCTATTGAACTCGGTATTCCCAGGAGGCCTCCCATCCAAGTACTAAACAGGGCCGACCCTGCTTAGCTTCAGCGATCGCGTCGAGATTAGCCCGTCTAGGCTGGTTTGGCAGTAGATGTCATCAGGGTCGCGGGCTGCCTCTTGAGGCGCAGCTTAGCAGGCGCTTGGGACTTACCGACAGCCCTGCGGTCCGCCCGACTCAGCAGGGACCCGCCACAACCTAGACAGGGGAACGGAGGTCTAGGGTACCGGGGGGTGAGGGTGGTGTTGGCGACCCCCCAACCCAGGGCGGACGGGACCCAGCAAACTTTTCGGCGCTTGGTGCCCCATCCCAGATGCCACAGGCCGCTCACGGGGACGTGGCCCCGGAGGCTTCAGGGCCCGGGGCCCGCAGTCCCTTGGGCATCCCACCTGCCCGCCCACACTGGGCTAGGCGCAGCCCGGACACACACCTGCCCGGCCCTCCTGCCCGACAGAAGCTGGCCCGAAGCCACTGGGAGCCACCATTGACTTGGGAAGGCCCCTAAGACCCAGCAACACCACCCTTGCCCGCACGCCACAGATCCGAGCTCAGTACCCCGCCTCAAGTGGCCATTAGGCCCGGAGAAGCGGCCTGCTCCCTCGATCCCGCTCCCGCGCCCGACCAGGGCGAAACGGTGGAAGGGCGGCATTTTCCGAATGGAGCTGTGGAGCGACACCCCAGCAGACAGGTGGCGGCGACGGGGCTGCGTTCCAGTGGGTGAGGCCAGGTGCAGTTCGCGGGGCTCGCGGGCCGCACGGACGGCACCCGGGTCCGCGGCCACGTCTGGGTCGCGTCAGGCCACCCCCGGAGCGCCTGGTGTGCCGCTGCCTTCCGGGGACGCCTTCTGGCCGCCTGGCCGGTCAGGCAGTTGGGGAGCGCCCCGTCAGACGCTTGCGGTGGTGGGAGGGGCCTGAGGAGGTGGGGCCTGCAGAGGTACCTGGCAGGGGCAGAGATAGCCGCCGCCGCCGCGGGCGACAAAAGGAGAATGCAGAGCCAAAAGGAGAATGCAGAGCGGGAGGCCAAAAGCCTATAGCACCCGGTATTCCCTAGAGGTCTCCCATCCACCTACTAAACAGGCCCGATCCTGCTTAGCTTCCGCGATCGAGTCGAAATCACGCCCCTCTGGGCTGGTTTGGCAGTAGGTGGCAAGAGGGTCGCGGGCTGGCTCTTGAGGCACAGCTTAGCAGGCGCTTGGGTCAAACCGCCAGCCCAGCGGCCCGCCCGACCCGGCAGGGCCCCGCCGCCCACCTAGACAGGGAAACGGAGGTCTAGGGTACAGGGGGGTGGCGGAGATGTTGGCGACCACCCAGCCCAGGGCAGGCGGGGCCCAGCAAACTTTTCGGCGCTTGGCGCCCCACCCCAGATCCCGCAGGCCGCTCACAAGGACGTGGCCCCGGAGGCTTCAGGATCCGTGGCCCGCGGTCCCTTGGGCATCCCACCTGCCCGCCCACGCTGCGCTACGCTCAGCCCGGACGGAGACGTGCCCGGCACTCCTAACCGACAGAAGCTGGCCCGAAACCACTGGGAGCCACCATTGAGTTGGCAAGGTCCCTAAGACCCAGCGACGCCACCGTTGCCCCCACGCCGCAGTTCCGAGCTCAGTACCCCGCCCCAGTTGGCCGGCAGCCCCGGGAAGCGTCCCGCGCCCTCGATCTCGCTCCCGCCCCCGGCCAGAGCGAAACGGCTATGGGACAGCATTTTCCGTATGGATCTGTGGAGAGACACCCCGGCAGACAGGTGGCGGCGACGGGGCTGTGCTCCATGGGTGAGGCCAGGTGCAGTTCGCGGTGCTCGCGTTCCGCACAGACGGCACCCGTGTCCGCGGCCATGTCTGGGTCGCGTCAGGCCACCCCCGGAGCGTCTGGTGTGCTGCTGCCTTCCAGGGACGCCTTCAGGCCGCCTGGCCGGTCAGGCAGGCGGGCAGCGCCCCGTCAGTTGCTTGCTGGGGTGGGAGGGGCCTGAGGAGGTGGGGCCTGCAGAGGTACCGGGCGTGTGCAGAGATAGCCGCCGCCGCCGCGGGCGACAAAAGGAGAATACACAGCGGGAGGCCAAAAGCCTGTAACACGCGGTATTCCCGGGAGGTCTCCCATCCACGTACTAAACTGGCCCGACCCTGCTTAGCTTCCGCGATTGAGCCGACATCACGCCCGTCTGGGCTGCTTTGGCAGCAGGTGGCTGCAGGCTCGCGAGCTGCCTCTTGAGGCGCAGTTTAGCAGGCGCTTGGGGCTTACCTCCAGCCCAGCGGCTCGCCCGACCCGGCAGGGCCCCGCCGCCCACCTAGACAAGGAAACGGAGGTCTAGGGTACAGGGGTGTGGCGGAGATGTTGGCGAACACCCAGCCCAGGGCGGGCGGGACCCGGCAAACTTTTCGGCGCTTGGCGCCCCATGCCAGATCCCGCAGGCCGTACACAAGGACGTGGCCCCGGAGGCTTCAGGGCCCGGGGCCCGCGGTCCCTTGGGCATCCCACCTGCCCGCCCACGCTGCGCGACGCTCAGCCCAGAGGGAGACGTGCCCGGCACTCCTAACCGACAGAAGCTGGCCCGAAACAACTGGGAGCCACTATTGAGTTGGCACGGCCCCTAAGACCCAGCAACGCCACCGTTGCCCCCACGCCGCAGTTCCGAGCTCAGCACCCCGCCCCAAGTGGCCGGCAGCCCCAGGGAAGTGGCCTGGGCCCTCGATCCCGCTCCCGCCCCCGGCCAGAGCGAAACGGCGGAGGGGCGGCATTTTCCGTATGGAGCTGTGGAGAGACACCCCGGCAGACAGGTGGCGGCGACGGGGCTGTGCTCCAGTGGGTGAGGCCAGGTCATTTCGCGGGGCTCGCGGGCCGCACGGACGGCACCCGGGTCCGCGGCCATATCTGGGTCGCGTCAGGCCACCCCCGGAGCGTCTGGTGTGCCGCTGCCTTCCAGGGACGCCTTCTGGCCGCCTGGCCGGTCAGGCAGGCGGGGAGCGCCCCGTCAGACACTTGCTGTGGTGGGAGGGGCCTGAGGAGGTGGCGCCTGCAGAGGTACCCGGCGGGGGCAGAGATAGCCGCCGCCGCCGCCGGCGACAGAAGGAGAATGCAGAGCGGGAGGCCAAAAGACTATAGCAGCCGGTATTCCCTAGAGGTCTCCCATCCACCTACTAAACAGGCCCGATCCTGCTTAGCTTCCGCGATCGAGTCGAAATCACGCCCCTCTGGGCTGGTTTGGCAGTAGGTGGCTACAGGGTCGCGGGCTGCCTCTTGAGGCGCAGCTTAGCAGGCGCTTGGGGCATACCGCCAGCCCAGCGGCCCGACCGATCCGGCAGGGCCCCGCCGCCCGCCTATACAGGGAAACGGAGGTCTAGGCTACAGGGGGGTGGCGGAGGTGTTGGCGACCACCCAGCCGAGGGCTGGCTGGACCCCGCAAACATTTTGGCGCTTCGCGCACCACCGCAGATCACGCGTGCTGGTGTGCCGCTGCCTTCCAGGGACGCCTTCTGGCCTCCTGGCCGGTGAGGCAGGCAGGGAGCGCCCCGTCAGACTCTTGCTGTGGTGGGAGGGGCCTGAGGAGTGGGGTCAGCAGCGGTACCCGGCGGGAGCTGAGATAATCGCCTCCGATTCGGGCGACAAAAGGAGAATGCAGAGCGGGAGGCAAAAAGCCTATAGCACCCGGTATTCCCAGGGGGTCTCCCATCCAAATACTAACGAGGCCCGACCCTGCTTAGCTTCAGCGATCGAGACGAGATCAGGCCCGTCTAGGCTGGTTTGGCAGTAGATGTCAGCCAACTCGCGGGCTGCCTCTTGAGGCGCAGCTTAGCAGCCGCTTGGGCCTTACCGCCAGCCCAGCGGCCCGCCCGACTCGGCAGGGCCCCGCCGCCCGCCTAGACAGGGAAACGGAGGTCTAGGCTACCGGGGGGTGGGAGAGCTGTTGGCGAACCCCCAGACCAGGGCTGGCGGGACCCAGCAAATATTTCGGCACTTGGGGCCCCACCACAGATGCCGCAGGCCGCTCACAGGGACGTGGCCCCGGAGGCTTCAGGGCCCGGTGCCCGCGGTAACTTGGGCATCCCACCTGCCCGCCCACGCTGGGCTAGGCGCAGGCGGAACGCACACATGCCCGGCCCTCCTGCCCGACAGAAGCTGGCCTGAAGCCACTGGGAACCAGCATTGTGTTGCCACGTCCCCTAAGAGGCAGCAACACCATCCTTGCCCCCATGCCACAGTTCCGAGCCCAGTACCCTGCCCCAAGTGGCCGGCAGGCCCAGGGAAGCGGCCTGCTCCCTCGATCCCGCTCCCGCCCCCGGCCAGGGTGAAACGGCGGAAGGGCGGCATTTTCCCTATGGAGCTGTGGAGAGACACCCCGGCAGACAGGTTGCGGCGACGGGGCTGTGCTCCAGTGGCTGAGGCCAGGTGTAGTTCGTGGGGCTCGCGGGCCGCACGGACGGAACCCGGGTCAGCGGCCATATCAGGGTCGCTTCAGGCCACCCCTGGACCGACTGGTGTGACGCTGCCTTCCAGGGACGCCACCTGTCCGCCTGGCCGGTCAGGCAGGAGGGGAGCGCCCCCTCAGACGCTTGCTGTGGTGGGAGGGGCCTGAGGAGGTGGGGCCTGCAGCGGAACCCGGCGGGGGCTGAGATAACCGCCTCCGCCTCCGATTCGGGCGACAAAAGGAGAATGCAGAGCGGGAGGCAAAAAGCCTATTGAACTCGGTATTCCCAGGAGGCCTCCCATCCAAGTACTAAACAGGGCCGACCCTGCTTAGCTTCAGCGATCGCGTCGAGATTAGCCCGTCTAGGCTGGTTTGGCAGTAGATGTCATCAGGGTCGCGGGCTGCCTCTTGAGGCGCAGCTTAGCAGGCGCTTGGGACTTACCGACAGCCCTGCGGTCCGCCCGACTCAGCAGGGACCCGCCACAACCTAGACAGGGGAACGGAGGTCTAGGGTACCGGGGGGTGAGGGTGGTGTTGGCGACCCCCCAACCCAGGGCGGACGGGACCCAGCAAACTTTTCGGCGCTTGGTGCCCCATCCCAGATGCCACAGGCCGCTCACGGGGACGTGGCCCCGGAGGCTTCAGGGCCCGGGGCCCGCAGTCCCTTGGGCATCCCACCTGCCCGCCCACACTGGGCTAGGCGCAGCCCGGACACACACCTGCCCGGCCCTCCTGCCCGACAGAAGCTGGCCCGAAGCCACTGGGAGCCACCATTGACTTGGGAAGGCCCCTAAGACCCAGCAACACCACCCTTGCCCGCACGCCACAGATCCGAGCTCAGTACCCCGCCTCAAGTGGCCATTAGGCCCGGGGAAGCGGCCTGCTCCCTCGATCCCGCTCCCGCGCCCGACCAGGGCGAAACGGTGGAAGGGCGGCATTTTCCGAATGGAGCTGTGGAGCGACACCCCAGCAGACAGGTGGCGGCGACGGGGCTGCGTTCCAGTGGGTGAGGCCAGGTGCAGTTCGCGGGGCTCGCGGGCCGCACGGACGGCACCCGGGTCCGCGGCCACGTCTGGGTCGCGTCAGGCCACCCCCGGAGCGCCTGGTGTGCCGCTGCCTTCCGGGGACGCCTTCTGGCCGCCTGGCCGGTCAGGCAGTTGGGGAGCGCCCCGTCAGACGCTTGCGGTGGTGGGAGGGGCCTGAGGAGGTGGGGCCTGCAGAGGTACCTGGCAGGGGCAGAGATAGCCGCCGCCGCCGCGGGCGACAAAAGGAGAATGCAGAGCCAAAAGGAGAATGCAGAGCGGGAGGCCAAAAGCCTATAGCACCCGGTATTCCCTAGAGGTCTCCCATCCACCTACTAAACAGGCCCGATCCTGCTTAGCTTCCGCGATCGAGTCGAAATCACGCCCCTCTGGGCTGGTTTGGCAGTAGGTGGCAAGAGGGTCGCGGGCTGGCTCTTGAGGCACAGCTTAGCAGGCGCTTGGGTCAAACCGCCAGCCCAGCGGCCCGCCCGACCCGACAGGGCCCCGCCGCCCACCTAGACAGGGAAACGGAGGTCTAGGGTACAGGGGGGTGGCGGAGATGTTGGCGACCACCCAGCCCAGGGCAGGCGGGGCCCAGCAAACTTTTCGGCGCTTGGCGCCCCACCCCAGATCCCGCAGGCCGCTCACAAGGACGTGGCCCCGGAGGCTTCAGGATCCGTGGCCCGCGGTCCCTTGGGCATCCCACCTGCCCGCCCACGCTGCGCTACGCTCAGCCCGGACGGAGACGTGCCCGGCACTCCTAACCGACAGAAGCTGGCCCGAAACCACTGGGAGCCACCATTGAGTTGGCAAGGTCCCTAAGACCCAGCGACGCCACCGTTGCCCCCACGCCGCAGTTCCGAGCTCAGTACCCCGCCCCAGTTGGCCGGCAGCCCCGGGAAGCGTCCCGCGCCCTCGATCTCGCTCCCGCCCCCGGCCAGAGCGAAACGGCTATGGGACAGCATTTTCCGTATGGATCTGTGGAGAGACACCCCGGCAGACAGGTGGCGGCGACGGGGCTGTGCTCCATGGGTGAGGCCAGGTGCAGTTCGCGGTGCTCGCGTTCCGCACAGACGGCACCCGTGTCCGCGGCCATGTCTGGGTCGCGTCAGGCCACCCCCGGAGCGTCTGGTGTGCTGCTGCCTTCCAGGGACGCCTTCAGGCCGCCTGGCCGGTCAGGCAGGCGGGCAGCGCCCCGTCAGTTGCTTGCTGGGGTGGGAGGGGCCTGAGGAGGTGGGGCCTGCAGAGGTACCGGGCGTGTGCAGAGATAGCCGCCGCCGCCGCGGGCGACAAAAGGAGAATACACAGCGGGAGGCCAAAAGCCTGTAACACGCGGTATTCCCGGGAGGTCTCCCATCCACGTACTAAACTGGCCCGACCCTGCTTAGCTTCCGCGATTGAGCCGACATCACGCCCGTCTGGGCTGCTTTGGCAGCAGGTGGCTGCAGGCTCGCGAGCTGCCTCTTGAGGCGCAGTTTAGCAGGCGCTTGGGGCTTACCTCCAGCCCAGCGGCTCGCCCGACCCGGCAGGGCCCCGCCGCCCACCTAGACAAGGAAACGGAGGTCTAGGGTACAGGGGTGTGGCGGAGATGTTGGCGAACACCCAGCCCAGGGCGGGCGGGACCCGGCAAACTTTTCGGCGCTTGGCGCCCCATGCCAGATCCCGCAGGCCGTACACAAGGACGTGGCCCCGGAGGCTTCAGGGCCCGGGGCCCGCGGTCCCTTGGGCATCCCACCTGCCCGCCCACGCTGCGCGACGCTCAGCCCAGAGGGAGACGTGCCCGGCACTCCTAACCGACAGAAGCTGGCCCGAAACAACTGGGAGCCACTATTGAGTTGGCACGGCCCCTAAGACCCAGCAACGCCACCGTTGCCCCCACGCCGCAGTTCCGAGCTCAGCACCCCGCCCCAAGTGGCCGGCAGCCCCAGGGAAGTGGCCTGGGCCCTCGATCCCGCTCCCGCCCCCGGCCAGAGCGAAACGGCGGAGGGGCGGCATTTTCCGTATGGAGCTGTGGAGAGACACCCCGGCAGACAGGTGGCGGCGACGGGGCTGTGCTCCAGTGGGTGAGGCCAGGTCATTTCGCGGGGCTCGCGGGCCGCACGGACGGCACCCGGGTCCGCGGCCATATCTGGGTCGCGTCAGGCCACCCCCGGAGCGTCTGGTGTGCCGCTGCCTTCCAGGGACGCCTTCTGGCCGCCTGGCCGGTCAGGCAGGCGGGGAGCGCCCCGTCAGACACTTGCTGTGGTGGGAGGGGCCTGAGGAGGTGGCGCCTGCAGAGGTACCCGGCGGGGGCAGAGATAGCCGCCGCCGCCGCCGGCGACAGAAGGAGAATGCAGAGCGGGAGGCCAAAAGACTATAGCAGCCGGTATTCCCTAGAGGTCTCCCATCCACCTACTAAACAGGCCCGATCCTGCTTAGCTTCCGCGATCGAGTCGAAATCACGCCCCTCTGGGCTGGTTTGGCAGTAGGTGGCTACAGGGTCGCGGGCTGCCTCTTGAGGCGCAGCTTAGCAGGCGCTTGGGGCATACCGCCAGCCCAGCGGCCCGACCGATCCGGCAGGGCCCCGCCGCCCGCCTATACAGGGAAACGGAGGTCTAGGCTACAGGGGGGTGGCGGAGGTGTTGGCGACCACCCAGCCGAGGGCTGGCTGGACCCCGCAAACATTTTGGCGCTTCGCGCACCACCGCAGATCACGCGTGCTGGTGTGCCGCTGCCTTCCAGGGACGCCTTCTGGCCTCCTGGCCGGTGAGGCAGGCAGGGAGCGCCCCGTCAGACTCTTGCTGTGGTGGGAGGGGCCTGAGGAGTGGGGTCAGCAGCGGTACCCGGCGGGAGCTGAGATAATCGCCTCCGATTCGGGCGACAAAAGGAGAATGCAGAGCGGGAGGCAAAAAGCCTATAGCACCCGGTATTCCCAGGGGGTCTCCCATCCAAATACTAACGAGGCCCGACCCTGCTTAGCTTCAGCGATCGAGACGAGATCAGGCCCGTCTAGGCTGGTTTGGCAGTAGATGTCAGCCAACTCGCGGGCTGCCTCTTGAGGCGCAGCTTAGCAGCCGCTTGGGCCTTACCGCCAGCCCAGCGGCCCGCCCGACTCGGCAGGGCCCCGCCGCCCGCCTAGACAGGGAAACGGAGGTCTAGGCTACCGGGGGGTGGGAGAGCTGTTGGCGAACCCCCAGACCAGGGCTGGCGGGACCCAGCAAATATTTCGGCACTTGGGGCCCCACCACAGATGCCGCAGGCCGCTCACAGGGACGTGGCCCCGGAGGCTTCAGGGCCCGGTGCCCGCGGTAACTTGGGCATCCCACCTGCCCGCCCACGCTGGGCTAGGCGCAGGCGGAACGCACACATGCCCGGCCCTCCTGCCCGACAGAAGCTGGCCTGAAGCCACTGGGAACCAGCATTGTGTTGCCACGTCCCCTAAGAGGCAGCAACACCATCCTTGCCCCCATGCCACAGTTCCGAGCCCAGTACCCTGCCCCAAGTGGCCGGCAGGCCCAGGGAAGCGGCCTGCTCCCTCGATCCCGCTCCCGCCCCCGGCCAGGGTGAAACGGCGGAAGGGCGGCATTTTCCCTATGGAGCTGTGGAGAGACACCCCGGCAGACAGGTTGCGGCGACGGGGCTGTGCTCCAGTGGCTGAGGCCAGGTGTAGTTCGTGGGGCTCGCGGGCCGCACGGACGGAACCCGGGTCAGCGGCCATATCAGGGTCGCTTCAGGCCACCCCTGGACCGACTGGTGTGACGCTGCCTTCCAGGGACGCCACCTGTCCGCCTGGCCGGTCAGGCAGGAGGGGAGCGCCCCCTCAGACGCTTGCTGTGGTGGGAGGGGCCTGAGGAGGTGGGGCCTGCAGCGGAACCCGGCGGGGGCTGAGATAACCGCCTCCGATTCGGGCGACAAAAGGAGAATGCAGAGCGGGAGGCAAAAAGCCTATTGAACTCGGTATTCCCAGGAGGCCTCCCATCCAAGTACTAAACAGGGCCGACCCTGCTTAGCTTCAGCGATCGCGTCGAGATTAGCCCGTCTAGGCTGGTTTGGCAGTAGATGTCATCAGGGTCGCGGGCTGCCTCTTGAGGCGCAGCTTAGCAGGCGCTTGGGACTTACCGACAGCCCTGCGGTCCGCCCGACTCAGCAGGGACCCGCCACAACCTAGACAGGGGAACGGAGGTCTAGGGTACCGGGGGGTGAGGGTGGTGTTGGCGACCCCCCAACCCAGGGCGGACGGGACCCAGCAAACTTTTCGGCGCTTGGTGCCCCATCCCAGATGCCACAGGCCGCTCACGGGGACGTGGCCCCGGAGGCTTCAGGGCCCGGGGCCCGCAGTCCCTTGGGCATCCCACCTGCCCGCCCACACTGGGCTAGGCGCAGCCCGGACACACACCTGCCCGGCCCTCCTGCCCGACAGAAGCTGGCCCGAAGCCACTGGGAGCCACCATTGACTTGGGAAGGCCCCTAAGACCCAGCAACACCACCCTTGCCCGCACGCCACAGATCCGAGCTCAGTACCCCGCCTCAAGTGGCCATTAGGCCCGGAGAAGCGGCCTGCTCCCTCGATCCCGCTCCCGCGCCCGACCAGGGCGAAACGGTGGAAGGGCGGCATTTTCCGAATGGAGCTGTGGAGCGACACCCCAGCAGACAGGTGGCGGCGACGGGGCTGCGTTCCAGTGGGTGAGGCCAGGTGCAGTTCGCGGGGCTCGCGGGCCGCACGGACGGCACCCGGGTCCGCGGCCACGTCTGGGTCGCGTCAGGCCACCCCCGGAGCGCCTGGTGTGACGCTGCCTTCCGGGGACGCCTTCTGGCCGCCTGGCCGGTCAGGCAGTTGGGGAGCGCCCCGTCAGACGCTTGCGGTGGTGGGAGGGGCCTGAGGAGGTGGGGCCTGCAGAGGTACCTGGCAGGGGCAGAGATAGCCGCCGCCGCCGCGGGCGACAAAAGGAGAATGCAGAGCCAAAAGGAGAATGCAGAGCGGGAGGCCAAAAGCCTATAGCACCCGGTATTCCCTAGAGGTCTCCCATCCACCTACTAAACAGGCCCGATCCTGCTTAGCTTCCGCGATCGAGTCGAAATCACGCCCCTCTGGGCTGGTTTGGCAGTAGGTGGCAAGAGGGTCGCGGGCTGGCTCTTGAGGCACAGCTTAGCAGGCGCTTGGGTCAAACCGCCAGCCCAGCGGCCCGCCCGACCCGGCAGGGCCCCGCCGCCCACCTAGACAGGGAAACGGAGGTCTAGGGTACAGGGGGGTGGCGGAGATGTTGGCGACCACCCAGCCCAGGGCAGGCGGGGCCCAGCAAACTTTTCGGCGCTTGGCGCCCCACCCCAGATCCCGCAGGCCGCTCACAAGGACGTGGCCCCGGAGGCTTCAGGATCCGTGGCCCGCGGTCCCTTGGGCATCCCACCTGCCCGCCCACGCTGCGCTACGCTCAGCCCGGACGGAGACGTGCCCGGCACTCCTAACCGACAGAAGCTGGCCCGAAACCACTGGGAGCCACCATTGAGTTGGCAAGGTCCCTAAGACCCAGCGACGCCACCGTTGCCCCCACGCCGCAGTTCCGAGCTCAGTACCCCGCCCCAGTTGGCCGGCAGCCCCGGGAAGCGTCCCGCGCCCTCGATCTCGCTCCCGCCCCCGGCCAGAGCGAAACGGCTATGGGACAGCATTTTCCGTATGGATCTGTGGAGAGACACCCCGGCAGACAGGTGGCGGCGACGGGGCTGTGCTCCATGGGTGAGGCCAGGTGCAGTTCGCGGTGCTCGCGTTCCGCACAGACGGCACCCGTGTCCGCGGCCATGTCTGGGTCGCGTCAGGCCACCCCCGGAGCGTCTGGTGTGCTGCTGCCTTCCAGGGACGCCTTCAGGCCGCCTGGCCGGTCAGGCAGGCGGGCAGCGCCCCGTCAGTTGCTTGCTGGGGTGGGAGGGGCCTGAGGAGGTGGGGCCTGCAGAGGTACCGGGCGTGTGCAGAGATAGCCGCCGCCGCCGCGGGCGACAAAAGGAGAATACACAGCGGGAGGCCAAAAGCCTGTAACACGCGGTATTCCCGGGAGGTCTCCCATCCACGTACTAAACTGGCCCGACCCTGCTTAGCTTCCGCGATTGAGCCGACATCACGCCCGTCTGGGCTGCTTTGGCAGCAGGTGGCTGCAGGCTCGCGAGCTGCCTCTTGAGGCGCAGTTTAGCAGGCGCTTGGGGCTTACCTCCAGCCCAGCGGCTCGCCCGACCCGGCAGGGCCCCGCCGCCCACCTAGACAAGGAAACGGAGGTCTAGGGTACAGGGGTGTGGCGGAGATGTTGGCGAACACCCAGCCCAGGGCGGGCGGGACCCGGCAAACTTTTCGGCGCTTGGCGCCCCATGCCAGATCCCGCAGGCCGTACACAAGGACGTGGCCCCGGAGGCTTCAGGGCCCGGGGCCCGCGGTCCCTTGGGCATCCCACCTGCCCGCCCACGCTGCGCGACGCTCAGCCCAGAGGGAGACGTGCCCGGCACTCCTAACCGACAGAAGCTGGCCCGAAACAACTGGGAGCCACTATTGAGTTGGCACGGCCCCTAAGACCCAGCAACGCCACCGTTGCCCCCACGCCGCAGTTCCGAGCTCAGCACCCCGCCCCAAGTGGCCGGCAGCCCCAGGGAAGTGGCCTGGGCCCTCGATCCCGCTCCCGCCCCCGGCCAGAGCGAAACGGCGGAGGGGCGGCATTTTCCGTATGGAGCTGTGGAGAGACACCCCGGCAGACAGGTGGCGGCGACGGGGCTGTGCTCCAGTGGGTGAGGCCAGGTCATTTCGCGGGGCTCGCGGGCCGCACGGACGGCACCCGGGTCCGCGGCCATATCTGGGTCGCGTCAGGCCACCCCCGGAGCGTCTGGTGTGCCGCTGCCTTCCAGGGACGCCTTCTGGCCGCCTGGCCGGTCAGGCAGGCGGGGAGCGCCCCGTCAGACACTTGCTGTGGTGGGAGGGGCCTGAGGAGGTGGCGCCTGCAGAGGTACCCGGCGGGGGCAGAGATAGCCGCCGCCGCCGCCGGCGACAGAAGGAGAATGCAGAGCGGGAGGCCAAAAGACTATAGCAGCCGGTATTCCCTAGAGGTCTCCCATCCACCTACTAAACAGGCCCGATCCTGCTTAGCTTCCGCGATCGAGTCGAAATCACGCCCCTCTGGGCTGGTTTGGCAGTAGGTGGCTACAGGGTCGCGGGCTGCCTCTTGAGGCGCAGCTTAGCAGGCGCTTGGGGCATACCGCCAGCCCAGCGGCCCGACCGATCCGGCAGGGCCCCGCCGCCCGCCTATACAGGGAAACGGAGGTCTAGGCTACAGGGGGGTGGCGGAGGTGTTGGCGACCACCCAGCCGAGGGCTGGCTGGACCCCGCAAACATTTTGGCGCTTCGCGCACCACCGCAGATCACGCGTGCTGGTGTGCCGCTGCCTTCCAGGGACGCCTTCTGGCCTCCTGGCCGGTGAGGCAGGCAGGGAGCGCCCCGTCAGACTCTTGCTGTGGTGGGAGGGGCCTGAGGAGTGGGGTCAGCAGCGGTACCCGGCGGGAGCTGAGATAATCGCCTCCGATTCGGGCGACAAAAGGAGAATGCAGAGCGGGAGGCAAAAAGCCTATAGCACCCGGTATTCCCAGGGGGTCTCCCATCCAAATACTAACGAGGCCCGACCCTGCTTAGCTTCAGCGATCGAGACGAGATCAGGCCCGTCTAGGCTGGTTTGGCAGTAGATGTCAGCCAACTCGCGGGCTGCCTCTTGAGGCGCAGCTTAGCAGCCGCTTGGGCCTTACCGCCAGCCCAGCGGCCCGCCCGACTCGGCAGGGCCCCGCCGCCCGCCTAGACAGGGAAACGGAGGTCTAGGCTACCGGGGGGTGGGAGAGCTGTTGGCGAACCCCCAGACCAGGGCTGGCGGGACCCAGCAAATATTTCGGCACTTGGGGCCCCACCACAGATGCCGCAGGCCGCTCACAGGGACGTGGCCCCGGAGGCTTCAGGGCCCGGTGCCCGCGGTAACTTGGGCATCCCACCTGCCCGCCCACGCTGGGCTAGGCGCAGGCGGAACGCACACATGCCCGGCCCTCCTGCCCGACAGAAGCTGGCCTGAAGCCACTGGGAACCAGCATTGTGTTGCCACGTCCCCTAAGAGGCAGCAACACCATCCTTGCCCCCATGCCACAGTTCCGAGCCCAGTACCCTGCCCCAAGTGGCCGGCAGGCCCAGGGAAGCGGCCTGCTCCCTCGATCCCGCTCCCGCCCCCGGCCAGGGTGAAACGGCGGAAGGGCGGCATTTTCCCTATGGAGCTGTGGAGAGACACCCCGGCAGACAGGTTGCGGCGACGGGGCTGTGCTCCAGTGGCTGAGGCCAGGTGTAGTTCGTGGGGCTCGCGGGCCGCACGGACGGAACCCGGGTCAGCGGCCATATCAGGGTCGCTTCAGGCCACCCCTGGACCGACTGGTGTGACGCTGCCTTCCAGGGACGCCACCTGTCCGCCTGGCCGGTCAGGCAGGAGGGGAGCGCCCCCTCAGACGCTTGCTGTGGTGGGAGGGGCCTGAGGAGGTGGGGCCTGCAGCGGAACCCGGCGGGGGCTGAGATAACCGCCTCCGCCTCCGATTCGGGCGACAAAAGGAGAATGCAGAGCGGGAGGCAAAAAGCCTATTGAACTCGGTATTCCCAGGAGGCCTCCCATCCAAGTACTAAACAGGGCCGACCCTGCTTAGCTTCAGCGATCGCGTCGAGATTAGCCCGTCTAGGCTGGTTTGGCAGTAGATGTCATCAGGGTCGCGGGCTGCCTCTTGAGGCGCAGCTTAGCAGGCGCTTGGGACTTACCGACAGCCCTGCGGTCCGCCCGACTCAGCAGGGACCCGCCACAACCTAGACAGGGGAACGGAGGTCTAGGGTACCGGGGGGTGAGGGTGGTGTTGGCGACCCCCCAACCCAGGGCGGACGGGACCCAGCAAACTTTTCGGCGCTTGGTGCCCCATCCCAGATGCCACAGGCCGCTCACGGGGACGTGGCCCCGGAGGCTTCAGGGCCCGGGGCCCGCAGTCCCTTGGGCATCCCACCTGCCCGCCCACACTGGGCTAGGCGCAGCCCGGACACACACCTGCCCGGCCCTCCTGCCCGACAGAAGCTGGCCCGAAGCCACTGGGAGCCACCATTGACTTGGGAAGGCCCCTAAGACCCAGCAACACCACCCTTGCCCGCACGCCACAGATCCGAGCTCAGTACCCCGCCTCAAGTGGCCATTAGGCCCGGGGAAGCGGCCTGCTCCCTCGATCCCGCTCCCGCGCCCGACCAGGGCGAAACGGTGGAAGGGCGGCATTTTCCGAATGGAGCTGTGGAGCGACACCCCAGCAGACAGGTGGCGGCGACGGGGCTGCGTTCCAGTGGGTGAGGCCAGGTGCAGTTCGCGGGGCTCGCGGGCCGCACGGACGGCACCCGGGTCCGCGGCCACGTCTGGGTCGCGTCAGGCCACCCCCGGAGCGCCTGGTGTGCCGCTGCCTTCCGGGGACGCCTTCTGGCCGCCTGGCCGGTCAGGCAGTTGGGGAGCGCCCCGTCAGACGCTTGCGGTGGTGGGAGGGGCCTGAGGAGGTGGGGCCTGCAGAGGTACCTGGCAGGGGCAGAGATAGCCGCCGCCGCCGCGGGCGACAAAAGGAGAATGCAGAGCCAAAAGGAGAATGCAGAGCGGGAGGCCAAAAGCCTATAGCACCCGGTATTCCCTAGAGGTCTCCCATCCACCTACTAAACAGGCCCGATCCTGCTTAGCTTCCGCGATCGAGTCGAAATCACGCCCCTCTGGGCTGGTTTGGCAGTAGGTGGCAAGAGGGTCGCGGGCTGGCTCTTGAGGCACAGCTTAGCAGGCGCTTGGGTCAAACCGCCAGCCCAGCGGCCCGCCCGACCCGACAGGGCCCCGCCGCCCACCTAGACAGGGAAACGGAGGTCTAGGGTACAGGGGGGTGGCGGAGATGTTGGCGACCACCCAGCCCAGGGCAGGCGGGGCCCAGCAAACTTTTCGGCGCTTGGCGCCCCACCCCAGATCCCGCAGGCCGCTCACAAGGACGTGGCCCCGGAGGCTTCAGGATCCGTGGCCCGCGGTCCCTTGGGCATCCCACCTGCCCGCCCACGCTGCGCTACGCTCAGCCCGGACGGAGACGTGCCCGGCACTCCTAACCGACAGAAGCTGGCCCGAAACCACTGGGAGCCACCATTGAGTTGGCAAGGTCCCTAAGACCCAGCGACGCCACCGTTGCCCCCACGCCGCAGTTCCGAGCTCAGTACCCCGCCCCAGTTGGCCGGCAGCCCCGGGAAGCGTCCCGCGCCCTCGATCTCGCTCCCGCCCCCGGCCAGAGCGAAACGGCTATGGGACAGCATTTTCCGTATGGATCTGTGGAGAGACACCCCGGCAGACAGGTGGCGGCGACGGGGCTGTGCTCCATGGGTGAGGCCAGGTGCAGTTCGCGGTGCTCGCGTTCCGCACAGACGGCACCCGTGTCCGCGGCCATGTCTGGGTCGCGTCAGGCCACCCCCGGAGCGTCTGGTGTGCTGCTGCCTTCCAGGGACGCCTTCAGGCCGCCTGGCCGGTCAGGCAGGCGGGCAGCGCCCCGTCAGTTGCTTGCTGGGGTGGGAGGGGCCTGAGGAGGTGGGGCCTGCAGAGGTACCGGGCGTGTGCAGAGATAGCCGCCGCCGCCGCGGGCGACAAAAGGAGAATACACAGCGGGAGGCCAAAAGCCTGTAACACGCGGTATTCCCGGGAGGTCTCCCATCCACGTACTAAACTGGCCCGACCCTGCTTAGCTTCCGCGATTGAGCCGACATCACGCCCGTCTGGGCTGCTTTGGCAGCAGGTGGCTGCAGGCTCGCGAGCTGCCTCTTGAGGCGCAGTTTAGCAGGCGCTTGGGGCTTACCTCCAGCCCAGCGGCTCGCCCGACCCGGCAGGGCCCCGCCGCCCACCTAGACAAGGAAACGGAGGTCTAGGGTACAGGGGTGTGGCGGAGATGTTGGCGAACACCCAGCCCAGGGCGGGCGGGACCCGGCAAACTTTTCGGCGCTTGGCGCCCCATGCCAGATCCCGCAGGCCGTACACAAGGACGTGGCCCCGGAGGCTTCAGGGCCCGGGGCCCGCGGTCCCTTGGGCATCCCACCTGCCCGCCCACGCTGCGCGACGCTCAGCCCAGAGGGAGACGTGCCCGGCACTCCTAACCGACAGAAGCTGGCCCGAAACAACTGGGAGCCACTATTGAGTTGGCACGGCCCCTAAGACCCAGCAACGCCACCGTTGCCCCCACGCCGCAGTTCCGAGCTCAGCACCCCGCCCCAAGTGGCCGGCAGCCCCAGGGAAGTGGCCTGGGCCCTCGATCCCGCTCCCGCCCCCGGCCAGAGCGAAACGGCGGAGGGGCGGCATTTTCCGTATGGAGCTGTGGAGAGACACCCCGGCAGACAGGTGGCGGCGACGGGGCTGTGCTCCAGTGGGTGAGGCCAGGTCATTTCGCGGTGCTCGCGTTCCGCACAGACGGCACCCGTGTCCGCGGCCATGTCTGGGTCGCGTCAGGCCACCCCCGGAGCGTCTGGTGTGCCGCTGCCTTCCAGGGACGCCTTCTGGCCGCCTGGCCGGTCAGGCAGGCGGGGAGCGCCCCGTCAGACACTTGCTGTGGTGGGAGGGGCCTGAGGAGGTGGCGCCTGCAGAGGTACCCGGCGGGGGCAGAGATAGCCGCCGCCGCCGCCGGCGACAGAAGGAGAATGCAGAGCGGGAGGCCAAAAGACTATAGCAGCCGGTATTCCCTAGAGGTCTCCCATCCACCTACTAAACAGGCCCGATCCTGCTTAGCTTCCGCGATCGAGTCGAAATCACGCCCCTCTGGGCTGGTTTGGCAGTAGGTGGCTACAGGGTCGCGGGCTGCCTCTTGAGGCGCAGCTTAGCAGGCGCTTGGGGCATACCGCCAGCCCAGCGGCCCGACCGATCCGGCAGGGCCCCGCCGCCCGCCTATACAGGGAAACGGAGGTCTAGGCTACAGGGGGGTGGCGGAGGTGTTGGCGACCACCCAGCCGAGGGCTGGCTGGACCCCGCAAACATTTTGGCGCTTCGCGCACCACCGCAGATCACGCGTGCTGGTGTGCCGCTGCCTTCCAGGGACGCCTTCTGGCCTCCTGGCCGGTGAGGCAGGCAGGGAGCGCCCCGTCAGACTCTTGCTGTGGTGGGAGGGGCCTGAGGAGTGGGGTCAGCAGCGGTACCCGGCGGGAGCTGAGATAATCGCCTCCGATTCGGGCGACAAAAGGAGAATGCAGAGCGGGAGGCAAAAAGCCTATAGCACCCGGTATTCCCAGGGGGTCTCCCATCCAAATACTAACGAGGCCCGACCCTGCTTAGCTTCAGCGATCGAGACGAGATCAGGCCCGTCTAGGCTGGTTTGGCAGTAGATGTCAGCCAACTCGCGGGCTGCCTCTTGAGGCGCAGCTTAGCAGCCGCTTGGGCCTTACCGCCAGCCCAGCGGCCCGCCCGACTCGGCAGGGCCCCGCCGCCCGCCTAGACAGGGAAACGGAGGTCTAGGCTACCGGGGGGTGGGAGAGCTGTTGGCGAACCCCCAGACCAGGGCTGGCGGGACCCAGCAAATATTTCGGCACTTGGGGCCCCACCACAGATGCCGCAGGCCGCTCACAGGGACGTGGCCCCGGAGGCTTCAGGGCCCGGTGCCCGCGGTAACTTGGGCATCCCACCTGCCCGCCCACGCTGGGCTAGGCGCAGGCGGAACGCACACATGCCCGGCCCTCCTGCCCGACAGAAGCTGGCCTGAAGCCACTGGGAACCAGCATTGTGTTGCCACGTCCCCTAAGAGGCAGCAACACCATCCTTGCCCCCATGCCACAGTTCCGAGCCCAGTACCCTGCCCCAAGTGGCCGGCAGGCCCAGGGAAGCGGCCTGCTCCCTCGATCCCGCTCCCGCCCCCGGCCAGGGTGAAACGGCGGAAGGGCGGCATTTTCCCTATGGAGCTGTGGAGAGACACCCCGGCAGACAGGTTGCGGCGACGGGGCTGTGCTCCAGTGGCTGAGGCCAGGTGTAGTTCGTGGGGCTCGCGGGCCGCACGGACGGAACCCGGGTCAGCGGCCATATCAGGGTCGCTTCAGGCCACCCCTGGACCGACTGGTGTGACGCTGCCTTCCAGGGACGCCACCTGTCCGCCTGGCCGGTCAGGCAGGAGGGGAGCGCCCCCTCAGACGCTTGCTGTGGTGGGAGGGGCCTGAGGAGGTGGGGCCTGCAGCGGAACCCGGCGGGGGCTGAGATAACCGCCTCCGCCTCCGATTCGGGCGACAAAAGGAGAATGCAGAGCGGGAGGCAAAAAGCCTATTGAACTCGGTATTCCCAGGAGGCCTCCCATCCAAGTACTAAACAGGGCCGACCCTGCTTAGCTTCAGCGATCGCGTCGAGATTAGCCCGTCTAGGCTGGTTTGGCAGTAGATGTCATCAGGGTCGCGGGCTGCCTCTTGAGGCGCAGCTTAGCAGGCGCTTGGGACTTACCGACAGCCCTGCGGTCCGCCCGACTCAGCAGGGACCCGCCACAACCTAGACAGGGGAACGGAGGTCTAGGGTACCGGGGGGTGAGGGTGGTGTTGGCGACCCCCCAACCCAGGGCGGACGGGACCCAGCAAACTTTTCGGCGCTTGGTGCCCCATCCCAGATGCCACAGGCCGCTCACGGGGACGTGGCCCCGGAGGCTTCAGGGCCCGGGGCCCGCAGTCCCTTGGGCATCCCACCTGCCCGCCCACACTGGGCTAGGCGCAGCCCGGACACACACCTGCCCGGCCCTCCTGCCCGACAGAAGCTGGCCCGAAGCCACTGGGAGCCACCATTGACTTGGGAAGGCCCCTAAGACCCAGCAACACCACCCTTGCCCGCACGCCACAGATCCGAGCTCAGTACCCCGCCTCAAGTGGCCATTAGGCCCGGGGAAGCGGCCTGCTCCCTCGATCCCGCTCCCGCGCCCGACCAGGGCGAAACGGTGGAAGGGCGGCATTTTCCGAATGGAGCTGTGGAGCGACACCCCAGCAGACAGGTGGCGGCGACGGGGCTGCGTTCCAGTGGGTGAGGCCAGGTGCAGTTCGCGGGGCTCGCGGGCCGCACGGACGGCACCCGGGTCCGCGGCCACGTCTGGGTCGCGTCAGGCCACCCCCGGAGCGCCTGGTGTGCCGCTGCCTTCCGGGGACGCCTTCTGGCCGCCTGGCCGGTCAGGCAGTTGGGGAGCGCCCCGTCAGACGCTTGCGGTGGTGGGAGGGGCCTGAGGAGGTGGGGCCTGCAGAGGTACCTGGCAGGGGCAGAGATAGCCGCCGCCGCCGCGGGCGACAAAAGGAGAATGCAGAGCCAAAAGGAGAATGCAGAGCGGGAGGCCAAAAGCCTATAGCACCCGGTATTCCCTAGAGGTCTCCCATCCACCTACTAAACAGGCCCGATCCTGCTTAGCTTCCGCGATCGAGTCGAAATCACGCCCCTCTGGGCTGGTTTGGCAGTAGGTGGCAAGAGGGTCGCGGGCTGGCTCTTGAGGCACAGCTTAGCAGGCGCTTGGGTCAAACCGCCAGCCCAGCGGCCCGCCCGACCCGACAGGGCCCCGCCGCCCACCTAGACAGGGAAACGGAGGTCTAGGGTACAGGGGGGTGGCGGAGATGTTGGCGACCACCCAGCCCAGGGCAGGCGGGGCCCAGCAAACTTTTCGGCGCTTGGCGCCCCACCCCAGATCCCGCAGGCCGCTCACAAGGACGTGGCCCCGGAGGCTTCAGGATCCGTGGCCCGCGGTCCCTTGGGCATCCCACCTGCCCGCCCACGCTGCGCTACGCTCAGCCCGGACGGAGACGTGCCCGGCACTCCTAACCGACAGAAGCTGGCCCGAAACCACTGGGAGCCACCATTGAGTTGGCAAGGTCCCTAAGACCCAGCGACGCCACCGTTGCCCCCACGCCGCAGTTCCGAGCTCAGTACCCCGCCCCAGTTGGCCGGCAGCCCCGGGAAGCGTCCCGCGCCCTCGATCTCGCTCCCGCCCCCGGCCAGAGCGAAACGGCTATGGGACAGCATTTTCCGTATGGATCTGTGGAGAGACACCCCGGCAGACAGGTGGCGGCGACGGGGCTGTGCTCCATGGGTGAGGCCAGGTGCAGTTCGCGGTGCTCGCGTTCCGCACAGACGGCACCCGTGTCCGCGGCCATGTCTGGGTCGCGTCAGGCCACCCCCGGAGCGTCTGGTGTGCTGCTGCCTTCCAGGGACGCCTTCAGGCCGCCTGGCCGGTCAGGCAGGCGGGCAGCGCCCCGTCAGTTGCTTGCTGGGGTGGGAGGGGCCTGAGGAGGTGGGGCCTGCAGAGGTACCGGGCGTGTGCAGAGATAGCCGCCGCCGCCGCGGGCGACAAAAGGAGAATACACAGCGGGAGGCCAAAAGCCTGTAACACGCGGTATTCCCGGGAGGTCTCCCATCCACGTACTAAACTGGCCCGACCCTGCTTAGCTTCCGCGATTGAGCCGACATCACGCCCGTCTGGGCTGCTTTGGCAGCAGGTGGCTGCAGGCTCGCGAGCTGCCTCTTGAGGCGCAGTTTAGCAGGCGCTTGGGGCTTACCTCCAGCCCAGCGGCTCGCCCGACCCGGCAGGGCCCCGCCGCCCACCTAGACAAGGAAACGGAGGTCTAGGGTACAGGGGTGTGGCGGAGATGTTGGCGAACACCCAGCCCAGGGCGGGCGGGACCCGGCAAACTTTTCGGCGCTTGGCGCCCCATGCCAGATCCCGCAGGCCGTACACAAGGACGTGGCCCCGGAGGCTTCAGGGCCCGGGGCCCGCGGTCCCTTGGGCATCCCACCTGCCCGCCCACGCTGCGCGACGCTCAGCCCAGAGGGAGACGTGCCCGGCACTCCTAACCGACAGAAGCTGGCCCGAAACAACTGGGAGCCACTATTGAGTTGGCACGGCCCCTAAGACCCAGCAACGCCACCGTTGCCCCCACGCCGCAGTTCCGAGCTCAGCACCCCGCCCCAAGTGGCCGGCAGCCCCAGGGAAGTGGCCTGGGCCCTCGATCCCGCTCCCGCCCCCGGCCAGAGCGAAACGGCGGAGGGGCGGCATTTTCCGTATGGAGCTGTGGAGAGACACCCCGGCAGACAGGTGGCGGCGACGGGGCTGTGCTCCAGTGGGTGAGGCCAGGTCATTTCGCGGTGCTCGCGTTCCGCACAGACGGCACCCGTGTCCGCGGCCATGTCTGGGTCGCGTCAGGCCACCCCCGGAGCGTCTGGTGTGCTGCTGCCTTCCAGGGACGCCTTCTGGCCGCCTGGCCGGTCAGGCAGGCGGGGAGCGCCCCGTCAGACACTTGCTGTGGTGGGAGGGGCCTGAGGAGGTGGCGCCTGCAGAGGTACCCGGCGGGGGCAGAGATAGCCGCCGCCGCCGCCGGCGACAGAAGGAGAATGCAGAGCGGGAGGCCAAAAGACTATAGCAGCCGGTATTCCCTAGAGGTCTCCCATCCACCTACTAAACAGGCCCGATCCTGCTTAGCTTCCGCGATCGAGTCGAAATCACGCCCCTCTGGGCTGGTTTGGCAGTAGGTGGCTACAGGGTCGCGGGCTGCCTCTTGAGGCGCAGCTTAGCAGGCGCTTGGGGCATACCGCCAGCCCAGCGGCCCGACCGATCCGGCAGGGCCCCGCCGCCCGCCTATACAGGGAAACGGAGGTCTAGGCTACAGGGGGGTGGCGGAGGTGTTGGCGACCACCCAGCCGAGGGCTGGCTGGACCCCGCAAACATTTTGGCGCTTCGCGCACCACCGCAGATCACGCGTGCTGGTGTGCCGCTGCCTTCCAGGGACGCCTTCTGGCCTCCTGGCCGGTGAGGCAGGCAGGGAGCGCCCCGTCAGACTCTTGCTGTGGTGGGAGGGGCCTGAGGAGTGGGGTCAGCAGCGGTACCCGGCGGGAGCTGAGATAATCGCCTCCGATTCGGGCGACAAAAGGAGAATGCAGAGCGGGAGGCAAAAAGCCTATAGCACCCGGTATTCCCAGGGGGTCTCCCATCCAAATACTAACGAGGCCCGACCCTGCTTAGCTTCAGCGATCGAGACGAGATCAGGCCCGTCTAGGCTGGTTTGGCAGTAGATGTCAGCCAACTCGCGGGCTGCCTCTTGAGGCGCAGCTTAGCAGCCGCTTGGGCCTTACCGCCAGCCCAGCGGCCCGCCCGACTCGGCAGGGCCCCGCCGCCCGCCTAGACAGGGAAACGGAGGTCTAGGCTACCGGGGGGTGGGAGAGCTGTTGGCGAACCCCCAGACCAGGGCTGGCGGGACCCAGCAAATATTTCGGCACTTGGGGCCCCACCACAGATGCCGCAGGCCGCTCACAGGGACGTGGCCCCGGAGGCTTCAGGGCCCGGTGCCCGCGGTAACTTGGGCATCCCACCTGCCCGCCCACGCTGGGCTAGGCGCAGGCGGAACGCACACATGCCCGGCCCTCCTGCCCGACAGAAGCTGGCCTGAAGCCACTGGGAACCAGCATTGTGTTGCCACGTCCCCTAAGAGGCAGCAACACCATCCTTGCCCCCATGCCACAGTTCCGAGCCCAGTACCCTGCCCCAAGTGGCCGGCAGGCCCAGGGAAGCGGCCTGCTCCCTCGATCCCGCTCCCGCCCCCGGCCAGGGTGAAACGGCGGAAGGGCGGCATTTTCCCTATGGAGCTGTGGAGAGACACCCCGGCAGACAGGTTGCGGCGACGGGGCTGTGCTCCAGTGGCTGAGGCCAGGTGTAGTTCGTGGGGCTCGCGGGCCGCACGGACGGAACCCGGGTCAGCGGCCATATCAGGGTCGCTTCAGGCCACCCCTGGACCGACTGGTGTGACGCTGCCTTCCAGGGACGCCACCTGTCCGCCTGGCCGGTCAGGCAGGAGGGGAGCGCCCCCTCAGACGCTTGCTGTGGTGGGAGGGGCCTGAGGAGGTGGGGCCTGCAGCGGAACCCGGCGGGGGCTGAGATAACCGCCTCCGCCTCCGATTCGGGCGACAAAAGGAGAATGCAGAGCGGGAGGCAAAAAGCCTATTGAACTCGGTATTCCCAGGAGGCCTCCCATCCAAGTACTAAACAGGGCCGACCCTGCTTAGCTTCAGCGATCGCGTCGAGATAAGCCCGTCTAGGCTGGTTTGGCAGTAGATGTCAGCAGGGTCGCGGGCTGCCTCTTGAGGCGCAGCTTAGCAGGCGCTTGGGACTTACCGACAGCCCTGCGGTCCGCCCGACTCAGCAGGGACCCGCCACAACCTAGACAGGGGAACGGAGGTCTAGGGTACCGGGGGGTGAGGGTGGTGTTGGCGACCCCCCAACCCAGGGCGGACGGGACCCAGCAAACTTTTCGGCGCTTGGTGCCCCATCCCAGATGCCACAGGCCGCTCACGGGGACGTGGCCCCGGAGGCTTCAGGGCCCGGGGCCCGCAGTCCCTTGGGCATCCCACCTGCCCGCCCACACTGGGCTAGGCGCAGCCCGGACACACACCTGCCCGGCCCTCCTGCCCGACAGAAGCTGGCCCGAAGCCACTGGGAGCCACCATTGACTTGGGAAGGCCCCTAAGACCCAGCAACACCACCCTTGCCCGCACGCCACAGATCCGAGCTCAGTACCCCGCCTCAAGTGGCCATTAGGCCCGGGGAAGCGGCCTGCTCCCTCGATCCCGCTCCCGCGCCCGACCAGGGCGAAACGGTGGAAGGGCGGCATTTTCCGAATGGAGCTGTGGAGCGACACCCCAGCAGACAGGTGGCGGCGACGGGGCTGCGTTCCAGTGGGTGAGGCCAGGTGCAGTTCGCGGGGCTCGCGGGCCGCACGGACGGCACCCGGGTCCGCGGCCACGTCTGGGTCGCGTCAGGCCACCCCCGGAGCGCCTGGTGTGCCGCTGCCTTCCGGGGACGCCTTCTGGCCGCCTGGCCGGTCAGGCAGTTGGGGAGCGCCCCGTCAGACGCTTGCTGTGGTGGGAGGGGCCTGAGGAGGTGGGGCCTGCAGAGGTACCTGGCAGGGGCAGAGATAGCCGCCGCCGCCGCCGCGGGCGACAAAAGGAGAATGCAGAGCCAAAAGGAGAATGCAGAGCGGGAGGCCAAAAGCCTATAGCACCCGGTATTCCCTAGAGGTCTCCCATCCACCTACTAAACAGGCCCGATCCTGCTTAGCTTCCGCGATCGAGTCGAAATCACGCCCCTCTGGGCTGGTTTGGCAGTAGGTGGCAAGAGGGTCGCGGGCTGGCTCTTGAGGCACAGCTTAGCAGGCGCTTGGGTCAAACCGCCAGCCCAGCGGCCCGCCCGACCCGACAGGGCCCCGCCGCCCACCTAGACAGGGAAACGGAGGTCTAGGGTACAGGGGGGTGGCGGAGATGTTGGCGACCACCCAGCCCAGGGCAGGCGGGGCCCAGCAAACTTTTCGGCGCTTGGCGCCCCACCCCAGATCCCGCAGGCCGCTCACAAGGACGTGGCCCCGGAGGCTTCAGGATCCGTGGCCCGCGGTCCCTTGGGCATCCCACCTGCCCGCCCACGCTGCGCTACGCTCAGCCCGGACGGAGACGTGCCCGGCACTCCTAACCGACAGAAGCTGGCCCGAAACCACTGGGAGCCACCATTGAGTTGGCAAGGTCCCTAAGACCCAGCGACGCCACCGTTGCCCCCACGCCGCAGTTCCGAGCTCAGTACCCCGCCCCAGTTGGCCGGCAGCCCCGGGAAGCGTCCCGCGCCCTCGATCTCGCTCCCGCCCCCGGCCAGAGCGAAACGGCTATGGGACAGCATTTTCCGTATGGATCTGTGGAGAGACACCCCGGCAGACAGGTGGCGGCGACGGGGCTGTGCTCCATGGGTGAGGCCAGGTGCAGTTCGCGGTGCTCGCGTTCCGCACAGACGGCACCCGTGTCCGCGGCCATGTCTGGGTCGCGTCAGGCCACCCCCGGAGCGTCTGGTGTGCTGCTGCCTTCCAGGGACGCCTTCAGGCCGCCTGGCCGGTCAGGCAGGCGGGCAGCGCCCCGTCAGTTGCTTGCTGGGGTGGGAGGGGCCTGAGGAGGTGGGGCCTGCAGAGGTACCGGGCGTGTGCAGAGATAGCCGCCGCCGCCGCGGGCGACAAAAGGAGAATACACAGCGGGAGGCCAAAAGCCTGTAACACGCGGTATTCCCGGGAGGTCTCCCATCCACGTACTAAACTGGCCCGACCCTGCTTAGCTTCCGCGATTGAGCCGACATCACGCCCGTCTGGGCTGCTTTGGCAGCAGGTGGCTGCAGGCTCGCGAGCTGCCTCTTGAGGCGCAGTTTAGCAGGCGCTTGGGGCTTACCTCCAGCCCAGCGGCTCGCCCGACCCGGCAGGGCCCCGCCGCCCACCTAGACAAGGAAACGGAGGTCTAGGGTACAGGGGTGTGGCGGAGATGTTGGCGAACACCCAGCCCAGGGCGGGCGGGACCCGGCAAACTTTTCGGCGCTTGGCGCCCCATGCCAGATCCCGCAGGCCGTACACAAGGACGTGGCCCCGGAGGCTTCAGGGCCCGGGGCCCGCGGTCCCTTGGGCATCCCACCTGCCCGCCCACGCTGCGCGACGCTCAGCCCAGAGGGAGACGTGCCCGGCACTCCTAACCGACAGAAGCTGGCCCGAAACAACTGGGAGCCACTATTGAGTTGGCACGGCCCCTAAGACCCAGCAACGCCACCGTTGCCCCCACGCCGCAGTTCCGAGCTCAGCACCCCGCCCCAAGTGGCCGGCAGCCCCAGGGAAGTGGCCTGGGCCCTCGATCCCGCTCCCGCCCCCGGCCAGAGCGAAACGGCGGAGGGGCGGCATTTTCCGTATGGAGCTGTGGAGAGACACCCCGGCAGACAGGTGGCGGCGACGGGGCTGTGCTCCAGTGGGTGAGGCCAGGTCATTTCGCGGGGCTCGCGGGCCGCACGGACGGCACCCGGGTCCGCGGCCATATCTGGGTCGCGTCAGGCCACCCCCGGAGCGTCTGGTGTGCCGCTGCCTTCCAGGGACGCCTTCTGGCCGCCTGGCCGGTCAGGCAGGCGGGGAGCGCCCCGTCAGACACTTGCTGTGGTGGGAGGGGCCTGAGGAGGTGGCGCCTGCAGAGGTACCCGGCGGGGGCAGAGATAGCCGCCGCCGCCGCCGGCGACAGAAGGAGAATGCAGAGCGGGAGGCCAAAAGACTATAGCAGCCGGTATTCCCTAGAGGTCTCCCATCCACCTACTAAACAGGCCCGATCCTGCTTAGCTTCCGCGATCGAGTCGAAATCACGCCCCTCTGGGCTGGTTTGGCAGTAGGTGGCTACAGGGTCGCGGGCTGCCTCTTGAGGCGCAGCTTAGCAGGCGCTTGGGGCATACCGCCAGCCCAGCGGCCCGACCGATCCGGCAGGGCCCCGCCGCCCGCCTATACAGGGAAACGGAGGTCTAGGCTACAGGGGGGTGGCGGAGGTGTTGGCGAACACCCAGCCCAGGGCGGGCGGGACCCGGCAAACTTTTCGGCGCTTGGCGCCCCATGCCAGATCCCGCAGGCCGTACACAAGGACGTGGCCCCGGAGGCTTCAGGGCCCGGGGCCCGCGGTCCCTTGGGCATCCCACCTGCCCGCCCACGCTGCGCGACGCTCAGCCCAGAGGGAGACGTGCCCGGCACTCCTAACCGACAGAAGCTGGCCCGAAACAACTGGGAGCCACTATTGAGTTGGCACGGCCCCTAAGACCCAGCAACGCCACCGTTGCCCCCACGCCGCAGTTCCGAGCTCAGCACCCCGCCCCAAGTGGCCGGCAGCCCCAGGGAAGTGGCCTGGGCCCTCGATCCCGCTCCCGCCCCCGGCCAGAGCGAAACGGCGGAGGGGCGGCATTTTCCGTATGGAGCTGTGGAGAGACACCCCGGCAGACAGGTGGCGGCGACGGGGCTGTGCTCCAGTGGGTGAGGCCAGGTCATTTCGCGGGGCTCGCGGGCCGCACGGACGGCACCCGGGTCAGCGGCCATATCAGGGTCGCTTCAGGCCACCCCTGGACCGACTGGTGTGACGCTGCCTTCCAGGGACGCCACCTGTCCGCCTGGCCGGTCAGGCAGGAGGGGAGCGCCCCCTCAGACGCTTGCTGTGGTGGGAGGGGCCTGAGGAGGTGGGGCCTGCAGCGGAACCCGGCGGGGGCTGAGATAACCGCCTCCGATTCGGGCGACAAAAGGAGAATGCAGAGCGGGAGGCAAAAATCCTATTGAACTCGGTATTCCCAGGAGGCCTCCCATCCAAGTACTAAACAGGGCCGACCCTGCTTAGCTTCAGCGATCGCGTCGAGATAAGCCCGTCTAGGCTGGTTTGGCAGTAGATGTCATCAGGGTCGCGGGCTGCCTCTTGAGGCGCAGCTTAGCAGGCGCTGGGGACTTACCGACAGCCCTGCGGTCCGCCCGACTCAGCAGGGACCCGCCACAACCTAGACAGGGGAACGGAGGTCTAGGGTACCGGGGGGTGAGGGTGGTGTTGGCGACCCCCCAACCCAGGGTGGACGGGACCCAGCAAACTTTTCGGCGCTTGGTGCCCCATCCCAGATGCCACAGGCCGCTCACGGGGACGTGGCCCCGGAGGCTTCAGGGCCCGGGGCCCGCAGTCCCTTGGGCATCCCACCTGCCCGCCCACACTGGGCTAGGCGCAGCCCGGACACACACCTGCCCGGCCCTCCTGCCCGACAGAAGCTGGCCCGAAGCCACTGGGAGCCACCATTGACTTGGGAAGGCCCCTAAGACCCAGCAACACCACCCTTGCCCGCACGCCACAGATCCGAGCTCAGTACCCCGCCTCAAGTGGCCATTAGGCCCGGGGAAGCGGCCTGCTCCCTCGATCCCGCTCCCGCGCCCGACCAGGGCGAAACGGTGGAAGGGCGGCATTTTCCGAATGGAGCTGTGGAGCGACACCCCAGCAGACAGGTGGCGGCGACGGGGCTGCGTTCCAGTGGGTGAGGCCAGGTGCAGTTCGCGGGGCTCGCGGGCCGCACGGACGGCACCCGGGTCCGCGGCCACGTCTGGGTCGCGTCAGGCCACCCCCGGAGCGCCTGGTGTGCCGCTGCCTTCCGGGGACGCCTTCTGGCCGCCTGGCCGGTCAGGCAGTTGGGGAGCGCCCCGTCAGACGCTTGCGGTGGTGGGAGGGGCCTGAGGAGGTGGGGCCTGCAGAGGTACCTGGCAGGGGCAGAGATAGCCGCCGCCGCCGCGGGCGACAAAAGGAGAATGCAGAGCCAAAAGGAGAATGCAGAGCGGGAGGCCAAAAGCCTATAGCACCCGGTATTCCCTAGAGGTCTCCCATCCACCTACTAAACAGGCCCGATCCTGCTTAGCTTCCGCGATCGAGTCGAAATCACGCCCCTCTGGGCTGGTTTGGCAGTAGGTGGCAAGAGGGTCGCGGGCTGGCTCTTGAGGCACAGCTTAGCAGGCGCTTGGGTCAAACCGCCAGCCCAGCGGCCCGCCCGACCCGGCAGGGCCCCGCCGCCCACCTAGACAGGGAAACGGAGGTCTAGGGTACAGGGGGGTGGCGGAGATGTTGGCGACCACCCAGCCCAGGGCAGGCGGGGCCCAGCAAACTTTTCGGCGCTTGGCGCCCCACCCCAGATCCCGCAGGCCGCTCACAAGGACGTGGCCCCGGAGGCTTCAGGGCCCGGGGCCCGCGGTCCCTTGGGCATCCCACCTGCCCGCCCACGCTGCGCTACGCTCAGCCCGGACGGAGACGTGCCCGGCACTCCTAACCGACAGAAGCTGGCCCGAAACCACTGGGAGCCACCATTGAGTTGGCAAGGTCCCTAAGACCCAGCGACGCCACCGTTGCCCCCACGCCGCAGTTCCGAGCTCAGTACCCCGCCCCAGTTGGCCGGCAGCCCCGGGAAGCGTCCCGCGCCCTCGATCTCGCTCCCGCCCCCGGCCAGAGCGAAACGGCTATGGGACAGCATTTTCCGTATGGATCTGTGGAGAGACACCCCGGCAGACAGGTGGCGGCGACGGGGCTGTGCTCCATGGGTGAGGCCAGGTGCAGTTCGCGGTGCTCGCGTTCCGCACAGACGGCACCCGTGTCCGCGGCCATGTCTGGGTCGCGTCAGGCCACCCCCGGAGCGTCTGGTGTGCTGCTGCCTTCCAGGGACGCCTTCTGGCCGCCTGGCCGGTCAGGCAGGCGGGCAGCGCCCCGTCAGTTGCTTGCTGGGGTGGGAGGGGCCTGAGGAGGTGGGGCCTGCAGAGGTACCGGGCGTGTGCAGAGATAGCCGCCGCCGCCGCGGGCGACAAAAGGAGAATACACAGCGGGAGGCCAAAAGCCTGTAACACGCGGTATTCCCGGGAGGTCTCCCATCCACGTACTAAACTGGCCCGACCCTGCTTAGCTTCCGCGATTGAGCCGACATCACGCCCGTCTGGGCTGCTTTGGCAGCAGGTGGCTGCAGGCTCGCGAGCTGCCTCTTGAGGCGCAGTTTAGCAGGCGCTTGGGGCTTACCTCCAGCCCAGCGGCTCGCCCGACCCGGCAGGGCCCCGCCGCCCACCTAGACAAGGAAACGGAGGTCTAGGGTACAGGGGTGTGGCGGAGATGTTGGCGAACACCCAGCCCAGGGCGGGCGGGACCCGGCAAACTTTTCGGCGCTTGGCGCCCCATGCCAGATCCCGCAGGCCGTACACAAGGACGTGGCCCCGGAGGCTTCAGGGCCCGGGGCCCGCGGTCCCTTGGGCATCCCACCTGCCCGCCCACGCTGCGCGACGCTCAGCCCAGAGGGAGACGTGCCCGGCACTCCTAACCGACAGAAGCTGGCCCGAAACAACTGGGAGCCACTATTGAGTTGGCACGGCCCCTAAGACCCAGCAACGCCACCGTTGCCCCCACGCCGCAGTTCCGAGCTCAGCACCCCGCCCCAAGTGGCCGGCAGCCCCAGGGAAGTGGCCTGGGCCCTCGATCCCGCTCCCGCCCCCGGCCAGAGCGAAACGGCGGAGGGGCGGCATTTTCCGTATGGAGCTGTGGAGAGACACCCCGGCAGACAGGTGGCGGCGACGGGGCTGTGCTCCAGTGGGTGAGGCCAGGTCATTTCGCGGGGCTCGCGGGCCGCACGGACGGCACCCGGGTCCGCGGCCATATCTGGGTCGCGTCAGGCCACCCCCGGAGCGTCTGGTGTGCCGCTGCCTTCCAGGGACGCCTTCTGGCCGCCTGGCCGGTCAGGCAGGCGGGGAGCGCCCCGTCAGACACTTGCTGTGGTGGGAGGGGCCTGAGGAGGTGGCGCCTGCAGAGGTACCCGGCGGGGGCAGAGATAGCCGCCGCCGCCGCCGGCGACAGAAGGAGAATGCAGAGCGGGAGGCCAAAAGACTATAGCAGCCGGTATTCCCTAGAGGTCTCCCATCCACCTACTAAACAGGCCCGATCCTGCTTAGCTTCCGCGATCGAGTCGAAATCACGCCCCTCTGGGCTGGTTTGGCAGTAGGTGGCTACAGGGTCGCGGGCTGCCTCTTGAGGCGCAGCTTAGCAGGCGCTTGGGGCATACCGCCAGCCCAGCGGCCCGACCGATCCGGCAGGGCCCCGCCGCCCGCCTATACAGGGAAACGGAGGTCTAGGCTACAGGGGGGTGGCGGAGGTGTTGGCGACCACCCAGCCGAGGGCTGGCTGGACCCCGCAAACATTTTGGCGCTTCGCGCACCACCGCAGATCACGCGTGCTGGTGTGCCGCTGCCTTCCAGGGACGCCTTCTGGCCTCCTGGCCGGTGAGGCAGGCAGGGAGCGCCCCGTCAGACTCTTGCTGTGGTGGGAGGGGCCTGAGGAGTGGGGTCAGCAGCGGTACCCGGCGGGAGCTGAGATAATCGCCTCCGATTCGGGCGACAAAAGGAGAATGCAGAGCGGGAGGCAAAAAGCCTATAGCACCCGGTATTCCCAGGGGGTCTCCCATCCAAATACTAACGAGGCCCGACCCTGCTTAGCTTCAGCGATCGAGACGAGATCAGGCCCGTCTAGGCTGGTTTGGCAGTAGATGTCAGCCAACTCGCGGGCTGCCTCTTGAGGCGCAGCTTAGCAGCCGCTTGGGCCTTACCGCCAGCCCAGCGGCCCGCCCGACTCGGCAGGGCCCCGCCGCCCGCCTAGACAGGGAAACGGAGGTCTAGGCTACCGGGGGGTGGGAGAGCTGTTGGCGAACCCCCAGACCAGGGCTGGCGGGACCCAGCAAATATTTCGGCACTTGGGGCCCCACCACAGATGCCGCAGGCCGCTCACAGGGACGTGGCCCCGGAGGCTTCAGGGCCCGGTGCCCGCGGTAACTTGGGCATCCCACCTGCCCGCCCACGCTGGGCTAGGCGCAGGCAGAACGCACACATGCCCGGCCCTCCTGCCCGACAGAAGCTGGCCTGAAGCCACTGGGAACCAGCATTGTGTTGCCACGTCCCCTAAGAGGCAGCAACACCATCCTTGCCCCCATGCCACAGTTCCGAGCCCAGTACCCTGCCCCAAGTGGCCGGCAGGCCCAGGGAAGCGGCCTGCTCCCTCGATCCCGCTCCCGCCCCCGGCCAGGGTGAAACGGCGGAAGGGCGGCATTTTCCCTATGGAGCTGTGGAGAGACACCCCGGCAGACAGGTTGCGGCGACGGGGCTGTGCTCCAGTGGCTGAGGCCAGGTGTAGTTCGTGGGGCTCGCGGGCCGCACGGACGGAACCCGGGTCAGCGGCCATATCAGGGTCGCTTCAGGCCACCCCTGGACCGACTGGTGTGACGCTGCCTTCCAGGGACGCCACCTGTCCGCCTGGCCGGTCAGGCAGGAGGGGAGCGCCCCCTCAGACGCTTGCTGTGGTGGGAGGGGCCTGAGGAGGTGGGGCCTGCAGCGGAACCCGGCGGGGGCTGAGATAACCGCCTCCGATTCGGGCGACAAAAGGAGAATGCAGAGCGGGAGGCAAAAAGCCTATTGAACTCGGTATTCCCAGGAGGCCTCCCATCCAAGTACTAAACAGGGCCGACCCTGCTTAGCTTCAGCGATCGCGTCGAGATAAGCCCGTCTAGGCTGGTTTGGCAGTAGATGTCATCAGGGTCGCGGGCTGCCTCTTGAGGCGCAGCTTAGCAGGCGCTTGGGACTTACCGACAGCCCTGCGGTCCGCCCGACTCAGCAGGGACCCGCCACAACCTAGACAGGGGAACGGAGGTCTAGGGTACCGGGGGGTGAGGGTGGTGTTGGCGACCCCCCAACCCAGGGCGGACGGGACCCAGCAAACTTTTCGGCGCTTGGTGCCCCATCCCAGATGCCACAGGCCGCTCACGGGGACGTGGCCCCGGAGGCTTCAGGGCCCGGGGCCCGCAGTCCCTTGGGCATCCCACCTGCCCGCCCACACTGGGCTAGGCGCAGCCCGGACACACACCTGCCCGGCCCTCCTGCCCGACAGAAGCTGGCCCGAAGCCACTGGGAGCCACCATTGACTTGGGAAGGCCCCTAAGACCCAGCAACACCACCCTTGCCCGCACGCCACAGATCCGAGCTCAGTACCCCGCCTCAAGTGGCCATTAGGCCCGGGGAAGCGGCCTGCTCCCTCGATCCCGCTCCCGCGCCCGACCAGGGCGAAACGGTGGAAGGGCGGCATTTTCCGAATGGAGCTGTGGAGCGACACCCCAGCAGACAGGTGGCGGCGACGGGGCTGCGTTCCAGTGGGTGAGGCCAGGTGCAGTTCGCGGGGCTCGCGGGCCGCACGGACGGCACCCGGGTCCGCGGCCACGTCTGGGTCGCGTCAGGCCACCCCCGGAGCGCCTGGTGTGCCGCTGCCTTCCGGGGACGCCTTCAGGCCGCCTGGCCGGTCAGGCAGTTGGGGAGCGCCCCGTCAGACGCTTGCGGTGGTGGGAGGGGCCTGAGGAGGTGGGGCCTGCAGAGGTACCTGGCAGGGGCAGAGATAGCCGCCGCCGCCGCGGGCGACAAAAGGAGAATGCAGAGCCAAAAGGAGAATGCAGAGCGGGAGGCCAAAAGCCTATAGCACCCGGTATTCCCTAGAGGTCTCCCATCCACCTACTAAACAGGCCCGATCCTGCTTAGCTTCCGCGATCGAGTCGAAATCACGCCCCTCTGGGCTGGTTTGGCAGTAGGTGGCAAGAGGGTCGCGGGCTGGCTCTTGAGGCACAGCTTAGCAGGCGCTTGGGTCAAACCGCCAGCCCAGCGGCCCGCCCGACCCGGCAGGGCCCCGCCGCCCACCTAGACAGGGAAACGGAGGTCTAGGGTACAGGGGGGTGGCGGAGATGTTGGCGACCACCCAGCCCAGGGCAGGCGGGGCCCAGCAAACTTTTCGGCGCTTGGCGCCCCACCCCAGATCCCGCAGGCCGCTCACAAGGACGTGGCCCCGGAGGCTTCAGGATCCGTGGCCCGCGGTCCCTTGGGCATCCCACCTGCCCGCCCACGCTGCGCTACGCTCAGCCCGGACGGAGACGTGCCCGGCACTCCTAACCGACAGAAGCTGGCCCGAAACCACTGGGAGCCACCATTGAGTTGGCAAGGTCCCTAAGACCCAGCGACGCCACCGTTGCCCCCACGCCGCAGTTCCGAGCTCAGTACCCCGCCCCAGTTGGCCGGCAGCCCCGGGAAGCGTCCCGCGCCCTCGATCTCGCTCCCGCCCCCGGCCAGAGCGAAACGGCTATGGGACAGCATTTTCCGTATGGATCTGTGGAGAGACACCCCGGCAGACAGGTGGCGGCGACGGGGCTGTGCTCCATGGGTGAGGCCAGGTGCAGTTCGCGGTGCTCGCGTTCCGCACAGACGGCACCCGTGTCCGCGGCCATGTCTGGGTCGCGTCAGGCCACCCCCGGAGCGTCTGGTGTGCTGCTGCCTTCCAGGGACGCCTTCAGGCCGCCTGGCCGGTCAGGCAGGCGGGCAGCGCCCCGTCAGTTGCTTGCTGGGGTGGGAGGGGCCTGAGGAGGTGGGGCCTGCAGAGGTACCGGGCGTGTGCAGAGATAGCCGCCGCCGCCGCGGGCGACAAAAGGAGAATACACAGCGGGAGGCCAAAAGCCTGTAACACGCGGTATTCCCGGGAGGTCTCCCATCCACGTACTAAACTGGCCCGACCCTGCTTAGCTTCCGCGATTGAGCCGACATCACGCCCGTCTGGGCTGCTTTGGCAGCAGGTGGCTGCAGGCTCGCGAGCTGCCTCTTGAGGCGCAGTTTAGCAGGCGCTTGGGGCTTACCTCCAGCCCAGCGGCTCGCCCGACCCGGCAGGGCCCCGCCGCCCACCTAGACAAGGAAACGGAGGTCTAGGGTACAGGGGTGTGGCGGAGATGTTGGCGAACACCCAGCCCAGGGCGGGCGGGACCCGGCAAACTTTTCGGCGCTTGGCGCCCCATGCCAGATCCCGCAGGCCGTACACAAGGACGTGGCCCCGGAGGCTTCAGGGCCCGGGGCCCGCGGTCCCTTGGGCATCCCACCTGCCCGCCCACGCTGCGCGACGCTCAGCCCAGAGGGAGACGTGCCCGGCACTCCTAACCGACAGAAGCTGGCCCGAAACAACTGGGAGCCACTATTGAGTTGGCACGGCCCCTAAGACCCAGCAACGCCACCGTTGCCCCCACGCCGCAGTTCCGAGCTCAGCACCCCGCCCCAAGTGGCCGGCAGCCCCAGGGAAGTGGCCTGGGCCCTCGATCCCGCTCCCGCCCCCGGCCAGAGCGAAACGGCGGAGGGGCGGCATTTTCCGTATGGAGCTGTGGAGAGACACCCCGGCAGACAGGTGGCGGCGACGGGGCTGTGCTCCAGTGGGTGAGGCCAGGTCATTTCGCGGGGCTCGCGGGCCGCACGGACGGCACCCGGGTCCGCGGCCATATCTGGGTCGCGTCAGGCCACCCCCGGAGCGTCTGGTGTGCCGCTGCCTTCCAGGGACGCCTTCTGGCCGCCTGGCCGGTCAGGCAGGCGGGGAGCGCCCCGTCAGACACTTGCTGTGGTGGGAGGGGCCTGAGGAGGTGGCGCCTGCAGAGGTACCCGGCGGGGGCAGAGATAGCCGCCGCCGCCGCCGGCGACAGAAGGAGAATGCAGAGCGGGAGGCCAAAAGACTATAGCAGCCGGTATTCCCTAGAGGTCTCCCATCCACCTACTAAACAGGCCCGATCCTGCTTAGCTTCCGCGATCGAGTCGAAATCACGCCCCTCTGGGCTGGTTTGGCAGTAGGTGGCTACAGGGTCGCGGGCTGCCTCTTGAGGCGCAGCTTAGCAGGCGCTTGGGGCATACCGCCAGCCCAGCGGCCCGACCGATCCGGCAGGGCCCCGCCGCCCGCCTATACAGGGAAACGGAGGTCTAGGCTACAGGGGGGTGGCGGAGGTGTTGGCGACCACCCAGCCGAGGGCTGGCTGGACCCCGCAAACATTTTGGCGCTTCGCGCACCACCGCAGATCACGCGTGCTGGTGTGCCGCTGCCTTCCAGGGACGCCTTCTGGCCTCCTGGCCGGTGAGGCAGGCAGGGAGCGCCCCGTCAGACTCTTGCTGTGGTGGGAGGGGCCTGAGGAGTGGGGTCAGCAGCGGTACCCGGCGGGAGCTGAGATAATCGCCTCCGATTCGGGCGACAAAAGGAGAATGCAGAGCGGGAGGCAAAAAGCCTATAGCACCCGGTATTCCCAGGGGGTCTCCCATCCAAATACTAACGAGGCCCGACCCTGCTTAGCTTCAGCGATCGAGACGAGATCAGGCCCGTCTAGGCTGGTTTGGCAGTAGATGTCAGCCAACTCGCGGGCTGCCTCTTGAGGCGCAGCTTAGCAGCCGCTTGGGCCTTACCGCCAGCCCAGCGGCCCGCCCGACTCGGCAGGGCCCCGCCGCCCGCCTAGACAGGGGAACGGAGGTCTAGGCTACCGGGGGGTAGGAGAGCTGTTGGCGAACCCCCAGACCAGGGCTGGCGGGACCCAGCAAATATTTCGGCACTTGGGGCCCCACCACAGATGCCGCAGGCCGCTCACAGGGACGTGGCCCCGGAGGCTTCAGGGCCCGGTGCCCGCGGTAACTTGGGCATCCCACCTGCCCGCCCACGCTGGGCTAGGCGCAGGCAGAACGCACACATGCCCGGCCCTCCTGCCCGACAGAAGCTGGCCTGAAGCCAGTGGGAACCAGCATTGTGTTGCCACGTCCCCTAAGAGGCAGCAACACCATCCTTGCCCCCATGCCACAGTTCCGAGCCCAGTACCCTGCCCCAAGTGGCCGGCAGGCCCAGGGAAGCGGCCTGCTCCCTCGATCCCGCTCCCGCCCCCGGCCAGGGTGAAACGGCGGAAGGGCGGCATTTTCCCTATGGAGCTGTGGAGAGACACCCCGGCAGACAGGTTGCGGCGACGGGGCTGTGCTCCAGTGGCTGAGGCCAGGTGTAGTTCGTGGGGCTCGCGGGCCGCACGGACGGAACCCGGGTCAGCGGCCATATCAGGGTCGCTTCAGGCCACCCCTGGACCGACTGGTGTGACGCTGCCTTCCAGGGACGCCACCTGTCCGCCTGGCCGGTCAGGCAGGAGGGGAGCGCCCCCTCAGACGCTTGCTGTGGTGGGAGGGGCCTGAGGAGGTGGGGCCTGCAGCGGAACCCGGCGGGGGCTGAGATAACCGCCTCCGATTCGGGCGACAAAAGGAGAATGCAGAGCGGGAGGCAAAAAGCCTATTGAACTCGGTATTCCCAGGAGGCCTCCCATCCAAGTACTAAACAGGGCCGACCCTGCTTAGCTTCAGCGATCGCGTCGAGATAAGCCCGTCTAGGCTGGTTTGGCAGTAGATGTCATCAGGGTCGCGGGCTGCCTCTTGAGGCGCAGCTTAGCAGGCGCTTGGGACTTACCGACAGCCCTGCGGTCCGCCCGACTCAGCAGGGACCCGCCACAACCTAGACAGGGGAACGGAGGTCTAGGGTACCGGGGGGTGAGGGTGGTGTTGGCGACCCCCCAACCCAGGGCGGACGGGACCCAGCAAACTTTTCGGCGCTTGGTGCCCCATCCCAGATGCCACAGGCCGCTCACGGGGACGTGGCCCCGGAGGCTTCAGGGCCCGGGGCCCGCAGTCCCTTGGGCATCCCACCTGCCCGCCCACACTGGGCTAGGCGCAGCCCGGACACACACCTGCCCGGCCCTCCTGCCCGACAGAAGCTGGCCCGAAGCCACTGGGAGCCACCATTGACTTGGGAAGGCCCCTAAGACCCAGCAACACCACCCTTGCCCGCACGCCACAGATCCGAGCTCAGTACCCCGCCTCAAGTGGCCATTAGGCCCGGGGAAGCGGCCTGCTCCCTCGATCCCGCTCCCGCGCCCGACCAGGGCGAAACGGTGGAAGGGCGGCATTTTCCGAATGGAGCTGTGGAGCGACACCCCAGCAGACAGGTGGCGGCGACGGGGCTGCGTTCCAGTGGGTGAGGCCAGGTGCAGTTCGCGGGGCTCGCGGGCCGCACGGACGGCACCCGGGTCCGCGGCCACGTCTGGGTCGCGTCAGGCCACCCCCGGAGCGCCTGGTGTGCCGCTGCCTTCCGGGGACGCCTTCAGGCCGCCTGGCCGGTCAGGCAGTTGGGGAGCGCCCCGTCAGACGCTTGCGGTGGTGGGAGGGGCCTGAGGAGGTGGGGCCTGCAGAGGTACCTGGCAGGGGCAGAGATAGCCGCCGCCGCCGCGGGCGACAAAAGGAGAATGCAGAGCCAAAAGGAGAATGCAGAGCGGGAGGCCAAAAGCCTATAGCACCCGGTATTCCCTAGAGGTCTCCCATCCACCTACTAAACAGGCCCGATCCTGCTTAGCTTCCGCGATCGAGTCGAAATCACGCCCCTCTGGGCTGGTTTGGCAGTAGGTGGCAAGAGGGTCGCGGGCTGGCTCTTGAGGCACAGCTTAGCAGGCGCTTGGGTCAAACCGCCAGCCCAGCGGCCCGCCCGACCCGGCAGGGCCCCGCCGCCCACCTAGACAGGGAAACGGAGGTCTAGGGTACAGGGGGGTGGCGGAGATGTTGGCGACCACCCAGCCCAGGGCAGGCGGGGCCCAGCAAACTTTTCGGCGCTTGGCGCCCCACCCCAGATCCCGCAGGCCGCTCACAAGGACGTGGCCCCGGAGGCTTCAGGATCCGTGGCCCGCGGTCCCTTGGGCATCCCACCTGCCCGCCCACGCTGCGCTACGCTCAGCCCGGACGGAGACGTGCCCGGCACTCCTAACCGACAGAAGCTGGCCCGAAACCACTGGGAGCCACCATTGAGTTGGCAAGGTCCCTAAGACCCAGCGACGCCACCGTTGCCCCCACGCCGCAGTTCCGAGCTCAGTACCCCGCCCCAGTTGGCCGGCAGCCCCGGGAAGCGTCCCGCGCCCTCGATCTCGCTCCCGCCCCCGGCCAGAGCGAAACGGCTATGGGACAGCATTTTCCGTATGGATCTGTGGAGAGACACCCCGGCAGACAGGTGGCGGCGACGGGGCTGTGCTCCATGGGTGAGGCCAGGTGCAGTTCGCGGTGCTCGCGTTCCGCACAGACGGCACCCGTGTCCGCGGCCATGTCTGGGTCGCGTCAGGCCACCCCCGGAGCGTCTGGTGTGCTGCTGCCTTCCAGGGACGCCTTCAGGCCGCCTGGCCGGTCAGGCAGGCGGGCAGCGCCCCGTCAGTTGCTTGCTGGGGTGGGAGGGGCCTGAGGAGGTGGGGCCTGCAGAGGTACCGGGCGTGTGCAGAGATAGCCGCCGCCGCCGCGGGCGACAAAAGGAGAATACACAGCGGGAGGCCAAAAGCCTGTAACACGCGGTATTCCCGGGAGGTCTCCCATCCACGTACTAAACTGGCCCGACCCTGCTTAGCTTCCGCGATTGAGCCGACATCACGCCCGTCTGGGCTGCTTTGGCAGCAGGTGGCTGCAGGCTCGCGAGCTGCCTCTTGAGGCGCAGTTTAGCAGGCGCTTGGGGCTTACCTCCAGCCCAGCGGCTCGCCCGACCCGGCAGGGCCCCGCCGCCCACCTAGACAAGGAAACGGAGGTCTAGGGTACAGGGGTGTGGCGGAGATGTTGGCGAACACCCAGCCCAGGGCGGGCGGGACCCGGCAAACTTTTCGGCGCTTGGCGCCCCATGCCAGATCCCGCAGGCCGTACACAAGGACGTGGCCCCGGAGGCTTCAGGGCCCGGGGCCCGCGGTCCCTTGGGCATCCCACCTGCCCGCCCACGCTGCGCGACGCTCAGCCCAGAGGGAGACGTGCCCGGCACTCCTAACCGACAGAAGCTGGCCCGAAACAACTGGGAGCCACTATTGAGTTGGCACGGCCCCTAAGACCCAGCAACGCCACCGTTGCCCCCACGCCGCAGTTCCGAGCTCAGCACCCCGCCCCAAGTGGCCGGCAGCCCCAGGGAAGTGGCCTGGGCCCTCGATCCCGCTCCCGCCCCCGGCCAGAGCGAAACGGCGGAGGGGCGGCATTTTCCGTATGGAGCTGTGGAGAGACACCCCGGCAGACAGGTGGCGGCGACGGGGCTGTGCTCCAGTGGGTGAGGCCAGGTCATTTCGCGGGGCTCGCGGGCCGCACGGACGGCACCCGGGTCCGCGGCCATATCTGGGTCGCGTCAGGCCACCCCCGGAGCGTCTGGTGTGCCGCTGCCTTCCAGGGACGCCTTCTGGCCGCCTGGCCGGTCAGGCAGGCGGGGAGCGCCCCGTCAGACACTTGCTGTGGTGGGAGGGGCCTGAGGAGGTGGCGCCTGCAGAGGTACCCGGCGGGGGCAGAGATAGCCGCCGCCGCCGCCGGCGACAGAAGGAGAATGCAGAGCGGGAGGCCAAAAGACTATAGCAGCCGGTATTCCCTAGAGGTCTCCCATCCACCTACTAAACAGGCCCGATCCTGCTTAGCTTCCGCGATCGAGTCGAAATCACGCCCCTCTGGGCTGGTTTGGCAGTAGGTGGCTACAGGGTCGCGGGCTGCCTCTTGAGGCGCAGCTTAGCAGGCGCTTGGGGCATACCGCCAGCCCAGCGGCCCGACCGATCCGGCAGGGCCCCGCCGCCCGCCTATACAGGGAAACGGAGGTCTAGGCTACAGGGGGGTGGCGGAGGTGTTGGCGACCACCCAGCCGAGGGCTGGCTGGACCCCGCAAACATTTTGGCGCTTCGCGCACCACCGCAGATCACGCGTGCTGGTGTGCCGCTGCCTTCCAGGGACGCCTTCTGGCCTCCTGGCCGGTGAGGCAGGCAGGGAGCGCCCCGTCAGACTCTTGCTGTGGTGGGAGGGGCCTGAGGAGTGGGGTCAGCAGCGGTACCCGGCGGGAGCTGAGATAATCGCCTCCGATTCGGGCGACAAAAGGAGAATGCAGAGCGGGAGGCAAAAAGCCTATAGCACCCGGTATTCCCAGGGGGTCTCCCATCCAAATACTAACGAGGCCCGACCCTGCTTAGCTTCAGCGATCGAGACGAGATCAGGCCCGTCTAGGCTGGTTTGGCAGTAGATGTCAGCCAACTCGCGGGCTGCCTCTTGAGGCGCAGCTTAGCAGCCGCTTGGGCCTTACCGCCAGCCCAGCGGCCCGCCCGACTCGGCAGGGCCCCGCCGCCCGCCTAGACAGGGAAACGGAGGTCTAGGCTACCGGGGGGTAGGAGAGCTGTTGGCGAACCCCCAGACCAGGGCTGGCGGGACCCAGCAAATATTTCGGCACTTGGGGCCCCACCACAGATGCCGCAGGCCGCTCACAGGGACGTGGCCCCGGAGGCTTCAGGGCCCGGTGCCCGCGGTAACTTGGGCATCCCACCTGCCCGCCCACGCTGGGCTAGGCGCAGGCAGAACGCACACATGCCCGGCCCTCCTGCCCGACAGAAGCTGGCCTGAAGCCACTGGGAACCAGCATTGTGTTGCCACGTCCCCTAAGAGGCAGCAACACCATCCTTGCCCCCATGCCACAGTTCCGAGCCCAGTACCCTGCCCCAAGTGGCCGGCAGGCCCAGGGAAGCGGCCTGCTCCCTCGATCCCGCTCCCGCCCCCGGCCAGGGTGAAACGGCGGAAGGGCGGCATTTTCCCTATGGAGCTGTGGAGAGACACCCCGGCAGACAGGTTGCGGCGACGGGGCTGTGCTCCAGTGGCTGAGGCCAGGTGTAGTTCGTGGGGCTCGCGGGCCGCACGGACGGAACCCGGGTCAGCGGCCATATCAGGGTCGCTTCAGGCCACCCCTGGACCGACTGGTGTGACGCTGCCTTCCAGGGACGCCACCTGTCCGCCTGGCCGGTCAGGCAGGAGGGGAGCGCCCCCTCAGACGCTTGCTGTGGTGGGAGGGGCCTGAGGAGGTGGGGCCTGCAGCGGAACCCGGCGGGGGCTGAGATAACCGCCTCCGATTCGGGCGACAAAAGGAGAATGCAGAGCGGGAGGCAAAAAGCCTATTGAACTCGGTATTCCCAGGAGGCCTCCCATCCAAGTACTAAACAGGGCCGACCCTGCTTAGCTTCAGCGATCGCGTCGAGATAAGCCCGTCTAGGCTGGTTTGGCAGTAGATGTCATCAGGGTCGCGGGCTGCCTCTTGAGGCGCAGCTTAGCAGGCGCTTGGGACTTACCGACAGCCCTGCGGTCCGCCCGACTCAGCAGGGACCCGCCACAACCTAGACAGGGGAACGGAGGTCTAGGGTACCGGGGGGTGAGGGTGGTGTTGGCGACCCCCCAACCCAGGGCGGACGGGACCCAGCAAACTTTTCGGCGCTTGGTGCCCCATCCCAGATGCCACAGGCCGCTCACGGGGACGTGGCCCCGGAGGCTTCAGGGCCCGGGGCCCGCAGTCCCTTGGGCATCCCACCTGCCCGCCCACACTGGGCTAGGCGCAGCCCGGACACACACCTGCCCGGCCCTCCTGCCCGACAGAAGCTGGCCCGAAGCCACTGGGAGCCACCATTGACTTGGGAAGGCCCCTAAGACCCAGCAACACCACCCTTGCCCGCACGCCACAGATCCGAGCTCAGTACCCCGCCTCAAGTGGCCATTAGGCCCGGGGAAGCGGCCTGCTCCCTCGATCCCGCTCCCGCGCCCGACCAGGGCGAAACGGTGGAAGGGCGGCATTTTCCGAATGGAGCTGTGGAGCGACACCCCAGCAGACAGGTGGCGGCGACGGGGCTGCGTTCCAGTGGGTGAGGCCAGGTGCAGTTCGCGGGGCTCGCGGGCCGCACGGACGGCACCCGGGTCCGCGGCCACGTCTGGGTCGCGTCAGGCCACCCCCGGAGCGCCTGGTGTGCCGCTGCCTTCCGGGGACGCCTTCAGGCCGCCTGGCCGGTCAGGCAGTTGGGGAGCGCCCCGTCAGACGCTTGCGGTGGTGGGAGGGGCCTGAGGAGGTGGGGCCTGCAGAGGTACCTGGCAGGGGCAGAGATAGCCGCCGCCGCCGCGGGCGACAAAAGGAGAATGCAGAGCCAAAAGGAGAATGCAGAGCGGGAGGCCAAAAGCCTATAGCACCCGGTATTCCCTAGAGGTCTCCCATCCACCTACTAAACAGGCCCGATCCTGCTTAGCTTCCGCGATCGAGTCGAAATCACGCCCCTCTGGGCTGGTTTGGCAGTAGGTGGCAAGAGGGTCGCGGGCTGGCTCTTGAGGCACAGCTTAGCAGGCGCTTGGGTCAAACCGCCAGCCCAGCGGCCCGCCCGACCCGGCAGGGCCCCGCCGCCCACCTAGACAGGGAAACGGAGGTCTAGGGTACAGGGGGGTGGCGGAGATGTTGGCGACCACCCAGCCCAGGGCAGGCGGGGCCCAGCAAACTTTTCGGCGCTTGGCGCCCCACCCCAGATCCCGCAGGCCGCTCACAAGGACGTGGCCCCGGAGGCTTCAGGATCCGTGGCCCGCGGTCCCTTGGGCATCCCACCTGCCCGCCCACGCTGCGCTACGCTCAGCCCGGACGGAGACGTGCCCGGCACTCCTAACCGACAGAAGCTGGCCCGAAACCACTGGGAGCCACCATTGAGTTGGCAAGGTCCCTAAGACCCAGCGACGCCACCGTTGCCCCCACGCCGCAGTTCCGAGCTCAGTACCCCGCCCCAGTTGGCCGGCAGCCCCGGGAAGCGTCCCGCGCCCTCGATCTCGCTCCCGCCCCCGGCCAGAGCGAAACGGCTATGGGACAGCATTTTCCGTATGGATCTGTGGAGAGACACCCCGGCAGACAGGTGGCGGCGACGGGGCTGTGCTCCATGGGTGAGGCCAGGTGCAGTTCGCGGTGCTCGCGTTCCGCACAGACGGCACCCGTGTCCGCGGCCATGTCTGGGTCGCGTCAGGCCACCCCCGGAGCGTCTGGTGTGCTGCTGCCTTCCAGGGACGCCTTCAGGCCGCCTGGCCGGTCAGGCAGGCGGGCAGCGCCCCGTCAGTTGCTTGCTGGGGTGGGAGGGGCCTGAGGAGGTGGGGCCTGCAGAGGTACCGGGCGTGTGCAGAGATAGCCGCCGCCGCCGCGGGCGACAAAAGGAGAATACACAGCGGGAGGCCAAAAGCCTGTAACACGCGGTATTCCCGGGAGGTCTCCCATCCACGTACTAAACTGGCCCGACCCTGCTTAGCTTCCGCGATTGAGCCGACATCACGCCCGTCTGGGCTGCTTTGGCAGCAGGTGGCTGCAGGCTCGCGAGCTGCCTCTTGAGGCGCAGTTTAGCAGGCGCTTGGGGCTTACCTCCAGCCCAGCGGCTCGCCCGACCCGGCAGGGCCCCGCCGCCCACCTAGACAAGGAAACGGAGGTCTAGGGTACAGGGGTGTGGCGGAGATGTTGGCGAACACCCAGCCCAGGGCGGGCGGGACCCGGCAAACTTTTCGGCGCTTGGCGCCCCATGCCAGATCCCGCAGGCCGTACACAAGGACGTGGCCCCGGAGGCTTCAGGGCCCGGGGCCCGCGGTCCCTTGGGCATCCCACCTGCCCGCCCACGCTGCGCGACGCTCAGCCCAGAGGGAGACGTGCCCGGCACTCCTAACCGACAGAAGCTGGCCCGAAACAACTGGGAGCCACTATTGAGTTGGCACGGCCCCTAAGACCCAGCAACGCCACCGTTGCCCCCACGCCGCAGTTCCGAGCTCAGCACCCCGCCCCAAGTGGCCGGCAGCCCCAGGGAAGTGGCCTGGGCCCTCGATCCCGCTCCCGCCCCCGGCCAGAGCGAAACGGCGGAGGGGCGGCATTTTCCGTATGGAGCTGTGGAGAGACACCCCGGCAGACAGGTGGCGGCGACGGGGCTGTGCTCCAGTGGGTGAGGCCAGGTCATTTCGCGGGGCTCGCGGGCCGCACGGACGGCACCCGGGTCCGCGGCCATATCTGGGTCGCGTCAGGCCACCCCCGGAGCGTCTGGTGTGCCGCTGCCTTCCAGGGACGCCTTCTGGCCGCCTGGCCGGTCAGGCAGGCGGGGAGCGCCCCGTCAGACACTTGCTGTGGTGGGAGGGGCCTGAGGAGGTGGCGCCTGCAGAGGTACCCGGCGGGGGCAGAGATAGCCGCCGCCGCCGCCGGCGACAGAAGGAGAATGCAGAGCGGGAGGCCAAAAGACTATAGCAGCCGGTATTCCCTAGAGGTCTCCCATCCACCTACTAAACAGGCCCGATCCTGCTTAGCTTCCGCGATCGAGTCGAAATCACGCCCCTCTGGGCTGGTTTGGCAGTAGGTGGCTACAGGGTCGCGGGCTGCCTCTTGAGGCGCAGCTTAGCAGGCGCTTGGGGCATACCGCCAGCCCAGCGGCCCGACCGATCCGGCAGGGCCCCGCCGCCCGCCTATACAGGGAAACGGAGGTCTAGGCTACAGGGGGGTGGCGGAGGTGTTGGCGACCACCCAGCCGAGGGCTGGCTGGACCCCGCAAACATTTTGGCGCTTCGCGCACCACCGCAGATCACGCGTGCTGGTGTGCCGCTGCCTTCCAGGGACGCCTTCTGGCCTCCTGGCCGGTGAGGCAGGCAGGGAGCGCCCCGTCAGACTCTTGCTGTGGTGGGAGGGGCCTGAGGAGTGGGGTCAGCAGCGGTACCCGGCGGGAGCTGAGATAATCGCCTCCGATTCGGGCGACAAAAGGAGAATGCAGAGCGGGAGGCAAAAAGCCTATAGCACCCGGTATTCCCAGGGGGTCTCCCATCCAAATACTAACGAGGCCCGACCCTGCTTAGCTTCAGCGATCGAGACGAGATCAGGCCCGTCTAGGCTGGTTTGGCAGTAGATGTCAGCCAACTCGCGGGCTGCCTCTTGAGGCGCAGCTTAGCAGCCGCTTGGGCCTTACCGCCAGCCCAGCGGCCCGCCCGACTCGGCAGGGCCCCGCCGCCCGCCTAGACAGGGGAACGGAGGTCTAGGCTACCGGGGGGTGGGAGAGCTGTTGGCGAACCCCCAGACCAGGGCTGGCGGGACCCAGCAAATATTTCGGCACTTGGGGCCCCACCACAGATGCCGCAGGCCGCTCACAGGGACGTGGCCCCGGAGGCTTCAGGGCCCGGTGCCCGCGGTAACTTGGGCATCCCACCTGCCCGCCCACGCTGGGCTAGGCGCAGGCAGAACGCACACATGCCCGGCCCTCCTGCCCGACAGAAGCTGGCCTGAAGCCACTGGGAACCAGCATTGTGTTGCCACGTCCCCTAAGAGGCAGCAACACCATCCTTGCCCCCATGCCACAGTTCCGAGCCCAGTACCCTGCCCCAAGTGGCCGGCAGGCCCAGGGAAGCGGCCTGCTCCCTCGATCCCGCTCCCGCCCCCGGCCAGGGTGAAACGGCGGAAGGGCGGCATTTTCCCTATGGAGCTGTGGAGAGACACCCCGGCAGACAGGTTGCGGCGACGGGGCTGTGCTCCAGTGGCTGAGGCCAGGTGTAGTTCGTGGGGCTCGCGGGCCGCACGGACGGAACCCGGGTCAGCGGCCATATCAGGGTCGCTTCAGGCCACCCCTGGACCGACTGGTGTGACGCTGCCTTCCAGGGACGCCACCTGTCCGCCTGGCCGGTCAGGCAGGAGGGGAGCGCCCCCTCAGACGCTTGCTGTGGTGGGAGGGGCCTGAGGAGGTGGGGCCTGCAGCGGAACCCGGCGGGGGCTGAGATAACCGCCTCCGATTCGGGCGACAAAAGGAGAATGCAGAGCGGGAGGCAAAAAGCCTATTGAACTCGGTATTCCCAGGAGGCCTCCCATCCAAGTACTAAACAGGGCCGACCCTGCTTAGCTTCAGCGATCGCGTCGAGATAAGCCCGTCTAGGCTGGTTTGGCAGTAGATGTCATCAGGGTCGCGGGCTGCCTCTTGAGGCGCAGCTTAGCAGGCGCTTGGGACTTACCGACAGCCCTGCGGTCCGCCCGACTCAGCAGGGACCCGCCACAACCTAGACAGGGGAACGGAGGTCTAGGGTACCGGGGGGTGAGGGTGGTGTTGGCGACCCCCCAACCCAGGGCGGACGGGACCCAGCAAACTTTTCGGCGCTTGGTGCCCCATCCCAGATGCCACAGGCCGCTCACGGGGACGTGGCCCCGGAGGCTTCAGGGCCCGGGGCCCGCAGTCCCTTGGGCATCCCACCTGCCCGCCCACACTGGGCTAGGCGCAGCCCGGACACACACCTGCCCGGCCCTCCTGCCCGACAGAAGCTGGCCCGAAGCCACTGGGAGCCACCATTGACTTGGGAAGGCCCCTAAGACCCAGCAACACCACCCTTGCCCGCACGCCACAGATCCGAGCTCAGTACCCCGCCTCAAGTGGCCATTAGGCCCGGGGAAGCGGCCTGCTCCCTCGATCCCGCTCCCGCGCCCGACCAGGGCGAAACGGTGGAAGGGCGGCATTTTCCGAATGGAGCTGTGGAGCGACACCCCAGCAGACAGGTGGCGGCGACGGGGCTGCGTTCCAGTGGGTGAGGCCAGGTGCAGTTCGCGGGGCTCGCGGGCCGCACGGACGGCACCCGGGTCCGCGGCCACGTCTGGGTCGCGTCAGGCCACCCCCGGAGCGCCTGGTGTGCCGCTGCCTTCCGGGGACGCCTTCAGGCCGCCTGGCCGGTCAGGCAGTTGGGGAGCGCCCCGTCAGACGCTTGCGGTGGTGGGAGGGGCCTGAGGAGGTGGGGCCTGCAGAGGTACCTGGCAGGGGCAGAGATAGCGCCGCCGCCGCCGCGGGCGACAAAAGGAGAATGCAGAGCCAAAAGGAGAATGCAGAGCGGGAGGCCAAAAGCCTATAGCACCCGGTATTCCCTAGAGGTCTCCCATCCACCTACTAAACAGGCCCGATCCTGCTTAGCTTCCGCGATCGAGTCGAAATCACGCCCCTCTGGGCTGGTTTGGCAGTAGGTGGCAAGAGGGTCGCGGGCTGGCTCTTGAGGCACAGCTTAGCAGGCGCTTGGGTCAAACCGCCAGCCCAGCGGCCCGCCCGACCCGGCAGGGCCCCGCCGCCCACCTAGACAGGGAAACGGAGGTCTAGGGTACAGGGGGGTGGCGGAGATGTTGGCGACCACCCAGCCCAGGGCAGGCGGGGCCCAGCAAACTTTTCGGCGCTTGGCGCCCCACCCCAGATCCCGCAGGCCGCTCACAAGGACGTGGCCCCGGAGGCTTCAGGATCCGTGGCCCGCGGTCCCTTGGGCATCCCACCTGCCCGCCCACGCTGCGCTACGCTCAGCCCGGACGGAGACGTGCCCGGCACTCCTAACCGACAGAAGCTGGCCCGAAACCACTGGGAGCCACCATTGAGTTGGCAAGGTCCCTAAGACCCAGCGACGCCACCGTTGCCCCCACGCCGCAGTTCCGAGCTCAGTACCCCGCCCCAGTTGGCCGGCAGCCCCGGGAAGCGTCCCGCGCCCTCGATCTCGCTCCCGCCCCCGGCCAGAGCGAAACGGCTATGGGACAGCATTTTCCGTATGGATCTGTGGAGAGACACCCCGGCAGACAGGTGGCGGCGACGGGGCTGTGCTCCATGGGTGAGGCCAGGTGCAGTTCGCGGTGCTCGCGTTCCGCACAGACGGCACCCGTGTCCGCGGCCATGTCTGGGTCGCGTCAGGCCACCCCCGGAGCGTCTGGTGTGCTGCTGCCTTCCAGGGACGCCTTCAGGCCGCCTGGCCGGTCAGGCAGGCGGGCAGCGCCCCGTCAGTTGCTTGCTGGGGTGGGAGGGGCCTGAGGAGGTGGGGCCTGCAGAGGTACCGGGCGTGTGCAGAGATAGCCGCCGCCGCCGCGGGCGACAAAAGGAGAATACACAGCGGGAGGCCAAAAGCCTGTAACACGCGGTATTCCCGGGAGGTCTCCCATCCACGTACTAAACTGGCCCGACCCTGCTTAGCTTCCGCGATTGAGCCGACATCACGCCCGTCTGGGCTGCTTTGGCAGCAGGTGGCTGCAGGCTCGCGAGCTGCCTCTTGAGGCGCAGTTTAGCAGGCGCTTGGGGCTTACCTCCAGCCCAGCGGCTCGCCCGACCCGGCAGGGCCCCGCCGCCCACCTAGACAAGGAAACGGAGGTCTAGGGTACAGGGGTGTGGCGGAGATGTTGGCGAACACCCAGCCCAGGGCGGGCGGGACCCGGCAAACTTTTCGGCGCTTGGCGCCCCATGCCAGATCCCGCAGGCCGTACACAAGGACGTGGCCCCGGAGGCTTCAGGGCCCGGGGCCCGCGGTCCCTTGGGCATCCCACCTGCCCGCCCACGCTGCGCGACGCTCAGCCCAGAGGGAGACGTGCCCGGCACTCCTAACCGACAGAAGCTGGCCCGAAACAACTGGGAGCCACTATTGAGTTGGCACGGCCCCTAAGACCCAGCAACGCCACCGTTGCCCCCACGCCGCAGTTCCGAGCTCAGCACCCCGCCCCAAGTGGCCGGCAGCCCCAGGGAAGTGGCCTGGGCCCTCGATCCCGCTCCCGCCCCCGGCCAGAGCGAAACGGCGGAGGGGCGGCATTTTCCGTATGGAGCTGTGGAGAGACACCCCGGCAGACAGGTGGCGGCGACGGGGCTGTGCTCCAGTGGGTGAGGCCAGGTCATTTCGCGGGGCTCGCGGGCCGCACGGACGGCACCCGGGTCCGCGGCCATATCTGGGTCGCGTCAGGCCACCCCCGGAGCGTCTGGTGTGCCGCTGCCTTCCAGGGACGCCTTCTGGCCGCCTGGCCGGTCAGGCAGGCGGGGAGCGCCCCGTCAGACACTTGCTGTGGTGGGAGGGGCCTGAGGAGGTGGCGCCTGCAGAGGTACCCGGCGGGGGCAGAGATAGCCGCCGCCGCCGCCGGCGACAGAAGGAGAATGCAGAGCGGGAGGCCAAAAGACTATAGCAGCCGGTATTCCCTAGAGGTCTCCCATCCACCTACTAAACAGGCCCGATCCTGCTTAGCTTCCGCGATCGAGTCGAAATCACGCCCCTCTGGGCTGGTTTGGCAGTAGGTGGCTACAGGGTCGCGGGCTGCCTCTTGAGGCGCAGCTTAGCAGGCGCTTGGGGCATACCGCCAGCCCAGCGGCCCGACCGATCCGGCAGGGCCCCGCCGCCCGCCTATACAGGGAAACGGAGGTCTAGGCTACAGGGGGGTGGCGGAGGTGTTGGCGACCACCCAGCCGAGGGCTGGCTGGACCCCGCAAACATTTTGGCGCTTCGCGCACCACCGCAGATCACGCGTGCTGGTGTGCCGCTGCCTTCCAGGGACGCCTTCTGGCCTCCTGGCCGGTGAGGCAGGCAGGGAGCGCCCCGTCAGACTCTTGCTGTGGTGGGAGGGGCCTGAGGAGTGGGGTCAGCAGCGGTACCCGGCGGGAGCTGAGATAATCGCCTCCGATTCGGGCGACAAAAGGAGAATGCAGAGCGGGAGGCAAAAAGCCTATAGCACCCGGTATTCCCAGGGGGTCTCCCATCCAAATACTAACGAGGCCCGACCCTGCTTAGCTTCAGCGATCGAGACGAGATCAGGCCCGTCTAGGCTGGTTTGGCAGTAGATGTCAGCCAACTCGCGGGCTGCCTCTTGAGGCGCAGCTTAGCAGCCGCTTGGGCCTTACCGCCAGCCCAGCGGCCCGCCCGACTCGGCAGGGCCCCGCTGCCCGCCTACACAGGGAAACGGAGGTCTAGGCTACCGGGGGGTGGGAGAGCTGTTGGCGAACCCCCAGACCAGGGCTGGCGGGACCCAGCAAATATTTCGGCACTTGGGGCCCCACCACAGATGCCGCAGGCCGCTCACAGGGACGTGGCCCCGGAGGCTTCAGGGCCCGGTGCCCGCGGTAACTTGGGCATCCCACCTGCCCGCCCACGCTGGGCTAGGCGCAGGCAGAACGCACACATGCCCGGCCCTCCTGCCCGACAGAAGCTGGCCTGAAGCCACTGGGAACCAGCATTGTGTTGCCACGTCCCCTAAGAGGCAGCAACACCATCCTTGCCCCCATGCCACAGTTCCGAGCCCAGTACCCTGCCCCAAGTGGCCGGCAGGCCCAGGGAAGCGGCCTGCTCCCTCGATCCCGCTCCCGCCCCCGGCCAGGGTGAAACGGCGGAAGGGCGGCATTTTCCCTATGGAGCTGTGGAGAGACACCCCGGCAGACAGGTTGCGGCGACGGGGCTGTGCTCCAGTGGCTGAGGCCAGGTGTAGTTCGTGGGGCTCGCGGGCCGCACGGACGGAACCCGGGTCAGCGGCCATATCAGGGTCGCTTCAGGCCACCCCTGGACCGACTGGTGTGACGCTGCCTTCCAGGGACGCCACCTGTCCGCCTGGCCGGTCAGGCAGGAGGGGAGCGCCCCCTCAGACGCTTGCTGTGGTGGGAGGGGCCTGAGGAGGTGGGGCCTGCAGCGGAACCCGGCGGGGGCTGAGATAACCGCCTCCGATTCGGGCGACAAAAGGAGAATGCAGAGCGGGAGGCAAAAAGCCTATTGAACTCGGTATTCCCAGGAGGCCTCCCATCCAAGTACTAAACAGGGCCGACCCTGCTTAGCTTCAGCGATCGCGTCGAGATAAGCCCGTCTAGGCTGGTTTGGCAGTAGATGTCATCAGGGTCGCGGGCTGCCTCTTGAGGCGCAGCTTAGCAGGCGCTTGGGACTTACCGACAGCCCTGCGGTCCGCCCGACTCAGCAGGGACCCGCCACAACCTAGACAGGGGAACGGAGGTCTAGGGTACCGGGGGGTGAGGGTGGTGTTGGCGACCCCCCAACCCAGGGCGGACGGGACCCAGCAAACTTTTCGGCGCTTGGTGCCCCATCCCAGATGCCACAGGCCGCTCACGGGGACGTGGCCCCGGAGGCTTCAGGGCCCGGGGCCCGCAGTCCCTTGGGCATCCCACCTGCCCGCCCACACTGGGCTAGGCGCAGCCCGGACACACACCTGCCCGGCCCTCCTGCCCGACAGAAGCTGGCCCGAAGCCACTGGGAGCCACCATTGACTTGGGAAGGCCCCTAAGACCCAGCAACACCACCCTTGCCCGCACGCCACAGATCCGAGCTCAGTACCCCGCCTCAAGTGGCCATTAGGCCCGGGGAAGCGGCCTGCTCCCTCGATCCCGCTCCCGCGCCCGACCAGGGCGAAACGGTGGAAGGGCGGCATTTTCCGAATGGAGCTGTGGAGCGACACCCCAGCAGACAGGTGGCGGCGACGGGGCTGCGTTCCAGTGGGTGAGGCCAGGTGCAGTTCGCGGGGCTCGCGGGCCGCACGGACGGCACCCGGGTCCGCGGCCACGTCTGGGTCGCGTCAGGCCACCCCCGGAGCGCCTGGTGTGCCGCTGCCTTCCGGGGACGCCTTCAGGCCGCCTGGCCGGTCAGGCAGTTGGGGAGCGCCCCGTCAGACGCTTGCGGTGGTGGGAGGGGCCTGAGGAGGTGGGGCCTGCAGAGGTACCTGGCAGGGGCAGAGATAGCCGCCGCCGCCGCGGGCGACAAAAGGAGAATGCAGAGCCAAAAGGAGAATGCAGAGCGGGAGGCCAAAAGCCTATAGCACCCGGTATTCCCTAGAGGTCTCCCATCCACCTACTAAACAGGCCCGATCCTGCTTAGCTTCCGCGATCGAGTCGAAATCACGCCCCTCTGGGCTGGTTTGGCAGTAGGTGGCAAGAGGGTCGCGGGCTGGCTCTTGAGGCACAGCTTAGCAGGCGCTTGGGTCAAACCGCCAGCCCAGCGGCCCGCCCGACCCGGCAGGGCCCCGCCGCCCACCTAGACAGGGAAACGGAGGTCTAGGGTACAGGGGGGTGGCGGAGATGTTGGCGACCACCCAGCCCAGGGCAGGCGGGGCCCAGCAAACTTTTCGGCGCTTGGCGCCCCACCCCAGATCCCGCAGGCCGCTCACAAGGACGTGGCCCCGGAGGCTTCAGGATCCGTGGCCCGCGGTCCCTTGGGCATCCCACCTGCCCGCCCACGCTGCGCTACGCTCAGCCCGGACGGAGACGTGCCCGGCACTCCTAACCGACAGAAGCTGGCCCGAAACCACTGGGAGCCACCATTGAGTTGGCAAGGTCCCTAAGACCCAGCGACGCCACCGTTGCCCCCACGCCGCAGTTCCGAGCTCAGTACCCCGCCCCAGTTGGCCGGCAGCCCCGGGAAGCGTCCCGCGCCCTCGATCTCGCTCCCGCCCCCGGCCAGAGCGAAACGGCTATGGGACAGCATTTTCCGTATGGATCTGTGGAGAGACACCCCGGCAGACAGGTGGCGGCGACGGGGCTGTGCTCCATGGGTGAGGCCAGGTGCAGTTCGCGGTGCTCGCGTTCCGCACAGACGGCACCCGTGTCCGCGGCCATGTCTGGGTCGCGTCAGGCCACCCCCGGAGCGTCTGGTGTGCTGCTGCCTTCCAGGGACGCCTTCAGGCCGCCTGGCCGGTCAGGCAGGCGGGCAGCGCCCCGTCAGTTGCTTGCTGGGGTGGGAGGGGCCTGAGGAGGTGGGGCCTGCAGAGGTACCGGGCGTGTGCAGAGATAGCCGCCGCCGCCGCGGGCGACAAAAGGAGAATACACAGCGGGAGGCCAAAAGCCTGTAACACGCGGTATTCCCGGGAGGTCTCCCATCCACGTACTAAACTGGCCCGACCCTGCTTAGCTTCCGCGATTGAGCCGACATCACGCCCGTCTGGGCTGCTTTGGCAGCAGGTGGCTGCAGGCTCGCGAGCTGCCTCTTGAGGCGCAGTTTAGCAGGCGCTTGGGGCTTACCTCCAGCCCAGCGGCTCGCCCGACCCGGCAGGGCCCCGCCGCCCACCTAGACAAGGAAACGGAGGTCTAGGGTACAGGGGTGTGGCGGAGATGTTGGCGAACACCCAGCCCAGGGCGGGCGGGACCCGGCAAACTTTTCGGCGCTTGGCGCCCCATGCCAGATCCCGCAGGCCGTACACAAGGACGTGGCCCCGGAGGCTTCAGGGCCCGGGGCCCGCGGTCCCTTGGGCATCCCACCTGCCCGCCCACGCTGCGCGACGCTCAGCCCAGAGGGAGACGTGCCCGGCACTCCTAACCGACAGAAGCTGGCCCGAAACAACTGGGAGCCACTATTGAGTTGGCACGGCCCCTAAGACCCAGCAACGCCACCGTTGCCCCCACGCCGCAGTTCCGAGCTCAGCACCCCGCCCCAAGTGGCCGGCAGCCCCAGGGAAGTGGCCTGGGCCCTCGATCCCGCTCCCGCCCCCGGCCAGAGCGAAACGGCGGAGGGGCGGCATTTTCCGTATGGAGCTGTGGAGAGACACCCCGGCAGACAGGTGGCGGCGACGGGGCTGTGCTCCAGTGGGTGAGGCCAGGTCATTTCGCGGGGCTCGCGGGCCGCACGGACGGCACCCGGGTCCGCGGCCATATCTGGGTCGCGTCAGGCCACCCCCGGAGCGTCTGGTGTGCCGCTGCCTTCCAGGGACGCCTTCTGGCCGCCTGGCCGGTCAGGCAGGCGGGGAGCGCCCCGTCAGACACTTGCTGTGGTGGGAGGGGCCTGAGGAGGTGGCGCCTGCAGAGGTACCCGGCGGGGGCAGAGATAGCCGCCGCCGCCGCCGGCGACAGAAGGAGAATGCAGAGCGGGAGGCCAAAAGACTATAGCAGCCGGTATTCCCTAGAGGTCTCCCATCCACCTACTAAACAGGCCCGATCCTGCTTAGCTTCCGCGATCGAGTCGAAATCACGCCCCTCTGGGCTGGTTTGGCAGTAGGTGGCTACAGGGTCGCGGGCTGCCTCTTGAGGCGCAGCTTAGCAGGCGCTTGGGGCATACCGCCAGCCCAGCGGCCCGACCGATCCGGCAGGGCCCCGCCGCCCGCCTATACAGGGAAACGGAGGTCTAGGCTACAGGGGGGTGGCGGAGGTGTTGGCGACCACCCAGCCGAGGGCTGGCTGGACCCCGCAAACATTTTGGCGCTTCGCGCACCACCGCAGATCACGCGTGCTGGTGTGCCGCTGCCTTCCAGGGACGCCTTCTGGCCTCCTGGCCGGTGAGGCAGGCAGGGAGCGCCCCGTCAGACTCTTGCTGTGGTGGGAGGGGCCTGAGGAGTGGGGTCAGCAGCGGTACCCGGCGGGAGCTGAGATAATCGCCTCCGATTCGGGCGACAAAAGGAGAATGCAGAGCGGGAGGCAAAAAGCCTATAGCACCCGGTATTCCCAGGGGGTCTCCCATCCAAATACTAACGAGGCCCGACCCTGCTTAGCTTCAGCGATCGAGACGAGATCAGGCCCGTCTAGGCTGGTTTGGCAGTAGATGTCAGCCAACTCGCGGGCTGCCTCTTGAGGCGCAGCTTAGCAGCCGCTTGGGCCTTACCGCCAGCCCAGCGGCCCGCCCGACTCGGCAGGGCCCCGCCGCCCGCCTAGACAGGGGAACGGAGGTCTAGGCTACCGGGGGGTGGGAGAGCTGTTGGCGAACCCCCAGACCAGGGCTGGCGGGACCCAGCAAATATTTCGGCACTTGGGGCCCCACCACAGATGCCGCAGGCCGCTCACAGGGACGTGGCCCCGGAGGCTTCAGGGCCCGGTGCCCGCGGTAACTTGGGCATCCCACCTGCCCGCCCACGCTGGGCTAGGCGCAGGCAGAACGCACACATGCCCGGCCCTCCTGCCCGACAGAAGCTGGCCTGAAGCCACTGGGAACCAGCATTGTGTTGCCACGTCCCCTAAGAGGCAGCAACACCATCCTTGCCCCCATGCCACAGTTCCGAGCCCAGTACCCTGCCCCAAGTGGCCGGCAGGCCCAGGGAAGCGGCCTGCTCCCTCGATCCCGCTCCCGCCCCCGGCCAGGGTGAAACGGCGGAAGGGCGGCATTTTCCCTATGGAGCTGTGGAGAGACACCCCGGCAGACAGGTTGCGGCGACGGGGCTGTGCTCCAGTGGCTGAGGCCAGGTGTAGTTCGTGGGGCTCGCGGGCCGCACGGACGGAACCCGGGTCAGCGGCCATATCAGGGTCGCTTCAGGCCACCCCTGGACCGACTGGTGTGACGCTGCCTTCCAGGGACGCCACCTGTCCGCCTGGCCGGTCAGGCAGGAGGGGAGCGCCCCCTCAGACGCTTGCTGTGGTGGGAGGGGCCTGAGGAGGTGGGGCCTGCAGCGGAACCCGGCGGGGGCTGAGATAACCGCCTCCGATTCGGGCGACAAAAGGAGAATGCAGAGCGGGAGGCAAAAAGCCTATTGAACTCGGTATTCCCAGGAGGCCTCCCATCCAAGTACTAAACAGGGCCGACCCTGCTTAGCTTCAGCGATCGCGTCGAGATAAGCCCGTCTAGGCTGGTTTGGCAGTAGATGTCATCAGGGTCGCGGGCTGCCTCTTGAGGCGCAGCTTAGCAGGCGCTTGGGACTTACCGACAGCCCTGCGGTCCGCCCGACTCAGCAGGGACCCGCCACAACCTAGACAGGGGAACGGAGGTCTAGGGTACCGGGGGGTGAGGGTGGTGTTGGCGACCCCCCAACCCAGGGCGGACGGGACCCAGCAAACTTTTCGGCGCTTGGTGCCCCATCCCAGATGCCACAGGCCGCTCACGGGGACGTGGCCCCGGAGGCTTCAGGGCCCGGGGCCCGCAGTCCCTTGGGCATCCCACCTGCCCGCCCACACTGGGCTAGGCGCAGCCCGGACACACACCTGCCCGGCCCTCCTGCCCGACAGAAGCTGGCCCGAAGCCACTGGGAGCCACCATTGACTTGGGAAGGCCCCTAAGACCCAGCAACACCACCCTTGCCCGCACGCCACAGATCCGAGCTCAGTACCCCGCCTCAAGTGGCCATTAGGCCCGGGGAAGCGGCCTGCTCCCTCGATCCCGCTCCCGCGCCCGACCAGGGCGAAACGGTGGAAGGGCGGCATTTTCCGAATGGAGCTGTGGAGCGACACCCCAGCAGACAGGTGGCGGCGACGGGGCTGCGTTCCAGTGGGTGAGGCCAGGTGCAGTTCGCGGGGCTCGCGGGCCGCACGGACGGCACCCGGGTCCGCGGCCACGTCTGGGTCGCGTCAGGCCACCCCCGGAGCGCCTGGTGTGCCGCTGCCTTCCGGGGACGCCTTCTGGCCGCCTGGCCGGTCAGGCAGTTGGGGAGCGCCCCGTCAGACGCTTGCTGTGGTGGGAGGGGCCTGAGGAGGTGGGGCCTGCAGAGGTACCTGGCAGGGGCAGAGATAGCCGCCGCCGCCGCCGCGGGCGACAAAAGGAGAATGCAGAGCCAAAAGGAGAATGCAGAGCGGGAGGCCAAAAGCCTATAGCACCCGGTATTCCCTAGAGGTCTCCCATCCACCTACTAAACAGGCCCGATCCTGCTTAGCTTCCGCGATCGAGTCGAAATCACGCCCCTCTGGGCTGGTTTGGCAGTAGGTGGCAAGAGGGTCGCGGGCTGGCTCTTGAGGCACAGCTTAGCAGGCGCTTGGGTCAAACCGCCAGCCCAGCGGCCCGCCCGACCCGGCAGGGCCCCGCCGCCCACCTAGACAGGGAAACGGAGGTCTAGGGTACAGGGGGGTGGCGGAGATGTTGGCGACCACCCAGCCCAGGGCAGGCGGGGCCCAGCAAACTTTTCGGCGCTTGGCGCCCCACCCCAGATCCCGCAGGCCGCTCACAAGGACGTGGCCCCGGAGGCTTCAGGATCCGTGGCCCGCGGTCCCTTGGGCATCCCACCTGCCCGCCCACGCTGCGCTACGCTCAGCCCGGACGGAGACGTGCCCGGCACTCCTAACCGACAGAAGCTGGCCCGAAACCACTGGGAGCCACCATTGAGTTGGCAAGGTCCCTAAGACCCAGCGACGCCACCGTTGCCCCCACGCCGCAGTTCCGAGCTCAGTACCCCGCCCCAGTTGGCCGGCAGCCCCGGGAAGCGTCCCGCGCCCTCGATCTCGCTCCCGCCCCCGGCCAGAGCGAAACGGCTATGGGACAGCATTTTCCGTATGGATCTGTGGAGAGACACCCCGGCAGACAGGTGGCGGCGACGGGGCTGTGCTCCATGGGTGAGGCCAGGTGCAGTTCGCGGTGCTCGCGTTCCGCACAGACGGCACCCGTGTCCGCGGCCATGTCTGGGTCGCGTCAGGCCACCCCCGGAGCGTCTGGTGTGCTGCTGCCTTCCAGGGACGCCTTCAGGCCGCCTGGCCGGTCAGGCAGGCGGGCAGCGCCCCGTCAGTTGCTTGCTGGGGTGGGAGGGGCCTGAGGAGGTGGGGCCTGCAGAGGTACCGGGCGTGTGCAGAGATAGCCGCCGCCGCCGCGGGCGACAAAAGGAGAATACACAGCGGGAGGCCAAAAGCCTGTAACACGCGGTATTCCCGGGAGGTCTCCCATCCACGTACTAAACTGGCCCGACCCTGCTTAGCTTCCGCGATTGAGCCGACATCACGCCCGTCTGGGCTGCTTTGGCAGCAGGTGGCTGCAGGCTCGCGAGCTGCCTCTTGAGGCGCAGTTTAGCAGGCGCTTGGGGCTTACCTCCAGCCCAGCGGCTCGCCCGACCCGGCAGGGCCCCGCCGCCCACCTAGACAAGGAAACGGAGGTCTAGGGTACAGGGGTGTGGCGGAGATGTTGGCGAACACCCAGCCCAGGGCGGGCGGGACCCGGCAAACTTTTCGGCGCTTGGCGCCCCATGCCAGATCCCGCAGGCCGTACACAAGGACGTGGCCCCGGAGGCTTCAGGGCCCGGGGCCCGCGGTCCCTTGGGCATCCCACCTGCCCGCCCACGCTGCGCGACGCTCAGCCCAGAGGGAGACGTGCCCGGCACTCCTAACCGACAGAAGCTGGCCCGAAACAACTGGGAGCCACTATTGAGTTGGCACGGCCCCTAAGACCCAGCAACGCCACCGTTGCCCCCACGCCGCAGTTCCGAGCTCAGCACCCCGCCCCAAGTGGCCGGCAGCCCCAGGGAAGTGGCCTGGGCCCTCGATCCCGCTCCCGCCCCCGGCCAGAGCGAAACGGCGGAGGGGCGGCATTTTCCGTATGGAGCTGTGGAGAGACACCCCGGCAGACAGGTGGCGGCGACGGGGCTGTGCTCCAGTGGGTGAGGCCAGGTCATTTCGCGGGGCTCGCGGGCCGCACGGACGGCACCCGGGTCCGCGGCCATATCTGGGTCGCGTCAGGCCACCCCCGGAGCGTCTGGTGTGCCGCTGCCTTCCAGGGACGCCTTCTGGCCGCCTGGCCGGTCAGGCAGGCGGGGAGCGCCCCGTCAGACACTTGCTGTGGTGGGAGGGGCCTGAGGAGGTGGCGCCTGCAGAGGTACCCGGCGGGGGCAGAGATAGCCGCCGCCGCCGCCGGCGACAGAAGGAGAATGCAGAGCGGGAGGCCAAAAGACTATAGCAGCCGGTATTCCCTAGAGGTCTCCCATCCACCTACTAAACAGGCCCGATCCTGCTTAGCTTCCGCGATCGAGTCGAAATCACGCCCCTCTGGGCTGGTTTGGCAGTAGGTGGCTACAGGGTCGCGGGCTGCCTCTTGAGGCGCAGCTTAGCAGGCGCTTGGGGCATACCGCCAGCCCAGCGGCCCGACCGATCCGGCAGGGCCCCGCCGCCCGCCTATACAGGGAAACGGAGGTCTAGGCTACAGGGGGGTGGCGGAGGTGTTGGCGACCACCCAGCCGAGGGCTGGCTGGACCCCGCAAACATTTTGGCGCTTCGCGCACCACCGCAGATCACGCGTGCTGGTGTGCCGCTGCCTTCCAGGGACGCCTTCTGGCCTCCTGGCCGGTGAGGCAGGCAGGGAGCGCCCCGTCAGACTCTTGCTGTGGTGGGAGGGGCCTGAGGAGTGGGGTCAGCAGCGGTACCCGGCGGGAGCTGAGATAATCGCCTCCGATTCGGGCGACAAAAGGAGAATGCAGAGCGGGAGGCAAAAAGCCTATAGCACCCGGTATTCCCAGGGGGTCTCCCATCCAAATACTAACGAGGCCCGACCCTGCTTAGCTTCAGCGATCGAGACGAGATCAGGCCCGTCTAGGCTGGTTTGGCAGTAGATGTCAGCCAACTCGCGGGCTGCCTCTTGAGGCGCAGCTTAGCAGCCGCTTGGGCCTTACCGCCAGCCCAGCGGCCCGCCCGACTCGGCAGGGCCCCGCCGCCCGCCTAGACAGGGGAACGGAGGTCTAGGCTACCGGGGGGTAGGAGAGCTGTTGGCGAACCCCCAGACCAGGGCTGGCGGGACCCAGCAAATATTTCGGCACTTGGGGCCCCACCACAGATGCCGCAGGCCGCTCACAGGGACGTGGCCCCGGAGGCTTCAGGGCCCGGTGCCCGCGGTAACTTGGGCATCCCACCTGCCCGCCCACGCTGGGCTAGGCGCAGGCAGAACGCACACATGCCCGGCCCTCCTGCCCGACAGAAGCTGGCCTGAAGCCACTGGGAACCAGCATTGTGTTGCCACGTCCCCTAAGAGGCAGCAACACCATCCTTGCCCCCATGCCACAGTTCCGAGCCCAGTACCCTGCCCCAAGTGGCCGGCAGGCCCAGGGAAGCGGCCTGCTCCCTCGATCCCGCTCCCGCCCCCGGCCAGGGTGAAACGGCGGAAGGGCGGCATTTTCCCTATGGAGCTGTGGAGAGACACCCCGGCAGACAGGTTGCGGCGACGGGGCTGTGCTCCAGTGGCTGAGGCCAGGTGTAGTTCGTGGGGCTCGCGGGCCGCACGGACGGAACCCGGGTCAGCGGCCATATCAGGGTCGCTTCAGGCCACCCCTGGACCGACTGGTGTGACGCTGCCTTCCAGGGACGCCACCTGTCCGCCTGGCCGGTCAGGCAGGAGGGGAGCGCCCCCTCAGACGCTTGCTGTGGTGGGAGGGGCCTGAGGAGGTGGGGCCTGCAGCGGAACCCGGCGGGGGCTGAGATAACCGCCTCCGATTCGGGCGACAAAAGGAGAATGCAGAGCGGGAGGCAAAAAGCCTATTGAACTCGGTATTCCCAGGAGGCCTCCCATCCAAGTACTAAACAGGGCCGACCCTGCTTAGCTTCAGCGATCGCGTCGAGATAAGCCCGTCTAGGCTGGTTTGGCAGTAGATGTCATCAGGGTCGCGGGCTGCCTCTTGAGGCGCAGCTTAGCAGGCGCTTGGGACTTACCGACAGCCCTGCGGTCCGCCCGACTCAGCAGGGACCCGCCACAACCTAGACAGGGGAACGGAGGTCTAGGGTACCGGGGGGTGAGGGTGGTGTTGGCGACCCCCCAACCCAGGGCGGACGGGACCCAGCAAACTTTTCGGCGCTTGGTGCCCCATCCCAGATGCCACAGGCCGCTCACGGGGACGTGGCCCCGGAGGCTTCAGGGCCCGGGGCCCGCAGTCCCTTGGGCATCCCACCTGCCCGCCCACACTGGGCTAGGCGCAGCCCGGACACACACCTGCCCGGCCCTCCTGCCCGACAGAAGCTGGCCCGAAGCCACTGGGAGCCACCATTGACTTGGGAAGGCCCCTAAGACCCAGCAACACCACCCTTGCCCGCACGCCACAGATCCGAGCTCAGTACCCCGCCTCAAGTGGCCATTAGGCCCGGGGAAGCGGCCTGCTCCCTCGATCCCGCTCCCGCGCCCGACCAGGGCGAAACGGTGGAAGGGCGGCATTTTCCGAATGGAGCTGTGGAGCGACACCCCAGCAGACAGGTGGCGGCGACGGGGCTGCGTTCCAGTGGGTGAGGCCAGGTGCAGTTCGCGGGGCTCGCGGGCCGCACGGACGGCACCCGGGTCCGCGGCCACGTCTGGGTCGCGTCAGGCCACCCCCGGAGCGCCTGGTGTGCCGCTGCCTTCCGGGGACGCCTTCTGGCCGCCTGGCCGGTCAGGCAGTTGGGGAGCGCCCCGTCAGACGCTTGCTGTGGTGGGAGGGGCCTGAGGAGGTGGGGCCTGCAGAGGTACCTGGCAGGGGCAGAGATAGCGCCGCCGCCGCCGCGGGCGACAAAAGGAGAATGCAGAGCCAAAAGGAGAATGCAGAGCGGGAGGCCAAAAGCCTATAGCACCCGGTATTCCCTAGAGGTCTCCCATCCACCTACTAAACAGGCCCGATCCTGCTTAGCTTCCGCGATCGAGTCGAAATCACGCCCCTCTGGGCTGGTTTGGCAGTAGGTGGCAAGAGGGTCGCGGGCTGGCTCTTGAGGCACAGCTTAGCAGGCGCTTGGGTCAAACCGCCAGCCCAGCGGCCCGCCCGACCCGGCAGGGCCCCGCCGCCCACCTAGACAGGGAAACGGAGGTCTAGGGTACAGGGGGGTGGCGGAGATGTTGGCGACCACCCAGCCCAGGGCAGGCGGGGCCCAGCAAACTTTTCGGCGCTTGGCGCCCCACCCCAGATCCCGCAGGCCGCTCACAAGGACGTGGCCCCGGAGGCTTCAGGATCCGTGGCCCGCGGTCCCTTGGGCATCCCACCTGCCCGCCCACGCTGCGCTACGCTCAGCCCGGACGGAGACGTGCCCGGCACTCCTAACCGACAGAAGCTGGCCCGAAACCACTGGGAGCCACCATTGAGTTGGCAAGGTCCCTAAGACCCAGCGACGCCACCGTTGCCCCCACGCCGCAGTTCCGAGCTCAGTACCCCGCCCCAGTTGGCCGGCAGCCCCGGGAAGCGTCCCGCGCCCTCGATCTCGCTCCCGCCCCCGGCCAGAGCGAAACGGCTATGGGACAGCATTTTCCGTATGGATCTGTGGAGAGACACCCCGGCAGACAGGTGGCGGCGACGGGGCTGTGCTCCATGGGTGAGGCCAGGTGCAGTTCGCGGTGCTCGCGTTCCGCACAGACGGCACCCGTGTCCGCGGCCATGTCTGGGTCGCGTCAGGCCACCCCCGGAGCGTCTGGTGTGCTGCTGCCTTCCAGGGACGCCTTCAGGCCGCCTGGCCGGTCAGGCAGGCGGGCAGCGCCCCGTCAGTTGCTTGCTGGGGTGGGAGGGGCCTGAGGAGGTGGGGCCTGCAGAGGTACCGGGCGTGTGCAGAGATAGCCGCCGCCGCCGCGGGCGACAAAAGGAGAATACACAGCGGGAGGCCAAAAGCCTGTAACACGCGGTATTCCCGGGAGGTCTCCCATCCACGTACTAAACTGGCCCGACCCTGCTTAGCTTCCGCGATTGAGCCGACATCACGCCCGTCTGGGCTGCTTTGGCAGCAGGTGGCTGCAGGCTCGCGAGCTGCCTCTTGAGGCGCAGTTTAGCAGGCGCTTGGGGCTTACCTCCAGCCCAGCGGCTCGCCCGACCCGGCAGGGCCCCGCCGCCCACCTAGACAAGGAAACGGAGGTCTAGGGTACAGGGGTGTGGCGGAGATGTTGGCGAACACCCAGCCCAGGGCGGGCGGGACCCGGCAAACTTTTCGGCGCTTGGCGCCCCATGCCAGATCCCGCAGGCCGTACACAAGGACGTGGCCCCGGAGGCTTCAGGGCCCGGGGCCCGCGGTCCCTTGGGCATCCCACCTGCCCGCCCACGCTGCGCGACGCTCAGCCCAGAGGGAGACGTGCCCGGCACTCCTAACCGACAGAAGCTGGCCCGAAACAACTGGGAGCCACTATTGAGTTGGCACGGCCCCTAAGACCCAGCAACGCCACCGTTGCCCCCACGCCGCAGTTCCGAGCTCAGCACCCCGCCCCAAGTGGCCGGCAGCCCCAGGGAAGTGGCCTGGGCCCTCGATCCCGCTCCCGCCCCCGGCCAGAGCGAAACGGCGGAGGGGCGGCATTTTCCGTATGGAGCTGTGGAGAGACACCCCGGCAGACAGGTGGCGGCGACGGGGCTGTGCTCCAGTGGGTGAGGCCAGGTCATTTCGCGGGGCTCGCGGGCCGCACGGACGGCACCCGGGTCCGCGGCCATATCTGGGTCGCGTCAGGCCACCCCCGGAGCGTCTGGTGTGCCGCTGCCTTCCAGGGACGCCTTCTGGCCGCCTGGCCGGTCAGGCAGGCGGGGAGCGCCCCGTCAGACACTTGCTGTGGTGGGAGGGGCCTGAGGAGGTGGCGCCTGCAGAGGTACCCGGCGGGGGCAGAGATAGCCGCCGCCGCCGCCGGCGACAGAAGGAGAATGCAGAGCGGGAGGCCAAAAGACTATAGCAGCCGGTATTCCCTAGAGGTCTCCCATCCACCTACTAAACAGGCCCGATCCTGCTTAGCTTCCGCGATCGAGTCGAAATCACGCCCCTCTGGGCTGGTTTGGCAGTAGGTGGCTACAGGGTCGCGGGCTGCCTCTTGAGGCGCAGCTTAGCAGGCGCTTGGGGCATACCGCCAGCCCAGCGGCCCGACCGATCCGGCAGGGCCCCGCCGCCCGCCTATACAGGGAAACGGAGGTCTAGGCTACAGGGGGGTGGCGGAGGTGTTGGCGACCACCCAGCCGAGGGCTGGCTGGACCCCGCAAACATTTTGGCGCTTCGCGCACCACCGCAGATCACGCGTGCTGGTGTGCCGCTGCCTTCCAGGGACGCCTTCTGGCCTCCTGGCCGGTGAGGCAGGCAGGGAGCGCCCCGTCAGACTCTTGCTGTGGTGGGAGGGGCCTGAGGAGTGGGGTCAGCAGCGGTACCCGGCGGGAGCTGAGATAATCGCCTCCGATTCGGGCGACAAAAGGAGAATGCAGAGCGGGAGGCAAAAAGCCTATAGCACCCGGTATTCCCAGGGGGTCTCCCATCCAAATACTAACGAGGCCCGACCCTGCTTAGCTTCAGCGATCGAGACGAGATCAGGCCCGTCTAGGCTGGTTTGGCAGTAGATGTCAGCCAACTCGCGGGCTGCCTCTTGAGGCGCAGCTTAGCAGCCGCTTGGGCCTTACCGCCAGCCCAGCGGCCCGCCCGACTCGGCAGGGCCCCGCCGCCCGCCTAGACAGGGAAACGGAGGTCTAGGCTACCGGGGGGTGGGAGAGCTGTTGGCGAACCCCCAGACCAGGGCTGGCGGGACCCAGCAAATATTTCGGCACTTGGGGCCCCACCACAGATGCCGCAGGCCGCTCACAGGGACGTGGCCCCGGAGGCTTCAGGGCCCGGTGCCCGCGGTAACTTGGGCATCCCACCTGCCCGCCCACGCTGGGCTAGGCGCAGGCAGAACGCACACATGCCCGGCCCTCCTGCCCGACAGAAGCTGGCCTGAAGCCAGTGGGAACCAGCATTGTGTTGCCACGTCCCCTAAGAGGCAGCAACACCATCCTTGCCCCCATGCCACAGTTCCGAGCCCAGTACCCTGCCCCAAGTGGCCGGCAGGCCCAGGGAAGCGGCCTGCTCCCTCGATCCCGCTCCCGCCCCCGGCCAGGGTGAAACGGCGGAAGGGCGGCATTTTCCCTATGGAGCTGTGGAGAGACACCCCGGCAGACAGGTTGCGGCGACGGGGCTGTGCTCCAGTGGCTGAGGCCAGGTGTAGTTCGTGGGGCTCGCGGGCCGCACGGACGGAACCCGGGTCAGCGGCCATATCAGGGTCGCTTCAGGCCACCCCTGGACCGACTGGTGTGACGCTGCCTTCCAGGGACGCCACCTGTCCGCCTGGCCGGTCAGGCAGGAGGGGAGCGCCCCCTCAGACGCTTGCTGTGGTGGGAGGGGCCTGAGGAGGTGGGGCCTGCAGCGGAACCCGGCGGGGGCTGAGATAACCGCCTCCGATTCGGGCGACAAAAGGAGAATGCAGAGCGGGAGGCAAAAAGCCTATTGAACTCGGTATTCCCAGGAGGCCTCCCATCCAAGTACTAAACAGGGCCGACCCTGCTTAGCTTCAGCGATCGCGTCGAGATAAGCCCGTCTAGGCTGGTTTGGCAGTAGATGTCATCAGGGTCGCGGGCTGCCTCTTGAGGCGCAGCTTAGCAGGCGCTTGGGACTTACCGACAGCCCTGCGGTCCGCCCGACTCAGCAGGGACCCGCCACAACCTAGACAGGGGAACGGAGGTCTAGGGTACCGGGGGGTGAGGGTGGTGTTGGCGACCCCCCAACCCAGGGCGGACGGGACCCAGCAAACTTTTCGGCGCTTGGTGCCCCATCCCAGATGCCACAGGCCGCTCACGGGGACGTGGCCCCGGAGGCTTCAGGGCCCGGGGCCCGCAGTCCCTTGGGCATCCCACCTGCCCGCCCACACTGGGCTAGGCGCAGCCCGGACACACACCTGCCCGGCCCTCCTGCCCGACAGAAGCTGGCCCGAAGCCACTGGGAGCCACCATTGACTTGGGAAGGCCCCTAAGACCCAGCAACACCACCCTTGCCCGCACGCCACAGATCCGAGCTCAGTACCCCGCCTCAAGTGGCCATTAGGCCCGGGGAAGCGGCCTGCTCCCTCGATCCCGCTCCCGCGCCCGACCAGGGCGAAACGGTGGAAGGGCGGCATTTTCCGAATGGAGCTGTGGAGCGACACCCCAGCAGACAGGTGGCGGCGACGGGGCTGCGTTCCAGTGGGTGAGGCCAGGTGCAGTTCGCGGGGCTCGCGGGCCGCACGGACGGCACCCGGGTCCGCGGCCACGTCTGGGTCGCGTCAGGCCACCCCCGGAGCGCCTGGTGTGCCGCTGCCTTCCGGGGACGCCTTCAGGCCGCCTGGCCGGTCAGGCAGTTGGGGAGCGCCCCGTCAGACGCTTGCGGTGGTGGGAGGGGCCTGAGGAGGTGGGGCCTGCAGAGGTACCTGGCAGGGGCAGAGATAGCCGCCGCCGCCGCGGGCGACAAAAGGAGAATGCAGAGCCAAAAGGAGAATGCAGAGCGGGAGGCCAAAAGCCTATAGCACCCGGTATTCCCTAGAGGTCTCCCATCCACCTACTAAACAGGCCCGATCCTGCTTAGCTTCCGCGATCGAGTCGAAATCACGCCCCTCTGGGCTGGTTTGGCAGTAGGTGGCAAGAGGGTCGCGGGCTGGCTCTTGAGGCACAGCTTAGCAGGCGCTTGGGTCAAACCGCCAGCCCAGCGGCCCGCCCGACCCGGCAGGGCCCCGCCGCCCACCTAGACAGGGAAACGGAGGTCTAGGGTACAGGGGGGTGGCGGAGATGTTGGCGACCACCCAGCCCAGGGCAGGCGGGGCCCAGCAAACTTTTCGGCGCTTGGCGCCCCACCCCAGATCCCGCAGGCCGCTCACAAGGACGTGGCCCCGGAGGCTTCAGGATCCGTGGCCCGCGGTCCCTTGGGCATCCCACCTGCCCGCCCACGCTGCGCTACGCTCAGCCCGGACGGAGACGTGCCCGGCACTCCTAACCGACAGAAGCTGGCCCGAAACCACTGGGAGCCACCATTGAGTTGGCAAGGTCCCTAAGACCCAGCGACGCCACCGTTGCCCCCACGCCGCAGTTCCGAGCTCAGTACCCCGCCCCAGTTGGCCGGCAGCCCCGGGAAGCGTCCCGCGCCCTCGATCTCGCTCCCGCCCCCGGCCAGAGCGAAACGGCTATGGGACAGCATTTTCCGTATGGATCTGTGGAGAGACACCCCGGCAGACAGGTGGCGGCGACGGGGCTGTGCTCCATGGGTGAGGCCAGGTGCAGTTCGCGGTGCTCGCGTTCCGCACAGACGGCACCCGTGTCCGCGGCCATGTCTGGGTCGCGTCAGGCCACCCCCGGAGCGTCTGGTGTGCTGCTGCCTTCCAGGGACGCCTTCAGGCCGCCTGGCCGGTCAGGCAGGCGGGCAGCGCCCCGTCAGTTGCTTGCTGGGGTGGGAGGGGCCTGAGGAGGTGGGGCCTGCAGAGGTACCGGGCGTGTGCAGAGATAGCCGCCGCCGCCGCGGGCGACAAAAGGAGAATACACAGCGGGAGGCCAAAAGCCTGTAACACGCGGTATTCCCGGGAGGTCTCCCATCCACGTACTAAACTGGCCCGACCCTGCTTAGCTTCCGCGATTGAGCCGACATCACGCCCGTCTGGGCTGCTTTGGCAGCAGGTGGCTGCAGGCTCGCGAGCTGCCTCTTGAGGCGCAGTTTAGCAGGCGCTTGGGGCTTACCTCCAGCCCAGCGGCTCGCCCGACCCGGCAGGGCCCCGCCGCCCACCTAGACAAGGAAACGGAGGTCTAGGGTACAGGGGTGTGGCGGAGATGTTGGCGAACACCCAGCCCAGGGCGGGCGGGACCCGGCAAACTTTTCGGCGCTTGGCGCCCCATGCCAGATCCCGCAGGCCGTACACAAGGACGTGGCCCCGGAGGCTTCAGGGCCCGGGGCCCGCGGTCCCTTGGGCATCCCACCTGCCCGCCCACGCTGCGCGACGCTCAGCCCAGAGGGAGACGTGCCCGGCACTCCTAACCGACAGAAGCTGGCCCGAAACAACTGGGAGCCACTATTGAGTTGGCACGGCCCCTAAGACCCAGCAACGCCACCGTTGCCCCCACGCCGCAGTTCCGAGCTCAGCACCCCGCCCCAAGTGGCCGGCAGCCCCAGGGAAGTGGCCTGGGCCCTCGATCCCGCTCCCGCCCCCGGCCAGAGCGAAACGGCGGAGGGGCGGCATTTTCCGTATGGAGCTGTGGAGAGACACCCCGGCAGACAGGTGGCGGCGACGGGGCTGTGCTCCAGTGGGTGAGGCCAGGTCATTTCGCGGGGCTCGCGGGCCGCACGGACGGCACCCGGGTCCGCGGCCATATCTGGGTCGCGTCAGGCCACCCCCGGAGCGTCTGGTGTGCCGCTGCCTTCCAGGGACGCCTTCTGGCCGCCTGGCCGGTCAGGCAGGCGGGGAGCGCCCCGTCAGACACTTGCTGTGGTGGGAGGGGCCTGAGGAGGTGGCGCCTGCAGAGGTACCCGGCGGGGGCAGAGATAGCCGCCGCCGCCGCCGGCGACAGAAGGAGAATGCAGAGCGGGAGGCCAAAAGACTATAGCAGCCGGTATTCCCTAGAGGTCTCCCATCCACCTACTAAACAGGCCCGATCCTGCTTAGCTTCCGCGATCGAGTCGAAATCACGCCCCTCTGGGCTGGTTTGGCAGTAGGTGGCTACAGGGTCGCGGGCTGCCTCTTGAGGCGCAGCTTAGCAGGCGCTTGGGGCATACCGCCAGCCCAGCGGCCCGACCGATCCGGCAGGGCCCCGCCGCCCGCCTATACAGGGAAACGGAGGTCTAGGCTACAGGGGGGTGGCGGAGGTGTTGGCGACCACCCAGCCGAGGGCTGGCTGGACCCCGCAAACATTTTGGCGCTTCGCGCACCACCGCAGATCACGCGTGCTGGTGTGCCGCTGCCTTCCAGGGACGCCTTCTGGCCTCCTGGCCGGTGAGGCAGGCAGGGAGCGCCCCGTCAGACTCTTGCTGTGGTGGGAGGGGCCTGAGGAGTGGGGTCAGCAGCGGTACCCGGCGGGAGCTGAGATAATCGCCTCCGATTCGGGCGACAAAAGGAGAATGCAGAGCGGGAGGCAAAAAGCCTATAGCACCCGGTATTCCCAGGGGGTCTCCCATCCAAATACTAACGAGGCCCGACCCTGCTTAGCTTCAGCGATCGAGACGAGATCAGGCCCGTCTAGGCTGGTTTGGCAGTAGATGTCAGCCAACTCGCGGGCTGCCTCTTGAGGCGCAGCTTAGCAGCCGCTTGGGCCTTACCGCCAGCCCAGCGGCCCGCCCGACTCGGCAGGGCCCCGCCGCCCGCCTAGACAGGGAAACGGAGGTCTAGGCTACCGGGGGGTAGGAGAGCTGTTGGCGAACCCCCAGACCAGGGCTGGCGGGACCCAGCAAATATTTCGGCACTTGGGGCCCCACCACAGATGCCGCAGGCCGCTCACAGGGACGTGGCCCCGGAGGCTTCAGGGCCCGGTGCCCGCGGTAACTTGGGCATCCCACCTGCCCGCCCACGCTGGGCTAGGCGCAGGCAGAACGCACACATGCCCGGCCCTCCTGCCCGACAGAAGCTGGCCTGAAGCCACTGGGAACCAGCATTGTGTTGCCACGTCCCCTAAGAGGCAGCAACACCATCCTTGCCCCCATGCCACAGTTCCGAGCCCAGTACCCTGCCCCAAGTGGCCGGCAGGCCCAGGGAAGCGGCCTGCTCCCTCGATCCCGCTCCCGCCCCCGGCCAGGGTGAAACGGCGGAAGGGCGGCATTTTCCCTATGGAGCTGTGGAGAGACACCCCGGCAGACAGGTTGCGGCGACGGGGCTGTGCTCCAGTGGCTGAGGCCAGGTGTAGTTCGTGGGGCTCGCGGGCCGCACGGACGGAACCCGGGTCAGCGGCCATATCAGGGTCGCTTCAGGCCACCCCTGGACCGACTGGTGTGACGCTGCCTTCCAGGGACGCCACCTGTCCGCCTGGCCGGTCAGGCAGGAGGGGAGCGCCCCCTCAGACGCTTGCTGTGGTGGGAGGGGCCTGAGGAGGTGGGGCCTGCAGCGGAACCCGGCGGGGGCTGAGATAACCGCCTCCGATTCGGGCGACAAAAGGAGAATGCAGAGCGGGAGGCAAAAAGCCTATTGAACTCGGTATTCCCAGGAGGCCTCCCATCCAAGTACTAAACAGGGCCGACCCTGCTTAGCTTCAGCGATCGCGTCGAGATAAGCCCGTCTAGGCTGGTTTGGCAGTAGATGTCATCAGGGTCGCGGGCTGCCTCTTGAGGCGCAGCTTAGCAGGCGCTTGGGACTTACCGACAGCCCTGCGGTCCGCCCGACTCAGCAGGGACCCGCCACAACCTAGACAGGGGAACGGAGGTCTAGGGTACCGGGGGGTGAGGGTGGTGTTGGCGACCCCCCAACCCAGGGCGGACGGGACCCAGCAAACTTTTCGGCGCTTGGTGCCCCATCCCAGATGCCACAGGCCGCTCACGGGGACGTGGCCCCGGAGGCTTCAGGGCCCGGGGCCCGCAGTCCCTTGGGCATCCCACCTGCCCGCCCACACTGGGCTAGGCGCAGCCCGGACACACACCTGCCCGGCCCTCCTGCCCGACAGAAGCTGGCCCGAAGCCACTGGGAGCCACCATTGACTTGGGAAGGCCCCTAAGACCCAGCAACACCACCCTTGCCCGCACGCCACAGATCCGAGCTCAGTACCCCGCCTCAAGTGGCCATTAGGCCCGGGGAAGCGGCCTGCTCCCTCGATCCCGCTCCCGCGCCCGACCAGGGCGAAACGGTGGAAGGGCGGCATTTTCCGAATGGAGCTGTGGAGCGACACCCCAGCAGACAGGTGGCGGCGACGGGGCTGCGTTCCAGTGGGTGAGGCCAGGTGCAGTTCGCGGGGCTCGCGGGCCGCACGGACGGCACCCGGGTCCGCGGCCACGTCTGGGTCGCGTCAGGCCACCCCCGGAGCGCCTGGTGTGCCGCTGCCTTCCGGGGACGCCTTCTGGCCGCCTGGCCGGTCAGGCAGTTGGGGAGCGCCCCGTCAGACGCTTGCTGTGGTGGGAGGGGCCTGAGGAGGTGGGGCCTGCAGAGGTACCTGGCAGGGGCAGAGATAGCCGCCGCCGCCGCCGCGGGCGACAAAAGGAGAATGCAGAGCCAAAAGGAGAATGCAGAGCGGGAGGCCAAAAGCCTATAGCACCCGGTATTCCCTAGAGGTCTCCCATCCACCTACTAAACAGGCCCGATCCTGCTTAGCTTCCGCGATCGAGTCGAAATCACGCCCCTCTGGGCTGGTTTGGCAGTAGGTGGCAAGAGGGTCGCGGGCTGGCTCTTGAGGCACAGCTTAGCAGGCGCTTGGGTCAAACCGCCAGCCCAGCGGCCCGCCCGACCCGGCAGGGCCCCGCCGCCCACCTAGACAGGGAAACGGAGGTCTAGGGTACAGGGGGGTGGCGGAGATGTTGGCGACCACCCAGCCCAGGGCAGGCGGGGCCCAGCAAACTTTTCGGCGCTTGGCGCCCCACCCCAGATCCCGCAGGCCGCTCACAAGGACGTGGCCCCGGAGGCTTCAGGATCCGTGGCCCGCGGTCCCTTGGGCATCCCACCTGCCCGCCCACGCTGCGCTACGCTCAGCCCGGACGGAGACGTGCCCGGCACTCCTAACCGACAGAAGCTGGCCCGAAACCACTGGGAGCCACCATTGAGTTGGCAAGGTCCCTAAGACCCAGCGACGCCACCGTTGCCCCCACGCCGCAGTTCCGAGCTCAGTACCCCGCCCCAGTTGGCCGGCAGCCCCGGGAAGCGTCCCGCGCCCTCGATCTCGCTCCCGCCCCCGGCCAGAGCGAAACGGCTATGGGACAGCATTTTCCGTATGGATCTGTGGAGAGACACCCCGGCAGACAGGTGGCGGCGACGGGGCTGTGCTCCATGGGTGAGGCCAGGTGCAGTTCGCGGTGCTCGCGTTCCGCACAGACGGCACCCGTGTCCGCGGCCATGTCTGGGTCGCGTCAGGCCACCCCCGGAGCGTCTGGTGTGCTGCTGCCTTCCAGGGACGCCTTCAGGCCGCCTGGCCGGTCAGGCAGGCGGGCAGCGCCCCGTCAGTTGCTTGCTGGGGTGGGAGGGGCCTGAGGAGGTGGGGCCTGCAGAGGTACCGGGCGTGTGCAGAGATAGCCGCCGCCGCCGCGGGCGACAAAAGGAGAATACACAGCGGGAGGCCAAAAGCCTGTAACACGCGGTATTCCCGGGAGGTCTCCCATCCACGTACTAAACTGGCCCGACCCTGCTTAGCTTCCGCGATTGAGCCGACATCACGCCCGTCTGGGCTGCTTTGGCAGCAGGTGGCTGCAGGCTCGCGAGCTGCCTCTTGAGGCGCAGTTTAGCAGGCGCTTGGGGCTTACCTCCAGCCCAGCGGCTCGCCCGACCCGGCAGGGCCCCGCCGCCCACCTAGACAAGGAAACGGAGGTCTAGGGTACAGGGGTGTGGCGGAGATGTTGGCGAACACCCAGCCCAGGGCGGGCGGGACCCGGCAAACTTTTCGGCGCTTGGCGCCCCATGCCAGATCCCGCAGGCCGTACACAAGGACGTGGCCCCGGAGGCTTCAGGGCCCGGGGCCCGCGGTCCCTTGGGCATCCCACCTGCCCGCCCACGCTGCGCGACGCTCAGCCCAGAGGGAGACGTGCCCGGCACTCCTAACCGACAGAAGCTGGCCCGAAACAACTGGGAGCCACTATTGAGTTGGCACGGCCCCTAAGACCCAGCAACGCCACCGTTGCCCCCACGCCGCAGTTCCGAGCTCAGCACCCCGCCCCAAGTGGCCGGCAGCCCCAGGGAAGTGGCCTGGGCCCTCGATCCCGCTCCCGCCCCCGGCCAGAGCGAAACGGCGGAGGGGCGGCATTTTCCGTATGGAGCTGTGGAGAGACACCCCGGCAGACAGGTGGCGGCGACGGGGCTGTGCTCCAGTGGGTGAGGCCAGGTCATTTCGCGGGGCTCGCGGGCCGCACGGACGGCACCCGGGTCCGCGGCCATATCTGGGTCGCGTCAGGCCACCCCCGGAGCGTCTGGTGTGCCGCTGCCTTCCAGGGACGCCTTCTGGCCGCCTGGCCGGTCAGGCAGGCGGGGAGCGCCCCGTCAGACACTTGCTGTGGTGGGAGGGGCCTGAGGAGGTGGCGCCTGCAGAGGTACCCGGCGGGGGCAGAGATAGCCGCCGCCGCCGCCGGCGACAGAAGGAGAATGCAGAGCGGGAGGCCAAAAGACTATAGCAGCCGGTATTCCCTAGAGGTCTCCCATCCACCTACTAAACAGGCCCGATCCTGCTTAGCTTCCGCGATCGAGTCGAAATCACGCCCCTCTGGGCTGGTTTGGCAGTAGGTGGCTACAGGGTCGCGGGCTGCCTCTTGAGGCGCAGCTTAGCAGGCGCTTGGGGCATACCGCCAGCCCAGCGGCCCGACCGATCCGGCAGGGCCCCGCCGCCCGCCTATACAGGGAAACGGAGGTCTAGGCTACAGGGGGGTGGCGGAGGTGTTGGCGACCACCCAGCCGAGGGCTGGCTGGACCCCGCAAACATTTTGGCGCTTCGCGCACCACCGCAGATCACGCGTGCTGGTGTGCCGCTGCCTTCCAGGGACGCCTTCTGGCCTCCTGGCCGGTGAGGCAGGCAGGGAGCGCCCCGTCAGACTCTTGCTGTGGTGGGAGGGGCCTGAGGAGTGGGGTCAGCAGCGGTACCCGGCGGGAGCTGAGATAATCGCCTCCGATTCGGGCGACAAAAGGAGAATGCAGAGCGGGAGGCAAAAAGCCTATAGCACCCGGTATTCCCAGGGGGTCTCCCATCCAAATACTAACGAGGCCCGACCCTGCTTAGCTTCAGCGATCGAGACGAGATCAGGCCCGTCTAGGCTGGTTTGGCAGTAGATGTCAGCCAACTCGCGGGCTGCCTCTTGAGGCGCAGCTTAGCAGCCGCTTGGGCCTTACCGCCAGCCCAGCGGCCCGCCCGACTCGGCAGGGCCCCGCCGCCCGCCTAGACAGGGGAACGGAGGTCTAGGCTACCGGGGGGTGGGAGAGCTGTTGGCGAACCCCCAGACCAGGGCTGGCGGGACCCAGCAAATATTTCGGCACTTGGGGCCCCACCACAGATGCCGCAGGCCGCTCACAGGGACGTGGCCCCGGAGGCTTCAGGGCCCGGTGCCCGCGGTAACTTGGGCATCCCACCTGCCCGCCCACGCTGGGCTAGGCGCAGGCAGAACGCACACATGCCCGGCCCTCCTGCCCGACAGAAGCTGGCCTGAAGCCACTGGGAACCAGCATTGTGTTGCCACGTCCCCTAAGAGGCAGCAACACCATCCTTGCCCCCATGCCACAGTTCCGAGCCCAGTACCCTGCCCCAAGTGGCCGGCAGGCCCAGGGAAGCGGCCTGCTCCCTCGATCCCGCTCCCGCCCCCGGCCAGGGTGAAACGGCGGAAGGGCGGCATTTTCCCTATGGAGCTGTGGAGAGACACCCCGGCAGACAGGTTGCGGCGACGGGGCTGTGCTCCAGTGGCTGAGGCCAGGTGTAGTTCGTGGGGCTCGCGGGCCGCACGGACGGAACCCGGGTCAGCGGCCATATCAGGGTCGCTTCAGGCCACCCCTGGACCGACTGGTGTGACGCTGCCTTCCAGGGACGCCACCTGTCCGCCTGGCCGGTCAGGCAGGAGGGGAGCGCCCCCTCAGACGCTTGCTGTGGTGGGAGGGGCCTGAGGAGGTGGGGCCTGCAGCGGAACCCGGCGGGGGCTGAGATAACCGCCTCCGATTCGGGCGACAAAAGGAGAATGCAGAGCGGGAGGCAAAAAGCCTATTGAACTCGGTATTCCCAGGAGGCCTCCCATCCAAGTACTAAACAGGGCCGACCCTGCTTAGCTTCAGCGATCGCGTCGAGATAAGCCCGTCTAGGCTGGTTTGGCAGTAGATGTCATCAGGGTCGCGGGCTGCCTCTTGAGGCGCAGCTTAGCAGGCGCTTGGGACTTACCGACAGCCCTGCGGTCCGCCCGACTCAGCAGGGACCCGCCACAACCTAGACAGGGGAACGGAGGTCTAGGGTACCGGGGGGTGAGGGTGGTGTTGGCGACCCCCCAACCCAGGGCGGACGGGACCCAGCAAACTTTTCGGCGCTTGGTGCCCCATCCCAGATGCCACAGGCCGCTCACGGGGACGTGGCCCCGGAGGCTTCAGGGCCCGGGGCCCGCAGTCCCTTGGGCATCCCACCTGCCCGCCCACACTGGGCTAGGCGCAGCCCGGACACACACCTGCCCGGCCCTCCTGCCCGACAGAAGCTGGCCCGAAGCCACTGGGAGCCACCATTGACTTGGGAAGGCCCCTAAGACCCAGCAACACCACCCTTGCCCGCACGCCACAGATCCGAGCTCAGTACCCCGCCTCAAGTGGCCATTAGGCCCGGGGAAGCGGCCTGCTCCCTCGATCCCGCTCCCGCGCCCGACCAGGGCGAAACGGTGGAAGGGCGGCATTTTCCGAATGGAGCTGTGGAGCGACACCCCAGCAGACAGGTGGCGGCGACGGGGCTGCGTTCCAGTGGGTGAGGCCAGGTGCAGTTCGCGGGGCTCGCGGGCCGCACGGACGGCACCCGGGTCCGCGGCCACGTCTGGGTCGCGTCAGGCCACCCCCGGAGCGCCTGGTGTGCCGCTGCCTTCCGGGGACGCCTTCTGGCCGCCTGGCCGGTCAGGCAGTTGGGGAGCGCCCCGTCAGACGCTTGCTGTGGTGGGAGGGGCCTGAGGAGGTGGGGCCTGCAGAGGTACCTGGCAGGGGCAGAGATAGCCGCCGCCGCCGCCGCGGGCGACAAAAGGAGAATGCAGAGCCAAAAGGAGAATGCAGAGCGGGAGGCCAAAAGCCTATAGCACCCGGTATTCCCTAGAGGTCTCCCATCCACCTACTAAACAGGCCCGATCCTGCTTAGCTTCCGCGATCGAGTCGAAATCACGCCCCTCTGGGCTGGTTTGGCAGTAGGTGGCAAGAGGGTCGCGGGCTGGCTCTTGAGGCACAGCTTAGCAGGCGCTTGGGTCAAACCGCCAGCCCAGCGGCCCGCCCGACCCGGCAGGGCCCCGCCGCCCACCTAGACAGGGAAACGGAGGTCTAGGGTACAGGGGGGTGGCGGAGATGTTGGCGACCACCCAGCCCAGGGCAGGCGGGGCCCAGCAAACTTTTCGGCGCTTGGCGCCCCACCCCAGATCCCGCAGGCCGCTCACAAGGACGTGGCCCCGGAGGCTTCAGGATCCGTGGCCCGCGGTCCCTTGGGCATCCCACCTGCCCGCCCACGCTGCGCTACGCTCAGCCCGGACGGAGACGTGCCCGGCACTCCTAACCGACAGAAGCTGGCCCGAAACCACTGGGAGCCACCATTGAGTTGGCAAGGTCCCTAAGACCCAGCGACGCCACCGTTGCCCCCACGCCGCAGTTCCGAGCTCAGTACCCCGCCCCAGTTGGCCGGCAGCCCCGGGAAGCGTCCCGCGCCCTCGATCTCGCTCCCGCCCCCGGCCAGAGCGAAACGGCTATGGGACAGCATTTTCCGTATGGATCTGTGGAGAGACACCCCGGCAGACAGGTGGCGGCGACGGGGCTGTGCTCCATGGGTGAGGCCAGGTGCAGTTCGCGGTGCTCGCGTTCCGCACAGACGGCACCCGTGTCCGCGGCCATGTCTGGGTCGCGTCAGGCCACCCCCGGAGCGTCTGGTGTGCTGCTGCCTTCCAGGGACGCCTTCAGGCCGCCTGGCCGGTCAGGCAGGCGGGCAGCGCCCCGTCAGTTGCTTGCTGGGGTGGGAGGGGCCTGAGGAGGTGGGGCCTGCAGAGGTACCGGGCGTGTGCAGAGATAGCCGCCGCCGCCGCGGGCGACAAAAGGAGAATACACAGCGGGAGGCCAAAAGCCTGTAACACGCGGTATTCCCGGGAGGTCTCCCATCCACGTACTAAACTGGCCCGACCCTGCTTAGCTTCCGCGATTGAGCCGACATCACGCCCGTCTGGGCTGCTTTGGCAGCAGGTGGCTGCAGGCTCGCGAGCTGCCTCTTGAGGCGCAGTTTAGCAGGCGCTTGGGGCTTACCTCCAGCCCAGCGGCTCGCCCGACCCGGCAGGGCCCCGCCGCCCACCTAGACAAGGAAACGGAGGTCTAGGGTACAGGGGTGTGGCGGAGATGTTGGCGAACACCCAGCCCAGGGCGGGCGGGACCCGGCAAACTTTTCGGCGCTTGGCGCCCCATGCCAGATCCCGCAGGCCGTACACAAGGACGTGGCCCCGGAGGCTTCAGGGCCCGGGGCCCGCGGTCCCTTGGGCATCCCACCTGCCCGCCCACGCTGCGCGACGCTCAGCCCAGAGGGAGACGTGCCCGGCACTCCTAACCGACAGAAGCTGGCCCGAAACAACTGGGAGCCACTATTGAGTTGGCACGGCCCCTAAGACCCAGCAACGCCACCGTTGCCCCCACGCCGCAGTTCCGAGCTCAGCACCCCGCCCCAAGTGGCCGGCAGCCCCAGGGAAGTGGCCTGGGCCCTCGATCCCGCTCCCGCCCCCGGCCAGAGCGAAACGGCGGAGGGGCGGCATTTTCCGTATGGAGCTGTGGAGAGACACCCCGGCAGACAGGTGGCGGCGACGGGGCTGTGCTCCAGTGGGTGAGGCCAGGTCATTTCGCGGGGCTCGCGGGCCGCACGGACGGCACCCGGGTCCGCGGCCATATCTGGGTCGCGTCAGGCCACCCCCGGAGCGTCTGGTGTGCCGCTGCCTTCCAGGGACGCCTTCTGGCCGCCTGGCCGGTCAGGCAGGCGGGGAGCGCCCCGTCAGACACTTGCTGTGGTGGGAGGGGCCTGAGGAGGTGGCGCCTGCAGAGGTACCCGGCGGGGGCAGAGATAGCCGCCGCCGCCGCCGGCGACAGAAGGAGAATGCAGAGCGGGAGGCCAAAAGACTATAGCAGCCGGTATTCCCTAGAGGTCTCCCATCCACCTACTAAACAGGCCCGATCCTGCTTAGCTTCCGCGATCGAGTCGAAATCACGCCCCTCTGGGCTGGTTTGGCAGTAGGTGGCTACAGGGTCGCGGGCTGCCTCTTGAGGCGCAGCTTAGCAGGCGCTTGGGGCATACCGCCAGCCCAGCGGCCCGACCGATCCGGCAGGGCCCCGCCGCCCGCCTATACAGGGAAACGGAGGTCTAGGCTACAGGGGGGTGGCGGAGGTGTTGGCGACCACCCAGCCGAGGGCTGGCTGGACCCCGCAAACATTTTGGCGCTTCGCGCACCACCGCAGATCACGCGTGCTGGTGTGCCGCTGCCTTCCAGGGACGCCTTCTGGCCTCCTGGCCGGTGAGGCAGGCAGGGAGCGCCCCGTCAGACTCTTGCTGTGGTGGGAGGGGCCTGAGGAGTGGGGTCAGCAGCGGTACCCGGCGGGAGCTGAGATAATCGCCTCCGATTCGGGCGACAAAAGGAGAATGCAGAGCGGGAGGCAAAAAGCCTATAGCACCCGGTATTCCCAGGGGGTCTCCCATCCAAATACTAACGAGGCCCGACCCTGCTTAGCTTCAGCGATCGAGACGAGATCAGGCCCGTCTAGGCTGGTTTGGCAGTAGATGTCAGCCAACTCGCGGGCTGCCTCTTGAGGCGCAGCTTAGCAGCCGCTTGGGCCTTACCGCCAGCCCAGCGGCCCGCCCGACTCGGCAGGGCCCCGCCGCCCGCCTAGACAGGGGAACGGAGGTCTAGGCTACCGGGGGGTAGGAGAGCTGTTGGCGAACCCCCAGACCAGGGCTGGCGGGACCCAGCAAATATTTCGGCACTTGGGGCCCCACCACAGATGCCGCAGGCCGCTCACAGGGACGTGGCCCCGGAGGCTTCAGGGCCCGGTGCCCGCGGTAACTTGGGCATCCCACCTGCCCGCCCACGCTGGGCTAGGCGCAGGCAGAACGCACACATGCCCGGCCCTCCTGCCCGACAGAAGCTGGCCTGAAGCCAGTGGGAACCAGCATTGTGTTGCCACGTCCCCTAAGAGGCAGCAACACCATCCTTGCCCCCATGCCACAGTTCCGAGCCCAGTACCCTGCCCCAAGTGGCCGGCAGGCCCAGGGAAGCGGCCTGCTCCCTCGATCCCGCTCCCGCCCCCGGCCAGGGTGAAACGGCGGAAGGGCGGCATTTTCCCTATGGAGCTGTGGAGAGACACCCCGGCAGACAGGTTGCGGCGACGGGGCTGTGCTCCAGTGGCTGAGGCCAGGTGTAGTTCGTGGGGCTCGCGGGCCGCACGGACGGAACCCGGGTCAGCGGCCATATCAGGGTCGCTTCAGGCCACCCCTGGACCGACTGGTGTGACGCTGCCTTCCAGGGACGCCACCTGTCCGCCTGGCCGGTCAGGCAGGAGGGGAGCGCCCCCTCAGACGCTTGCTGTGGTGGGAGGGGCCTGAGGAGGTGGGGCCTGCAGCGGAACCCGGCGGGGGCTGAGATAACCGCCTCCGATTCGGGCGACAAAAGGAGAATGCAGAGCGGGAGGCAAAAAGCCTATTGAACTCGGTATTCCCAGGAGGCCTCCCATCCAAGTACTAAACAGGGCCGACCCTGCTTAGCTTCAGCGATCGCGTCGAGATAAGCCCGTCTAGGCTGGTTTGGCAGTAGATGTCATCAGGGTCGCGGGCTGCCTCTTGAGGCGCAGCTTAGCAGGCGCTTGGGACTTACCGACAGCCCTGCGGTCCGCCCGACTCAGCAGGGACCCGCCACAACCTAGACAGGGGAACGGAGGTCTAGGGTACCGGGGGGTGAGGGTGGTGTTGGCGACCCCCCAACCCAGGGCGGACGGGACCCAGCAAACTTTTCGGCGCTTGGTGCCCCATCCCAGATGCCACAGGCCGCTCACGGGGACGTGGCCCCGGAGGCTTCAGGGCCCGGGGCCCGCAGTCCCTTGGGCATCCCACCTGCCCGCCCACACTGGGCTAGGCGCAGCCCGGACACACACCTGCCCGGCCCTCCTGCCCGACAGAAGCTGGCCCGAAGCCACTGGGAGCCACCATTGACTTGGGAAGGCCCCTAAGACCCAGCAACACCACCCTTGCCCGCACGCCACAGATCCGAGCTCAGTACCCCGCCTCAAGTGGCCATTAGGCCCGGGGAAGCGGCCTGCTCCCTCGATCCCGCTCCCGCGCCCGACCAGGGCGAAACGGTGGAAGGGCGGCATTTTCCGAATGGAGCTGTGGAGCGACACCCCAGCAGACAGGTGGCGGCGACGGGGCTGCGTTCCAGTGGGTGAGGCCAGGTGCAGTTCGCGGGGCTCGCGGGCCGCACGGACGGCACCCGGGTCCGCGGCCACGTCTGGGTCGCGTCAGGCCACCCCCGGAGCGCCTGGTGTGCCGCTGCCTTCCGGGGACGCCTTCTGGCCGCCTGGCCGGTCAGGCAGTTGGGGAGCGCCCCGTCAGACGCTTGCTGTGGTGGGAGGGGCCTGAGGAGGTGGGGCCTGCAGAGGTACCTGGCAGGGGCAGAGATAGCCGCCGCCGCCGCCGCGGGCGACAAAAGGAGAATGCAGAGCCAAAAGGAGAATGCAGAGCGGGAGGCCAAAAGCCTATAGCACCCGGTATTCCCTAGAGGTCTCCCATCCACCTACTAAACAGGCCCGATCCTGCTTAGCTTCCGCGATCGAGTCGAAATCACGCCCCTCTGGGCTGGTTTGGCAGTAGGTGGCAAGAGGGTCGCGGGCTGGCTCTTGAGGCACAGCTTAGCAGGCGCTTGGGTCAAACCGCCAGCCCAGCGGCCCGCCCGACCCGGCAGGGCCCCGCCGCCCACCTAGACAGGGAAACGGAGGTCTAGGGTACAGGGGGGTGGCGGAGATGTTGGCGACCACCCAGCCCAGGGCAGGCGGGGCCCAGCAAACTTTTCGGCGCTTGGCGCCCCACCCCAGATCCCGCAGGCCGCTCACAAGGACGTGGCCCCGGAGGCTTCAGGATCCGTGGCCCGCGGTCCCTTGGGCATCCCACCTGCCCGCCCACGCTGCGCTACGCTCAGCCCGGACGGAGACGTGCCCGGCACTCCTAACCGACAGAAGCTGGCCCGAAACCACTGGGAGCCACCATTGAGTTGGCAAGGTCCCTAAGACCCAGCGACGCCACCGTTGCCCCCACGCCGCAGTTCCGAGCTCAGTACCCCGCCCCAGTTGGCCGGCAGCCCCGGGAAGCGTCCCGCGCCCTCGATCTCGCTCCCGCCCCCGGCCAGAGCGAAACGGCTATGGGACAGCATTTTCCGTATGGATCTGTGGAGAGACACCCCGGCAGACAGGTGGCGGCGACGGGGCTGTGCTCCATGGGTGAGGCCAGGTGCAGTTCGCGGTGCTCGCGTTCCGCACAGACGGCACCCGTGTCCGCGGCCATGTCTGGGTCGCGTCAGGCCACCCCCGGAGCGTCTGGTGTGCTGCTGCCTTCCAGGGACGCCTTCAGGCCGCCTGGCCGGTCAGGCAGGCGGGCAGCGCCCCGTCAGTTGCTTGCTGGGGTGGGAGGGGCCTGAGGAGGTGGGGCCTGCAGAGGTACCGGGCGTGTGCAGAGATAGCCGCCGCCGCCGCGGGCGACAAAAGGAGAATACACAGCGGGAGGCCAAAAGCCTGTAACACGCGGTATTCCCGGGAGGTCTCCCATCCACGTACTAAACTGGCCCGACCCTGCTTAGCTTCCGCGATTGAGCCGACATCACGCCCGTCTGGGCTGCTTTGGCAGCAGGTGGCTGCAGGCTCGCGAGCTGCCTCTTGAGGCGCAGTTTAGCAGGCGCTTGGGGCTTACCTCCAGCCCAGCGGCTCGCCCGACCCGGCAGGGCCCCGCCGCCCACCTAGACAAGGAAACGGAGGTCTAGGGTACAGGGGTGTGGCGGAGATGTTGGCGAACACCCAGCCCAGGGCGGGCGGGACCCGGCAAACTTTTCGGCGCTTGGCGCCCCATGCCAGATCCCGCAGGCCGTACACAAGGACGTGGCCCCGGAGGCTTCAGGGCCCGGGGCCCGCGGTCCCTTGGGCATCCCACCTGCCCGCCCACGCTGCGCGACGCTCAGCCCAGAGGGAGACGTGCCCGGCACTCCTAACCGACAGAAGCTGGCCCGAAACAACTGGGAGCCACTATTGAGTTGGCACGGCCCCTAAGACCCAGCAACGCCACCGTTGCCCCCACGCCGCAGTTCCGAGCTCAGCACCCCGCCCCAAGTGGCCGGCAGCCCCAGGGAAGTGGCCTGGGCCCTCGATCCCGCTCCCGCCCCCGGCCAGAGCGAAACGGCGGAGGGGCGGCATTTTCCGTATGGAGCTGTGGAGAGACACCCCGGCAGACAGGTGGCGGCGACGGGGCTGTGCTCCAGTGGGTGAGGCCAGGTCATTTCGCGGGGCTCGCGGGCCGCACGGACGGCACCCGGGTCCGCGGCCATATCTGGGTCGCGTCAGGCCACCCCCGGAGCGTCTGGTGTGCCGCTGCCTTCCAGGGACGCCTTCTGGCCGCCTGGCCGGTCAGGCAGGCGGGGAGCGCCCCGTCAGACACTTGCTGTGGTGGGAGGGGCCTGAGGAGGTGGCGCCTGCAGAGGTACCCGGCGGGGGCAGAGATAGCCGCCGCCGCCGCCGGCGACAGAAGGAGAATGCAGAGCGGGAGGCCAAAAGACTATAGCAGCCGGTATTCCCTAGAGGTCTCCCATCCACCTACTAAACAGGCCCGATCCTGCTTAGCTTCCGCGATCGAGTCGAAATCACGCCCCTCTGGGCTGGTTTGGCAGTAGGTGGCTACAGGGTCGCGGGCTGCCTCTTGAGGCGCAGCTTAGCAGGCGCTTGGGGCATACCGCCAGCCCAGCGGCCCGACCGATCCGGCAGGGCCCCGCCGCCCGCCTATACAGGGAAACGGAGGTCTAGGCTACAGGGGGGTGGCGGAGGTGTTGGCGAACACCCAGCCCAGGGCGGCGGACCCGGCAAACTTTTCGGCGCTTGGCGCCCCATGCCAGATCCCGCAGGCCGTACACAAGGACGTGGCCCCGGAGGCTTCAGGGCCCGGGGCCCGCGGTCCCTTGGGCATCCCACCTGCCCGCCCACGCTGCGCGACGCTCAGCCCAGAGGGAGACGTGCCCGGCACTCCTAACCGACAGAAGCTGGCCCGAAACAACTGGGAGCCACTATTGAGTTGGCACGGCCCCTAAGACCCAGCAACGCCACCGTTGCCCCCACGCCGCAGTTCCGAGCTCAGCACCCCGCCCCAAGTGGCCGGCAGCCCCAGGGAAGTGGCCTGGGCCCTCGATCCCGCTCCCGCCCCCGGCCAGAGCGAAACGGCGGAGGGGCGGCATTTTCCGTATGGAGCTGTGGAGAGACACCCCGGCAGACAGGTGGCGGCGACGGGGCTGTGCTCCAGTGGGTGAGGCCAGGTCATTTCGCGGGGCTCGCGGGCCGCACGGACGGCACCCGGGTCCGCGGCCATATCTGGGTCGCGTCAGGCCACCCCCGGAGCGTCTGGTGTGCCGCTGCCTTCCAGGGACGCCTTCTGGCCGCCTGGCCGGTCAGGCAGGCGGGGAGCGCCCCGTCAGACACTTGCTGTGGTGGGAGGGGCCTGAGGAGGTGGCGCCTGCAGAGGTACCCGGCGGGGGCAGAGATAGCCGCCGCCGCCGCCGGCGACAGAAGGAGAATGCAGAGCGGGAGGCCAAAAGACTATAGCAGCCGGTATTCCCTAGAGGTCTCCCATCCACCTACTAAACAGGCCCGATCCTGCTTAGCTTCCGCGATCGAGTCGAAATCACGCCCCTCTGGGCTGGTTTGGCAGTAGGTGGCTACAGGGTCGCGGGCTGCCTCTTGAGGCGCAGCTTAGCAGGCGCTTGGGGCATACCGCCAGCCCAGCGGCCCGACCGATCCGGCAGGGCCCCGCCGCCCGCCTATACAGGGAAACGGAGGTCTAGGCTACAGGGGGGTGGCGGAGGTGTTGGCGACCACCCAGCCGAGGGCTGGCTGGACCCCGCAAACATTTTGGCGCTTCGCGCACCACCGCAGATCACGCGTGCTGGTGTGCCGCTGCCTTCCAGGGACGCCTTCTGGCCTCCTGGCCGGTGAGGCAGGCAGGGAGCGCCCCGTCAGACTCTTGCTGTGGTGGGAGGGGCCTGAGGAGTGGGGTCAGCAGCGGTACCCGGCGGGAGCTGAGATAATCGCCTCCGATTCGGGCGACAAAAGGAGAATGCAGAGCGGGAGGCAAAAAGCCTATAGCACCCGGTATTCCCAGGGGGTCTCCCATCCAAATACTAACGAGGCCCGACCCTGCTTAGCTTCAGCGATCGAGACGAGATCAGGCCCGTCTAGGCTGGTTTGGCAGTAGATGTCAGCCAACTCGCGGGCTGCCTCTTGAGGCGCAGCTTAGCAGCCGCTTGGGCCTTACCGCCAGCCCAGCGGCCCGCCCGACTCGGCAGGGCCCCGCCGCCCGCCTAGACAGGGGAACGGAGGTCTAGGCTACCGGGGGGTGGGAGAGCTGTTGGCGAACCCCCAGACCAGGGCTGGCGGGACCCAGCAAATATTTCGGCACTTGGGGCCCCACCACAGATGCCGCAGGCCGCTCACAGGGACGTGGCCCCGGAGGCTTCAGGGCCCGGTGCCCGCGGTAACTTGGGCATCCCACCTGCCCGCCCACGCTGGGCTAGGCGCAGGCAGAACGCACACATGCCCGGCCCTCCTGCCCGACAGAAGCTGGCCTGAAGCCAGTGGGAACCAGCATTGTGTTGCCACGTCCCCTAAGAGGCAGCAACACCATCCTTGCCCCCATGCCACAGTTCCGAGCCCAGTACCCTGCCCCAAGTGGCCGGCAGGCCCAGGGAAGCGGCCTGCTCCCTCGATCCCGCTCCCGCCCCCGGCCAGGGTGAAACGGCGGAAGGGCGGCATTTTCCCTATGGAGCTGTGGAGAGACACCCCGGCAGACAGGTTGCGGCGACGGGGCTGTGCTCCAGTGGCTGAGGCCAGGTGTAGTTCGTGGGGCTCGCGGGCCGCACGGACGGAACCCGGGTCAGCGGCCATATCAGGGTCGCTTCAGGCCACCCCTGGACCGACTGGTGTGACGCTGCCTTCCAGGGACGCCACCTGTCCGCCTGGCCGGTCAGGCAGGAGGGGAGCGCCCCCTCAGACGCTTGCTGTGGTGGGAGGGGCCTGAGGAGGTGGGGCCTGCAGCGGAACCCGGCGGGGGCTGAGATAACCGCCTCCGATTCGGGCGACAAAAGGAGAATGCAGAGCGGGAGGCAAAAAGCCTATTGAACTCGGTATTCCCAGGAGGCCTCCCATCCAAGTACTAAACAGGGCCGACCCTGCTTAGCTTCAGCGATCGCGTCGAGATAAGCCCGTCTAGGCTGGTTTGGCAGTAGATGTCATCAGGGTCGCGGGCTGCCTCTTGAGGCGCAGCTTAGCAGGCGCTTGGGACTTACCGACAGCCCTGCGGTCCGCCCGACTCAGCAGGGACCCGCCACAACCTAGACAGGGGAACGGAGGTCTAGGGTACCGGGGGGTGAGGGTGGTGTTGGCGACCCCCCAACCCAGGGCGGACGGGACCCAGCAAACTTTTCGGCGCTTGGTGCCCCATCCCAGATGCCACAGGCCGCTCACGGGGACGTGGCCCCGGAGGCTTCAGGGCCCGGGGCCCGCAGTCCCTTGGGCATCCCACCTGCCCGCCCACACTGGGCTAGGCGCAGCCCGGACACACACCTGCCCGGCCCTCCTGCCCGACAGAAGCTGGCCCGAAGCCACTGGGAGCCACCATTGACTTGGGAAGGCCCCTAAGACCCAGCAACACCACCCTTGCCCGCACGCCACAGATCCGAGCTCAGTACCCCGCCTCAAGTGGCCATTAGGCCCGGGGAAGCGGCCTGCTCCCTCGATCCCGCTCCCGCGCCCGACCAGGGCGAAACGGTGGAAGGGCGGCATTTTCCGAATGGAGCTGTGGAGCGACACCCCAGCAGACAGGTGGCGGCGACGGGGCTGCGTTCCAGTGGGTGAGGCCAGGTGCAGTTCGCGGGGCTCGCGGGCCGCACGGACGGCACCCGGGTCCGCGGCCACGTCTGGGTCGCGTCAGGCCACCCCCGGAGCGCCTGGTGTGCCGCTGCCTTCCGGGGACGCCTTCTGGCCGCCTGGCCGGTCAGGCAGTTGGGGAGCGCCCCGTCAGACGCTTGCTGTGGTGGGAGGGGCCTGAGGAGGTGGGGCCTGCAGAGGTACCTGGCAGGGGCAGAGATAGCGCCGCCGCCGCCGCGGGCGACAAAAGGAGAATGCAGAGCCAAAAGGAGAATGCAGAGCGGGAGGCCAAAAGCCTATAGCACCCGGTATTCCCTAGAGGTCTCCCATCCACCTACTAAACAGGCCCGATCCTGCTTAGCTTCCGCGATCGAGTCGAAATCACGCCCCTCTGGGCTGGTTTGGCAGTAGGTGGCAAGAGGGTCGCGGGCTGGCTCTTGAGGCACAGCTTAGCAGGCGCTTGGGTCAAACCGCCAGCCCAGCGGCCCGCCCGACCCGGCAGGGCCCCGCCGCCCACCTAGACAGGGAAACGGAGGTCTAGGGTACAGGGGGGTGGCGGAGATGTTGGCGACCACCCAGCCCAGGGCAGGCGGGGCCCAGCAAACTTTTCGGCGCTTGGCGCCCCACCCCAGATCCCGCAGGCCGCTCACAAGGACGTGGCCCCGGAGGCTTCAGGATCCGTGGCCCGCGGTCCCTTGGGCATCCCACCTGCCCGCCCACGCTGCGCTACGCTCAGCCCGGACGGAGACGTGCCCGGCACTCCTAACCGACAGAAGCTGGCCCGAAACCACTGGGAGCCACCATTGAGTTGGCAAGGTCCCTAAGACCCAGCGACGCCACCGTTGCCCCCACGCCGCAGTTCCGAGCTCAGTACCCCGCCCCAGTTGGCCGGCAGCCCCGGGAAGCGTCCCGCGCCCTCGATCTCGCTCCCGCCCCCGGCCAGAGCGAAACGGCTATGGGACAGCATTTTCCGTATGGATCTGTGGAGAGACACCCCGGCAGACAGGTGGCGGCGACGGGGCTGTGCTCCATGGGTGAGGCCAGGTGCAGTTCGCGGTGCTCGCGTTCCGCACAGACGGCACCCGTGTCCGCGGCCATGTCTGGGTCGCGTCAGGCCACCCCCGGAGCGTCTGGTGTGCTGCTGCCTTCCAGGGACGCCTTCAGGCCGCCTGGCCGGTCAGGCAGGCGGGCAGCGCCCCGTCAGTTGCTTGCTGGGGTGGGAGGGGCCTGAGGAGGTGGGGCCTGCAGAGGTACCGGGCGTGTGCAGAGATAGCCGCCGCCGCCGCGGGCGACAAAAGGAGAATACACAGCGGGAGGCCAAAAGCCTGTAACACGCGGTATTCCCGGGAGGTCTCCCATCCACGTACTAAACTGGCCCGACCCTGCTTAGCTTCCGCGATTGAGCCGACATCACGCCCGTCTGGGCTGCTTTGGCAGCAGGTGGCTGCAGGCTCGCGAGCTGCCTCTTGAGGCGCAGTTTAGCAGGCGCTTGGGGCTTACCTCCAGCCCAGCGGCTCGCCCGACCCGGCAGGGCCCCGCCGCCCACCTAGACAAGGAAACGGAGGTCTAGGGTACAGGGGTGTGGCGGAGATGTTGGCGAACACCCAGCCCAGGGCGGGCGGGACCCGGCAAACTTTTCGGCGCTTGGCGCCCCATGCCAGATCCCGCAGGCCGTACACAAGGACGTGGCCCCGGAGGCTTCAGGGCCCGGGGCCCGCGGTCCCTTGGGCATCCCACCTGCCCGCCCACGCTGCGCGACGCTCAGCCCAGAGGGAGACGTGCCCGGCACTCCTAACCGACAGAAGCTGGCCCGAAACAACTGGGAGCCACTATTGAGTTGGCACGGCCCCTAAGACCCAGCAACGCCACCGTTGCCCCCACGCCGCAGTTCCGAGCTCAGCACCCCGCCCCAAGTGGCCGGCAGCCCCAGGGAAGTGGCCTGGGCCCTCGATCCCGCTCCCGCCCCCGGCCAGAGCGAAACGGCGGAGGGGCGGCATTTTCCGTATGGAGCTGTGGAGAGACACCCCGGCAGACAGGTGGCGGCGACGGGGCTGTGCTCCAGTGGGTGAGGCCAGGTCATTTCGCGGGGCTCGCGGGCCGCACGGACGGCACCCGGGTCCGCGGCCATATCTGGGTCGCGTCAGGCCACCCCCGGAGCGTCTGGTGTGCCGCTGCCTTCCAGGGACGCCTTCTGGCCGCCTGGCCGGTCAGGCAGGCGGGGAGCGCCCCGTCAGACACTTGCTGTGGTGGGAGGGGCCTGAGGAGGTGGCGCCTGCAGAGGTACCCGGCGGGGGCAGAGATAGCCGCCGCCGCCGCCGGCGACAGAAGGAGAATGCAGAGCGGGAGGCCAAAAGACTATAGCAGCCGGTATTCCCTAGAGGTCTCCCATCCACCTACTAAACAGGCCCGATCCTGCTTAGCTTCCGCGATCGAGTCGAAATCACGCCCCTCTGGGCTGGTTTGGCAGTAGGTGGCTACAGGGTCGCGGGCTGCCTCTTGAGGCGCAGCTTAGCAGGCGCTTGGGGCATACCGCCAGCCCAGCGGCCCGACCGATCCGGCAGGGCCCCGCCGCCCGCCTATACAGGGAAACGGAGGTCTAGGCTACAGGGGGGTGGCGGAGGTGTTGGCGACCACCCAGCCGAGGGCTGGCTGGACCCCGCAAACATTTTGGCGCTTCGCGCACCACCGCAGATCACGCGTGCTGGTGTGCCGCTGCCTTCCAGGGACGCCTTCTGGCCTCCTGGCCGGTGAGGCAGGCAGGGAGCGCCCCGTCAGACTCTTGCTGTGGTGGGAGGGGCCTGAGGAGTGGGGTCAGCAGCGGTACCCGGCGGGAGCTGAGATAATCGCCTCCGATTCGGGCGACAAAAGGAGAATGCAGAGCGGGAGGCAAAAAGCCTATAGCACCCGGTATTCCCAGGGGGTCTCCCATCCAAATACTAACGAGGCCCGACCCTGCTTAGCTTCAGCGATCGAGACGAGATCAGGCCCGTCTAGGCTGGTTTGGCAGTAGATGTCAGCCAACTCGCGGGCTGCCTCTTGAGGCGCAGCTTAGCAGCCGCTTGGGCCTTACCGCCAGCCCAGCGGCCCGCCCGACTCGGCAGGGCCCCGCCGCCCGCCTAGACAGGGGAACGGAGGTCTAGGCTACCGGGGGGTGGGAGAGCTGTTGGCGAACCCCCAGACCAGGGCTGGCGGGACCCAGCAAATATTTCGGCACTTGGGGCCCCACCACAGATGCCGCAGGCCGCTCACAGGGACGTGGCCCCGGAGGCTTCAGGGCCCGGTGCCCGCGGTAACTTGGGCATCCCACCTGCCCGCCCACGCTGGGCTAGGCGCAGGCAGAACGCACACATGCCCGGCCCTCCTGCCCGACAGAAGCTGGCCTGAAGCCAGTGGGAACCAGCATTGTGTTGCCACGTCCCCTAAGAGGCAGCAACACCATCCTTGCCCCCATGCCACAGTTCCGAGCCCAGTACCCTGCCCCAAGTGGCCGGCAGGCCCAGGGAAGCGGCCTGCTCCCTCGATCCCGCTCCCGCCCCCGGCCAGGGTGAAACGGCGGAAGGGCGGCATTTTCCCTATGGAGCTGTGGAGAGACACCCCGGCAGACAGGTTGCGGCGACGGGGCTGTGCTCCAGTGGCTGAGGCCAGGTGTAGTTCGTGGGGCTCGCGGGCCGCACGGACGGAACCCGGGTCAGCGGCCATATCAGGGTCGCTTCAGGCCACCCCTGGACCGACTGGTGTGACGCTGCCTTCCAGGGACGCCACCTGTCCGCCTGGCCGGTCAGGCAGGAGGGGAGCGCCCCCTCAGACGCTTGCTGTGGTGGGAGGGGCCTGAGGAGGTGGGGCCTGCAGCGGAACCCGGCGGGGGCTGAGATAACCGCCTCCGATTCGGGCGACAAAAGGAGAATGCAGAGCGGGAGGCAAAAAGCCTATTGAACTCGGTATTCCCAGGAGGCCTCCCATCCAAGTACTAAACAGGGCCGACCCTGCTTAGCTTCAGCGATCGCGTCGAGATAAGCCCGTCTAGGCTGGTTTGGCAGTAGATGTCATCAGGGTCGCGGGCTGCCTCTTGAGGCGCAGCTTAGCAGGCGCTTGGGACTTACCGACAGCCCTGCGGTCCGCCCGACTCAGCAGGGACCCGCCACAACCTAGACAGGGGAACGGAGGTCTAGGGTACCGGGGGGTGAGGGTGGTGTTGGCGACCCCCCAACCCAGGGCGGACGGGACCCAGCAAACTTTTCGGCGCTTGGTGCCCCATCCCAGATGCCACAGGCCGCTCACGGGGACGTGGCCCCGGAGGCTTCAGGGCCCGGGGCCCGCAGTCCCTTGGGCATCCCACCTGCCCGCCCACACTGGGCTAGGCGCAGCCCGGACACACACCTGCCCGGCCCTCCTGCCCGACAGAAGCTGGCCCGAAGCCACTGGGAGCCACCATTGACTTGGGAAGGCCCCTAAGACCCAGCAACACCACCCTTGCCCGCACGCCACAGATCCGAGCTCAGTACCCCGCCTCAAGTGGCCATTAGGCCCGGGGAAGCGGCCTGCTCCCTCGATCCCGCTCCCGCGCCCGACCAGGGCGAAACGGTGGAAGGGCGGCATTTTCCGAATGGAGCTGTGGAGCGACACCCCAGCAGACAGGTGGCGGCGACGGGGCTGCGTTCCAGTGGGTGAGGCCAGGTGCAGTTCGCGGGGCTCGCGGGCCGCACGGACGGCACCCGGGTCCGCGGCCACGTCTGGGTCGCGTCAGGCCACCCCCGGAGCGCCTGGTGTGCCGCTGCCTTCCGGGGACGCCTTCTGGCCGCCTGGCCGGTCAGGCAGTTGGGGAGCGCCCCGTCAGACGCTTGCTGTGGTGGGAGGGGCCTGAGGAGGTGGGGCCTGCAGAGGTACCTGGCAGGGGCAGAGATAGCCGCCGCCGCCGCCGCGGGCGACAAAAGGAGAATGCAGAGCCAAAAGGAGAATGCAGAGCGGGAGGCCAAAAGCCTATAGCACCCGGTATTCCCTAGAGGTCTCCCATCCACCTACTAAACAGGCCCGATCCTGCTTAGCTTCCGCGATCGAGTCGAAATCACGCCCCTCTGGGCTGGTTTGGCAGTAGGTGGCAAGAGGGTCGCGGGCTGGCTCTTGAGGCACAGCTTAGCAGGCGCTTGGGTCAAACCGCCAGCCCAGCGGCCCGCCCGACCCGGCAGGGCCCCGCCGCCCACCTAGACAGGGAAACGGAGGTCTAGGGTACAGGGGGGTGGCGGAGATGTTGGCGACCACCCAGCCCAGGGCAGGCGGGGCCCAGCAAACTTTTCGGCGCTTGGCGCCCCACCCCAGATCCCGCAGGCCGCTCACAAGGACGTGGCCCCGGAGGCTTCAGGATCCGTGGCCCGCGGTCCCTTGGGCATCCCACCTGCCCGCCCACGCTGCGCTACGCTCAGCCCGGACGGAGACGTGCCCGGCACTCCTAACCGACAGAAGCTGGCCCGAAACCACTGGGAGCCACCATTGAGTTGGCAAGGTCCCTAAGACCCAGCGACGCCACCGTTGCCCCCACGCCGCAGTTCCGAGCTCAGTACCCCGCCCCAGTTGGCCGGCAGCCCCGGGAAGCGTCCCGCGCCCTCGATCTCGCTCCCGCCCCCGGCCAGAGCGAAACGGCTATGGGACAGCATTTTCCGTATGGATCTGTGGAGAGACACCCCGGCAGACAGGTGGCGGCGACGGGGCTGTGCTCCATGGGTGAGGCCAGGTGCAGTTCGCGGTGCTCGCGTTCCGCACAGACGGCACCCGTGTCCGCGGCCATGTCTGGGTCGCGTCAGGCCACCCCCGGAGCGTCTGGTGTGCTGCTGCCTTCCAGGGACGCCTTCAGGCCGCCTGGCCGGTCAGGCAGGCGGGCAGCGCCCCGTCAGTTGCTTGCTGGGGTGGGAGGGGCCTGAGGAGGTGGGGCCTGCAGAGGTACCGGGCGTGTGCAGAGATAGCCGCCGCCGCCGCGGGCGACAAAAGGAGAATACACAGCGGGAGGCCAAAAGCCTGTAACACGCGGTATTCCCGGGAGGTCTCCCATCCACGTACTAAACTGGCCCGACCCTGCTTAGCTTCCGCGATTGAGCCGACATCACGCCCGTCTGGGCTGCTTTGGCAGCAGGTGGCTGCAGGCTCGCGAGCTGCCTCTTGAGGCGCAGTTTAGCAGGCGCTTGGGGCTTACCTCCAGCCCAGCGGCTCGCCCGACCCGGCAGGGCCCCGCCGCCCACCTAGACAAGGAAACGGAGGTCTAGGGTACAGGGGTGTGGCGGAGATGTTGGCGAACACCCAGCCCAGGGCGGGCGGGACCCGGCAAACTTTTCGGCGCTTGGCGCCCCATGCCAGATCCCGCAGGCCGTACACAAGGACGTGGCCCCGGAGGCTTCAGGGCCCGGGGCCCGCGGTCCCTTGGGCATCCCACCTGCCCGCCCACGCTGCGCGACGCTCAGCCCAGAGGGAGACGTGCCCGGCACTCCTAACCGACAGAAGCTGGCCCGAAACAACTGGGAGCCACTATTGAGTTGGCACGGCCCCTAAGACCCAGCAACGCCACCGTTGCCCCCACGCCGCAGTTCCGAGCTCAGCACCCCGCCCCAAGTGGCCGGCAGCCCCAGGGAAGTGGCCTGGGCCCTCGATCCCGCTCCCGCCCCCGGCCAGAGCGAAACGGCGGAGGGGCGGCATTTTCCGTATGGAGCTGTGGAGAGACACCCCGGCAGACAGGTGGCGGCGACGGGGCTGTGCTCCAGTGGGTGAGGCCAGGTCATTTCGCGGGGCTCGCGGGCCGCACGGACGGCACCCGGGTCCGCGGCCATATCTGGGTCGCGTCAGGCCACCCCCGGAGCGTCTGGTGTGCCGCTGCCTTCCAGGGACGCCTTCTGGCCGCCTGGCCGGTCAGGCAGGCGGGGAGCGCCCCGTCAGACACTTGCTGTGGTGGGAGGGGCCTGAGGAGGTGGCGCCTGCAGAGGTACCCGGCGGGGGCAGAGATAGCCGCCGCCGCCGCCGGCGACAGAAGGAGAATGCAGAGCGGGAGGCCAAAAGACTATAGCAGCCGGTATTCCCTAGAGGTCTCCCATCCACCTACTAAACAGGCCCGATCCTGCTTAGCTTCCGCGATCGAGTCGAAATCACGCCCCTCTGGGCTGGTTTGGCAGTAGGTGGCTACAGGGTCGCGGGCTGCCTCTTGAGGCGCAGCTTAGCAGGCGCTTGGGGCATACCGCCAGCCCAGCGGCCCGACCGATCCGGCAGGGCCCCGCCGCCCGCCTATACAGGGAAACGGAGGTCTAGGCTACAGGGGGGTGGCGGAGGTGTTGGCGACCACCCAGCCGAGGGCTGGCTGGACCCCGCAAACATTTTGGCGCTTCGCGCACCACCGCAGATCACGCGTGCTGGTGTGCCGCTGCCTTCCAGGGACGCCTTCTGGCCTCCTGGCCGGTGAGGCAGGCAGGGAGCGCCCCGTCAGACTCTTGCTGTGGTGGGAGGGGCCTGAGGAGTGGGGTCAGCAGCGGTACCCGGCGGGAGCTGAGATAATCGCCTCCGATTCGGGCGACAAAAGGAGAATGCAGAGCGGGAGGCAAAAAGCCTATAGCACCCGGTATTCCCAGGGGGTCTCCCATCCAAATACTAACGAGGCCCGACCCTGCTTAGCTTCAGCGATCGAGACGAGATCAGGCCCGTCTAGGCTGGTTTGGCAGTAGATGTCAGCCAACTCGCGGGCTGCCTCTTGAGGCGCAGCTTAGCAGCCGCTTGGGCCTTACCGCCAGCCCAGCGGCCCGCCCGACTCGGCAGGGCCCCGCCGCCCGCCTAGACAGGGGAACGGAGGTCTAGGCTACCGGGGGGTGGGAGAGCTGTTGGCGAACCCCCAGACCAGGGCTGGCGGGACCCAGCAAATATTTCGGCACTTGGGGCCCCACCACAGATGCCGCAGGCCGCTCACAGGGACGTGGCCCCGGAGGCTTCAGGGCCCGGTGCCCGCGGTAACTTGGGCATCCCACCTGCCCGCCCACGCTGGGCTAGGCGCAGGCAGAACGCACACATGCCCGGCCCTCCTGCCCGACAGAAGCTGGCCTGAAGCCAGTGGGAACCAGCATTGTGTTGCCACGTCCCCTAAGAGGCAGCAACACCATCCTTGCCCCCATGCCACAGTTCCGAGCCCAGTACCCTGCCCCAAGTGGCCGGCAGGCCCAGGGAAGCGGCCTGCTCCCTCGATCCCGCTCCCGCCCCCGGCCAGGGTGAAACGGCGGAAGGGCGGCATTTTCCCTATGGAGCTGTGGAGAGACACCCCGGCAGACAGGTTGCGGCGACGGGGCTGTGCTCCAGTGGCTGAGGCCAGGTGTAGTTCGTGGGGCTCGCGGGCCGCACGGACGGAACCCGGGTCAGCGGCCATATCAGGGTCGCTTCAGGCCACCCCTGGACCGACTGGTGTGACGCTGCCTTCCAGGGACGCCACCTGTCCGCCTGGCCGGTCAGGCAGGAGGGGAGCGCCCCCTCAGACGCTTGCTGTGGTGGGAGGGGCCTGAGGAGGTGGGGCCTGCAGCGGAACCCGGCGGGGGCTGAGATAACCGCCTCCGATTCGGGCGACAAAAGGAGAATGCAGAGCGGGAGGCAAAAAGCCTATTGAACTCGGTATTCCCAGGAGGCCTCCCATCCAAGTACTAAACAGGGCCGACCCTGCTTAGCTTCAGCGATCGCGTCGAGATAAGCCCGTCTAGGCTGGTTTGGCAGTAGATGTCATCAGGGTCGCGGGCTGCCTCTTGAGGCGCAGCTTAGCAGGCGCTTGGGACTTACCGACAGCCCTGCGGTCCGCCCGACTCAGCAGGGACCCGCCACAACCTAGACAGGGGAACGGAGGTCTAGGGTACCGGGGGGTGAGGGTGGTGTTGGCGACCCCCCAACCCAGGGCGGACGGGACCCAGCAAACTTTTCGGCGCTTGGTGCCCCATCCCAGATGCCACAGGCCGCTCACGGGGACGTGGCCCCGGAGGCTTCAGGGCCCGGGGCCCGCAGTCCCTTGGGCATCCCACCTGCCCGCCCACACTGGGCTAGGCGCAGCCCGGACACACACCTGCCCGGCCCTCCTGCCCGACAGAAGCTGGCCCGAAGCCACTGGGAGCCACCATTGACTTGGGAAGGCCCCTAAGACCCAGCAACACCACCCTTGCCCGCACGCCACAGATCCGAGCTCAGTACCCCGCCTCAAGTGGCCATTAGGCCCGGGGAAGCGGCCTGCTCCCTCGATCCCGCTCCCGCGCCCGACCAGGGCGAAACGGTGGAAGGGCGGCATTTTCCGAATGGAGCTGTGGAGCGACACCCCAGCAGACAGGTGGCGGCGACGGGGCTGCGTTCCAGTGGGTGAGGCCAGGTGCAGTTCGCGGGGCTCGCGGGCCGCACGGACGGCACCCGGGTCCGCGGCCACGTCTGGGTCGCGTCAGGCCACCCCCGGAGCGCCTGGTGTGCCGCTGCCTTCCGGGGACGCCTTCTGGCCGCCTGGCCGGTCAGGCAGTTGGGGAGCGCCCCGTCAGACGCTTGCTGTGGTGGGAGGGGCCTGAGGAGGTGGGGCCTGCAGAGGTACCTGGCAGGGGCAGAGATAGCCGCCGCCGCCGCCGCGGGCGACAAAAGGAGAATGCAGAGCCAAAAGGAGAATGCAGAGCGGGAGGCCAAAAGCCTATAGCACCCGGTATTCCCTAGAGGTCTCCCATCCACCTACTAAACAGGCCCGATCCTGCTTAGCTTCCGCGATCGAGTCGAAATCACGCCCCTCTGGGCTGGTTTGGCAGTAGGTGGCAAGAGGGTCGCGGGCTGGCTCTTGAGGCACAGCTTAGCAGGCGCTTGGGTCAAACCGCCAGCCCAGCGGCCCGCCCGACCCGGCAGGGCCCCGCCGCCCACCTAGACAGGGAAACGGAGGTCTAGGGTACAGGGGGGTGGCGGAGATGTTGGCGACCACCCAGCCCAGGGCAGGCGGGGCCCAGCAAACTTTTCGGCGCTTGGCGCCCCACCCCAGATCCCGCAGGCCGCTCACAAGGACGTGGCCCCGGAGGCTTCAGGATCCGTGGCCCGCGGTCCCTTGGGCATCCCACCTGCCCGCCCACGCTGCGCTACGCTCAGCCCGGACGGAGACGTGCCCGGCACTCCTAACCGACAGAAGCTGGCCCGAAACCACTGGGAGCCACCATTGAGTTGGCAAGGTCCCTAAGACCCAGCGACGCCACCGTTGCCCCCACGCCGCAGTTCCGAGCTCAGTACCCCGCCCCAGTTGGCCGGCAGCCCCGGGAAGCGTCCCGCGCCCTCGATCTCGCTCCCGCCCCCGGCCAGAGCGAAACGGCTATGGGACAGCATTTTCCGTATGGATCTGTGGAGAGACACCCCGGCAGACAGGTGGCGGCGACGGGGCTGTGCTCCATGGGTGAGGCCAGGTGCAGTTCGCGGTGCTCGCGTTCCGCACAGACGGCACCCGTGTCCGCGGCCATGTCTGGGTCGCGTCAGGCCACCCCCGGAGCGTCTGGTGTGCTGCTGCCTTCCAGGGACGCCTTCAGGCCGCCTGGCCGGTCAGGCAGGCGGGCAGCGCCCCGTCAGTTGCTTGCTGGGGTGGGAGGGGCCTGAGGAGGTGGGGCCTGCAGAGGTACCGGGCGTGTGCAGAGATAGCCGCCGCCGCCGCGGGCGACAAAAGGAGAATACACAGCGGGAGGCCAAAAGCCTGTAACACGCGGTATTCCCGGGAGGTCTCCCATCCACGTACTAAACTGGCCCGACCCTGCTTAGCTTCCGCGATTGAGCCGACATCACGCCCGTCTGGGCTGCTTTGGCAGCAGGTGGCTGCAGGCTCGCGAGCTGCCTCTTGAGGCGCAGTTTAGCAGGCGCTTGGGGCTTACCTCCAGCCCAGCGGCTCGCCCGACCCGGCAGGGCCCCGCCGCCCACCTAGACAAGGAAACGGAGGTCTAGGGTACAGGGGTGTGGCGGAGATGTTGGCGAACACCCAGCCCAGGGCGGGCGGGACCCGGCAAACTTTTCGGCGCTTGGCGCCCCATGCCAGATCCCGCAGGCCGTACACAAGGACGTGGCCCCGGAGGCTTCAGGGCCCGGGGCCCGCGGTCCCTTGGGCATCCCACCTGCCCGCCCACGCTGCGCGACGCTCAGCCCAGAGGGAGACGTGCCCGGCACTCCTAACCGACAGAAGCTGGCCCGAAACAACTGGGAGCCACTATTGAGTTGGCACGGCCCCTAAGACCCAGCAACGCCACCGTTGCCCCCACGCCGCAGTTCCGAGCTCAGCACCCCGCCCCAAGTGGCCGGCAGCCCCAGGGAAGTGGCCTGGGCCCTCGATCCCGCTCCCGCCCCCGGCCAGAGCGAAACGGCGGAGGGGCGGCATTTTCCGTATGGAGCTGTGGAGAGACACCCCGGCAGACAGGTGGCGGCGACGGGGCTGTGCTCCAGTGGGTGAGGCCAGGTCATTTCGCGGGGCTCGCGGGCCGCACGGACGGCACCCGGGTCCGCGGCCATATCTGGGTCGCGTCAGGCCACCCCCGGAGCGTCTGGTGTGCCGCTGCCTTCCAGGGACGCCTTCTGGCCGCCTGGCCGGTCAGGCAGGCGGGGAGCGCCCCGTCAGACACTTGCTGTGGTGGGAGGGGCCTGAGGAGGTGGCGCCTGCAGAGGTACCCGGCGGGGGCAGAGATAGCCGCCGCCGCCGCCGGCGACAGAAGGAGAATGCAGAGCGGGAGGCCAAAAGACTATAGCAGCCGGTATTCCCTAGAGGTCTCCCATCCACCTACTAAACAGGCCCGATCCTGCTTAGCTTCCGCGATCGAGTCGAAATCACGCCCCTCTGGGCTGGTTTGGCAGTAGGTGGCTACAGGGTCGCGGGCTGCCTCTTGAGGCGCAGCTTAGCAGGCGCTTGGGGCATACCGCCAGCCCAGCGGCCCGACCGATCCGGCAGGGCCCCGCCGCCCGCCTATACAGGGAAACGGAGGTCTAGGCTACAGGGGGGTGGCGGAGGTGTTGGCGACCACCCAGCCGAGGGCTGGCTGGACCCCGCAAACATTTTGGCGCTTCGCGCACCACCGCAGATCACGCGTGCTGGTGTGCCGCTGCCTTCCAGGGACGCCTTCTGGCCTCCTGGCCGGTGAGGCAGGCAGGGAGCGCCCCGTCAGACTCTTGCTGTGGTGGGAGGGGCCTGAGGAGTGGGGTCAGCAGCGGTACCCGGCGGGAGCTGAGATAATCGCCTCCGATTCGGGCGACAAAAGGAGAATGCAGAGCGGGAGGCAAAAAGCCTATAGCACCCGGTATTCCCAGGGGGTCTCCCATCCAAATACTAACGAGGCCCGACCCTGCTTAGCTTCAGCGATCGAGACGAGATCAGGCCCGTCTAGGCTGGTTTGGCAGTAGATGTCAGCCAACTCGCGGGCTGCCTCTTGAGGCGCAGCTTAGCAGCCGCTTGGGCCTTACCGCCAGCCCAGCGGCCCGCCCGACTCGGCAGGGCCCCGCCGCCCGCCTAGACAGGGGAACGGAGGTCTAGGCTACCGGGGGGTGGGAGAGCTGTTGGCGAACCCCCAGACCAGGGCTGGCGGGACCCAGCAAATATTTCGGCACTTGGGGCCCCACCACAGATGCCGCAGGCCGCTCACAGGGACGTGGCCCCGGAGGCTTCAGGGCCCGGTGCCCGCGGTAACTTGGGCATCCCACCTGCCCGCCCACGCTGGGCTAGGCGCAGGCAGAACGCACACATGCCCGGCCCTCCTGCCCGACAGAAGCTGGCCTGAAGCCAGTGGGAACCAGCATTGTGTTGCCACGTCCCCTAAGAGGCAGCAACACCATCCTTGCCCCCATGCCACAGTTCCGAGCCCAGTACCCTGCCCCAAGTGGCCGGCAGGCCCAGGGAAGCGGCCTGCTCCCTCGATCCCGCTCCCGCCCCCGGCCAGGGTGAAACGGCGGAAGGGCGGCATTTTCCCTATGGAGCTGTGGAGAGACACCCCGGCAGACAGGTTGCGGCGACGGGGCTGTGCTCCAGTGGCTGAGGCCAGGTGTAGTTCGTGGGGCTCGCGGGCCGCACGGACGGAACCCGGGTCAGCGGCCATATCAGGGTCGCTTCAGGCCACCCCTGGACCGACTGGTGTGACGCTGCCTTCCAGGGACGCCACCTGTCCGCCTGGCCGGTCAGGCAGGAGGGGAGCGCCCCCTCAGACGCTTGCTGTGGTGGGAGGGGCCTGAGGAGGTGGGGCCTGCAGCGGAACCCGGCGGGGGCTGAGATAACCGCCTCCGATTCGGGCGACAAAAGGAGAATGCAGAGCGGGAGGCAAAAAGCCTATTGAACTCGGTATTCCCAGGAGGCCTCCCATCCAAGTACTAAACAGGGCCGACCCTGCTTAGCTTCAGCGATCGCGTCGAGATAAGCCCGTCTAGGCTGGTTTGGCAGTAGATGTCATCAGGGTCGCGGGCTGCCTCTTGAGGCGCAGCTTAGCAGGCGCTTGGGACTTACCGACAGCCCTGCGGTCCGCCCGACTCAGCAGGGACCCGCCACAACCTAGACAGGGGAACGGAGGTCTAGGGTACCGGGGGGTGAGGGTGGTGTTGGCGACCCCCCAACCCAGGGCGGACGGGACCCAGCAAACTTTTCGGCGCTTGGTGCCCCATCCCAGATGCCACAGGCCGCTCACGGGGACGTGGCCCCGGAGGCTTCAGGGCCCGGGGCCCGCAGTCCCTTGGGCATCCCACCTGCCCGCCCACACTGGGCTAGGCGCAGCCCGGACACACACCTGCCCGGCCCTCCTGCCCGACAGAAGCTGGCCCGAAGCCACTGGGAGCCACCATTGACTTGGGAAGGCCCCTAAGACCCAGCAACACCACCCTTGCCCGCACGCCACAGATCCGAGCTCAGTACCCCGCCTCAAGTGGCCATTAGGCCCGGGGAAGCGGCCTGCTCCCTCGATCCCGCTCCCGCGCCCGACCAGGGCGAAACGGTGGAAGGGCGGCATTTTCCGAATGGAGCTGTGGAGCGACACCCCAGCAGACAGGTGGCGGCGACGGGGCTGCGTTCCAGTGGGTGAGGCCAGGTGCAGTTCGCGGGGCTCGCGGGCCGCACGGACGGCACCCGGGTCCGCGGCCACGTCTGGGTCGCGTCAGGCCACCCCCGGAGCGCCTGGTGTGCCGCTGCCTTCCGGGGACGCCTTCTGGCCGCCTGGCCGGTCAGGCAGTTGGGGAGCGCCCCGTCAGACGCTTGCTGTGGTGGGAGGGGCCTGAGGAGGTGGGGCCTGCAGAGGTACCTGGCAGGGGCAGAGATAGCCGCCGCCGCCGCCGCGGGCGACAAAAGGAGAATGCAGAGCCAAAAGGAGAATGCAGAGCGGGAGGCCAAAAGCCTATAGCACCCGGTATTCCCTAGAGGTCTCCCATCCACCTACTAAACAGGCCCGATCCTGCTTAGCTTCCGCGATCGAGTCGAAATCACGCCCCTCTGGGCTGGTTTGGCAGTAGGTGGCAAGAGGGTCGCGGGCTGGCTCTTGAGGCACAGCTTAGCAGGCGCTTGGGTCAAACCGCCAGCCCAGCGGCCCGCCCGACCCGGCAGGGCCCCGCCGCCCACCTAGACAGGGAAACGGAGGTCTAGGGTACAGGGGGGTGGCGGAGATGTTGGCGACCACCCAGCCCAGGGCAGGCGGGGCCCAGCAAACTTTTCGGCGCTTGGCGCCCCACCCCAGATCCCGCAGGCCGCTCACAAGGACGTGGCCCCGGAGGCTTCAGGATCCGTGGCCCGCGGTCCCTTGGGCATCCCACCTGCCCGCCCACGCTGCGCTACGCTCAGCCCGGACGGAGACGTGCCCGGCACTCCTAACCGACAGAAGCTGGCCCGAAACCACTGGGAGCCACCATTGAGTTGGCAAGGTCCCTAAGACCCAGCGACGCCACCGTTGCCCCCACGCCGCAGTTCCGAGCTCAGTACCCCGCCCCAGTTGGCCGGCAGCCCCGGGAAGCGTCCCGCGCCCTCGATCTCGCTCCCGCCCCCGGCCAGAGCGAAACGGCTATGGGACAGCATTTTCCGTATGGATCTGTGGAGAGACACCCCGGCAGACAGGTGGCGGCGACGGGGCTGTGCTCCATGGGTGAGGCCAGGTGCAGTTCGCGGTGCTCGCGTTCCGCACAGACGGCACCCGTGTCCGCGGCCATGTCTGGGTCGCGTCAGGCCACCCCCGGAGCGTCTGGTGTGCTGCTGCCTTCCAGGGACGCCTTCAGGCCGCCTGGCCGGTCAGGCAGGCGGGCAGCGCCCCGTCAGTTGCTTGCTGGGGTGGGAGGGGCCTGAGGAGGTGGGGCCTGCAGAGGTACCGGGCGTGTGCAGAGATAGCCGCCGCCGCCGCGGGCGACAAAAGGAGAATACACAGCGGGAGGCCAAAAGCCTGTAACACGCGGTATTCCCGGGAGGTCTCCCATCCACGTACTAAACTGGCCCGACCCTGCTTAGCTTCCGCGATTGAGCCGACATCACGCCCGTCTGGGCTGCTTTGGCAGCAGGTGGCTGCAGGCTCGCGAGCTGCCTCTTGAGGCGCAGTTTAGCAGGCGCTTGGGGCTTACCTCCAGCCCAGCGGCTCGCCCGACCCGGCAGGGCCCCGCCGCCCACCTAGACAAGGAAACGGAGGTCTAGGGTACAGGGGTGTGGCGGAGATGTTGGCGAACACCCAGCCCAGGGCGGGCGGGACCCGGCAAACTTTTCGGCGCTTGGCGCCCCATGCCAGATCCCGCAGGCCGTACACAAGGACGTGGCCCCGGAGGCTTCAGGGCCCGGGGCCCGCGGTCCCTTGGGCATCCCACCTGCCCGCCCACGCTGCGCGACGCTCAGCCCAGAGGGAGACGTGCCCGGCACTCCTAACCGACAGAAGCTGGCCCGAAACAACTGGGAGCCACTATTGAGTTGGCACGGCCCCTAAGACCCAGCAACGCCACCGTTGCCCCCACGCCGCAGTTCCGAGCTCAGCACCCCGCCCCAAGTGGCCGGCAGCCCCAGGGAAGTGGCCTGGGCCCTCGATCCCGCTCCCGCCCCCGGCCAGAGCGAAACGGCGGAGGGGCGGCATTTTCCGTATGGAGCTGTGGAGAGACACCCCGGCAGACAGGTGGCGGCGACGGGGCTGTGCTCCAGTGGGTGAGGCCAGGTCATTTCGCGGGGCTCGCGGGCCGCACGGACGGCACCCGGGTCCGCGGCCATATCTGGGTCGCGTCAGGCCACCCCCGGAGCGTCTGGTGTGCCGCTGCCTTCCAGGGACGCCTTCTGGCCGCCTGGCCGGTCAGGCAGGCGGGGAGCGCCCCGTCAGACACTTGCTGTGGTGGGAGGGGCCTGAGGAGGTGGCGCCTGCAGAGGTACCCGGCGGGGGCAGAGATAGCCGCCGCCGCCGCCGGCGACAGAAGGAGAATGCAGAGCGGGAGGCCAAAAGACTATAGCAGCCGGTATTCCCTAGAGGTCTCCCATCCACCTACTAAACAGGCCCGATCCTGCTTAGCTTCCGCGATCGAGTCGAAATCACGCCCCTCTGGGCTGGTTTGGCAGTAGGTGGCTACAGGGTCGCGGGCTGCCTCTTGAGGCGCAGCTTAGCAGGCGCTTGGGGCATACCGCCAGCCCAGCGGCCCGACCGATCCGGCAGGGCCCCGCCGCCCGCCTATACAGGGAAACGGAGGTCTAGGCTACAGGGGGGTGGCGGAGGTGTTGGCGACCACCCAGCCGAGGGCTGGCTGGACCCCGCAAACATTTTGGCGCTTCGCGCACCACCGCAGATCACGCGTGCTGGTGTGCCGCTGCCTTCCAGGGACGCCTTCTGGCCTCCTGGCCGGTGAGGCAGGCAGGGAGCGCCCCGTCAGACTCTTGCTGTGGTGGGAGGGGCCTGAGGAGTGGGGTCAGCAGCGGTACCCGGCGGGAGCTGAGATAATCGCCTCCGATTCGGGCGACAAAAGGAGAATGCAGAGCGGGAGGCAAAAAGCCTATAGCACCCGGTATTCCCAGGGGGTCTCCCATCCAAATACTAACGAGGCCCGACCCTGCTTAGCTTCAGCGATCGAGACGAGATCAGGCCCGTCTAGGCTGGTTTGGCAGTAGATGTCAGCCAACTCGCGGGCTGCCTCTTGAGGCGCAGCTTAGCAGCCGCTTGGGCCTTACCGCCAGCCCAGCGGCCCGCCCGACTCGGCAGGGCCCCGCCGCCCGCCTAGACAGGGGAACGGAGGTCTAGGCTACCGGGGGGTGGGAGAGCTGTTGGCGAACCCCCAGACCAGGGCTGGCGGGACCCAGCAAATATTTCGGCACTTGGGGCCCCACCACAGATGCCGCAGGCCGCTCACAGGGACGTGGCCCCGGAGGCTTCAGGGCCCGGTGCCCGCGGTAACTTGGGCATCCCACCTGCCCGCCCACGCTGGGCTAGGCGCAGGCAGAACGCACACATGCCCGGCCCTCCTGCCCGACAGAAGCTGGCCTGAAGCCAGTGGGAACCAGCATTGTGTTGCCACGTCCCCTAAGAGGCAGCAACACCATCCTTGCCCCCATGCCACAGTTCCGAGCCCAGTACCCTGCCCCAAGTGGCCGGCAGGCCCAGGGAAGCGGCCTGCTCCCTCGATCCCGCTCCCGCCCCCGGCCAGGGTGAAACGGCGGAAGGGCGGCATTTTCCCTATGGAGCTGTGGAGAGACACCCCGGCAGACAGGTTGCGGCGACGGGGCTGTGCTCCAGTGGCTGAGGCCAGGTGTAGTTCGTGGGGCTCGCGGGCCGCACGGACGGAACCCGGGTCAGCGGCCATATCAGGGTCGCTTCAGGCCACCCCTGGACCGACTGGTGTGACGCTGCCTTCCAGGGACGCCACCTGTCCGCCTGGCCGGTCAGGCAGGAGGGGAGCGCCCCCTCAGACGCTTGCTGTGGTGGGAGGGGCCTGAGGAGGTGGGGCCTGCAGCGGAACCCGGCGGGGGCTGAGATAACCGCCTCCGATTCGGGCGACAAAAGGAGAATGCAGAGCGGGAGGCAAAAAGCCTATTGAACTCGGTATTCCCAGGAGGCCTCCCATCCAAGTACTAAACAGGGCCGACCCTGCTTAGCTTCAGCGATCGCGTCGAGATAAGCCCGTCTAGGCTGGTTTGGCAGTAGATGTCATCAGGGTCGCGGGCTGCCTCTTGAGGCGCAGCTTAGCAGGCGCTTGGGACTTACCGACAGCCCTGCGGTCCGCCCGACTCAGCAGGGACCCGCCACAACCTAGACAGGGGAACGGAGGTCTAGGGTACCGGGGGGTGAGGGTGGTGTTGGCGACCCCCCAACCCAGGGCGGACGGGACCCAGCAAACTTTTCGGCGCTTGGTGCCCCATCCCAGATGCCACAGGCCGCTCACGGGGACGTGGCCCCGGAGGCTTCAGGGCCCGGGGCCCGCAGTCCCTTGGGCATCCCACCTGCCCGCCCACACTGGGCTAGGCGCAGCCCGGACACACACCTGCCCGGCCCTCCTGCCCGACAGAAGCTGGCCCGAAGCCACTGGGAGCCACCATTGACTTGGGAAGGCCCCTAAGACCCAGCAACACCACCCTTGCCCGCACGCCACAGATCCGAGCTCAGTACCCCGCCTCAAGTGGCCATTAGGCCCGGGGAAGCGGCCTGCTCCCTCGATCCCGCTCCCGCGCCCGACCAGGGCGAAACGGTGGAAGGGCGGCATTTTCCGAATGGAGCTGTGGAGCGACACCCCAGCAGACAGGTGGCGGCGACGGGGCTGCGTTCCAGTGGGTGAGGCCAGGTGCAGTTCGCGGGGCTCGCGGGCCGCACGGACGGCACCCGGGTCCGCGGCCACGTCTGGGTCGCGTCAGGCCACCCCCGGAGCGCCTGGTGTGCCGCTGCCTTCCGGGGACGCCTTCTGGCCGCCTGGCCGGTCAGGCAGTTGGGGAGCGCCCCGTCAGACGCTTGCGGTGGTGGGAGGGGCCTGAGGAGGTGGGGCCTGCAGAGGTACCTGGCAGGGGCAGAGATAGCCGCCGCCGCCGCCGCGGGCGACAAAAGGAGAATGCAGAGCCAAAAGGAGAATGCAGAGCGGGAGGCCAAAAGCCTATAGCACCCGGTATTCCCTAGAGGTCTCCCATCCACCTACTAAACAGGCCCGATCCTGCTTAGCTTCCGCGATCGAGTCGAAATCACGCCCCTCTGGGCTGGTTTGGCAGTAGGTGGCAAGAGGGTCGCGGGCTGGCTCTTGAGGCACAGCTTAGCAGGCGCTTGGGTCAAACCGCCAGCCCAGCGGCCCGCCCGACCCGGCAGGGCCCCGCCGCCCACCTAGACAGGGAAACGGAGGTCTAGGGTACAGGGGGGTGGCGGAGATGTTGGCGACCACCCAGCCCAGGGCAGGCGGGGCCCAGCAAACTTTTCGGCGCTTGGCGCCCCACCCCAGATCCCGCAGGCCGCTCACAAGGACGTGGCCCCGGAGGCTTCAGGATCCGTGGCCCGCGGTCCCTTGGGCATCCCACCTGCCCGCCCACGCTGCGCTACGCTCAGCCCGGACGGAGACGTGCCCGGCACTCCTAACCGACAGAAGCTGGCCCGAAACCACTGGGAGCCACCATTGAGTTGGCAAGGTCCCTAAGACCCAGCGACGCCACCGTTGCCCCCACGCCGCAGTTCCGAGCTCAGTACCCCGCCCCAGTTGGCCGGCAGCCCCGGGAAGCGTCCCGCGCCCTCGATCTCGCTCCCGCCCCCGGCCAGAGCGAAACGGCTATGGGACAGCATTTTCCGTATGGATCTGTGGAGAGACACCCCGGCAGACAGGTGGCGGCGACGGGGCTGTGCTCCATGGGTGAGGCCAGGTGCAGTTCGCGGTGCTCGCGTTCCGCACAGACGGCACCCGTGTCCGCGGCCATGTCTGGGTCGCGTCAGGCCACCCCCGGAGCGTCTGGTGTGCTGCTGCCTTCCAGGGACGCCTTCAGGCCGCCTGGCCGGTCAGGCAGGCGGGCAGCGCCCCGTCAGTTGCTTGCTGGGGTGGGAGGGGCCTGAGGAGGTGGGGCCTGCAGAGGTACCGGGCGTGTGCAGAGATAGCCGCCGCCGCCGCGGGCGACAAAAGGAGAATACACAGCGGGAGGCCAAAAGCCTGTAACACGCGGTATTCCCGGGAGGTCTCCCATCCACGTACTAAACTGGCCCGACCCTGCTTAGCTTCCGCGATTGAGCCGACATCACGCCCGTCTGGGCTGCTTTGGCAGCAGGTGGCTGCAGGCTCGCGAGCTGCCTCTTGAGGCGCAGTTTAGCAGGCGCTTGGGGCTTACCTCCAGCCCAGCGGCTCGCCCGACCCGGCAGGGCCCCGCCGCCCACCTAGACAAGGAAACGGAGGTCTAGGGTACAGGGGTGTGGCGGAGATGTTGGCGAACACCCAGCCCAGGGCGGGCGGGACCCGGCAAACTTTTCGGCGCTTGGCGCCCCATGCCAGATCCCGCAGGCCGTACACAAGGACGTGGCCCCGGAGGCTTCAGGGCCCGGGGCCCGCGGTCCCTTGGGCATCCCACCTGCCCGCCCACGCTGCGCGACGCTCAGCCCAGAGGGAGACGTGCCCGGCACTCCTAACCGACAGAAGCTGGCCCGAAACAACTGGGAGCCACTATTGAGTTGGCACGGCCCCTAAGACCCAGCAACGCCACCGTTGCCCCCACGCCGCAGTTCCGAGCTCAGCACCCCGCCCCAAGTGGCCGGCAGCCCCAGGGAAGTGGCCTGGGCCCTCGATCCCGCTCCCGCCCCCGGCCAGAGCGAAACGGCGGAGGGGCGGCATTTTCCGTATGGAGCTGTGGAGAGACACCCCGGCAGACAGGTGGCGGCGACGGGGCTGTGCTCCAGTGGGTGAGGCCAGGTCATTTCGCGGGGCTCGCGGGCCGCACGGACGGCACCCGGGTCCGCGGCCATATCTGGGTCGCGTCAGGCCACCCCCGGAGCGTCTGGTGTGCCGCTGCCTTCCAGGGACGCCTTCTGGCCGCCTGGCCGGTCAGGCAGGCGGGGAGCGCCCCGTCAGACACTTGCTGTGGTGGGAGGGGCCTGAGGAGGTGGCGCCTGCAGAGGTACCCGGCGGGGGCAGAGATAGCCGCCGCCGCCGCCGGCGACAGAAGGAGAATGCAGAGCGGGAGGCCAAAAGACTATAGCAGCCGGTATTCCCTAGAGGTCTCCCATCCACCTACTAAACAGGCCCGATCCTGCTTAGCTTCCGCGATCGAGTCGAAATCACGCCCCTCTGGGCTGGTTTGGCAGTAGGTGGCTACAGGGTCGCGGGCTGCCTCTTGAGGCGCAGCTTAGCAGGCGCTTGGGGCATACCGCCAGCCCAGCGGCCCGACCGATCCGGCAGGGCCCCGCCGCCCGCCTATACAGGGAAACGGAGGTCTAGGCTACAGGGGGGTGGCGGAGGTGTTGGCGACCACCCAGCCGAGGGCTGGCTGGACCCCGCAAACATTTTGGCGCTTCGCGCACCACCGCAGATCACGCGTGCTGGTGTGCCGCTGCCTTCCAGGGACGCCTTCTGGCCTCCTGGCCGGTGAGGCAGGCAGGGAGCGCCCCGTCAGACTCTTGCTGTGGTGGGAGGGGCCTGAGGAGTGGGGTCAGCAGCGGTACCCGGCGGGAGCTGAGATAATCGCCTCCGATTCGGGCGACAAAAGGAGAATGCAGAGCGGGAGGCAAAAAGCCTATAGCACCCGGTATTCCCAGGGGGTCTCCCATCCAAATACTAACGAGGCCCGACCCTGCTTAGCTTCAGCGATCGAGACGAGATCAGGCCCGTCTAGGCTGGTTTGGCAGTAGATGTCAGCCAACTCGCGGGCTGCCTCTTGAGGCGCAGCTTAGCAGCCGCTTGGGCCTTACCGCCAGCCCAGCGGCCCGCCCGACTCGGCAGGGCCCCGCCGCCCGCCTAGACAGGGGAACGGAGGTCTAGGCTACCGGGGGGTGGGAGAGCTGTTGGCGAACCCCCAGACCAGGGCTGGCGGGACCCAGCAAATATTTCGGCACTTGGGGCCCCACCACAGATGCCGCAGGCCGCTCACAGGGACGTGGCCCCGGAGGCTTCAGGGCCCGGTGCCCGCGGTAACTTGGGCATCCCACCTGCCCGCCCACGCTGGGCTAGGCGCAGGCAGAACGCACACATGCCCGGCCCTCCTGCCCGACAGAAGCTGGCCTGAAGCCAGTGGGAACCAGCATTGTGTTGCCACGTCCCCTAAGAGGCAGCAACACCATCCTTGCCCCCATGCCACAGTTCCGAGCCCAGTACCCTGCCCCAAGTGGCCGGCAGGCCCAGGGAAGCGGCCTGCTCCCTCGATCCCGCTCCCGCCCCCGGCCAGGGTGAAACGGCGGAAGGGCGGCATTTTCCCTATGGAGCTGTGGAGAGACACCCCGGCAGACAGGTTGCGGCGACGGGGCTGTGCTCCAGTGGCTGAGGCCAGGTGTAGTTCGTGGGGCTCGCGGGCCGCACGGACGGAACCCGGGTCAGCGGCCATATCAGGGTCGCTTCAGGCCACCCCTGGACCGACTGGTGTGACGCTGCCTTCCAGGGACGCCACCTGTCCGCCTGGCCGGTCAGGCAGGAGGGGAGCGCCCCCTCAGACGCTTGCTGTGGTGGGAGGGGCCTGAGGAGGTGGGGCCTGCAGCGGAACCCGGCGGGGGCTGAGATAACCGCCTCCGATTCGGGCGACAAAAGGAGAATGCAGAGCGGGAGGCAAAAAGCCTATTGAACTCGGTATTCCCAGGAGGCCTCCCATCCAAGTACTAAACAGGGCCGACCCTGCTTAGCTTCAGCGATCGCGTCGAGATAAGCCCGTCTAGGCTGGTTTGGCAGTAGATGTCATCAGGGTCGCGGGCTGCCTCTTGAGGCGCAGCTTAGCAGGCGCTTGGGACTTACCGACAGCCCTGCGGTCCGCCCGACTCAGCAGGGACCCGCCACAACCTAGACAGGGGAACGGAGGTCTAGGGTACCGGGGGGTGAGGGTGGTGTTGGCGACCCCCCAACCCAGGGCGGACGGGACCCAGCAAACTTTTCGGCGCTTGGTGCCCCATCCCAGATGCCACAGGCCGCTCACGGGGACGTGGCCCCGGAGGCTTCAGGGCCCGGGGCCCGCAGTCCCTTGGGCATCCCACCTGCCCGCCCACACTGGGCTAGGCGCAGCCCGGACACACACCTGCCCGGCCCTCCTGCCCGACAGAAGCTGGCCCGAAGCCACTGGGAGCCACCATTGACTTGGGAAGGCCCCTAAGACCCAGCAACACCACCCTTGCCCGCACGCCACAGATCCGAGCTCAGTACCCCGCCTCAAGTGGCCATTAGGCCCGGGGAAGCGGCCTGCTCCCTCGATCCCGCTCCCGCGCCCGACCAGGGCGAAACGGTGGAAGGGCGGCATTTTCCGAATGGAGCTGTGGAGCGACACCCCAGCAGACAGGTGGCGGCGACGGGGCTGCGTTCCAGTGGGTGAGGCCAGGTGCAGTTCGCGGGGCTCGCGGGCCGCACGGACGGCACCCGGGTCCGCGGCCACGTCTGGGTCGCGTCAGGCCACCCCCGGAGCGCCTGGTGTGCCGCTGCCTTCCGGGGACGCCTTCTGGCCGCCTGGCCGGTCAGGCAGTTGGGGAGCGCCCCGTCAGACGCTTGCGGTGGTGGGAGGGGCCTGAGGAGGTGGGGCCTGCAGAGGTACCTGGCAGGGGCAGAGATAGCCGCCGCCGCCGCCGCGGGCGACAAAAGGAGAATGCAGAGCCAAAAGGAGAATGCAGAGCGGGAGGCCAAAAGCCTATAGCACCCGGTATTCCCTAGAGGTCTCCCATCCACCTACTAAACAGGCCCGATCCTGCTTAGCTTCCGCGATCGAGTCGAAATCACGCCCCTCTGGGCTGGTTTGGCAGTAGGTGGCAAGAGGGTCGCGGGCTGGCTCTTGAGGCACAGCTTAGCAGGCGCTTGGGTCAAACCGCCAGCCCAGCGGCCCGCCCGACCCGGCAGGGCCCCGCCGCCCACCTAGACAGGGAAACGGAGGTCTAGGGTACAGGGGGGTGGCGGAGATGTTGGCGACCACCCAGCCCAGGGCAGGCGGGGCCCAGCAAACTTTTCGGCGCTTGGCGCCCCACCCCAGATCCCGCAGGCCGCTCACAAGGACGTGGCCCCGGAGGCTTCAGGATCCGTGGCCCGCGGTCCCTTGGGCATCCCACCTGCCCGCCCACGCTGCGCTACGCTCAGCCCGGACGGAGACGTGCCCGGCACTCCTAACCGACAGAAGCTGGCCCGAAACCACTGGGAGCCACCATTGAGTTGGCAAGGTCCCTAAGACCCAGCGACGCCACCGTTGCCCCCACGCCGCAGTTCCGAGCTCAGTACCCCGCCCCAGTTGGCCGGCAGCCCCGGGAAGCGTCCCGCGCCCTCGATCTCGCTCCCGCCCCCGGCCAGAGCGAAACGGCTATGGGACAGCATTTTCCGTATGGATCTGTGGAGAGACACCCCGGCAGACAGGTGGCGGCGACGGGGCTGTGCTCCATGGGTGAGGCCAGGTGCAGTTCGCGGTGCTCGCGTTCCGCACAGACGGCACCCGTGTCCGCGGCCATGTCTGGGTCGCGTCAGGCCACCCCCGGAGCGTCTGGTGTGCTGCTGCCTTCCAGGGACGCCTTCAGGCCGCCTGGCCGGTCAGGCAGGCGGGCAGCGCCCCGTCAGTTGCTTGCTGGGGTGGGAGGGGCCTGAGGAGGTGGGGCCTGCAGAGGTACCGGGCGTGTGCAGAGATAGCCGCCGCCGCCGCGGGCGACAAAAGGAGAATACACAGCGGGAGGCCAAAAGCCTGTAACACGCGGTATTCCCGGGAGGTCTCCCATCCACGTACTAAACTGGCCCGACCCTGCTTAGCTTCCGCGATTGAGCCGACATCACGCCCGTCTGGGCTGCTTTGGCAGCAGGTGGCTGCAGGCTCGCGAGCTGCCTCTTGAGGCGCAGTTTAGCAGGCGCTTGGGGCTTACCTCCAGCCCAGCGGCTCGCCCGACCCGGCAGGGCCCCGCCGCCCACCTAGACAAGGAAACGGAGGTCTAGGGTACAGGGGTGTGGCGGAGATGTTGGCGAACACCCAGCCCAGGGCGGGCGGGACCCGGCAAACTTTTCGGCGCTTGGCGCCCCATGCCAGATCCCGCAGGCCGTACACAAGGACGTGGCCCCGGAGGCTTCAGGGCCCGGGGCCCGCGGTCCCTTGGGCATCCCACCTGCCCGCCCACGCTGCGCGACGCTCAGCCCAGAGGGAGACGTGCCCGGCACTCCTAACCGACAGAAGCTGGCCCGAAACAACTGGGAGCCACTATTGAGTTGGCACGGCCCCTAAGACCCAGCAACGCCACCGTTGCCCCCACGCCGCAGTTCCGAGCTCAGCACCCCGCCCCAAGTGGCCGGCAGCCCCAGGGAAGTGGCCTGGGCCCTCGATCCCGCTCCCGCCCCCGGCCAGAGCGAAACGGCGGAGGGGCGGCATTTTCCGTATGGAGCTGTGGAGAGACACCCCGGCAGACAGGTGGCGGCGACGGGGCTGTGCTCCAGTGGGTGAGGCCAGGTCATTTCGCGGGGCTCGCGGGCCGCACGGACGGCACCCGGGTCCGCGGCCATATCTGGGTCGCGTCAGGCCACCCCCGGAGCGTCTGGTGTGCCGCTGCCTTCCAGGGACGCCTTCTGGCCGCCTGGCCGGTCAGGCAGGCGGGGAGCGCCCCGTCAGACACTTGCTGTGGTGGGAGGGGCCTGAGGAGGTGGCGCCTGCAGAGGTACCCGGCGGGGGCAGAGATAGCCGCCGCCGCCGCCGGCGACAGAAGGAGAATGCAGAGCGGGAGGCCAAAAGACTATAGCAGCCGGTATTCCCTAGAGGTCTCCCATCCACCTACTAAACAGGCCCGATCCTGCTTAGCTTCCGCGATCGAGTCGAAATCACGCCCCTCTGGGCTGGTTTGGCAGTAGGTGGCTACAGGGTCGCGGGCTGCCTCTTGAGGCGCAGCTTAGCAGGCGCTTGGGGCATACCGCCAGCCCAGCGGCCCGACCGATCCGGCAGGGCCCCGCCGCCCGCCTATACAGGGAAACGGAGGTCTAGGCTACAGGGGGGTGGCGGAGGTGTTGGCGACCACCCAGCCGAGGGCTGGCTGGACCCCGCAAACATTTTGGCGCTTCGCGCACCACCGCAGATCACGCGTGCTGGTGTGCCGCTGCCTTCCAGGGACGCCTTCTGGCCTCCTGGCCGGTGAGGCAGGCAGGGAGCGCCCCGTCAGACTCTTGCTGTGGTGGGAGGGGCCTGAGGAGTGGGGTCAGCAGCGGTACCCGGCGGGAGCTGAGATAATCGCCTCCGATTCGGGCGACAAAAGGAGAATGCAGAGCGGGAGGCAAAAAGCCTATAGCACCCGGTATTCCCAGGGGGTCTCCCATCCAAATACTAACGAGGCCCGACCCTGCTTAGCTTCAGCGATCGAGACGAGATCAGGCCCGTCTAGGCTGGTTTGGCAGTAGATGTCAGCCAACTCGCGGGCTGCCTCTTGAGGCGCAGCTTAGCAGCCGCTTGGGCCTTACCGCCAGCCCAGCGGCCCGCCCGACTCGGCAGGGCCCCGCCGCCCGCCTAGACAGGGGAACGGAGGTCTAGGCTACCGGGGGGTGGGAGAGCTGTTGGCGAACCCCCAGACCAGGGCTGGCGGGACCCAGCAAATATTTCGGCACTTGGGGCCCCACCACAGATGCCGCAGGCCGCTCACAGGGACGTGGCCCCGGAGGCTTCAGGGCCCGGTGCCCGCGGTAACTTGGGCATCCCACCTGCCCGCCCACGCTGGGCTAGGCGCAGGCAGAACGCACACATGCCCGGCCCTCCTGCCCGACAGAAGCTGGCCTGAAGCCAGTGGGAACCAGCATTGTGTTGCCACGTCCCCTAAGAGGCAGCAACACCATCCTTGCCCCCATGCCACAGTTCCGAGCCCAGTACCCTGCCCCAAGTGGCCGGCAGGCCCAGGGAAGCGGCCTGCTCCCTCGATCCCGCTCCCGCCCCCGGCCAGGGTGAAACGGCGGAAGGGCGGCATTTTCCCTATGGAGCTGTGGAGAGACACCCCGGCAGACAGGTTGCGGCGACGGGGCTGTGCTCCAGTGGCTGAGGCCAGGTGTAGTTCGTGGGGCTCGCGGGCCGCACGGACGGAACCCGGGTCAGCGGCCATATCAGGGTCGCTTCAGGCCACCCCTGGACCGACTGGTGTGACGCTGCCTTCCAGGGACGCCACCTGTCCGCCTGGCCGGTCAGGCAGGAGGGGAGCGCCCCCTCAGACGCTTGCTGTGGTGGGAGGGGCCTGAGGAGGTGGGGCCTGCAGCGGAACCCGGCGGGGGCTGAGATAACCGCCTCCGATTCGGGCGACAAAAGGAGAATGCAGAGCGGGAGGCAAAAAGCCTATTGAACTCGGTATTCCCAGGAGGCCTCCCATCCAAGTACTAAACAGGGCCGACCCTGCTTAGCTTCAGCGATCGCGTCGAGATAAGCCCGTCTAGGCTGGTTTGGCAGTAGATGTCATCAGGGTCGCGGGCTGCCTCTTGAGGCGCAGCTTAGCAGGCGCTTGGGACTTACCGACAGCCCTGCGGTCCGCCCGACTCAGCAGGGACCCGCCACAACCTAGACAGGGGAACGGAGGTCTAGGGTACCGGGGGGTGAGGGTGGTGTTGGCGACCCCCCAACCCAGGGCGGACGGGACCCAGCAAACTTTTCGGCGCTTGGTGCCCCATCCCAGATGCCACAGGCCGCTCACGGGGACGTGGCCCCGGAGGCTTCAGGGCCCGGGGCCCGCAGTCCCTTGGGCATCCCACCTGCCCGCCCACACTGGGCTAGGCGCAGCCCGGACACACACCTGCCCGGCCCTCCTGCCCGACAGAAGCTGGCCCGAAGCCACTGGGAGCCACCATTGACTTGGGAAGGCCCCTAAGACCCAGCAACACCACCCTTGCCCGCACGCCACAGATCCGAGCTCAGTACCCCGCCTCAAGTGGCCATTAGGCCCGGGGAAGCGGCCTGCTCCCTCGATCCCGCTCCCGCGCCCGACCAGGGCGAAACGGTGGAAGGGCGGCATTTTCCGAATGGAGCTGTGGAGCGACACCCCAGCAGACAGGTGGCGGCGACGGGGCTGCGTTCCAGTGGGTGAGGCCAGGTGCAGTTCGCGGGGCTCGCGGGCCGCACGGACGGCACCCGGGTCCGCGGCCACGTCTGGGTCGCGTCAGGCCACCCCCGGAGCGCCTGGTGTGCCGCTGCCTTCCGGGGACGCCTTCTGGCCGCCTGGCCGGTCAGGCAGTTGGGGAGCGCCCCGTCAGACGCTTGCTGTGGTGGGAGGGGCCTGAGGAGGTGGGGCCTGCAGAGGTACCTGGCAGGGGCAGAGATAGCCGCCGCCGCCGCCGCGGGCGACAAAAGGAGAATGCAGAGCCAAAAGGAGAATGCAGAGCGGGAGGCCAAAAGCCTATAGCACCCGGTATTCCCTAGAGGTCTCCCATCCACCTACTAAACAGGCCCGATCCTGCTTAGCTTCCGCGATCGAGTCGAAATCACGCCCCTCTGGGCTGGTTTGGCAGTAGGTGGCAAGAGGGTCGCGGGCTGGCTCTTGAGGCACAGCTTAGCAGGCGCTTGGGTCAAACCGCCAGCCCAGCGGCCCGCCCGACCCGGCAGGGCCCCGCCGCCCACCTAGACAGGGAAACGGAGGTCTAGGGTACAGGGGGGTGGCGGAGATGTTGGCGACCACCCAGCCCAGGGCAGGCGGGGCCCAGCAAACTTTTCGGCGCTTGGCGCCCCACCCCAGATCCCGCAGGCCGCTCACAAGGACGTGGCCCCGGAGGCTTCAGGATCCGTGGCCCGCGGTCCCTTGGGCATCCCACCTGCCCGCCCACGCTGCGCTACGCTCAGCCCGGACGGAGACGTGCCCGGCACTCCTAACCGACAGAAGCTGGCCCGAAACCACTGGGAGCCACCATTGAGTTGGCAAGGTCCCTAAGACCCAGCGACGCCACCGTTGCCCCCACGCCGCAGTTCCGAGCTCAGTACCCCGCCCCAGTTGGCCGGCAGCCCCGGGAAGCGTCCCGCGCCCTCGATCTCGCTCCCGCCCCCGGCCAGAGCGAAACGGCTATGGGACAGCATTTTCCGTATGGATCTGTGGAGAGACACCCCGGCAGACAGGTGGCGGCGACGGGGCTGTGCTCCATGGGTGAGGCCAGGTGCAGTTCGCGGTGCTCGCGTTCCGCACAGACGGCACCCGTGTCCGCGGCCATGTCTGGGTCGCGTCAGGCCACCCCCGGAGCGTCTGGTGTGCTGCTGCCTTCCAGGGACGCCTTCAGGCCGCCTGGCCGGTCAGGCAGGCGGGCAGCGCCCCGTCAGTTGCTTGCTGGGGTGGGAGGGGCCTGAGGAGGTGGGGCCTGCAGAGGTACCGGGCGTGTGCAGAGATAGCCGCCGCCGCCGCGGGCGACAAAAGGAGAATACACAGCGGGAGGCCAAAAGCCTGTAACACGCGGTATTCCCGGGAGGTCTCCCATCCACGTACTAAACTGGCCCGACCCTGCTTAGCTTCCGCGATTGAGCCGACATCACGCCCGTCTGGGCTGCTTTGGCAGCAGGTGGCTGCAGGCTCGCGAGCTGCCTCTTGAGGCGCAGTTTAGCAGGCGCTTGGGGCTTACCTCCAGCCCAGCGGCTCGCCCGACCCGGCAGGGCCCCGCCGCCCACCTAGACAAGGAAACGGAGGTCTAGGGTACAGGGGTGTGGCGGAGATGTTGGCGAACACCCAGCCCAGGGCGGGCGGGACCCGGCAAACTTTTCGGCGCTTGGCGCCCCATGCCAGATCCCGCAGGCCGTACACAAGGACGTGGCCCCGGAGGCTTCAGGGCCCGGGGCCCGCGGTCCCTTGGGCATCCCACCTGCCCGCCCACGCTGCGCGACGCTCAGCCCAGAGGGAGACGTGCCCGGCACTCCTAACCGACAGAAGCTGGCCCGAAACAACTGGGAGCCACTATTGAGTTGGCACGGCCCCTAAGACCCAGCAACGCCACCGTTGCCCCCACGCCGCAGTTCCGAGCTCAGCACCCCGCCCCAAGTGGCCGGCAGCCCCAGGGAAGTGGCCTGGGCCCTCGATCCCGCTCCCGCCCCCGGCCAGAGCGAAACGGCGGAGGGGCGGCATTTTCCGTATGGAGCTGTGGAGAGACACCCCGGCAGACAGGTGGCGGCGACGGGGCTGTGCTCCAGTGGGTGAGGCCAGGTCATTTCGCGGGGCTCGCGGGCCGCACGGACGGCACCCGGGTCCGCGGCCATATCTGGGTCGCGTCAGGCCACCCCCGGAGCGTCTGGTGTGCCGCTGCCTTCCAGGGACGCCTTCTGGCCGCCTGGCCGGTCAGGCAGGCGGGGAGCGCCCCGTCAGACACTTGCTGTGGTGGGAGGGGCCTGAGGAGGTGGCGCCTGCAGAGGTACCCGGCGGGGGCAGAGATAGCCGCCGCCGCCGCCGGCGACAGAAGGAGAATGCAGAGCGGGAGGCCAAAAGACTATAGCAGCCGGTATTCCCTAGAGGTCTCCCATCCACCTACTAAACAGGCCCGATCCTGCTTAGCTTCCGCGATCGAGTCGAAATCACGCCCCTCTGGGCTGGTTTGGCAGTAGGTGGCTACAGGGTCGCGGGCTGCCTCTTGAGGCGCAGCTTAGCAGGCGCTTGGGGCATACCGCCAGCCCAGCGGCCCGACCGATCCGGCAGGGCCCCGCCGCCCGCCTATACAGGGAAACGGAGGTCTAGGCTACAGGGGGGTGGCGGAGGTGTTGGCGACCACCCAGCCGAGGGCTGGCTGGACCCCGCAAACATTTTGGCGCTTCGCGCACCACCGCAGATCACGCGTGCTGGTGTGCCGCTGCCTTCCAGGGACGCCTTCTGGCCTCCTGGCCGGTGAGGCAGGCAGGGAGCGCCCCGTCAGACTCTTGCTGTGGTGGGAGGGGCCTGAGGAGTGGGGTCAGCAGCGGTACCCGGCGGGAGCTGAGATAATCGCCTCCGATTCGGGCGACAAAAGGAGAATGCAGAGCGGGAGGCAAAAAGCCTATAGCACCCGGTATTCCCAGGGGGTCTCCCATCCAAATACTAACGAGGCCCGACCCTGCTTAGCTTCAGCGATCGAGACGAGATCAGGCCCGTCTAGGCTGGTTTGGCAGTAGATGTCAGCCAACTCGCGGGCTGCCTCTTGAGGCGCAGCTTAGCAGCCGCTTGGGCCTTACCGCCAGCCCAGCGGCCCGCCCGACTCGGCAGGGCCCCGCCGCCCGCCTAGACAGGGGAACGGAGGTCTAGGCTACCGGGGGGTGGGAGAGCTGTTGGCGAACCCCCAGACCAGGGCTGGCGGGACCCAGCAAATATTTCGGCACTTGGGGCCCCACCACAGATGCCGCAGGCCGCTCACAGGGACGTGGCCCCGGAGGCTTCAGGGCCCGGTGCCCGCGGTAACTTGGGCATCCCACCTGCCCGCCCACGCTGGGCTAGGCGCAGGCAGAACGCACACATGCCCGGCCCTCCTGCCCGACAGAAGCTGGCCTGAAGCCAGTGGGAACCAGCATTGTGTTGCCACGTCCCCTAAGAGGCAGCAACACCATCCTTGCCCCCATGCCACAGTTCCGAGCCCAGTACCCTGCCCCAAGTGGCCGGCAGGCCCAGGGAAGCGGCCTGCTCCCTCGATCCCGCTCCCGCCCCCGGCCAGGGTGAAACGGCGGAAGGGCGGCATTTTCCCTATGGAGCTGTGGAGAGACACCCCGGCAGACAGGTTGCGGCGACGGGGCTGTGCTCCAGTGGCTGAGGCCAGGTGTAGTTCGTGGGGCTCGCGGGCCGCACGGACGGAACCCGGGTCAGCGGCCATATCAGGGTCGCTTCAGGCCACCCCTGGACCGACTGGTGTGACGCTGCCTTCCAGGGACGCCACCTGTCCGCCTGGCCGGTCAGGCAGGAGGGGAGCGCCCCCTCAGACGCTTGCTGTGGTGGGAGGGGCCTGAGGAGGTGGGGCCTGCAGCGGAACCCGGCGGGGGCTGAGATAACCGCCTCCGATTCGGGCGACAAAAGGAGAATGCAGAGCGGGAGGCAAAAAGCCTATTGAACTCGGTATTCCCAGGAGGCCTCCCATCCAAGTACTAAACAGGGCCGACCCTGCTTAGCTTCAGCGATCGCGTCGAGATAAGCCCGTCTAGGCTGGTTTGGCAGTAGATGTCATCAGGGTCGCGGGCTGCCTCTTGAGGCGCAGCTTAGCAGGCGCTTGGGACTTACCGACAGCCCTGCGGTCCGCCCGACTCAGCAGGGACCCGCCACAACCTAGACAGGGGAACGGAGGTCTAGGGTACCGGGGGGTGAGGGTGGTGTTGGCGACCCCCCAACCCAGGGCGGACGGGACCCAGCAAACTTTTCGGCGCTTGGTGCCCCATCCCAGATGCCACAGGCCGCTCACGGGGACGTGGCCCCGGAGGCTTCAGGGCCCGGGGCCCGCAGTCCCTTGGGCATCCCACCTGCCCGCCCACACTGGGCTAGGCGCAGCCCGGACACACACCTGCCCGGCCCTCCTGCCCGACAGAAGCTGGCCCGAAGCCACTGGGAGCCACCATTGACTTGGGAAGGCCCCTAAGACCCAGCAACACCACCCTTGCCCGCACGCCACAGATCCGAGCTCAGTACCCCGCCTCAAGTGGCCATTAGGCCCGGGGAAGCGGCCTGCTCCCTCGATCCCGCTCCCGCGCCCGACCAGGGCGAAACGGTGGAAGGGCGGCATTTTCCGAATGGAGCTGTGGAGCGACACCCCAGCAGACAGGTGGCGGCGACGGGGCTGCGTTCCAGTGGGTGAGGCCAGGTGCAGTTCGCGGGGCTCGCGGGCCGCACGGACGGCACCCGGGTCCGCGGCCACGTCTGGGTCGCGTCAGGCCACCCCCGGAGCGCCTGGTGTGCCGCTGCCTTCCGGGGACGCCTTCTGGCCGCCTGGCCGGTCAGGCAGTTGGGGAGCGCCCCGTCAGACGCTTGCTGTGGTGGGAGGGGCCTGAGGAGGTGGGGCCTGCAGAGGTACCTGGCAGGGGCAGAGATAGCCGCCGCCGCCGCCGCGGGCGACAAAAGGAGAATGCAGAGCCAAAAGGAGAATGCAGAGCGGGAGGCCAAAAGCCTATAGCACCCGGTATTCCCTAGAGGTCTCCCATCCACCTACTAAACAGGCCCGATCCTGCTTAGCTTCCGCGATCGAGTCGAAATCACGCCCCTCTGGGCTGGTTTGGCAGTAGGTGGCAAGAGGGTCGCGGGCTGGCTCTTGAGGCACAGCTTAGCAGGCGCTTGGGTCAAACCGCCAGCCCAGCGGCCCGCCCGACCCGGCAGGGCCCCGCCGCCCACCTAGACAGGGAAACGGAGGTCTAGGGTACAGGGGGGTGGCGGAGATGTTGGCGACCACCCAGCCCAGGGCAGGCGGGGCCCAGCAAACTTTTCGGCGCTTGGCGCCCCACCCCAGATCCCGCAGGCCGCTCACAAGGACGTGGCCCCGGAGGCTTCAGGATCCGTGGCCCGCGGTCCCTTGGGCATCCCACCTGCCCGCCCACGCTGCGCTACGCTCAGCCCGGACGGAGACGTGCCCGGCACTCCTAACCGACAGAAGCTGGCCCGAAACCACTGGGAGCCACCATTGAGTTGGCAAGGTCCCTAAGACCCAGCGACGCCACCGTTGCCCCCACGCCGCAGTTCCGAGCTCAGTACCCCGCCCCAGTTGGCCGGCAGCCCCGGGAAGCGTCCCGCGCCCTCGATCTCGCTCCCGCCCCCGGCCAGAGTGAAACGGCTATGGGACAGCATTTTCCGTATGGATCTGTGGAGAGACACCCCGGCAGACAGGTGGCGGCGACGGGGCTGTGCTCCATGGGTGAGGCCAGGTGCAGTTCGCGGTGCTCGCGTTCCGCACAGACGGCACCCGTGTCCGCGGCCATGTCTGGGTCGCGTCAGGCCACCCCCGGAGCGTCTGGTGTGCTGCTGCCTTCCAGGGACGCCTTCAGGCCGCCTGGCCGGTCAGGCAGGCGGGCAGCGCCCCGTCAGTTGCTTGCTGGGGTGGGAGGGGCCTGAGGAGGTGGGGCCTGCAGAGGTACCGGGCGTGTGCAGAGATAGCCGCCGCCGCCGCGGGCGACAAAAGGAGAATACACAGCGGGAGGCCAAAAGCCTGTAACACGCGGTATTCCCGGGAGGTCTCCCATCCACGTACTAAACTGGCCCGACCCTGCTTAGCTTCCGCGATTGAGCCGACATCACGCCCGTCTGGGCTGCTTTGGCAGCAGGTGGCTGCAGGCTCGCGAGCTGCCTCTTGAGGCGCAGTTTAGCAGGCGCTTGGGGCTTACCTCCAGCCCAGCGGCTCGCCCGACCCGGCAGGGCCCCGCCGCCCACCTAGACAAGGAAACGGAGGTCTAGGGTACAGGGGTGTGGCGGAGATGTTGGCGAACACCCAGCCCAGGGCGGGCGGGACCCGGCAAACTTTTCGGCGCTTGGCGCCCCATGCCAGATCCCGCAGGCCGTACACAAGGACGTGGCCCCGGAGGCTTCAGGGCCCGGGGCCCGCGGTCCCTTGGGCATCCCACCTGCCCGCCCACGCTGCGCGACGCTCAGCCCAGAGGGAGACGTGCCCGGCACTCCTAACCGACAGAAGCTGGCCCGAAACAACTGGGAGCCACTATTGAGTTGGCACGGCCCCTAAGACCCAGCAACGCCACCCTTGCCCCCACGCCGCAGTTCCGAGCTCAGCACCCCGCCCCAAGTGGCCGGCAGCCCCAGGGAAGTGGCCTGGGCCCTCGATCCCGCTCCCGCCCCCGGCCAGAGCGAAACGGCGGAGGGGCGGCATTTTCCGTATGGAGCTGTGGAGAGACACCCCGGCAGACAGGTGGCGGCGACGGGGCTGTGCTCCAGTGGGTGAGGCCAGGTCATTTCGCGGGGCTCGCGGGCCGCACGGACGGCACCCGGGTCCGCGGCCATATCTGGGTCGCGTCAGGCCACCCCCGGAGCGTCTGGTGTGCCGCTGCCTTCCAGGGACGCCTTCTGGCCGCCTGGCCGGTCAGGCAGGCGGGGAGCGCCCCGTCAGACACTTGCTGTGGTGGGAGGGGCCTGAGGAGGTGGCGCCTGCAGAGGTACCCGGCGGGGGCAGAGATAGCCGCCGCCGCCGCCGGCGACAGAAGGAGAATGCAGAGCGGGAGGCCAAAAGACTATAGCAGCCGGTATTCCCTAGAGGTCTCCCATCCACCTACTAAACAGGCCCGATCCTGCTTAGCTTCCGCGATCGAGTCGAAATCACGCCCCTCTGGGCTGGTTTGGCAGTAGGTGGCTACAGGGTCGCGGGCTGCCTCTTGAGGTGCAGCTTAGCAGGCGCTTGGGGCATACCGCCAGCCCAGCGGCCCGACCGATCCGGCAGGGCCCCGCCGCCCGCCTATACAGGGAAACGGAGGTCTAGGCTACAGGGGGGTGGCGGAGGTGTTGGCGACCACCCAGCCGAGGGCTGGCTGGACCCCGCAAACATTTTGGCGCTTCGCGCACCACCGCAGATCACGCGTGCTGGTGTGCCGCTGCCTTCCAGGGACGCCTTCTGGCCTCCTGGCCGGTGAGGCAGGCAGGGAGCGCCCCGTCAGACTCTTGCTGTGGTGGGAGGGGCCTGAGGAGTGGGGTCAGCAGCGGTACCCGGCGGGAGCTGAGATAATCGCCTCCGATTCGGGCGACAAAAGGAGAATGCAGAGCGGGAGGCAAAAAGCCTATAGCACCCGGTATTCCCAGGGGGTCTCCCATCCAAATACTAACGAGGCCCGACCCTGCTTAGCTTCAGCGATCGAGACGAGATCAGGCCCGTCTAGGCTGGTTTGGCAGTAGATGTCAGCCAACTCGCGGGCTGCCTCTTGAGGCGCAGCTTAGCAGCCGCTTGGGCCTTACCGCCAGCCCAGCGGCCCGCCCGACTCGGCAGGGCCCCGCCGCCCGCCTAGACAGGGGAACGGAGGTCTAGGCTACCGGGGGGTGGGAGAGCTGTTGGCGAACCCCCAGACCAGGGCTGGCGGGACCCAGCAAATATTTCGGCACTTGGGGCCCCACCACAGATGCCGCAGGCCGCTCACAGGGACGTGGCCCCGGAGGCTTCAGGGCCCGGTGCCCGCGGTAACTTGGGCATCCCACCTGCCCGCCCACGCTGGGCTAGGCGCAGGCAGAACGCACACATGCCCGGCCCTCCTGCCCGACAGAAGCTGGCCTGAAGCCAGTGGGAACCAGCATTGTGTTGCCACGTCCCCTAAGAGGCAGCAACACCATCCTTGCCCCCATGCCACAGTTCCGAGCCCAGTACCCTGCCCCAAGTGGCCGGCAGGCCCAGGGAAGCGGCCTGCTCCCTCGATCCCGCTCCCGCCCCCGGCCAGGGTGAAATGGCGGAAGGGCGGCATTTTCCCTATGGAGCTGTGGAGAGACACCCCGGCAGACAGGTTGCGGCGACGGGGCCGTGCTCCAGTGGCTGAGGCCAGGTGTAGTTCGTGGGGCTCGCGGGCCGCACGGACGGAACCCGGGTCAGCGGCCATATCAGGGTCGCTTCAGGCCACCCCTGGACCGACTGGTGTGACGCTGCCTTCCAGGGACGCCACCTGTCCGCCTGGCCGGTCAGGCAGGAGGGGAGCGCCCCCTCAGACGCTTGCTGTGGTGGGAGGGGCCTGAGGAGGTGGGGCCTGCAGCGGAACCCGGCGGGGGCTGAGATAACCGCCTCCGATTCGGGCGACAAAAGGAGAATGCAGAGCGGGAGGCAAAAAGCCTATTGAACTCGGTATTCCCAGGAGGCCTCCCATCCAAGTACTAAACAGGGCCGACCCTGCTTAGCTTCAGCGATCGCGTCGAGATAAGCCCGTCTAGGCTGGTTTGGCAGTAGATGTCATCAGGGTCGCGGGCTGCCTCTTGAGGCGCAGCTTAGCAGGCGCTTGGGACTTACCGACAGCCCTGCGGTCCGCCCGACTCAGCAGGGACCCGCCACAACCTAGACAGGGGAACGGAGGTCTAGGGTACCGGGGGGTGAGGGTGGTGTTGGCGACCCCCCAACCCAGGGCGGACGGGACCCAGCAAACTTTTCGGCGCTTGGTGCCCCATCCCAGATGCCACAGGCCGCTCACGGGGACGTGGCCCCGGAGGCTTCAGGGCCCGGGGCCCGCAGTCCCTTGGGCATCCCACCTGCCCGCCCACACTGGGCTAGGCGCAGCCCGGACACACACCTGCCCGGCCCTCCTGCCCGACAGAAGCTGGCCCGAAGCCACTGGGAGCCACCATTGACTTGGGAAGGCCCCTAAGACCCAGCAACACCACCCTTGCCCGCACGCCACAGATCCGAGCTCAGTACCCCGCCTCAAGTGGCCATTAGGCCCGGGGAAGCGGCCTGCTCCCTCGATCCCGCTCCCGCGCCCGACCAGGGCGAAACGGTGGAAGGGCGGCATTTTCCGAATGGAGCTGTGGAGCGACACCCCAGCAGACAGGTGGCGGCGACGGGGCTGCGTTCCAGTGGGTGAGGCCAGGTGCAGTTCGCGGGGCTCGCGGGCCGCACGGACGGCACCCGGGTCCGCGGCCACGTCTGGGTCGCGTCAGGCCACCCCCGGAGCGCCTGGTGTGCCGCTGCCTTCCGGGGACGCCTTCTGGCCGCCTGGCCGGTCAGGCAGTTGGGGAGCGCCCCGTCAGACGCTTGCGGTGGTGGGAGGGGCCTGAGGAGGTGGGGCCTGCAGAGGTACCTGGCAGGGGCAGAGATAGCCGCCGCCGCCGCCGCGGGCGACAAAAGGAGAATGCAGAGCCAAAAGGAGAATGCAGAGCGGGAGGCCAAAAGCCTATAGCACCCGGTATTCCCTAGAGGTCTCCCATCCACCTACTAAACAGGCCCGATCCTGCTTAGCTTCCGCGATCGAGTCGAAATCACGCCCCTCTGGGCTGGTTTGGCAGTAGGTGGCAAGAGGGTCGCGGGCTGGCTCTTGAGGCACAGCTTAGCAGGCGCTTGGGTCAAACCGCCAGCCCAGCGGCCCGCCCGACCCGGCAGGGCCCCGCCGCCCACCTAGACAGGGAAACGGAGGTCTAGGGTACAGGGGGGTGGCGGAGATGTTGGCGACCACCCAGCCCAGGGCAGGCGGGGCCCAGCAAACTTTTCGGCGCTTGGCGCCCCACCCCAGATCCCGCAGGCCGCTCACAAGGACGTGGCCCCGGAGGCTTCAGGATCCGTGGCCCGCGGTCCCTTGGGCATCCCACCTGCCCGCCCACGCTGCGCTACGCTCAGCCCGGACGGAGACGTGCCCGGCACTCCTAACCGACAGAAGCTGGCCCGAAACCACTGGGAGCCACCATTGAGTTGGCAAGGTCCCTAAGACCCAGCGACGCCACCGTTGCCCCCACGCCGCAGTTCCGAGCTCAGTACCCCGCCCCAGTTGGCCGGCAGCCCCGGGAAGCGTCCCGCGCCCTCGATCTCGCTCCCGCCCCCGGCCAGAGCGAAACGGCTATGGGACAGCATTTTCCGTATGGATCTGTGGAGAGACACCCCGGCAGACAGGTGGCGGCGACGGGGCTGTGCTCCATGGGTGAGGCCAGGTGCAGTTCGCGGTGCTCGCGTTCCGCACAGACGGCACCCGTGTCCGCGGCCATGTCTGGGTCGCGTCAGGCCACCCCCGGAGCGTCTGGTGTGCTGCTGCCTTCCAGGGACGCCTTCAGGCCGCCTGGCCGGTCAGGCAGGCGGGCAGCGCCCCGTCAGTTGCTTGCTGGGGTGGGAGGGGCCTGAGGAGGTGGGGCCTGCAGAGGTACCGGGCGTGTGCAGAGATAGCCGCCGCCGCCGCGGGCGACAAAAGGAGAATACACAGCGGGAGGCCAAAAGCCTGTAACACGCGGTATTCCCGGGAGGTCTCCCATCCACGTACTAAACTGGCCCGACCCTGCTTAGCTTCCGCGATTGAGCCGACATCACGCCCGTCTGGGCTGCTTTGGCAGCAGGTGGCTGCAGGCTCGCGAGCTGCCTCTTGAGGCGCAGTTTAGCAGGCGCTTGGGGCTTACCTCCAGCCCAGCGGCTCGCCCGACCCGGCAGGGCCCCGCCGCCCACCTAGACAAGGAAACGGAGGTCTAGGGTACAGGGGTGTGGCGGAGATGTTGGCGAACACCCAGCCCAGGGCGGGCGGGACCCGGCAAACTTTTCGGCGCTTGGCGCCCCATGCCAGATCCCGCAGGCCGTACACAAGGACGTGGCCCCGGAGGCTTCAGGGCCCGGGGCCCGCGGTCCCTTGGGCATCCCACCTGCCCGCCCACGCTGCGCGACGCTCAGCCCAGAGGGAGACGTGCCCGGCACTCCTAACCGACAGAAGCTGGCCCGAAACAACTGGGAGCCACCATTGAGTTGGCACGGCCCCTAAGACCCAGCAACGCCACCCTTGCCCCCACGCCGCAGTTCCGAGCTCAGCACCCCGCCCCAAGTGGCCGGCAGCCCCAGGGAAGTGGCCTGGGCCCTCGATCCCGCTCCCGCCCCCGGCCAGAGCGAAACGGCGGAGGGGCGGCATTTTCCGTATGGAGCTGTGGAGAGACACCCCGGCAGACAGGTGGCGGCGACGGGGCTGTGCTCCAGTGGGTGAGGCCAGGTCATTTCGCGGGGCTCGCGGGCCGCACGGACGGCACCCGGGTCCGCGGCCATATCTGGGTCGCGTCAGGCCACCCCCGGAGCGTCTGGTGTGCCGCTGCCTTCCACGGACGACTTCTGGCCGCCTGGCCGGTCAGGCAGGCGGGGAGCGCCCCGTCAGACACTTGCTGTGGTGGGAGGGGCCTGAGGAGGTGGCGCCTGCAGAGGTACCCGGCGGGGGCAGAGATAGCCGCCGCCGCCGCCGGCGACAGAAGGAGAATGCAGAGCGGGAGGCCAAAAGACTATAGCAGCCGGTATTCCCTAGAGGTCTCCCATCCACCTACTAAACAGGCCCGATCCTGCTTAGCTTCCGCGATCGAGTCGAAATCACGCCCCTCTGGGCTGGTTTGGCAGTAGGTGGCTACAGGGTCGCGGGCTGCCTCTTGAGGCGCAGCTTAGCAGGCGCTTGGGGCATACCGCCAGCCCAGCGGCCCGACCGATCCGGCAGGGCCCCGCCGCCCGCCTATACAGGGAAACGGAGGTCTAGGCTACAGGGGGGTGGCGGAGGTGTTGGCGACCACCCAGCCGAGGGCTGGCTGGACCCCGCAAACATTTTGGCGCTTCGCGCACCACCGCAGATCACGCGTGCTGGTGTGCCGCTGCCTTCCAGGGACGCCTTCTGGCCTCCTGGCCGGTGAGGCAGGCAGGGAGCGCCCCGTCAGACTCTTGCTGTGGTGGGAGGGGCCTGAGGAGTGGGGTCAGCAGCGGTACCCGGCGGGAGCTGAGATAATCGCCTCCGATTCGGGCGACAAAAGGAGAATGCAGAGCGGGAGGCAAAAAGCCTATAGCACCCGGTATTCCCAGGGGGTCTCCCATCCAAATACTAACGAGGCCCGACCCTGCTTAGCTTCAGCGATCGAGACGAGATCAGGCCCGTCTAGGCTGGTTTGGCAGTAGATGTCAGCCAACTCGCGGGCTGCCTCTTGAGGCGCAGCTTAGCAGCCGCTTGGGCCTTACCACCAGCCCAGCGGCCCGCCCGACTCGGCAGGGCCCCGCCGCCCGCCTAGACAGGGGAACGGAGGTCTAGGCTACCGGGGGGTGGGAGAGCTGTTGGCGAACCCCCAGACCAGGGCTGGCGGGACCCAGCAAATATTTCGGCACTTGGGGCCCCACCACAGATGCCGCAGGCCGCTCACAGGGACGTGGCCCCGGAGGCTTCAGGGCCCGGTGCCCGCGGTAACTTGGGCATCCCACCTGCCCGCCCACGCTGGGCTAGGCGCAGGCAGAACGCACACATGCCCGGCCCTCCTGCCCGACAGAAGCTGGCCTGAAGCCAGTGGGAACCAGCATTGTGTTGCCACGTCCCCTAAGAGGCAGCAACACCATCCTTGCCCCCATGCCACAGTTCCGAGCCCAGTACCCTGCCCCAAGTGGCCGGCAGGCCCAGGGAAGCGGCCTGCTCCCTCGATCCCGCTCCCGCCCCCGGCCAGGGTGAAACGGCGGAAGGGCGGCATTTTCCCTATGGAGCTGTGGAGAGACACCCCGGCAGACAGGTTGCGGCGACGGGGCTGTGCTCCAGTGGCTGAGGCCAGGTGTAGTTTGTGGGGCTCGCGGGCCGCACGGACGGAACCCGGGTCAGCGGCCATATCAGGGTCGCTTCAGGCCACCCCTGGACCGACTGGTGTGACGCTGCCTTCCAGGGACGCCACCTGTCCGCCTGGCCGGTCAGGCAGGAGGGGAGCGCCCCCTCAGACGCTTGCTGTGGTGGGAGGGGCCTGAGGAGGTGGGGCCTGCAGCGGAACCCGGCGGGGGCTGAGATAACCGCCTCCGATTCGGGCGACAAAAGGAGAATGCAGAGCGGGAGGCAAAAAGCCTATTGAACTCGGTATTCCCAGGAGGCCTCCCATCCAAGTACTAAACAGGGCCGACCCTGCTTAGCTTCAGCGATCGCGTCGAGATAAGCCCGTCTAGGCTGGTTTGGCAGTAGATGTCATCAGGGTCGCGGGCTGCCTCTTGAGGCGCAGCTTAGCAGGCGCTTGGGACTTACCGACAGCCCTGCGGTCCGCCCGACTCAGCAGGGACCCGCCACAACCTAGACAGGGGAACGGAGGTCTAGGGTACCGGGGGGTGAGGGTGGTGTTGGCGACCCCCCAACCCAGGGCGGACGGGACCCAGCAAACTTTTCGGCGCTTGGTGCCCCATCCCAGATGCCACAGGCCGCTCACGGGGACGTGGCCCCGGAGGCTTCAGGGCCCGGGGCCCGCAGTCCCTTGGGCATCCCACCTGCCCGCCCACACTGGGCTAGGCGCAGCCCGGACACACACCTGCCCGGCCCTCCTGCCCGACAGAAGCTGGCCCGAAGCCACTGGGAGCCACCATTGACTTGGGAAGGCCCCTAAGACCCAGCAACACCACCCTTGCCCGCACGCCACAGATCCGAGCTCAGTACCCCGCCTCAAGTGGCCATTAGGCCCGGGGAAGCGGCCTGCTCCCTCGATCCCGCTCCCGCGCCCGACCAGGGCGAAACGGTGGAAGGGCGGCATTTTCCGAATGGAGCTGTGGAGCGACACCCCAGCAGACAGGTGGCGGCGACGGGGCTGCGTTCCAGTGGGTGAGGCCAGGTGCAGTTCGCGGGGCTCGCGGGCCGCACGGACGGCACCCGGGTCCGCGGCCACGTCTGGGTCGCGTCAGGCCACCCCCGGAGCGCCTGGTGTGCCGCTGCCTTCCGGGGACGCCTTCTGGCCGCCTGGCCGGTCAGGCAGTTGGGGAGCGCCCCGTCAGACGCTTGCGGTGGTGGGAGGGGCCTGAGGAGGTGGGGCCTGCAGAGGTACCTGGCAGGGGCAGAGATAGCCGCCGCCGCCGCCGCGGGCGACAAAAGGAGAATGCAGAGCCAAAAGGAGAATGCAGAGCGGGAGGCCAAAAGCCTATAGCACCCGGTATTCCCTAGAGGTCTCCCATCCACCTACTAAACAGGCCCGATCCTGCTTAGCTTCCGCGATCGAGTCGAAATCACGCCCCTCTGGGCTGGTTTGGCAGTAGGTGGCAAGAGGGTCGCGGGCTGGCTCTTGAGGCACAGCTTAGCAGGCGCTTGGGTCAAACCGCCAGCCCAGCGGCCCGCCCGACCCGGCAGGGCCCCGCCGCCCACCTAGACAGGGAAACGGAGGTCTAGGGTACAGGGGGGTGGCGGAGATGTTGGCGACCACCCAGCCCAGGGCAGGCGGGGCCCAGCAAACTTTTCGGCGCTTGGCGCCCCACCCCAGATCCCGCAGGCCGCTCACAAGGACGTGGCCCCGGAGGCTTCAGGATCCGTGGCCCGCGGTCCCTTGGGCATCCCACCTGCCCGCCCACGCTGCGCTACGCTCAGCCCGGACGGAGACGTGCCCGGCACTCCTAACCGACAGAAGCTGGCCCGAAACCACTGGGAGCCACCATTGAGTTGGCAAGGTCCCTAAGACCCAGCGACGCCACCGTTGCCCCCACGCCGCAGTTCCGAGCTCAGTACCCCGCCCCAATTGGCCGGCAGCCCCGGGAAGCGTCCTGCGCCCTCGATCTCGCTCCCGCCCCCGGCCAGAGCGAAACGGCTATGGGACAGCATTTTCCGTATGGATCTGTGGAGAGACACCCCGGCAGACAGGTGGCGGCGACGGGGCTGTGCTCCATGGGTGAGGCCAGGTGCAGTTCGCGGTGCTCGCGTTCCGCACAGACGGCACCCGTGTCCGCGGCCATGTCTGGGTCGCGTCAGGCCACCCCCGGAGCGTCTGGTGTGCTGCTGCCTTCCAGGGACGCCTTCAGGCCGCCTGGCCGGTCAGGCAGGCGGGCAGCGCCCCGTCAGTTGCTTGCTGGGGTGGGAGGGGCCTGAGGAGGTGGGGCCTGCAGAGGTACCGGGCGTGTGCAGAGATAGCCGCCGCCGCCGCGGGCGACAAAAGGAGAATACACAGCGGGAGGCCAAAAGCCTGTAACACGCGGTATTCCCGGGAGGTCTCCCATCCACGTACTAAACTGGCCCGACCCTGCTTAGCTTCCGCGATTGAGCCGACATCACGCCCGTCTGGGCTGCTTTGGCAGCAGGTGGCTGCAGGCTCGCGAGCTGCCTCTTGAGGCGCAGTTTAGCAGGCGCTTGGGGCTTACCTCCAGCCCAGCGGCTCGCCCGACCCGGCAGGGCCCCGCCGCCCACCTAGACAAGGAAACGGAGGTCTAGGGTACAGGGGTGTGGCGGAGATGTTGGCGAACACCCAGCCCAGGGCGGGCGGGACCCGGCAAACTTTTCGGCGCTTGGCGCCCCATGCCAGATCCCGCAGGCCGTACACAAGGACGTGGCCCCGGAGGCTTCAGGGCCCGGGGCCCGCGGTCCCTTGGGCATCCCACCTGCCCGCCCACGCTGCGCGACGCTCAGCCCAGAGGGAGACGTGCCCGGCACTCCTAACCGACAGAAGCTGGCCCGAAACAACTGGGAGCCACCATTGAGTTGGCACGGCCCCTAAGACCCAGCAACGCCACCCTTGCCCCCACGCCGCAGTTCCGAGCTCAGCACCCCGCCCCAAGTGGCCGGCAGCCCCAGGGAAGTGGCCTGGGCCCTCGATCCCGCTCCCGCCCCCGGCCAGAGCGAAACGGCGGAGGGGCGGCATTTTCCGTATGGAGCTGTGGAGAGACACCCCGGCAGACAGGTGGCGGCGACGGGGCTGTGCTCCAGTGGGTGAGGCCAGGTCATTTCGCGGGGCTCGCGGGCCGCACGGACGGCACCCGGGTCCGCGGCCATATCTGGGTCGCGTCAGGCCACCCCCGGAGCGTCTGGTGTGCCGCTGCCTTCCACGGACGCCTTCTGGCCGCCTGGCCGGTCAGGCAGGCGGGGAGCGCCCCGTCAGACACTTGCTGTGGTGGGAGGGGCCTGAGGAGGTGGGGCCTGCAGAGGTACCCGGCGGGGGCAGAGATAGCCGCCGCCGCCGCCGGCGACAAAAGGAGAATGCAGAGCGGGAGGCCAAAAGACTATAGCAGCCGGTATTCCCTAGAGGTCTCCCATCCACCTACTAAACAGGCCCGACCCTGCATAGCTTCCGCGATTGAGTCGAGATCACGCCCCTCTGGGCTGGTTTGGCAGTAGGTGGTTAGAGGGTCGCGGGCTGCCTCTTGAGGTGCAGCTTAGCAGGCGCTTGGGGCATACCGCCAGCCCAGCGGCCCGACCGATCCGGCAGGGCCCCGCCGCCCGCCTATACAGGGAAACGGAGGTCTAGGCTACAGGGGGGTGGCGGAGGTGTTGGCGACCACCCAGCCGAGGGCTGGCTGGACCCCGCAAACATTTTGGCGCTTCGCGCACCACCGCAGATCACGCGTGCTGGTGTGCCGCTGCCTTCCAGGGACGCCTTCTGGCCTCCTGGCCGGTGAGGCAGGCAGGGAGCGCCCCGTCAGACTCTTGCTGTGGTGGGAGGGGCCTGAGGAGTGGGGTCAGCAGCGGTACCCGGCGGGAGCTGAGATAATCGCCTCCGATTCGGGCGACAAAAGGAGAATGCAGAGCGGGAGGCAAAAAGCCTATAGCACCCGGTATTCCCAGGGGGTCTCCCATCCAAATACTAACGAGGCCCGACCCTGCTTAGCTTCAGCGATCGAGACGAGATCAGGCCCGTCTAGGCTGGTTTGGCAGTAGATGTCAGCCAACTCGCGGGCTGCCTCTTGAGGCGCAGCTTAGCAGCCGCTTGGGCCTTACCGCCAGCCCAGCGGCCCGCCCGACTCGGCAGGGCCCCGCCGCCGGCCTAGACAGGGGAACGGAGGTCTAGGCTACCGGGGGGTAGGAGAGCTGTTGGCGAACCCCCAGACCAGGGCTGGCGGGACCCAGCAAATATTTCGGCACTTGGGGCCCCACCACAGATGCCGCAGGCCGCTCACAGGGACGTGGCCCCGGAGGCTTCAGGGCCCGGTGCCCGCGGTAACTTGGGCATCCCACCTGCCCGCCCACGCTGGGCTAGGCGCAGGCAGAACGCACACATGCCCGGCCCTCCTGCCCGACAGAAGCTGGCCTGAAGCCACTGGGAACCAGCATTGTGTTGCCACGTCCCCTAAGAGGCAGCAACACCATCCTTGCCCCCATGCCACAGTTCCGAGCCCAGTACCCTGCCCCAAGTGGCCGGCAGGCCCAGGGAAGCGGCCTGCTCCCTCGATCCCGCTCCCGCCCCCGGCCAGGGTGAAACGGCGGAAGGGCGGCATTTTCCCTATGGAGCTGTGGAGAGACACCCCGGCAGACAGGTTGCGGCGACGGGGCTGTGCTCCAGTGGCTGAGGCCAGGTGTAGTTCGTGGGGCTCGTGGGCCGCACGGACGGAACCCGGGTCAGCGGCCATATCAGGGTCGCTTCAGGCCACCCCTGGACCGACTGGTGTGACGCTGCCTTCCAGGGACGCCACCTGTCCGCCTGGCCGGTCAGGCAGGAGGGGAGCGCCCCCTCAGACGCTTGCTGTGGTGGGAGGGGCCTGAGGAGGTGGGGCCTGCAGCGGAACCCGGCGGGGGCTGAGATAACCGCCTCCGATTCGGGCGACAAAAGGAGAATGCAGAGCGGGAGGCAAAAAGCCTATTGAACTCGGTATTCCCAGGAGGCCTCCCATCCAAGTACTAAACAGGGCCGACCCTGCTTAGCTTCAGCGATCGCGTCGAGATAAGCCCGTCTAGGCTGGTTTGGCAGTAGATGTCATCAGGGTCGCGGGCTGCCTCTTGAGGCGCAGCTTAGCAGGCGCTTGGGACTTACCAACAGCCCTGCGGTCCGCCCGACTCAGCAGGGACCCGCCACAACCTAGACAGGGGAACGGAGGTCTAGGGTACCGGGGGGTGAGGGTGGTGTTGGCGACCCCCCAACCCAGGGCGGACGGGACCCAGCAAACTTTTCGGCGCTTGGTGCCCCATCCCAGATGCCACAGGCCGCTCACGGGGACGTGGCCCCGGAGGCTTCAGGGCCCGGGGCCCGCAGTCCCTTGGGCATCCCACCTGCCCGCCCACACTGGGCTAGGCGCAGCCCGGACACACACCTGCCCGGCCCTCCTGCCCGACAGAAGCTGGCCCGAAGCCACTGGGAGCCACCATTGACTTGGGAAGGCCCCTAAGACCCAGCAACACCACCCTTGCCCGCACGCCACAGATCCGAGCTCAGTACCCCGCCTCAAGTGGCCATTAGGCCCGGGGAAGCGGCCTGCTCCCTCGATCCCGCTCCCGCGCCCGACCAGGGCGAAACGGTGGAAGGGCGGCATTTTCCGAATGGAGCTGTGGAGCGACACCCCAGCAGACAGGTGGCGGCGACGGGGCTGCGTTCCAGTGGGTGAGGCCAGGTGCAGTTCGCGGGGCTCGCGGGCCGCACGGACGGCACCCGGGTCCGCGGCCACGTCTGGGTCGCGTCAGGCCACCCCCGGAGCGCCTGGTGTGCCGCTGCCTTCCGGGGACGCCTTCTGGCCGCCTGGCCGGTCAGGCAGTTGGGGAGCGCCCCGTCAGACGCTTGCTGTGGTGGGAGGGGCCTGAGGAGGTGGGGCCTGCAGAGGTACCTGGCAGGGGCAGAGATAGCCGCCGCCGCCGCCGCGGGCGACAAAAGGAGAATGCAGAGCCAAAAGGAGAATGCAGAGCGGGAGGCCAAAAGCCTATAGCACCCGGTATTCCCTAGAGGTCTCCCATCCACCTACTAAACAGGCCCGATCCTGCTTAGCTTCCGCGATCGAGTCGAAATCACGCCCCTCTGGGCTGGTTTGGCAGTAGGTGGCAAGAGGGTCGCGGGCTGGCTCTTGAGGCACAGCTTAGCAGGCGCTTGGGTCAAACCGCCAGCCCAGCGGCCCGCCCGACCCGGCAGGGCCCCGCCGCCCACCTAGACAGGGAAACGGAGGTCTAGGGTACAGGGGGGTGGCGGAGATGTTGGCGACCACCCAGCCCAGGGCAGGCGGGGCCCAGCAAACTTTTCGGCGCTTGGCGCCCCACCCCAGATCCCGCAGGCCGCTCACAAGGACGTGGCCCCGGAGGCTTCAGGATCCGTGGCCCGCGGTCCCTTGGGCATCCCACCTGCCCGCCCACGCTGCGCTACGCTCAGCCCGGACGGAGACGTGCCCGGCACTCCTAACCGACAGAAGCTGGCCCGAAACCACTGGGAGCCACCATTGAGTTGGCAAGGTCCCTAAGACCCAGCGACGCCACCGTTGCCCCCACGCCGCAGTTCCGAGCTCAGTACCCCGCCCCAATTGGCCGGCAGCCCCGGGAAGCGTCCTGCGCCCTCGATCTCGCTCCCGCCCCCGGCCAGAGCGAAACGGCTATGGGACAGCATTTTCCGTATGGATCTGTGGAGAGACACCCCGGCAGACAGGTGGCGGCGACGGGGCTGTGCTCCATGGGTGAGGCCAGGTGCAGTTCGCGGTGCTCGCGTTCCGCACAGACGGCACCCGTGTCCGCGGCCATGTCTGGGTCGCGTCAGGCCACCCCCGGAGCGTCTGGTGTGCTGCTGCCTTCCAGGGACGCCTTCAGGCCGCCTGGCCGGTCAGGCAGGCGGGCAGCGCCCCGTCAGTTGCTTGCTGGGGTGGGAGGGGCCTGAGGAGGTGGGGCCTGCAGAGGTACCGGGCGTGTGCAGAGATAGCCGCCGCCGCCGCGGGCGACAAAAGGAGAATACACAGCGGGAGGCCAAAAGCCTGTAACACGCGGTATTCCCGGGAGGTCTCCCATCCACGTACTAAACTGGCCCGACCCTGCTTAGCTTCCGCGATTGAGCCGACATCACGCCCGTCTGGGCTGCTTTGGCAGCAGGTGGCTGCAGGCTCGCGAGCTGCCTCTTGAGGCGCAGTTTAGCAGGCGCTTGGGGCTTACCTCCAGCCCAGCGGCTCGCCCGACCCGGCAGGGCCCCGCCGCCCACCTAGACAAGGAAACGGAGGTCTAGGGTACAGGGGTGTGGCGGAGATGTTGGCGAACACCCAGCCCAGGGCGGGCGGGACCCGGCAAACTTTTCGGCGCTTGGCGCCCCATGCCAGATCCCGCAGGCCGTACACAAGGACGTGGCCCCGGAGGCTTCAGGGCCCGGGGCCCGCGGTCCCTTGGGCATCCCACCTGCCCGCCCACGCTGCGCGACGCTCAGCCCAGAGGGAGACGTGCCCGGCACTCCTAACCGACAGAAGCTGGCCCGAAACAACTGGGAGCCACCATTGAGTTGGCACGGCCCCTAAGACCCAGCAACGCCACCCTTGCCCCCACGCCGCAGTTCCGAGCTCAGCACCCCGCCCCAAGTGGCCGGCAGCCCCAGGGAAGTGGCCTGGGCCCTCGATCCCGCTCCCGCCCCCGGCCAGAGCGAAACGGCGGAGGGGCGGCATTTTCCGTATGGAGCTGTGGAGAGACACCCCGGCAGACAGGTGGCGGCGACGGGGCTGTGCTCCAGTGGGTGAGGCCAGGTCATTTCGCGGGGCTCGCGGGCCGCACGGACGGCACCCGGGTCCGCGGCCATATCTGGGTCGCGTCAGGCCACCCCCGGAGCGTCTGGTGTGCCGCTGCCTTCCAGGGACGCCTTCTGGCCGCCTGGCCGGTCAGGCAGGCGGGGAGCGCCCCGTCAGACACTTGCTGTGGTGGGAGGGGCCTGAGGAGGTGGCGCCTGCAGAGGTACCCGGCGGGGGCAGAGATAGCCGCCGCCGCCGCCGGCGACAGAAGGAGAATGCAGAGCGGGAGGCCAAAAGACTATAGCAGCCGGTATTCCCTAGAGGTCTCCCATCCACCTACTAAACAGGCCCGATCCTGCTTAGCTTCCGCGATCGAGTCGAAATCACGCCCCTCTGGGCTGGTTTGGCAGTAGGTGGCTACAGGGTCGCGGGCTGCCTCTTGAGGCGCAGCTTAGCAGGCGCTTGGGGCATACCGCCAGCCCAGCGGCCCGACCGATCCGGCAGGGCCCCGCCGCCCGCCTATACAGGGAAACGGAGGTCTAGGCTACAGGGGGGTGGCGGAGGTGTTGGCGACCACCCAGCCGAGGGCTGGCTGGACCCCGCAAACATTTTGGCGCTTCGCGCACCACCGCAGATCACGCGTGCTGGTGTGCCGCTGCCTTCCAGGGACGCCTTCTGGCCTCCTGGCCGGTGAGGCAGGCAGGGAGCGCCCCGTCAGACTCTTGCTGTGGTGGGAGGGGCCTGAGGAGTGGGGTCAGCAGCGGTACCCGGCGGGAGCTGAGATAATCGCCTCCGATTCGGGCGACAAAAGGAGAATGCAGAGCGGGAGGCAAAAAGCCTATAGCACCCGGTATTCCCAGGGGGTCTCCCATCCAAATACTAACGAGGCCCGACCCTGCTTAGCTTCAGCGATCGAGACGAGATCAGGCCCGTCTAGGCTGGTTTGGCAGTAGATGTCAGCCAACTCGCGGGCTGCCTCTTGAGGCGCAGCTTAGCAGCCGCTTGGGCCTTACCGCCAGCCCAGCGGCCCGCCCGACTCGGCAGGGCCCCGCCGCCCGCCTAGACAGGGGAACGGAGGTCTAGGCTACCGGGGGGTAGGAGAGCTGTTGGCGAACCCCCAGACCAGGGCTGGCGGGACCCAGCAAATATTTCGGCACTTGGGGCCCCACCACAGATGCCGCAGGCCGCTCACAGGGACGTGGCCCCGGAGGCTTCAGGGCCCGGTGCCCGCGGTAACTTGGGCATCCCACCTGCCCGCCCACGCTGGGCTAGGCGCAGGCAGAACGCACACATGCCCGGCCCTCCTGCCCGACAGAAGCTGGCCTGAAGCCACTGGGAACCAGCATTGTGTTGCCACGTCCCCTAAGAGGCAGCAACACCATCCTTGCCCCCATGCCACAGTTCCGAGCCCAGTACCCTGCCCCAAGTGGCCGGCAGGCCCAGGGAAGCGGCCTGCTCCCTCGATCCCGCTCCCGCCCCCGGCCAGGGTGAAACGGCGGAAGGGCGGCATTTTCCCTATGGAGCTGTGGAGAGACACCCCGGCAGACAGGTTGCGGCGACGGGGCTGTGCTCCAGTGGCTGAGGCCAGGTGTAGTTCGTGGGGCTCGCGGGCCGCACGGACGGAACCCGGGTCAGCGGCCATATCAGGGTCGCTTCAGGCCACCCCTGGACCGACTGGTGTGACGCTGCCTTCCAGGGACGCCACCTGTCCGCCTGGCCGGTCAGGCAGGAGGGGAGCGCCCCCTCAGACGCTTGCTGTGGTGGGAGGGGCCTGAGGAGGTGGGGCCTGCAGCGGAACCCGGCGGGGGCTGAGATAACCGCCTCCGATTCGGGCGACAAAAGGAGAATGCAGAGCGGGAGGCAAAAAGCCTATTGAACTCGGTATTCCCAGGAGGCCTCCCATCCAAGTACTAAACAGGGCCGACCCTGCTTAGCTTCAGCGATCGCGTCGAGATAAGCCCGTCTAGGCTGGTTTGGCAGTAGATGTCATCAGGGTCGCGGGCTGCCTCTTGAGGCGCAGCTTAGCAGGCGCTTGGGACTTACCAACAGCCCTGCGGTCCGCCCGACTCAGCAGGGACCCGCCACAACCTAGACAGGGGAACGGAGGTCTAGGGTACCGGGGGGTGAGGGTGGTGTTGGCGACCCCCCAACCCAGGGCGGACGGGACCCAGCAAACTTTTCGGCGCTTGGTGCCCCATCCCAGATGCCACAGGCCGCTCACGGGGACGTGGCCCCGGAGGCTTCAGGGCCCGGGGCCCGCAGTCCCTTGGGCATCCCACCTGCCCGCCCACACTGGGCTAGGCGCAGCCCGGACACACACCTGCCCGGCCCTCCTGCCCGACAGAAGCTGGCCCGAAGCCACTGGGAGCCACCATTGACTTGGGAAGGCCCCTAAGACCCAGCAACACCACCCTTGCCCGCACGCCACAGATCCGAGCTCAGTACCCCGCCTCAAGTGGCCATTAGGCCCGGGGAAGCGGCCTGCTCCCTCGATCCCGCTCCCGCGCCCGACCAGGGCGAAACGGTGGAAGGGCGGCATTTTCCGAATGGAGCTGTGGAGCGACACCCCAGCAGACAGGTGGCGGCGACGGGGCTGCGTTCCAGTGGGTGAGGCCAGGTGCAGTTCGCGGGGCTCGCGGGCCGCACGGACGGCACCCGGGTCCGCGGCCACGTCTGGGTCGCGTCAGGCCACCCCCGGAGCGCCTGGTGTGCCGCTGCCTTCCGGGGACGCCTTCTGGCCGCCTGGCCGGTCAGGCAGTTGGGGAGCGCCCCGTCAGACGCTTGCTGTGGTGGGAGGGGCCTGAGGAGGTGGGGCCTGCAGAGGTACCTGGCAGGGGCAGAGATAGCCGCCGCCGCCGCCGCGGGCGACAAAAGGAGAATGCAGAGCCAAAAGGAGAATGCAGAGCGGGAGGCCAAAAGCCTATAGCACCCGGTATTCCCTAGAGGTCTCCCATCCACCTACTAAACAGGCCCGATCCTGCTTAGCTTCCGCGATCGAGTCGAAATCACGCCCCTCTGGGCTGGTTTGGCAGTAGGTGGCAAGAGGGTCGCGGGCTGGCTCTTGAGGCGCAGCTGAGCAGGCGCTTGGGGCTTACCTCCAGCCCAGCGGCTCGCCCGACCCGGCAGGGCCCCGCCGCCCACCTAGACAAGGAAACGGAGGTCTAGGGTACAGGGGTGTGGCGGAGATGTTGGCGAACACCCAGCCCAGGGCGGGCGGGACCCGGCAAACTTTTCGGCGCTTGGCGCCCCATGCCAGATCCCGCAGGCCGTACACAAGGACGTGGCCCCGGAGGCTTCAGGGCCCGGGGCCCGCGGTCCCTTGGGCATCCCACCTGCCCGCCCACGCTGCGCGACGCTCAGCCCAGAGGGAGACGTGCCCGGCACTCCTAACCGACAGAAGCTGGCCCGAAACAACTGGGAGCCACCATTGAGTTGGCACGGCCCCTAAGACCCAGCAACGCCACCCTTGCCCCCACGCCGCAGTTCCGAGCTCAGCACCCCGCCCCAAGTGGCCGGCAGCCCCAGGGAAGTGGCCTGGGCCCTCGATCCCGCTCCCGCCCCCGGCCAGAGCGAAACGGCGGAGGGGCGGCATTTTCCGTATGGAGCTGTGGAGAGACACCCCGGCAGACAGGTGGCGGCGACGGGGCTGTGCTCCAGTGGGTGAGGCCAGGTCATTTCGCGGGGCTCGCGGGCCGCACGGACGGCACCCGGGTCCGCGGCCATATCTGGGTCGCGTCAGGCCACCCCCGGAGCGTCTGGTGTGCCGCTGCCTTCCAGGGACGCCTTCTGGCCGCCTGGCCGGTCAGGCAGGCGGGGAGCGCCCCGTCAGACACTTGCTGTGGTGGGAGGGGCCTGAGGAGGTGGCGCCTGCAGAGGTACCCGGCGGGGGCAGAGATAGCCGCCGCCGCCGCCGGCGACAGAAGGAGAATGCAGAGCGGGAGGCCAAAAGACTATAGCAGCCGGTATTCCCTAGAGGTCTCCCATCCACCTACTAAACAGGCCCGATCCTGCTTAGCTTCCGCGATCGAGTCGAAATCACGCCCCTCTGGGCTGGTTTGGCAGTAGGTGGCTACAGGGTCGCGGGCTGCCTCTTGAGGCGCAGCTTAGCAGGCGCTTGGGGCATACCGCCAGCCCAGCGGCCCGACCGATCCGGCAGGGCCCCGCCGCCCGCCTATACAGGGAAACGGAGGTCTAGGCTACAGGGGGGTGGCGGAGGTGTTGGCGACCACCCAGCCGAGGGCTGGCTGGACCCCGCAAACATTTTGGCGCTTCGCGCACCACCGCAGATCACGCGTGCTGGTGTGCCGCTGCCTTCCAGGGACGCCTTCTGGCCTCCTGGCCGGTGAGGCAGGCAGGGAGCGCCCCGTCAGACTCTTGCTGTGGTGGGAGGGGCCTGAGGAGTGGGGTCAGCAGCGGTACCCGGCGGGAGCTGAGATAATCGCCTCCGATTCGGGCGACAAAAGGAGAATGCAGAGCGGGAGGCAAAAAGCCTATAGCACCCGGTATTCCCAGGGGGTCTCCCATCCAAATACTAACGAGGCCCGACCCTGCTTAGCTTCAGCGATCGAGACGAGATCAGGCCCGTCTAGGCTGGTTTGGCAGTAGATGTCAGCCAACTCGCGGGCTGCCTCTTGAGGCGCAGCTTAGCAGCCGCTTGGGCCTTACCGCCAGCCCAGCGGCCCGCCCGACTCGGCAGGGCCCCGCCGCCCGCCTAGACAGGGGAACGGAGGTCTAGGCTACCGGGGGGTAGGAGAGCTGTTGGCGAACCCCCAGACCAGGGCTGGCGGGACCCAGCAAATATTTCGGCACTTGGGGCCCCACCACAGATGCCGCAGGCCGCTCACAGGGACGTGGCCCCGGAGGCTTCAGGGCCCGGTGCCCGCGGTAACTTGGGCATCCCACCTGCCCGCCCACGCTGGGCTAGGCGCAGGCAGAACGCACACATGCCCGGCCCTCCTGCCCGACAGAAGCTGGCCTGAAGCCACTGGGAACCAGCATTGTGTTGCCACGTCCCCTAAGAGGCAGCAACACCATCCTTGCCCCCATGCCACAGTTCCGAGCCCAGTACCCTGCCCCAAGTGGCCGGCAGGCCCAGGGAAGCGGCCTGCTCCCTCGATCCCGCTCCCGCCCCCGGCCAGGGTGAAACGGCGGAAGGGCGGCATTTTCCCTATGGAGCTGTGGAGAGACACCCCGGCAGACAGGTTGCGGCGACGGGGCTGTGCTCCAGTGGCTGAGGCCAGGTGTAGTTCGTGGGGCTCGCGGGCCGCACGGACGGAACCCGGGTCAGCGGCCATATCAGGGTCGCTTCAGGCCACCCCTGGACCGACTGGTGTGACGCTGCCTTCCAGGGACGCCACCTGTCCGCCTGGCCGGTCAGGCAGGAGGGGAGCGCCCCCTCAGACGCTTGCTGTGGTGGGAGGGGCCTGAGGAGGTGGGGCCTGCAGCGGAACCCGGCGGGGGCTGAGATAACCGCCTCCGATTCGGGCGACAAAAGGAGAATGCAGAGCGGGAGGCAAAAAGCCTATTGAACTCGGTATTCCCAGGAGGCCTCCCATCCAAGTACTAAACAGGGCCGACCCTGCTTAGCTTCAGCGATCGCGTCGAGATAAGCCCGTCTAGGCTGGTTTGGCAGTAGATGTCAGCAGGGTCGCGGGCTGCCTCTTGAGGCGCAGCTTAGCAGGCGCTTGGGACTTACCAACAGCCCTGCGGTCCGCCCGACTCAGCAGGGACCCGCCACAACCTAGACAGGGGAACGGAGGTCTAGGGTACCGGGGGGTGAGGGTGGTGTTGGCGACCCCCCAACCCAGGGCGGACGGGACCCAGCAAACTTTTCGGCGCTTGGTGCCCCATCCCAGATGCCACAGGCCGCTCACGGGGACGTGGCCCCGGAGGCTTCAGGGCCCGGGGCCCGCAGTCCCTTGGGCATCCCACCTGCCCGCCCACACTGGGCTAGGCGCAGCCCGGACACACACCTGCCCGGCCCTCCTGCCCGACAGAAGCTGGCCCGAAGCCACTGGGAGCCACCATTGACTTGGGAAGGCCCCTAAGACCCAGCAACACCACCCTTGCCCGCACGCCACAGATCCGAGCTCAGTACCCCGCCTCAAGTGGCCATTAGGCCCGGGGAAGCGGCCTGCTCCCTCGATCCCGCTCCCGCGCCCGACCAGGGCGAAACGGTGGAAGGGCGGCATTTTCCGAATGGAGCTGTGGAGCGACACCCCAGCAGACAGGTGGCGGCGACGGGGCTGCGTTCCAGTGGGTGAGGCCAGGTGCAGTTCGCGGGGCTCGCGGGCCGCACGGACGGCACCCGGGTCCGCGGCCACGTCTGGGTCGCGTCAGGCCACCCCCGGAGCGCCTGGTGTGCCGCTGCCTTCCGGGGACGCCTTCTGGCCGCCTGGCCGGTCAGGCAGTTGGGGAGCGCCCCGTCAGACGCTTGCTGTGGTGGGAGGGGCCTGAGGAGGTGGGGCCTGCAGAGGTACCTGGCAGGGGCAGAGATAGCCGCCGCCGCCGCCGCGGGCGACAAAAGGAGAATGCAGAGCCAAAAGGAGAATGCAGAGCGGGAGGCCAAAAGCCTATAGCACCCGGTATTCCCTAGAGGTCTCCCATCCACCTACTAAACAGGCCCGATCCTGCTTAGCTTCCGCGATCGAGTCGAAATCACGCCCCTCTGGGCTGGTTTGGCAGTAGGTGGCAAGAGGGTCGCGGGCTGGCTCTTGAGGCACAGCTTAGCAGGCGCTTGGGTCAAACCGCCAGCCCAGCGGCCCGCCCGACCCGGCAGGGCCCCGCCGCCCACCTAGACAGGGAAACGGAGGTCTAGGGTACAGGGGGGTGGCGGAGATGTTGGCGACCACCCAGCCCAGGGCAGGCGGGGCCCAGCAAACTTTTCGGCGCTTGGCGCCCCACCCCAGATCCCGCAGGCCGCTCACAAGGACGTGGCCCCGGAGGCTTCAGGATCCGTGGCCCGCGGTCCCTTGGGCATCCCACCTGCCCGCCCACGCTGCGCTACGCTCAGCCCGGACGGAGACGTGCCCGGCACTCCTAACCGACAGAAGCTGGCCCGAAACCACTGGGAGCCACCATTGAGTTGGCAAGGTCCCTAAGACCCAGCGACGCCACCGTTGCCCCCACGCCGCAGTTCCGAGCTCAGTACCCCGCCCCAATTGGCCGGCAGCCCCGGGAAGCGTCCTGCGCCCTCGATCTCGCTCCCGCCCCCGGCCAGAGCGAAACGGCTATGGGACAGCATTTTCCGTATGGATCTGTGGAGAGACACCCCGGCAGACAGGTGGCGGCGACGGGGCTGTGCTCCATGGGTGAGGCCAGGTGCAGTTCGCGGTGCTCGCGTTCCGCACAGACGGCACCCGTGTCCGCGGCCATGTCTGGGTCGCGTCAGGCCACCCCCGGAGCGTCTGGTGTGCTGCTGCCTTCCAGGGACGCCTTCAGGCCGCCTGGCCGGTCAGGCAGGCGGGCAGCGCCCCGTCAGTTGCTTGCTGGGGTGGGAGGGGCCTGAGGAGGTGGGGCCTGCAGAGGTACCGGGCGTGTGCAGAGATAGCCGCCGCCGCCGCGGGCGACAAAAGGAGAATACACAGCGGGAGGCCAAAAGCCTGTAACACGCGGTATTCCCGGGAGGTCTCCCATCCACGTACTAAACTGGCCCGACCCTGCTTAGCTTCCGCGATTGAGCCGACATCACGCCCGTCTGGGCTGCTTTGGCAGCAGGTGGCTGCAGGCTCGCGAGCTGCCTCTTGAGGCGCAGTTTAGCAGGCGCTTGGGGCTTACCTCCAGCCCAGCGGCTCGCCCGACCCGGCAGGGCCCCGCCGCCCACCTAGACAAGGAAACGGAGGTCTAGGGTACAGGGGTGTGGCGGAGATGTTGGCGAACACCCAGCCCAGGGCGGGCGGGACCCGGCAAACTTTTCGGCGCTTGGCGCCCCATGCCAGATCCCGCAGGCCGTACACAAGGACGTGGCCCCGGAGGCTTCAGGGCCCGGGGCCCGCGGTCCCTTGGGCATCCCACCTGCCCGCCCACGCTGCGCGACGCTCAGCCCAGAGGGAGACGTGCCCGGCACTCCTAACCGACAGAAGCTGGCCCGAAACAACTGGGAGCCACCATTGAGTTGGCACGGCCCCTAAGACCCAGCAACGCCACCCTTGCCCCCACGCCGCAGTTCCGAGCTCAGCACCCCGCCCCAAGTGGCCGGCAGCCCCAGGGAAGTGGCCTGGGCCCTCGATCCCGCTCCCGCCCCCGGCCAGAGCGAAACGGCGGAGGGGCGGCATTTTCCGTATGGAGCTGTGGAGAGACACCCCGGCAGACAGGTGGCGGCGACGGGGCTGTGCTCCAGTGGGTGAGGCCAGGTCATTTCGCGGGGCTCGCGGGCCGCACGGACGGCACCCGGGTCCGCGGCCATATCTGGGTCGCGTCAGGCCACCCCCGGAGCGTCTGGTGTGCCGCTGCCTTCCAGGGACGCCTTCTGGCCGCCTGGCCGGTCAGGCAGGCGGGGAGCGCCCCGTCAGACACTTGCTGTGGTGGGAGGGGCCTGAGGAGGTGGCGCCTGCAGAGGTACCCGGCGGGGGCAGAGATAGCCGCCGCCGCCGCCGGCGACAGAAGGAGAATGCAGAGCGGGAGGCCAAAAGACTATAGCAGCCGGTATTCCCTAGAGGTCTCCCATCCACCTACTAAACAGGCCCGATCCTGCTTAGCTTCCGCGATCGAGTCGAGATCACGCCCCTCTGGGCTGGTTTGGCAGTAGGTGGCTACAGGGTCGCGGGCTGCCTCTTGAGGCGCAGCTTAGCAGGCGCTTGGGGCATACCGCCAGCCCAGCGGCCCGACCGATCCGGCAGGGCCCCGCCGCCCGCCTATACAGGGAAACGGAGGTCTAGGCTACAGGGGGGTGGCGGAGGTGTTGGCGACCACCCAGCCGAGGGCTGGCTGGACCCCGCAAACATTTTGGCGCTTCGCGCACCACCGCAGATCACGCGTGCTGGTGTGCCGCTGCCTTCCAGGGACGCCTTCTGGCCTCCTGGCCGGTGAGGCAGGCAGGGAGCGCCCCGTCAGACTCTTGCTGTGGTGGGAGGGGCCTGAGGAGTGGGGTCAGCAGCGGTACCCGGCGGGAGCTGAGATAATCGCCTCCGATTCGGGCGACAAAAGGAGAATGCAGAGCGGGAGGCAAAAAGCCTATAGCACCCGGTATTCCCAGGGGGTCTCCCATCCAAATACTAACGAGGCCCGACCCTGCTTAGCTTCAGCGATCGAGACGAGATCAGGCCCGTCTAGGCTGGTTTGGCAGTAGATGTCAGCCAACTCGCGGGCTGCCTCTTGAGGCGCAGCTTAGCAGCCGCTTGGGCCTTACCGCCAGCCCAGCGGCCCGCCCGACTCGGCAGGGCCCCGCCGCCCGCCTAGACAGGGGAACGGAGGTCTAGGCTACCGGGGGGTAGGAGAGCTGTTGGCGAACCCCCAGACCAGGGCTGGCGGGACCCAGCAAATATTTCGGCACTTGGGGCCCCACCACAGATGCCGCAGGCCGCTCACAGGGACGTGGCCCCGGAGGCTTCAGGGCCCGGTGCCCGCGGTAACTTGGGCATCCCACCTGCCCGCCCACGCTGGGCTAGGCGCAGGCAGAACGCACACATGCCCGGCCCTCCTGCCCGACAGAAGCTGGCCTGAAGCCACTGGGAACCAGCATTGTGTTGCCACGTCCCCTAAGAGGCAGCAACACCATCCTTGCCCCCATGCCACAGTTCCGAGCCCAGTACCCTGCCCCAAGTGGCCGGCAGGCCCAGGGAAGCGGCCTGCTCCCTCGATCCCGCTCCCGCCCCCGGCCAGGGTGAAACGGCGGAAGGGCGGCATTTTCCCTATGGAGCTGTGGAGAGACACCCCGGCAGACAGGTTGCGGCGACGGGGCTGTGCTCCAGTGGCTGAGGCCAGGTGTAGTTCGTGGGGCTCGCGGGCCGCACGGACGGAACCCGGGTCAGCGGCCATATCAGGGTCGCTTCAGGCCACCCCTGGACCGACTGGTGTGACGCTGCCTTCCAGGGACGCCACCTGTCCGCCTGGCCGGTCAGGCAGGAGGGGAGCGCCCCCTCAGACGCTTGCTGTGGTGGGAGGGGCCTGAGGAGGTGGGGCCTGCAGCGGAACCCGGCGGGGGCTGAGATAACCGCCTCCGATTCGGGCGACAAAAGGAGAATGCAGAGCGGGAGGCAAAAAGCCTATTGAACTCGGTATTCCCAGGAGGCCTCCCATCCAAGTACTAAACAGGGCCGACCCTGCTTAGCTTCAGCGATCGCGTCGAGATAAGCCCGTCTAGGCTGGTTTGGCAGTAGATGTCATCAGGGTCGCGGGCTGCCTCTTGAGGCGCAGCTTAGCAGGCGCTTGGGACTTACCAACAGCCCTGCGGTCCGCCCGACTCAGCAGGGACCCGCCACAACCTAGACAGGGGAACGGAGGTCTAGGGTACCGGGGGGTGAGGGTGGTGTTGGCGACCCCCCAACCCAGGGCGGACGGGACCCAGCAAACTTTTCGGCGCTTGGTGCCCCATCCCAGATGCCACAGGCCGCTCACGGGGACGTGGCCCCGGAGGCTTCAGGGCCCGGGGCCCGCAGTCCCTTGGGCATCCCACCTGCCCGCCCACACTGGGCTAGGCGCAGCCCGGACACACACCTGCCCGGCCCTCCTGCCCGACAGAAGCTGGCCCGAAGCCACTGGGAGCCACCATTGACTTGGGAAGGCCCCTAAGACCCAGCAACACCACCCTTGCCCGCACGCCACAGATCCGAGCTCAGTACCCCGCCTCAAGTGGCCATTAGGCCCGGGGAAGCGGCCTGCTCCCTCGATCCCGCTCCCGCGCCCGACCAGGGCGAAACGGTGGAAGGGCGGCATTTTCCGAATGGAGCTGTGGAGCGACACCCCAGCAGACAGGTGGCGGCGACGGGGCTGCGTTCCAGTGGGTGAGGCCAGGTGCAGTTCGCGGGGCTCGCGGGCCGCACGGACGGCACCCGGGTCCGCGGCCACGTCTGGGTCGCGTCAGGCCACCCCCGGAGCGCCTGGTGTGCCGCTGCCTTCCGGGGACGCCTTCTGGCCGCCTGGCCGGTCAGGCAGTTGGGGAGCGCCCCGTCAGACGCTTGCTGTGGTGGGAGGGGCCTGAGGAGGTGGGGCCTGCAGAGGTACCTGGCAGGGGCAGAGATAGCCGCCGCCGCCGCCGCGGGCGACAAAAGGAGAATGCAGAGCCAAAAGGAGAATGCAGAGCGGGAGGCCAAAAGCCTATAGCACCCGGTATTCCCTAGAGGTCTCCCATCCACCTACTAAACAGGCCCGATCCTGCTTAGCTTCCGCGATCGAGTCGAAATCACGCCCCTCTGGGCTGGTTTGGCAGTAGGTGGCAAGAGGGTCGCGGGCTGGCTCTTGAGGCACAGCTTAGCAGGCGCTTGGGTCAAACCGCCAGCCCAGCGGCCCGCCCGACCCGGCAGGGCCCCGCCGCCCACCTAGACAGGGAAACGGAGGTCTAGGGTACAGGGGGGTGGCGGAGATGTTGGCGACCACCCAGCCCAGGGCAGGCGGGGCCCAGCAAACTTTTCGGCGCTTGGCGCCCCACCCCAGATCCCGCAGGCCGCTCACAAGGACGTGGCCCCGGAGGCTTCAGGATCCGTGGCCCGCGGTCCCTTGGGCATCCCACCTGCCCGCCCACGCTGCGCTACGCTCAGCCCGGACGGAGACGTGCCCGGCACTCCTAACCGACAGAAGCTGGCCCGAAACCACTGGGAGCCACCATTGAGTTGGCAAGGTCCCTAAGACCCAGCGACGCCACCGTTGCCCCCACGCCGCAGTTCCGAGCTCAGTACCCCGCCCCAATTGGCCGGCAGCCCCGGGAAGCGTCCTGCGCCCTCGATCTCGCTCCCGCCCCCGGCCAGAGCGAAACGGCTATGGGACAGCATTTTCCGTATGGATCTGTGGAGAGACACCCCGGCAGACAGGTGGCGGCGACGGGGCTGTGCTCCATGGGTGAGGCCAGGTGCAGTTCGCGGTGCTCGCGTTCCGCACAGACGGCACCCGTGTCCGCGGCCATGTCTGGGTCGCGTCAGGCCACCCCCGGAGCGTCTGGTGTGCTGCTGCCTTCCAGGGACGCCTTCAGGCCGCCTGGCCGGTCAGGCAGGCGGGCAGCGCCCCGTCAGTTGCTTGCTGGGGTGGGAGGGGCCTGAGGAGGTGGGGCCTGCAGAGGTACCGGGCGTGTGCAGAGATAGCCGCCGCCGCCGCGGGCGACAAAAGGAGAATACACAGCGGGAGGCCAAAAGCCTGTAACACGCGGTATTCCCGGGAGGTCTCCCATCCACGTACTAAACTGGCCCGACCCTGCTTAGCTTCCGCGATTGAGCCGACATCACGCCCGTCTGGGCTGCTTTGGCAGCAGGTGGCTGCAGGCTCGCGAGCTGCCTCTTGAGGCGCAGTTTAGCAGGCGCTTGGGGCTTACCTCCAGCCCAGCGGCTCGCCCGACCCGGCAGGGCCCCGCCGCCCACCTAGACAAGGAAACGGAGGTCTAGGGTACAGGGGTGTGGCGGAGATGTTGGCGAACACCCAGCCCAGGGCGGGCGGGACCCGGCAAACTTTTCGGCGCTTGGCGCCCCATGCCAGATCCCGCAGGCCGTACACAAGGACGTGGCCCCGGAGGCTTCAGGGCCCGGGGCCCGCGGTCCCTTGGGCATCCCACCTGCCCGCCCACGCTGCGCGACGCTCAGCCCAGAGGGAGACGTGCCCGGCACTCCTAACCGACAGAAGCTGGCCCGAAACAACTGGGAGCCACCATTGAGTTGGCACGGCCCCTAAGACCCAGCAACGCCACCCTTGCCCCCACGCCGCAGTTCCGAGCTCAGCACCCCGCCCCAAGTGGCCGGCAGCCCCAGGGAAGTGGCCTGGGCCCTCGATCCCGCTCCCGCCCCCGGCCAGAGCGAAACGGCGGAGGGGCGGCATTTTCCGTATGGAGCTGTGGAGAGACACCCCGGCAGACAGGTGGCGGCGACGGGGCTGTGCTCCAGTGGGTGAGGCCAGGTCATTTCGCGGGGCTCGCGGGCCGCACGGACGGCACCCGGGTCCGCGGCCATATCTGGGTCGCGTCAGGCCACCCCCGGAGCGTCTGGTGTGCCGCTGCCTTCCAGGGACGCCTTCTGGCCGCCTGGCCGGTCAGGCAGGCGGGGAGCGCCCCGTCAGACACTTGCTGTGGTGGGAGGGGCCTGAGGAGGTGGCGCCTGCAGAGGTACCCGGCGGGGGCAGAGATAGCCGCCGCCGCCGCCGGCGACAGAAGGAGAATGCAGAGCGGGAGGCCAAAAGACTATAGCAGCCGGTATTCCCTAGAGGTCTCCCATCCACCTACTAAACAGGCCCGATCCTGCTTAGCTTCCGCGATCGAGTCGAGATCACGCCCCTCTGGGCTGGTTTGGCAGTAGGTGGCTACAGGGTCGCGGGCTGCCTCTTGAGGCGCAGCTTAGCAGGCGCTTGGGGCATACCGCCAGCCCAGCGGCCCGACCGATCCGGCAGGGCCCCGCCGCCCGCCTATACAGGGAAACGGAGGTCTAGGCTACAGGGGGGTGGCGGAGGTGTTGGCGACCACCCAGCCGAGGGCTGGCTGGACCCCGCAAACATTTTGGCGCTTCGCGCACCACCGCAGATCACGCGTGCTGGTGTGCCGCTGCCTTCCAGGGACGCCTTCTGGCCTCCTGGCCGGTGAGGCAGGCAGGGAGCGCCCCGTCAGACTCTTGCTGTGGTGGGAGGGGCCTGAGGAGTGGGGTCAGCAGCGGTACCCGGCGGGAGCTGAGATAATCGCCTCCGATTCGGGCGACAAAAGGAGAATGCAGAGCGGGAGGCAAAAAGCCTATAGCACCCGGTATTCCCAGGGGGTCTCCCATCCAAATACTAACGAGGCCCGACCCTGCTTAGCTTCAGCGATCGAGACGAGATCAGGCCCGTCTAGGCTGGTTTGGCAGTAGATGTCAGCCAACTCGCGGGCTGCCTCTTGAGGCGCAGCTTAGCAGCCGCTTGGGCCTTACCGCCAGCCCAGCGGCCCGCCCGACTCGGCAGGGCCCCGCCGCCCGCCTAGACAGGGGAACGGAGGTCTAGGCTACCGGGGGGTAGGAGAGCTGTTGGCGAACCCCCAGACCAGGGCTGGCGGGACCCAGCAAATATTTCGGCACTTGGGGCCCCACCACAGATGCCGCAGGCCGCTCACAGGGACGTGGCCCCGGAGGCTTCAGGGCCCGGTGCCCGCGGTAACTTGGGCATCCCACCTGCCCGCCCACGCTGGGCTAGGCGCAGGCAGAACGCACACATGCCCGGCCCTCCTGCCCGACAGAAGCTGGCCTGAAGCCACTGGGAACCAGCATTGTGTTGCCACGTCCCCTAAGAGGCAGCAACACCATCCTTGCCCCCATGCCACAGTTCCGAGCCCAGTACCCTGCCCCAAGTGGCCGGCAGGCCCAGGGAAGCGGCCTGCTCCCTCGATCCCGCTCCCGCCCCCGGCCAGGGTGAAACGGCGGAAGGGCGGCATTTTCCCTATGGAGCTGTGGAGAGACACCCCGGCAGACAGGTTGCGGCGACGGGGCTGTGCTCCAGTGGCTGAGGCCAGGTGTAGTTCGTGGGGCTCGCGGGCCGCACGGACGGAACCCGGGTCAGCGGCCATATCAGGGTCGCTTCAGGCCACCCCTGGACCGACTGGTGTGACGCTGCCTTCCAGGGACGCCACCTGTCCGCCTGGCCGGTCAGGCAGGAGGGGAGCGCCCCCTCAGACGCTTGCTGTGGTGGGAGGGGCCTGAGGAGGTGGGGCCTGCAGCGGAACCCGGCGGGGGCTGAGATAACCGCCTCCGATTCGGGCGACAAAAGGAGAATGCAGAGCGGGAGGCAAAAAGCCTATTGAACTCGGTATTCCCAGGAGGCCTCCCATCCAAGTACTAAACAGGGCCGACCCTGCTTAGCTTCAGCGATCGCGTCGAGATAAGCCCGTCTAGGCTGGTTTGGCAGTAGATGTCATCAGGGTCGCGGGCTGCCTCTTGAGGCGCAGCTTAGCAGGCGCTTGGGACTTACCAACAGCCCTGCGGTCCGCCCGACTCAGCAGGGACCCGCCACAACCTAGACAGGGGAACGGAGGTCTAGGGTACCGGGGGGTGAGGGTGGTGTTGGCGACCCCCCAACCCAGGGCGGACGGGACCCAGCAAACTTTTCGGCGCTTGGTGCCCCATCCCAGATGCCACAGGCCGCTCACGGGGACGTGGCCCCGGAGGCTTCAGGGCCCGGGGCCCGCAGTCCCTTGGGCATCCCACCTGCCCGCCCACACTGGGCTAGGCGCAGCCCGGACACACACCTGCCCGGCCCTCCTGCCCGACAGAAGCTGGCCCGAAGCCACTGGGAGCCACCATTGACTTGGGAAGGCCCCTAAGACCCAGCAACACCACCCTTGCCCGCACGCCACAGATCCGAGCTCAGTACCCCGCCTCAAGTGGCCATTAGGCCCGGGGAAGCGGCCTGCTCCCTCGATCCCGCTCCCGCGCCCGACCAGGGCGAAACGGTGGAAGGGCGGCATTTTCCGAATGGAGCTGTGGAGCGACACCCCAGCAGACAGGTGGCGGCGACGGGGCTGCGTTCCAGTGGGTGAGGCCAGGTGCAGTTCGCGGGGCTCGCGGGCCGCACGGACGGCACCCGGGTCCGCGGCCACGTCTGGGTCGCGTCAGGCCACCCCCGGAGCGCCTGGTGTGCCGCTGCCTTCCGGGGACGCCTTCTGGCCGCCTGGCCGGTCAGGCAGTTGGGGAGCGCCCCGTCAGACGCTTGCTGTGGTGGGAGGGGCCTGAGGAGGTGGGGCCTGCAGAGGTACCTGGCAGGGGCAGAGATAGCCGCCGCCGCCGCCGCGGGCGACAAAAGGAGAATGCAGAGCCAAAAGGAGAATGCAGAGCGGGAGGCCAAAAGCCTATAGCACCCGGTATTCCCTAGAGGTCTCCCATCCACCTACTAAACAGGCCCGATCCTGCTTAGCTTCCGCGATCGAGTCGAAATCACGCCCCTCTGGGCTGGTTTGGCAGTAGGTGGCAAGAGGGTCGCGGGCTGGCTCTTGAGGCACAGCTTAGCAGGCGCTTGGGTCAAACCGCCAGCCCAGCGGCCCGCCCGACCCGGCAGGGCCCCGCCGCCCACCTAGACAGGGAAACGGAGGTCTAGGGTACAGGGGGGTGGCGGAGATGTTGGCGACCACCCAGCCCAGGGCAGGCGGGGCCCAGCAAACTTTTCGGCGCTTGGCGCCCCACCCCAGATCCCGCAGGCCGCTCACAAGGACGTGGCCCCGGAGGCTTCAGGATCCGTGGCCCGCGGTCCCTTGGGCATCCCACCTGCCCGCCCACGCTGCGCTACGCTCAGCCCGGACGGAGACGTGCCCGGCACTCCTAACCGACAGAAGCTGGCCCGAAACCACTGGGAGCCACCATTGAGTTGGCAAGGTCCCTAAGACCCAGCGACGCCACCGTTGCCCCCACGCCGCAGTTCCGAGCTCAGTACCCCGCCCCAATTGGCCGGCAGCCCCGGGAAGCGTCCTGCGCCCTCGATCTCGCTCCCGCCCCCGGCCAGAGCGAAACGGCTATGGGACAGCATTTTCCGTATGGATCTGTGGAGAGACACCCCGGCAGACAGGTGGCGGCGACGGGGCTGTGCTCCATGGGTGAGGCCAGGTGCAGTTCGCGGTGCTCGCGTTCCGCACAGACGGCACCCGTGTCCGCGGCCATGTCTGGGTCGCGTCAGGCCACCCCCGGAGCGTCTGGTGTGCTGCTGCCTTCCAGGGACGCCTTCAGGCCGCCTGGCCGGTCAGGCAGGCGGGCAGCGCCCCGTCAGTTGCTTGCTGGGGTGGGAGGGGCCTGAGGAGGTGGGGCCTGCAGAGGTACCGGGCGTGTGCAGAGATAGCCGCCGCCGCCGCGGGCGACAAAAGGAGAATACACAGCGGGAGGCCAAAAGCCTGTAACACGCGGTATTCCCGGGAGGTCTCCCATCCACGTACTAAACTGGCCCGACCCTGCTTAGCTTCCGCGATTGAGCCGACATCACGCCCGTCTGGGCTGCTTTGGCAGCAGGTGGCTGCAGGCTCGCGAGCTGCCTCTTGAGGCGCAGTTTAGCAGGCGCTTGGGGCTTACCTCCAGCCCAGCGGCTCGCCCGACCCGGCAGGGCCCCGCCGCCCACCTAGACAAGGAAACGGAGGTCTAGGGTACAGGGGTGTGGCGGAGATGTTGGCGAACACCCAGCCCAGGGCGGGCGGGACCCGGCAAACTTTTCGGCGCTTGGCGCCCCATGCCAGATCCCGCAGGCCGTACACAAGGACGTGGCCCCGGAGGCTTCAGGGCCCGGGGCCCGCGGTCCCTTGGGCATCCCACCTGCCCGCCCACGCTGCGCGACGCTCAGCCCAGAGGGAGACGTGCCCGGCACTCCTAACCGACAGAAGCTGGCCCGAAACAACTGGGAGCCACCATTGAGTTGGCACGGCCCCTAAGACCCAGCAACGCCACCGTTGCCCCCACGCCGCAGTTCCGAGCTCAGCACCCCGCCCCAAGTGGCCGGCAGCCCCAGGGAAGTGGCCTGGGCCCTCGATCCCGCTCCCGCCCCCGGCCAGAGCGAAACGGCGGAGGGGCGGCATTTTCCGTATGGAGCTGTGGAGAGACACCCCGGCAGACAGGTGGCGGCGACGGGGCTGTGCTCCAGTGGGTGAGGCCAGGTCATTTCGCGGGGCTCGCGGGCCGCACGGACGGCACCCGGGTCCGCGGCCATATCTGGGTCGCGTCAGGCCACCCCCGGAGCGTCTGGTGTGCCGCTGCCTTCCACGGACGCCTTCTGGCCGCCTGGCCGGTCAGGCAGGCGGGGAGCGCCCCGTCAGACACTTGCTGTGGTGGGAGGGGCCTGAGGAGGTGGGGCCTGCAGAGGTACCCGGCGGGGGCAGAGATAGCCGCCGCCGCCGCCGGCGACAAAAGGAGAATGCAGAGCGGGAGGCCAAAAGACTATAGCACCCGGTATTCCCAGGAGGTCTCCCATCCACCTACTAAACAGGCCCGACCCTGCATAGCTTCCGCGATCGAGTCGAGATCACGCCCCTCTGGGCTGGTTTGGCAGTAGGTGGCTAGAGGGTCGCGGGCTGCCTCTTGAGGCGCAGCTTAGCAGGCGCTTGGGGCATACCGCCAGCCCAGCGGCCCGACCGATCCGGCAGGGCCCCGCCGCCCGCCTATACAGGGAAACGGAGGTCTAGGCTACAGGGGGGTGGCGGAGGTGTTGGCGACCACCCAGCCGAGGGCTGGCTGGACCCCGCAAACATTTTGGCGCTTCGCGCACCACCGCAGATCACGCGTGCTGGTGTGCCGCTGCCTTCCAGGGACGCCTTCTGGCCTCCTGGCCGGTGAGGCAGGCAGGGAGCGCCCCGTCAGACTCTTGCTGTGGTGGGAGGGGCCTGAGGAGTGGGGTCAGCAGCGGTACCCGGCGGGAGCTGAGATAATCGCCTCCGATTCGGGCGACAAAAGGAGAATGCAGAGCGGGAGGCAAAAAGCCTATAGCACCCGGTATTCCCAGGGGGTCTCCCATCCAAATACTAACGAGGCCCGACCCTGCTTAGCTTCAGCGATCGAGACGAGATCAGGCCCGTCTAGGCTGGTTTGGCAGTAGATGTCAGCCAACTCGCGGGCTGCCTCTTGAGGCGCAGCTTAGCAGCCGCTTGGGCCTTACCGCCAGCCCAGCGGCCCGCCCGACTCGGCAGGGCCCCGCCGCCCGCCTAGACAGGGGAACGGAGGTCTAGGCTACCGGGGGGTAGGAGAGCTGTTGGCGAACCCCCAGACCAGGGCTGGCGGGACCCAGCAAATATTTCGGCACTTGGGGCCCCACCACAGATGCCGCAGGCCGCTCACAGGGACGTGGCCCCGGAGGCTTCAGGGCCCGGTGCCCGCGGTAACTTGGGCATCCCACCTGCCCGCCCACGCTGGGCTAGGCGCAGGCAGAACGCACACATGCCCGGCCCTCCTGCCCGACAGAAGCTGGCCTGAAGCCACTGGGAACCAGCATTGTGTTGCCACGTCCCCTAAGAGGCAGCAACACCATCCTTGCCCCCATGCCACAGTTCCGAGCCCAGTACCCTGCCCCAAGTGGCCGGCAGGCCCAGGGAAGCGGCCTGCTCCCTCGATCCCGCTCCCGCCCCCGGCCAGGGTGAAACGGCGGAAGGGCGGCATTTTCCCTATGGAGCTGTGGAGAGACACCCCGGCAGACAGGTTGCGGCGACGGGGCTGTGCTCCAGTGGCTGAGGCCAGGTGTAGTTCGTGGGGCTCGCGGGCCGCACGGACGGAACCCGGGTCAGCGGCCATATCAGGGTCGCTTCAGGCCACCCCTGGACCGACTGGTGTGACGCTGCCTTCCAGGGACGCCACCTGTCCGCCTGGCCGGTCAGGCAGGAGGGGAGCGCCCCCTCAGACGCTTGCTGTGGTGGGAGGGGCCTGAGGAGGTGGGGCCTGCAGCGGAACCCGGCGGGGGCTGAGATAACCGCCTCCGATTCGGGCGACAAAAGGAGAATGCAGAGCGGGAGGCAAAAAGCCTATTGAACTCGGTATTCCCAGGAGGCCTCCCATCCAAGTACTAAACAGGGCCGACCCTGCTTAGCTTCAGCGATCGCGTCGAGATAAGCCCGTCTAGGCTGGTTTGGCAGTAGATGTCATCAGGGTCGCGGGCTGCCTCTTGAGGCGCAGCTTAGCAGGCGCTTGGGACTTACCAACAGCCCTGCGGTCCGCCCGACTCAGCAGGGACCCGCCACAACCTAGACAGGGGAACGGAGGTCTAGGGTACCGGGGGGTGAGGGTGGTGTTGGCGACCCCCCAACCCAGGGCGGACGGGACCCAGCAAACTTTTCGGCGCTTGGTGCCCCATCCCAGATGCCACAGGCCGCTCACGGGGACGTGGCCCCGGAGGCTTCAGGGCCCGGGGCCCGCAGTCCCTTGGGCATCCCACCTGCCCGCCCACACTGGGCTAGGCGCAGCCCGGACACACACCTGCCCGGCCCTCCTGCCCGACAGAAGCTGGCCCGAAGCCACTGGGAGCCACCATTGACTTGGGAAGGCCCCTAAGACCCAGCAACACCACCCTTGCCCGCACGCCACAGATCCGAGCTCAGTACCCCGCCTCAAGTGGCCATTAGGCCCGGGGAAGCGGCCTGCTCCCTCGATCCCGCTCCCGCGCCCGACCAGGGCGAAACGGTGGAAGGGCGGCATTTTCCGAATGGAGCTGTGGAGCGACACCCCAGCAGACAGGTGGCGGCGACGGGGCTGCGTTCCAGTGGGTGAGGCCAGGTGCAGTTCGCGGGGCTCGCGGGCCGCACGGACGGCACCCGGGTCCGCGGCCACGTCTGGGTCGCGTCAGGCCACCCCCGGAGCGCCTGGTGTGCCGCTGCCTTCCGGGGACGCCTTCTGGCCGCCTGGCCGGTCAGGCAGTTGGGGAGCGCCCCGTCAGACGCTTGCTGTGGTGGGAGGGGCCTGAGGAGGTGGGGCCTGCAGAGGTACCTGGCAGGGGCAGAGATAGCCGCCGCCGCCGCCGCGGGCGACAAAAGGAGAATGCAGAGCCAAAAGGAGAATGCAGAGCGGGAGGCCAAAAGCCTATAGCACCCGGTATTCCCTAGAGGTCTCCCATCCACCTACTAAACAGGCCCGATCCTGCTTAGCTTCCGCGATCGAGTCGAAATCACGCCCCTCTGGGCTGGTTTGGCAGTAGGTGGCAAGAGGGTCGCGGGCTGGCTCTTGAGGCACAGCTTAGCAGGCGCTTGGGTCAAACCGCCAGCCCAGCGGCCCGCCCGACCCGGCAGGGCCCCGCCGCCCACCTAGACAGGGAAACGGAGGTCTAGGGTACAGGGGGGTGGCGGAGATGTTGGCGACCACCCAGCCCAGGGCAGGCGGGGCCCAGCAAACTTTTCGGCGCTTGGCGCCCCACCCCAGATCCCGCAGGCCGCTCACAAGGACGTGGCCCCGGAGGCTTCAGGATCCGTGGCCCGCGGTCCCTTGGGCATCCCACCTGCCCGCCCACGCTGCGCTACGCTCAGCCCGGACGGAGACGTGCCCGGCACTCCTAACCGACAGAAGCTGGCCCGAAACCACTGGGAGCCACCATTGAGTTGGCAAGGTCCCTAAGACCCAGCGACGCCACCGTTGCCCCCACGCCGCAGTTCCGAGCTCAGTACCCCGCCCCAATTGGCCGGCAGCCCCGGGAAGCGTCCTGCGCCCTCGATCTCGCTCCCGCCCCCGGCCAGAGCGAAACGGCTATGGGACAGCATTTTCCGTATGGATCTGTGGAGAGACACCCCGGCAGACAGGTGGCGGCGACGGGGCTGTGCTCCATGGGTGAGGCCAGGTGCAGTTCGCGGTGCTCGCGTTCCGCACAGACGGCACCCGTGTCCGCGGCCATGTCTGGGTCGCGTCAGGCCACCCCCGGAGCGTCTGGTGTGCTGCTGCCTTCCAGGGACGCCTTCAGGCCGCCTGGCCGGTCAGGCAGGCGGGCAGCGCCCCGTCAGTTGCTTGCTGGGGTGGGAGGGGCCTGAGGAGGTGGGGCCTGCAGAGGTACCGGGCGTGTGCAGAGATAGCCGCCGCCGCCGCGGGCGACAAAAGGAGAATACACAGCGGGAGGCCAAAAGCCTGTAACACGCGGTATTCCCGGGAGGTCTCCCATCCACGTACTAAACTGGCCCGACCCTGCTTAGCTTCCGCGATTGAGCCGACATCACGCCCGTCTGGGCTGCTTTGGCAGCAGGTGGCTGCAGGCTCGCGAGCTGCCTCTTGAGGCGCAGTTTAGCAGGCGCTTGGGGCTTACCTCCAGCCCAGCGGCTCGCCCGACCCGGCAGGGCCCCGCCGCCCACCTAGACAAGGAAACGGAGGTCTAGGGTACAGGGGTGTGGCGGAGATGTTGGCGAACACCCAGCCCAGGGCGGGCGGGACCCGGCAAACTTTTCGGCGCTTGGCGCCCCATGCCAGATCCCGCAGGCCGTACACAAGGACGTGGCCCCGGAGGCTTCAGGGCCCGGGGCCCGCGGTCCCTTGGGCATCCCACCTGCCCGCCCACGCTGCGCGACGCTCAGCCCAGAGGGAGACGTGCCCGGCACTCCTAACCGACAGAAGCTGGCCCGAAACAACTGGGAGCCACCATTGAGTTGGCACGGCCCCTAAGACCCAGCAACGCCACCGTTGCCCCCACGCCGCAGTTCCGAGCTCAGCACCCCGCCCCAAGTGGCCGGCAGCCCCAGGGAAGTGGCCTGGGCCCTCGATCCCGCTCCCGCCCCCGGCCAGAGCGAAACGGCGGAGGGGCGGCATTTTCCGTATGGAGCTGTGGAGAGACACCCCGGCAGACAGGTGGCGGCGACGGGGCTGTGCTCCAGTGGGTGAGGCCAGGTCATTTCGCGGGGCTCGCGGGCCGCACGGACGGCACCCGGGTCCGCGGCCATATCTGGGTCGCGTCAGGCCACCCCCGGAGCGTCTGGTGTGCCGCTGCCTTCCACGGACGCCTTCTGGCCGCCTGGCCGGTCAGGCAGGCGGGGAGCGCCCCGTCAGACACTTGCTGTGGTGGGAGGGGCCTGAGGAGGTGGGGCCTGCAGAGGTACCCGGCGGGGGCAGAGATAGCCGCCGCCGCCGCCGGCGACAAAAGGAGAATGCAGAGCGGGAGGCCAAAAGACTATAGCACCCGGTATTCCCAGGAGGTCTCCCATCCACCTACTAAACAGGCCCGACCCTGCATAGCTTCCGCGATTGAGTCGAGATCACGCCCCTCTGGGCTGGTTTGGCAGTAGGTGGTTAGAGGGTCGCGGGCTGCCTCTTGAGGTGCAGCTTAGCAGGCGCTTGGGGCATACCGCCAGCCCAGCGGCCCGACCGATCCGGCAGGGCCCCGCCGCCCGCCTATACAGGGAAACGGAGGTCTAGGCTACAGGGGGGTGGCGGAGGTGTTGGCGACCACCCAGCCGAGGGCTGGCTGGACCCCGCAAACATTTTGGCGCTTCGCGCACCACCGCAGATCACGCGTGCTGGTGTGCCGCTGCCTTCCAGGGACGCCTTCTGGCCTCCTGGCCGGTGAGGCAGGCAGGGAGCGCCCCGTCAGACTCTTGCTGTGGTGGGAGGGGCCTGAGGAGTGGGGTCAGCAGCGGTACCCGGCGGGAGCTGAGATAATCGCCTCCGATTCGGGCGACAAAAGGAGAATGCAGAGCGGGAGGCAAAAAGCCTATAGCACCCGGTATTCCCAGGGGGTCTCCCATCCAAATACTAACGAGGCCCGACCCTGCTTAGCTTCAGCGATCGAGACGAGATCAGGCCCGTCTAGGCTGGTTTGGCAGTAGATGTCAGCCAACTCGCGGGCTGCCTCTTGAGGCGCAGCTTAGCAGCCGCTTGGGCCTTACCGCCAGCCCAGCGGCCCGCCCGACTCGGCAGGGCCCCGCCGCCCGCCTAGACAGGGGAACGGAGGTCTAGGCTACCGGGGGGTAGGAGAGCTGTTGGCGAACCCCCAGACCAGGGCTGGCGGGACCCAGCAAATATTTCGGCACTTGGGGCCCCACCACAGATGCCGCAGGCCGCTCACAGGGACGTGGCCCCGGAGGCTTCAGGGCCCGGTGCCCGCGGTAACTTGGGCATCCCACCTGCCCGCCCACGCTGGGCTAGGCGCAGGCAGAACGCACACATGCCCGGCCCTCCTGCCCGACAGAAGCTGGCCTGAAGCCACTGGGAACCAGCATTGTGTTGCCACGTCCCCTAAGAGGCAGCAACACCATCCTTGCCCCCATGCCACAGTTCCGAGCCCAGTACCCTGCCCCAAGTGGCCGGCAGGCCCAGGGAAGCGGCCTGCTCCCTCGATCCCGCTCCCGCCCCCGGCCAGGGTGAAACGGCGGAAGGGCGGCATTTTCCCTATGGAGCTGTGGAGAGACACCCCGGCAGACAGGTTGCGGCGACGGGGCTGTGCTCCAGTGGCTGAGGCCAGGTGTAGTTCGTGGGGCTCGCGGGCCGCACGGACGGAACCCGGGTCAGCGGCCATATCAGGGTCGCTTCAGGCCACCCCTGGACCGACTGGTGTGACGCTGCCTTCCAGGGACGCCACCTGTCCGCCTGGCCGGTCAGGCAGGAGGGGAGCGCCCCCTCAGACGCTTGCTGTGGTGGGAGGGGCCTGAGGAGGTGGGGCCTGCAGCGGAACCCGGCGGGGGCTGAGATAACCGCCTCCGATTCGGGCGACAAAAGGAGAATGCAGAGCGGGAGGCAAAAAGCCTATTGAACTCGGTATTCCCAGGAGGCCTCCCATCCAAGTACTAAACAGGGCCGACCCTGCTTAGCTTCAGCGATCGCGTCGAGATAAGCCCGTCTAGGCTGGTTTGGCAGTAGATGTCATCAGGGTCGCGGGCTGCCTCTTGAGGCGCAGCTTAGCAGGCGCTTGGGACTTACCAACAGCCCTGCGGTCCGCCCGACTCAGCAGGGACCCGCCACAACCTAGACAGGGGAACGGAGGTCTAGGGTACCGGGGGGTGAGGGTGGTGTTGGCGACCCCCCAACCCAGGGCGGACGGGACCCAGCAAACTTTTCGGCGCTTGGTGCCCCATCCCAGATGCCACAGGCCGCTCACGGGGACGTGGCCCCGGAGGCTTCAGGGCCCGGGGCCCGCAGTCCCTTGGGCATCCCACCTGCCCGCCCACACTGGGCTAGGCGCAGCCCGGACACACACCTGCCCGGCCCTCCTGCCCGACAGAAGCTGGCCCGAAGCCACTGGGAGCCACCATTGACTTGGGAAGGCCCCTAAGACCCAGCAACACCACCCTTGCCCGCACGCCACAGATCCGAGCTCAGTACCCCGCCTCAAGTGGCCATTAGGCCCGGGGAAGCGGCCTGCTCCCTCGATCCCGCTCCCGCGCCCGACCAGGGCGAAACGGTGGAAGGGCGGCATTTTCCGAATGGAGCTGTGGAGCGACACCCCAGCAGACAGGTGGCGGCGACGGGGCTGCGTTCCAGTGGGTGAGGCCAGGTGCAGTTCGCGGGGCTCGCGGGCCGCACGGACGGCACCCGGGTCCGCGGCCACGTCTGGGTCGCGTCAGGCCACCCCCGGAGCGCCTGGTGTGCCGCTGCCTTCCGGGGACGCCTTCTGGCCGCCTGGCCGGTCAGGCAGTTGGGGAGCGCCCCGTCAGACGCTTGCTGTGGTGGGAGGGGCCTGAGGAGGTGGGGCCTGCAGAGGTACCTGGCAGGGGCAGAGATAGCCGCCGCCGCCGCCGCGGGCGACAAAAGGAGAATGCAGAGCCAAAAGGAGAATGCAGAGCGGGAGGCCAAAAGCCTATAGCACCCGGTATTCCCTAGAGGTCTCCCATCCACCTACTAAACAGGCCCGATCCTGCTTAGCTTCCGCGATCGAGTCGAAATCACGCCCCTCTGGGCTGGTTTGGCAGTAGGTGGCAAGAGGGTCGCGGGCTGGCTCTTGAGGCACAGCTTAGCAGGCGCTTGGGTCAAACCGCCAGCCCAGCGGCCCGCCCGACCCGGCAGGGCCCCGCCGCCCACCTAGACAGGGAAACGGAGGTCTAGGGTACAGGGGGGTGGCGGAGATGTTGGCGACCACCCAGCCCAGGGCAGGCGGGGCCCAGCAAACTTTTCGGCGCTTGGCGCCCCACCCCAGATCCCGCAGGCCGCTCACAAGGACGTGGCCCCGGAGGCTTCAGGATCCGTGGCCCGCGGTCCCTTGGGCATCCCACCTGCCCGCCCACGCTGCGCTACGCTCAGCCCGGACGGAGACGTGCCCGGCACTCCTAACCGACAGAAGCTGGCCCGAAACCACTGGGAGCCACCATTGAGTTGGCAAGGTCCCTAAGACCCAGCGACGCCACCGTTGCCCCCACGCCGCAGTTCCGAGCTCAGTACCCCGCCCCAATTGGCCGGCAGCCCCGGGAAGCGTCCTGCGCCCTCGATCTCGCTCCCGCCCCCGGCCAGAGCGAAACGGCTATGGGACAGCATTTTCCGTATGGATCTGTGGAGAGACACCCCGGCAGACAGGTGGCGGCGACGGGGCTGTGCTCCATGGGTGAGGCCAGGTGCAGTTCGCGGTGCTCGCGTTCTGCACAGACGGCACCCGTGTCCGCGGCCATGTCTGGGTCGCGTCAGGCCACCCCCGGAGCGTCTGGTGTGCTGCTGCCTTCCAGGGACGCCTTCAGGCCGCCTGGCCGGTCAGGCAGGCGGGCAGCGCCCCGTCAGTTGCTTGCTGGGGTGGGAGGGGCCTGAGGAGGTGGGGCCTGCAGAGGTACCGGGCGTGTGCAGAGATAGCCGCCGCCGCCGCGGGCGACAAAAGGAGAATACACAGCGGGAGGCCAAAAGCCTGTAACACGCGGTATTCCCGGGAGGTCTCCCATCCACGTACTAAACTGGCCCGACCCTGCTTAGCTTCCGCGATTGAGCCGACATCACGCCCGTCTGGGCTGCTTTGGCAGCAGGTGGCTACAGGCTCGCGAGCTGCCTCTTGAGGCGCAGTTTAGCAGGCGCTTGGGGCTTACCTCCAGCCCAGCGGCTCGCCCGACCCGGCAGGGCCCCGCCGCCCACCTAGACAAGGAAACGGAGGTCTAGGGTACAGGGGTGTGGCGGAGATGTTGGCGAACACCCAGCCCAGGGCGGGCGGGACCCGGCAAACTTTTCGGCGCTTGGCGCCCCATGCCAGATCCCGCAGGCCGTACACAAGGACGTGGCCCCGGAGGCTTCAGGGCCCGGGGCCCGCGGTCCCTTGGGCATCCCACCTGCCCGCCCACGCTGCGCGACGCTCAGCCCAGAGGGAGACGTGCCCGGCACTCCTAACCGACAGAAGCTGGCCCGAAACAACTGGGAGCCACCATTGAGTTGGCACGGCCCCTAAGACCCAGCAACGCCACCGTTGCCCCCACGCCGCAGTTCCGAGCTCAGCACCCCGCCCCAAGTGGCCGGCAGCCCCAGGGAAGTGGCCTGGGCCCTCGATCCCGCTCCCGCCCCCGGCCAGAGCGAAACGGCGGAGGGGCGGCATTTTCCGTATGGAGCTGTGGAGAGACACCCCGGCAGACAGGTGGCGGCGACGGGGCTGTGCTCCAGTGGGTGAGGCCAGGTCATTTCGCGGGGCTCGCGGGCCGCACGGACGGCACCCGGGTCCGCGGCCATATCTGGGTCGCGTCAGGCCACCCCCGGAGCGTCTGGTGTGCCGCTGCCTTCCAGGGACGCCTTCTGGCCGCCTGGCCGGTCAGGCAGGCGGGGAGCGCCCCGTCAGACACTTGCTGTGGTGGGAGGGGCCTGAGGAGGTGGCGCCTGCAGAGGTACCCGGCGGGGGCAGAGATAGCCGCCGCCGCCGCCGGCGACAGAAGGAGAATGCAGAGCGGGAGGCCAAAAGACTATAGCAGCCGGTATTCCCTAGAGGTCTCCCATCCACCTACTAAACAGGCCCGATCCTGCTTAGCTTCCGCGATCGAGTCGAGATCACGCCCCTCTGGGCTGGTTTGGCAGTAGGTGGCTACAGGGTCGCGGGCTGCCTCTTGAGGCGCAGCTTAGCAGGCGCTTGGGGCATACCGCCAGCCCAGCGGCCCGACCGATCCGGCAGGGCCCCGCCGCCCGCCTATACAGGGAAACGGAGGTCTAGGCTACAGGGGGGTGGCGGAGGTGTTGGCGACCACCCAGCCGAGGGCTGGCTGGACCCCGCAAACATTTTGGCGCTTCGCGCACCACCGCAGATCACGCGTGCTGGTGTGCCGCTGCCTTCCAGGGACGCCTTCTGGCCTCCTGGCCGGTGAGGCAGGCAGGGAGCGCCCCGTCAGACTCTTGCTGTGGTGGGAGGGGCCTGAGGAGTGGGGTCAGCAGCGGTACCCGGCGGGAGCTGAGATAATCGCCTCCGATTCGGGCGACAAAAGGAGAATGCAGAGCGGGAGGCAAAAAGCCTATAGCACCCGGTATTCCCAGGGGGTCTCCCATCCAAATACTAACGAGGCCCGACCCTGCTTAGCTTCAGCGATCGAGACGAGATCAGGCCCGTCTAGGCTGGTTTGGCAGTAGATGTCAGCCAACTCGCGGGCTGCCTCTTGAGGCGCAGCTTAGCAGCCGCTTGGGCCTTACCGCCAGCCCAGCGGCCCGCCCGACTCGGCAGGGCCCCGCCGCCCGCCTAGACAGGGGAACGGAGGTCTAGGCTACCGGGGGGTAGGAGAGCTGTTGGCGAACCCCCAGACCAGGGCTGGCGGGACCCAGCAAATATTTCGGCACTTGGGGCCCCACCACAGATGCCGCAGGCCGCTCACAGGGACGTGGCCCCGGAGGCTTCAGGGCCCGGTGCCCGCGGTAACTTGGGCATCCCACCTGCCCGCCCACGCTGGGCTAGGCGCAGGCAGAACGCACACATGCCCGGCCCTCCTGCCCGACAGAAGCTGGCCTGAAGCCACTGGGAACCAGCATTGTGTTGCCACGTCCCCTAAGAGGCAGCAACACCATCCTTGCCCCCATGCCACAGTTCCGAGCCCAGTACCCTGCCCCAAGTGGCCGGCAGGCCCAGGGAAGCGGCCTGCTCCCTCGATCCCGCTCCCGCCCCCGGCCAGGGTGAAACGGCGGAAGGGCGGCATTTTCCCTATGGAGCTGTGGAGAGACACCCCGGCAGACAGGTTGCGGCGACGGGGCTGTGCTCCAGTGGCTGAGGCCAGGTGTAGTTCGTGGGGCTCGCGGGCCGCACGGACGGAACCCGGGTCAGCGGCCATATCAGGGTCGCTTCAGGCCACCCCTGGACCGACTGGTGTGACGCTGCCTTCCAGGGACGCCACCTGTCCGCCTGGCCGGTCAGGCAGGAGGGGAGCGCCCCCTCAGACGCTTGCTGTGGTGGGAGGGGCCTGAGGAGGTGGGGCCTGCAGCGGAACCCGGCGGGGGCTGAGATAACCGCCTCCGATTCGGGCGACAAAAGGAGAATGCAGAGCGGGAGGCAAAAAGCCTATTGAACTCGGTATTCCCAGGAGGCCTCCCATCCAAGTACTAAACAGGGCCAACCCTGCTTAGCTTCAGCGATCGCGTCGAGATAAGCCCGTCTAGGCTGGTTTGGCAGTAGATGTCATCAGGGTCGCGGGCTGCCTCTTGAGGCGCAGCTTAGCAGGCGCTTGGGACTTACCAACAGCCCTGCGGTCCGCCCGACTCAGCAGGGACCCGCCACAACCTAGACAGGGGAACGGAGGTCTAGGGTACCGGGGGGTGAGGGTGGTGTTGGCGACCCCCCAACCCAGGGCGGACGGGACCCAGCAAACTTTTCGGCGCTTGGTGCCCCATCCCAGATGCCACAGGCCGCTCACGGGGACGTGGCCCCGGAGGCTTCAGGGCCCGGGGCCCGCAGTCCCTTGGGCATCCCACCTGCCCGCCCACACTGGGCTAGGCGCAGCCCGGACACACACCTGCCCGGCCCTCCTGCCCGACAGAAGCTGGCCCGAAGCCACTGGGAGCCACCATTGACTTGGGAAGGCCCCTAAGACCCAGCAACACCACCCTTGCCCGCACGCCACAGATCCGAGCTCAGTACCCCGCCTCAAGTGGCCATTAGGCCCGGGGAAGCGGCCTGCTCCCTCGATCCCGCTCCCGCGCCCGACCAGGGCGAAACGGTGGAAGGGCGGCATTTTCCGAATGGAGCTGTGGAGCGACACCCCAGCAGACAGGTGGCGGCGACGGGGCTGCGTTCCAGTGGGTGAGGCCAGGTGCAGTTCGCGGGGCTCGCGGGCCGCACGGACGGCACCCGGGTCCGCGGCCACGTCTGGGTCGCGTCAGGCCACCCCCGGAGCGCCTGGTGTGCCGCTGCCTTCCGGGGACGCCTTCTGGCCGCCTGGCCGGTCAGGCAGTTGGGGAGCGCCCCGTCAGACGCTTGCTGTGGTGGGAGGGGCCTGAGGAGGTGGGGCCTGCAGAGGTACCTGGCAGGGGCAGAGATAGCCGCCGCCGCCGCCGCGGGCGACAAAAGGAGAATGCAGAGCCAAAAGGAGAATGCAGAGCGGGAGGCCAAAAGCCTATAGCACCCGGTATTCCCTAGAGGTCTCCCATCCACCTACTAAACAGGCCCGATCCTGCTTAGCTTCCGCGATCGAGTCGAAATCACGCCCCTCTGGGCTGGTTTGGCAGTAGGTGGCAAGAGGGTCGCGGGCTGGCTCTTGAGGCACAGCTTAGCAGGCGCTTGGGTCAAACCGCCAGCCCAGCGGCCCGCCCGACCCGGCAGGGCCCCGCCGCCCACCTAGACAGGGAAACGGAGGTCTAGGGTACAGGGGGGTGGCGGAGATGTTGGCGACCACCCAGCCCAGGGCAGGCGGGGCCCAGCAAACTTTTCGGCGCTTGGCGCCCCACCCCAGATCCCGCAGGCCGCTCACAAGGACGTGGCCCCGGAGGCTTCAGGATCCGTGGCCCGCGGTCCCTTGGGCATCCCACCTGCCCGCCCACGCTGCGCTACGCTCAGCCCGGACAGAGACGTGCCCGGCACTCCTAACCGACAGAAGCTGGCCCGAAACCACTGGGAGCCACCATTGAGTTGGCAAGGTCCCTAAGACCCAGCGACGCCACCGTTGCCCCCACGCCGCAGTTCCGAGCTCAGTACCCCGCCCCAGTTGGCCGGCAGCCCCGGGAAGCGTCCCGCGCCCTCGATCTCGCTCCCGCCCCCGGCCAGAGCGAAACGGCTATGGGACAGCATTTTCCGTATGGATCTGTGGAGAGACACCCCGGCAGACAGGTGGCGGCGACGGGGCTGTGCTCCATGGGTGAGGCCAGGTGCAGTTCGCGGTGCTCGCGTTCCGCACAGACGGCACCCGTGTCCGCGGCCATGTCTGGGTCGCGTCAGGCCACCCCCGGAGCGTCTGGTGTGCTGCTGCCTTCCAGGGACGCCTTCAGGCCGCCTGGCCGGTCAGGCAGGCGGGCAGCGCCCCGTCAGTTGCTTGCTGGGGTGGGAGGGGCCTGAGGAGGTGGGGCCTGCAGAGGTACCGGGCGTGTGCAGAGATAGCCGCCGCCGCCGCGGGCGACAAAAGGAGAATACACAGCGGGAGGCCAAAAGCCTGTAACACGCGGTATTCCCGGGAGGTCTCCCATCCACGTACTAAACTGGCCCGACCCTGCTTAGCTTCCGCGATTGAGCCGACATCACGCCCGTCTGGGCTGCTTTGGCAGCAGGTGGCTACAGGCTCGCGAGCTGCCTCTTGAGGCGCAGTTTAGCAGGCGCTTGGGGCTTACCTCCAGCCCAGCGGCTCGCCCGACCCGGCAGGGCCCCGCCGCCCACCTAGACAAGGAAACGGAGGTCTAGGGTACAGGGGTGTGGCGGAGATGTTGGCGAACACCCAGCCCAGGGCGGGCGGGACCCGGCAAACTTTTCGGCGCTTGGCGCCCCATGCCAGATCCCGCAGGCCGTACACAAGGACGTGGCCCCGGAGGCTTCAGGGCCCGGGGCCCGCGGTCCCTTGGGCATCCCACCTGCCCGCCCACGCTGCGCGACGCTCAGCCCAGAGGGAGACGTGCCCGGCACTCCTAACCGACAGAAGCTGGCCCGAAACAACTGGGAGCCACCATTGAGTTGGCACGGCCCCTAAGACCCAGCAACGCCACCGTTGCCCCCACGCCGCAGTTCCGAGCTCAGCACCCCGCCCCAAGTGGCCGGCAGCCCCAGGGAAGTGGCCTGGGCCCTCGATCCCGCTCCCGCCCCCGGCCAGAGCGAAACGGCGGAGGGGCGGCATTTTCCGTATGGAGCTGTGGAGAGACACCCCGGCAGACAGGTGGCGGCGACGGGGCTGTGCTCCAGTGGGTGAGGCCAGGTCATTTCGCGGGGCTCGCGGGCCGCACGGACGGCACCCGGGTCCGCGGCCATATCTGGGTCGCGTCAGGCCACCCCCGGAGCGTCTGGTGTGCCGCTGCCTTCCACGGACGCCTTCTGGCCGCCTGGCCGGTCAGGCAGGCGGGGAGCGCCCCGTCAGACACTTGCTGTGGTGGGAGGGGCCTGAGGAGGTGGGGCCTGCAGAGGTACCCGGCGGGGGCAGAGATAGCCGCCGCCGCCGCCGGCGACAAAAGGAGAATGCAGAGCGGGAGGCCAAAAGACTATAGCACCCGGTATTCCCAGGAGGTCTCCCATCCACCTACTAAACAGGCCCGACCCTGCATAGCTTCCGCGATTGAGTCGAGATCACGCCCCTCTGGGCTGGTTTGGCAGTAGGTGGTTAGAGGGTCGCGGGCTGCCTCTTGAGGTGCAGCTTAGCAGGCGCTTGGGGCATACCGCCAGCCCAGCGGCCCGACCGATCCGGCAGGGCCCCGCCGCCCGCCTATACAGGGAAACGGAGGTCTAGGCTACAGGGGGGTGGCGGAGGTGTTGGCGACCACCCAGCCGAGGGCTGGCTGGACCCCGCAAACATTTTGGCGCTTCGCGCACCACCGCAGATCACGCGTGCTGGTGTGCCGCTGCCTTCCAGGGACGCCTTCTGGCCTCCTGGCCGGTGAGGCAGGCAGGGAGCGCCCCGTCAGACTCTTGCTGTGGTGGGAGGGGCCTGAGGAGTGGGGTCAGCAGCGGTACCCGGCGGGAGCTGAGATAATCGCCTCCGATTCGGGCGACAAAAGGAGAATGCAGAGCGGGAGGCAAAAAGCCTATAGCACCCGGTATTCCCAGGGGGTCTCCCATCCAAATACTAACGAGGCCCGACCCTGCTTAGCTTCAGCGATCGAGACGAGATCAGGCCCGTCTAGGCTGGTTTGGCAGTAGATGTCAGCCAACTCGCGGGCTGCCTCTTGAGGCGCAGCTTAGCAGCCGCTTGGGCCTTACCGCCAGCCCAGCGGCCCGCCCGACTCGGCAGGGCCCCGCCGCCCGCCTAGACAGGGGAACGGAGGTCTAGGCTACCGGGGGGTAGGAGAGCTGTTGGCGAACCCCCAGACCAGGGCTGGCGGGACCCAGCAAATATTTCGGCACTTGGGGCCCCACCACAGATGCCGCAGGCCGCTCACAGGGACGTGGCCCCGGAGGCTTCAGGGCCCGGTGCCCGCGGTAACTTGGGCATCCCACCTGCCCGCCCACGCTGGGCTAGGCGCAGGCAGAACGCACACATGCCCGGCCCTCCTGCCCGACAGAAGCTGGCCTGAAGCCAGTGGGAACCAGCATTGTGTTGCCACGTCCCCTAAGAGGCAGCAACACCATCCTTGCCCCCATGCCACAGTTCCGAGCCCAGTACCCTGCCCCAAGTGGCCGGCAGGCCCAGGGAAGCGGCCTGCTCCCTCGATCCCGCTCCCGCCCCCGGCCAGGGTGAAACGGCGGAAGGGCGGCATTTTCCCTATGGAGCTGTGGAGAGACACCCCGGCAGACAGGTTGCGGCGACGGGGCTGTGCTCCAGTGGCTGAGGCCAGGTGTAGTTCGTGGGGCTCGCGGGCCGCACGGACGGAACCCGGGTCAGCGGCCATATCAGGGTCGCTTCAGGCCACCCCTGGACCGACTGGTGTGACGCTGCCTTCCAGGGACGCCACCTGTCCGCCTGGCCGGTCAGGCAGGAGGGGAGCGCCCCCTCAGACGCTTGCTGTGGTGGGAGGGGCCTGAGGAGGTGGGGCCTGCAGCGGAACCCGGCGGGGGCTGAGATAACCGCCTCCGATTCGGGCGACAAAAGGAGAATGCAGAGCGGGAGGCAAAAAGCCTATTGAACTCGGTATTCCCAGGAGGCCTCCCATCCAAGTACTAAACAGGGCCGACCCTGCTTAGCTTCAGCGATCGCGTCGAGATAAGCCCGTCTAGGCTGGTTTGGCAGTAGATGTCATCAGGGTCGCGGGCTGCCTCTTGAGGCGCAGCTTAGCAGGCGCTTGGGACTTACCAACAGCCCTGCGGTCCGCCCGACTCAGCAGGGACCCGCCACAACCTAGACAGGGGAACGGAGGTCTAGGGTACCGGGGGGTGAGGGTGGTGTTGGCGACCCCCCAACCCAGGGCGGACGGGACCCAGCAAACTTTTCGGCGCTTGGTGCCCCATCCCAGATGCCACAGGCCGCTCACGGGGACGTGGCCCCGGAGGCTTCAGGGCCCGGGGCCCGCAGTCCCTTGGGCATCCCACCTGCCCGCCCACACTGGGCTAGGCGCAGCCCGGACACACACCTGCCCGGCCCTCCTGCCCGACAGAAGCTGGCCCGAAGCCACTGGGAGCCACCATTGACTTGGGAAGGCCCCTAAGACCCAGCAACACCACCCTTGCCCGCACGCCACAGATCCGAGCTCAGTACCCCGCCTCAAGTGGCCATTAGGCCCAGGGAAGCGGCCTGCTCCCTCGATCCCGCTCCCGCGCCCGACCAGGGCGAAACGGTGGAAGGGCGGCATTTTCCGAATGGAGCTGTGGAGCGACACCCCAGCAGACAGGTGGCGGCGACGGGGCTGCGTTCCAGTGGGTGAGGCCAGGTGCAGTTCGCGGGGCTCGCGGGCCGCACGGACGGCACCCGGGTCCGCGGCCACGTCTGGGTCGCGTCAGGCCACCCCCGGAGCGCCTGGTGTGCCGCTGCCTTCCGGGGACGCCTTCTGGCCGCCTGGCCGGTCAGGCAGTTGGGGAGCGCCCCGTCAGACGCTTGCTGTGGTGGGAGGGGCCTGAGGAGGTGGGGCCTGCAGAGGTACCTGGCAGGGGCAGAGATAGCCGCCGCCGCCGCCGCGGGCGACAAAAGGAGAATGCAGAGCCAAAAGGAGAATGCAGAGCGGGAGGCCAAAAGCCTATAGCACCCGGTATTCCCTAGAGGTCTCCCATCCACCTACTAAACAGGCCCGATCCTGCTTAGCTTCCGCGATCGAGTCGAAATCACGCCCCTCTGGGCTGGTTTGGCAGTAGGTGGCAAGAGGGTCGCGGGCTGGCTCTTGAGGCACAGCTTAGCAGGCGCTTGGGTCAAACCGCCAGCCCAGCGGCCCGCCCGACCCGGCAGGGCCCCGCCGCCCACCTAGACAGGGAAACGGAGGTCTAGGGTACAGGGGGGTGGCGGAGATGTTGGCGACCACCCAGCCCAGGGCAGGCGGGGCCCAGCAAACTTTTCGGCGCTTGGCGCCCCACCCCAGATCCCGCAGGCCGCTCACAAGGACGTGGCCCCGGAGGCTTCAGGATCCGTGGCCCGCGGTCCCTTGGGCATCCCACCTGCCCGCCCACGCTGCGCTACGCTCAGCCCGGACGGAGACGTGCCCGGCACTCCTAACCGACAGAAGCTGGCCCGAAACCACTGGGAGCCACCATTGAGTTGGCAAGGTCCCTAAGACCCAGCGACGCCACCGTTGCCCCCACGCCGCAGTTCCGAGCTCAGTACCCCGCCCCAATTGGCCGGCAGCCCCGGGAAGCGTCCTGCGCCCTCGATCTCGCTCCCGCCCCCGGCCAGAGCGAAACGGCTATGGGACAGCATTTTCCGTATGGATCTGTGGAGAGACACCCCGGCAGACAGGTGGCGGCGACGGGGCTGTGCTCCATGGGTGAGGCCAGGTGCAGTTCGCGGTGCTCGCGTTCCGCACAGACGGCACCCGTGTCCGCGGCCATGTCTGGGTCGCGTCAGGCCACCCCCGGAGCGTCTGGTGTGCTGCTGCCTTCCAGGGACGCCTTCAGGCCGCCTGGCCGGTCAGGCAGGCGGGCAGCGCCCCGTCAGTTGCTTGCTGGGGTGGGAGGGGCCTGAGGAGGTGGGGCCTGCAGAGGTACCGGGCGTGTGCAGAGATAGCCGCCGCCGCCGCGGGCGACAAAAGGAGAATACACAGCGGGAGGCCAAAAGCCTGTAACACGCGGTATTCCCGGGAGGTCTCCCATCCACGTACTAAACTGGCCCGACCCTGCTTAGCTTCCGCGATTGAGCCGACATCACGCCCGTCTGGGCTGCTTTGGCAGCAGGTGGCTGCAGGCTCGCGAGCTGCCTCTTGAGGCGCAGTTTAGCAGGCGCTTGGGGCTTACCTCCAGCCCAGCGGCTCGCCCGACCCGGCAGGGCCCCGCCGCCCACCTAGACAAGGAAACGGAGGTCTAGGGTACAGGGGTGTGGCGGAGATGTTGGCGAACACCCAGCCCAGGGCGGGCGGGACCCGGCAAACTTTTCGGCGCTTGGCGCCCCATGCCAGATCCCGCAGGCCGTACACAAGGACGTGGCCCCGGAGGCTTCAGGGCCCGGGGCCCGCGGTCCCTTGGGCATCCCACCTGCCCGCCCACGCTGCGCGACGCTCAGCCCAGAGGGAGACGTGCCCGGCACTCCTAACCGACAGAAGCTGGCCCGAAACAACTGGGAGCCACCATTGAGTTGGCACGGCCCCTAAGACCCAGCAACGCCACCGTTGCCCCCACGCCGCAGTTCCGAGCTCAGCACCCCGCCCCAAGTGGCCGGCAGCCCCAGGGAAGTGGCCTGGGCCCTCGATCCCGCTCCCGCCCCCGGCCAGAGCGAAACGGCGGAGGGGCGGCATTTTCCGTATGGAGCTGTGGAGAGACACCCCGGCAGACAGGTGGCGGCGACGGGGCTGTGCTCCAGTGGGTGAGGCCAGGTCATTTCGCGGGGCTCGCGGGCCGCACGGACGGCACCCGGGTCCGCGGCCATATCTGGGTCGCGTCAGGCCACCCCCGGAGCGTCTGGTGTGCCGCTGCCTTCCACGGACGCCTTCTGGCCGCCTGGCCGGTCAGGCAGGCGGGGAGCGCCCCGTCAGACACTTGCTGTGGTGGGAGGGGCCTGAGGAGGTGGGGCCTGCAGAGGTACCCGGCGGGGGCAGAGATAGCCGCCGCCGCCGCCGGCGACAAAAGGAGAATGCAGAGCGGGAGGCCAAAAGACTATAGCACCCGGTATTCCCAGGAGGTCTCCCATCCACCTACTAAACAGGCCCGACCCTGCATAGCTTCCGCGATTGAGTCGAGATCACGCCCCTCTGGGCTGGTTTGGCAGTAGGTGGTTAGAGGGTCGCGGGCTGCCTCTTGAGGTGCAGCTTAGCAGGCGCTTGGGGCATACCGCCAGCCCAGCGGCCCGACCGATCCGGCAGGGCCCCGCCGCCCGCCTATACAGGGTAACGGAGGTCTAAGCTACGGGGGGGTGGCGGAGGTGTTGGCGACCACCCAGCCGAGGGCTGGCTGGACCCCGCAAACATTTTGGCGCTTCGCGCCCCACCGCAGATCACGCATGCTGGTGTGCCGCTGCCTTCCAGGGACGCCTTCTGGCCTCCTGGCCGGTGAGGCAGGCAGGGAGCGCCCCGTCAGACTCTTGCTGTGGTGGGAGGGGCCTGAGGAGTGGGGTCAGCAGCGGTACCCGGCGGGAGCTGAGATAATCGCCTCCGATTCGGGCGACAAAAGGAGAATGCAGAGCGGGAGGCAAAAAGCCTATAGCACCCGGTATCCCCAGGGGGTCTCCCATCCAAATACTAACGAGGCCCGACCCTGCTTAGCTTCAGCGATCGAGACGAGATCAGGCCCGTCTAGGCTGGTTTGGCAGTAGATGTCAGCCAACTCGCGGGCTGCCTCTTGAGGCGCAGCTTAGCAGCCCCTTGGGCCTTACCGCCAGCCCAGCGGCCCGCCCGACTCGGCCGGGCCCCGCCGCCCGTCTAGACAGGGGAACGGAGGTCTAGGCTACCGGGGGATAGGAGAGCTGTTGGCGAACCCCCAGACCAGGGCTGGCGGGACCCAGCAAATATTTCGGCACTTGGGGCCCCACCACAGATGCCGCAGGCCGCTCACAGGGACGTGGCCCCCGAGGCTTCAGGGCCCGGTGCCCGCGGTAACTTGGGCATCCCACCTGCCCGCCCACGCTGGGCTAGGCGCAGGCAGAACGCACACATGCCCGGCCCTCCTGCCCGACAGAAGCTGGCCTGAAGCCACTGGGAACCAGCATTGTGTTGCCACGTCCCCTAAGAGGCAGCAACAACATCCTTGCCCCTATGCCACAGTTCCGAGCCCAGAACCCTGCCCCAAGTGGCCGGCAGGCCCAGGGAAGCGGCCTGCTCCCTCGATCCCGCTCCCGCCCCTGGCCTGGGTGAAACGGCGGAAGGGCGGCATTTTCCCTATGGAGCTGTGGAGAGACACCCCGGCAGACAGGTTGCGGCGACGGGGCTGTGCTCCAGTGGCTGAGGCCAGGTGTAGTTCGCGGGGTTCGCGGGCCGCACGGACGGCACCCGGGTCAGCGGCCATGTCTGGGTTGCGTCAGGCCACCCCCGGAGCGTCTGGTGTGCCACTGCCTTCCAGGGACGCCTTCTGGCCGCCTGGCCGGTCAGGCAGGCCGGGAGTGCCCCGTCAGACGCTTGCTGGGGTGGGAGGGGCCTGTGGATGTGGGGCCTGCAGAGGTACCCGGCAGGGGCAGAGAAAGCCGCCGCAGCCACGTGCGACCAAAGGAGAATGCAGAGCAGGAGGCCAAAAGAGTAAAGCACCCGGTATTCCCAGGAGGTCTCCCATCCACGTACGAAACAGGCCTGACCCTGCTTAGGTTCCGTGATCGAGCCGAGATCATGCCCCTCTGGTCTGCTTTGGCAGTAGGTGGCTACAGGGTCGCGGGCTGCCTCTTGAGGCGCAGCTTAGCAGGCGCTTGTCTCATACCGCCATCCCAGCGGCCGGCCCGATCCAGTAGGGCGCCGCCGCCCACCTAGACAGGGAAACGGAGGTCTTGGCTACAGGGGGGTGGCGGAGGATTTGGCTACCACCCAGCCCAGGGCTGACGGCACCCAGCACACTTTTCGGCGCTTGGCGCCCCACCGCGGATCCTGCAGGCCCTCACAGGGACGTGGCCCCGGAGACTTCAGGGCCCGGGCCCCGCGGTCCCTTGTGCATCCCACCTGCCCGACCACACTATGCTACGCTCAGCGCAGGCGGAGACGTGCCCGGCACTCCTAACCGACAGAAGCTGGCCCGAAACCACTGGGAGCCACCACTGTGTTGGCATGGCCCGTAAGACCCAGCAAAGCCACCCTTGCCCCCACGCCGCAGTTTCGAGCTCAGTACCCTGGCCCAAGTGGCCGGCAGCCCCGGGGAAGCGGCCTGTGCCCTCGATCCCGCTACAGCCCCCGGCCAGAGCGAAAAGGCCGAGGGGCGGCATTTTCCGTATGCAGTTGTGGAGAGACACCCCGGTCGACAGATTGCGGCGACGGGGCTGTGCTCCAGTGGGTGAGGCCAGGCGCAGTTCGCGGGGCTCGCGGGTCGCACGGATGGCACCGGGTCCGCGGCCATGTCTGGGTCGCGTCAGGCCACCCCCGGAGCGTCTGGTGTGCCGCTGCCTTCCAGGGACGCCTTCTGGCCGCCTGGCCGGTCAGGCAGGCGGGCAGCGCCCCGTCAGACGCTTGCTGTGGTGGGAGGGGAATGAGGAGGTGGGGCCTGCAGAGGTACCCGTCAGGGGCAGAGATGACCGCCGCCGCCACGGGCGACCAAAGGAGAATGCAGAGCGGGAGGCCAAAAGCCTGTAACACGCGGTATTCCCAGGAGGTCTCCCATCCGTGTACTAAACAGGCCCGACCCTGCTTAGCTTCCGCGATCAAGCTGAGATCACGCCCCTCTGGGGTAGTTTGGCAGTAGGTGGCTGCTGGGTCGCGGGCTGCCTCTTGAGGCGCAGCTTAGCAGGCGCTTGGGTCTTACCTCCATCCCAGCAGCCCGCCCAAGCCGGCAGGGCCCCGCCGCCCGCCTAGACAGGGAAACGGAGGTCTAGGGTACAGGGGGTTGACGGAGATGTTGGCGACTACCCAGCCCAGGGCGTGCGGGACCCAGCAAACTTTTCGGCGCTTGGCGCCCCACGCCAGATCACGCAGGCCGCTCACAAGGACGTGGCCTCGGAGGCTACAGGGCCAGAGGCCCGCGTCCCTTGGTCATCCCACCTGCCCGCCCACGCTGCGCTACGCTCAGCCCGGGCGGAGACGTGCCCGGCACTCCTAACCGACAGAAGCTGGCCCGAAACAACTGGGAGCCACCATTGAGTTGGCACGGCCCCTAAGACCCAGCAACGCCACCGTTGCCCCCACGCCGCAGTTCTGAGCTCAGCACCCCGCCCCAAGTGGCCGGCAGCCCCAGGGAAGTGGCCTGGGCCCTCGATCCCGCTCCCGCCCCCGGCCAGAGCGAAACGGCGGAGGGGCGGCATTTTCCGTATGGAGCTGTGGAGAGACACCCCGGCAGACAGGTGGCGGCGACGGGGCTGTGCTCCAGTGGGTGAGGCCAGGTCATTTCGCGGGGCTCGCGGGCCGCACGGACGGCACCCGGGTCCGCGGCCATATCTGGGTCGCGTCAGGCCACCCCCGGAGCGTCTGGTGTGCCGCTGCCTTCCACGGACGCCTTCTGGCCGCCTGGCCGGTCAGGCAGGCGGGGAGCGCCCCGTCAGACACTTGCTGTGGTGGGAGGGGCCTGAGGAGGTGGGGCCTGCAGAGGTACCCGGCGGGGGCAGAGATAGCCGCCGCCGCCGCCGGCGACAAAAGGAGAATGCAGAGCGGGAGGCCAAAAGACTATAGCACCCGGTATTCCCAGGAGGTCTCCCATCCACCTACTAAACAGGCCCGACCCTGCATAGCTTCCGCGATTGAGTCGAGATCACGCCCCTCTGGGCTGGTTTGGCAGTAGGTGGTTAGAGGGTCGCGGGCTGCCTCTTGAGGTGCAGCTTAGCAGGCGCTTGGGGCATACCGCCAGCCCAGCGGCCCGACCGATCCGGCAGGGCCCCGCCGCCCGCCTATACAGGGTAACGGAGGTCTAAGCTACGGGGGGGTGGCGGAGGTGTTGGCGACCACCCAGCCGAGGGCTGGCTGGACCCCGCAAACATTTTGGCGCTTCGCGCCCCACCGCAGATCACGCATGCTGGTGTGCCGCTGCCTTCCAGGGACGCCTTCTGGCCTCCTGGCCGGTGAGGCAGGCAGGGAGCGCCCCGTCAGACTCTTGCTGTGGTGGGAGGGGCCTGAGGAGTGGGGTCAGCAGCGGTACCCGGCGGGAGCTGAGATAATCGCCTCCGATTCGGGCGACAAAAGGAGAATGCAGAGCGGGAGGCAAAAAGCCTATAGCACCCGGTATCCCCAGGGGGTCTCCCATCCAAATACTAACGAGGCCCGACCCTGCTTAGCTTCAGCGATCGAGACGAGATCAGGCCCGTCTAGGCTGGTTTGGCAGTAGATGTCAGCCAACTCGCGGGCTGCCTCTTGAGGCGCAGCTTAGCAGCCCCTTGGGCCTTACCGCCAGCCCAGCGGCCCGCCCGACTCGGCCGGGCCCCGCCGCCCGTCTAGACAGGGGAACGGAGGTCTAGGCTACCGGGGGATAGGAGAGCTGTTGGCGAACCCCCAGACCAGGGCTGGCGGGACCCAGCAAATATTTCGGCACTTGGGGCCCCACCACAGATGCCGCAGGCCGCTCACAGGGACGTGGCCCCCGAGGCTTCAGGGCCCGGTGCCCGCGGTAACTTGGGCATCCCACCTGCCCGCCCACGCTGGGCTAGGCGCAGGCAGAACGCACACATGCCCGGCCCTCCTGCCCGACAGAAGCTGGCCTGAAGCCACTGGGAACCAGCATTGTGTTGCCACGTCCCCTAAGAGGCAGCAACAACATCCTTGCCCCTATGCCACAGTTCCGAGCCCAGAACCCTGCCCCAAGTGGCCGGCAGGCCCAGGGAAGCGGCCTGCTCCCTCGATCCCGCTCCCGCCCCTGGCCTGGGTGAAACGGCGGAAGGGCGGCATTTTCCCTATGGAGCTGTGGAGAGACACCCCGGCAGACAGGTTGCGGCGACGGGGCTGTGCTCCAGTGGCTGAGGCCAGGTGTAGTTCGCGGGGTTCGCGGGCCGCACGGACGGCACCCGGGTCAGCGGCCATGTCTGGGTTGCGTCAGGCCACCCCCGGAGCGTCTGGTGTGCCACTGCCTTCCAGGGACGCCTTCTGGCCGCCTGGCCGGTCAGGCAGGCCGGGAGCGCCCCGTCAGACGCTTGCTGGGGTGGGAGGGGCCTGTGGATGTGGGGCCTGCAGAGGTACCCGGCAGGGGCAGAGAAAGCCGCCGCAGCCACGTGCGACCAAAGGAGAATGCAGAGCAGGAGGCCAAAAGAGTAAAGCACCCGGTATTCCCAGGAGGTCTCCCATCCACGTACGAAACAGGCCTGACCCTGCTTAGGTTCCGTGATCGAGCCGAGATCATGCCCCTCTGGTCTGCTTTGGCAGTAGGTGGCTACAGGGTCGCGGGCTGCCTCTTGAGGCGCAGCTTAGCAGGCGCTTGTCTCATACCGCCATCCCAGCGGCCGGCCCGATCCAGTAGGGCGCCGCCGCCCACCTAGACAGGGAAACGGAGGTCTTGGCTACAGGGGGGTGGCGGAGGATTTGGCTACCACCCAGCCCAGGGCTGACGGCACCCAGCACACTTTTCGGCGCTTGGCGCCCCACCGCGGATCCTGCAGGCCCTCACAGGGACGTGGCCCCGGAGACTTCAGGGCCCGGGCCCCGCGGTCCCTTGTGCATCCCACCTGCCCGACCACACTATGCTACGCTCAGCGCAGGCGGAGACGTGCCCGGCACTCCTAACCGACAGAAGCTGGCCCGAAACCACTGGGAGCCACCACTGTGTTGGCATGGCCCGTAAGACCCAGCAAAGCCACCCTTGCCCCCACGCCGCAGTTTCGAGCTCAGTACCCTGGCCCAAGTGGCCGGCAGCCCCGGGGAAGCGGCCTGTGCCCTCGATCCCGCTACAGCCCCCGGCCAGAGCGAAAAGGCCGAGGGGCGGCATTTTCCGTATGCAGTTGTGGAGAGACACCCCGGTCGACAGATTGCGGCGACGGGGCTGTGCTCCAGTGGGTGAGGCCAGGCGCAGTTCGCGGGGCTCGCGGGTCGCACGGATGGCACCGGGTCCGCGGCCATGTCTGGGTCGCGTCAGGCCACCCCCGGAGCGTCTGGTGTGCCGCTGCCTTCCAGGGACGCCTTCTGGCCGCCTGGCCGGTCAGGCAGGCGGGGAGCGCCCCGTCAGACACTTGCTGTGGTGGGAGGGGCCTGAGGAGGTGGCGCCTGCAGAGGTACCCGGCGGGGGCAGAGATAGCCGCCGCCGCCGCCGGCGACAGAAGGAGAATGCAGAGCGGGAGGCCAAAAGACTATAGCAGCCGGTATTCCCTAGAGGTCTCCCATCCACCTACTAAACAGGCCCGATCCTGCTTAGCTTCCGCGATCGAGTCGAAATCACGCCCCTCTGGGCTGGTTTGGCAGTAGGTGGCTACAGGGTCGCGGGCTGCCTCTTGAGGCGCAGCTTAGCAGGCGCTTGGGGCATACCGCCAGCCCAGCGGCCCGACCGATCCGGCAGGGCCCCGCCGCCCGCCTATACAGGGAAACGGAGGTCTAGGCTACAGGGGGGTGGCGGAGGTGTTGGCGACCACCCAGCCGAGGGCTGGCTGGACCCCGCAAACATTTTGGCGCTTCGCGCACCACCGCAGATCACGCGTGCTGGTGTGCCGCTGCCTTCCAGGGACGCCTTCTGGCCTCCTGGCCGGTGAGGCAGGCAGGGAGCGCCCCGTCAGACTCTTGCTGTGGTGGGAGGGGCCTGAGGAGTGGGGTCAGCAGCGGTACCCGGCGGGAGCTGAGATAATCGCCTCCGATTCGGGCGACAAAAGGAGAATGCAGAGCGGGAGGCAAAAAGCCTATAGCACCCGGTATTCCCAGGGGGTCTCCCATCCAAATACTAACGAGGCCCGACCCTGCTTAGCTTCAGCGATCGAGACGAGATCAGGCCCGTCTAGGCTGGTTTGGCAGTAGATGTCAGCCAACTCGCGGGCTGCCTCTTGAGGCGCAGCTTAGCAGCCGCTTGGGCCTTACCGCCAGCCCAGCGGCCCGCCCGACTCGGCAGGGCCCCGCCGCCCGCCTAGACAGGGGAACGGAGGTCTAGGCTACCGGGGGGTGGGAGAGCTGTTGGCGAACCCCCAGACCAGGGCTGGCGGGACCCAGCAAATATTTCGGCACTTGGGGCCCCACCACAGATGCCGCAGGCCGCTCACAGGGACGTGGCCCCGGAGGCTTCAGGGCCCGGTGCCCGCGGTAACTTGGGCATCCCACCTGCCCGCCCACGCTGGGCTAGGCGCAGGCAGAACGCACACATGCCCGGCCCTCCTGCCCGACAGAAGCTGGCCTGAAGCCAGTGGGAACCAGCATTGTGTTGCCACGTCCCCTAAGAGGCAGCAACACCATCCTTGCCCCCATGCCACAGTTCCGAGCCCAGTACCCTGCCCCAAGTGGCCGGCAGGCCCAGGGAAGCGGCCTGCTCCCTCGATCCCGCTCCCGCCCCCGGCCAGGGTGAAATGGCGGAAGGGCGGCATTTTCCCTATGGAGCTGTGGAGAGACACCCCGGCAGACAGGTTGCGGCGACGGGGCCGTGCTCCAGTGGCTGAGGCCAGGTGTAGTTCGTGGGGCTCGCGGGCCGCACGGACGGAACCCGGGTCAGCGGCCATATCAGGGTCGCTTCAGGCCACCCCTGGACCGACTGGTGTGACGCTGCCTTCCAGGGACGCCACCTGTCCGCCTGGCCGGTCAGGCAGGAGGGGAGCGCCCCCTCAGACGCTTGCTGTGGTGGGAGGGGCCTGAGGAGGTGGGGCCTGCAGCGGAACCCGGCGGGGGCTGAGATAACCGCCTCCGATTCGGGCGACAAAAGGAGAATGCAGAGCGGGAGGCAAAAAGCCTATTGAACTCGGTATTCCCAGGAGGCCTCCCATCCAAGTACTAAACAGGGCCGACCCTGCTTAGCTTCAGCGATCGCGTCGAGATAAGCCCGTCTAGGCTGGTTTGGCAGTAGATGTCATCAGGGTCGCGGGCTGCCTCTTGAGGCGCAGCTTAGCAGGCGCTTGGGACTTACCGACAGCCCTGCGGTCCGCCCGACTCAGCAGGGACCCGCCACAACCTAGACAGGGGAACGGAGGTCTAGGGTACCGGGGGGTGAGGGTGGTGTTGGCGACCCCCCAACCCAGGGCGGACGGGACCCAGCAAACTTTTCGGCGCTTGGTGCCCCATCCCAGATGCCACAGGCCGCTCACGGGGACGTGGCCCCGGAGGCTTCAGGGCCCGGGGCCCGCAGTCCCTTGGGCATCCCACCTGCCCGCCCACACTGGGCTAGGCGCAGCCCGGACACACACCTGCCCGGCCCTCCTGCCCGACAGAAGCTGGCCCGAAGCCACTGGGAGCCACCATTGACTTGGGAAGGCCCCTAAGACCCAGCAACACCACCCTTGCCCGCACGCCACAGATCCGAGCTCAGTACCCCGCCTCAAGTGGCCATTAGGCCCGGGGAAGCGGCCTGCTCCCTCGATCCCGCTCCCGCGCCCGACCAGGGCGAAACGGTGGAAGGGCGGCATTTTCCGAATGGAGCTGTGGAGCGACACCCCAGCAGACAGGTGGCGGCGACGGGGCTGCGTTCCAGTGGGTGAGGCCAGGTGCAGTTCGCGGGGCTCGCGGGCCGCACGGACGGCACCCGGGTCCGCGGCCACGTCTGGGTCGCGTCAGGCCACCCCCGGAGCGCCTGGTGTGCCGCTGCCTTCCGGGGACGCCTTCTGGCCGCCTGGCCGGTCAGGCAGTTGGGGAGCGCCCCGTCAGACGCTTGCGGTGGTGGGAGGGGCCTGAGGAGGTGGGGCCTGCAGAGGTACCTGGCAGGGGCAGAGATAGCCGCCGCCGCCGCCGCGGGCGACAAAAGGAGAATGCAGAGCCAAAAGGAGAATGCAGAGCGGGAGGCCAAAAGCCTATAGCACCCGGTATTCCCTAGAGGTCTCCCATCCACCTACTAAACAGGCCCGATCCTGCTTAGCTTCCGCGATCGAGTCGAAATCACGCCCCTCTGGGCTGGTTTGGCAGTAGGTGGCAAGAGGGTCGCGGGCTGGCTCTTGAGGCACAGCTTAGCAGGCGCTTGGGTCAAACCGCCAGCCCAGCGGCCCGCCCGACCCGGCAGGGCCCCGCCGCCCACCTAGACAGGGAAACGGAGGTCTAGGGTACAGGGGGGTGGCGGAGATGTTGGCGACCACCCAGCCCAGGGCAGGCGGGGCCCAGCAAACTTTTCGGCGCTTGGCGCCCCACCCCAGATCCCGCAGGCCGCTCACAAGGACGTGGCCCCGGAGGCTTCAGGATCCGTGGCCCGCGGTCCCTTGGGCATCCCACCTGCCCGCCCACGCTGCGCTACGCTCAGCCCGGACGGAGACGTGCCCGGCACTCCTAACCGACAGAAGCTGGCCCGAAACCACTGGGAGCCACCATTGAGTTGGCAAGGTCCCTAAGACCCAGCGACGCCACCGTTGCCCCCACGCCGCAGTTCCGAGCTCAGTACCCCGCCCCAGTTGGCCGGCAGCCCCGGGAAGCGTCCCGCGCCCTCGATCTCGCTCCCGCCCCCGGCCAGAGCGAAACGGCTATGGGACAGCATTTTCCGTATGGATCTGTGGAGAGACACCCCGGCAGACAGGTGGCGGCGACGGGGCTGTGCTCCATGGGTGAGGCCAGGTGCAGTTCGCGGTGCTCGCGTTCCGCACAGACGGCACCCGTGTCCGCGGCCATGTCTGGGTCGCGTCAGGCCACCCCCGGAGCGTCTGGTGTGCTGCTGCCTTCCAGGGACGCCTTCAGGCCGCCTGGCCGGTCAGGCAGGCGGGCAGCGCCCCGTCAGTTGCTTGCTGGGGTGGGAGGGGCCTGAGGAGGTGGGGCCTGCAGAGGTACCGGGCGTGTGCAGAGATAGCCGCCGCCGCCGCGGGCGACAAAAGGAGAATACACAGCGGGAGGCCAAAAGCCTGTAACACGCGGTATTCCCGGGAGGTCTCCCATCCACGTACTAAACTGGCCCGACCCTGCTTAGCTTCCGCGATTGAGCCGACATCACGCCCGTCTGGGCTGCTTTGGCAGCAGGTGGCTGCAGGCTCGCGAGCTGCCTCTTGAGGCGCAGTTTAGCAGGCGCTTGGGGCTTACCTCCAGCCCAGCGGCTCGCCCGACCCGGCAGGGCCCCGCCGCCCACCTAGACAAGGAAACGGAGGTCTAGGGTACAGGGGTGTGGCGGAGATGTTGGCGAACACCCAGCCCAGGGCGGGCGGGACCCGGCAAACTTTTCGGCGCTTGGCGCCCCATGCCAGATCCCGCAGGCCGTACACAAGGACGTGGCCCCGGAGGCTTCAGGGCCCGGGGCCCGCGGTCCCTTGGGCATCCCACCTGCCCGCCCACGCTGCGCGACGCTCAGCCCAGAGGGAGACGTGCCCGGCACTCCTAACCGACAGAAGCTGGCCCGAAACAACTGGGAGCCACCATTGAGTTGGCACGGCCCCTAAGACCCAGCAACGCCACCCTTGCCCCCACGCCGCAGTTCCGAGCTCAGCACCCCGCCCCAAGTGGCCGGCAGCCCCAGGGAAGTGGCCTGGGCCCTCGATCCCGCTCCCGCCCCCGGCCAGAGCGAAACGGCGGAGGGGCGGCATTTTCCGTATGGAGCTGTGGAGAGACACCCCAGCAGACAGGTGGCGGCGACGGGGCTGTGCTCCAGTGGGTGAGGCCAGGTCATTTCGCGGGGCTCGCGGGCCGCACGGACGGCACCCGGGTCCGCGGCCATATCTGGGTCGCGTCAGGCCACCCCCGGAGCGTCTGGTGTGCCGCTGCCTTCCACGGACGCCTTCTGGCCGCCTGGCCGGTCAGGCAGGCGGGGAGCGCCCCGTCAGACACTTGCTGTGGTGGGAGGGGCCTGAGGAGGTGGCGCCTGCAGAGGTACCCGGCGGGGGCAGAGATAGCCGCCGCCGCCGCCGGCGACAGAAGGAGAATGCAGAGCGGGAGGCCAAAAGACTATAGCAGCCGGTATTCCCTAGAGGTCTCCCATCCACCTACTAAACAGGCCCGATCCTGCTTAGCTTCCGCGATCGAGTCGAAATCACGCCCCTCTGGGCTGGTTTGGCAGTAGGTGGCTACAGGGTCGCGGGCTGCCTCTTGAGGCGCAGCTTAGCAGGCGCTTGGGGCATACCGCCAGCCCAGCGGCCCGACCGATCCGGCAGGGCCCCGCCGCCCGCCTATACAGGGAAACGGAGGTCTAGGCTACAGGGGGGTGGCGGAGGTGTTGGCGACCACCCAGCCGAGGGCTGGCTGGACCCCGCAAACATTTTGGCGCTTCGCGCACCACCGCAGATCACGCGTGCTGGTGTGCCGCTGCCTTCCAGGGACGCCTTCTGGCCTCCTGGCCGGTGAGGCAGGCAGGGAGCGCCCCGTCAGACTCTTGCTGTGGTGGGAGGGGCCTGAGGAGTGGGGTCAGCAGCGGTACCCGGCGGGAGCTGAGATAATCGCCTCCGATTCGGGCGACAAAAGGAGAATGCAGAGCGGGAGGCAAAAAGCCTATAGCACCCGGTATTCCCAGGGGGTCTCCCATCCAAATACTAACGAGGCCCGACCCTGCTTAGCTTCAGCGATCGAGACGAGATCAGGCCCGTCTAGGCTGGTTTGGCAGTAGATGTCAGCCAACTCGCGGGCTGCCTCTTGAGGCGCAGCTTAGCAGCCGCTTGGGCCTTACCACCAGCCCAGCGGCCCGCCCGACTCGGCAGGGCCCCGCCGCCCGCCTAGACAGGGGAACGGAGGTCTAGGCTACCGGGGGGTGGGAGAGCTGTTGGCGAACCCCCAGACCAGGGCTGGCGGGACCCAGCAAATATTTCGGCACTTGGGGCCCCACCACAGATGCCGCAGGCCGCTCACAGGGACGTGGCCCCGGAGGCTTCAGGGCCCGGTGCCCGCGGTAACTTGGGCATCCCACCTGCCCGCCCACGCTGGGCTAGGCGCAGGCAGAACGCACACATGCCCGGCCCTCCTGCCCGACAGAAGCTGGCCTGAAGCCAGTGGGAACCAGCATTGTGTTGCCACGTCCCCTAAGAGGCAGCAACACCATCCTTGCCCCCATGCCACAGTTCCGAGCCCAGTACCCTGCCCCAAGTGGCCGGCAGGCCCAGGGAAGCGGCCTGCTCCCTCGATCCCGCTCCCGCCCCCGGCCAGGGTGAAACGGCGGAAGGGCGGCATTTTCCCTATGGAGCTGTGGAGAGACACCCCGGCAGACAGGTTGCGGCGACGGGGCTGTGCTCCAGTGGCTGAGGCCAGGTGTAGTTCGTGGGGCTCGCGGGCCGCACGGACGGAACCCGGGTCAGCGGCCATATCAGGGTCGCTTCAGGCCACCCCTGGACCGACTGGTGTGACGCTGCCTTCCAGGGACGCCACCTGTCCGCCTGGCCGGTCAGGCAGGAGGGGAGCGCCCCCTCAGACGCTTGCTGTGGTGGGAGGGGCCTGAGGAGGTGGGGCCTGCAGCGGAACCCGGCGGGGGCTGAGATAACCGCCTCCGATTCGGGCGACAAAAGGAGAATGCAGAGCGGGAGGCAAAAAGCCTATTGAACTCGGTATTCCCAGGAGGCCTCCCATCCAAGTACTAAACAGGGCCGACCCTGCTTAGCTTCAGCGATCGCGTCGAGATAAGCCCGTCTAGGCTGGTTTGGCAGTAGATGTCATCAGGGTCGCGGGCTGCCTCTTGAGGCGCAGCTTAGCAGGCGCTTGGGACTTACCGACAGCCCTGCGGTCCGCCCGACTCAGCAGGGACCCGCCACAACCTAGACAGGGGAACGGAGGTCTAGGGTACCGGGGGGTGAGGGTGGTGTTGGCGACCCCCCAACCCAGGGCGGACGGGACCCAGCAAACTTTTCGGCGCTTGGTGCCCCATCCCAGATGCCACAGGCCGCTCACGGGGACGTGGCCCCGGAGGCTTCAGGGCCCGGGGCCCGCAGTCCCTTGGGCATCCCACCTGCCCGCCCACACTGGGCTAGGCGCAGCCCGGACACACACCTGCCCGGCCCTCCTGCCCGACAGAAGCTGGCCCGAAGCCACTGGGAGCCACCATTGACTTGGGAAGGCCCCTAAGACCCAGCAACACCACCCTTGCCCGCACGCCACAGATCCGAGCTCAGTACCCCGCCTCAAGTGGCCATTAGGCCCGGGGAAGCGGCCTGCTCCCTCGATCCCGCTCCCGCGCCCGACCAGGGCGAAACGGTGGAAGGGCGGCATTTTCCGAATGGAGCTGTGGAGCGACACCCCAGCAGACAGGTGGCGGCGACGGGGCTGCGTTCCAGTGGGTGAGGCCAGGTGCAGTTCGCGGGGCTCGCGGGCCGCACGGACGGCACCCGGGTCCGCGGCCACGTCTGGGTCGCGTCAGGCCACCCCCGGAGCGCCTGGTGTGCCGCTGCCTTCCGGGGACGCCTTCTGGCCGCCTGGCCGGTCAGGCAGTTGGGGAGCGCCCCGTCAGACGCTTGCGGTGGTGGGAGGGGCCTGAGGAGGTGGGGCCTGCAGAGGTACCTGGCAGGGGCAGAGATAGCCGCCGCCGCCGCCGCGGGCGACAAAAGGAGAATGCAGAGCCAAAAGGAGAATGCAGAGCGGGAGGCCAAAAGCCTATAGCACCCGGTATTCCCTAGAGGTCTCCCATCCACCTACTAAACAGGCCCGATCCTGCTTAGCTTCCGCGATCGAGTCGAAATCACGCCCCTCTGGGCTGGTTTGGCAGTAGGTGGCAAGAGGGTCGCGGGCTGGCTCTTGAGGCACAGCTTAGCAGGCGCTTGGGTCAAACCGCCAGCCCAGCGGCCCGCCCGACCCGGCAGGGCCCCGCCGCCCACCTAGACAGGGAAACGGAGGTCTAGGGTACAGGGGGGTGGCGGAGATGTTGGCGACCACCCAGCCCAGGGCAGGCGGGGCCCAGCAAACTTTTCGGCGCTTGGCGCCCCACCCCAGATCCCGCAGGCCGCTCACAAGGACGTGGCCCCGGAGGCTTCAGGATCCGTGGCCCGCGGTCCCTTGGGCATCCCACCTGCCCGCCCACGCTGCGCTACGCTCAGCCCGGACGGAGACGTGCCCGGCACTCCTAACCGACAGAAGCTGGCCCGAAACCACTGGGAGCCACCATTGAGTTGGCAAGGTCCCTAAGACCCAGCGACGCCACCGTTGCCCCCACGCCGCAGTTCCGAGCTCAGTACCCCGCCCCAATTGGCCGGCAGCCCCGGGAAGCGTCCTGCGCCCTCGATCTCGCTCCCGCCCCCGGCCAGAGCGAAACGGCTATGGGACAGCATTTTCCGTATGGATCTGTGGAGAGACACCCCGGCAGACAGGTGGCGGCGACGGGGCTGTGCTCCATGGGTGAGGCCAGGTGCAGTTCGCGGTGCTCGCGTTCCGCACAGACGGCACCCGTGTCCGCGGCCATGTCTGGGTCGCGTCAGGCCACCCCCGGAGCGTCTGGTGTGCTGCTGCCTTCCAGGGACGCCTTCAGGCCGCCTGGCCGGTCAGGCAGGCGGGCAGCGCCCCGTCAGTTGCTTGCTGGGGTGGGAGGGGCCTGAGGAGGTGGGGCCTGCAGAGGTACCGGGCGTGTGCAGAGATAGCCGCCGCCGCCGCGGGCGACAAAAGGAGAATACACAGCGGGAGGCCAAAAGCCTGTAACACGCGGTATTCCCGGGAGGTCTCCCATCCACGTACTAAACTGGCCCGACCCTGCTTAGCTTCCGCGATTGAGCCGACATCACGCCCGTCTGGGCTGCTTTGGCAGCAGGTGGCTGCAGGCTCGCGAGCTGCCTCTTGAGGCGCAGTTTAGCAGGCGCTTGGGGCTTACCTCCAGCCCAGCGGCTCGCCCGACCCGGCAGGGCCCCGCCGCCCACCTAGACAAGGAAACGGAGGTCTAGGGTACAGGGGTGTGGCGGAGATGTTGGCGAACACCCAGCCCAGGGCGGGCGGGACCCGGCAAACTTTTCGGCGCTTGGCGCCCCATGCCAGATCCCGCAGGCCGTACACAAGGACGTGGCCCCGGAGGCTTCAGGGCCCGGGGCCCGCGGTCCCTTGGGCATCCCACCTGCCCGCCCACGCTGCGCGACGCTCAGCCCAGAGGGAGACGTGCCCGGCACTCCTAACCGACAGAAGCTGGCCCGAAACAACTGGGAGCCACCATTGAGTTGGCACGGCCCCTAAGACCCAGCAACGCCACCCTTGCCCCCACGCCGCAGTTCCGAGCTCAGCACCCCGCCCCAAGTGGCCGGCAGCCCCAGGGAAGTGGCCTGGGCCCTCGATCCCGCTCCCGCCCCCGGCCAGAGCGAAACGGCGGAGGGGCGGCATTTTCCGTATGGAGCTGTGGAGAGACACCCCGGCAGACAGGTGGCGGCGACGGGGCTGTGCTCCAGTGGGTGAGGCCAGGTCATTTCGCGGGGCTCGCGGGCCGCACGGACGGCACCCGGGTCCGCGGCCATATCTGGGTCGCGTCAGGCCACCCCCGGAGCGTCTGGTGTGCCGCTGCCTTCCACGGACGCCTTCTGGCCGCCTGGCCGGTCAGGCAGGCGGGGAGCGCCCCGTCAGACACTTGCTGTGGTGGGAGGGGCCTGAGGAGGTGGGGCCTGCAGAGGTACCCGGCGGGGGCAGAGATAGCCGCCGCCGCCGCCGGCGACAAAAGGAGAATGCAGAGCGGGAGGCCAAAAGACTATAGCAGCCGGTATTCCCTAGAGGTCTCCCATCCACCTACTAAACAGGCCCGACCCTGCATAGCTTCCGCGATTGAGTCGAGATCACGCCCCTCTGGGCTGGTTTGGCAGTAGGTGGTTAGAGGGTCGCGGGCTGCCTCTTGAGGTGCAGCTTAGCAGGCGCTTGGGGCATACCGCCAGCCCAGCGGCCCGACCGATCCGGCAGGGCCCCGCCGCCCGCCTATACAGGGAAACGGAGGTCTAGGCTACAGGGGGGTGGCGGAGGTGTTGGCGACCACCCAGCCGAGGGCTGGCTGGACCCCGCAAACATTTTGGCGCTTCGCGCACCACCGCAGATCACGCGTGCTGGTGTGCCGCTGCCTTCCAGGGACGCCTTCTGGCCTCCTGGCCGGTGAGGCAGGCAGGGAGCGCCCCGTCAGACTCTTGCTGTGGTGGGAGGGGCCTGAGGAGTGGGGTCAGCAGCGGTACCCGGCGGGAGCTGAGATAATCGCCTCCGATTCGGGCGACAAAAGGAGAATGCAGAGCGGGAGGCAAAAAGCCTATAGCACCCGGTATTCCCAGGGGGTCTCCCATCCAAATACTAACGAGGCCCGACCCTGCTTAGCTTCAGCGATCGAGACGAGATCAGGCCCGTCTAGGCTGGTTTGGCAGTAGATGTCAGCCAACTCGCGGGCTGCCTCTTGAGGCGCAGCTTAGCAGCCGCTTGGGCCTTACCGCCAGCCCAGCGGCCCGCCCGACTCGGCAGGGCCCCGCCGCCCGCCTAGACAGGGGAACGGAGGTCTAGGCTACCGGGGGGTAGGAGAGCTGTTGGCGAACCCCCAGACCAGGGCTGGCGGGACCCAGCAAATATTTCGGCACTTGGGGCCCCACCACAGATGCCGCAGGCCGCTCACAGGGACGTGGCCCCGGAGGCTTCAGGGCCCGGTGCCCGCGGTAACTTGGGCATCCCACCTGCCCGCCCACGCTGGGCTAGGCGCAGGCAGAACGCACACATGCCCGGCCCTCCTGCCCGACAGAAGCTGGCCTGAAGCCACTGGGAACCAGCATTGTGTTGCCACGTCCCCTAAGAGGCAGCAACACCATCCTTGCCCCCATGCCACAGTTCCGAGCCCAGTACCCTGCCCCAAGTGGCCGGCAGGCCCAGGGAAGCGGCCTGCTCCCTCGATCCCGCTCCCGCCCCCGGCCAGGGTGAAACGGCGGAAGGGCGGCATTTTCCCTATGGAGCTGTGGAGAGACACCCCGGCAGACAGGTTGCGGCGACGGGGCTGTGCTCCAGTGGCTGAGGCCAGGTGTAGTTCGTGGGGCTCGCGGGCCGCACGGACGGAACCCGGGTCAGCGGCCATATCAGGGTCGCTTCAGGCCACCCCTGGACCGACTGGTGTGACGCTGCCTTCCAGGGACGCCACCTGTCCGCCTGGCCGGTCAGGCAGGAGGGGAGCGCCCCCTCAGACGCTTGCTGTGGTGGGAGGGGCCTGAGGAGGTGGGGCCTGCAGCGGAACCCGGCGGGGGCTGAGATAACCGCCTCCGATTCGGGCGACAAAAGGAGAATGCAGAGCGGGAGGCAAAAAGCCTATTGAACTCGGTATTCCCAGGAGGCCTCCCATCCAAGTACTAAACAGGGCCGACCCTGCTTAGCTTCAGCGATCGCGTCGAGATAAGCCCGTCTAGGCTGGTTTGGCAGTAGATGTCATCAGGGTCGCGGGCTGCCTCTTGAGGCGCAGCTTAGCAGGCGCTTGGGACTTACCAACAGCCCTGCGGTCCGCCCGACTCAGCAGGGACCCGCCACAACCTAGACAGGGGAACGGAGGTCTAGGGTACCGGGGGGTGAGGGTGGTGTTGGCGACCCCCCAACCCAGGGCGGACGGGACCCAGCAAACTTTTCGGCGCTTGGTGCCCCATCCCAGATGCCACAGGCCGCTCACGGGGACGTGGCCCCGGAGGCTTCAGGGCCCGGGGCCCGCAGTCCCTTGGGCATCCCACCTGCCCGCCCACACTGGGCTAGGCGCAGCCCGGACACACACCTGCCCGGCCCTCCTGCCCGACAGAAGCTGGCCCGAAGCCACTGGGAGCCACCATTGACTTGGGAAGGCCCCTAAGACCCAGCAACACCACCCTTGCCCGCACGCCACAGATCCGAGCTCAGTACCCCGCCTCAAGTGGCCATTAGGCCCGGGGAAGCGGCCTGCTCCCTCGATCCCGCTCCCGCGCCCGACCAGGGCGAAACGGTGGAAGGGCGGCATTTTCCGAATGGAGCTGTGGAGCGACACCCCAGCAGACAGGTGGCGGCGACGGGGCTGCGTTCCAGTGGGTGAGGCCAGGTGCAGTTCGCGGGGCTCGCGGGCCGCACGGACGGCACCCGGGTCCGCGGCCACGTCTGGGTCGCGTCAGGCCACCCCCGGAGCGCCTGGTGTGCCGCTGCCTTCCGGGGACGCCTTCTGGCCGCCTGGCCGGTCAGGCAGTTGGGGAGCGCCCCGTCAGACGCTTGCTGTGGTGGGAGGGGCCTGAGGAGGTGGGGCCTGCAGAGGTACCTGGCAGGGGCAGAGATAGCCGCCGCCGCCGCCGCGGGCGACAAAAGGAGAATGCAGAGCCAAAAGGAGAATGCAGAGCGGGAGGCCAAAAGCCTATAGCACCCGGTATTCCCTAGAGGTCTCCCATCCACCTACTAAACAGGCCCGATCCTGCTTAGCTTCCGCGATCGAGTCGAAATCACGCCCCTCTGGGCTGGTTTGGCAGTAGGTGGCAAGAGGGTCGCGGGCTGGCTCTTGAGGCACAGCTTAGCAGGCGCTTGGGTCAAACCGCCAGCCCAGCGGCCCGCCCGACCCGGCAGGGCCCCGCCGCCCACCTAGACAGGGAAACGGAGGTCTAGGGTACAGGGGGGTGGCGGAGATGTTGGCGACCACCCAGCCCAGGGCAGGCGGGGCCCAGCAAACTTTTCGGCGCTTGGCGCCCCACCCCAGATCCCGCAGGCCGCTCACAAGGACGTGGCCCCGGAGGCTTCAGGATCCGTGGCCCGCGGTCCCTTGGGCATCCCACCTGCCCGCCCACGCTGCGCTACGCTCAGCCCGGACGGAGACGTGCCCGGCACTCCTAACCGACAGAAGCTGGCCCGAAACCACTGGGAGCCACCATTGAGTTGGCAAGGTCCCTAAGACCCAGCGACGCCACCGTTGCCCCCACGCCGCAGTTCCGAGCTCAGTACCCCGCCCCAATTGGCCGGCAGCCCCGGGAAGCGTCCTGCGCCCTCGATCTCGCTCCCGCCCCCGGCCAGAGCGAAACGGCTATGGGACAGCATTTTCCGTATGGATCTGTGGAGAGACACCCCGGCAGACAGGTGGCGGCGACGGGGCTGTGCTCCATGGGTGAGGCCAGGTGCAGTTCGCGGTGCTCGCGTTCCGCACAGACGGCACCCGTGTCCGCGGCCATGTCTGGGTCGCGTCAGGCCACCCCCGGAGCGTCTGGTGTGCTGCTGCCTTCCAGGGACGCCTTCAGGCCGCCTGGCCGGTCAGGCAGGCGGGCAGCGCCCCGTCAGTTGCTTGCTGGGGTGGGAGGGGCCTGAGGAGGTGGGGCCTGCAGAGGTACCGGGCGTGTGCAGAGATAGCCGCCGCCGCCGCGGGCGACAAAAGGAGAATACACAGCGGGAGGCCAAAAGCCTGTAACACGCGGTATTCCCGGGAGGTCTCCCATCCACGTACTAAACTGGCCCGACCCTGCTTAGCTTCCGCGATTGAGCCGACATCACGCCCGTCTGGGCTGCTTTGGCAGCAGGTGGCTGCAGGCTCGCGAGCTGCCTCTTGAGGCGCAGTTTAGCAGGCGCTTGGGGCTTACCTCCAGCCCAGCGGCTCGCCCGACCCGGCAGGGCCCCGCCGCCCACCTAGACAAGGAAACGGAGGTCTAGGGTACAGGGGTGTGGCGGAGATGTTGGCGAACACCCAGCCCAGGGCGGGCGGGACCCGGCAAACTTTTCGGCGCTTGGCGCCCCATGCCAGATCCCGCAGGCCGTACACAAGGACGTGGCCCCGGAGGCTTCAGGGCCCGGGGCCCGCGGTCCCTTGGGCATCCCACCTGCCCGCCCACGCTGCGCGACGCTCAGCCCAGAGGGAGACGTGCCCGGCACTCCTAACCGACAGAAGCTGGCCCGAAACAACTGGGAGCCACCATTGAGTTGGCACGGCCCCTAAGACCCAGCAACGCCACCCTTGCCCCCACGCCGCAGTTCCGAGCTCAGCACCCCGCCCCAAGTGGCCGGCAGCCCCAGGGAAGTGGCCTGGGCCCTCGATCCCGCTCCCGCCCCCGGCCAGAGCGAAACGGCGGAGGGGCGGCATTTTCCGTATGGAGCTGTGGAGAGACACCCCGGCAGACAGGTGGCGGCGACGGGGCTGTGCTCCAGTGGGTGAGGCCAGGTCATTTCGCGGGGCTCGCGGGCCGCACGGACGGCACCCGGGTCCGCGGCCATATCTGGGTCGCGTCAGGCCACCCCCGGAGCGTCTGGTGTGCCGCTGCCTTCCAGGGACGCCTTCTGGCCGCCTGGCCGGTCAGGCAGGCGGGGAGCGCCCCGTCAGACACTTGCTGTGGTGGGAGGGGCCTGAGGAGGTGGCGCCTGCAGAGGTACCCGGCGGGGGCAGAGATAGCCGCCGCCGCCGCCGGCGACAGAAGGAGAATGCAGAGCGGGAGGCCAAAAGACTATAGCAGCCGGTATTCCCTAGAGGTCTCCCATCCACCTACTAAACAGGCCCGATCCTGCTTAGCTTCCGCGATCGAGTCGAAATCACGCCCCTCTGGGCTGGTTTGGCAGTAGGTGGCTACAGGGTCGCGGGCTGCCTCTTGAGGCGCAGCTTAGCAGGCGCTTGGGGCATACCGCCAGCCCAGCGGCCCGACCGATCCGGCAGGGCCCCGCCGCCCGCCTATACAGGGAAACGGAGGTCTAGGCTACAGGGGGGTGGCGGAGGTGTTGGCGACCACCCAGCCGAGGGCTGGCTGGACCCCGCAAACATTTTGGCGCTTCGCGCACCACCGCAGATCACGCGTGCTGGTGTGCCGCTGCCTTCCAGGGACGCCTTCTGGCCTCCTGGCCGGTGAGGCAGGCAGGGAGCGCCCCGTCAGACTCTTGCTGTGGTGGGAGGGGCCTGAGGAGTGGGGTCAGCAGCGGTACCCGGCGGGAGCTGAGATAATCGCCTCCGATTCGGGCGACAAAAGGAGAATGCAGAGCGGGAGGCAAAAAGCCTATAGCACCCGGTATTCCCAGGGGGTCTCCCATCCAAATACTAACGAGGCCCGACCCTGCTTAGCTTCAGCGATCGAGACGAGATCAGGCCCGTCTAGGCTGGTTTGGCAGTAGATGTCAGCCAACTCGCGGGCTGCCTCTTGAGGCGCAGCTTAGCAGCCGCTTGGGCCTTACCGCCAGCCCAGCGGCCCGCCCGACTCGGCAGGGCCCCGCCGCCCGCCTAGACAGGGGAACGGAGGTCTAGGCTACCGGGGGGTAGGAGAGCTGTTGGCGAACCCCCAGACCAGGGCTGGCGGGACCCAGCAAATATTTCGGCACTTGGGGCCCCACCACAGATGCCGCAGGCCGCTCACAGGGACGTGGCCCCGGAGGCTTCAGGGCCCGGTGCCCGCGGTAACTTGGGCATCCCACCTGCCCGCCCACGCTGGGCTAGGCGCAGGCAGAACGCACACATGCCCGGCCCTCCTGCCCGACAGAAGCTGGCCTGAAGCCACTGGGAACCAGCATTGTGTTGCCACGTCCCCTAAGAGGCAGCAACACCATCCTTGCCCCCATGCCACAGTTCCGAGCCCAGTACCCTGCCCCAAGTGGCCGGCAGGCCCAGGGAAGCGGCCTGCTCCCTCGATCCCGCTCCCGCCCCCGGCCAGGGTGAAACGGCGGAAGGGCGGCATTTTCCCTATGGAGCTGTGGAGAGACACCCCGGCAGACAGGTTGCGGCGACGGGGCTGTGCTCCAGTGGCTGAGGCCAGGTGTAGTTCGTGGGGCTCGCGGGCCGCACGGACGGAACCCGGGTCAGCGGCCATATCAGGGTCGCTTCAGGCCACCCCTGGACCGACTGGTGTGACGCTGCCTTCCAGGGACGCCACCTGTCCGCCTGGCCGGTCAGGCAGGAGGGGAGCGCCCCCTCAGACGCTTGCTGTGGTGGGAGGGGCCTGAGGAGGTGGGGCCTGCAGCGGAACCCGGCGGGGGCTGAGATAACCGCCTCCGATTCGGGCGACAAAAGGAGAATGCAGAGCGGGAGGCAAAAAGCCTATTGAACTCGGTATTCCCAGGAGGCCTCCCATCCAAGTACTAAACAGGGCCGACCCTGCTTAGCTTCAGCGATCGCGTCGAGATAAGCCCGTCTAGGCTGGTTTGGCAGTAGATGTCATCAGGGTCGCGGGCTGCCTCTTGAGGCGCAGCTTAGCAGGCGCTTGGGACTTACCAACAGCCCTGCGGTCCGCCCGACTCAGCAGGGACCCGCCACAACCTAGACAGGGGAACGGAGGTCTAGGGTACCGGGGGGTGAGGGTGGTGTTGGCGACCCCCCAACCCAGGGCGGACGGGACCCAGCAAACTTTTCGGCGCTTGGTGCCCCATCCCAGATGCCACAGGCCGCTCACGGGGACGTGGCCCCGGAGGCTTCAGGGCCCGGGGCCCGCAGTCCCTTGGGCATCCCACCTGCCCGCCCACACTGGGCTAGGCGCAGCCCGGACACACACCTGCCCGGCCCTCCTGCCCGACAGAAGCTGGCCCGAAGCCACTGGGAGCCACCATTGACTTGGGAAGGCCCCTAAGACCCAGCAACACCACCCTTGCCCGCACGCCACAGATCCGAGCTCAGTACCCCGCCTCAAGTGGCCATTAGGCCCGGGGAAGCGGCCTGCTCCCTCGATCCCGCTCCCGCGCCCGACCAGGGCGAAACGGTGGAAGGGCGGCATTTTCCGAATGGAGCTGTGGAGCGACACCCCAGCAGACAGGTGGCGGCGACGGGGCTGCGTTCCAGTGGGTGAGGCCAGGTGCAGTTCGCGGGGCTCGCGGGCCGCACGGACGGCACCCGGGTCCGCGGCCACGTCTGGGTCGCGTCAGGCCACCCCCGGAGCGCCTGGTGTGCCGCTGCCTTCCGGGGACGCCTTCTGGCCGCCTGGCCGGTCAGGCAGTTGGGGAGCGCCCCGTCAGACGCTTGCTGTGGTGGGAGGGGCCTGAGGAGGTGGGGCCTGCAGAGGTACCTGGCAGGGGCAGAGATAGCCGCCGCCGCCGCCGCGGGCGACAAAAGGAGAATGCAGAGCCAAAAGGAGAATGCAGAGCGGGAGGCCAAAAGCCTATAGCACCCGGTATTCCCTAGAGGTCTCCCATCCACCTACTAAACAGGCCCGATCCTGCTTAGCTTCCGCGATCGAGTCGAAATCACGCCCCTCTGGGCTGGTTTGGCAGTAGGTGGCAAGAGGGTCGCGGGCTGGCTCTTGAGGCGCAGCTTAGCAGGCGCTTGGGGCTTACCTCCAGCCCAGCGGCTCGCCCGACCCGGCAGGGCCCCGCCGCCCACCTAGACAAGGAAACGGAGGTCTAGGGTACAGGGGTGTGGCGGAGATGTTGGCGAACACCCAGCCCAGGGCGGGCGGGACCCGGCAAACTTTTCGGCGCTTGGCGCCCCATGCCAGATCCCGCAGGCCGTACACAAGGACGTGGCCCCGGAGGCTTCAGGGCCCGGGGCCCGCGGTCCCTTGGGCATCCCACCTGCCCGCCCACGCTGCGCGACGCTCAGCCCAGAGGGAGACGTGCCCGGCACTCCTAACCGACAGAAGCTGGCCCGAAACAACTGGGAGCCACCATTGAGTTGGCACGGCCCCTAAGACCCAGCAACGCCACCCTTGCCCCCACGCCGCAGTTCCGAGCTCAGCACCCCGCCCCAAGTGGCCGGCAGCCCCAGGGAAGTGGCCTGGGCCCTCGATCCCGCTCCCGCCCCCGGCCAGAGCGAAACGGCGGAGGGGCGGCATTTTCCGTATGGAGCTGTGGAGAGACACCCCGGCAGACAGGTGGCGGCGACGGGGCTGTGCTCCAGTGGGTGAGGCCAGGTCATTTCGCGGGGCTCGCGGGCCGCACGGACGGCACCCGGGTCCGCGGCCATATCTGGGTCGCGTCAGGCCACCCCCGGAGCGTCTGGTGTGCCGCTGCCTTCCAGGGACGCCTTCTGGCCGCCTGGCCGGTCAGGCAGGCGGGGAGCGCCCCGTCAGACACTTGCTGTGGTGGGAGGGGCCTGAGGAGGTGGCGCCTGCAGAGGTACCCGGCGGGGGCAGAGATAGCCGCCGCCGCCGCCGGCGACAGAAGGAGAATGCAGAGCGGGAGGCCAAAAGACTATAGCAGCCGGTATTCCCTAGAGGTCTCCCATCCACCTACTAAACAGGCCCGATCCTGCTTAGCTTCCGCGATCGAGTCGAAATCACGCCCCTCTGGGCTGGTTTGGCAGTAGGTGGCTACAGGGTCGCGGGCTGCCTCTTGAGGCGCAGCTTAGCAGGCGCTTGGGGCATACCGCCAGCCCAGCGGCCCGACCGATCCGGCAGGGCCCCGCCGCCCGCCTATACAGGGAAACGGAGGTCTAGGCTACAGGGGGGTGGCGGAGGTGTTGGCGACCACCCAGCCGAGGGCTGGCTGGACCCCGCAAACATTTTGGCGCTTCGCGCACCACCGCAGATCACGCGTGCTGGTGTGCCGCTGCCTTCCAGGGACGCCTTCTGGCCTCCTGGCCGGTGAGGCAGGCAGGGAGCGCCCCGTCAGACTCTTGCTGTGGTGGGAGGGGCCTGAGGAGTGGGGTCAGCAGCGGTACCCGGCGGGAGCTGAGATAATCGCCTCTGATTCGGGCGACAAAAGGAGAATGCAGAGCGGGAGGCAAAAAGCCTATAGCACCCGGTATTCCCAGGGGGTCTCCCATCCAAATACTAACGAGGCCCGACCCTGCTTAGCTTCAGCGATCGAGACGAGATCAGGCCCGTCTAGGCTGGTTTGGCAGTAGATGTCAGCCAACTCGCGGGCTGCCTCTTGAGGCGCAGCTTAGCAGCCGCTTGGGCCTTACCGCCAGCCCAGCGGCCCGCCCGACTCGGCAGGGCCCCGCCGCCCGCCTAGACAGGGGAACGGAGGTCTAGGCTACCGGGGGGTAGGAGAGCTGTTGGCGAACCCCCAGACCAGGGCTGGCGGGACCCAGCAAATATTTCGGCACTTGGGGCCCCACCACAGATGCCGCAGGCCGCTCACAGGGACGTGGCCCCGGAGGCTTCAGGGCCCGGTGCCCGCGGTAACTTGGGCATCCCACCTGCCCGCCCACGCTGGGCTAGGCGCAGGCAGAACGCACACATGCCCGGCCCTCCTGCCCGACAGAAGCTGGCCTGAAGCCACTGGGAACCAGCATTGTGTTGCCACGTCCCCTAAGAGGCAGCAACACCATCCTTGCCCCCATGCCACAGTTCCGAGCCCAGTACCCTGCCCCAAGTGGCCGGCAGGCCCAGGGAAGCGGCCTGCTCCCTCGATCCCGCTCCCGCCCCCGGCCAGGGTGAAACGGCGGAAGGGCGGCATTTTCCCTATGGAGCTGTGGAGAGACACCCCGGCAGACAGGTTGCGGCGACGGGGCTGTGCTCCAGTGGCTGAGGCCAGGTGTAGTTCGTGGGGCTCGCGGGCCGCACGGACGGAACCCGGGTCAGCGGCCATATCAGGGTCGCTTCAGGCCACCCCTGGACCGACTGGTGTGACGCTGCCTTCCAGGGACGCCACCTGTCCGCCTGGCCGGTCAGGCAGGAGGGGAGCGCCCCCTCAGACGCTTGCTGTGGTGGGAGGGGCCTGAGGAGGTGGGGCCTGCAGCGGAACCCGGCGGGGGCTGAGATAACCGCCTCCGATTCGGGCGACAAAAGGAGAATGCAGAGCGGGAGGCAAAAAGCCTATTGAACTCGGTATTCCCAGGAGGCCTCCCATCCAAGTACTAAACAGGGCCGACCCTGCTTAGCTTCAGCGATCGCGTCGAGATAAGCCCGTCTAGGCTGGTTTGGCAGTAGATGTCATCAGGGTCGCGGGCTGCCTCTTGAGGCGCAGCTTAGCAGGCGCTTGGGACTTACCAACAGCCCTGCGGTCCGCCCGACTCAGCAGGGACCCGCCACAACCTAGACAGGGGAACGGAGGTCTAGGGTACCGGGGGGTGAGGGTGGTGTTGGCGACCCCCCAACCCAGGGCGGACGGGACCCAGCAAACTTTTCGGCGCTTGGTGCCCCATCCCAGATGCCACAGGCCGCTCACGGGGACGTGGCCCCGGAGGCTTCAGGGCCCGGGGCCCGCAGTCCCTTGGGCATCCCACCTGCCCGCCCACACTGGGCTAGGCGCAGCCCGGACACACACCTGCCCGGCCCTCCTGCCCGACAGAAGCTGGCCCGAAGCCACTGGGAGCCACCATTGACTTGGGAAGGCCCCTAAGACCCAGCAACACCACCCTTGCCCGCACGCCACAGATCCGAGCTCAGTACCCCGCCTCAAGTGGCCATTAGGCCCGGGGAAGCGGCCTGCTCCCTCGATCCCGCTCCCGCGCCCGACCAGGGCGAAACGGTGGAAGGGCGGCATTTTCCGAATGGAGCTGTGGAGCGACACCCCAGCAGACAGGTGGCGGCGACGGGGCTGCGTTCCAGTGGGTGAGGCCAGGTGCAGTTCGCGGGGCTCGCGGGCCGCACGGACGGCACCCGGGTCCGCGGCCACGTCTGGGTCGCGTCAGGCCACCCCCGGAGCGCCTGGTGTGCCGCTGCCTTCCGGGGACGCCTTCTGGCCGCCTGGCCGGTCAGGCAGTTGGGGAGCGCCCCGTCAGACGCTTGCTGTGGTGGGAGGGGCCTGAGGAGGTGGGGCCTGCAGAGGTACCTGGCAGGGGCAGAGATAGCCGCCGCCGCCGCCGCGGGCGACAAAAGGAGAATGCAGAGCCAAAAGGAGAATGCAGAGCGGGAGGCCAAAAGCCTATAGCACCCGGTATTCCCTAGAGGTCTCCCATCCACCTACTAAACAGGCCCGATCCTGCTTAGCTTCCGCGATCGAGTCGAAATCACGCCCCTCTGGGCTGGTTTGGCAGTAGGTGGCAAGAGGGTCGCGGGCTGGCTCTTGAGGCACAGCTTAGCAGGCGCTTGGGTCAAACCGCCAGCCCAGCGGCCCGCCCGACCCGGCAGGGCCCCGCCGCCCACCTAGACAGGGAAACGGAGGTCTAGGGTACAGGGGGGTGGCGGAGATGTTGGCGACCACCCAGCCCAGGGCAGGCGGGGCCCAGCAAACTTTTCGGCGCTTGGCGCCCCACCCCAGATCCCGCAGGCCGCTCACAAGGACGTGGCCCCGGAGGCTTCAGGATCCGTGGCCCGCGGTCCCTTGGGCATCCCACCTGCCCGCCCACGCTGCGCTACGCTCAGCCCGGACGGAGACGTGCCTGGCACTCCTAACCGACAGAAGCTGGCCCGAAACCACTGGGAGCCACCATTGAGTTGGCAAGGTCCCTAAGACCCAGCGACGCCACCGTTGCCCCCACGCCGCAGTTCCGAGCTCAGTACCCCGCCCCAATTGGCCGGCAGCCCCGGGAAGCGTCCTGCGCCCTCGATCTCGCTCCCGCCCCCGGCCAGAGCGAAACGGCTATGGGACAGCATTTTCCGTATGGATCTGTGGAGAGACACCCCGGCAGACAGGTGGCGGCGACGGGGCTGTGCTCCATGGGTGAGGCCAGGTGCAGTTCGCGGTGCTCGCGTTCCGCACAGACGGCACCCGTGTCCGCGGCCATGTCTGGGTCGCGTCAGGCCACCCCCGGAGCGTCTGGTGTGCTGCTGCCTTCCAGGGACGCCTTCAGGCCGCCTGGCCGGTCAGGCAGGCGGGCAGCGCCCCGTCAGTTGCTTGCTGGGGTGGGAGGGGCCTGAGGAGGTGGGGCCTGCAGAGGTACCGGGCGTGTGCAGAGATAGCCGCCGCCGCCGCGGGCGACAAAAGGAGAATACACAGCGGGAGGCCAAAAGCCTGTAACACGCGGTATTCCCGGGAGGTCTCCCATCCACGTACTAAACTGGCCCGACCCTGCTTAGCTTCCGCGATTGAGCCGACATCACGCCCGTCTGGGCTGCTTTGGCAGCAGGTGGCTGCAGGCTCGCGAGCTGCCTCTTGAGGCGCAGTTTAGCAGGCGCTTGGGGCTTACCTCCAGCCCAGCGGCTCGCCCGACCCGGCAGGGCCCCGCCGCCCACCTAGACAAGGAAACGGAGGTCTAGGGTACAGGGGTGTGGCGGAGATGTTGGCGAACACCCAGCCCAGGGCGGGCGGGACCCGGCAAACTTTTCGGCGCTTGGCGCCCCATGCCAGATCCCGCAGGCCGTACACAAGGACGTGGCCCCGGAGGCTTCAGGGCCCGGGGCCCGCGGTCCCTTGGGCATCCCACCTGCCCGCCCACGCTGCGCGACGCTCAGCCCAGAGGGAGACGTGCCCGGCACTCCTAACCGACAGAAGCTGGCCCGAAACAACTGGGAGCCACCATTGAGTTGGCACGGCCCCTAAGACCCAGCAACGCCACCGTTGCCCCCACGCCGCAGTTCCGAGCTCAGCACCCCGCCCCAAGTGGCCGGCAGCCCCAGGGAAGTGGCCTGGGCCCTCGATCCCGCTCCCGCCCCCGGCCAGAGCGAAACGGCGGAGGGGCGGCATTTTCCGTATGGAGCTGTGGAGAGACACCCCGGCAGACAGGTGGCGGCGACGGGGCTGTGCTCCAGTGGGTGAGGCCAGGTCATTTCGCGGGGCTCGCGGGCCGCACGGACGGCACCCGGGTCCGCGGCCATATCTGGGTCGCGTCAGGCCACCCCCGGAGCGTCTGGTGTGCCGCTGCCTTCCACGGACGCCTTCTGGCCGCCTGGCCGGTCAGGCAGGCGGGGAGCGCCCCGTCAGACACTTGCTGTGGTGGGAGGGGCCTGAGGAGGTGGGGCCTGCAGAGGTACCCGGCGGGGGCAGAGATAGCCGCCGCCGCCGCCGGCGACAAAAGGAGAATGCAGAGCGGGAGGCCAAAAGACTATAGCACCCGGTATTCCCAGGAGGTCTCCCATCCACCTACTAAACAGGCCCGACCCTGCATAGCTTCCGCGATTGAGTCGAGATCACGCCCCTCTGGGCTGGTTTGGCAGTAGGTGGTTAGAGGGTCGCGGGCTGCCTCTTGAGGTGCAGCTTAGCAGGCGCTTGGGGCATACCGCCAGCCCAGCGGCCCGACCGATCCGGCAGGGCCCCGCCGCCCGCCTATACAGGGAAACGGAGGTCTAGGCTACAGGGGGGTGGCGGAGGTGTTGGCGACCACCCAGCCGAGGGCTGGCTGGACCCCGCAAACATTTTGGCGCTTCGCGCACCACCGCAGATCACGCGTGCTGGTGTGCCGCTGCCTTCCAGGGACGCCTTCTGGCCTCCTGGCCGGTGAGGCAGGCAGGGAGCGCCCCGTCAGACTCTTGCTGTGGTGGGAGGGGCCTGAGGAGTGGGGTCAGCAGCGGTACCCGGCGGGAGCTGAGATAATCGCCTCCGATTCGGGCGACAAAAGGAGAATGCAGAGCGGGAGGCAAAAAGCCTATAGCACCCGGTATTCCCAGGGGGTCTCCCATCCAAATACTAACGAGGCCCGACCCTGCTTAGCTTCAGCGATCGAGACGAGATCAGGCCCGTCTAGGCTGGTTTGGCAGTAGATGTCAGCCAACTCGCGGGCTGCCTCTTGAGGCGCAGCTTAGCAGCCGCTTGGGCCTTACCGCCAGCCCAGCGGCCCGCCCGACTCGGCAGGGCCCCGCCGCCCGCCTAGACAGGGGAACGGAGGTCTAGGCTACCGGGGGGTAGGAGAGCTGTTGGCGAACCCCCAGACCAGGGCTGGCGGGACCCAGCAAATATTTCGGCACTTGGGGCCCCACCACAGATGCCGCAGGCCGCTCACAGGGACGTGGCCCCGGAGGCTTCAGGGCCCGGTGCCCGCGGTAACTTGGGCATCCCACCTGCCCGCCCACGCTGGGCTAGGCGCAGGCAGAACGCACACATGCCCGGCCCTCCTGCCCGACAGAAGCTGGCCTGAAGCCACTGGGAACCAGCATTGTGTTGCCACGTCCCCTAAGAGGCAGCAACACCATCCTTGCCCCCATGCCACAGTTCCGAGCCCAGTACCCTGCCCCAAGTGGCCGGCAGGCCCAGGGAAGCGGCCTGCTCCCTCGATCCCGCTCCCGCCCCCGGCCAGGGTGAAACGGCGGAAGGGCGGCATTTTCCCTATGGAGCTGTGGAGAGACACCCCGGCAGACAGGTTGCGGCGACGGGGCTGTGCTCCAGTGGCTGAGGCCAGGTGTAGTTCGTGGGGCTCGCGGGCCGCACGGACGGAACCCGGGTCAGCGGCCATATCAGGGTCGCTTCAGGCCACCCCTGGACCGACTGGTGTGACGCTGCCTTCCAGGGACGCCACCTGTCCGCCTGGCCGGTCAGGCAGGAGGGGAGCGCCCCCTCAGACGCTTGCTGTGGTGGGAGGGGCCTGAGGAGGTGGGGCCTGCAGCGGAACCCGGCGGGGGCTGAGATAACCGCCTCCGATTCGGGCGACAAAAGGAGAATGCAGAGCGGGAGGCAAAAAGCCTATTGAACTCGGTATTCCCAGGAGGCCTCCCATCCAAGTACTAAACAGGGCCGACCCTGCTTAGCTTCAGCGATCGCGTCGAGATAAGCCCGTCTAGGCTGGTTTGGCAGTAGATGTCATCAGGGTCGCGGGCTGCCTCTTGAGGCGCAGCTTAGCAGGCGCTTGGGACTTACCAACAGCCCTGCGGTCCGCCCGACTCAGCAGGGACCCGCCACAACCTAGACAGGGGAACGGAGGTCTAGGGTACCGGGGGGTGAGGGTGGTGTTGGCGACCCCCCAACCCAGGGCGGACGGGACCCAGCAAACTTTTCGGCGCTTGGTGCCCCATCCCAGATGCCACAGGCCGCTCACGGGGACGTGGCCCCGGAGGCTTCAGGGCCCGGGGCCCGCAGTCCCTTGGGCATCCCACCTGCCCGCCCACACTGGGCTAGGCGCAGCCCGGACACACACCTGCCCGGCCCTCCTGCCCGACAGAAGCTGGCCCGAAGCCACTGGGAGCCACCATTGACTTGGGAAGGCCCCTAAGACCCAGCAACACCACCCTTGCCCGCACGCCACAGATCCGAGCTCAGTACCCCGCCTCAAGTGGCCATTAGGCCCGGGGAAGCGGCCTGCTCCCTCGATCCCGCTCCCGCGCCCGACCAGGGCGAAACGGTGGAAGGGCGGCATTTTCCGAATGGAGCTGTGGAGCGACACCCCAGCAGACAGGTGGCGGCGACGGGGCTGCGTTCCAGTGGGTGAGGCCAGGTGCAGTTCGCGGGGCTCGCGGGCCGCACGGACGGCACCCGGGTCCGCGGCCACGTCTGGGTCGCGTCAGGCCACCCCCGGAGCGCCTGGTGTGCCGCTGCCTTCCGGGGACGCCTTCTGGCCGCCTGGCCGGTCAGGCAGTTGGGGAGCGCCCCGTCAGACGCTTGCTGTGGTGGGAGGGGCCTGAGGAGGTGGGGCCTGCAGAGGTACCTGGCAGGGGCAGAGATAGCCGCCGCCGCCGCCGCGGGCGACAAAAGGAGAATGCAGAGCCAAAAGGAGAATGCAGAGCGGGAGGCCAAAAGCCTATAGCACCCGGTATTCCCTAGAGGTCTCCCATCCACCTACTAAACAGGCCCGATCCTGCTTAGCTTCCGCGATCGAGTCGAAATCACGCCCCTCTGGGCTGGTTTGGCAGTAGGTGGCAAGAGGGTCGCGGGCTGGCTCTTGAGGCACAGCTTAGCAGGCGCTTGGGTCAAACCGCCAGCCCAGCGGCCCGCCCGACCCGGCAGGGCCCCGCCGCCCACCTAGACAGGGAAACGGAGGTCTAGGGTACAGGGGGGTGGCGGAGATGTTGGCGACCACCCAGCCCAGGGCAGGCGGGGCCCAGCAAACTTTTCGGCGCTTGGCGCCCCACCCCAGATCCCGCAGGCCGCTCACAAGGACGTGGCCCCGGAGGCTTCAGGATCCGTGGCCCGCGGTCCCTTGGGCATCCCACCTGCCCGCCCACGCTGCGCTACGCTCAGCCCGGACGGAGACGTGCCCGGCACTCCTAACCGACAGAAGCTGGCCCGAAACCACTGGGAGCCACCATTGAGTTGGCAAGGTCCCTAAGACCCAGCGACGCCACCGTTGCCCCCACGCCGCAGTTCCGAGCTCAGTACCCCGCCCCAATTGGCCGGCAGCCCCGGGAAGCGTCCTGCGCCCTCGATCTCGCTCCCGCCCCCGGCCAGAGCGAAACGGCTATGGGACAGCATTTTCCGTATGGATCTGTGGAGAGACACCCCGGCAGACAGGTGGCGGCGACGGGGCTGTGCTCCATGGGTGAGGCCAGGTGCAGTTCGCGGTGCTCGCGTTCCGCACAGACGGCACCCGTGTCCGCGGCCATGTCTGGGTCGCGTCAGGCCACCCCCGGAGCGTCTGGTGTGCTGCTGCCTTCCAGGGACGCCTTCAGGCCGCCTGGCCGGTCAGGCAGGCGGGCAGCGCCCCGTCAGTTGCTTGCTGGGGTGGGAGGGGCCTGAGGAGGTGGGGCCTGCAGAGGTACCGGGCGTGTGCAGAGATAGCCGCCGCCGCCGCGGGCGACAAAAGGAGAATACACAGCGGGAGGCCAAAAGCCTGTAACACGCGGTATTCCCGGGAGGTCTCCCATCCACGTACTAAACTGGCCCGACCCTGCTTAGCTTCCGCGATTGAGCCGACATCACGCCCGTCTGGGCTGCTTTGGCAGCAGGTGGCTGCAGGCTCGCGAGCTGCCTCTTGAGGCGCAGTTTAGCAGGCGCTTGGGGCTTACCTCCAGCCCAGCGGCTCGCCCGACCCGGCAGGGCCCCGCCGCCCACCTAGACAAGGAAACGGAGGTCTAGGGTACAGGGGTGTGGCGGAGATGTTGGCGAACACCCAGCCCAGGGCGGGCGGGACCCGGCAAACTTTTCGGCGCTTGGCGCCCCATGCCAGATCCCGCAGGCCGTACACAAGGACGTGGCCCCGGAGGCTTCAGGGCCCGGGGCCCGCGGTCCCTTGGGCATCCCACCTGCCCGCCCACGCTGCGCGACGCTCAGCCCAGAGGGAGACGTGCCCGGCACTCCTAACCGACAGAAGCTGGCCCGAAACAACTGGGAGCCACCATTGAGTTGGCACGGCCCCTAAGACCCAGCAACGCCACCCTTGCCCCCACGCCGCAGTTCCGAGCTCAGCACCCCGCCCCAAGTGGCCGGCAGCCCCAGGGAAGTGGCCTGGGCCCTCGATCCCGCTCCCGCCCCCGGCCAGAGCGAAACGGCGGAGGGGCGGCATTTTCCGTATGGAGCTGTGGAGAGACACCCCGGCAGACAGGTGGCGGCGACGGGGCTGTGCTCCAGTGGGTGAGGCCAGGTCATTTCGCGGGGCTCGCGGGCCGCACGGACGGCACCCGGGTCCGCGGCCATATCTGGGTCGCGTCAGGCCACCCCCGGAGCGTCTGGTGTGCCGCTGCCTTCCAGGGACGCCTTCTGGCCGCCTGGCCGGTCAGGCAGGCGGGGAGCGCCCCGTCAGACACTTGCTGTGGTGGGAGGGGCCTGAGGAGGTGGCGCCTGCAGAGGTACCCGGCGGGGGCAGAGATAGCCGCCGCCGCCGCCGGCGACAGAAGGAGAATGCAGAGCGGGAGGCCAAAAGACTATAGCAGCCGGTATTCCCTAGAGGTCTCCCATCCACCTACTAAACAGGCCCGATCCTGCTTAGCTTCCGCGATCGAGTCGAGATCACGCCCCTCTGGGCTGGTTTGGCAGTAGGTGGCTACAGGGTCGCGGGCTGCCTCTTGAGGCGCAGCTTAGCAGGCGCTTGGGGCATACCGCCAGCCCAGCGGCCCGACCGATCCGGCAGGGCCCCGCCGCCCGCCTATACAGGGAAACGGAGGTCTAGGCTACAGGGGGGTGGCGGAGGTGTTGGCGACCACCCAGCCGAGGGCTGGCTGGACCCCGCAAACATTTTGGCGCTTCGCGCACCACCGCAGATCACGCGTGCTGGTGTGCCGCTGCCTTCCAGGGACGCCTTCTGGCCTCCTGGCCGGTGAGGCAGGCAGGGAGCGCCCCGTCAGACTCTTGCTGTGGTGGGAGGGGCCTGAGGAGTGGGGTCAGCAGCGGTACCCGGCGGGAGCTGAGATAATCGCCTCCGATTCGGGCGACAAAAGGAGAATGCAGAGCGGGAGGCAAAAAGCCTATAGCACCCGGTATTCCCAGGGGGTCTCCCATCCAAATACTAACGAGGCCCGACCCTGCTTAGCTTCAGCGATCGAGACGAGATCAGGCCCGTCTAGGCTGGTTTGGCAGTAGATGTCAGCCAACTCGCGGGCTGCCTCTTGAGGCGCAGCTTAGCAGCCGCTTGGGCCTTACCGCCAGCCCAGCGGCCCGCCCGACTCGGCAGGGCCCCGCCGCCCGCCTAGACAGGGGAACGGAGGTCTAGGCTACCGGGGGGTAGGAGAGCTGTTGGCGAACCCCCAGACCAGGGCTGGCGGGACCCAGCAAATATTTCGGCACTTGGGGCCCCACCACAGATGCCGCAGGCCGCTCACAGGGACGTGGCCCCGGAGGCTTCAGGGCCCGGTGCCCGCGGTAACTTGGGCATCCCACCTGCCCGCCCACGCTGGGCTAGGCGCAGGCAGAACGCACACATGCCCGGCCCTCCTGCCCGACAGAAGCTGGCCTGAAGCCACTGGGAACCAGCATTGTGTTGCCACGTCCCCTAAGAGGCAGCAACACCATCCTTGCCCCCATGCCACAGTTCCGAGCCCAGTACCCTGCCCCAAGTGGCCGGCAGGCCCAGGGAAGCGGCCTGCTCCCTCGATCCCGCTCCCGCCCCCGGCCAGGGTGAAACGGCGGAAGGGCGGCATTTTCCCTATGGAGCTGTGGAGAGACACCCCGGCAGACAGGTTGCGGCGACGGGGCTGTGCTCCAGTGGCTGAGGCCAGGTGTAGTTCGTGGGGCTCGCGGGCCGCACGGACGGCACCCGGGTCAGCGGCCATATCAGGGTCGCTTCAGGCCACCCCTGGACCGACTGGTGTGACGCTGCCTTCCAGGGACGCCACCTGTCCGCCTGGCCGGTCAGGCAGGAGGGGAGCGCCCCCTCAGACGCTTGCTGTGGTGGGAGGGGCCTGAGGAGGTGGGGCCTGCAGCGGAACCCGGCGGGGGCTGAGATAACCGCCTCCGATTCGGGCGACAAAAGGAGAATGCAGAGCGGGAGGCAAAAAGCCTATTGAACTCGGTATTCCCAGGAGGCCTCCCATCCAAGTACTAAACAGGGCCGACCCTGCTTAGCTTCAGCGATCGCGTCGAGATAAGCCCGTCTAGGCTGGTTTGGCAGTAGATGTCATCAGGGTCGCGGGCTGCCTCTTGAGGCGCAGCTTAGCAGGCGCTTGGGACTTACCAACAGCCCTGCGGTCCGCCCGACTCAGCAGGGACCCGCCACAACCTAGACAGGGGAACGGAGGTCTAGGGTACCGGGGGGTGAGGGTGGTGTTGGCGACCCCCCAACCCAGGGCGGACGGGACCCAGCAAACTTTTCGGCGCTTGGTGCCCCATCCCAGATGCCACAGGCCGCTCACGGGGACGTGGCCCCGGAGGCTTCAGGGCCCGGGGCCCGCAGTCCCTTGGGCATCCCACCTGCCCGCCCACACTGGGCTAGGCGCAGCCCGGACACACACCTGCCCGGCCCTCCTGCCCGACAGAAGCTGGCCCGAAGCCACTGGGAGCCACCATTGACTTGGGAAGGCCCCTAAGACCCAGCAACACCACCCTTGCCCGCACGCCACAGATCCGAGCTCAGTACCCCGCCTCAAGTGGCCATTAGGCCCGGGGAAGCGGCCTGCTCCCTCGATCCCGCTCCCGCGCCCGACCAGGGCGAAACGGTGGAAGGGCGGCATTTTCCGAATGGAGCTGTGGAGCGACACCCCAGCAGACAGGTGGCGGCGACGGGGCTGCGTTCCAGTGGGTGAGGCCAGGTGCAGTTCGCGGGGCTCGCGGGCCGCACGGACGGCACCCGGGTCCGCGGCCACGTCTGGGTCGCGTCAGGCCACCCCCGGAGCGCCTGGTGTGCCGCTGCCTTCCGGGGACGCCTTCTGGCCGCCTGGCCGGTCAGGCAGTTGGGGAGCGCCCCGTCAGACGCTTGCTGTGGTGGGAGGGGCCTGAGGAGGTGGGGCCTGCAGAGGTACCTGGCAGGGGCAGAGATAGCCGCCGCCGCCGCCGCGGGCGACAAAAGGAGAATGCAGAGCCAAAAGGAGAATGCAGAGCGGGAGGCCAAAAGCCTATAGCACCCGGTATTCCCTAGAGGTCTCCCATCCACCTACTAAACAGGCCCGATCCTGCTTAGCTTCCGCGATCGAGTCGAAATCACGCCCCTCTGGGCTGGTTTGGCAGTAGGTGGCAAGAGGGTCGCGGGCTGGCTCTTGAGGCACAGCTTAGCAGGCGCTTGGGTCAAACCGCCAGCCCAGCGGCCCGCCCGACCCGGCAGGGCCCCGCCGCCCACCTAGACAGGGAAACGGAGGTCTAGGGTACAGGGGGGTGGCGGAGATGTTGGCGACCACCCAGCCCAGGGCAGGCGGGGCCCAGCAAACTTTTCGGCGCTTGGCGCCCCACCCCAGATCCCGCAGGCCGCTCACAAGGACGTGGCCCCGGAGGCTTCAGGATCCGTGGCCCGCGGTCCCTTGGGCATCCCACCTGCCCGCCCACGCTGCGCTACGCTCAGCCCGGACGGAGACGTGCCCGGCACTCCTAACCGACAGAAGCTGGCCCGAAACCACTGGGAGCCACCATTGAGTTGGCAAGGTCCCTAAGACCCAGCGACGCCACCGTTGCCCCCACGCCGCAGTTCCGAGCTCAGTACCCCGCCCCAATTGGCCGGCAGCCCCGGGAAGCGTCCTGCGCCCTCGATCTCGCTCCCGCCCCCGGCCAGAGCGAAACGGCTATGGGACAGCATTTTCCGTATGGATCTGTGGAGAGACACCCCGGCAGACAGGTGGCGGCGACGGGGCTGTGCTCCATGGGTGAGGCCAGGTGCAGTTCGCGGTGCTCGCGTTCCGCACAGACGGCACCCGTGTCCGCGGCCATGTCTGGGTCGCGTCAGGCCACCCCCGGAGCGTCTGGTGTGCTGCTGCCTTCCAGGGACGCCTTCAGGCCGCCTGGCCGGTCAGGCAGGCGGGCAGCGCCCCGTCAGTTGCTTGCTGGGGTGGGAGGGGCCTGAGGAGGTGGGGCCTGCAGAGGTACCGGGCGTGTGCAGAGATAGCCGCCGCCGCCGCGGGCGACAAAAGGAGAATACACAGCGGGAGGCCAAAAGCCTGTAACACGCGGTATTCCCGGGAGGTCTCCCATCCACGTACTAAACTGGCCCGACCCTGCTTAGCTTCCGCGATTGAGCCGACATCACGCCCGTCTGGGCTGCTTTGGCAGCAGGTGGCTGCAGGCTCGCGAGCTGCCTCTTGAGGCGCAGTTTAGCAGGCGCTTGGGGCTTACCTCCAGCCCAGCGGCTCGCCCGACCCGGCAGGGCCCCGCCGCCCACCTAGACAAGGAAACGGAGGTCTAGGGTACAGGGGTGTGGCGGAGATGTTGGCGAACACCCAGCCCAGGGCGGGCGGGACCCGGCAAACTTTTCGGCGCTTGGCGCCCCATGCCAGATCCCGCAGGCCGTACACAAGGACGTGGCCCCGGAGGCTTCAGGGCCCGGGGCCCGCGGTCCCTTGGGCATCCCACCTGCCCGCCCACGCTGCGCGACGCTCAGCCCAGAGGGAGACGTGCCCGGCACTCCTAACCGACAGAAGCTGGCCCGAAACAACTGGGAGCCACCATTGAGTTGGCACGGCCCCTAAGACCCAGCAACGCCACCGTTGCCCCCACGCCGCAGTTCCGAGCTCAGCACCCCGCCCCAAGTGGCCGGCAGCCCCAGGGAAGTGGCCTGGGCCCTCGATCCCGCTCCCGCCCCCGGCCAGAGCGAAACGGCGGAGGGGCGGCATTTTCCGTATGGAGCTGTGGAGAGACACCCCGGCAGACAGGTGGCGGCGACGGGGCTGTGCTCCAGTGGGTGAGGCCAGGTCATTTCGCGGGGCTCGCGGGCCGCACGGACGGCACCCGGGTCCGCGGCCATATCTGGGTCGCGTCAGGCCACCCCCGGAGCGTCTGGTGTGCCGCTGCCTTCCACGGACGCCTTCTGGCCGCCTGGCCGGTCAGGCAGGCGGGGAGCGCCCCGTCAGACACTTGCTGTGGTGGGAGGGGCCTGAGGAGGTGGGGCCTGCAGAGGTACCCGGCGGGGGCAGAGATAGCCGCCGCCGCCGCCGGCGACAAAAGGAGAATGCAGAGCGGGAGGCCAAAAGACTATAGCACCCGGTATTCCCAGGAGGTCTCCCATCCACCTACTAAACAGGCCCGACCCTGCATAGCTTCCGCGATTGAGTCGAGATCACGCCCCTCTGGGCTGGTTTGGCAGTAGGTGGTTAGAGGGTCGCGGGCTGCCTCTTGAGGTGCAGCTTAGCAGGCGCTTGGGGCATACCGCCAGCCCAGCGGCCCGACCGATCCGGCAGGGCCCCGCCGCCCGCCTATACAGGGAAACGGAGGTCTAGGCTACAGGGGGGTGGCGGAGGTGTTGGCGACCACCCAGCCGAGGGCTGGCTGGACCCCGCAAACATTTTGGCGCTTCGCGCACCACCGCAGATCACGCGTGCTGGTGTGCCGCTGCCTTCCAGGGACGCCTTCTGGCCTCCTGGCCGGTGAGGCAGGCAGGGAGCGCCCCGTCAGACTCTTGCTGTGGTGGGAGGGGCCTGAGGAGTGGGGTCAGCAGCGGTACCCGGCGGGAGCTGAGATAATCGCCTCCGATTCGGGCGACAAAAGGAGAATGCAGAGCGGGAGGCAAAAAGCCTATAGCACCCGGTATTCCCAGGGGGTCTCCCATCCAAATACTAACGAGGCCCGACCCTGCTTAGCTTCAGCGATCGAGACGAGATCAGGCCCGTCTAGGCTGGTTTGGCAGTAGATGTCAGCCAACTCGCGGGCTGCCTCTTGAGGCGCAGCTTAGCAGCCGCTTGGGCCTTACCGCCAGCCCAGCGGCCCGCCCGACTCGGCAGGGCCCCGCCGCCCGCCTAGACAGGGGAACGGAGGTCTAGGCTACCGGGGGGTAGGAGAGCTGTTGGCGAACCCCCAGACCAGGGCTGGCGGGACCCAGCAAATATTTCGGCACTTGGGGCCCCACCACAGATGCCGCAGGCCGCTCACAGGGACGTGGCCCCGGAGGCTTCAGGGCCCGGTGCCCGCGGTAACTTGGGCATCCCACCTGCCCGCCCACGCTGGGCTAGGCGCAGGCAGAACGCACACATGCCCGGCCCTCCTGCCCGACAGAAGCTGGCCTGAAGCCACTGGGAACCAGCATTGTGTTGCCACGTCCCCTAAGAGGCAGCAACACCATCCTTGCCCCCATGCCACAGTTCCGAGCCCAGTACCCTGCCCCAAGTGGCCGGCAGGCCCAGGGAAGCGGCCTGCTCCCTCGATCCCGCTCCCGCCCCCGGCCAGGGTGAAACGGCGGAAGGGCGGCATTTTCCCTATGGAGCTGTGGAGAGACACCCCGGCAGACAGGTTGCGGCGACGGGGCTGTGCTCCAGTGGCTGAGGCCAGGTGTAGTTCGTGGGGCTCGCGGGCCGCACGGACGGAACCCGGGTCAGCGGCCATATCAGGGTCGCTTCAGGCCACCCCTGGACCGACTGGTGTGACGCTGCCTTCCAGGGACGCCACCTGTCCGCCTGGCCGGTCAGGCAGGAGGGGAGCGCCCCCTCAGACGCTTGCTGTGGTGGGAGGGGCCTGAGGAGGTGGGGCCTGCAGCGGAACCCGGCGGGGGCTGAGATAACCGCCTCCGATTCGGGCGACAAAAGGAGAATGCAGAGCGGGAGGCAAAAAGCCTATTGAACTCGGTATTCCCAGGAGGCCTCCCATCCAAGTACTAAACAGGGCCGACCCTGCTTAGCTTCAGCGATCGCGTCGAGATAAGCCCGTCTAGGCTGGTTTGGCAGTAGATGTCATCAGGGTCGCGGGCTGCCTCTTGAGGCGCAGCTTAGCAGGCGCTTGGGACTTACCAACAGCCCTGCGGTCCGCCCGACTCAGCAGGGACCCGCCACAACCTAGACAGGGGAACGGAGGTCTAGGGTACCGGGGGGTGAGGGTGGTGTTGGCGACCCCCCAACCCAGGGCGGACGGGACCCAGCAAACTTTTCGGCGCTTGGTGCCCCATCCCAGATGCCACAGGCCGCTCACGGGGACGTGGCCCCGGAGGCTTCAGGGCCCGGGGCCCGCAGTCCCTTGGGCATCCCACCTGCCCGCCCACACTGGGCTAGGCGCAGCCCGGACACACACCTGCCCGGCCCTCCTGCCCGACAGAAGCTGGCCCGAAGCCACTGGGAGCCACCATTGACTTGGGAAGGCCCCTAAGACCCAGCAACACCACCCTTGCCCGCACGCCACAGATCCGAGCTCAGTACCCCGCCTCAAGTGGCCATTAGGCCCGGGGAAGCGGCCTGCTCCCTCGATCCCGCTCCCGCGCCCGACCAGGGCGAAACGGTGGAAGGGCGGCATTTTCCGAATGGAGCTGTGGAGCGACACCCCAGCAGACAGGTGGCGGCGACGGGGCTGCGTTCCAGTGGGTGAGGCCAGGTGCAGTTCGCGGGGCTCGCGGGCCGCACGGACGGCACCCGGGTCCGCGGCCACGTCTGGGTCGCGTCAGGCCACCCCCGGAGCGCCTGGTGTGCCGCTGCCTTCCGGGGACGCCTTCTGGCCGCCTGGCCGGTCAGGCAGTTGGGGAGCGCCCCGTCAGACGCTTGCTGTGGTGGGAGGGGCCTGAGGAGGTGGGGCCTGCAGAGGTACCTGGCAGGGGCAGAGATAGCCGCCGCCGCCGCCGCGGGCGACAAAAGGAGAATGCAGAGCCAAAAGGAGAATGCAGAGCGGGAGGCCAAAAGCCTATAGCACCCGGTATTCCCTAGAGGTCTCCCATCCACCTACTAAACAGGCCCGATCCTGCTTAGCTTCCGCGATCGAGTCGAAATCACGCCCCTCTGGGCTGGTTTGGCAGTAGGTGGCAAGAGGGTCGCGGGCTGGCTCTTGAGGCACAGCTTAGCAGGCGCTTGGGTCAAACCGCCAGCCCAGCGGCCCGCCCGACCCGGCAGGGCCCCGCCGCCCACCTAGACAGGGAAACGGAGGTCTAGGGTACAGGGGGGTGGCGGAGATGTTGGCGACCACCCAGCCCAGGGCAGGCGGGGCCCAGCAAACTTTTCGGCGCTTGGCGCCCCACCCCAGATCCCGCAGGCCGCTCACAAGGACGTGGCCCCGGAGGCTTCAGGATCCGTGGCCCGCGGTCCCTTGGGCATCCCACCTGCCCGCCCACGCTGCGCTACGCTCAGCCCGGACGGAGACGTGCCCGGCACTCCTAACCGACAGAAGCTGGCCCGAAACCACTGGGAGCCACCATTGAGTTGGCAAGGTCCCTAAGACCCAGCGACGCCACCGTTGCCCCCACGCCGCAGTTCCGAGCTCAGTACCCCGCCCCAATTGGCCGGCAGCCCCGGGAAGCGTCCTGCGCCCTCGATCTCGCTCCCGCCCCCGGCCAGAGCGAAACGGCTATGGGACAGCATTTTCCGTATGGATCTGTGGAGAGACACCCCGGCAGACAGGTGGCGGCGACGGGGCTGTGCTCCATGGGTGAGGCCAGGTGCAGTTCGCGGTGCTCGCGTTCTGCACAGACGGCACCCGTGTCCGCGGCCATGTCTGGGTCGCGTCAGGCCACCCCCGGAGCGTCTGGTGTGCTGCTGCCTTCCAGGGACGCCTTCAGGCCGCCTGGCCGGTCAGGCAGGCGGGCAGCGCCCCGTCAGTTGCTTGCTGGGGTGGGAGGGGCCTGAGGAGGTGGGGCCTGCAGAGGTACCGGGCGTGTGCAGAGATAGCCGCCGCCGCCGCGGGCGACAAAAGGAGAATACACAGCGGGAGGCCAAAAGCCTGTAACACGCGGTATTCCCGGGAGGTCTCCCATCCACGTACTAAACTGGCCCGACCCTGCTTAGCTTCCGCGATTGAGCCGACATCACGCCCGTCTGGGCTGCTTTGGCAGCAGGTGGCTACAGGCTCGCGAGCTGCCTCTTGAGGCGCAGTTTAGCAGGCGCTTGGGGCTTACCTCCAGCCCAGCGGCTCGCCCGACCCGGCAGGGCCCCGCCGCCCACCTAGACAAGGAAACGGAGGTCTAGGGTACAGGGGTGTGGCGGAGATGTTGGCGAACACCCAGCCCAGGGCGGGCGGGACCCGGCAAACTTTTCGGCGCTTGGCGCCCCATGCCAGATCCCGCAGGCCGTACACAAGGACGTGGCCCCGGAGGCTTCAGGGCCCGGGGCCCGCGGTCCCTTGGGCATCCCACCTGCCCGCCCACGCTGCGCGACGCTCAGCCCAGAGGGAGACGTGCCCGGCACTCCTAACCGACAGAAGCTGGCCCGAAACAACTGGGAGCCACCATTGAGTTGGCACGGCCCCTAAGACCCAGCAACGCCACCGTTGCCCCCACGCCGCAGTTCCGAGCTCAGCACCCCGCCCCAAGTGGCCGGCAGCCCCAGGGAAGTGGCCTGGGCCCTCGATCCCGCTCCCGCCCCCGGCCAGAGCGAAACGGCGGAGGGGCGGCATTTTCCGTATGGAGCTGTGGAGAGACACCCCGGCAGACAGGTGGCGGCGACGGGGCTGTGCTCCAGTGGGTGAGGCCAGGTCATTTCGCGGGGCTCGCGGGCCGCACGGACGGCACCCGGGTCCGCGGCCATATCTGGGTCGCGTCAGGCCACCCCCGGAGCGTCTGGTGTGCCGCTGCCTTCCAGGGACGCCTTCTGGCCGCCTGGCCGGTCAGGCAGGCGGGGAGCGCCCCGTCAGACACTTGCTGTGGTGGGAGGGGCCTGAGGAGGTGGCGCCTGCAGAGGTACCCGGCGGGGGCAGAGATAGCCGCCGCCGCCGCCGGCGACAGAAGGAGAATGCAGAGCGGGAGGCCAAAAGACTATAGCAGCCGGTATTCCCTAGAGGTCTCCCATCCACCTACTAAACAGGCCCGATCCTGCTTAGCTTCCGCGATCGAGTCGAGATCACGCCCCTCTGGGCTGGTTTGGCAGTAGGTGGCTACAGGGTCGCGGGCTGCCTCTTGAGGCGCAGCTTAGCAGGCGCTTGGGGCATACCGCCAGCCCAGCGGCCCGACCGATCCGGCAGGGCCCCGCCGCCCGCCTATACAGGGAAACGGAGGTCTAGGCTACAGGGGGGTGGCGGAGGTGTTGGCGACCACCCAGCCGAGGGCTGGCTGGACCCCGCAAACATTTTGGCGCTTCGCGCACCACCGCAGATCACGCGTGCTGGTGTGCCGCTGCCTTCCAGGGACGCCTTCTGGCCTCCTGGCCGGTGAGGCAGGCAGGGAGCGCCCCGTCAGACTCTTGCTGTGGTGGGAGGGGCCTGAGGAGTGGGGTCAGCAGCGGTACCCGGCGGGAGCTGAGATAATCGCCTCCGATTCGGGCGACAAAAGGAGAATGCAGAGCGGGAGGCAAAAAGCCTATAGCACCCGGTATTCCCAGGGGGTCTCCCATCCAAATACTAACGAGGCCCGACCCTGCTTAGCTTCAGCGATCGAGACGAGATCAGGCCCGTCTAGGCTGGTTTGGCAGTAGATGTCAGCCAACTCGCGGGCTGCCTCTTGAGGCGCAGCTTAGCAGCCGCTTGGGCCTTACCGCCAGCCCAGCGGCCCGCCCGACTCGGCAGGGCCCCGCCGCCCGCCTAGACAGGGGAACGGAGGTCTAGGCTACCGGGGGGTAGGAGAGCTGTTGGCGAACCCCCAGACCAGGGCTGGCGGGACCCAGCAAATATTTCGGCACTTGGGGCCCCACCACAGATGCCGCAGGCCGCTCACAGGGACGTGGCCCCGGAGGCTTCAGGGCCCGGTGCCCGCGGTAACTTGGGCATCCCACCTGCCCGCCCACGCTGGGCTAGGCGCAGGCAGAACGCACACATGCCCGGCCCTCCTGCCCGACAGAAGCTGGCCTGAAGCCACTGGGAACCAGCATTGTGTTGCCACGTCCCCTAAGAGGCAGCAACACCATCCTTGCCCCCATGCCACAGTTCCGAGCCCAGTACCCTGCCCCAAGTGGCCGGCAGGCCCAGGGAAGCGGCCTGCTCCCTCGATCCCGCTCCCGCCCCCGGCCAGGGTGAAACGGCGGAAGGGCGGCATTTTCCCTATGGAGCTGTGGAGAGACACCCCGGCAGACAGGTTGCGGCGACGGGGCTGTGCTCCAGTGGCTGAGGCCAGGTGTAGTTCGTGGGGCTCGCGGGCCGCACGGACGGAACCCGGGTCAGCGGCCATATCAGGGTCGCTTCAGGCCACCCCTGGACCGACTGGTGTGACGCTGCCTTCCAGGGACGCCACCTGTCCGCCTGGCCGGTCAGGCAGGAGGGGAGCGCCCCCTCAGACGCTTGCTGTGGTGGGAGGGGCCTGAGGAGGTGGGGCCTGCAGCGGAACCCGGCGGGGGCTGAGATAACCGCCTCCGATTCGGGCGACAAAAGGAGAATGCAGAGCGGGAGGCAAAAAGCCTATTGAACTCGGTATTCCCAGGAGGCCTCCCATCCAAGTACTAAACAGGGCCAACCCTGCTTAGCTTCAGCGATCGCGTCGAGATAAGCCCGTCTAGGCTGGTTTGGCAGTAGATGTCATCAGGGTCGCGGGCTGCCTCTTGAGGCGCAGCTTAGCAGGCGCTTGGGACTTACCAACAGCCCTGCGGTCCGCCCGACTCAGCAGGGACCCGCCACAACCTAGACAGGGGAACGGAGGTCTAGGGTACCGGGGGGTGAGGGTGGTGTTGGCGACCCCCCAACCCAGGGCGGACGGGACCCAGCAAACTTTTCGGCGCTTGGTGCCCCATCCCAGATGCCACAGGCCGCTCACGGGGACGTGGCCCCGGAGGCTTCAGGGCCCGGGGCCCGCAGTCCCTTGGGCATCCCACCTGCCCGCCCACACTGGGCTAGGCGCAGCCCGGACACACACCTGCCCGGCCCTCCTGCCCGACAGAAGCTGGCCCGAAGCCACTGGGAGCCACCATTGACTTGGGAAGGCCCCTAAGACCCAGCAACACCACCCTTGCCCGCACGCCACAGATCCGAGCTCAGTACCCCGCCTCAAGTGGCCATTAGGCCCGGGGAAGCGGCCTGCTCCCTCGATCCCGCTCCCGCGCCCGACCAGGGCGAAACGGTGGAAGGGCGGCATTTTCCGAATGGAGCTGTGGAGCGACACCCCAGCAGACAGGTGGCGGCGACGGGGCTGCGTTCCAGTGGGTGAGGCCAGGTGCAGTTCGCGGGGCTCGCGGGCCGCACGGACGGCACCCGGGTCCGCGGCCACGTCTGGGTCGCGTCAGGCCACCCCCGGAGCGCCTGGTGTGCCGCTGCCTTCCGGGGACGCCTTCTGGCCGCCTGGCCGGTCAGGCAGTTGGGGAGCGCCCCGTCAGACGCTTGCTGTGGTGGGAGGGGCCTGAGGAGGTGGGGCCTGCAGAGGTACCTGGCAGGGGCAGAGATAGCCGCCGCCGCCGCCGCGGGCGACAAAAGGAGAATGCAGAGCCAAAAGGAGAATGCAGAGCGGGAGGCCAAAAGCCTATAGCACCCGGTATTCCCTAGAGGTCTCCCATCCACCTACTAAACAGGCCCGATCCTGCTTAGCTTCCGCGATCGAGTCGAAATCACGCCCCTCTGGGCTGGTTTGGCAGTAGGTGGCAAGAGGGTCGCGGGCTGGCTCTTGAGGCACAGCTTAGCAGGCGCTTGGGTCAAACCGCCAGCCCAGCGGCCCGCCCGACCCGGCAGGGCCCCGCCGCCCACCTAGACAGGGAAACGGAGGTCTAGGGTACAGGGGGGTGGCGGAGATGTTGGCGACCACCCAGCCCAGGGCAGGCGGGGCCCAGCAAACTTTTCGGCGCTTGGCGCCCCACCCCACATCCCGCAGGCCGCTCACAAGGACGTGGCCCCGGAGGCTTCAGGATCCGTGGCCCGCGGTCCCTTGGGCATCCCACCTGCCCGCCCACGCTGCGCTACGCTCAGCCCGGACAGAGACGTGCCCGGCACTCCTAACCGACAGAAGCTGGCCCGAAACCACTGGGAGCCACCATTGAGTTGGCAAGGTCCCTAAGACCCAGCGACGCCACCGTTGCCCCCACGCCGCAGTTCCGAGCTCAGTACCCCGCCCCAGTTGGCCGGCAGCCCCGGGAAGCGTCCCGCGCCCTCGATCTCGCTCCCGCCCCCGGCCAGAGCGAAACGGCTATGGGACAGCATTTTCCGTATGGATCTGTGGAGAGACACCCCGGCAGACAGGTGGCGGCGACGGGGCTGTGCTCCATGGGTGAGGCCAGGTGCAGTTCGCGGTGCTCGCGTTCCGCACAGACGGCACCCGTGTCCGCGGCCATGTCTGGGTCGCGTCAGGCCACCCCCGGAGCGTCTGGTGTGCTGCTGCCTTCCAGGGACGCCTTCAGGCCGCCTGGCCGGTCAGGCAGGCGGGCAGCGCCCCGTCAGTTGCTTGCTGGGGTGGGAGGGGCCTGAGGAGGTGGGGCCTGCAGAGGTACCGGGCGTGTGCAGAGATAGCCGCCGCCGCCGCGGGCGACAAAAGGAGAATACACAGCGGGAGGCCAAAAGCCTGTAACACGCGGTATTCCCGGGAGGTCTCCCATCCACGTACTAAACTGGCCCGACCCTGCTTAGCTTCCGCGATTGAGCCGACATCACGCCCGTCTGGGCTGCTTTGGCAGCAGGTGGCTACAGGCTCGCGAGCTGCCTCTTGAGGCGCAGTTTAGCAGGCGCTTGGGGCTTACCTCCAGCCCAGCGGCTCGCCCGACCCGGCAGGGCCCCGCCGCCCACCTAGACAAGGAAACGGAGGTCTAGGGTACAGGGGTGTGGCGGAGATGTTGGCGAACACCCAGCCCAGGGCGGGCGGGACCCGGCAAACTTTTCGGCGCTTGGCGCCCCATGCCAGATCCCGCAGGCCGTACACAAGGACGTGGCCCCGGAGGCTTCAGGGCCCGGGGCCCGCGGTCCCTTGGGCATCCCACCTGCCCGCCCACGCTGCGCGACGCTCAGCCCAGAGGGAGACGTGCCCGGCACTCCTAACCGACAGAAGCTGGCCCGAAACAACTGGGAGCCACCATTGAGTTGGCACGGCCCCTAAGACCCAGCAACGCCACCGTTGCCCCCACGCCGCAGTTCCGAGCTCAGCACCCCGCCCCAAGTGGCCGGCAGCCCCAGGGAAGTGGCCTGGGCCCTCGATCCCGCTCCCGCCCCCGGCCAGAGCGAAACGGCGGAGGGGCGGCATTTTCCGTATGGAGCTGTGGAGAGACACCCCGGCAGACAGGTGGCGGCGACGGGGCTGTGCTCCAGTGGGTGAGGCCAGGTCATTTCGCGGGGCTCGCGGGCCGCACGGACGGCACCCGGGTCCGCGGCCATATCTGGGTCGCGTCAGGCCACCCCCGGAGCGTCTGGTGTGCCGCTGCCTTCCACGGACGCCTTCTGGCCGCCTGGCCGGTCAGGCAGGCGGGGAGCGCCCCGTCAGACACTTGCTGTGGTGGGAGGGGCCTGAGGAGGTGGGGCCTGCAGAGGTACCCGGCGGGGGCAGAGATAGCCGCCGCCGCCGCCGGCGACAAAAGGAGAATGCAGAGCGGGAGGCCAAAAGACTATAGCACCCGGTATTCCCAGGAGGTCTCCCATCCACCTACTAAACAGGCCCGACCCTGCATAGCTTCCGCGATTGAGTCGAGATCACGCCCCTCTGGGCTGGTTTGGCAGTAGGTGGTTAGAGGGTCGCGGGCTGCCTCTTGAGGTGCAGCTTAGCAGGCGCTTGGGGCATACCGCCAGCCCAGCGGCCCGACCGATCCGGCAGGGCCCCGCCGCCCGCCTATACAGGGAAACGGAGGTCTAGGCTACAGGGGGGTGGCGGAGGTGTTGGCGACCACCCAGCCGAGGGCTGGCTGGACCCCGCAAACATTTTGGCGCTTCGCGCACCACCGCAGATCACGCGTGCTGGTGTGCCGCTGCCTTCCAGGGACGCCTTCTGGCCTCCTGGCCGGTGAGGCAGGCAGGGAGCGCCCCGTCAGACTCTTGCTGTGGTGGGAGGGGCCTGAGGAGTGGGGTCAGCAGCGGTACCCGGCGGGAGCTGAGATAATCGCCTCCGATTCGGGCGACAAAAGGAGAATGCAGAGCGGGAGGCAAAAAGCCTATAGCACCCGGTATTCCCAGGGGGTCTCCCATCCAAATACTAACGAGGCCCGACCCTGCTTAGCTTCAGCGATCGAGACGAGATCAGGCCCGTCTAGGCTGGTTTGGCAGTAGATGTCAGCCAACTCGCGGGCTGCCTCTTGAGGCGCAGCTTAGCAGCCGCTTGGGCCTTACCGCCAGCCCAGCGGCCCGCCCGACTCGGCAGGGCCCCGCCGCCCGCCTAGACAGGGGAACGGAGGTCTAGGCTACCGGGGGGTAGGAGAGCTGTTGGCGAACCCCCAGACCAGGGCTGGCGGGACCCAGCAAATATTTCGGCACTTGGGGCCCCACCACAGATGCCGCAGGCCGCTCACAGGGACGTGGCCCCGGAGGCTTCAGGGCCCGGTGCCCGCGGTAACTTGGGCATCCCACCTGCCCGCCCACGCTGGGCTAGGCGCAGGCAGAACGCACACATGCCCGGCCCTCCTGCCCGACAGAAGCTGGCCTGAAGCCAGTGGGAACCAGCATTGTGTTGCCACGTCCCCTAAGAGGCAGCAACACCATCCTTGCCCCCATGCCACAGTTCCGAGCCCAGTACCCTGCCCCAAGTGGCCGGCAGGCCCAGGGAAGCGGCCTGCTCCCTCGATCCCGCTCCCGCCCCCGGCCAGGGTGAAACGGCGGAAGGGCGGCATTTTCCCTATGGAGCTGTGGAGAGACACCCCGGCAGACAGGTTGCGGCGACGGGGCTGTGCTCCAGTGGCTGAGGCCAGGTGTAGTTCGTGGGGCTCGCGGGCCGCACGGACGGAACCCGGGTCAGCGGCCATATCAGGGTCGCTTCAGGCCACCCCTGGACCGACTGGTGTGACGCTGCCTTCCAGGGACGCCACCTGTCCGCCTGGCCGGTCAGGCAGGAGGGGAGCGCCCCCTCAGACGCTTGCTGTGGTGGGAGGGGCCTGAGGAGGTGGGGCCTGCAGCGGAACCCGGCGGGGGCTGAGATAACCGCCTCCGATTCGGGCGACAAAAGGAGAATGCAGAGCGGGAGGCAAAAAGCCTATTGAACTCGGTATTCCCAGGAGGCCTCCCATCCAAGTACTAAACAGGGCCGACCCTGCTTAGCTTCAGCGATCGCGTCGAGATAAGCCCGTCTAGGCTGGTTTGGCAGTAGATGTCATCAGGGTCGCGGGCTGCCTCTTGAGGCGCAGCTTAGCAGGCGCTTGGGACTTACCAACAGCCCTGCGGTCCGCCCGACTCAGCAGGGACCCGCCACAACCTAGACAGGGGAACGGAGGTCTAGGGTACCGGGGGGTGAGGGTGGTGTTGGCGACCCCCCAACCCAGGGCGGACGGGACCCAGCAAACTTTTCGGCGCTTGGTGCCCCATCCCAGATGCCACAGGCCGCTCACGGGGACGTGGCCCCGGAGGCTTCAGGGCCCGGGGCCCGCAGTCCCTTGGGCATCCCACCTGCCCGCCCACACTGGGCTAGGCGCAGCCCGGACACACACCTGCCCGGCCCTCCTGCCCGACAGAAGCTGGCCCGAAGCCACTGGGAGCCACCATTGACTTGGGAAGGCCCCTAAGACCCAGCAACACCACCCTTGCCCGCACGCCACAGATCCGAGCTCAGTACCCCGCCTCAAGTGGCCATTAGGCCCGGGGAAGCGGCCTGCTCCCTCGATCCCGCTCCCGCGCCCGACCAGGGCGAAACGGTGGAAGGGCGGCATTTTCCGAATGGAGCTGTGGAGCGACACCCCAGCAGACAGGTGGCGGCGACGGGGCTGCGTTCCAGTGGGTGAGGCCAGGTGCAGTTCGCGGGGCTCGCGGGCCGCACGGACGGCACCCGGGTCCGCGGCCACGTCTGGGTCGCGTCAGGCCACCCCCGGAGCGCCTGGTGTGCCGCTGCCTTCCGGGGACGCCTTCTGGCCGCCTGGCCGGTCAGGCAGTTGGGGAGCGCCCCGTCAGACGCTTGCTGTGGTGGGAGGGGCCTGAGGAGGTGGGGCCTGCAGAGGTACCTGGCAGGGGCAGAGATAGCCGCCGCCGCCGCCGCGGGCGACAAAAGGAGAATGCAGAGCCAAAAGGAGAATGCAGAGCGGGAGGCCAAAAGCCTATAGCACCCGGTATTCCCTAGAGGTCTCCCATCCACCTACTAAACAGGCCCGATCCTGCTTAGCTTCCGCGATCGAGTCGAAATCACGCCCCTCTGGGCTGGTTTGGCAGTAGGTGGCAAGAGGGTCGCGGGCTGGCTCTTGAGGCACAGCTTAGCAGGCGCTTGGGTCAAACCGCCAGCCCAGCGGCCCGCCCGACCCGGCAGGGCCCCGCCGCCCACCTAGACAGGGAAACGGAGGTCTAGGGTACAGGGGGGTGGCGGAGATGTTGGCGACCACCCAGCCCAGGGCAGGCGGGGCCCAGCAAACTTTTCGGCGCTTGGCGCCCCACCCCAGATCCCGCAGGCCGCTCACAAGGACGTGGCCCCGGAGGCTTCAGGATCCGTGGCCCGCGGTCCCTTGGGCATCCCACCTGCCCGCCCACGCTGCGCTACGCTCAGCCCGGACGGAGACGTGCCCGGCACTCCTAACCGACAGAAGCTGGCCCGAAACCACTGGGAGCCACCATTGAGTTGGCAAGGTCCCTAAGACCCAGCGACGCCACCGTTGCCCCCACGCCGCAGTTCCGAGCTCAGTACCCCGCCCCAATTGGCCGGCAGCCCCGGGAAGCGTCCTGCGCCCTCGATCTCGCTCCCGCCCCCGGCCAGAGCGAAACGGCTATGGGACAGCATTTTCCGTATGGATCTGTGGAGAGACACCCCGGCAGACAGGTGGCGGCGACGGGGCTGTGCTCCATGGGTGAGGCCAGGTGCAGTTCGCGGTGCTCGCGTTCCGCACAGACGGCACCCGTGTCCGCGGCCATGTCTGGGTCGCGTCAGGCCACCCCCGGAGCGTCTGGTGTGCTGCTGCCTTCCAGGGACGCCTTCAGGCCGCCTGGCCGGTCAGGCAGGCGGGCAGCGCCCCGTCAGTTGCTTGCTGGGGTGGGAGGGGCCTGAGGAGGTGGGGCCTGCAGAGGTACCGGGCGTGTGCAGAGATAGCCGCCGCCGCCGCGGGCGACAAAAGGAGAATACACAGCGGGAGGCCAAAAGCCTGTAACACGCGGTATTCCCGGGAGGTCTCCCATCCACGTACTAAACTGGCCCGACCCTGCTTAGCTTCCGCGATTGAGCCGACATCACGCCCGTCTGGGCTGCTTTGGCAGCAGGTGGCTGCAGGCTCGCGAGCTGCCTCTTGAGGCGCAGTTTAGCAGGCGCTTGGGGCTTACCTCCAGCCCAGCGGCTCGCCCGACCCGGCAGGGCCCCGCCGCCCACCTAGACAAGGAAACGGAGGTCTAGGGTACAGGGGTGTGGCGGAGATGTTGGCGAACACCCAGCCCAGGGCGGGCGGGACCCGGCAAACTTTTCGGCGCTTGGCGCCCCATGCCAGATCCCGCAGGCCGTACACAAGGACGTGGCCCCGGAGGCTTCAGGGCCCGGGGCCCGCGGTCCCTTGGGCATCCCACCTGCCCGCCCACGCTGCGCGACGCTCAGCCCAGAGGGAGACGTGCCCGGCACTCCTAACCGACAGAAGCTGGCCCGAAACAACTGGGAGCCACCATTGAGTTGGCACGGCCCCTAAGACCCAGCAACGCCACCGTTGCCCCCACGCCGCAGTTCCGAGCTCAGCACCCCGCCCCAAGTGGCCGGCAGCCCCAGGGAAGTGGCCTGGGCCCTCGATCCCGCTCCCGCCCCCGGCCAGAGCGAAACGGCGGAGGGGCGGCATTTTCCGTATGGAGCTGTGGAGAGACACCCCGGCAGACAGGTGGCGGCGACGGGGCTGTGCTCCAGTGGGTGAGGCCAGGTCATTTCGCGGGGCTCGCGGGCCGCACGGACGGCACCCGGGTCCGCGGCCATATCTGGGTCGCGTCAGGCCACCCCCGGAGCGTCTGGTGTGCCGCTGCCTTCCACGGACGCCTTCTGGCCGCCTGGCCGGTCAGGCAGGCGGGGAGCGCCCCGTCAGACACTTGCTGTGGTGGGAGGGGCCTGAGGAGGTGGGGCCTGCAGAGGTACCCGGCGGGGGCAGAGATAGCCGCCGCCGCCGCCGGCGACAAAAGGAGAATGCAGAGCGGGAGGCCAAAAGACTATAGCACCCGGTATTCCCAGGAGGTCTCCCATCCACCTACTAAACTGGCCCGACCCTGCATAGCTTCCGCGATTGAGTCGAGATCACGCCCCTCTGGGCTGGTTTGGCAGTAGGTGGTTAGAGGGTCGCGGGCTGCCTCTTGAGGTGCAGCTTAGCAGGCGCTTGGGGCATACCGCCAGCCCAGCGGCCCGACCGATCCGGCAGGGCCCCGCCGCCCGCCTATACAGGGTAACGGAGGTCTAAGCTACGGGGGGGTGGCGGAGGTGTTGGCGACCACCCAGCCGAGGGCTGGCTGGACCCCGCAAACATTTTGGCGCTTCGCGCCCCACCGCAGATCACGCATGCTGGTGTGCCGCTGCCTTCCAGGGACGCCTTCTGGCCTCCTGGCCGGTGAGGCAGGCAGGGAGCGCCCCGTCAGACTCTTGCTGTGGTGGGAGGGGCCTGAGGAGTGGGGTCAGCAGCGGTACCCGGCGGGAGCTGAGATAATCGCCTCCGATTCGGGCGACAAAAGGAGAATGCAGAGCGGGAGGCAAAAAGCCTATAGCACCCGGTATCCCCAGGGGGTCTCCCATCCAAATACTAACGAGGCCCGACCCTGCTTAGCTTCAGCGATCGAGACGAGATCAGGCCCGTCTAGGCTGGTTTGGCAGTAGATGTCAGCCAACTCGCGGGCTGCCTCTTGAGGCGCAGCTTAGCAGCCCCTTGGGCCTTACCGCCAGCCCAGCGGCCCGCCCGACTCGGCCGGGCCCCGCCGCCCGTCTAGACAGGGGAACGGAGGTCTAGGCTACCGGGGGATAGGAGAGCTGTTGGCGAACCCCCAGACCAGGGCTGGCGGGACCCAGCAAATATTTCGGCACTTGGGGCCCCACCACAGATGCCGCAGGCCGCTCACAGGGACGTGGCCCCCGAGGCTTCAGGGCCCGGTGCCCGCGGTAACTTGGGCATCCCACCTGCCCGCCCACGCTGGGCTAGGCGCAGGCAGAACGCACACATGCCCGGCCCTCCTGCCCGACAGAAGCTGGCCTGAAGCCACTGGGAACCAGCATTGTGTTGCCACGTCCCCTAAGAGGCAGCAACAACATCCTTGCCCCTATGCCACAGTTCCGAGCCCAGAACCCTGCCCCAAGTGGCCGGCAGGCCCAGGGAAGCGGCCTGCTCCCTCGATCCCGCTCCCGCCCCTGGCCTGGGTGAAACGGCGGAAGGGCGGCATTTTCCCTATGGAGCTGTGGAGAGACACCCCGGCAGACAGGTTGCGGCGACGGGGCTGTGCTCCAGTGGCTGAGGCCAGGTGTAGTTCGCGGGGTTCGCGGGCCGCACGGACGGCACCCGGGTCAGCGGCCATGTCTGGGTTGCGTCAGGCCACCCCCGGAGCGTCTGGTGTGCCACTGCCTTCCAGGGACGCCTTCTGGCCGCCTGGCCGGTCAGGCAGGCCGGGAGTGCCCCGTCAGACGCTTGCTGGGGTGGGAGGGGCCTGTGGATGTGGGGCCTGCAGAGGTACCCGGCAGGGGCAGAGAAAGCCGCCGCAGCCACGTGCGACCAAAGGAGAATGCAGAGCAGGAGGCCAAAAGAGTAAAGCACCCGGTATTCCCAGGAGGTCTCCCATCCACGTACGAAACAGGCCTGACCCTGCTTAGGTTCCGTGATCGAGCCGAGATCATGCCCCTCTGGTCTGCTTTGGCAGTAGGTGGCTACAGGGTCGCGGGCTGCCTCTTGAGGCGCAGCTTAGCAGGCGCTTGTCTCATACCGCCATCCCAGCGGCCGGCCCGATCCAGTAGGGCGCCGCCGCCCACCTAGACAGGGAAACGGAGGTCTTGGCTACAGGGGGGTGGCGGAGGATTTGGCTACCACCCAGCCCAGGGCTGACGGCACCCAGCACACTTTTCGGCGCTTGGCGCCCCACCGCGGATCCTGCAGGCCCTCACAGGGACGTGGCCCCGGAGACTTCAGGGCCCGGGCCCCGCGGTCCCTTGTGCATCCCACCTGCCCGACCACACTATGCTACGCTCAGCGCAGGCGGAGACGTGCCCGGCACTCCTAACCGACAGAAGCTGGCCCGAAACCACTGGGAGCCACCACTGTGTTGGCATGGCCCGTAAGACCCAGCAAAGCCACCCTTGCCCCCACGCCGCAGTTTCGAGCTCAGTACCCTGGCCCAAGTGGCCGGCAGCCCCGGGGAAGCGGCCTGTGCCCTCGATCCCGCTACAGCCCCCGGCCAGAGCGAAAAGGCCGAGGGGCGGCATTTTCCGTATGCAGTTGTGGAGAGACACCCCGGTCGACAGATTGCGGCGACGGGGCTGTGCTCCAGTGGGTGAGGCCAGGCGCAGTTCGCGGGGCTCGCGGGTCGCACGGATGGCACCGGGTCCGCGGCCATGTCTGGGTCGCGTCAGGCCACCCCCGGAGCGTCTGGTGTGCCGCTGCCTTCCAGGGACGCCTTCTGGCCGCCTGGCCGGTCAGGCAGGCGGGCAGCGCCCCGTCAGACGCTTGCTGTGGTGGGAGGGGAATGAGGAGGTGGGGCCTGCAGAGGTACCCATCAGGGGCAGAGATGACCGCCGCCGCCACGGGCGACCAAAGGAGAATGCAGAGCGGGAGGCCAAAAGCCTGTAACACGCGGTATTCCCAGGAGGTCTCCCATCCGTGTACTAAACAGGCCCGACCCTGCTTAGCTTCCGCGATCAAGCTGAGATCACGCCCCTCTGGGGTAGTTTGGCAGTAGGTGGCTGCTGGGTCGCGGGCTGCCTCTTGAGGCGCAGCTTAGCAGGCGCTTGGGTCTTACCTCCATCCCAGCAGCCCGCCCAAGCCGGCAGGGCCCCGCCGCCCGCCTAGACAGGGAAACGGAGGTCTAGGGTACAGGGGGTTGACGGAGATGTTGGCGACTACCCAGCCCAGGGCGTGCGGGACCCAGCAAACTTTTCGGCGCTTGGCGCCCCACGCCAGATCACGCAGGCCGCTCACAAGGACGTGGCCTCGGAGGCTACAGGGCCAGAGGCCCGCGTCCCTTGGTCATCCCACCTGCCCGCCCACGCTGCGCTACGCTCAGCCCGGGCGGAGACGTGCCCGGCACTCCTAACCGACAGAAGCTGGCCCGAAACAACTGGGAGCCACCATTGAGTTGGCACGGCCCCTAAGACCCAGCAACGCCACCGTTGCCCCCACGCCGCAGTTCTGAGCTCAGCACCCCGCCCCAAGTGGCCGGCAGCCCCAGGGAAGTGGCCTGGGCCCTCGATCCCGCTCCCGCCCCCGGCCAGAGCGAAACGGCGGAGGGGTGGCATTTTCCGTATGGAGCTGTGGAGAGACACCCCGGCAGACAGGTGGCGGCGACGGGGCTGTGCTCCAGTGGGTGAGGCCAGGTCATTTCGCGGGGCTCGCGGGCCGCACGGACGGCACCCGGGTCCGCGGCCATATCTGGGTCGCGTCAGGCCACCCCCGGAGCGTCTGGTGTGCCGCTGCCTTCCACGGACGCCTTCTGGCCGCCTGGCCGGTCAGGCAGGCGGGGAGCGCCCCGTCAGACACTTGCTGTGGTGGGAGGGGCCTGAGGAGGTGGGGCCTGCAGAGGTACCCGGCGGGGGCAGAGATAGCCGCCGCCGCCGCCGGCGACAAAAGGAGAATGCAGAGCGGGAGGCCAAAAGACTATAGCACCCGGTATTCCCAGGAGGTCTCCCATCCACCTACTAAACAGGCCCGACCCTGCATAGCTTCCGCGATTGAGTCGAGATCACGCCCCTCTGGGCTGGTTTGGCAGTAGGTGGTTAGAGGGTCGCGGGCTGCCTCTTGAGGTGCAGCTTAGCAGGCGCTTGGGGCATACCGCCAGCCCAGCGGCCCGACCGATCCGGCAGGGCCCCGCCGCCCGCCTATACAGGGTAACGGAGGTCTAAGCTACGGGGGGGTGGCGGAGGTGTTGGCGACCACCCAGCCGAGGGCTGGCTGGACCCCGCAAACATTTTGGCGCTTCGCGCCCCACCGCAGATCACGCATGCTGGTGTGCCGCTGCCTTCCAGGGACGCCTTCTGGCCTCCTGGCCGGTGAGGCAGGCAGGGAGCGCCCCGTCAGACTCTTGCTGTGGTGGGAGGGGCCTGAGGAGTGGGGTCAGCAGCGGTACCCGGCGGGAGCTGAGATAATCGCCTCCGATTCGGGCGACAAAAGGAGAATGCAGAGCGGGAGGCAAAAAGCCTATAGCACCCGGTATCCCCAGGGGGTCTCCCATCCAAATACTAACGAGGCCCGACCCTGCTTAGCTTCAGCGATCGAGACGAGATCAGGCCCGTCTAGGCTGGTTTGGCAGTAGATGTCAGCCAACTCGCGGGCTGCCTCTTGAGGCGCAGCTTAGCAGCCCCTTGGGCCTTACCGCCAGCCCAGCGGCCCGCCCGACTCGGCCGGGCCCCGCCGCCCGTCTAGACAGGGGAACGGAGGTCTAGGCTACCGGGGGATAGGAGAGCTGTTGGCGAACCCCCAGACCAGGGCTGGCGGGACCCAGCAAATATTTCGGCACTTGGGGCCCCACCACAGATGCCGCAGGCCGCTCACAGGGACGTGGCCCCCGAGGCTTCAGGGCCCGGTGCCCGCGGTAACTTGGGCATCCCACCTGCCCGCCCACGCTGGGCTAGGCGCAGGCAGAACGCACACATGCCCGGCCCTCCTGCCCGACAGAAGCTGGCCTGAAGCCACTGGGAACCAGCATTGTGTTGCCACGTCCCCTAAGAGGCAGCAACAACATCCTTGCCCCTATGCCACAGTTCCGAGCCCAGAACCCTGCCCCAAGTGGCCGGCAGGCCCAGGGAAGCGGCCTGCTCCCTCGATCCCGCTCCCGCCCCTGGCCTGGGTGAAACGGCGGAAGGGCGGCATTTTCCCTATGGAGCTGTGGAGAGACACCCCGGCAGACAGGTTGCGGCGACGGGGCTGTGCTCCAGTGGCTGAGGCCAGGTGTAGTTCGCGGGGTTCGCGGGCCGCACGGACGGCACCCGGGTCAGCGGCCATGTCTGGGTTGCGTCAGGCCACCCCCGGAGCGTCTGGTGTGCCACTGCCTTCCAGGGACGCCTTCTGGCCGCCTGGCCGGTCAGGCAGGCCGGGAGCGCCCCGTCAGACGCTTGCTGGGGTGGGAGGGGCCTGTGGATGTGGGGCCTGCAGAGGTACCCGGCAGGGGCAGAGAAAGCCGCCGCAGCCACGTGCGACCAAAGGAGAATGCAGAGCAGGAGGCCAAAAGAGTAAAGCACCCGGTATTCCCAGGAGGTCTCCCATCCACGTACGAAACAGGCCTGACCCTGCTTAGGTTCCGTGATCGAGCCGAGATCATGCCCCTCTGGTCTGCTTTGGCAGTAGGTGGCTACAGGGTCGCGGGCTGCCTCTTGAGGCGCAGCTTAGCAGGCGCTTGTCTCATACCGCCATCCCAGCGGCCGGCCCGATCCAGTAGGGCGCCGCCGCCCACCTAGACAGGGAAACGGAGGTCTTGGCTACAGGGGGGTGGCGGAGGATTTGGCTACCACCCAGCCCAGGGCTGACGGCACCCAGCACACTTTTCGGCGCTTGGCGCCCCACCGCGGATCCTGCAGGCCCTCACAGGGACGTGGCCCCGGAGACTTCAGGGCCCGGGCCCCGCGGTCCCTTGTGCATCCCACCTGCCCGACCACACTATGCTACGCTCAGCGCAGGCGGAGACGTGCCCGGCACTCCTAACCGACAGAAGCTGGCCCGAAACCACTGGGAGCCACCACTGTGTTGGCATGGCCCGTAAGACCCAGCAAAGCCACCCTTGCCCCCACGCCGCAGTTTCGAGCTCAGTACCCTGGCCCAAGTGGCCGGCAGCCCCGGGGAAGCGGCCTGTGCCCTCGATCCCGCTACAGCCCCCGGCCAGAGCGAAAAGGCCGAGGGGCGGCATTTTCCGTATGCAGTTGTGGAGAGACACCCCGGTCGACAGATTGCGGCGACGGGGCTGTGCTCCAGTGGGTGAGGCCAGGCGCAGTTCGCGGGGCTCGCGGGTCGCACGGATGGCACCGGGTCCGCGGCCATGTCTGGGTCGCGTCAGGCCACCCCCGGAGCGTCTGGTGTGCCGCTGCCTTCCAGGGACGCCTTCTGGCCGCCTGGCCGGTCAGGCAGGCGGGCAGCGCCCCGTCAGACGCTTGCTGTGGTGGGAGGGGAATGAGGAGGTGGGGCCTGCAGAGGTACCCGTCAGGGGCAGAGATGACCGCCGCCGCCACGGGCGACCAAAGGAGAATGCAGAGCGGGAGGCCAAAAGCCTGTAACACGCGGTATTCCCAGGAGGTCTCCCATCCGTGTACTAAACAGGCCCGACCCTGCTTAGCTTCCGCGATCAAGCTGAGATCACGCCCCTCTGGGGTAGTTTGGCAGTAGGTGGCTGCTGGGTCGCGGGCTGCCTCTTGAGGCGCAGCTTAGCAGGCGCTTGGGTCTTACCTCCATCCCAGCAGCCCGCCCAAGCCGGCAGGGCCCCGCCGCCCGCCTAGACAGGGAAACGGAGGTCTAGGGTACAGGGGGTTGACGGAGATGTTGGCGACTACCCAGCCCAGGGCGTGCGGGACCCAGCAAACTTTTCGGCGCTTGGCGCCCCACGCCAGATCACGCAGGCCGCTCACAAGGACGTGGCCTCGGAGGCTACAGGGCCAGAGGCCCGCGTCCCTTGGTCATCCCACCTGCCCGCCCACGCTGCGCTACGCTCAGCCCGGGCGGAGACGTGCCCGGCACTCCTATCCGACAGAAGCTGGCCCGAAACCACTGGGAGCCACCATTGAGTTGGCACGGCCCCTAGACCCAGCGACGCCACCCTTGCCCCCACGCCGCAGTTCTGAGCTCAGTACCCAGCGCCAAGTGGCCGGCAACCCTGGGGAAGCGGTCTGGGCCCTCGATCCCGCTCCCGCCCCCGGCAAGTGCGAAAAGGCGGATGGGCGGCATTTTCCTTATGGAGCTGTGGAGAGACACCCTGGCAGACTGGTGGCGCCGACAGGGCTGTGCTCCAGTGGGTGAGGCCAGGTGCAGTTCGCGGGGATCGCGGGTCGCACGGATGGCACCCGTGTCCACGGCCATGTCTGAGTCGCGTCAGACCACCCCCGGAGCGTCTGGTGTGCTGCTGCCTCCCAGGAAAGTGTTCTGGCCGCCTGGCCGGTCAGGCCGGCGGGGAGCGCCCCATCAGACGCTTGCTGTGGTGGGAGGGGCCTGAGGAGGTGTGGGTTGCATCGGTACCCGGCGGGGGCGGAGATAGCCGCCTCCGCCGCGGGCGACAAAAGGAGAATGCAGAGCGGGAGGCAAAAAGTCTAGAGCACCCGGTATTCCCAGGGGGTCTCCCATCCAAGTACTAACTAGGGCCGACCCTGCTTAGCTTCCCTGATCAAGATGAGATAAGCCCGTCTAGGCTGGTTTGGCAGTAGATGTAAGACAGCTCGCGGGCTGCCTGTTGAGGGCGCAGGTGATCAGGCGCTTGGGCCTTACCGCCAGCCCAGCGGCTCGCCCGACCCGGCAGGGCCCCGCCGCCCACCTAGACAAGGAAACGGAGGTCTAGGGTACAGGGGTGTGGCGGAGATGTTGGCGAACACCCAGCCCAGGGCGGGCGGGACCCGGCAAACTTTTCGGCGCTTGGCGCCCCATGCCAGATCCCGCAGGCCGTACACAAGGACGTGGCCCCGGAGGCTTCAGGGCCCGGGGCCCGCGGTCCCTTGGGCATCCCACCTGCCCGCCCACGCTGCGCGACGCTCAGCCCAGAGGGAGACGTGCCCGGCACTCCTAACCGACAGAAGCTGGCCCGAAACAACTGGGAGCCACCATTGAGTTGGCACGGCCCCTAAGACCCAGCAACGCCACCCTTGCCCCCACGCCGCAGTTCCGAGCTCAGCACCCCGCCCCAAGTGGCCGGCAGCCCCAGGGAAGTGGCCTGGGCCCTCGATCCCGCTCCCGCCCCCGGCCAGAGCGAAACGGCGGAGGGGCGGCATTTTCCGTATGGAGCTGTGGAGAGACACCCCGGCAGACAGGTGGCGGCGACGGGGCTGTGCTCCAGTGGGTGAGGCCAGGTCATTTCGCGGGGCTCGCGGGCCGCACGGACGGCACCCGGGTCCGCGGCCATATCTGGGTCGCGTCAGGCCACCCCCGGAGCGTCTGGTGTGCCGCTGCCTTCCACGGACGCCTTCTGGCCGCCTGGCCGGTCAGGCAGGCGGGGAGCGCCCCGTCAGACACTTGCTGTGGTGGGAGGGGCCTGAGGAGGTGGCGCCTGCAGAGGTACCCGGCGGGGGCAGAGATAGCCGCCGCCGCCGCCGGCGACAGAAGGAGAATGCAGAGCGGGAGGCCAAAAGACTATAGCAGCCGGTATTCCCTAGAGGTCTCCCATCCACCTACTAAACAGGCCCGATCCTGCTTAGCTTCCGCGATCGAGTCGAAATCACGCCCCTCTGGGCTGGTTTGGCAGTAGGTGGCTACAGGGTCGCGGGCTGCCTCTTGAGGCGCAGCTTAGCAGGCGCTTGGGGCATACCGCCAGCCCAGCGGCCCGACCGATCCGGCAGGGCCCCGCCGCCCGCCTATACAGGGAAACGGAGGTCTAGGCTACAGGGGGGTGGCGGAGGTGTTGGCGACCACCCAGCCGAGGGCTGGCTGGACCCCGCAAACATTTTGGCGCTTCGCGCACCACCGCAGATCACGCGTGCTGGTGTGCCGCTGCCTTCCAGGGACGCCTTCTGGCCTCCTGGCCGGTGAGGCAGGCAGGGAGCGCCCCGTCAGACTCTTGCTGTGGTGGGAGGGGCCTGAGGAGTGGGGTCAGCAGCGGTACCCGGCGGGAGCTGAGATAATCGCCTCCGATTCGGGCGACAAAAGGAGAATGCAGAGCGGGAGGCAAAAAGCCTATAGCACCCGGTATTCCCAGGGGGTCTCCCATCCAAATACTAACGAGGCCCGACCCTGCTTAGCTTCAGCGATCGAGACGAGATCAGGCCCGTCTAGGCTGGTTTGGCAGTAGATGTCAGCCAACTCGCGGGCTGCCTCTTGAGGCGCAGCTTAGCAGCCGCTTGGGCCTTACCGCCAGCCCAGCGGCCCGCCCGACTCGGCAGGGCCCCGCCGCCCGCCTAGACAGGGGAACGGAGGTCTAGGCTACCGGGGGGTGGGAGAGCTGTTGGCGAACCCCCAGACCAGGGCTGGCGGGACCCAGCAAATATTTCGGCACTTGGGGCCCCACCACAGATGCCGCAGGCCGCTCACAGGGACGTGGCCCCGGAGGCTTCAGGGCCCGGTGCCCGCGGTAACTTGGGCATCCCACCTGCCCGCCCACGCTGGGCTAGGCGCAGGCAGAACGCACACATGCCCGGCCCTCCTGCCCGACAGAAGCTGGCCTGAAGCCAGTGGGAACCAGCATTGTGTTGCCACGTCCCCTAAGAGGCAGCAACACCATCCTTGCCCCCATGCCACAGTTCCGAGCCCAGTACCCTGCCCCAAGTGGCCGGCAGGCCCAGGGAAGCGGCCTGCTCCCTCGATCCCGCTCCCGCCCCCGGCCAGGGTGAAACGGCGGAAGGGCGGCATTTTCCCTATGGAGCTGTGGAGAGACACCCCGGCAGACAGGTTGCGGCGACGGGGCTGTGCTCCAGTGGCTGAGGCCAGGTGTAGTTCGTGGGGCTCGCGGGCCGCACGGACGGAACCCGGGTCAGCGGCCATATCAGGGTGGCTTCAGGCCACCCCTGGACCGACTGGTGTGACGCTGCCTTCCAGGGACGCCACCTGTCCGCCTGGCCGGTCAGGCAGGAGGGGAGCGCCCCCTCAGACGCTTGCTGTGGTGGGAGGGGCCTGAGGAGGTGGGGCCTGCAGCGGAACCCGGCGGGGGCTGAGATAACCGCCTCCGATTCGGGCGACAAAAGGAGAATGCAGAGCGGGAGGCAAAAAGCCTATTGAACTCGGTATTCCCAGGAGGCCTCCCATCCAAGTACTAAACAGGGCCGACCCTGCTTAGCTTCAGCGATCGCGTCGAGATAAGCCCGTCTAGGCTGGTTTGGCAGTAGATGTCATCAGGGTCGCGGGCTGCCTCTTGAGGCGCAGCTTAGCAGGCGCTTGGGACTTACCGACAGCCCTGCGGTCCGCCCGACTCAGCAGGGACCCGCCACAACCTAGACAGGGGAACGGAGGTCTAGGGTACCGGGGGGTGAGGGTGGTGTTGGCGACCCCCCAACCCAGGGCGGACGGGACCCAGCAAACTTTTCGGCGCTTGGTGCCCCATCCCAGATGCCACAGGCCGCTCACGGGGACGTGGCCCCGGAGGCTTCAGGGCCCGGGGCCCGCAGTCCCTTGGGCATCCCACCTGCCCGCCCACACTGGGCTAGGCGCAGCCCGGACACACACCTGCCCGGCCCTCCTGCCCGACAGAAGCTGGCCCGAAGCCACTGGGAGCCACCATTGACTTGGGAAGGCCCCTAAGACCCAGCAACACCACCCTTGCCCGCACGCCACAGATCCGAGCTCAGTACCCCGCCTCAAGTGGCCATTAGGCCCGGGGAAGCGGCCTGCTCCCTCGATCCCGCTCCCGCGCCCGACCAGGGCGAAACGGTGGAAGGGCGGCATTTTCCGAATGGAGCTGTGGAGCGACACCCCAGCAGACAGGTGGCGGCGACGGGGCTGCGTTCCAGTGGGTGAGGCCAGGTGCAGTTCGCGGGGCTCGCGGGCCGCACGGACGGCACCCGGGTCCGCGGCCACGTCTGGGTCGCGTCAGGCCACCCCCGGAGCGCCTGGTGTGCCGCTGCCTTCCGGGGACGCCTTCTGGCCGCCTGGCCGGTCAGGCAGTTGGGGAGCGCCCCGTCAGACGCTTGCTGTGGTGGGAGGGGCCTGAGGAGGTGGGGCCTGCAGAGGTACCTGGCAGGGGCAGAGATAGCCGCCGCCGCCGCCGCGGGCGACAAAAGGAGAATGCAGAGCCAAAAGGAGAATGCAGAGCGGGAGGCCAAAAGCCTATAGCACCCGGTATTCCCTAGAGGTCTCCCATCCACCTACTAAACAGGCCCGATCCTGCTTAGCTTCCGCGATCGAGTCGAAATCACGCCCCTCTGGGCTGGTTTGGCAGTAGGTGGCAAGAGGGTCGCGGGCTGGCTCTTGAGGCACAGCTTAGCAGGCGCTTGGGTCAAACCGCCAGCCCAGCGGCCCGCCCGACCCGGCAGGGCCCCGCCGCCCACCTAGACAGGGAAACGGAGGTCTAGGGTACAGGGGGGTGGCGGAGATGTTGGCGACCACCCAGCCCAGGGCAGGCGGGGCCCAGCAAACTTTTCGGCGCTTGGCGCCCCACCCCAGATCCCGCAGGCCGCTCACAAGGACGTGGCCCCGGAGGCTTCAGGATCCGTGGCCCGCGGTCCCTTGGGCATCCCACCTGCCCGCCCACGCTGCGCTACGCTCAGCCCGGACGGAGACGTGCCCGGCACTCCTAACCGACAGAAGCTGGCCCGAAACCACTGGGAGCCACCATTGAGTTGGCAAGGTCCCTAAGACCCAGCGACGCCACCGTTGCCCCCACGCCGCAGTTCCGAGCTCAGTACCCCGCCCCAATTGGCCGGCAGCCCCGGGAAGCGTCCTGCGCCCTCGATCTCGCTCCCGCCCCCGGCCAGAGCGAAACGGCTATGGGACAGCATTTTCCGTATGGATCTGTGGAGAGACACCCCGGCAGACAGGTGGCGGCGACGGGGCTGTGCTCCATGGGTGAGGCCAGGTGCAGTTCGCGGTGCTCGCGTTCCGCACAGACGGCACCCGTGTCCGCGGCCATGTCTGGGTCGCGTCAGGCCACCCCCGGAGCGTCTGGTGTGCTGCTGCCTTCCAGGGACGCCTTCAGGCCGCCTGGCCGGTCAGGCAGGCGGGCAGCGCCCCGTCAGTTGCTTGCTGGGGTGGGAGGGGCCTGAGGAGGTGGGGCCTGCAGAGGTACCGGGCGTGTGCAGAGATAGCCGCCGCCGCCGCGGGCGACAAAAGGAGAATACACAGCGGGAGGCCAAAAGCCTGTAACACGCGGTATTCCCGGGAGGTCTCCCATCCACGTACTAAACTGGCCCGACCCTGCTTAGCTTCCGCGATTGAGCCGACATCACGCCCGTCTGGGCTGCTTTGGCAGCAGGTGGCTGCAGGCTCGCGAGCTGCCTCTTGAGGCGCAGTTTAGCAGGCGCTTGGGGCTTACCTCCAGCCCAGCGGCTCGCCCGACCCGGCAGGGCCCCGCCGCCCACCTAGACAAGGAAACGGAGGTCTAGGGTACAGGGGTGTGGCGGAGATGTTGGCGAACACCCAGCCCAGGGCGGGCGGGACCCGGCAAACTTTTCGGCGCTTGGCGCCCCATGCCAGATCCCGCAGGCCGTACACAAGGACGTGGCCCCGGAGGCTTCAGGGCCCGGGGCCCGCGGTCCCTTGGGCATCCCACCTGCCCGCCCACGCTGCGCGACGCTCAGCCCAGAGGGAGACGTGCCCGGCACTCCTAACCGACAGAAGCTGGCCCGAAACAACTGGGAGCCACCATTGAGTTGGCACGGCCCCTAAGACCCAGCAACGCCACCGTTGCCCCCACGCCGCAGTTCCGAGCTCAGCACCCCGCCCCAAGTGGCCGGCAGCCCCAGGGAAGTGGCCTGGGCCCTCGATCCCGCTCCCGCCCCCGGCCAGAGCGAAACGGCGGAGGGGCGGCATTTTCCGTATGGAGCTGTGGAGAGACACCCCGGCAGACAGGTGGCGGCGACGGGGCTGTGCTCCAGTGGGTGAGGCCAGGTCATTTCGCGGGGCTCGCGGGCCGCACGGACGGCACCCGGGTCCGCGGCCATATCTGGGTCGCGTCAGGCCACCCCCGGAGCGTCTGGTGTGCCGCTGCCTTCCAGGGACGCCTTCTGGCCGCCTGGCCGGTCAGGCAGGCGGGGAGCGCCCCGTCAGACACTTGCTGTGGTGGGAGGGGCCTGAGGAGGTGGCGCCTGCAGAGGTACCCGGCGGGGGCAGAGATAGCCGCCGCCGCCGCCGGCGACAGAAGGAGAATGCAGAGCGGGAGGCCAAAAGACTATAGCAGCCGGTATTCCCTAGAGGTCTCCCATCCACCTACTAAACAGGCCCGATCCTGCTTAGCTTCCGCGATCGAGTCGAAATCACGCCCCTCTGGGCTGGTTTGGCAGTAGGTGGCTACAGGGTCGCGGGCTGCCTCTTGAGGCGCAGCTTAGCAGGCGCTTGGGGCATACCGCCAGCCCAGCGGCCCGACCGATCCGGCAGGGCCCCGCCGCCCGCCTATACAGGGAAACGGAGGTCTAGGCTACAGGGGGGTGGCGGAGGTGTTGGCGACCACCCAGCCGAGGGCTGGCTGGACCCCGCAAACATTTTGGCGCTTCGCGCACCACCGCAGATCACGCGTGCTGGTGTGCCGCTGCCTTCCAGGGACGCCTTCTGGCCTCCTGGCCGGTGAGGCAGGCAGGGAGCGCCCCGTCAGACTCTTGCTGTGGTGGGAGGGGCCTGAGGAGTGGGGTCAGCAGCGGTACCCGGCGGGAGCTGAGATAATCGCCTCCGATTCGGGCGACAAAAGGAGAATGCAGAGCGGGAGGCAAAAAGCCTATAGCACCCGGTATTCCCAGGGGGTCTCCCATCCAAATACTAACGAGGCCCGACCCTGCTTAGCTTCAGCGATCGAGACGAGATCAGGCCCGTCTAGGCTGGTTTGGCAGTAGATGTCAGCCAACTCGCGGGCTGCCTCTTGAGGCGCAGCTTAGCAGCCGCTTGGGCCTTACCGCCAGCCCAGCGGCCCGCCCGACACGGCAGGGCCCCGCCGCCCGCCTAGACAGGGGAACGGAGGTCTAGGCTACCGGGGGGTGGGAGAGCTGTTGGCGAACCCCCAGACCAGGGCTGGCGGGACCCAGCAAATATTTCGGCACTTGGGGCCCCACCACAGATGCCGCAGGCCGCTCACAGGGACGTGGCCCCGGAGGCTTCAGGGCCCGGTGCCCGCGGTAACTTGGGCATCCCACCTGCCCGCCCACGCTGGGCTAGGCGCAGGCAGAACGCACACATGCCCGGCCCTCCTGCCCGACAGAAGCTGGCCTGAAGCCAGTGGGAACCAGCATTGTGTTGCCACGTCCCCTAAGAGGCAGCAACACCATCCTTGCCCCCATGCCACAGTTCCGAGCCCAGTACCCTGCCCCAAGTGGCCGGCAGGCCCAGGGAAGCGGCCTGCTCCCTCGATCCCGCTCCCGCCCCCGGCCAGGGTGAAATGGCGGAAGGGCGGCATTTTCCCTATGGAGCTGTGGAGAGACACCCCGGCAGACAGGTTGCGGCGACGGGGCCGTGCTCCAGTGGCTGAGGCCAGGTGTAGTTCGTGGGGCTCGCGGGCCGCACGGACGGAACCCGGGTCAGCGGCCATATCAGGGTCGCTTCAGGCCACCCCTGGACCGACTGGTGTGACGCTGCCTTCCAGGGACGCCACCTGTCCGCCTGGCCGGTCAGGCAGGAGGGGAGCGCCCCCTCAGACGCTTGCTGTGGTGGGAGGGGCCTGAGGAGGTGGGGCCTGCAGCGGAACCCGGCGGGGGCTGAGATAACCGCCTCCGATTCGGGCGACAAAAGGAGAATGCAGAGCGGGAGGCAAAAAGCCTATTGAACTCGGTATTCCCAGGAGGCCTCCCATCCAAGTACTAAACAGGGCCGACCCTGCTTAGCTTCAGCGATCGCGTCGAGATAAGCCCGTCTAGGCTGGTTTGGCAGTAGATGTCATCAGGGTCGCGGGCTGCCTCTTGAGGCGCAGCTTAGCAGGCGCTTGGGACTTACCGACAGCCCTGCGGTCCGCCCGACTCAGCAGGGACCCGCCACAACCTAGACAGGGGAACGGAGGTCTAGGGTACCGGGGGGTGAGGGTGGTGTTGGCGACCCCCCAACCCAGGGCGGACGGGACCCAGCAAACTTTTCGGCGCTTGGTGCCCCATCCCAGATGCCACAGGCCGCTCACGGGGACGTGGCCCCGGAGGCTTCAGGGCCCGGGGCCCGCAGTCCCTTGGGCATCCCACCTGCCCGCCCACACTGGGCTAGGCGCAGCCCGGACACACACCTGCCCGGCCCTCCTGCCCGACAGAAGCTGGCCCGAAGCCACTGGGAGCCACCATTGACTTGGGAAGGCCCCTAAGACCCAGCAACACCACCCTTGCCCGCACGCCACAGATCCGAGCTCAGTACCCCGCCTCAAGTGGCCATTAGGCCCGGGGAAGCGGCCTGCTCCCTCGATCCCGCTCCCGCGCCCGACCAGGGCGAAACGGTGGAAGGGCGGCATTTTCCGAATGGAGCTGTGGAGCGACACCCCAGCAGACAGGTGGCGGCGACGGGGCTGCGTTCCAGTGGGTGAGGCCAGGTGCAGTTCGCGGGGCTCGCGGGCCGCACGGACGGCACCCGGGTCCGCGGCCACGTCTGGGTCGCGTCAGGCCACCCCCGGAGCGCCTGGTGTGCCGCTGCCTTCCGGGGACGCCTTCTGGCCGCCTGGCCGGTCAGGCAGTTGGGGAGCGCCCCGTCAGACGCTTGCGGTGGTGGGAGGGGCCTGAGGAGGTGGGGCCTGCAGAGGTACCTGGCAGGGGCAGAGATAGCCGCCGCCGCCGCCGCGGGCGACAAAAGGAGAATGCAGAGCCAAAAGGAGAATGCAGAGCGGGAGGCCAAAAGCCTATAGCACCCGGTATTCCCTAGAGGTCTCCCATCCACCTACTAAACAGGCCCGATCCTGCTTAGCTTCCGCGATCGAGTCGAAATCACGCCCCTCTGGGCTGGTTTGGCAGTAGGTGGCAAGAGGGTCGCGGGCTGGCTCTTGAGGCACAGCTTAGCAGGCGCTTGGGTCAAACCGCCAGCCCAGCGGCCCGCCCGACCCGGCAGGGCCCCGCCGCCCACCTAGACAGGGAAACGGAGGTCTAGGGTACAGGGGGGTGGCGGAGATGTTGGCGACCACCCAGCCCAGGGCAGGCGGGGCCCAGCAAACTTTTCGGCGCTTGGCGCCCCACCCCAGATCCCGCAGGCCGCTCACAAGGACGTGGCCCCGGAGGCTTCAGGATCCGTGGCCCGCGGTCCCTTGGGCATCCCACCTGCCCGCCCACGCTGCGCTACGCTCAGCCCGGACGGAGACGTGCCCGGCACTCCTAACCGACAGAAGCTGGCCCGAAACCACTGGGAGCCACCATTGAGTTGGCAAGGTCCCTAAGACCCAGCGACGCCACCGTTGCCCCCACGCCGCAGTTCCGAGCTCAGTACCCCGCCCCAGTTGGCCGGCAGCCCCGGGAAGCGTCCCGCGCCCTCGATCTCGCTCCCGCCCCCGGCCAGAGCGAAACGGCTATGGGACAGCATTTTCCGTATGGATCTGTGGAGAGACACCCCGGCAGACAGGTGGCGGCGACGGGGCTGTGCTCCATGGGTGAGGCCAGGTGCAGTTCGCGGTGCTCGCGTTCCGCACAGACGGCACCCGTGTCCGCGGCCATGTCTGGGTCGCGTCAGGCCACCCCCGGAGCGTCTGGTGTGCTGCTGCCTTCCAGGGACGCCTTCAGGCCGCCTGGCCGGTCAGGCAGGCGGGCAGCGCCCCGTCAGTTGCTTGCTGGGGTGGGAGGGGCCTGAGGAGGTGGGGCCTGCAGAGGTACCGGGCGTGTGCAGAGATAGCCGCCGCCGCCGCGGGCGACAAAAGGAGAATACACAGCGGGAGGCCAAAAGCCTGTAACACGCGGTATTCCCGGGAGGTCTCCCATCCACGTACTAAACTGGCCCGACCCTGCTTAGCTTCCGCGATTGAGCCGACATCACGCCCGTCTGGGCTGCTTTGGCAGCAGGTGGCTGCAGGCTCGCGAGCTGCCTCTTGAGGCGCAGTTTAGCAGGCGCTTGGGGCTTACCTCCAGCCCAGCGGCTCGCCCGACCCGGCAGGGCCCCGCCGCCCACCTAGACAAGGAAACGGAGGTCTAGGGTACAGGGGTGTGGCGGAGATGTTGGCGAACACCCAGCCCAGGGCGGGCGGGACCCGGCAAACTTTTCGGCGCTTGGCGCCCCATGCCAGATCCCGCAGGCCGTACACAAGGACGTGGCCCCGGAGGCTTCAGGGCCCGGGGCCCGCGGTCCCTTGGGCATCCCACCTGCCCGCCCACGCTGCGCGACGCTCAGCCCAGAGGGAGACGTGCCCGGCACTCCTAACCGACAGAAGCTGGCCCGAAACAACTGGGAGCCACCATTGAGTTGGCACGGCCCCTAAGACCCAGCAACGCCACCCTTGCCCCCACGCCGCAGTTCCGAGCTCAGCACCCCGCCCCAAGTGGCCGGCAGCCCCAGGGAAGTGGCCTGGGCCCTCGATCCCGCTCCCGCCCCCGGCCAGAGCGAAACGGCGGAGGGGCGGCATTTTCCGTATGGAGCTGTGGAGAGACACCCCGGCAGACAGGTGGCGGCGACGGGGCTGTGCTCCAGTGGGTGAGGCCAGGTCATTTCGCGGGGCTCGCGGGCCGCACGGACGGCACCCGGGTCCGCGGCCATATCTGGGTCGCGTCAGGCCACCCCCGGAGCGTCTGGTGTGCCGCTGCCTTCCACGGACGCCTTCTGGCCGCCTGGCCGGTCAGGCAGGCGGGGAGCGCCCCGTCAGACACTTGCTGTGGTGGGAGGGGCCTGAGGAGGTGGCGCCTGCAGAGGTACCCGGCGGGGGCAGAGATAGCCGCCGCCGCCGCCGGCGACAGAAGGAGAATGCAGAGCGGGAGGCCAAAAGACTATAGCAGCCGGTATTCCCTAGAGGTCTCCCATCCACCTACTAAACAGGCCCGATCCTGCTTAGCTTCCGCGATCGAGTCGAAATCACGCCCCTCTGGGCTGGTTTGGCAGTAGGTGGCTACAGGGTCGCGGGCTGCCTCTTGAGGCGCAGCTTAGCAGGCGCTTGGGGCATACCGCCAGCCCAGCGGCCCGACCGATCCGGCAGGGCCCCGCCGCCCGCCTATACAGGGAAACGGAGGTCTAGGCTACAGGGGGGTGGCGGAGGTGTTGGCGACCACCCAGCCGAGGGCTGGCTGGACCCCGCAAACATTTTGGCGCTTCGCGCACCACCGCAGATCACGCGTGCTGGTGTGCCGCTGCCTTCCAGGGACGCCTTCTGGCCTCCTGGCCGGTGAGGCAGGCAGGGAGCGCCCCGTCAGACTCTTGCTGTGGTGGGAGGGGCCTGAGGAGTGGGGTCAGCAGCGGTACCCGGCGGGAGCTGAGATAATCGCCTCCGATTCGGGCGACAAAAGGAGAATGCAGAGCGGGAGGCAAAAAGCCTATAGCACCCGGTATTCCCAGGGGGTCTCCCATCCAAATACTAACGAGGCCCGACCCTGCTTAGCTTCAGCGATCGAGACGAGATCAGGCCCGTCTAGGCTGGTTTGGCAGTAGATGTCAGCCAACTCGCGGGCTGCCTCTTGAGGCGCAGCTTAGCAGCCGCTTGGGCCTTACCACCAGCCCAGCGGCCCGCCCGACTCGGCAGGGCCCCGCCGCCCGCCTAGACAGGGGAACGGAGGTCTAGGCTACCGGGGGGTGGGAGAGCTGTTGGCGAACCCCCAGACCAGGGCTGGCGGGACCCAGCAAATATTTCGGCACTTGGGGCCCCACCACAGATGCCGCAGGCCGCTCACAGGGACGTGGCCCCGGAGGCTTCAGGGCCCGGTGCCCGCGGTAACTTGGGCATCCCACCTGCCCGCCCACGCTGGGCTAGGCGCAGGCAGAACGCACACATGCCCGGCCCTCCTGCCCGACAGAAGCTGGCCTGAAGCCAGTGGGAACCAGCATTGTGTTGCCACGTCCCCTAAGAGGCAGCAACACCATCCTTGCCCCCATGCCACAGTTCCGAGCCCAGTACCCTGCCCCAAGTGGCCGGCAGGCCCAGGGAAGCGGCCTGCTCCCTCGATCCCGCTCCCGCCCCCGGCCAGGGTGAAACGGCGGAAGGGCGGCATTTTCCCTATGGAGCTGTGGAGAGACACCCCGGCAGACAGGTTGCGGCGACGGGGCTGTGCTCCAGTGGCTGAGGCCAGGTGTAGTTCGTGGGGCTCGCGGGCCGCACGGACGGAACCCGGGTCAGCGGCCATATCAGGGTCGCTTCAGGCCACCCCTGGACCGACTGGTGTGACGCTGCCTTCCAGGGACGCCACCTGTCCGCCTGGCCGGTCAGGCAGGAGGGGAGCGCCCCCTCAGACGCTTGCTGTGGTGGGAGGGGCCTGAGGAGGTGGGGCCTGCAGCGGAACCCGGCGGGGGCTGAGATAACCGCCTCCGATTCGGGCGACAAAAGGAGAATGCAGAGCGGGAGGCAAAAAGCCTATTGAACTCGGTATTCCCAGGAGGCCTCCCATCCAAGTACTAAACAGGGCCGACCCTGCTTAGCTTCAGCGATCGCGTCGAGATAAGCCCGTCTAGGCTGGTTTGGCAGTAGATGTCATCAGGGTCGCGGGCTGCCTCTTGAGGCGCAGCTTAGCAGGCGCTTGGGACTTACCGACAGCCCTGCGGTCCGCCCGACTCAGCAGGGACCCGCCACAACCTAGACAGGGGAACGGAGGTCTAGGGTACCGGGGGGTGAGGGTGGTGTTGGCGACCTCCCAACCCAGGGCGGACGGGACCCAGCAAACTTTTCGGCGCTTGGTGCCCCATCCCAGATGCCACAGGCCGCTCACGGGGACGTGGCCCCGGAGGCTTCAGGGCCCGGGGCCCGCAGTCCCTTGGGCATCCCACCTGCCCGCCCACACTGGGCTAGGCGCAGCCCGGACACACACCTGCCCGGCCCTCCTGCCCGACAGAAGCTGGCCCGAAGCCACTGGGAGCCACCATTGACTTGGGAAGGCCCCTAAGACCCAGCAACACCACCCTTGCCCGCACGCCACAGATCCGAGCTCAGTACCCCGCCTCAAGTGGCCATTAGGCCCGGGGAAGCGGCCTGCTCCCTCGATCCCGCTCCCGCGCCCGACCAGGGCGAAACGGTGGAAGGGCGGCATTTTCCGAATGGAGCTGTGGAGCGACACCCCAGCAGACAGGTGGCGGCGACGGGGCTGCGTTCCAGTGGGTGAGGCCAGGTGCAGTTCGCGGGGCTCGCGGGCCGCACGGACGGCACCCGGGTCCGCGGCCACGTCTGGGTCGCGTCAGGCCACCCCCGGAGCGCCTGGTGTGCCGCTGCCTTCCGGGGACGCCTTCTGGCCGCCTGGCCGGTCAGGCAGTTGGGGAGCGCCCCGTCAGACGCTTGCGGTGGTGGGAGGGGCCTGAGGAGGTGGGGCCTGCAGAGGTACCTGGCAGGGGCAGAGATAGCCGCCGCCGCCGCCGCGGGCGACAAAAGGAGAATGCAGAGCCAAAAGGAGAATGCAGAGCGGGAGGCCAAAAGCCTATAGCACCCGGTATTCCCTAGAGGTCTCCCATCCACCTACTAAACAGGCCCGATCCTGCTTAGCTTCCGCGATCGAGTCGAAATCACGCCCCTCTGGGCTGGTTTGGCAGTAGGTGGCAAGAGGGTCGCGGGCTGGCTCTTGAGGCACAGCTTAGCAGGCGCTTGGGTCAAACCGCCAGCCCAGCGGCCCGCCCGACCCGGCAGGGCCCCGCCGCCCACCTAGACAGGGAAACGGAGGTCTAGGGTACAGGGGGGTGGCGGAGATGTTGGCGACCACCCAGCCCAGGGCAGGCGGGGCCCAGCAAACTTTTCGGCGCTTGGCGCCCCACCCCAGATCCCGCAGGCCGCTCACAAGGACGTGGCCCCGGAGGCTTCAGGATCCGTGGCCCGCGGTCCCTTGGGCATCCCACCTGCCCGCCCACGCTGCGCTACGCTCAGCCCGGACGGAGACGTGCCCGGCACTCCTAACCGACAGAAGCTGGCCCGAAACCACTGGGAGCCACCATTGAGTTGGCAAGGTCCCTAAGACCCAGCGACGCCACCGTTGCCCCCACGCCGCAGTTCCGAGCTCAGTACCCCGCCCCAATTGGCCGGCAGCCCCGGGAAGCGTCCTGCGCCCTCGATCTCGCTCCCGCCCCCGGCCAGAGCGAAACGGCTATGGGACAGCATTTTCCGTATGGATCTGTGGAGAGACACCCCGGCAGACAGGTGGCGGCGACGGGGCTGTGCTCCATGGGTGAGGCCAGGTGCAGTTCGCGGTGCTCGCGGTCCGCACAGACGGCACCCGTGTCCGCGGCCATGTCTGGGTCGCGTCAGGCCACCCCCGGAGCGTCTGGTGTGCTGCTGCCTTCCAGGGACGCCTTCAGGCCGCCTGGCCGGTCAGGCAGGCGGGCAGCGCCCCGTCAGATGCTTGCTGGGGTGGGAGGGGCCTGAGGAGGTGGGGCCTGCAGAGGTACTGTGCGTGTGCAGAGATAGCCGCCGCCGCCGCGGGCGACAAAAGGAGAATACACAGCGGGAGGCCAAAAGCCTGTAACACGCGGTATTCCCGGGAGGTCTCCCATCCACGTACTAAACTGGCCCGACCCTGCTTAGCTTCCGCGATTGAGCCGACATCACGCCCGTCTGGGCTGCTTTGGCAGCAGGTGGCTACAGGCTCGCGAGCTGCCTCTTGAGGCGCAGTTTAGCAGGCGCTTGGGGCTTACCTCCAGCCCAGCGGCTCGCCCGACCCGGCAGGGCCCCGCCGCCCACCTAGACAAGGAAACGGAGGTCTAGGGTACAGGGGTGTGGCGGAGATGTTGGCGAACACCCAGCCCAGGGCGGGCGGGACCCGGCAAACTTTTCGGCGCTTGGCGCCCCATGCCAGATCCCGCAGGCCGTACACAAGGACGTGGCCCCGGAGGCTTCAGGGCCCGGGGCCCGCGGTCCCTTGGGCATCCCACCTGCCCGCCCACGCTGCGCGACGCTCAGCCCAGAGGGAGACGTGCCCGGCACTCCTAACCGACAGAAGCTGGCCCGAAACAACTGGGAGCCACCATTGAGTTGGCACGGCCCCTAAGACCCAGCAACGCCACCCTTGCCCCCACGCCGCAGTTCCGAGCTCAGCACCCCGCCCCAAGTGGCCGGCAGCCCCAGGGAAGTGGCCTGGGCCCTCGATCCCGCTCCCGCCCCCGGCCAGAGCGAAACGGCGGAGGGGCGGCATTTTCCGTATGGAGCTGTGGAGAGACACCCCGGCAGACAGGTGGCGGCGACGGGGCTGTGCTCCAGTGGGTGAGGCCAGGTCATTTCGCGGGGCTCGCGGGCCGCACGGACGGCACCCGGGTCCGCGGCCATATCTGGGTCGCGTCAGGCCACCCCCGGAGCGTCTGGTGTGCCGCTGCCTTCCACGGACGCCTTCTGGCCGCCTGGCCGGTCAGGCAGGCGGGGAGCGCCCCGTCAGACACTTGCTGTGGTGGGAGGGGCCTGAGGAGGAGGCGCCTGCAGAGGTACCCGGCGGGGGCACAGATAGCCGCCGCCGCCGCCGGCGACAGAAGGAGAATGCAGAGCGGGAGGCCAAAAGACTATAGCAGCCGGTATTCCCTAGAGGTCTCCCATCCACCTACTAAACAGGCCCGACCCTGCTTAGCTTCCGCGATCGAGTCGAGATCACGCCCCTCTGGGCTGGTTTGGCAGTAGGTGGCTACAGGGTCGCGGGCTGCCTCTTGAGGCGCAGCTTAGCAGGCGCTTGGGGCGTACCGCCAGCCCAGCGGCCCGACCGATCCGGCAGGGCCCCGCCGCCCGCCTATACAGGGAAACGGAGGTCTAGGCTACAGGGGGGTGGCGGAGGTGTTGGCGACCACCCAGCCGAGGGCTGGCTGGGCCCCGCAAACTTTTTGGCGCTTCGCGCACCACCGCAGATCACGCGTGCTGGTGTGCCGCTGCCTTCCAGGGACGCCTTCTGGCCTCCTGGCCGGTGAGGCAGGCAGGGAGCGCCCCGTCAGACTCTTGCTGTGGTGGGAGGGGCCTGAGGAGTGGGGTCAGCAGCGGTACCCGGCGGGAGCTGAGATAATCGCCTCCGATTCGGGCGACAAAAGGAGAATGCAGAGCGGGAGGCAAAAAGCCTATAGCACCCGGTATTCCCAGGGGGTCTCCCATCCAAATACTAACGAGGCCCGACCCTGCTTAGCTTCAGCGATCGAGACGAGATCAGGCCCGTCTAGGCTGGTTTGGCAGTAGATGTCAGCCAACTCGCGGGCTGCCTCTTGAGGCGCAGCTTAGCAGCCGCTTGGGCCTTACCGCCAGCCCAGCGGCCCGCCCGACTCGGCAGGGCCCCGCCGCCCGCCTAGACAGGGGAACGGAGGTCTAGGCTACCGGGGGGTAGGAGAGCTGTTGGCGAACCCCCAGACCAGGGCTGGCGGGACCCAGCAAATATTTCGGCACTTGGGGCCCCACCACAGATGCCGCAGGCCGCTCACAGGGACGTGGCCCCGGAGGCTTCAGGGCCCGGTGCCCGCGGTAACTTGGGCATCCCACCTGCCCGCCCACGCTGGGCTAGGCGCAGCCAGAACGCACACATGCCCGGCCCTCCTGCCCGACAGAAGCTGGCCTGAAGCCAGTGGGAACCAGCATTGTGTTGCCACGTCCCCTAAGAGGCAGCAACACCATCCTTGCCCCCATGCCACAGTTCCGAGCCCAGTACCCTGCCCCAAGTGGCCGGCAGGCCCAGGGAAGCGGCCTGCTCCCTCGATCCCGCTCCCGCCCCCGGCCAGGGTGAAACGGCGGAAGGGCGGCATTTTCCCTGTGGAGCTGTGGAGAGACACCCCGGCAGACAGGTTGCGGCGACGGGGCCGTGCTCCAGTGGCTGAGGCCAGGTGTAGTTCGTGGGGCTCGCGGGCCGCACGGACGGCACCCGGGTCAGCGGCCATATCAGGGTCGCTTCAGGCCACCCCTGGAGCGACTGGTGTGACGCTGCCTTCCAGGGACGCCACCTGTCCGCCTGGCCGGTCAGGCAGGAGGGGAGCGCCCCCTCAGACGCTTGCTGTGGTGGGAGGGGCCTGAGGAGGTGGGGCCTGCAGCGGAACCCGGCGGGGGCTGAGATAACCGCCTCCGATTCGGGCCACAAAAGGAGAATGCAGAGCGGGAGGCAAAAAGCCTATTGAACTCGGTGTTCCCAGGAGGCCTCCCATCCAAGTACTAAACAGGGCCGGCCCTGCTTAGCTTCAGCGATCGCGTCGAGATAAGCCCGTCGAGGCTGGTTTGGCAGTAGATGTCATCAGGGTCGCGGGCTGCCTCTTGAGGCGCAGCTTAGCAGGCGCTTGGGACTTACCAACAGCCCTGCGGTCCGCCCGACTCAGCAGGGACCCGCCACAACCTAGACAGGGGAACGGAGGTCTAGGATACCGGGGGGTGAGGGTGGTGTTGGCGACCCCCCAACCCAGGGCGGACGGGACCCAGCAAACTTTTCGGCGCTTGGTGCCCCGTCCCAGATGCCACAGGCCGCTCACGGGGACGTGGCCCCGGAGGCTTCAGGGCCCGGGGCCCGCAGTCCCTTGGGCATCCCACCTGCCCGCCCACGCTGGGCTAGGCGCAGCCCGGACACACACCTGCCCGGCCCTCCTGCCCGACAGAAGCTGGCCCGAAGCCACTGGGAGCCACCATTGACTTGGGAAGGCCCCTAAGACCCAGCAACACCACCCTTGCCCGCACGCCACAGATCCGAGCTCAGTACCCCGCCTCAAGTGGCCATTAGACCCGGGGAAGCGGCCTGCTCCCTCGATCCCGCTCCCGCGCCCGACCAGGGCGACACGGTGGAAGGGCGGCATTTTCCGAATGGAGCTGTGGAGCGACACCCCAGCAGACAGGTGGCGGCGACGGGGCTGTGTTCCAGTGGGTGAGGCCAGGTGCAGTTCGCGGGGCTCGCGGGCCGCACGGACGGCACCCGGGTCCGCGGCCACGTCTGGGTCGCGTCAGGCCACCCCCGGAGCGTCTGGTGTGCCGCTGCCTTCCGGGGACGCCTTCTGGCCGCCTGGCCGGTCAGGCAGTTGGGGAGCGCCCCGTCAGACGCTTGCTGTGGTGGGAGGGGCCTGAGGAGGTGGGGCCTGCAGAGGTACCTGGCAGGGGCAGAGATAGCCGCCGCCGCCGCGGGCGACAAAAGGAGAATGCAGAGCCAAAAGGAGAATGCAGAGCGGGAGGCCAAAAGCCTATAGCACCCGGTATTCCCTAGAGGTCTCCCATCCACCTACTAAACAGGCCCGATCCTGCTTAGCTTCCGCGATCGAGTCGAAATCACGCCCCTCTGGGCTGGTTTGGCAGTAGGGGGCAAGGGGGTCGCGGGCTGGCTCTTGAGGCACAGCTTAGCAGGCGCTTGGGTCAAACCGCCAGCCCAGCGGCCCGCCCGACCCGGCAGGGCCCCGCCGCCCACCTAGACAGGGAAACGGAGGTCTAGGGTACAGGGGGGTGGCGGAGATGTTGGCGACCACCCAGCCCAGGGCAGGCGGGGCCCAGCAAACTTTTCGGCGCTTGGCGCCCCACCCCAGATCCCGCAGGCCGCTCACAAGGACGTGGCCCCGGAGGCTTCAGGATCCGTGGCCCGCGGTCCCTTGGGCATCCCACCTGCCCGCCCACGCTGCGCTACGCTCAGCCCGGACGGAGACGTGCCCGGCACTCCTAACCGACAGAAGCTGGCCCGAAACCACTGGGAGCCACCATTGAGTTGGCAAGGTCCCTAAGACCCAGCGACGCCACCGTTGCCCCCACGCCGCAGTTCCGAGCTCAGTACCCCGCCCCAATTGGCCGGCAGCCCCGGGAAGCGTCCTGCGCCCTCGATCTCGCTCCCGCCCCCGGCCAGAGCGAAACGGCTATGGGACAGCATTTTCCGTATGGATCTGTGGAGAGACACCCCGGCAGACAGGTGGCGGCGACGGGGCTGTGCTCCATGGGTGAGGCCAGGTGCAGTTCGCGGTGCTCGCGGTCCGCACAGACGGCACCCGTGTCCGCGGCCATGTCTGGGTCGCGTCAGGCCACCCCCGGAGCGTCTGGTGTGCTGCTGCCTTCCAGGGACGCCTTCAGGCCGCCTGGCCGGTCAGGCAGGCGGGCAGCGCCCCGTCAGATGCTTGCTGGGGTGGGAGGGGCCTGAGGAGGTGGGGCCTGCAGAGGTACCGGGCGTGTGCAGAGATAGCCGCCGCCGCCGCGGGCGACAAAAGGAGAATACACAGCGGGAGGCCAAAAGCCTGTAACACGCGGTATTCCCGGGAGGTCTCCCATCCACGTACTAAACTGGCCCGACCCTGCTTAGCTTCCGCGATTGAGCCGACATCACGCCCGTCTGGGCTGCTTTGGCAGCAGGTGGCTACAGGCTCGCGAGCTGCCTCTTGAGGCGCAGTTTAGCAGGCGCTTGGGGCTTACCTCCAGCCCAGCGGCTCGCCCGACCCGGCAGGGCCCCGCCGCCCACCTAGACAAGGAAACGGAGGTCTAGGGTACAGGGGTGTGGCGGAGATGTTGGCGAACACCCAGCCCAGGGCGGGCGGGACCCGGCAAACTTTTCGGCGCTTGGCGCCCCATGCCAGATCCCGCAGGCCGTACACAAGGACGTGGCCCCGGAGGCTTCAGGGCCCGGGGCCCGCGGTCCCTTGGGCATCCCACCTGCCCGCCCACGCTGCGCGACGCTCAGCCCAGAGGGAGACGTGCCCGGCACTCCTAACCGACAGAAGCTGGCCCGAAACAACTGGGAGCCACCATTGAGTTGGCACGGCCCCTAAGACCCAGCAACGCCACCCTTGCCCCCACGCCGCAGTTCCGAGCTCAGCACCCCGCCCCAAGTGGCCGGCAGCCCCAGGGAAGTGGCCTGGGCCCTCGATCCCGCTCCCGCCCCCGGCCAGAGCGAAACGGCGGAGGGGCGGCATTTTCCGTATGGAGCTGTGGAGAGACACCCCGGCAGACAGGTGGCGGCGACGGGGCTGTGCTCCAGTGGGTGAGGCCAGGTCATTTCGCGGGGCTCGCGGGCCGCACGGACGGCACCCGGGTCCGCGGCCATATCTGGGTCGCGTCAGGCCACCCCCGGAGCGTCTGGTGTGCCGCTGCCTTCCACGGACGCCTTCTGGCCGCCTGGCCGGTCAGGCAGGCGGGGAGCGCCCCGTCAGACACTTGCTGTGGTGGGAGGGGCCTGAGGAGGAGGCGCCTGCAGAGGTACCCGGCGGGGGCAGAGATAGCCGCCGCCGCCGCCGGCGACAGAAGGAGAATGCAGAGCGGGAGGCCAAAAGACTATAGCAGCCGGTATTCCCTAGAGGTCTCCCATCCACCTACTAAACAGGCCCGACCCTGCTTAGCTTCCGCGATCGAGTCGAGATCACGCCCCTCTGGGCTGGTTTGGCAGTAGGTGGTTAGAGGGTCGCGGGCTGCCTCTTGAGGTGCAGCTTAGCAGGCGCTTGGGGCATACCGCCAGCCCAGCGGCCCGACCGATCCGGCAGGGCCCCGCCGCCCGCCTATACAGGGAAACGGAGGTCTAGGCTACAGGGGGGTGGCGGAGGTGTTGGCGACCACCCAGCCGAGGGCTGGCTGGACCCCGCAAACATTTTGGCGCTTCGCGCACCACCGCAGATCACGCGTGCTGGTGTGCCGCTGCCTTCCAGGGACGCCTTCTGGCCTCCTGGCCGGTGAGGCAGGCAGGGAGCGCCCCGTCAGACTCTTGCTGTGGTGGGAGGGGCCTGAGGAGTGGGGTCAGCAGCGGTACCCGGCGGGAGCTGAGATAATCGCCTCCGATTCGGGCGACAAAAGGAGAATGCAGAGCGGGAGGCAAAAAGCCTATAGCACCCGGTATTCCCAGGGGGTCTCCCATCCAAATACTAACGAGGCCCGACCCTGCTTAGCTTCAGCGATCGAGACGAGATCAGGCCCGTCTAGGCTGGTTTGGCAGTAGATGTCAGCCAACTCGCGGGCTGCCTCTTGAGGCGCAGCTTAGCAGCCGCTTGGGCCTTACCGCCAGCCCAGCGGCCCGCCCGACTCGGCAGGGCCCCGCCGCCCGCCTAGACAGGGGAACGGAGGTCTAGGCTACCGGGGGGTAGGAGAGCTGTTGGCGAACCCCCAGACCAGGGCTGGCGGGACCCAGCAAATATTTCGGCACTTGGGGCCCCACCACAGATGCCGCAGGCCGCTCACAGGGACGTGGCCCCGGAGGCTTCAGGGCCCGGTGCCCGCGGTAACTTGGGCATCCCACCTGCCCGCCCACGCTGGGCTAGGCGCAGGCAGAACGCACACATGCCCGGCCCTCCTGCCCGACAGAAGCTGGCCTGAAGCCACTGGGAACCAGCATTGTGTTGCCACGTCCCCTAAGAGGCAGCAACACCATCCTTGCCCCCATGCCACAGTTCCGAGCCCAGTACCCTGCCCCAAGTGGCCGGCAGGCCCAGGGAAGCGGCCTGCTCCCTCGATCCCGCTCCCGCCCCCGGCCAGGGTGAAACGGCGGAAGGGCGGCATTTTCCCTATGGAGCTGTGGAGAGACACCCCGGCAGACAGGTTGCGGCGACGGGGCTGTGCTCCAGTGGCTGAGGCCAGGTGTAGTTCGTGGGGCTCGCGGGCCGCACGGACGGAACCCGGGTCAGCGGCCATATCAGGGTCGCTTCAGGCCACCCCTGGACCGACTGGTGTGACGCTGCCTTCCAGGGACGCCACCTGTCCGCCTGGCCGGTCAGGCAGGAGGGGAGCGCCCCCTCAGACGCTTGCTGTGGTGGGAGGGGCCTGAGGAGGTGGGGCCTGCAGCGGAACCCGGCGGGGGCTGAGATAACCGCCTCCGATTCGGGCGACAAAAGGAGAATGCAGAGCGGGAGGCAAAAAGCCTATTGAACTCGGTATTCCCAGGAGGCCTCCCATCCAAGTACTAAACAGGGCCGACCCTGCTTAGCTTCAGCGATCGCGTCGAGATAAGCCCGTCTAGGCTGGTTTGGCAGTAGATGTCATCAGGGTCGCGGGCTGCCTCTTGAGGCGCAGCTTAGCAGGCGCTTGGGACTTACCAACAGCCCTGCGGTCCGCCCGACTCAGCAGGGACCCGCCACAACCTAGACAGGGGAACGGAGGTCTAGGGTACCGGGGGGTGAGGGTGGTGTTGGCGACCCCCCAACCCAGGGCGGACGGGACCCAGCAAACTTTTCGGCGCTTGGTGCCCCATCCCAGATGCCACAGGCCGCTCACGGGGACGTGGCCCCGGAGGCTTCAGGGCCCGGGGCCCGCAGTCCCTTGGGCATCCCACCTGCCCGCCCACACTGGGCTAGGCGCAGCCCGGACACACAACTGCCCGGCCCTCCTGCCCGACAGAAGCTGGCCCGAAGCCACTGGGAGCCACCATTGACTTGGGAAGGCCCCTAAGACCCAGCAACACCACCCTTGCCCGCACGCCACAGATCCGAGCTCAGTACCCCGCCTCAAGTGGCCATTAGGCCCGGGGAAGCGGCCTGCTCCCTCGATCCCGCTCCCGCGCCCGACCAGGGCGAAACGGTGGAAGGGCGGCATTTTCCGAATGGAGCTGTGGAGCGACACCCCAGCAGACAGGTGGCGGCGACGGGGCTGCGTTCCAGTGGGTGAGGCCAGGTGCAGTTCGCGGGGCTCGCGGGCCGCACGGACGGCACCCGGGTCCGCGGCCACGTCTGGGTCGCGTCAGGCCACCCCCGGAGCGCCTGGTGTGCCGCTGCCTTCCGGGGACGCCTTCTGGCCGCCTGGCCGGTCAGGCAGTTGGGGAGCGCCCCGTCAGACGCTTGCTGTGGTGGGAGGGGCCTGAGGAGGTGGGGCCTGCAGAGGTACCTGGCAGGGGCAGAGATAGCCGCCGCCGCCGCCGCGGGCGACAAAAGGAGAATGCAGAGCCAAAAGGAGAATGCAGAGCGGGAGGCCAAAAGCCTATAGCACCCGGTATTCCCTAGAGGTCTCCCATCCACCTACTAAACAGGCCCGATCCTGCTTAGCTTCCGCGATCGAGTCGAAATCACGCCCCTCTGGGCTGGTTTGGCAGTAGGTGGCAAGAGGGTCGCGGGCTGGCTCTTGAGGCACAGCTTAGCAGGCGCTTGGGTCAAACCGCCAGCCCAGCGGCCCGCCCGACCCGGCAGGGCCCCGCCGCCCACCTAGACAGGGAAACGGAGGTCTAGGGTACAGGGGGGTGGCGGAGATGTTGGCGACCACCCAGCCCAGGGCAGGCGGGGCCCAGCAAACTTTTCGGCGCTTGGCGCCCCACCCCAGATCCCGCAGGCCGCTCACAAGGACGTGGCCCCGGAGGCTTCAGGATCCGTGGCCCGCGGTCCCTTGGGCATCCCACCTGCCCGCCCACGCTGCGCTACGCTCAGCCCGGACGGAGACGTGCCCGGCACTCCTAACCGACAGAAGCTGGCCCGAAACCACTGGGAGCCACCATTGAGTTGGCAAGGTCCCTAAGACCCAGCGACGCCACCGTTGCCCCCACGCCGCAGTTCCGAGCTCAGTACCCCGCCCCAATTGGCCGGCAGCCCCGGGAAGCGTCCTGCGCCCTCGATCTCGCTCCCGCCCCCGGCCAGAGCGAAACGGCTATGGGACAGCATTTTCCGTATGGATCTGTGGAGAGACACCCCGGCAGACAGGTGGCGGCGACGGGGCTGTGCTCCATGGGTGAGGCCAGGTGCAGTTCGCGGTGCTCGCGTTCCGCACAGACGGCACCCGTGTCCGCGGCCATGTCTGGGTCGCGTCAGGCCACCCCCGGAGCGTCTGGTGTGCTGCTGCCTTCCAGGGACGCCTTCAGGCCGCCTGGCCGGTCAGGCAGGCGGGCAGCGCCCCGTCAGTTGCTTGCTGGGGTGGGAGGGGCCTGAGGAGGTGGGGCCTGCAGAGGTACCGGGCGTGTGCAGAGATAGCCGCCGCCGCCGCGGGCGACAAAAGGAGAATACACAGCGGGAGGCCAAAAGCCTGTAACACGCGGTATTCCCGGGAGGTCTCCCATCCACGTACTAAACTGGCCCGACCCTGCTTAGCTTCCGCGATTGAGCCGACATCACGCCCGTCTGGGCTGCTTTGGCAGCAGGTGGCTGCAGGCTCGCGAGCTGCCTCTTGAGGCGCAGTTTAGCAGGCGCTTGGGGCTTACCTCCAGCCCAGCGGCTCGCCCGACCCGGCAGGGCCCCGCCGCCCACCTAGACAAGGAAACGGAGGTCTAGGGTACAGGGGTGTGGCGGAGATGTTGGCGAACACCCAGCCCAGGGCGGGCGGGACCCGGCAAACTTTTCGGCGCTTGGCGCCCCATGCCAGATCCCGCAGGCCGTACACAAGGACGTGGCCCCGGAGGCTTCAGGGCCCGGGGCCCGCGGTCCCTTGGGCATCCCACCTGCCCGCCCACGCTGCGCGACGCTCAGCCCAGAGGGAGACGTGCCCGGCACTCCTAACCGACAGAAGCTGGCCCGAAACAACTGGGAGCCACCATTGAGTTGGCACGGCCCCTAAGACCCAGCAACGCCACCGTTGCCCCCACGCCGCAGTTCCGAGCTCAGCACCCCGCCCCAAGTGGCCGGCAGCCCCAGGGAAGTGGCCTGGGCCCTCGATCCCGCTCCCGCCCCCGGCCAGAGCGAAACGGCGGAGGGGCGGCATTTTCCGTATGGAGCTGTGGAGAGACACCCCGGCAGACAGGTGGCGGCGACGGGGCTGTGCTCCAGTGGGTGAGGCCAGGTCATTTCGCGGGGCTCGCGGGCCGCACGGACGGCACCCGGGTCCGCGGCCATATCTGGGTCGCGTCAGGCCACCCCCGGAGCGTCTGGTGTGCCGCTGCCTTCCAGGGACGCCTTCTGGCCGCCTGGCCGGTCAGGCAGGCGGGGAGCGCCCCGTCAGACACTTGCTGTGGTGGGAGGGGCCTGAGGAGGTGGCGCCTGCAGAGGTACCCGGCGGGGGCAGAGATAGCCGCCGCCGCCGCCGGCGACAGAAGGAGAATGCAGAGCGGGAGGCCAAAAGACTATAGCAGCCGGTATTCCCTAGAGGTCTCCCATCCACCTACTAAACAGGCCCGATCCTGCTTAGCTTCCGCGATCGAGTCGAAATCACGCCCCTCTGGGCTGGTTTGGCAGTAGGTGGCTACAGGGTCGCGGGCTGCCTCTTGAGGCGCAGCTTAGCAGGCGCTTGGGGCATACCGCCAGCCCAGCGGCCCGACCGATCCGGCAGGGCCCCGCCGCCCGCCTATACAGGGAAACGGAGGTCTAGGCTACAGGGGGGTGGCGGAGGTGTTGGCGACCACCCAGCCGAGGGCTGGCTGGACCCCGCAAACATTTTGGCGCTTCGCGCACCACCGCAGATCACGCGTGCTGGTGTGCCGCTGCCTTCCAGGGACGCCTTCTGGCCTCCTGGCCGGTGAGGCAGGCAGGGAGCGCCCCGTCAGACTCTTGCTGTGGTGGGAGGGGCCTGAGGAGTGGGGTCAGCAGCGGTACCCGGCGGGAGCTGAGATAATCGCCTCCGATTCGGGCGACAAAAGGAGAATGCAGAGCGGGAGGCAAAAAGCCTATAGCACCCGGTATTCCCAGGGGGTCTCCCATCCAAATACTAACGAGGCCCGACCCTGCTTAGCTTCAGCGATCGAGACGAGATCAGGCCCGTCTAGGCTGGTTTGGCAGTAGATGTCAGCCAACTCGCGGGCTGCCTCTTGAGGCGCAGCTTAGCAGCCGCTTGGGCCTTACCGCCAGCCCAGCGGCCCGCCCGACTCGGCAGGGCCCCGCCGCCCGCCTAGACAGGGGAACGGAGGTCTAGGCTACCGGGGGGTAGGAGAGCTGTTGGCGAACCCCCAGACCAGGGCTGGCGGGACCCAGCAAATATTTCGGCACTTGGGGCCCCACCACAGATGCCGCAGGCCGCTCACAGGGACGTGGCCCCGGAGGCTTCAGGGCCCGGTGCCCGCGGTAACTTGGGCATCCCACCTGCCCGCCCACGCTGGGCTAGGCGCAGGCAGAACGCACACATGCCCGGCCCTCCTGCCCGACAGAAGCTGGCCTGAAGCCACTGGGAACCAGCATTGTGTTGCCACGTCCCCTAAGAGGCAGCAACACCATCCTTGCCCCCATGCCACAGTTCCGAGCCCAGTACCCTGCCCCAAGTGGCCGGCAGGCCCAGGGAAGCGGCCTGCTCCCTCGATCCCGCTCCCGCCCCCGGCCAGGGTGAAACGGCGGAAGGGCGGCATTTTCCCTATGGAGCTGTGGAGAGACACCCCGGCAGACAGGTTGCGGCGACGGGGCTGTGCTCCAGTGGCTGAGGCCAGGTGTAGTTCGTGGGGCTCGCGGGCCGCACGGACGGAACCCGGGTCAGCGGCCATATCAGGGTCGCTTCAGGCCACCCCTGGACCGACTGGTGTGACGCTGCCTTCCAGGGACGCCACCTGTCCGCCTGGCCGGTCAGGCAGGAGGGGAGCGCCCCCTCAGACGCTTGCTGTGGTGGGAGGGGCCTGAGGAGGTGGGGCCTGCAGCGGAACCCGGCGGGGGCTGAGATAACCGCCTCCGATTCGGGCGACAAAAGGAGAATGCAGAGCGGGAGGCAAAAAGCCTATTGAACTCGGTATTCCCAGGAGGCCTCCCATCCAAGTACTAAACAGGGCCGACCCTGCTTAGCTTCAGCGATCGCGTCGAGATAAGCCCGTCTAGGCTGGTTTGGCAGTAGATGTCATCAGGGTCGCGGGCTGCCTCTTGAGGCGCAGCTTAGCAGGCGCTTGGGACTTACCAACAGCCCTGCGGTCCGCCCGACTCAGCAGGGACCCGCCACAACCTAGACAGGGGAACGGAGGTCTAGGGTACCGGGGGGTGAGGGTGGTGTTGGCGACCCCCCAACCCAGGGCGGACGGGACCCAGCAAACTTTTCGGCGCTTGGTGCCCCATCCCAGATGCCACAGGCCGCTCACGGGGACGTGGCCCCGGAGGCTTCAGGGCCCGGGGCCCGCAGTCCCTTGGGCATCCCACCTGCCCGCCCACACTGGGCTAGGCGCAGCCCGGACACACACCTGCCCGGCCCTCCTGCCCGACAGAAGCTGGCCCGAAGCCACTGGGAGCCACCATTGACTTGGGAAGGCCCCTAAGACCCAGCAACACCACCCTTGCCCGCACGCCACAGATCCGAGCTCAGTACCCCGCCTCAAGTGGCCATTAGGCCCGGGGAAGCGGCCTGCTCCCTCGATCCCGCTCCCGCGCCCGACCAGGGCGAAACGGTGGAAGGGCGGCATTTTCCGAATGGAGCTGTGGAGCGACACCCCAGCAGACAGGTGGCGGCGACGGGGCTGCGTTCCAGTGGGTGAGGCCAGGTGCAGTTCGCGGGGCTCGCGGGCCGCACGGACGGCACCCGGGTCCGCGGCCACGTCTGGGTCGCGTCAGGCCACCCCCGGAGCGCCTGGTGTGCCGCTGCCTTCCGGGGACGCCTTCTGGCCGCCTGGCCGGTCAGGCAGTTGGGGAGCGCCCCGTCAGACGCTTGCTGTGGTGGGAGGGGCCTGAGGAGGTGGGGCCTGCAGAGGTACCTGGCAGGGGCAGAGATAGCCGCCGCCGCCGCCGCGGGCGACAAAAGGAGAATGCAGAGCCAAAAGGAGAATGCAGAGCGGGAGGCCAAAAGCCTATAGCACCCGGTATTCCCTAGAGGTCTCCCATCCACCTACTAAACAGGCCCGATCCTGCTTAGCTTCCGCGATCGAGTCGAAATCACGCCCCTCTGGGCTGGTTTGGCAGTAGGTGGCAAGAGGGTCGCGGGCTGGCTCTTGAGGCGCAGCTTAGCAGGCGCTTGGGGCTTACCTCCAGCCCAGCGGCTCGCCCGACCCGGCAGGGCCCCGCCGCCCACCTAGACAAGGAAACGGAGGTCTAGGGTACAGGGGTGTGGCGGAGATGTTGGCGAACACCCAGCCCAGGGCGGGCGGGACCCGGCAAACTTTTCGGCGCTTGGCGCCCCATGCCAGATCCCGCAGGCCGTACACAAGGACGTGGCCCCGGAGGCTTCAGGGCCCGGGGCCCGCGGTCCCTTGGGCATCCCACCTGCCCGCCCACGCTGCGCGACGCTCAGCCCAGAGGGAGACGTGCCCGGCACTCCTAACCGACAGAAGCTGGCCCGAAACAACTGGGAGCCACCATTGAGTTGGCACGGCCCCTAAGACCCAGCAACGCCACCCTTGCCCCCACGCCGCAGTTCCGAGCTCAGCACCCCGCCCCAAGTGGCCGGCAGCCCCAGGGAAGTGGCCTGGGCCCTCGATCCCGCTCCCGCCCCCGGCCAGAGCGAAACGGCGGAGGGGCGGCATTTTCCGTATGGAGCTGTGGAGAGACACCCCGGCAGACAGGTGGCGGCGACGGGGCTGTGCTCCAGTGGGTGAGGCCAGGTCATTTCGCGGGGCTCGCGGGCCGCACGGACGGCACCCGGGTCCGCGGCCATATCTGGGTCGCGTCAGGCCACCCCCGGAGCGTCTGGTGTGCCGCTGCCTTCCAGGGACGCCTTCTGGCCGCCTGGCCGGTCAGGCAGGCGGGGAGCGCCCCGTCAGACACTTGCTGTGGTGGGAGGGGCCTGAGGAGGTGGCGCCTGCAGAGGTACCCGGCGGGGGCAGAGATAGCCGCCGCCGCCGCCGGCGACAGAAGGAGAATGCAGAGCGGGAGGCCAAAAGACTATAGCAGCCGGTATTCCCTAGAGGTCTCCCATCCACCTACTAAACAGGCCCGATCCTGCTTAGCTTCCGCGATCGAGTCGAAATCACGCCCCTCTGGGCTGGTTTGGCAGTAGGTGGCTACAGGGTCGCGGGCTGCCTCTTGAGGCGCAGCTTAGCAGGCGCTTGGGGCATACCGCCAGCCCAGCGGCCCGACCAATCCGGCAGGGCCCCGCCGCCCGCCTATACAGGGAAACGGAGGTCTAGGCTACAGGGGGGTGGCGGAGGTGTTGGCGACCACCCAGCCGAGGGCTGGCTGGACCCCGCAAACATTTTGGCGCTTCGCGCACCACCGCAGATCACGCGTGCTGGTGTGCCGCTGCCTTCCAGGGACGCCTTCTGGCCTCCTGGCCGGTGAGGCAGGCAGGGAGCGCCCCGTCAGACTCTTGCTGTGGTGGGAGGGGCCTGAGGAGTGGGGTCAGCAGCGGTACCCGGCGGGAGCTGAGATAATCGCCTCTGATTCGGGCGACAAAAGGAGAATGCAGAGCGGGAGGCAAAAAGCCTATAGCACCCGGTATTCCCAGGGGGTCTCCCATCCAAATACTAACGAGGCCCGACCCTGCTTAGCTTCAGCGATCGAGACGAGATCAGGCCCGTCTAGGCTGGTTTGGCAGTAGATGTCAGCCAACTCGCGGGCTGCCTCTTGAGGCGCAGCTTAGCAGCCGCTTGGGCCTTACCGCCAGCCCAGCGGCCCGCCCGACTCGGCAGGGCCCCGCCGCCCGCCTAGACAGGGGAACGGAGGTCTAGGCTACCGGGGGGTAGGAGAGCTGTTGGCGAACCCCCAGACCAGGGCTGGCGGGACCCAGCAAATATTTCGGCACTTGGGGCCCCACCACAGATGCCGCAGGCCGCTCACAGGGACGTGGCCCCGGAGGCTTCAGGGCCCGGTGCCCGCGGTAACTTGGGCATCCCACCTGCCCGCCCACGCTGGGCTAGGCGCAGGCAGAACGCACACATGCCCGGCCCTCCTGCCCGACAGAAGCTGGCCTGAAGCCACTGGGAACCAGCATTGTGTTGCCACGTCCCCTAAGAGGCAGCAACACCATCCTTGCCCCCATGCCACAGTTCCGAGCCCAGTACCCTGCCCCAAGTGGCCGGCAGGCCCAGGGAAGCGGCCTGCTCCCTCGATCCCGCTCCCGCCCCCGGCCAGGGTGAAACGGCGGAAGGGCGGCATTTTCCCTATGGAGCTGTGGAGAGACACCCCGGCAGACAGGTTGCGGCGACGGGGCTGTGCTCCAGTGGCTGAGGCCAGGTGTAGTTCGTGGGGCTCGCGGGCCGCACGGACGGAACCCGGGTCAGCGGCCATATCAGGGTCGCTTCAGGCCACCCCTGGACCGACTGGTGTGACGCTGCCTTCCAGGGACGCCACCTGTCCGCCTGGCCGGTCAGGCAGGAGGGGAGCGCCCCCTCAGACGCTTGCTGTGGTGGGAGGGGCCTGAGGAGGTGGGGCCTGCAGCGGAACCCGGCGGGGGCTGAGATAACCGCCTCCGATTCGGGCGACAAAAGGAGAATGCAGAGCGGGAGGCAAAAAGCCTATTGAACTCGGTATTCCCAGGAGGCCTCCCATCCAAGTACTAAACAGGGCCGACCCTGCTTAGCTTCAGCGATCGCGTCGAGATAAGCCCGTCTAGGCTGGTTTGGCAGTAGATGTCATCAGGGTCGCGGGCTGCCTCTTGAGGCGCAGCTTAGCAGGCGCTTGGGACTTACCAACAGCCCTGCGGTCCGCCCGACTCAGCAGGGACCCGCCACAACCTAGACAGGGGAACGGAGGTCTAGGGTACCGGGGGGTGAGGGTGGTGTTGGCGACCCCCCAACCCAGGGCGGACGGGACCCAGCAAACTTTTCGGCGCTTGGTGCCCCATCCCAGATGCCACAGGCCGCTCACGGGGACGTGGCCCCGGAGGCTTCAGGGCCCGGGGCCCGCAGTCCCTTGGGCATCCCACCTGCCCGCCCACACTGGGCTAGGCGCAGCCCGGACACACACCTGCCCGGCCCTCCTGCCCGACAGAAGCTGGCCCGAAGCCACTGGGAGCCACCATTGACTTGGGAAGGCCCCTAAGACCCAGCAACACCACCCTTGCCCGCACGCCACAGATCCGAGCTCAGTACCCCGCCTCAAGTGGCCATTAGGCCCGGGGAAGCGGCCTGCTCCCTCGATCCCGCTCCCGCGCCCGACCAGGGCGAAACGGTGGAAGGGCGGCATTTTCCGAATGGAGCTGTGGAGCGACACCCCAGCAGACAGGTGGCGGCGACGGGGCTGCGTTCCAGTGGGTGAGGCCAGGTGCAGTTCGCGGGGCTCGCGGGCCGCACGGACGGCACCCGGGTCCGCGGCCACGTCTGGGTCGCGTCAGGCCACCCCCGGAGCGCCTGGTGTGCCGCTGCCTTCCGGGGACGCCTTCTGGCCGCCTGGCCGGTCAGGCAGTTGGGGAGCGCCCCGTCAGACGCTTGCTGTGGTGGGAGGGGCCTGAGGAGGTGGGGCCTGCAGAGGTACCTGGCAGGGGCAGAGATAGCCGCCGCCGCCGCCGCGGGCGACAAAAGGAGAATGCAGAGCCAAAAGGAGAATGCAGAGCGGGAGGCCAAAAGCCTATAGCACCCGGTATTCCCTAGAGGTCTCCCATCCACCTACTAAACAGGCCCGATCCTGCTTAGCTTCCGCGATCGAGTCGAAATCACGCCCCTCTGGGCTGGTTTGGCAGTAGGTGGCAAGAGGGTCGCGGGCTGGCTCTTGAGGCACAGCTTAGCAGGCGCTTGGGTCAAACCGCCAGCCCAGCGGCCCGCCCGACCCGGCAGGGCCCCGCCGCCCACCTAGACAGGGAAACGGAGGTCTAGGGTACAGGGGGGTGGCGGAGATGTTGGCGACCACCCAGCCCAGGGCAGGCGGGGCCCAGCAAACTTTTCGGCGCTTGGCGCCCCACCCCAGATCCCGCAGGCCGCTCACAAGGACGTGGCCCCGGAGGCTTCAGGATCCGTGGCCCGCGGTCCCTTGGGCATCCCACCTGCCCGCCCACGCTGCGCTACGCTCAGCCCGGACGGAGACGTGCCCGGCACTCCTAACCGACAGAAGCTGGCCCGAAACCACTGGGAGCCACCATTGAGTTGGCAAGGTCCCTAAGACCCAGCGACGCCACCGTTGCCCCCACGCCGCAGTTCCGAGCTCAGTACCCCGCCCCAATTGGCCGGCAGCCCCGGGAAGCGTCCTGCGCCCTCGATCTCGCTCCCGCCCCCGGCCAGAGCGAAACGGCTATGGGACAGCATTTTCCGTATGGATCTGTGGAGAGACACCCCGGCAGACAGGTGGCGGCGACGGGGCTGTGCTCCATGGGTGAGGCCAGGTGCAGTTCGCGGTGCTCGCGTTCCGCACAGACGGCACCCGTGTCCGCGGCCATGTCTGGGTCGCGTCAGGCCACCCCCGGAGCGTCTGGTGTGCTGCTGCCTTCCAGGGACGCCTTCAGGCCGCCTGGCCGGTCAGGCAGGCGGGCAGCGCCCCGTCAGTTGCTTGCTGGGGTGGGAGGGGCCTGAGGAGGTGGGGCCTGCAGAGGTACCGGGCGTGTGCAGAGATAGCCGCCGCCGCCGCGGGCGACAAAAGGAGAATACACAGCGGGAGGCCAAAAGCCTGTAACACGCGGTATTCCCGGGAGGTCTCCCATCCACGTACTAAACTGGCCCGACCCTGCTTAGCTTCCGCGATTGAGCCGACATCACGCCCGTCTGGGCTGCTTTGGCAGCAGGTGGCTGCAGGCTCGCGAGCTGCCTCTTGAGGCGCAGTTTAGCAGGCGCTTGGGGCTTACCTCCAGCCCAGCGGCTCGCCCGACCCGGCAGGGCCCCGCCGCCCACCTAGACAAGGAAACGGAGGTCTAGGGTACAGGGGTGTGGCGGAGATGTTGGCGAACACCCAGCCCAGGGCGGGCGGGACCCGGCAAACTTTTCGGCGCTTGGCGCCCCATGCCAGATCCCGCAGGCCGTACACAAGGACGTGGCCCCGGAGGCTTCAGGGCCCGGGGCCCGCGGTCCCTTGGGCATCCCACCTGCCCGCCCACGCTGCGCGACGCTCAGCCCAGAGGGAGACGTGCCCGGCACTCCTAACCGACAGAAGCTGGCCCGAAACAACTGGGAGCCACCATTGAGTTGGCACGGCCCCTAAGACCCAGCAACGCCACCGTTGCCCCCACGCCGCAGTTCCGAGCTCAGCACCCCGCCCCAAGTGGCCGGCAGCCCCAGGGAAGTGGCCTGGGCCCTCGATCCCGCTCCCGCCCCCGGCCAGAGCGAAACGGCGGAGGGGCGGCATTTTCCGTATGGAGCTGTGGAGAGACACCCCGGCAGACAGGTGGCGGCGACGGGGCTGTGCTCCAGTGGGTGAGGCCAGGTCATTTCGCGGGGCTCGCGGGCCGCACGGACGGCACCCGGGTCCGCGGCCATATCTGGGTCGCGTCAGGCCACCCCCGGAGCGTCTGGTGTGCCGCTGCCTTCCAGGGACGCCTTCTGGCCGCCTGGCCGGTCAGGCAGGCGGGGAGCGCCCCGTCAGACACTTGCTGTGGTGGGAGGGGCCTGAGGAGGTGGCGCCTGCAGAGGTACCCGGCGGGGGCAGAGATAGCCGCCGCCGCCGCCGGCGACAGAAGGAGAATGCAGAGCGGGAGGCCAAAAGACTATAGCAGCCGGTATTCCCTAGAGGTCTCCCATCCACCTACTAAACAGGCCCGATCCTGCTTAGCTTCCGCGATCGAGTCGAGATCACGCCCCTCTGGGCTGGTTTGGCAGTAGGTGGCTACAGGGTCGCGGGCTGCCTCTTGAGGCGCAGCTTAGCAGGCGCTTGGGGCATACCGCCAGCCCAGCGGCCCGACCGATCCGGCAGGGCCCCGCCGCCCGCCTATACAGGGAAACGGAGGTCTAGGCTACAGGGGGGTGGCGGAGGTGTTGGCGACCACCCAGCCGAGGGCTGGCTGGACCCCGCAAACATTTTGGCGCTTCGCGCACCACCGCAGATCACGCGTGCTGGTGTGCCGCTGCCTTCCAGGGACGCCTTCTGGCCTCCTGGCCGGTGAGGCAGGCAGGGAGCGCCCCGTCAGACTCTTGCTGTGGTGGGAGGGGCCTGAGGAGTGGGGTCAGCAGCGGTACCCGGCGGGAGCTGAGATAATCGCCTCCGATTCGGGCGACAAAAGGAGAATGCAGAGCGGGAGGCAAAAAGCCTATAGCACCCGGTATTCCCAGGGGGTCTCCCATCCAAATACTAACGAGGCCCGACCCTGCTTAGCTTCAGCGATCGAGACGAGATCAGGCCCGTCTAGGCTGGTTTGGCAGTAGATGTCAGCCAACTCGCGGGCTGCCTCTTGAGGCGCAGCTTAGCAGCCGCTTGGGCCTTACCGCCAGCCCAGCGGCCCGCCCGACTCGGCAGGGCCCCGCCGCCCGCCTAGACAGGGGAACGGAGGTCTAGGCTACCGGGGGGTAGGAGAGCTGTTGGCGAACCCCCAGACCAGGGCTGGCGGGACCCAGCAAATATTTCGGCACTTGGGGCCCCACCACAGATGCCGCAGGCCGCTCACAGGGACGTGGCCCCGGAGGCTTCAGGGCCCGGTGCCCGCGGTAACTTGGGCATCCCACCTGCCCGCCCACGCTGGGCTAGGCGCAGGCAGAACGCACACATGCCCGGCCCTCCTGCCCGACAGAAGCTGGCCTGAAGCCACTGGGAACCAGCATTGTGTTGCCACGTCCCCTAAGAGGCAGCAACACCATCCTTGCCCCCATGCCACAGTTCCGAGCCCAGTACCCTGCCCCAAGTGGCCGGCAGGCCCAGGGAAGCGGCCTGCTCCCTCGATCCCGCTCCCGCCCCCGGCCAGGGTGAAACGGCGGAAGGGCGGCATTTTCCCTATGGAGCTGTGGAGAGACACCCCGGCAGACAGGTTGCGGCGACGGGGCTGTGCTCCAGTGGCTGAGGCCAGGTGTAGTTCGTGGGGCTCGCGGGCCGCACGGACGGAACCCGGGTCAGCGGCCATATCAGGGTCGCTTCAGGCCACCCCTGGACCGACTGGTGTGACGCTGCCTTCCAGGGACGCCACCTGTCCGCCTGGCCGGTCAGGCAGGAGGGGAGCGCCCCCTCAGACGCTTGCTGTGGTGGGAGGGGCCTGAGGAGGTGGGGCCTGCAGCGGAACCCGGCGGGGGCTGAGATAACCGCCTCCGATTCGGGCGACAAAAGGAGAATGCAGAGCGGGAGGCAAAAAGCCTATTGAACTCGGTATTCCCAGGAGGCCTCCCATCCAAGTACTAAACAGGGCCGACCCTGCTTAGCTTCAGCGATCGCGTCGAGATAAGCCCGTCTAGGCTGGTTTGGCAGTAGATGTCATCAGGGTCGCGGGCTGCCTCTTGAGGCGCAGCTTAGCAGGCGCTTGGGACTTACCAACAGCCCTGCGGTCCGCCCGACTCAGCAGGGACCCGCCACAACCTAGACAGGGGAACGGAGGTCTAGGGTACCGGGGGGTGAGGGTGGTGTTGGCGACCCCCCAACCCAGGGCGGACGGGACCCAGCAAACTTTTCGGCGCTTGGTGCCCCATCCCAGATGCCACAGGCCGCTCACGGGGACGTGGCCCCGGAGGCTTCAGGGCCCGGGGCCCGCAGTCCCTTGGGCATCCCACCTGCCCGCCCACACTGGGCTAGGCGCAGCCCGGACACACACCTGCCCGGCCCTCCTGCCCGACAGAAGCTGGCCCGAAGCCACTGGGAGCCACCATTGACTTGGGAAGGCCCCTAAGACCCAGCAACACCACCCTTGCCCGCACGCCACAGATCCGAGCTCAGTACCCCGCCTCAAGTGGCCATTAGGCCCGGGGAAGCGGCCTGCTCCCTCGATCCCGCTCCCGCGCCCGACCAGGGCGAAACGGTGGAAGGGCGGCATTTTCCGAATGGAGCTGTGGAGCGACACCCCAGCAGACAGGTGGCGGCGACGGGGCTGCGTTCCAGTGGGTGAGGCCAGGTGCAGTTCGCGGGGCTCGCGGGCCGCACGGACGGCACCCGGGTCCGCGGCCACGTCTGGGTCGCGTCAGGCCACCCCCGGAGCGCCTGGTGTGCCGCTGCCTTCCGGGGACGCCTTCTGGCCGCCTGGCCGGTCAGGCAGTTGGGGAGCGCCCCGTCAGACGCTTGCTGTGGTGGGAGGGGCCTGAGGAGGTGGGGCCTGCAGAGGTACCTGGCAGGGGCAGAGATAGCCGCCGCCGCCGCCGCGGGCGACAAAAGGAGAATGCAGAGCCAAAAGGAGAATGCAGAGCGGGAGGCCAAAAGCCTATAGCACCCGGTATTCCCTAGAGGTCTCCCATCCACCTACTAAACAGGCCCGATCCTGCTTAGCTTCCGCGATCGAGTCGAAATCACGCCCCTCTGGGCTGGTTTGGCAGTAGGTGGCAAGAGGGTCGCGGGCTGGCTCTTGAGGCACAGCTTAGCAGGCGCTTGGGTCAAACCGCCAGCCCAGCGGCCCGCCCGACCCGGCAGGGCCCCGCCGCCCACCTAGACAGGGAAACGGAGGTCTAGGGTACAGGGGGGTGGCGGAGATGTTGGCGACCACCCAGCCCAGGGCAGGCGGGGCCCAGCAAACTTTTCGGCGCTTGGCGCCCCACCCCAGATCCCGCAGGCCGCTCACAAGGACGTGGCCCCGGAGGCTTCAGGATCCGTGGCCCGCGGTCCCTTGGGCATCCCACCTGCCCGCCCACGCTGCGCTACGCTCAGCCCGGACGGAGACGTGCCCGGCACTCCTAACCGACAGAAGCTGGCCCGAAACCACTGGGAGCCACCATTGAGTTGGCAAGGTCCCTAAGACCCAGCGACGCCACCGTTGCCCCCACGCCGCAGTTCCGAGCTCAGTACCCCGCCCCAATTGGCCGGCAGCCCCGGGAAGCGTCCTGCGCCCTCGATCTCGCTCCCGCCCCCGGCCAGAGCGAAACGGCTATGGGACAGCATTTTCCGTATGGATCTGTGGAGAGACACCCCGGCAGACAGGTGGCGGCGACGGGGCTGTGCTCCATGGGTGAGGCCAGGTGCAGTTCGCGGTGCTCGCGTTCCGCACAGACGGCACCCGTGTCCGCGGCCATGTCTGGGTCGCGTCAGGCCACCCCCGGAGCGTCTGGTGTGCTGCTGCCTTCCAGGGACGCCTTCAGGCCGCCTGGCCGGTCAGGCAGGCGGGCAGCGCCCCGTCAGTTGCTTGCTGGGGTGGGAGGGGCCTGAGGAGGTGGGGCCTGCAGAGGTACCGGGCGTGTGCAGAGATAGCCGCCGCCGCCGCGGGCGACAAAAGGAGAATACACAGCGGGAGGCCAAAAGCCTGTAACACGCGGTATTCCCGGGAGGTCTCCCATCCACGTACTAAACTGGCCCGACCCTGCTTAGCTTCCGCGATTGAGCCGACATCACGCCCGTCTGGGCTGCTTTGGCAGCAGGTGGCTGCAGGCTCGCGAGCTGCCTCTTGAGGCGCAGTTTAGCAGGCGCTTGGGGCTTACCTCCAGCCCAGCGGCTCGCCCGACCCGGCAGGGCCCCGCCGCCCACCTAGACAAGGAAACGGAGGTCTAGGGTACAGGGGTGTGGCGGAGATGTTGGCGAACACCCAGCCCAGGGCGGGCGGGACCCGGCAAACTTTTCGGCGCTTGGCGCCCCATGCCAGATCCCGCAGGCCGTACACAAGGACGTGGCCCCGGAGGCTTCAGGGCCCGGGGCCCGCGGTCCCTTGGGCATCCCACCTGCCCGCCCACGCTGCGCGACGCTCAGCCCAGAGGGAGACGTGCCCGGCACTCCTAACCGACAGAAGCTGGCCCGAAACAACTGGGAGCCACTATTGAGTTGGCACGGCCCCTAAGACCCAGCAACGCCACCCTTGCCCCCACGCCGCAGTTCCGAGCTCAGCACCCCGCCCCAAGTGGCCGGCAGCCCCAGGGAAGTGGCCTGGGCCCTCGATCCCGCTCCCGCCCCCGGCCAGAGCGAAACGGCGGAGGGGCGGCATTTTCCGTATGGAGCTGTGGAGAGACACCCCGGCAGACAGGTGGCGGCGACGGGGCTGTGCTCCAGTGGGTGAGGCCAGGTCATTTCGCGGGGCTCGCGGGCCGCACGGACGGCACCCGGGTCCGCGGCCATATCTGGGTCGCGTCAGGCCACCCCCGGAGCGTCTGGTGTGCCGCTGCCTTCCAGGGACGCCTTCTGGCCGCCTGGCCGGTCAGGCAGGCGGGGAGCGCCCCGTCAGACACTTGCTGTGGTGGGAGGGGCCTGAGGAGGTGGCGCCTGCAGAGGTACCCGGCGGGGGCAGAGATAGCCGCCGCCGCCGCCGGCGACAGAAGGAGAATGCAGAGCGGGAGGCCAAAAGACTATAGCAGCCGGTATTCCCTAGAGGTCTCCCATCCACCTACTAAACAGGCCCGATCCTGCTTAGCTTCCGCGATCGAGTCGAGATCACGCCCCTCTGGGCTGGTTTGGCAGTAGGTGGCTACAGGGTCGCGGGCTGCCTCTTGAGGCGCAGCTTAGCAGGCGCTTGGGGCATACCGCCAGCCCAGCGGCCCGACCGATCCGGCAGGGCCCCGCCGCCCGCCTATACAGGGAAACGGAGGTCTAGGCTACAGGGGGGTGGCGGAGGTGTTGGCGACCACCCAGCCGAGGGCTGGCTGGACCCCGCAAACATTTTGGCGCTTCGCGCACCACCGCAGATCACGCGTGCTGGTGTGCCGCTGCCTTCCAGGGACGCCTTCTGGCCTCCTGGCCGGTGAGGCAGGCAGGGAGCGCCCCGTCAGACTCTTGCTGTGGTGGGAGGGGCCTGAGGAGTGGGGTCAGCAGCGGTACCCGGCGGGAGCTGAGATAATCGCCTCCGATTCGGGCGACAAAAGGAGAATGCAGAGCGGGAGGCAAAAAGCCTATAGCACCCGGTATTCCCAGGGGGTCTCCCATCCAAATACTAACGAGGCCCGACCCTGCTTAGCTTCAGCGATCGAGACGAGATCAGGCCCGTCTAGGCTGGTTTGGCAGTAGATGTCAGCCAACTCGCGGGCTGCCTCTTGAGGCGCAGCTTAGCAGCCGCTTGGGCCTTACCGCCAGCCCAGCGGCCCGCCCGACTCGGCAGGGCCCCGCCGCCCGCCTAGACAGGGGAACGGAGGTCTAGGCTACCGGGGGGTAGGAGAGCTGTTGGCGAACCCCCAGACCAGGGCTGGCGGGACCCAGCAAATATTTCGGCACTTGGGGCCCCACCACAGATGCCGCAGGCCGCTCACAGGGACGTGGCCCCGGAGGCTTCAGGGCCCGGTGCCCGCGGTAACTTGGGCATCCCACCTGCCCGCCCACGCTGGGCTAGGCGCAGGCAGAACGCACACATGCCCGGCCCTCCTGCCCGACAGAAGCTGGCCTGAAGCCACTGGGAACCAGCATTGTGTTGCCACGTCCCCTAAGAGGCAGCAACACCATCCTTGCCCCCATGCCACAGTTCCGAGCCCAGTACCCTGCCCCAAGTGGCCGGCAGGCCCAGGGAAGCGGCCTGCTCCCTCGATCCCGCTCCCGCCCCCGGCCAGGGTGAAACGGCGGAAGGGCGGCATTTTCCCTATGGAGCTGTGGAGAGACACCCCGGCAGACAGGTTGCGGCGACGGGGCTGTGCTCCAGTGGCTGAGGCCAGGTGTAGTTCGTGGGGCTCGCGGGCCGCACGGACGGAACCCGGGTCAGCGGCCATATCAGGGTCGCTTCAGGCCACCCCTGGACCGACTGGTGTGACGCTGCCTTCCAGGGACGCCACCTGTCCGCCTGGCCGGTCAGGCAGGAGGGGAGCGCCCCCTCAGACGCTTGCTGTGGTGGGAGGGGCCTGAGGAGGTGGGGCCTGCAGCGGAACCCGGCGGGGGCTGAGATAACCGCCTCCGATTCGGGCGACAAAAGGAGAATGCAGAGCGGGAGGCAAAAAGCCTATTGAACTCGGTATTCCCAGGAGGCCTCCCATCCAAGTACTAAACAGGGCCGACCCTGCTTAGCTTCAGCGATCGCGTCGAGATAAGCCCGTCTAGGCTGGTTTGGCAGTAGATGTCATCAGGGTCGCGGGCTGCCTCTTGAGGCGCAGCTTAGCAGGCGCTTGGGACTTACCAACAGCCCTGCGGTCCGCCCGACTCAGCAGGGACCCGCCACAACCTAGACAGGGGAACGGAGGTCTAGGGTACCGGGGGGTGAGGGTGGTGTTGGCGACCCCCCAACCCAGGGCGGACGGGACCCAGCAAACTTTTCGGCGCTTGGTGCCCCATCCCAGATGCCACAGGCCGCTCACGGGGACGTGGCCCCGGAGGCTTCAGGGCCCGGGGCCCGCAGTCCCTTGGGCATCCCACCTGCCCGCCCACACTGGGCTAGGCGCAGCCCGGACACACACCTGCCCGGCCCTCCTGCCCGACAGAAGCTGGCCCGAAGCCACTGGGAGCCACCATTGACTTGGGAAGGCCCCTAAGACCCAGCAACACCACCCTTGCCCGCACGCCACAGATCCGAGCTCAGTACCCCGCCTCAAGTGGCCATTAGGCCCGGGGAAGCGGCCTGCTCCCTCGATCCCGCTCCCGCGCCCGACCAGGGCGAAACGGTGGAAGGGCGGCATTTTCCGAATGGAGCTGTGGAGCGACACCCCAGCAGACAGGTGGCGGCGACGGGGCTGCGTTCCAGTGGGTGAGGCCAGGTGCAGTTCGCGGGGCTCGCGGGCCGCACGGACGGCACCCGGGTCCGCGGCCACGTCTGGGTCGCGTCAGGCCACCCCCGGAGCGCCTGGTGTGCCGCTGCCTTCCGGGGACGCCTTCTGGCCGCCTGGCCGGTCAGGCAGTTGGGGAGCGCCCCGTCAGACGCTTGCTGTGGTGGGAGGGGCCTGAGGAGGTGGGGCCTGCAGAGGTACCTGGCAGGGGCAGAGATAGCCGCCGCCGCCGCCGCGGGCGACAAAAGGAGAATGCAGAGCCAAAAGGAGAATGCAGAGCGGGAGGCCAAAAGCCTATAGCACCCGGTATTCCCTAGAGGTCTCCCATCCACCTACTAAACAGGCCCGATCCTGCTTAGCTTCCGCGATCGAGTCGAAATCACGCCCCTCTGGGCTGGTTTGGCAGTAGGTGGCAAGAGGGTCGCGGGCTGGCTCTTGAGGCACAGCTTAGCAGGCGCTTGGGTCAAACCGCCAGCCCAGCGGCCCGCCCGACCCGGCAGGGCCCCGCCGCCCACCTAGACAGGGAAACGGAGGTCTAGGGTACAGGGGGGTGGCGGAGATGTTGGCGACCACCCAGCCCAGGGCAGGCGGGGCCCAGCAAACTTTTCGGCGCTTGGCGCCCCACCCCAGATCCCGCAGGCCGCTCACAAGGACGTGGCCCCGGAGGCTTCAGGATCCGTGGCCCGCGGTCCCTTGGGCATCCCACCTGCCCGCCCACGCTGCGCTACGCTCAGCCCGGACGGAGACGTGCCCGGCACTCCTAACCGACAGAAGCTGGCCCGAAACCACTGGGAGCCACCATTGAGTTGGCAAGGTCCCTAAGACCCAGCGACGCCACCGTTGCCCCCACGCCGCAGTTCCGAGCTCAGTACCCCGCCCCAATTGGCCGGCAGCCCCGGGAAGCGTCCTGCGCCCTCGATCTCGCTCCCGCCCCCGGCCAGAGCGAAACGGCTATGGGACAGCATTTTCCGTATGGATCTGTGGAGAGACACCCCGGCAGACAGGTGGCGGCGACGGGGCTGTGCTCCATGGGTGAGGCCAGGTGCAGTTCGCGGTGCTCGCGTTCCGCACAGACGGCACCCGTGTCCGCGGCCATGTCTGGGTCGCGTCAGGCCACCCCCGGAGCGTCTGGTGTGCTGCTGCCTTCCAGGGACGCCTTCAGGCCGCCTGGCCGGTCAGGCAGGCGGGCAGCGCCCCGTCAGTTGCTTGCTGGGGTGGGAGGGGCCTGAGGAGGTGGGGCCTGCAGAGGTACCGGGCGTGTGCAGAGATAGCCGCCGCCGCCGCGGGCGACAAAAGGAGAATACACAGCGGGAGGCCAAAAGCCTGTAACACGCGGTATTCCCGGGAGGTCTCCCATCCACGTACTAAACTGGCCCGACCCTGCTTAGCTTCCGCGATTGAGCCGACATCACGCCCGTCTGGGCTGCTTTGGCAGCAGGTGGCTGCAGGCTCGCGAGCTGCCTCTTGAGGCGCAGTTTAGCAGGCGCTTGGGGCTTACCTCCAGCCCAGCGGCTCGCCCGACCCGGCAGGGCCCCGCCGCCCACCTAGACAAGGAAACGGAGGTCTAGGGTACAGGGGTGTGGCGGAGATGTTGGCGAACACCCAGCCCAGGGCGGGCGGGACCCGGCAAACTTTTCGGCGCTTGGCGCCCCATGCCAGATCCCGCAGGCCGTACACAAGGACGTGGCCCCGGAGGCTTCAGGGCCCGGGGCCCGCGGTCCCTTGGGCATCCCACCTGCCCGCCCACGCTGCGCGACGCTCAGCCCAGAGGGAGACGTGCCCGGCACTCCTAACCGACAGAAGCTGGCCCGAAACAACTGGGAGCCACTATTGAGTTGGCACGGCCCCTAAGACCCAGCAACGCCACCGTTGCCCCCACGCCGCAGTTCCGAGCTCAGCACCCCGCCCCAAGTGGCCGGCAGCCCCAGGGAAGTGGCCTGGGCCCTCGATCCCGCTCCCGCCCCCGGCCAGAGCGAAACGGCGGAGGGGCGGCATTTTCCGTATGGAGCTGTGGAGAGACACCCCGGCAGACAGGTGGCGGCGACGGGGCTGTGCTCCAGTGGGTGAGGCCAGGTCATTTCGCGGGGCTCGCGGGCCGCACGGACGGCACCCGGGTCCGCGGCCATATCTGGGTCGCGTCAGGCCACCCCCGGAGCGTCTGGTGTGCCGCTGCCTTCCACGGACGCCTTCTGGCCGCCTGGCCGGTCAGGCAGGCGGGGAGCGCCCCGTCAGACACTTGCTGTGGTGGGAGGGGCCTGAGGAGGTGGGGCCTGCAGAGGTACCCGGCGGGGGCAGAGATAGCCGCCGCCGCCGCCGGCGACAAAAGGAGAATGCAGAGCGGGAGGCCAAAAGACTATAGCACCCGGTATTCCCAAGAGGTCTCCCATCCACCTACTAAACAGGCCCGACCCTGCATAGCTTCCGCGATCGAGTCGAGATCACGCCCCTCTGGGCTGGTTTGGCAGTAGGTGGCTAGAGGGTCGCGGGCTGCCTCTTGAGGTGCAGCTTAGCAGGCGCTTGGGGCATACCGCCAGCCCAGCGGCCCGACGGATCCGGCAGGGCCCCGCCGCCCGCCTATACAGGGAAACGGAGGTCTAGGCTACAGGGGGGTGGCGGAGGTGTTGGCGACCACCCAGCCGAGGGCTGGCTGGACCCCGCAAACATTTTGGCGCTTCGCGCACCACCGCAGATCACGCGTGCTGGTGTGCCGCTGCCTTCCAGGGACGCCTTCTGGCCTCCTGGCCGGTGAGGCAGGCAGGGAGCGCCCCGTCAGACTCTTGCTGTGGTGGGAGGGGCCTGAGGAGTGGGGTCAGCAGCGGTACCCGGCGGGAGCTGAGATAATCGCCTCCGATTCGGGCGACAAAAGGAGAATGCAGAGCGGGAGGCAAAAAGCCTATAGCACCCGGTATTCCCAGGGGGTCTCCCATCCAAATACTAACGAGGCCCGACCCTGCTTAGCTTCAGCGATCGAGACGAGATCAGGCCCGTCTAGGCTGGTTTGGCAGTAGATGTCAGCCAACTCGCGGGCTGCCTCTTGAGGCGCAGCTTAGCAGCCGCTTGGGCCTTACCGCCAGCCCAGCGGCCCGCCCGACTCGGCAGGGCCCCGCCGCCCGCCTAGACAGGGGAACGGAGGTCTAGGCTACCGGGGGGTAGGAGAGCTGTTGGCGAACCCCCAGACCAGGGCTGGCGGGACCCAGCAAATATTTCGGCACTTGGGGCCCCACCACAGATGCCGCAGGCCGCTCACAGGGACGTGGCCCCGGAGGCTTCAGGGCCCGGTGCCCGCGGTAACTTGGGCATCCCACCTGCCCGCCCACGCTGGGCTAGGCGCAGGCAGAACGCACACATGCCCGGCCCTCCTGCCCGACAGAAGCTGGCCTGAAGCCACTGGGAACCAGCATTGTGTTGCCACGTCCCCTAAGAGGCAGCAACACCATCCTTGCCCCCATGCCACAGTTCCGAGCCCAGTACCCTGCCCCAAGTGGCCGGCAGGCCCAGGGAAGCGGCCTGCTCCCTCGATCCCGCTCCCGCCCCCGGCCAGGGTGAAACGGCGGAAGGGCGGCATTTTCCCTATGGAGCTGTGGAGAGACACCCCGGCAGACAGGTTGCGGCGACGGGGCTGTGCTCCAGTGGCTGAGGCCAGGTGTAGTTCGTGGGGCTCGCGGGCCGCACGGACGGAACCCGGGTCAGCGGCCATATCAGGGTCGCTTCAGGCCACCCCTGGACCGACTGGTGTGACGCTGCCTTCCAGGGACGCCACCTGTCCGCCTGGCCGGTCAGGCAGGAGGGGAGCGCCCCCTCAGACGCTTGCTGTGGTGGGAGGGGCCTGAGGAGGTGGGGCCTGCAGCGGAACCCGGCGGGGGCTGAGATAACCGCCTCCGATTCGGGCGACAAAAGGAGAATGCAGAGCGGGAGGCAAAAAGCCTATTGAACTCGGTATTCCCAGGAGGCCTCCCATCCAAGTACTAAACAGGGCCGACCCTGCTTAGCTTCAGCGATCGCGTCGAGATAAGCCCGTCTAGGCTGGTTTGGCAGTAGATGTCATCAGGGTCGCGGGCTGCCTCTTGAGGCGCAGCTTAGCAGGCGCTTGGGACTTACCAACAGCCCTGCGGTCCGCCCGACTCAGCAGGGACCCGCCACAACCTAGACAGGGGAACGGAGGTCTAGGGTACCGGGGGGTGAGGGTGGTGTTGGCGACCCCCCAACCCAGGGCGGACGGGACCCAGCAAACTTTTCGGCGCTTGGTGCCCCATCCCAGATGCCACAGGCCGCTCACGGGGACGTGGCCCCGGAGGCTTCAGGGCCCGGGGCCCGCAGTCCCTTGGGCATCCCACCTGCCCGCCCACACTGGGCTAGGCGCAGCCCGGACACACACCTGCCCGGCCCTCCTGCCCGACAGAAGCTGGCCCGAAGCCACTGGGAGCCACCATTGACTTGGGAAGGCCCCTAAGACCCAGCAACACCACCCTTGCCCGCACGCCACAGATCCGAGCTCAGTACCCCGCCTCAAGTGGCCATTAGGCCCGGGGAAGCGGCCTGCTCCCTCGATCCCGCTCCCGCGCCCGACCAGGGCGAAACGGTGGAAGGGCGGCATTTTCCGAATGGAGCTGTGGAGCGACACCCCAGCAGACAGGTGGCGGCGACGGGGCTGCGTTCCAGTGGGTGAGGCCAGGTGCAGTTCGCGGGGCTCGCGGGCCGCACGGACGGCACCCGGGTCCGCGGCCACGTCTGGGTCGCGTCAGGCCACCCCCGGAGCGCCTGGTGTGCCGCTGCCTTCCGGGGACGCCTTCTGGCCGCCTGGCCGGTCAGGCAGTTGGGGAGCGCCCCGTCAGACGCTTGCTGTGGTGGGAGGGGCCTGAGGAGGTGGGGCCTGCAGAGGTACCTGGCAGGGGCAGAGATAGCCGCCGCCGCCGCCGCGGGCGACAAAAGGAGAATGCAGAGCCAAAAGGAGAATGCAGAGCGGGAGGCCAAAAGCCTATAGCACCCGGTATTCCCTAGAGGTCTCCCATCCACCTACTAAACAGGCCCGATCCTGCTTAGCTTCCGCGATCGAGTCGAAATCACGCCCCTCTGGGCTGGTTTGGCAGTAGGTGGCAAGAGGGTCGCGGGCTGGCTCTTGAGGCACAGCTTAGCAGGCGCTTGGGTCAAACCGCCAGCCCAGCGGCCCGCCCGACCCGGCAGGGCCCCGCCGCCCACCTAGACAGGGAAACGGAGGTCTAGGGTACAGGGGGGTGGCGGAGATGTTGGCGACCACCCAGCCCAGGGCAGGCGGGGCCCAGCAAACTTTTCGGCGCTTGGCGCCCCACCCCAGATCCCGCAGGCCGCTCACAAGGACGTGGCCCCGGAGGCTTCAGGATCCGTGGCCCGCGGTCCCTTGGGCATCCCACCTGCCCGCCCACGCTGCGCTACGCTCAGCCCGGACGGAGACGTGCCCGGCACTCCTAACCGACAGAAGCTGGCCCGAAACCACTGGGAGCCACCATTGAGTTGGCAAGGTCCCTAAGACCCAGCGACGCCACCGTTGCCCCCACGCCGCAGTTCCGAGCTCAGTACCCCGCCCCAATTGGCCGGCAGCCCCGGGAAGCGTCCTGCGCCCTCGATCTCGCTCCCGCCCCCGGCCAGAGCGAAACGGCTATGGGACAGCATTTTCCGTATGGATCTGTGGAGAGACACCCCGGCAGACAGGTGGCGGCGACGGGGCTGTGCTCCATGGGTGAGGCCAGGTGCAGTTCGCGGTGCTCGCGTTCCGCACAGACGGCACCCGTGTCCGCGGCCATGTCTGGGTCGCGTCAGGCCACCCCCGGAGCGTCTGGTGTGCTGCTGCCTTCCAGGGACGCCTTCAGGCCGCCTGGCCGGTCAGGCAGGCGGGCAGCGCCCCGTCAGTTGCTTGCTGGGGTGGGAGGGGCCTGAGGAGGTGGGGCCTGCAGAGGTACCGGGCGTGTGCAGAGATAGCCGCCGCCGCCGCGGGCGACAAAAGGAGAATACACAGCGGGAGGCCAAAAGCCTGTAACACGCGGTATTCCCGGGAGGTCTCCCATCCACGTACTAAACTGGCCCGACCCTGCTTAGCTTCCGCGATTGAGCCGACATCACGCCCGTCTGGGCTGCTTTGGCAGCAGGTGGCTACAGGCTCGCGAGCTGCCTCTTGAGGCGCAGTTTAGCAGGCGCTTGGGGCTTACCTCCAGCCCAGCGGCTCGCCCGACCCGGCAGGGCCCCGCCGCCCACCTAGACAAGGAAACGGAGGTCTAGGGTACAGGGGTGTGGCGGAGATGTTGGCGAACACCCAGCCCAGGGCGGGCGGGACCCGGCAAACTTTTCGGCGCTTGGCGCCCCATGCCAGATCCCGCAGGCCGTACACAAGGACGTGGCCCCGGAGGCTTCAGGGCCCGGGGCCCGCGGTCCCTTGGGCATCCCACCTGCCCGCCCACGCTGCGCGACGCTCAGCCCAGAGGGAGACGTGCCCGGCACTCCTAACCGACAGAAGCTGGCCCGAAACAACTGGGAGCCACTATTGAGTTGGCACGGCCCCTAAGACCCAGCAACGCCACCGTTGCCCCCACGCCGCAGTTCCGAGCTCAGCACCCCGCCCCAAGTGGCCGGCAGCCCCAGGGAAGTGGCCTGGGCCCTCGATCCCGCTCCCGCCCCCGGCCAGAGCGAAACGGCGGAGGGGCGGCATTTTCCGTATGGAGCTGTGGAGAGACACCCCGGCAGACAGGTGGCGGCGACGGGGCTGTGCTCCAGTGGGTGAGGCCAGGTCATTTCGCGGGGCTCGCGGGCCGCACGGACGGCACCCGGGTCCGCGGCCATATCTGGGTCGCGTCAGGCCACCCCCGGAGCGTCTGGTGTGCCGCTGCCTTCCAGGGACGCCTTCTGGCCGCCTGGCCGGTCAGGCAGGCGGGGAGCGCCCCGTCAGACACTTGCTGTGGTGGGAGGGGCCTGAGGAGGTGGCGCCTGCAGAGGTACCCGGCGGGGGCAGAGATAGCCGCCGCCGCCGCCGGCGACAGAAGGAGAATGCAGAGCGGGAGGCCAAAAGACTATAGCAGCCGGTATTCCCTAGAGGTCTCCCATCCACCTACTAAACAGGCCCGATCCTGCTTAGCTTCCGCGATCGAGTCGAGATCACGCCCCTCTGGGCTGGTTTGGCAGTAGGTGGCTACAGGGTCGCGGGCTGCCTCTTGAGGCGCAGCTTAGCAGGCGCTTGGGGCATACCGCCAGCCCAGCGGCCCGACCGATCCGGCAGGGCCCCGCCGCCCGCCTATACAGGGAAACGGAGGTCTAGGCTACAGGGGGGTGGCGGAGGTGTTGGCGACCACCCAGCCGAGGGCTGGCTGGACCCCGCAAACATTTTGGCGCTTCGCGCACCACCGCAGATCACGCGTGCTGGTGTGCCGCTGCCTTCCAGGGACGCCTTCTGGCCTCCTGGCCGGTGAGGCAGGCAGGGAGCGCCCCGTCAGACTCTTGCTGTGGTGGGAGGGGCCTGAGGAGTGGGGTCAGCAGCGGTACCCGGCGGGAGCTGAGATAATCGCCTCCGATTCGGGCGACAAAAGGAGAATGCAGAGCGGGAGGCAAAAAGCCTATAGCACCCGGTATTCCCAGGGGGTCTCCCATCCAAATACTAACGAGGCCCGACCCTGCTTAGCTTCAGCGATCGAGACGAGATCAGGCCCGTCTAGGCTGGTTTGGCAGTAGATGTCAGCCAACTCGCGGGCTGCCTCTTGAGGCGCAGCTTAGCAGCCGCTTGGGCCTTACCGCCAGCCCAGCGGCCCGCCCGACTCGGCAGGGCCCCGCCGCCCGCCTAGACAGGGGAACGGAGGTCTAGGCTACCGGGGGGTAGGAGAGCTGTTGGCGAACCCCCAGACCAGGGCTGGCGGGACCCAGCAAATATTTCGGCACTTGGGGCCCCACCACAGATGCCGCAGGCCGCTCACAGGGACGTGGCCCCGGAGGCTTCAGGGCCCGGTGCCCGCGGTAACTTGGGCATCCCACCTGCCCGCCCACGCTGGGCTAGGCGCAGGCAGAACGCACACATGCCCGGCCCTCCTGCCCGACAGAAGCTGGCCTGAAGCCACTGGGAACCAGCATTGTGTTGCCACGTCCCCTAAGAGGCAGCAACACCATCCTTGCCCCCATGCCACAGTTCCGAGCCCAGTACCCTGCCCCAAGTGGCCGGCAGGCCCAGGGAAGCGGCCTGCTCCCTCGATCCCGCTCCCGCCCCCGGCCAGGGTGAAACGGCGGAAGGGCGGCATTTTCCCTATGGAGCTGTGGAGAGACACCCCGGCAGACAGGTTGCGGCGACGGGGCTGTGCTCCAGTGGCTGAGGCCAGGTGTAGTTCGTGGGGCTCGCGGGCCGCACGGACGGAACCCGGGTCAGCGGCCATATCAGGGTCGCTTCAGGCCACCCCTGGACCGACTGGTGTGACGCTGCCTTCCAGGGACGCCACCTGTCCGCCTGGCCGGTCAGGCAGGAGGGGAGCGCCCCCTCAGACGCTTGCTGTGGTGGGAGGGGCCTGAGGAGGTGGGGCCTGCAGCGGAACCCGGCGGGGGCTGAGATAACCGCCTCCGATTCGGGCGACAAAAGGAGAATGCAGAGCGGGAGGCAAAAAGCCTATTGAACTCGGTATTCCCAGGAGGCCTCCCATCCAAGTACTAAACAGGGCCGACCCTGCTTAGCTTCAGCGATCGCGTCGAGATAAGCCCGTCTAGGCTGGTTTGGCAGTAGATGTCATCAGGGTCGCGGGCTGCCTCTTGAGGCGCAGCTTAGCAGGCGCTTGGGACTTACCAACAGCCCTGCGGTCCGCCCGACTCAGCAGGGACCCGCCACAACCTAGACAGGGGAACGGAGGTCTAGGGTACCGGGGGGTGAGGGTGGTGTTGGCGACCCCCCAACCCAGGGCGGACGGGACCCAGCAAACTTTTCGGCGCTTGGTGCCCCATCCCAGATGCCACAGGCCGCTCACGGGGACGTGGCCCCGGAGGCTTCAGGGCCCGGGGCCCGCAGTCCCTTGGGCATCCCACCTGCCCGCCCACACTGGGCTAGGCGCAGCCCGGACACACACCTGCCCGGCCCTCCTGCCCGACAGAAGCTGGCCCGAAGCCACTGGGAGCCACCATTGACTTGGGAAGGCCCCTAAGACCCAGCAACACCACCCTTGCCCGCACGCCACAGATCCGAGCTCAGTACCCCGCCTCAAGTGGCCATTAGGCCCGGGGAAGCGGCCTGCTCCCTCGATCCCGCTCCCGCGCCCGACCAGGGCGAAACGGTGGAAGGGCGGCATTTTCCGAATGGAGCTGTGGAGCGACACCCCAGCAGACAGGTGGCGGCGACGGGGCTGCGTTCCAGTGGGTGAGGCCAGGTGCAGTTCGCGGGGCTCGCGGGCCGCACGGACGGCACCCGGGTCCGCGGCCACGTCTGGGTCGCGTCAGGCCACCCCCGGAGCGCCTGGTGTGCCGCTGCCTTCCGGGGACGCCTTCTGGCCGCCTGGCCGGTCAGGCAGTTGGGGAGCGCCCCGTCAGACGCTTGCTGTGGTGGGAGGGGCCTGAGGAGGTGGGGCCTGCAGAGGTACCTGGCAGGGGCAGAGATAGCCGCCGCCGCCGCCGCGGGCGACAAAAGGAGAATGCAGAGCCAAAAGGAGAATGCAGAGCGGGAGGCCAAAAGCCTATAGCACCCGGTATTCCCTAGAGGTCTCCCATCCACCTACTAAACAGGCCCGATCCTGCTTAGCTTCCGCGATCGAGTCGAAATCACGCCCCTCTGGGCTGGTTTGGCAGTAGGTGGCAAGAGGGTCGCGGGCTGGCTCTTGAGGCACAGCTTAGCAGGCGCTTGGGTCAAACCGCCAGCCCAGCGGCCCGCCCGACCCGGCAGGGCCCCGCCGCCCACCTAGACAGGGAAACGGAGGTCTAGGGTACAGGGGGGTGGCGGAGATGTTGGCGACCACCCAGCCCAGGGCAGGCGGGGCCCAGCAAACTTTTCGGCGCTTGGCGCCCCACCCCAGATCCCGCAGGCCGCTCACAAGGACGTGGCCCCGGAGGCTTCAGGATCCGTGGCCCGCGGTCCCTTGGGCATCCCACCTGCCCGCCCACGCTGCGCTACGCTCAGCCCGGACGGAGACGTGCCCGGCACTCCTAACCGACAGAAGCTGGCCCGAAACCACTGGGAGCCACCATTGAGTTGGCAAGGTCCCTAAGACCCAGCGACGCCACCGTTGCCCCCACGCCGCAGTTCCGAGCTCAGTACCCCGCCCCAATTGGCCGGCAGCCCCGGGAAGCGTCCTGCGCCCTCGATCTCGCTCCCGCCCCCGGCCAGAGCGAAACGGCTATGGGACAGCATTTTCCGTATGGATCTGTGGAGAGACACCCCGGCAGACAGGTGGCGGCGACGGGGCTGTGCTCCATGGGTGAGGCCAGGTGCAGTTCGCGGTGCTCGCGTTCTGCACAGACGGCACCCGTGTCCGCGGCCATGTCTGGGTCGCGTCAGGCCACCCCCGGAGCGTCTGGTGTGCTGCTGCCTTCCAGGGACGCCTTCAGGCCGCCTGGCCGGTCAGGCAGGCGGGCAGCGCCCCGTCAGTTGCTTGCTGGGGTGGGAGGGGCCTGAGGAGGTGGGGCCTGCAGAGGTACCGGGCGTGTGCAGAGATAGCCGCCGCCGCCGCGGGCGACAAAAGGAGAATACACAGCGGGAGGCCAAAAGCCTGTAACACGCGGTATTCCCGGGAGGTCTCCCATCCACGTACTAAACTGGCCCGACCCTGCTTAGCTTCCGCGATTGAGCCGACATCACGCCCGTCTGGGCTGCTTTGGCAGCAGGTGGCTACAGGCTCGCGAGCTGCCTCTTGAGGCGCAGTTTAGCAGGCGCTTGGGGCTTACCTCCAGCCCAGCGGCTCGCCCGACCCGGCAGGGCCCCGCCGCCCACCTAGACAAGGAAACGGAGGTCTAGGGTACAGGGGTGTGGCGGAGATGTTGGCGAACACCCAGCCCAGGGCGGGCGGGACCCGGCAAACTTTTCGGCGCTTGGCGCCCCATGCCAGATCCCGCAGGCCGTACACAAGGACGTGGCCCCGGAGGCTTCAGGGCCCGGGGCCCGCGGTCCCTTGGGCATCCCACCTGCCCGCCCACGCTGCGCGACGCTCAGCCCAGAGGGAGACGTGCCCGGCACTCCTAACCGACAGAAGCTGGCCCGAAACAACTGGGAGCCACTATTGAGTTGGCACGGCCCCTAAGACCCAGCAACGCCACCGTTGCCCCCACGCCGCAGTTCCGAGCTCAGCACCCCGCCCCAAGTGGCCGGCAGCCCCAGGGAAGTGGCCTGGGCCCTCGATCCCGCTCCCGCCCCCGGCCAGAGCGAAACGGCGGAGGGGCGGCATTTTCCGTATGGAGCTGTGGAGAGACACCCCGGCAGACAGGTGGCGGCGACGGGGCTGTGCTCCAGTGGGTGAGGCCAGGTCATTTCGCGGGGCTCGCGGGCCGCACGGACGGCACCCGGGTCCGCGGCCATATCTGGGTCGCGTCAGGCCACCCCCGGAGCGTCTGGTGTGCCGCTGCCTTCCAGGGACGCCTTCTGGCCGCCTGGCCGGTCAGGCAGGCGGGGAGCGCCCCGTCAGACACTTGCTGTGGTGGGAGGGGCCTGAGGAGGTGGCGCCTGCAGAGGTACCCGGCGGGGGCAGAGATAGCCGCCGCCGCCGCCGGCGACAGAAGGAGAATGCAGAGCGGGAGGCCAAAAGACTATAGCAGCCGGTATTCCCTAGAGGTCTCCCATCCACCTACTAAACAGGCCCGATCCTGCTTAGCTTCCGCGATCGAGTCGAGATCACGCCCCTCTGGGCTGGTTTGGCAGTAGGTGGCTACAGGGTCGCGGGCTGCCTCTTGAGGCGCAGCTTAGCAGGCGCTTGGGGCATACCGCCAGCCCAGCGGCCCGACCGATCCGGCAGGGCCCCGCCGCCCGCCTATACAGGGAAACGGAGGTCTAGGCTACAGGGGGGTGGCGGAGGTGTTGGCGACCACCCAGCCGAGGGCTGGCTGGACCCCGCAAACATTTTGGCGCTTCGCGCACCACCGCAGATCACGCGTGCTGGTGTGCCGCTGCCTTCCAGGGACGCCTTCTGGCCTCCTGGCCGGTGAGGCAGGCAGGGAGCGCCCCGTCAGACTCTTGCTGTGGTGGGAGGGGCCTGAGGAGTGGGGTCAGCAGCGGTACCCGGCGGGAGCTGAGATAATCGCCTCCGATTCGGGCGACAAAAGGAGAATGCAGAGCGGGAGGCAAAAAGCCTATAGCACCCGGTATTCCCAGGGGGTCTCCCATCCAAATACTAACGAGGCCCGACCCTGCTTAGCTTCAGCGATCGAGACGAGATCAGGCCCGTCTAGGCTGGTTTGGCAGTAGATGTCAGCCAACTCGCGGGCTGCCTCTTGAGGCGCAGCTTAGCAGCCGCTTGGGCCTTACCGCCAGCCCAGCGGCCCGCCCGACTCGGCAGGGCCCCGCCGCCCGCCTAGACAGGGGAACGGAGGTCTAGGCTACCGGGGGGTAGGAGAGCTGTTGGCGAACCCCCAGACCAGGGCTGGCGGGACCCAGCAAATATTTCGGCACTTGGGGCCCCACCACAGATGCCGCAGGCCGCTCACAGGGACGTGGCCCCGGAGGCTTCAGGGCCCGGTGCCCGCGGTAACTTGGGCATCCCACCTGCCCGCCCACGCTGGGCTAGGCGCAGGCAGAACGCACACATGCCCGGCCCTCCTGCCCGACAGAAGCTGGCCTGAAGCCACTGGGAACCAGCATTGTGTTGCCACGTCCCCTAAGAGGCAGCAACACCATCCTTGCCCCCATGCCACAGTTCCGAGCCCAGTACCCTGCCCCAAGTGGCCGGCAGGCCCAGGGAAGCGGCCTGCTCCCTCGATCCCGCTCCCGCCCCCGGCCAGGGTGAAACGGCGGAAGGGCGGCATTTTCCCTATGGAGCTGTGGAGAGACACCCCGGCAGACAGGTTGCGGCGACGGGGCTGTGCTCCAGTGGCTGAGGCCAGGTGTAGTTCGTGGGGCTCGCGGGCCGCACGGACGGAACCCGGGTCAGCGGCCATATCAGGGTCGCTTCAGGCCACCCCTGGACCGACTGGTGTGACGCTGCCTTCCAGGGACGCCACCTGTCCGCCTGGCCGGTCAGGCAGGAGGGGAGCGCCCCCTCAGACGCTTGCTGTGGTGGGAGGGGCCTGAGGAGGTGGGGCCTGCAGCGGAACCCGGCGGGGGCTGAGATAACCGCCTCCGATTCGGGCGACAAAAGGAGAATGCAGAGCGGGAGGCAAAAAGCCTATTGAACTCGGTATTCCCAGGAGGCCTCCCATCCAAGTACTAAACAGGGCCGACCCTGCTTAGCTTCAGCGATCGCGTCGAGATAAGCCCGTCTAGGCTGGTTTGGCAGTAGATGTCATCAGGGTCGCGGGCTGCCTCTTGAGGCGCAGCTTAGCAGGCGCTTGGGACTTACCAACAGCCCTGCGGTCCGCCCGACTCAGCAGGGACCCGCCACAACCTAGACAGGGGAACGGAGGTCTAGGGTACCGGGGGGTGAGGGTGGTGTTGGCGACCCCCCAACCCAGGGCGGACGGGACCCAGCAAACTTTTCGGCGCTTGGTGCCCCATCCCAGATGCCACAGGCCGCTCACGGGGACGTGGCCCCGGAGGCTTCAGGGCCCGGGGCCCGCAGTCCCTTGGGCATCCCACCTGCCCGCCCACACTGGGCTAGGCGCAGCCCGGACACACACCTGCCCGGCCCTCCTGCCCGACAGAAGCTGGCCCGAAGCCACTGGGAGCCACCATTGACTTGGGAAGGCCCCTAAGACCCAGCAACACCACCCTTGCCCGCACGCCACAGATCCGAGCTCAGTACCCCGCCTCAAGTGGCCATTAGGCCCGGGGAAGCGGCCTGCTCCCTCGATCCCGCTCCCGCGCCCGACCAGGGCGAAACGGTGGAAGGGCGGCATTTTCCGAATGGAGCTGTGGAGCGACACCCCAGCAGACAGGTGGCGGCGACGGGGCTGCGTTCCAGTGGGTGAGGCCAGGTGCAGTTCGCGGGGCTCGCGGGCCGCACGGACGGCACCCGGGTCCGCGGCCACGTCTGGGTCGCGTCAGGCCACCCCCGGAGCGCCTGGTGTGCCGCTGCCTTCCGGGGACGCCTTCTGGCCGCCTGGCCGGTCAGGCAGTTGGGGAGCGCCCCGTCAGACGCTTGCTGTGGTGGGAGGGGCCTGAGGAGGTGGGGCCTGCAGAGGTACCTGGCAGGGGCAGAGATAGCCGCCGCCGCCGCCGCGGGCGACAAAAGGAGAATGCAGAGCCAAAAGGAGAATGCAGAGCGGGAGGCCAAAAGCCTATAGCACCCGGTATTCCCTAGAGGTCTCCCATCCACCTACTAAACAGGCCCGATCCTGCTTAGCTTCCGCGATCGAGTCGAAATCACGCCCCTCTGGGCTGGTTTGGCAGTAGGTGGCAAGAGGGTCGCGGGCTGGCTCTTGAGGCACAGCTTAGCAGGCGCTTGGGTCAAACCGCCAGCCCAGCGGCCCGCCCGACCCGGCAGGGCCCCGCCGCCCACCTAGACAGGGAAACGGAGGTCTAGGGTACAGGGGGGTGGCGGAGATGTTGGCGACCACCCAGCCCAGGGCAGGCGGGGCCCAGCAAACTTTTCGGCGCTTGGCGCCCCACCCCAGATCCCGCAGGCCGCTCACAAGGACGTGGCCCCGGAGGCTTCAGGATCCGTGGCCCGCGGTCCCTTGGGCATCCCACCTGCCCGCCCACGCTGCGCTACGCTCAGCCCGGACAGAGACGTGCCCGGCACTCCTAACCGACAGAAGCTGGCCCGAAACCACTGGGAGCCACCATTGAGTTGGCAAGGTCCCTAAGACCCAGCGACGCCACCGTTGCCCCCACGCCGCAGTTCCGAGCTCAGTACCCCGCCCCAGTTGGCCGGCAGCCCCGGGAAGCGTCCCGCGCCCTCGATCTCGCTCCCGCCCCCGGCCAGAGCGAAACGGCTATGGGACAGCATTTTCCGTATGGATCTGTGGAGAGACACCCCGGCAGACAGGTGGCGGCGACGGGGCTGTGCTCCATGGGTGAGGCCAGGTGCAGTTCGCGGTGCTCGCGTTCCGCACAGACGGCACCCGTGTCCGCGGCCATGTCTGGGTCGCGTCAGGCCACCCCCGGAGCGTCTGGTGTGCTGCTGCCTTCCAGGGACGCCTTCAGGCCGCCTGGCCGGTCAGGCAGGCGGGCAGCGCCCCGTCAGTTGCTTGCTGGGGTGGGAGGGGCCTGAGGAGGTGGGGCCTGCAGAGGTACCGGGCGTGTGCAGAGATAGCCGCCGCCGCCGCGGGCGACAAAAGGAGAATACACAGCGGGAGGCCAAAAGCCTGTAACACGCGGTATTCCCGGGAGGTCTCCCATCCACGTACTAAACTGGCCCGACCCTGCTTAGCTTCCGCGATTGAGCCGACATCACGCCCGTCTGGGCTGCTTTGGCAGCAGGTGGCTACAGGCTCGCGAGCTGCCTCTTGAGGCGCAGTTTAGCAGGCGCTTGGGGCTTACCTCCAGCCCAGCGGCTCGCCCGACCCGGCAGGGCCCCGCCGCCCACCTAGACAAGGAAACGGAGGTCTAGGGTACAGGGGTGTGGCGGAGATGTTGGCGAACACCCAGCCCAGGGCGGGCGGGACCCGGCAAACTTTTCGGCGCTTGGCGCCCCATGCCAGATCCCGCAGGCCGTACACAAGGACGTGGCCCCGGAGGCTTCAGGGCCCGGGGCCCGCGGTCCCTTGGGCATCCCACCTGCCCGCCCACGCTGCGCGACGCTCAGCCCAGAGGGAGACGTGCCCGGCACTCCTAACCGACAGAAGCTGGCCCGAAACAACTGGGAGCCACTATTGAGTTGGCACGGCCCCTAAGACCCAGCAACGCCACCGTTGCCCCCACGCCGCAGTTCCGAGCTCAGCACCCCGCCCCAAGTGGCCGGCAGCCCCAGGGAAGTGGCCTGGGCCCTCGATCCCGCTCCCGCCCCCGGCCAGAGCGAAACGGCGGAGGGGCGGCATTTTCCGTATGGAGCTGTGGAGAGACACCCCGGCAGACAGGTGGCGGCGACGGGGCTGTGCTCCAGTGGGTGAGGCCAGGTCATTTCGCGGGGCTCGCGGGCCGCACGGACGGCACCCGGGTCCGCGGCCATATCTGGGTCGCGTCAGGCCACCCCCGGAGCGTCTGGTGTGCCGCTGCCTTCCAGGGACGCCTTCTGGCCGCCTGGCCGGTCAGGCAGGCGGGGAGCGCCCCGTCAGACACTTGCTGTGGTGGGAGGGGCCTGAGGAGGTGGGGCCTGCAGAGGTACCCGGCGGGGGCAGAGATAGCCGCCGCCGCCGCCGGCGACAAAAGGAGAATGCAGAGCGGGAGGCCAAAAGACTATAGCACCCGGTATTCCCTAGAGGTCTCCCATCCACCTACTAAACAGGCCCGATCCTGCTTAGCTTCCGCGATTGAGTCGAAATCACGCCCCTCTGGGCTGGTTTGGCAGTAGGTGGCTACAGGGTCGCGGGCTGCCTCTTGAGGCGCAGCTTAGCAGGCGCTTGGGGCATACCGCCAGCCCAGCGGCCCGACCGATCCGGCAGGGCCCCGCCGCCCGCCTAGACAGGGAAACGGAGGTCTAGGCTACAGGGGGGTGGCGGAGGTGTTGGCGACCACCCAGCCGAGGGCTGGCTGGACCCCGCAAACATTTTGGCGCTTCGCGCACCACCGCAGATCACGCGTGCTGGTGTGCCGCTGCCTTCCAGGGACGCCTTCTGGCCTCCTGGCCGGTGAGGCAGGCAGGGAGCGCCCCGTCAGACTCTTGCTGTGGTGGGAGGGGCCTGAGGAGTGGGGTCAGCAGCGGTACCCGGCGGGAGCTGAGATAATCGCCTCCGATTCGGGCGACAAAAGGAGAATGCAGAGCGGGAGGCAAAAAGCCTATAGCACCCGGTATTCCCAGGGGGTCTCCCATCCAAATACTAACGAGGCCCGACCCTGCTTAGCTTCAGCGATCGAGACGAGATCAGGCCCGTCTAGGCTGGTTTGGCAGTAGATGTCAGCCAACTCGCGGGCTGCCTCTTGAGGCGCAGCTTAGCAGCCGCTTGGGCCTTACCGCCAGCCCAGCGGCCCGCCCGACTCGGCAGGGCCCCGCCGCCCGCCTAGACAGGGGAACGGAGGTCTAGGCTACCGGGGGGTAGGAGAGCTGTTGGCGAACCCCCAGACCAGGGCTGGCGGGACCCAGCAAATATTTCGGCACTTGGGGCCCCACCACAGATGCCGCAGGCCGCTCACAGGGACGTGGCCCCGGAGGCTTCAGGGCCCGGTGCCCGCGGTAACTTGGGCATCCCACCTGCCCGCCCACGCTGGGCTAGGCGCAGGCAGAACGCACACATGCCCGGCCCTCCTGCCCGACAGAAGCTGGCCTGAAGCCAGTGGGAACCAGCATTGTGTTGCCACGTCCCCTAAGAGGCAGCAACACCATCCTTGCCCCCATGCCACAGTTCCGAGCCCAGTACCCTGCCCCAAGTGGCCGGCAGGCCCAGGGAAGCGGCCTGCTCCCTCGATCCCGCTCCCGCCCCCGGCCAGGGTGAAACGGCGGAAGGGCGGCATTTTCCCTATGGAGCTGTGGAGAGACACCCCGGCAGACAGGTTGCGGCGACGGGGCTGTGCTCCAGTGGCTGAGGCCAGGTGTAGTTCGTGGGGCTCGCGGGCCGCACGGACGGAACCCGGGTCAGCGGCCATATCAGGGTCGCTTCAGGCCACCCCTGGACCGACTGGTGTGACGCTGCCTTCCAGGGACGCCACCTGTCCGCCTGGCCGGTCAGGCAGGAGGGGAGCGCCCCCTCAGACGCTTGCTGTGGTGGGAGGGGCCTGAGGAGGTGGGGCCTGCAGCGGAACCCGGCGGGGGCTGAGATAACCGCCTCCGATTCGGGCGACAAAAGGAGAATGCAGAGCGGGAGGCAAAAAGCCTATTGAACTCGGTATTCCCAGGAGGCCTCCCATCCAAGTACTAAACAGGGCCGACCCTGCTTAGCTTCAGCGATCGCGTCGAGATAAGCCCGTCTAGGCTGGTTTGGCAGTAGATGTCATCAGGGTCGCGGGCTGCCTCTTGAGGCGCAGCTTAGCAGGCGCTTGGGACTTACCAACAGCCCTGCGGTCCGCCCGACTCAGCAGGGACCCGCCACAACCTAGACAGGGGAACGGAGGTCTAGGGTACCGGGGGGTGAGGGTGGTGTTGGCGACCCCCCAACCCAGGGCGGACGGGACCCAGCAAACTTTTCGGCGCTTGGTGCCCCATCCCAGATGCCACAGGCCGCTCACGGGGACGTGGCCCCGGAGGCTTCAGGGCCCGGGGCCCGCAGTCCCTTGGGCATCCCACCTGCCCGCCCACACTGGGCTAGGCGCAGCCCGGACACACACCTGCCCGGCCCTCCTGCCCGACAGAAGCTGGCCCGAAGCCACTGGGAGCCACCATTGACTTGGGAAGGCCCCTAAGACCCAGCAACACCACCCTTGCCCGCACGCCACAGATCCGAGCTCAGTACCCCGCCTCAAGTGGCCATTAGGCCCGGGGAAGCGGCCTGCTCCCTCGATCCCGCTCCCGCGCCCGACCAGGGCGAAACGGTGGAAGGGCGGCATTTTCCGAATGGAGCTGTGGAGCGACACCCCAGCAGACAGGTGGCGGCGACGGGGCTGCGTTCCAGTGGGTGAGGCCAGGTGCAGTTCGCGGGGCTCGCGGGCCGCACGGACGGCACCCGGGTCCGCGGCCACGTCTGGGTCGCGTCAGGCCACCCCCGGAGCGCCTGGTGTGCCGCTGCCTTCCGGGGACGCCTTCTGGCCGCCTGGCCGGTCAGGCAGTTGGGGAGCGCCCCGTCAGACGCTTGCTGTGGTGGGAGGGGCCTGAGGAGGTGGGGCCTGCAGAGGTACCTGGCAGGGGCAGAGATAGCCGCCGCCGCCGCCGCGGGCGACAAAAGGAGAATGCAGAGCCAAAAGGAGAATGCAGAGCGGGAGGCCAAAAGCCTATAGCACCCGGTATTCCCTAGAGGTCTCCCATCCACCTACTAAACAGGCCCGATCCTGCTTAGCTTCCGCGATCGAGTCGAAATCACGCCCCTCTGGGCTGGTTTGGCAGTAGGTGGCAAGAGGGTCGCGGGCTGGCTCTTGAGGCACAGCTTAGCAGGCGCTTGGGTCAAACCGCCAGCCCAGCGGCCCGCCCGACCCGGCAGGGCCCCGCCGCCCACCTAGACAGGGAAACGGAGGTCTAGGGTACAGGGGGGTGGCGGAGATGTTGGCGACCACCCAGCCCAGGGCAGGCGGGGCCCAGCAAACTTTTCGGCGCTTGGCGCCCCACCCCAGATCCCGCAGGCCGCTCACAAGGACGTGGCCCCGGAGGCTTCAGGATCCGTGGCCCGCGGTCCCTTGGGCATCCCACCTGCCCGCCCACGCTGCGCTACGCTCAGCCCGGACGGAGACGTGCCCGGCACTCCTAACCGACAGAAGCTGGCCCGAAACCACTGGGAGCCACCATTGAGTTGGCAAGGTCCCTAAGACCCAGCGACGCCACCGTTGCCCCCACGCCGCAGTTCCGAGCTCAGTACCCCGCCCCAATTGGCCGGCAGCCCCGGGAAGCGTCCTGCGCCCTCGATCTCGCTCCCGCCCCCGGCCAGAGCGAAACGGCTATGGGACAGCATTTTCCGTATGGATCTGTGGAGAGACACCCCGGCAGACAGGTGGCGGCGACGGGGCTGTGCTCCATGGGTGAGGCCAGGTGCAGTTCGCGGTGCTCGCGTTCCGCACAGACGGCACCCGTGTCCGCGGCCATGTCTGGGTCGCGTCAGGCCACCCCCGGAGCGTCTGGTGTGCTGCTGCCTTCCAGGGACGCCTTCAGGCCGCCTGGCCGGTCAGGCAGGCGGGCAGCGCCCCGTCAGTTGCTTGCTGGGGTGGGAGGGGCCTGAGGAGGTGGGGCCTGCAGAGGTACCGGGCGTGTGCAGAGATAGCCGCCGCCGCCGCGGGCGACAAAAGGAGAATACACAGCGGGAGGCCAAAAGCCTGTAACACGCGGTATTCCCGGGAGGTCTCCCATCCACGTACTAAACTGGCCCGACCCTGCTTAGCTTCCGCGATTGAGCCGACATCACGCCCGTCTGGGCTGCTTTGGCAGCAGGTGGCTGCAGGCTCGCGAGCTGCCTCTTGAGGCGCAGTTTAGCAGGCGCTTGGGGCTTACCTCCAGCCCAGCGGCTCGCCCGACCCGGCAGGGCCCCGCCGCCCACCTAGACAAGGAAACGGAGGTCTAGGGTACAGGGGTGTGGCGGAGATGTTGGCGAACACCCAGCCCAGGGCGGGCGGGACCCGGCAAACTTTTCGGCGCTTGGCGCCCCATGCCAGATCCCGCAGGCCGTACACAAGGACGTGGCCCCGGAGGCTTCAGGGCCCGGGGCCCGCGGTCCCTTGGGCATCCCACCTGCCCGCCCACGCTGCGCGACGCTCAGCCCAGAGGGAGACGTGCCCGGCACTCCTAACCGACAGAAGCTGGCCCGAAACAACTGGGAGCCACCATTGAGTTGGCACGGCCCCTAAGACCCAGCAACGCCACCGTTGCCCCCACGCCGCAGTTCCGAGCTCAGCACCCCGCCCCAAGTGGCCGGCAGCCCCAGGGAAGTGGCCTGGGCCCTCGATCCCGCTCCCGCCCCCGGCCAGAGCGAAACGGCGGAGGGGCGGCATTTTCCGTATGGAGCTGTGGAGAGACACCCCGGCAGACAGGTGGCGGCGACGGGGCTGTGCTCCAGTGGGTGAGGCCAGGTCATTTCGCGGGGCTCGCGGGCCGCACGGACGGCACCCGGGTCCGCGGCCATATCTGGGTCGCGTCAGGCCACCCCCGGAGCGTCTGGTGTGCCGCTGCCTTCCACGGACGCCTTCTGGCCGCCTGGCCGGTCAGGCAGGCGGGGAGCGCCCCGTCAGACACTTGCTGTGGTGGGAGGGGCCTGAGGAGGTGGGGCCTGCAGAGGTACCCGGCGGGGGCAGAGATAGCCGCCGCCGCCGCCGGCGACAAAAGGAGAATGCAGAGCGGGAGGCCAAAAGACTATAGCACCCGGTATTCCCAGGAGGTCTCCCATCCACCTACTAAACAGGCCCGACCCTGCATAGCTTCCGCGATTGAGTCGAGATCACGCCCCTCTGGGCTGGTTTGGCAGTAGGTGGTTAGAGGGTCGCGGGCTGCCTCTTGAGGTGCAGCTTAGCAGGCGCTTGGGGCATACCGCCAGCCCAGCGGCCCGACCGATCCGGCAGGGCCCCGCCGCCCGCCTATACAGGGTAACGGAGGTCTAAGCTACGGGGGGGTGGCGGAGGTGTTGGCGACCACCCAGCCGAGGGCTGGCTGGACCCCGCAAACATTTTGGCGCTTCGCGCCCCACCGCAGATCACGCATGCTGGTGTGCCGCTGCCTTCCAGGGACGCCTTCTGGCCTCCTGGCCGGTGAGGCAGGCAGGGAGCGCCCCGTCAGACTCTTGCTGTGGTGGGAGGGGCCTGAGGAGTGGGGTCAGCAGCGGTACCCGGCGGGAGCTGAGATAATCGCCTCCGATTCGGGCGACAAAAGGAGAATGCAGAGCGGGAGGCAAAAAGCCTATAGCACCCGGTATCCCCAGGGGGTCTCCCATCCAAATACTAACGAGGCCCGACCCTGCTTAGCTTCAGCGATCGAGACGAGATCAGGCCCGTCTAGGCTGGTTTGGCAGTAGATGTCAGCCAACTCGCGGGCTGCCTCTTGAGGCGCAGCTTAGCAGCCCCTTGGGCCTTACCGCCAGCCCAGCGGCCCGCCCGACTCGGCCGGGCCCCGCCGCCCGTCTAGACAGGGGAACGGAGGTCTAGGCTACCGGGGGATAGGAGAGCTGTTGGCGAACCCCCAGACCAGGGCTGGCGGGACCCAGCAAATATTTCGGCACTTGGGGCCCCACCACAGATGCCGCAGGCCGCTCACAGGGACGTGGCCCCCGAGGCTTCAGGGCCCGGTGCCCGCGGTAACTTGGGCATCCCACCTGCCCGCCCACGCTGGGCTAGGCGCAGGCAGAACGCACACATGCCCGGCCCTCCTGCCCGACAGAAGCTGGCCTGAAGCCACTGGGAACCAGCATTGTGTTGCCACGTCCCCTAAGAGGCAGCAACAACATCCTTGCCCCTATGCCACAGTTCCGAGCCCAGAACCCTGCCCCAAGTGGCCGGCAGGCCCAGGGAAGCGGCCTGCTCCCTCGATCCCGCTCCCGCCCCTGGCCTGGGTGAAACGGCGGAAGGGCGGCATTTTCCCTATGGAGCTGTGGAGAGACACCCCGGCAGACAGGTTGCGGCGACGGGGCTGTGCTCCAGTGGCTGAGGCCAGGTGTAGTTCGCGGGGTTCGCGGGCCGCACGGACGGCACCCGGGTCAGCGGCCATGTCTGGGTTGCGTCAGGCCACCCCCGGAGCGTCTGGTGTGCCACTGCCTTCCAGGGACGCCTTCTGGCCGCCTGGCCGGTCAGGCAGGCCGGGAGTGCCCCGTCAGACGCTTGCTGGGGTGGGAGGGGCCTGTGGATGTGGGGCCTGCAGAGGTACCCGGCAGGGGCAGAGAAAGCCGCCGCAGCCACGTGCGACCAAAGGAGAATGCAGAGCAGGAGGCCAAAAGAGTAAAGCACCCGGTATTCCCAGGAGGTCTCCCATCCACGTACGAAACAGGCCTGACCCTGCTTAGGTTCCGTGATCGAGCCGAGATCATGCCCCTCTGGTCTGCTTTGGCAGTAGGTGGCTACAGGGTCGCGGGCTGCCTCTTGAGGCGCAGCTTAGCAGGCGCTTGTCTCATACCGCCATCCCAGCGGCCGGCCCGATCCAGTAGGGCGCCGCCGCCCACCTAGACAGGGAAACGGAGGTCTTGGCTACAGGGGGGTGGCGGAGGATTTGGCTACCACCCAGCCCAGGGCTGACGGCACCCAGCACACTTTTCGGCGCTTGGCGCCCCACCGCGGATCCTGCAGGCCCTCACAGGGACGTGGCCCCGGAGACTTCAGGGCCCGGGCCCCGCGGTCCCTTGTGCATCCCACCTGCCCGACCACACTATGCTACGCTCAGCGCAGGCGGAGACGTGCCCGGCACTCCTAACCGACAGAAGCTGGCCCGAAACCACTGGGAGCCACCACTGTGTTGGCATGGCCCGTAAGACCCAGCAAAGCCACCCTTGCCCCCACGCCGCAGTTTCGAGCTCAGTACCCTGGCCCAAGTGGCCGGCAGCCCCGGGGAAGCGGCCTGTGCCCTCGATCCCGCTACAGCCCCCGGCCAGAGCGAAAAGGCCGAGGGGCGGCATTTTCCGTATGCAGTTGTGGAGAGACACCCCGGTCGACAGATTGCGGCGACGGGGCTGTGCTCCAGTGGGTGAGGCCAGGCGCAGTTCGCGGGGCTCGCGGGTCGCACGGATGGCACCGGGTCCGCGGCCATGTCTGGGTCGCGTCAGGCCACCCCCGGAGCGTCTGGTGTGCCGCTGCCTTCCAGGGACGCCTTCTGGCCGCCTGGCCGGTCAGGCAGGCGGGCAGCGCCCCGTCAGACGCTTGCTGTGGTGGGAGGGGAATGAGGAGGTGGGGCCTGCAGAGGTACCCGTCAGGGGCAGAGATGACCGCCGCCGCCACGGGCGACCAAAGGAGAATGCAGAGCGGGAGGCCAAAAGCCTGTAACACGCGGTATTCCCAGGAGGTCTCCCATCCGTGTACTAAACAGGCCCGACCCTGCTTAGCTTCCGCGATCAAGCTGAGATCACGCCCCTCTGGGGTAGTTTGGCAGTAGGTGGCTGCTGGGTCGCGGGCTGCCTCTTGAGGCGCAGCTTAGCAGGCGCTTGGGTCTTACCTCCATCCCAGCAGCCCGCCCAAGCCGGCAGGGCCCCGCCGCCCGCCTAGACAGGGAAACGGAGGTCTAGGGTACAGGGGGTTGACGGAGATGTTGGCGACTACCCAGCCCAGGGCGTGCGGGACCCAGCAAACTTTTCGGCGCTTGGCGCCCCACGCCAGATCACGCAGGCCGCTCACAAGGACGTGGCCTCGGAGGCTACAGGGCCAGAGGCCCGCGTCCCTTGGTCATCCCACCTGCCCGCCCACGCTGCGCTACGCTCAGCCCGGGCGGAGACGTGCCCGGCACTCCTAACCGACAGAAGCTGGCCCGAAACAACTGGGAGCCACCATTGAGTTGGCACGGCCCCTAAGACCCAGCAACGCCACCGTTGCCCCCACGCCGCAGTTCTGAGCTCAGCACCCCGCCCCAAGTGGCCGGCAGCCCCAGGGAAGTGGCCTGGGCCCTCGATCCCGCTCCCGCCCCCGGCCAGAGCGAAACGGCGGAGGGGCGGCATTTTCCGTATGGAGCTGTGGAGAGACACCCCGGCAGACAGGTGGCGGCGACGGGGCTGTGCTCCAGTGGGTGAGGCCAGGTCATTTCGCGGGGCTCGCGGGCCGCACGGACGGCACCCGGGTCCGCGGCCATATCTGGGTCGCGTCAGGCCACCCCCGGAGCGTCTGGTGTGCCGCTGCCTTCCACGGACGCCTTCTGGCCGCCTGGCCGGTCAGGCAGGCGGGGAGCGCCCCGTCAGACACTTGCTGTGGTGGGAGGGGCCTGAGGAGGTGGGGCCTGCAGAGGTACCCGGCGGGGGCAGAGATAGCCGCCGCCGCCGCCGGCGACAAAAGGAGAATGCAGAGCGGGAGGCCAAAAGACTATAGCACCCGGTATTCCCAGGAGGTCTCCCATCCACCTACTAAACAGGCCCGACCCTGCATAGCTTCCGCGATTGAGTCGAGATCACGCCCCTCTGGGCTGGTTTGGCAGTAGGTGGTTAGAGGGTCGCGGGCTGCCTCTTGAGGTGCAGCTTAGCAGGCGCTTGGGGCATACCGCCAGCCCAGCGGCCCGACCGATCCGGCAGGGCCCCGCCGCCCGCCTATACAGGGTAACGGAGGTCTAAGCTACGGGGGGGTGGCGGAGGTGTTGGCGACCACCCAGCCGAGGGCTGGCTGGACCCCGCAAACATTTTGGCGCTTCGCGCCCCACCGCAGATCACGCATGCTGGTGTGCCGCTGCCTTCCAGGGACGCCTTCTGGCCTCCTGGCCGGTGAGGCAGGCAGGGAGCGCCCCGTCAGACTCTTGCTGTGGTGGGAGGGGCCTGAGGAGTGGGGTCAGCAGCGGTACCCGGCGGGAGCTGAGATAATCGCCTCCGATTCGGGCGACAAAAGGAGAATGCAGAGCGGGAGGCAAAAAGCCTATAGCACCCGGTATCCCCAGGGGGTCTCCCATCCAAATACTAACGAGGCCCGACCCTGCTTAGCTTCAGCGATCGAGACGAGATCAGGCCCGTCTAGGCTGGTTTGGCAGTAGATGTCAGCCAACTCGCGGGCTGCCTCTTGAGGCGCAGCTTAGCAGCCCCTTGGGCCTTACCGCCAGCCCAGCGGCCCGCCCGACTCGGCCGGGCCCCGCCGCCCGTCTAGACAGGGGAACGGAGGTCTAGGCTACCGGGGGATAGGAGAGCTGTTGGCGAACCCCCAGACCAGGGCTGGCGGGACCCAGCAAATATTTCGGCACTTGGGGCCCCACCACAGATGCCGCAGGCCGCTCACAGGGACGTGGCCCCCGAGGCTTCAGGGCCCGGTGCCCGCGGTAACTTGGGCATCCCACCTGCCCGCCCACGCTGGGCTAGGCGCAGGCAGAACGCACACATGCCCGGCCCTCCTGCCCGACAGAAGCTGGCCTGAAGCCACTGGGAACCAGCATTGTGTTGCCACGTCCCCTAAGAGGCAGCAACAACATCCTTGCCCCTATGCCACAGTTCCGAGCCCAGAACCCTGCCCCAAGTGGCCGGCAGGCCCAGGGAAGCGGCCTGCTCCCTCGATCCCGCTCCCGCCCCTGGCCTGGGTGAAACGGCGGAAGGGCGGCATTTTCCCTATGGAGCTGTGGAGAGACACCCCGGCAGACAGGTTGCGGCGACGGGGCTGTGCTCCAGTGGCTGAGGCCAGGTGTAGTTCGCGGGGTTCGCGGGCCGCACGGACGGCACCCGGGTCAGCGGCCATGTCTGGGTTGCGTCAGGCCACCCCCGGAGCGTCTGGTGTGCCACTGCCTTCCAGGGACGCCTTCTGGCCGCCTGGCCGGTCAGGCAGGCCGGGAGCGCCCCGTCAGACGCTTGCTGGGGTGGGAGGGGCCTGTGGATGTGGGGCCTGCAGAGGTACCCGGCAGGGGCAGAGAAAGCCGCCGCAGCCACGTGCGACCAAAGGAGAATGCAGAGCAGGAGGCCAAAAGAGTAAAGCACCCGGTATTCCCAGGAGGTCTCCCATCCACGTACGAAACAGGCCTGACCCTGCTTAGGTTCCGTGATCGAGCCGAGATCATGCCCCTCTGGTCTGCTTTGGCAGTAGGTGGCTACAGGGTCGCGGGCTGCCTCTTGAGGCGCAGCTTAGCAGGCGCTTGTCTCATACCGCCATCCCAGCGGCCGGCCCGATCCAGTAGGGCGCCGCCGCCCACCTAGACAGGGAAACGGAGGTCTTGGCTACAGGGGGGTGGCGGAGGATTTGGCTACCACCCAGCCCAGGGCTGACGGCACCCAGCACACTTTTCGGCGCTTGGCGCCCCACCGCGGATCCTGCAGGCCCTCACAGGGACGTGGCCCCGGAGACTTCAGGGCCCGGGCCCCGCGGTCCCTTGTGCATCCCACCTGCCCGACCACACTATGCTACGCTCAGCGCAGGCGGAGACGTGCCCGGCACTCCTAACCGACAGAAGCTGGCCCGAAACCACTGGGAGCCACCACTGTGTTGGCATGGCCCGTAAGACCCAGCAAAGCCACCCTTGCCCCCACGCCGCAGTTTCGAGCTCAGTACCCTGGCCCAAGTGGCCGGCAGCCCCGGGGAAGCGGCCTGTGCCCTCGATCCCGCTACAGCCCCCGGCCAGAGCGAAAAGGCCGAGGGGCGGCATTTTCCGTATGCAGTTGTGGAGAGACACCCCGGTCGACAGATTGCGGCGACGGGGCTGTGCTCCAGTGGGTGAGGCCAGGCGCAGTTCGCGGGGCTCGCGGGTCGCACGGATGGCACCGGGTCCGCGGCCATGTCTGGGTCGCGTCAGGCCACCCCCGGAGCGTCTGGTGTGCCGCTGCCTTCCAGGGACGCCTTCTGGCCGCCTGGCCGGTCAGGCAGGCGGGCAGCGCCCCGTCAGACGCTTGCTGTGGTGGGAGGGGAATGAGGAGGTGGGGCCTGCAGAGGTACCCGTCAGGGGCAGAGATGACCGCCGCCGCCACGGGCGACCAAAGGAGAATGCAGAGCGGGAGGCCAAAAGCCTGTAACACGCGGTATTCCCAGGAGGTCTCCCATCCGTGTACTAAACAGGCCCGACCCTGCTTAGCTTCCGCGATCAAGCTGAGATCACGCCCCTCTGGGGTAGTTTGGCAGTAGGTGGCTGCTGGGTCGCGGGCTGCCTCTTGAGGCGCAGCTTAGCAGGCGCTTGGGTCTTACCTCCATCCCAGCAGCCCGCCCAAGCCGGCAGGGCCCCGCCGCCCGCCTAGACAGGGAAACGGAGGTCTAGGGTACAGGGGGTTGACGGAGATGTTGGCGACTACCCAGCCCAGGGCGTGCGGGACCCAGCAAACTTTTCGGCGCTTGGCGCCCCACGCCAGATCACGCAGGCCGCTCACAAGGACGTGGCCTCGGAGGCTACAGGGCCAGAGGCCCGCGTCCCTTGGTCATCCCACCTGCCCGCCCACGCTGCGCTACGCTCAGCCCGGGCGGAGACGTGCCCGGCACTCCTATCCGACAGAAGCTGGCCCGAAACCACTGGGAGCCACCATTGAGTTGGCACGGCCCCTAGACCCAGCGACGCCACCCTTGCCCCCACGCCGCAGTTCTGAGCTCAGTACCCAGCGCCAAGTGGCCGGCAACCCTGGGGAAGCGGTCTGGGCCCTCGATCCCGCTCCCGCCCCCGGCAAGTGCGAAAAGGCGGATGGGCGGCATTTTCCTTATGGAGCTGTGGAGAGACACCCTGGCAGACTGGTGGCGCCGACAGGGCTGTGCTCCAGTGGGTGAGGCCAGGTGCAGTTCGCGGGGATCGCGGGTCGCACGGATGGCACCCGTGTCCACGGCCATGTCTGAGTCGCGTCAGACCACCCCCGGAGCGTCTGGTGTGCTGCTGCCTCCCAGGAAAGTGTTCTGGCCGCCTGGCCGGTCAGGCCGGCGGGGAGCGCCCCATCAGACGCTTGCTGTGGTGGGAGGGGCCTGAGGAGGTGTGGGTTGCATCGGTACCCGGCGGGGGCGGAGATAGCCGCCTCCGCCGCGGGCGACAAAAGGAGAATGCAGAGCGGGAGGCAAAAAGTCTAGAGCACCCGGTATTCCCAGGGGGTCTCCCATCCAAGTACTAACTAGGGCCGACCCTGCTTAGCTTCCCTGATCAAGATGAGATAAGCCCGTCTAGGCTGGTTTGGCAGTAGATGTAAGACAGCTCGCGGGCTGCCTGTTGAGGGCGCAGGTGATCAGGCGCTTGGGCCTTACCGCCAGCCCAGCGGCCCGCCCGACTCGGCAGGGCCCCGCCGCCCGCCTAGACAGGGGAACGGAGGTCTAGGGTACAGGGGGGTGGCGGAGATGTTGGCGACCACCCAGCCCAGGGCAGGCGGGGCCCAGCAAACTTTTCGGCGCTTGGCGCCCCACCCCAGATCCCGCAGGCCGCTCACAAGGACGTGGCCCCGGAGGCTTCAGGATCCGTGGCCCGCGGTCCCTTGGGCATCCCACCTGCCCGCCCACGCTGCGCTACGCTCAGCCCGGACGGAGACGTGCCCGGCACTCCTAACCGACAGAAGCTGGCCCGAAACCACTGGGAGCCACCATTGAGTTGGCAAGGTCCCTAAGACCCAGCGACGCCACCGTTGCCCCCACGCCGCAGTTCCGAGCTCAGTACCCCGCCCCAATTGGCCGGCAGCCCCGGGAAGCGTCCTGCGCCCTCGATCTCGCTCCCGCCCCCGGCCAGAGCGAAACGGCTATGGGACAGCATTTTCCGTATGGATCTGTGGAGAGACACCCCGGCAGACAGGTGGCGGCGACGGGGCTGTGCTCCATGGGTGAGGCCAGGTGCAGTTCGCGGTGCTCGCGTTCCGCACAGACGGCACCCGTGTCCGCGGCCATGTCTGGGTCGCGTCAGGCCACCCCCGGAGCGTCTGGTGTGCTGCTGCCTTCCAGGGACGCCTTCAGGCCGCCTGGCCGGTCAGGCAGGCGGGCAGCGCCCCGTCAGTTGCTTGCTGGGGTGGGAGGGGCCTGAGGAGGTGGGGCCTGCAGAGGTACCGGGCGTGTGCAGAGATAGCCGCCGCCGCCGCGGGCGACAAAAGGAGAATACACAGCGGGAGGCCAAAAGCCTGTAACACGCGGTATTCCCGGGAGGTCTCCCATCCACGTACTAAACTGGCCCGACCCTGCTTAGCTTCCGCGATTGAGCCGACATCACGCCCGTCTGGGCTGCTTTGGCAGCAGGTGGCTGCAGGCTCGCGAGCTGCCTCTTGAGGCGCAGTTTAGCAGGCGCTTGGGGCTTACCTCCAGCCCAGCGGCTCGCCCGACCCGGCAGGGCCCCGCCGCCCACCTAGACAAGGAAACGGAGGTCTAGGGTACAGGGGTGTGGCGGAGATGTTGGCGAACACCCAGCCCAGGGCGGGCGGGACCCGGCAAACTTTTCGGCGCTTGGCGCCCCATGCCAGATCCCGCAGGCCGTACACAAGGACGTGGCCCCGGAGGCTTCAGGGCCCGGGGCCCGCGGTCCCTTGGGCATCCCACCTGCCCGCCCACGCTGCGCGACGCTCAGCCCAGAGGGAGACGTGCCCGGCACTCCTAACCGACAGAAGCTGGCCCGAAACAACTGGGAGCCACTATTGAGTTGGCACGGCCCCTAAGACCCAGCAACGCCACCGTTGCCCCCACGCCGCAGTTCCGAGCTCAGCACCCCGCCCCAAGTGGCCGGCAGCCCCAGGGAAGTGGCCTGGGCCCTCGATCCCGCTCCCGCCCCCGGCCAGAGCGAAACGGCGGAGGGGCGGCATTTTCCGTATGGAGCTGTGGAGAGACACCCCGGCAGACAGGTGGCGGCGACGGGGCTGTGCTCCAGTGGGTGAGGCCAGGTCATTTCGCGGGGCTCGCGGGCCGCACGGACGGCACCCGGGTCCGCGGCCATATCTGGGTCGCGTCAGGCCACCCCCGGAGCGTCTGGTGTGCCGCTGCCTTCCACGGACGCCTTCTGGCCGCCTGGCCGGTCAGGCAGGCGGGGAGCGCCCCGTCAGACACTTGCTGTGGTGGGAGGGGCCTGAGGAGGTGGGGCCTGCAGAGGTACCCGGCGGGGGCAGAGATAGCCGCCGCCGCCGCCGGCGACAAAAGGAGAATGCAGAGCGGGAGGCCAAAAGACTATAGCACCCGGTATTCCCAGGAGGTCTCCCATCCACCTACTAAACAGGCCCGACCCTGCATAGCTTCCGCGATTGAGTCGAGATCACGCCCCTCTGGGCTGGTTTGGCAGTAGGTGGTTAGAGGGTCGCGGGCTGCCTCTTGAGGTGCAGCTTAGCAGGCGCTTGGGGCATACCGCCAGCCCAGCGGCCCGACCGATCCGGCAGGGCCCCGCCGCCCGCCTATACAGGGTAACGGAGGTCTAAGCTACGGGGGGGTGGCGGAGGTGTTGGCGACCACCCAGCCGAGGGCTGGCTGGACCCCGCAAACATTTTGGCGCTTCGCGCCCCACCGCAGATCACGCATGCTGGTGTGCCGCTGCCTTCCAGGGACGCCTTCTGGCCTCCTGGCCGGTGAGGCAGGCAGGGAGCGCCCCGTCAGACTCTTGCTGTGGTGGGAGGGGCCTGAGGAGTGGGGTCAGCAGCGGTACCCGGCGGGAGCTGAGATAATCGCCTCCGATTCGGGCGACAAAAGGAGAATGCAGAGCGGGAGGCAAAAAGCCTATAGCACCCGGTATCCCCAGGGGGTCTCCCATCCAAATACTAACGAGGCCCGACCCTGCTTAGCTTCAGCGATCGAGACGAGATCAGGCCCGTCTAGGCTGGTTTGGCAGTAGATGTCAGCCAACTCGCGGGCTGCCTCTTGAGGCGCAGCTTAGCAGCCCCTTGGGCCTTACCGCCAGCCCAGCGGCCCGCCCGACTCGGCCGGGCCCCGCCGCCCGTCTAGACAGGGGAACGGAGGTCTAGGCTACCGGGGGATAGGAGAGCTGTTGGCGAACCCCCAGACCAGGGCTGGCGGGACCCAGCAAATATTTCGGCACTTGGGGCCCCACCACAGATGCCGCAGGCCGCTCACAGGGACGTGGCCCCCGAGGCTTCAGGGCCCGGTGCCCGCGGTAACTTGGGCATCCCACCTGCCCGCCCACGCTGGGCTAGGCGCAGGCAGAACGCACACATGCCCGGCCCTCCTGCCCGACAGAAGCTGGCCTGAAGCCACTGGGAACCAGCATTGTGTTGCCACGTCCCCTAAGAGGCAGCAACAACATCCTTGCCCCTATGCCACAGTTCCGAGCCCAGAACCCTGCCCCAAGTGGCCGGCAGGCCCAGGGAAGCGGCCTGCTCCCTCGATCCCGCTCCCGCCCCTGGCCTGGGTGAAACGGCGGAAGGGCGGCATTTTCCCTATGGAGCTGTGGAGAGACACCCCGGCAGACAGGTTGCGGCGACGGGGCTGTGCTCCAGTGGCTGAGGCCAGGTGTAGTTCGCGGGGTTCGCGGGCCGCACGGACGGCACCCGGGTCAGCGGCCATGTCTGGGTTGCGTCAGGCCACCCCCGGAGCGTCTGGTGTGCCACTGCCTTCCAGGGACGCCTTCTGGCCGCCTGGCCGGTCAGGCAGGCCGGGAGCGCCCCGTCAGACGCTTGCTGGGGTGGGAGGGGCCTGTGGATGTGGGGCCTGCAGAGGTACCCGGCAGGGGCAGAGAAAGCCGCCGCAGCCACGTGCGACCAAAGGAGAATGCAGAGCAGGAGGCCAAAAGAGTAAAGCACCCGGTATTCCCAGGAGGTCTCCCATCCACGTACGAAACAGGCCTGACCCTGCTTAGGTTCCGTGATCGAGCCGAGATCATGCCCCTCTGGTCTGCTTTGGCAGTAGGTGGCTACAGGGTCGCGGGCTGCCTCTTGAGGCGCAGCTTAGCAGGCGCTTGTCTCATACCGCCATCCCAGCGGCCGGCCCGATCCAGTAGGGCGCCGCCGCCCACCTAGACAGGGAAACGGAGGTCTTGGCTACAGGGGGGTGGCGGAGGATTTGGCTACCACCCAGCCCAGGGCTGACGGCACCCAGCACACTTTTCGGCGCTTGGCGCCCCACCGCGGATCCTGCAGGCCCTCACAGGGACGTGGCCCCGGAGACTTCAGGGCCCGGGCCCCGCGGTCCCTTGTGCATCCCACCTGCCCGACCACACTATGCTACGCTCAGCGCAGGCGGAGACGTGCCCGGCACTCCTAACCGACAGAAGCTGGCCCGAAACCACTGGGAGCCACCACTGTGTTGGCATGGCCCGTAAGACCCAGCAAAGCCACCCTTGCCCCCACGCCGCAGTTTCGAGCTCAGTACCCTGGCCCAAGTGGCCGGCAGCCCCGGGGAAGCGGCCTGTGCCCTCGATCCCGCTACAGCCCCCGGCCAGAGCGAAAAGGCCGAGGGGCGGCATTTTCCGTATGCAGTTGTGGAGAGACACCCCGGTCGACAGATTGCGGCGACGGGGCTGTGCTCCAGTGGGTGAGGCCAGGCGCAGTTCGCGGGGCTCGCGGGTCGCACGGATGGCACCGGGTCCGCGGCCATGTCTGGGTCGCGTCAGGCCACCCCCGGAGCGTCTGGTGTGCCGCTGCCTTCCAGGGACGCCTTCTGGCCGCCTGGCCGGTCAGGCAGGCGGGCAGCGCCCCGTCAGACGCTTGCTGTGGTGGGAGGGGAATGAGGAGGTGGGGCCTGCAGAGGTACCCGTCAGGGGCAGAGATGACCGCCGCCGCCACGGGCGACCAAAGGAGAATGCAGAGCGGGAGGCCAAAAGCCTGTAACACGCGGTATTCCCAGGAGGTCTCCCATCCGTGTACTAAACAGGCCCGACCCTGCTTAGCTTCCGCGATCAAGCTGAGATCACGCCCCTCTGGGGTAGTTTGGCAGTAGGTGGCTGCTGGGTCGCGGGCTGCCTCTTGAGGCGCAGCTTAGCAGGCGCTTGGGTCTTACCTCCATCCCAGCAGCCCGCCCAAGCCGGCAGGGCCCCGCCGCCCGCCTAGACAGGGAAACGGAGGTCTAGGGTACAGGGGGTTGACGGAGATGTTGGCGACTACCCAGCCCAGGGCGTGCGGGACCCAGCAAACTTTTCGGCGCTTGGCGCCCCACGCCAGATCACGCAGGCCGCTCACAAGGACGTGGCCTCGGAGGCTACAGGGCCAGAGGCCCGCGTCCCTTGGTCATCCCACCTGCCCGCCCACGCTGCGCTACGCTCAGCCCGGGCGGAGACGTGCCCGGCACTCCTAACCGACAGAAGCTGGCCCGAAACAACTGGGAGCCACCATTGAGTTGGCACGGCCCCTAAGACCCAGCAACGCCACCGTTGCCCCCACGCCGCAGTTCCGAGCTCAGCACCCCGCCCCAAGTGGCCGGCAGCCCCAGGGAAGTGGCCTGGGCCCTCGATCCCGCTCCCGCCCCCGGCCAGAGCGAAACGGCGGAGGGGCGGCATTTTCCGTATGGAGCTGTGGAGAGACACCCCGGCAGACAGGTGGCGGCGACGGGGCTGTGCTCCAGTGGGTGAGGCCAGGTCATTTCGCGGGGCTCGCGGGCCGCACGGACGGCACCCGGGTCCGCGGCCATATCTGGGTCGCGTCAGGCCACCCCCGGAGCGTCTGGTGTGCCGCTGCCTTCCACGGACGCCTTCTGGCCGCCTGGCCGGTCAGGCAGGCGGGGAGCGCCCCGTCAGACACTTGCTGTGGTGGGAGGGGCCTGAGGAGGTGGGGCCTGCAGAGGTACCCGGCGGGGGCAGAGATAGCCGCCGCCGCCGCCGGCGACAAAAGGAGAATGCAGAGCGGGAGGCCAAAAGACTATAGCACCCGGTATTCCCTGGAGGTCTCCCATCCACCTACTAAACAGGCCCGACCCTGCATAGCTTCCGCGATTGAGTCGAAATCACGCCCCTCTGGGCTGGTTTGGCAGTAGGTGGTTAGAGGGTCGCGGGCTGCCTCTTGAGGTGCAGCTTAGCAGGCGCTTGGGGCATACCGCCAGCCCAGCGGCCCGACCGATCCGGCAGGGCCCCGCCGCCCGCCTATACAGGGTAACGGAGGTCTAAGCTACGGGGGGGTGGCGGAGGTGTTGGCGACCACCCAGCCGAGGGCTGGCTGGACCCCGCAAACATTTTGGCGCTTCGCGCACCACCGCAGATCACGCATGCTGGTGTGCCGCTGCCTTCCAGGGACGCCTTCTGGCCTCCTGGCCGGTGAGGCAGGCAGGGAGCGCCCCGTCAGACTCTTGCTGTGGTGGGAGGGGCCTGAGGAGTGGGGTCAGCAGCGGTACCCGGCGGGAGCTGAGATAATCGCCTCCGATTCGGGCGACAAAAGGAGAATGCAGAGCGGGAGGCAAAAAGCCTATAGCACCCGGTATTCCCAGGGGGTCTCCCATCCAAATACTAACGAGGCCCGACCCTGCTTAGCTTCAGCGATCGAGACGAGATCAGGCCCGTCTAGGCTGGTTTGGCAGTAGATGTCAGCCAACTCGCGGGCTGCCTCTTGAGGCGCAGCTTAGCAGCCGCTTGGGCCTTACCGCCAGCCCAGCGGCCCGCCCGACTCGGCAGGGCCCCGCCGCCCGTCTAGACAGGGAAACAGAGGTCTAGGCTACCGGGGGATAGGAGAGCTGTTGGCGAACCCCCAGACCAGGGCTGGCGGGACCCAGCAAATATTTCGGCACTTGGGGCCCCACCACAGATGCCGCAGGCCGCTCACAGGGACGTGGCCCCGGAGGCTTCAGGGCCCGGTGCCCGCGGTAACTTGGGCATCCCACCTGCCCGCCCACGCTGGGCTAGGCGCAGGCAGAACGCACACATGCCCGGCCCTCCTGCCCGACAGAAGCTGGCCTGAAGCCACTGGGAACCAGCATTGTGTTGCCACGTCCCCTAAGAGGCAGCAACAACATCCTTGCCCCTATGCCACAGTTCCGAGCCCAGAACCCTGCCCCAAGTGGCCGGCAGGCCCAGGGAAGCGGCCTGCTCCCTCGATCCCGCTCCCGCCCCTGGCCAGGGTGAAACGGCGGAAGGGCGGCATTTTCCCTATGGAGCTGTGGAGAGACACCCCGGCAGACAGGTTGCGGCGACGGGGCTGTGCTCCAGTGGCTGAGGCCAGGTGTAGTTCGTGGGGTTCGCGGGCCGCACGGACGGAACCCGGGTCAGCGGCCATATCAGGGTTGCTTCAGGCCACCCCTGGACCGACTGGTGTGACACTGCCTTCCAGGGACGCCATCTGTCCGCCTGGCCGGTCAGGCAGGACGGGAGCGCCCCCTCAGACGCTTGCTGTGGTGGGAGGGGCCTGAGGATGTGGGGCCTGCAGCGGAACCCGGCAGGGGCAGAGAAAACCGCCTCCGCTACGGGCGACAAAAGGAGAATGCAGAGCGGGAGGCCAAAAGAGTAAAGAACTCGGTATTCCCAGGAGGCCTCCCATCCAAGTACTAAACAGGGCTGACCCTGCTTAGGTTCCGTGATCGCGCCGAGATAAGCCCGTCTAGGCTGGTTTGGCAGTAGATGTCATCAGGGTCGCGGGCTGCCTCTTGAGGCGCAGCTTAGCAGGCGCTTGGGACTTACCGCCATCCCAGCGGCCCGCCCGACTCAGTAGGGACCCGCCGACAACCTAGACAGGGAAACGGAGGTCTAGGGTACAGGGGGGTGGCGGAGGATTTGGCGACCACCCAACCCAGGGCGGACGGGACCCAGCAAACTTTTCGGCGCTTGGTGCCCCATCCCAGATGCTACAGGCCCTCACAGGGACGTGGCCCCGGAGACTTCAGGGCCCGGGGCCCGCAGTCCCTTGGGCATCCCACCTGCCCGCCCACACTATGCTACGCTCAGCGCGGACAGACACGTGCCCGGCACTCCTAACCGACAGAAGCTGGCCCGAAACCACTGGGAGCCACCATTGAGTTGGGATGGCCCGTAAGACCCAGCAAAACCACCCTTGCCCGCACGCCACAGTTTCGAGCTCAGTACCCCGCCTCAAGTGGCCGTTAGGCCCGGGGAAGCGGCCTGTGCCCTCGATCCCGCTACAGCCCCCGACCAGAGCGAAACGGTCGAAGGGCGGCATTTTCCGAATGGAGCTGTGGAGAGACACCCCAGCAGACAGATTGCGGCGACGGGGCTGTGCTCCATGGGTGAGGCCAGGTGCAGTTCGCGGGGCTCGCGGGCCGCACAGATGGCACCCGTGTCCGCGGCCATGTCTGGGTCGCGTCAGGCCACCCCCGGAGCGTCTGGTGTGCTGCTGCCTTCCAGGGACGCCTTCAGGCCGCCTGGCCGGTCAGGCAGGCGGGCAGCGCCCCGTCAGTTGCTTGCTGGGGTGGGAGGGGACTGAGGAGGTGGGGCCTGCAGAGGTACCGGGCGTGTGCAGAGATAACCGCCGCCGCCACGGGCGACAAAAGGAGAATACACAGCGGGAGGCCAAAAGCCTGTAACACGCGGTATTCCCAGGAGGTCTCCCATCCACGTACTAAACTGGCCCGACCCTGCTTAGCTTCCGCGATTAAGCCGACATCACGCCCGTCTGGGGTACTTTGGCAGCAGGTGGCTGCAGGGTCGCGAGCTGCCTCTTGAGGCGCAGTTTAGCAGGCGCTTGGGGCTTACCTCCATCCCAGCGGCTCGCCCAACCCGGCAGGGCCCCGCCGCCCACCTAGACAAGGAAACGGAGGTCTAGGGTACAGGGGGGTGACGGAGATGTTGGCGAATACCCAGCCCAGGGCGGGCGGGACCCAGCAAACTTTTCGGCGCTTGGCGCCCCATGCCAGATCCCGCAGGCCGTACACAAGGACGTGGCCCCGGAGGCTTCAGGGCCCGAGGCCCGCGGTCCCTTGGTCATCCCACCTGCCCGCCCACGCTGCGCGACGCTCAGCCCAGAGGGAGACGTGCCCGGCACTCCTAACCGACAGAAGCTGGCCCGAAACAACTGGGAGCCACTATTGAGTTGGCACGGCCCCTAAGACCCAGCAACGCCACCGTTGCCCCCACGCCGCAGTTCCGAGCTCAGCACCCCGCCCCAAGTGGCCGGCAGCCCCAGGGAAGTGGCCTGGGCCCTCGATCCCGCTCCCGCCCCCGGCCAGAGCGAAACGGCGGAGGGGCGGCATTTTCCGTATGGAGCTGTGGAGAGACACCCCGGCAGACAGGTGGCGGCGACGGGGCTGTGCTCCAGTGGGTGAGGCCAGGTCATTTCGCGGGGCTCGCGGGCCGCACGGACGGCACCCGGGTCCGCGGCCATATCTGGGTCGCGTCAGGCCACCCCCGGAGCGTCTGGTGTGCCGCTGCCTTCCACGGACGCCTTCTGGCCGCCTGGCCGGTCAGGCAGGCGGGGAGCGCCCCGTCAGACACTTGCTGTGGTGGGAGGGGCCTGAGGAGGTGGGGCCTGCAGAGGTACCCGGCGGGGGCAGAGATAGCCGCCGCCGCCGCCGGCGACAAAAGGAGAATGCAGAGCGGGAGGCCAAAAGACTATAGCACCCGGTATTCCCTAGAGGTCTCCCATCCACCTACTAAACAGGCCCGATCCTGCTTAGCTTCCGCGATTGAGTCGAAATCACGCCCCTCTGGGCTGGTTTGGCAGTAGGTGGTTAGAGGGTCGCGGGCTGCCTCTTGAGGTGCAGCTTAGCAGGCGCTTGGGGCATACCGCCAGCCCAGCGGCCCGACCGATCCGGCAGGGCCCCGCCGCCCGCCTATACAGGGAAACGGAGGTCTAAGCTACAGGGGGGTGGCGGAGGTGTTGGCGACCACCCAGCCGAGGGCTGGCTGGACCCCGCAAACATTTTGGCGCTTCGCGCACCACCGCAGATCACGCATGCTGGTGTGCCGCTGCCTTCCAGGGACGCCTTCTGGCCTCCTGGCCGGTGAGGCAGGCAGGGAGCGCCCCGTCAGACTCTTGCTGTGGTGGGAGGGGCCTGAGGAGTGGGGTCAGCAGCGGTACCCGGCGGGAGCTGAGATAATCGCCTCCGATTCGGGCGACAAAAGGAGAATGCAGAGCGGGAGGCAAAAAGCCTATAGCACCCGGTATTCCCAGGGGGTCTCCCATCCAAATACTAACGAGGCCCGACCCTGCTTAGCTTCAGCGATCGAGACGAGATCAGGCCCGTCTAGGCTGGTTTGGCAGTAGATGTCAGCCAACTCGCGGGCTGCCTCTTGAGGCGCAGCTTAGCAGCCGCTTGGGCCTTACCGCCAGCCCAGCGGCCCGCCCGACTCGGCAGGGCCCCGCCGCCCGTCTAGACAGGGAAACGGAGGTCTAGGCTACCGGGGGGTAGGAGAGCTGTTGGCGAACCCCCAGACCAGGGCTGGCGGGACCCAGCAAATATTTCGGCACTTGGGGCCCCACCACAGATGCCGCAGGCCGCTCACAGGGACGTGGCCCCCGAGGCTTCAGGGCCCGGTGCCCGCGGTAACTTGGGCATCCCACCTGCCCGCCCACGCTGGGCTAGGCGCAGGCAGAACGCACACATGCCCGGCCCTCCTGCCCGACAGAAGCTGGCCTGAAGCCACTGGGAACCAGCATTGTGTTGCCACGTCCCCTAAGAGGCAGCAACAACATCCTTGCCCCTATGCCACAGTTCCGAGCCCAGTACCCTGCCCCAAGTGGCCGGCAGGCCCAGGGAAGCGGCCTGCTCCCTCGATCCCGCTCCCGCCCCTGGCCAGGGTGAAACGGCGGAAGGGCGGCATTTTCCCTATGGAGCTGTGGAGAGACACCCCGGCAGACAGGTTGCGGCGACGGGGCTGTGCTCCAGTGGCTGAGGCCAGGTGTAGTTCGCGGGGTTCGCGGGCCGCACGGACGGCACCCGGGTCAGCGGCCATGTCTGGGTTGCGTCAGGCCACCCCTGGAGCGTCTGGTGTGACACTGCCTTCCAGGGACGCCTTCTGTCCGCCTGGCCGGTCAGGCAGGCCGGGAGCGCCCCGTCAGACGCTTGCTGGGGTGGGAGGGGCCTGTGGATGTGGGGCCTGCAGAGGTACCCGGCAGGGGCAGAGAAAGCCGCCGCAGCCACGTGCGACCAAAGGAGAATGCAGAGCAGGAGGCCAAAAGAGTAAAGCACCCGGTATTCCCAGGAGGTCTCCCATCCACGTACGAAACAGGCCTGACCCTGCTTAGGTTCCGTGATCGAGCCGAGATCATGCCCCTCTGGTCTGCTTTGGCAGTAGGTGGCTACAGGGTCGCGGGCTGCCTCTTGAGGCGCAGCTTAGCAGGCGCTTGTCTCATACCGCCATCCCAGCGGCCGGCCCGATCCAGTAGGGCGCCGCCGCCCACCTAGACAGGGAAACGGAGGTCTTGGCTACAGGGGGGTGGCGGAGGATTTGGCTACCACCCAGCCCAGGGCTGACGGCACCCAGCACACTTTTCGGCGCTTGGCGCCCCACCGCGGATCCTGCAGGCCCTCACAGGGACGTGGCCCCGGAGACTTCAGGGCCCGGGCCCCGCGGTCCCTTGTGCATCCCACCTGCCCGACCACACTATGCTACGCTCAGCGCAGGCGGAGACGTGCCCGGCACTCCTAACCGACAGAAGCTGGCCCGAAACCACTGGGAGCCACCACTGTGTTGGCATGGCCCGTAAGACCCAGCAAAGCCACCCTTGCCCCCACGCCGCAGTTTCGAGCTCAGTACCCTGGCCCAAGTGGCCGGCAGCCCCGGGGAAGCGGCCTGTGCCCTCGATCCCGCTACAGCCCCCGGCCAGAGCGAAAAGGCCGAGGGGCGGCATTTTCCGTATGCAGTTGTGGAGAGACACCCCGGTCGACAGATTGCGGCGACGGGGCTGTGCTCCAGTGGGTGAGGCCAGGCGCAGTTCGCGGGGCTCGCGGGTCGCACGGATGGCACCGGGTCCGCGGCCATGTCTGGGTCGCGTCAGGCCACCCCCGGAGCGTCTGGTGTGCCGCTGCCTTCCAGGGACGCCTTCTGGCCGCCTGGCCGGTCAGGCAGGCGGGCAGCGCCCCGTCAGACGCTTGCTGTGGTGGGAGGGGAATGAGGAGGTGGGGCCTGCAGAGGTACCCGTCAGGGGCAGAGATGACCGCCGCCGCCACGGGCGACCAAAGGAGAATGCAGAGCGGGAGGCCAAAAGCCTGTAACACGCGGTATTCCCAGGAGGTCTCCCATCCGTGTACTAAACAGGCCCGACCCTGCTTAGCTTCCGCGATCAAGCTGAGATCACGCCCCTCTGGGGTAGTTTGGCAGTAGGTGGCTGCTGGGTCGCGGGCTGCCTCTTGAGGCGCAGCTTAGCAGGCGCTTGGGTCTTACCTCCATCCCAGCAGCCCGCCCAAGCCGGCAGGGCCCCGCCGCCCGCCTAGACAGGGAAACGGAGGTCTAGGGTACAGGGGGTTGACGGAGATGTTGGCGACTACCCAGCCCAGGGCGTGCGGGACCCAGCAAACTTTTCGGCGCTTGGCGCCCCACGCCAGATCACGCAGGCCGCTCACAAGGACGTGGCCTCGGAGGCTACAGGGCCAGAGGCCCGCGTCCCTTGGTCATCCCACCTGCCCGCCCACGCTGCGCTACGCTCAGCCCGGGCGGAGACGTGCCCGGCACTCCTATCCGACAGAAGCTGGCCCGAAACCACTGGGAGCCACCATTGAGTTGGCACGGCCCCTAGACCCAGCGACGCCACCCTTGCCCCCACGCCGCAGTTCTGAGCTCAGTACCCAGCGCCAAGTGGCCGGCAACCCTGGGGAAGCGGTCTGGGCCCTCGATCCCGCTCCCGCCCCCGGCAAGTGCGAAAAGGCGGATGGGCGGCATTTTCCTTATGGAGCTGTGGAGAGACACCCTGGCAGACTGGTGGCGCCGACAGGGCTGTGCTCCAGTGGGTGAGGCCAGGTGCAGTTCGCGGGGATCGCGGGTCGCACGGATGGCACCCGTGTCCACGGCCATGTCTGAGTCGCGTCAGACCACCCCCGGAGCGTCTGGTGTGCTGCTGCCTCCCAGGAAAGTGTTCTGGCCGCCTGGCCGGTCAGGCCGGAGGGGAGCGCCCCCTCAGACGCTTGCTGTGGTGGGAGGGGCCTGAGGAGGTGTGGGTTGCATCGGTACCCGGCGGGGGCGGAGATAACCGCCTCCGCTTCGGGCGACAAAAGGAGAATGCAGAGCGGGAGGCAAAAAGCCTATAGAACCCGGTATTCCCAGGGGGCCTCCCATCCAAGTACTAACTAGGGCCGACCCTGCTTAGCTTCACTGATCAAGTTGAGATAAGCCCGTCTAGGCTGGTTTGGCAGTAGATGTAATCAGGTCGCGGGCTGCCTGTTGAGGGCGCAGGTGATCAGGCGCTTGGGCCTTACCGACAGCCCAGCGGCCCGCCCGACTCAGCAGGGACCCGCCGACAACCTAGACAGGGGAACGGAGGTCTAGGGTACAGGGGGGTGGCGGAGATGTTGGCGACCACCCAGCCCAGGGCGGACGGGACCCAGCAAACTTTTCGGCGCTTGGCGCCCCATCCCAGATGCCACAGGCCGCTCACAAGGACGTGGCCCCGGAGGCTTCAGGGTCCGGGGCCCGCGGTCCCTTGGGCATCCCACCTGCCCGCCCACACTGGGCTACGCTCAGCCCGGACGGACACCTGCCCGGCCCTCCTAACCGACAGAAGCTGGCCCGAAACCACTGGGAGCCACCATTGAGTTGGGAAGGTCCCTAAGACCCAGCAACACCACCCTTGCCCGCACGCCACAGTTCCGAGCTCAGTACCCCGCCTCAATTGGCCATTAGGCCCGGGGAAGCGTCCTGCGCCCTCGATCTCGCTCCCGCGCCCGACCAGAGCGAAACGGTAAGGGACAGCATTTTCCGAATGGATCTGTGGAGAGACACCCCAGCAGACAGGTGGCGGCGACGGGGCTGTGCTCCATGGGTGAGGCCAGGTGCAGTTCGCGGTGCTCGCGTTCCGCACAGACGGCACCCGTGTCCGCGGCCATGTCTGGGTCGCGTCAGGCCACCCCCGGAGCGTCTGGTGTGCTGCTGCCTTCCAGGGACGCCTTCAGGCCGCCTGGCCGGTCAGGCAGGCGGGCAGCGCCCCGTCAGTTGCTTGCTGGGGTGGGAGGGGCCTGAGGAGGTGGGGCCTGCAGAGGTACCGGGCGTGTGCAGAGATAGCCGCCGCCGCCGCGGGCGACAAAAGGAGAATACACAGCGGGAGGCCAAAAGCCTGTAACACGCGGTATTCCCGGGAGGTCTCCCATCCACGTACTAAACTGGCCCGACCCTGCTTAGCTTCCGCGATTGAGCCGACATCACGCCCGTCTGGGCTGCTTTGGCAGCAGGTGGCTGCAGGCTCGCGAGCTGCCTCTTGAGGCGCAGTTTAGCAGGCGCTTGGGGCTTACCTCCAGCCCAGCGGCTCGCCCGACCCGGCAGGGCCCCGCCGCCCACCTAGACAAGGAAACGGAGGTCTAGGGTACAGGGGTGTGGCGGAGATGTTGGCGAACACCCAGCCCAGGGCGGGCGGGACCCGGCAAACTTTTCGGCGCTTGGCGCCCCATGCCAGATCCCGCAGGCCGTACACAAGGACGTGGCCCCGGAGGCTTCAGGGCCCGGGGCCCGCGGTCCCTTGGGCATCCCACCTGCCCGCCCACGCTGCGCGACGCTCAGCCCAGAGGGAGACGTGCCCGGCACTCCTAACCGACAGAAGCTGGCCCGAAACAACTGGGAGCCACTATTGAGTTGGCACGGCCCCTAAGACCCAGCAACGCCACCGTTGCCCCCACGCCGCAGTTCCGAGCTCAGCACCCCGCCCCAAGTGGCCGGCAGCCCCAGGGAAGTGGCCTGGGCCCTCGATCCCGCTCCCGCCCCCGGCCAGAGCGAAACGGCGGAGGGGCGGCATTTTCCGTATGGAGCTGTGGAGAGACACCCCGGCAGACAGGTGGCGGCGACGGGGCTGTGCTCCAGTGGGTGAGGCCAGGTCATTTCGCGGGGCTCGCGGGCCGCACGGACGGCACCCGGGTCCGCGGCCATATCTGGGTCGCGTCAGGCCACCCCCGGAGCGTCTGGTGTGCCGCTGCCTTCCAGGGACGCCTTCTGGCCGCCTGGCCGGTCAGGCAGGCGGGGAGCGCCCCGTCAGACACTTGCTGTGGTGGGAGGGGCCTGAGGAGGTGGGGCCTGCAGAGGTACCCGGCGGGGGCAGAGATAGCCGCCGCCGCCGCCGGCGACAAAAGGAGAATGCAGAGCGGGAGGCCAAAAGACTATAGCACCCGGTATTCCCTAGAGGTCTCCCATCCACCTACTAAACAGGCCCGATCCTGCTTAGCTTCCGCGATTGAGTCGAAATCACGCCCCTCTGGGCTGGTTTGGCAGTAGGTGGCTAGAGGGTCGCGGGCTGCCTCTTGAGGTGCAGCTTAGCAGGCGCTTGGGGCATACCGCCAGCCCAGCGGCCCGACCGATCCGGCAGGGCCCCGCCGCCCGCCTATACAGGGAAACGGAGGTCTAAGCTACAGGGGGGTGGCGGAGGTGTTGGCGACCACCCAGCCGAGGGCTGGCTGGACCCCGCAAACATTTTGGCGCTTCGCGCACCACCGCAGATCACGCATGCTGGTGTGCCGCTGCCTTCCAGGGACGCCTTCTGGCCTCCTGGCCGGTGAGGCAGGCAGGGAGCGCCCCGTCAGACTCTTGCTGTGGTGGGAGGGGCCTGAGGAGTGGGGTCAGCAGCGGTACCCGGCGGGAGCTGAGATAATCGCCTCCGATTCGGGCGACAAAAGGAGAATGCAGAGCGGGAGGCAAAAAGCCTATAGCACCCGGTATTCCCAGGGGGTCTCCCATCCAAATACTAACGAGGCCCGACCCTGCTTAGCTTCAGCGATCGAGACGAGATCAGGCCCGTCTAGGCTGGTTTGGCAGTAGATGTCAGCCAACTCGCGGGCTGCCTCTTGAGGCGCAGCTTAGCAGCCGCTTGGGCCTTACCGCCAGCCCAGCGGCCCGCCCGACTCGGCAGGGCCCCGCCGCCCGCCTAGACAGGGAAACGGAGGTCTAGGCTACCGGGGGGTAGGAGAGCTGTTGGCGAACCCCCAGACCAGGGCTGGCGGGACCCAGCAAATATTTCGGCACTTGGGGCCCCACCACAGATGCCGCAGGCCGCTCACAGGGACGTGGCCCCGGAGGCTTCAGGGCCCGGTGCCCGCGGTAACTTGGGCATCCCACCTGCCCGCCCACGCTGGGCTAGGCGCAGGCAGAACGCACACATGCCCGGCCCTCCTGCCCGACAGAAGCTGGCCTGAAGCCACTGGGAACCAGCATTGTGTTGCCACGTCCCCTAAGAGGCAGCAACACCATCCTTGCCCCCATGCCACAGTTCCGAGCCCAGAACCCTGCCCCAAGTGGCCGGCAGGCCCAGGGAAGCGGCCTGCTCCCTCGATCCCGCTCCCGCCCCCGGCCAGGGTGAAACGGCGGAAGGGCGGCATTTTCCCTATGGAGCTGTGGAGAGACACCCCGGCAGACAGGTTGCGGCGACGGGGCTGTGCTCCAGTGGCTGAGGCCAGGTGTAGTTCGCGGGGTTCGCGGGCCGCACGGACGGAACCCGGGTCAGCGGCCATATCTGGGTCGCTTCAGGCCACCCCCGGACCGTCTGGTGTGCCGCTGCCTTCCAGGGACGCCTTCTGGCCGCCTGGCCGGTCAGGCAGGCCGGGAGCGCCCCGTCAGACGCTTGCTGGGGTGGGAGGGGCCTGTGGATGTGGGGCCTGCAGAGGTACCCGGCAGGGGCAGAGAAAGCCGCCGCAGCCACGTGCGACCAAAGGAGAATGCAGAGCAGGAGGCCAAAAGAGTAAAGCACCCGGTATTCCCAGGAGGTCTCCCATCCACGTACGAAACAGGCCTGACCCTGCTTAGGTTCCGTGATCGAGCCGAAATCATGCCCCTCTGGTCTGCTTTGGCAGTAGGTGGCTACAGGGTCGCGGGCTGCCTCTTGAGGCGCAGCTTAGCAGGCGCTTGTCTCATACCGCCATCCCAGCGGCCGGCCCGATCCAGTAGGGCGCCGCCGCCCACCTAGACAGGGAAACGGAGGTCTTGGCTACAGGGGGGTGGCGGAGGATTTGGCTACCACCCAGCCCAGGGCTGACGGCACCCAGCACACTTTTCGGCGCTTGGCGCCCCACCGCGGATCCTGCAGGCCCTCACAGGGACGTGGCCCCGGAGACTTCAGGGCCCGGGCCCCGCGGTCCCTTGTGCATCCCACCTGCCCGACCACACTATGCTACGCTCAGCGCAGGCGGAGACGTGCCCGGCACTCCTAACCGACAGAAGCTGGCCCGAAACCACTGGGAGCCACCACTGTGTTGGCATGGCCCGTAAGACCCAGCAAAGCCACCCTTGCCCCCACGCCGCAGTTTCGAGCTCAGTACCCTGGCCCAAGTGGCCGGCAGCCCCGGGGAAGCGGCCTGTGCCCTCGATCCCGCTACAGCCCCCGGCCAGAGCGAAAAGGCCGAGGGGCGGCATTTTCCGTATGCAGTTGTGGAGAGACACCCCGGTCGACAGATTGCGGCGACGGGGCTGTGCTCCAGTGGGTGAGGCCAGGCGCAGTTCGCGGGGCTCGCGGGTCGCACGGATGGCACCGGGTCCGCGGCCATGTCTGGGTCGCGTCAGGCCACCCCCGGAGCGTGCTGGTGTGCCGCTGCCTTCCAGGGACGCCTTCTGGCCGCCTGGCCGGTCAGGCAGGCGGGCAGCGCCCCGTCAGACGCTTGCTGTGGTGGGAGGGGAATGAGGAGGTGGGGCCTGCAGAGGTACCCGTCAGGAGCAGAGATAATCGCCTCCGCCACGGGCGACCAAAGGAGAATGCAGAGCGGGAGGCCAAAAGCCTGTAACACGCGGTATTCCCAGGAGGTCTCCCATCCGTGTACTAAACAGGCCCGACCCTGCTTAGCTTCCGCGATCAAGATGAGATCACGCCCCTCTAGGGTAGTTTGGCAGTAGGTGTCTGCTGGGTCGCGGGCTGCCTCTTGAGGCGCAGCTTAGCAGGCGCTTGGGTCTTACCTCCATCCCAGCAGCCCGCCCAAGTCGGCAGGGCCCCGCCGCCCGCCTAGACAGGGAAACGGAGGTCTAGGGTACAGGGGGTTGACGGAGATGTTGGCGACTACCCAGACCAGGGCGTGCGGGACCCAGCAAACTTTTCGGCGCTTGGCGCCCCACGCCAGATCACGCAGGCCGCTCACAAGGACGTGGCCTCGGAGGCTACAGGGCCAGAGGCCCGCGGTCCCTTGGTCATCCCACCTGCCCGCCCACGCTGCGCTACGCTCAGCCCGAACGGACACATGCCCGGCACTCCTATCCGACAGAAGCTGGCCCGAAACCACTGGGAACCACCATTGAGTTGGCACGGCCCCTAAGACCCAGCGACACCACCCTTGCCCCCACGCCACAGTTCTGAGCTCAGTACCCTGCGCCAAGTGGCCGGCAACCCTGGGGAAGCGGTCTGCTCCCTCGATCCCGCTCCCGCCCCCGGCAAGTGCGAAAAGGCGGAAGGGCGGCATTTTCCTTATGGAGCTGTGGAGAGACACCCTGGCAGACTGGTTGCGCCGACAGGGCTGTGCTCCAGTGGGTGAGGCCAGGTGCAGTTCGCGGGGATCGCGGGTCGCACGGATGGCACCCGTGTCAACGGCCATATCTGAGTCGCGTCAGACCACCCCCGGAGCGTCTGGTGTGATGCTGCCTTCCAGGAAAGCCATCTGTCCGCCTGGCCGGTCAGGCCGGAGGGGAGCGCCCCCTCAGACGCTTGCTGTGGTGGGAGGGGCCTGAGGAGGTGGGGCCTGCAGCGGAACCCGGCGGGGGCTGAGATAACCGCCTCCGATTCGGGCGACAAAAGGAGAATGCAGAGCGGGAGGCAAAAAGCCTATTGAACTCGGTATTCCCAGGAGGCCTCCCATCCAAGTACTAAACAGGGCCGACCCTGCTTAGCTTCAGCGATCGCGTCGAGATAAGCCCGTCTAGGCTGGTTTGGCAGTAGATGTCATCAGGGTCGCGGGCTGCCTCTTGAGGCGCAGCTTAGCAGGCGCTTGGGACTTACCAACAGCCCTGCGGTCCGCCCGACTCAGCAGGGACCCGCCACAACCTAGACAGGGGAACGGAGGTCTAGGGTACCGGGGGGTGAGGGTGGTGTTGGCGACCCCCCAACCCAGGGCGGACGGGACCCAGCAAACTTTTCGGCGCTTGGTGCCCCATCCCAGATGCCACAGGCCGCTCACGGGGACGTGGCCCCGGAGGCTTCAGGGCCCGGGGCCCGCAGTCCCTTGGGCATCCCACCTGCCCGCCCACACTGGGCTAGGCGCAGCCCGGACACACACCTGCCCGGCCCTCCTACCCGACAGAAGCTGGCCCGAAGCCACTGGGAGCCACCATTGACTTGGGAAGGCCCCTAAGACCCAGCAACACCACCCTTGCCCGCACGCCACAGATCCGAGCTCAGTACCCCGCCTCAAGTGGCCATTAGGCCCGGGGAAGCGGCCTGCTCCCTCGATCCCGCTCCCGCGCCCGACCAGGGCGAAACGGTGAAGGGCGGCATTTTCCGAATGGAGCTGTGGAGCGACACCCCAGCAGACAGGTGGCGGCGACGGGGCTGTGCTCCATGGGTGAGGCCAGGTGCAGTTCGCGGTGCTCGCGTTCCGCACAGACGGCACCCGTGTCCGCGGCCATGTCTGGGTCGCGTCAGGCCACCCCCGGAGCGTCTGGTGTGCTGCTGCCTTCCAGGGACGCCTTCAGGCCGCCTGGCCGGTCAGGCAGGCGGGCAGCGCCCCGTCAGTTGCTTGCTGGGGTGGGAGGGGCCTGAGGAGGTGGGGCCTGCAGAGGTACCGGGCGTGTGCAGAGATAGCCGCCGCCGCCGCGGGCGACAAAAGGAGAATACACAGCGGGAGGCCAAAAGCCTGTAACACGCGGTATTCCCGGGAGGTCTCCCATCCACGTACTAAACTGGCCCGACCCTGCTTAGCTTCCGCGATTGAGCCGACATCACGCCCGTCTGGGCTGCTTTGGCAGCAGGTGGCTGCAGGCTCGCGAGCTGCCTCTTGAGGCGCAGTTTAGCAGGCGCTTGGGGCTTACCTCCAGCCCAGCGGCTCGCCCGACCCGGCAGGGCCCCGCCGCCCACCTAGACAAGGAAACGGAGGTCTAGGGTACAGGGGTGTGGCGGAGATGTTGGCGAACACCCAGCCCAGGGCGGGCGGGACCCGGCAAACTTTTCGGCGCTTGGCGCCCCATGCCAGATCCCGCAGGCCGTACACAAGGACGTGGCCCCGGAGGCTTCAGGGCCCGGGGCCCGCGGTCCCTTGGGCATCCCACCTGCCCGCCCACGCTGCGCGACGCTCAGCCCAGAGGGAGACGTGCCCGGCACTCCTAACCGACAGAAGCTGGCCCGAAACAACTGGGAGCCACTATTGAGTTGGCACGGCCCCTAAGACCCAGCAACGCCACCCTTGCCCCCACGCCGCAGTTCCGAGCTCAGCACCCCGCCCCAAGTGGCCGGCAGCCCCAGGGAAGTGGCCTGGGCCCTCGATCCCGCTCCCGCCCCCGGCCAGAGCGAAACGGCGGAGGGGCGGCATTTTCCGTATGGAGCTGTGGAGAGACACCCCGGCAGACAGGTGGCGGCGACGGGGCTGTGCTCCAGTGGGTGAGGCCAGGTCATTTCGCGGGGCTCGCGGGCCGCACGGACGGCACCCGGGTCCGCGGCCATATCTGGGTCGCGTCAGGCCACCCCCGGAGCGTCTGGTGTGCCGCTGCCTTCCAGGGACGCCTTCTGGCCGCCTGGCCGGTCAGGCAGGCGGGGAGCGCCCCGTCAGACACTTGCTGTGGTGGGAGGGGCCTGAGGAGGTGGCGCCTGCAGAGGTACCCGGCGGGGGCAGAGATAGCCGCCGCCGCCGCCGGCGACAGAAGGAGAATGCAGAGCGGGAGGCCAAAAGACTATAGCAGCCGGTATTCCCTAGAGGTCTCCCATCCACCTACTAAACAGGCCCGATCCTGCTTAGCTTCCGCGATCGAGTCGAAATCACGCCCCTCTGGGCTGGTTTGGCAGTAGGTGGCTACAGGGTCGCGGGCTGCCTCTTGAGGCGCAGCTTAGCAGGCGCTTGGGGCATACCGCCAGCCCAGCGGCCCGACCGATCCGGCAGGGCCCCGCCGCCCGCCTATACAGGGAAACGGAGGTCTAGGCTACAGGGGGGTGGCGGAGGTGTTGGCGACCACCCAGCCGAGGGCTGGCTGGACCCCGCAAACATTTTGGCGCTTCGCGCACCACCGCAGATCACGCGTGCTGGTGTGCCGCTGCCTTCCAGGGACGCCTTCTGGCCTCCTGGCCGGTGAGGCAGGCAGGGAGCGCCCCGTCAGACTCTTGCTGTGGTGGGAGGGGCCTGAGGAGTGGGGTCAGCAGCGGTACCCGGCGGGAGCTGAGATAATCGCCTCCGATTCGGGCGACAAAAGGAGAATGCAGAGCGGGAGGCAAAAAGCCTATAGCACCCGGTATTCCCAGGGGGTCTCCCATCCAAATACTAACGAGGCCCGACCCTGCTTAGCTTCAGCGATCGAGACGAGATCAGGCCCGTCTAGGCTGGTTTGGCAGTAGATGTCAGCCAACTCGCGGGCTGCCTCTTGAGGCGCAGCTTAGCAGCCGCTTGGGCCTTACCGCCAGCCCAGCGGCCCGCCCGACTCGGCAGGGCCCCGCCGCCCGCCTAGACAGGGAAACGGAGGTCTAGGCTACCGGGGGGTAGGAGAGCTGTTGGCGAACCCCCAGACCAGGGCTGGCGGGACCCAGCAAATATTTCGGCACTTGGGGCCCCACCACAGATGCCGCAGGCCGCTCACAGGGACGTGGCCCCCGAGGCTTCAGGGCCCGGTGCCCGCGGTAACTTGGGCATCCCACCTGCCCGCCCACGCTGGGCTAGGCGCAGGCAGAACGCACACATGCCCGGCCCTCCTGCCCGACAGAAGCTGGCCTGAAGCCACTGGGAACCAGCATTGTGTTGCCACGTCCCCTAAGAGGCAGCAACACCATCCTTGCCCCCATGCCACAGTTCCGAGCCCAGTACCCTGCCCCAAGTGGCCGGCAGGCCCAGGGAAGCGGCCTGCTCCCTCGATCCCGCTCCCGCCCCCGGCCAGGGTGAAACGGCGGAAGGGCGGCATTTTCCCTATGGAGCTGTGGAGAGACACCCCGGCAGACAGGTTGCGGCGACGGGGCTGTGCTCCAGTGGCTGAGGCCAGGTGTAGTTCGTGGGGCTCGCGGGCCGCACGGACGGAACCCGGGTCAGCGGCCATATCTGGGTTGCTTCAGGCCACCCCTGGACCGACTGGTGTGACACTGCCTTCCAGGGACGCCTTCTGTCCGCCTGGCCGGTCAGGCAGGCCGGGAGCGCCCCGTCAGACGCTTGCTGTGGTGGGAGGGGCCTGTGGATGTGGGGCCTGCAGAGGTACCCGGCAGGGGCAGAGAAAGCCGCCGCAGACACGTGCGACCAAAGGAGAATGCAGAGCAGGAGGCCAAAAGAGTAAAGCACCCGGTATTCCCAGGAGGTCTCCCATCCACGTACGAAACAGGCCTGACCCTGCTTAGGTTCCGTGATCGAGCCGAGATCATGCCCGTCTGGTCTGCTTTGGCAGTAGGTGGCTACAGGGTCGCGGGCTGCCTCTTGAGGCGCAGCTTAGCAGGCGCTTGTGTCATACCGCCATCCCAGCGGCCGGCCCGATCCAGTAGGGCGCCGCCGCCCACCTAGACAGGGAAACGGAGGTCTTGGCTACAGGGGGGTGGCGGAGGATTTGGCTACCACCCAGCCCAGGGCTGACGGCACCCAGCACACTTTTTGGCGCTTGGCGCCCCACCGCGGATCCTGCAGGCCCTCACAGGGACGTGGCCCCGGAGACTTCAGGGCCCGGGCCCCGCGGTCCCTTGTGCATCCCACCTGCCCGACCACACTATGCTACGCTCAGCGCAGGCGGAGACGTGCCCGGCACTCCTAACCGACAGAAGCTGGCCCGAAACCACTGGGAGCCACCACTGTGTTGGCATGGCCCGTAAGACCCAGCAAAGCCACCCTTGCCCCCACGCCGCAGTTTCGAGCTCAGTACCCTGGCCCAAGTGGCCGGCAGCCCCGGGGAAGCGGCCTGTGCCCTCGATCCCGCTACAGCCCCCGGCCAGAGCGAAAAGGCCGAGGGGCGGCATTTTCCGTATGCAGTTGTGGAGAGACACCCCGGTCGACAGATTGCGGCGACGGGGCTGTGCTCCAGTGGGTGAGGCCAGGCGCAGTTCGCGGGGCTCGCGGGTCGCACGGATGGCACCGGGTCCGCGGCCATGTCTGGGTCGCGTCAGGCCACCCCCGGAGCGTCTGGTGTGCCGCTGCCTTCCAGGGACGCCTTCTGGCCGCCTGGCCGGTCAGGCAGGCGGGCAGCGCCCCGTCAGACGCTTGCTGTGGTGGGAGGGGAATGAGGAGGTGGGGCCTGCAGAGGTACCCGTCAGGGGCAGAGATAACCGCCTCCGACACGGGCGACAAAAGGAGAATGCAGAGCGGGAGGCAAAAAGCCTATAACACGCGGTATTCCCAGGAGGTCTCCCATCCGTGTACTAAACAGGCCCGACCCTGCTTAGCTTCAGCGATCAAGCTGAGATCACGCCCCTCTGGGGTAGTTTGGCAGTAGGTGGCTGCTGGGTCGCGGGCTGCCTCTTGAGGCGCAGCTTAGCAGGCGCTTGGGTCTTACCTCCATCCCAGCAGCCCGCCCAAGTCGGCAGGGCCCCGCCGCCCGCCTAGACAGGGAAACGGAGGTCTAGGGTACAGGGGGGTGACGGAGATGTTGGCGACTACCCAGCCCAGGGCGTGCGGGACCCAGCAAACTTTTCGGCGCTTGGCGCCCCACGCCAGATCACGCAGGCCGCTCACAAGGACGTGGCCTCGGAGGCTACAGGGCCAGAGGCCCGCGTCCCTTGGTCATCCCACCTGCCCGCCCACGCTGCGCTACGCTCAGCCCGGACGCACACATGCCCGGCCCTCCTGTCCGACAGAAGCTGGCCCGAAACCACTGGGAACCACCATTGAGTTGGCACGGCCCCTAAGACCCAGCAACACCACCCTTGCCCCCACGCCACAGTTCTGAGCTCAGTACCCTGCGCCAAGTGGCCGGCAACCCCGGGGAAGCGGTCTGCTCCCTCGATCCCGCTCCCGCCCCCGGCAAGTGCGAAACGGCGGAAGGGCGGCATTTTCCTTATGGAGCTGTGGAGAGACACCCTGGCAGACTGGTGGCGGCGACGGGGCTGTGCTCCAGTGGGTGAGGCCAGGTGCAGTTCGTGGGGATCGCGGGTCGCACGGATGGCACCCGTGTCAACGGCCATGTCTGAGTCGCGTCAGGCCACCCCTGGAGCGACTGGTGTGACGCTGCCTTCCAGGAACGCCATCTGTCCGCCTGGCCGGTCAGGCAGGAGGGGAGCGCCCCCTCAGACGCTTGCTGTGGTGGGAGGGGCCTGAGGAGGTGGGGCCTGCAGCGGAACCCGGCGGGGGCTGAGATAACCGCCTCCGATGCGGGCGACAAAAGGAGAATGCAGAGCGGGAGGCAAAAAGCCTATAGAACTCGGTATTCCCAGGAGGCCTCCCATCCAAGTACTAAACAGGGCCGACCCTGCTTAGCTTCAGCGATCGCGTCGAGATAAGCCCGTCTAGGCTGGTTTGGCAGTAGATGTAATCAGGGTCGCGGGCTGCCTCTTGAGGCGCAGCTTAGCAGGCGCTTGGGACTTACCAACAGCCCTGCGGTCCGCCCGACTCAGCAGGGACCCGCCACAACCTAGACAGGGGAACGGAGGTCTAGGGTACCGGGGGGTGAGGGTGGTGTTGGCGACCCCCCAACCCAGGGCGGACGGGACCCAGCAAACTTTTCGGCGCTTGGTGCCCCATCCCAGATGCCACAGGCCGCTCACAGGGACGTGGCCCCGGAGGCTTCAGGGTCCGTGGCCCGCAGTCCCTTGGGCATCCCACCTGCCCGCCCACACTGGGCTAGGCTCAGCCCGGACACACACCTGCCCGGCCCTCCTACCCGACAGAAGCTGGCCCGAAACCACTGGGAGCCACCATTGACTTGGGAAGGCCCCTAAGACCCAGCAACACCACCCTTGCCCGCACGCCACAGATCCGAGCTCAGTACCCCGCCTCAATTGGCCATTAGGCCCGGGGAAGCGGCCTGCTCCCTCGATCCCGCTCCCGCGCCCGACCAGAGCGAAACGGTGGAAGGGACAGCATTTTCCGAATGGAGCTGTGGAGCGACACCCCAGCAGACAGGTGGCGGCGACGGGGCTGTGCTCCATGGGTGAGGCCAGGTGCAGTTCGCGGTGCTCGCGTTCCGCACAGACGGCACCCGTGTCCGCGGCCATGTCTGGGTCGCGTCAGGCCACCCCCGGAGCGTCTGGTGTGCTGCTGCCTTCCAGGGACGCCTTCAGGCCGCCTGGCCGGTCAGGCAGGCGGGCAGCGCCCCGTCAGTTGCTTGCTGGGGTGGGAGGGGCCTGAGGAGGTGGGGCCTGCAGAGGTACCGGGCGTGTGCAGAGATAGCCGCCGCCGCCGCGGGCGACAAAAGGAGAATACACAGCGGGAGGCCAAAAGCCTGTAACACGCGGTATTCCCGGGAGGTCTCCCATCCACGTACTAAACTGGCCCGACCCTGCTTAGCTTCCGCGATTGAGCCGACATCACGCCCGTCTGGGCTGCTTTGGCAGCAGGTGGCTGCAGGCTCGCGAGCTGCCTCTTGAGGCGCAGTTTAGCAGGCGCTTGGGGCTTACCTCCAGCCCAGCGGCTCGCCCGACCCGGCAGGGCCCCGCCGCCCACCTAGACAAGGAAACGGAGGTCTAGGGTACAGGGGTGTGGCGGAGATGTTGGCGAACACCCAGCCCAGGGCGGGCGGGACCCGGCAAACTTTTCGGCGCTTGGCGCCCCACCCCAGATCCCGCAGGCCGTACACAAGGACGTGGCCCCGGAGGCTTCAGGGCCCGGGGCCCGCGGTCCCTTGGGCATCCCACCTGCCCGCCCACGCTGCGCGACGCTCAGCCCAGAGGGAGACGTGCCCGGCACTCCTAACCGACAGAAGCTGGCCCGAAACAACTGGGAGCCACTATTGAGTTGGCACGGCCCCTAAGACCCAGCAACGCCACCCTTGCCCCCACGCCGCAGTTCCGAGCTCAGCACCCCGCCCCAAGTGGCCGGCAGCCCCAGGGAAGTGGCCTGGGCCCTCGATCCCGCTCCCGCCCCCGGCCAGAGCGAAACGGCGGAGGGGCGGCATTTTCCGTATGGAGCTGTGGAGAGACACCCCGGCAGACAGGTGGCGGCGACGGGGCTGTGCTCCAGTGGGTGAGGCCAGGTCATTTCGCGGGGCTCGCGGGCCGCACGGACGGCACCCGGGTCCGCGGCCATATCTGGGTCGCGTCAGGCCACCCCCGGAGCGTCTGGTGTGCCGCTGCCTTCCAGGGACGCCTTCTGGCCGCCTGGCCGGTCAGGCAGGCGGGGAGCGCCCCGTCAGACACTTGCTGTGGTGGGAGGGGCCTGAGGAGGTGGCGCCTGCAGAGGTACCCGGCGGGGGCAGAGATAGCCGCCGCCGCCGCCGGCGACAGAAGGAGAATGCAGAGCGGGAGGCCAAAAGACTATAGCAGCCGGTATTCCCTAGAGGTCTCCCATCCACCTACTAAACAGGCCCGATCCTGCTTAGCTTCCGCGATCGAGTCGAAATCACGCCCCTCTGGGCTGGTTTGGCAGTAGGTGGCTACAGGGTCGCGGGCTGCCTCTTGAGGCGCAGCTTAGCAGGCGCTTGGGGCATACCGCCAGCCCAGCGGCCCGACCGATCCGGCAGGGCCCCGCCGCCCGCCTAGACAGGGAAACGGAGGTCTAGGCTACAGGGGGGTGGCGGAGGTGTTGGCGACCACCCAGCCGAGGGCTGGCTGGACCCCGCAAACATTTTGGCGCTTCGCGCACCACCGCAGATCACGCGTGCTGGTGTGCCGCTGCCTTCCAGGGACGCCTTCTGGCCTCCTGGCCGGTGAGGCAGGCAGGGAGCGCCCCGTCAGACTCTTGCTGTGGTGGGAGGGGCCTGAGGAGTGGGGTCAGCAGCGGTACCCGGCGGGAGCTGAGATAATCGCCTCCGATTCGGGCGACAAAAGGAGAATGCAGAGCGGGAGGCAAAAAGCCTATAGCACCCGGTATTCCCAGGGGGTCTCCCATCCAAATACTAACGAGGCCCGACCCTGCTTAGCTTCAGCGATCGAGACGAGATCAGGCCCGTCTAGGCTGGTTTGGCAGTAGATGTCAGCCAACTCGCGGGCTGCCTCTTGAGGCGCAGCTTAGCAGCCGCTTGGGCCTTACCGCCAGCCCAGCGGCCCGCCCGACTCGGCAGGGCCCCGCCGCCCGCCTAGACAGGGAAACGGAGGTCTAGGCTACCGGGGGGTAGGAGAGCTGTTGGCGAACCCCCAGACCAGGGCTGGCGGGACCCAGCAAATATTTCGGCACTTGGGGCCCCACCACAGATGCCGCAGGCCGCTCACAGGGACGTGGCCCCGGAGGCTTCAGGGCCCGGTGCCCGCGGTAACTTGGGCATCCCACCTGCCCGCCCACGCTGGGCTAGGCGCAGGCAGAACGCACACATGCCCGGCCCTCCTGCCCGACAGAAGCTGGCCTGAAGCCACTGGGAACCAGCATTGTGTTGCCACGTCCCCTAAGAGGCAGCAACACCATCCTTGCCCCCATGCCACAGTTCCGAGCCCAGTACCCTGCCCCAAGTGGCCGGCAGGCCCAGGGAAGCGGCCTGCTCCCTCGATCCCGCTCCCGCCCCCGGCCAGGGTGAAACGGCGGAAGGGCGGCATTTTCCCTATGGAGCTGTGGAGAGACACCCCGGCAGACAGGTTGCGGCGACGGGGCTGTGCTCCAGTGGCTGAGGCCAGGTGTAGTTCGTGGGGCTCGCGGGCCGCACGGACGGAACCCGGGTCAGCGGCCATATCAGGGTCGCTTCAGGCCACCCCTGGACCGACTGGTGTGACGCTGCCTTCCAGGGACGCCACCTGTCCGCCTGGCCGGTCAGGCAGGAGGGGAGCGCCCCCTCAGACGCTTGCTGTGGTGGGAGGGGCCTGAGGAGGTGGGGCCTGCAGCGGAACCCGGCGGGGGCTGAGATAACCGCCTCCGATTCGGGCGACAAAAGGAGAATGCAGAGCGGGAGGCAAAAAGCCTATTGAACTCGGTATTCCCAGGAGGCCTCCCATCCAAGTACTAAACAGGGCCGACCCTGCTTAGCTTCAGCGATCGCGTCGAGATAAGCCCGTCTAGGCTGGTTTGGCAGTAGATGTCATCAGGGTCGCGGGCTGCCTCTTGAGGCGCAGCTTAGCAGGCGCTTGGGACTTACCAACAGCCCTGCGGTCCGCCCGACTCAGCAGGGACCCGCCACAACCTAGACAGGGGAACGGAGGTCTAGGGTACCGGGGGGTGAGGGTGGTGTTGGCGACCCCCCAACCCAGGGCGGACGGGACCCAGCAAACTTTTCGGCGCTTGGTGCCCCATCCCAGATGCCACAGGCCGCTCACGGGGACGTGGCCCCGGAGGCTTCAGGGCCCGGGGCCCGCAGTCCCTTGGGCATCCCACCTGCCCGCCCACACTGGGCTAGGCGCAGCCCGGACACACACCTGCCCGGCCCTCCTGCCCGACAGAAGCTGGCCCGAAGCCACTGGGAGCCACCATTGACTTGGGAAGGCCCCTAAGACCCAGCAACACCACCCTTGCCCGCACGCCACAGATCCGAGCTCAGTACCCCGCCTCAAGTGGCCATTAGGCCCGGGGAAGCGGCCTGCTCCCTCGATCCCGCTCCCGCGCCCGACCAGGGCGAAACGGTGGAAGGGCGGCATTTTCCGAATGGAGCTGTGGAGCGACACCCCAGCAGACAGGTGGCGGCGACGGGGCTGTGTTCCAGTGGGTGAGGCCAGGTGCAGTTCGCGGGGCTCGCGGGCCGCACGGACGGCACCCGTGTCCGCGGCCATGTCTGGGTCGCGTCAGGCCACCCCCGGAGCGTCTGGTGTGCCGCTGCCTTCCAGGGACGCCTTCTGGCCGCCTGGCCGGTCAGGCAGTTGGGCAGCGCCCCGTCAGATGCTTGCTGTGGTGGGAGGGGCCTGAGGAGGTGGGGCCTGCAGAGGTACCTGGCATGTGCAGAGATAGCCGCCGCCGCCGCGGGCGACAAAAGGAGAATGCAGAGCCAAAAGGAGAATACAGAGCGGGAGGCCAAAAGCCTATAACACGCGGTATTCCCGAGAGGTCTCCCATCCACGTACTAAACAGGCCCGACCCTGCTTAGCTTCCGCGATTGAGCCGAGATCACGCCCGTCTGGGCTGGTTTGGCAGTAGGTGGCTGCAGGGTCGCGAGCTGCCTCTTGAGGCGCAGTTTAGCAGGCGCTTGGGTCATACCTCCAGCCCAGCGGCCCGCCCGACCCGGCAGGGCCCCGCCGCCCACCTAGACAAGGAAACGGAGGTCTAGGGTACAGGGGGGTGGCGGAGATGTTGGCGAACACCCAGCCCAGGGCGGGCGGGACCCAGCAAACTTTTCGGCGCTTGGCGCCCCACCCCAGATCCCGCAGGCCGCTCACAAGGACGTGGCCCCGGAGGCTTCAGGGTCCGTGGCCCGCGGTCCCTTGGGCATCCCACCTGCCCGCCCACGCTGCGCTACGCTCAGCCCGGACGGAGACGTGCCCGGCACTCCTAACCGACAGAAGCTGGCCCGAAACAACTGGGAGCCACCATTGAGTTGGCACGGCCCCTAAGACCCAGCAACGCCACCTTTGCCCCCACGCCGCAGTTCCGAGCTCAGCACCCCGCCCCAAGTGGCCGGCAGCCCCAGGGAAGTGGCCTGGGCCCTCGATCCCGCTCCCGCCCCCGGCCAGAGCGAAACGGCGGAGGGGCGGCATTTTCCGTATGGAGCTGTGGAGAGACACCCCGGCAGACAGGTGGCGGCGACGGGGCTGTGCTCCAGTGGGTGAGGCCAGGTCATTTCGCGGGGCTCGCGGGCCGCACGGACGGCACCCGGGTCCGCGGCCATATCTGGGTCGCGTCAGGCCACCCCCGGAGCGTCTGGTGTGCCGCTGCCTTCCAGGGACGCCTTCTGGCCGCCTGGCCGGTCAGGCAGGCGGGGAGCGCCCCGTCAGACACTTGCTGTGGTGGGAGGGGCCTGAGGAGGTGGGGCCTGCAGAGGTACCCGGCGGGGGCAGAGATAGCCGCCGCCGCCGCCGGCGACAAAAGGAGAATGCAGAGCGGGAGGCCAAAAGACTATAGCAGCCGGTATTCCCTAGAGGTCTCCCATCCACCTACTAAACAGGCCCGATCCTGCTTAGCTTCCGCGATTGAGTCGAGATCACGCCCCTCTGGGCTGGTTTGGCAGTAGGTGGCTACAGGGTCGCGGGCTGCCTCTTGAGGTGCAGCTTAGCAGGCGCTTGGGGCATACCGCCAGCCCAGCGGCCCGACCGATCCGGCAGGGCCCCGCCGCCCGCCTATACAGGGTAACGGAGGTCTAAGCTACGGGGGGGTGGCGGAGGTGTTGGCGACCACCCAGCCGAGGGCTGGCTGGACCCCGCAAACATTTTGGCGCTTCGCGCCCCACCGCAGATCACGCGTGCTGGTGTGCCGCTGCCTTCCAGGGACGCCTTCTGGCCTCCTGGCCGGTGAGGCAGGCAGGGAGCGCCCCGTCAGACTCTTGCTGTGGTGGGAGGGGCCTGAGGAGTGGGGTCAGCAGCGGTACCCGGCGGGAGCTGAGATAATCGCCTCCGATTCGGGCGACAAAAGGAGAATGCAGAGCGGGAGGCAAAAAGCCTATAGCACCCGGTATTCCCAGGGGGTCTCCCATCCAAATACTAACGAGGCCCGACCCTGCTTAGCTTCAGCGATCGAGACGAGATCAGGCCCGTCTAGGCTGGTTTGGCAGTAGATGTCAGCCAACTCGCGGGCTGCCTCTTGAGGCGCAGCTTAGCAGCCGCTTGGGCCTTACCGCCAGCCCAGCGGCCCGCCCGACTCGGCAGGGCCCCGCCGCCCGTCTAGACAGGGGAACGGAGGTCTAGGCTACCGGGGGATAGGAGAGCTGTTGGCGAACCCCCAGACCAGGGCTGGCGGGACCCAGCAAATATTTCGGCACTTGGGGCCCCACCACAGATGCCGCAGGCCGCTCACAGGGACGTGGCCCCGGAGGCTTCAGGGCCCGGTGCCCGCGGTAACTTGGGCATCCCACCTGCCCGCCCACGCTGGGCTAGGCGCAGGCAGAACGCACACATGCCCGGCCCTCCTGCCCGACAGAAGCTGGCCTGAAGCCACTGGGAACCAGCATTGTGTTGCCACGTCCCCTAAGAGGCAGCAACAACATCCTTGCCCCTATGCCACAGTTCCGAGCCCAGAACCCTGCCCCAAGTGGCCGGCAGGCCCAGGGAAGCGGCCTGCTCCCTCGATCCCGCTCCCGCCCCTGGCCAGGGTGAAACGGCGGAAGGGCGGCATTTTCCCTATGGAGCTGTGGAGAGACACCCCGGCAGACAGGTTGCGGCGACGGGGCTGTGCTCCAGTGGCTGAGGCCAGGTGTAGTTCGTGGGGCTCGCGGGCCGCACGGACGGCACCCGGGTCCGCGGCCACGTCTGGGTCGCGTCAGGCCACCCCCGGAGCGCCTGGTGTGCCGCTGCCTTCCAGGGACGCCTTCTGGCCGCCTGGCCGGTCAGGCAGGCCGGGAGCGCCCCGTCAGACGCTTGCTGGGGTGGGAGGGGCCTGTGGAGGTGGGGCCTGCAGAGGTACCCGGCAGGGGCAGAGAAAGCCGCCGCAGCCACGTGCGACCAAAGGAGAATGCAGAGCAGGAGGCCAAAAGAGTAACGCACCCGGTATTCCCAGGAGGTCTCCCATCCACGTACGAAACAGGCCTGACCCTGCTTAGGTTCCGTGATCGAGCCGAGATCATGCCCCTCTGGTCTGCTTTGGCAGTAGGTGGCTACAGGGTCGCGGGCTGCCTCTTGAGGCGCAGCTTAGCAGGCGCTTGTCTCATACCGCCATCCCAGCGGCCGGCCCGATCCAGTAGGGCGCCGCCGCCCACCTAGACAGGGAAACGGAGGTCTTGGCTACAGGGGGGTGGCGGAGGATTTGGCTACCACCCAGCCCAGGGCTGACGGCACCCAGCACACTTTTCGGCGCTTGGCGCCCCACCGCGGATCCTGCAGGCCCTCACAGGGACGTGGCCCCGGAGACTTCAGGGCCCGGGCCCCGCGGTCCCTTGTGCATCCCACCTGCCCGACCACACTATGCTACGCTCAGCGCAGGCGGAGACGTGCCCGGCACTCCTAACCGACAGAAGCTGGCCCGAAACCACTGGGAGCCACCACTGTGTTGGCATGGCCCGTAAGACCCAGGAAAGCCACCCTTGCCCCCACGCCGCAGTTTCGAGCTCAGTACCCTGGCCCAAGTGGCCGGCAGCCCCGGGGAAGCGGCCTGTGCCCTCGATCCCGCTACAGCCCCCGGCCAGAGCGAAAAGGCCGAGGGGCGGCATTTTCCGTATGCAGTTGTGGAGAGACACCCCGGTCGACAGATTGCGGCGACGGGGCTGTGCTCCAGTGGGTGAGGCCAGGCGCAGTTCGCGGGGCTCGCGGGTCGCACGGATGGCACCGGGTCCGCGGCCATGTCTGGGTCGCGTCAGGCCACCCCCGGAGCGTCTGGTGTGCCGCTGCCTTCCAGGGACGCCTTCTGGCCGCCTGGCCGGTCAGGCAGGCGGGCAGCGCCCCGTCAGACGCTTGCTGTGGTGGGAGGGGAATGAGGAGGTGGGGCCTGCAGAGGTACCCGTCAGGGGCAGAGATGACCGCCGCCGCCACGGGCGACCAAAGGAGAATGCAGAGCGGGAGGCCAAAAGCCTGTAACACGCGGTATTCCCAGGAGGTCTCCCATCCGTGTACTAAACAGGCCCGACCCTGCTTAGCTTCCGCGATCAAGCTGAGATCACGCCCCTCTGGGGTAGTTTGGCAGTAGGTGGCTGCTGGGTCGCGGGCTGCCTCTTGAGGCGCAGCTTAGCAGGCGCTTGGGTCTTACCTCCATCCCAGCAGCCCGCCCAAGCCGGCAGGGCCCCGCCGCCCGCCTAGACAGGGAAACGGAGGTCTAGGGTACAGGGGGTTGACGGAGATGTTGGCGACTACCCAGCCCAGGGCGTGCGGGACCCAGCAAACTTTTCGGCGCTTGGCGCCCCACGCCAGATCACGCAGGCCGCTCACAAGGACGTGGCCCCGGAGGCTACAGGGCCAGAGGCCCGCGTCCCTTGGTCATCCCACCTGCCCGCCCACGCTGCGCTACGCTCAGCCCGGGCGGAGACGTGCCCGGCACTCCTATCCGACAGAAGCTGGCCCGAAACCACTGGGAGCCACCATTGTGTTGGCACGGCCCCTAGACCCAGCGACGCCACCCTTGCCCCCACGCCGCAGTTCTGAGCTCAGTACCCAGCGCCAAGTGGCCGGCAACCCTGGGGAAGCGGTCTGGGCCCTCGATCCCGCTCCCGCCCCCGGCAAGTGCGAAAAGGCGGATGGGCGGCATTTTCCTTATGGAGCTGTGGAGAGACACCCTGGCAGACTGGTGGCGCCGACAGGGCTGTGCTCCAGTGGGTGAGGCCAGGTGCAGTTCGCGGGGATCGCGGGTCGCACGGATGGCACCCGGGTCCGCGGCCATGTCTGAGTCGCGTCAGACCACCCCCGGAGCGTCTGGTGTGCTGCTGCCTCCCAGGAAAGTGTTCTGGCCGCCTGGCCGGTCAGGCCGGCGGGGAGCGCCCCATCAGACGCTTGCTGTGGTGGGAGGGGCCTGAGGAGGTGTGGGTTGCATCGGTACCCGGCGGGGGCGGAGATAGCCGCCTCCGCCGCGGGCGACAAAAGGAGAATGCAGAGCGGGAGGCAAAAAGTCTAGAGCACCCGGTATTCCCAGGGGGTCTCCCATCCAAGTACTAACTAGGGCCGACCCTGCTTAGCTTCCCTGATCAAGATGAGATAAGCCCGTCTAGGCTGGTTTGGCAGTAGATGTAAGACAGCTCGCGGGCTGCCTGTTGAGGGCGCAGGTGATCAGGCACTTGGGCCTTACCGCCAGCCCAGCGGCCCGCCCGACTCGGCAGGGCCCCGCCGCCCGCCTAGACAGGGAAACGGAGGTCTAGGGTACCGGGGGGTGGCGGAGGTGTTGGCGAACACCCAGCCCAGGTCGGGCGGGTCCCAGCATTCTTTTCGGCGCTTGGCGCCCCATCCCAGATGCCGCAGGCCGCTCACAGGGACGTGGCCCCGGAGACTTCAGGGCCCGGGGCCCACGGTCCCTTGGGCATCCCACCTGTCCGCCCACACTGGGCTAGGCGCAGCCCGGACGCACACCTGCCCGGCCCTCCTGCCCGAAAGAAGCTGGCCCGAAGCCACTGGGAGCCACCATTGAGTTGGCACGGCCCCTAAGACCCAGCAACGCCACGCTTGCCCCCACTCCACAGTTCCGAGCTCAGTACCCAGCGCCAAGTGGCCGGCAGGCCCGGGGAAGTGGCCTGCGACCTTGATCACACTCCCGCCCCCGGCCAGGGTGAAATGGCGGATGGATGGCATTTTCCGAATGGAGCTGTGGAGAGACACCCCAGCAGACAAGTGGCGGCGACTGGGCTGTGCTCAAGTGGTTGAGGCCAGGTGCAGTTTGCGGGGCTCGCGGGCCACACGGACAGCACCCGGTTTCGCGACCATGTCTGGGTCACCTCAGGCCACCCCAGGAGCGTCTGGTGTGCCACTGCCTCCCAGGGACGCCTTCTGGCCGCCTGGCTGGTCAGGCAGGCGGGGAGCGCCCCATCAGACGCTTGCTGTTGTGGGAATGCCCTGAGGAGGTGTGGCCTGCATCGGTACCCGGCGGAGGCAGAGATAGCCGCCACAGCCACGGGCGACAAAAGGAGAATGCAGAGCGGGAGGCAAAAAGCCTATAGAACCCCGTATTCCCAGGGGGTCTCCCAACCAATTACTAACCAGGGCCGACCCTGCTTAGCTTCACGCGATCGAGAGGAGATGAGGCCCATCTAGGCTGATTTGGCAGTAGATGTCAGTGGGGTCGCGAGCTGCCTCTTGTGGCATAGCTTAGCAGGCGCTTGGGACTTACGCCAGCCCAGCGGCCCGGCCTGCTCGGCAGGGCCCCGCCGCCCGCCTAGACAGTGGAACAGAGGTCTAGTGTACCGGGGCGTGGCAGAGGTGTTGGTGACCCCACAGCCCAGGGCGGGCGAGACCCAGCAAACTTTTCGGCGCTTGGTGTCCCACCCTAGATGTCACAGGGCGCTCACAGGGAGGTGGCCCCGGAGACTTCAGGGCCTGGGGCCCGCGGTCCCTTGGGCATCCCACCTGCCCGCCCACGCTGGGCTAGGCGCAGCCCGGATGCAGACCATCCCGGCCCTCCTGCCCGACAGAATCTGGCCCGAAGCCACTGGGAGCCACCATTTATTTGGCACTGCCCCTGAGACCCAGCATCGTCACGCTTACCCCCACTCCACAGTTCCGAGCTCAGTACCCCGCCCCAAGTGGCCGGCAGGCCCGGGGAAGCGGCCTGCGCCCTCGATCACGCTCCTGCCCCCGGCCAGGGTGAAACGGCGGATGGGCGGCATTTTCCGTATGGAGCTGTGGAGAGACACCCCGTCAGACAGGTGGCGGCGACGGGGCTGTGCTCCAGTGGGTGAGGCCAGGTGCAGTTCGCGGGGCTCGCGGGCCGCACGGACGGCACCCGGGTCCGCGGCCATATCTGGGTCGCGTCAGACCACCCCCGGAGCGTCTGGTGTGCAGCTGCCTCCCCGGAACGTCTTCTGTCCGCCTGGCCAGTCAGGCAGGTGGGGAGCGCCCCATCAGTCGCTTGCCTTGGTGGGAGGGGCCTGAGGAGGAGGGGCCTGCAGCGGTACCCGGCGGGGGCGGACATAGCCGCCTTTGCCGCGGGCGACAAAAGGAGAATGCAGAGCGGTAGGCAAAAAGCCTATAGCACACGGTATTCCCAGGAGGTCTCCCATCCAAATACTAAACACGCCCGTCGCTGCTTCGCTTCCGCAATAGATATGAGATCAGGCCCGTCTATGCTGGTTTGGCAGTAGATGTAGGCGGGCTCTCGGGCTGCCTCTTGAGGCGCAGCTTAGCAGGCGTTTGGGACTTATCGTCAGCCCAACGGCCCGCCGGACCCAGCAGGACCCCGCCGCCCGCCTAGACAGGGAAACGGAGGTCTAGGCTACAGGGTGGTGGCGGAGGTGTTGGCGACCACCCATTCCAGGGCTGGCGGGACCCAGCAAACTTTTCGGAGCTTGGCGCCCCACGCCAGATCCCGCAGGTCGCTCACAGGGAATTGGCCCAGGAGGCCTCCGGGCCCAGGGCCCGCCATCCCTTGGGCATCCAACCTGCCCGCCCATGCTGCGCTAGGTGCAGCCCAGACGCAGACCTGCCCGGCCCTCCTGCCCGACAGAAGCTGGCGCAAAGCCACTGGGAGCCACCATTGAGTTGGCACGGCCCCAAGACCCAGCCACGCCACCCTTGCCCCCACGCCACCTTCCGAGCTCAGTACCCCACCCCAAGTATCCGGCAGGCCCGGGGAAGGGGCCTGCACCCTCGATCCCGCTCCTGCCCCCGGCTGCGGGAAAAGGTGGAGGGGGGCTTTTTCCAGATTGAGCTGTGGCGAGACAACCCGGCAGACAGGTGGCCACGCCAGGGCTGGGGTCCAGTGGTTGCGGCCTGCTGCAGTTCGCGGGGCTCGCGTGCCTCGGCGATGGCACCCAGGTTCTCGGCCATGTCTGGGTCCCGTCAAGCCACCCCTGGAGCGTCTGGTGTGCCGCTGCCTCCCAGGAAAGTCTTCTGGCCGCCTGGCCGGTCAGGCAGGCGGGGAGCGCCCCATCAGACGCTTGCTGTGGTGGGAGGGGCCTGAGGAGGTGGGGCCTGCAGCGGTACCCGGCGGGGGCGGAGACGACCCCCACCGCCGCGGGCGATAAAAGGAGAATGCGGAGCGGGAGGCAAAAAGCCTACAGCACCCGGTATTCCCAAGAGGTGTCCCATCCAGGACTTCTCCCATCCAAGTACTAACCAGGCCCGATCCTGCTTAGCTTCTGAGATGGAGACGAAATTGGGCCTGTCTAGGGTGGTTTGGCCGTATACGTTGGTGGGGTCGCGGGCTGACTCTTGAGGCGCAGCTCAGCAGGCACTTGGGCCTTACCGCCCGCCCAGCGGCCCGCCCGCCCCAGCAGGGCCCCTCTGCCCGCCTAGGCAGGGGAACCGAGGTCTCGGGTACCGGGGGCTGGCAGAGGAGTTGGCGACCACCCAGCCCAGGGCGGGCGGGACGCAACAAACTTTTCCACGTTTGGCGCCCCGCCCCAGATCCCGCTCCTCGCTCACAGGCACGTGGCACCGGAGGCTTCAGGGCCTGGCGCCACCGGTCCCTGTGGCATCCCACCTACCCGACCACGCTGCGCTTTGCGCAGCTCAGACGCAGAGCGGCCCGGCCCTCCTGCCCGACAGCAGCTGGCCCGAAGCCATTGGGAGCCACCATTGATTTGGCACGGCCCCTTAGACGCAGCAACGCCACCCTTGCCCCCACGCCAGCGTCCGAGCTCAAGACCCTGTCCCAGGTGGCCGGCAGGCCCGAGGAAGCGGCCTGGGCCCTCGATCCCGTGCCCGCCCCGGCCGCGACGAAACGGCAGAGGTGGTCCTTTTTGCGGATGGAGCTGTGGAGAGACACCCCGGCAGACAGGTGGCAGCGCCGGGGCTGTGCTCCAGTTGGGGCAGCCAAGTGCAGGTCGAGGGGCTCGCGGGCCGCACGGACGGCACCCGGGTCCGCGGCCATGTCTGGGTCTCGTCAGGCCACCCCCGGAGCGTCTGGTGTGCCGCTGCCTTCCGGGGACGCCTTCTGGCCGCCTGGCCGGTTAGGCAGGCGGGGAGCGCCCCATCAGACGCTTGCTGTGGTGGGAGGAGCCAGAGGAGGTGGGGCCTGCAGCGGTACCCGGCGGGGGCGGAGATGGCCGCCACAGCCGCGGGCGACAAAAGGAGAATGCCAAGCGGGAAGCTTAAAGCCTACAGCACTGGGGTGCAGCACCCGGGTCTTCGAGGAGGGTCCTCCATGACTGGGCAGTGGAAAGAGCAAGGAAAAGAAGCAGATAGGTGTGTTAGAACATTATAGGAGCAGGTTCCTGTTTTCTGCTTCAGAAATCAGCATAGGATCTGCCCACTAGGCTTGGATTACCCCACACCAGAGTCTCCCACCCGGGCCGTACACGTCCCCAAAGCCTCACTACTAACCCCACGCCTCCCCCGACTCTGATGCCAGCTTGTGTGTGCACCCCTAGTGCCACCGTGGAGACGCATCCAGGAGACGGGGAGCTTGCTCAGAAAACAGGCTGCAGTCAGTGGGCAAGGGAGAAACCACAAACTTGACTTACAGTGCCACCTTCTGGAATACAAAATAAATGTTTCTAATAGCCCACTTGGTCCATTGTAATAACCAAAGTAAACATAAATCCTTACCTAAGAAGGGTGTCTGCTACTTCAAATGTGAATGCACAGTTGCATATATTTAAACACTACGAAAACCCAGGGAAATATGTTATCTCAAAGAGAAAATTCTCCAACAACTGAATACAAAGGCATGGAATATTATGATCTAACTGATAAAGAATTCAAAATACCTATTAAGAAGAAATTCAACAAGCTACAAGAAAACTCAAAAAGACAATTCAGTAAACCTGGTAACAAATATAAATGTAAGGAAAACAAGGACTTCCTTACCATAGATTTTGAAATTATAAAAATATTGTGGACTGAAAGACAATGAATGAATGAGGTGAAGAATGCAATGGACAGCATGTGCGGCAAGGCAGACCAGGTGGAAGAAAGGGTGACCTGGAGGATACAACCGTAGGAAGAATACAGTTAGAAGAGGAATAGAACTAAGATTTCCTAAGAGTGAAGAAAGCCTGAGAGAGCCATTGGTTTCCTTCAGAAAGGCAAATATCCAGCTAACTGGGATTCCAGAAGAGGAGAGGAAGAAGGGGGCAGATAGCTTCTTTAAAGAAACAGTAGCTGAGGGAATTCCCTGGCAGTCCAGTGGTTAGGACTCGGTGCTTTCACTGCCGTGGTCCCGGGTTTCATCCTTAGCCAAGGAACTAAGATTCCACAAGCCACATGGCATTGCCAAAAAAAGTAGCTGACATTACAAACCTATAAATAGATACTCTTTTTCAGATTCTTTTCCATTATAAGTTATTCTATGTTGAGCATATTTTCATGTGCCTATTGGCCATATGTATGTCTTCTTTGGAGAATTGTCTATTTATGTCTTCTGCCCATGTTTCAACTGGGTTATTTGTTTTTTGTTATTGAATTGTAGGAGCTATTTGTATATTTTGGAAATTAATCCCTTGTCGGTTGCATCATTTGCAAATGTTTTCTCCCAGTCCATGTATTGTCTTTTCTTTTTGTTAATGGTTTCCTTTGCTGTGAAAAAGCTTTTAAGTTTGATTGCCCATTTGTTTATTTTTGCTTTTATTTCTAGTGCCTTGGTAGACTGACCTAAGAAAACATTGCTACAATTTATGTCAGAGAATGTTTTGTCTATGTTCCCTTCTAAGAGTTTTATGGTATCATGACTTATACTAAAGTCTTTAAGCCATTTTGAGTTTATTTATATGTATGGTGTGAGGGAGTGTTCTAACTTCATTGATTTGCTTGTGGCTGTCCAGCTTTCCCAACTCCACTTGCTGAAGAGATTGTCTTTTCTCCATTTTACATTCTTGTCTCCTTTGTCAAAGATTAATTGACTGTAGGAGTGTGGGTTTATTTCTGGGCTCTCTATTCTGTTCCATTGATCTATATGTCTGGTTTTGTGCCAATGCCATTCCATTTTGATTAATGTATCTTTGAAGTATAGTCTGAAGTCTGGGCAGTTTATGCCTCCAGCTTTGTTCTTTTTCCTTAGGATTGCTTTGGCAATTCTGGGTTAAAATGAACTATTTTATCTATTAGATGTTTTATATAATTCACAAAATAACCACAAAGCAAAAAACTAGAGTAGATCCACAAAAGGCACAGAAAGGGGAAACAGAGCATACCACCAGGGAAATTAAGCAATTTATGAAGTAGGCTGAGAAAGACAGGGAAAGAAACTATGCAAATACAAAACAACAAGAAAGCAACTCATAAATTGGCATTAGTAAATCCCTACATATCAATAATTAAATGTAACTGGATTGATTTCACCATTAAAAGTCCCAGAGTGGCTGAATGAATTTAAAATAATGACACCCAACTGTAAGAAAGACCCATTTCAGATTTAAGGACAAACATAGAATCAAAGTGAAAGGACAGAAAATTATATGCCATGCACCTGGAAACCAATACAAAGTGGGAAAAACTACACTTATATCTGACAAAATAGACTTTAAGCCAAAAATACTAACAAGCGACAAAGAAGGTGATTATAAAATGATAAAGTGGGCTTCCCTGGTGGCCCAGTGGTTAAGAATCCACCTGCCAATGTAGGGGATGTGGGTTCGAGCCCTGGTCTGGGAAGATCCCACATGAAGTGGGTCAACTAAGCCCATGTGCCACAACTACTGAGCCTTCGCTCTAGAGCCCACGAGGCACAACGACTGAGCCCATGTACCACAACTACTGAAGCCCACACATCTAGAGCCTGTGATCCGCAGCAAGAGAAGCCACCTTAATGAGAGGCCTGCACAGCGCAACGAAGAGTAGCCCCTGCTCACTGCAATTGAAAAGAAAGCCTGAGCACAGCAACTAAGACCTAATGAAGCCAAAAATAAATAAATTTATTTAAAAAAATAAAATGATAAATTACTCAATCCATCTAAAAGATATAATAATACACACCCAACCCTGGAACACCTAAATACATTAAGTAAATACTAACAGATAGGAAGGGAGACATAGAAAGATTAATAGTAGGGTATTTCAGCATCCCCCTTTCAACAATTGATAGATCATCCAGACCAAAAATCAGCAAGAAATGATGAGCTTAAACCATACATTAGACCAAATGGATCTACCAGGTACCTATAGAACATTCCATCCAACAGCAGCAGAATATACATTCTTCTTAAGTGCACACTGCACATTTCTAAGGATTGATTATACGATAGGACATAAAACAACTCTTAGCAAGTTTAGGAAGATTGAAATCTTACCAGGTATCCTTTCGAACCACAATAATTTGAACTAGAATCAACAACAAGGAGGAAAGCTGGAAAATCCACAAATAAAGGAAACTAAACAAAACATTCATGAAAAAATCAATGGGTCAAAGAAGAAATCAAAGAAAGTCTCAAAACAAATGAAAATAGGAACACAACTTACCAACACCCCTAGCAGTCCACAGAGGGAGGTTTATAGAGAAATATTCATAGATTAACATTAGAAAAGCCTAAAATACACAACCTGGGGCTTCCCTGGTGGCACAGTGGTTAAGAATCTGCCTGCCAATACAGGGAACACTGGTTCGATCCCTGGTCTGGGAAGATTCCCACATGCTGCGGAGCAACTAAGCCCGTGTGCCACAACTACTGAGCCTGCGCTCCACTCTAGAGCCCGCGAGCCACAGCTACTGAGCCCATGTGCCACAACTACTGAAGTCCACATGCCTAGAGCCCGTGCTCTGCAACAAGAGAAGCCACCGCAATGAGAAGCCCGCACATCACAACGAAGAGTAACCCCCGCTCGCCGCCACTACAGAAAGCCTGAACGCAGCAATGAATACCCAATGCAGCCAAAAATAAATAAATAAAGTAAATAAACTTATTAAAAATAAATAAATAAAAGAAAATACACAACCTAACTTTACACCTCAATGAACTAGAAAAAGTAGAACAAAGTAAACCCAAATTTAGCAGAAGAAAGGAAATAAAGCCCAGAGTGGAAATAATGAAAATAGAGAGCAGAAAACAATAGGAGGGATTTTTATAAAAAATAAACAAAATTGAGAAAGCTTTAGCTACATTAACTAAGAAAAAAGAGAAAAGACAGTTAGAAATGAAAGAGGAGACATTAAACTGTTAATACAGAAATACATAAGATCATGAGAAACTACTATGAAAATCTTTATGCCAACAAAAAATGACCTACAAGAAATGGGTAATTACCTAAAATCATACAACCTACAAAGACTGGCTGAACCAGGAAAAGAATTAGCAAGTCTGACAAATAATGAGGAAGGTGATTGAATCAGTAATCTAAAACCTCTCAACACAGAAAACCTCAGGACCAGATGGCTTCACTGGTGAATTCTATCAAATGTCTAAGGAAAAATTAACACCAATCCTTAAAGTCTTCCAAAATTTGAAGAGGAGAAACATGTCCAAACATTTTCTATGATGCAAACATCGCTCTGATACCAAAGCCAGATAAGGACAGCACGAGAAAAGAAAACTATAGGGACTTCCCTTGTGGCACAGTGGTTAAGACTCCACACTCCCAATGCAGGGGGCCCAGGTTCGGGATCCCTGGTCAGGGAACTAGATCCCACATGCATGCCACAACTAAAGAGTTCACATGCCACAACTAAGTAGCCAGCAAGCCACAGCTAAGACCTGGCACAACCAAATTAATTAATTAATTTAAAAGAAAACAACTATAGACCAATATCCCTGATAAACGTAGATACAAAAACTCTCAACAAAATATTCGCAAACCAAATCCAAGAACACGTGAAAAGGATCATACACCATAACCAAGTGGGATTTATCCCTGGGATGCAAGGAGTGTTTGATGTATGCAAATCAAAATGTGATACCCCACATTAATAAAGTGAAAGACATGGGCTTACCTGGTGGCGCAGTGGTTGAGAGTCCGCCTGCCATTGCAGGGGACATGGGTTCGTGCCCCGGTCTGGGAAGATCCCACTTGCCGTGGAGCGGCTAGGCCCGTGAGCCATGGCCGCTGAGACTGCGTGTCAGGAGCCTGTGCTCCGCAATGGGAGAGGCCACAACAGTGAGAGGCCCGCGTACTGGAAAAAGAAAAGTGAAAGATAAATATTATATGATCATTTCAATAGACGCAGTAAAAGCTTTTAATAAAATACAACATTGCTTCATAATGAAAACCCTCAACAGACTGGGGATAGAAAGAACACACCTCAACATATTAAGGACATATACAACAAACACAGAGCTAACATCATACTCGATGGAGAAACATTGAAAGCTTTTCCTCTAAGATCAGGAACAAGGTAAGAGTGCTGACTCTCTCTACTCTTATTCAACATAATTCTGGAAGTCCTAACTACAGAAATCAGCCAAGGCAAAGAAATAAAAGACATATAAATTGGAAAAGAACAAGTAAGTTTTTGCTATTTGGCTGATGCTATGATCTTATATATTAAAAATTCCAACTCAACTAAAAATCTGTTGGATGTAATCAATGAATTCAGTAAATTTGCAGGATATAAAATCAATGCACAGAAATCAGTTGCTTTTCTAGAAACTAACAATGAAACACCTGAAAAACAATTAAAGAAAGCTCACAGAAAGATTCACAATAGCATCAAACACAACAGAATACCTAGGAATAAATTTAACCATGAAAGTGAAAGATCTGTACAACCAAAACTACAAGACTTTAGGGAAAGAAATCAAAGAAGACACAAATAAATGGAAAGACATCCTGTGTTCATTATTTGAAAGAGTTAATTTTGTGAAAACATCAAATCAAACCCTATCAAAATTCCAGTGGCAATTTGTTTTGGAGGGGTTTGAGAGTTTAGTTTACATTTGGGTTCACACAGTGCAACATGGGTGGAGATAGGGTGCACAGGACTCTCAGGCCACTGCTCAGCAGAAGAGGGACGTGTCGCTGGCTGCCGCACCTGCCACGTGCTCCCGGTATGGGTGATCCAGGGGCATTTTTATAGAAATAGAAAAAACAATCCTAAAATTTGGACAAAATGACAAAAAAATAATCCCACATGGCCAAAGTAATAGAGAAAGAAAAGCAAAACGGTAAGCATGATGGTTTCTGATTTCAAACTATACTACAAAGCTATAGTAATTAATTCAGTAATAATACTGGTATAAAAATAGACCCATAGACTAATGGAACAGAATGGAAAGCCCAGAATTAAAAACCTGCATATACATACAGCTAAAATCTAATATTGAAGGCAGAAACTTCCAGTGGGGACAGGACAGTCTCTTCAACAATGGTTTTGGGAAAACTGGAGAACCACATGCAGAAAAATGAAATTGGACTACTATCTTACACAACTCAGAAAATTAACTCAAAATGGATCAAACAATTAAACCTAAGATCTGAAACCATAAAACTCCTAGAAGAAAACGTACGGAAGACTGTCCTCCATATTGGCCTTGTCAATGATATTTTGGATGTGACATCAAAAGCACAAACAACAACAACCTAATCAACAGATGGGACTACATCGAACTTAAAAGCTCCTGCACAGTAAAAGAAACAATCAACAAAGTGAAAAGGCAACCTACAGGATGGGAGAAAATTTTTGCAAACTATATATCAGAATAGGGGTTAATATATAAAACATATAAAGAACTCATAAAACTCATAAAACAATCTGATTAAAAAATGACCAGAGGAACTAAACAGACAGTTTTTCAAAGAAGACAAACAAATTACCAACAGGGACATGAAAAGGTGCTCAACATCACTAATCATCAGGGAAAAGCAAATCGAAACCATGATGTCGTCTCACCTCACATCTATTAGAATGTTGATCATCAAGAAGACAAAAATAACAAACGTTAATGAGAATATGGAGAAAAGGGAAACTTTGTTAACTGTTTGTGGGATTGTCAACTGGTACAGCACTGTGGAGAACAGTATGGAAGTTCCTCAAAAATGAAAAGTAGAACCACCATGTGATGCAGCAGTCCCGCTCCTGGGTATAAACCCACAGGAAATGGAAACTGGTTACTGAAGAGACACTTGCACTCCCATGTTGATGGCAGCATTACTCACAACAGCCATGATATGGAAATAAATTAAATTACTATCAACAAATAAATTAACAAAGAAATTGTGGTATATTTATACAATAGAATACTATCCAACCATTAGAGAAAAGGAGGACTGTAAGAAGAAGAGCTTGTGAAGTGATTGGGGGCGTGCCAGCCTTGCCAGCTCTGAGGGCTGGGATGGACAAGGCTGTACAAGGGGAGGGAGCATGTGGGATGGGAGAGGGGAGACTAGGGTAGATGCTGCGGGTGGAGGAGAGATCATCTCCTGCTGAGTTCTCCTCTGCAGGGTGGACTTGAGCCCAGGCATTGAAAGAAAAATCTCAGAGACTTCATTTTGAGATTGGATTTCAATAACAGGAGTTCTTTTATGCTCCTGATGACACTCAGGGGGAAAATGTTGATTGTTCTCTTCTGTAAAAATTAAAATTTTTATTTTTATTTATGTTGATGTTTTACTTATATTTACGTTTGCATTGAAAGTTTCCATTGGTAACTTGTGTCTTTTCCTGGGCAATCACGTGAATGTCTTCAACTAACTCGGCATATGTACGCCTCTCAGGGATGGACCACGCATTTCTTTGTTCATCCAAGAAACACTTGCCAAGGACTGGGTCAAGCCTGGGATTGTAAATATTCACAAGCTATATGATCCATGCAATGGAATGTATTACTCCTTAAACAGGAAGGAAATTCTGACACAGGCTCCAATAAGGAAGGACCTTGAAAACATTATGCTACATGAAATAGGCCAGAGACAACAGGACACATAATGTATGATCCCACTTACAACAGGCCAGTTCCTAGATAAAGAATGCAGAAGAGAGGTTATAGGGGCTGGGGGAGGGGAGATGGGCTGTTACCATGTAATGGGTACAGGATGTAAATTTGGATTGATGAATAAGTCTTAGAAATGGACAGTGAAGACGGTTGTACCACATTATCAGTGTACTTAACACCGCTGAACTATACACTTAAAAAGGACAAAATGGTAAATTTTGATATGTGTATTTTAACCAAAATGTAAAAAAAAGGTTCAGAAACTATAGGCCCTGCCTGCTAGAGAGTCATTCTCCAGAGCAGGACAGGGTCATTGTATGCAGTGGGAAAGCCGCTACAGGGAGGAGAGCCTGGGTGTGTGGAAGCTCTGGGCCTGTGGCTATTCAAAAGCCTGCAGTGCCACAGGAAGAGCAGGACTTAAATTGCAGTAAGAACGCAAGCTGTATTTCTCTAAGAGGCACGGTGACTTCGGGCAGGATATCGCAGATGGAATGCGAAGCCGAGGGTTTCTCTGAGTGCAGCTCGCACTAGGGCAATGCGTAAGACTTCCACAACAGGTGGGACGTGCTTGAACGGTGTTCCTGAATGTGTGCAAGTGCTGGGGAAATCAAGCTGCTCCAAAAGAGAGTGCAGTACGTTTCCCTACGCTCGGCATACACAGAGTGGCTCCAAAGGGATACGGGCCTGGATGTTGATTAGCAGACAACGGGGTTCTGTGGGTACTCAGTGTTCCTGCCAGGAATAGGGTGCCCAGGCGAGCCTCCTAGGTGTCCGGCAAACTGTGCTGCAGTTAAAGATATGCAGAGCAGAGGTCACGGCTTCATGGAAACTCCTACACGCCTCCGCTTGTGCACGGCAAATCAGGGCCTTACCTCCAGGCATGTGTTCATGCTGGGTGCCCCTTTAGCGACACAGCATGGTAAGATGCTGACTTTCTCCTCGAGCAAAGTGAGTTTAGGTACGAGGTCCTCGAAGTATTCAAAGCGGAGTGTTTTCTCAGGCAGCTCACACAAGGGCCATGACCAAGAATTCCTGGGCACTTAGGACTCAACAGAAATGAGGTCCTGCGGCTGTTCGAGGACTCTGGAAATGTAGTTCTCCTCAAGGAACGTGCAGAGTGTTGCCCGTCACTCGGCACACTCGGAGGGCCTCCAATGGACAGACCAACGGGCCTCGATGTTGATATTCCAGACCACAGGGGTCTGGCGGTACTCAGTGAACTTGGAGGGACAATGATGCACTGCCAAGAGGCCTAGGAATCTTCAAAGAGGTACTTCCTTTAAAGTAAAGCAGAACAGCAACTAGGAACTCATGGAAACAGCTGCATGCCTCCCTTTCTGCCCAGCTACTCGGGACCTAAACTGGAGGCAAGTCCCCACGTTGAGTTTCATTTTAGCTCTAGAGCTTCTCAGGCAGACAACCACTGCCATGGAGGCACCTGGTTTAGACAGAGCAAATGCATTTTTTCCTGGAAGCATTCCTACAGGGTTTAACAGGCCTGTCAACAGCAGGGAATGTCAACCAGTTTCAATGCAGCATGAATGCAGCCTTCAAAATTTGAAAGCAAGGCTACATCCAGCAGGCGCGCGTTTTCATGGGCACACACAGCATACACCCCTGTGGTTTCTAACAAGTCCAAAGAGACACAGGTTACCCTGCGGTGCATTCCCTGAATCAACTTCTCGAAGTAGGGTGTTCTGCATCAAGGAAACTGCCTCAACCAAGGAACGCTATAGCTACGCCTCTGGGCCTGTGGCTATTCAAAAGCCTGCAGTGCCACAGGAAGAGCAGGACTTAAATTGCAGTGAGAACGTCAGCCGACTTTCTCTAGTAGGCACGGTGACTTTCGGCAGGAGGTCCTAGACGGAATGTGAAGCCGAGGGATTCTCTGAGTGCAGCTCAGAATAGGGCAATGCATAAGACTTCGACGCCATGTGGGATGTGCTAGAACGTTGTTCCCGAACGTGTGCGAGTGCTGGGGAAATCAAGCTGCTCCAAAAGAGAGTGCAGTGCATTTCCCTACGCTCGGCAAACACAGAGGGGCTCTAAACGGCTACGGGCCTGGATGTTGCTTAGCAGACCCAGGTGGGCCTGGGGGTACTCAGTGTCCCTCCCGGGAACAGGGTGCCCACGATAGCGTCCTAGGTGTCCAGAAAACGGTGCTGCCGTTAAAGATACGCAGAGCAGAGGACGCCGCCTCATGAAAACCGCAGCACGCCTCTGCTTCTGCACAGCAAATCAGGGCCTTACTTCGAGGCAAGTGTTCACGCTGGGTGTGACGGTAGCAACAGAGCATGGTAAGATGCTGACTTTCTCCTCGGGCAGAGTGACTTCAGGTACGAGATCTTTGAAGTATTCAAAGCACAGTGTTTTCTCATGGCAACTCACACAAGGGCAATCACAAAATCTCCCTGGGCACTTTGGACTCACCAGCAATGTTGTCCTGAGGCCGTTTGAGGACTCTGGAATTGTAGGTCTCCTCAAGGAACGAACAGTGTGTTGCCCATCACTGAGATCGCCCGGAGGGCCTCTGAGGGATCAACCAATGGGCCTCGAAGTTGCTCAGCCGGCCCACAGGGGTCCGGAGGTCCTCAGTGAACTTGGAGGGAAATGATGCATACCCGAGTGGCCTAGGAGTCCTCAAACGTTTACTTCCTTTAAAATAAAGCATATAAGCGAATAAGAACTCATGAAAACAGCTGCATGCCTCCCTTTCTGCACGGCTACTCGAGGCCTAACCTGGAGGCAAGTTCTCACGTTGAGATTCCCTTTAGCTCTAGAGCTTGTCAGGCGGACCACCACCGCGGCCATACACGCACCTGGTTTACACAAAGCAAACTCATATTTTGCCCCGCAGCATTCTAACAGGGTTTCCAAGCCTGTCAGGAGCAGGGAATGTCAGGTAGCTGCAAGGCAGCGTGTATGCAGCCTTCAAAATGGAAAAGCAAGTCTAGTTCCAGCAGGCCTCCGTTTCCATGGGCACCCTCAGCATACACCCCTGTGGTTTCTAACAAGTCCAAAGAGACACAGGTTACCCTGTGTTTCCTACCCTGAATCAACATCGCAAACTAGGGTGTTCTGCATCAAGCGAACTGCCTCAACCAAGGAACGCCATAGCTGCTCCTCTGGGCCTGTGGCTATTCAAAAGCCTGCACTCCCACAGGAAGAGCAGGACTTAAATTGCAGAAAGAACGCCAGCCGACTTTCTCTAGGAGGCACGGTGACTTTGGGCAGGAGGTCCTAGATGGAATGTGAAGCCGAGGAATTCTCTGAGTGCAGCTCAGACTAGGGCAATGCGTAAGACTTTGACGCCATGTGGGATGTGCTAGAACGTTGTGCCTGAACGTGTGCAAGTGCTGGGGAAATGAAGCTGCTCCAAAAGAGAGTGCGGTGCCTTTCCCTATGCTCGGCATACACAGAGGGGCTCTAAATGGCTACGGGCCTGGATGTTGCTTAGCAGACCCAGGTGGGCCTGGGGGTACTCAGAGTTCCTGCCGGGAAAAGGGTGCCCACGCTAGCGTCCTAGGTGTACAGAAAACGGTGCTGCCGTTAACGGTACGCAGAGCAGAGGCCACCGCCTCATGGAAACTGCAGCATGCCTCCGCTCCTGCACGGCAAATCAGGGCCTTATTTCCAGGCAAGTGTTCACGCTGGGTGTGACAACAGCGACACAGCATGGTAAGATGCTGACTTTCTCCTCGGGTACACTGATTTCAGGTACGCGGTCTTTGAAGTATTCAAAGCACAGAGTTTTCTCATGGCAGCTCACACAAGGGCCATGACAAACTCGCCCTGGGCACTTCGGACTCACCAGCAATGTGGTCCTGAGGCCGTTCGAGGACTCTGGAATTGTACGGCTCCTCAAGGAACCTACAGTGTGTTGCCCATAACTGGAAAAGCACAGAGGGCCTCCGAGGGATCAATCAATGGGCCTCGAAGTTGCTAGCCGGCCCACAGGGGTCTGGAGATACTCAGTGAAATTGGAGGGAAAATGATGCAAACCCGAGAGGCCTAGGAGTCCTAAAAAGTCTACTTCCTTTAAAATAAAGCATATAAGCGATTAAGAACTCGTGGGGACAGCTGCATGACTCCTTTCTGCACGGCGACACAGGGCCTAACCTGGAGGCAAGTTCTCACGTTGAGATGCCCTTTACCTCTAGACCTTGTCAGGCAGACCACCACTGCATCCATGGAAACACCTGGTTTAGACAGCTCAAATTCATAATATTCCCCACATCATTCTTACAGGGTTTCCAGGCTTCTCAGGAAAAGGGAATATCAGGTAGCTGCAAGGCAGCGTGAATGCAGCCTTCAAAATGGGAAAGCAAGTCTAGTTCCAGCAGGCCCCCGTTTCCATGGGCACCCGCAGCATACAACCCTGTGCTTTCTAAGAAGTCCAAAGAGACACGGGTTACCCTGTGTTGCCTTGCCTGAATCAACTTCTCGAAGTAGGGTGTTCTGCATCAAGCTAACTGCCTTAACCAAGCAATGCCCTAGCTAGGCCTCTGGGCCTGTGGCTATTCAAAATCCTGCAGTGCCACAGGAAGAGCAGGAATTAAATTGCAGTAAGAACGCAAGCCGAATTTCTCTAGGAGGCTCGGTGATATCAGGCAGTACGTTCCAGATGGAACGCGAAGCCGAGGGTTTCTCTGAGTGCAGCTCAGACTACGGCAATGCGAAAGACTTCCACGCCAGGTGGGACGTGCTTGAACGGTGTTCCTGAACGTGTGTGACCGCTGGGGAAATCAAGCTGCTCCAAGAGGGAGTGCAGTGCGTTTCCTTACACTCGGCGTACACAGAGTGGTTCCAAAGGGCTCCTGGCATGGATGTTGAGTAGCAGACCCACGGGGTCCCGTGGGTGTCACTGATCCTGCCGGGAACAGGGTGCCCACGCGAGCCTCCTAGGTGTCCGGCAAACTCTGCTGCAGTTCAAGATACGCAGAACAGAGGCCACGGCGTCATGGAAACTGCGGCACGCCTCCGCTTCTGCACGGCAAGTCGGGGCCTTCATACCAGGCATGTGTTCATGCTGGGTGTGCCGGTAGCGACACAGCATGGTAAGATGCTGACTCTCTCCTCGGGCAGAGTGACTTCAGGCACGAGGTCTTCAAAGTATTCTAAGCACAGTGCTCTCTCATGGCAGCTCACACCAGGGCCATGACAAAGTCTTCCGGGGCAATTCAGACTCACCGGCAATGATGTCCTGAGGCCGTTCGAGGACTCTGGAATTGTAGGGCTCCTCAAGTAACCTACAGTTTGTTGCCCATCACTGGGAACGCACAGAGGGCCTCCGAGGGCTCAACCAATGGGCCTCGAAGTTGCTCAGCCGGCCCACAGGGGTCTGGAGGTACTCAGTGAACTTGGAGGGGAAACGATGCATACCCGAGAGGCCTGGGGGGGGGTCCTCAAAAGTCTACTTCCTTTAAAATAAAGCATATAAGTGGCTAAGAACTCATGGGAACAGCTGCATGCCTCCGTTCTGCACAACGTCTCAGGGCCTAACCTGGAGGCAGGTTCTCACGTTCAGATTCCCTTCAGCTCTAGAGCTTGTCAGGCAGACCACCACCGCGGCCATGGAAGCACCTGGTTTAGACAGAAGCAACTCTTAATTTCCCCCGCATCATTCTTACACGGTTTCCAGGCCTGTCAGGAGCAGGGAATGTCAGGTAGCTGTCAGGCAGCGTGAATGCAGCCTTCAAAATGGGAAAGCAAGCCTAGTTCCAACGGGCCCCGTTTCCATGGGCACCCTCAGCATACACCCCTGGGGTTTCTAACAAGTCCAAAGAGACCCAGGTTACCCTGTGTTTCCTTCCCTGAATCAACTTCTCGAGTAGGGTGTTCTGCATCAAGGAAACTGCCTCAACCAAGGAACGCCGTGGCTACGCCTCTGCGCCTGTGGCTATTCAAAAGCCTGCAGTGCCACAGGAAGAGCAGGACTTAAGTTGCAGTGAGAACGCAAGCCGACTTTCTCTAGGAGGCACGGTGACTTCCGGAGGGACGTCCCGGATGGAATGCGAAGCTGAGGATTTATCTGAGTGCAGCTCGGACTAGGGCAACACGCAAGACTTCCACGCCGGGTGGGACGTGCTTGAACGGCGTTCCTGAACGTGTGTGACCGCTGGGGAAATCAAGCTGCTCCAAGAGAGAGTGCAGTGCGTTTCCTTACACTCGGCATACACAGAGTGGTTCCAAAGGGCTCCTGGCATGGATGTTGATTAGCAGACCCACGGGGTCCCGTGGGTGTCACTGATGCTGCCGGGAACAGGGTGCCCACGCGAGCCTCCTAGGTGTCTGGCAAACTGTGCTGCAGTTAAAGATATGCAGAGCAGTGGCCACGACCTCATGGAAACTGCTGCACGCCTCCGCTTCTGCACGGCAAATCAGGGCCTTACTTCCAGGCATGTGTTCATGCTGGCTGCGCCGGTAGCGACACAGCATGGTAAGACGCTGACTTTCTCCTCGGGCAGAGTGCCTTCAGGTACGAGGTCCTCGAAGTATTCAAAGCACAGTGCTTTCTCATGGCAGCTCACACAAGGGCCATGAGAAAGTCTTCCTGGGCAATTGATACTCACCAGCAATGTTGTCCTGAGGCCATTCGAGGACTCTGGAATTGTAGGTCTCCTCAAGGAACCTACAGTGTGTTGCCCATCACTGGGACGCACAGAGGGCCTCCGAGGAATCAATCAGTGTGCCTCGAAGTTGCTCAGCCGGCCCACAGGGCTCTGGAGGTACTCAGTGAACTTGGAGGGGAAATGAGGCATACCCGAGAGGCCTGGGGGGGGTCCTCAAAAGTCTACTTCCTTTCAAATAAAGCATATAAGCGACTAAGAACGCAAGGAAAGGGCTGCATGCCTCCCTTTCTGCCCGGCTACTCGGGACCTAAAATGGAGGCGAGTTCCTATGTTGAGTTTCCTTTGAGCTCCAGAGCTTGTCAGGCACACGACCCCCGCGGCCATGGCAGCACCTGGTTTAGACAGAGCAGACTCATAATTTTCCCCGCATCGTTCTTACAGGGTTTCCAGGCCTGTCGGGAGCAGGGACTATCAGGTAGCTGCAAGGCAGCGTGAATGCAGCCTTCAAAATGGGAAAGCGAGTCTAGTTCCAGCAGGCCCCCGTTTCCATGGGCACCCGCAGCATACAACCCTGTGCTTTCTAAGAAGTCCAAAGAGACACGGGTTACCCTGTGTTGCCTTCCCTGAATCAACTTCTCGAAGTAGGGTGTTCTGCATCAAGCTAACTGCCTTAACCAAGCAATGCCCTAGCTAGGCCTCTGGGCCTGTGGCTATTCAAAATCCTGCAGTGCCACAGGAAGAGCAGGAATTAAATTGCAGTAAGAACGCAAGCCGAATTTCTCTAGGAGGCTCGGTGATATCAGGCAGTACGTTCCAGATGGAACGCGAAGCCGAGGGTTTCTCTGAGTGCAGCTCAGACTACGGCAATGCGAAAGACTTCCACGCCAGGTGGGACGTGCTTGAACGGTGTTCCTGAACGTGTGTGACCGCTGGGGAAATCAAGCTGCTCCAAGAGGGAGTGCAGTGCGTTTCCTTACACTCGGCGTACACAGAGTGGTTCCAAAGGGCTCCTGGCATGGATGTTGAGTAGCAGACCCACGGGGCCCCGTGGGTGTCACTGATCCTGCCGGGAACAGGGTGCCCACGCGAGCCTCCTAGGTGTCCGGCAAACTCTGCTGCAGTTCAAGATACGCAGAACAGAGGCCACGGCGTCATGGAAACTGCGGCACGCCTCCGCTTCTGCACGGCAAGTCGGGGCCTTCATACCAGGCATGTGTTCATGCTGGGTGTGCCGGTAGCGACACAGCATGGTAAGATGCTGACTCTCTCCTCGGGCAGAGTGACTTCAGGCACGAGGTCTTCGAAGTATTCTAAGCACAGTGCTCTCTCATGGCAGCTCACACCAGGGCCATGACAAAGTCTTCCGGGGCAATTCAGACTCACCGGCAATGATGTCCTGAGGCCGTTCGAGGACTCTGGAATTGTAGGGCTCCTCAAGTAACCTACAGTTTGTTGCCCATCACTGGGAACGCACAGAGGGCCTCCGAGGGCTCAACCAATGGGCCTCGAAGTTGCTCAGCCGGCCCACAGGGGTCTGGAGGTACTCAGTGAACTTGGAGGGGAAACGATGCATACCCGAGAAGCCTAGGGGGGGGTCCTCAAAAGTCTACTTCCTTTAAAATAAAGCATATAAGCGGCTAAGAACTCATGGGAACAGCTGCATGCCTCCGTTCTGCACAACGTCTCAGGGCCTAACCTGGAGACAGGTTCTCACGTTCAGATTCCCTTCAGCTCTAGAGCTTGTCAGGCAGACCACCACCGCGGCCATGGAAGCACCTGGTTTAGACAGAAGCAACTCCTAATTTCCCCCGCATCATTCTTACACGGTTTCCAGGCCTGTCAGGAGCAGGGAATGTCAGGTAGCTGTCAGGCAGCGTGAATGCAGCCTTCAAAATGGGAAAGCAAGCCTAGTTCCAACGGGCCCCGTTTCCATGGGCACCCTCAGCATACACCCCTGGGGTTTCTAACAAGTCCAAAGAGACCCAGGTTACCCTGTGTTTCCTTGCCTGAATCAACTTCTCGAGTAGGGTGTTCTGCATCAAGGAAACTGCCTCAACCAAGGAACGCCGTGGCTACGCCTCTGCGCCTGTGGCTATTCAAAAGCCTGCAGTGCCACAGGAAGAGCAGGACTTAAGTTGCAGTGAGAACGCAAGCCGACTTTCTCTAGGAGGCACGGTGACTTCCGGAGGGACGTCCCGGATGGAATGCGAAGCTGAGGATTTATCTGAGTGCAGCTCGGACTAGGGCAACACGCAAGACTTCCACGCCGGGTGGGACGTGCTTGAACGGCGTTCCTGAACGTGTGTGACCGCTGGGGAAATCAAGCTGCTCCAAGAGAGAGTGCAGTGCGTTTCCTTACACTCGGCATACACAGAGTGGTTCCAAAGGGCTCCTGGCATGGATGTTGATTAGCAGACCCACGGGGTCCCGTGGGTGTCACTGATGCTGCCGGGAACAGGGTGCCCACGCGAGCCTCCTAGGTGTCTGGCAAACTGTGCTGCAGTTAAAGATATGCAGAGCAGTGGCCACGACCTCATGGAAACTGCTGCACGCCTCCGCTTCTGCACGGCAAATCAGGGCCTTACTTCCAGGCATGTGTTCATGCTGGCTGCGCCGGTAGCGACACAGCATGGTAAGACGCTGACTTTCTCCTCGGGCAGAGTGCCTTCAGGTACGAGGTCCTCGAAGTATTCAAAGCACAGTGCTTTCTCATGGCAGCTCACACAAGGGCCATGAGAAAGTCTTCCTGGGCAATTGATACTCACCAACAATGTTGTCCTGAGGCCATTCGAGGACTCTGGAATTGTAGGTCTCCTCAAGGAACCTACAGTGTGTTGCCCATCACTGGGACGCACAGAGGGCCTCCGAGGAATCAATCAGTGTGCCCCGAAGTTGCTCAGCCGGCCCACAGGGCTCTGGAGGTACTCAGTGAACTTGGAGGGGAAATGATGCATACCCGAGAGGCCTAGGGGGGGGTCCTCAAAAGTCTACTTCCTTTCAAATAAAGCATATAAGCGACTAAGAACGCAAGGAAAGGGCTGCATGCCTCCCTTTCTGCCCGGCTACTCGGGACCTAAAATGGAGGCGAGTTCCTATGTTGAGTTTCCTTTGAGCTCCAGAGCTTGTCAGGCACACGACCCCCGCGGCCATGGCAGCACCTGGTTTAGACAGAGCAGACTCATAATTTTCCCCGCATCGTTCTTACAGGGTTTCCAGGCCTGTCGGGAGCAGGGACTATCAGGTAGCTGCAAGGCAGCGTGAATGCAGCCTTCAAAATGGGAAAGCGAGTCTAGTTCCAGCAGGCCCCCGTTTCCATGGGCACCCGCAGCATACAACCCTGTGCTTTCTAAGAAGTCCAAAGAGACACGGGTTACCCTGTGTTGCCTTCCCTGAATCAACTTCTCGAAGTAGGGTGTTCTGCATCAAGCTAACTGCCTTAACCAAGCAATGCCCTAGCTAGGCCTCTGGGCCTGTGGCTATTCAAAATCCTGCAGTGCCACAGGAAGAGCAGGAATTAAATTGCAGTAAGAACGCAAGCCGAATTTCTCTAGGAGGCTCGGTGATATCAGGCAGTACGTTCCAGATGGAACGCGAAGCCGAGGGTTTCTCTGAGTGCAGCTCAGACTACGGCAATGCGAAAGACTTCCACGCCAGGTGGGACGTGCTTGAACGGTGTTCCTGAACGTGTGTGACCGCTGGGGAAATCAAGCTGCTCCAAGAGGGAGTGCAGTGCGTTTCCTTACACTCGGCGTACACAGAGTGGTTCCAAAGGGCTCCTGGCATGGATGTTGAGTAGCAGACCCACGGGGCCCCGTGGGTGTCACTGATCCTGCCGGGAACAGGGTGCCCACGCGAGCCTCCTAGGTGTCCGGCAAACTCTGCTGCAGTTCAAGATACGCAGAACAGAGGCCACGGCGTCATGGAAACTGCGGCACGCCTCCGCTTCTGCACGGCAAGTCGGGGCCTTCATACCAGGCATGTGTTCATGCTGGGTGTGCCGGTAGCGACACAGCATGGTAAGATGCTGACTCTCTCCTCGGGCAGAGTGACTTCAGGCACGAGGTCTTCGAAGTATTCTAAGCACAGTGCTCTCTCATGGCAGCTCACACCAGGGCCATGACAAAGTCTTCCGGGGCAATTCAGACTCACCGGCAATGATGTCCTGAGGCCGTTCGAGGACTCTGGAATTGTAGGGCTCCTCAAGTAACCTACAGTTTGTTGCCCATCACTGGGAACGCACAGAGGGCCTCCGAGGGCTCAACCAATGGGCCTCGAAGTTGCTCAGCCGGCCCACAGGGGTCTGGAGGTACTCAGTGAACTTGGAGGGGAAACGATGCATACCCGAGAAGCCTGGGGGGGGTCCTCAAAAGTCTACTTCCTTTAAAATAAAGCATATAAGCGGCTAAGAACTCATGGGAACAGCTGCATGCCTCCGTTCTGCACAACGTCTCAGGGCCTAACCTGGAGGCAGGTTCTCACGTTCAGATTCCCTTCAGCTCTAGAGCTTGTCAGGCAGACCACCACCGCGGCCATGGAAGCACCTGGTTTAGACAGAAGCAACTCCTAATTTCCCCCGCATCATTCTTACACGGTTTCCAGGCCTGTCAGGAGCAGGGAATGTCAGGTAGCTGTCAGGCAGCGTGAATGCAGCCTTCAAAATGGGAAAGCAAGCCTAGTTCCAACGGGCCCCGTTTCCATGGGCACCCTCAGCATACACCCCTGGGGTTTCTAACAAGTCCAAAGAGACCCAGGTTACCCTGTGTTTCCTTGCCTGAATCAACTTCTCGAGTAGGGTGTTCTGCATCAAGGAAACTGCCTCAACCAAGGAACGCCGTGGCTATGCCTCTGCGCCTGTGGCTATTCAAAAGCCTGCAGTGCCACAGGAAGAGCAGGACTTAAGTTGCAGTGAGAACGCAAGCCGACTTTCTCTAGGAGGCACGGTGACTTCCGGAGGGACGTCCCGGATGGAATGCGAAGCTGAGGATTTATCTGAGTGCAGCTCGGACTAGGGCAACACGCAAGACTTCCACGCCGGGTGGGACGTGCTTGAACGGCGTTCCTGAACGTGTGTGACCGCTGGGGAAATCAAGCTGCTCCAAGAGAGAGTGCAGTGCGTTTCCTTACACTCGGCATACACAGAGTGGTTCCAAAGGGCTCCTGGCATGGATGTTGATTAGCAGACCCACGGGGTCCCGTGGGTGTCACTGATGCTGCCGGGAACAGGGTGCCCACGCGAGCCTCCTAGGTGTCTGGCAAACTGTGCTGCAGTTAAAGTTATGCAGAGCAGTGGCCACGACCTCATGGAAACTGCTGCACGCCTCCGCTTCTGCACGGCAAATCAGGGCCTTACTTCCAGGCATGTGTTCATGCTGGCTGTGCCGGTAGCGACACAGCATGGTAAGACGCTGACTTTCTCCTCGGGCAGAGTGCCTTCAGGTACGAGGTCCTCGAAGTATTCAAAGCACAGTGCTTTCTCATGGCAGCTCACACAAGGGCCATGAGAAAGTCTTCCTGGGCAATTGATACTCACCAGCAATGTTGTCCTGAGGCCATTCGAGGACTCTGGAATTGTAGGTCTCCTCAAGGAACCTACAGTGTGTTGCCCATCACTGGGACGCACAGAGGGCCTCCGAGGAATCAATCAGTGTGCCTCGAAGTTGCTCAGCCGGCCCACAGGGCTCTGGAGGTACTCAGTGAACTTGGAGGGGAAATGATGCATACCCGAGAGGCCTAGGGGGGGGTCCTCAAAAGTCTACTTCCTTTCAAATAAAGCATATAAGCGACTAAGAACGCAAGGAAAGGGCTGCATGCCTCCCTTTCTGCCCGGCTACTCGGGACCTAAAATGGAGGCGAGTTCCTATGTTGAGTTTCCTTTGAGCTCCAGAGCTTGTCAGGCACACGACCCCCGCGGCCATGGCAGCACCTGGTTTAGACAGAGCAGACTCATAATTTTCCCCGCATCGTTCTTACAGGGTTTCCAGGCCTGTCGGGAGCAGGGACTATCAGGTAGCTGCAAGGCAGCGTGAATGCAGCCTTCAAAATGGGAAAGCGAGTCTAGTTCCAGCAGGCCCCCGTTTCCATGGGCACCCGCAGCATACAACCCTGTGCTTTCTAAGAAGTCCAAAGAGACACGGGTTACCCTGTGTTGCCTTCCCTGAATCAACTTCTCGAAGTAGGGTGTTCTGCATCAAGCTAACTGCCTTAACCAAGCAATGCCCTAGCTAGGCCTCTGGGCCTGTGGCTATTCAAAATCCTGCAGTGCCACAGGAAGAGCAGGAATTAAATTGCAGTAAGAACGCAAGCCGAATTTCTCTAGGAGGCTCGGTGATATCAGGCAGTACGTTCCAGATGGAACGCGAAGCCGAGGGTTTCTCTGAGTGCAGCTCAGACTACGGCAATGCGAAAGACTTCCACGCCAGGTGGGACGTGCTTGAACGGTGTTCCTGAACGTGTGTGACCGCTGGGGAAATCAAGCTGCTCCAAGAGGGAGTGCAGTGCGTTTCCTTACACTCGGCGTACACAGAGTGGTTCCAAAGGGCTCCTGGCATGGATGTTGAGTAGCAGACCCATGGGGCCCCGTGGGTGTCACTGATCCTGCCGGGAACAGGGTGCCCACGCGAGCCTCCTAGGTGTCCGGCAAACTCTGCTGCAGTTCAAGATACGCAGAACAGAGGCCACGGCGTCATGGAAACTGCGGCACGCCTCCGCTTCTGCACGGCAAGTCGGGGCCTTCATACCAGGCATGTGTTCATGCTGGGTGTGCCGGTAGCGACACAGCATGGTAAGATGCTGACTCTCTCCTCGGGCAGAGTGACTTCAGGCACGAGGTCTTCGAAGTATTCTAAGCACAGTGCTCTCTCATGGCAGCTCACACCAGGGCCATGACAAAGTCTTCCGGGGCAATTCAGACTCACCGGCAATGATGTCCTGAGGCCGTTCGAGGACTCTGGAATTGTAGGGCTCCTCAAGTAACCTACAGTTTGTTGCCCATCACTGGGAACGCACAGAGGGCCTCCGAGGGCTCAACCAATGGGCCTCGAAGTTGCTCAGCCGGCCCACAGGGGTCTGGAGGTACTCAGTGAACTTGGAGGGGAAACGATGCATACCCGAGAAGCCTGGGGGGGGGGTCCTCAAAAGTCTACTTCCTTTAAAATAAAGCATATAAGCGGCTAAGAACTCATGGGAACAGCTGCATGCCTCCGTTCTGCACAACGTCTCAGGGCCTAACCTGGAGGCAGGTTCTCACGTTCAGATTCCCTTCAGCTCTAGAGCTTGTCAGGCAGACCACCACCGCGGCCATGGAAGCACCTGGTTTAGACAGAAGCAACTCCTAATTTCCCCTGCATCATTCTTACACGGTTTCCAGGCCTGTCAGGAGCAGGGAATGTCAGGTAGCTGTCATGCAGCGTGAATGCAGCCTTCAAAATGGGAAAGCAAGCCTAGTTCCAACGGGCCCCGTTTCCATGGGCACCCTCAGCATACACCCCTGGGGTTTCTAACAAGTCCAAAGAGACCCAGGTTACCCTGTGTTTCCTTGCCTGAATCAACTTCTCGAGTAGGGTGTTCTGCATCAAGGAAACTGCCTCAACCAAGGAACGCCGTGGCTACGCCTCTGCGCCTGTGGCTATTCAAAAGCCTGCAGTGCCACAGGAAGAGCAGGACTTAAGTTGCAGTGAGAACGCAAGCCGACTGTCTCTAGGAGGCACGGTGACTTCCGGAGGGACGTCCCGGATGGAATGCGAAGCTGAGGATTTATCTGAGTGCAGCTCGGACTAGGGCAACACGCAAGACTTCCACGCCGGGTCGGACGTGCTTGAACGGCGTTCCTGAACGTGTGTGACCGCTGGGGAAATCAAGCTGCTCCGAGATAGTGCAGTGCGTTTCCTTACACTCGGCATACACAGAGTGGTTCCAAAGGGCTCCTGGCATGGATGTTGATTAGCAGACCCACGGGGTCCCGTGGGTGTCACTGATGCTGCCGGGAACAGGGTGCCCACGCGAGCCTCCTAGGTGTCTGGCAAACTGTGCTGCAGTTAAAGATATGCAGAGCAGTGGCCACGACCTCATGGAAACTGCTGCACGCCTCCGCTTCTGCACGGCAAATCAGGGCCTTACTTCCAGGCATGTGTTCATGCTGGCTGCGCCGGTAGGGACACAGCATGGTAAGACGCTGACTTTCTCCTCGGGCAGAGTGCCTTCAGGTACGAGGTCCTCGAAGTATTCAAAGCACAGTGCTTTCTCATGGCAGCTCACACAAGGGCCATGAGAAAGTCTTCCTGGGCAAATGATACTCACCAGCAATGTTGTCCTGAGGCCATTCGAGGACTCTGGAATTGTAGGTCTCCTCAAGGAACCTACATTGTGTTGCCCATCACTGGGACGCACAGAGGGCCTCCGAGGAATCAATCAGTGTGCCTCGAAGTTGCTCAGCCGGCCCACAGGGCTCTGAAGGTACTCAGTGAACTTGGAGGGGAAACGATGCACACCCGCGAGGCCTGGGGGTGGGTCCTGAAAAGTCTACTTCCTTTAAAATAAAGCATATAAGCGGCTAAGAACTCATGGGAACAGCTGCATGCCTCCGATCTGCACAACGTCTCAGGGCCTAACCTGGAGACAGGTTCTCACGTTCAGATTCCCTTCAGCTCTAGAGCTTGTCAGGCAGACCACCACCGCGGCCATGGAAGCACCTGGTTTAGACAGAAGCAACTCCTAATTTCCCCCGCATCATTCTTACACGGTTTCCAGGCCTGTCAGGAGCAGGGAATGTCAGGTAGCTGTCATGCAGCGTGAATGCAGCCTTTAAAATGGGAAAGCAAGCCTAGTTCCAACGGGCCCCGTTTCCATGGGCACCCGCAGCATACAACCCTGTGCTTTCTAAGAAGTCCAAAGAGACACGTGTTACCCTGTGTTGCCTTCCCTGAATCAACTTCTCGAAGTAGGGTGTTCTGCATCAAGCTAACTGCCTTAACCAAGCAATGCCCTAGCTAGGCCTCTGGGCCTGTGGCTATTCAAAATCCTGCAGTGCCACAGGAAGAGCAGGAATTAAATTGCAGTAAGAACGCAAGCCGAATTTCTCTAGGAGGCTCGGTGATATCAGACAGTACGTTCCAGATGGAACGCGAAACCGAGGGTTTCTCTGAGTGCAGCTCAGACTATGGCAATGCGAAAGACTTCCACGCCAGGTGGGACGTGCTTGAACGGTGTTCCTGAACGTGTGTGACCGCTGGGGAAATCAAGCTGCTCCAAGAGGGAGTGCAGTGCGTTTCCTTACACTCGGCGTACACAGAGTGGTTCCAAAGGGCTCCTGGCATGGATGTTGAGTAGCAGACCCACGGGGTCCCGTGGGTGTCACTGATCCTGCCGGGAACAGGGTGCCCACGTGAGCCTCCTAGGTGTCCGGCAAACTCTGCTGCAGTTCAAGATACGCAGAACAGAGGCCACGGCGTCATGGAAACTGCGGCACGCCTCCGCTTCTGCACGGCAAGTCGGGGCCTTCATACCAGGCATGTGTTCATGCTGGGTGTGCCGGTAGCGACACAGCATGGTAAGATGCTGACTCTCTCCTCGGGCAGAGTGCCTTCAGGCACGAGGTCTTCGAAGTATTCTAAGCACAGTGCTCTCTCATGGCAGCTCACACCAGGGCCATGACAAAGTCTTCCGGGGCAATTCAGACTCACCGGCAATGATGTCCTGAGGCCGTTCGAGGACTCTGGAATTGTAGGGCTCCTCAAGTAACCTACAGTTTGTCGGCCATCACTGGGAACGCACAGAGGGCCTCCGAGGGCTCAACCAATGGGCCTCGAAGTTGCTCAGCCGGCCCACAGGGGTCTGGAGGTACTCAGTGAACTTGGAGGGGAAACGATGCATACCCGAGAGGCCTGGGGGGGTCCTCAAAAGTCTACTTCCTTTAAAATAAAGCATATAAGCGGCTAAGAACTCATGGGAACAGCTGCATGCGTCCGATCTGCACAACGTCTCAGGGCCTAACCTGGAGACAGGTTCTCACGTTCAGATTCCCTTCAGCTCTAGAGCTTGTCAGGCAGACCACCACTGCGGCCATGGAAGCACCTGGTTTAGACAGAAGCAACTCCTAATTTCCCCCGCATCATTCTTACACGGTTTCCAAGCCTGTCAGGAGCAGGGAATGTCAGGTAGCTGTCAGGCAGCGTGAATGCAGCCTTCAAAATGGGAAAGCAAGCCTAGTTCCAACGGGCCCCGTTTCCATGGGCACCCTCAGCATACACCCCTGGGGTTTCTAACAAGTCCAAAGAGACCCAGGTTACCCTGTGTTTCCTTGCCTGAATCAACTTCTCGAGTAGGGTGTTCTGCATCAAGGAAACTGCCTCAACCAAGGAACGCCGTGGCTATGCCTCTGCGCCTGTGGCTATTCAAAAGCCTGCAGTGCCACAGGAAGAGCAGGACTTAAGTTGCAGTGAGAACGCAAGCCGACTGTCTCTAGGAGGCACGGTGACTTCCGGAGGGACGTCCCGGATGGAATGCGAAGCTGAGGATTTATCTGAGTGCAGCTCGGACTAGGGCAACACGCAAGACTTCCACGCCGGGTGGGACGTGCTTGAACGGCGTTCCTGAACGTGTGTGACCGCTGGGGAAATCAAGCTGCTCCAAGAGAGAGTGCAGTGCGTTTCCTTACACTCGGCATACACAGAGTGGTTCCAAAGGGCTCCTGGCATGGATGTTGATTAGCAGACCCACGGGGTCCCGTGGGTGTCACTGATGCTGCCGGGAACAGGGTGCCCACGCGAGCCTCCTAGGTGTCTGGCAAACTGTGCTGCAGTTAAAGTTATGCAGAGCAGTGGCCACGACCTCATGGAAACTGCTGCACGCCTCCGCTTCTGCACGGCAAATCAGGGCCTTACTTCCAGGCATGTGTTCATGCTGGCTGTGCCGGTAGCGACACAGCATGGTAAGACGCTGACTTTCTCCTCGGGCAGAGTGCCTTCAGGTACGAGGTCCTCGAAGTATTCAAAGCACAGTGCTTTCTCATGGCAGCTCACACAAGGGCCATGAGAAAGTCTTCCTGGGCAATTGATACTCACCAGCAATGTTGTCCTGAGGCCATTCGAGGACTCTGGAATTGTAGGTCTCCTCAAGGAACCTACAGTGTGTTGCCCATCACTGGGACGCACAGAGGGCCTCCGAGGAATCAATCAGTGTGCCTCGAAGTTGCTCAGCCGGCCCACAGGGCTCTGGAGGTACTCAGTGAACTTGGAGGGGAAATGATGCATACCCGAGAGGCCTAGGGGGGGGTCCTCAAAAGTCTACTTCCTTTCAAATAAAGCATATAAGCGACTAAGAACGCAAGGAAAGGGCTGCATGCCTCCCTTTCTGCCCGGCTCCTCGGGACCTAAAATGGAGGCGAGTTCCTATGTTGAGTTTCCTTTGAGCTCCAGAGCTTGTCAGGCACACGACCCCCGCGGCCATGGCAGCACCTGGTTTAGACAGAGCAGACTCATAATTTTCCCCGCATCGTTCTTACAGGGTTTCCAGGCCTGTCGGGAGCAGGGACTATCAGGTAGCTGCAAGGCAGCGTGAATGCAGCCTTCAAAATGGGAAAGCGAGTCTAGTTCCAGCAGGCCCCCGTTTCCATGGGCACCCGCAGCATACAACCCTGTGCTTTCTAAGAAGTCCAAAGAGACACGGGTTACCCTGTGTTGCCTTCCCTGAATCAACTTCTCGAAGTAGGGTGTTCTGCATCAAGCTAACTGCCTTAACCAAGCAATGCCCTAGCTAGGCCTCTGGGCCTGTGGCTATTCAAAATCCTGCAGTGCCACAGGAAGAGCAGGAATTAAATTGCAGTAAGAACGCAAGCCGAATTTCTCTAGGAGGCTCGGTGATATCAGGCAGTACGTTCCAGATGGAACGCGAAGCCGAGGGTTTCTCTGAGTGCAGCTCAGACTACGGCAATGCGAAAGACTTCCACGCCAGGTGGGACGTGCTTGAACGGTGTTCCTGAACGTGTGTGACCGCTGGGGAAATCAAGCTGCTCCAAGAGGGAGTGCAGTGCGTTTCCTTACACTCGGCGTACACAGAGTGGTTCCAAAGGGCTCCTGGCATGGATGTTGAGTAGCAGACCCACGGGGCCCCGTGGGTGTCACTGATCCTGCCGGGAACAGGGTGCCCACGCGAGCCTCCTAGGTGTCCGGCAAACTCTGCTGCAGTTCAAGATACGCAGAACAGAGGCCACGGCGTCATGGAAACTGCGGCACGCCTCCGCTTCTGCACGGCAAGTCGGGGCCTTCATACCAGGCATGTGTTCATGCTGGGTGTGCCGGTAGCGACACAGCATGGTAAGATGCTGACTCTCTCCTCGGGCAGAGTGACTTCAGGCACGAGGTCTTCGAAGTATTCTAAGCACAGTGCTCTCTCATGGCAGCTCACACCAGGGCCATGACAAAGTCTTCCGGGGCAATTCAGACTCACCGGCAATGATGTCCTGAGGCCGTTCGAGGACTCTGGAATTGTAGGGCTCCTCAAGTAACCTACAGTTTGTTGCCCATCACTGGGAACGCACAGAGGGCCTCCGAGGGCTCAACCAATGGGCCTCGAAGTTGCTCAGCCGGCCCACAGGGGTCTGGAGGTACTCAGTGAACTTGGAGGGGAAACGATGCATACCCGAGAAGCCTGGGGGGGGGGTCCTCAAAAGTCTACTTCCTTTAAAATAAAGCATATAAGCGGCTAAGAACTCATGGGAACAGCTGCATGCCTCCGTTCTGCACAACGTCTCAGGGCCTAACCTGGAGGCAGGTTCTCACGTTCAGATTCCCTTCAGCTCTAGAGCTTGTCAGGCAGACCACCACCGCGGCCATGGAAGCACCTGGTTTAGACAGAAGCAACTCCTAATTTCCCCTGCATCATTCTTACACGGTTTCCAGGCCTGTCAGGAGCAGGGAATGTCAGGTAGCTGTCAGGCAGCGTGAATGCAGCCTTCAAAATGGGAAAGCAAGCCTAGTTCCAACGGGCCCCGTTTCCATGGGCACCCTCAGCATACACCCCTGGGGTTTCTAACAAGTCCAAAGAGACCCAGGTTACCCTGTGTTTCCTTGCCTGAATCAACTTCTCGAGTAGGGTGTTCTGCATCAAGGAAACTGCCTCAACCAAGGAACGCCGTGGCTACGCCTCTGCGCCTGTGGCTATTCAAAAGCCTGCAGTGCCACAGGAAGAGCAGGACTTAAGTTGCAGTGAGAACGCAAGCCGACTGTCTCTAGGAGGCACGGTGACTTCCGGAGGGACGTCCCGGATGGAATGCGAAGCTGAGGATTTATCTGAGTGCAGCTCGGACTAGGGCAACACGCAAGACTTCCACGCCGGGTGGGACGTGCTTGAACGGCGTTCCTGAACGTGTGTGACCGCTGGGGAAATCAAGCTGCTCCAAGAGAGAGTGCAGTGCGTTTCCTTACACTCGGCATACACAGAGTGGTTCCAAAGGGCTCCTGGCATGGATGTTGATTAGCAGACCCACGGGGTCCCGTGGGTGTCACTGATGCTGCCGGGAACAGGGTGCCCACGCGAGCCTCCTAGGTGTCTGGCAAACTGTGCTGCAGTTAAAGATATGCAGAGCAGTGGCCACGACCTCATGGAAACTGCTGCACGCCTCCGCTTCTGCACGGCAAATCAGGGCCTTACTTCCAGGCATGTGTTCATGCTGGCTGCGCCGGTAGGGACACAGCATGGTAAGACGCTGACTTTCTCCTCGGGCAGAGTGCCTTCAGGTACGAGGTCCTCGAAGTATTCAAAGCACAGTGCTTTCTCATGGCAGCTCACACAAGGGCCATGAGAAAGTCTTCCTGGGCAATTGATACTCACCAGCAATGTTGTCCTGAGGCCATTCGAGGACTCTGGAATTGTAGGTCTCCTCAAGGAACCTACATTGTGTTGCCCATCACTGGGACGCACAGAGGGCCTCCGAGGAATCAATCAGTGTGCCTCGAAGTTGCTCAGCCGGCCCACAGGGCTCTGAAGGTACTCAGTGAACTTGGAGGGGAAACGATGCATACCCGAGAGGCCTGGGGGTGGGTCCTGAAAAGTCTACTTCCTTTAAAATAAAGCATATAAGCGGCTAAGAACGCATGGGAACAGCTGCATGCCTCCGATCTGCACAACGTCTCAGGACCTAAAATGGAGACAAGTTCTTATGTTCAGTTTCCTTTCAGCTCTAGAGCTTGTCAGGCAGACCACCACCGCGGCCATGGAAGCACCTGGTTTAGACAGAAGCAACTCCTAATTTCCCCCGCATCATTCTTACACGGTTTCCAGGCCTGTCAGGAGCAGGGACTATCAGGTAGCTGTAATGCAGCGTGAATGCAGCCTTTAAAATGGGAAAGCAAGCCTAGTTCCAGCGGCCCCCGTTTCCATGGGCACCCGCAGCATACAACCCTGTGCTTTCTAAGAAGTCCAAAGAGACACGTGTTACCCTGTGTTGCCTTCCCTGAATCAACTTCTCGAAGTAGGGTGTTCTGCATCAAGCTAACTGCCTTAACCAAGCAATGCCCTAGCTAGGCCTCTGGGCCTGTGGCTATTCAAAATCCTGCAGTGCCACAGGAAGAGCAGGAATTAAATTGCAGTAAGAACGCAAGCCGAATTTCTCTAGGAGGCTCGGTGATATCAGACAGTACGTTCCAGATGGAACGCGAAGCCGAGGGTTTCTCTGAGTGCAGCTCAGACTATGGCAATGCGAAAGACTTCCACGCCAGGTGGGACGTGCTTGAACGGTGTTCCTGAACGTGTGTGACCGCTGGGGAAATCAAGCTGCTCCAAGAGGGAGTGCAGTGCGTTTCCTTACACTCGGCGTACACAGAGTGGTTCCAAAGGGCTCCTGGCATGGATGTTGAGTAGCAGACCCACGGGGTCCCGTGGGTGTCACTGATCCTGCCGGGAACAGGGTGCCCACGCGAGCCTCCTAGGTGTCCGGCAAACTCTGCTGCAGTTCAAGATACGCAGAACAGAGGCCACGGCGTCATGGAAACTGCGGCACGCCTCCGCTTCTGCACGGCAAGTCGGGGCCTTCATACCAGGCATGTGTTCATGCTGGGTGTGCCGGTAGCGACACAGCATGGTAAGATGCTGACTCTCTCCTCGGGCAGAGTGACTTCAGGCACGAGGTCTTCGAAGTATTCTAAGCACAGTGCTCTCTCATGGCAGCTCACACCAGGGCCATGACAAAGTCTTCCGGGGCAATTCAGACTCACCGGCAATGATGTCCTGAGGCCGTTCGAGGACTCTGGAATTGTAGGGCTCCTCAAGTAACCTACAGTTTGTTGCCCATCACTGGGAACGCACAGAGGGCCTCCGAGGGCTCAACCAATGGGCCTCGAAGTTGCTCAGCCGGCCCACAGGGGTCTGGAGGTACTCAGTGAACTTGGAGGGGAAACGATGCATACCCGAGAGGCCTGGGGGGGGTCCTCAAAAGTCTACTTCCTTTAAAATAAAGCATATAAGCGGCTAAGAACTCATGGGAACAGCTGCATGCGTCCGATCTGCACAACGTCTCAGGGCCTAACCTGGAGGCAGGTTCTCACGTTCAGATTCCCTTCAGCTCTAGAGCTTGTCAGGCAGACCACCACCGCGGCCATGGAAGCACCTGGTTTAGACAGAAGCAACTCCTAATTTCCCCCGCATCATTCTTACACGGTTTCCAGGCCTGTCAGGAGCAGGGAATGTCAGGTAGCTGTCAGGCAGCGTGAATGCAGCCTTCAAAATGGGAAAGCAAGCCTAGTTCCAACGGGCCCCGTTTCCATGGGCACCCTCAGCATACACCCCTGGGGTTTCTAACAAGTCCAAAGAGACCCAGGTTACCCTGTGTTTCCTTGCCTGAATCAACTTCTCGAGTAGGGTGTTCTGCATCAAGGAAACTGCCTCAACCAAGGAACGCCGTGGCTACGCCTCTGCGCCTGTGGCTATTCAAAAGCCTGCAGTGCCACAGGAAGAGCAGGACTTAAGTTGCAGTGAGAACGCAAGCCGACTTTCTCTAGGAGGCACGGTGACTTCCGGAGGGACGTCCCGGATGGAATGCGAAGCTGAGGATTTATCTGAGTGCAGCTCGGACTAGGGCAACACGCAAGACTTCCACGCCGGGTGGGACGTGCTTGAACGGCGTTCCTGAACGTGTGTGACCGCTGGGGAAATCAAGCTGCTCCAAGAGAGAGTGCAGTGCGTTTCCTTACACTCGGCATACACAGAGTGGTTCCAAAGGGCTCCTGGCATGGATGTTGATTAGCAGACCCACGGGGTCCCGTGGGTGTCACTGATGCTGCCGGGAACAGGGTGCCCACGCGAGCCTCCTAGGTGTCTGGCAAACTGTGCTGCAGTTAAAGATATGCAGAGCAGTGGCCACGACCTCATGGAAACTGCTGCACGCCTCCGCTTCTGCACGGCAAATCAGGGCCTTACTTCCAGGCATGTGTTCATGCTGGCTGCGCCGGTAGCGACACAGCATGGTAAGACGCTGACTTTCTCCTCGGGCAGAGTGCCTTCAGGTACGAGGTCCTCGAAGTATTCAAAGCACAGTGCTTTCTCATGGCAGCTCACACAAGGGCCATGAGAAAGTCTTCCTGGGCAATTGATACTCACCAGCAATGTTGTCCTGAGGCCATTCGAGGACTCTGGAATTGTAGGTCTCCTCAAGGAACCTACAGTGTGTTGCCCATCACTGGGACGCACAGAGGGCCTCCGAGGAATCAATCAGTGTGCCTCGAAGTTGCTCAGCCGGGCCACAGGGCTCTGGAGGTACTCAGTGAACTTGGAGGGGAAATGATGCATACCCGAGAGGCCTGGGGCGGTCCTCAAAAGTCTACTTCCTTTAAAATAAAGCATATAAGCGACTAAGAACGCAAGGAAAGGGCTGCATGCCTCCCTTTCTGCCCGGCTCCTCGGGACCTAAAATGGAGGCGAGTTCCTATGTTGAGTTTCCTTTGAGCTCCAGAGCTTGTCAGGCAGACCACCCCCGCGGCCATGGCAGCACCTGGTTTAGACAGAGCAGACTCATAATTTTCCCCGCATCGTTCTTACAGGGTTTCCAGGCCTGTCGGGAGCAGGGACTATCAGGTAGCTGCAAGGCAGCGTGAATGCAGCCTTCAAAATGGGAAAGCGAGTCTAGTTCCAGCAGGCCCCCGTTTCCATGGGCACCCGCAGCATACAACCCTGTGCTTTCTAAGAAGTCCAAAGAGACACGGGTTACCCTGTGTTGCCTTCCCTGAATCAACTTCTCGAAGTAGGGTGTTCTGCATCAAGCTAACTGCCTTAACCAAGCAATGCCCTAGCTAGGCCTCTGGGCCTGTGGCTATTCAAAATCCTGCAGTGCCACAGGAAGAGCAGGAATTAAATTGCAGTAAGAACGCAAGCCGAATTTCTCTAGGAGGCTCGGTGATATCAGGCAGTACGTTCCAGATGGAACGCGAAGCCGAGGGTTTCTCTGAGTGCAGCTCAGACTACGGCAATGCGAAAGACTTCCACGCCAGGTGGGACGTGCTTGAACGGTGTTCCTGAACGTGTGTGACCGCTGGGGAAATCAAGCTGCTCCAAGAGGGAGTGCAGTGCGTTTCCTTACACTCGGCGTACACAGAGTGGTTCCAAAGGGCTCCTGGCATGGATGTTGAGTAGCAGACCCACGGGGTCCCGTGGGTGTCACTGATCCTGCCGGGAACAGGGTGCCCACGCGAGCCTCCTAGGTGTCCGGCAAACTCTGCTGCAGTTCAAGATACGCAGAACAGAGGCCACGGCGTCATGGAAACTGCGGCACGCCTCCGCTTCTGCACGGCAAGTCGGGGCCTTCATACCAGGCATGTGTTCATGCTGGGTGTGCCGGTAGCGACACAGCATGGTAAGATGCTGACTCTCTCCTCGGGCAGAGTGACTTCAGGCACGAGGTCTTCGAAGTATTCTAAGCACAGTGCTCTCTCATGGCAGCTCACACCAGGGCCATGACAAAGTCTTCCGGGGCAATTCAGACTCACCGGCAATGATGTCCTGAGGCCGTTTGAGGACTCTGGAATTGTAGGGCTCCTCAAGTAACCTACAGTTTGTTGCCCATCACTGGGAACGCACAGAGGGCCTCCGAGGGCTCAACCAATGGGCCTCGAAGTTGCTCAGCCGGCCCACAGGGGTCTGGAGGTACTCAGTGAACTTGGAGGGGAAACGATGCATACCCGAGAGGCCTGGGGGGGGGTCCTCAAAAGTCTACTTCCTTTAAAATAAAGCATATAAGCGGCTAAGAACTCATGGGAACAGCTGCATGCCTCCGTTCTGCACAACGTCTCAGGGCCTAACCTGGAGGCAGGTTCTCACGTTCAGATTCCCTTCAGCTCTAGAGCTTGTCAGGCAGACCACCACCGCGGCCATGGAAGCACCTGGTTTAGACAGAAGCAACTCCTAATTTCCCCCGCATCATTCTTACACGGTTTCCAGGCCTGTCAGGAGCAGGGAATGTCAGGTAGCTGTCAGGCAGCGTGAATGCAGCCTTCAAAATGGGAAAGCAAGCCTAGTTCCAACAGGCCCCGTTTCCATGGGCACCCTCAGCATACACCCCTGGGGTTTCTAACAAGTCCAAAGAGACCCAGGTTACCCTGTGTTTCCTTCCCTGAATCAACTTCTCGAGTAGGGTGTTCTGCATCAAGGAAACTGCCTCAACCAAGGAACGCCGTGGCTACGCCTCTGCGCCTGTGGCTATTCAAAAGCCTGCAGTGCCACAGGAAGAGCAGGACTTAAGTTGCAGTGAGAACGCAAGCCGACTTTCTCTAGGAGGCACGGTGACTTCCGGAGGGACGTCCCGGATGGAATGCGAAGCTGAGGATTTATCTGAGTGCAGCTCGGACTAGGGCAACACGCAAGACTTCCACGCCGGGTGGGACGTGCTTGAACGGCGTTCCTGAACGTGTGTGACCGCTGGGGAAATCAAGCTGCTCCAAGAGAGAGTGCAGTGCGTTTCCTTACACTCGGCATACACAGAGTGGTTCCAAAGGGCTCCTGGCATGGATGTTGATTAGCAGACCCACGGGGTCCCGTGGGTGTCACTGATGCTGCCGGGAACAGGGTGCCCACGCGAGCCTCCTAGGTGTCTGGCAAACTGTGCTGCAGTTAAAGATATGCAGAGCAGTGGCCACGACCTCATGGAAACTGCTGCACGCCTCCGCTTCTGCACGGCAAATCAGGGCCTTACTTCCAGGCATGTGTTCATGCTGGCTGCGCCGGTAGCGACACAGCATGGTAAGACGCTGACTTTCTCCTCGGGCAGAGTGCCTTCAGGTACGAGGTCCTCGAAGTATTCAAAGCACAGTGCTTTCTCATGGCAGCTCACACAAGGGCCATGAGAAAGTCTTCCTGGGCAATTGATACTCACCAGCAATGTTGTCCTGAGGCCATTCGAGGACTCTGGAATTGTAGGTCTCCTCAAGGAACCTACAGTGTGTTGCCCATCACTGGGACGCACAGAGGGCCTCCGAGGAATCAATCAGTGTGCCTCGAAGTTGCTCAGCCGGCCCACAGGGCTCTGGAGGTACTCAGTGAACTTGGAGGGGAAATGATGCATACCCGAGAGGCCTAGGGGGGGGTCCTCAAAAGTCTACTTCCTTTCAAATAAAGCATATAAGCGACTAAGAACGCAAGGAAAGGGCTGCATGCCTCCCTTTCTGCCCGGCTACTCGGGACCTAAAATGGAGGCGAGTTCCTATGTTGAGTTTCCTTTGAGCTCCAGAGCTTGTCAGGCAGACCACCCCCGCGGCCATGGCAGCACCTGGTTTAGACAGAGCAGACTCATAATTTTCCCCGCATCGTTCTTACAGGGTTTCCAGGCCTGTCGGGAGCAGGGACTATCAGGTAGCTGCAAGGCAGCGTGAATGCAGCCTTCAAAATGGGAAAGCGAGTCTAGTTCCAGCAGGCCCCCGTTTCCATGGGCACCCGCAGCATACAACCCTGTGCTTTCTAAGAAGTCCAAAGAGACACGGGTTACCCTGTGTTGCCTTCCCTGAATCAACTTCTCGAAGTAGGGTGTTCTGCATCAAGCTAACTGCCTTAACCAAGCAATGCCCTAGCTAGGCCTCTGGGCCTGTGGCTATTCAAAATCCTGCAGTGCCACAGGAAGAGCAGGAATTAAATTGCAGTAAGAACGCAAGCCGAATTTCTCTAGGAGGCTCGGTGATATCAGGCAGTACGTTCCAGATGGAACGCGAAGCCGAGGGTTTCTCTGAGTGCAGCTCAGACTACGGCAATGCGAAAGACTTCCACGCCAGGTGGGACGTGCTTGAACGGTGTTCCTGAACGTGTGTGACCGCTGGGGAAATCAAGCTGCTCCAAGAGGGAGTGCAGTGCGTTTCCTTACACTCGGCGTACACAGAGTGGTTCCAAAGGGCTCCTGGCATGGATGTTGAGTAGCAGACCCACGGGGTCCCGTGGGTGTCACTGATCCTGCCGGGAACAGGGTGCCCACGCGAGCCTCCTAGGTGTCCGGCAAACTCTGCTGCAGTTCAAGATACGCAGAACAGAGGCCACGGCGTCATGGAAACTGCGGCACGCCTCCGCTTCTGCACGGCAAGTCGGGGCCTTCATACCAGGCATGTGTTCATGCTGGGTGTGCCGGTAGCGACACAGCATGGTAAGATGCTGACTCTCTCCTCGGGCAGAGTGACTTCAGGCACGAGGTCTTCGAAGTATTCTAAGCACAGTGCTCTCTCATGGCAGCTCACACCAGGGCCATGACAAAGTCTTCCGGGGCAATTCAGACTCACCGGCAATGATGTCCTGAGGCCGTTTGAGGACTCTGGAATTGTAGGGCTCCTCAAGGAACCTACAGTTTGTTGCCCATCACTGGGACGCACAGAGGGCCTCCGAGGAATCAATCAGTGTGCCTCGAAGTTGCTCAGCCGGCCCACAGGGCTCTGGAGGTACTCAGTGAACTTGGAGGGGAAATGATGCATACCCGAGAGGCCTGGGGGGGGGTCCTCAAAAGTCTACTTCCTTTAAAATAAAGCATATAAGCGACTAAGAACGCAAGGAAAGGGCTGCATGCCTCCCTTTCTGCCCGGCTACTCGGGACCTAAAATGGAGGCGAGTTCCTATGTTGAGTTTCCTTTGAGCTCCAGAGCTTGTCAGGCAGACCACCCCCGCGGCCATGGCAGCACCTGGTTTAGACAGAGCAGACTCATAATTTTCCCCGCATCGTTCTTACAGGGTTTCCAGGCCTGTCGGGAGCAGGGACTATCAGGTAGCTGCAAGGCAGCGTGAATGCAGCCTTCAAAATGGGAAAGCAAGTCTAGTTCCAGCAGGCCCCCGTTTCCATGGGCACCCGCAGCATACAACCCTGTGCTTTCTAAGAAGTCCAAAGAGACACGGGTTACCCTGTGTTGCCTTCCCTGAATCAACTTCTCGAAGTAGGGTGTTCTGCATCAAGCTAACTGCCTTAACCAAGCAATGCCCTAGCTAGGCCTCTGGGCCTGTGGCTATTCAAAATCCTGCAGTGCCACAGGAAGAGCAGGAATTAAATTGCAGTAAGAACGCAAGCCGAATTTCTCTAGGAGGCTCGGTGATATCAGGCAGTACGTTCCAGATGGAACGCGAAGCCGAGGGTTTCTCTGAGTGCAGCTCAGACTACGGCAATGCGAAAGACTTCCACGCCAGGTGGGACGTGCTTGAACGGTGTTCCTGAACGTGTGTGACCGCTGGGGAAATCAAGCTGCTCCAAGAGGGAGTGCAGTGCGTTTCCTTACACTCGGCGTACACAGAGTGGTTCCAAAGGGCTCCTGGCATGGATGTTGAGTAGCAGACCCACGGGGTCCCGTGGGTGTCACTGATCCTGCCGGGAACAGGGTGCCCACGCGAGCCTCCTAGGTGTCCGGCAAACTCTGCTGCAGTTCAAGATACGCAGAACAGAGGCCACGGCGTCATGGAAACTGCGGCACGCCTCCGCTTCTGCACGGCAAGTCGGGGCCTTCATACCAGGCATGTGTTCATGCTGGGTGTGCCGGTAGCGACACAGCATGGTAAGATGCTGACTCTCTCCTCGGGCAGAGTGACTTCAGGCACGAGGTCTTCGAAGTATTCTAAGCACAGTGCTCTCTCATGGCAGCTCACACCAGGGCCATGACAAAGTCTTCCGGGGCAATTCAGACTCACCGGCAATGATGTCCTGAGGCCGTTCGAGGACTCTGGAATTGTAGGGCTCCTCAAGTAACCTACAGTTTGTTGCCCATCACTGGGAACGCACAGAGGGCCTCCGAGGGCTCAACCAATGGGCCTCGAAGTTGCTCAGCCGGCCCACAGGGGTCTGGAGGTACTCAGTGAACTTGGAGGGGAAACGATGCATACCCGAGAGGCCTGGGGGGGGTCCTCAAAAGTCTACTTCCTTTAAAATAAAGCATATAAGCGGCTAAGAACTCATGGGAACAGCTGCATGCCTCCGTTCTGCACAACGTCTCAGGGCCTAACCTGGAGGCAGGTTCTCACGTTCAGATTCCCTTCAGCTCTAGAGCTTGTCAGGCAGACCACCACCGCGGCCATGGAAGCACCTGGTTTAGACAGAAGCAACTCCTAATTTCCCCCGCATCATTCTTACACGGTTTCCAGGCCTGTCAGGAGCAGGGAATGTCAGGTAGCTGTCAGGCAGCGTGAATGCAGCCTTCAAAATGGGAAAGCAAGCCTAGTTCCAACGGGCCCCGTTTCCATGGGCACCCTCAGCATACACCCCTGGGGTTTCTAACAAGTCCAAAGAGACCCAGGTTACCCTGTGTTTCCTTGCCTGAATCAACTTCTCGAGTAGGGTGTTCTGCATCAAGGAAACTGCCTCAACCAAGGAACGCCGTGGCTACGCCTCTGCGCCTGTGGCTATTCAAAAGCCTGCAGTGCCACAGGAAGAGCAGGACTTAAGTTGCAGTGAGAACGCAAGCCGACTTTCTCTAGGAGGCACGGTGACTTCCGGAGGGACGTCCCGGATGGAATGCGAAGCTGAGGATTTATCTGAGTGCAGCTCGGACTAGGGCAACACGCAAGACTTCCACGCCGGGTGGGACGTGCTTGAACGGCGTTCCTGAACGTGTGTGACCGCTGGGGAAATCAAGCTGCTCCAAGAGAGAGTGCAGTGCGTTTCCTTACACTCGGCATACACAGAGTGGTTCCAAAGGGCTCCTGGCATGGATGTTGATTAGCAGACCCACGGGGTCCCGTGGGTGTCACTGATGCTGCCGGGAACAGGGTGCCCACGCGAGCCTCCTAGGTGTCTGGCAAACTGTGCTGCAGTTAAAGATATGCAGAGCAGTGGCCACGACCTCATGGAAACTGCTGCACGCCTCCGCTTCTGCACGGCAAATCAGGGCCTTACTTCCAGGCATGTGTTCATGCTGGCTGCGCCGGTAGCGACACAGCATGGTAAGACGCTGACTTTCTCCTCGGGCAGAGTGCCTTCAGGTACGAGGTCCTCGAAGTATTCAAAGCACAGTGCTTTCTCATGGCAGCTCACACAAGGGCCATGAGAAAGTCTTCCTGGGCAATTGATACTCACCAGCAATGTTGTCCTGAGGCCATTCGAGGACTCTGGAATTGTAGGTCTCCTCAAGGAACCTACAGTGTGTTGCCCATCACTGGGACGCACAGAGGGCCTCCGAGGAATCAATCAGTGTGCCTCGAAGTTGCTCAGCCGGCCCACAGGGCTCTGGAGGTACTCAGTGAACTTGGAGGGGAAATGATGCATACCCGAGAGGCCTGGGGGGGGTCCTCAAAAGTCTACTTCCTTTCAAATAAAGCATATAAGCGACTAAGAACGCAAGGAAAGGGCTGCATGCCTCCCTTTCTGCCCGGCTACTCGGGACCTAAAATGGAGGCGAGTTCCTATGTTGAGTTTCCTTTGAGCTCCAGAGCTTGTCAGGCAGACCACCCCCGCGGCCATGGCAGCACCTGGTTTAGACAGAGCAGACTCATAATTTTCCCCGCATCGTTCTTACAGGGTTTCCAGGCCTGTCGGGAGCAGGGACTATCAGGTAGCTGCAAGGCAGCGTGAATGCAGCCTTCAAAATGGGAAAGCGAGTCTAGTTCCAGCAGGCCCCCGTTTCCATGGGCACCCGCAGCATACAACCCTGTGCTTTCTAAGAAGTCCAAAGAGACACGGGTTACCCTGTGTTGCCTTCCCTGAATCAACTTCTCGAAGTAGGGTGTTCTGCATCAAGCTAACTGCCTTAACCAAGCAATGCCCTAGCTAGGCCTCTGGGCCTGTGGCTATTCAAAATCCTGCAGTGCCACAGGAAGAGCAGGAATTAAATTGCAGTAAGAACGCAAGCCGAATTTCTCTAGGAGGCTCGGTGATATCAGGCAGTACGTTCCAGATGGAACGCGAAGCCGAGGGTTTCTCTGAGTGCAGCTCAGACTACGGCAATGCGAAAGACTTCCACGCCAGGTGGGACGTGCTTGAACGGTGTTCCTGAACGTGTGTGACCGCTGGGGAAATCAAGCTGCTCCAAGAGGGAGTGCAGTGCGTTTCCTTACACTCGGCGTACACAGAGTGGTTCCAAAGGGCTCCTGGCATGGATGTTGAGTAGCAGACCCACGGGGTCCCGTGGGTGTCACTGATCCTGCCGGGAACAGGGTGCCCACGCGAGCCTCCTAGGTGTCCGGCAAACTCTGCTGCAGTTCAAGATACGCAGAACAGAGGCCACGGCGTCATGGAAACTGCGGCACGCCTCCGCTTCTGCACGGCAAGTCGGGGCCTTCATACCAGGCATGTGTTCATGCTGGGTGTGCCGGTAGCGACACAGCATGGTAAGATGCTGACTCTCTCCTCGGGCAGAGTGACTTCAGGCACGAGGTCTTCGAAGTATTCTAAGCACAGTGCTCTCTCATGGCAGCTCACACCAGGGCCATGACAAAGTCTTCCGGGGCAATTCAGACTCACCGGCAATGATGTCCTGAGGCCGTTTGAGGACTCTGGAATTGTAGGGCTCCTCAAGGAACCTACAGTTTGTTGCCCATCACTGGGACGCACAGAGGGCCTCCGAGGAATCAATCAGTGTGCCTCGAAGTTGCTCAGCCGGCCCACAGGGCTCTGGAGGTACTCAGTGAACTTGGAGGGGAAACGATGCATACCCGAGAGGCCTGGGGGGGGGTCCTCAAAAGTCTACTTCCTTTAAAATAAAGCATATAAGCGGCTAAGAACTCATGGGAACAGCTGCATGCCTCCGTTCTGCACAACGTCTCAGGGCCTAACCTGGAGGCAGGTTCTCACGTTCAGATTCCCTTCAGCTCTAGAGCTTGTCAGGCAGACCACCACCGCGGCCATGGAAGCACCTGGTTTAGACAGAAGCAACTCCTAATTTCCCCCGCATCATTCTTACACGGTTTCCAGGCCTGTCAGGAGCAGGGAATGTCAGGTAGCTGTCAGGCAGCGTGAATGCAGCCTTCAAAATGGGAAAGCAAGCCTAGTTCCAACAGGCCCCGTTTCCAAGGGCACCCTCAGCATACACCCCTGGGGTTTCTAACAAGTCCAAAGAGACCCAGGTTACCCTGTGTTTCCTTCCCTGAATCAACTTCTCGAGTAGGGTGTTCTGCATCAAGGAAACTGCCTCAACCAAGGAACGCCGTGGCTACGCCTCTGCGCCTGTGGCTATTCAAAAGCCTGCAGTGCCACAGGAAGAGCAGGACTTAAGTTGCACTGAGAACGCAAGCCGACTTTCTCTAGGAGGCACGGTGACTTCCGGAGGGACGTCCCGGAAGGAATGCGAAGCTGAGGACTTATCTGAGTGCAGCTCGGACTAGGGCAACACGCAAGACTTCCACGCCGGGTGGGACGTGCTTGAACGGCGTTCCTGAACGTGTGTGACTGCTGGGGAAATCAAGCTGCTCCAAGAGAGAGTGCAGTGCGTTTCCTTACACTCGGCATACACAGAGTGGTTCCAAAGGGCTCCTGGCATGGATGTTGATTAGCAGACCCACGGGGTCCCGTGGGTGTCACTGATGCTGCCGGGAACAGGGTGCCCACGCGAGCCTCCTAGGTGTCTGGCAAACTGTGCTGCAGTTAAAGATACGCAGAGCAGTGGCCACGACCTCATGGAAACTGCTGCACGCCTCCGCTTCTGCACGGCAAATCAGGGCCTTACTTCCAGGCATGTGTTCATGCTGGCTGCGCCGGTAGCGACACAGCCTGGTAAGACGCTGACTTTCTCCTCGGGCAGAGTGCCTTCAGGTACGAGGTCCTCGAAGTATTCAAAGCACAGTGCTTTCTCATGGCAGCTCACACAAGGGCCATGAGAAAGTCTTCCTGGGCAATTGATACTCACCAGCAATGTTGTCCTGAGGCCATCCGAGTACTCTGGAATTGTAGGTCTCCTCAAGGAACCTACAGTGTGTTGCCCATCACTGGGACGCACAGAGGGCCTCCGAGGAATCAATCAGTGTGCCTCGAAGTTGCTCAGCCGGCCCACAGGGCTCTGGAGGTACTCAGTGAACTTGGAGGGGAAATGATGCATACCCGAGAGGCCTGGGGGGGGTCCTCAAAAGTCTACTTCCTTTCAAATAAAGCATATAAGCGACTAAGAACGCAAGGAAAGGGCTGCATGCCTCCCTTTCTGCCCGGCTACTCGGGACCTAAAATGGAGGCGAGTTCCTATGTTGAGTTTCCTTTGAGCTCCAGAGCTTGTCAGGCAGACCACCCCCGCGGCCATGGCAGCACCTGGTTTAGACAGAGCAGACTCATAATTTTCCCCGCATCGTTCTTACAGGGTTTCCAGGCCTGTCGGGAGCAGGGACTATCAGGTAGCTGCAAGGCAGCGTGAATGCAGCCTTCAAAATGGGAAAGCGAGTCTAGTTCCAGCAGGCCCCCGTTTCCATGGGCACCCGCAGCATACAACCCTGTGCTTTCTAAGAAGTCCAAAGAGACACGGGTTACCCTGTGTTGCCTTCCCTGAATCAACTTCTCGAAGTAGGGTGTTCTGCATCAAGCTAACTGCCTTAACCAAGCAATGCCCTAGCTAGGCCTCTGGGCCTGTGGCTATTCAAAATCCTGCAGTGCCACAGGAAGAGCAGGAATTAAATTGCAGTAAGAACGCAAGCCGAATTTCTCTAGGAGGCTCGGTGATATCAGGCAGTACGTTCCAGATGGAACGCGAAGCCGAGGGTTTCTCTGAGTGCAGCTCAGACTACGGCAATGCGAAAGACTTCCACGCCAGGTGGGACGTGCTTGAACGGTGTTCCTGAACGTGTGTGACCGCTGGGGAAATCAAGCTGCTCCAAGAGGGAGTGCAGTGCGTTTCCTTACACTCGGCGTACACAGAGTGGTTCCAAAGGGCTCCTGGCATGGATGTTGAGTAGCAGACCCACGGGGTCCCGTGGGTGTCACTGATCCTGCCGGGAACAGGGTGCCCACGCGAGCCTCCTAGGTGTCCGGCAAACTCTGCTGCAGTTCAAGATACGCAGAACAGAGGCCACGGCGTCATGGAAACTGCGGCACGCCTCCGCTTCTGCACGGCAAGTCGGGGCCTTCATACCAGGCATGTGTTCATGCTGGGTGTGCCGGTAGCGACACAGCATGGTAAGATGCTGACTCTCTCCTCGGGCAGAGTGACTTCAGGCACGAGGTCTTCGAAGTATTCTAAGCACAGTGCTCTCTCATGGCAGCTCACACCAGGGCCATGACAAAGTCTTCCGGGGCAATTCAGACTCACCGGCAATGATGTCCTGAGGCCGTTCGAGGACTCTGGAATTGTAGGGCTCCTCAAGTAACCTACAGTTTGTTGCCCATCACTGGGAACGCACAGAGGGCCTCCGAGGGCTCAACCAATGGGCCTCGAAGTTGCTCAGCCGGCCCACAGGGGTCTGGAGGTACTCAGTGAACTTGGAGGGGAAACGATGCATACCCGAGAGGCCTGGGGGGGGGTCCTCAAAAGTCTACTTCCTTTAAAATAAAGCATATAAGCGGCTAAGAACTCATGGGAACAGCTGCATGCCTCCGTTCTGCACAACGTCTCAGGGCCTAACCTGGAGGCAGGTTCTCACGTTCAGATTCCCTTCAGCTCTAGAGCTTGTCAGGCAGACCACCACCGCGGCCATGGAAGCACCTGGTTTAGACAGAAGCAACTCCTAATTTCCCCCGCATCATTCTTACACGGTTTCCAGGCCTGTCAGGAGCAGGGAATGTCAGGTAGCTGTCAGGCAGCGTGAATGCAGCCTTCAAAATGGGAAAGCAAGCCTAGTTCCAACGGGCCCCGTTTCCATGGGCACCCTCAGCATACACCCCTGGGGTTTCTAACAAGTCCAAAGAGACCCAGGTTACCCTGTGTTTCCTTGCCTGAATCAACTTCTCGAGTAGGGTGTTCTGCATCAAGGAAACTGCCTCAACCAAGGAACGCCGTGGCTACGCCTCTGCGCCTGTGGCTATTCAAAAGCCTGCAGTGCCACAGGAAGAGCAGGACTTAAGTTGCACTGAGAACGCAAGCCGACTTTCTCTAGGAGGCACGGTGACTTCCGGAGGGACGTCCCGGATGGAATGCGAAGCTGAGGATTTATCTGAGTGCAGCTCGGACTAGGGCAACACGCAAGACTTCTACGCCGGGTGGGACGTGCTTGAACGGCGTTCCTGAACGTGTGTGACAGCTGGGGAAATCAAGCTGCTCCAAGAGAGAGTGCAGTGCGTTTCCTTACACTCGGCATACACAGAGTGGTTCCAAAGGGCTCCTGGCATGGATGTTGAGTAGCAGACCCACGGGGTCCCGTGGGTGTCACTGATGCTGCCGGGAACAGGGTGCCCACGCGAGCCTCCTAGGTGTCTGGCAAACTGTGCTGCAGTTAAAGATATGCAGGGCAGTGGCCACGACCTCATGGAAACTGCTGCACGCCTCCGCTTCTGCACGGCAAATCAGGGCCTTACTTCCAGGCATGTGTTCATGCTGGCTGTGCCGGTAGCGACACAGCACGGTAAGACGCTGACTTTCTCTTCGGGCAGAGTGCCTTCAGGTACGAGGTCCTCGAAGTATTCAAAGCACAGTGCTTTCTCATGGCAGCTCACACAAGGGCCATGAGAAAGTCTTCCTGGGCAATTGATACTCACCAGCAATGTTGTCCTGAGGCCATTCGAGGACTCTGGAATTGTAGGTCTCCTCAAGGAACCTACAGTTTGTTGCCCATCACTGGGACGCACAGAGGGCCTCCGAGGAATCAATCAGTGTGCCTCGAAGTTGCTCAGCCGGCCCACAGGGCTCTGGAGGTACTCAGTGAACTTGGAGGGGAAATGATGCATACCCGAGAGGCCTAGGGGGGGGTCCTCAAAAGTCTACTTCCTTTCAAATAAAGCATATAAGCGACTAAGAACGCAAGGAAAGGGCTGCATGCCTCCCTTTCTGCCCGGCTACTCGGGACCTAAAATGGAGGCGAGTTCCTATGTTGAGTTTCCTTTGAGCTCCAGAGCTTGTCAGGCAGACCACCCCCGCGGCCATGGCAGCACCTGGTTTAGACAGAGCAGACTCATAATTTTCCCCGCATCGTTCTTACAGGGTTTCCAGGCCTGTCGGGAGCAGGGACTATCAGGTAGCTGCAAGGCAGCGTGAATGCAGCCTTCAAAATGGGAAAGCGAGTCTAGTTCCAGCAGGCCCCCGTTTCCATGGGCACCCGCAGCATACAACCCTGTGCTTTCTAAGAAGTCCAAAGAGACACGGGTTACCCTGTGTTGCCTTCCCTGAATCAACTTCTCGAAGTAGGGTGTTCTGCATCAAGCTAACTGCCTTAACCAAGCAATGCCCTAGCTAGGCCTCTGGGCCTGTGGCTATTCAAAATCCTGCAGTGCCACAGGAAGAGCAGGAATTAAATTGCAGTAAGAACGCAAGCCGAATTTCTCTAGGAGGCTCGGTGATATCAGGCAGTACGTTCCAGATGGAACGCGAAGCCGAGGGTCTCTCTGAGTGCAGCTCAGACTACGGCAATGCGAAAGACTTCCACGCCAGGTGGGACGTGCTTGAACGGTGTTCCTGAACGTGTGTGACCGCTGGGGAAATCAAGCTGCTCCAAGAGGGAGTGCAGTGCGTTTCCTTACACTCGGCGTACACAGAGTGGTTCCAAAGGGCTCCTGGCATGGATGTTGAGTAGCAGACCCACGGGGTCCCGTGGGTGTCACTGATCCTGCCGGGAACAGGGTGCCCACGCGAGCCTCCTAGGTGTCCGGCAAACTCTGCTGCAGTTCAAGATACGCAGAACAGAGGCCACGGCGTCATGGAAACTGCGGCACGCCTCCGCTTCTGCACGGCAAGTCGGGGCCTTCATACCAGGCATGTGTTCATGCTGGGTGTGCCGGTAGCGACACAGCATGGTAAGATGCTGACTCTCTCCTCGGGCAGAGTGACTTCAGGCACGAGGTCTTCGAAGTATTCTAAGCACAGTGCTCTCTCATGGCAGCTCACACCAGGGCCATGACAAAGTCTTCCGGGGCAATTCAGACTCACCGGCAATGATGTCCTGAGGCCGTTCGAGGACTCTGGAATTGTAGGGCTCCTCAAGTAACCTACAGTTTGTTGCCCATCACTGGGAACGCACAGAGGGCCTCCGAGGGCTCAACCAATGGGCCTCGAAGTTGCTCAGCCGGCCCACAGGGGTCTGGAGGTACTCAGTGAACTTGGAGGGGAAACGATGCATACCCGAGAGGCCTGGGGGGGGGTCCTCAAAAGTCTACTTCCTTTAAAATAAAGCATATAAGCGGCTAAGAACTCATGGGAACAGCTGCATGCCTCCGTTCTGCACAACGTCTCAGGGCCTAACCTGGAGGCAGGTTCTCACGTTCAGATTCCCTTCAGCTCTAGAGCTTGTCAGGCAGACCACCACCGCGGCCATGGAAGCACCTGGTTTAGACAGAAGCAACTCCTAATTTCCCCCGCATCATTCTTACACGGTTTCCAGGCCTGTCAGGAGCAGGGAATGTCAGGTAGCTGTCAGGCAGCGTGAATGCAGCCTTCAAAATGGGAAAGCAAGCCTAGTTCCAACGGGCCCCGTTTCCATGGGCACCCTCAGCATACACCCCTGGGGTTTCTAACAAGTCCAAAGAGACCCAGGTTACCCTGTGTTTCCTTGCCTGAATCAACTTCTCGAGTAGGGTGTTCTGCATCAAGGAAACTGCCTCAACCAAGGAACGCCGTGGCTACGCCTCTGCGCCTGTGGCTATTCAAAAGCCTGCAGTGCCACAGGAAGAGCAGGACTTAAGTTGCAGTGAGAACGCAAGCCGACTTTCTCTAGGAGGCACGGTGACTTCCGGAGGGACGTCCCGGATGGAATGCGAAGCTGAGGATTTATCTGAGTGCAGCTCGGACTAGGGCAACACGCAAGACTTCCACGCCGGGTGGGACGTGCTTGAACGGCGTTCCTGAACGTGTGTGACCGCTGGGGAAATCAAGCTGCTCCAAGAGAGAGTGCAGTGCGTTTCCTTACACTCGGCATACACAGAGTGGTTCCAAAGGGCTCCTGGCATGGATGTTGATTAGCAGACCCACGGGGTCCCGTGGGTGTCACTGATGCTGCCGGGAACAGGGTGCCCACGCGAGCCTCCTAGGTGTCTGGCAAACTGTGCTGCAGTTAAAGATATGCAGAGCAGTGGCCACGACCTCATGGAAACTGCTGCACGCCTCCGCTTCTGCACGGCAAATCAGGGCCTTACTTCCAGGCATGTGTTCATGCTGGCTGCGCCGGTAGCGACACAGCATGGTAAGACGCTGACTTTCTCCTCGGGCAGAGTGCCTTCAGGTACGAGGTCCTCGAAGTATTCAAAGCACAGTGCTTTCTCATGGCAGCTCACACAAGGGCCATGAGAAAGTCTTCCTGGGCAATTGATACTCACCAGCAATGTTGTCCTGAGGCCATTCGAGGACTCTGGAATTGTAGGTCTCCTCAAGGAACCTACAGTTTGTTGCCCATCACTGGGACGCACAGAGGGCCTCCGAGGAATCAATCAGTGTGCCTCGAAGTTGCTCAGCCGGCCCACAGGGCTCTGGAGGTACTCAGTGAACTTGGAGGGGAAATGATGCATACCCGAGAGGCCTAGGGGGGGGTCCTCAAAAGTCTACTTCCTTTCAAATAAAGCATATAAGCGACTAAGAACGCAAGGAAAGGGCTGCATGCCTCCCTTTCTGCCCGGCTACTCGGGACCTAAAATGGAGGCGAGTTCCTATGTTGAGTTTCCTTTGAGCTCCAGAGCTTGTCAGGCAGACGACCCCCGCGGCCATGGCAGCACCTGGTTTAGACAGAGCAGACTCATAATTTTCCCCGCATCGTTCTTACAGGGTTTCCAGGCCTGTCGGGAGCAGGGACTATCAGGTAGCTGCAAGGCAGCGTGAATGCAGCCTTCAAAATGGGAAAGCGAGTCTAGTTCCAGCAGGCCCCCGTTTCCATGGGCACCCGCAGCATACAACCCTGTGCTTTCTAAGAAGTCCAAAGAGACACGGGTTACCCTGTGTTGCCTTCCCTGAATCAACTTCTCGAAGTAGGGTGTTCTGCATCAAGCTAACTGCCTTAACCAAGCAATGCCCTAGCTAGGCCTCTGGGCCCGTGGCTATTCAAAATCCTGCAGTGCCACAGGAAGAGCAGGAATTAAATTGCAGTAAGAACGCAAGCCGAATTTCTCTAGGAGGCTCGGTGATATCAGGCAGTACGTTCCAGATGGAACGCGAAGCCGAGGGTTTCTCTGAGTGCAGCTCAGACTACGGCAATGCGAAAGACTTCCACGCCAGGTGGGACGTGCTTGAACGGTGTTCCTGAACGTGTGTGACCGCTGGGGAAATCAAGCTGCTCCAAGAGGGAGTGCAGTGCGTTTCCTTACACTCGGCGTACACAGAGTGGTTCCAAAGGGCTCCTGGCATGGATGTTGAGTAGCAGACCCACGGGGTCCCGTGGGTGTCACTGATCCTGCCGGGAACAGGGTGCCCACGCGAGCCTCCTAGGTGTCCGGCAAACTCTGCTGCAGTTCAAGATACGCAGAACAGAGGCCACGGCGTCATGGAAACTGCGGCACGCCTCCGCTTCTGCACGGCAAGTCGGGGCCTTCATACCAGGCATGTGTTCATGCTGGGTGTGCCGGTAGCGACACAGCATGGTAAGATGCTGACTCTCTCCTCGGGCAGAGTGACTTCAGGCACGAGGTCTTCGAAGTATTCTAAGCACAGTGCTCTCTCATGGCAGCTCACACCAGGGCCATGACAAAGTCTTCCGGGGCAATTCAGACTCACCGGCAATGATGTCCTGAGGCCGTTCGAGGACTCTGGAATTGTAGGGCTCCTCAAGTAACCTACAGTTTGTTGCCCATCACTGGGAACGCACAGAGGGCCTCCGAGGGCTCAACCAATGGGCCTCGAAGTTGCTCAGCCGGCCCACAGGGGTCTGGAGGTACTCAGTGAACTTGGAGGGGAAACGATGCATACCCGAGAGGCCTGGGGGGGGGTCCTCAAAAGTCTACTTCCTTTAAAATAAAGCATATAAGCGGCTAAGAACTCATGGGAACAGCTGCATGCCTCCGTTCTGCACAACGTCTCAGGGCCTAACCTGGAGGCAGGTTCTCACGTTCAGATTCCCTTCAGCTCTAGAGCTTGTCAGGCAGACCACCACCGCGGCCATGGAAGCACCTGGTTTAGACAGAAGCAACTCCTAATTTCCCCCGCATCATTCTTACACGGTTTCCAGGCCTGTCAGGAGCAGGGAATGTCAGGTAGCTGTCAGGCAGCGTGAATGCAGCCTTCAAAATGGGAAAGCAAGCCTAGTTCCAACGGGCCCCGTTTCCATGGGCACCCTCAGCATACACCCCTGGGGTTTCTAACAAGTCCAAAGAGACCCAGGTTACCCTGTGTTTCCTTGCCTGAATCAACTTCTCGAGTAGGGTGTTCTGCATCAAGGAAACTGCCTCAACCAAGGAACGCCGTGGCTACGCCTCTGCGCCTGTGGCTATTCAAAAGCCTGCAGTGCCACAGGAAGAGCAGGACTTAAGTTGCAGTGAGAACGCAAGCCGACTTTCTCTAGGAGGCACGGTGACTTCCGGAGGGACGTCCCGGATGGAATGCGAAGCTGAGGATTTATCTGAGTGCAGCTCGGACTAGGGCAACACGCAAGACTTCCACGCCGGGTGGGACGTGCTTGAACGGCGTTCCTGAACGTGTGTGACCGCTGGGGAAATCAAGCTGCTCCAAGAGAGAGTGCAGTGCGTTTCCTTACACTCGGCATACACAGAGTGGTTCCAAAGGGCTCCTGGCATGGATGTTGATTAGCAGACCCACGGGGTCCCGTGGGTGTCACTGATGCTGCCGGGAACAGGGTGCCCACGCGAGCCTCCTAGGTGTCTGGCAAACTGTGCTGCAGTTAAAGATATGCAGAGCAGTGGCCACGACCTCATGGAAACTGCTGCACGCCTCCGCTTCTGCACGGCAAATCAGGGCCTTACTTCCAGGCATGTGTTCATGCTGGCTGCGCCGGTAGCGACACAGCATGGTAAGACGCTGACTTTCTCCTCGGGCAGAGTGCCTTCAGGTACGAGGTCCTCGAAGTATTCAAAGCACAGTGCTTTCTCATGGCAGCTCACACAAGGGCCATGAGAAAGTCTTCCTGGGCAATTGATACTCACCAGCAATGTTGTCCTGAGGCCATTCGAGGACTCTGGAATTGTAGGTCTCCTCAAGGAACCTACAGTGTGTTGCCCATCACTGGGACGCACAGAGGGCCTCCGAGGAATCAATCAGTGTGCCTCGAAGTTGCTCAGCCGGCCCACAGGGCTCTGGAGGTACTCAGTGAACTTGGAGGGGAAATGATGCATACCCGAGAGGCCTAGGGGGGGGTCCTCAAAAGTCTACTTCCTTTCAAATAAAGCATATAAGCGACTAAGAACGCAAGGAAAGGGCTGCATGCCTCCCTTTCTGCCCGGCTACTCGGGACCTAAAATGGAGGCGAGTTCCTATGTTGAGTTTCCTTTGAGCTCCAGAGCTTGTCAGGCAGACCACCCCCGCGGCCATGGCAGCACCTGGTTTAGACAGAGCAGACTCATAATTTTCCCCGCATCGTTCTTACAGGGTTTCCAGGCCTGTCGGGAGCAGGGACTATCAGGTAGCTGCAAGGCAGCGTGAATGCAGCCTTCAAAATGGGAAAGCGAGTCTAGTTCCAGCAGGCCCCCGTTTCCATGGGCACCCGCAGCATACAACCCTGTGCTTTCTAAGAAGTCCAAAGAGACACGGGTTACCCTGTGTTGCCTTCCCTGAATCAACTTCTCGAAGTAGGGTGTTCTGCATCAAGCTAACTGCCTTAACCAAGCAATGCCCTAGCTAGGCCTCTGGGCCTGTGGCTATTCAAAATCCTGCAGTGCCACAGGAAGAGCAGGAATTAAATTGCAGTAAGAACGCAAGCCGAATTTCTCTAGGAGGCTCGGTGATATCAGGCAGTACGTTCCAGATGGAACGCGAAGCCGAGGGTTTCTCTGAGTGCAGCTCAGACTACGGCAATGCGAAAGACTTCCACGCCAGGTGGGACGTGCTTGAACGGTGTTCCTGAACGTGTGTGACCGCTGGGGAAATCAAGCTGCTCCAAGAGGGAGTGCAGTGCGTTTCCTTACACTCGGCGTACACAGAGTGGTTCCAAAGGGCTCCTGGCATGGATGTTGAGTAGCAGACCCACGGGGTCCCGTGGGTGTCACTGATCCTGCCGGGAACAGGGTGCCCACGCGAGCCTCCTAGGTGTCCGGCAAACTCTGCTGCAGTTCAAGATACGCAGAACAGAGGCCACGGCGTCATGGAAACTGCGGCACGCCTCCGCTTCTGCACGGCAAGTCGGGGCCTTCATACCAGGCATGTGTTCATGCTGGGTGTGCCGGTAGCGACACAGCATGGTAAGATGCTGACTCTCTCCTCGGGCAGAGTGACTTCAGGCACGAGGTCTTCGAAGTATTCTAAGCACAGTGCTCTCTCATGGCAGCTCACACCAGGGCCATGACAAAGTCTTCCGGGGCAATTCAGACTCACCGGCAATGATGTCCTGAGGCCGTTCGAGGACTCTGGAATTGTAGGGCTCCTCAAGTAACCTACAGTTTGTTGCCCATCACTGGGAACGCACAGAGGGCCTCCGAGGGCTCAACCAATGGGCCTCGAAGTTGCTCAGCCGGCCCACAGGGGTCTGGAGGTACTCAGTGAACTTGGAGGGGAAACGATGCATACCCGAGAGGCCTGGGGGGGGGTCCTCAAAAGTCTACTTCCTTTAAAATAAAGCATATAAGCGGCTAAGAACTCATGGGAACAGCTGCATGCCTCCGTTCTGCACAACGTCTCAGGGCCTAACCTGGAGGCAGGTTCTCACGTTCAGATTCCCTTCAGCTCTAGAGCTTGTCAGGCAGACCACCACCGCGGCCATGGAAGCACCTGGTTTAGACAGAAGCAACTCCTAATTTCCCCCGCATCATTCTTACACGGTTTCCAGGCCTGTCAGGAGCAGGGAATGTCAGGTAGCTGTCAGGCAGCGTGAATGCAGCCTTCAAAATGGGAAAGCAAGCCTAGTTCCAACGGGCCCCGTTTCCATGGGCACCCTCAGCATACACCCCTGGGGTTTCTAACAAGTCCAAAGAGACCCAGGTTACCCTGTGTTTCCTTGCCTGAATCAACTTCTCGAGTAGGGTGTTCTGCATCAAGGAAACTGCCTCAACCAAGGAACGCCGTGGCTACGCCTCTGCGCCTGTGGCTATTCAAAAGCCTGCAGTGCCACAGGAAGAGCAGGACTTAAGTTGCAGTGAGAACGCAAGCCGACTTTCTCTAGGAGGCACGGTGACTTCCGGAGGGACGTCCCGGATGGAATGCGAAGCTGAGGATTTATCTGAGTGCAGCTCGGACTAGGGCAACACGCAAGACTTCCACGCCGGGTGGGACGTGCTTGAACGGCGTTCCTGAACGTGTGTGACCGCTGGGGAAATCAAGCTGCTCCAAGAGAGAGTGCAGTGCGTTTCCTTACACTCGGCATACACAGAGTGGTTCCAAAGGGCTCCTGGCATGGATGTTGATTAGCAGACCCACGGGGTCCCGTGGGTGTCACTGATGCTGCCGGGAACAGGGTGCCCACGCGAGCCTCCTAGGTGTCTGGCAAACTGTGCTGCAGTTAAAGATATGCAGAGCAGTGGCCACGACCTCATGGAAACTGCTGCACGCCTCCGCTTCTGCACGGCAAATCAGGGCCTTACTTCCAGGCATGTGTTCATGCTGGCTGCGCCGGTAGCGACACAGCATGGTAAGACGCTGACTTTCTCCTCGGGCAGAGTGCCTTCAGGTACGAGGTCCTCGAAGTATTCAAAGCACAGTGCTTTCTCATGGCAGCTCACACAAGGGCCATGAGAAAGTCTTCCTGGGCAATTGATACTCACCAGCAATGTTGTCCTGAGGCCATTCGAGGACTCTGGAATTGTAGGTCTCCTCAAGGAACCTACAGTGTGTTGCCCATCACTGGGACGCACAGAGGGCCTCCGAGGAATCAATCAGTGTGCCTCGAAGTTGCTCAGCCGGCCCACAGGGCTCTGGAGGTACTCAGTGAACTTGGAGGGGAAATGATGCATACCCGAGAGGCCTAGGGGGGGGTCCTCAAAAGTCTACTTCCTTTCAAATAAAGCATATAAGCGACTAAGAACGCAAGGAAAGGGCTGCATGCCTCCCTTTCTGCCCGGCTACTCGGGACCTAAAATGGAGGCGAGTTCCTATGTTGAGTTTCCTTTGAGCTCCAGAGCTTGTCAGGCAGACGACCCCCGCGGCCATGGCAGCACCTGGTTTAGACAGAGCAGACTCATAATTTTCCCCGCATCGTTCTTACAGGGTTTCCAGGCCTGTCGGGAGCAGGGACTATCAGGTAGCTGCAAGGCAGCGTGAATGCAGCCTTCAAAATGGGAAAGCGAGTCTAGTTCCAGCAGGCCCCCGTTTCCATGGGCACCCGCAGCATACAACCCTGTGCTTTCTAAGAAGTCCAAAGAGACACGGGTTACCCTGTGTTGCCTTCCCTGAATCAACTTCTCGAAGTAGGGTGTTCTGCATCAAGCTAACTGCCTTAACCAAGCAATGCCCTAGCTAGGCCTCTGGGCCTGTGGCTATTCAAAATCCTGCAGTGCCACAGGAAGAGCAGGAATTAAATTGCAGTAAGAACGCAAGCCGAATTTCTCTAGGAGGCTCGGTGATATCAGGCAGTACGTTCCAGATGGAACGCGAAGCCGAGGGTTTCTCTGAGTGCAGCTCAGACTACGGCAATGCGAAAGACTTCCACGCCAGGTGGGACGTGCTTGAACGGTGTTCCTGAACGTGTGTGACCGCTGGGGAAATCAAGCTGCTCCAAGAGGGAGTGCAGTGCGTTTCCTTACACTCGGCGTACACAGAGTGGTTCCAAAGGGCTCCTGGCATGGATGTTGAGTAGCAGACCCACGGGGTCCCGTGGGTGTCACTGATCCTGCCGGGAACAGGGTGCCCACGCGAGCCTCCTAGGTGTCCGGCAAACTCTGCTGCAGTTCAAGATACGCAGAACAGAGGCCACGGCGTCATGGAAACTGCGGCACGCCTCCGCTTCTGCACGGCAAGTCGGGGCCTTCATACCAGGCATGTGTTCATGCTGGGTGTGCCGGTAGCGACACAGCATGGTAAGATGCTGACTCTCTCCTCGGGCAGAGTGACTTCAGGCACGAGGTCTTCGAAGTATTCTAAGCACAGTGCTCTCTCATGGCAGCTCACACCAGGGCCATGACAAAGTCTTCCGGGGCAATTCAGACTCACCGGCAATGATGTCCTGAGGCCGTTCGAGGACTCTGGAATTGTAGGGCTCCTCAAGTAACCTACAGTTTGTTGCCCATCACTGGGAACGCACAGAGGGCCTCCGAGGGCTCAACCAATGGGCCTCGAAGTTGCTCAGCCGGCCCACAGGGGTCTGGAGGTACTCAGTGAACTTGGAGGGGAAACGATGCATACCCGAGAGGCCTGGGGGGGGGTCCTCAAAAGTCTACTTCCTTTAAAATAAAGCATATAAGCGGCTAAGAACTCATGGGAACAGCTGCATGCCTCCGTTCTGCACAACGTCTCAGGGCCTAACCTGGAGGCAGGTTCTCACGTTCAGATTCCCTTCAGCTCTAGAGCTTGTCAGGCAGACCACCACCGCGGCCATGGAAGCACCTGGTTTAGACAGAAGCAACTCCTAATTTCCCCCGCATCATTCTTACACGGTTTCCAGGCCTGTCAGGAGCAGGGAATGTCAGGTAGCTGTCAGGCAGCGTGAATGCAGCCTTCAAAATGGGAAAGCAAGCCTAGTTCCAACGGGCCCCGTTTCCATGGGCACCCTCAGCATACACCCCTGGGGTTTCTAACAAGTCCAAAGAGACCCAGGTTACCCTGTGTTTCCTTGCCTGAATCAACTTCTCGAGTAGGGTGTTCTGCATCAAGGAAACTGCCTCAACCAAGGAACGCCGTGGCTACGCCTCTGCGCCTGTGGCTATTCAAAAGCCTGCAGTGCCACAGGAAGAGCAGGACTTAAGTTGCAGTGAGAACGCAAGCCGACTTTCTCTAGGAGGCACGGTGACTTCCGGAGGGACGTCCCGGATGGAATGCGAAGCTGAGGATTTATCTGAGTGCAGCTCGGACTAGGGCAACACGCAAGACTTCCACGCCGGGTGGGACGTGCTTGAACGGCGTTCCTGAACGTGTGTGACCGCTGGGGAAATCAAGCTGCTCCAAGAGAGAGTGCAGTGCGTTTCCTTACACTCGGCATACACAGAGTGGTTCCAAAGGGCTCCTGGCATGGATGTTGATTAGCAGACCCACGGGGTCCCGTGGGTGTCACTGATGCTGCCGGGAACAGGGTGCCCACGCGAGCCTCCTAGGTGTCTGGCAAACTGTGCTGCAGTTAAAGATATGCAGAGCAGTGGCCACGACCTCATGGAAACTGCTGCACGCCTCCGCTTCTGCACGGCAAATCAGGGCCTTACTTCCAGGCATGTGTTCATGCTGGCTGCGCCGGTAGCGACACAGCATGGTAAGACGCTGACTTTCTCCTCGGGCAGAGTGCCTTCAGGTACGAGGTCCTCGAAGTATTCAAAGCACAGTGCTTTCTCATGGCAGCTCACACAAGGGCCATGAGAAAGTCTTCCTGGGCAATTGATACTCACCAGCAATGTTGTCCTGAGGCCATTCGAGGACTCTGGAATTGTAGGTCTCCTCAAGGAACCTACAGTGTGTTGCCCATCACTGGGACGCACAGAGGGCCTCCGAGGAAACAATCAGTGTGCCTCGAAGTTGCTCAGCCGGACCACAGGGCTCTGGAGGTACTCAGTGAACTTGGAGGGGAAATGATGCATACCCGAGAGGCCTAGGGGGGTCCTCAAAAGTCTACTTCCTTTCAAATAAAGCATATAAGCGACTAAGAACGCAAGGAAAGGGCTGCATGCCTCCCTTTCTGCCCGGCTACTCGGGACCTAAAATGGAGGCGAGTTCCTATGTTGAGTTTCTTTGAGCTCCAGAGCTTGTCAGGCACACGACCCCCGCGGCCATGGCAGCACCTGGTTTAGACAGAGCAGACTCATAATTTTCCCCGCATCGTTCTTACAGGGTTTCCAGGCCTGTCGGGAGCAGGGACTATCAGGTAGCTGCAAGGCAGCGTGAATGCAGCCTTCAAAATGGGAAAGCGAGTCTAGTTCCAGCAGGCCCCCGTTTCCATGGGCACCCGCAGCATACAACCCTGTGCTTTCTAAGAAGTCCAAAGAGACACGGGTTACCCTGTGTTGCCTTCCCTGAATCAACTTCTCGAAGTAGGGTGTTCTGCATCAAGCTAACTGTCTTAACCAAGCAATGCCCTAGCTAGGCCTCTGGGCCTGTGGCTATTCAAAATCCTGCAGTGCCACAGGAAGAGCAGGAATTAAATTGCAGTAAGAACGCAAGCCGAATTTCTCTAGGAGGCTCGGTGATATCAGGCAGTACGTTCCAGATGGAACGCGAAGCCGAGGGTTTCTCTGAGTGCAGCTCAGACTACGGCAATGCGAAAGACTTCCACGCCAGGTGGGACGTGCTTGAACGGTGCTCCTGAACGTGTGTGACCGCTGGGGAAATCAAGCTGCTCCAAGAGGGAGTGCAGTGCGTTTCCTTACACTCGGCGTACACAGAGTGGTTCCAAAGGGCTCCTGGCATGGATGTTGAGTAGCAGACCCACGGGGCCCCGTGGGTGTCACTGATCCTGCCGGGAACAGGGTGCCCACGCGAGCCTCCTAGGTGTCCGGCAAACTCTGCTGCAGTTCAAGATACGCAGAACAGAGGCCACGGCGTCATGGAAACTGCGGCACGCCTCCGCTTCTGCACGGCAAGTCGGGGCCTTCATACCAGGCATGTGTTCATGCTGGGTGTGCCGGTAGCGACACAGCATGGTAAGATGCTGACTCTCTCCTCGGGCAGAGTGACTTCAGGCACGAGGTCTTCGAAGTATTCTAAGCACAGTGCTCTCTCATGGCAGCTCACACCAGGGCCATGACAAAGTCTTCCGGGGCAATTCAGACTCACCGGCAATGATGTCCTGAGGCCGTTCGAGGACTCTGGAATTGTAGGGCTCCTCAAGTAACCTACAGTTTGTTGCCCATCACTGGGAACGCACAGAGGGCCTCCGAGGGCTCAACCAATGGGCCTCGAAGTTGCTCAGCCGGCCCACAGGGCTCTGGAGGTACTCAGTGAACTTGGAGGGGAAACGATGCATACCCGAGAGGCCTGGGGGGGGTCCTCAAAAGTCTACTTCCTTTAAAATAAAGCATATAAGCGGCTAAGAACTCACGGGAACAGCTACATGCCTCCGATCTGCACAACGTCTCAGGGCCTAACCTGGAGGCAGGTTCGCACGTTCAGATTCCCTTCAGCTCTAGAGCTTGTCAGGCAGACCACCACAGCGGCCATGGAAGCACCTGGTTTAGACAGAAGCAACTCCTAATTTCCCCCGCATCATTCTTACACGGTTTCCAGGCCTGTCAGGAGCAGGGAATGTCAGGTAGCTGTCAGGCAGCGTGAATGCAGCCTTCAAAATGGGAAAGCAAGCCTAGTTCCAACGGGCCCCGTTTCCATGGGCACCCTCAGCATACACCCCTGGGGTTTCTAACAAGTCCAAAGAGACCCAGGTTACCCTGTGTTTCCTTGCCTGAATCAACTTCTCGAGTAGGGTGTTCTGCATCAAGGAAACTGCCTCAACCAAGGAACGCCGTGGCTACGCCTCTGCGCCTGTGGCTATTCAAAAGCCTGCAGTGCCACAGGAAGAGCAGGACTTAAGTTGCAGTGAGAACGCAAGCCGACTTTCTCTAGGAGGCACGGTGACTTCCGGAGGGACGTCCCGGATGGAATGCGAAGCTGAGGATTTATCTGAGTGCAGCTCGGACTAGGGCAACACGCAAGACTTCCACGCCGGGTGGGACGTGCTTGAACGGCGTTCCTGAACGTGTGTGACCGCTGGGGAAATCAAGCTGCTCCAAGAGAGAGTGCAGTGCGTTCCCTTACACTCGGCATACACAGAGTGGTTCCAAAGGGCTCCTGGCATGGATGTTGATTAGCAGACCCTCGGGGTCCCGTGGGTGTCACTGATGCTGCCGGGAACAGGGTGCCCACGCGAGCCTCCTAGGTGTCTGGCAAACTGTGCTGCAGTTAAAGATATGCAGAGCAGTGGCCACGACCTCATGGAAACTGCTGCACGCCTCCGCTTCTGCACGGCAAATCAGGGCCTTACTTCCAGGCATGTGTTCATGCTGGCTGCGCCGGTAGCGACACAGCATGGTAAGACGCTGACTTTCTCCTCGGGCAGAGTGCCTTCAGGTACGAGGTCCTCGAAGTATTCAAAGCACAGTGCTTTCTCATGGCAGCTCACACAAGGGCCATGAGAAAGTCTTCCTGGGCAATTGATACTCACCAGCAATGTTGTCCTGAGGCCATTCGAGGACTCTGGAATTGTAGGTCTCCTCAAGGAACCTACAGTGTGTTGCCCATCACTGGGACGCACAGAGGGCCTCCGAGGAATCAATCAGTGTGCCTCGAAGTTGCTCAGTCGGCCCACAGGGATCTGGAGGTACTCAGTGAACTTGGAGGGGAAATGATGCATACCCGAGAGGCCTGGGGGGGGTCCTCAAAAGTCTACTTCCTTTCAAATAAAGCAGATAAGCGACTAAGAACGCAAGGAAAGGGCTGCATGCCTCCCTTTCTGCCCGGCTACTCGGGACCTAAAATGGAGGCGAGTTCCTATGTTGAGTTTCCTTTGAGCTCCAGAGCTTGTCAGGCAGACCACCCCCGCGGCCATGGCAGCACCTGGTTTAGACAGAGCAGACTCATAATTTTCCCCGCATCGTTCTTACAGGGTTTCTAGGCCTGTCGGGAGAAGGGACTATCAGGTAGCTGCAAGGCAGCGTGAATGCAGCCTTCAAAATGGGAAAGCGAGTCTAGTTCCAGCAGGCCCCCGTTTCCATGGGCACCCGCAGCATACAACCCTGTGCTTTCTAAGAAGTCCAAAGAGACACGGGTTACCCTGTGTTGCCTTCCCTGAATCAACTTCTCGAAGTAGGGTGTTCTGCATCAAGCTAACTGCCTTAACCAAGCAATGCCCTAGCTAGGCCTCTGGGCCTGTGGCTATTCAAAATCCTGCAGTGCCACAGGAAGAGCAGGAATTAAATTGCAGTAAGAACGCAAGCCGAATTTCTCTAGGAGGCTCGGTGATATCAGGCAGTACGTTCCAGATGGAACGCGAAGCCGAGGGTTTCTCTGAGTGCAGCTCAGACTACGGCAATGCGAAAGACTTCCACGCCAGGTGGGACGTGCTTGAACGGTGTTCCTGAACGTGTGTGACCGCTGGGGAAATCAAGCTGCTCCAAGAGGGAGTGCAGTGCGTTTCCTTACACTCGGCGTACACAGAGTGGTTCCAAAGGGTTCCTGGCATGGATGTTGAGTAGCAGACCCACGGGGCCCCGTGGGTGTCACTGATCCTGCCGGGAACAGGGTGCCCACGCGAGCCTCCTAGGTGTCCGGCAAACTCTGCTGCAGTTCAAGATACGCAGAACAGAGGCCACGGCGTCATGGAAACTGCGGCACGCCTCCGCTTCTGCACGGCAAGTCGGGGCCTTCATACCAGGCATGTGTTCATGCTGGGTGTGCCGGTAGCGACACAGCATGGTAAGATGCTGACTCTCTCCTCGGGCAGAGTGACTTCAGGCACGAGGTCTTCGAAGTATTCTAAGCACAGTGCTCTCTCATGGCAGCTCACACCAGGGCCATGACAAAGTCTTCCGGGGCAATTCAGACTCACCGGCAATGATGTCCTGAGGCCGTTCGAGGACTCTGGAATTGTAGGGCTCCTCAAGTAACCTACAGTTTGTTGCCCATCACTGGGAACGCACAGAGGGCCTCCGAGGGCTCAACCAATGGGCCTCGAAGTTGCTCAGCCGGCCCACAGGGGTCTGGAGGTACTCAGTGAACTTGGAGGGGAAACGATGCATACCCGAGAAGCCTGGGGGGGGGGTCCTCAAAAGTCTACTTCCTTTAAAATAAAGCATATAAGCGGCTAAGAACTCATGGGAACAGCTGCATGCCTCCGTTCTGCACAACGTCTCAGGGCCTAACCTGGAGGCAGGTTCTCACGTTCAGATTCCCTTCAGCTCTAGAGCTTGTCAGGCAGACCACCACCGCGGCCATGGAAGCACCTGGTTTAGACAGAAGCAACTCCTAATTTCCCCCGCATCATTCTTACACGGTTTCCAGGCCTGTCAGGAGCAGGGAATGTCAGGTAGCTGTCAGGCAGCGTGAATGCAGCCTTCAAAATGGGAAAGCAAGCCTAGTTCCAACGGGCCCCGTTTCCATGGGCACCCTCAGCATACACCCCTGGGGTTTCTAACAAGTCCAAAGAGACCCAGGTTACCCTGTGTTTCCTTGCCTGAATCAACTTCTCGAGTAGGGTGTTCTGCATCAAGGAAACTGCCTCAACCAAGGAACGCCGTGGCTACGCCTCTGCGCCTGTGGCTATTCAAAAGCCTGCAGTGCCACAGGAAGAGCAGGACTTAAGTTGCAGTGAGAACGCAAGCCGACTTTCTCTAGGAGGCACGGTGACTTCCGGAGGGACGTCCCGGATGGAATGCGAAGCTGAGGATTTATCTGAGTGCAGCTCGGACTAGGGCAACACGCAAGACTTCCACGCCGGGTGGGACGTGCTTGAACGGCGTTCCTGAACGTGTGTGACCGCTGGGGAAATCAAGCTGCTCCAAGAGAGAGTGCAGTGCGTTTCCTTACACTCGGCATACACAGAGTGGTTCCAAAGGGCCCCTGGCATGGATGTTGAGTAGCAGACCCACGGGGTCCCGTGGGTGTCACTGATGCTGCCGGGAACAGGGTGCCCACGCGAGCCTCCTAGGTGTGTGGCAAACTGTGCTGCAGTTAAAGATATGCAGGGCAGTGGCCACGACCTCATGGAAACTGCTGCACGCCTCCGCTTCTGCACGGCAAATCAGGGCCTTACTTCCAGGCATGTGTTCATGCTGGCTGCGCCGGTAGCGACACAGCCTGGTAAGACGCTGACTTTCTCCTCGGGCAGAGTGCCTTCAGGTACGAGGTCCTCGAAGTATTCAAAGCACAGTGCTTTCTCATGGCAGCTCACACAAGGGCCATGAGAAAGTCTTCCTGGGCAATTGATACTCACCAGCAATGTTGTCCTGAGGCCATCCGAGGACTCTGGAATTGTAGGTCTCCTCAAGGAACCTACAGTTTGTTGCCCATCACTGGGACGCACAGAGGGCCTCCGAGGAATCAATCAGTGTGCCTCGAAGTTGCTCAGCCGGCCCACAGGGCTCTGGAGGTACTCAGTGAACTTGGAGGGGAAATGATGCATACCCGAGAGGCCTAGGGGGGGGTCCTCAAAAGTCTACTTCCTTTCAAATAAAGCATATAAGCGACTAAGAACGCAAGGAAAGGGCTGCATGCCTCCCTTTCTGCCCGGCTACTCGGGACCTAAAATGGAGGCGAGTTCCTATGTTGAGTTTCCTTTGAGCTCCAGAGCTTGTCAGGCAGACCACCCCCGCGGCCATGGCAGCACCTGGTTTAGACAGAGCAGACTCATAATTTTCCCCGCATCGTTCTTACAGGGTTTCCAGGCCTGTCGGGAGCAGGGACTATCAGGTAGCTGCAAGGCAGCGTGAATGCAGCCTTCAAAATGGGAAAGCGAGTCTAGTTCCAGCAGGCCCCCGTTTCCATGGGCACCCGCAGCATACAACCCTGTGCTTTCTAAGAAGTCCAAAGAGACACGGGTTACCCTGTGTTGCCTTCCCTGAATCAACTTCTCGAAGTAGGGTGTTCTGCATCAAGCTAACTGCCTTAACCAAGCAATGCCCTAGCTAGGCCTCTGGGCCCGTGGCTATTCAAAATCCTGCAGTGCCACAGGAAGAGCAGGAATTAAATTGCAGTAAGAACGCAAGCCGAATTTCTCTAGGAGGCTCGGTGATATCAGGCAGTACGTTCCAGATGGAACGCGAAGCCGAGGGTCTCTCTGTGTGCAGCTCAGACTACGGCAATGCGAAAGACTTCCACGCCAGGTGGGACGTGCTTGAACGGTGTTCCTGAACGTGTGTGACCGCTGGGGAAATCAAGCTGCTCCAAGAGGGAGTGCAGTGCGTTTCCTTACACTCGGCGTACACAGAGTGGTTCCAAAGGGCTCCTGGCATGGATGTTGAGTAGCAGACCCACGGGGTCCCGTGGGTGTCACTGATCCTGCCGGGAACAGGGTGCCCACGCGAGCCTCCTAGGTGTCCGGCAAACTCTGCTGCAGTTCAAGATACGCAGAACAGAGGCCACGGCGTCATGGAAACTGCGGCACGCCTCCGCTTCTGCACGGCAAGTCGGGGCCTTCATACCAGGCATGTGTTCATGCTGGGTGTGCCGGTAGCGACACAGCATGGTAAGATGCTGACTCTCTCCTCGGGCAGAGTGACTTCAGGCACGAGGTCTTCGAAGTAATCTAAGCACAGTGCTCTCTCATGGCAGCTCACACCAGGGCCATGACAAAGTCTTCCGGGGCAATTCAGACTCACCGGCAATGATGTCCTGAGGCCGTTCGAGGACTCTGGAATTGTAGGGCTCCTCAAGTAACCTACAGTTTGTTGCCCATCACTGGGAACGCACAGAGGGCCTCCGAGGGCTCAACCAATGGGCCTCGAAGTTGCTCAGCCGGCCCACAGGGGTCTGGAGGTACTCAGTGAACTTGGAGGGGAAACGATGCATACCCGAGAGGCCTGGGGGGGGGTCCTCAAAAGTCTACTTCCTTTAAAATAAAGCATATAAGCGGCTAAGAACTCATGGGAACAGCTGCATGCCTCCGTTCTGCACAACGTCTCAGGGCCTAACCTGGAGGCAGGTTCTCACGTTCAGATTCCCTTCAGCTCTAGAGCTTGTCAGGCAGACCACCACCGCGGCCATGGAAGCACCTGGTTTAGACAGAAGCAACTCCTAATTTCCCCCGCATCATTCTTACACGGTTTCCAGGCCTGTCAGGAGCAGGGAATGTCAGGTAGCTGTCAGGCAGCGTGAATGCAGCCTTCAAAATGGGAAAGCAAGCCTAGTTCCAACGGGCCCCGTTTCCATGGGCACCCTCAGCATACACCCCTGGGGTTTCTAACAAGTCCAAAGAGACCCAGGTTACCCTGTGTTTCCTTGCCTGAATCAACTTCTCGAGTAGGGTGTTCTGCATCAAGGAAACTGCCTCAACCAAGGAACGCCGTGGCTACGCCTCTGCGCCTGTGGCTATTCAAAAGCCTGCAGTGCCACAGGAAGAGCAGGACTTAAGTTGCAGTGAGAACGCAAGCCGACTTTCTCTAGGAGGCACGGTGACTTCCGGAGGGACGTCCCGGATGGAATGCGAAGCTGAGGATTTATCTGAGTGCAGCTCGGACTAGGGCAACACGCAAGACTTCCACGCCGGGTGGGACGTGCTTGAACGGCGTTCCTGAACGTGTGTGACCGCTGGGGAAATCAAGCTGCTCCAAGAGAGAGTGCAGTGCGTTTCCTTACACTCGGCATACACAGAGTGGTTCCAAAGGGCTCCTGGCATGGATGTTGATTAGCAGACCCACGGGGTCCCGTGGGTGTCACTGATGCTGCCGGGAACAGGGTGCCCACGCGAGCCTCCTAGGTGTCTGGCAAACTGTGCTGCAGTTAAAGATATGCAGAGCAGTGGCCACGACCTCATGGAAACTGCTGCACGCCTCCGCTTCTGCACGGCAAATCAGGGCCTTACTTCCAGGCATGTGTTCATGCTGGCTGCGCCGGTAGCGACACAGCATGGTAAGACGCTGACTTTCTCCTCGGGCAGAGTGCCTTCAGGTACGAGGTCCTCGAAGTATTCAAAGCACAGTGCTTTCTCATGGCAGCTCACACAAGGGCCATGAGAAAGTCTTCCTGGGCAATTGATACTCACCAGCAATGTTGTCCTGAGGCCATTCGAGGACTCTGGAATTGTAGGTCTCCTCAAGGAACCTACAGTGTGTTGCCCATCACTGGGACGCACAGAGGGCCTCCGAGGAAACAATCAGTGTGCCTCGAAGTTGCTCAGCCGGACCACAGGGCTCTGGAGGTACTCAGTGAACTTGGAGGGGAAATGATGCATACCCGAGAGGCCTAGGGGGGTCCTCAAAAGTCTACTTCCTTTCAAATAAAGCATATAAGCGACTAAGAACGCAAGGAAACGGCTGCATGCCTCCCTTTCTGCCCGGCTACTCGGGACCTAAAATGGAGGCGAGTTCCTATGTTGAGTTTCTTTGAGCTCCAGAGCTTGTCAGGCACACGACCCCCGCGGCCATGGCAGCACCTGGTTTAGACAGAGCAGACTCATAATTTTCCCCGCATCGTTCTTACAGGGTTTCCAGGCCTGTCGGGAGCAGGGACTATCAGGTAGCTGCAAGGCAGCGTGAATGCAGCCTTCAAAATGGGAAAGCGAGTCTAGTTCCAGCAGGCCCCCGTTTCCATGGGCACCCGCAGCATACAACCCTGTGCTTTCTAAGAAGTCCAAAGAGACACGGGTTACCCTGTTTTGCCTTCCCTGAATCAACTTCTCGAAGTAGGGTGTTCTGCATCAAGCTAACTGTCTTAACCAAGCAATGCCCTAGCTAGGCCTCTGGGCCTGTGGCTATTCAAAATCCTGCAGTGCCACAGGAAGAGCAGGAATTAAATTGCAGTAAGAACGCAAGCCGAATTTCTCTAGGAGGCTCGGTGATATCAGGCAGTACGTTCCAGATGGAACGCGAAGCCGAGGGTTTCTCTGAGTGCAGCTCAGACTACGGCAATGCGAAAGACTTCCACGCCAGGTGGGACGTGCTTGAACGGTGCTCCTGAACGTGTGTGACCGCTGGGGAAATCAAGCTGCTCCAAGAGGGAGTGCAGTGCGTTTCCTTACACTCGGCGTACACAGAGTGGTTCCAAAGGGCTCCTGGCATGGATGTTGAGTAGCAGACCCACGGGGCCCCGTGGGTGTCACTGATCCTGCCGGGAACAGGGTGCCCACGCGAGCCTCCTAGGTGTCCGGCAAACTCTGCTGCAGTTCAAGATACGCAGAACAGAGGCCACGGCGTCATGGAAACTGCGGCACGCCTCCGCTTCTGCACGGCAAGTCGGGGCCTTCATACCAGGCATGTGTTCATGCTGGGTGTGCCGGTAGCGACACAGCATGGTAAGATGCTGACTCTCTCCTCGGGCAGAGTGACTTCAGGCACGAGGTCTTCGAAGTATTCTAAGCACAGTGCTCTCTCATGGCAGCTCACACCAGGGCCATGACAAAGTCTTCCGGGGCAATTCAGACTCACCGGCAATGATGTCCTGAGGCCGTTCGAGGACTCTGGAATTGTAGGGCTCCTCAAGTAACCTACAGTTTGTTGCCCATCACTGGGAACGCACAGAGGGCCTCCGAGGGCTCAACCAATGGGCCTCGAAGTTGCTCAGCCGGCCCACAGGGCTCTGGAGGTACTCAGTGAACTTGGAGGGGAAACGATGCATACCCGAGAGGCCTGGGGGGGGTCCTCAAAAGTCTACTTCCTTTAAAATAAAGCATATAAGCGGCTAAGAACTCACGGGAACAGCTACATGCCTCCGATCTGCACAACGTCTCAGGGCCTAACCTGGAGGCAGGTTCGCACGTTCAGATTCCCTTCAGCTCTAGAGCTTGTCAGGCAGACCACCACAGCGGCCATGGAAGCACCTGGTTTAGACAGAAGCAACTCCTAATTTCCCCCGCATCATTCTTACACGGTTTCCAGGCCTGTCAGGAGCAGGGAATGTCAGGTAGCTGTCAGGCAGCGTGAATGCAGCCTTCAAAATGGGAAAGCAAGCCTAGTTCCAACGGGCCCCGTTTCCATGGGCACCCTCAGCATACACCCCTGGGGTTTCTAACAAGTCCAAAGAGACCCAGGTTACCCTGTGTTTCCTTGCCTGAATCAACTTCTCGAGTAGGGTGTTCTGCATCAAGGAAACTGCCTCAACCAAGGAACGCCGTGGCTACGCCTCTGCGCCTGTGGCTATTCAAAAGCCTGCAGTGCCACAGGAAGAGCAGGACTTAAGTTGCAGTGAGAACGCAAGCCGACTTTCTCTAGGAGGCACGGTGACTTCCGGAGGGACGTCCCGGATGGAATGCGAAGCTGAGGATTTATCTGAGTGCAGCTCGGACTAGGGCAACACGCAAGACTTCCACGCCGGGTGGGACGTGCTTGAACGGCGTTCCTGAACGTGTGTGACCGCTGGGGAAATCAAGCTGCTCCAAGAGAGAGTGCAGTGCGTTTCCTTACACTCGGCATACACAGAGTGGTTCCAAAGGGCTCCTGGCATGGATGTTGATTAGCAGACCCTCGGGGTCCCGTGGGTGTCACTGATGCTGCCGGGAACAGGGTGCCCACGCGAGCCTCCTAGGTGTCTGGCAAACTGTGCTGCAGTTAAAGATATGCAGAGCAGTGGCCACGACCTCATGGAAACTGCTGCACGCCTCCGCTTCTGCACGGCAAATCAGGGCCTTACTTCCAGGCATGTGTTCATGCTGGCTGCGCCGGTAGCGACACAGCATGGTAAGACGCTGACTTTCTCCTCGGGCAGAGTGCCTTCAGGTACGAGGTCCTCGAAGTATTCAAAGCACAGTGCTTTCTCATGGCAGCTCACACAAGGGCCATGAGAAAGTCTTCCTGGGCAATTGATACTCACCAGCAATGTTGTCCTGAGGCCATTCGAGGACTCTGGAATTGTAGGTCTCCTCAAGGAACCTACAGTGTGTTGCCCATCACTGGGACGCACAGAGGGCCTCCGAGGAATCAATCAGTGTGCCTCGAAGTTGCTCAGTCGGCCCACAGGGATCTGGAGGTACTCAGTGAACTTGGAGGGGAAATGATGCATACCCGAGAGGCCTGGGGGGGGTCCTCAAAAGTCTACTTCCTTTCAAATAAAGCAGATAAGCGACTAAGAACGCAAGGAAAGGGCTGCATGCCTCCCTTTCTGCCCGGCTACTCGGGACCTAAAATGGAGGCGAGTTCCTATGTTGAGTTTCCTTTGAGCTCCAGAGCTTGTCAGGCAGACCACCCCCGCGGCCATGGCAGCACCTGGTTTAGACAGAGCAGACTCATAATTTTCCCCGCATCGTTCTTACAGGGTTTCTAGGCCTGTCGGGAGCAGGGACTATCAGGTAGCTGCAAGGCAGCGTGAATGCAGCCTTCAAAATGGGAAAGCGAGTCTAGTTCCAGCAGGCCCCCGTTTCCATGGGCACCCGCAGCATACAACCCTGTGCTTTCTAAGAAGTCCAAAGAGACACGGGTTACCCTGTGTTGCCTTCCCTGAATCAACTTCTCGAAGTAGGGTGTTCTGCATCAAGCTAACTGCCTTAACCAAGCAATGCCCTAGCTAGGCCTCTGGGCCTGTGGCTATTCAAAATCCTGCAGTGCCACAGGAAGAGCAGGAATTAAATTGCAGTAAGAACGCAAGCCGAATTTCTCTAGGAGGCTCGGTGATATCAGGCAGTACGTTCCAGATGGAACGCGAAGCCGAGGGTTTCTCTGAGTGCAGCTCAGACTACGGCAATGCGAAAGACTTCCACGCCAGGTGGGACGTGCTTGAACGGTGTTCCTGAACGTGTGTGACCGCTGGGGAAATCAAGCTGCTCCAAGAGGGAGTGCAGTGCGTTTCCTTACACTCGGCGTACACAGAGTGGTTCCAAAGGGCTCCTGGCATGGATGTTGAGTAGCAGACCCACGGGGCCCCGTGGGTGTCACTGATCCTGCCGGGAACAGGGTGCCCACGCGAGCCTCCTAGGTGTCCGGCAAACTCTGCTGCAGTTCAAGATACGCAGAACAGAGGCCACGGCGTCATGGAAACTGCGGCACGCCTCCGCTTCTGCACGGCAAGTCGGGGCCTTCATACCAGGCATGTGTTCATGCTGGGTGTGCCGGTAGCGACACAGCATGGTAAGATGCTGACTCTCTCCTCGGGCAGAGTGACTTCAGGCACGAGGTCTTCGAAGTATTCTAAGCACAGTGCTCTCTCATGGCAGCTCACACCAGGGCCATGACAAAGTCTTCCGGGGCAATTCAGACTCACCGGCAATGATGTCCTGAGGCCGTTCGAGGACTCTGGAATTGTAGGGCTCCTCAAGTAACCTACAGTTTGTTGCCCATCACTGGGAACGCACAGAGGGCCTCCGAGGGCTCAACCAATGGGCCTCGAAGTTGCTCAGCCGGCCCACAGGGGTCTGGAGGTACTCAGTGAACTTGGAGGGGAAACGATGCATACCCGAGAAGCCTGGGGGGGGGGTCCTCAAAAGTCTACTTCCTTTAAAATAAAGCATATAAGCGGCTAAGAACTCATGGGAACAGCTGCATGCCTCCGTTCTGCACAACGTCTCAGGGCCTAACCTGGAGGCAGGTTCTCACGTTCAGATTCCCTTCAGCTCTAGAGCTTGTCAGGCAGACCACCACCGCGGCCATGGAAGCACCTGGTTTAGACAGAAGCAACTCCTAATTTCCCCCGCATCATTCTTACACGGTTTCCAGGCCTGTCAGGAGCAGGGAATGTCAGGTAGCTGTCAGGCAGCGTGAATGCAGCCTTCAAAATGGGAAAGCAAGCCTAGTTCCAACGGGCCCCGTTTCCATGGGCACCCTCAGCATACACCCCTGGGGTTTCTAACAAGTCCAAAGAGACCCAGGTTACCCTGTGTTTCCTTGCCTGAATCAACTTCTCGAGTAGGGTGTTCTGCATCAAGGAAACTGCCTCAACCAAGGAACGCCGTGGCTACGCCTCTGCGCCTGTGGCTATTCAAAAGCCTGCAGTGCCACAGGAAGAGCAGGACTTAAGTTGCAGTGAGAACGCAAGCCGACTTTCTCTAGGAGGCACGGTGACTTCCGGAGGGACGTCCCGGATGGAATGCGAAGCTGAGGATTTATCTGAGTGCAGCTCGGACTAGGGCAACACGCAAGACTTCCACGCCGGGTGGGACGTGCTTGAACGGCGTTCCTGAACGTGTGTGACCGCTGGGGAAATCAAGCTGCTCCAAGAGAGAGTGCAGTGCGTTTCCTTACACTCGGCATACACAGAGTGGTTCCAAAGGGCTCCTGGCATGGATGTTGATTAGCAGACCCTCGGGGTCCCGTGGGTGTCACTGATGCTGCCGGGAACAGGGTGCCCACGCGAGCCTCCTAGGTGTCTGGCAAACTGTGCTGCAGTTAAAGATATGCAGAGCAGTGGCCACGACCTCATGGAAACTGCTGCACGCCTCCGCTTCTGCACGGCAAATCAGGGCCTTACTTCCAGGCATGTGTTCATGCTGGCTGCGCCGGTAGCGACACAGCATGGTAAGACGCTGACTTTCTCCTCGGGCAGAGTGCCTTCAGGTACGAGGTCCTCGAAGTATTCAAAGCACAGTGCTTTCTCATGGCAGCTCACACAAGGGCCATGAGAAAGTCTTCCTGGGCAATTGATACTCACCAGCAATGTTGTCCTGAGGCCATTCGAGGACTCTGGAATTGTAGGTCTCCTCAAGGAACCTACAGTGTGTTGCCCATCACTGGGACGCACAGAGGGCCTCCGAGGAATCAATCAGTGTGCCTCGAAGTTGCTCAGCCGGCCCACAGGGCTCTGGAGGTACTCAGTGAACTTGGAGGGGAAATGATGCATACCCGAGAGGCCTGGGGGGGGTCCTCAAAAGTCTACTTCCTTTCAAATAAAGCATATAAGCGACTAAGAACGCAAGGAAAGGGCTGCATGCCTCCCTTTCTGCCCGGCTACTCGGGACCTAAAATGGAGGCGAGTTCCTATGTTGAGTTTCCTTTGAGCTCCAGAGCTTGTCAGGCAGACCACCCCCGCGGCCATGGCAGCACCTGGTTTAGACAGAGCAGACTCATAATTTTCCCCGCATCGTTCTTACAGGGTTTCTAGGCCTGTCGGGAGCAGGGACTATCAGGTAGCTGCAAGGCAGCGTGAATGCAGCCTTCAAAATGGGAAAGCGAGTCTAGTTCCAGCAGGCCCCCGTTTCCATGGGCACCCGCAGCATACAACCCTGTGCTTTCTAAGAAGTCCAAAGAGACACGGGTTACCCTGTGTTGCCTTCCCTGAATCAACTTCTCGAAGTAGGGTGTTCTGCATCAAGCTAACTGCCTTAACCAAGCAATGCCCTAGCTAGGCCTCTGGGCCTGTGGCTATTCAAAATCCTGCAGTGCCACAGGAAGAGCAGGAATTAAATTGCAGTAAGAACGCAAGCCGAATTTCTCTAGGAGGCTCGGTGATATCAGGCAGTACGTTCCAGATGGAACGCGAAGCCGAGGGTTTCTCTGAGTGCAGCTCAGACTACGGCAATGCGAAAGACTTCCACGCCAGGTGGGACGTGCTTGAACGGTGTTCCTGAACGTGTGTGACCGCTGGGGAAATCAAGCTGCTCCAAGAGGGAGTGCAGTGCGTTTCCTTACACTCGGCGTACACAGAGTGGTTCCAAAGGGCTCCTGGCATGGATGTTGAGTAGCAGACCCACGGGGCCCCGTGGGTGTCACTGATCCTGCCGGGAACAGGGTGCCCACGCGAGCCTCCTAGGTGTCCGGCAAACTCTGCTGCAGTTCAAGATACGCAGAACAGAGGCCACGGCGTCATGGAAACTGCGGCACGCCTCCGCTTCTGCACGGCAAGTCGGGGCCTTCATACCAGGCATGTGTTCATGCTGGGTGTGCCGGTAGCGACACAGCATGGTAAGATGCTGACTCTCTCCTCGGGCAGAGTGACTTCAGGCACGAGGTCTTCGAAGTATTCTAAGCACAGTGCTCTCTCATGGCAGCTCACACCAGGGCCATGACAAAGTCTTCCGGGGCAATTCAGACTCACCGGCAATGATGTCCTGAGGCCGTTCGAGGACTCTGGAATTGTAGGGCTCCTCAAGTAACCTACAGTTTGTTGCCCATCACTGGGAACGCACAGAGGGCCTCCGAGGGCTCAACCAATGGGCCTCGAAGTTGCTCAGCCGGCCCACAGGGGTCTGGAGGTACTCAGTGAACTTGGAGGGGAAACGATGCATACCCGAGAAGCCTGGGGGGGGGGTCCTCAAAAGTCTACTTCCTTTAAAATAAAGCATATAAGCGGCTAAGAACTCATGGGAACAGCTGCATGCCTCCGTTCTGCACAACGTCTCAGGGCCTAACCTGGAGGCAGGTTCTCACGTTCAGATTCCCTTCAGCTCTAGAGCTTGTCAGGCAGACCACCACCGCGGCCATGGAAGCACCTGGTTTAGACAGAAGCAACTCCTAATTTCCCCCGCATCATTCTTACACGGTTTCCAGGCCTGTCAGGAGCAGGGAATGTCAGGTAGCTGTCAGGCAGCGTGAATGCAGCCTTCAAAATGGGAAAGCAAGCCTAGTTCCAACGGGCCCCGTTTCCATGGGCACCCTCAGCATACACCCCTGGGGTTTCTAACAAGTCCAAAGAGACCCAGGTTACCCTGTGTTTCCTTGCCTGAATCAACTTCTCGAGTAGGGTGTTCTGCATCAAGGAAACTGCCTCAACCAAGGAACGCCGTGGCTACGCCTCTGCGCCTGTGGCTATTCAAAAGCCTGCAGTGCCACAGGAAGAGCAGGACTTAAGTTGCAGTGAGAACGCAAGCCGACTTTCTCTAGGAGGCACGGTGACTTCCGGAGGGACGTCCCGGATGGAATGCGAAGCTGAGGATTTATCTGAGTGCAGCTCGGACTAGGGCAACACGCAAGACTTCCACGCCGGGTGGGACGTGCTTGAACGGCGTTCCTGAACGTGTGTGACCGCTGGGGAAATCAAGCTGCTCCAAGAGAGAGTGCAGTGCGTTTCCTTACACTCGGCATACACAGAGTGGTTCCAAAGGGCTCCTGGCATGGATGTTGATTAGCAGACCCACGGGGTCCCGTGGGTGTCACTGATGCTGCCGGGAACAGGGTGCCCACGCGAGCCTCCTAGGTGTCTGGCAAACTGTGCTGCAGTTAAAGATATGCAGAGCAGTGGCCACGACCTCATGGAAACTGCTGCACGCCTCCGCTTCTGCACGGCAAATCAGGGCCTTACTTCCAGGCATGTGTTCATGCTGGCTGCGCCGGTAGCGACACAGCATGGTAAGACGCTGACTTTCTCCTCGGGCAGAGTGCCTTCAGGTACGAGGTCCTCGAAGTATTCAAAGCACAGTGCTTTCTCATGGCAGCTCACACAAGGGCCATGAGAAAGTCTTCCTGGGCAATTGATACTCACCAGCAATGTTGTCCTGAGGCCATTCGAGGACTCTGGAATTGTAGGTCTCCTCAAGGAACCTACAGTGTGTTGCCCATCACTGGGACGCACAGAGGGCCTCCGAGGAATCAATCAGTGTGCCTCGAAGTTGCTCAGCCGGCCCACAGGGCTCTGGAGGTACTCAGTGAACTTGGAGGGGAAATGATGCATACCCGAGAGGCCTAGGGGGGGGTCCTCAAAAGTCTACTTCCTTTCAAATAAAGCATATAAGCGACTAAGAACGCAAGGAAAGGGCTGCATGCCTCCCTTTCTGCCCGGCTACTCGGGACCTAAAATGGAGGCGAGTTCCTATGTTGAGTTTCCTTTGAGCTCCAGAGCTTGTCAGGCACACGACCCCCGCGGCCATGGCAGCACCTGGTTTAGACAGAGCAGACTCATAATTTTCCCCGCATCGTTCTTACAGGGTTTCCAGGCCTGTCGGGAGCAGGGACTATCAGGTAGCTGCAAGGCAGCGTGAATGCAGCCTTCAAAATGGGAAAGCGAGTCTAGTTCCAGCAGGCCCCCGTTTCCATGGGCACCCGCAGCATACAACCCTGTGCTTTCTAAGAAGTCCAAAGAGACACGGGTTACCCTGTGTTGCCTTCCCTGAATCAACTTCTCGAAGTAGGGTGTTCTGCATCAAGCTAACTGCCTTAACCAAGCAATGCCCTAGCTAGGCCTCTGGGCCTGTGGCTATTCAAAATCCTGCAGTGCCACAGGAAGAGCAGGAATTAAATTGCAGTAAGAACGCAAGCCGAATTTCTCTAGGAGGCTCGGTGATATCAGGCAGTACGTTCCAGATGGAACGCGAAGCCGAGGGTTTCTCTGAGTGCAGCTCAGACTACGGCAATGCGAAAGACTTCCACGCCAGGTGGGACGTGCTTGAACGGTGTTCCTGAACGTGTGTGACCGCTGGGGAAATCAAGCTGCTCCAAGAGGGAGTGCAGTGCGTTTCCTTACACTCGGCGTACACAGAGTGGTTCCAAAGGGCTCCTGGCATGGATGTTGAGTAGCAGACCCACGGGGCCCCGTGGGTGTCACTGATCCTGCCGGGAACAGGGTGCCCACGCGAGCCTCCTAGGTGTCCGGCAAACTCTGCTGCAGTTCAAGATACGCAGAACAGAGGCCACGGCGTCATGGAAACTGCGGCACGCCTCCGCTTCTGCACGGCAAGTCGGGGCCTTCATACCAGGCATGTGTTCATGCTGGGTGTGCCGGTAGCGACACAGCATGGTAAGATGCTGACTCTCTCCTCGGGCAGAGTGACTTCAGGCACGAGGTCTTCGAAGTATTCTAAGCACAGTGCTCTCTCATGGCAGCTCACACCAGGGCCATGACAAAGTCTTCCGGGGCAATTCAGACTCACCGGCAATGATGTCCTGAGGCCGTTCGAGGACTCTGGAATTGTAGGGCTCCTCAAGTAACCTACAGTTTGTTGCCCATCACTGGGAACGCACAGAGGGCCTCCGAGGGCTCAACCAATGGGCCTCGAAGTTGCTCAGCCGGCCCACAGGGGTCTGGAGGTACTCAGTGAACTTGGAGGGGAAACGATGCATACCCGAGAAGCCTGGGGGGGGGTCCTCAAAAGTCTACTTCCTTTAAAATAAAGCATATAAGCGGCTAAGAACTCATGGGAACAGCTGCATGCCTCCGTTCTGCACAACGTCTCAGGGCCTAACCTGGAGGCAGGTTCTCACGTTCAGATTCCCTTCAGCTCTAGAGCTTGTCAGGCAGACCACCACCGCGGCCATGGAAGCACCTGGTTTAGACAGAAGCAACTCCTAATTTCCCCCGCATCATTCTTACACGGTTTCCAGGCCTGTCAGGAGCAGGGAATGTCAGGTAGCTGTCAGGCAGCGTGAATGCAGCCTTCAAAATGGGAAAGCAAGCCTAGTTCCAACGGGCCCCGTTTCCATGGGCACCCTCAGCATACACCCCTGGGGTTTCTAACAAGTCCAAAGAGACCCAGGTTACCCTGTGTTTCCTTGCCTGAATCAACTTCTCGAGTAGGGTGTTCTGCATCAAGGAAACTGCCTCAACCAAGGAACGCCGTGGCTACGCCTCTGCGCCTGTGGCTATTCAAAAGCCTGCAGTGCCACAGGAAGAGCAGGACTTAAGTTGCAGTGAGAACGCAAGCCAACTTTCTCTAGGAGGCACGGTGACTTCCGGAGGGACGTCCCGGATGGAATGCGAAGCTGAGGATTTATCTGAGTGCAGCTCGGACTAGGGCAACACGCAAGACTTCCACGCCGGGTGGGACGTGCTTGAACGGCGTTCCTGAACGTGTGTGACCGCTGGGGAAATCAAGCTGCTCCAAGAGAGAGTGCAGTGCGTTTCCTTACACTCGGCATACACAGAGTGGTTCCAAAGGGCTCCTGGCATGGATGTTGATTAGCAGACCCACGGGGTCCCGTGGGTGTCACTGATGCTGCCGGGAACAGGGTGCCCACGCGAGCCTCCTAGGTGTCTGGCAAACTGTGCTGCAGTTAAAGTTATGCAGAGCAGTGGCCACGACCTCATGGAAACTGCTGCACGCCTCCGCTTCTGCACGGCAAATCAGGGCCTTACTTCCAGGCATGTGTTCATGCTGGCTGCGCCGGTAGGGACACAGCATGGTAAGACGCTGACTTTCTCCTCGGGCAGAGTGCCTTCAGGTACGAGGTCCTCGAAGTATTCAAAGCACAGTGCTTTCTCATGGCAGCTCACACAAGGGCCATGAGAAAGTCTTCCTGGGCAATTGATACTCACCAGCAATGTTGTCCTGAGGCCATTCGAGGACTCTGGAATTGTAGGTCTCCTCAAGGAACCTACAGTGTGTTGCCCATCACTGGGACGCACAGAGGGCCTCCGAGGAATCAATCAGTGTGCCCCGAAGTTGCTCAGCCGGCCCACAGGGCTCTGGAGGTACTCAGTGAACTTGGAGGGGAAATGATGCATACCCGAGAGGCCTAGGGGGGGTCCTCAAAAGTCTACTTCCTTTCAAATAAAGCATATAAGCGACTAAGAACGCAAGGAAAGGGCTGCATGCCTCCCTTTCTGCCCGGCTACTCGGGACCTAAAATGGAGGCGAGTTCCTATGTTGAGTTTCCTTTGAGCTCCAGAGCTTGTCAGGCACACGACCCCCGCGGCCATGGCAGCACCTGGTTTAGACAGAGCAGACTCATAATTTTCCCCGCATCGTTCTTACAGGGTTTCCAGGCCTGTCGGGAGCAGGGACTATCAGGTAGCTGCAAGGCAGCGTGAATGCAGCCTTCAAAATGGGAAAGCGAGTCTAGTTCCAGCAGGCCCCCGTTTCCATGGGCACCCGCAGCATACAACCCTGTGCTTTCTAAGAAGTCCAAAGAGACACGGGTTACCCTGTGTTGCCTTCCCTGAATCAACTTCTCGAAGTAGGGTGTTCTGCATCAAGCTAACTGCCTTAACCAAGCAATGCCCTAGCTAGGCCTCTGGGCCTGTGGCTATTCAAAATCCTGCAGTGCCACAGGAAGAGCAGGAATTAAATTGCAGTAAGAACGCAAGCCGAATTTCTCTAGGAGGCTCGGTGATATCAGGCAGTACGTTCCAGATGGAACGCGAAGCCGAGGGTTTCTCTGAGTGCAGCTCAGACTACGGCAATGCGAAAGACTTCCACGCCAGGTGGGACGTGCTTGAACGGTGTTCCTGAACGTGTGTGACCGCTGGGGAAATCAAGCTGCTCCAAGAGGGAGTGCAGTGCGTTTCCTTACACTCGGCGTACACAGAGTGGTTCCAAAGGGCTCCTGGCATGGATGTTGAGTAGCAGACCCACGGGGCCCCGTGGGTGTCACTGATCCTGCCGGGAACAGGGTGCCCACGCGAGCCTCCTAGGTGTCCGGCAAACTCTGCTGCAGTTCAAGATACGCAGAACAGAGGCCACGGCGTCATGGAAACTGCGGCACGCCTCCGCTTCTGCACGGCAAGTCGGGGCCTTCATACCAGGCATGTGTTCATGCTGGGTGTGCCGGTAGCGACACAGCATGGTAAGATGCTGACTCTCTCCTCGGGCAGAGTGACTTCAGGCACGAGGTCTTCGAAGTATTCTAAGCACAGTGCTCTCTCATGGCAGCTCACACCAGGGCCATGACAAAGTCTTCCGGGGCAATTCAGACTCACCGGCAATGATGTCCTGAGGCCGTTCGAGGACTCTGGAATTGTAGGGCTCCTCAAGTAACCTACAGTTTGTTGCCCATCACTGGGAACGCACAGAGGGCCTCCGAGGGCTCAACCAATGGGCCTCGAAGTTGCTCAGCCGGCCCACAGGGGTCTGGAGGTACTCAGTGAACTTGGAGGGGAAACGATGCATACCCGAGAAGCCTGGGGGGGGGGTCCTCAAAAGTCTACTTCCTTTAAAATAAAGCATATAAGCGGCTAAGAACTCATGGGAACAGCTGCATGCCTCCGTTCTGCACAACGTCTCAGGGCCTAACCTGGAGGCAGGTTCTCACGTTCAGATTCCCTTCAGCTCTAGAGCTTGTCAGGCAGACCACCACCGCGGCCATGGAAGCACCTGGTTTAGACAGAAGCAACTCCTAATTTCCCCCGCATCATTCTTACACGGTTTCCAGGCCTGTCAGGAGCAGGGAATGTCAGGTAGCTGTCAGGCAGCGTGAATGCAGCCTTCAAAATGGGAAAGCAAGCCTAGTTCCAACGGGCCCCGTTTCCATGGGCACCCTCAGCATACACCCCTGGGGTTTCTAACAAGTCCAAAGAGACCCAGGTTACCCTGTGTTTCCTTGCCTGAATCAACTTCTCGAGTAGGGTGTTCTGCATCAAGGAAACTGCCTCAACCAAGGAACGCCGTGGCTACGCCTCTGCGCCTGTGGCTATTCAAAAGCCTGCAGTGCCACAGGAAGAGCAGGACTTAAGTTGCAGTGAGAACGCAAGCCGACTTTCTCTAGGAGGCACGGTGACTTCCGGAGGGACGTCCCGGATGGAATGCGAAGCTGAGGATTTATCTGAGTGCAGCTCGGACTAGGGCAACACGCAAGACTTCCACGCCGGGTGGGACGTGCTTGAACGGCGTTCCTGAACGTGTGTGACCGCTGGGGAAATCAAGCTGCTCCAAGAGAGAGTGCAGTGCGTTTCCTTACACTCGGCATACACAGAGTGGTTCCAAAGGGCTCCTGGCATGGATGTTGATTAGCAGACCCACGGGGTCCCGTGGGTGTCACTGATGCTGCCGGGAACAGGGTGCCCACGCGAGCCTCCTAGGTGTCTGGCAAACTGTGCTGCAGTTAAAGATATGCAGAGCAGTGGCCACGACCTCATGGAAACTGCTGCACGCCTCCGCTTCTGCACGGCAAATCAGGGCCTTACTTCCAGGCATGTGTTCATGCTGGCTGCGCCGGTAGCGACACAGCATGGTAAGACGCTGACTTTCTCCTCGGGCAGAGTGCCTTCAGGTACGAGGTCCTCGAAGTATTCAAAGCACAGTGCTTTCTCATGGCAGCTCACACAAGGGCCATGAGAAAGTCTTCCTGGGCAATTGATACTCACCAGCAATGTTGTCCTGAGGCCATTCGAGGACTCTGGAATTGTAGGTCTCCTCAAGGAACCTACAGTGTGTTGCCCATCACTGGGACGCACAGAGGGCCTCCGAGGAATCAATCAGTGTGCCCCGAAGTTGCTCAGCCGGCCCACAGGGCTCTGGAGGTACTCAGTGAACTTGGAGGGGAAATGATGCATACCCGAGAGGCCTAGGGGGGGTCCTCAAAAGTCTACTTCCTTTCAAATAAAGCATATAAGCGACTAAGAACGCAAGGAAAGGGCTGCATGCCTCCCTTTCTGCCCGGCTACTCGGGACCTAAAATGGAGGCGAGTTCCTATGTTGAGTTTCCTTTGAGCTCCAGAGCTTGTCAGGCACACGACCCCCGCGGCCATGGCAGCACCTGGTTTAGACAGAGCAGACTCATAATTTTCCCCGCATCGTTCTTACAGGGTTTCCAGGCCTGTCGGGAGCAGGGACTATCAGGTAGCTGCAAGGCAGCGTGAATGCAGCCTTCAAAATGGGAAAGCGAGTCTAGTTCCAGCAGGCCCCCGTTTCCATGGGCACCCGCAGCATACAACCCTGTGCTTTCTAAGAAGTCCAAAGAGACACGGGTTACCCTGTGTTGCCTTCCCTGAATCAACTTCTCGAAGTAGGGTGTTCTGCATCAAGCTAACTGCCTTAACCAAGCAATGCCCTAGCTAGGCCTCTGGGCCTGTGGCTATTCAAAATCCTGCAGTGCCACAGGAAGAGCAGGAATTAAATTGCAGTAAGAACGCAAGCCGAATTTCTCTAGGAGGCTCGGTGATATCAGGCAGTACGTTCCAGATGGAACGCGAAACCGAGGGTTTCTCTGAGTGCAGCTCAGACTACGGCAATGCGAAAGACTTCCACGCCAGGTGGGACGTGCTTGAACGGTGTTCCTGAACGTGTGTGACCGCTGGGGAAATCAAGCTGCTCCAAGAGGGAGTGCAGTGCGTTTCCTTACACTCGGCGTACACAGAGTGGTTCCAAAGGGCTCCTGGCATGGATGTTGAGTAGCAGACCCACGGGGCCCCGTGGGTGTCACTGATCCTGCCGGGAACAGGGTGCCCACGCGAGCCTCCTAGGTGTCCGGCAAACTCTGCTGCAGTTCAAGATACGCAGAACAGAGGCCACGGCGTCATGGAAACTGCGGCACGCCTCCGCTTCTGCACGGCAAGTCGGGGCCTTCATACCAGGCATGTGTTCATGCTGGGTGTGCCGGTAGCGACACAGCATGGTAAGATGCTGACTCTCTCCTCGGGCAGAGTGACTTCAGGCACGAGGTCTTCGAAGTATTCTAAGCACAGTGCTCTCTCATGGCAGCTCACACCAGGGCCATGACAAAGTCTTCCGGGGCAATTCAGACTCACCGGCAATGATGTCCTGAGGCCGTTCGAGGACTCTGGAATTGTAGGGCTCCTCAAGTAACCTACAGTTTGTTGCCCATCACTGGGAACGCACAGAGGGCCTCCGAGGGCTCAACCAATGGGCCTCGAAGTTGCTCAGCCGGCCCACAGGGGTCTGGAGGTACTCAGTGAACTTGGAGGGGAAACGATGCATACCCGAGAAGCCTGGGGGGGGGGTCCTCAAAAGTCTACTTCCTTTAAAATAAAGCATATAAGCGGCTAAGAACTCATGGGAACAGCTGCATGCCTCCGTTCTGCACAACGTCTCAGGGCCTAACCTGGAGGCAGGTTCTCACGTTCAGATTCCCTTCAGCTCTAGAGCTTGTCAGGCAGACCACCACCGCGGCCATGGAAGCACCTGGTTTAGACAGAAGCAACTCCTAATTTCCCCCGCATCATTCTTACACGGTTTCCAGGCCTGTCAGGAGCAGGGAATGTCAGGTAGCTGTCAGGCAGCGTGAATGCAGCCTTCAAAATGGGAAAGCAAGCCTAGTTCCAACGGGCCCCGTTTCCATGGGCACCCTCAGCATACACCCCTGGGGTTTCTAACAAGTCCAAAGAGACCCAGGTTACCCTGTGTTTCCTTGCCTGAATCAACTTCTCGAGTAGGGTGTTCTGCATCAAGGAAACTGCCTCAACCAAGGAACGCCGTGGCTACGCCTCTGCGCCTGTGGCTATTCAAAAGCCTGCAGTGCCACAGGAAGAGCAGGACTTAAGTTGCAGTGAGAACGCAAGCCGACTTTCTCTAGGAGGCACGGTGACTTCCGGAGGGACGTCCCGGATGGAATGCGAAGCTGAGGATTTATCTGAGTGCAGCTCGGACTAGGGCAACACGCAAGACTTCCACGCCGGGTGGGACGTGCTTGAACGGCGTTCCTGAACGTGTGTGACCGCTGGGGAAATCAAGCTGCTCCAAGAGAGAGTGCAGTGCGTTTCCTTACACTCGGCATACACAGAGTGGTTCCAAAGGGCTCCTGGCATGGATGTTGATTAGCAGACCCACGGGGTCCCGTGGGTGTCACTGATGCTGCCGGGAACAGGGTGCCCACGCGAGCCTCCTAGGTGTCTGGCAAACTGTGCTGCAGTTAAAGATATGCAGAGCAGTGGCCACGACCTCATGGAAACTGCTGCACGCCTCCGCTTCTGCACGGCAAATCAGGGCCTTACTTCCAGGCATGTGTTCATGCTGGCTGCGCCGGTAGGGACACAGCATGGTAAGACGCTGACTTTCTCCTCGGGCAGAGTGCCTTCAGGTACGAGGTCCTCGAAGTATTCAAAGCACAGTGCTTTCTCATGGCAGCTCACACAAGGGCCATGAGAAAGTCTTCCTGGGCAATTGATACTCACCAGCAATGTTGTCCTGAGGCCATTCGAGGACTCTGGAATTGTAGGTCTCCTCAAGGAACCTACAGTGTGTTGCCCATCACTGGGACGCACAGAGGGCCTCCGAGGAATCAATCAGTGTGCCCCGAAGTTGCTCAGCCGGCCCACAGGGCTCTGGAGGTACTCAGTGAACTTGGAGGGGAAATGATGCATACCCGAGAGGCCTAGGGGGGGGTCCTCAAAAGTCTACTTCCTTTCAAATAAAGCATATAAGCGACTAAGAACGCAAGGAAAGGGCTGCATGCCTCCCTTTCTGCCCGGCTACTCGGGACCTAAAATGGAGGCGAGTTCCTATGTTGAGTTTCCTTTGAGCTCCAGAGCTTGTCAGGCACACGACCCCCGCGGCCATGGCAGCACCTGGTTTAGACAGAGCAGACTCATAATTTTCCCCGCATCGTTCTTACAGGGTTTCCAGGCCTGTCGGGAGCAGGGACTATCAGGTAGCTGCAAGGCAGCGTGAATGCAGCCTTCAAAATGGGAAAGCGAGTCTAGTTCCAGCAGGCCCCCGTTTCCATGGGCACCCGCAGCATACAACCCTGTGCTTTCTAAGAAGTCCAAAGAGACACGGGTTACCCTGTGTTGCCTTCCCTGAATCAACTTCTCGAAGTAGGGTGTTCTGCATCAAGCTAACTGCCTTAACCAAGCAATGCCCTAGCTAGGCCTCTGGGCCTGTGGCTATTCAAAATCCTGCAGTGCCACAGGAAGAGCAGGAATTAAATTGCAGTAAGAACGCAAGCCGAATTTCTCTAGGAGGCTCGGTGATATCAGGCAGTACGTTCCAGATGGAACGCGAAGCCGAGGGTTTCTCTGAGTGCAGCTCAGACTACGGCAATGCGAAAGACTTCCACGCCAGGTGGGACGTGCTTGAACGGTGTTCCTGAACGTGTGTGACCGCTGGGGAAATCAAGCTGCTCCAAGAGGGAGTGCAGTGCGTTTCCTTACACTCGGCGTACACAGAGTGGTTCCAAAGGGCTCCTGGCATGGATGTTGAGTAGCAGACCCACGGGGCCCCGTGGGTGTCACTGATCCTGCCGGGAACAGGGTGCCCACGCGAGCCTCCTAGGTGTCCGGCAAACTCTGCTGCAGTTCAAGATACGCAGAACAGAGGCCACGGCGTCATGGAAACTGCGGCACGCCTCCGCTTCTGCACGGCAAGTCGGGGCCTTCATACCAGGCATGTGTTCATGCTGGGTGTGCCGGTAGCGACACAGCATGGTAAGATGCTGACTCTCTCCTCGGGCAGAGTGACTTCAGGCACGAGGTCTTCGAAGTATTCTAAGCACAGTGCTCTCTCATGGCAGCTCACACCAGGGCCATGACAAAGTCTTCCGGGGCAATTCAGACTCACCGGCAATGATGTCCTGAGGCCGTTCGAGGACTCTGGAATTGTAGGGCTCCTCAAGTAACCTACAGTTTGTTGCCCATCACTGGGAACGCACAGAGGGCCTCCGAGGGCTCAACCAATGGGCCTCGAAGTTGCTCAGCCGGCCCACAGGGGTCTGGAGGTACTCAGTGAACTTGGAGGGGAAACGATGCATACCCGAGAAGCCTGGGGGGGGGTCCTCAAAAGTCTACTTCCTTTAAAATAAAGCATATAAGCGGCTAAGAACTCATGGGAACAGCTGCATGCCTCCGTTCTGCACAACGTCTCAGGGCCTAACCTGGAGGCAGGTTCTCACGTTCAGATTCCCTTCAGCTCTAGAGCTTGTCAGGCAGACCACCACCGCGGCCATGGAAGCACCTGGTTTAGACAGAAGCAACTCCTAATTTCCCCCGCATCATTCTTACACGGTTTCCAGGCCTGTCAGGAGCAGGGAATGTCAGGTAGCTGTCAGGCAGCGTGAATGCAGCCTTCAAAATGGGAAAGCAAGCCTAGTTCCAACGGGCCCCGTTTCCATGGGCACCCTCAGCATACACCCCTGGGGTTTCTAACAAGTCCAAAGAGACCCAGGTTACCCTGTGTTTCCTTGCCTGAATCAACTTCTCGAGTAGGGTGTTCTGCATCAAGGAAACTGCCTCAACCAAGGAACGCCGTGGCTACGCCTCTGCGCCTGTGGCTATTCAAAAGCCTGCAGTGCCACAGGAAGAGCAGGACTTAAGTTGCAGTGAGAACGCAAGCCGACTTTCTCTAGGAGGCACGGTGACTTCCGGAGGGACGTCCCGGATGGAATGCGAAGCTGAGGATTTATCTGAGTGCAGCTCGGACTAGGGCAACACGCAAGACTTCCACGCCGGGTGGGACGTGCTTGAACGGCGTTCCTGAACGTGTGTGACCGCTGGGGAAATCAAGCTGCTCCAAGAGAGAGTGCAGTGCGTTTCCTTACACTCGGCATACACAGAGTGGTTCCAAAGGGCTCCTGGCATGGATGTTGATTAGCAGACCCACGGGGTCCCGTGGGTGTCACTGATGCTGCCGGGAACAGGGTGCCCACGCGAGCCTCCTAGGTGTCTGGCAAACTGTGCTGCAGTTAAAGATATGCAGAGCAGTGGCCACGACCTCATGGAAACTGCTGCACGCCTCCGCTTCTGCACGGCAAATCAGGGCCTTACTTCCAGGCATGTGTTCATGCTGGCTGCGCCGGTAGCGACACAGCATGGTAAGACGCTGACTTTCTCCTCGGGCAGAGTGCCTTCAGGTACGAGGTCCTCGAAGTATTCAAAGCACAGTGCTTTCTCATGGCAGCTCACACAAGGGCCATGAGAAAGTCTTCCTGGGCAATTGATACTCACCAGCAATGTTGTCCTGAGGCCATTCGAGGACTCTGGAATTGTAGGTCTCCTCAAGGAACCTACAGTGTGTTGCCCATCACTGGGACGCACAGAGGGCCTCCGAGGAATCAATCAGTGTGCCCCGAAGTTGCTCAGCCGGCCCACAGGGCTCTGGAGGTACTCAGTGAACTTGGAGGGGAAATGATGCATACCCGAGAGGCCTAGGGGGGGGTCCTCAAAAGTCTACTTCCTTTCAAATAAAGCATATAAGCGACTAAGAACGCAAGGAAAGGGCTGCATGCCTCCCTTTCTGCCCGGCTACTCGGGACCTAAAATGGAGGCGAGTTCCTATGTTGAGTTTCCTTTGAGCTCCAGAGCTTGTCAGGCACACGACCCCCGCGGCCATGGCAGCACCTGGTTTAGACAGAGCAGACTCATAATTTTCCCCGCATCGTTCTTACAGGGTTTCCAGGCCTGTCGGGAGCAGGGACTATCAGGTAGCTGCAAGGCAGCGTGAATGCAGCCTTCAAAATGGGAAAGCGAGTCTAGTTCCAGCAGGCCCCCGTTTCCATGGGCACCCGCAGCATACAACCCTGTGCTTTCTAAGAAGTCCAAAGAGACACGGGTTACCCTGTGTTGCCTTCCCTGAATCAACTTCTCGAAGTAGGGTGTTCTGCATCAAGCTAACTGCCTTAACCAAGCAATGCCCTAGCTAGGCCTCTGGGCCTGTGGCTATTCAAAATCCTGCAGTGCCACAGGAAGAGCAGGAATTAAATTGCAGTAAGAACGCAAGCCGAATTTCTCTAGGAGGCTCGGTGATATCAGGCAGTACGTTCCAGATGGAACGCGAAGCCGAGGGTTTCTCTGAGTGCAGCTCAGACTACGGCAATGCGAAAGACTTCCACGCCAGGTGGGACGTGCTTGAACGGTGTTCCTGAACGTGTGTGACCGCTGGGGAAATCAAGCTGCTCCAAGAGGGAGTGCAGTGCGTTTCCTTACACTCGGCGTACACAGAGTGGTTCCAAAGGGCTCCTGGCATGGATGTTGAGTAGCAGACCCACGGGGCCCCGTGGGTGTCACTGATCCTGCCGGGAACAGGGTGCCCACGCGAGCCTCCTAGGTGTCCGGCAAACTCTGCTGCAGTTCAAGATACGCAGAACAGAGGCCACGGCGTCATGGAAACTGCGGCACGCCTCCGCTTCTGCACGGCAAGTCGGGGCCTTCATACCAGGCATGTGTTCATGCTGGGTGTGCCGGTAGCGACACAGCATGGTAAGATGCTGACTCTCTCCTCGGGCAGAGTGACTTCAGGCACGAGGTCTTCGAAGTATTCTAAGCACAGTGCTCTCTCATGGCAGCTCACACCAGGGCCATGACAAAGTCTTCCGGGGCAATTCAGACTCACCGGCAATGATGTCCTGAGGCCGTTCGAGGACTCTGGAATTGTAGGGCTCCTCAAGTAACCTACAGTTTGTTGCCCATCACTGGGAACGCACAGAGGGCCTCCGAGGGCTCAACCAATGGGCCTCGAAGTTGCTCAGCCGGCCCACAGGGGTCTGGAGGTACTCAGTGAACTTGGAGGGGAAACGATGCATACCCGAGAAGCCTGGGGGGGGTCCTCAAAAGTCTACTTCCTTTAAAATAAAGCATATAAGCGGCTAAGAACTCATGGGAACAGCTGCATGCCTCCGTTCTGCACAACGTCTCAGGGCCTAACCTGGAGGCAGGTTCTCACGTTCAGATTCCCTTCAGCTCTAGAGCTTGTCAGGCAGACCACCACCGCGGCCATGGAAGCACCTGGTTTAGACAGAAGCAACTCCTAATTTCCCCCGCATCATTCTTACACGGTTTCCAGGCCTGTCAGGAGCAGGGAATGTCAGGTAGCTGTCAGGCAGCGTGAATGCAGCCTTCAAAATGGGAAAGCAAGCCTAGTTCCAACGGGCCCCGTTTCCATGGGCACCCTCAGCATACACCCCTGGGGTTTCTAACAAGTCCAAAGAGACCCAGGTTACCCTGTGTTTCCTTGCCTGAATCAACTTCTCGAGTAGGGTGTTCTGCATCAAGGAAACTGCCTCAACCAAGGAACGCCGTGGCTACGCCTCTGCGCCTGTGGCTATTCAAAAGCCTGCAGTGCCACAGGAAGAGCAGGACTTAAGTTGCAGTGAGAACGCAAGCCGACTTTCTCTAGGAGGCACGGTGACTTCCGGAGGGACGTCCCGGATGGAATGCGAAGCTGAGGATTTATCTGAGTGCAGCTCGGACTAGGGCAACACGCAAGACTTCCACGCCGGGTGGGACGTGCTTGAACGGCGTTCCTGAACGTGTGTGACCGCTGGGGAAATCAAGCTGCTCCAAGAGAGAGTGCAGTGCGTTTCCTTACACTCGGCATACACAGAGTGGTTCCAAAGGGCTCCTGGCATGGATGTTGATTAGCAGACCCACGGGGTCCCGTGGGTGTCACTGATGCTGCCGGGAACAGGGTGCCCACGCGAGCCTCCTAGGTGTCTGGCAAACTGTGCTGCAGTTAAAGATATGCAGAGCAGTGGCCACGACCTCATGGAAACTGCTGCACGCCTCCGCTTCTGCACGGCAAATCAGGGCCTTACTTCCAGGCATGTGTTCATGCTGGCTGCGCCGGTAGCGACACAGCATGGTAAGACGCTGACTTTCTCCTCGGGCAGAGTGCCTTCAGGTACGAGGTCCTCGAAGTATTCAAAGCACAGTGCTTTCTCATGGCAGCTCACACAAGGGCCATGAGAAAGTCTTCCTGGGCAATTGATACTCACCAGCAATGTTGTCCTGAGGCCATTCGAGGACTCTGGAATTGTAGGTCTCCTCAAGGAACCTACAGTGTGTTGCCCATCACTGGGACGCACAGAGGGCCTCCGAGGAATCAATCAGTGTGCCCCGAAGTTGCTCAGCCGGCCCACAGGGCTCTGGAGGTACTCAGTGAACTTGGAGGGGAAATGATGCATACCCGAGAGGCCTGGGGGGGGGTCCTCAAAAGTCTACTTCCTTTCAAATAAAGCATATAAGCGACTAAGAACGCAAGGAAAGGGCTGCATGCCTCCCTTTCTGCCCGGCTGCTCGGGACCTAAAATGGAGGCGAGTTCCTATGTTGAGTTTCCTTTGAGCTCCAGAGCTTGTCAGGCACACGACCCCCGCGGCCATGGCAGCACCTGGTTTAGACAGAGCAGACTCATAATTTTCCCCGCATCGTTCTTACAGGGTTTCCAGGCCTGTCGGGAGCAGGGACTATCAGGTAGCTGCAAGGCAGCGTGAATGCAGCCTTCAAAATGGGAAAGCGAGTCTAGTTCCAGCAGGCCCCCGTTTCCATGGGCACCCGCAGCATACAACCCTGTGCTTTCTAAGAAGTCCAAAGAGACACGGGTTACCCTGTGTTGCCTTCCCTGAATCAACTTCTCGAAGTAGGGTGTTCTGCATCAAGCTAACTGCCTTAACCAAGCAATGCCCTAGCTAGGCCTCTGGGCCTGTGGCTATTCAAAATCCTGCAGTGCCACAGGAATAGCAGGAATTAAATTGCAGTAAGAACGCAAGCCGAATTTCTCTAGGAGGCTCGGTGATATCAGGCAGTACGTTCCAGATGGAACGCGAAGCCGAGGGTTTCTCTGAGTGCAGCTCAGACTACGGCAATGCGAAAGACTTCCACGCCAGGTGGGACGTGCTTGAACGGTGTTCCTGAACGTGTGTGACCGCTGGGGAAATCAAGCTGCTCCAAGAGGGAGTGCAGTGCGTTTCCTTACACTCGGCGTACACAGAGTGGTTCCAAAGGGCTCCTGGCATGGATGTTGAGTAGCAGACCCACGGGGCCCCGTGGGTGTCACTGATCCTGCCGGGAACAGGGTGCCCACGCGAGCCTCCTAGGTGTCCGGCAAACTCTGCTGCAGTTCAAGATACGCAGAACAGAGGCCACGGCGTCATGGAAACTGCGGCACGCCTCCGCTTCTGCACGGCAAGTCGGGGCCTTCATACCAGGCATGTGTTCATGCTGGGTGTGCCGGTAGCGACACAGCATGGTAAGATGCTGACTCTCTCCTCGGGCAGAGTGACTTCAGGCACGAGGTCTTCGAAGTATTCTAAGCACAGTGCTCTCTCATGGCAGCTCACACCAGGGCCATGACAAAGTCTTCCGGGGCAATTCAGACTCACCGGCAATGATGTCCTGAGGCCGTTCGAGGACTCTGGAATTGTAGGGCTCCTCAAGTAACCTACAGTTTGTTGCCCATCACTGGGAACGCACAGAGGGCCTCCGAGGGCTCAACCAATGGGCCTCGAAGTTGCTCAGCCGGCCCACAGGGGTCTGGAGGTACTCAGTGAACTTGGAGGGGAAACGATGCATACCCGAGAAGCCTGGGGGGGGTCCTCAAAAGTCTACTTCCTTTAAAATAAAGCATATAAGCGGCTAAGAACTCATGGGAACAGCTGCATGCCTCCGTTCTGCACAACGTCTCAGGGCCTAACCTGGAGGCAGGTTCTCACGTTCAGATTCCCTTCAGCTCTAGAGCTTGTCAGGCAGACCACCACCGCGGCCATGGAAGCACCTGGTTTAGACAGAAGCAACTCCTAATTTCCCCCGCATCATTCTTACACGGTTTCCAGGCCTGTCAGGAGCAGGGAATGTCAGGTAGCTGTCAGGCAGCGTGAAAGCAGCCTTCAAAATGGGAAAGCAAGCCTAGTTCCAACGGGCCCCGTTTCCATGGGCACCCTCAGCATACACCCCTGGGGTTTCTAACAAGTCCAAAGAGACCCAGGTTACCCTGTGTTTCCTTGCCTGAATCAACTTCTCGAGTAGGGTGTTCTGCATCAAGGAAACTGCCTCAACCAAGGAACGCCGTGGCTACGCCTCTGCGCCTGTGGCTATTCAAAAGCCTGCAGTGCCACAGGAAGAGCAGGACTTAAGTTGCAGTGAGAACGCAAGCCGACTTTCTCTAGGAGGCACGGTGACTTCCGGAGGGACGTCCCGGATGGAATGCGAAGCTGAGGATTTATCTGAGTGCAGCTCGGACTAGGGCAACACGCAAGACTTCCACGCCGGGTGGGACGTGCTTGAACGGCGTTCCTGAACGTGTGTGACCGCTGGGGAAATCAAGCTGCTCCAAGAGAGAGTGCAGTGCGTTTCCTTACACTCGGCATACACAGAGTGGTTCCAAAGGGCTCCTGGCATGGATGTTGATTAGCAGACCCACGGGGTCCCGTGGGTGTCACTGATGCTGCCGGGAACAGGGTGCCCACGCGAGCCTCCTAGGTGTCTGGCAAACTGTGCTGCAGTTAAAGATATGCAGAGCAGTGGCCACGACCTCATGGAAACTGCTGCACGCCTCCGCTTCTGCACGGCAAATCAGGGCCTTACTTCCAGGCATGTGTTCATGCTGGCTGCGCCGGTAGCGACACAGCATGGTAAGACGCTGACTTTCTCCTCGGGCAGAGTGCCTTCAGGTACGAGGTCCTCGAAGTATTCAAAGCACAGTGCTTTCTCATGGCAGCTCACACAAGGGCCATGAGAAAGTCTTCCTGGGCAATTGATACTCACCAGCAATGTTGTCCTGAGGCCATTCGAGGACTCTGGAATTGTAGGTCTCCTCAAGGAACCTACAGTGTGTTGCCCATCACTGGGACGCACAGAGGGCCTCCGAGGAATCAATCAGTGTGCCCCGAAGTTGCTCAGCCGGCCCACAGGGCTCTGGAGGTACTCAGTGAACTTGGAGGGGAAATGATGCATACCCGAGAGGCCTGGGGGGGGGTCCTCAAAAGTCTACTTCCTTTCAAATAAAGCATATAAGCGACTAAGAACGCAAGGAAAGGGCTGCATGCCTCCCTTTCTGCCCGGCTGCTCGGGACCTAAAATGGAGGCGAGTTCCTATGTTGAGTTTCCTTTGAGCTCCAGAGCTTGTCAGGCACACGACCCCCGCGGCCATGGCAGCACCTGGTTTAGACAGAGCAGACTCATAATTTTCCCCGCATCGTTCTTACAGGGTTTCCAGGCCTGTCGGGAGCAGGGACTATCAGGTAGCTGCAAGGCAGCGTGAATGCAGCCTTCAAAATGGGAAAGCGAGTCTAGTTCCAGCAGGCCCCCGTTTCCATGGGCACCCGCAGCATACAACCCTGTGCTTTCTAAGAAGTCCAAAGAGACACGGGTTACCCTGTGTTGCCTTCCCTGAATCAACTTCTCGAAGTAGGGTGTTCTGCATCAAGCTAACTGCCTTAACCAAGCAATGCCCTAGCTAGGCCTCTGGGCCTGTGGCTATTCAAAATCCTGCAGTGCCACAGGAAGAGCAGGAATTAAATTGCAGTAAGAACGCAAGCCGAATTTCTCTAGGAGGCTCGGTGATATCAGGCAGTACGTTCCAGATGGAACGCGAAGCCGAGGGTTTCTCTGAGTGCAGCTCAGACTACGGCAATGCGAAAGACTTCCACGCCAGGTGGGACGTGCTTGAACGGTGTTCCTGAACGTGTGTGACCGCTGGGGAAATCAAGCTGCTCCAAGAGGGAGTGCAGTGCGTTTCCTTACACTCGGCGTACACAGAGTGGTTCCAAAGGGCTCCTGGCATGGATGTTGAGTAGCAGACCCACGGGGCCCCGTGGGTGTCACTGATCCTGCCGGGAACAGGGTGCCCACGCGAGCCTCCTAGGTGTCCGGCAAACTCTGCTGCAGTTCAAGATACGCAGAACAGAGGCCACGGCGTCATGGAAACTGCGGCACGCCTCCGCTTCTGCACGGCAAGTCGGGGCCTTCATACCAGGCATGTGTTCATGCTGGGTGTGCCGGTAGCGACACAGCATGGTAAGATGCTGACTCTCTCCTCGGGCAGAGTGACTTCAGGCACGAGGTCTTCGAAGTATTCTAAGCACAGTGCTCTCTCATGGCAGCTCACACCAGGGCCATGACAAAGTCTTCCGGGGCAATTCAGACTCACCGGCAATGATGTCCTGAGGCCGTTCGAGGACTCTGGAATTGTAGGGCTCCTCAAGTAACCTACAGTTTGTTGCCCATCACTGGGAACGCACAGAGGGCCTCCGAGGGCTCAACCAATGGGCCTCGAAGTTGCTCAGCCGGCCCACAGGGGTCTGGAGGTACTCAGTGAACTTGGAGGGGAAACGATGCATACCCGAGAAGCCTGGGGGGGGGGTCCTCAAAAGTCTACTTCCTTTAAAATAAAGCATATAAGCGGCTAAGAACTCATGGGAACAGCTGCATGCCTCCGTTCTGCACAACGTCTCAGGGCCTAACCTGGAGGCAGGTTCTCACGTTCAGATTCCCTTCAGCTCTAGAGCTTGTCAGGCAGACCACCACCGCGGCCATGGAAGCACCTGGTTTAGACAGAAGCAACTCCTAATTTCCCCCGCATCATTCTTACACGGTTTCCAGGCCTGTCAGGAGCAGGGAATGTCAGGTAGCTGTCAGGCAGCGTGAATGCAGCCTTCAAAATGGGAAAGCAAGCCTAGTTCCAACGGGCCCCGTTTCCATGGGCACCCTCAGCATACACCCCTGGGGTTTCTAACAAGTCCAAAGAGACCCAGGTTACCCTGTGTTTCCTTGCCTGAATCAACTTCTCGAGTAGGGTGTTCTGCATCAAGGAAACTGCCTCAACCAAGGAACGCCGTGGCTACGCCTCTGCGCCTGTGGCTATTCAAAAGCCTGCAGTGCCACAGGAAGAGCAGGACTTAAGTTGCAGTGAGAACGCAAGCCGACTTTCTCTAGGAGGCACGGTGACTTCCGGAGGGACGTCCCGGATGGAATGCGAAGCTGAGGATTTATCTGAGTGCAGCTCGGACTAGGGCAACACGCAAGACTTCCACGCCGGGTGGGACGTGCTTGAACGGCGTTCCTGAACGTGTGTGACCGCTGGGGAAATCAAGCTGCTCCAAGAGAGAGTGCAGTGCGTTTCCTTACACTCGGCATACACAGAGTGGTTCCAAAGGGCTCCTGGCATGGATGTTGATTAGCAGACCCACGGGGTCCCGTGGGTGTCACTGATGCTGCCGGGAACAGGGTGCCCACGCGAGCCTCCTAGGTGTCTGGCAAACTGTGCTGCAGTTAAAGATATGCAGAGCAGTGGCCACGACCTCATGGAAACTGCTGCACGCCTCCGCTTCTGCACGGCAAATCAGGGCCTTACTTCCAGGCATGTGTTCATGCTGGCTGCGCCGGTAGGGACACAGCATGGTAAGACGCTGACTTTCTCCTCGGGCAGAGTGCCTTCAGGTACGAGGTCCTCGAAGTATTCAAAGCACAGTGCTTTCTCATGGCAGCTCACACAAGGGCCATGAGAAAGTCTTCCTGGGCAATTGATACTCACCAGCAATGTTGTCCTGAGGCCATTCGAGGACTCTGGAATTGTAGGTCTCCTCAAGGAACCTACAGTGTGTTGCCCATCACTGGGACGCACAGAGGGCCTCCGAGGAATCAATCAGTGTGCCTCGAAGTTGCTCAGCCGGCCCACAGGGCTCTGGAGGTACTCAGTGAACTTGGAGGGGAAATGATGCATACCCGAGAGGCCTGGGGGGGGTCCTCAAAAGTCTACTTCCTTTCAAATAAAGCATATAAGCGACTAAGAACGCAAGGAAAGGGCTGCATGCCTCCCTTTCTGCCCGGCTACTCGGGACCTAAAATGGAGGCGAGTTCCTATGTTGAGTTTCCTTTGAGCTCCAGAGCTTGTCAGGCACACGACCCCCGCGGCCATGGCAGCACCTGGTTTAGACAGAGCAGACTCATAATTTTCCCCGCATCGTTCTTACAGGGTTTCCAGGCCTGTCGGGAGCAGGGACTATCAGGTAGCTGCAAGGCAGCGTGAATGCAGCCTTCAAAATGGGAAAGCGAGTCTAGTTCCAGCAGGCCCCCGTTTCCATGGGCACCCGCAGCATACAACCCTGTGCTTTCTAAGAAGTCCAAAGAGACACGGGTTACCCTGTGTTGCCTTCCCTGAATCAACTTCTCGAAGTAGGGTGTTCTGCATCAAGCTAACTGCCTTAACCAAGCAATGCCCTAGCTAGGCCTCTGGGCCTGTGGCTATTCAAAATCCTGCAGTGCCACAGGAAGAGCAGGAATTAAATTGCAGTAAGAACGCAAGCCGAATTTCTCTAGGAGGCTCGGTGATATCAGGCAGTACGTTCCAGATGGAACGCGAAGCCGAGGGTTTCTCTGAGTGCAGCTCAGACTACGGCAATGCGAAAGACTTCCACGCCAGGTGGGACGTGCTTGAACGGTGTTCCTGAACGTGTGTGACCGCTGGGGAAATCAAGCTGCTCCAAGAGGGAGTGCAGTGCGTTTCCTTACACTCGGCGTACACAGAGTGGTTCCAAAGGGCTCCTGGCATGGATGTTGAGTAGCAGACCCACGGGGCCCCGTGGGTGTCACTGATCCTGCCGGGAACAGGGTGCCCACGCGAGCCTCCTAGGTGTCCGGCAAACTCTGCTGCAGTTCAAGATACGCAGAACAGAGGCCACGGCGTCATGGAAACTGCGGCACGCCTCCGCTTCTGCACGGCAAGTCGGGGCCTTCATACCAGGCATGTGTTCATGCTGGGTGTGCCGGTAGCGACACAGCATGGTAAGATGCTGACTCTCTCCTCGGGCAGAGTGACTTCAGGCACGAGGTCTTCGAAGTATTCTAAGCACAGTGCTCTCTCATGGCAGCTCACACCAGGGCCATGACAAAGTCTTCCGGGGCAATTCAGACTCACCGGCAATGATGTCCTGAGGCCGTTCGAGGACTCTGGAATTGTAGGGCTCCTCAAGTAACCTACAGTTTGTTGCCCATCACTGGGAACGCACAGAGGGCCTCCGAGGGCTCAACCAATGGGCCTCGAAGTTGCTCAGCCGGCCCACAGGGGTCTGGAGGTACTCAGTGAACTTGGAGGGGAAACGATGCATACCCGAGAGGCCTGGGGGGGGGGTCCTCAAAAGTCTACTTCCTTTAAAATAAAGCATATAAGCGGCTAAGAACTCATGGGAACAGCTGCATGCCTCCGTTCTGCACAACGTCTCAGGGCCTAACCTGGAGGCAGGTTCTCACGTTCAGATTCCCTTCAGCTCTAGAGCTTGTCAGGCAGACCACCACCGCGGCCATGGAAGCACCTGGTTTAGACAGAAGCAACTCCTAATTTCCCCCGCATCATTCTTACACGGTTTCCAGGCCTGTCAGGAGCAGGGAATGTCAGGTAGCTGTCAGGCAGCGTGAATGCAGCCTTCAAAATGGGAAAGCAAGCCTAGTTCCAACGGGCCCCGTTTCCATGGGCACCCTCAGCATACACCCCTGGGGTTTCTAACAAGTCCAAAGAGACCCAGGTTACCCTGTGTTTCCTTGCCTGAATCAACTTCTCGAGTAGGGTGTTCTGCATCAAGGAAACTGCCTCAACCAAGGAACGCCGTGGCTACGCCTCTGCGCCTGTGGCTATTCAAAAGCCTGCAGTGCCACAGGAAGAGCAGGACTTAAGTTGCAGTGAGAACGCAAGCCGACTTTCTCTAGGAGGCACGGTGACTTCCGGAGGGACGTCCCGGATGGAATGCGAAGCTGAGGATTTATCTGAGTGCAGCTCGGACTAGGGCAACACGCAAGACTTCCACGCCGGGTGGGACGTGCTTGAACGGCGTTCCTGAACGTGTGTGACCGCTGGGGAAATCAAGCTGCTCCAAGAGAGAGTGCAGTGCGTTTCCTTACACTCGGCATACACAGAGTGGTTCCAAAGGGCTCCTGGCATGGATGTTGATTAGCAGACCCACGGGGTCCCGTGGGTGTCACTGATGCTGCCGGGAACAGGGTGCCCACGCGAGCCTCCTAGGTGTCTGGCAAACTGTGCTGCAGTTAAAGATATGCAGAGCAGTGGCCACGACCTCATGGAAACTGCTGCACGCCTCCGCTTCTGCACGGCAAATCAGGGCCTTACTTCCAGGCATGTGTTCATGCTGGCTGCGCCGGTAGGGACACAGCATGGTAAGACGCTGACTTTCTCCTCGGGCAGAGTGCCTTCAGGTACGAGGTCCTCGAAGTATTCAAAGCACAGTGCTTTCTCATGGCAGCTCACACAAGGGCCATGAGAAAGTCTTCCTGGGCAATTGATACTCACCAGCAATGTTGTCCTGAAGCCATTCGAGGACTCTGGAATTGTAGGTCTCCTCAAGGAACCTACAGTGTATTGCCCATCACTGGGACGCACAGAGGGCCTCCGAGGAATCAATCAGTGTGCCTCGAAGTTGCTCAGCCGGCCCACAGGGCTCTGGAGGTACTCAGTGAACTTGGAGGGGAAATGATGCATACCCGAGAGGCCTGGGGGGGGTCCTCAAAAGTCTACTTCCTTTCAAATAAAGCATATAAGCGACTAAGAACGCAAGGAAAGGGCTGCATGCCTCCCTTTCTGCCCGGCTACTCGGGACCTAAAATGGAGGCGAGTTCCTATGTTGAGTTTCCTTTGAGCTCCAGAGCTTGTCAGGCACACGACCCCCGCGGCCATGGCAGCACCTGGTTTAGACAGAGCAGACTCATAATTTTCCCCGCATCGTTCTTACAGGGTTTCCAGGCCTGTCGGGAGCAGGGACTATCAGGTAGCTGCAAGGCAGCGTGAATGCAGCCTTCAAAATGGGAAAGCGAGTCTAGTTCCAGCAGGCCCCCGTTTCCATGGGCACCCGCAGCATACAACCCTGTGCTTTCTAAGAAGTCCAAAGAGACACGGGTTACCCTGTGTTGCCTTCCCTGAATCAACTTCTCGAAGTAGGGTGTTCTGCATCAAGCTAACTGCCTTAACCAAGCAATGCCCTAGCTAGGCCTCTGGGCCTGTGGCTATTCAAAATCCTGCAGTGCCACAGGAAGAGCAGGAATTAAATTGCAGTAAGAACGCAAGCCGAATTTCTCTAGGAGGCTCGGTGATATCAGGCAGTACGTTCCAGATGGAACGCGAAGCCGAGGGTTTCTCTGAGTGCAGCTCAGACTACGGCAATGCGAAAGACTTCCACGCCAGGTGGGACGTGCTTGAACGGTGTTCCTGAACGTGTGTGACCGCTGGGGAAATCAAGCTGCTCCAAGAGGGAGTGCAGTGCGTTTCCTTACACTCGGCGTACACAGAGTGGTTCCAAAGGGCTCCTGGCATGGATGTTGAGTAGCAGACCCACGGGGCCCCGTGGGTGTCACTGATCCTGCCGGGAACAGGGTGCCCACGCGAGCCTCCTAGGTGTCCGGCAAACTCTGCTGCAGTTCAAGATACGCAGAACAGAGGCCACGGCGTCATGGAAACTGCGGCACGCCTCCGCTTCTGCACGGCAAGTCGGGGCCTTCATACCAGGCATGTGTTCATGCTGGGTGTGCCGGTAGCGACACAGCATGGTAAGATGCTGACTCTCTCCTCGGGCAGAGTGACTTCAGGCACGAGGTCTTCGAAGTATTCTAAGCACAGTGCTCTCTCATGGCAGCTCACACCAGGGCCATGACAAAGTCTTCCGGGGCAATTCAGACTCACCGGCAATGATGTCCTGAGGCCGTTCGAGGACTCTGGAATTGTAGGGCTCCTCAAGTAACCTACAGTTTGTTGCCCATCACTGGGAACGCACAGAGGGCCTCCGAGGGCTCAACCAATGGGCCTCGAAGTTGCTCAGCCGGCCCACAGGGGTCTGGAGGTACTCAGTGAACTTGGAGGGGAAACGATGCATACCCGAGAGGCCTGGGGGGGGGGTCCTCAAAAGTCTACTTCCTTTAAAATAAAGCATATAAGCGGCTAAGAACTCATGGGAACAGCTGCATGCCTCCGTTCTGCACAACGTCTCAGGGCCTAACCTGGAGGCAGGTTCTCACGTTCAGATTCCCTTCAGCTCTAGAGCTTGTCAGGCAGACCACCACCGCGGCCATGGAAGCACCTGGTTTAGACAGAAGCAACTCCTAATTTCCCCCGCATCATTCTTACACGGTTTCCAGGCCTGTCAGGAGCAGGGAATGTCAGGTAGCTGTCAGGCAGCGTGAATGCAGCCTTCAAAATGGGAAAGCAAGCCTAGTTCCAACGGGCCCCGTTTCCATGGGCACCCTCAGCATACACCCCTGGGGTTTCTAACAAGTCCAAAGAGACCCAGGTTACCCTGTGTTTCCTTGCCTGAATCAACTTCTCGAGTAGGGTGTTCTGCATCAAGGAAACTGCCTCAACCAAGGAACGCCGTGGCTACGCCTCTGCGCCTGTGGCTATTCAAAAGCCTGCAGTGCCACAGGAAGAGCAGGACTTAAGTTGCAGTGAGAACGCAAGCCGACTTTCTCTAGGAGGCACGGTGACTTCCGGAGGGACGTCCCGGATGGAATGCGAAGCTGAGGATTTATCTGAGTGCAGCTCGGACTAGGGCAACACGCAAGACTTCCACGCCGGGTGGGACGTGCTTGAACGGCGTTCCTGAACGTGTGTGACCGCTGGGGAAATCAAGCTGCTCCAAGAGAGAGTGCAGTGCGTTTCCTTACACTCGGCATACACAGAGTGGTTCCAAAGGGCTCCTGGCATGGATGTTGATTAGCAGACCCACGGGGTCCCGTGGGTGTCACTGATGCTGCCGGGAACAGGGTGCCCACGCGAGCCTCCTAGGTGTCTGGCAAACTGTGCTGCAGTTAAAGATATGCAGAGCAGTGGCCACGACCTCATGGAAACTGCTGCACGCCTCCGCTTCTGCACGGCAAATCAGGGCCTTACTTCCAGGCATGTGTTCATGCTGGCTGCGCCGGTAGCGACACAGCATGGTAAGACGCTGACTTTCTCCTCGGGCAGAGTGCCTTCAGGTACGAGGTCCTCGAAGTATTCAAAGCACAGTGCTTTCTCATGGCAGCTCACACAAGGGCCATGAGAAAGTCTTCCTGGGCAATTGATACTCACCAGCAATGTTGTCCTGAGGCCATTCGAGGACTCTGGAATTGTAGGTCTCCTCAAGGAACCTACAGTGTGTTGCCCATCACTGGGACGCACAGAGGGCCTCCGAGGAATCAATCAGTGTGCCTCGAAGTTGCTCAGCCGGCCCACAGGGCTCTGGAGGTACTCAGTGAACTTGGAGGGGAAATGATGCATACCCGAGAGGCCTAGGGGGGGGTCCTCAAAAGTCTACTTCCTTTCAAATAAAGCATATAAGCGACTAAGAACGCAAGGAAAGGGCTGCATGCCTCCCTTTCTGCCCGGCTACTCGGGACCTAAAATGGAGGCGAGTTCCTATGTTGAGTTTCCTTTGAGCTCCAGAGCTTGTCAGGCACACGACCCCCGCGGCCATGGCAGCACCTGGTTTAGACAGAGCAGACTCATAATTTTCCCCGCATCGTTCTTACAGGGTTTCCAGGCCTGTCGGGAGCAGGGACTATCAGGTAGCTGCAAGGCAGCGTGAATGCAGCCTTCAAAATGGGAAAGCGAGTCTAGTTCCAGCAGGCCCCCGTTTCCATGGGCACCCGCAGCATACAACCCTGTGCTTTCTAAGAAGTCCAAAGAGACACGGGTTACCCTGTGTTGCCTTCCCTGAATCAACTTCTCGAAGTAGGGTGTTCTGCATCAAGCTAACTGCCTTAACCAAGCAATGCCCTAGCTAGGCCTCTGGGCCTGTGGCTATTCAAAATCCTGCAGTGCCACAGGAAGAGCAGGAATTAAATTGCAGTAAGAACGCAAGCCGAATTTCTCTAGGAGGCTCGGTGATATCAGGCAGTACGTTCCAGATGGAACGCGAAGCCGAGGGTTTCTCTGAGTGCAGCTCAGACTACGGCAATGCGAAAGACTTCCACGCCAGGTGGGACGTGCTTGAACGGTGTTCCTGAACGTGTGTGACCGCTGGGGAAATCAAGCTGCTCCAAGAGGGAGTGCAGTGCGTTTCCTTACACTCGGCGTACACAGAGTGGTTCCAAAGGGCTCCTGGCATGGATGTTGAGTAGCAGACCCACGGGGCCCCGTGGGTGTCACTGATCCTGCCGGGAACAGGGTGCCCACGCGAGCCTCCTAGGTGTCCGGCAAACTCTGCTGCAGTTCAAGATACGCAGAACAGAGGCCACGGCGTCATGGAAACTGCGGCACGCCTCCGCTTCTGCACGGCAAGTCGGGGCCTTCATACCAGGCATGTGTTCATGCTGGGTGTGCCGGTAGCGACACAGCATGGTAAGATGCTGACTCTCTCCTCGGGCAGAGTGACTTCAGGCACGAGGTCTTCGAAGTATTCTAAGCACAGTGCTCTCTCATGGCAGCTCACACCAGGGCCATGACAAAGTCTTCCGGGGCAATTCAGACTCACCGGCAATGATGTCCTGAGGCCGTTCGAGGACTCTGGAATTGTAGGGCTCCTCAAGTAACCTACAGTTTGTTGCCCATCACTGGGAACGCACAGAGGGCCTCCGAGGGCTCAACCAATGGGCCTCGAAGTTGCTCAGCCGGCCCACAGGGGTCTGGAGGTACTCAGTGAACTTGGAGGGGAAACGATGCATACCCGAGAAGCCTGGGGGGGGGTCCTCAAAAGTCTACTTCCTTTAAAATAAAGCATATAAGCGGCTAAGAACTCATGGGAACAGCTGCATGCCTCCGTTCTGCACAACGTCTCAGGGCCTAACCTGGAGGCAGGTTCTCACGTTCAGATTCCCTTCAGCTCTAGAGCTTGTCAGGCAGACCACCACCGCGGCCATGGAAGCACCTGGTTTAGACAGAAGCAACTCCTAATTTCCCCCGCATCATTCTTACACGGTTTCCAGGCCTGTCAGGAGCAGGGAATGTCAGGTAGCTGTCAGGCAGCGTGAATGCAGCCTTCAAAATGGGAAAGCAAGCCTAGTTCCAACGGGCCCCGTTTCCATGGGCACCCTCAGCATACACCCCTGGGGTTTCTAACAAGTCCAAAGAGACCCAGGTTACCCTGTGTTTCCTTGCCTGAATCAACTTCTCGAGTAGGGTGTTCTGCATCAAGGAAACTGCCTCAACCAAGGAACGCCGTGGCTACGCCTCTGCGCCTGTGGCTATTCAAAAGCCTGCAGTGCCACAGGAAGAGCAGGACTTAAGTTGCAGTGAGAACGCAAGCCGACTTTCTCTAGGAGGCACGGTGACTTCCGGAGGGACGTCCCGGATGGAATGCGAAGCTGAGGATTTATCTGAGTGCAGCTCGGACTAGGGCAACACGCAAGACTTCCACGCCGGGTGGGACGTGCTTGAACGGCGTTCCTGAACGTGTGTGACCGCTGGGGAAATCAAGCTGCTCCAAGAGAGAGTGCAGTGCGTTTCCTTACACTCGGCATACACAGAGTGGTTCCAAAGGGCTCCTGGCATGGATGTTGATTAGCAGACCCACGGGGTCCCGTGGGTGTCACTGATGCTGCCGGGAACAGGGTGCCCACGCGAGCCTCCTAGGTGTCTGGCAAACTGTGCTGCAGTTAAAGATATGCAGAGCAGTGGCCACGACCTCATGGAAACTGCTGCACGCCTCCGCTTCTGCACGGCAAATCAGGGCCTTACTTCCAGGCATGTGTTCATGCTGGCTGCGCCGGTAGCGACACAGCATGGTAAGACGCTGACTTTCTCCTCGGGCAGAGTGCCTTCAGGTACGAGGTCCTCGAAGTATTCAAAGCACAGTGCTTTCTCATGGCAGCTCACACAAGGGCCATGAGAAAGTCTTCCTGGGCAATTGATACTCACCAGCAATGTTGTCCTGAGGCCATTCGAGGACTCTGGAATTGTAGGTCTCCTCAAGGAACCTACAGTGTGTTGCCCATCACTGGGACGCACAGAGGGCCTCCGAGGAATCAATCAGTGTGCCCCGAAGTTGCTCAGCCGGCCCACAGGGCTCTGGAGGTACTCAGTGAACTTGGAGGGGAAATGATGCATACCCGAGAGGCCTAGGGGGGGTCCTCAAAAGTCTACTTCCTTTCAAATAAAGCATATAAGCGACTAAGAACGCAAGGAAAGGGCTGCATGCCTCCCTTTCTGCCCGGCTACTCGGGACCTAAAATGGAGGCGAGTTCCTATGTTGAGTTTCCTTTGAGCTCCAGAGCTTGTCAGGCACACGACCCCCGCGGCCATGGCAGCACCTGGTTTAGACAGAGCAGACTCATAATTTTCCCCGCATCGTTCTTACAGGGTTTCCAGGCCTGTCGGGAGCAGGGACTATCAGGTAGCTGCAAGGCAGCGTGAATGCAGCCTTCAAAATGGGAAAGCGAGTCTAGTTCCAGCAGGCCCCCGTTTCCATGGGCACCCGCAGCATACAACCCTGTGCTTTCTAAGAAGTCCAAAGAGACACGGGTTACCCTGTGTTGCCTTCCCTGAATCAACTTCTCGAAGTAGGGTGTTCTGCATCAAGCTAACTGCCTTAACCAAGCAATGCCCTAGCTAGGCCTCTGGGCCTGTGGCTATTCAAAATCCTGCAGTGCCACAGGAAGAGCAGGAATTAAATTGCAGTAAGAACGCAAGCCGAATTTCTCTAGGAGGCTCGGTGATATCAGGCAGTACGTTCCAGATGGAACGCGAAGCCGAGGGTTTCTCTGAGTGCAGCTCAGACTACGGCAATGCGAAAGACTTCCACGCCAGGTGGGACGTGCTTGAACGGTGTTCCTGAACGTGTGTGACCGCTGGGGAAATCAAGCTGCTCCAAGAGGGAGTGCAGTGCGTTTCCTTACACTCGGCGTACACAGAGTGGTTCCAAAGGGCTCCTGGCATGGATGTTGAGTAGCAGACCCACGGGGCCCCGTGGGTGTCACTGATCCTGCCGGGAACAGGGTGCCCACGCGAGCCTCCTAGGTGTCCGGCAAACTCTGCTGCAGTTCAAGATACGCAGAACAGAGGCCACGGCGTCATGGAAACTGCGGCACGCCTCCGCTTCTGCACGGCAAGTCGGGGCCTTCATACCAGGCATGTGTTCATGCTGGGTGTGCCGGTAGCGACACAGCATGGTAAGATGCTGACTCTCTCCTCGGGCAGAGTGACTTCAGGCACGAGGTCTTCGAAGTATTCTAAGCACAGTGCTCTCTCATGGCAGCTCACACCAGGGCCATGACAAAGTCTTCCGGGGCAATTCAGACTCACCGGCAATGATGTCCTGAGGCCGTTCGAGGACTCTGGAATTGTAGGGCTCCTCAAGTAACCTACAGTTTGTTGCCCATCACTGGGAACGCACAGAGGGCCTCCGAGGGCTCAACCAATGGGCCTCGAAGTTGCTCAGCCGGCCCACAGGGGTCTGGAGGTACTCAGTGAACTTGGAGGGGAAACGATGCATACCCGAGAAGCCTGGGGGGGGGTCCTCAAAAGTCTACTTCCTTTAAAATAAAGCATATAAGCGGCTAAGAACTCATGGGAACAGCTGCATGCCTCCGTTCTGCACAACGTCTCAGGGCCTAACCTGGAGGCAGGTTCTCACGTTCAGATTCCCTTCAGCTCTAGAGCTTGTCAGGCAGACCACCACCGCGGCCATGGAAGCACCTGGTTTAGACAGAAGCAACTCCTAATTTCCCCCGCATCATTCTTACACGGTTTCCAGGCCTGTCAGGAGCAGGGAATGTCAGGTAGCTGTCAGGCAGCGTGAATGCAGCCTTCAAAATGGGAAAGCAAGCCTAGTTCCAACGGGCCCCGTTTCCATGGGCACCCTCAGCATACACCCCTGGGGTTTCTAACAAGTCCAAAGAGACCCAGGTTACCCTGTGTTTCCTTGCCTGAATCAACTTCTCGAGTAGGGTGTTCTGCATCAAGGAAACTGCCTCAACCAAGGAACGCCGTGGCTACGCCTCTGCGCCTGTGGCTATTCAAAAGCCTGCAGTGCCACAGGAAGAGCAGGACTTAAGTTGCAGTGAGAACGCAAGCCGACTTTCTCTAGGAGGCACGGTGACTTCCGGAGGGACGTCCCGGATGGAATGCGAAGCTGAGGATTTATCTGAGTGCAGCTCGGACTAGGGCAACACGCAAGACTTCCACGCCGGGTGGGACGTGCTTGAACGGCGTTCCTGAACGTGTGTGACCGCTGGGGAAATCAAGCTGCTCCAAGAGAGAGTGCAGTGCGTTTCCTTACACTCGGCATACACAGAGTGGTTCCAAAGGGCTCCTGGCATGGATGTTGATTAGCAGACCCACGGGGTCCCGTGGGTGTCACTGATGCTGCCGGGAACAGGGTGCCCACGCGAGCCTCCTAGGTGTCTGGCAAACTGTGCTGCAGTTAAAGATATGCAGAGCAGTGGCCACGACCTCATGGAAACTGCTGCACGCCTCCGCTTCTGCACGGCAAATCAGGGCCTTACTTCCAGGCATGTGTTCATGCTGGCTGCGCCGGTAGCGACACAGCATGGTAAGACGCTGACTTTCTCCTCGGGCAGAGTGCCTTCAGGTACGAGGTCCTCGAAGTATTCAAAGCACAGTGCTTTCTCATGGCAGCTCACACAAGGGCCATGAGAAAGTCTTCCTGGGCAATTGATACTCACCAGCAATGTTGTCCTGAGGCCATTCGAGGACTCTGGAATTGTAGGTCTCCTCAAGGAACCTACAGTGTGTTGCCCATCACTGGGACGCACAGAGGGCCTCCGAGGAATCAATCAGTGTGCCCCGAAGTTGCTCAGCCGGCCCACAGGGCTCTGGAGGTACTCAGTGAACTTGGAGGGGAAATGATGCATACCCGAGAGGCCTAGGGGGGGGTCCTCAAAAGTCTACTTCCTTTCAAATAAAGCATATAAGCGACTAAGAACGCAAGGAAAGGGCTGCATGCCTCCCTATCTGCCCGGCTACTCGGGACCTAAAATGGAGGCGAGTTCCTATGTTGAGTTTCCTTTGAGCTCCAGAGCTTGTCAGGCACACGACCCCCGCGGCCATGGCAGCACCTGGTTTAGACAGAGCAGACTCATAATTTTCCCCGCATCGTTCTTACAGGGTTTCCAGGCCTGTCGGGAGCAGGGACTATCAGGTAGCTGCAAGGCAGCGTGAATGCAGCCTTCAAAATGGGAAAGCGAGTCTAGTTCCAGCAGGCCCCCGTTTCCATGGGCACCCGCAGCATACAACCCTGTGCTTTCTAAGAAGTCCAAAGAGACACGGGTTACCCTGTGTTGCCTTCCCTGAATCAACTTCTCGAAGTAGGGTGTTCTGCATCAAGCTAACTGCCTTAACCAAGCAATGCCCTAGCTAGGCCTCTGGGCCTGTGGCTATTCAAAATCCTGCAGTGCCACAGGAAGAGCAGGAATTAAATTGCAGTAAGAACGCAAGCCGAATTTCTCTAGGAGGCTCGGTGATATCAGGCAGTACGTTCCAGATGGAACGCGAAGCCGAGGGTTTCTCTGAGTGCAGCTCAGACTACGGCAATGCGAAAGACTTCCACGCCAGGTGGGACGTGCTTGAACGGTGTTCCTGAACGTGTGTGACCGCTGGGGAAATCAAGCTGCTCCAAGAGGGAGTGCAGTGCGTTTCCTTACACTCGGCGTACACAGAGTGGTTCCAAAGGGCTCCTGGCATGGATGTTGAGTAGCAGACCCACGGGGCCCCGTGGGTGTCACTGATCCTGCCGGGAACAGGGTGCCCACGCGAGCCTCCTAGGTGTCCGGCAAACTCTGCTGCAGTTCAAGATACGCAGAACAGAGGCCACGGCGTCATGGAAACTGCGGCACGCCTCCGCTTCTGCACGGCAAGTCGGGGCCTTCATACCAGGCATGTGTTCATGCTGGGTGTGCCGGTAGCGACACAGCATGGTAAGATGCTGACTCTCTCCTCGGGCAGAGTGACTTCAGGCACGAGGTCTTCGAAGTATTCTAAGCACAGTGCTCTCTCATGGCAGCTCACACCAGGGCCATGACAAAGTCTTCCGGGGCAATTCAGACTCACCGGCAATGATGTCCTGAGGCCGTTCGAGGACTCTGGAATTGTAGGGCTCCTCAAGTAACCTACAGTTTGTTGCCCATCACTGGGAACGCACAGAGGGCCTCCGAGGGCTCAACCAATGGGCCTCGAAGTTGCTCAGCCGGCCCACAGGGGTCTGGAGGTACTCAGTGAACTTGGAGGGGAAACGATGCATACCCGAGAAGCCTGGGGGGGGTCCTCAAAAGTCTACTTCCTTTAAAATAAAGCATATAAGCGGCTAAGAACTCATGGGAACAGCTGCATGCCTCCGTTCTGCACAACGTCTCAGGGCCTAACCTGGAGGCAGGTTCTCACGTTCAGATTCCCTTCAGCTCTAGAGCTTGTCAGGCAGACCACCACCGCGGCCATGGAAGCACCTGGTTTAGACAGAAGCAACTCCTAATTTCCCCCGCATCATTCTTACACGGTTTCCAGGCCTGTCAGGAGCAGGGAATGTCAGGTAGCTGTCAGGCAGCGTGAATGCAGCCTTCAAAATGGGAAAGCAAGCCTAGTTCCAACGGGCCCCGTTTCCATGGGCACCCTCAGCATACACCCCTGGGGTTTCTAACAAGTCCAAAGAGACCCAGGTTACCCTGTGTTTCCTTGCCTGAATCAACTTCTCGAGTAGGGTGTTCTGCATCAAGGAAACTGCCTCAACCAAGGAACGCCGTGGCTACGCCTCTGCGCCTGTGGCTATTCAAAAGCCTGCAGTGCCACAGGAAGAGCAGGACTTAAGTTGCAGTGAGAACGCAAGCCGACTTTCTCTAGGAGGCACGGTGACTTCCGGAGGGACGTCCCGGATGGAATGCGAAGCTGAGGATTTATCTGAGTGCAGCTCGGACTAGGGCAACACGCAAGACTTCCACGCCGGGTGGGACGTGCTTGAACGGCGTTCCTGAACGTGTGTGACCGCTGGGGAAATCAAGCTGCTCCAAGAGAGAGTGCAGTGCGTTTCCTTACACTCGGCATACACAGAGTGGTTCCAAAGGGCTCCTGGCATGGATGTTGATTAGCAGACCCACGGGGTCCCGTGGGTGTCACTGATGCTGCCGGGAACAGGGTGCCCACGCGAGCCTCCTAGGTGTCTGGCAAACTGTGCTGCAGTTAAAGATATGCAGAGCAGTGGCCACGACCTCATGGAAACTGCTGCACGCCTCCGCTTCTGCACGGCAAATCAGGGCCTTACTTCCAGGCATGTGTTCATGCTGGCTGCGCCGGTAGCGACACAGCATGGTAAGACGCTGACTTTCTCCTCGGGCAGAGTGCCTTCAGGTACGAGGTCCTCGAAGTATTCAAAGCACAGTGCTTTCTCATGGCAGCTCACACAAGGGCCATGAGAAAGTCTTCCTGGGCAATTGATACTCACCAGCAATGTTGTCCTGAGGCCATTCGAGGACTCTGGAATTGTAGGTCTCCTCAAGGAACCTACAGTGTGTTGCCCATCACTGGGACGCACAGAGGGCCTCCGAGGAATCAATCAGTGTGCCCCGAAGTTGCTCAGCCGGCCCACAGGGCTCTGGAGGTACTCAGTGAACTTGGAGGGGAAATGATGCATACCCGAGAGGCCTAGGGGGGGGTCCTCAAAAGTCTACTTCCTTTCAAATAAAGCATATAAGCGACTAAGAACGCAAGGAAAGGGCTGCATGCCTCCCTATCTGCCCGGCTACTCGGGACCTAAAATGGAGGCGAGTTCCTATGTTGAGTTTCCTTTGAGCTCCAGAGCTTGTCAGGCACACGACCCCCGCGGCCATGGCAGCACCTGGTTTAGACAGAGCAGACTCATAATTTTCCCCGCATCGTTCTTACAGGGTTTCCAGGCCTGTCGGGAGCAGGGACTATCAGGTAGCTGCAAGGCAGCGTGAATGCAGCCTTCAAAATGGGAAAGCGAGTCTAGTTCCAGCAGGCCCCCGTTTCCATGGGCACCCGCAGCATACAACCCTGTGCTTTCTAAGAAGTCCAAAGAGACACGGGTTACCCTGTGTTGCCTTCCCTGAATCAACTTCTCGAAGTAGGGTGTTCTGCATCAAGCTAACTGCCTTAACCAAGCAATGCCCTAGCTAGGCCTCTGGGCCTGTGGCTATTCAAAATCCTGCAGTGCCACAGGAAGAGCAGGAATTAAATTGCAGTAAGAACGCAAGCCGAATTTCTCTAGGAGGCTCGGTGATATCAGGCAGTACGTTCCAGATGGAACGCGAAGCCGAGGGTTTCTCTGAGTGCAGCTCAGACTACGGCAATGCGAAAGACTTCCACGCCAGGTGGGACGTGCTTGAACGGTGTTCCTGAACGTGTGTGACCGCTGGGGAAATCAAGCTGCTCCAAGAGGGAGTGCAGTGCGTTTCCTTACACTCGGCGTACACAGAGTGGTTCCAAAGGGCTCCTGGCATGGATGTTGAGTAGCAGACCCACGGGGCCCCGTGGGTGTCACTGATCCTGCCGGGAACAGGGTGCCCACGCGAGCCTCCTAGGTGTCCGGCAAACTCTGCTGCAGTTCAAGATACGCAGAACAGAGGCCACGGCGTCATGGAAACTGCGGCACGCCTCCGCTTCTGCACGGCAAGTCGGGGCCTTCATACCAGGCATGTGTTCATGCTGGGTGTGCCGGTAGCGACACAGCATGGTAAGATGCTGACTCTCTCCTCGGGCAGAGTGACTTCAGGCACGAGGTCTTCGAAGTATTCTAAGCACAGTGCTCTCTCATGGCAGCTCACACCAGGGCCATGACAAAGTCTTCCGGGGCAATTCAGACTCACCGGCAATGATGTCCTGAGGCCGTTCGAGGACTCTGGAATTGTAGGGCTCCTCAAGTAACCTACAGTTTGTTGCCCATCACTGGGAACGCACAGAGGGCCTCCGAGGGCTCAACCAATGGGCCTCGAAGTTGCTCAGCCGGCCCACAGGGGTCTGGAGGTACTCAGTGAACTTGGAGGGGAAACGATGCATACCCGAGAAGCCTAGGGGGGGGTCCTCAAAAGTCTACTTCCTTTAAAATAAAGCATATAAGCGGCTAAGAACTCATGGGAACAGCTGCATGCCTCCGTTCTGCACAACGTCTCAGGGCCTAACCTGGAGGCAGGTTCTCACGTTCAGATTCCCTTCAGCTCTAGAGCTTGTCAGGCAGACCACCACCGCGGCCATGGAAGCACCTGGTTTAGACAGAAGCAACTCCTAATTTCCCCCGCATCATTCTTACACGGTTTCCAGGCCTGTCAGGAGCAGGGAATGTCAGGTAGCTGTCAGGCAGCGTGAATGCAGCCTTCAAAATGGGAAAGCAAGCCTAGTTCCAACGGGCCCCGTTTCCATGGGCACCCTCAGCATACACCCCTGGGGTTTCTAACAAGTCCAAAGAGACCCAGGTTACCCTGTGTTTCCTTGCCTGAATCAACTTCTCGAGTAGGGTGTTCTGCATCAAGGAAACTGCCTCAACCAAGGAACGCCGTGGCTACGCCTCTGCGCCTGTGGCTATTCAAAAGCCTGCAGTGCCACAGGAAGAGCAGGACTTAAGTTGCAGTGAGAACGCAAGCCGACTTTCTCTAGGAGGCACGGTGACTTCCGGAGGGACGTCCCGGATGGAATGCGAAGCTGAGGATTTATCTGAGTGCAGCTCGGACTAGGGCAACACGCAAGACTTCCACGCCGGGTGGGACGTGCTTGAACGGCGTTCCTGAACGTGTGTGACCGCTGGGGAAATCAAGCTGCTCCAAGAGAGAGTGCAGTGCGTTTCCTTACACTCGGCATACACAGAGTGGTTCCAAAGGGCTCCTGGCATGGATGTTGATTAGCAGACCCACGGGGTCCCGTGGGTGTCACTGATGCTGCCGGGAACAGGGTGCCCACGCGAGCCTCCTAGGTGTCTGGCAAACTGTGCTGCAGTTAAAGATATGCAGAGCAGTGGCCACGACCTCATGGAAACTGCTGCACGCCTCCGCTTCTGCACGGCAAATCAGGGCCTTACTTCCAGGCATGTGTTCATGCTGGCTGCGCCGGTAGCGACACAGCATGGTAAGACGCTGACTTTCTCCTCGGGCAGAGTGCCTTCAGGTACGAGGTCCTCGAAGTATTCAAAGCACAGTGCTTTCTCATGGCAGCTCACACAAGGGCCATGAGAAAGTCTTCCTGGGCAATTGATACTCACCAGCAATGTTGTCCTGAGGCCATTCGAGGACTCTGGAATTGTAGGTCTCCTCAAGGAACCTACAGTGTGTTGCCCATCACTGGGACGCACAGAGGGCCTCCGAGGAATCAATCAGTGTGCCTCGAAGTTGCTCAGCCGGCCCACAGGGCTCTGGAGGTACTCAGTGAACTTGGAGGGGAAATGATGCATACCCGAGAGGCCTAGGGGGGGGTCCTCAAAAGTCTACTTCCTTTCAAATAAAGCATATAAGCGACTAAGAACGCAAGGAAAGGGCTGCATGCCTCCCTATCTGCCCGGCTACTCGGGACCTAAAATGGAGGCGAGTTCCTATGTTGAGTTTCCTTTGAGCTCCAGAGCTTGTCAGGCAGACCACCCCCGCGGCCATGGCAGCACCTGGTTTAGACAGAGCAGACTCATAATTTTCCCCGCATCGTTCTTACAGGGTTTCCAGGCCTGTCGGGAGCAGGGACTATCAGGTAGCTGCAAGGCAGCGTGAATGCAGCCTTCAAAATGGGAAAGCGAGTCTAGTTCCAGCAGGCCCCCGTTTCCATGGGCACCCGCAGCATACAACCCTGTGCTTTCTAAGAAGTCCAAAGAGACACGGGTTACCCTGTGTTGCCTTCCCTGAATCAACTTCTCGAAGTAGGGTGTTCTGCATCAAGCTAACTGCCTTAACCAAGCAATGCCCTAGCTAGGCCTCTGGGCCTGTGGCTATTCAAAATCCTGCAGTGCCACAGGAAGAGCAGGAATTAAATTGCAGTAAGAACGCAAGCCGAATTTCTCTAGGAGGCTCGGTGATATCAGGCAGTACGTTCCAGATGGAACGCGAAGCCGAGGGTTTCTCTGAGTGCAGCTCAGACTACGGCAATGCGAAAGACTTCCACGCCAGGTGGGACGTGCTTGAACGGTGTTCCTGAACGTGTGTGACCGCTGGGGAAATCAAGCTGCTCCAAGAGGGAGTGCAGTGCGTTTCCTTACACTCGGCGTACACAGAGTGGTTCCAAAGGGCTCCTGGCATGGATGTTGAGTAGCAGACCCACGGGGCCCCGTGGGTGTCACTGATCCTGCCGGGAACAGGGTGCCCACGCGAGCCTCCTAGGTGTCCGGCAAACTCTGCTGCAGTTCAAGATACGCAGAACAGAGGCCACGGCGTCATGGAAACTGCGGCACGCCTCCGCTTCTGCACGGCAAGTCGGGGCCTTCATACCAGGCATGTGTTCATGCTGGGTGTGCCGGTAGCGACACAGCATGGTAAGATGCTGACTCTCTCCTCGGGCAGAGTGACTTCAGGCACGAGGTCTTCGAAGTATTCTAAGCACAGTGCTCTCTCATGGCAGCTCACACCAGGGCCATGACAAAGTCTTCCGGGGCAATTCAGACTCACCGGCAATGATGTCCTGAGGCCGTTCGAGGACTCTGGAATTGTAGGGCTCCTCAAGTAACCTACAGTTTGTTGCCCATCACTGGGAACGCACAGAGGGCCTCCGAGGGCTCAACCAATGGGCCTCGAAGTTGCTCAGCCGGCCCACAGGGCTCTGGAGGTACTCAGTGAACTTGGAGGGGAAACGATGCATACCCGAGAGGCCTGGGGGGGGGTCCTCAAAAGTCTACTTCCTTTAAAATAAAGCATATAAGCGGCTAAGAACTCATGGGAACAGCTGCATGCCTCCGTTCTGCACAACGTCTCAGGGCCTAACCTGGAGGCAGGTTCTCACGTTCAGATTCCCTTCAGCTCTAGAGCTTGTCAGGCAGACCACCACCGCGGCCATGGAAGCACCTGGTTTAGACAGAAGCAACTCCTAATTTCCCCCGCATCATTCTTACACGGTTTCCAGGCCTGTCAGGAGCAGGGAATGTCAGGTAGCTGTCAGGCAGCGTGAATGCAGCCTTCAAAATGGGAAAGCAAGCCTAGTTCCAACGGGCCCCGTTTCCATGGGCACCCTCAGCATACACCCCTGGGGTTTCTAACAAGTCCAAAGAGACCCAGGTTACCCTGTGTTTCCTTGCCTGAATCAACTTCTCGAGTAGGGTGTTCTGCATCAAGGAAACTGCCTCAACCAAGGAACGCCGTGGCTACGCCTCTGCGCCTGTGGCTATTCAAAAGCCTGCAGTGCCACAGGAAGAGCAGGACTTAAGTTGCAGTGAGAACGCAAGCCGACTTTCTCTAGGAGGCACGGTGACTTCCGGAGGGACGTCCCGGATGGAATGCGAAGCTGAGGATTTATCTGAGTGCAGCTCGGACTAGGGCAACACGCAAGACTTCCACGCCGGGTGGGACGTGCTTGAACGGCGTTCCTGAACGTGTGTGACCGCTGGGGAAATCAAGCTGCTCCAAGAGAGAGTGCAGTGCGTTTCCTTACACTCGGCATACACAGAGTGGTTCCAAAGGGCTCCTGGCATGGATGTTGATTAGCAGACCCACGGGGTCCCGTGGGTGTCACTGATGCTGCCGGGAACAGGGTGCCCACGCGAGCCTCCTAGGTGTCTGGCAAACTGTGCTGCAGTTAAAGATATGCAGAGCAGTGGCCACGACCTCATGGAAACTGCTGCACGCCTCCGCTTCTGCACGGCAAATCAGGGCCTTACTTCCAGGCATGTGTTCATGCTGGCTGCGCCGGTAGCGACACAGCATGGTAAGACGCTGACTTTCTCCTCGGGCAGAGTGCCTTCAGGTACGAGGTCCTCGAAGTATTCAAAGCACAGTGCTTTCTCATGGCAGCTCACACAAGGGCCATGAGAAAGTCTTCCTGGGCAATTGATACTCACCAGCAATGTTGTCCTGAGGCCATTCGAGGACTCTGGAATTGTAGGTCTCCTCAAGGAACCTACAGTGTGTTGCCCATCACTGGGACGCACAGAGGGCCTCCGAGGAATCAATCAGTGTGCCTCGAAGTTGCTCAGCCGGCCCACAGGGCTCTGGAGGTACTCAGTGAACTTGGAGGGGAAATGATGCATACCCGAGAGGCCTAGGGGGGGGTCCTCAAAAGTCTACTTCCTTTCAAATAAAGCATATAAGCGACTAAGAACGCAAGGAAAGGGCTGCATGCCTCCCTTTCTGCCCGGCTACTCGGGACCTAAAATGGAGGCGAGTTCCTATGTTGAGTTTCCTTTGAGCTCCAGAGCTTGTCAGGCACACGACCCCCGCGGCCATGGCAGCACCTGGTTTAGACAGAGCAGACTCATAATTTTCCCCGCATCGTTCTTACAGGGTTTCCAGGCCTGTCGGGAGCAGGGACTATCAGGTAGCTGCAAGGCAGCGTGAATGCAGCCTTCAAAATGGGAAAGCGAGTCTAGTTCCAGCAGGCCCCCGTTTCCATGGGCACCCGCAGCATACAACCCTGTGCTTTCTAAGAAGTCCAAAGAGACACGGGTTACCCTGTGTTGCCTTCCCTGAATCAACTTCTCGAAGTAGGGTGTTCTGCATCAAGCTAACTGCCTTAACCAAGCAATGCCCTAGCTAGGCCTCTGGGCCTGTGGCTATTCAAAATCCTGCAGTGCCACAGGAAGAGCAGGAATTAAATTGCAGTAAGAACGCAAGCCGAATTTCTCTAGGAGGCTCGGTGATATCAGGCAGTACGTTCCAGATGGAACGCGAAGCCGAGGGTTTCTCTGAGTGCAGCTCAGACTACGGCAATGCGAAAGACTTCCACGCCAGGTGGGACGTGCTTGAACGGTGTTCCTGAACGTGTGTGACCGCTGGGGAAATCAAGCTGCTCCAAGAGGGAGTGCAGTGCGTTTCCTTACACTCGGCGTACACAGAGTGGTTCCAAAGGGCTCCTGGCATGGATGTTGAGTAGCAGACCCACGGGGCCCCGTGGGTGTCACTGATCCTGCCGGGAACAGGGTGCCCACGCGAGCCTCCTAGGTGTCCGGCAAACTCTGCTGCAGTTCAAGATACGCAGAACAGAGGCCACGGCGTCATGGAAACTGCGGCACGCCTCCGCTTCTGCACGGCAAGTCGGGGCCTTCATACCAGGCATGTGTTCATGCTGGGTGTGCCGGTAGCGACACAGCATGGTAAGATGCTGACTCTCTCCTCGGGCAGAGTGACTTCAGGCACGAGGTCTTCGAAGTATTCTAAGCACAGTGCTCTCTCATGGCAGCTCACACCAGGGCCATGACAAAGTCTTCCGGGGCAATTCAGACTCACCGGCAATGATGTCCTGAGGCCGTTCGAGGACTCTGGAATTGTAGGGCTCCTCAAGTAACCTACAGTTTGTTGCCCATCACTGGGAACGCACAGAGGGCCTCCGAGGGCTCAACCAATGGGCCTCGAAGTTGCTCAGCCGGCCCACAGGGGTCTGGAGGTACTCAGTGAACTTGGAGGGGAAACGATGCATACCCGAGAAGCCTAGGGGGGGGGGTCCTCAAAAGTCTACTTCCTTTAAAATAAAGCATATAAGCGGCTAAGAACTCATGGGAACAGCTGCATGCCTCCGTTCTGCACAACGTCTCAGGGCCTAACCTGGAGGCAGGTTCTCACGTTCAGATTCCCTTCAGCTCTAGAGCTTGTCAGGCAGACCACCACCGCGGCCATGGAAGCACCTGGTTTAGACAGAAGCAACTCCTAATTTCCCCCGCATCATTCTTACACGGTTTCCAGGCCTGTCAGGAGCAGGGAATGTCAGGTAGCTGTCAGGCAGCGTGAATGCAGCCTTCAAAATGGGAAAGCAAGCCTAGTTCCAACGGGCCCCGTTTCCATGGGCACCCTCAGCATACACCCCTGGGGTTTCTAACAAGTCCAAAGAGACCCAGGTTACCCTGTGTTTCCTTGCCTGAATCAACTTCTCGAGTAGGGTGTTCTGCATCAAGGAAACTGCCTCAACCAAGGAACGCCGTGGCTACGCCTCTGCGCCTGTGGCTATTCAAAAGCCTGCAGTGCCACAGGAAGAGCAGGACTTAAGTTGCAGTGAGAACGCAAGCCGACTTTCTCTAGGAGGCACGGTGACTTCCGGAGGGACGTCCCGGATGGAATGCGAAGCTGAGGATTTATCTGAGTGCAGCTCGGACTAGGGCAACACGCAAGACTTCCACGCCGGGTGGGACGTGCTTGAACGGCGTTCCTGAACGTGTGTGACCGCTGGGGAAATCAAGCTGCTCCAAGAGAGAGTGCAGTGCGTTTCCTTACACTCGGCATACACAGAGTGGTTCCAAAGGGCTCCTGGCATGGATGTTGATTAGCAGACCCACGGGGTCCCGTGGGTGTCACTGATGCTGCCGGGAACAGGGTGCCCACGCGAGCCTCCTAGGTGTCTGGCAAACTGTGCTGCAGTTAAAGATATGCAGAGCAGTGGCCACGACCTCATGGAAACTGCTGCACGCCTCCGCTTCTGCACGGCAAATCAGGGCCTTACTTCCAGGCATGTGTTCATGCTGGCTGCGCCGGTAGCGACACAGCATGGTAAGACGCTGACTTTCTCCTCGGGCAGAGTGCCTTCAGGTACGAGGTCCTCGAAGTATTCAAAGCACAGTGCTTTCTCATGGCAGCTCACACAAGGGCCATGAGAAAGTCTTCCTGGGCAATTGATACTCACCAGCAATGTTGTCCTGAGGCCATTCGAGGACTCTGGAATTGTAGGTCTCCTCAAGGAACCTACAGTGTGTTGCCCATCACTGGGACGCACAGAGGGCCTCCGAGGAATCAATCAGTGTGCCCCGAAGTTGCTCAGCCGGCCCACAGGGCTCTGGAGGTACTCAGTGAACTTGGAGGGGAAATGATGCATACCCGAGAGGCCTAGGGGGGGGTCCTCAAAAGTCTACTTCCTTTCAAATAAAGCATATAAGCGACTAAGAACGCAAGGAAAGGGCTGCATGCCTCCCTTTCTGCCCGGCTACTCGGGACCTAAAATGGAGGCGAGTTCCTATGTTGAGTTTCCTTTGAGCTCCAGAGCTTGTCAGGCACACGACCCCCGCGGCCATGGCAGCACCTGGTTTAGACAGAGCAGACTCATAATTTTCCCCGCATCGTTCTTACAGGGTTTCCAGGCCTGTCGGGAGCAGGGTCTATCAGGTAGCTGCAAGGCAGCGTGAATGCAGCCTTCAAAATGGGAAAGCGAGTCTAGTTCCAGCAGGCCCCCGTTTCCATGGGCACCCGCAGCATACAACCCTGTGCTTTCTAAGAAGTCCAAAGAGACACGGGTTACCCTGTGTTGCCTTCCCTGAATCAACTTCTCGAAGTAGGGTGTTCTGCATCAAGCTAACTGCCTTAACCAAGCAATGCCCTAGCTAGGCCTCTGGGCCTGTGGCTATTCAAAATCCTGCAGTGCCACAGGAAGAGCAGGAATTAAATTGCAGTAAGAACGCAAGCCGAATTTCTCTAGGAGGCTCGGTGATATCAGGCAGTACGTTCCAGATGGAACGCGAAGCCGAGGGTTTCTCTGAGTGCAGCTCAGACTACGGCAATGCGAAAGACTTCCACGCCAGGTGGGACGTGCTTGAACGGTGTTCCTGAACGTGTGTGACCGCTGGGGAAATCAAGCTGCTCCAAGAGGGAGTGCAGTGCGTTTCCTTACACTCGGCGTACACAGAGTGGTTCCAAAGGGCTCCTGGCATGGATGTTGAGTAGCAGACCCACGGGGCCCCGTGGGTGTCACTGATCCTGCCGGGAACAGGGTGCCCACGCGAGCCTCCTAGGTGTCCGGCAAACTCTGCTGCAGTTCAAGATACGCAGAACAGAGGCCACGGCGTCATGGAAACTGCGGCACGCCTCCGCTTCTGCACGGCAAGTCGGGGCCTTCATACCAGGCATGTGTTCATGCTGGGTGTGCCGGTAGCGACACAGCATGGTAAGATGCTGACTCTCTCCTCGGGCAGAGTGACTTCAGGCACGAGGTCTTCGAAGTATTCTAAGCACAGTGCTCTCTCATGGCAGCTCACACCAGGGCCATGACAAAGTCTTCCGGGGCAATTCAGACTCACCGGCAATGATGTCCTGAGGCCGTTCGAGGACTCTGGAATTGTAGGGCTCCTCAAGTAACCTACAGTTTGTTGCCCATCACTGGGAACGCACAGAGGGCCTCCGAGGGCTCAACCAATGGGCCTCGAAGTTGCTCAGCCGGCCCACAGGGCTCTGGAGGTACTCAGTGAACTTGGAGGGGAAACGATGCATACCCGAGAGGCCTGGGGGGGGGTCCTCAAAAGTCTACTTCCTTTAAAATAAAGCATATAAGCGGCTAAGAACTCATGGGAACAGCTGCATGCCTCCGTTCTGCACAACGTCTCAGGGCCTAACCTGGAGGCAGGTTCTCACGTTCAGATTCCCTTCAGCTCTAGAGCTTGTCAGGCAGACCACCACCGCGGCCATGGAAGCACCTGGTTTAGACAGAAGCAACTCCTAATTTCCCCCGCATCATTCTTACACGGTTTCCAGGCCTGTCAGGAGCAGGGAATGTCAGGTAGCTGTCAGGCAGCGTGAATGCAGCCTTCAAAATGGGAAAGCAAGCCTAGTTCCAACGGGCCCCGTTTCCATGGGCACCCTCAGCATACACCCCTGGGGTTTCTAACAAGTCCAAAGAGACCCAGGTTACCCTGTGTTTCCTTGCCTGAATCAACTTCTCGAGTAGGGTGTTCTGCATCAAGGAAACTGCCTCAACCAAGGAACGCCGTGGCTACGCCTCTGCGCCTGTGGCTATTCAAAAGCCTGCAGTGCCACAGGAAGAGCAGGACTTAAGTTGCAGTGAGAACGCAAGCCGACTTTCTCTAGGAGGCACGGTGACTTCCGGAGGGACGTCCCGGATGGAATGCGAAGCTGAGGATTTATCTGAGTGCAGCTCGGACTAGGGCAACACGCAAGACTTCCACGCCGGGTGGGACGTGCTTGAACGGCGTTCCTGAACGTGTGTGACCGCTGGGGAAATCAAGCTGCTCCAAGAGAGAGTGCAGTGCGTTTCCTTACACTCGGCATACACAGAGTGGTTCCAAAGGGCTCCTGGCATGGATGTTGATTAGCAGACCCACGGGGTCCCGTGGGTGTCACTGATGCTGCCGGGAACAGGGTGCCCACGCGAGCCTCCTAGGTGTCTGGCAAACTGTGCTGCAGTTAAAGATATGCAGAGCAGTGGCCACGACCTCATGGAAACTGCTGCACGCCTCCGCTTCTGCACGGCAAATCAGGGCCTTACTTCCAGGCATGTGTTCATGCTGGCGGTGCCGGTAGCGACACAGCATGGTAAGACGCTGACTTTCTCCTCGGGCAGAGTGCCTTCAGGTACGAGGTCCTCGAAGTATTCAAAGCACAGTGCTTTCTCATGGCAGCTCACACAAGGGCCATGAGAAAGTCTTCCTGGGCAATTGATACTCACCAGCAATGTTGTCCTGAGGCCATTCGAGGACTCTGGAATTGTAGGTCTCCTCAAGGAACCTACAGTGTGTTGCCCATCACTGGGACGCACAGAGGGCCTCCGAGGAATCAATCAGTGTGCCTCGAAGTTGCTCAGCCGGCCCACAGGGCTCTGGAGGTACTCAGTGAACTTGGAGGGGAAATGATGCATACCCGAGAGGCCTAGGGGGGGGTCCTCAAAAGTCTACTTCCTTTCAAATAAAGCATATAAGCGACTAAGAACGCAAGGAAAGGGCTGCATGCCTCCCTATCTGCCCGGCTACTCGGGACCTAAAATGGAGGCGAGTTCCTATGTTGAGTTTCCTTTGAGCTCCAGAGCTTGTCAGGCAGACCACCCCCGCGGCCATGGCAGCACCTGGTTTAGACAGAGCAGACTCATAATTTTCCCCGCATCGTTCTTACAGGGTTTCCAGGCCTGTCGGGAGCAGGGACTATCAGGTAGCTGCAAGGCAGCGTGAATGCAGCCTTCAAAATGGGAAAGCGAGTCTAGTTCCAGCAGGCCCCCGTTTCCATGGGCACCCGCAGCATACAACCCTGTGCTTTCTAAGAAGTCCAAAGAGACACGGGTTACCCTGTGTTGCCTTCCCTGAATCAACTTCTCGAAGTAGGGTGTTCTGCATCAAGCTAACTGCCTTAACCAAGCAATGCCCTAGCTAGGCCTCTGGGCCTGTGGCTATTCAAAATCCTGCAGTGCCACAGGAAGAGCAGGAATTAAATTGCAGTAAGAACGCAAGCCGAATTTCTCTAGGAGGCTCGGTGATATCAGGCAGTACGTTCCAGATGGAACGCGAAGCCGAGGGTTTCTCTGAGTGCAGCTCAGACTACGGCAATGCGAAAGACTTCCACGCCAGGTGGGACGTGCTTGAACGGTGTTCCTGAACGTGTGTGACCGCTGGGGAAATCAAGCTGCTCCAAGAGGGAGTGCAGTGCGTTTCCTTACACTCGGCGTACACAGAGTGGTTCCAAAGGGCTCCTGGCATGGATGTTGAGTAGCAGACCCACGGGGCCCCGTGGGTGTCACTGATCCTGCCGGGAACAGGGTGCCCACGCGAGCCTCCTAGGTGTCCGGCAAACTCTGCTGCAGTTCAAGATACGCAGAACAGAGGCCACGGCGTCATGGAAACTGCGGCACGCCTCCGCTTCTGCACGGCAAGTCGGGGCCTTCATACCAGGCATGTGTTCATGCTGGGTGTGCCGGTAGCGACACAGCATGGTAAGATGCTGACTCTCTCCTCGGGCAGAGTGACTTCAGGCACGAGGTCTTCGAAGTATTCTAAGCACAGTGCTCTCTCATGGCAGCTCACACCAGGGCCATGACAAAGTCTTCCGGGGCAATTCAGACTCACCGGCAATGATGTCCTGAGGCCGTTCGAGGACTCTGGAATTGTAGGGCTCCTCAAGTAACCTACAGTTTGTTGCCCATCACTGGGAACGCACAGAGGGCCTCCGAGGGCTCAACCAATGGGCTTCGAAGTTGCTCAGCCGGCCCACAGGGGTCTGGAGGTACTCAGTGAACTTGGAGGGGAAACGATGCATACCCGAGAGGCCTGGGGGGGGGTCCTCAAAAGTCTACTTCCTTTAAAATAAAGCATATAAGCGGCTAAGAACTCATGGGAACAGCTGCATGCCTCCGTTCTGCACAACGTCTCAGGGCCTAACCTGGAGGCAGGTTCTCACGTTCAGATTCCCTTCAGCTCTAGAGCTTGTCAGGCAGACCACCACCGCGGCCATGGAAGCACCTGGTTTAGACAGAAGCAACTCCTAATTTCCCCCGCATCATTCTTACACGGTTTCCAGGCCTGTCAGGAGCAGGGAATGTCAGGTAGCTGTCAGGCAGCGTGAATGCAGCCTTCAAAATGGGAAAGCAAGCCTAGTTCCAACGGGCCCCGTTTCCATGGGCACCCTCAGCATACACCCCTGGGGTTTCTAACAAGTCCAAAGAGACCCAGGTTACCCTGTGTTTCCTTGCCTGAATCAACTTCTCGAGTAGGGTGTTCTGCATCAAGGAAACTGCCTCAACCAAGGAGCGCCGTGGCTACGCCTCTGCGCCTGTGGCTATTCAAAAGCCTGCAGTGCCACAGGAAGAGCAGGACTTAAGTTGCAGTGAGAACGCAAGCCGACTTTCTCTAGGAGGCACGGTGACTTCCGGAGGGACGTCCCGGATGGAATGCGAAGCTGAGGATTTATCTGAGTGCAGCTCGGACTAGGGCAACACGCAAGACTTCCACGCCGGGTGGGACGTGCTTGAACGGCGTTCCTGAACGTGTGTGACCGCTGGGGAAATCAAGCTGCTCCAAGAGAGAGTGCAGTGCGTTTCCTTACACTCGGCATACACAGAGTGGTTCCAAAGGGCTCCTGGCATGGATGTTGATTAGCAGACCCACGGGGTCCCGTGGGTGTCACTGATGCTGCCGGGAACAGGGTGCCCACGCGAGCCTCCTAGGTGTCTGGCAAACTGTGCTGCAGTTAAAGATATGCAGAGCAGTGGCCACGACCTCATGGAAACTGCTGCACGCCTCCGCTTCTGCACGGCAAATCAGGGCCTTACTTCCAGGCATGTGTTCATGCTGGCTGCGCCGGTAGCGACACAGCATGGTAAGACGCTGACTTTCTCCTCGGGCAGAGTGCCTTCAGGTACGAGGTCCTCGAAGTATTCAAAGCACAGTGCTTTCTCATGGCAGCTCACACAAGGGCCATGAGAAAGTCTTCCTGGGCAATTGATACTCACCAGCAATGTTGTCCTGAGGCCATTCGAGGACTCTGGAATTGTAGGTCTCCTCAAGGAACCTACAGTGTGTTGCCCATCACTGGGACGCACAGAGGGCCTCCGAGGAATCAATCAGTGTGCCTCGAAGTTGCTCAGCCGGCCCACAGGGCTCTGGAGGTACTCAGTGAACTTGGAGGGGAAATGATGCATACCCGAGAGGCCTAGGGGGGGGTCCTCAAAAGTCTACTTCCTTTCAAATAAAGCATATAAGCGACTAAGAACGCAAGGAAAGGGCTGCATGCCTCCCTATCTGCCCGGCTACTCGGGACCTAAAATGGAGGCGAGTTCCTATGTTGAGTTTCCTTTGAGCTCCAGAGCTTGTCAGGCACACGACCCCCGCGGCCATGGCAGCACCTGGTTTAGACAGAGCAGACTCATAATTTTCCCCGCATCGTTCTTACAGGGTTTCCAGGCCTGTCGGGAGCAGGGACTATCAGGTAGCTGCAAGGCAGCGTGAATGCAGCCTTCAAAATGGGAAAGCGAGTCTAGTTCCAGCAGGCCCCCGTTTCCATGGGCACCCGCAGCATACAACCCTGTGCTTTCTAAGAAGTCCAAAGAGACACGGGTTACCCTGTGTTGCCTTCCCTGAATCAACTTCTCGAAGTAGGGTGTTCTGCATCAAGCTAACTGCCTTAACCAAGCAATGCCCTAGCTAGGCCTCTGGGCCTGTGGCTATTCAAAATCCTGCAGTGCCACAGGAAGAGCAGGAATTAAATTGCAGTAAGAACGCAAGCCGAATTTCTCTAGGAGGCTCGGTGATATCAGGCAGTACGTTCCAGATGGAACGCGAAGCCGAGGGTTTCTCTGAGTGCAGCTCAGACTACGGCAATGCGAAAGACTTCCACGCCAGGTGGGACGTGCTTGAACGGTGTTCCTGAACGTGTGTGACCGCTGGGGAAATCAAGCTGCTCCAAGAGGGAGTGCAGTGCGTTTCCTTACACTCGGCGTACACAGAGTGGTTCCAAAGGGCTCCTGGCATGGATGTTGAGTAGCAGACCCACGGGGCCCCGTGGGTGTCACTGATCCTGCCGGGAACAGGGTGCCCACGCGAGCCTCCTAGGTGTCCGGCAAACTCTGCTGCAGTTCAAGATACGCAGAACAGAGGCCACGGCGTCATGGAAACTGCGGCACGCCTCCGCTTCTGCACGGCAAGTCGGGGCCTTCATACCAGGCATGTGTTCATGCTGGGTGTGCCGGTAGCGACACAGCATGGTAAGATGCTGACTCTCTCCTCGGGCAGAGTGACTTCAGGCACGAGGTCTTCGAAGTATTCTAAGCACAGTGCTCTCTCATGGCAGCTCACACCAGGGCCATGACAAAGTCTTCCGGGGCAATTCAGACTCACCGGCAATGATGTCCTGAGGCCGTTCGAGGACTCTGGAATTGTAGGGCTCCTCAAGTAACCTACAGTTTGTTGCCCATCACTGGGAACGCACAGAGGGCCTCCGAGGGCTCAACCAATAGGCTTCGAAGTTGCTCAGCCGGCCCACAGGGGTCTGGAGGTACTCAGTGAACTTGGAGGGGAAACGATGCATACCCGAGAGGCCTGGGGGGGGGTCCTCAAAAGTCTACTTCCTTTAAAATAAAGCATATAAGCGGCTAAGAACTCATGGGAACAGCTGCATGCCTCCGTTCTGCACAACGTCTCAGGGCCTAACCTGGAGGCAGGTTCTCACGTTCAGATTCCCTTCAGCTCTAGAGCTTGTCAGGCAGACCACCACCGCGGCCATGGAAGCACCTGGTTTAGACAGAAGCAACTCCTAATTTCCCCCGCATCATTCTTACACGGTTTCCAGGCCTGTCAGGAGCAGGGAATGTCAGGTAGCTGTCAGGCAGCGTGAATGCAGCCTTCAAAATGGGAAAGCAAGCCTAGTTCCAACGGGCCCCGTTTCCATGGGCACCCTCAGCATACACCCCTGGGGTTTCTAACAAGTCCAAAGAGACCCAGGTTACCCTGTGTTTCCTTGCCTGAATCAACTTCTCGAGTAGGGTGTTCTGCATCAAGGAAACTGCCTCAACCAAGGAGCGCCGTGGCTACGCCTCTGCGCCTGTGGCTATTCAAAAGCCTGCAGTGCCACAGGAAGAGCAGGACTTAAGTTGCAGTGAGAACGCAAGCCGACTTTCTCTAGGAGGCACGGTGACTTCCGGAGGGACGTCCCGGATGGAATGCGAAGCTGAGGCTTTATCTGAGTGCAGCTCGGACTAGGGCAACACGCAAGACTTCCACGCCGGGTGGGACGTGCTTGAACGGCGTTCCTGAACGTGTGTGACCGCTGGGGAAATCAAGCTGCTCCAAGAGAGAGTGCAGTGCGTTTCCTTACACTCGGCATACACAGAGTGGTTCCAAAGGGCTCCTGGCATGGATGTTGATTAGCAGACCCACGGGGTCCCGTGGGTGTCACTGATGCTGCCGGGAACAGGGTGCCCACGCGAGCCTCCTAGGTGTCTGGCAAACTGTGCTGCAGTTAAAGATATGCAGAGCAGTGGCCACGACCTCATGGAAACTGCTGCACGCCTCCGCTTCTGCACGGCAAATCAGGGCCTTACTTCCAGGCATGTGTTCATGCTGGCTGCGCCGGTAGCGACACAGCATGGTAAGACGCTGACTTTCTCCTCGGGCAGAGTGCCTTCAGGTACGAGGTCCTCGAAGTATTCAAAGCACAGTGCTTTCTCATGGCAGCTCACACAAGGGCCATGAGAAAGTCTTCCTGGGCAATTGATACTCACCAGCAATGTTGTCCTGAGGCCATTCGAGGACTCTGGAATTGTAGGTCTCCTCAAGGAACCTACAGTGTGTTGCCCATCACTGGGACGCACAGAGGGCCTCCGAGGAATCAATCAGTGTGCCTCGAAGTTGCTCAGCCGGCCCACAGGGCTCTGGAGGTACTCAGTGAACTTGGAGGGGAAATGATGCATACCCGAGAGGCCTAGGGGGGGGTCCTCAAAAGTCTACTTCCTTTCAAATAAAGCATATAAGCGACTAAGAACGCAAGGTAAGGGCTGCATGCCTCCCTATCTGCCCGGCTACTCGGGACCTAAAATGGAGGCGAGTTCCTATGTTGAGTTTCCTTTGAGCTCCAGAGCTTGTCAGGCAGACCACCCCCGCGGCCATGGCAGCACCTGGTTTAGACAGAGCAGACTCATAATTTTCCCCGCATCGTTCTTACAGGGTTTCCAGGCCTGTCGGGAGCAGGGACTATCAGGTAGCTGCAAGGCAGCGTGAATGCAGCCTTCAAAATGGGAAAGCGAGTCTAGTTCCAGCAGGCCCCCGTTTCCATGGGCACCCGCAGCATACAACCCTGTGCTTTCTAAGAAGTCCAAAGAGACACGGGTTACCCTGTGTTGCCTTCCCTGAATCAACTTCTCGAAGTAGGGTGTTCTGCATCAAGCTAACTGCCTTAACCAAGCAATGCCCTAGCTAGGCCTCTGGGCCTGTGGCTATTCAAAATCCTGCAGTGCCACAGGAAGAGCAGGAATTAAATTGCAGTAAGAACGCAAGCCGAATTTCTCTAGGAGGCTCGGTGATATCAGGCAGTACGTTCCAGATGGAACGCGAAGCCGAGGGTTTCTCTGAGTGCAGCTCAGACTACGGCAATGCGAAAGACTTCCACGCCAGGTGGGACGTGCTTGAACGGTGTTCCTGAACGTGTGTGACCGCTGGGGAAATCAAGCTGCTCCAAGAGGGAGTGCAGTGCGTTTCCTTACACTCGGCGTACACAGAGTGGTTCCAAAGGGCTCCTGGCATGGATGTTGAGTAGCAGACCCACGGGGCCCCGTGGGTGTCACTGATCCTGCCGGGAACAGGGTGCCCACGCGAGCCTCCTAGGTGTCCGGCAAACTCTGCTGCAGTTCAAGATACGCAGAACAGAGGCCACGGCGTCATGGAAACTGCGGCACGCCTCCGCTTCTGCACGGCAAGTCGGGGCCTTCATACCAGGCATGTGTTCATGCTGGGTGTGCCGGTAGCGACACAGCATGGTAAGATGCTGACTCTCTCCTCGGGCAGAGTGACTTCAGGCACGAGGTCTTCGAAGTATTCTAAGCACAGTGCTCTCTCATGGCAGCTCACACCAGGGCCATGACAAAGTCTTCCGGGGCAATTCAGACTCACCGGCAATGATGTCCTGAGGCCGTTCGAGGACTCTGGAATTGTAGGGCTCCTCAAGTAACCTACAGTTTGTTGCCCATCACTGGGAACGCACAGAGGGCCTCCGAGGGCTCAACCAATGGGCCTCGAAGTTGCTCAGCCGGCCCACAGGGGTCTGGAGGTACTCAGTGAACTTGGAGGGGAAACGATGCATACCCGAGAAGCCTAGGGGGGGGTCCTCAAAAGTCTACTTCCTTTAAAATAAAGCATATAAGCGGCTAAGAACTCATGGGAACAGCTGCATGCCTCCGTTCTGCACAACGTCTCAGGGCCTAACCTGGAGGCAGGTTCTCACGTTCAGATTCCCTTCAGCTCTAGAGCTTGTCAGGCAGACCACCACCGCGGCCATGGAAGCACCTGGTTTAGACAGAAGCAACTCCTAATTTCCCCCGCATCATTCTTACACGGTTTCCAGGCCTGTCAGGAGCAGGGAATGTCAGGTAGCTGTCAGGCAGCGTGAATGCAGCCTTCAAAATGGGAAAGCAAGCCTAGTTCCAACGGGCCCCGTTTCCATGGGCACCCTCAGCATACACCCCTGGGGTTTCTAACAAGTCCAAAGAGACCCAGGTTACCCTGTGTTTCCTTGCCTGAATCAACTTCTCGAGTAGGGTGTTCTGCATCAAGGAAACTGCCTCAACCAAGGAGCGCCGTGGCTACGCCTCTGCGCCTGTGGCTATTCAAAAGCCTGCAGTGCCACAGGAAGAGCAGGACTTAAGTTGCAGTGAGAACGCAAGCCGACTTTCTCTAGGAGGCACGGTGAATTCCGGAGGGACGTCCCGGATGGAATGCGAAGCTGAGGATTTATCTGAGTGCAGCTCGGACTAGGGCAACACGCAAGATTTCCACGCCGGGTGGGACGTGCTTGAACGGCGTTCCTGAACGTGTGTGACCGCTGGGGAAATCAAGCTGCTCCAAGAGAGAGTGCAGTGCGTTTCCTTACACTCGGCATACACAGAGTGGTTCCAAAGGGCTCCTGGCATGGATGTTGATTAGCAGACCCTCGGGGTCCCGTGGGTGTCACTGATGCTGCCGGGAACAGGGTACCCACGCGAGCCTCCTAGGTGTCTGGCAAACTGTGCTGCAGTTAAAGATATGCAGAGCAGTGGCCACGACCTCATGGAAACTGCTGCACGCCTCCGCTTCTGCACGGCAAATCAGGGCCTTACTTCCAGGCATGTGTTCATGCTGGCTGTGCCGGTAGCGACACAGCATGGTAAGACGCTGACTTTCTCCTCGGGCAGAGTGCCTTCAGGTAAGAGGTCCTCGAAGTATTCAAAGCACAGTGCTTTCTCATGGCAGCTCACACAAGGGCCATGAGAAAGTCTTCCTGGGCAATTGATACTCACCAGCAATGTTGTCCTGAGGCCATTCGAGGACTCTGGAATTGTAGGTCTCCTCAAGGAACCTACAGTGTGTTGCCCATCACTGGGACGCACAGAGGGCCTCCGAGGAATCAATCAGTGTGCCTCGAAGTTGCTCAGCCGGCCCACAGGGCTCTGGAGGTACTCAGTGAACTTGGAGGGGAAATGATGCATACCCGAGAGGCCTAGGGGGGGGTCCTCAAAAGTCTACTTCCTTTCAAATAAAGCATATAAGCGACTAAGAACGCAAGGAAAGGGCTGCATGCCTCCCTATCTGCCCGGCTACTCGGGACCTAAAATGGAGGCGAGTTCCTATGTTGAGTTTCCTTTGAGCTCCAGAGCTTGTCAGGCAGACCACCCCCGCGGCCATGGCAGCACCTGGTTTAGACAGAGCAGACTCATAATTTTCCCCGCATCGTTCTTACAAGGTTTCCAGGCCTGTCGGGAGCAGGGACTATCAGGTAGCTGCAAGGCAGCGTGAATGCAGCCTTCAAAATGGGAAAGCGAGTCTAGTTCCAGCAGGCCCCCGTTTCCATGGGCACCCGCAGCATACAACCCTGTGCTTTCTAAGAAGTCCAAAGAGACACGGGTTACCCTGTGTTGCCTTCCCTGAATCAACTTCTCGAAGTAGGGTGTTCTGCATCAAGCTAACTGCCTTAACCAAGCAATGCCCTAGCTAGGCCTCTGGGCCTGTGGCTATTCAAAATCCTGCAGTGCCACAGGAAGAGCAGGAATTAAATTGCAGTAAGAACGCAAGCCGAATTTCTCTAGGAGGCTCGGTGATATCAGGCAGTACGTTCCAGATGGAACGCGAAGCCGAGGGTTTCTCTGAGTGCAGCTCAGACTACGGCAATGCGAAAGACTTCCACGCCAGGTGGGACGTGCTTGAACGGTGTTCCTGAACGTGTGTGACCGCTGGGGAAATCAAGCTGCTCCAAGAGGGAGTGCAGTGCGTTTCCTTACACTCGGCGTACACAGAGTGGTTCCAAAGGGCTCCTGGCATGGATGTTGATTAGCAGACCCACGGGGTACCGTGGGTGTCACTGATCCTGCCGGGAACAGGGTGCCAACGGGAGCCTCCTAGGTGTCCGGCAAAATCTGCTGCAGTTCAAGATACGCAGAACAGAGGCCACGGCGTCATGGAAACTGCGGCACGCCTCCGCTTCTGCACGGCAAGTCGGGGCCTTCATACCAGGCATGTGTTCATGCTGGGTGTGCCGGTAGCGACACAGCATGGTAAGATGCTGACTCTCTCCTCGGGCAGAGTGACTTCAGGCAAGAGGTCTTCGAAGTATTCTAAGCACAGTGCTCTCTCATGGCAGCTCACACCAGGGCCATGACAAAGTCTTCCGGGGCAATTCAGACTCACCGGCAATGATGTCCTGAGGCCGTTCGAGGACTCTGGAATTGTAGGGCTCCTCAAGTAACCTACAGTTTGTCGCTCATCACTGGGAACGCACAGAAGGCCTCCGAGGGCTCAACCAATGGGCCTCGAAGTTGCTCAGCCGGCCCACAGGGCTCTGGAGGTACTCAGTGAACTTGGAGGGGAAATGATGCATACCCGAGAGGCCTAGGGGGTGTCCTCAAAAGTCTACTTCCTTTCAAATAAAGCATATAAGCGACTAAGAACGCAAGGAAAGGGCTGCATGCCTCCCTATCTGCCCGTCTACTCGGGACCTAAAATGGAGGCGAGTTCCTATGTTGAGTTTCCTTTGAGCTCCAGAGCTTGTCAGGCAGACCACCCCCGCGGCCATGGCAGCACCTGGTTTAGACAGAGCAGACTCATAATTTTCCCCGCATCGTTCTTACAGGGTTTCCAGGCCTGTCGGGAGCAGGGACTATCAGGTAGCTGCAAGGCAGCGTGAATGCAGCCTTCAAAATGGGAAAGCGAGTCTAGTTCCAGCAGGCCCCCGTTTCCATGGGCACCCGCAGCATACAACCCTGTGCTTTCTAAGAAGTCCAAAGAGACACGGGTTACCCTGTGTTGCCTTCCCTGAATCAACTTCTCGAAGTAGGGTGTTCTGCATCAAGCTAACTGCCTTAACCAAGCAATGCCCTAGCTAGGCCTCTGGGCCTGTGGCTATTCAAAATCCTGCAGTGCCACAGGAAGAGCAGGAATTAAATTGCAGTAAGAACGCAAGCCGAATTTCTCTAGGAGGCTCGGTGATATCAGGCAGTACGTTCCAGATGGAACGCGAAGCCGAGGGTTTCTCTGAGTGCAGCTCAGACTACGGCAATGCGAAAGACTTCGACGCCAGGTGGGACGTGCTTGAACGGTGTTCCTGAACGTGTGTGACCGCTGGGGAAATCAAGCTGCTCCAAGAGGGAGTGCAGTGCGTTTCCTTACACTCGGCGTACACAGAGTGGTTCCAAAGGGCTCCTGGCATGGATGTTGAGTAGCAGAACCACGGGGTCCCGTGGGTGTCACTGATGCTGCCGGGAACAGGGTGCCCACGCGAGCCTCCTAGGTGTCTGGCAAACTGTGCTGCAGTTAAAGATATGCAGAGCAGTGGCCACGACCTCATGGAAACTGCTGCACGCCTCCGCTTCTGCACGGCAAATCAGGGCCTTACTTCCAGGCATGTGTTCATGCTGGCTGCGCCGGTAGCGACACAGCATGGTAAGACGCTGACTTTCTCCTCGGGCAGAGTGCCTTCAGGTACGAGGTCCTCGAAGTATTCAAAGCACAGTGCTTTCTCATGGCAGCTCACACAAGGGCCATGAGAAAGTCTTCCTGGGCAATTGATACTCACCAGCAATGTTGTCCTGAGGCCATTCGAGGACTCTGGAATTGTAGGTCTCCTCAAGGAACCTACAGTGTGTTGCCCATCACTGGGACGCACAGAGGGCCTCCGAGGAATCAATCAGTGTGCCTCGAAGTTGCTCAGCCGGCCCACAGGGCTCTGGAGGTACTCAGTGAACTTGGAGGGGAAATGATGCATACCCGAGAGGCCTAGGGGGGGGTCCTCAAAAGTCTACTTCCTTTCAAATAAAGCATATAAGCGACTAAGAACGCAAGGAAAGGGCTGCATGCCTCCCTATCTGCCCGGCTACTCGGGACCTAAAATGGAGGCGAGTTCCTATGTTGAGTTTCCTTTGAGCTCCAGAGCTTGTCAGGCAGACCACCCCCGCGGCCATGGCAGCACCTGGTTTAGACAGAGCAGACTCATAATTTTCCCCGCATCGTTCTTACAGGGTTTCCAGGCCTGTCGGGAGCAGGGACTATCAGGTAGCTGCAAGGCAGCGTGAATGCAGCCTTCAAAATGGGAAAGCGAGTCTAGTTCCAGCAGGCCCCCGTTTCCATGGGCACCCGCAGCATACAACCCTGTGCTTTCTAAGAAGTCCAAAGAGACACGGGTTACCCTGTGTTGCCTTCCCTGAATCAACTTCTCGAAGTAGGGTGTTCTGCATCAAGCTAACTGCCTTAACCAAGCAATGCCCTAGCTAGGCCTCTGGGCCTGTGGCTATTCAAAATCCTGCAGTGCCACAGGAAGAGCAGGAATTAAATTGCAGTAAGAACGCAAGCCGAATTTCTCTAGGAGGCTCGGTGATATCAGGCAGTACGTTCCAGATGGAACGCGAAGCCGAGGGTTTCTCTGAGTGCAGCTCAGACTACGGCAATGCGAAAGACTTCCACGCCAGGTGGGACGTGCTTGAACGGTGTTCCTGAACGTGTGTGACCGCTGGGGAAATCAAGCTGCTCCAAGAGGGAGTGCAGTGCGTTTCCTTACACTCGGCGTACACAGAGTGGTTCCAAAGGGCTCCTGGCATGGATGTTGAGTAGCAGAACCACGGGGTCCCGTGGGTGTCACTGATGCTGCCGGGAACAGGGTGCCCACGCGAGCCTCCTAGGTGTCTGGCAAACTGTGCTGCAGTTAAAGATATGCAGAGCAGTGGCCACGACCTCATGGAAACTGCTGCACGCCTCCGCTTCTGCACGGCAAATCAGGGCCTTACTTCCAGGCATGTGTTCATGCTGGCTGCGCCGGTAGCGACACAGCATGGTAAGACGCTGACTTTCTCCTCGGGCAGAGTGCCTTCAGGTACGAGGTCCTCGAAGTATTCAAAGCACAGTGCTTTCTCATGGCAGCTCACACAAGGGCCATGAGAAAGTCTTCCTGGGCAATTGATACTCACCAGCAATGTTGTCCTGAGGCCATTCGAGGACTCTGGAATTGTAGGTCTCCTCAAGGAACCTACAGTGTGTTGCCCATCACTGGGACGCACAGAGGGCCTCCGAGGAATCAATCAGTGTGCCTCGAAGTTGCTCAGCCGGCCCACAGGGCTCTGGAGGTACTCAGTGAACTTGGAGGGGAAATGATGCATACCCGAGAGGCCTGGGGGGGGTCCTCAAAAGTCTACTTCCTTTCAAATAAAGCATATAAGCGACTAAGAACGCAAGGAAAGGGCTGCATGCCTCCCTATCTGCCCGGCTACTCGGGACCTAAAATGGAGGCGAGTTCCTATGTTGAGTTTCCTTTGAGCTCCAGAGCTTGTCAGGCAGACCACCCCCGCGGCCATGGCAGCACCTGGTTTAGACAGAGCAGACTCATAATTTTCCCCGCATCGTTCTTACAGGGTTTCCAGGCCTGTCGGGAGCAGGGACTATCAGGTAGCTGCAAGGCAGCGTGAATGCAGCCTTCAAAATGGGAAAGCGAGTCTAGTTCCAGCAGGCCCCCGTTTCCATGGGCACCCGCAGCATACAACCCTGTGCTTTCTAAGAAGTCCAAAGAGACACGGGTTACCCTGTGTTGCCTTCCCTGAATCAACTTCTCGAAGTAGGGTGTTCTGCATCAAGCTAACTGCCTTAACCAAGCAATGCCCTAGCTAGGCCTCTGGGCCTGTGGCTATTCAAAATCCTGCAGTGCCACAGGAAGAGCAGGAATTAAATTGCAGTAAGAACGCAAGCCGAATTTCTCTAGGAGGCTCGGTGATATCAGGCAGTACGTTCCAGATGGAACGCGAAGCCGAGGGTTTCTCTGAGTGCAGCTCAGACTACGGCAATGCGAAAGACTTCCACGCCAGGTGGGACGTGCTTGAACGGTGTTCCTGAACGTGTGTGACCGCTGGGGAAATCAAGCTGCTCCAAGAGGGAGTGCAGTGCGTTTCCTTACACTCGGCGTACACAGAGTGGTTCCAAAGGGCTCCTGGCATGGATGTTGAGTAGCAGACCCACGGGGCCCCGTGGGTGTCACTGATCCTGCCGGGAACAGGGTGCCCACGCGAGCCTCCTAGGTGTCCGGCAAACTCTGCTGCAGTTCAAGATACGCAGAACAGAGGCCACGGCGTCATGGAAACTGCGGCACGCCTCCGCTTCTGCACGGCAAGTCGGGGCCTTCATACCAGGCATGTGTTCATGCTGGGTGTGCCGGTAGCGACACAGCATGGTAAGATGCTGACTCTCTCCTCGGGCAGAGTGACTTCAGGCACGAGGTCTTCGAAGTATTCTAAGCACAGTGCTCTCTCATGGCAGCTCACACCAGGGCCATGACAAAGTCTTCCGGGGCAATTCAGACTCACCGGCAATGATGTCCTGAGGCCGTTCGAGGACTCTGGAATTGTAGGGCTCCTCAAGTAACCTACAGTTTGTTGCCCATCACTGGGAACGCACAGAGGGCCTCCGAGGGCTCAACCAATGGGCCTCGAAGTTGCTCAGCCGGCCCACAGGGGTCTGGAGGTACTCAGTGAACTTGGAGGGGAAACGATGCATACCCGAGAGGCCTGGGGGGGGTCCTCAAAAGTCTACTTCCTTTAAAATAAAGCATATAAGCGGCTAAGAACTCATGGGAACAGCTGCATGCCTCCGTTCTGCACAACGTCTCAGGGCCTAACCTGGAGGCAGGTTCTCACGTTCAGATTCCCTTCAGCTCTAGAGCTTGTCAGGCAGACCACCACCGCGGCCATGGAAGCACCTGGTTTAGACAGAAGCAACTCCTAATTTCCCCCGCATCATTCTTACACGGTTTCCAGGCCTGTCAGGAGCAGGGAATGTCAGGTAGCTGTCAGGCAGCGTGAATGCAGCCTTCAAAATGGGAAAGCAAGCCTAGTTCCAACGGGCCCCGTTTCCATGGGCACCCTCAGCATACACCCCTGGGGTTTCTAACAAGTCCAAAGAGACCCAGGTTACCCTGTGTTTCCTTGCCTGAATCAACTTCTCGAGTAGGGTGTTCTGCATCAAGGAAACTGCCTCAACCAAGGAGCGCCGTGGCTACGCCTCTGCGCCTGTGGCTATTCAAAAGCCTGCAGTGCCACAGGAAGAGCAGGACTTAAGTTGCAGTGAGAACGCAAGCCGACTTTCTCTAGGAGGCACGGTGACTTCCGGAGGGACGTCCCGGATGGAATGCGAAGCTGAGGATTTATCTGAGTGCAGCTCGGACTAGGGCAACACGCAAGATTTCCACGCCGGGTGGGACGTGCTTGAACGGCGTTCCTGAACGTGTGTGACCGCTGGGGAAATCAAGCTGCTCCAAGAGAGAGTGCAGTGCGTTTCCTTACACTCGGCATACACAGAGTGGTTCCAAAGAGCTCCTGGCATGGATGTTGATTAGCAGACCCTCGGGGTCCCGTGGGTGTCACTGATGCTGCCGGGAACAGGGTACCCACGCGAGCCTCCTAGGTGTCTGGCAAACTGTGCTGCAGTTAAAGATATGCAGAGCAGTGGCCACGACCTCATGGAAACTGCTGCACGCCTCCGCTTCTGCACGGCAAATCAGGGCCTTACTTCCAGGCATGTGTTCATGCTGGCTGTGCCGGTAGCGACACAGCATGGTAAGACGCTGACTTTCTCCTCGGGCAGAGTGCCTTCAGGTACGAGGTCCTCGAAGTATTCAAAGCACAGTGCTTTCTCATGGCAGCTCACACAAGGGCCATGAGAAAGTCTTCCTGGGCAATTGATACTCACCAGCAATGTTGTCCTGAGGCCATTCGAGGACTCTGGAATTGTAGGTCTCCTCAAGGAACCTACAGTGTGTTGCCCATCACTGGGACGCACAGAGGGCCTCCGAGGAATCAATCAGTGTGCCTCGAAGTTGCTCAGCCGGCCCACAGGGCTCTGGAGGTACTCAGTGAACTTGGAGGGGAAATGATGCATACCCGAGAGGCCTAGGGGGGGGTCCTCAAAAGTCTACTTCCTTTCAAATAAAGCATATAAGCGACTAAGAACGCAAGGAAAGGGCTGCATGCCTCCCTATCTGCCCGGCTACTCGGGACCTAAAATGGAGGCGAGTTCCTATGTTGAGTTTCCTTTGAGCTCCAGAGCTTGTCAGGCAGACCACCCCCGCGGCCATGGCAGCACCTGGTTTAGACAGAGCAGACTCATAATTTTCCCCGCATCGTTCTTACAGGGTTTCCAGGCCTGTCAGGAGCAGGGACTATCAGGTAGCTGCAAGGCAGCGTGAATGCAGCCTTCAAAATGGGAAAGCGAGTCTAGTTCCAGCAGGCCCCCGTTTCCATGGGCACCCGCAGCATACAACCCTGTGCTTTCTAAGAAGTCCAAAGAGACACGGGTTACCCTGTGTTGCCTTCCCTGAATCAACTTCTCGAAGTAGGGTGTTCTGCATCAAGCTAACTGCCTTAACCAAGCAATGCCCTAGCTAGGCCTCTGGGCCTGTGGCTATTCAAAATCCTGCAGTGCCACAGGAAGAGCAGGAATTAAATTGCAGTAAGAACGCAAGCCGAATTTCTCTAGGAGGCTCGGTGATATCAGGCAGTACGTTCCAGATGGAACGCGAAGCCGAGGGTTTCTCTGAGTGCAGCTCAGACTACGGCAATGCGAAAGACTTCCACGCCAGGTGGGACGTGCTTGAACGGTGTTCCTGAACGTGTGTGACCGCTGGGGAAATCAAGCTGCTCCAAGAGGGAGTGCAGTGCGTTTCCTTACACTCGGCGTACACAGAGTGGTTCCAAAGGGCTCCTGGCATGGATGTTGATTAGCAGACCCACGGGGTACCGTGGGTGTCACTGATCCTGCCGGGAACAGGGTGCCCACGGGAGCCTCCTAGGTGTCCGGCAAACTCTGCTGCAGTTCAAGATACGCAGAACAGAGGCCACGGCGTCATGGAAACTGCGGCACGCCTCCGCTTCTGCACGGCAAGTCGGGGCCTTCATACCAGGCATGTGTTCATGCTGGGTGTGCCGGTAGCGACACAGCATGGTAAGATGCTGACTCTCTCCTCCGGCAGAGTGACTTCAGGTACGAGGTCTTCGAAGTATTCTAAGCACAGTGCTCTCTCATGGCAGCTCACACCAGGGCCATGACAAAGTCTTCCGGGGCAATTCAGACTCACCGGCAATGATGTCCTGAGGCCGTTCGAGGACTCTGGAATTGTAGGGCTCCTCAAGTTACCTACAGTTTGTCGCCCATCAATGGGAACGCACAGAAGGCCTCCGAGGGCTCAACCAATGGGCCTCGAAGTTGCTCAGCCGGCCCACAGGTGTCTGGAGGTACTCAGTGAACTTGGAGGGGAAACGACGCATACCCGAGAGGCCTAGGGGGGGGGTCCTCAAAAGTCTACTTCCTTTAAAATAAAGCATATAAGCGGCTAAGAACTCATGGGAACAGCTGCATGCCTCCGTTCTGCACAACGTCTCAGGGCCTAACCTGGAGGCAGGTTCTCACGTTCAGATTCCCTTCAGCTCTAGAGCTTGTCAGGCAGACCACCACCGCGGCGAAGGAAGCACCTGGTTTAGACAGAAGCAACTCCTAATTTCCCCCGCATCATTCTTACACGGTTTCCAGGCCTGTCAGGAGCAGGGAATGTCAGGTAGCTGTCAGGCAGCGTGAATGCAGCCTTCAAAATGGGAAAGCAAGCCTAGTTCCAACGGGCCCCGTTTCCATGGGCACCCTCAGCATACACCCCTGGGGTTTCTAAAAAGTCCAAAGAGACCCAGCTTACCCTGTGTTTCCTTGCCTGAATCAACTTCTCGAGTAGGGTGTTCTGCATCAAGGAAACTGCCTCAACCAAGGAACGCCGTGGCTACGCCTCTGCGCCTGTGGCTATTCAAAAGCCTGCAGTGCCACAGGAAGAGCAGGACTTAAGTTGCAGTGAGAACGCAAGCCGACTTTCTCTAGGAGGCACGGTGACTTCCGGAGGGACGTCCCGGATGGAATGCGAAGCTGAGGATTTATCTGAGTGCAGCTCGGACTAGGGCAACACGCAAGACTTCCACGCCGGGTGGGACGTGCTTGAACGGCGTTCCTGAACGTGTGTGACCGCTGGGGAAATCAAGCTGCTCCAAGAGAGAGTGCAGTGCGTTTCCTTACACTCGGCATACACAGAGTGGTTCCAAAGGGCTCCTGGCATGGATGTTGATTAGCAGACCCTCGGGGTCCCGTGGGTGTCACTGATGCTGCCGGGAACAGGGTGCCCACGCGAGCCTCCTAGGTGTCTGGCAAACTGTGCTGCAGTTAAAGATATGCAGAGCAGTGGCCACGACCTCATGGAAACTGCTGCACGCCTCCGCTTCTGCACGGCAAATCAGGGCCTTACTTCCAGGCATGTGTTCATGCTGGCGGTGCCGGTAGCGACACAGCATGGTAAGACGCTGACTTTCTCCTCGGGCAGAGTGCCTTCAGGTACGAGGTCCTCGAAGTATTCAAAGCACAGTGCTTTCTCATGGCAGCTCACACAAGGGCCATGAGAAAGTCTTCCTGGGCAATTGATACTCACCAGCAATGTTGTCCTGAGGCCATTCGAGGACTCTGGAATTGTAGGTCTCCTCAAGGAACCTACAGTGTGTTGCCCATCACTGGGACGCACAGAGGGCCTCCGAGGAATCAATCAGTGTGCCTCGAAGTTGCTCAGCCGGCCCACAGGGCTCTGGAGGTACTCAGTGAACTTGGAGGGGAAATGATGCATACCCGAGAGGCCTAGGGGGGGGTCCTCAAAAGTCTACTTCCTTTCAAATAAAGCATATAAGCGACTAAGAACGCAAGGAAAGGGCTGCATGCCTCCCTATCTGCCCGGCTACTCGGGACCTAAAATGGAGGCGAGTTCCTATGTTGAGTTTCCTTTGCGCTCCAGAGCTTGTCAGGCAGACCACCCCCGCGGCCATGGCAGCACCTGGTTTAGACAGAGCAGACTCATAATTTTCCCCGCATCGTTCTTACAGGGTTTCCAGGCCTGTCGGGAGCAGGGACTATCAGGTAGCTGCAAGGCAGCGTGAATGCAGCCTTCAAAATGGGAAAGCGAGTCTAGTTCCAGCAGGCCCCCGTTTCCATGGGCACCCGCAGCATACAACCCTGTGCTTTCTAAGAAGTCCAAAGAGACACGGGTTACCCTGTTTTGCCTTCCCTGAATCAACTTCTCGAAGTAGGGTGTTCTGCATCAAGCTAACTGCCTTAACCAAGCAATGCCCTAGCTAGGCCTCTGGGCCTGTGGCTATTCAAAATCCTGCAGTGCCACAGGAAGAGCAGGACTTAAGTTGCAGTGAGAACGCAAGCCGACTTTCTCTAGGAGGCACGGTGAATTCCGGAGGGACGTCCCGGATGGAATGCGAAGCTGAGGATTTATCTGAGTGCAGCTCGGACTAGGGCAACACGCAAGACTTCCACGCCGGGTGGGACGTGCTTGAACGGCGTTCCTGAACGTGTGTGACCGCTGGGGAAATCAAGCTGCTCCAAGAGGGAGTGCAGTGCGTTTCCTTACACTCGGCGTACACAGAGTGGTTCCAAAGGGCTCCTGGCATGGATGTTGATTAGCAGACCCTCGGGGTCCCGTGGGTGTCACTGATGCTGCCGGGAACAGGGTACCCACGCGAGCCTCCTAGGTGTCTGGCAAACTGTGCTGCAGTTAAAGATATGCAGAGCAGTGGCCACGACCTCATGGAAACTGCTGCACGCCTCCGCTTCTGCACGGCAAATCAGGGCCTTACTTCCAGGCATGTGTTCATGCTGGCTGTGCCGGTAGCGACAGAGCATGGTAAGACGCTGACTTTCTCCTCGGGCAGAGTGCCTTCAGGTACGAGGTCCTCGAAGTATTCAAAGCACAGTGCTTTCTCATGGCAGCTCACACAAGGGCCATGAGAAAGTCTTCCTGGGCAATTGATACTCACCAGCAATGTTGTCCTGAGGCCATTCGAGGACTCTGGAATTGTAGGTCTCCTCAAGGAACCTACAGTGTGTTGCCCATCACTGGGACGCACAGAGGGCCTCCGAGGAATCAATCAGTGTGCCTCGAAGTTGCTCAGCCGGCCCACAGGGCTCTGGAGGTACTCAGTGAACTTGGAGGGGAAATGATGCATACCCGAGAGGCCTAGGGGGGGTCCTCAAAAGTCTACTTCCTTTCAAATAAAGCATATAAGCGACTAAGAACGCAAGGAAAGGGCTGCATGCCTCCCTATCTGCCCGGCTACTCGGGACCTAAAATGGAGGCGAGTTCCTATGTTGAGTTTCCTTTGAGCTCCAGAGCTTGTCAGGCAGACCACCCCCGCGGCCATGGCAGCACCTGGTTTAGACAGAGCAGACTCATAATTTTCCCCGCATCGTTCTTACAGGGTTTCCAGGCCTGTCGGGAGCAGGGACTATCAGGTAGCTGCAAGGCAGCGTGAATGCAGCCTTCAAAATGGGAAAGCGAGTCTAGTTCCAGCAGGCCCCCGTTTCCATGGGCACCCGCAGCATACAACCCTGTGCTTTCTAAGAAGTCCAAAGAGACACGGGTTACCCTGTTTTACCTTCCCTGAATCAACTTCTCGAAGTAGGGTGTTCTGCATCAAGCTAACTGCCTTAACCAAGCAATGCCCTAGCTAGGCCTCTGGGCCTGTGGCTATTCAAAATCCTGCAGTGCCACAGGAAGAGCAGGAATTAAATTGCAGTAAGAACGCAAGCCGAATTTCTCTAGGAGGCTCGGTGATATCAGGCAGTACGTTCCAGATGGAACGCGAAGCCGAGGGTTTCTCTGAGTGCAGCTCAGACTACGGCAATGCGAAAGACTTCCACGCCAGGTGGGACGTGCTTGAACGGTGTTCCTGAACGTGTGTGACCGCTGGGGAAATCAAGCTGCTCCAAGAGGGAGTGCAGTGCGTTTCCTTACACTCGGCGTACACAGAGTGGTTCCAAAGGGCTCCTGGCATGGATGTTGATTAGCAGACCCACGGGTACCGTGGGTGTCACTGATCCTGCCGGGAACAGGGTGCCCACGGGAGCCTCCTAGGTGTCCGGCAAACTCTGCTGCAGTTCAAGATACGCAGAACAGAGGCCACGGCGTCATGGAAACTGCGGCACGCCTCCGCTTCTGCACGGCAAGTCGGGGCCTTCATACCAGGCATGTGTTCATGCTGGGTGTGCCGGTAGCGACACAGCATGGTAAGATGCTGACTCTCTCCTCGGGCAGAGTGACTTCAGGCACGAGGTCTTCGAAGTATTCTAAGCACAGTGCTCTCTCATGGCAGCTCACACCAGGGCCATGACAAAGTCTTCCGGGGCAATTCAGACTCACCGGCAATGATGTCCTGAGGCCGTTCGAGGACTCTGGGATTGTAGGGCTCCTCAAGTAACCTACAGTTTGTTGCCCATCACTGGGAACGCACAGAGGGCCTCCGAGGGCTCAACCAATGGGCCTCGAAGTTGCTCAGCCGGCCCACAGGGCTCTGGAGGTACTCAGTGAACTTGGAGGGGAAACGATGCATTCCCGAGAAGCCTGGGGGGGGTCCTCAAAAGTCTACTTCCTTTAAAATAAAGCATATAAGCGGCTAAGAACTCATGGGAACAGCTGCATGCCTCCGTTCTGCACAACGTCTCAGGGCCTAACCTGGAGGCAGGTTCTCACGTTCAGATTCCCTTCAGCTCTAGAGCTTGTCAGGCAGACCACCACCGCGGCCATGGAAGCACCTGGTTTAGACAGAAGCAACTCCTAATTTCCCCCGCATCATTCTTACACGGTTTCCAGGCCTGTCAGGAGCAGGGAATGTCAGGTAGCTGTCAGGCAGCGTGAATGCAGCCTTCAAAATGGGAAAGCAAGCCTAGTTCCAACGGGCCCCGTTTCCATGGGCACCCTCAGCATACACCCCTGGGGTTTCTAACAAGTCCAAAGAGACCCAGGTTTCCCTGTGTTTCCTTGCCTGAATCAACTTCTCGAGTAGGGTGTTCTGCATCAAGGAAACTGCCTCAACCAAGGAACGCCGTGGCTACGCCTCTGCGCCTGTGGCTATTCAAAAGCCTGCAGTGCCACAGGAAGAGCAGGACTTAAGTTGCAGTGAGAACGCAAGCCGACTTTCTCTAGGAGGCACGGTGACTTCCGGAGGGACGTCCCGGATGGAATGCGAAGCTGAGGATATATCTGAGTGCAGTTCGGACTAGGGCAACACGCAAGACTTCCACGCCGGGTGGGACGTGCTTGAACGGCGTTCCTGAACGTGTGTGACCGCTGGGGAAATCAAGCTGCTCCAAGAGAGAGTGCAGTGCGTTTCCTTACACTCGGCATACACAGAGTGGTTCCAAAGGGCTCCTGGCATGGATGTTGATTAGCAGACCCACGGGGTCCCGTGGGTGTCACTGATGCTGCTGGGAACAGGGTGCCCACGCGAGCCTCCTAGGTGTCTGGCAAACTGTGCTGCAGTTAAAGTTATGCAGAGCAGTGGCCACGACCTCATGGAAACTGCTGCACGCCTCCGCTTCTGCACGGCAAATCAGGGCCTTACTTCCAGGCATGTGTTCATGCTGGCTGCGCCGGTAGGGACACAGCATGGTAAGACGCTGACTTTCTCCTCGGGCAGAGTGCCTTCAGGTACGAGGTCCTCGAAGTATTCAAAGCACAGTGCTTTCTCATGGCAGCTCACACAAGGGCCATGAGAAAGTCTTCCTGGGCAATTGATACTCACCAGCAATGTTGTCCTGAGGCCATTCGAGGACTCTGGAATTGTAGGTCTCCTCAAGGAACCTACAGTGTGTTGCCCATCACTGGGACGCACAGAGGGCCTCCGAGGAATCAATCAGTGTGCCTCGAAGTTGCTCAGCCGGCCCACAGGGCTCTGGAGGTACTCAGTGAACTTCGAGGGGAAATGATGCATACCCGAGAGGCCTAGGGGGGGTCCTCAAAAGTCTACTTCCTTTCAAAGAAAGCATATAAGCGACTAAGAACGCAAGGAAAGGGCTGCATGCCTCCCTTTCTGCCCGGCTACTCGGGACCTAAAATGGAGGCGAGTTCCTATGTTGAGTTTCCTTTGAGCTCCAGAGCTTGTCAGGCACACGACCCCCGCGGCCATGGCAGCACCTGGTTTAGACAGAGCAGACTCATAATTTTCCCCGCATCGTTCTTACAGGGTTTCCAGGCCTGTCGGGAGCAGGGACTATCAGGTAGCTGCAAGGCAGCGTGAATGCAGCCTTCAAAATGGGAAAGCGAGTCTAGTTCCAGCAGGCCCCCGTTTCCATGGGCACCCACAGCATACAACCCTGTGCTTTCTAAGAAGTCCAAAGAGACACGGGTTACCCTGTGTTGCCTTCCCTGAATCAACTTCTCGAAGTAGGGTGTTCTGCATCAAGCTAACTGCCTTAACCAAGCAATGCCCTAGCTAGGCCTCTGGGCCTGTGGCTATTCAAAATCCTGCAGTGCCACAGGAAGAGCAGGAAATAAATTGCAGTAAGAACGCAAGCCGAATTTCTCTAGGAGGCTCGGTGATATCAGGCAGTACGTTCCAGATGGAACGCGAAGCCGAGGGTTTCTCTGAGTGCAGCTCAGACTACGGCAATGCGAAAGACTTCCACGCCAGGTGGGACGTGCTTGAACGGTGTTCCTGAACGTGTGTGACCGCTGGGGAAATCAAGCTGCTCCAAGAGGGAGTGCAGTGCGTTTCCTTACACTCGGCGTACACAGAGTGGTTCCAAAGGGCTCCTGGCATGGATGTTGAGTAGCAGACCCACGGGGTCCCGTGGGTGTCACTGATCCTGCCGGGAACAGGGTGCCCACGCGAGCCTCCTAGGTGTCCGGCAAACTCTGCTGCAGTTCAAGATACGCAGAACAGAGGCCACGGCGTCATGGAAACTGCGGCACGCCTCCGCTTCTGCACGGCAAGTCGGGGCCTTCATACCAGGCATGTGTTCATGCTGGGTGTGCCGGTAGCGACACAGCATGGTAAGATGCTGACTCTCTCCTCGGGCAGAGTGACTTCAGGCACGAGGTCTTCGAAGTATTCTAAGCACAGTGCTCTCTCATGGCAGCTCACACCAGGGCCATGACAAAGTCTTCCGGGGCAATTCAGACTCACCGGCAATGATGTCCTGAGGCCGTTCGAGGACTCTGGAATTGTAGGGCTCCTCAAGTAACCTACAGTTTGTTGCCCATCACTGGGAACGCACAGAGGGCCTCCGAGGGCTCAACCAATGGGCCTCGAAGTTGCTCAGCCGGCCCACAGGGGTCTGGAGGTACTCAGTGAACTTGGAGGGGAAACGATGCATACCCGAGAAGCCTGGGGGGGGGTCCTCAAAAGTCTACTTCCTTTAAAATAAAGCATATAAGCGGCTAAGAACTCATGGGAACAGCTGCATGCCTCCGTTCTGCACAACGTCTCAGGGCCTAACCTGGAGGCAGGTTCTCACGTTCAGATTCCCTTCAGCTCTAGAGCTTGTCAGGCAGACCACCACCGCGGCCATGGAAGCACCTGGTTTAGACAGAAGCAACTCCTAATTTCCCCCGCATCATTCTTACACGGTTTCCAGGCCTGTCAGGAGCAGGGAATGTCAGGTAGCTGTCAGGCAGCGTGAATGCAGCCTTCAAAATGGGAAAGCAAGCCTAGTTCCAACGGGCCCCGTTTCCATGGGCACCCTCAGCATACACCCCTGGGGTTTCTAACAAGTCCAAAGAGACCCAGGTTACCCTGTGTTTCCTTGCCTGAATCAACTTCTCGAGTAGGGTGTTCTGCATCAAGGAAACTGCCTCAACCAAGGGACGCCGTGGCTACGCCTCTGCGCCTGTGGCTATTCAAAAGCCTGCAGTGCCACAGGAAGAGCAGGACTTAAGTTGCAGTGAGAACGCAAGCCGACTTTCTCTAGGAGGCACGGTGACTTCCGGAGGGACGTCCCGGATGGAATGCGAAGCTGAGGATTTATCTGAGTGCAGCTCGGACTAGGGCAACACGCAAGACTTCCACGCCGGGTGGGACGTGCTTGAACGGCGTTCCTGAACGTGTGTGACCGCTGGGGAAATCAAGCTGCTCCAAGAGAGAGTGCAGTGCGTTTCCTTACACTCGGCATACACAGAGTGGTTCCAAAGGGCTCCTGGCATGGATGTTGATTAGCAGACCCTCGGGGTCCCGTGGGTGTCACTGATGCTGCCGGGAACAGGGTGCCCACGCGAGCCTCCTAGGTGTCTGGCAAACTGTGCTGCAGTTAAAGATATGCAGAGCAGTGGCCACGACCTCATGGAAACTGCTGCACGCCTCCGCTTCTGCACGGCAAATCAGGGCCTTACTTCCAGGCATGTGTTCATGCTGGCTGCGCCGGTAGCGACACAGCATGGTAAGACGCTGACTTTCTCCTCGGGCAGAGTGCCTTCAGGTACGAGGTCCTCGAAGTATTCAAAGCACAGTGCTTTCTCATGGCAGCTCACACAAGGGCCATGAGAAAGTCTTCCTGGGCAATTGATACTCACCAGCAATGTTGTCCTGAGGCCATTCGAGGACTCTGGAATTGTAGGTCTCCTCAAGGAACCTACAGTGTGTTGCCCATCACTGGGACGCACAGAGGGCCTCCGAGGAATCAATCAGTGTGCCTCGAAGTTGCTCAGCCGGCCCACAGGGCTCTGGAGGTACTCAGTGAACTTGGAGGGGAAATGATGCATACCCGAGAGGCCTAGGGGGGGGTCCTCAAAAGTCTACTTCCTTTCAAATAAAGCATATAAGCGACTAAGAACGCAAGGAAAGGGCTGCATGCCTCCCTATCTGCCCGGCTACTCGGGACCTAAAATGGAGGCGAGTTCCTATGTTGAGTTTCCTTTGCGCTCCAGAGCTTGTCAGGCAGACCACCCCCGCGGCCATGGCAGCACCTGGTTTAGACAGAGCAGACTCATAATTTTCCCCGCATCGTTCTTACAGGGTTTCCAGGCCTGTCGGGAGCAGGGACTATCAGGTAGCTGCAAGGCAGCGTGAATGCAGCCTTCAAAATGGGAAAGCGAGTCTAGTTCCAGCAGGCCCCCGTTTCCATGGGCACCCGCAGCATACAACCCTGTGCTTTCTAAGAAGTCCAAAGAGACACGGGTTACCCTGTTTTGCCTTCCCTGAATCAACTTCTCGAAGTAGGGTGTTCTGCATCAAGCTAACTGCCTTAACCAAGCAATGCCCTAGCTAGGCCTCTGGGCCTGTGGCTATTCAAAATCCTGCAGTGCCACAGGAAGAGCAGGACTTAAGTTGCAGTGAGAACGCAAGCCGACTTTCTCTAGGAGGCACGGTGAATTCCGGAGGGACGTCCCGGATGGAATGCGAAGCTGAGGATTTATCTGAGTGCAGCTCGGACTAGGGCAACACGCAAGACTTCCACGCCGGGTGGGACGTGCTTGAACGGCGTTCCTGAACGTGTGTGACCGCTGGGGAAATCAAGCTGCTCCAAGAGGGAGTGCAGTGCGTTTCCTTACACTCGGCGTACACAGAGTGGTTCCAAAGGGCTCCTGGCATGGATGTTGATTAGCAGACCCTCGGGGTCCCGTGGGTGTCACTGATGCTGCCGGGAACAGGGTACCCACGCGAGCCTCCTAGGTGTCTGGCAAACTGTGCTGCAGTTAAAGATATGCAGAGCAGTGGCCACGACCTCATGGAAACTGCTGCACGCCTCCGCTTCTGCACGGCAAATCAGGGCCTTACTTCCAGGCATGTGTTCATGCTGGCTGTGCCGGTAGCGACAGAGCATGGTAAGACGCTGACTTTCTCCTCGGGCAGAGTGCCTTCAGGTACGAGGTCCTCGAAGTATTCAAAGCACAGTGCTTTCTCATGGCAGCTCACACAAGGGCCATGAGAAAGTCTTCCTGGGCAATTGATACTCACCAGCAATGTTGTCCTGAGGCCATTCGAGGACTCTGGAATTGTAGGTCTCCTCAAGGAACCTACAGTGTGTTGCCCATCACTGGGACGCACAGAGGGCCTCCGAGGAATCAATCAGTGTGCCTCGAAGTTGCTCAGCCGGCCCACAGGGCTCTGGAGGTACTCAGTGAACTTGGAGGGGAAATGATGCATACCCGAGAGGCCTAGGGGGGGTCCTCAAAAGTCTACTTCCTTTCAAATAAAGCATATAAGCGACTAAGAACGCAAGGAAAGGGCTGCATGCCTCCCTATCTGCCCGGCTACTCGGGACCTAAAATGGAGGCGAGTTCCTATGTTGAGTTTCCTTTGAGCTCCAGAGCTTGTCAGGCAGACCACCCCCGCGGCCATGGCAGCACCTGGTTTAGACAGAGCAGACTCATAATTTTCCCCGCATCGTTCTTACAGGGTTTCCAGGCCTGTCGGGAGCAGGGACTATCAGGTAGCTGCAAGGCAGCGTGAATGCAGCCTTCAAAATGGGAAAGCGAGTCTAGTTCCAGCAGGCCCCCGTTTCCATGGGCACCCGCAGCATACAACCCTGTGCTTTCTAAGAAGTCCAAAGAGACACGGGTTACCCTGTTTTACCTTCCCTGAATCAACTTCTCGAAGTAGGGTGTTCTGCATCAAGCTAACTGCCTTAACCAAGCAATGCCCTAGCTAGGCCTCTGGGCCTGTGGCTATTCAAAATCCTGCAGTGCCACAGGAAGAGCAGGAATTAAATTGCAGTAAGAACGCAAGCCGAATTTCTCTAGGAGGCTCGGTGATATCAGGCAGTACGTTCCAGATGGAACGCGAAGCCGAGGGTTTCTCTGAGTGCAGCTCAGACTACGGCAATGCGAAAGACTTCCACGCCAGGTGGGACGTGCTTGAACGGTGTTCCTGAACGTGTGTGACCGCTGGGGAAATCAAGCTGCTCCAAGAGGGAGTGCAGTGCGTTTCCTTACACTCGGCGTACACAGAGTGGTTCCAAAGGGCTCCTGGCATGGATGTTGATTAGCAGACCCACGGGTACCGTGGGTGTCACTGATCCTGCCGGGAACAGGGTGCCCACGGGAGCCTCCTAGGTGTCCGGCAAACTCTGCTGCAGTTCAAGATACGCAGAACAGAGGCCACGGCGTCATGGAAACTGCGGCACGCCTCCGCTTCTGCACGGCAAGTCGGGGCCTTCATACCAGGCATGTGTTCATGCTGGGTGTGCCGGTAGCGACACAGCATGGTAAGATGCTGACTCTCTCCTCGGGCAGAGTGACTTCAGGCACGAGGTCTTCGAAGTATTCTAAGCACAGTGCTCTCTCATGGCAGCTCACACCAGGGCCATGACAAAGTCTTCCGGGGCAATTCAGACTCACCGGCAATGATGTCCTGAGGCCGTTCGAGGACTCTGGGATTGTAGGGCTCCTCAAGTAACCTACAGTTTGTTGCCCATCACTGGGAACGCACAGAGGGCCTCCGAGGGCTCAACCAATGGGCCTCGAAGTTGCTCAGCCGGCCCACAGGGCTCTGGAGGTACTCAGTGAACTTGGAGGGGAAACGATGCATTCCCGAGAAGCCTGGGGGGGGTCCTCAAAAGTCTACTTCCTTTAAAATAAAGCATATAAGCGGCTAAGAACTCATGGGAACAGCTGCATGCCTCCGTTCTGCACAACGTCTCAGGGCCTAACCTGGAGGCAGGTTCTCACGTTCAGATTCCCTTCAGCTCTAGAGCTTGTCAGGCAGACCACCACCGCGGCCATGGAAGCACCTGGTTTAGACAGAAGCAACTCCTAATTTCCCCCGCATCATTCTTACACGGTTTCCAGGCCTGTCAGGAGCAGGGAATGTCAGGTAGCTGTCAGGCAGCGTGAATGCAGCCTTCAAAATGGGAAAGCAAGCCTAGTTCCAACGGGCCCCGTTTCCATGGGCACCCTCAGCATACACCCCTGGGGTTTCTAACAAGTCCAAAGAGACCCAGGTTTCCCTGTGTTTCCTTGCCTGAATCAACTTCTCGAGTAGGGTGTTCTGCATCAAGGAAACTGCCTCAACCAAGGAACGCCGTGGCTACGCCTCTGCGCCTGTGGCTATTCAAAAGCCTGCAGTGCCACAGGAAGAGCAGGACTTAAGTTGCAGTGAGAACGCAAGCCGACTTTCTCTAGGAGGCACGGTGACTTCCGGAGGGACGTCCCGGATGGAATGCGAAGCTGAGGATATATCTGAGTGCAGTTCGGACTAGGGCAACACGCAAGACTTCCACGCCGGGTGGGACGTGCTTGAACGGCGTTCCTGAACGTGTGTGACCGCTGGGGAAATCAAGCTGCTCCAAGAGAGAGTGCAGTGCGTTTCCTTACACTCGGCATACACAGAGTGGTTCCAAAGGGCTCCTGGCATGGATGTTGATTAGCAGACCCACGGGGTCCCGTGGGTGTCACTGATGCTGCTGGGAACAGGGTGCCCACGCGAGCCTCCTAGGTGTCTGGCAAACTGTGCTGCAGTTAAAGTTATGCAGAGCAGTGGCCACGACCTCATGGAAACTGCTGCACGCCTCCGCTTCTGCACGGCAAATCAGGGCCTTACTTCCAGGCATGTGTTCATGCTGGCTGCGCCGGTAGGGACACAGCATGGTAAGACGCTGACTTTCTCCTCGGGCAGAGTGCCTTCAGGTACGAGGTCCTCGAAGTATTCAAAGCACAGTGCTTTCTCATGGCAGCTCACACAAGGGCCATGAGAAAGTCTTCCTGGGCAATTGATACTCACCAGCAATGTTGTCCTGAGGCCATTCGAGGACTCTGGAATTGTAGGTCTCCTCAAGGAACCTACAGTGTGTTGCCCATCACTGGGACGCACAGAGGGCCTCCGAGGAATCAATCAGTGTGCCTCGAAGTTGCTCAGCCGGCCCACAGGGCTCTGGAGGTACTCAGTGAACTTCGAGGGGAAATGATGCATACCCGAGAGGCCTAGGGGGGGTCCTCAAAAGTCTACTTCCTTTCAAAGAAAGCATATAAGCGACTAAGAACGCAAGGAAAGGGCTGCATGCCTCCCTTTCTGCCCGGCTACTCGGGACCTAAAATGGAGGCGAGTTCCTATGTTGAGTTTCCTTTGAGCTCCAGAGCTTGTCAGGCACACGACCCCCGCGGCCATGGCAGCACCTGGTTTAGACAGAGCAGACTCATAATTTTCCCCGCATCGTTCTTACAGGGTTTCCAGGCCTGTCGGGAGCAGGGACTATCAGGTAGCTGCAAGGCAGCGTGAATGCAGCCTTCAAAATGGGAAAGCGAGTCTAGTTCCAGCAGGCCCCCGTTTCCATGGGCACCCACAGCATACAACCCTGTGCTTTCTAAGAAGTCCAAAGAGACACGGGTTACCCTGTGTTGCCTTCCCTGAATCAACTTCTCGAAGTAGGGTGTTCTGCATCAAGCTAACTGCCTTAACCAAGCAATGCCCTAGCTAGGCCTCTGGGCCTGTGGCTATTCAAAATCCTGCAGTGCCACAGGAAGAGCAGGAAATAAATTGCAGTAAGAACGCAAGCCGAATTTCTCTAGGAGGCTCGGTGATATCAGGCAGTACGTTCCAGATGGAACGCGAAGCCGAGGGTTTCTCTGAGTGCAGCTCAGACTACGGCAATGCGAAAGACTTCCACGCCAGGTGGGACGTGCTTGAACGGTGTTCCTGAACGTGTGTGACCGCTGGGGAAATCAAGCTGCTCCAAGAGGGAGTGCAGTGCGTTTCCTTACACTCGGCGTACACAGAGTGGTTCCAAAGGGCTCCTGGCATGGATGTTGAGTAGCAGACCCACGGGGTCCCGTGGGTGTCACTGATCCTGCCGGGAACAGGGTGCCCACGCGAGCCTCCTAGGTGTCCGGCAAACTCTGCTGCAGTTCAAGATACGCAGAACAGAGGCCACGGCGTCATGGAAACTGCGGCACGCCTCCGCTTCTGCACGGCAAGTCGGGGCCTTCATACCAGGCATGTGTTCATGCTGGGTGTGCCGGTAGCGACACAGCATGGTAAGATGCTGACTCTCTCCTCGGGCAGAGTGACTTCAGGCACGAGGTCTTCGAAGTATTCTAAGCACAGTGCTCTCTCATGGCAGCTCACACCAGGGCCATGACAAAGTCTTCCGGGGCAATTCAGACTCACCGGCAATGATGTCCTGAGGCCGTTCGAGGACTCTGGAATTGTAGGGCTCCTCAAGTAACCTACAGTTTGTTGCCCATCACTGGGAACGCACAGAGGGCCTCCGAGGGCTCAACCAATGGGCCTCGAAGTTGCTCAGCCGGCCCACAGGGGTCTGGAGGTACTCAGTGAACTTGGAGGGGAAACGATGCATACCCGAGAAGCCTGGGGGGGGGGTCCTCAAAAGTCTACTTCCTTTAAAATAAAGCATATAAGCGGCTAAGAACTCATGGGAACAGCTGCATGCCTCCGTTCTGCACAACGTCTCAGGGCCTAACCTGGAGGCAGGTTCTCACGTTCAGATTCCCTTCAGCTCTAGAGCTTGTCAGGCAGACCACCACCGCGGCCATGGAAGCACCTGGTTTAGACAGAAGCAACTCCTAATTTCCCCCGCATCATTCTTACACGGTTTCCAGGCCTGTCAGGAGCAGGGAATGTCAGGTAGCTGTCAGGCAGCGTGAATGCAGCCTTCAAAATGGGAAAGCAAGCCTAGTTCCAACGGGCCCCGTTTCCATGGGCACCCTCAGCATACACCCCTGGGGTTTCTAACAAGTCCAAAGAGACCCAGGTTACCCTGTGTTTCCTTGCCTGAATCAACTTCTCGAGTAGGGTGTTCTGCATCAAGGAAACTGCCTCAACCAAGGGACGCCGTGGCTACGCCTCTGCGCCTGTGGCTATTCAAAAGCCTGCAGTGCCACAGGAAGAGCAGGACTTAAGTTGCAGTGAGAACGCAAGCCGACTTTCTCTAGGAGGCACGGTGACTTCCGGAGGGACGTCCCGGATGGAATGCGAAGCTGAGGATTTATCTGAGTGCAGCTCGGACTAGGGCAACACGCAAGAATTCCACGCCGGGTGGGACGTGCTTGAACGGCGTTCCTGAACGTGTGTGACCGCTGGGGAAATCAAGCTGCTCCAAGAGAGAGTGCAGTGCGTTTCCTTACACTCGGCATACACAGAGTGGTTCCAAAGGGCTCCTGGCATGGATGTTGATTAGCAGACCCACGGGGTCCCGTGGGTGTCACTGATGCTGCCGGGAACAGGGTGCTCACGCGAGCCTCCTAGGTGTCTGGCAAACTGTGCTGCAGTTAAAGATATGCAGAGCAGTGGCCACGACCTCATGGAAACTGCTGCACGCCTCCGCTTCTGCACGGCAAATCAGGGCCTTACTTCCAGGCATGTGTTCATGCTGGCTGCGCCGGTAGGGACACAGCATGGTAAGACGCTGACTTTCTCCTCGGGCAGAGTGCCTTCAGGTACGAGGTCCTCGAAGTATTCAAAGCACAGTGCTTTCTCATGGCAGCTCACACAAGGGCCATGAGAAAGTCTTCCTGGGCAATTGATACTCACCAGCAATGTTGTCCTGAGGCCATTCGAGGACTCTGGAATTGTAGGTCTCCTCAAGGAACCTACAGTGTGTTGCCCATCACTGGGAGGCACAGAGGGCCTCCGAGGAATCAATCAGTGTGCCCCGAAGTTGCTCAGCCGGCCCACAGGGCTCTGGAGGTACTCAGTGAACTTGGAGGGGAAATGATGCATACCCGAGAGGCCTGGGGGGGGTCCTCAAAAGTCTACTTCCTTTCAAATAAAGCATATAAGCGACTAAGAACGCAAGGAAAGGGCTGCATGCCTCCCTTTCTGCCCGGCTACTCGGGACCTAAAATGGAGGCGAGTTCCTATGTTGAGTTTCCTTTGAGCTCCAGAGCTTGTCAGGCACACGACCCCCGCGGCCATGGGAGCACCTGGTTTAGACAGAGCAGACTCATAATTTTCCCCGCATCGTTCTTACAGGGTTTCCAGGCCTGTCGGGAGCAGGGACTATCAGGTAGCTGCAAGGCAGCGTGAATGCAGCCTTCAAAATGGGAAAGCGAGTCTAGTTCCAGCAGGCCCCCGTTTCCATGGGCACCCGCAGCATACAACCCTGTGCTTTCTAAGAAGTCCAAAGAGACACGGGTTACCCTGTGTTGCCTTCCCTGAATCAACTTCTCGAAGTAGGGTGTTCTGCATCAAGCTAACTGCCTTAACCAAGCAATGCCCTAGCTAGGCCTCTGGGCCTGTGGCTATTCAAAATCCTGCAGTGCCACAGGAAGAGCAGGAATTAAATTGCAGTAAGAACGCAAGCCGAATTTCTCTAGGAGGCTCGGTGATATCAGGCAGTACGTTCCAGATGGAACGCGAAGCCGAGGGTTTCTCTGAGTGCAGCTCAGACTACGGCAATGCGAAAGACTTCCACGCCAGGTGGGACGTGCTTGAACGGTGTTCCTGAACGTGTGTGACCGCTGGGGAAATCAAGCTGCTCCAAGAGGGAGTGCAGTGCGTTTCCTTACACTCGGCGTACACAGAGTGGTTCCAAAGGGCTCCTGGCATGGATGTTGAGTAGCAGACCCACGGGGCCCCGTGGGTGTCACTGATCCTGCCGGGAACAGGGTGCCCACGCGAGCCTCCTAGGTGTACGGCAAACTCTGCTGCAGTTCAAGATACGCAGAACAGAGGCCACGGCGTCATGGAAACTGCGGCACGCCTCCGCTTCTGCACGGCAAGTCGGGGCCTTCATACCAGGCATGTGTTCATGCTGGGTGTGCCGGTAGCGACACAGCATGGTAAGATGCTGACTCTCTCCTCGGGCAGAGTGACTTCAGGCACGAGGTCTTCGAAGTATTCTAAGCACAGTGCTCTCTCATGGCAGCTCACACCAGGGCCATGACAAAGTCTTCCGGGGCAATTCAGACTCACCGGCAATGATGTCCTGAGGCCGTTCGAGGACTCTGGAATTGTAGGGCTCCTCAAGTAACCTACAGTTTGTTGCCCATCACTGGGAACGCACAGAGGGCCTCCGAGGGCTCAACCAATGGGCCTCGAAGTTGCTCAGCCGGCCCACAGGGCTCTGGAGGTACTCAGTGAACTTGGAGGGGAAACGATGCATACCCGAGAAGCCTGGGGGGGTGTGCTCAAAAGTCTACTTCCTTTAAAATAAAGCATATAAGCGGCTAAGAACTCATGGGAACAGCTGCATGCCTCCGTTCTGCACAACGTCTCAGGGCCTAACCTGGAGGCAGGTTCTCACGTTCAGATTCCCTTCAGCTCTAGAGCTTGTCAGGCAGACCACCACCGCGGCCATGGAAGCACCTGGTTTAGACAGAAGCAACTCCTAATTTCCCCCGCATCATTCTTACACGGTTTCCAGGCCTGTCAGGAGCAGGGAATGTCAGGTAGCTGTCAGGCAGCGTGAATGCAGCCTTCAAAATGGGAAAGCAAGCCTAGTTCCAACGGGCCCCGTTTCCATGGGCACCCTCAGCATACACCCCTGGGGTTTCTAACAAGTCCAAAGAGACCCAGGTTACCCTGTGTTTCCTTGCCTGAATCAACTTCTCGAGTAGGGTGTTCTGCATCAAGGAAACTGCCTCAACCAAGGAACGCCGTGGCTACGCCTCTGCGCCTGTGGCTATTCAAAAGCCTGCAGTGCCACAGGAAGAGCAGGACTTAAGTTGCAGTGAGAACGCAAGCCGACTTTCTCTAGAAGGCACGGTGACTTCCGGAGGGACGTCCCGGATGGAATGCGAAGCTGAGGATTTATCTGAGTGCAGCTCGGACTAGGGCAACACGCAAGACTTCCACGCCGGGTGGGACGTGCTTGAACGGCGTTCCTGAACGTGTGTGACCGCTGGGGAAATCAAGCTGCTCCAAGAGAGAGTGCAGTGCGTTTCCTTACACTCGGCATACACAGAGTGGTTCCAAAGGGCTCCTGGCATGGATGTTGATTAGCAGACCCACGGGGTCCCGTGGGTGTCACTGATGCTGCCGGGAACAGGGTGCCCACGCGAGCCTCCTAGGTGTCTGGCAAACTGTGCTGCAGTTAAAGATATGCAGAGCAGTGGCCACGACCTCATGGAAACTGCTGCACGCCTCCGCTTCTGCACGGCAAATCAGGGCCTTACTTCCAGGCATGTGTTCATGCTGGCTGCGCCGGTAGGGACACAGCATGGTAAGACGCTGACTTTCTCCTCGGGCAGAGTGCCTTCAGGTACGAGGTCCTCGAAGTATTCAAAGCACAGTGCTTTCTCATGGCAGCTCACACAAGGGCCATGAGAAAGTCTTCCAGGGCAATTGATACTCACCAGCAATGTTGTCCTGAGGCCATTCGAGGACTCTGGAATTGTAGGTCTCCTCAAGGAACCTACAGTGTGTTGCCCATCACTGGGACGCACAGAGGGCCTCCGAGGAATCAATCAGTGTGCCCCGAAGTTGCTCAGCCGGCCCACAGGGCTCTGGAGGTACTCAGTGAACTTGGAGGGGAAATGATGCATACCCGAGAGGCCTGGGGGCGGTCCTCAAAAGTCTACTCCCTTTCAAATAAAGCATATAAGCGACTAAGAACGCAAGGAAAGGGCTGCATGCCTCCCTTTCTGCCCGGCTACTCGGGATCTAAAATGGAGGCGAGTTCCTATGTTGAGTTTCCTTTGAGCTCCAGAGCTTGTCAGGCACACGACCCCCGCGGCCATGGCAGCACCTGGTTTAGACAGAGCAGACTCATAATTTTCCCCGCATCGTTCTTACAGGGTTTCCAGGCCTGTCGGGAGCAGGGACTATCAGGTAGCTGCAAGGCAGCGTGAATGCAGCCTTCAAAATGGGAAAGCGAGTCTAGTTCCAGCAGGCCCCCGTTTCCATGGGCACCCGCAGCATACAACCCTGTGCTTTCTAAGAAGTCCAAAGAGACACGGGTTACCCTGTGTTGCCTTCCCTGAATCAACTTCTCGAAGTAGGGTGTTCTGCATCAAGCTAACTGCCTTAACCAAGCAATGCCCTAGCTAGGCCTCTGGGCCTGTGGCTATTCAAAATCCTGCAGTGCCACAGGAAGAGCAGGAATTAAATTGCAGTAAGAACGCAAGCCGAATTTCTCTAGGAGGCTCGGTGATATCAGGCAGTACGTTCCAGATGGAACGCGAAGCCGAGGGTTTCTCTGAGTGCAGCTCAGACTACGGCAATGCGAAAGACTTCCACGCCAGGTGGGACGTGCTTGAACGGTGTTCCTGAACGTGTGTGACCGCTGGGGAAATCAAGCTGCTCCAAGAGGGAGTGCAGTGCGTTTCCTTACACTCGGCGTACACAGAGTGGTTCCAAAGGGCTCCTGGCATGGATGTTGAGTAGCAGACCCACGGGGCCCCGTGGGTGTCACTGATCCTGCCGGGAACAGGGTGCCCACGCGTGCCTCCTAGGTGTCCGGCAAACTCTGCTGCAGTTCAAGATACGCAGAACAGAGGCCACGGCGTCATGGAAACTGCGGCACGCCTCCGCTTCTGCACGGCAAGTCGGGGCCTTCATACCAGGCATGTGTTCATGCTGGGTGTGCCGGGAGCGACACAGCATGGTAAGATGCTGACTCTCTCCTCGGGCAGAGTGACTTCAGGCACGAGGTCTTCGAAGTATTCTAAACACAGTGCTCTCTCATGGCAGCTCACACCAGGGCCATGACAAAGTCTTCCGGGGCAATTCAGACTCACCGGCAATGATGTCCTGAGGCCGTTCGAGGACTCTGGAATTGTAGGGCTCCTCAAGTAACCTACAGTTTGTTGCCCATCCCTGGGAACGCACAGAGGGCCTCCGAGGGCACAACCAATGGGCCTCGAAGTTGCTCAGCAGGCCCACAGGGGTCTGGAGGTACTCAGTGAACTTGGAGGGGAAACGATGCATACCCGAGAAGCCTAGGGGGGGGTCCTCAAAAGTCTACTTCCTTTAAAATAAAGCATATAAGCGGCTAAGAACTCATGGGAACAGCTGCATGCCTCCGTTCTGCACAACGTCTCAGGGCCTAACCTGGAGGCAGGTTCTCACGTTCAGATTCCCTTCAGCTCTAGAGCTTGTCAGGCAGACCACCACCGCGGCCATGGAAGCACCTGGTTTAGACAGAAGCAACTCCTAATTTCCCCCGCATCATTCTTACACGGTTTCCAGGCCTGTCAGGAGCAGGGAATGTCAGGTAGCTGTCAGGCAGCGTGAATGCAGCCTTCAAAATGGGAAAGCAAGCCTAGTTCCAACGGGCCCCGTTTCCATGGGCACCCTCAGCATACACCCCTGGGGTTTCTAACAAGTCCAAAGAGACCCAGGTTACCCTGTGTTTCCTTGCCTGAATCAACTTCTCGAGTAGGGTGTTCTGCATCAAGGAAACTGCCTCAACCAAGGAGCGCCGTGGCTACGCCGCTGCGCCTGTGGCTATTCAAAAGCCTGCAGTGCCACAGGAAGAGCAGGACTTAAGTGGCAGTGAGAACGCAAGCCGACTTTCTCTAGGAGGCACGGTGACTTCCGGAGGGACGTCCCGGATGGAATGCGAAGCTGAGGATTTATCTGAGTGCAGCTCGGACTAGGGCAACACGCAAGACTTCCACGCCGGGTGGGACGTGCTTGAACGGCGTTCCTGAACGTGTGTGACCGCTGGGGAAATCAAGCTGCTCCAAGAGAGAGTGCAGTGCGTTTCCTTACACTCGGCATACACAGAGTGGTTCCAAAGGGCTCCAGGCATGGATGTTGATTAGCAGACCCTCGGGGTCCCGTGGGTGTCACTGATGCTGCCGGGAACAGGGTGCCCACGCGAGCCTCCTAGGTGTCTGGCAAACTGTGCTGCAGTTAAAGATATGCAGAGCAGTGGCCACGACCTCATGGAAACTGCTGCACGCCTCCGCTTCTGCACGGCAAATCAGGGCCTTACTTCCAGGCATGTGTTCATGCTGGCTGCGCCGGTAGGGACACAGCATGGTAAGACGCTGACTTTCTCCTCGGGCAGAGTGCCTTCAGGTACGAGGTCCTCGAAGTATTCAAAGCACAGTGCTTTCTCATGGCAGCTCACACAAGGGCCATGAGAAAGTCTTCCTGGGCAATTGATACTCACCAGCAATGTTGTCCTGAGGCCATTCGAGGACTCTGGAATTGTAGGTCTCCTCAAGGAACCTACAGTGTGTTGCCCATCACTGGGACGCACAGAGGGCCTCCGAGGAATCAATCAGTGTGCCTCGAAGTTGCTCAGCCGGCCCACAGGGCTCTGGAGGTACTCAGTGAACTTGGAGGGGAAATGATGCATACCCGAGAGGCCTAGGGGGGGTCCTCAAAAGTCTACTTCCTTTCAAAGAAAGCATATAAGCGACTAAGAACGCAAGGAAAGGGCTGCATGCCTCCCTTTCTGCCCGGCTACTCGGGACCTAAAATGGAGGCGAGTTCCTATGTTGAGTTTCCTTTGAGCTCCAGAGCTTGTCAGGCACACGACCCCCACGGCCATGGCAGCACCTGGTTTAGACAGAGCAGACTCATAATTTTCCCCGCATCGTTCTTACAGGGTTTCCAGGCCTGTCGGGAGCAGGGACTATCAGGTAGCTGCAAGGCAGCGTGAATGCAGCCTTCAAAATGGGAAAGCGAGTCTAGTTCCAGCAGGCCCCCGTTTCCATGGGCACCCGCAGCATACAACCCTGTGCTTTCTAAGAAGTCCAAAGAGACACGGGTTACCCTGTGTTGCCTTCCCTGAATCAACTTCTCGAAGTAGGGTGTTCTGCATCAAGCTAACTGCCTTAACCAAGCAATGCCCTAGCTAGGCCTCTGGGCCTGTGGCTATTCAAAATCCTGCAGTGCCACAGGAAGAGCAGGAATTAAATTGCAGTAAGAACGCAAGCCGAATTTCTCTAGGAGGCTCGGTGATATCAGGCAGTACGTTCCAGATGGAACGCGAAGCCGAGGGTTTCTCTGAGTGCAGCTCAGACTACGGCAATGCGAAAGACTTCCACGCCAGGTGGGACGTGCTTGAACGGTGTTCCTGAACGTGTGTGACCGCTGGGGAAATCAAGCTGCTCCAAGAGGGAGTGCAGTGCGTTTCCTTACACTCGGCGTACACAGAGTGGTTCCAAAGGGCTCCTGGCATGGATGTTGAGTAGCAGACCCACGGGGCCCCGTGGGTGTCACTGATCCTGCCGGGAACAGGGTGCCCACGCGTGCCTCCTAGGTGTCCGGCAAACTCTGCTGCAGTTCAAGATACGCAGAACAGAGGCCACGGCGTCATGGAAACTGCGGCACGCCTCCGCTTCTGCACGGCAAGTCGGGGCCTTCATACCAGGCATGTGTTCATGCTGGGTGTGCCGGGAGCGACACAGCATGGTAAGATGCTGACTCTCTCCTCGGGCAGAGTGACTTCAGGCACGAGGTCTTCGAAGTATTCTAAACACAGTGCTCTCTCATGGCAGCTCACACCAGGGCCATGACAAAGTCTTCCGGGGCAATTCAGACTCACCGGCAATGATGTCCTGAGGCCGTTCGAGGACTCTGGAATTGTAGGGCTCCTCAAGTAACCTACAGTTTGTTGCCCATCCCTGGGAACGCACAGAGGGCCTCCGAGGGCACAACCAATGGGCCTCGAAGTTGCTCAGCAGGCCCACAGGGGTCTGGAGGTACTCAGTGAACTTGGAGGGGAAACGATGCATACCCGAGAAGCCTAGGGGGGGGTCCTCAAAAGTCTACTTCCTTTAAAATAAAGCATATAAGCGGCTAAGAACTCATGGGAACAGCTGCATGCCTCCGTTCTGCACAACGTCTCAGGGCCTAACCTGGAGGCAGGTTCTCACGTTCAGATTCCCTTCAGCTCTAGAGCTTGTCAGGCAGACCACCACCGCGGCCATGGAAGCACCTGGTTTAGACAGAAGCAACTCCTAATTTCCCCCGCATCATTCTTACACGGTTTCCAGGCCTGTCAGGAGCAGGGAATGTCAGGTAGCTGTCAGGCAGCGTGAATGCAGCCTTCAAAATGGGAAAGCAAGCCTAGTTCCAACGGGCCCCGTTTCCATGGGCACCCTCAGCATACACCCCTGGGGTTTCTAACAAGTCCAAAGAGACCCAGGTTACCCTGTGTTTCCTTGCCTGAATCAACTTCTCGAGTAGGGTGTTCTGCATCAAGGAAACTGCCTCAACCAAGGAGCGCCGTGGCTACGCCGCTGCGCCTGTGGCTATTCAAAAGCCTGCAGTGCCACAGGAAGAGCAGGACTTAAGTGGCAGTGAGAACGCAAGCCGACTTTCTCTAGGAGGCACGGTGACTTCCGGAGGGACGTCCCGGATGGAATGCGAAGCTGAGGATTTATCTGAGTGCAGCTCGGACTAGGGCAACACGCAAGACTTCCACGCCGGGTGGGACGTGCTTGAACGGCGTTCCTGAACGTGTGTGACCGCTGGGGAAATCAAGCTGCTCCAAGAGAGAGTGCAGTGCGTTTCCTTACACTCGGCATACACAGAGTGGTTCCAAAGGGCTCCAGGCATGGATGTTGATTAGCAGACCCTCGGGGTCCCGTGGGTGTCACTGATGCTGCCGGGAACAGGGTGCCCACGCGAGCCTCCTAGGTGTCTGGCAAACTGTGCTGCAGTTAAAGATATGCAGAGCAGTGGCCACGACCTCATGGAAACTGCTGCACGCCTCCGCTTCTGCACGGCAAATCAGGGCCTTACTTCCAGGCATGTGTTCATGCTGGCTGCGCCGGTAGGGACACAGCATGGTAAGACGCTGACTTTCTCCTCGGGCAGAGTGCCTTCAGGTACGAGGTCCTCGAAGTATTCAAAGCACAGTGCTTTCTCATGGCAGCTCACACAAGGGCCATGAGAAAGTCTTCCTGGGCAATTGATACTCACCAGCAATGTTGTCCTGAGGCCATTCGAGGACTCTGGAATTGTAGGTCTCCTCAAGGAACCTACAGTGTGTTGCCCATCACTGGGACGCACAGAGGGCCTCCGAGGAATCAATCAGTGTGCCTCGAAGTTGCTCAGCCGGCCCACAGGGCTCTGGAGGTACTCAGTGAACTTGGAGGGGAAATGATGCATACCCGAGAGGCCTAGGGGGGGTCCTCAAAAGTCTACTTCCTTTCAAAGAAAGCATATAAGCGACTAAGAACGCAAGGAAAGGGCTGCATGCCTCCCTTTCTGCCCGGCTACTCGGGACCTAAAATGGAGGCGAGTTCCTATGTTGAGTTTCCTTTGAGCTCCAGAGCTTGTCAGGCACACGACCCCCACGGCCATGGCAGCACCTGGTTTAGACAGAGCAGACTCATAATTTTCCCCGCATCGTTCTTACAGGGTTTCCAGGCCTGTCGGGAGCAGGGACTATCAGGTAGCTGCAAGGCAGCGTGAATGCAGCCTTCAAAATGGGAAAGCGAGTCTAGTTCCAGCAGGCCCCCGTTTCCATGGGCACCCGCAGCATACAACCCTGTGCTTTCTAAGAAGTCCAAAGAGACACGGGTTACCCTGTGTTGCCTTCCCTGAATCAGCTTCTCGAAGTAGGGTGTTCTGCATCAAGCTAACTGCCTTAACCAAGCAATGCCCTAGCTAGGCCTCTGGGCCTGTGGCTATTCAAAATCCTGCAGTGCCACAGGAAGAGCAGGAATTAAATTGCAGTAAGAACGCAAGCCGAATTTCTCTAGGAGGCTCGGTGATATCAGGCAGTACGTTCCAGATGGAACGCGAAGCCGAGGGTTTCTCTGAGTGCAGCTCAGACTACGGCAATGCGAAAGACTTCCACGCCAGGTGGGACGTGCTTGAACGGTGTTCCTGAACGTGTGTGACCGCTGGGGAAATCAAGCTGCTCCTAGAGGGAGTGCAGTGCGTTTCCTTACACTCGGCGTACACCGAGTGGTTCCAAAGGGCTCCTGGCATGGATGTTGAGTAGCAGACCCACGGGGCCCCGTGGGTGTCACTGATCTTGCCGGGAACAGGGTGCCCACGCGAGCCTCCTAGGTGTCCGGCAAACTCTGCTGCAGTTCAAGATACGCAGAACAGAGGCCACGGCGTCATGGAAACTGCGGCACGCCTCCGCTTCTGCACGGCAAGTCGGGGCCTTCATACCAGGCATGTGTTCATGCTGGGTGTGCCGGTAGCGACACAGCATGGTAAGATGCTGACTCTCTCCTCGGGCAGAGTGACTTCAGGCACGAGGTCTTCGAAGTATTCTAAGCACAGTGCTCTCTCATGGCAGCTCACACCAGGGCCATGACAAAGTCTTCCGGGGCAATTCAGACTCACCGGCAATGATGTCCTGAGGCCGTTCGAGGACTCTGGAATTGTAGGGCTCCTCAAGTAACCTACAGTTTGTTGCCCATCACTGGGAACGCACAGAGGGCCTCCGAGGGCTCAACCAATGGGCCTCGAAGTTGCTCAGCCGGCCCACAGGGGTCTGGAGGTACTCAGTGAACTTGGAGGGGAAACGATGCATACCCGAGTAGCCTGGGGGGGGTCCTCAAAAGTCTCCTTCCTTTAAAATAAAGCATATAAGCGGCTAAGAACTCATGGGAACAGCTGCATGCCTCCGTTCTGCACAACGTCTCAGGGCCTAACCTGGAGGCAGGTTCTCACGTTCAGATTCCCTTCAGCTCTAGAGCTTGTCAGGCAGACCACCACCGCGGCCATGGAAGCACCTGGTTTAGACAGAAGCAACTCCTAATTTCCCCCGCATCATTCTTACACGGTTTCCAGGCCGGTCAGGAGCAGGGAATGTCAGGTAGCTGTCAGGCAGCGTGAATGCAGCCTTCAAAATGGGAAAGCAAGCCTAGTTCCAACGGGCCCCGTTTCCATGGGCACCCTCAGCATACACCCCTGGGGTTTCTAACAAATCCAAAGAGACCCAGGTTACCCTGTGTTTCCTTGTCTGAATCAACTTCTCGAGTAGGGTGTTCTGCATCAAAGAAAGTGCCTCAACCAAGGAACGCCGTGGCTACGCCTCTGCGCCTGTGGCTATTCAAAAGCCTGCAGTGCCACAGGAAGAGCAGGACTTAAGTTGCAGTGAGAACGCAAGCCGACTTTCTCTAGGAGGCACGGTGACTTCCGGAGGGACGTCCCGGATGGAATGCGAAGCTGAGGATTTATCTGAGTGCAGCTCGGACTAGGGCAACACGTAAGACTTCCACGCCGGGTGGGACGTGCTTGAACGGCGTTCCTGAACGTGTGTGACCGCTGGGGAAATCAAGCTGCTCCAAGAGAGAGTGCAGTGCGTTTCCTTACACTCGGCATACACAGAGTGGTTCCAAAGGGCTCCTGGCATGGATGTTGATTAGCAGACCCTCGGGGTCCCGTGGGTGTCACTGATGCTGCCGGGAACAGGGTGCCCACGCGAGCCTCCTAGGTGTCTGGCAAACTGTGCTGCAGTTAAAGATATGCAGAGCAGTGGCCACGACCTCATGGAAACTGCTGCACGCTTCCGCTTCTGCACGGCAAATCAGGGCCTTACTTCCAGACATGTGTTCATGCTGGCTGCGCCGGTAGCGACACAGCATGGTAAGACGCTGACTTTCTCCTCGGGCAGAGTGCCTTCAGGTACGAGGTCCTCGAAGTATTCAAAGCACAGTGCTTTCTCATGGCAGCTCACACAAGGGCCATGAGAAAGTCTTCCTGGGCAATTGATACTCACCAGCAATGTTGTCCTGAGGCCATTCGAGGACTCTGGAATTGTAGGTCTCCTCAAGGAACCTACAGTGTGTTGCCCATCACTGGGACGCACAGAGGGCCTCCGAGGAATCAATCAGTGTGCCTCGAAGTTGCTCAGCCGGCCCACAGGGCTCTGGAGGTACTCAGTGAACTTGGAGGGGAAATGATGCATACCCGAGAGGCCTAGGGGGGGTCCTCAAAAGTCTACTTCCTTTCAAATAAAGCATATAAGCGACTAAGAACGCAAGGAAAGGGCTGCATGCCTCCCTTTCTGCCCGGCTGCTCGGGACCTACAATGGAGGCGAGTTCCTATGTTGAGTTTCCTTTGAGCTCCAGAGCTTGTCAGGCACACGACCCCCGCGGCCATGGCAGCAACTGGTTTAGACAAAGCAGACTCATAATTTTCCCCGCATCGTTCTTACAGGGTTTCCAGGCCTGTCGGGAGCAGGGACTATCAGGTAGCTGCAAGGCAGCGTGAATGCAGCCTTCAAAATGGGAAAGCGAGTCTAGTTCCAGCAGGCCCCCGTTTCCATGGGCACCCGCAGCATACAACCCTGTGCTTTCTAAGAAGTCCAAAGAGACACGGGTTACCCTGTGTTGCCTTCCCTGAATCAACTTCTCGAAGTAGGGTGTTCTGCATCAAGCTAACTGCCTTAACCAAGCAATGCCCTAGCTAGGCCTCTGGGCCTGTGGCTATTCAAAATCCTGCAGTGCCACAGGAAGAGCAGGAATTAAATTGCAGTAAGAACGCAAGCCGAATTTCTCTAGGAGGCTCGGTGATATCAGGCAGTACGTTCCAGATGGAACGCGAAGCCGAGGGTTTCTCTGAGTGCAGCTCAGACTACGGCAATGCGAAAGACTCCCACGCCAGGTGGGACGTGCTTGAACGGTGTTCCTGAACGTGTGTGACCGCTGGGGAAATCAAGCTGCTCCAAGAGGGAGTGCAGTGCGTTTCCTTACACTCGGCGTACACAGAGTGGTTCCAAAGGGCTCCTGGCATGGATGTTGAGTAGCAGACCCACGGGGCCCCGTGGGTGTCACTGATCCTGCCGGGAACAGGGTGCCCACGCGAGCCTCCTAGGTGTCCGGCAAACTCTGCTGCAGTTCAAGATACGCAGAACAGAGGCCACGGCGTCATGGAAACTGCGGCACGCCTCCGCTTCTGCACGGCAAGTCGGGGCCTTCATACCAGGCATGTGTTCATGCTGGGTGTGCCGGTAGCGACACAGCATGGTAAGATGCTGACTCTCTCCTCGGGCAGAGTGACTTCAGGCACGAGGTCTTCGAAGTATTCTAAGCACAGTGCTCTCTCATGGCAGCTCACACCAGGGCCATGACAAAGTCTTCCGGGGCAATTCAGACTCACCGGCAATGATGTCCTGAGGCCGTTCGAGGACTCTGGAATTGTAGGGCTCCTCAAGTAACCTACAGTTTGTTGCCCATCACTGGGAACGCACAGAGGGCCTCCGAGGGCTCAACCAATGGGCCTCGAAGTTGCTCAGCCGGCCCACAGGGGTCTGGAGGTACTCAGTGAACTTGGAGGGGAAACGATGCATACCCGAGAAGCCTAGGGGGGGGTCCTCAAAAGTCTACTTCCTTTAAAATAATGCATATAAGCGGCTAAGAACTCATGGGAACAGCTGCATGCCTCCGTTCTGCACAACGTCTCAGGGCCTAACCTGGAGGCAGGTTCTCACGTTCAGATTCCCTTCAGCTCTAGAGCTTGTCAGGCAGACCACCACCGCGGCCATGGAAGCACCTGGTTTAGACAGAAGCAACTCCTAATTTCCCCCGCATCATTCTTACACGGTTTCCAGGCCTGTCAGGAGCAGGGAATGTCAGGTAGCTGTCAGGCAGCGTGAATGCAGCCTTCAAAATGGGAAAGCGAGCCTAGTTCCAACGGGCCCCGTTTCCATGGGCACCCTCAGCATACACCCCTGGGGTTTCTAACAAGTCCAAAGAGACCCAGGTTACCCTGTGTTTCCTTGCCTGAATCAACTTCTCGAGTAGGGTGTTCTGCATCAAGGAAACTGCCTCAACCAAGGAACGCCGTGGCTACGCCTCTGCGCCTGTGGCTATTCAAAAGCCTGCAGTGCCACAGGAAGAGCAGGACTTAAGTTGCAGTGAGAACGCAAGCCGACTTTCTCTAGGAGGCACGGTGACTTCCGGAGGGACGTCCCGGATGGAATGCGAAGCTGAGGATTTATCTGAGTGCAGCTCGGACTAGGGCAACACGCAAGACTTCCACGCCGGGTGGGACGTGCTTGAACGGCGTTCCTGAACGTGTGTGACCGCTGGGGAAATCAAGCTGCTCCAAGAGAGAGTGCAGTGCGTTTCCTTACACTCGGCATACACAGAGTGGTTCCAAAGGGCTCCTGGCATGGATGTTGATTAGCAGACCCTCGGGGTCCCGTGGGTGTCCCTGATGCTGCCGGGAACAGGGTGCCCACGCGAGCCTCCTAGGTGTCTGGCAAACTGTGCTGCAGTTAAAGATATGCAGAGCAGTGGCCACGACCTCATGGAAACTGCTGCACGCCTCCGCTTCTGCACGGCAAATCAGGGCCTTACTTCCAGGCATGTGTTCATGCTGGCTGCACCGGTAGCGACACAGCATGGTAAGACGCTGACTTTCTCCTCGGGCAGAGTGCCTTCAGGTACGAGGTCCTCGAAGTATTCAAAGCACAGTGCTTTCTCATGGCAGCTCACACAAGGGCCATGAGAAAGTCTTCCTGGGCAATTGATACTCACCAGCAATGTTGTCCTGAGGCCATTCGAGGACTCTGGAATTGTAGGTCTCCTCAAGGATCCTACAGTGTGTTGCCCATCACTGGGACGCACAGAGGGCCTCCGAGGAATCAATCAGTGTGCCTCGAAGTTGCTCAGCCGGCCCACAGGGCTCTGGAGGTACTCAGTGAACTTGGAGGGGAAATGATGCATACCCGAGAGGCCTAGGGGGGTCCTCAAAAGTCTACTTCCTTTCAAATAAAGCATATAAGCGACTAAGAACGCAAGGAAAGGGCTGCATGCCTCCCTTTCTGCCCGGCTACTCGGGACCTAAAATGGAGGCGAGTTCCTATGTTGAGTTTCCTTTGAGCTCCAGAGCTTGTCAGGCAGACCACCCCCGCGGCCATGGCAGCACCTGGTTTAGACAGAGCAGACTCATAATTTTCCCCGCATCGTTCTTACAGGGTTTCCAGGCCTGTCTGGAGCAGGGACTATCAGGTAGCTGCAAGGCAGCGTGAATGCAGCCTTCAAAATGGGAAAGCAAGTCTAGTTCCAGCAGGCCCCCGTTTCCATGGGCACCCGCAGCATACAACCCTGTGCTTTCTAAGAAGTCCAAAGAGACACGGGTTACCCTGTGTTGCCTTCCCTGAATCAACTTCTCGAAGTAGGGTGTTCTGCATCAAGCTAACTGCCTTAACCAAGCAATGCCCTAGCTAGGCCTCTGGGCCTGTGGCTATTCAAAGTCCTGCAGTGCCAGAGGAAGAGCAGGAATTAAATTGCAGTAAGAACGCAAGCCGAATTTCTCTAGGAGGCTCGGTGATATCAGGCAGTACGTTCCAGATGGAACGCGAAGCCGAGGGTTTCTCTGAGTGCAGCTCAGACTACGGCAATGCGAAAGACTTCCACGCCAGGTGGGACGTGCTTGAACGGTGTTCCTGAACGTGTGTGACCGCTGGGGAAATCAAGCTGCTCCAAGAGGGAGTGCAGTGCGTTTCCTTACACTCGGCGTACACAGAGTGGTTCCAAAGGGCTCCTGGCATGGATGTTGAGTAGCAGACCCACGGGGTCCCGTGGGTGTCACTGATCCTGCCGGGAACAGGGTGCCCACGCGAGCCTCCTAGGTGTCCGGCAAACTCTGCTGCAGTTCAAGATACGCAGAACAGAGGCCACGGCGTCATGGAAACTGCGGCACGCCTCCGCTTCTGCACGGCAAGTCGGGGCCTTCATACCAGGCATGTGTTCATGCTGGGTGTGCCGGTAGCGACACAGCATGGTAAGATGCTGACTCTCTCCTCGGGCAGAGTGACTTCAGGCACGAGGTCTTCGAAGTATTCTAAGCACAGTGCTCTCTCATGGCAGCTCACACCAGGGCCATGACAAAGTCTTCCGGGGCAATTCAGACTCACCGGCAATGATGTCCTGAGGCCGTTCGAGGACTCTGGAATTGTAGGGCTCCTCAAGTAACCTACAGTTTGTTGCCCATCACTGGGAACGCACAGAGGGCCTCCGAGGGCTCAACCAATGGGCCTCGAAGTTGCTCAGCCGGCCCACAGGGGTCTGGAGGTACTCAGTGAACTTGGAGGGGAAACGATGCATACCCGAGAAGCCTGGGGGGGGGGTCCTCAAAAGTCTACTTCCTTTAAAATAAAGCATATAAGCGGCTAAGAACTCATGGGAACAGCTGCATGCCTCCGTTCTGCACAACGTCTCAGGGCCTAACCTGGAGGCAGGTTCTCACGTTCAGATTCCCTTCAGCTCTAGAGCTTGTCAGGCAGACCAGCACCGCGGCCATGGAAGCACCTGGTTTAGAAAGAAGCAACTCCTAATTTCTCCCGCATCATTCTTACACGGTTTCCAGGCCTGTCAGGAGCAGGGAATGTCAGGTAGCTGTCAGGCAGCGTGAATGCAGCCTTCAAAATGGGAAAGCAAGCCTAGTTCCAACGGGCCCCGTTTCCATGGGCACCCTCAGCATACACCCCTGGGGTTTCTAACAAGTCCAAAGAGACCCAGGTTTCCCTGTGTTTCCTTGCCTGAATCAACTTCTCGAGTAGGGTGTTCTGCATCAAGGAAACTGCCTCAACCAAGGAACGCCGTGGCTACGCCTCTGCGCCTGTGGCTATTCAAAAGCCTGCAGTGCCACAGGAAGAGCAGGACTTAAGTTGCAGTGAGAACGCAAGCCGACTTTCTCTAGGAGGCACGGTGACTTCCGGAGGGACGTCCCGGATGGAATGCGAAGCTGAGGATATATCTGAGTGCAGTTCGGACTAGGGCAACACGCAAGACTTCCACGCCGGGTGGGACGTGCTTGAACGGCGTTCCTGAACGTGTGTGACCGCTGGGGAAATCAAGCTGCTCCAAGAGAGAGTGCAGTGCGTTTCCTTACACTCGGCATACACAGAGTGGTTCCAAAGGGCTCCTGGCATGGATGTTGATTAGCAGACCGTCGGGGTCCCGTGGGTGTCACTGATGCTGCCGGGAACAGGGTGCCCACGTGAGCCTCCTAGGTGTCTGGCAAACTGTGCTGCAGTTAAAGATATGCAGAGCAGTGGCCACGACCTCATGGAAACTGCTGCACGCCTCCGCTTCTGCACGGCAAATCAGGGCCTTACTTCCAGACATGTGTTCATGCTGGCTGCGCCGGTAGCGACACAGAATGGTAAGACGCTGACTTTCTCCTCGGGCAGAGTGCCTTCAGGTACGAGGTCCTCGAAGTATTCAAAGCACAGTGCTTTCTCATGGCAGCTCACACAAGGGCCATGAGAAAGTCTTCCTGGGCAATTGATACTCACCAGCAATGTTGTCCTGAGGCCATTCGAGGACTCTGGAATTGTAGGTCTCCTCAAGGATCCTACAGTGTGTTGCCCATCACTGGGACGCACAGAGGGCCTCCGAGGAATCAATCAGTGTGCCTCGAAGTTGCTCAGCCGGCCCACAGGGCTCTGGAGGTACTCAGTGAACTTGGCGGGGAAATGATGCATACCCGAGAGGCCTAGGGGGGGGTCCTCAAAAGTCTACTTCCTTTCAAATAAAGCATATAAGCGACTAAGAACGCAAGGAAAGGGCTGCATGCCTCCCTTTCTGCCCGGCTACTCGGGACCTAAAATGGAGGCGAGTTCCTATGTTGAGTTTCCTTTGAGCTCCAGAGCTTGTCAGGCACACGACCCCCGCGGCCATGGCAGCACCTGGTTTAGACAGAGCAGACTCATAATTTTCCCCGCATCGTTCTTACAGGGTTTCCAGGCCTGTCGGGAGCAGGGACTATCAGGTAGCTGCAAGGCAGCGTGAATGCAGCCTTCAAAATGGGAAAGCGAGTCTAGTTCCAGCAGGCCCCCGTTTCCATGGGCACCCGCAGCATACAACCCTGTGCTTTCTAAGAAGTCCAAAGAGACACGGGTTACCCTGTGTTGCCTTCCCTGAATCAACTTCTCGAAGTAGGGTGTTCTGCATCAAGCTAACTGCCTTAACCAAGCAATGCCCTAGCTAGGCCTCTGGGCCTGTGGCTATTCAAAGTCCTGCAGTGCCAGAGGAAGAGCAGGAATTAAATTGCAGTAAGAACGCAAGCCGAATTTCTCTAGGAGGCTCGGTGATATCAGGCAGTACGTTCCAGATGGAACGCGAAGCCGAGGGTTTCTCTGAGTGCAGCTCAGACTACGGCAATGCGAAAGACTTCCACGCCAGGTGGGACGTGCTTGAACGGTGTTCCTGAACGTGTGTGACCGCTGGGGAAATCAAGCTGCTCCAAGAGGGAGTGCAGTGCGTTTCCTTACACTCGGCGTACACAGAGTGGTTCCAAAGGGCTCCTGGCATGGATGTTGAGTAGCAGACCCACGGGGTCCCGTGGGTGTCACTGATCCTGCCGGGAACAGGGTGCCCACGCGAGCCTCCTAGGTGTCCGGCAAACTCTGCTGCAGTTCAAGATACGCAGAACAGAGGCCACGGCGTCATGGAAACTGCGGCACGCCTCCGCTTCTGCACGGCAAGTCGGGGCCTTCATACCAGGCATGTGTTCATGCTGGGTGTGCCGGTAGCGACACAGCATGGTAAGATGCTGACTCTCTCCTCGGGCAGAGTGACTTCAGGCACGAGGTCTTCGAAGTATTCTAAGCACAGTGCTCTCTCATGGCAGCTCACACCAGGGCCATGACAAAGTCTTCCGGGGCAATTCAGACTCACCGGCAATGATGTCCTGAGGCCGTTCGAGGACTCTGGAATTGTAGGGCTCCTCAAGTAACCTACAGTTTGTTGCCCATCACTGGGAACGCACAGAGGGCCTCCGAGGGCTCAACCAATGGGCCTCGAAGTTGCTCAGCCGGCCCACAGGGGTCTGGAGGTACTCAGTGAACTTGGAGGGGAAACGATGCATACCCGAGAAGCCTGGGGGGGGGTCCTCAAAAGTCTACTTCCTTTAAAATAAAGCATATAAGCGGCTAAGAACTCATGGGAACAGCTGCATGCCTCCGTTCTGCACAACGTCTCAGGGCCTAACCTGGAGGCAGGTTCTCACGTTCAGATTCCCTTCAGCTCTAGAGCTTGTCAGGCAGACCAGCACCGCGGCCATGGAAGCACCTGGTTTAGAAAGAAGCAACTCCTAATTTCTCCCGCATCATTCTTACACGGTTTCCAGGCCGGTCAGGAGCAGGGAATGTCAGGTAGCTGTCAGGCAGCGTGAATGCAGCCTTCAAAATGGGAAAGCAAGCCTAGTTCCAACGGGCCCCGTTTCCATGGGCACCCTCAGCATACACCCCTGGGGTTTCTAACAAGTCCAAAGAGACCCAGGTTTCCCTGTGTTTCCTTGCCTGAATCAACTTCTCGAGTAGGGTGTTCTGCATCAAGGAAACTGCCTCAACCAAGGAACGCCGTGGCTACGCCTCTGCGCCTGTGGCTATTCAAAAGCCTGCAGTGCCACAGGAAGAGCAGGACTTAAGTTGCAGTGAGAACGCAAGCCGACTTTCTCTAGGAGGCACGGTGACTTCCGGAGGGACGTCCCGGATGGAATGCGAAGCTGAGGATATATCTGAGTGCAGTTCGGACTAGGGCAACACGCAAGACATCCACGCCGGGTGGGACGTGCTTGAACGGCGTTCCTGAACGTGTGTGACCGCTGGGGAAATCAAGCTGCTCCAAGAGAGAGTGCAGTGCGTTTCCTTACACTCGGCATACACAGAGTGGTTCCAAAGGGCTCCTGGCATGGATGTTGATTAGCAGACCGTCGGGGTCCCGTGGGTGTCACTGATGCTGCCGGGAACAGGGTGCCCACGTGAGCCTCCTAGGTGTCTGGCAAACTGTGCTGCAGTTAAAGATATGCAGAGCAGTGGCCACGACCTCATGGAAACTGCTGCACGCCTCCGCTTCTGCACGGCAAATCAGGGCCTTACTTCCAGACATGTGTTCATGCTGGCTGCGCCGGTAGCGACACAGACTGGTAAGACGCTGACTTTCTCCTCGGGCAGAGTGCCTTCAGGTACGAGGTCCTCGAAGTATTCAAAGCACAGTGCTTTCTCATGGCAGCTCACACAAGGGCCATGAGAAAGTCTTCCTGGGCAATTGATACTCACCAGCAATGTTGTCCTGAGGCCATTCGAGGACTCTGGAATTGTAGGTCTCCTCAAGGATCCTACAGTGTGTTGCCCATCACTGGGACGCACAGAGGGCCTCCGAGGAATCAATCAGTGTGCCTCGAAGTTGCTCAGCCGGCCCACAGGGCTCTGGAGGTACTCAGTGAACTTGTCGGGGAAATGATGCATACCCGAGAGGCCTAGGGGGGGGTCCTCAAAAGTCTACTTCCTTTCAAATAAAGCATATAAGCGACTAAGAACGCAAGGAAAGGGCTGCATGCCTCCCTTTCTGCCCGGCTACTCGGGACCTAAAATGGAGGCGAGTTCCTATGTTGAGTTTCCTTTGAGCTCCAGAGCTTGTCAGGCACACGACCCCCGCGGCCATGGCAGCACCTGGTTTAGACAGAGCAGACTCATAATTTTCCCCGCATCGTTCTTACAGGGTTTCCAGGCCTGTCGGGAGCAGGGACTATCAGGTAGCTGCAAGGCAGCGTGAATGCAGCCTTCAAAATGGGAAAGCGAGTCTAGTTCCAGCAGGCCCCCGTTTCCATGGGCACCCGCAGCATACAACCCTGTGCTTTCTAAGAAGTCCAAAGAGACACGGGTTACCCTGTGTTGCCTTCCCTGAATCAACTTCTCGAAGTAGGGTGTTCTGCATCAAGCTAACTGCCTTAACCAAGCAATGCCCTAGCTAGGCCTCTGGGCCTGTGGCTATTCAAAATCCTGCAGTGCCACAGGAAGAGCAGGAATTAAATTGCAGTAAGAACGCAAGCCGAATTTCTCTAGGAGGCTCGGTGATATCAGGCAGTACGTTCCAGATGGAACGCGAAGCCGAGGGTTTCTCTGAGTGCAGCTCAGACTACGGCAATGCGAAAGACTTCCACGCCAGGTGGGACGTGCTTGAACGGTGTTCCTGAACGTGTGTGACCGCTGGGGAAATCAAGCTGCTCCAAGAGGGAGTGCAGTGCGTTTCCTTACACTCGGCGTACACAGAGTGGTTCCAAAGGGCTCCTGGCATGGATGTTGAGTAGCAGACCCACGGGGCCCCGTGGGTGTCACTGATCCTGCCGGGAACAGGGTGCCCACGCGAGCCTCCTAGGTGTCCGGCAAACTCTGCTGCAGTTCAAGATACGCAGAACAGAGGCCACGGCGTCATGGAAACTGCGGCACGCCTCCGCTTCTGCACGGCAAGTCGGGGCCTTCATACCAGGCATGTGTTCATGCTGGGTGTGCCGGTAGCGACACAGCATGGTAAGATGCTGACTCTCTCCTCGGGCAGAGTGACTTCAGGCACGAGGTCTTCGAAGTATTCTAAGCACAGTGCTCTCTCATGGCAGCTCACACCAGGGCCATGACAAAGTCTTCCGGGGCAATTCAGACTCACCGGCAATGATGTCCTGAGGCCGTTCGAGGACTCTGGAATTGTAGGGCTCCTCAAGTAACCTACAGTTTGTTGCCCATCACTGGGAACGCACAGAGGGCCTCCGAGGGCTCAACCAATGGGCCTCGAAGTTGCTCAGCAGGCCCACAGGGGTCTGGAGGTACTCAGTGAACTTGGAGGGGAAACGATGCATACCCGAGAAGCCTAGGGGGGGGTCCTCAAAAGTCTACTTCCTTTAAAATAAAGCATATAAGCGGCTAAGAACTCATGGGAACAGCTGCATGCCTCCGTTCTGAACAACGTCTCAGGGCCTAACCTGGAGGCAGGTTCTCACGTTCAGATTCCCTTCAGCTCTAGAGCTTGTCAGGCAGACCACCACCGCGGCCATGGAAGCACCTGGTTTAGACAGAAGCAACTCCTAATTTCCCCCGCATCATTCTTACACGGTTTCCAGGCCTGTCAGGAGCAGGGAATGTCAGGTAGCTGTCAGGCAGCGTGAATGCAGCCTTCAAAATGGGAAAGCAAGCCTAGTTCCAACGGGCCCCGTTTCCATGGGCACCCTCAGCATACACCCCTGGGGTTTCTAACAAGTCCAAAGAGACCCAGGTTACCCTGTGTTTCCTTGCCTGAATCAACTTCTCGAGTAGGGTGTTCTGCATCAAGGAAACTGCCTCAACCAAGGAACGCCGTGGCTACGCCTCTGCGCCTGTGGCTATTCAAAAGCCTGCAGTGCCACAGGAAGAGCAGGACTTAAGTTGCAGTGAGAACGCAAGCCGACTTTCTCTAGGAGGCACGGTGACTTCCGGAGGGACGTCCCGGATGGAATGCGAAGCTGAGGATTTATCTGAGTGCAGCTCGGACTAGGGCAACACGCAAGACTTCCACGCCGGGTGGGACGTGCTTGAACGGCGTTCCTGAACGTGTGTGACCGCTGGGGAAATCAAGCTGCTCCAAGAGAGAGTGCAGTGCGTTTCCTTACACTCGGCATACACAGAGTGGTTCCAAAGGGCTCCTGGCATGGATGTTGATTAGCAGACCCACGGGGTCCCGTGGGTGTCACTGATGCTGCCGGGAACAGGGTGCCCACGCGAGCCTCCTAGGTGTCTGGCAAACTGTGCTGCAGTTAAAGATATGCAGAGCAGTGGCCACGACCTCATGGAAACTGCTGCACGCCTCTGCTTCTGCACGGCAAATCAGGGCCTTACTTCCAGGCATGTGTTCATGCTGGCTGCACCGGTAGCGACACAGCATGGTAAGACGCTGACTTTCTCCTCGGGCAGAGTGCCTTCAGGTACGAGGTCCTCGAAGTATTCAAAGCACAGTGCTTTCTCATGGCAGCTCACACAAGGGCCATGAGAAAGTCTTCCTGGGCAATTGATACTCACCAGCAATGTTGTCCTGAGGCCATTCGAGGACTCTGGAATTGTAGGTCTCCTCAAGGATCCTACAGTGTGTTGCCCATCACTGGGACGCACAGAGGGCCTCCGAGGAATCAATCAGTGTGCCTCGAAGTTGCTCAGCCGGCCCACAGGGCTCTGGAGGTACTCAGTGAACTTGGAGGGGAAATGATGCATACCCGAGAGGCCTAGGGGGGGTCCTCAAAAGTCTACTTCCTTTCAAATAAAGCATATAAGCGACTAAGAACGCAAGGAAAGGGCTGCATGCCTCCCTTTCAGCCCGGCTGCTCGGGACCTAAAATGGAGGCGAGTTCCTATGTTGAGTTTCCTTTGAGCTCCAGAGCTTGTCAGGCAGAGCACCCCCGCGGCCATGGCAGCCCCTGGTTTAGACAGAGCAGACTCATAATTTTCCCCGCATCGTTCTTACAGGGTTTCCAGGCCTGTCGGGAGCAGGGACTATCAGGTAGCTGCAAGGCAGCGTGAATGCAGCCTTCAAAATGGGAAAGCGAGTCTAGTTCCAGCAGGCCCCCGTTTCCATGGGCACCCGCAGCATACAACCCTGTGCTTTCTAAGAAGTCCAAAGAGACACGGGTTACCCTGTGTTGCCTTCCCTGAATCAACTTCTCGAAGTAGGGTGTTCTGCATCAAGCTAACTGCCTTAACCAAGCAATGCCCTAGCTAGGCCTCTGGGCCTGTGGCTATTCAAAATCCTGCAGTGCCACAGGAAGAGCAGGAATTAAATTGCAGTAAGAACGCAAGCCGAATTTCTCTAGGAGGCTCGGTGATATCAGGCAGTACGTTCCAGATGGAACGCGAAGCCGAGGGTTTCTCTGAGTGCAGCTCAGACTACGGCAATGCGAAAGACTTCCACGCCAGGTGGGACGTGCTTGAACGGTGTTCCTGAACGTGTGTGACCGCTGGGGAAATCAAGCTGCTCCAAGAGGGAGTGCAGTGCGTTTCCTTACACTCGGCGTACACAGAGTGGTTCCAAAGGGCTCCTGGCATGGATGTTGAGTAGCAGACCCACGGGGCCCCGTGGGTGTCACTGATCCTGCCGGGAACAGGGTGCCCACGCGAGCCTCCTAGGTGTCCGGCAAACTCTGCTGCAGTTCAAGATACGCAGAACAGAGGCCACGGCGTCATGGAAACTGCGGCACGCCTCCGCTTCTGCACGGCAAGTCGGGGCCTTCATACCAGGCATGTGTTCATGCTGGGTGTGCCGGTAGCGACACAGCATGGTAAGATGCTGACTCTCTCCTCGGGCAGAGTGACTTCAGGCACGAGGTCTTCGAAGTATTCTAAGCACAGTGCTCTCTCATGGCAGCTCACACCAGGGCCATGACAAAGTCTTCCGGGGCAATTCAGACTCACCGGCAATGATGTCCTGAGGCCGTTCGAGGACTCTGGAATTGTAGGGCTCCTCAAGTAACCTACAGTTTGTTGCCCATCACTGGGAACGCACAGAGGGCCTCCGAGGGCTCAACCAATGGGCCTCGAAGTTGCTCAGCAGGCCCACAGGGGTCTGGAGGTACTCAGTGAACTTGGAGGGGAAACGATGCATACCCGAGAAGCCTAGGGGGGGGGTCCTCAAAAGTCTACTTCCTTTAAAATAAAGCATATAAGCGGCTAAGAACTCATGGGAACAGCTGCATGCCTCCGTTCTGCACAACGTCTCAGGGCCTAACCTGGAGGCAGGTTCTCACGTTCAGATTCCCTTCAGCTCTAGAGCTTGTCAGGCAGACCACCACCGCGGCCATGGAAGCACCTGGTTTAGACAGAAGCAACTCCTAATTTCCCCCGCATCATTCTTACACGGTTTCCAGGCCTGTCAGGAGCAGGGAATGTCAGGTAGCTGTCAGGCAGCGTGAATGCAGCCTTCAAAATGGGAAAGCAAGCCTAGTTCCAACGGGCCCCGTTTCCATGGGCACCCTCAGCATACACCCCTGGGGTTTCTAACAAGTCCAAAGAGACCCAGGTTACCCTGTGTTTCCTTGCCTGAATCAACTTCTCGAGTAGGGTGTTCTGCATCAAGGAAACTGCCTCAACCAAGGAGCGCCGTGGCTATGCCTCTGCGCCTGTGGCTATTCAAAAGCCTGCAGTGCCACAGGAAGAGCAGGACTTAAGTTGCAGTGAGAACGCAAGCCGACTTTCTCTAGGAGGCACGGTGACTTCCGGAGGGACGTCCCGGATGGAATGCGAAGCTGAGGATTTATCTGAGTGCAGCTCGGACTAGGGCAACACGCAAGAATTCCACGCCGGGTGAAACGTGCTTGAACGGCGTTCCTGAACGTGTGTGACCGCTGGGGAAATCAAGCTGCTCCAAGAGAGAGTGCAGTGCGTTTCCTTACACTCGGCATACACAGAGTGGTTCCAAAGGGCTCCTGGCATGGATGTTGATTAGCAGACCCTCGGGGTCCCGTGGGTGTCACTGATGCTGCCGGGAACAGGGTGCCCACGCGAGCCTCCTAGGTGTCTGGCAAACTGTGCTGCAGTTAAAGATATGCAGAGCAGTGGCCACGACCTCATGGAAACTGCTGCACGCCTCCGCTTCTGCACGGCAAATCAGGGCCTTACTTCCAGACATGTGTTCATGCTGGCTGCGCCGGTAGCGACACAGCATGGTAAGACGCTGACTTTCTCCTCGGGCAGAGTGCCTTCAGGTACGAGGTCCTCGAAGTATTCAAAGCACAGTGCTTTCTCATGGCAGCTCACACAAGGGCCATGAGAAAGTCTTCCTGGGCAATTGATACTCACCAGCAATGTTGTCCTGAGGCCATTCGAGGACTCTGGAATTGTAGGTCTCCTCAAGGATCCTACAGTGTGTTGCCCATCACTGGGACGCACAGAGGGCCTCCGAGGAATCAATCAGTGTGCCTCGAAGTTGCTCAGCCGGCCCACAGGGCTCTGGAGGTACTCAGTGAACTTGGAGGGGAAATGATGCATACCCGAGAGGCCTAGGGGGGGTCCTCAAAAGTCTACTTCCTTTCAAATAAAGCATATAAGCGACTAAGAACGCAAGGAAAGGGCTGCATGCCTCCCTTTCAGCCCGGCTGCTCGGGACCTAAAATGGAGGCGAGTTCCTATGTTGAGTTTCCTTTGAGCTCCAGAGCTTGTCAGGCAGAGCACCCCCGCGGCCATGGCAGCACCTGGTTTAGACAGAGCAGACTCATAATTTTCCCCGCATCGTTCTTACAGGGTTTCCAGGCCTGTCGGGAGCAGGGACTATCAGGTAGCTGCAAGGCAGCGTGAATGCAGCCTTCAAAATGGGAAAGCGAGTCTAGTTCCAGCAGGCCCCCGTTTCCATGGGAACCCGCAGCATACAACCCTGTGCTTTCTAAGAAGTCCAAAGAGACACGGGTTACCCTGTGTTGCCTTCCCTGAATCAACTTCTCGAAGTAGGGTGTTCTGCATCAAGCTAACTGCCTTAACCAAGCAATGCCCTAGCTAGGCCTCTGGGCCTGTGGCTATTCAAAATCCTGCAGTGCCACAGGAAGAGCAGGAATTAAATTGCAGTAAGAACGCAAGCCGAATTTCTCTAGGAGGCTCGGTGATATCAGGCAGTACGTTCCAGATGGAACGCGAAGCCGAGGGTTTCTCTGAGTGCAGCTCAGACTACGGCAATGCGAAAGACTTCCACGCCAGGTGGGACGTGCTTGAACGGTGTTCCTGAACGTGTGTGACCGCTGGGGAAATCAAGCTGCTCCAAGAGGGAGTGCAGTGCGTTTCCTTACACTCGGCGTACACAGAGTGGTTCCAAAGGGCTCCTGGCATGGATGTTGAGTAGCAGACCCACGGGGCCCCGTGGGTGTCACTGATCCTGCCGGGAACAGGGTGCCCACGCGAGCCTCCTAGGTGTCCGGCAAACTCTGCTGCAGTTCAAGATACGCAGAACAGAGGCCACGGCGTCATGGAAACTGCGGCACGCCTCCGCTTCTGCACGGCAAGTCGGGGCCTTCATACCAGGCATGTGTTCATGCTGGGTGTGCCGGTAGCGACACAGCATGGTAAGATGCTGACTCTCTCCTCGGGCAGAGTGACTTCAGGCACGAGGTCTTCGAAGTATTCTAAGCACAGTGCTCTCTCATGGCAGCTCACACCAGGGCCATGACAAAGTCTTCCGGGGCAATTCAGACTCACCGGCAATGATGTCCTGAGGCCGTTCGAGGACTCTGGAATTGTAGGGCTCCTCAAGTAACCTACAGTTTGTTGCCCATCACTGGGAACGCACAGAGGGCCTCCGAGGGCTCAACCAATGGGCCTCGAAGTTGCTCAGCAGGCCCACAGGGGTCTGGAGGTACTCAGTGAACTTGGAGGGGAAACGATGCATACCCGAGAAGCCTAGGGGGGGGTCCTCAAAAGTCTACTTCCTTTAAAATAAAGCATATAAGCGGCTAAGAACTCATGGGAACAGCTGCATGCCTCCGTTCTGAACAACGTCTCAGGGCCTAACCTGGAGGCAGGTTCTCACGTTCAGATTCCCTTCAGCTCTAGAGCTTGTCAGGCAGACCACCACCGCGGCCATGGAAGCACCTGGTTTAGACAGAAGCAACTCCTAATTTCCCCCGCATCATTCTTACACGGTTTCCAGGCCTGTCAGGAGCAGGGAATGTCAGGTAGCTGTCAGGCAGCGTGAATGCAGCCTTCAAAATGGGAAAGCAAGCCTAGTTCCAACGGGCCCCGTTTCCATGGGCACCCTCAGCATACACCCCTGGGGTTTCTAACAAGTCCAAAGAGACCCAGGTTACCCTGTGTTTCCTTGCCTGAATCAACTTCTCGAGTAGGGTGTTCTGCATCAAGGAAACTGCCTCAACCAAGGAACGCCGTGGCTACGCCTCTGCGCCTGTGGCTATTCAAAAGCCTGCAGTGCCACAGGAAGAGCAGGACTTAAGTTGCAGTGAGAACGCAAGCCGACTTTCTCTAGGAGGCACGGTGACTTCCGGAGGGACGTCCCGGATGGAATGCGAAGCTGAGGATTTATCTGAGTGCAGCTCGGACTAGGGCAACACGCAAGACTTCCACGCCGGGTGGGACATGCTTGAACGGCGTTCCTGAACGTGTGTGACCGCTGGGGAAATCAAGCTGCTCCAAGAGAGAGTGCAGTGCGTTTCCTTACACTCGGCATACACAGAGTGGTTCCAAAGGGCTCCTGGCATGGATGTTGATTAGCAGACCCACGGGGTCCCGTGGGTGTCACTGATGCTGCCGGGAACAGGGTGCCCACGCGAGCCTCCTAGGTGTCTGGCAAACTGTGCTGCAGTTAAAGATATGCAGAGCAGTGGCCACGACCTCATGGAAACTGCTGCACGCCTCCGCTTCTGCACGGCAAATCAGGGCCTTACTTCCAGGCATGTGTTCATGCTGGCTGCACCGGTAGCGACACAGCATGGTAAGACGCTGACTTTCTCCTCGGGCAGAGTGCCTTCAGGTACGAGGTCCTCGAAGTATTCAAAGCACAGTGCTTTCTCATGGCAGCTCACACAAGGGCCATGAGAAAGTCTTCCTGGGCAATTGATACTCACCAGCAATGTTGTCCTGAGGCCATTCGAGGACTCTGGAATTGTAGGTCTCCTCAAGGATCCTACAGTGTGTTGCCCATCACTGGGACGCACAGAGGGCCTCCGAGGAATCAATCAGTGTGCCTCGAAGTTGCTCAGCCGGCCCACAGGGCTCTGGAGGTACTCAGTGAACTTGGAGGGGAAATGATGCATACCCGAGAGGCCTAGGGGGGGTCCTCAAAAGTCTACTTCCTTTCAAATAAAGCATATAAGCGACTAAGAACGCAAGGAAAGGGCTGCATGCCTCCCTTTCAGCCCGGCTGCTCGGGACCTAAAATGGAGGCGAGTTCCTATGTTGAGTTTCCTTTGAGCTCCAGAGCTTGTCAGGCAGAGCACCCCCGCGGCCATGGCAGCACCTGGTTTAGACAGAGCAGACTCATAATTTTCCCCGCATCGTTCTTACAGGGTTTCCAGGCCTGTCGGGAGCAGGGACTATCAGGTAGCTGCAAGGCAGCGTGAATGCAGCCTTCAAAATGGGAAAGCGAGTCTAGTTCCAGCAGGCCCCCGTTTCCATGGGCACCCGCAGCATACAACCCTGTGCTTTCTAAGAAGTCCAAAGAGACACGGGTTACCCTGTGTTGCCTTCCCTGAATCAACTTCTCGAAGTAGGGTGTTCTGCATCAAGCTAACTGCCTTAACCAAGCAATGCCCTAGCTAGGCCTCTGGGCCTGTGGCTATTCAAAATCCTGCAGTGCCACAGGAAGAGCAGGAATTAAATTGCAGTAAGAACGCAAGCCGAATTTCTCTAGGAGGCTCGGTGATATCAGGCAGTACGTTCCAGATGGAACGCGAAGCCGAGGGTTTCTCTGAGTGCAGCTCAGACTACGGCAATGCGAAAGACTTCCACGCCAGGTGGGACGTGCTTGAACGGTGTTCCTGAACGTGTGTGACCGCTGGGGAAATCAAGCTGCTCCAAGAGGGAGTGCAGTGCGTTTCCTTACACTCGGCGTACACAGAGTGGTTCCAAAGGGCTCCTGGCATGGATGTTGAGTAGCAGACCCACGGGGCCCCGTGGGTGTCACTGATCCTGCCGGGAACAGGGTGCCCACGCGAGCCTCCTAGGTGTCCGGCAAACTCTGCTGCAGTTCAAGATACGCAGAACAGAGGCCACGGCGTCATGGAAACTGCGGCACGCCTCCGCTTCTGCACGGCAAGTCGGGGCCTTCATACCAGGCATGTGTTCATGCTGGGTGTGCCGGTAGCGACACAGCATGGTAAGATGCTGACTCTCTCCTCGGGCAGAGTGACTTCAGGCACGAGGTCTTCGAAGTATTCTAAGCACAGTGCTCTCTCATGGCAGCTCACACCAGGGCCATGACAAAGTCTTCCGGGGCAATTCAGACTCACCGGCAATGATGTCCTGAGGCCGTTCGAGGACTCTGGAATTGTAGGGCTCCTCAAGTAACCTACAGTTTGTTGCCCATCACTGGGAACGCACAGAGGGCCTCCGAGGGCTCAACCAATGGGCCTCGAAGTTGCTCAGCAGGCCCACAGGGGTCTGGAGGTACTCAGTGAACTTGGAGGGGAAACGATGCATACCCGAGAAGCCTAGGGGGGGGTCCTCAAAAGTCTACTTCCTTTAAAATAAAGCATATAAGCGGCTAAGAACTCATGGGAACAGCTGCATGCCTCCGTTCTGAACAACGTCTCAGGGCCTAACCTGGAGGCAGGTTCTCACGTTCAGATTCCCTTCAGCTCTAGAGCTTGTCAGGCAGACCACCACCGCGGCCATGGAAGCACCTGGTTTAGACAGAAGCAACTCCTAATTTCCCCCGCATCATTCTTACACGGTTTCCAGGCCTGTCAGGAGCAGGGAATGTCAGGTAGCTGTCAGGCAGCGTGAATGCAGCCTTCAAAATGGGAAAGCAAGCCTAGTTCCAACGGGCCCCGTTTCCATGGGCACCCTCAGCATACACCCCTGGGGTTTCTAACAAGTCCAAAGAGACCCAGGTTACCCTGTGTTTCCTTGCCTGAATCAACTTCTCGAGTAGGGTGTTCTGCATCAAGGAAACTGCCTCAACCAAGGAGCGCCGTGGCTATGCCTCTGCGCCTGTGGCTATTCAAAAGCCTGCAGTGCCACAGGAAGAGCAGGACTTAAGTTGCAGTGAGAACGCAAGCCGACTTTCTCTAGGAGGCACGGTGACTTCCGGAGGGACGTCCCGGATGGAATGCGAAGCTGAGGATTTATCTGAGTGCAGCTCGGACTAGGGCAACACGCAAGACTTCCACGCCGGGTGGGACGTGCTTGAACGGCGTTCCTGAACGTGTGTGACCGCTGGGGAAATCAAGCTGCTCCAAGAGAGAGTGCAGTGCGTTTCCTTACACTCGGCATACACAGAGTGGTTCCAAAGGGCTCCTGGCATGGATGTTGATTAGCAGACCCTCGGGGTCCCGTGGGTGTCACTGATGCTGCCGGGAACAGGGTGCCCACGCGAGCCTCCTAGGTGTCTGGCAAACTGTGCTGCAGTTAAAGATATGCAGAGCAGTGGCCACGACCTCATGGAAACTGCTGCACGCCTCCGCTTCTGCACGGCAAATCAGGGCCTTACTTCCAGACATGTGTTCATGCTGGCTGCGCCGGTAGCGACACAGCATGGTAAGACGCTGACTTTCTCCTCGGGCAGAGTGCCTTCAGGTACGAGGTCCTCGAAGTATTCAAAGCACAGTGCTTTCTCATGGCAGCTCACACAAGGGCCATGAGAAAGTCTTCCTGGGCAATTGATACTCACCAGCAATGTTGTCCTGAGGCCATTCGAGGACTCTGGAATTGTAGGTCTCCTCAAGGAACCTACAGTGTGTTGCCCATCACTGGGACGCACAGAGGGCCTCCGAGGAATCAATCAGTGTGCCTCGAAGTTGCTCAGCCGGCCCACAGGGCTCTGGAGGTACTCAGTGAACTTGGAGGGGAAATGATGCATACCCGAGAGGCCTAGGGGGGGTCCTCAAAAGTCTACTTCCTTTCAAATAAAGCATATAAGCGACTAAGAACGCAAGGAAAGGGCTGCATGCCTCCCTTTCTGCCCGGCTACTCGGGACCTAAAATGGAGGCGAGTTCCTATGTTGAGTTTCCTTTGAGCTCCAGAGCTTGTCAGGCACACGACCCCCGCGGCCATGGCAGCAACTGGTTTAGACAGAGCAGACTCATAATTTTCCCCGCATCGTTCTTACAGGGTTTCCAGGCCTGTCGGGAGCAGGGACTATCAGGTAGCTGCAAGGCAGCGTGAATGCAGCCTTCAAAATGGGAAAGCGAGTCTAGTTCCAGCAGGCCCCCGTTTCCATGGGCACCCGCAGCATACAACCCTGTGCTTTCTAAGAAGTCCAAAGAGACACGGGTTACCCTGTGTTGCCTTCCCTGAATCAACTTCTCGAAGTAGGGTGTTCTGCATCAAGCTAACTGCCTTAACCAAGCAATGCCCTAGCTAGGCCTCTGGGCCTGTGGCTATTCAAAATCCTGCAGTGCCACAGGAAGAGCAGGAATTAAATTGCAGTAAGAACGCAAGCCGAATTTCTCTAGGAGGCTCGGTGATATCAGGCAGTACGTTCCAGATGGAACGCGAAGCCGAGGGTTTCTCTGAGTGCAGCTCAGACTACGGCAATGCGAAAGACTTCCACGCCAGGTGGGACGTGCTTGAACGGTGTTCCTGAACGTGTGTGACCGCTGGGGAAATCAAGCTGCTCCAAGAGGGAGTGCAGTGCGTTTCCTTACACTCGGCGTACACAGAGTGGTTCCAAAGGGCTCCTGGCATGGATGTTGAGTAGCAGACCCACGGGGCCCCGTGGGTGTCACTGATCCTGCCGGGAACAGGGTGCCCACGCGAGCCTCCTAGGTGTCCGGCAAACTCTGCTGCAGTTCAAGATACGCAGAACAGAGGCCACGGCGTCATGGAAACTGCGGCACGCCTCCGCTTCTGCACGGCAAGTCGGGGCCTTCATACCAGGCATGTGTTCATGCTGGGTGTGCCGGTAGCGACACAGCATGGTAAGATGCTGACTCTCTCCTCGGGCAGAGTGACTTCAGGCACGAGGTCTTCGAAGTATTCTAAGCACAGTGCTCTCTCATGGCAGCTCACACCAGGGCCATGACAAAGTCTTCCGGGGCAATTCAGACTCACCGGCAATGATGTCCTGAGGCCGTTCGAGGACTCTGGAATTGTAGGGCTCCTCAAGTAACCTACAGTTTGTTGCCCATCACTGGGAACGCACAGAGGGCCTCCGAGGGCTCAACCAATGGGCCTCGAAGTTGCTCAGCAGGCCCACAGGGGTCTGGAGGTACTCAGTGAACTTGGAGGGGAAACGATGCATACCCGAGAGGCCTAGGGGGGGGTCCTCAAAAGTCTACTTCCTTTAAAATAAAGCATATAAGCGGCTAAGAACTCATGGGAACAGCTGCATGCCTCCGTTCTGCACAACGTCTCAGGGCCTAACCTGGAGGCAGGTTCTCACGTTCAGATTCCCTTCAGCTCTAGAGCTTGTCAGGCAGACCACCACCGCGGCCATGGAAGCACCTGGTTTAGACAGAAGCAACTCCTAATTTCCCCCGCATCATTCTTACACGGTTTCCAGGCCGGTCAGGAGCAGGGAATGTCAGGTAGCTGTCAGGCAGCGTGAATGCAGCCTTCAAAACGGGAAAGCAAGCCTAGTTCCAACGGGCCCCGTTTCCATGGGCACCCTCAGCATACACCCCTGGGGTTTCTAACAAGTCCAAAGAGACCCAGGTTACCCTGTGTTTCCTTGCCTGAATCAACTTCTCGAGTAGGGTGTTCTGCATCAAGGAAACTGCCTCAACCAAGGAACGCCGTGGCTACGCCTCTGCGCCTGTGGCTATTCAAAAGCCTGCAGTGCCACAGGAAGAGCAGGACTTAAGTTGCAGTGAGAACGCAAGCCGACTTTCTCTAGGAGGCACGGTGACTTCCGGAGGGACATCCCGGATGGAATGCGAAGCTGAGGATTTATCTGAGTGCAGCTCGGACTAGGGCAACACGTAAGACTTCCACGCCGGGTGGGACGTGCTTGAACGGCGTTCCTGAACGTGTGTGACCGCTGGGGAAATCAAGCTGCTCCAAGAGAGAGTGCAGTGCGTTTCCTTACACTCGGCATACACAGAGTGGTTCCAAAGGGCTCCTGGCATGGATGTTGATTAGCAGACCCTCGGGGTCCCGTGGGTGTCACTGATGCTGCCGGGAACAGGGTGCCCACGCGAGCCTCCTAGGTGTCTGGCAAACTGTGCTGCAGTTAAAGATATGCAGAGCAGTGGCCACGACCTCATGGAAACTGCTGCACGCCTCCGCTTCTGCACGGCAAATCAGGGCCTTACTTCCAGACATGTGTTCATGCTGGCTGCGCCGGTAGCGACACAGCATGGTAAGACGCTGACTTTCTCCTCGGGCAGAGTGCCTTCAGGTACGAGGTCCTCGAAGTATTCAAAGCACAGTGCTTTCTCATGGCAGCTCACACAAGGGCCATGAGAAAGTCTTCCTGGGCAATTGATACTCACCAGCAATGTTGTCCTGAGGCCATTCGAGGACTCTGGAATTGTAGGTCTCCTCAAGGATCCTACAGTGTGTTGCCCATCACTGGGACGCACAGAGGGCCTCCGAGGAATCAATCAGTGTGCCTCGAAGTTGCTCAGCCGGCCCACAGGGCTCTGGAGGTACTCAGTGAACTTGGAGGGGAAATGATGCATACCCGAGAGGCCTAGGGGGCGTCCTCAAAAGTCTACTTCCTTTCAAATAAAGCATATAAGCGACTAAGAACGCAAGGAAAGGGCTGCATGCCTCCCTTTCAGCCCGGCTGCTCGGGACCTAAAATGGAGGCGAGTTCCTATGTTGAGTTTCCTTTGAGCTCCAGAGCTTGTCAGGCAGAGCACCCCCGAGGCCATGGCAGCACCTGGTTTAGACAGAGCAGACTCATAATTTTCCCCGCATCGTTCTTACAGGGTTTCCAGGCCTGTCGGGAGCAGGGACTATCAGGTAGCTGCAAGGCAGCGTGAATGCAGCCTTCAAAATGGGAAAGCGAGTCTAGTTCCAGCAGGCCCCCGTTTCCATGGGCACCCGCAGCATACAACCCTGTGCTTTCTAAGAAGTCCAAAGAGACACGGGTTACCCTGTGTTGCCTTCCCTGAATCAACTTCTCGAAGTAGGGTGTTCTGCATCAAGCTAACTGCCTTAACCAAGCAATGCCCTAGCTAAGCCTCTGGGCCTGTGGCTATTCAAAATCCTGCAGTGCCACAGGAAGAGCAGGAATTAAATTGCAGTAAGAACGCAAGCCGAATTTCTCTAGGAGGCTCGGTGATATCAGGCAGTACGTTCCAGATGGAACGCGAAGCCGAGGGTTTCTCTGAGTGCAGCTCAGACTACGGCAATGCGAAAGACTTCCACGCCAGGTGGGACGAGCTTGAACGGTGTTCCTGAACGTGTGTGACCGCTGGGGAAATCAAGCTGCTCCTAGAGGGAGTGCAGTGCGTTTCCTTACACTCGGCGTACACAGAGTGGTTCCAAAGGGCTCCTGGCATGGATGTTGAGTAGCAGACCCACGGGGCCCCGTGGGTGTCACTGATCCTGCCGGGAACAGGGTGCCCACGCGAGCCTCCTAGGTGTCCGGCAAACTCTGCTGCAGTTCAAGATACGCAGAACAGAGGCCACGGCGTCATGGAAACTGCGGCACGCCTCCGCTTCTGCACGGCAAGTCGGGGCCTTCATACCAGGCATGTGTTCATGCTGGGTGTGCCGGTAGCGACACAGCATGGTAAGATGCTGACTCTCTCCTCGGGCAGAGTGACTTCAGGCACGAGGTCTTCGAAGTATTCTAAGCACAGTGCTCTCTCATGGCAGCTCACACCAGGGCCATGACAAAGTCTTCCGGGGCAATTCAGACTCACCGGCAATGATGTCCTGAGGCCGTTCGAGGACTCTGGAATTGTAGGGCTCCTCAAGTAACCTACAGTTTGTTGCCCATCACTGGGAACGCACAGAGGGCCTCCGAGGGCTCAACCAATGGGCCTCGAAGTTGCTCAGCAGGCCCACAGGGGTCTGGAGGTACTCAGTGAACTTGGAGGGGAAACGATGCATACCCGAGAAGCCTAGGGGGGGGGTCCTCAAAAGTCTACTTCCTTTAAAATAAAGCATATAAGAGGCTAAGAACTCATGGGAACAGCTGCATGCCTCCGTTCTGCACAACGTCTCAGGGCCTAACCTGGAGGCAGGTTCTCACGTTCAGATTCCCTTCAGCTCTAGAGCTTGTCAGGCAGACCACCACCGCGGCCATGGAAGCACCTGGTTTAGACAGAAGCAACTCCTAATTTCCCCCGCATCATTCTTACACGGTTTCCAGGCCTGTCAGGAGCAGGGAATGTCAGGTAGCTGTCAGGCAGCGTGAATGCAGCCTTCAAAATGGGAAAGCAAGCCTAGTTCCAACGGGCCCCGTTTCCATGGGCACCCTCAGCATACACCCCTGGGGTTTCTAACAAATCCAAAGAGACCCAGGTTACCCTGTGTTTCCTTGCCTGAATCAACTTCTCGAGTAGGGTGTTCTGCATCAAAGAAACTGCCTCAACCAAGGAACGCCGTGGCTACGCCTCTGCGCCTGTGGCTATTCAAAAGCCTGCAGTGCCACAGGAAGAGCAGGACTTAAGTTGCAGTGAGAACGCAAGCCGACTTTCTGTAGGAGGCACGGTGACTTCCGGAGGGACGTCCCGGATGGAATGCGAAGCTGAGGATTTATCTGAGTGCAGCTCAGACTAGGGCAACACGCAAGACTTCCACGCCGGGTGGGACGTGCTTGAACGGCGTTCCTGAACGTGTGTGACCGCTGGGGAAATCAAGCTGCTCCAAGAGAGAGTGCAGTGCGTTTCCTTACACTCGGCATACACAGAGTGGTTCCAAAGGGCTCCTGGCATGGATGTTGATTAGCAGACCCACGGGGTCCCGTGGGTGTCCCTGATGCTGCCGGGAACAGGGTGCCCACGCGAGCCTCCTAGGTGTCTGGCAAACTGTGCTGCAGTTAAAGATATGCAGAGCAGTGGCCACGACCTCATGGAAACTGCTGCACGCCTCCGCTTCTGCACGGCAAATCAGGGCCTTACTTCCAGGCAGGTGTTCATGCTGGCTGCGCCGGTAGCGACACAGCATGGTAAGACGCTGACTTTCTCCTCGGGCAGAGTGCCTTCAGGTACGAGGTCCTCGAAGTATTCAAAGCACAGTGCTTTCTCATGGCAGCTCACACAAGGGCCATGAGAAAGTCTTCCTGGGCAATTGATACTCACCAGCAATGTTGTCCTGAGGCCATTCGAGGACTCTGGAATTGTAGGTCTCCTCAAGGAACCTACAGTGTGTTGCCCATCACTGGGACGCACAGAGGGCCTCCGAGGAATCAATCAGTGTGCCTCGAAGTTGCTCAGCCGGCCCACAGGGCTCCGGAGGTACTCAGTGAACTTGGAGGGGAAATGATGCATACCCGAGAGGCCTAGGGGGGGTCCTCAAAAGTCTACTTCCTTTCAAATAAAGCATATAAGCGACTAAGAACGCAAGGAAAGGGCTGCATGCCTCCCTTTCTGCCCGGCTACTCGGGACCTACAATGGAGGCGAGTTCCTATGTTGAGTTTCCTTTGAGCTCCAGAGCTTGTCAGGCACACGACCCCCGCGGCCATGGCAGCAACTGGTTTAGACAGAGCAGACTCATAATTTTCCCCGCATCGTTCTTACAGGGTTTCCAGGCCTGTCGGGAGCAGGGACTATCAGGTAGCTGCAAGGCAGCGTGAATGCAGCCTTCAAAATGGGAAAGCGAGTCTAGTTCCAGCAGGCCCCCGTTTCCATGGGCACCCGCAGCATACAACCCTGTGCTTTCTAAGAAGTCCAAAGAGACACGGGTTACCCTGTGTTGCCTTCCCTGAATCAACTTCTCGAAGTAGGGTGTTCTGCATCAAGCTAACTGCCTTAACCAAGCAATGCCCTAGCTAGGCCTCTGGGCCTGTGGCTATTCAAAATCCTGCAGTGCCACAGGAAGAGCAGGAATTAAATTGCAGTAAGAACGCAAGCCGAATTTCTCTAGGAGGCTCGGTGATATCAGGCAGTACGTTCCAGATGGAACGCGAAGCCGAGGGTTTCTCTGAGTGCAGCTCAGACTACGGCAATGCGAAAGACTTCCACGCCAGGTGGGACGTGCTTGAACGGTGTTCCTGAACGTGTGTGACCGCTGGGGAAATCAAGCTGCTCCAAGAGGGAGTGCAGTGCGTTTCCTTACACTCGGCGTACACAGAGTGGTTCCAAAGGGCTCCTGGCATGGATGTTGAGTAGCAGACCCACGGGGCCCCGTGGGTGTCACTGATCCTGCCGGGAACAGGGTGCCCACGCGAGCCTCCTAGGTGTCCGGCAAACTCTGCTGCAGTTCAAGATACGCAGAACAGAGGCCACGGCGTCATGGAAACTGCGGCACGCCTCCGCTTCTGCACGGCAAGTCGGGGCCTTCATACCAGGCATGTGTTCATGCTGGGTGTGCCGGTAGCGACACAGCATGGTAAGATGCTGACTCTCTCCTCGGGCAGAGTGACTTCAGGCACGAGGTCTTCGAAGTATTCTAAGCACAGTGCTCTCTCATGGCAGCTCACACCAGGGCCATGACAAAGTCTTCCGGGGCAATTCAGACTCACCGGCAATGATGTCCTGAGGCCGTTCGAGGACTCTGGAATTGTAGGGCTCCTCAAGTAACCTACAGTTTGTTGCCCATCACTGGGAACGCACAGAGGGCCTCCGAGGGCTCAACCAATGGGCCTCGAAGTTGCTCAGCCGGCCCACAGGGGTCTGGAGGTACTCAGTGAACTTGGAGGGGAAACGATGCATACCCGAGAAGCCTAGGGGGGGGTCCTCAAAAGTCTACTTCCTTTAAAATAAAGCATATAAGCGGCTAAGAACTCATGGGAACAGCTGCATGCCTCCGTTCTGCACAACGTCTCAGGGCCTAACCTGGAGGCAGGTTCTCACGTTCACATTCCCTTCAGCTCTAGAGCTTGTCAGGCAGACCACCACCGCGGCCATGGAAGCACCTGGTTTAGACAGAAGCAACTCCTAATTTCCCCCGCATCATTCTTACACGGTTTCCAGGCCTGTCAGGAGCAGGGAATGTCAGGTAGCTGTCAGGCAGCGTGAATGCAGCCTTCAAAATGGGAAAGCGAGCCTAGTTCCAACGGGCCCCGTTTCCATGGGCACCCTCAGCATACACCCCTGGGGTTTCTAACAAGTCCAAAGAGACCCAGGTTACCCTGTGTTTCCTTGCCTGAATCAACTTCTCGAGTAGGGTGTTCTGCATCAAGGAAACTGCCTCAACCAAGGAACGCCGTGGCTACGCCTCTGCGCCTGTGGCTATTCAAAAGCCTGCAGTGCCACAGGAAGAGCAGGACTTAAGTTGCAGTGAGAACGCAAGCCGACTTTCTGTAGGAGGCACGGTGACTTCCGGAGGGACGTCCCGGATGGAATGCGAAGCTGAGGATTTATCTGAGTGCAGCTCGGACTAGGGCAACACGCAAGACTTCCACGCCGGGTGGGACGTGCTTGAACGGCGTTCCTGAACGTGTGTGACCGCTGGGGAAATCAAGCTGCTCCAAGAGAGAATGCAGTGCGTTTCCTTACACTCGGCATACACAGAGTGGTTCCAAAGGGCTCCTGGCATGGATGTTGATTAGCAGACCCACGGGGTCCCGTGGGTGTCACTGATGCTGCCGGGAACAGGGTGCCCACGCGAGCCTCCTAGGTGTCTGGCAAACTGTGCTGCAGTTAAAGATATGCAGAGCAGTGGCCACGACCTCATGGAAACTGCTGCACGCCTCTGCTTCTGCACGGCAAATCAGGGCCTTACTTCCAGGCATGTGTTCATGCTGGCTGCACCGGTAGCGACACAGCATGGTAAGACGCAGACTTTGTCCTCGGGCAGAGTGCCTTCAGGTACGAGGTCCTCGAAGTATTCAAAGCACAGTGCTTTCTCATGGCAGCTCACACAAGGGCCATGAGAAAGTCTTCCTGGGCAATTGATACTCACCAGCAATGTTGTCCTGAGGCCATTCGAGGACTCTGGAATTGTAGGTCTCCTCAAGGATCCTACAGTGTGTTGCCCATCACTGGGACGCACAGAGGGCCTCCGAGGAATCAATCAGTGTGCCTCGAAGTTGCTCAGCCGGCCCACAGGGCTCTGGAGGTACTCAGTGAACTTGGAGGGGAAATGATGCATACCCGAGAGGCCTAGGGGGGGTCCTCAAAAGTCTACTTCCTTTCAAATAAAGCATATAAGCGACTCAGAATGCAAGGAAAGGGCTGCATGCCTCCCTCTCTGCCCGGCTACTCGGGACCTAAAATGGAGGCGAGTTCCTATGTTGAGTTTCCTTTGAGCTCCAGAGCTTGTCAGGCACACGACCCCCGCGGCCATGGCAGCAACTGGTTTAGACAGAGCAGACTCATAATTTTCCCCGCATCGTTCTTACAGGGTTTCCAGGCCTGTCGGGAGCAGGGACTATCAGTTAGCTGCAAGGCAGCGTGAATGCAGCCTTCAAAATGGGAAAGCGAGTCTAGTTCCAGCAGGCCCCCGTTTCCATGGGCACCCGCAGCATACAACCCTGTGCTTTCTAAGAAGTCCAAAGAGACACGGGTTACCCTGTGTTGCCTTCCCTGAATCAACTTCTCGAAGTAGGGTGTTCTGCATCAAGCTAACTGCCTTAACCAAGCAATGCCCTAGCTAGGCCTCTGGGCCTGTGGCTATTCAAAATCCTGCAGTGCCACAGGAAGAGCAGGTATTAAATTGCAGTAAGAACGCAAGCCGAATTTCTCTAGGAGGCTCGGTGATATCAGGCAGTACGTTCCAGATGGAACGCGAAGCCGAGGGTTTCTCTGAGTGCAGCTCAGACTACGGCAATGCGAAAGACTTCCACGCCAGGTGGGACGTGCTTGAACGGTGTTCCTGAACGTGTGTGACCGCTGGGGAAATCAAGCTGCTCCAAGAGGGAGTGCAGTGCGTTTCCTTACACTCGGCGTACACAGAGTGGTTCCAAAGGGCTCCTGGCATGGATGTTGAGTAGCAGACCCACGGGGCCCCGTGGGTGTCACTGATCCTGCCGGGAACAGGGTGCCCACGCGAGCCTCCTAGGTGTCCGGCAAACTCTGCTGCAGTTCAAGATACGCAGAACAGAGGCCACGGCGTCATGGAAACTGCGGCACGCCTCCGCTTCTGCACGGCAAGTCGGGGCCTTCATACCAGGCATGTGTTCATGCTGGGTGTGCCGGTAGCGACACAGCATGGTAAGATGCTGACTCTCTCCTCGGGCAGAGTGACTTCAGGCACGAGGTCTTCGAAGTATTCTAAGCACAGTGCTCTCTCATGGCAGCTCACACCAGGGCCATGACAAAGTCTTCCGGGGCAATTCAGACTCACCGGCAATGATGTCCTGAGGCCGTTCGAGGACTCTGGAATTGTAGGGCTCCTCAAGTAACCTACAGTTTGTTGCCCATCACTGGGAACGCACAGAGGGCCTCCGAGGGCTCAACCAATGGGCCTCGAAGTTGCTCAGCCGGCCCACAGGGGTCTGGAGGTACTCAGTGAACTTGGAGGGGAAACGATGCATACCCGAGAAGCCTAGGGGGGGGTCCTCAAAAGTCTACTTCCTTTAAAATAAAGCATATAAGCGGCTAAGAACTCATGGGAACAGCTGCATGCCTCCGTTCTGCACAACGTCTCAGGGCCTAACCTGGAGGCAGGTTCTCACGTTCACATTCCCTTCAGCTCTAGAGCTTGTCAGGCAGACCACCACCGCGGCCATGGAAGCACCTGGTTTAGACAGAAGCAACTCCTAATTTCCCCCGCATCATTCTTACACGGTTTCCAGGCCGGTCAGGAGCAGGGAATGTCAGGTAGCTGTCAGGCAGCGTGAATGCAGCCTTCAAAATGGGAAAGCAAGCCTAGTTCCAACGGGCCCCGTTTCCATGGGCACCCTCAGCATACACCCCTGGGGTTTCTAACAAGTCCAAAGAGACCCAGGTTACCCTGTGTTTCCTTGCCTGAATCAACTTCTCGAGTAGGGTGTTCTGCATCAAGGAAACTGCCTCAACCAAGGAACGCCGTGGCTACGCCTCTGCGCCTGTGGCTATTCAAAAGCCTGCAGTGCCACAGGAAGAGCAGGACTTAAGTTGCAGTGAGAACGCAAGCCAACTTTCTCTAGGAGGCACGGTGACTTCCGGAGGGACGTCCCGGATGGAATGCGAAGCTGAGGATTTATCTGAGTGCAGCTCGGACTAGGGCAACACGCAAGACTTCCACGCCGGGTGGGACGTGCTTGAACGGCGTTCCTGAACGTGTGTGACCGCTGGGGAAATCAAGCTGCTCCAAGAGAGAGTGCAGTGCGTTTCCTTACACTCGGCATACACAGAGTGGTTCCAAAGGGCTCCTGGCATGGATGTTGATTAGCAGACCCACGGGGTCCCGTGGGTGTCCCTGATGCTGCCGGGAACAGGGTGCCCACGCGAGCCTCCTAGGTGTCTGGCAAACTGTGCTGCAGTTAAAGATATGCAGAGCAGTGGCCACGACCTCATGGAAACTGCTGCACGCCTCCGCTTCTGCACGGCAAATCAGGGCCTTACTTCCAGGCATGTGTTCATGCTGGCTGCGCCGGTAGCGACACAGCATGGTAAGACGCTGACTTTCTCCTCGGGCAGAGTGCCTTCAGGTACGAGGTCCTCGAAGTATTCAAAGCACAGTGCTTTCTCATGGCAGCTCACACAAGGGCCATGAGAAAGTCTTCCTGGGCAATTGATACTCACCAGCAATGTTGTCCTGAGGCCATTCGAGGACTCTGGAATTGTAGGTCTCCTCAAGGAACCTACAGTGTGTTGCCCATCACTGGGACGCACAGAGGGCCTCCGAGGAATCAATCAGTGTGCCTCGAAGTTGCTCAGCCGGCCCACAGGGCTCTGGAGGTACTCAGTGAACTTGGAGGGGAAATGATGCATACCCGAGAGTCCTAGAGGGGGGGTCCTCAAAAGTCTACTTCCTTTCAAATAAAGCATATAAGCGACTAAGAACGCAAGGAAAGGGCTGCATGCCTCCCTTTCTGCCCGGCTGCTCGGGACCTAAAATGGAGGCGAGTTCCTATGTTGAGTTTCCTTTGAGCTCCAGAGCTTGTCAGGCACACGACCCCCACGGCCATGGCAGCACCTGGTTTAGACAGAGCAGACTCATAATTTTCCCCGCATCGTTCTTACAGAGTTTCCAGGCCTGTCGGGAGCAGGGACTATCAGGTAGCTGCAAGGCAGCGTGAATGCAGCCTTCAAAATGGGAAAGCGAGTCTAGTTCCAGCAGGCCCCCGTTTCCATGGGCACCCGCAGCATACAACACTGTGCTTTCTAAGAAGTCCAAAGAGACACGGGTTACCCTGTGTTGCCTTCCCTGAATCAGCTTCTCGAAGTAGGGTGTTCTGCATCAAGCTAACTGCCTTAACCAAGCAATGCCCTAGCTAGGCCTCTGGGCCTGTGGCTATTCAAAATCCTGCAGTGCCACAGGAAGAGCAGGAATTAAATTGCAGTAAGAACGCAAGCCGAATTTCTCTAGGAGGCTCGGTGATATCAGGCAGTACGTTCCAGATGGAACGCGAAGCCGAGGGTTTCTCTGAGTGCAGCTCAGACTACGGCAATGCGAAAGACTTCCACGCCAGGTGGGACGTGCTTGAACGGTGTTCCTGAACGTGTGTGACCGCTGGGGAAATCAAGCTGCTCCTAGAGGGAGTGCAGTGCGTTTCCTTACACTCGGCGTACACAGAGTGGTTCCAAAGGGCTCCTGGCATGGATGTTGAGTAGCAGACCCACGGGGCCCCGTGGGTGTCACTGATCCTGCCGGGAACAGGGTGCCCACGCGAGCCTCCTAGGTGTCCGGCAAACTCTGCTGCAGTTCAAGATACGCAGAACAGAGGCCACGGCGTCATGGAAACTGCGGCACGCCTCCGCTTCTGCACGGCAAGTCGGGGCCTTCATACCAGGCATGTGTTCATGCTGGGTGTGCCGGTAGCGACACAGCATGGTAAGATGCTGACTCTCTCCTCGGGCAGAGTGACTTCAGGCACGAGGTCTTCGAAGTATTCTAAGCACAGTGCTCTCTCATGGCAGCTCACACCAGGGCCATGACAAAGTCTTCCGGGGCAATTCAGACTCACCGGCAATGATGTCCTGAGGCCGTTCGAGGACTCTGGAATTGTAGGGCTCCTCAAGTAACCTACAGTTTGTTGCCCATCACTGGGAACGCACAGAGGGCCTCCGAGGGCTCAACCAATGGGCCTCGAAGTTGCTCAGCCGGCCCACAGGGGTCTGGAGGTACTCAGTGAACTTGGAGGGGAAACGATGCATACCCGAGAAGCCTAGGGGGGGGTCCTCAAAAGTCTACTTCCTTTAAAATAAAGCATATAAGCGGCTAAGAACTCATGGGAACAGCTGCATGCCTCCGTTCTGCACAACGTCTCAGGGCCTAACCTGGAGGCAGGTTCTCACGTTCAGATTCCCTTCAGCTCTAGAGCTTGTCAGGCAGACCACCACCGCGGCCATGGAAGCACCTGGTTTAGACAGAAGCAACTCCTAATTTCCCCCGCATCATTCTTACACGGTTTCCAGGCCTGTCAGGAGCAGGGAATGTCAGGTAGCTGTCAGGCAGCGTGAATGCAGCCTTCAAAATGGGAAAGCGAGCCTAGTTCCAACGGGCCCCGTTTCCATGGGCACCCTCAGCATACACCCCTGGGGTTTCTAACAAGTCCAAAGAGACCCAGGTTACCCTGTGTTTCCTTGCCTGAATCAACTTCTCGAGTAGGGTGTTCTGCATCAAGGAAACTGCCTCAACCAAGGAACGCCGTGGCTACGCCTCTGCGCCTGTGGCTATTCAAAAGCCTGCAGTGCCACAGGAAGAGCAGGACTTAAGTTGCAGTGAGAACGCAAGCCGACTTTCTGTAGGAGGCACGGTGACTTCCGGAGGGACGTCCCGGATGGAATGCGAAGCTGAGGATTTATCTGAGTGCAGCTCGGACTAGGGCAACACGCAAGACTTCCACGCCGGGTGGGACGTGCTTGAACGGCGTTCCTGAACGTGTGTGACCGCTGGGGAAATCAAGCTGCTCCAAGAGAGAATGCAGTGCGTTTCCTTACACTCGGCATACACAGAGTGGTTCCAAAGGGCTCCTGGCATGGATGTTGATTAGCAGACCCACGGGGTCCCGTGGGTGTCACTGATGCTGCCGGGAACAGGGTGCCCACGCGAGCCTCCTAGGTGTCTGGCAAACTGTGCTGCAGTTAAAGATATGCAGAGCAGTGGCCACGACCTCATGGAAACTGCTGCACGCCTCTGCTTCTGCACGGCAAATCAGGGCCTTACTTCCAGGCATGTGTTCATGCTGGCTGCACCGGTAGCGACACAGCATGGTAAGACGCAGACTTTGTCCTCGGGCAGAGTGCCTTCAGGTACGAGGTCCTCGAAGTATTCAAAGCACAGTGCTTTCTCATGGCAGCTCACACAAGGGCCATGAGAAAGTCTTCCTGGGCAATTGATACTCACCAGCAATGTTGTCCTGAGGCCATTCGAGGACTCTGGAATTGTAGGTCTCCTCAAGGATCCTACAGTGTGTTGCCCATCACTGGGACGCACAGAGGGCCTCCGAGGAATCAATCAGTGTGCCTCGAAGTTGCTCAGCCGGCCCACAGGGCTCTGGAGGTACTCAGTGAACTTGGAGGGGAAATGATGCATACCCGAGAGGCCTAGGGGGGGTCCTCAAAAGTCTACTTCCTTTCAAATAAAGCATATAAGCGACTAAGAATGCAAGGAAAGGGCTGCATGCCTCCCTATCTGCCCGGCTACTCGGGACCTAAAATGGAGGCGAGTTCCTATGTTGAGTTTCCTTTGAGCTCCAGAGCTTGTCAGGCACACGACCCCCGCGGCCATGGCAGCAACTGGTTTAGACAGAGCAGACTCATAATTTTCCCCGCATCGTTCTTACAGGGTTTCCAGGCCTGTCGGGAGCAGGGACTATCAGTTAGCTGCAAGGCAGCGTGAATGCAGCCTTCAAAATGGGAAAGCGAGTCTAGTTCCAGCAGGCCCCCGTTTCCATGGGCACCCGCAGCATACAACCCTGTGCTTTCTAAGAAGTCCAAAGAGACACGGGTTACCCTGTGTTGCCTTCCCTGAATCAACTTCTCGAAGTAGGGTGTTCTGCATCAAGCTAACTGCCTTAACCAAGCAATGCCCTAGCTAGGCCTCTGGGCCTGTGGCTATTCAAAATCCTGCAGTGCCACAGGAAGAGCAGGTATTAAATTGCAGTAAGAACGCAAGCCGAATTTCTCTAGGAGGCTCGGTGATATCAGGCAGTACGTTCCAGATGGAACGCGAAGCCGAGGGTTTCTCTGAGTGCAGCTCAGACTACGGCAATGCGAAAGACTTCCACGCCAGGTGGGACGTGCTTGAACGGTGTTCCTGAACGTGTGTGACCGCTGGGGAAATCAAGCTGCTCCAAGAGGGAGTGCAGTGCGTTTCCTTACACTCGGCGTACACAGAGTGGTTCCAAAGGGCTCCTGGCATGGATGTTGAGTAGCAGACCCACGGGGCCCCGTGGGTGTCACTGATCCTGCCGGGAACAGGGTGCCCACGCGAGCCTCCTAGGTGTACGGCAAACTCTGCTGCAGTTCAAGATACGCAGAACAGAGGCCACGGCGTCATGGAAACTGCGGCATGCCTCCGCTTCTGCACGGCAAGTCGGGGCCTTCATACCAGGCATGTGTTCATGCTGGGTGTGCCGGTAGCGACACAGCATGGTAAGATGCTGACTCTCTCCTCGGGCAGAGTGACTTCAGGCACGAGGTCTTCGAAGTATTCTAAGCACAGTGCTCTCTCATGGCAGCTCACACCAGGGCCATGACAAAGTCTTCCGGGGCAATTCAGACTCACCGGCAATGATGTCCTGAGGCCGTTCGAGGACTCTGGAATTGTAGGGCTCCTCAAGTAACCTACAGTTTGTTGCCCATCACTGGGAACGCACAGAGGGCCTCCGAGGGCTCAACCAATGGGCCTCGAAGTTGCTCAGCCGGCCCACAGGGGTCTGGAGGTACTCAGTGAACTTGGAGGGGAAACGATGCATACCCGAGAGGCCTACGGGGGGTCCTCAAAAGTCTACTTCCTTTAAAATAAAGCATATCAGCGGCTAAGAACTCATGGGAACAGCTGCATGCCTCCGTTCTGCACGTCTCAGGGCCTAACCTGGAGGCAGGTTCTCACGTTCAGATTCCCTTCAGCTCTAGAGCTTGTCAGGCAGACCACCACCGCGGCCATGGAAGCACCTGGTTTAGACAGAAGCAACTCCTAATTTCCCCCGCATCATTCTTACACGGTTTCCAGGCCGGTCAGGAGCAGGGAATGTCAGGTAGCTGTCAGGCAGCGTGAATGCAGCCTTCAAAACGGGAAAGCAAGCCTAGTTCCAACGGGCCCCGTTTCCATGGGCACCCTCAGCATACACCCCTGGGGTTTCTAACAAGTCCAAAGAGACCCAGGTTACCCTGTGTTTCCTTGCCTGAATCAACTTCTCGAGTAGGGTGTTCTGCATCAAGGAAACTGCCTCAACCAAGGAACGCCGTGGCTACGCCTCTGCGCCTGTGGCTATTCAAAAGCCTGCAGTGCCACAGGAAGAGCAGGACTTAAGTTGCAGTGAGAACGCAAGCCGACTTTCTCTAGGAGGCACGGTGACTTCCGGAGGGACGTCCCGGATGGAATGCGAAGCTGAGGATTTATCTGAGTGCAGCTCGGACTAGGGCAACACGTAAGACTTCCACGCCGGGTGGGACGTGCTTGAACGGCGTTCCTGAACGTGTGTGACCGCTGGGGAAATCAAGCTGCTCCAAGAGAGAGTGCAGTGCGTTTCCTTACACTCGGCATACACAGAGTGGTTCCAAAGGGCTCCTGGCATGGATGTTGATTAGCAGACCCTCGGGGTCCCGTGGGTGTCACTGATGCTGCCGGGAACAGGGTGCCCACGCGAGCCTCCTAGGTGTCTGGCAAACTGTGCTGCAGTTAAAGATATGCAGAGCAGTGGCCACGACCTCATGGAAACTGCTGCACGCCTCCGCTTCTGCACGGCAAATCAGGGCCTTACTTCCAGACATGTGTTCATGCTGGCTGCGCCGGTAGCGACACAGCATGGTAAGACGCTGACTTTCTCCTCGGGCAGAGTGCCTTCAGGTACGAGGTCCTCGAAGTATTCAAAGCACAGTGCTTTCTCATGGCAGCTCACACAAGGGCCATGAGAAAGTCTTCCTGGGCAATTGATACTCACCAGCAATGTTGTCCTGAGGCCATTCGAGGACTCTGGAATTGTAGGTCTCCTCAAGGATCCTACAGTGTGTTGCCCATCACTGGGACGCACAGAGGGCCTCCGAGGAATCAATCAGTGTGCCTCGAAGTTGCTCAGCCGGCCCACAGGGCTCTGGAGGTACTCAGTGAACTTGGAGGGGAAATGATGCATACCCGAGAGGCCTAGGGGGGGTCCTCAAAAGTCTACTTCCTTTCAAATAAAGCATATAAGCGACTAAGAACGCAAGGAAAGGGCTGCATGCCTCCCTTTCAGCCCGGCTGCTCGGGACCTAAAATGGAGGCGAGTTCCTATGTTGAGTTTCCTTTGAGCTCCAGAGCTTGTCAGGCAGAGCACCCCCGCGGCAATGGCAGCACCTGGTTTAGACAGAGCAGACTCATAATTTTCCCCGCATCGTTCTTACAGGGTTTCCAGGCCTGTCGGGAGCAGGGACTATCAGGTAGCTGCAAGGCAGCGTGAATGCAGCCTTCAAAATGGGAAAGCGAGTCTAGTTCCAGCAGGCCCCCGTTTCCATGGGCACCCGCAGCATACAACCCTGTGCTTTCTAAGAAGTCCAAAGAGACACGGGTTACCCTGTGTTGCCTTCCCTGAATCAACTTCTCGAAGTAGGGTGTTCTGCATCAAGCTAACTGCCTTAACCAAGCAATGCCCTAGCTAGGCCTCTGGGCCTGTGGCTATTCAAAATCCTGCAGTGCCACAGGAAGAGCAGGAATTAAATTGCAGTAAGAACGCAAGCCGAATTTCTCTAGGAGGCTCGGTGATATCAGGCAGTACGTTCCAGATGGAACGCGAAGCCGAGGGTTTCTCTGAGTGCAGCTCAGACTACGGCAATGCGAAAGACTTCCACGCCAGGTGGGACGAGCTTGAACGGTGTTCCTGAACGTGTGTGACCGCTGGGGAAATCAAGCTGCTCCTAGAGGGAGTGCAGTGCGTTTCCTTACACTCGGCGTACACAGAGTGGTTCCAAAGGGCTCCTGGCATGAATGTTGAGTAGCAGACCCACGGGGCCCCGTGGGTGTCACTGATCCTGCCGGGAACAGGGTGCCCACGCGAGCCTCCTAGGTGTCCGGCAAACTCTGCTGCAGTTCAAGATACGCAGAACAGAGGCCACGGCGTCATGGAAACTGCGGCACGCCTCCGCTTCTGCACGGCAAGTCGGGGCCTTCATACCAGGCATGTGTTCATGCTGGGTGTGCTGGTAGCGACACAGCATGGTAAGATGCTGACTCTCTCCTCGGGCAGAGTGACTTCAGGCACGAGGTCTTCGAAGTATTCTAAGCACAGTGCTCTCTCATGGCAGCTCACACCAGGGCCATGACAAAGTCTTCCGGGGCAATTCAGACTCACCGGCAATGATGTCCTGAGGCCGTTCGAGGACTCTGGAATTGTAGGGCTCCTCAAGTAACCTACAGTTTGTTGCCCATCACTGGGAACGCACAGAGGGCCTCCGAGGGCTCAACCAATGGGCCTCGAAGTTGCTCAGCTGGCCCACAGGGGTCTGGAGGTACTCAGTGAACTTGGAGGGGAAACGATGCATACCCGAGAAGCCTGGGGGGGGGTCCTCAAAAGTCTACTTCCTTTAAAATAAAGCATATAAGCGGCTAAGAACTCATGGGAACAGCTGCATGCCTCCGTTCTGCACAACGTCTCAGGGCCTAACCTGGAGGCAGGTTCTCACGTTCAGATTCCCTTCAGCTCTAGAGCTTGTCAGGCAGACCACCACCGCGGCCATGGAAGCACCTGGTTTAGACAGAAGCAACTCCTAATTTCCCCCGCATCATTCTTACACGGTTTCCAGGCCGGTCAGGAGCAGGGAATGTCAGGTAGCTGTCAGGCAGCGTGAATGCAGCCTTCAAAATGGGAAAGCAAGCCTAGTTCCAACGGGCCCCGTTTCCATGGGCACCCTCAGCATACACCCCTGGGGTTTCTAACAAGTCCAAAGAGACCCAGGTTACCCTGTGTTTCCTTGCCTGAATCAACTTCTCGAGTAGGGTGTTCTGCACCAAGGAAACTGCCTCAACCAAGGAACGCCGTGGCTACGCCTCTGCGCCTGTGGCTATTCAAAAGCCTGCAGTGCCACAGGAAGAGCAGGACTTAAGTTGCAGTGAGAACGCAAGCCGACTTTCTCTAGGAGGCACGGTGACTTCCGGAGGGACGTCCCGGATGGAATGCGAAGCTGAGGATTTATCTGAGTGCAGCTCGGACGAGGGCAACACGTAAGACTTCCACGCCGGGTGGGACGTGCTTGAACTGCGTTCCTGAACGTGTGTGACCGCTGGGGAAATCAAGCTGCTCCAAGAGAGAGTGCAGTGCGTTTCCTTACACTCGGCATACACAGAGTGGTTCCAAAGGGCTCCTGGCATGGATGTTGATTAGCAGACCCTCGGGGTCCCGTGGGTGTCACTGATGCTGCCGGGAACAGGGTGCCCACGCGAGCCTCCTAGGTGTCTGGCAAACTGTGCTGCAGTTAAAGATATGCAGAGCAGTGGCCACGACCTCATGGAAACTGCTGCACGCCTCCGCTTCTGCACGGCAAATCAGGGCCTTACTTCCAGACATGTGTTCATGCTGGCTGCGCCGGTAGCGACACAGCATGGTAAGACGCTGACTTTCTCCTCGGGCAGAGTGCCTTCAGGTACGAGGTCCTCGAAGTATTCAAAGCACAGTGCTTTCTCATGGCAGCTCACACAAGGGCCATGAGAAAGTCTTCCTGGGCAATTGATACTCACCAGCAATGTTGTCCTGAGGCCATTCGAGGACTCTGGAATTGTAGGTCTCCTCAAGGAACCTACAGTGTGTTGCCCATCACTGGGACGCACAGAGGGCCTCCGAGGAATCAATCAGTGTGCCTCGAAGTTGCTCAGCCGGCCCACAGGGCTCTGGAGGTACTCAGTGAACTTGGAGGGGAAATGATGCATACCCGAGAGTCCTAGGGGGGGGGTCCTCAAAAGTCTACTTCCTTTCAAATAAAGCATATAAGCGACTAAGAACGCAAGGAAAGGGCTGCATGCCTCCCTTTCTGCCCGGCTGCTCGGGACCTAAAATGGAGGCGAGTTCCTATGTTGAGTTTCCTTTGAGCTCCAGAGCTTGTCAGGCACACGACCCCCACGGCCATGGCAGCACCTGGTTTAGACAGAGCAGACTCATAATTTTCCCCGCATCGTTCTTACAGGGTTTCCAGGCCTGTCGGGAGCAGGGACTATCAGGTAGCTGCAAGGCAGCGTGAATGCAGCCTTCAAAATGGGAAAGCGAGTCTAGTTCCAGCAGGCCCCCGTTTCCATGGGCACCCGCAGCATACAACCCTGTGCTTTCTAAGAAGTCCAAAGAGACACGGGTTACCCTGTGTTGCCTTCCCTGAATCAGCTTCTCGAAGTAGGGTGTTCTGCATCAAGCTAACTGCCTTAACCAAGCAATGCCCTAGCTAGGCCTCTGGGCCTGTGGCTATTCAAAATCCTGCAGTGCCACAGGAAGAGCAGGAATTAAATTGCAGTAAGAACGCAAGCCGAATTTCTCTAGGAGGCTCGGTGATATCAGGCAGTACGTTCCAGATGGAACGCGAAGCCGAGGGTTTCTCTGAGTGCAGCTCAGACTACGGCAATGCGAAAGACTTCCACGCCAGGTGGGACGTGCTTGAACGGTGTTCCTGAACGTGTGTGACCGCTGGGGAAATCAAGCTGCTCCAAGAGGGAGTGCAGTGCGTTTCCTTACACTCGGCGTACACAGAGTGGTTCCAAAGGGCTCCTGGCATGGATGTTGAGTAGCAGACCCACGGGGCCCCGTGGGTGTCACTGATCCTGCCGGGAACAGGGTGCCCACGCGAGCCTCCTAGGTGTACGGCAAACTCTGCTGCAGTTCAAGATACGCAGAACAGAGGCCACGGCGTCATGGAAACTGCGGCACGCCTCCGCTTCTGCACGGCAAGTCGGGGCCTTCATACCAGGCATGTGTTCATGCTGGGTGTGCCGGTAGCGACACAGCATGGTAAGATGCTGACTCTCTCCTCGGGCAGAGTGACTTCAGGCACGAGGTCTTCGAAGTATTCTAAGCACAGTGCTCTCTCATGGCAGCTCACACCAGGGCCATGACAAAGTCTTCCGGGGCAATTCAGACTCACCGGCAATGATGTCCTGAGGCCGTTCGAGGACTCTGGAATTGTAGGGCTCCTCAAGTAACCTACAGTTTGTTGCCCATCACTGGGAACGCACAGAGGGCCTCCGAGGGCTCAACCAATGGGCCTCGAAGTTGCTCAGCAGGCCCACAGGGGTCTGGAGGTACTCAGTGAACTTGGAGGGGAAACGATGCATACCCGAGAAGCCTAGGGGGGGGGTCCTCAAAAGTCTACTTCCTTTAAAATAAAGCATATAAGAGGCTAAGAACTCATGGGAACAGCTGCATGCCTCCGTTCTGCACAACGTCTCAGGGCCTAACCTGGAGGCAGGTTCTCACGTTCAGATTCCCTTCAGCTCTAGAGCTTGTCAGGCAGACCACCACCGCGGCCATGGAAGCACCTGGTTTAGACAGAAGCAACTCCTAATTTCCCCCGCATCATTCTTACACGGTTTCCAGGCCGGTCAGGAGCAGGGAATGTCAGGTAGCTGTCAGGCAGCGTGAATGCAGCCTTCAAAATGGGAAAGCAAGCCTAGTTCCAACGGGCCCCGTTTCCATGGGCACCCTCAGCATACACCCCTGGGGTTTCTAACAAATCCAAAGAGACCCAGGTTACCCTGTGTTTCCTTGCCTGAATCAACTTCTCGAGTAGGGTGTTCTGCATCAAAGAAACTGCCTCAACCAAGGAACGCCGTGGCTACGCCTCTGCGCCTGTGGCTATTCAAAAGCCTGCAGTGCCACAGGAAGAGCAGGACTTAAGTTGCAGTGAGAACGCAAGCCGACTTTCTCTAGGAGGCACGGTGACTTCCGGAGGGACGTCCCGGATGGAATGCGAAGCTGAGGATTTATCTGAGTGCAGCTCAGACTAGGGCAACACGCAAGACTTCCACGCCGGGTGGGACGTGCTTGAACGGCGTTCCTGAACGTGTGTGACCGCTGGGGAAATCAAGCTGCTCCAAGAGAGAGTGCAGTGCGTTTCCTTACACTCGGCATACACAGAGTGGTTCCAAAGGGCTCCTGGCATGGATGTTGATTAGCAGACCCACGGGGTCCCGTGGGTGTCCCTGATGCTGCCGGGAACAGGGTGCCCACGCGAGCCTCCTAGGTGTCTGGCAAACTGTGCTGCAGTTAAAGATATGCAGAGCAGTGGCCACGACCTCATGGAAACTGCTGCACGCCTCCGCTTCTGCACGGCAAATCAGGGCCTTACTTCCAGGCATGTGTTCATGCTGGCTGCGCCGGTAGCGACACAGCATGGTAAGACGCTGACTTTCTCCTCGGGCAGAGTGCCTTCAGGTACGAGGTCCTCGAAGTATTCAAAGCACAGTGCTTTCTCATGGCAGCTCACACAAGGGCCATGAGAAAGTCTTCCTGGGCAATTGATACTCACCAGCAATGTTGTCCTGAGGCCATTCGAGGACTCTGGAATTGTAGGTCTCCTCAAGGAACCTACAGTGTGTTGCCCATCACTGGGACGCACAGAGGGCCTCCGAGGAATCAATCAGTGTGCCTCGAAGTTGCTCAGCCGGCCCACAGGGCTCCGGAGGTACTCAGTGAACTTGGAGGGGAAATGATGCATACCCGAGAGGCCTAGGGGGGGTCCTCAAAAGTCTACTTCATTTCAAATAAAGCATATAAGCGACTAAGAACGCAAGGAAAGGGCTGCATGCCTCCCTTTCTGCCCGGCTACTCGGGACCTACAATGGAGGCGAGTTCCTATGTTGAGTTTCCTTTGAGCTCCAGAGCTTGTCAGGCACACGACCCCCGCGGCCATGGCAGCAACTGGTTTAGACAGAGCAGACTCATAATTTTCCCCGCATCGTTCTTACAGGGTTTCCAGGCCTGTCGGGAGCAGGGACTATCAGTTAGCTGCAAGGCAGCGTGAATGCAGCCTTCAAAATGGGAAAGCGAGTCTAGTTCCAGCAGGCCCCCGTTTCCATGGGCACCCGCAGCATACAACCCTGTGCTTTCTAAGAAGTCCAAAGAGACACGGGTTACCCTGTGTTGCCTTCCCTGAATCAACTTCTCGAAGTAGGGTGTTCTGCATCAAGCTAACTGCCTTAACCAAGCAATGCCCTAGCTAGGCCTCTGGGCCTGTGGCTATTCAAAATCCTGCAGTGCCACAGGAAGAGCAGGTATTAAATTGCAGTAAGAACGCAAGCCGAATTTCTCTAGGAGGCTCGGTGATATCAGGCAGTACGTTCCAGATGGAACGCGAAGCCGAGGGTTTCTCTGAGTGCAGCTCAGACTACGGCAATGCGAAAGACTTCCACGCCAGGTGGGACGTGCTTGAACGGTGTTCCTGAACGTGTGTGACCGCTGGGGAAATCAAGCTGCTCCAAGAGGGAGTGCAGTGCGTTTCCTTACACTCGGCGTACACAGAGTGGTTCCAAAGGGCTCCTGGCATGGATGTTGAGTAGCAGACCCACGGGGCCCCGTGGGTGTCACTGATCCTGCCGGGAACAGGGTGCCCACGCGAGCCTCCTAGGTGTCCGGCAAACTCTGCTGCAGTTCAAGATACGCAGAACAGAGGCCACGGCGTCATGGAAACTGCGGCACGCCTCCGCTTCTGCACGGCAAGTCGGGGCCTTCATACCAGGCATGTGTTCATGCTGGGTGTGCCGGTAGCGACACAGCATGGTAAGATGCTGACTCTCTCCTCGGGCAGAGTGACTTCAGGCACGAGGTCTTCGAAGTATTCTAAGCACAGTGCTCTCTCATGGCAGCTCACACCAGGGCCATGACAAAGTCTTCCGGGGCAATTCAGACTCACCGGCAATGATGTCCTGAGGCCGTTCGAGGACTCTGGAATTGTAGGGCTCCTCAAGTAACCTACAGTTTGTTGCCCATCACTGGGAACGCACAGAGGGCCTCCGAGGGCTCAACCAATGGGCCTCGAAGTTGCTCAGCCGGCCCACAGGGGTCTGGAGGTACTCAGTGAACTTGGAGGGGAAACGATGCATACCCGAGAAGCCTAGGGGGGGGTCCTCAAAAGTCTACTTCCTTTAAAATAAAGCATATAAGCGGCTAAGAACTCATGGGAACAGCTGCATGCCTCCGTTCTGCACAACGTCTCAGGGCCTAACCTGGAGGCAGGTTCTCACGTTCACATACCCTTCAGCTCTAGAGCTTGTCAGGCAGACCACCACCGCGGCCATGGAAGCACCTGGTTTAGACAGAAGCAACTCCTAATTTCCCCCGCATCATTCTTACACGGTTTCCAGGCCGGTCAGGAGCAGGGAATGTCAGGTAGCTGTCAGGCAGCGTGAATGCAGCCTTCAAAATGGGAAAGCAAGCCTAGTTCCAACGGGCCCCGTTTCCATGGGCACCCTCAGCATACACCCCTGGGGTTTCTAACAAGTCCAAAGAGACCCAGGTTACCCTGTGTTTCCTTGCCTGAATCAACTTCTCGAGTAGGGTGTTCTGCATCAAGGAAACTGCCTCAACCAAGGAACGCCGTGGCTACGCCTCTGCGCCTGTGGCTATTCAAAAGCCTGCAGTGCCACAGGAAGAGCAGGACTTAAGTTGCAGTGAGAACGCAAGCCGACTTTCTCTAGGAGGCACGGTGACTTCCGGAGGGACGTCCCGGATGGAATGCGAAGCTGAGGATTTATCTGAGTGCAGCTCGGACTAGGGCAACACGCAAGACTTCCACGCCGGGTGGGACGTGCTTGAACGGCGTTCCTGAACGTGTGTGACCGCTGGGGAAATCAAGCTGCTCCAAGAGAGAGTGCAGTGCGTTTCCTTACACTCGGCATACACAGAGTGGTTCCAAAGGGCTCCTGGCATGGATGTTGATTAGCAGACCCACGGGGTCCCGTGGGTGTCCCTGATGCTGCCGGGAACAGGGTGCCCACGCGAGCCTCCTAGGTGTCTGGCAAACTGTGCTGCAGTTAAAGATATGCAGAGCAGTGGCCACGACCTCATGGAAACTGCTGCACGCCTCCGCTTCTGCACGGCAAATCAGGGCCTTACTTCCAGGCATGTGTTCATGCTGGCTGCGCCGGTAGCGACACAGCATGGTAAGACGCTGACTTTCTCCTCGGGCAGAGTGCCTTCAGGTACGAGGTCCTCGAAGTATTCAAAGCACAGTGCTTTCTCATGGCAGCTCACACAAGGGCCATGAGAAAGTCTTCCTGGGCAATTGATACTCACCAGCAATGTTGTCCTGAGGCCATTCGAGGACTCTGGAATTGTAGGTCTCCTCAAGGAACCTACAGTGTGTTGCCCATCACTGGGACGCACAGAGGGCCTCCGAGGAATCAATCAGTGTGCCTCGAAGTTGCTCAGCCGGCCCACAGGGCTCTGGAGGTACTCAGTGAACTTGGAGGGGAAATGATGCATACCCGAGAGTCCTAGGGGGGGGGGTCCTCAAAAGTCTACTTCCTTTCAAATAAAGCATATAAGCGACTAAGAACGCAAGGAAAGGGCTGCATGCCTCCCTTTCTGCCCGGCTGCTCGGGACCTAAAATGGAGGCGAGTTCCTATGTTGAGTTTCCTTTGAGCTCCAGAGCTTGTCAGGCACACGACCCCCACGGCCATGGCAGCACCTGGTTTAGACAGAGCAGACTCATAATTTTCCCCGCATCGTTCTTACAGGGTTTCCAGGCCTGTCGGGAGCAGGGACTATCAGGTAGCTGCAAGGCAGCGTGAATGCAGCCTTCAAAATGGGAAAGCGAGTCTAGTTCCAGCAGGCCCCCGTTTCCATGGGCACCCGCAGCATACAACACTGTGCTTTCTAAGAAGTCCAAAGAGACACGGGTTACCCTGTGTTGCCTTCCCTGAATCAGCTTCTCGAAGTAGGGTGTTCTGCATCAAGCTAACTGCCTTAACCAAGCAATGCCCTAGCTAGGCCTCTGGGCCTGTGGCTATTCAAAATCCTGCAGTGCCACAGGAAGAGCAGGAATTAAATTGCAGTAAGAACGCAAGCCGAATTTCTCTAGGAGGCTCGGTGATATCAGGCAGTACGTTCCAGATGGAACGCGAAGCCGAGGGTTTCTCTGAGTGCAGCTCAGACTACGGCAATGCGAAAGACTTCCACGCCAGGTGGGACGTGCTTGAACGGTGTTCCTGAACGTGTGTGACCGCTGGGGAAATCAAGCTGCTCCTAGAGGGAGTGCAGTGCGTTTCCTTACACTCGGCGTACACAGAGTGGTTCCAAAGGGCTCCTGGCATGGATGTTGAGTAGCAGACCCACGGGGCCCCGTGGGTGTCACTGATCCTGCCGGGAACAGGGTGCCCACGCGAGCCTCCTAGGTGTCCGGCAAACTCTGCTGCAGTTCAAGATACGCAGAACAGAGGCCACGGCGTCATGGAAACTGCGGCACGCCTCCGCTTCTGCACGGCAAGTCGGGGCCTTCATACCAGGCATGTGTTCATGCTGGGTGTGCCGGTAGCGACACAGCATGGTAAGATGCTGACTCTCTCCTCGGGCAGAGTGACTTCAGGCACGAGGTCTTCGAAGTATTCTAAGCACAGTGCTCTCTCATGGCAGCTCACACCAGGGCCATGACAAAGTCTTCCGGGGCAATTCAGACTCACCGGCAATGATGTCCTGAGGCCGTTCGAGGACTCTGGAATTGTAGGGCTCCTCAAGTAACCTACAGTTTGTTGCCCATCACTGGGAACGCACAGAGGGCCTCCGAGGGCTCAACCAATGGGCCTCGAAGTTGCTCAGCCGGCCCACAGGGGTCTGGAGGTACTCAGTGAACTTGGAGGGGAAACGATGCATACCCGAGAAGCCTAGGGGGGGGTCCTCAAAAGTCTACTTCCTTTAAAATAAAGCATATAAGCGGCTAAGAACTCATGGGAACAGCTGCATGCCTCCGTTCTGCACAACGTCTCAGGGCCTAACCTGGAGGCAGGTTCTCACGTTCAGATTCCCTTCAGCTCTAGAGCTTGTCAGGCAGACCACCACCGCGGCCATGGAAGCACCTGGTTTAGACAGAAGCAACTCCTAATTTCCCCCGCATCATTCTTACACGGTTTCCAGGCCTGTCAGGAGCAGGGAATGTCAGGTAGCTGTCAGGCAGCGTGAATGCAGCCTTCAAAATGGGAAAGCGAGCCTAGTTCCAACGGGCCCCGTTTCCATGGGCACCCTCAGCATACACCCCTGGGGTTTCTAACAAGTCCAAAGAGACCCAGGTTACCCTGTGTTTCCTTGCCTGAATCAACTTCTCGAGTAGGGTGTTCTGCATCAAGGAAACTGCCTCAACCAAGGAACGCCGTGGCTACGCCTCTGCGCCTGTGGCTATTCAAAAGCCTGCAGTGCCACAGGAAGAGCAGGACTTAAGTTGCAGTGAGAACGCAAGCCGACTTTCTGTAGGAGGCACGGTGACTTCCGGAGGGACGTCCCGGATGGAATGCGAAGCTGAGGATTTATCTGAGTGCAGCTCGGACTAGGGCAACACGCAAGACTTCCACGCCGGGTGGGACGTGCTTGAACGGCGTTCCTGAACGTGTGTGACCGCTGGGGAAATCAAGCTGCTCCAAGAGAGAATGCAGTGCGTTTCCTTACACTCGGCATACACAGAGTGGTTCCAAAGGGCTCCTGGCATGGATGTTGATTAGCAGACCCACGGGGTCCCGTGGGTGTCACTGATGCTGCCGGGAACAGGGTGCCCACGCGAGCCTCCTAGGTGTCTGGCAAACTGTGCTGCAGTTAAAGATATGCAGAGCAGTGGCCACGACCTCATGGAAACTGCTGCACGCCTCTGCTTCTGCACGGCAAATCAGGGCCTTACTTCCAGGCATGTGTTCATGCTGGCTGCACCGGTAGCGACACAGCATGGTAAGACGCAGACTTTGTCCTCGGGCAGAGTGCCTTCAGGTACGAGGTCCTCGAAGTATTCAAAGCACAGTGCTTTCTCATGGCAGCTCACACAAGGGCCATGAGAAAGTCTTCCTGGGCAATTGATACTCACCAGCAATGTTGTCCTGAGGCCATTCGAGGACTCTGGAATTGTAGGTCTCCTCAAGGATCCTACAGTGTGTTGCCCATCACTGGGACGCACAGAGGGCCTCCGAGGAATCAATCAGTGTGCCTCGAAGTTGCTCAGCCGGCCCACAGGGCTCTGGAGGTACTCAGTGAACTTGGAGGGGAAATGATGCATACCCGAGAGGCCTAGGGGGGGTCCTCAAAAGTCTACTTCCTTTCAAATAAAGCATATAAGCGACTAAGAATGCAAGGAAAGGGCTGCATGCCTCCCTATCTGCCCGGCTACTCGGGACCTAAAATGGAGGCGAGTTCCTATGTTGAGTTTCCTTTGAGCTCCAGAGCTTGTCAGGCACACGACCCCCGCGGCCATGGCAGCAACTGGTTTAGACAGAGCAGACTCATAATTTTCCCCGCATCGTTCTTACAGGGTTTCCAGGCCTGTCGGGAGCAGGGACTATCAGTTAGCTGCAAGGCAGCGTGAATGCAGCCTTCAAAATGGGAAAGCGAGTCTAGTTCCAGCAGGCCCCCGTTTCCATGGGCACCCGCAGCATACAACCCTGTGCTTTCTAAGAAGTCCAAAGAGACACGGGTTACCCTGTGTTGCCTTCCCTGAATCAACTTCTCGAAGTAGGGTGTTCTGCATCAAGCTAACTGCCTTAACCAAGCAATGCCCTAGCTAGGCCTCTGGGCCTGTGGCTATTCAAAATCCTGCAGTGCCACAGGAAGAGCAGGTATTAAATTGCAGTAAGAACGCAAGCCGAATTTCTCTAGGAGGCTCGGTGATATCAGGCAGTACGTTCCAGATGGAACGCGAAGCCGAGGGTTTCTCTGAGTGCAGCTCAGACTACGGCAATGCGAAAGACTTCCACGCCAGGTGGGACGTGCTTGAACGGTGTTCCTGAACGTGTGTGACCGCTGGGGAAATCAAGCTGCTCCAAGAGGGAGTGCAGTGCGTTTCCTTACACTCGGCGTACACAGAGTGGTTCCAAAGGGCTCCTGGCATGGATGTTGAGTAGCAGACCCACGGGGCCCCGTGGGTGTCACTGATCCTGCCGGGAACAGGGTGCCCACGCGAGCCTCCTAGGTGTACGGCAAACTCTGCTGCAGTTCAAGATACGCAGAACAGAGGCCACGGCGTCATGGAAACTGCGGCATGCCTCCGCTTCTGCACGGCAAGTCGGGGCCTTCATACCAGGCATGTGTTCATGCTGGGTGTGCCGGTAGCGACACAGCATGGTAAGATGCTGACTCTCTCCTCGGGCAGAGTGACTTCAGGCACGAGGTCTTCGAAGTATTCTAAGCACAGTGCTCTCTCATGGCAGCTCACACCAGGGCCATGACAAAGTCTTCCGGGGCAATTCAGACTCACCGGCAATGATGTCCTGAGGCCGTTCGAGGACTCTGGAATTGTAGGGCTCCTCAAGTAACCTACAGTTTGTTGCCCATCACTGGGAACGCACAGAGGGCCTCCGAGGGCTCAACCAATGGGCCTCGAAGTTGCTCAGCCGGCCCACAGGGGTCTGGAGGTACTCAGTGAACTTGGAGGGGAAACGATGCATACCCGAGAGGCCTACGGGGGGTCCTCAAAAGTCTACTTCCTTTAAAATAAAGCATATCAGCGGCTAAGAACTCATGGGAACAGCTGCATGCCTCCGTTCTGCACAACGTCTCAGGGCCTAACCTGGAGGCAGGTTCTCACGTTCAGATTCCCTTCAGCTCTAGAGCTTGTCAGGCAGACCACCACCGCGGCCATGGAAGCACCTGGTTTAGACAGAAGCAACTCCTAATTTCCCCCGCATCATTCTTACACGGTTTCCAGGCCGGTCAGGAGCAGGGAATGTCAGGTAGCTGTCAGGCAGCGTGAATGCAGCCTTCAAAACGGGAAAGCAAGCCTAGTTCCAACGGGCCCCGTTTCCATGGGCACCCTCAGCATACACCCCTGGGGTTTCTAACAAGTCCAAAGAGACCCAGGTTACCCTGTGTTTCCTTGCCTGAATCAACTTCTCGAGTAGGGTGTTCTGCATCAAGGAAACTGCCTCAACCAAGGAACGCCGTGGCTACGCCTCTGCGCCTGTGGCTATTCAAAAGCCTGCAGTGCCACAGGAAGAGCAGGACTTAAGTTGCAGTGAGAACGCAAGCCGACTTTCTCTAGGAGGCACGGTGACTTCCGGAGGGACGTCCCGGATGGAATGCGAAGCTGAGGATTTATCTGAGTGCAGCTCGGACTAGGGCAACACGTAAGACTTCCACGCCGGGTGGGACGTGCTTGAACGGCGTTCCTGAACGTGTGTGACCGCTGGGGAAATCAAGCTGCTCCAAGAGAGAGTGCAGTGCGTTTCCTTACACTCGGCATACACAGAGTGGTTCCAAAGGGCTCCTGGCATGGATGTTGATTAGCAGACCCTCGGGGTCCCGTGGGTGTCACTGATGCTGCCGGGAACAGGGTGCCCACGCGAGCCTCCTAGGTGTCTGGCAAACTGTGCTGCAGTTAAAGATATGCAGAGCAGTGGCCACGACCTCATGGAAACTGCTGCACGCCTCCGCTTCTGCACGGCAAATCAGGGCCTTACTTCCAGACATGTGTTCATGCTGGCTGCGCCGGTAGCGACACAGCATGGTAAGACGCTGACTTTCTCCTCGGGCAGAGTGCCTTCAGGTACGAGGTCCTCGAAGTATTCAAAGCACAGTGCTTTCTCATGGCAGCTCACACAAGGGCCATGAGAAAGTCTTCCTGGGCAATTGATACTCACCAGCAATGTTGTCCTGAGGCCATTCGAGGACTCTGGAATTGTAGGTCTCCTCAAGGATCCTACAGTGTGTTGCCCATCACTGGGACGCACAGAGGGCCTCCGAGGAATCAATCAGTGTGCCTCGAAGTTGCTCAGCCGGCCCACAGGGCTCTGGAGGTACTCAGTGAACTTGGAGGGGAAATGATGCATACCCGAGAGGCCTAGGGGGGGTCCTCAAAAGTCTACTTCCTTTCAAATAAAGCATATAAGCGACTAAGAACGCAAGGAAAGGGCTGCATGCCTCCCTTTCAGCCCGGCTGCTCGGGACCTAAAATGGAGGCGAGTTCCTATGTTGAGTTTCCTTTGAGCTCCAGAGCTTGTCAGGCAGAGCACCCCCGCGGCAATGGCAGCACCTGGTTTAGACAGAGCAGACTCATAATTTTCCCCGCATCGTTCTTACAGGGTTTCCAGGCCTGTCGGGAGCAGGGACTATCAGGTAGCTGCAAGGCAGCGTGAATGCAGCCTTCAAAATGGGAAAGCGAGTCTAGTTCCAGCAGGCCCCCGTTTCCATGGGCACCCGCAGCATACAACCCTGTGCTTTCTAAGAAGTCCAAAGAGACACGGGTTACCCTGTGTTGCCTTCCCTGAATCAACTTCTCGAAGTAGGGTGTTCTGCATCAAGCTAACTGCCTTAACCAAGCAATGCCCTAGCTAGGCCTCTGGGCCTGTGGCTAGTCAAAATCCTGCAGTGCCACAGGAAGAGCAGGAATTAAATTGCAGTAAGAACGCAAGCCGAATTTCTCTAGGAGGCTCGGTGATATCAGGCAGTACGTTCCAGATGGAACGCGAAGCCGAGGGTTTCTCTGAGTGCAGCTCAGACTACGGCAATGCGAAAGACTTCCACGCCAGGTGGGACGAGCTTGAACGGTGTTCCTGAACGTGTGTGACCGCTGGGGAAATCAAGCTGCTCCTAGAGGGAGTGCAGTGCGTTTCCTTACACTCGGCGTACACAGAGTGGTTCCAAAGGGCTCCTGGCATGAATGTTGAGTAGCAGACCCACGGGGCCCCGTGGGTGTCACTGATCCTGCCGGGAACAGGGTGCCCACGCGAGCCTCCTAGGTGTCCGGCAAACTCTGCTGCAGTTCAAGATACGCAGAACAGAGGCCACGGCGTCATGGAAACTGCGGCACGCCTCCGCTTCTGCACGGCAAGTCGGGGCCTTCATACCAGGCATGTGTTCATGCTGGGTGTGCCGGTAGCGACACAGCATGGTAAGATGCTGACTCTCTCCTCGGGCAGAGTGACTTCAGGCACGAGGTCTTCGAAGTATTCTAAGCACAGTGCTCTCTCATGGCAGCTCACACCAGGGCCATGACAAAGTCTTCCGGGGCAATTCAGACTCACCGGCAATGATGTCCTGAGGCCGTTCGAGGACTCTGGAATTGTAGGGCTCCTCAAGTAACCTACAGTTTGTTGCCCATCACTGGGAACGCACAGAGGGCCTCCGAGGGCTCAACCAATGGGCCTCGAAGTTGCTCAGCTGGCCCACAGGGGTCTGGAGGTACTCAGTGAACTTGGAGGGGAAACGATGCATACCCGAGAAGCCTGGGGGGGGGGTCCTCAAAAGTCTACTTCCTTTAAAATAAAGCATATAAGCGGCTAAGAACTCATGGGAACAGCTGCATGCCTCCGTTCTGCACAACGTCTCAGGGCCTAACCTGGAGGCAGGTTCTCACGTTCAGATTCCCTTCAGCTCTAGAGCTTGTCAGGCAGACCACCACCGCGGCCATGGAAGCACCTGGTTTAGACAGAAGCAACTCCTAATTTCCCCCGCATCATTCTTACACGGTTTCCAGGCCGGTCAGGAGCAGGGAATGTCAGGTAGCTGTCAGGCAGCGTGAATGCAGCCTTCAAAATGGGAAAGCAAGCCTAGTTCCAACGGGCCCCGTTTCCATGGGCACCCTCAGCATACACCCCTGGGGTTTCTAACAAGTCCAAAGAGACCCAGGTTACCCTGTGTTTCCTTGCCTGAATCAACTTCTCGAGTAGGGTGTTCTGCACCAAGGAAACTGCCTCAACCAAGGAACGCCGTGGCTACGCCTCTGCGCCTGTGGCTATTCAAAAGCCTGCAGTGCCACAGGAAGAGCAGGACTTAAGTTGCAGTGAGAACGCAAGCCGACTTTCTCTAGGAGGCACGGTGACTTCCGGAGGGACGTCCCGGATGGAATGCGAAGCTGAGGATTTATCTGAGTGCAGCTCGGACGAGGGCAACACGTAAGACTTCCACGCCGGGTGGGACGTGCTTGAACTGCGTTCCTGAACGTGTGTGACCGCTGGGGAAATCAAGCTGCTCCAAGAGAGAGTGCAGTGCGTTTCCTTACACTCGGCATACACAGAGTGGTTCCAAAGGGCTCCTGGCATGGATGTTGATTAGCAGACCCTCGGGGTCCCGTGGGTGTCACTGATGCTGCCGGGAACAGGGTGCCCACGCGAGCCTCCTAGGTGTCTGGCAAACTGTGCTGCAGTTAAAGATATGCAGAGCAGTGGCCACGACCTCATGGAAACTGCTGCACGCCTCCGCTTCTGCACGGCAAATCAGGGCCTTACTTCCAGACATGTGTTCATGCTGGCTGCGCCGGTAGCGACACAGCATGGTAAGACGCTGACTTTCTCCTCGGGCAGAGTGCCTTCAGGTACGAGGTCCTCGAAGTATTCAAAGCACAGTGCTTTCTCATGGCAGCTCACACAAGGGCCATGAGAAAGTCTTCCTGGGCAATTGATACTCACCAGCAATGTTGTCCTGAGGCCATTCGAGGACTCTGGAATTGTAGGTCTCCTCAAGGAACCTACAGTGTGTTGCCCATCACTGGGACGCACAGAGGGCCTCCGAGGAATCAATCAGTGTGCCTCGAAGTTGCTCAGCCGGCCCACAGGGCTCTGGAGGTACTCAGTGAACTTGGAGGGGAAATGATGCATACCCGAGAGTCCTAGGGGGGGGGTCCTCAAAAGTCTACTTCCTTTCAAATAAAGCATATAAGCGACTAAGAACGCAAGGAAAGGGCTGCATGCCTCCCTTTCTGCCCGGCTGCTCGGGACCTAAAATGGAGGCGAGTTCCTATGTTGAGTTTCCTTTGAGCTCCAGAGCTTGTCAGGCACACGACCCCCACGGCCATGGCAGCACCTGGTTTAGACAGAGCAGACTCATAATTTTCCCCGCATCGTTCTTACAGGGTTTCCAGGCCTGTCGGGAGCAGGGACTATCAGGTAGCTGCAAGGCAGCGTGAATGCAGCCTTCAAAATGGGAAAGCGAGTCTAGTTCCAGCAGGCCCCCGTTTCCATGGGCACCCGCAGCATACAACACTGTGCTTTCTAAGAAGTCCAAAGAGACACGGGTTACCCTGTGTTGCCTTCCCTGAATCAGCTTCTCGAAGTAGGGTGTTCTGCATCAAGCTAACTGCCTTAACCAAGCAATGCCCTAGCTAGGCCTCTGGGCCTGTGGCTATTCAAAATCCTGCAGTGCCACAGGAAGAGCAGGAATTAAATTGCAGTAAGAACGCAAGCCGAATTTCTCTAGGAGGCTCGGTGATATCAGGCAGTACGTTCCAGATGGAACGCGAAGCCGAGGGTTTCTCTGAGTGCAGCTCAGACTACGGCAATGCGAAAGACTTCCACGCCAGGTGGGACGTGCTTGAACGGTGTTCCTGAACGTGTGTGACCGCTGGGGAAATCAAGCTGCTCCAAGAGGGAGTGCAGTGCGTTTCCTTACACTCGGCGTACACAGAGTGGTTCCAAAGGGCTCCTGGCATGGATGTTGAGTAGCAGACCCACGGGGCCCCGTGGGTGTCACTGATCCTGCCGGGAACAGGGTGCCCACGCGAGCCTCCTAGGTGTACGGCAAACTCTGCTGCAGTTCAAGATACGCAGAACAGAGGCCACGGCGTCATGGAAACTGCGGCACGCCTCCGCTTCTGCACGGCAAGTCGGGGCCTTCATACCAGGCATGTGTTCATGCTGGGTGTGCCGGTAGCGACACAGCATGGTAAGATGCTGACTCTCTCCTCGGGCAGAGTGACTTCAGGCACGAGGTCTTCGAAGTATTCTAAGCACAGTGCTCTCTCATGGCAGCTCACACCAGGGCCATGACAAAGTCTTCCGGGGCAATTCAGACTCACCGGCAATGATGTCCTGAGGCCGTTCGAGGACTCTGGAATTGTAGGGCTCCTCAAGTAACCTACAGTTTGTTGCCCATCACTGGGAACGCACAGAGGGCCTCCGAGGGCTCAACCAATGGGCCTCGAAGTTGCTCAGCAGGCCCACAGGGGTCTGGAGGTACTCAGTGAACTTGGAGGGGAAACGATGCATACCCGAGAAGCCTAGGGGGGGGGTCCTCAAAAGTCTACTTCCTTTAAAATAAAGCATATAAGAGGCTAAGAACTCATGGGAACAGCTGCATGCCTCCGTTCTGCACAACGTCTCAGGGCCTAACCTGGAGGCAGGTTCTCACGTTCAGATTCCCTTCAGCTCTAGAGCTTGTCAGGCAGACCACCACCGCGGCCATGGAAGCACCTGGTTTAGACAGAAGCAACTCCTAATTTCCCCCGCATCATTCTTACACGGTTTCCAGGCCGGTCAGGAGCAGGGAATGTCAGGTAGCTGTCAGGCAGCGTGAATGCAGCCTTCAAAATGGGAAAGCAAGCCTAGTTCCAACGGGCCCCGTTTCCATGGGCACCCTCAGCATACACCCCTGGGGTTTCTAACAAATCCAAAGAGACCCAGGTTACCCTGTGTTTCCTTGCCTGAATCAACTTCTCGAGTAGGGTGTTCTGCATCAAAGAAACTGCCTCAACCAAGGAACGCCGTGGCTACGCCTCTGCGCCTGTGGCTATTCAAAAGCCTGCAGTGCCACAGGAAGAGCAGGACTTAAGTTGCAGTGAGAACGCAAGCCGACTTTCTCTAGGAGGCACGGTGACTTCCGGAGGGACGTCCCGGATGGAATGCGAAGCTGAGGATTTATCTGAGTGCAGCTCAGACTAGGGCAACACGCAAGACTTCCACGCCGGGTGGGACGTGCTTGAACGGCGTTCCTGAACGTGTGTGACCGCTGGGGAAATCAAGCTGCTCCAAGAGAGAGTGCAGTGCGTTTCCTTACACTCGGCATACACAGAGTGGTTCCAAAGGGCTCCTGGCATGGATGTTGATTAGCAGACCCACGGGGTCCCGTGGGTGTCCCTGATGCTGCCGGGAACAGGGTGCCCACGCGAGCCTCCTAGGTGTCTGGCAAACTGTGCTGCAGTTAAAGATATGCAGAGCAGTGGCCACGACCTCATGGAAACTGCTGCACGCCTCCGCTTCTGCACGGCAAATCAGGGCCTTACTTCCAGGCATGTGTTCATGCTGGCTGCGCCGGTAGCGACACAGCATGGTAAGACGCTGACTTTCTCCTCGGGCAGAGTGCCTTCAGGTACGAGGTCCTCGAAGTATTCAAAGCACAGTGCTTTCTCATGGCAGCTCACACAAGGGCCATGAGAAAGTCTTCCTGGGCAATTGATACTCACCAGCAATGTTGTCCTGAGGCCATTCGAGGACTCTGGAATTGTAGGTCTCCTCAAGGAACCTACAGTGTGTTGCCCATCACTGGGACGCACAGAGGGCCTCCGAGGAATCAATCAGTGTGCCTCGAAGTTGCTCAGCCGGCCCACAGGGCTCCGGAGGTACTCAGTGAACTTGGAGGGGAAATGATGCATACCCGAGAGGCCTAGGGGGGGTCCTCAAAAGTCTACTTCCTTTCAAATAAAGCATATAAGCGACTAAGAACGCAAGGAAAGGGCTGCATGCCTCCCTTTCTGCCCGGCTACTCGGGACCTACAATGGAGGCGAGTTCCTATGTTGAGTTTCCTTTGAGCTCCAGAGCTTGTCAGGCACACGACCCCCGCGGCCATGGCAGCAACTGGTTTAGACAGAGCAGACTCATAATTTTCCCCGCATCGTTCTTACAGGGTTTCCAGGCCTGTCGGGAGCAGGGACTATCAGGTAGCTGCAAGGCAGCGTGAATGCAGCCTTCAAAATGGGAAAGCGAGTCTAGTTCCAGCAGGCCCCCGTTTCCATGGGCACCCGCAGCATACAACCCTGTGCTTTCTAAGAAGTCCAAAGAGACACGGGTTACCCTGTGTTGCCTTCCCTGAATCAACTTCTCGAAGTAGGGTGTTCTGCATCAAGCTAACTGCCTTAACCAAGCAATGCCCTAGCTAGGCCTCTGGGCCTGTGGCTATTCAAAATCCTGCAGTGCCACAGGAAGAGCAGGAATTAAATTGCAGTAAGAACGCAAGCCGAATTTCTCTAGGAGGCTCGGTGATATCAGGCAGTACGTTCCAGATGGAACGCGAAGCCGAGGGTTTCTCTGAGTGCAGCTCAGACTACGGCAATGCGAAAGACTTCCACGCCAGGTGGGACGTGCTTGAACGGTGTTCCTGAACGTGTGTGACCGCTGGGGAAATCAAGCTGCTCCAAGAGGGAGTGCAGTGCGTTTCCTTACACTCGGCGTACACAGAGTGGTTCCAAAGGGCTCCTGGCATGGATGTTGAGTAGCAGACCCACGGGGCCCCGTGGGTGTCACTGATCCTGCCGGGAACAGGGTGCCCACGCGAGCCTCCTAGGTGTCCGGCAAACTCTGCTGCAGTTCAAGATACGCAGAACAGAGGCCACGGCGTCATGGAAACTGCGGCACGCCTCCGCTTCTGCACGGCAAGTCGGGGCCTTCATACCAGGCATGTGTTCATGCTGGGTGTGCCGGTAGCGACACAGCATGGTAAGATGCTGACTCTCTCCTCGGGCAGAGTGACTTCAGGCACGAGGTCTTCGAAGTATTCTAAGCACAGTGCTCTCTCATGGCAGCTCACACCAGGGCCATGACAAAGTCTTCCGGGGCAATTCAGACTCACCGGCAATGATGTCCTGAGGCCGTTCGAGGACTCTGGAATTGTAGGGCTCCTCAAGTAACCTACAGTTTGTTGCCCATCACTGGGAACGCACAGAGGGCCTCCGAGGGCTCAACCAATGGGCCTCGAAGTTGCTCAGCCGGCCCACAGGGGTCTGGAGGTACTCAGTGAACTTGGAGGGGAAACGATGCATACCCGAGAAGCCTAGGGGGGGGTCCTCAAAAGTCTACTTCCTTTAAAATAAAGCATATAAGCGGCTAAGAACTCATGGGAACAGCTGCATGCCTCCGTTCTGCACAACGTCTCAGGGCCTAACCTGGAGGCAGGTTCTCACGTTCAGATTCCCTTCAGCTCTAGAGCTTGTCAGGCAGACCACCACCGCGGCCATGGAAGCACCTGGTTTAGACAGAAGCAACTCCTAATTTCCCCCGCATCATTCTTACACGGTTTCCAGGCCGGTCAGGAGCAGGGAATGTCAGGTAGCTGTCAGGCAGCGTGAATGCAGCCTTCAAAATGGGAAAGCAAGCCTAGTTCCAACGGGCCCCGTTTCCATGGGCACCCTCAGCATACACCCCTGGGGTTTCTAACAAGTCCAAAGAGACCCAGGTTACCCTGTGTTTCCTTGCCTGAATCAACTTCTCGAGTAGGGTGTTCTGCATCAAGGAAACTGCCTCAACCAAGGAACGCCGTGGCTACGCCTCTGCGCCTGTGGCTATTCAAAAGCCTGCAGTGCCACAGGAAGAGCAGGACTTAAGTTGCAGTGAGAACGCAAGCCGACTTTCTCTAGGAGGCACGGTGACTTCCGGAGGGACGTCCCGGATGGAATGCGAAGCTGAGGATTTATCTGAGTGCAGCTCGGACTAGGGCAACACGCAAGACTTCCACGCCGGGTGGGACGTGCTTGAACGGCGTTCCTGAACGTGTGTGACCGCTGGGGAAATCAAGCTGCTCCAAGAGAGAGTGCAGTGCGTTTCCTTACACTCGGCATACACAGAGTGGTTCCAAAGGGCTCCTGGCATGGATGTTGATTAGCAGACCCACGGGGTCCCGTGGGTGTCCCTGATGCTGCCGGGAACAGGGTGCCCACGCGAGCCTCCTAGGTGTCTGGCAAACTGTGCTGCAGTTAAAGATATGCAGAGCAGTGGCCACGACCTCATGGAAACTGCTGCACGCCTCCGCTTCTGCACGGCAAATCAGGGCCTTACTTCCAGGCATGTGTTCATGCTGGCTGCGCCGGTAGCGACACAGCATGGTAAGACGCTGACTTTCTCCTCGGGCAGAGTGCCTTCAGGTACGAGGTCCTCGAAGTATTCAAAGCACAGTGCTTTCTCATGGCAGCTCACACAAGGGCCATGAGAAAGTCTTCCTGGGCAATTGATACTCACCAGCAATGTTGTCCTGAGGCCATTCGAGGACTGTGGAATTGTAGGTCTCCTCAAGGAACCTACAGTGTGTTGCCCATCACTGGGACGCACAGAGGGCCTCCGAGGAATCAATCAGTGTGCCTCGAAGTTGCTCAGCCGGCCCACAGGGCTCTGGAGGTACTCAGTGAACTTGGAGGGGAAATGATGCATACCCGAGAGTCCTGGGGGGGGGGTCCTCAAAAGTCTACTTCCTTTCAAATAAAGCATATAAGCGACTAAGAACGCAAGGAAAGGGCTGCATGCCTCCCTTTCTGCCCGGCTGCTCGGGACCTAAAATGGAGGCGAGTTCCTATGTTGAGTTTCCTTTGAGCTCCAGAGCTTGTCAGGCACACGACCCCCACGGCCATGGCAGCACCTGGTTTAGACAGAGCAGACTCATAATTTTCCCCGCATCGTTCTTACAGGGTTTCCAGGCCTGTCGGGAGCAGGGACTATCAGGTAGCTGCAAGGCAGCGTGAATGCAGCCTTCAAAATGGGAAAGCGAGTCTAGTTCCAGCAGGCCCCCGTTTCCATGGGCACCCGCAGCATACAACACTGTGCTTTCTAAGAAGTCCAAAGAGACACGGGTTACCCTGTGTTGCCTTCCCTGAATCAGCTTCTCGAAGTAGGGTGTTCTGCATCAAGCTAACTGCCTTAACCAAGCAATGCCCTAGCTAGGCCTCTGGGCCTGTGGCTATTCAAAATCCTGCAGTGCCACAGGAAGAGCAGGAATTAAATTGCAGTAAGAACGCAAGCCGAATTTCTCTAGGAGGCTCGGTGATATCAGGCAGTACGTTCCAGATGGAACGCGAAGCCGAGGGTTTCTCTGAGTGCAGCTCAGACTACGGCAATGCGAAAGACTTCCACGCCAGGTGGGACGTGCTTGAACGGTGTTCCTGAACGTGTGTGACCGCTGGGGAAATCAAGCTGCTCCTAGAGGGAGTGCAGTGCGTTTCCTTACACTCGGCGTACACAGAGTGGTTCCAAAGGGCTCCTGGCATGGATGTTGAGTAGCAGACCCACGGGGCCCCGTGGGTGTCACTGATCCTGCCGGGAACAGGGTGCCCACGCGAGCCTCCTAGGTGTACGGCAAACTCTGCTGCAGTTCAAGATACGCAGAACAGAGGCCACGGCGTCATGGAAACTGCGGCACGCCTCCGCTTCTGCACGGCAAGTCGGGGCCTTCATACCAGGCATGTGTTCATGCTGGGTGTGCCGGTAGCGACACAGCATGGTAAGATGCTGACTCTCTCCTCGGGCAGAGTGACTTCAGGCACGAGGTCTTCGAAGTATTCTAAGCACAGTGCTCTCTCATGGCAGCTCACACCAGGGCCATGACAAAGTCTTCCGGGGCAATTCAGACTCACCGGCAATGATGTCCTGAGGCCGTTCGAGGACTCTGGAATTGTAGGGCTCCTCAAGTAACCTACAGTTTGTTGCCCATCACTGGGAACGCACAGAGGGCCTCCGAGGGCTCAACCAATGGGCCTCGAAGTTGCTCAGCCGGCCCACAGGGGTCTGGAGGTACTCAGTGAACTTGGAGGGGAAACGATGCATACCCGAGAAGCCTAGGGGGGGGTCCTCAAAAGTCTACTTCCTTTAAAATAAAGCATATAAGCGGCTAAGAACTCATGGGAACAGCTGCATGCCTCCGTTCTGCACAACGTCTCAGGGCCTAACCTGGAGGCAGGTTCTCACGTTCAGATTCCCTTCAGCTCTAGAGCTTGTCAGGCAGACCACCACCGCGGCCATGGAAGCACCTGGTTTAGACAGAAGCAACTCCTAATTTCCCCCGCATCATTCTTACACGGTTTCCAGGCCTGTCAGGAGCAGGGAATGTCAGGTAGCTGTCAGGCAGCGTGAATGCAGCCTTCAAAATGGGAAAGCGAGCCTAGTTCCAACGGGCCCCGTTTCCATGGGCACCCTCAGCATACACCCCTGGGGTTTCTAACAAGTCCAAAGAGACCCAGGTTACCCTGTGTTTCCTTGCCTGAATCAACTTCTCGAGTAGGGTGTTCTGCATCAAGGAAACTGCCTCAACCAAGGAACGCCGTGGCTACGCCTCTGCGCCTGTGGCTATTCAAAAGCCTGCAGTGCCACAGGAAGAGCAGGACTTAAGTTGCAGTGAGAACGCAAGCCGACTTTCTCTAGGAGGCACGGTGACTTCCGGAGGGACGTCCCGGATGGAATGCGAAGCTGAGGATTTATCTGAGTGCAGCTCGGACTAGGGCAACACGCAAGACTTCCACGCCGGGTGGGACGTGCTTGAACGGCGTTCCTGAACGTGTGTGACCGCTGGGGAAATCAAGCTGCTCCAAGAGAGAGTGCAGTGCGTTTCCTTACACTCGGCATACACAGAGTGGTTCCAAAGGGCTCCTGGCATGGATGTTGATTAGCAGACCCACGGGGTCCCGTGGGTGTCACTGATGCTGCCGGGAACAGGGTGCCCACGCGAGCCTCCTAGGTGTCTGGCAAACTGTGCGGCAGTTAAAGATATGCAGAGCAGTGGCCACGACCTCATGGAAACTGCTGCACGCCTCTGCTTCTGCACGGCAAATCAGGGCCTTACTTCCAGGCATGTGTTCATGCTGGCTGCACCGGTAGCGACACAGCATGGTAAGACGCAGACTTTGTCCTCGGGCAGAGTGCCTTCAGGTACGAGGTCCTCGAAGTATTCAAAGCACAGTGCTTTCTCATGGCAGCTCACACAAGGGCCATGAGAAAGTCTTCCTGGGCAATTGATACTCACCAGCAATGTTGTCCTGAGGCCATTCGAGGACTCTGGAATTGTAGGTCTCCTCAAGGATCCTACAGTGTGTTGCCCATCACTGGGACGCACAGAGGGCCTCCGAGGAATCAATCAGTGTGCCTCGAAGTTGCTCAGCCGGCCCACAGGGCTCTGGAGGTACTCAGTGAACTTGGAGGGGAAATGATGCATACCCGAGAGGCCTAGGGGGGGTCCTCAAAAGTCTACTTCCTTTCAAATAAAGCATATAAGCGACTAAGAATGCAAGGAAAGGGCTGCATGCCTCCCTATCTGCCCGGCTACTCGGGACCTAAAATGGAGGCGAGTTCCTATGTTGAGTTTCCTTTGAGCTCCAGAGCTTGTCAGGCACACGACCCCCGCGGCCATGGCAGCAACTGGTTTAGACAGAGCAGACTCATAATTTTCCCCGCATCGTTCTTACAGGGTTTCCAGGCCTGTCGGGAGCAGGGACTATCAGTTAGCTGCAAGGCAGCGTGAATGCAGCCTTCAAAATGGGAAAGCGAGTCTAGTTCCAGCAGGCCCTCGTTTCCATGGGCACCCGCAGCATACAACCCTGTGCTTTCTAAGAAGTCCAAAGAGACACGGGTTACCCTGTGTTGCCTTCCCTGAATCAACTTCTCGAAGTAGGGTGTTCTGCATCAAGCTAACTGCCTTAATCAAGCAATGCCCTAGCTAGGCCTCTGGGCCTGTGGCTATTCAAAATCCTGCAGTGCCACAGGAAGAGCAGGTATTAAATTGCAGTAAGAACGCAAGCCGAATTTCTCTAGGAGGCTCGGTGATATCAGGCAGTACGTTCCAGATGGAACGCGAAGCCGAGGGTTTCTCTGAGTGCAGCTCAGACTACGGCAATGCGAAAGACTTCCACGCCAGGTGGGACGTGCTTGAACGGTGTTCCTGAACGTGTGTGACCGCTGGGGAAATCAAGCTGCTCCAAGAGGGAGTGCAGTGCGTTTCCTTACACTCGGCGTACACAGAGTGGTTCCAAAGGGCTCCTGGCATGGATGTTGAGTAGCAGACCCACGGGGCCCCGTGGGTGTCACTGATCCTGCCGGGAACAGGGTGCCCACGCGAGCCTCCTAGGTGTACGGCAAACTCTGCTGCAGTTCAAGATACGCAGAACAGAGGCCACGGCGTCATGGAAACTGCGGCATGCCTCCGCTTCTGCACGGCAAGTCGGGGCCTTCATACCAGGCATGTGTTCATGCTGGGTGTGCCGGTAGCGACACAGCATGGTAAGATGCTGACTCTCTCCTCGGGCAGAGTGACTTCAGGCACGAGGTCTTCGAAGTATTCTAAGCACAGTGCTCTCTCATGGCAGCTCACACCAGGGCCATGACAAAGTCTTCCGGGGCAATTCAGACTCACCGGCAATGATGTCCTGAGGCCGTTCGAGGACTCTGGAATTGTAGGGCTCCTCAAGTAACCTACAGTTTGTTGCCCATCACTGGGAACGCACAGAGGGCCTCCGAGGGCTCAACCAATGGGCCTCGAAGTTGCTCAGCCGGCCCACAGGGGTCTGGAGGTACTCAGTGAACTTGGAGGGGAAACGATGCATACCCGAGAGGCCTAGGGGGGGTCCTCAAAAGTCTACTTCCTTTAAAATAAAGCATATAAGCGGCTAAGAACTCATGGGAACAGCTGCATGCCTCCGTTCTGCACAACGTCTCAGGGCCTAACCTGGAGGCAGGTTCTCACGTTCAGATTCCCTTCAGCTCTAGAGCTTGTCAGGCAGACCACCACCGCGGCCATGGAAGCACCTGGTTTAGACAGAAGCAACTCCTAATTTCCCCCGCATCATTCTTACACGGTTTCCAGGCCGGTCAGGAGCAGGGAATGTCAGGTAGCTGTCAGGCAGCGTGAATGCAGCCTTCAAAACGGGAAAGCAAGCCTAGTTCCAACGGGCCCCGTTTCCATGGGCACCCTCAGCATACACCCCTGGGGTTTCTAACAAGTCCAAAGAGACCCAGGTTACCCTGTGTTTCCTTGCCTGAATCAACTTCTCGAGTAGGGTGTTCTGCATCAAGGAAACTGCCTCAACCAAGGAACGCCGTGGCTACGCCTCTGCGCCTGTGGCTATTCAAAAGCCTGCAGTGCCACAGGAAGAGCAGGACTTAAGTTGCAGTGAGAACGCAAGCCGACTTTCTCTAGGAGGCACGGTGACTTCCGGAGGGACGTCCCGGATGGAATGCGAAGCTGAGGATTTATCTGAGTGCAGCTCGGACTAGGGCAACACGTAAGACTTCCACGCCGGGTGGGACGTGCTTGAACGGCGTTCCTGAACGTGTGTGACCGCTGGGGAAATCAAGCTGCTCCAAGAGAGAGTGCAGTGCGTTTCCTTACACTCGGCATACACAGAGTGGTTCCAAAGGGCTCCTGGCATGGATGTTGATTAGCAGACCCTCGGGGTCCCGTGGGTGTCACTGATGCTGCCGGGAACAGGGTGCCCACGCGAGCCTCCTAGGTGTCTGGCAAACTGTGCTGCAGTTAAAGATATGCAGAGCAGTGGCCACGACCTCATGGAAACTGCTGCACGCCTCCGCTTCTGCACGGCAAATCAGGGCCTTACTTCCAGACATGTGTTCATGCTGGCTGCGCCGGTAGCGACACAGCATGGTAAGACGCTGACTTTCTCCTCGGGCAGAGTGCCTTCAGGTACGAGGTCCTCGAAGTATTCAAAGCACAGTGCTTTCTCATGGCAGCTCACACAAGGGCCATGAGAAAGTCTTCCTGGGCAATTGATACTCACCAGCAATGTTGTCCTGAGGCCATTCGAGGACTCTGGAATTGTAGGTCTCCTCAAGGATCCTACAGTGTGTTGCCCATCACTGGGACGCACAGAGGGCCTCCGAGGAATCAATCAGTGTGCCTCGAAGTTGCTCAGCCGGCCCACAGGGCTCTGGAGGTACTCAGTGAACTTGGAGGGGAAATGATGCATACCCGAGAGGCCTAGGGGGCGTCCTCAAAAGTCTACTTCCTTTCAAATAAAGCATATAAGCGACTAAGAACGCAAGGAAAGGGCTGCATGCCTCCCTTTCAGCCCGGCTGCTCGGGACCTAAAATGGAGGCGAGTTCCTATGTTGAGTTTCCTTTGAGCTCCAGAGCTTGTCAGGCAGAGCACCCCCGCGGCCATGGCAGCACCTGGTTTAGACAGAGCAGACTCATAATTTTCCCCGCATCGTTCTTACAGGGTTTCCAGGCCTGTCGGGAGCAGGGACTATCAGGTAGCTGCAAGGCAGCGTGAATGCAGCCTTCAAAATGGGAAAGCGAGTCTAGTTCCAGCAGGCCCCCGTTTCCATGGGCACCCGCAGCATACAACCCTGTGCTTTCTAAGAAGTCCAAAGAGACACGGGTTACCCTGTGTTGCCTTCCCTGAATCAACTTCTCGAAGTAGGGTGTTCTGCATCAAGCTAACTGCCTTAACCAAGCAATGCCCTAGCTAGGCCTCTGGGCCTGTGGCTATTCAAAATCCTGCAGTGCCACAGGAAGAGCAGGAATTAAATTGCAGTAAGAACGCAAGCCGAATTTCTCTAGGAGGCTCGGTGATATCAGGCAGTACGTTCCAGATGGAACGCGAAGCCGAGGGTTTCTCTGAGTGCAGCTCAGACTACGGCAATGCGAAAGACTTCCACGCCAGGTGGGACGAGCTTGAACGGTGTTCCTGAACGTGTGTGACCGCTGGGGAAATCAAGCTGCTCCTAGAGGGAGTGCAGTGCGTTTCCTTACACTCGGCGTACACAGAGTGGTTCCAAAGGGCTCCTGGCATGGATGTTGAGTAGCAGACCCACGGGGCCCCGTGGGTGTCACTGATCCTGCCGGGAACAGGGTGCCCACGCGAGCCTCCTAGGTGTCCGGCAAACTCTGCTGCAGTTCAAGATACGCAGAACAGAGGCCACGGCGTCATGGAAACTGCGGCACGCCTCCGCTTCTGCACGGCAAGTCGGGGCCTTCATACCAGGCATGTGTTCATGCTGGGTGTGCCGGTAGCGACACAGCATGGTAAGATGCTGACTCTCTCCTCGGGCAGAGTGACTTCAGGCACGAGGTCTTCGAAGTATTCTAAGCACAGTGCTCTCTCATGGCAGCTCACACCAGGGCCATGACAAAGTCTTCCGGGGCAATTCAGACTCACCGGCAATGATGTCCTGAGGCCGTTCGAGGACTCTGGAATTGTAGGGCTCCTCAAGTAACCTACAGTTTGTTGCCCATCACTGGGAACGCACAGAGGGCCTCCGAGGGCTCAACCAATGGGCCTCGAAGTTGCTCAGCCGGCCCACAGGGGTCTGGAGGTACTCAGTGAACTTGGAGGGGAAACGATGCATACCCGAGAGGCCTAGGGGGGGTCCTCAAAAGTCTACTTCCTTTAAAATAAAGCATATAAGCGGCTAAGAACTCATGGGAACAGCTGCATGCCTCCGTTCTGCACAACGTCTCAGGGCCTAACCTGGAGGCAGGTTCTCACGTTCAGATTCCCTTCAGCTCTAGAGCTTGTCAGGCAGACCACCACCGCGGCCATGGAAGCACCTGGTTTAGACAGAAGCAACTCCTAATTTCCCCCGCATCGTTCTTACACGGTTTCCAGGCCGGTCGGGAGCAGGGAATGTCAGGTAGCTGTCAGGCAGCGTGAATGCAGCCTTCAAAACGGGAAAGCAAGCCTATTTCCAACGGGCCCCGTTTCCATGGGCACCCTCAGCATACACCCCTGGGGTTTCTAACAAGTCCAAAGAGACCCAGGTTACCCTGTGTTTCCTTGCCTGAATCAACTTCTCGAGTAGGGTGTTCTGCATCAAGGAAACTGCCTCAACCAAGGAACGCCGTGGCTACGCCTCTGCGCCTGTGGCTATTCAAAAGCCTGCAGTGCCACAGGAAGAGCAGGACTTAAGTTGCAGTGAGAACGCAAGCCGACTTTCTCTAGGAGGCACGGTGACTTCCGGAGGGACGTCCCGGATGGAATGCGAAGCTGAGGATTTATCTGAGTGCAGCTCGGACTAGGGCAACACGTAAGACTTCCACGCCGGGTGGGACGTGCTTGAACGGCGTTCCTGAACGTGTGTGACCGCTGGGGAAATCAAGCTGCTCCAAGAGAGAGTGCAGTGCGTTTCCTTACACTCGGCATACACAGAGTGGTTCCAAAGGGCTCCTGGCATGGATGTTGATTAGCAGACCCTCGGGGTCCCGTGGGTGTCACTGATGCTGCCGGGAACAGGGTGCCCACGCGAGCCTCCTAGGTGTCTGGCAAACTGTGCTGCAGTTCAAGATATGCAGAGCAGTGGCCACGACCTCATGGAAACTGCTGCACGCCTCCGCTTCTGCACGGCAAATCAGGGCCTTACTTCCAGGCATGTGTTCATGCTGGCTGCGCCGGTAGCGACACAGCATGGTAAGACGCTGACTTTCTCCTCGGGCAGAGTGCCTTCAGGTACGAGGTCCTCGAAGTATTCAAAGCACAGTGCTTTCTCATGGCAGCTCACACAAGGGCCATGAGAAAGTCTTCCTGGGCAATTGATACTCACCAGCAATGTTGTCCTGAGGCCATTCGAGGACTCTGGAATTGTAGGTCTCCTCAAGGATCCTACAGTGTGTTGCCCATCACTGGGACGCACAGAGGGCCTCCGAGGAATCAATCAGTGTGCCTCGAAGTTGCTCAGCCGGCCCACAGGGCTCTGGAGGTACTCAGTGAACTTGGAGGGGAAATGATGCATACCCGAGAGGCCTAGGGGGCGTCCTCAAAAGTCTACTTCCTTTCAAATAAAGCATATAAGCGACTAAGAACGCAAGGAAAGGGCTGCATGCCTCCCTTTCAGCCCGGCTGCTCGGGACCTAAAATGGAGGCGAGTTCCTATGTTGAGTTTCCTTTGAGCTCCAGAGCTTGTCAGGCAGAGCACCCCCGCGGCCATGGCAGCACCTGGTTTAGACAGAGCAGACTCATAATTTTCCCCGCATCGTTCTTACAGGGTTTCCAGGCCTGTCGGGAGCAGGGACTATCAGGTAGCTGCAAGGCAGCGTGAATGCAGCCTTCAAAATGGGAAAGCGAGTCTAGTTCCAGCAGGCCCCCGTTTCCATGGGCACCCGCAGCATACAACCCTGTGCTTTCTAAGAAGTCCAAAGAGACACGGGTTACCCTGTGTTGCCTTCCCTGAATCAACTTCTCGAAGTAGGGTGTTCTGCATCAAGCTAACTGCCTTAACCAAGCAATGCCCTAGCTAGGCCTCTGGGCCTGTGGCTATTCAAAATCCTGCAGTGCCACAGGAAGAGCAGGAATTAAATTGCAGTAAGAACGCAAGCCGAATTTCTCTAGGAGGCTCGGTGATATCAGGCAGTACGTTCCAGATGGAACGCGAAGCCGAGGGTTTCTCTGAGTGCAACTCAGACTACGGCAATGCGAAAGACTTCCACGCCAGGTGGGACGTGCTTGAACGGTGTTCCTGAACGTGTGTGACCGCTGGGGAAATCAAGCTGCTCCAAGAGGGAGTGCAGTGCGTTTCCTTACACTCGGCGTACACAGAGTGGTTCCAAAGGGCTCCTGGCATGGATGTTGAGTAGCAGACCCACGGGGCCCCGTGGGTGTCACTGATCCTGCCGGGAACAGGGTGCCCACGCGAGCCTCCTAGGTGTCCGGCAAACTCTGCTGCAGTTCAAGATACGCAGAACAGAGGCCACGGCGTCATGGAAACTGCGGCACGCCTCCGCTTCTGCACGGCAAGTCGGGGCCTTCATACCAGGCATGTGTTCATGCTGGGTGTGCCGGTAGCGACACAGCATGGTAAGATGCTGACTCTCTCCTCGGGCAGAGTGACTTCAGGCACGAGGTCTTCGAAGTATTCTAAGCACAGTGCTCTCTCATGGCAGCTCACACCAGGGCCATGACAAAGTCTTCCGGGGCAATTCAGACTCACCGGCAATGATGTCCTGAGGCCGTTCGAGGACTCTGGAATTGTAGGGCTCCTCAAGTAACCTACAGTTTGTTGCCCATCACTGGGAACGCACAGAGGGCCTCCGAGGGCTCAACCAATGGGCCTCGAAGTTGCTCAGCTGGCCCACAGGGGTCTGGAGGTACTCAGTGAACTTGGAGGGGAAACGATGCATACCCGAGAAGCCTGGGGGGGGGTCCTCAAAAGTCTACTTCCTTTAAAATAAAGCATATAAGCGGCTAAGAACTCATGGGAACAGCTGCATGCCTCCGTTCTGCACAACGTCTCAGGGCCTAACCTGGAGGCAGGTTCTCACGTTCAGATTCCCTTCAGCTCTAGAGCTTGTCAGGCAGACCACCACCGCGGCCATGGAAGCACCTGGTTTAGACAGAAGCAACTCCTAATTTCCCCCGCATCATTCTTACACGGTTTCCAGGCCGGTCAGGAGCAGGGAATGTCAGGTAGCTGTCAGGCAGCGTGAATGCAGCCTTCAAAATGGGAAAGCAAGCCTAGTTCCAACGGGCCCCGTTTCCATGGGCACCCTCAGCATACACCCCTGGGGTTTCTAACAAGTCCAAAGAGACCCAGGTTACCCTGTGTTTCCTTGCCTGAATCAACTTCTCGAGTAGGGTGTTCTGCATCAAGGAAACTGCCTCAACCAAGGAACGCCGTGGCTACGCCTCTGCGCCTGTGGCTATTCAAAAGCCTGCAGTGCCACAGGAAGAGCAGGACTTAAGTTGCAGTGAGAACGCAAGCCGACTTTCTCTAGGAGGCACGGTGACTTCCGGAGGGACGTCCCGGATGGAATGCGAAGCTGAGGATTTATCTGAGTGCAGCTCGGACTAGGGCAACACGCAAGACTTCCACGCCGGGTGGGACGTGCTTGAACGGCGTTCCTGAACGTGTGTGACCGCTGGGGAAATCAAGCTGCTCCAAGAGAGAGTGCAGTGCGTTTCCTTACACTCGGCATACACAGAGTGGTTCCAAAGGGCTCCTGGCATGGATGTTGATTAGCAGACCCACGGGGTCCCGTGGGTGTCCCTGATGCTGCCGGGAACAGGGTGCCCACGCGAGCCTCCTAGGTGTCTGGCAAACTGTGCTGCAGTTAAAGATATGCAGAGCAGTGGCCACGACCTCATGGAAACTGCTGCACGCCTCCGCTTCTGCACGGCAAATCAGGGCCTTACTTCCAGGCATGTGTTCATGCTGGCTGCGCCGGTAGCGACACAGCATGGTAAGACGCTGACTTTCTCCTCGGGCAGAGTGCCTTCAGGTACGAGGTCCTCGAAGTATTCAAAGCACAGTGCTTTCTCATGGCAGCTCACACAAGGGCCATGAGAAAGTCTTCCTGGGCAATTGATACTCACCAGCAATGTTGTCCTGAGGCCATTCGAGGACTGTGGAATTGTAGGTCTCCTCAAGGAACCTACAGTGTGTTGCCCATCACTGGGACGCACAGAGGGCCTCCGAGGAATCAATCAGTGTGCCTCGAAGTTGCTCAGCCGGCCCACAGGGCTCTGGAGGTACTCAGTGAACTTGGAGGGGAAATGATGCATACCCGAGAGTCCTAGGGGGGGGGGGTCCTCAAAAGTCTACTTCCTTTCAAATAAAGCATATAAGCGACTAAGAACGCAAGGAAAGGGCTGCATGCCTCCCTTTCTGCCCGGCTGCTCGGGACCTAAAATGGAGGCGAGTTCCTATGTTGAGTTTCCTTTGAGCTCCAGAGCTTGTCAGGCACACGACCCCCACGGCCATGGCAGCACCTGGTTTAGACAGAGCAGACTCATAATTTTCCCCGCATCGTTCTTACAGGGTTTCCAGGCCTGTCGGGAGCAGGGACTATCAGGTAGCTGCAAGGCAGCGTGAATGCAGCCTTCAAAATGGGAAAGCGAGTCTAGTTCCAGCAGGCCCCCGTTTCCATGGGCACCCGCAGCATACAACACTGTGCTTTCTAAGAAGTCCAAAGAGACACGGGTTACCCTGTGTTGCCTTCCCTGAATCAGCTTCTCGAAGTAGGGTGTTCTGCATCAAGCTAACTGCCTTAACCAAGCAATGCCCTAGCTAGGCCTCTGGGCCTGTGGCTATTCAAAATCCTGCAGTGCCACAGGAAGAGCAGGAATTAAATTGCAGTAAGAACGCAAGCCGAATTTCTCTAGGAGGCTCGGTGATATCAGGCAGTACGTTCCAGATGGAACGCGAAGCCGAGGGTTTCTCTGAGTGCAGCTCAGACTACGGCAATGCGAAAGACTTCCACGCCAGGTGGGACGTGCTTGAACGGTGTTCCTGAACGTGTGTGACCGCTGGGGAAATCAAGCTGCTCCTAGAGGGAGTGCAGTGCGTTTCCTTACACTCGGCGTACACAGAGTGGTTCCAAAGGGCTCCTGGCATGGATGTTGAGTAGCAGACCCACGGGGCCCCGTGGGTGTCACTGATCCTGCCGGGAACAGGGTGCCCACGCGAGCCTCCTAGGTGTACGGCAAACTCTGCTGCAGTTCAAGATACGCAGAACAGAGGCCACGGCGTCATGGAAACTGCGGCACGCCTCCGCTTCTGCACGGCAAGTCGGGGCCTTCATACCAGGCATGTGTTCATGCTGGGTGTGCCGGTAGCGACACAGCATGGTAAGATGCTGACTCTCTCCTCGGGCAGAGTGACTTCAGGCACGAGGTCTTCGAAGTATTCTAAGCACAGTGCTCTCTCATGGCAGCTCACACCAGGGCCATGACAAAGTCTTCCGGGGCAATTCAGACTCACCGGCAATGATGTCCTGAGGCCGTTCGAGGACTCTGGAATTGTAGGGCTCCTCAAGTAACCTACAGTTTGTTGCCCATCACTGGGAACGCACAGAGGGCCTCCGAGGGCTCAACCAATGGGCCTCGAAGTTGCTCAGCCGGCCCACAGGGGTCTGGAGGTACTCAGTGAACTTGGAGGGGAAACGATGCATACCCGAGAAGCCTAGGGGGGGGTCCTCAAAAGTCTACTTCCTTTAAAATAAAGCATATAAGCGGCTAAGAACTCATGGGAACAGCTGCATGCCTCCGTTCTGCACAACGTCTCAGGGCCTAACCTGGAGGCAGGTTCTCACGTTCAGATTCCCTTCAGCTCTAGAGCTTGTCAGGCAGACCACCACCGCGGCCATGGAAGCACCTGGTTTAGACAGAAGCAACTACTAATTTCCCCCGCATCATTCTTACACGGTTTCCAGGCCTGTCAGGAGCAGGGAATGTCAGGTAGCTGTCAGGCAGCGTGAATGCAGCCTTCAAAATGGGAAAGCGAGCCTAGTTCCAACGGGCCCCGTTTCCATGGGCACCCTCAGCATACACCCCTGGGGTTTCTAACAAGTCCAAAGAGACCCAGGTTACCCTGTGTTTCCTTGCCTGAATCAACTTCTCGAGTAGGGTGTTCTGCATCAAGGAAACTGCCTCAACCAAGGAACGCCGTGGCTACGCCTCTGCGCCTGTGGCTATTCAAAAGCCTGCAGTGCCACAGGAAGAGCAGGACTTAAGTTGCAGTGAGAACGCAAGCCGACTTTCTCTAGGAGGCACGGTGACTTCCGGAGGGACGTCCCGGATGGAATGCGAAGCTGAGGATTTATCTGAGTGCAGCTCGGACTAGGGCAACACGCAAGACTTCCACGCCGGGTGGGACGTGCTTGAACGGCGTTCCTGAACGTGTGTGACCGCTGGGGAAATCAAGCTGCTCCAAGAGAGAGTGCAGTGCGTTTCCTTACACTCGGCATACACAGAGTGGTTCCAAAGGGCTCCTGGCATGGATGTTGATTAGCAGACCCACGGGGTCCCGTGGGTGTCACTGATGCTGCCGGGAACAGGGTGCCCACGCGAGCCTCCTAGGTGTCTGGCAAACTGTGCGGCAGTTAAAGATATGCAGAGCAGTGGCCACGACCTCATGGAAACTGCTGCACGCCTCTGCTTCTGCACGGCAAATCAGGGCCTTACTTCCAGGCATGTGTTCATGCTGGCTGCACCGGTAGCGACACAGCATGGTAAGACGCAGACTTTGTCCTCGGGCAGAGTGCCTTCAGGTACGAGGTCCTCGAAGTATTCAAAGCACAGTGCTTTCTCATGGCAGCTCACACAAGGGCCATGAGAAAGTCTTCCTGGGCAATTGATACTCACCAGCAATGTTGTCCTGAGGCCATTCGAGGACTCTGGAATTGTAGGTCTCCTCAAGGATCCTACAGTGTGTTGCCCATCACTGGGACGCACAGAGGGCCTCCGAGGAATCAATCAGTGTGCCTCGAAGTTGCTCAGCCGGCCCACAGGGCTCTGGAGGTACTCAGTGAACTTGGAGGGGAAATGATGCATACCCGAGAGGCCTAGGGGGGGTCCTCAAAAGTCTACTTCCTTTCAAATAAAGCATATAAGCGACTAAGAATGCAAGGAAAGGGCTGCATGCCTCCCTATCTGCCCGGCTACTCGGGACCTAAAATGGAGGCGAGTTCCTATGTTGAGTTTCCTTTGAGCTCCAGAGCTTGTCAGGCACACGACCCCCGCGGCCATGGCAGCAACTGGTTTAGACAGAGCAGACTCATAATTTTCCCCGCATCGTTCTTACAGGGTTTCCAGGCCTGTCGGGAGCAGGGACTGTCAGGTAGCTGCAAGGCAGCGTGAATGCAGCCTTCAAAACGGGAAAGCAAGCCTATTTCCAACGGGCCCCGTTTCCATGGGCACCCTCAGCATACACCCCTGGGGTTTCTAACAAGTCCAAAGAGACCCAGGTTACCCTGTGTTTCCTTGCCTGAATCAACTTCTCGAGTAGGGTGTTCTGCATCAAGGAAACTGCCTCAACCAAGGAACGCCGTGGCTACGCCTCTGCGCCTGTGGCTATTCAAAAGCCTGCAGTGCCACAGGAAGAGCAGGACTTAAGTTGCAGTGAGAACGCAAGCCGACTTTCTCTAGGAGGCACGGTGACTTCCGGAGGGACGTCCCGGATGGAATGCGAAGCTGAGGATTTATCTGAGTGCAGCTCGGACTAGGGCAACACGTAAGACTTCCACGCCGGGTGGGACGTGCTTGAACGGCGTTCCTGAACGTGTGTGACCGCTGGGGAAATCAAGCTGCTCCAAGAGAGAGTGCAGTGCGTTTCCTTACACTCGGCATACACAGAGTGGTTCCAAAGGGCTCCTGGCATGGATGTTGATTAGCAGACCCTCGGGGTCCCGTGGGTGTCACTGATGCTGCCGGGAACAGGGTGCCCACGCGAGCCTCCTAGGTGTCTGGCAAACTGTGCTGCAGTTCAAGATATGCAGAGCAGTGGCCACGACCTCATGGAAACTGCTGCACGCCTCCGCTTCTGCACGGCAAATCAGGGCCTTACTTCCAGGCATGTGTTCATGCTGGCTGCGCCGGTAGCGACACAGCATGGTAAGACGCTGACTTTCTCCTCGGGCAGAGTGCCTTCAGGTACGAGGTCCTCGAAGTATTCAAAGCACAGTGCTTTCTCATGGCAGCTCACACAAGGGCCATGAGAAAGTCTTCCTGGGCAATTGATACTCACCAGCAATGTTGTCCTGAGGCCATTCGAGGACTCTGGAATTGTAGGTCTCCTCAAGGATCCTACAGTGTGTTGCCCATCACTGGGACGCACAGAGGGCCTCCGAGGAATCAATCAGTGTGCCTCGAAGTTGCTCAGCCGGCCCACAGGGCTCTGGAGGTACTCAGTGAACTTGGAGGGGAAATGATGCATACCCGAGAGGCCTAGGGGGCGTCCTCAAAAGTCTACTTCCTTTCAAATAAAGCATATAAGCGACTAAGAACGCAAGGAAAGGGCTGCATGCCTCCCTTTCAGCCCGGCTGCTCGGGACCTAAAATGGAGGCGAGTTCCTATGTTGAGTTTCCTTTGAGCTCCAGAGCTTGTCAGGCAGAGCACCCCCGCGGCCATGGCAGCACCTGGTTTAGACAGAGCAGACTCATAATTTTCCCCGCATCGTTCTTACAGGGTTTCCAGGCCTGTCGGGAGCAGGGACTATCAGGTAGCTGCAAGGCAGCGTGAATGCAGCCTTCAAAATGGGAAAGCGAGTCTAGTTCCAGCAGGCCCCCGTTTCCATGGGCACCCGCAGCATACAACCCTGTGCTTTCTAAGAAGTCCAAAGAGACACGGGTTACCCTGTGTTGCCTTCCCTGAATCAACTTCTCGAAGTAGGGTGTTCTGCATCAAGCTAACTGCCTTAACCAAGCAATGCCCTAGCTAGGCCTCTGGGCCTGTGGCTATTCAAAATCCTGCAGTGCCACAGGAAGAGCAGGAATTAAATTGCAGTAAGAACGCAAGCCGAATTTCTCTAGGAGGCTCGGTGATATCAGGCAGTACGTTCCAGATGGAACGCGAAGCCGAGGGTTTCTCTGAGTGCAACTCAGACTACGGCAATGCGAAAGACTTCCACGCCAGGTGGGACGTGCTTGAACGGTGTTCCTGAACGTGTGTGACCGCTGGGGAAATCAAGCTGCTCCAAGAGGGAGTGCAGTGCGTTTCCTTACACTCGGCGTACACAGAGTGGTTCCAAAGGGCTCCTGGCATGGATGTTGAGTAGCAGACCCACGGGGCCCCGTGGGTGTCACTGATCCTGCCGGGAACAGGGTGCCCACGCGAGCCTCCTAGGTGTCCGGCAAACTCTGCTGCAGTTCAAGATACGCAGAACAGAGGCCACGGCGTCATGGAAACTGCGGCACGCCTCCGCTTCTGCACGGCAAGTCGGGGCCTTCATACCAGGCATGTGTTCATGCTGGGTGTGCCGGTAGCGACACAGCATGGTAAGATGCTGACTCTCTCCTCGGGCAGAGTGACTTCAGGCACGAGGTCTTCGAAGTATTCTAAGCACAGTGCTCTCTCATGGCAGCTCACACCAGGGCCATGACAAAGTCTTCCGGGGCAATTCAGACTCACCGGCAATGATGTCCTGAGGCCGTTCGAGGACTCTGGAATTGTAGGGCTCCTCAAGTAACCTACAGTTTGTTGCCCATCACTGGGAACGCACAGAGGGCCTCCGAGGGCTCAACCAATGGGCCTCGAAGTTGCTCAGCTGGCCCACAGGGGTCTGGAGGTACTCAGTGAACTTGGAGGGGAAACGATGCATACCCGAGAAGCCTGGGGGGGGGTCCTCAAAAGTCTACTTCCTTTAAAATAAAGCATATAAGCGGCTAAGAACTCATGGGAACAGCTGCATGCCTCCGTTCTGCACAACGTCTCAGGGCCTAACCTGGAGGCAGGTTCTCACGTTCAGATTCCCTTCAGCTCTAGAGCTTGTCAGGCAGACCACCACCGCGGCCATGGAAGCACCTGGTTTAGACAGAAGCAACTCCTAATTTCCCCCGCATCATTCTTACACGGTTTCCAGGCCGGTCAGGAGCAGGGAATGTCAGGTAGCTGTCAGGCAGCGTGAATGCAGCCTTCAAAATGGGAAAGCAAGCCTAGTTCCAACGGGCCCCGTTTCCATGGGCACCCTCAGCATACACCCCTGGGGTTTCTAACAAGTCCAAAGAGACCCAGGTTACCCTGTGTTTCCTTGCCTGAATCAACTTCTCGAGTAGGGTGTTCTGCATCAAGGAAACTGCCTCAACCAAGGAACGCCGTGGCTACGCCTCTGCGCCTGTGGCTATTCAAAAGCCTGCAGTGCCACAGGAAGAGCAGGACTTAAGTTGCAGTGAGAACGCAAGCCGACTTTCTCTAGGAGGCACGGTGACTTCCGGAGGGACGTCCCGGATGGAATGCGAAGCTGAGGATTTATCTGAGTGCAGCTCGGACTAGGGCAACACGCAAGACTTCCACGCCGGGTGGGACGTGCTTGAACGGCGTTCCTGAACGTGTGTGACCGCTGGGGAAATCAAGCTGCTCCAAGAGAGAGTGCAGTGCGTTTCCTTACACTCGGCATACACAGAGTGGTTCCAAAGGGCTCCTGGCATGGATGTTGATTAGCAGACCCACGGGGTCCCGTGGGTGTCCCTGATGCTGCCGGGAACAGGGTGCCCACGCGAGCCTCCTAGGTGTCTGGCAAACTGTGCTGCAGTTAAAGATATGCAGAGCAGTGGCCACGACCTCATGGAAACTGCTGCACGCCTCCGCTTCTGCACGGCAAATCAGGGCCTTACTTCCAGGCATGTGTTCATGCTGGCTGCGCCGGTAGCGACACAGCATGGTAAGACGCTGACTTTCTCCTCGGGCAGAGTGCCTTCAGGTACGAGGTCCTCGAAGTATTCAAAGCACAGTGCTTTCTCATGGCAGCTCACACAAGGGCCATGAGAAAGTCTTCCTGGGCAATTGATACTCACCAGCAATGTTGTCCTGAGGCCATTCGAGGACTGTGGAATTGTAGGTCTCCTCAAGGAACCTACAGTGTGTTGCCCATCACTGGGACGCACAGAGGGCCTCCGAGGAATCAATCAGTGTGCCTCGAAGTTGCTCAGCCGGCCCACAGGGCTCTGGAGGTACTCAGTGAACTTGGAGGGGAAATGATGCATACCCGAGAGTCCTAGGGGGGGGGGGTCCTCAAAAGTCTACTTCCTTTCAAATAAAGCATATAAGCGACTAAGAACGCAAGGAAAGGGCTGCATGCCTCCCTTTCTGCCCGGCTGCTCGGGACCTAAAATGGAGGCGAGTTCCTATGTTGAGTTTCCTTTGAGCTCCAGAGCTTGTCAGGCACACGACCCCCACGGCCATGGCAGCACCTGGTTTAGACAGAGCAGACTCATAATTTTCCCCGCATCGTTCTTACAGGGTTTCCAGGCCTGTCGGGAGCAGGGACTATCAGGTAGCTGCAAGGCAGCGTGAATGCAGCCTTCAAAATGGGAAAGCGAGTCTAGTTCCAGCAGGCCCCCGTTTCCATGGGCACCCGCAGCATACAACACTGTGCTTTCTAAGAAGTCCAAAGAGACACGGGTTACCCTGTGTTGCCTTCCCTGAATCAGCTTCTCGAAGTAGGGTGTTCTGCATCAAGCTAACTGCCTTAACCAAGCAATGCCCTAGCTAGGCCTCTGGGCCTGTGGCTATTCAAAATCCTGCAGTGCCACAGGAAGAGCAGGAATTAAATTGCAGTAAGAACGCAAGCCGAATTTCTCTAGGAGGCTCGGTGATATCAGGCAGTACGTTCCAGATGGAACGCGAAGCCGAGGGTTTCTCTGAGTGCAGCTCAGACTACGGCAATGCGAAAGACTTCCACGCCAGGTGGGACGTGCTTGAACGGTGTTCCTGAACGTGTGTGACCGCTGGGGAAATCAAGCTGCTCCTAGAGGGAGTGCAGTGCGTTTCCTTACACTCGGCGTACACAGAGTGGTTCCAAAGGGCTCCTGGCATGGATGTTGAGTAGCAGACCCACGGGGCCCCGTGGGTGTCACTGATCCTGCCGGGAACAGGGTGCCCACGCGAGCCTCCTAGGTGTACGGCAAACTCTGCTGCAGTTCAAGATACGCAGAACAGAGGCCACGGCGTCATGGAAACTGCGGCACGCCTCCGCTTCTGCACGGCAAGTCGGGGCCTTCATACCAGGCATGTGTTCATGCTGGGTGTGCCGGTAGCGACACAGCATGGTAAGATGCTGACTCTCTCCTCGGGCAGAGTGACTTCAGGCACGAGGTCTTCGAAGTATTCTAAGCACAGTGCTCTCTCATGGCAGCTCACACCAGGGCCATGACAAAGTCTTCCGGGGCAATTCAGACTCACCGGCAATGATGTCCTGAGGCCGTTCGAGGACTCTGGAATTGTAGGGCTCCTCAAGTAACCTACAGTTTGTTGCCCATCACTGGGAACGCACAGAGGGCCTCCGAGGGCTCAACCAATGGGCCTCGAAGTTGCTCAGCCGGCCCACAGGGGTCTGGAGGTACTCAGTGAACTTGGAGGGGAAACGATGCATACCCGAGAAGCCTAGGGGGGGGTCCTCAAAAGTCTACTTCCTTTAAAATAAAGCATATAAGCGGCTAAGAACTCATGGGAACAGCTGCATGCCTCCGTTCTGCACAACGTCTCAGGGCCTAACCTGGAGGCAGGTTCTCACGTTCAGATTCCCTTCAGCTCTAGAGCTTGTCAGGCAGACCACCACCGCGGCCATGGAAGCACCTGGTTTAGACAGAAGCAACTCCTAATTTCCCCCGCATCATTCTTACACGGTTTCCAGGCCTGTCAGGAGCAGGGAATGTCAGGTAGCTGTCAGGCAGCGTGAATGCAGCCTTCAAAATGGGAAAGCGAGCCTAGTTCCAACGGGCCCCGTTTCCATGGGCACCCTCAGCATACACCCCTGGGGTTTCTAACAAGTCCAAAGAGACCCAGGTTACCCTGTGTTTCCTTGCCTGAATCAACTTCTCGAGTAGGGTGTTCTGCATCAAGGAAACTGCCTCAACCAAGGAACGCCGTGGCTACGCCTCTGCGCCTGTGGCTATTCAAAAGCCTGCAGTGCCACAGGAAGAGCAGGACTTAAGTTGCAGTGAGAACGCAAGCCGACTTTCTCTAGGAGGCACGGTGACTTCCGGAGGGACGTCCCGGATGGAATGCGAAGCTGAGGATTTATCTGAGTGCAGCTCGGACTAGGGCAACACGTAAGACTTCCACGCCGGGTGGGACGTGCTTGAACGGCGTTCCTGAACGTGTGTGACCGCTGGGGAAATCAAGCTGCTCCAAGAGAGAGTGCAGTGCGTTTCCTTACACTCGGCATACACAGAGTGGTTCCAAAGGGCTCCTGGCATGGATGTTGATTAGCAGACCCTCGGGGTCCCGTGGGTGTCACTGATGCTGCCGGGAACAGGGTGCCCACGCGAGCCTCCTAGGTGTCTGGCAAACTGTGCTGCAGTTCAAGATATGCAGAGCAGTGGCCACGACCTCATGGAAACTGCTGCACGCCTCCGCTTCTGCACGGCAAATCAGGGCCTTACTTCCAGGCATGTGTTCATGCTGGCTGCGCCGGTAGCGACACAGCATGGTAAGACGCTGACTTTCTCCTCGGGCAGAGTGCCTTCAGGTACGAGGTCCTCGAAGTATTCAAAGCACAGTGCTTTCTCATGGCAGCTCACACAAGGGCCATGAGAAAGTCTTCCTGGGCAATTGATACTCACCAGCAATGTTGTCCTGAGGCCATTCGAGGACTCTGGAATTGTAGGTCTCCTCAAGGATCCTACAGTGTGTTGCCCATCACTGGGACGCACAGAGGGCCTCCGAGGAATCAATCAGTGTGCCTCGAAGTTGCTCAGCCGGCCCACAGGGCTCTGGAGGTACTCAGTGAACTTGGAGGGGAAATGATGCATACCCGAGAGGCCTAGGGGGCGTCCTCAAAAGTCTACTTCCTTTCAAATAAAGCATATAAGCGACTAAGAACGCAAGGAAAGGGCTGCATGCCTCCCTTTCAGCCCGGCTGCTCGGGACCTAAAATGGAGGCGAGTTCCTATGTTGAGTTTCCTTTGAGCTCCAGAGCTTGTCAGGCAGAGCACCCCCGCGGCCATGGCAGCACCTGGTTTAGACAGAGCAGACTCATAATTTTCCCCGCATCGTTCTTACAGGGTTTCCAGGCCTGTCGGGAGCAGGGACTATCAGGTAGCTGCAAGGCAGCGTGAATGCAGCCTTCAAAATGGGAAAGCGAGTCTAGTTCCAGCAGGCCCCCGTTTCCATGGGCACCCGCAGCATACAACCCTGTGCTTTCTAAGAAGTCCAAAGAGACACGGGTTACCCTGTGTTGCCTTCCCTGAATCAACTTCTCGAAGTAGGGTGTTCTGCATCAAGCTAACTGCCTTAACCAAGCAATGCCCTAGCTAGGCCTCTGGGCCTGTGGCTATTCAAAATCCTGCAGTGCCACAGGAAGAGCAGGAATTAAATTGCAGTAAGAACGCAAGCCGAATTTCTCTAGGAGGCTCGGTGATATCAGGCAGTACGTTCCAGATGGAACGCGAAGCCGAGGGTTTCTCTGAGTGCAACTCAGACTACGGCAATGCGAAAGACTTCCACGCCAGGTGGGACGTGCTTGAACGGTGTTCCTGAACGTGTGTGACCGCTGGGGAAATCAAGCTGCTCCAAGAGGGAGTGCAGTGCGTTTCCTTACACTCGGCGTACACAGAGTGGTTCCAAAGGGCTCCTGGCATGGATGTTGAGTAGCAGACCCACGGGGCCCCGTGGGTGTCACTGATCCTGCCGGGAACAGGGTGCCCACGCGAGCCTCCTAGGTGTCCGGCAAACTCTGCTGCAGTTCAAGATACGCAGAACAGAGGCCACGGCGTCATGGAAACTGCGGCACGCCTCCGCTTCTGCACGGCAAGTCGGGGCCTTCATACCAGGCATGTGTTCATGCTGGGTGTGCCGGTAGCGACACAGCATGGTAAGATGCTGACTCTCTCCTCGGGCAGAGTGACTTCAGGCACGAGGTCTTCGAAGTATTCTAAGCACAGTGCTCTCTCATGGCAGCTCACACCAGGGCCATGACAAAGTCTTCCGGGGCAATTCAGACTCACCGGCAATGATGTCCTGAGGCCGTTCGAGGACTCTGGAATTGTAGGGCTCCTCAAGTAACCTACAGTTTGTTGCCCATCACTGGGAACGCACAGAGGGCCTCCGAGGGCTCAACCAATGGGCCTCGAAGTTGCTCAGCTGGCCCACAGGGGTCTGGAGGTACTCAGTGAACTTGGAGGGGAAACGATGCATACCCGAGAAGCCTGGGGGGGGGTCCTCAAAAGTCTACTTCCTTTAAAATAAAGCATATAAGCGGCTAAGAACTCATGGGAACAGCTGCATGCCTCCGTTCTGCACAACGTCTCAGGGCCTAACCTGGAGGCAGGTTCTCACGTTCAGATTCCCTTCAGCTCTAGAGCTTGTCAGGCAGACCACCACCGCGGCCATGGAAGCACCTGGTTTAGACAGAAGCAACTCCTAATTTCCCCCGCATCATTCTTACACGGTTTCCAGGCCGGTCAGGAGCAGGGAATGTCAGGTAGCTGTCAGGCAGCGTGAATGCAGCCTTCAAAATGGGAAAGCAAGCCTAGTTCCAACGGGCCCCGTTTCCATGGGCACCCTCAGCATACACCCCTGGGGTTTCTAACAAGTCCAAAGAGACCCAGGTTACCCTGTGTTTCCTTGCCTGAATCAACTTCTCGAGTAGGGTGTTCTGCATCAAGGAAACTGCCTCAACCAAGGAACGCCGTGGCTACGCCTCTGCGCCTGTGGCTATTCAAAAGCCTGCAGTGCCACAGGAAGAGCAGGACTTAAGTTGCAGTGAGAACGCAAGCCGACTTTCTCTAGGAGGCACGGTGACTTCCGGAGGGACGTCCCGGATGGAATGCGAAGCTGAGGATTTATCTGAGTGCAGCTCGGACTAGGGCAACACGCAAGACTTCCACGCCGGGTGGGACGTGCTTGAACGGCGTTCCTGAACGTGTGTGACCGCTGGGGAAATCAAGCTGCTCCAAGAGAGAGTGCAGTGCGTTTCCTTACACTCGGCATACACAGAGTGGTTCCAAAGGGCTCCTGGCATGGATGTTGATTAGCAGACCCACGGGGTCCCGTGGGTGTCCCTGATGCTGCCGGGAACAGGGTGCCCACGCGAGCCTCCTAGGTGTCTGGCAAACTGTGCTGCAGTTAAAGATATGCAGAGCAGTGGCCACGACCTCATGGAAACTGCTGCACGCCTCCGCTTCTGCACGGCAAATCAGGGCCTTACTTCCAGGCATGTGTTCATGCTGGCTGCGCCGGTAGCGACACAGCATGGTAAGACGCTGACTTTCTCCTCGGGCAGAGTGCCTTCAGGTACGAGGTCCTCGAAGTATTCAAAGCACAGTGCTTTCTCATGGCAGCTCACACAAGGGCCATGAGAAAGTCTTCCTGGGCAATTGATACTCACCAGCAATGTTGTCCTGAGGCCATTCGAGGACTGTGGAATTGTAGGTCTCCTCAAGGAACCTACAGTGTGTTGCCCATCACTGGGACGCACAGAGGGCCTCCGAGGAATCAATCAGTGTGCCTCGAAGTTGCTCAGCCGGCCCACAGGGCTCTGGAGGTACTCAGTGAACTTGGAGGGGAAATGATGCATACCCGAGAGTCCTAGGGGGGGGGGGTCCTCAAAAGTCTACTTCCTTTCAAATAAAGCATATAAGCGACTAAGAACGCAAGGAAAGGGCTGCATGCCTCCCTTTCTGCCCGGCTGCTCGGGACCTAAAATGGAGGCGAGTTCCTATGTTGAGTTTCCTTTGAGCTCCAGAGCTTGTCAGGCACACGACCCCCACGGCCATGGCAGCACCTGGTTTAGACAGAGCAGACTCATAATTTTCCCCGCATCGTTCTTACAGGGTTTCCAGGCCTGTCGGGAGCAGGGACTATCAGGTAGCTGCAAGGCAGCGTGAATGCAGCCTTCAAAATGGGAAAGCGAGTCTAGTTCCAGCAGGCCCCCGTTTCCATGGGCACCCGCAGCATACAACACTGTGCTTTCTAAGAAGTCCAAAGAGACACGGGTTACCCTGTGTTGCCTTCCCTGAATCAGCTTCTCGAAGTAGGGTGTTCTGCATCAAGCTAACTGCCTTAACCAAGCAATGCCCTAGCTAGGCCTCTGGGCCTGTGGCTATTCAAAATCCTGCAGTGCCACAGGAAGAGCAGGAATTAAATTGCAGTAAGAACGCAAGCCGAATTTCTCTAGGAGGCTCGGTGATATCAGGCAGTACGTTCCAGATGGAACGCGAAGCCGAGGGTTTCTCTGAGTGCAGCTCAGACTACGGCAATGCGAAAGACTTCCACGCCAGGTGGGACGTGCTTGAACGGTGTTCCTGAACGTGTGTGACCGCTGGGGAAATCAAGCTGCTCCTAGAGGGAGTGCAGTGCGTTTCCTTACACTCGGCGTACACAGAGTGGTTCCAAAGGGCTCCTGGCATGGATGTTGAGTAGCAGACCCACGGGGCCCCGTGGGTGTCACTGATCCTGCCGGGAACAGGGTGCCCACGCGAGCCTCCTAGGTGTACGGCAAACTCTGCTGCAGTTCAAGATACGCAGAACAGAGGCCACGGCGTCATGGAAACTGCGGCACGCCTCCGCTTCTGCACGGCAAGTCGGGGCCTTCATACCAGGCATGTGTTCATGCTGGGTGTGCCGGTAGCGACACAGCATGGTAAGATGCTGACTCTCTCCTCGGGCAGAGTGACTTCAGGCACGAGGTCTTCGAAGTATTCTAAGCACAGTGCTCTCTCATGGCAGCTCACACCAGGGCCATGACAAAGTCTTCCGGGGCAATTCAGACTCACCGGCAATGATGTCCTGAGGCCGTTCGAGGACTCTGGAATTGTAGGGCTCCTCAAGTAACCTACAGTTTGTTGCCCATCACTGGGAACGCACAGAGGGCCTCCGAGGGCTCAACCAATGGGCCTCGAAGTTGCTCAGCCGGCCCACAGGGGTCTGGAGGTACTCAGTGAACTTGGAGGGGAAACGATGCATACCCGAGAAGCCTAGGGGGGGGTCCTCAAAAGTCTACTTCCTTTAAAATAAAGCATATAAGCGGCTAAGAACTCATGGGAACAGCTGCATGCCTCCGTTCTGCACAACGTCTCAGGGCCTAACCTGGAGGCAGGTTCTCACGTTCAGATTCCCTTCAGCTCTAGAGCTTGTCAGGCAGACCACCACCGCGGCCATGGAAGCACCTGGTTTAGACAGAAGCAACTCCTAATTTCCCCCGCATCATTCTTACACGGTTTCCAGGCCTGTCAGGAGCAGGGAATGTCAGGTAGCTGTCAGGCAGCGTGAATGCAGCCTTCAAAATGGGAAAGCGAGCCTAGTTCCAACGGGCCCCGTTTCCATGGGCACCCTCAGCATACACCCCTGGGGTTTCTAACAAGTCCAAAGAGACCCAGGTTACCCTGTGTTTCCTTGCCTGAATCAACTTCTCGAGTAGGGTGTTCTGCATCAAGGAAACTGCCTCAACCAAGGAACGCCGTGGCTACGCCTCTGCGCCTGTGGCTATTCAAAAGCCTGCAGTGCCACAGGAAGAGCAGGACTTAAGTTGCAGTGAGAACGCAAGCCGACTTTCTCTAGGAGGCACGGTGACTTCCGGAGGGACGTCCCGGATGGAATGCGAAGCTGAGGATTTATCTGAGTGCAGCTCGGACTAGGGCAACACGCAAGACTTCCACGCCGGGTGGGACGTGCTTGAACGGCGTTCCTGAACGTGTGTGACCGCTGGGGAAATCAAGCTGCTCCAAGAGAGAATGCAGTGCGTTTCCTTACACTCGGCATACACAGAGTGGTTCCAAAGGGCTCCTGGCATGGATGTTGATTAGCAGACCCACGGGGTCCCGTGGGTGTCACTGATGCTGCCGGGAACAGGGTGCCCACGCGAGCCTCCTAGGTGTCTGGCAAACTGTGCGGCAGTTAAAGATATGCAGAGCAGTGGCCACGACCTCATGGAAACTGCTGCACGCCTCTGCTTCTGCACGGCAAATCAGGGCCTTACTTCCAGGCATGTGTTCATGCTGGCTGCACCGGTAGCGACACAGCATGGTAAGACGCAGACTTTGTCCTCGGGCAGAGTGCCTTCAGGTACGAGGTCCTCGAAGTATTCAAAGCACAGTGCTTTCTCATGGCAGCTCACACAAGGGCCATGAGAAAGTCTTCCTGGGCAATTGATACTCACCAGCAATGTTGTCCTGAGGCCATTCGAGGACTCTGGAATTGTAGGTCTCCTCAAGGATCCTACAGTGTGTTGCCCATCACTGGGACGCACAGAGGGCCTCCGAGGAATCAATCAGTGTGCCTCGAAGTTGCTCAGCCGGCCCACAGGGCTCTGGAGGTACTCAGTGAACTTGGAGGGGAAATGATGCATACCCGAGAGGCCTAGGGGGGGTCCTCAAAAGTCTACTTCCTTTCAAATAAAGCATATAAGCGACTAAGAATGCAAGGAAAGGGCTGCATGCCTCCCTATCTGCCCGGCTACTCGGGACCTAAAATGGAGGCGAGTTCCTATGTTGAGTTTCCTTTGAGCTCCAGAGCTTGTCAGGCACACGACCCCCGCGGCCATGGCAGCAACTGGTTTAGACAGAGCAGACTCATAATTTTCCCCGCATCGTTCTTACAGGGTTTCCAGGCCTGTCGGGAGCAGGGACTATCAGGTAGCTGCAAGGCAGCGTGAATGCAGCCTTCAAAATGGGAAAGCGAGTCTAGTTCCAGCAGGCCCCCGTTTCCATGGGCACCCGCAGCATACAACCCTGTGCTTTCTAAGAAGTCCAAAGAGACACGGGTTACCCTGTGTTGCTTTCCCTGAATCAACTTCTCGAAGTAGGGTGTTCTGCATCAAGCTAACTGCCTTAACCAAGCAATGCCCTAGCTAGGCCTCTGGGCCTGTGGCTATTCAAAATCCTGCAGTGCCACAGGAAGAGCAGGAATTAAATTGCAGTAAGAACGCAAGCCGAATTTCTCTAGGAGGCTCGGTGATATCAGGCAGTACGTTCCAGATGGAACGCGAAGCCGAGGGTTTCTCTGAGTGCAGCTCAGACTACGGCAATGCGAAAGACTTCCACGCCAGGTGGGACGTGCTTGAACGGTGTTCCTGAACGTGTGTGACCGCTGGGGAAATCAAGCTGCTCCAAGAGGGAGTGCAGTGCGTTTCCTTACACTCGGCGTACACAGAGTGGTTCCAAAGGGCTCCTGGCATGGATGTTGAGTAGCAGACCCACGGGGCCCCGTGGGTGTCACTGATCCTGCCGGGAACAGGGTGCCCACGCGAGCCTCCTAGGTGTCCGGCAAACTCTGCTGCAGTTCAAGATACGCAGAACAGAGGCCACGGCGTCATGGAAACTGCGGCACGCCTCCGCTTCTGCACGGCAAGTCGGGGCCTTCATACCAGGCATGTGTTCATGCTGGGTGTGCCGGTAGCGACACAGCATGGTAAGATGCTGACTCTCTCCTCGGGCAGAGTGACTTCAGGCACGAGGTCTTCGAAGTATTCTAAGCACAGTGCTCTCTCATGGCAGCTCACACCAGGGCCATGACAAAGTCTTCCGGGGCAATTCAGACTCACCGGCAATGATGTCCTGAGGCCGTTCGAGGACTCTGGAATTGTAGGGCTCCTCAAGTAACCTACAGTTTGTTGCCCATCACTGGGAACGCACAGAGGGCCTCCGAGGGCTCAACCAATGGGCCTCGAAGTTGCTCAGCAGGCCCACAGGGGTCTGGAGGTACTCAGTGAACTTGGAGGGGAAACGATGCATACCCGAGAAGCCTAGGGGGGGGTCCTCAAAAGTCTACTTCCTTTAAAATAAAGCATATAAGAGGCTAAGTACTCATGGAAACAGCTGCATGCCTCCGTTCTGCACAACGTCTCAGGGCCTAACATGGAGGCAGGTTCTCACGTTCAGATTCCCTTCAGCTCTAGAGCTTGTCAGGCAGACCACCACCGCGGCCATGGAAGCACCTGGTTTAGACAGAAGCAACTCCTAATTTCCCCCGCATCATTCTTACACGGTTTCCAGGCCTGTCAGGAGCAGGGAATGTCAGGTAGCTGTCAGGCAGCGTGAATGCAGCCTTCAAAATGGGAAAGCAAGCCTAGTTCCAACGGGCCCCGTTTCCATGGGCACCCTCAGCATACACCCCTGGGGTTTCTAACAAATCCAAAGAGACCCAGGTTACCCTGTGTTTCCTTGCCTGAATCAACTTCTCGAGTAGGGTGTTCTGCATCAAAGAAACTGCCTCAACCAAGGAACGCCGTGGCTACGCCTCTGCGCCTGTGGCTATTCAAAAGCCTGCAGTGCCACAGGAAGAGCAGGACTTAAGTTGCAGTGAGAACGCAAGCCGACTTTCTCTAGGAGGCACGGTGACTTCCGGAGGGACGTCCCGGATGGAATGCGAAGCTGAGGATTTATCTGAGTGCAGCTCGGACGAGGGCAACACGCAAGACTTCCACGCCGGGTGGGACGTGCTTGAACGGCGTTCCTGAACGTGTGTGACCGCTGGGGAAATCAAGCTGCTCCAAGAGAGAGTGCAGTGCGTTTCCTTACACTCGGCATACACAGAGTGGTTCCAAAGGGCTCCTGGCATGGATGTTGATTAGCAGACCCACGGGGTCCCGTGGGTGTCCCTGATGCTGCCGGGAACAGGGTGCCCACGCGAGCCTCCTAGGTGTCTGGCAAACTGTGCTGCAGTTAAAGATATGCAGAGTAGTGGCCACGACCTCATGGAAACTGCTGCACGCCTCCGCTTCTGCACGGCAAATCAGGGCCTTACTTCCAGGCATGTGTTCATGCTGGCTGCGCCGGTAGCGACACAGCATGGTAAGACGCTGACTTTCTCCTCGGGCAGAGTGCCTTCAGGTACGAGGTCCTCGAAGTATTCAAAGCACAGTGCTTTCTCATGGCAGCTGACACAAGGGCCATGAGAAAGTCTTCCTGGGCAATTGATACTCACCAGCAATGTTGTCCTGAGGCCATTCGAGGACTCTGGAATTGTAGGTCTCCTCAAGGAACCTACAGTGTGTTGCCCATCACTGGGACGCACAGAGGGCCTCCGAGGAATCAATCAGTGTGCCCCGAAGTTGCTCAGCCGGCCCACAGGGCTCTGGAGGTACTCAGTGAACTTGGAGGGGAAATGATGCATACCCGAGAGGCCTGGGGGGGGTCCTCAAAACTCTACTTCCTTTCAAATAAAGCATATAAGCGACTAAGAACGCAAGGAAAGGGCTGCATGCCTCCCTTTCTGCCCGGCTACTCGAGACCTAAAATGGAGGCAAGTTCCTATGTTGAGTTTCCTTTGAGCTCCAGAGCTTGTCAGGCACACGACCCCCGCGGCCATGGCAGCACCTGGTTTAGACAGAGCAGACTCATAATTTTCCCCGCATCGTTCTTACAGGGTTTCCAGGCCTGTCGGAAGCAGGGTCTATCAGGTAGCTGCAAGGCAGCGTGAATGCAGCCTTCAAAATGGGAAAGCGAGTCTAGTTCCAGCAGGCCCCCGTTTCCATGGGCACCCGCAGCATACAACCCTGTGCTTTCTAAGAAGTCCAAAGAGACACGGGTTACCCTGTTTTGCCTTCCCTGAATCAACTTCTCGAAGTAGGGTGTTCTGCATCAAGCTAACTGCCTTAACCAAGCAATGCCCTAGCTAGGCCTCTGGGCCTGTGGCTATTCAAAATCCTGCAGTGCCACAGGAAGAGCAGGAATTAAATTGCAGTAAGAACGCAAGCCGAATTTCTCTAGGAGGCTCGGTGATATCAGGCAGTACGTTCCAGATGGAACGCGAAGCCGAGGGTTTCTCTGAGTGCAGCTCAGACTACGGCAATGCGAAAGACTTCCACGCCAGGTGGGACGTGCTTGAACGGTGTTCCTGAACGTGTGTGACCGCTGGGGAAATCAAGCTGCTCCAAGAGGGAGTGCAGTGCGTTTCCTTACACTCGGCGTACACAGAGTGGTTCCAAAGGGCTCCTGGCATGGATGTTGAGTAGCAGACCCACGGGGCCCCGTGGGTGTCACTGATCCTGCCGGGAACAGGGTGCCCACGCGAGCCTCCTAGGTGTCCGGCAAACTCTGCTGCAGTTCAAGATACGCAGAACAGAGGCCACGGCGTCATGGAAACTGCGGCACGCCTCCGCTTCTGCACGGCAAGTCGGGGCCTTCATACCAGGCATGTGTTCATGCTGGGTGTGCCGGTAGCGACACAGCATGGTAAGATGCTGACTCTCTCCTCGGGCAGAGTGACTTCAGGCACGAGGTCTTCGAAGTATTCTAAGCACAGTGCTCTCTCATGGCAGCTCACACCAGGGCCATGACAAAGTCTTCCGGGGCAATTCAGACTCACCGGCAATGATGTCCTGAGGCCGTTCGAGGACTCTGGAATTGTAGGGCTCCTCAAGTAACCTACAGTTTGTTGCCCATCACTGGGAACGCACAGAGGGCCTCCGAGGGCTCAACCAATGGGCCTCGAAGTTGCTCAGCCGGCCCACAGGGGTCTGGAGGTACTCAGTGAACTTGGAGGGGAAACGATGCATACCCGAGAAGCCTGGGGGGGGGGTCCTCAAAAGACTACTTCCTTTAAAATAAAGCATATAAGCGGCTAAGAACTCATGGGAACAGCTGCATGCCTCCGTTCTGCACAACGTCTCAGGGCCTAACCTGGAGGCAGGTTCTCACGTTCAGATTCCCTTCAGCTCTAGAGCTTGTCAGGCAGACCACCACCGCGGCCATGGAAGCACCTGGTTTAGACAGAAGCAACTCCTAATTTCCCCCGCATCATTCTTACACGGTTTCCAGGCCTGTCAGGAGCAGGGAATGTCAGGTAGTTGTCAGGCAGCGTGAATGCAGCCTTCAAAATGGGAAAGCAAGCCTAGTTCCAACGGGCCCCGTTTCCATGGGCACCCTCAGCATACACCCCTGGGGTTTCTAACAAGTCCAAAGAGACCCAGGTTACCCTGTGTTTCCTTGCCTGAATCAACTTCACGAGTAGGGTGTTCTGCATCAAGGAAACTGCCTCAACCAAGGAACGCCGTGGCTACGCCTCTGCGCCTGTGGCTATTCAAAAGCCTGCAGTGCCACAGGAAGAGCAGGACTTAAGTTGCAGTGAGAACGCAAGCCGACTTTCTCTAGGAGGCACGGTGACTTCCGGAGGGACGTCCCGGATGGAATGCGAAGCTGAGGATTTATCTGAGTGCAGCTCGGACTAGGGCAACACGCAAGACTTCCACGCCGGGTGGGACGTGCTTGAACGGCGTTCCTGAACGTGTGTGACCGCTGGGGAAATCAAGCTGCTCCAAGAGAGAGTGCAGTGCGTTTCCTTACACTCGGCATACACAGAGTGGTTCCAAAGGGCTCCTGGCATGGATGTTGATTAGCAGACCCACGGGGTCCCGTGGGTGTCACTGATGCTGCCGGGAACAGGGTGCCCACGCGAGCCTCCTAGGTGTCTGGCAAACTGTGCTGCAGTTAAAGATATGCAGAGCAGTGGCCACGACCTCATGGAAACTGCTGCACGCCTCCGCTTCTGCACGGCAAATCAGGGCCTTACTTCCAGGCATGTGTTCATGCTGGCTGCGCCGGTAGCGACACAGCATGGTAAGACGCTGACTTTCTCCTCGGGCAGAGTGCCTTCAGGTACGAGGTCCTCGAAGTATTCAAAGCACAGTGCTTTCTCATGGCAGCTCACACAAGGGCCATGAGAAAGTCTTCCTGGGCAATTGATACTCACCAGCAATGTTGTCCTGAGGCCATTCGAGGACTCTGGAATTGTAGGTCTCCTCAAGGAACCTACAGTGTGTTGCCCATCACTGGGACGCACAGAGGGCCTCCGAGGAATCAATCAGTGTGCCTCGAAGTTGCTCAGCCGGCCCACAGGGCTCTGGAGGTACTCAGTGAACTTGGAGGGGAAATGATGCATACCCGAGAGTCCTAGGGGGGGGGTCCTCAAAAGTCTACTTCCTTTCAAATAAAGCATATAAGCGACTAAGAACGCAAGGAAAGGGCTGCATGCCTCCCTTTCTGCCCGGCTGCTCGGGACCTAAAATGGAGGCGAGTTCCTATGTTGAGTTTCCTTTGAGCTCCAGAGCTTGTCAGGCACACGACCCCCGCGGCCATGGCAGCACCTGGTTTAGACAGAGCAGACTCATAATTTTCCCCGCATCGTTCTTACAGGGTTTCCAGGCCTGTCGGGAGCAGGGACTATCAGGTAGCTGCAAGGCAGCGTGAATGCAGCCTTCAAAATGGGAAAGCGAGTCTAGTTCCAGCAGGCCCCCGTTTCCATGGGCACCCGCAGCATACAACACTGTGCTTTCTAAGAAGTCCAAAGAGACACGGGTTACCCTGTGTTGCCTTCCCTGAATCAGCTTCTCGAAGTAGGGTGTTCTGCATCAAGCTAACTGCCTTAACCAAGCAATGCCCTAGCTAGGCCTCTGGGCCTGTGGCTATTCAAAATCCTGCAGTGCCACAGGAAGAGCAGGAATTAAATTGCAGTAAGAACGCAAGCCGAATTTCTCTAGGAGGCTCGGTGATATCAGGCAGTACGTTCCAGATGGAACGCGAAGCCGAGGGTTTCTCTGAGTGCAGCTCAGACTACGGCAATGCGAAAGACTTCCACGCCAGGTGGGACGTGCTTGAACGGTGTTCCTGAACGTGTGTGACCGCTGGGGAAATCAAGCTGCTCCAAGAGGGAGTGCAGTGCGTTTCCTTACACTCGGCGTACACAGAGTGGTTCCAAAGGGCTCCTGGCATGGATGTTGAGTAGCAGACCCACGGGGCCCCGTGGGTGTCACTGATCCTGCCGGGAACAGGGTGCCCACGCGAGCCTCCTAGGTGTACGGCAAACTCTGCTGCAGTTCAAGATACGCAGAACAGAGGCCACGGCGTCATGGAAACTGCGGCACGCCTCCGCTTCTGCACGGCAAGTCGGGGCCTTCATACCAGGCATGTGTTCATGCTGGGTGTGCCGGTAGCGACACAGCATGGTAAGATGCTGACTCTCTCCTCGGGCAGAGTGACTTCAGGCACGAGGTCTTCGAAGAATTCTAAGCACAGTGCTCTCTCATGGCAGCTCACACCAGGGCCATGACAAAGTCTTCCGGGGCAATTCAGACTCACCGGCAATGATGTCCTGAGGCCGTTCGAGGACTCTGGAATTGTAGGGCTCCTCAAGTAACCTACAGTTTGTTGCCCATCACTGGGAACGCACAGAGGGCCTCCGAGGGCTCAACCAATGGGCCTCGAAGTTGCTCAGCTGGCCCACAGGGGTCTGGAGGTACTCAGTGAACTTGGAGGGGAAACGATGCATACCCGAGAAGCCTGGGGGGGGGTCCTCAAAAGTCTACTTCCTTTAAAATAAAGCATATAAGCGGCTAAGAACTCATGGGAACAGCTGCATGCCTCCGTTCTGCACAACGTCTCAGGGCCTAACCTGGAGGCAGGTTCTCACGTTCAGATTCCCTTCAGCTCTAGAGCTTGTCAGGCAGACCACCACCGCGGCCATGGAAGCACCTGGTTTAGACAGAAGCAACTCCTAATTTCCCCCGCATCATTCTTACACGGTTTCCAGGCCGGTCAGGAGCAGGGAATGTCAGGTAGCTGTCAGGCAGCGTGAATGCAGCCTTCAAAATGGGAAAGCAAGCCTAGTTCCAACGGGCCCCGTTTCCATGGGCACCCTCAGCATACACCCCTGGGGTTTCTAACAAGTCCAAAGAGACCCAGGTTACCCTGTGTTTCCTTGCCTGAATCAACTTCTCGAGTAGGGTGTTCTGCATCAAGGAAACTGCCTCAACCAAGGAACGCCGTGGCTACGCCTCTGCGCCTGTGGCTATTCAAAAGCCTGCAGTGCCACAGGAAGAGCAGGACTTAAGTTGCAGTGAGAACGCAAGCCGACTTTCTCTAGGAGGCACGGTGACTTCCGGAGGGACGTCCCGGATGGAATGCGAAGCTGAGGATTTATCTGAGTGCAGCTCGGACTAGGGCAACACGCAAGACTTCCACGCCGGGTGGGACGTGCTTGAACGGCGTTCCTGAACGTGTGTGACCGCTGGGGAAATCAAGCTGCTCCAAGAGAGAGTGCAGTGCGTTTCCTTACACTCGGCATACACAGAGTGGTTCCAAAGGGCTCCTGGCATGGATGTTGATTAGCAGACCCACGGGGTCCCGTGGGTGTCCCTGATGCTGCCGGGAACAGGGTGCCCACGCGAGCCTCCTAGGTGTCTGGCAAACTGTGCTGCAGTTAAAGATATGCAGAGCAGTGGCCACGACCTCATGGAAACTGCTGCACGCCTCCGCTTCTGCACGGCAAATCAGGGCCTTACTTCCAGGCATGTGTTCATGCTGGCTGCGCCGGTAGCGACACAGCATGGTAAGACGCTGACTTTCTCCTCGGGCAGAGTGCCTTCAGGTACGAGGTCCTCGAAGTATTCAAAGCACAGTGCTTTCTCATGGCAGCTCACACAAGGGCCATGAGAAAGTCTTCCTGGGCAATTGATACTCACCAGCAATGTTGTCCTGAGGCCATTCGAGGACTGTGGAATTGTAGGTCTCCTCAAGGAACCTACAGTGTGTTGCCCATCACTGGGACGCACAGAGGGCCTCCGAGGAATCAATCAGTGTGCCTCGAAGTTGCTCAGCCGGCCCACAGGGCTCTGGAGGTACTCAGTGAACTTGGAGGGGAAATGATGCATACCCGAGAGTCCTAGGGGGGGGGGTCCTCAAAAGTCTACTTCCTTTCAAATAAAGCATATAAGCGACTAAGAACGCAAGGAAAGGGCTGCATGCCTCCCTTTCTGCCCGGCTGCTCGGGACCTAAAATGGAGGCGAGTTCCTATGTTGAGTTTCCTTTGAGCTCCAGAGCTTGTCAGGCACACGACCCCCACGGCCATGGCAGCACCTGGTTTAGACAGAGCAGACTCATAATTTTCCCCGCATCGTTCTTACAGGGTTTCCAGGCCTGTCGGGAGCAGGGACTATCAGGTAGCTGCAAGGCAGCGTGAATGCAGCCTTCAAAATGGGAAAGCGAGTCTAGTTCCAGCAGGCCCCCGTTTCCATGGGCACCCGCAGCATACAACACTGTGCTTTCTAAGAAGTCCAAAGAGACACGGGTTACCCTGTGTTGCCTTCCCTGAATCAGCTTCTCGAAGTAGGGTGTTCTGCATCAAGCTAACTGCCTTAACCAAGCAATGCCCTAGCTAGGCCTCTGGGCCTGTGGCTATTCAAAATCCTGCAGTGCCACAGGAAGAGCAGGAATTAAATTGCAGTAAGAACGCAAGCCGAATTTCTCTAGGAGGCTCGGTGATATCAGGCAGTACGTTCCAGATGGAACGCGAAGCCGAGGGTTTCTCTGAGTGCAGCTCAGACTACGGCAATGCGAAAGACTTCCACGCCAGGTGGGACGTGCTTGAACGGTGTTCCTGAACGTGTGTGACCGCTGGGGAAATCAAGCTGCTCCTAGAGGGAGTGCAGTGCGTTTCCTTACACTCGGCGTACACAGAGTGGTTCCAAAGGGCTCCTGGCATGGATGTTGAGTAGCAGACCCACGGGGCCCCGTGGGTGTCACTGATCCTGCCGGGAACAGGGTGCCCACGCGAGCCTCCTAGGTGTCCGGCAAACTCTGCTGCAGTTCAAGATACGCAGAACAGAGGCCACGGCGTCATGGAAACTGCGGCACGCCTCCGCTTCTGCACGGCAAGTCGGGGCCTTCATACCAGGCATGTGTTCATGCTGGGTGTGCCGGTAGCGACACAGCATGGTAAGATGCTGACTCTCTCCTCGGGCAGAGTGACTTCAGGCACGAGGTCTTCGAAGTATTCTAAGCACAGTGCTCTCTCATGGCAGCTCACACCAGGGCCATGACAAAGTCTTCCGGGGCAATTCAGACTCACCGGCAATGATGTCCTGAGGCCGTTCGAGGACTCTGGAATTGTAGGGCTCCTCAAGTAACCTACAGTTTGTTGCCCATCACTGGGAACGCACAGAGGGCCTCCGAGGGCTCAACCAATGGGCCTCGAAGTTGCTCAGCCGGCCCACAGGGGTCTGGAGGTACTCAGTGAACTTGGAGGGGAAACGATGCATACCCGAGAAGCCTGGGGGGGGGGTCCTCAAAAGACTACTTCCTTTAAAATAAAGCATATAAGCGGCTAAGAACTCATGGGAACAGCTGCATGCCTCCGTTCTGCACAACGTCTCAGGGCCTAACCTGGAGGCAGGTTCTCACGTTCAGATTCCCTTCAGCTCTAGAGCTTGTCAGGCAGACCACCACCGCGGCCATGGAAGCACCTGGTTTAGACAGAAGCAACTCCTAATTTCCCCCGCATCATTCTTACACGGTTTCCAGGCCTGTCAGGAGCAGGGAATGTCAGGTAGTTGTCAGGCAGCGTGAATGCAGCCTTCAAAATGGGAAAGCAAGCCTAGTTCCAACGGGCCCCGTTTCCATGGGCACCCTCAGCATACACCCCTGGGGTTTCTAACAAGTCCAAAGAGACCCAGGTTACCCTGTGTTTCCTTGCCTGAATCAACTTCACGAGTAGGGTGTTCTGCATCAAGGAAACTGCCTCAACCAAGGAACGCCGTGGCTACGCCTCTGCGCCTGTGGCTATTCAAAAGCCTGCAGTGCCACAGGAAGAGCAGGACTTAAGTTGCAGTGAGAACGCAAGCCGACTTTCTCTAGGAGGCACGGTGACTTCCGGAGGGACGTCCCGGATGGAATGCGAAGCTGAGGATTTATCTGAGTGCAGCTCGGACTAGGGCAACACGCAAGACTTCCACGCCGGGTGGGACGTGCTTGAACGGCGTTCCTGAACGTGTGTGACCGCTGGGGAAATCAAGCTGCTCCAAGAGAGAGTGCAGTGCGTTTCCTTACACTCGGCATACACAGAGTGGTTCCAAAGGGCTCCTGGCATGGATGTTGATTAGCAGACCCACGGGGTCCCGTGGGTGTCACTGATGCTGCCGGGAACAGGGTGCCCACGCGAGCCTCCTAGGTGTCTGGCAAACTGTGCTGCAGTTAAAGATATGCAGAGCAGTGGCCACGACCTCATGGAAACTGCTGCACGCCTCCGCTTCTGCACGGCAAATCAGGGCCTTACTTCCAGGCATGTGTTCATGCTGGCTGCGCCGGTAGCGACACAGCATGGTAAGACGCTGACTTTCTCCTCGGGCAGAGTGCCTTCAGGTACGAGGTCCTCGAAGTATTCAAAGCACAGTGCTTTCTCATGGCAGCTCACACAAGGGCCATGAGAAAGTCTTCCTGGGCAATTGATACTCACCAGCAATGTTGTCCTGAGGCCATTCGAGGACTCTGGAATTGTAGGTCTCCTCAAGGAACCTACAGTGTGTTGCCCATCACTGGGACGCACAGAGGGCCTCCGAGGAATCAATCAGTGTGCCTCGAAGTTGCTCAGCCGGCCCACAGGGCTCTGGAGGTACTCAGTGAACTTGGAGGGGAAATGATGCATACCCGAGAGTCCTAGGGGGGGGGTCCTCAAAAGTCTACTTCCTTTCAAATAAAGCATATAAGCGACTAAGAACGCAAGGAAAGGGCTGCATGCCTCCCTTTCTGCCCGGCTGCTCGGGACCTAAAATGGAGGCGAGTTCCTATGTTGAGTTTCCTTTGAGCTCCAGAGCTTGTCAGGCACACGACCCCCGCGGCCATGGCAGCACCTGGTTTAGACAGAGCAGACTCATAATTTTCCCCGCATCGTTCTTACAGGGTTTCCAGGCCTGTCGGGAGCAGGGACTATCAGGTAGCTGCAAGGCAGCGTGAATGCAGCCTTCAAAATGGGAAAGCGAGTCTAGTTCCAGCAGGCCCCCGTTTCCATGGGCACCCGCAGCATACAACACTGTGCTTTCTAAGAAGTCCAAAGAGACACGGGTTACCCTGTGTTGCCTTCCCTGAATCAGCTTCTCGAAGTAGGGTGTTCTGCATCAAGCTAACTGCCTTAACCAAGCAATGCCCTAGCTAGGCCTCTGGGCCTGTGGCTATTCAAAATCCTGCAGTGCCACAGGAAGAGCAGGAATTAAATTGCAGTAAGAACGCAAGCCGAATTTCTCTAGGAGGCTCGGTGATATCAGGCAGTACGTTCCAGATGGAACGCGAAGCCGAGGGTTTCTCTGAGTGCAGCTCAGACTACGGCAATGCGAAAGACTTCCACGCCAGGTGGGACGTGCTTGAACGGTGTTCCTGAACGTGTGTGACCGCTGGGGAAATCAAGCTGCTCCAAGAGGGAGTGCAGTGCGTTTCCTTACACTCGGCGTACACAGAGTGGTTCCAAAGGGCTCCTGGCATGGATGTTGAGTAGCAGACCCACGGGGCCCCGTGGGTGTCACTGATCCTGCCGGGAACAGGGTGCCCACGCGAGCCTCCTAGGTGTACGGCAAACTCTGCTGCAGTTCAAGATACGCAGAACAGAGGCCACGGCGTCATGGAAACTGCGGCACGCCTCCGCTTCTGCACGGCAAGTCGGGGCCTTCATACCAGGCATGTGTTCATGCTGGGTGTGCCGGTAGCGACACAGCATGGTAAGATGCTGACTCTCTCCTCGGGCAGAGTGACTTCAGGCACGAGGTCTTCGAAGAATTCTAAGCACAGTGCTCTCTCATGGCAGCTCACACCAGGGCCATGACAAAGTCTTCCGGGGCAATTCAGACTCACCGGCAATGATGTCCTGAGGCCGTTCGAGGACTCTGGAATTGTAGGGCTCCTCAAGTAACCTACAGTTTGTTGCCCATCACTGGGAACGCACAGAGGGCCTCCGAGGGCTCAACCAATGGGCCTCGAAGTTGCTCAGCTGGCCCACAGGGGTCTGGAGGTACACAGTGAACTTGGAGGGGAAACGATGCATACCCGAGAAGCCTGGGGGGGGGTCCTCAAAAGTCTACTTCCTTTAAAATAAAGCATATAAGCGGCTAAGAACTCATGGGAACAGCTGCATGCCTCCGTTCTGCACAACGTCTCAGGGCCTAACCTGGAGGCAGGTTCTCACGTTCAGATTCCCTTCAGCTCTAGAGCTTGTCAGGCAGACCACCACCGCGGCCATGGAAGCACCTGGTTTAGACAGAAGCAACTCCTAATTTCCCCCGCATCATTCTTACACGGTTTCCAGGCCGGTCAGGAGCAGGGAATGTCAGGTAGCTGTCAGGCAGCGTGAATGCAGCCTTCAAAATGGGAAAGCAAGCCTAGTTCCAACGGGCCCCGTTTCCATGGGCACCCTCAGCATACACCCCTGGGGTTTCTAACAAGTCCAAAGAGACCCAGGTTACCCTGTGTTTCCTTGCCTGAATCAACTTCTCGAGTAGGGTGTTCTGCATCAAGGAAACTGCCTCAACCAAGGAACGCCGTGGCTACGCCTCTGCGCCTGTGGCTATTCAAAAGCCTGCAGTGCCACAGGAAGAGCAGGACTTAAGTTGCAGTGAGAACGCAAGCCGACTTTCTCTAGGAGGCACGGTGACTTCCGGAGGGACGTCCCGGATGGAATGCGAAGCTGAGGATTTATCTGAGTGCAGCTCGGACTAGGGCAACACGCAAGACTTCCACGCCGGGTGGGACGTGCTTGAACGGCGTTCCTGAACGTGTGTGACCGCTGGGGAAATCAAGCTGCTCCAAGAGAGAGTGCAGTGCGTTTCCTTACACTCGGCATACACAGAGTGGTTCCAAAGGGCTCCTGGCATGGATGTTGATTAGCAGACCCACGGGGTCCCGTGGGTGTCCCTGATGCTGCCGGGAACAGGGTGCCCACGCGAGCCTCCTAGGTGTCTGGCAAACTGTGCTGCAGTTAAAGATATGCAGAGCAGTGGCCACGACCTCATGGAAACTGCTGCACGCCTCCGCTTCTGCACGGCAAATCAGGGCCTTACTTCCAGGCATGTGTTCATGCTGGCTGCGCCGGTAGCGACACAGCATGGTAAGACGCTGACTTTCTCCTCGGGCAGAGTGCCTTCAGGTACGAGGTCCTCGAAGTATTCAAAGCACAGTGCTTTCTCATGGCAGCTCACACAAGGGCCATGAGAAAGTCTTCCTGGGCAATTGATACTCACCAGCAATGTTGTCCTGAGGCCATTCGAGGACTGTGGAATTGTAGGTCTCCTCAAGGAACCTACAGTGTGTTGCCCATCACTGGGACGCACAGAGGGCCTCCGAGGAATCAATCAGTGTGCCTCGAAGTTGCTCAGCCGGCCCACAGGGCTCTGGAGGTACTCAGTGAACTTGGAGGGGAAATGATGCATACCCGAGAGTCCTAGGGGGGGGGGTCCTCAAAAGTCTACTTCCTTTCAAATAAAGCATATAAGCGACTAAGAACGCAAGGAAAGGGCTGCATGCCTCCCTTTCTGCCCGGCTGCTCGGGACCTAAAATGGAGGCGAGTTCCTATGTTGAGTTTCCTTTGAGCTCCAGAGCTTGTCAGGCACACGACCCCCACGGCCATGGCAGCACCTGGTTTAGACAGAGCAGACTCATAATTTTCCCCGCATCGTTCTTACAGGGTTTCCAGGCCTGTCGGGAGCAGGGACTATCAGGTAGCTGCAAGGCAGCGTGAATGCAGCCTTCAAAATGGGAAAGCGAGTCTAGTTCCAGCAGGCCCCCGTTTCCATGGGCACCCGCAGCATACAACACTGTGCTTTCTAAGAAGTCCAAAGAGACACGGGTTACCCTGTGTTGCCTTCCCTGAATCAGCTTCTCGAAGTAGGGTGTTCTGCATCAAGCTAACTGCCTTAACCAAGCAATGCCCTAGCTAGGCCTCTGGGCCTGTGGCTATTCAAAATCCTGCAGTGCCACAGGAAGAGCAGGAATTAAATTGCAGTAAGAACGCAAGCCGAATTTCTCTAGGAGGCTCGGTGATATCAGGCAGTACGTTCCAGATGGAACGCGAAGCCGAGGGTTTCTCTGAGTGCAGCTCAGACTACGGCAATGCGAAAGACTTCCACGCCAGGTGGGACGTGCTTGAACGGTGTTCCTGAACGTGTGTGACCGCTGGGGAAATCAAGCTGCTCCTAGAGGGAGTGCAGTGCGTTTCCTTACACTCGGCGTACACAGAGTGGTTCCAAAGGGCTCCTGGCATGGATGTTGAGTAGCAGACCCACGGGGCCCCGTGGGTGTCACTGATCCTGCCGGGAACAGGGTGCCCACGCGAGCCTCCTAGGTGTACGGCAAACTCTGCTGCAGTTCAAGATACGCAGAACAGAGGCCACGGCGTCATGGAAACTGCGGCACGCCTCCGCTTCTGCACGGCAAGTCGGGGCCTTCATACCAGGCATGTGTTCATGCTGGGTGTGCCGGTAGCGACACAGCATGGTAAGATGCTGACTCTCTCCTCGGGCAGAGTGACTTCAGGCACGAGGTCTTCGAAGTATTCTAAGCACAGTGCTCTCTCATGGCAGCTCACACCAGGGCCATGACAAAGTCTTCCGGGGCAATTCAGACTCACCGGCAATGATGTCCTGAGGCCGTTCGAGGACTCTGGAATTGTAGGGCTCCTCAAGTAACCTACAGTTTGTTGCCCATCACTGGGAACGCACAGAGGGCCTCCGAGGGCTCAACCAATGGGCCTCGAAGTTGCTCAGCCGGCCCACAGGGGTCTGGAGGTACTCAGTGAACTTGGAGGGGAAACGATGCATACCCGAGAAGCCTAGGGGGGGGTCCTCAAAAGTCTACTTCCTTTAAAATAAAGCATATAAGCGGCTAAGAACTCATGGGAACAGCTGCATGCCTCCGATCTGCACAACGTCTCAGGGCCTAACCTGGAGGCAGGTTCTCACGTTCAGATTCCCTTCAGCTCTAGAGCTTGTCAGGCAGACCACCACCGCGGCCATGGAAGCACCTGGTTTAGACAGAAGCAACTCCTAATTTCCCCCGCATCATTCTTACACGGTTTCCAGGCCTGTCAGGAGCAGGGAATGTCAGGTAGCTGTCAGGCAGCGTGAATGCAGCCTTCAAAATGGGAAAGCGAGCCTAGTTCCAACGGGCCCCGTTTCCATGGGCACCCTCAGCATACACCCCTGGGGTTTCTAACAAGTCCAAAGAGACCCAGGTTACCCTGTGTTTCCTTGCCTGAATCAACTTCTCGAGTAGGGTGTTCTGCATCAAGGAAACTGCCTCAACCAAGGAACGCCGTGGCTACGCCTCTGCGCCTGTGGCTATTCAAAAGCCTGCAGTGCCACAGGAAGAGCAGGACTTAAGTTGCAGTGAGAACGCAAGCCGACTTTCTCTAGGAGGCACGGTGACTTCCGGAGGGACGTCCCGGATGGAATGCGAAGCTGAGGATTTATCTGAGTGCAGCTCGGACTAGGGCAACACGCAAGACTTCCACGCCGGGTGGGACGTGCTTGAACGGCGTTCCTGAACGTGTGTGACCGCTGGGGAAATCAAGCTGCTCCAAGAGAGAATGCAGTGCGTTTCCTTACACTCGGCATACACAGAGTGGTTCCAAAGGGCTCCTGGCATGGATGTTGATTAGCAGACCCACGGGGTCCCGTGGGTGTCACTGATGCTGCCGGGAACAGGGTGCCCACGCGAGCCTCCTAGGTGTCTGGCAAACTGTGCGGCAGTTAAAGATATGCAGAGCAGTGGCCACGACCTCATGGAAACTGCTGCACGCCTCTGCTTCTGCACGGCAAATCAGGGCCTTACTTCCAGGCATGTGTTCATGCTGGCTGCACCGGTAGCGACACAGCATGGTAAGACGCAGACTTTGTCCTCGGGCAGAGTGCCTTCAGGTACGAGGTCCTCGAAGTATTCAAAGCACAGTGCTTTCTCATGGCAGCTCACACAAGGGCCATGAGAAAGTCTTCCTGGGCAATTGATACTCACCAGCAATGTTGTCCTGAGGCCATTCGAGGACTCTGGAATTGTAGGTCTCCTCAAGGATCCTACAGTGTGTTGCCCATCACTGGGACGCACAGAGGGCCTCCGAGGAATCAATCAGTGTGCCTCGAAGTTGCTCAGCCGGCCCACAGGGCTCTGGAGGTACTCAGTGAACTTGGAGGGGAAATGATGCATACCCGAGAGGCCTAGGGGGGGTCCTCAAAAGTCTACTTCCTTTCAAATAAAGCATATAAGCGACTAAGAATGCAAGGAAAGGGCTGCATGCCTCCCTATCTGCCCGGCTACTCGGGACCTAAAATGGAGGCGAGTTCCTATGTTGAGTTTCCTTTGAGCTCCAGAGCTTGTCAGGCACACGACCCCCGCGGCCATGGCAGCAACTGGTTTAGACAGAGCAGACTCATAATTTTCCCCGCATCGTTCTTACAGGGTTTCCAGGCCTGTCGGGAGCAGGGACTATCAGGTAGCTGCAAGGCAGCGTGAATGCAGCCTTCAAAATGGGAAAGCGAGTCTAGTTCCAGCAGGCCCCCGTTTCCATGGGCACCCGCAGCATACAACCCTGTGCTTTCTAAGAAGTCCAAAGAGACACGGGTTACCCTGTGTTGCTTTCCCTGAATCAACTTCTCGAAGTAGGGTGTTCTGCATCAAGCTAACTGCCTTAACCAAGCAATGCCCTAGCTAGGCCTCTGGGCCTGTGGCTATTCAAAATCCTGCAGTGCCACAGGAAGAGCAGGAATTAAATTGCAGTAAGAACGCAAGCCGAATTTCTCTAGGAGGCTCGGTGATATCAGGCAGTACGTTCCAGATGGAACGCGAAGCCGAGGGTTTCTCTGAGTGCAGCTCAGACTACGGCAATGCGAAAGACTTCCACGCCAGGTGGGACGTGCTTGAACGGTGTTCCTGAACGTGTGTGACCGCTGGGGAAATCAAGCTGCTCCAAGAGGGAGTGCAGTGCGTTTCCTTACACTCGGCGTACACAGAGTGGTTCCAAAGGGCTCCTGGCATGGATGTTGAGTAGCAGACCCACGGGGCCCCGTGGGTGTCACTGATCCTGCCGGGAACAGGGTGCCCACGCGAGCCTCCTAGGTGTCCGGCAAACTCTGCTGCAGTTCAAGATACGCAGAACAGAGGCCACGGCGTCATGGAAACTGCGGCACGCCTCCGCTTCTGCACGGCAAGTCGGGGCCTTCATACCAGGCATGTGTTCATGCTGGGTGTGCCGGTAGCGACACAGCATGGTAAGATGCTGACTCTCTCCTCGGGCAGAGTGACTTCAGGCACGAGGTCTTCGAAGTATTCTAAGCACAGTGCTCTCTCATGGCAGCTCACACCAGGGCCATGACAAAGTCTTCCGGGGCAATTCAGACTCACCGGCAATGATGTCCTGAGGCCGTTCGAGGACTCTGGAATTGTAGGGCTCCTCAAGTAACCTACAGTTTGTTGCCCATCACTGGGAACGCACAGAGGGCCTCCGAGGGCTCAACCAATGGGCCTCGAAGTTGCTCAGCAGGCCCACAGGGGTCTGGAGGTACTCAGTGAACTTGGAGGGGAAACGATGCATACCCGAGAAGCCTAGGGGGGGGTCCTCAAAAGTCTACTTCCTTTAAAATAAAGCATATAAGAGGCTAAGTACTCATGGGAACAGCTGCATGCCTCCGTTCTGCACAACGTCTCAGGGCCTAACATGGAGGCAGGTTCTCACGTTCAGATTCCCTTCAGCTCTAGAGCTTGTCAGGCAGACCACCACCGCGGCCATGGAAGCACCTGGTTTAGACAGAAGCAACTCCTAATTTCCCCCGCATCATTCTTACACGGTTTCCAGGCCTGTCAGGAGCAGGGAATGTCAGGTAGCTGTCAGGCAGCGTGAATGCAGCCTTCAAAATGGGAAAGCAAGCCTAGTTCCAACGGGCCCCGTTTCCATGGGCACCCTCAGCATACACCCCTGGGGTTTCTAACAAATCCAAAGAGACCCAGGTTACCCTGTGTTTCCTTGCCTGAATCAACTTCTCGAGTAGGGTGTTCTGCATCAAAGAAACTGCCTCAACCAAGGAACGCCGTGGCTACGCCTCTGCGCCTGTGGCTATTCAAAAGCCTGCAGTGCCACAGGAAGAGCAGGACTTAAGTTGCAGTGAGAACGCAAGCCGACTTTCTCTAGGAGGCACGGTGACTTCCGGAGGGACGTCCCGGATGGAATGCGAAGCTGAGGATTTATCTGAGTGCAGCTCGGACGAGGGCAACACGCAAGACTTCCACGCCGGGTGGGACGTGCTTGAACGGCGTTCCTGAACGTGTGTGACCGCTGGGGAAATCAAGCTGCTCCAAGAGAGAGTGCAGTGCGTTTCCTTACACTCGGCATACACAGAGTGGTTCCAAAGGGCTCCTGGCATGGATGTTGATTAGCAGACCCACGGGGTCCCGTGGGTGTCCCTGATGCTGCCGGGAACAGGGTGCCCACGCGAGCCTCCTAGGTGTCTGGCAAACTGTGCTGCAGTTAAAGATATGCAGAGTAGTGGCCACGACCTCATGGAAACTGCTGCACGCCTCCGCTTCTGCACGGCAAATCAGGGCCTTACTTCCAGGCATGTGTTCATGCTGGCTGCGCCGGTAGCGACACAGCATGGTAAGACGCTGACTTTCTCCTCGGGCAGAGTGCCTTCAGGTACGAGGTCCTCGAAGTATTCAAAGCACAGTGCTTTCTCATGGCAGCTCACACAAGGGCCATGAGAAAGTCTTCCTGGGCAATTGATACTCACCAGCAATGTTGTCCTGAGGCCATTCGAGGACTCTGGAATTGTAGGTCTCCTCAAGGAACCTACAGTGTGTTGCCCATCACTGGGACGCACAGAGGGCCTCCGAGGAATCAATCAGTGTGCCCCGAAGTTGCTCAGCCGGCCCACAGGGCTCTGGAGGTACTCAGTGAACTTGGAGGGGAAATGATGCATACCCGAGAGGCCTGGGGGGGGTCCTCAAAACTCTACTTCCTTTCAAATAAAGCATATAAGCGACTAAGAACGCAAGGAAAGGGCTGCATGCCTCCCTTTCTGCCCGGCTACTCGAGACCTAAAATGGAGGCAAGTTCCTATGTTGAGTTTCCTTTGAGCTCCAGAGCTTGTCAGGCACACGACCCCCGCGGCCATGGCAGCACCTGGTTTAGACAGAGCAGACTCATAATTTTCCCCGCATCGTTCTTACAGGGTTTCCAGGCCTGTCGGGAGCAGGGACTATCAGGTAGCTGCAAGGCAGCGTGAATGCAGCCTTCAAAATGGGAAAGCGAGTCTAGTTCCAGCAGGCCCCCGTTTCCATGGGCACCCGCAGCATACAACCCTGTGCTTTCTAAGAAGTCCAAAGAGACACGGGTTACCCTGTTTTGCCTTCCCTGAATCAACTTCTCGAAGTAGGGTGTTCTGCATCAAGCTAACTGCCTTAACCAAGCAATGCCCTAGCTAGGCCTCTGGGCCTGTGGCTATTCAAAATCCTGCAGTGCCACAGGAAGAGCAGGAATTAAATTGCAGTAAGAACGCAAGCCGAATTTCTCTAGGAGGCTCGGTGATATCAGGCAGTACGTTCCAGATGGAACGCGAAGCCGAGGGTTTCTCTGAGTGCAGCTCAGACTACGGCAATGCGAAAGACTTCCACGCCAGGTGGGACGTGCTTGAACGGTGTTCCTGAACGTGTGTGACCGCTGGGGAAATCAAGCTGCTCCAAGAGGGAGTGCAGTGCGTTTCCTTACACTCGGCGTACACAGAGTGGTTCCAAAGGGCTCCTGGCATGGATGTTGAGTAGCAGACCCACGGGGCCCCGTGGGTGTCACTGATCCTGCCGGGAACAGGGTGCCCACGCGAGCCTCCTAGGTGTCCGGCAAACTCTGCTGCAGTTCAAGATACGCAGAACAGAGGCCACGGCGTCATGGAAACTGCGGCACGCCTCCGCTTCTGCACGGCAAGTCGGGGCCTTCATACCAGGCATGTGTTCATGCTGGGTGTGCCGGTAGCGACACAGCATGGTAAGATGCTGACTCTCTCCTCGGGCAGAGTGACTTCAGGCACGAGGTCTTCGAAGTATTCTAAGCACAGTGCTCTCTCATGGCAGCTCACACCAGGGCCATGACAAAGTCTTCCGGGGCAATTCAGACTCACCGGCAATGATGTCCTGAGGCCGTTCGAGGACTCTGGAATTGTAGGGCTCCTCAAGTAACCTACAGTTTGTTGCCCATCACTGGGAACGCACAGAGGGCCTCCGAGGGCTCAACCAATGGGCCTCGAAGTTGCTCAGCCGGCCCACAGGGGTCTGGAGGTACTCAGTGAACTTGGAGGGGAAACGATGCATACCCGAGAAGCCTGGGGGGGGGGTCCTCAAAAGTCTACTTCCTTTAAAATAAAGCATATAAGCGGCTAAGAACTCATGGGAACAGCTGCATGCCTCCGTTCTGCACAACGTCTCAGGGCCTAACCTGGAGGCAGGTTCTCACGTTCAGATTCCCTTCAGCTCTAGAGCTTGTCAGGCAGACCACCACCGCGGCCATGGAAGCACCTGGTTTAGACAGAAGCAACTCCTAATTTCCCCCGCATCATTCTTACACGGTTTCCAGGCCTGTCAGGAGCAGGGAATGTCAGGTAGTTGTCAGGCAGCGTGAATGCAGCCTTCAAAATGGGAAAGCAAGCCTAGTTCCAACGGGCCCCGTTTCCATGGGCACCCTCAGCATACACCCCTGGGGTTTCTAACAAGTCCAAAGAGACCCAGGTTACCCTGTGTTTCCTTGCCTGAATCAACTTCTCGAGTAGGGTGTTCTGCATCAAGGAAACTGCCTCAACCAAGGAACGCCGTGGCTACGCCTCTGCGCCTGTGGCTATTCAAAAGCCTGCAGTGCCACAGGAAGAGCAGGACTTAAGTTGCAGTGAGAACGCAAGCCGACTTTCTCTAGGAGGCACGGTGACTTCCGGAGGGACGTCCCGGATGGAATGCGAAGCTGAGGATTTATCTGAGTGCAGCTCGGACTAGGGCAACACGCAAGACTTCCACGCCGGGTGGGACGTGCTTGAACGGCGTTCCTGAACGTGTGTGACCGCTGGGGAAATCAAGCTGCTCCAAGAGAGAGTGCAGTGCGTTTCCTTACACTCGGCATACACAGAGTGGTTCCAAAGGGCTCCTGGCATGGATGTTGATTAGCAGACCCACGGGGTCCCGTGGGTGTCCCTGATGCTGCCGGGAACAGGGTGCCCACGCGAGCCTCCTAGGTGTCTGGCAAACTGTGCTGCAGTTAAAGATATGCAGAGCAGTGGCCACGACCTCATGGAAACTGCTGCACGCCTCCGCTTCTGCACGGCAAATCAGGGCCTTACTTCCAGGCATGTGTTCATGCTGGCTGCGCCGGTAGCGACACAGCATGGTAAGACGCTGACTTTCTCCTCGGGCAGAGTGCCTTCAGGTACGAGGTCCTCGAAGTATTCAAAGCACAGTGCTTTCTCATGGCAGCTCACACAAGGGCCATGAGAAAGTCTTCCTGGGCAATTGATACTCACCAGCAATGTTGTCCTGAGGCCATTCGAGGACTCTGGAATTGTAGGTCTCCTCAAGGAACCTACAGTGTGTTGCCCATCACTGGGACGCACAGAGGGCCTCCGAGGAATCAATCAGTGTGCCTCGAAGTTGCTCAGCCGGCCCACAGGGCTCTGGAGGTACTCAGTGAACTTGGAGGGGAAATGATGCATACCCGAGAGTCCTAGGGGGGGGGTCCTCAAAAGTCTACTTCCTTTCAAATAAAGCATATAAGCGACTAAGAACGCAAGGAAAGGGCTGCATGCCTCCCTTTCTGCCCGGCTGCTCGGGACCTAAAATGGAGGCGAGTTCCTATGTTGAGTTTCCTTTGAGCTCCAGAGCTTGTCAGGCACACGACCCCCGCGGCCATGGCAGCACCTGGTTTAGACAGAGCAGACTCATAATTTTCCCCGCATCGTTCTTACAGGGTTTCCAGGCCTGTCGGGAGCAGGGACTATCAGGTAGCTGCAAGGCAGCGTGAATGCAGCCTTCAAAATGGGAAAGCGAGTCTAGTTCCAGCAGGCCCCCGTTTCCATGGGCACCCGCAGCATACAACACTGTGCTTTCTAAGAAGTCCAAAGAGACACGGGTTACCCTGTGTTGCCTTCCCTGAATCAGCTTCTCGAAGTAGGGTGTTCTGCATCAAGCTAACTGCCTTAACCAAGCAATGCCCTAGCTAGGCCTCTGGGCCTGTGGCTATTCAAAATCCTGCAGTGCCACAGGAAGAGCAGGAATTAAATTGCAGTAAGAACGCAAGCCGAATTTCTCTAGGAGGCTCGGTGATATCAGGCAGTACGTTCCAGATGGAACGCGAAGCCGAGGGTTTCTCTGAGTGCAGCTCAGACTACGGCAATGCGAAAGACTTCCACGCCAGGTGGGACGTGCTTGAACGGTGTTCCTGAACGTGTGTGACCGCTGGGGAAATCAAGCTGCTCCAAGAGGGAGTGCAGTGCGTTTCCTTACACTCGGCGTACACAGAGTGGTTCCAAAGGGCTCCTGGCATGGATGTTGAGTAGCAGACCCACGGGGCCCCGTGGGTGTCACTGATCCTGCCGGGAACAGGGTGCCCACGCGAGCCTCCTAGGTGTACGGAAAACTCTGCTGCAGTTCAAGATACGCAGAACAGAGGCCACGGCGTCATGGAAACTGCGGCACGCCTCCGCTTCTGCACGGCAAGTCGGGGCCTTCATACCAGGCATGTGTTCATGCTGGGTGTGCCGGTAGCGACACAGCATGGTAAGATGCTGACTCTCTCCTCGGGCAGAGTGACTTCAGGCACGAGGTCTTCGAAGTATTCTAAGCACAGTGCTCTCTCATGGCAGCTCACACCAGGGCCATGACAAAGTCTTCCGGGGCAATTCAGACTCACCGGCAATGATGTCCTGAGGCCGTTCGAGGACTCTGGAATTGTAGGGCTCCTCAAGTAACCTACAGTTTGTTGCCCATCACTGGGAACGCACAGAGGGCCTCCGAGGGCTCAACCAATGGGCCTCGAAGTTGCTCAGCAGGCCCACAGGGGTCTGGAGGTACTCAGTGAACTTGGAGGGGAAACGATGCATACCCGAGAAGCCTAGGGGGGGGGTCCTCAAAAGTCTACTTCCTTTAAAATAAAGCATATAAGAGGCTAAGAACTCATGGGAACAGCTGCATGCCTCCGTTCTGCACAACGTCTCAGGGCCTAACCTGGAGGCAGGTTCTCACGTTCAGATTCCCTTCAGCTCTAGAGCTTGTCAGGCAGACCACCACCGCGGCCATGGAAGCACCTGGTTTAGACAGAAGCAACTCCTAATTTCCCCCGCATCATTCTTACACGGTTTCCAGGCCTGTCAGGAGCAGGGAATGTCAGGTAGCTGTCAGGCAGCGTGAATGCAGCCTTCAAAATGGGAAAGCAAGCCTAGTTCCAACGGGCCCCGTTTCCATGGGCACCCTCAGCATACACCCCTGGGGTTTCTAACAAATCCAAAGAGACCCAGGTTACCCTGTGTTTCCTTGCCTGAATCAACTTCTCGAGTAGGGTGTTCTGCATCAAAGAAACTGCCTCAACCAAGGAACGCCGTGGCTACGCCTCTGCGCCTGTGGCTATTCAAAAGCCTGCAGTGCCACAGGAAGAGCAGGACTTAAGTTGCAGTGAGAACGCAAGCCGACTTTCTCTAGGAGGCACGGTGACTTCCGGAGGGACGTCCCGGATGGAATGCGAAGCTGAGGATTTATCTGAGTGCAGCTCAGACTAGGGCAACACGCAAGACTTCCACGCCGGCTGGGACGTGCTTGAACGGCGTTCCTGAACGTGTGTGACCGCTGGGGAAATCAAGCTGCTCCAAGAGAGAGTGCAGTGCGTTTCCTTACACTCGGCATACACAGAGTGGTTCCAAAGGGCTCCTGGCATGGATGTTGATTAGCAGACCCACGGGGTCCCGTGGGTGTCCCTGATGCTGCCGGGAACAGGGTGCCCACGCGAGCCTCCTAGGTGTCTGGCAAACTGTGCTGCAGTTAAAGATATGCAGAGCAGTGGCCACGACCTCATGGAAACTGCTGCACGCCTCCGCTTCTGCACGGCAAATCAGGGCCTTACTTCCAGGCATGTGTTCATGCTGGCTGCGCCGGTAGCGACACAGCATGGTAAGACGCTGACTTTCTCCTCGGGCAGAGTGCCTTCAGGTACGAGGTCCTCGAAGTATTCAAAGCACAGTGCTTTCTCATGGCAGCTCACACAAGGGCCATGAGAAAGTCTTCCTGGGCAATTGATACTCACCAGCAATGTTGTCCTGAGGCCATTCGAGGACTCTGGAATTGTAGGTCTCCTCAAGGAACCTACAGTGTGTTGCCCATCACTGGGACGCACAGAGGGCCTCCGAGGAATCAATCAGTGTGCCTCGAAGTTGCTCAGCCGGCCCACAGGGCTCCGGAGGTACTCAGTGAACTTGGAGGGGAAATGATGCATACCCGAGAGGCCTAGGGGGGGTCCTCAAAAGTCTACTTCCTTTCAAATAAAGCATATAAGCGACTAAGAACGCAAGGAAAGGGCTGCATGCCTCCCTTTCTGCCCGGCTACTCGGGACCTACAATGGAGGCGAGTTCCTATGTTGAGTTTCCTTTGAGCTCCAGAGCTTGTCAGGCACACGACCCCCGCGGCCATGGCAGCAACTGGTTTAGACAGAGCAGACTCATAATTTTCCCCGCATCGTTCTTACAGGGTTTCCAGGCCTGTCGGGAGCAGGGACTATCAGGTAGCTGCAAGGCAGCGTGAATGCAGCCTTCAAAATGGGAAAGCGAGTCTAGTTCCAGCAGGCCCCCGTTTCCATGGGCACCCGCAGCATACAACCCTGTGCTTTCTAAGAAGTCCAAAGAGACACGGGTTACCCTGTGTTGCCTTCCCTGAATCAACTTCTCGAAGTAGGGTGTTCTGCATCAAGCTAACTGCCTTAACCAAGCAATGCCCTAGCTAGGCCTCTGGGCCTGTGGCTATTCAAAATCCTGCAGTGCCACAGGAAGAGCAGGAATTAAATTGCAGTAAGAACGCAAGCCGAATTTCTCTAGGAGGCTCGGTGATATCAGGCAGTACGTTCCAGATGGAACGCGAAGCCGAGGGTTTCTCTGAGTGCAGCTCAGACTACGGCAATGCGAAAGACTTCCACGCCAGGTGGGACGTGCTTGAACGGTGTTCCTGAACGTGTGTGACCGCTGGGGAAATCAAGCTGCTCCAAGAGGGAGTGCAGTGCGTTTCCTTACACTCGGCGTACACAGAGTGGTTCCAAAGGGCTCCTGGCATGGATGTTGAGTAGCAGACCCACGGGGCCCCGTGGGTGTCACTGATCCTGCCGGGAACAGGGTGCCCACGCGAGCCTCCTAGGTGTCCGGCAAACTCTGCTGCAGTTCAAGATACGCAGAACAGAGGCCACGGCGTCATGGAAACTGCGGCACGCCTCCGCTTCTGCACGGCAAGTCGGGGCCTTCATACCAGGCATGTGTTCATGCTGGGTGTGCCGGTAGCGACACAGCATGGTAAGATGCTGACTCTCTCCTCGGGCAGAGTGACTTCAGGCACGAGGTCTTCGAAGTATTCTAAGCACAGTGCTCTCTCATGGCAGCTCACACCAGGGCCATGACAAAGTCTTCCGGGGCAATTCAGACTCACCGGCAATGATGTCCTGAGGCCGTTCGAGGACTCTGGAATTGTAGGGCTCCTCAAGTAACCTACAGTTTGTTGCCCATCACTGGGAACGCACAGAGGGCCTCCGAGGGCTCAACCAATGGGCCTCGAAGTTGCTCAGCCGGCCCACAGGGGTCTGGAGGTACTCAGTGAACTTGGAGGGGAAACGATGCATACCCGAGAAGCCTAGGGGGGGGTCCTCAAAAGTCTACTTCCTTTAAAATAAAGCATATAAGCGGCTAAGAACTCATGGGAACAGCTGCATGCCTCCGTTCTGCACAACGTCTCAGGGCCTAACCTGGAGGCAGGTTCTCACGTTCACATTCCCTTCAGCTCTAGAGCTTGTCAGGCAGACCACCACCGCGGCCATGGAAGCACCTGGTTTAGACAGAAGCAACTCCTAATTTCCCCCGCATCATTCTTACACGGTTTCCAGGCCTGTCAGGAGCAGGGAATGTCAGGTAGCTGTCAGGCAGCGTGAATGCAGCCTTCAAAATGGGAAAGCAAGCCTAGTTCCAACGGGCCCCGTTTCCATGGGCACCCTCAGCATACACCCCTGGGGTTTCTAACAAGTCCAAAGAGACCCAGGTTACCCTGTGTTTCCTTGCCTGAATCAACTTCTCGAGTAGGGTGTTCTGCATCAAGGAAACTGCCTCAACCAAGGAACGCCGTGGCTACGCCTCTGCGCCTGTGGCTATTCAAAAGCCTGCAGTGCCACAGGAAGAGCAGGACTTAAGTTGCAGTGAGAACGCAAGCCGACTTTCTCTAGGAGGCACGGTGACTTCCGGAGGGACGTCCCGGATGGAATGCGAAGCTGAGGATTTATCTGAGTGCAGCTCGGACTAGGGCAACACGCAAGACTTCCACGCCGGGTGGGACGTGCTTGAACGGCGTTCCTGAACGTGTGTGACCGCTGGGGAAATCAAGCTGCTCCAAGAGAGAGTGCAGTGCGTTTCCTTACACTCGGCATACACAGAGTGGTTCCAAAGGGCTCCTGGCATGGATGTTGATTAGCAGACCCACGGGGTCCCGTGGGTGTCCCTGATGCTGCCGGGAACAGGGTGCCCACGCGAGCCTCCTAGGTGTCTGGCAAACTGTGCTGCAGTTAAAGATATGCAGAGCAGTGGCCACGACCTCATGGAAACTGCTGCACGCCTCCGCTTCTGCACGGCAAATCAGGGCCTTACTTCCAGGCATGTGTTCATGCTGGCTGCGCCGGTAGCGACACAGCATGGTAAGACGCTGACTTTCTCCTCGGGCAGAGTGCCTTCAGGTACGAGGTCCTCGAAGTATTCAAAGCACAGTGCTTTCTCATGGCAGCTCACACAAGGGCCATGAGAAAGTCTTCCTGGGCAATTGATACTCACCAGCAATGTTGTCCTGAGGCCATTCGAGGACTCTGGAATTGTAGGTCTCCTCAAGGAACCTACAGTGTGTTGCCCATCACTGGGACGCACAGAGGGCCTCCGAGGAATCAATCAGTGTGCCTCGAAGTTGCTCAGCCGGCCCACAGGGCTCTGGAGGTACTCAGTGAACTTGGAGGGGAAATGATGCATACCCGAGAGTCCTGGGGGGGGGGTCCTCAAAAGTCTACTTCCTTTCAAATAAAGCATATAAGCGACTAAGAACGCAAGGAAAGGGCTGCATGCCTCCCTTTCTGCCCGGCTGCTCGGGACCTAAAATGGAGGCGAGTTCCTATGTTGAGTTTCCTTTGAGCTCCAGAGCTTGTCAGGCACACGACCCCCACGGCCATGGCAGCACCTGGTTTAGACAGAGCAGACTCATAATTTTCCCCGCATCGTTCTTACAGGGTTTCCAGGCCTGTCGGGAGCAGGGACTATCAGGTAGCTGCAAGGCAGCGTGAATGCAGCCTTCAAAATGGGAAAGCGAGTCTAGTTCCAGCAGGCCCCCGTTTCCATGGGCACCCGCAGCATACAACACTGTGCTTTCTAAGAAGTCCAAAGAGACACGGGTTACCCTGTGTTGCCTTCCCTGAATCAGCTTCTCGAAGTAGGGTGTTCTGCATCAAGCTAACTGCCTTAACCAAGCAATGCCCTAGCTAGGCCTCTGGGCCTGTGGCTATTCAAAATCCTGCAGTGCCACAGGAAGAGCAGGAATTAAATTGCAGTAAGAACGCAAGCCGAATTTCTCTAGGAGGCTCGGTGATATCAGGCAGTACGTTCCAGATGGAACGCGAAGCCGAGGGTTTCTCTGAGTGCAGCTCAGACTACGGCAATGCGAAAGACTTCCACGCCAGGTGGGACGTGCTTGAACGGTGTTCCTGAACGTGTGTGACCGCTGGGGAAATCAAGCTGCTCCTAGAGGGAGTGCAGTGCGTTTCCTTACACTCGGCGTACACAGAGTGGTTCCAAAGGGCTCCTGGCATGGATGTTGAGTAGCAGACCCACGGGGCCCCGTGGGTGTCACTGATCCTGCCGGGAACAGGGTGCCCACGCGAGCCTCCTAGGTGTCCGGCAAACTCTGCTGCAGTTCAAGATACGCAGAACAGAGGCCACGGCGTCATGGAAACTGCGGCACGCCTCCGCTTCTGCACGGCAAGTCGGGGCCTTCATACCAGGCATGTGTTCATGCTGGGTGTGCCGGTAGCGACACAGCATGGTAAGATGCTGACTCTCTCCTCGGGCAGAGTGACTTCAGGCACGAGGTCTTCGAAGTATTCTAAGCACAGTGCTCTCTCATGGCAGCTCACACCAGGGCCATGACAAAGTCTTCCGGGGCAATTCAGACTCACCGGCAATGATGTCCTGAGGCCGTTCGAGGACTCTGGAATTGTAGGGCTCCTCAAGTAACCTACAGTTTGTTGCCCATCACTGGGAACGCACAGAGGGCCTCCGAGGGCTCAACCAATGGGCCTCGAAGTTGCTCAGCCGGCCCACAGGGGTCTGGAGGTACTCAGTGAACTTGGAGGGGAAACGATGCATACCCGAGAAGCCTAGGGGGGGGTCCTCAAAAGTCTACTTCCTTTAAAATAAAGCATATAAGCGGCTAAGAACTCATGGGAACAGCTGCATGCCTCCGTTCTGCACAACGTCTCAGGGCCTAACCTGGAGGCAGGTTCTCACGTTCAGATTCCCTTCAGCTCTAGAGCTTGTCAGGCAGACCACCACCGCGGCCATGGAAGCACCTGGTTTAGACAGAAGCAACTCCTAATTTCCCCCGCATCATTCTTACACGGTTTCCAGGCCTGTCAGGAGCAGGGAATGTCAGGTAGCTGTCAGGCAGCGTGAATGCAGCCTTCAAAATGGGAAAGCAAGCCTATTTCCAACGGGCCCCGTTTCCATGGGCACCCTCAGCATACACCCCTGGGGTTTCTAACAAGTCCAAAGAGACCCAGGTTACCCTGTGTTTCCTTGCCTGAATCAACTTCTCGAGTAGGGTGTTCTGCATCAAGGAAACTGCCTCAACCAAGGAACGCCGTGGCTACGCCTCTGCGCCTGTGGCTATTCAAAAGCCTGCAGTGCCACAGGAAGAGCAGGACTTAAGTTGCAGTGAGAACGCAAGCCGACTTTCTCTAGGAGGCACGGTGACTTCCGGAGGGATGTCCCGGATGGAATGCGAAGCTGAGGATTTATCTGAGTGCAGCTCGGACTAGGGCAACACGCAAGACTTCCACGCCGGCTGGGACGTGCTTGAACGGCGTTCCTGAACGTGTGTGACCGCTGGGGAAATCAAGCTGCTCCAAGAGAGAATGCAGTGCGTTTCCTTACACTCGGCATACACAGAGTGGTTCCAAAGGGCTCCTGGCATGGATGTTGATTAGCAGACCCACGGGGTCCCGTGGGTGTCACTGATGCTGCCGGGAACAGGGTGCCCACGCGAGCCTCCTAGGTGTCTGGCAAACTGTGCTGCAGTTAAAGATATGCAGAGCAGTGGCCACGACCTCATGGAAACTGCTGCACGCCTCTGCTTCTGCACGGCAAATCAGGGCCTTACTTCCAGGCATGTGTTCATGCTGGCTGCACCGGTAGCGACACAGCATGGTAAGACGCAGACTTTGTCCTCGGGCAGAGTGCCTTCAGGTACGAGGTCCTCGAAGTATTCAAAGCACAGTGCTTTCTCATGGCAGCTCACACAAGGGCCATGAGAAAGTCTTCCTGGGCAATTGATACTCACCAGCAATGTTGTCCTGAGGCCATTCGAGGACTCTGGAATTGTAGGTCTCCTCAAGGATCCTACAGTGTGTTGCCCATCACTGGGACGCACAGAGGGCCTCCGAGGAATCAATCAGTGTGCCTCGAAGTTGCTCAGCCGGCCCACAGGGCTCTGGAGGTACTCAGTGAACTTGGAGGGGAAATGATGCATACCCGAGAGGCCTAGGGGGGGTCCTCAAAAGTCTACTTCCTTTCAAATAAAGCATATAAGCGACTAAGAATGCAAGGAAAGGGCTGCATGCCTCCCTATCTGCCCGGCTACTCGGGACCTAAAATGGAGGCGAGTTCCTATGTTGAGTTTCCTTTGAGCTCCAGAGCTTGTCAGGCACACGACCCCCGCGGCCATGGCAGCAACTGGTTTAGACAGAGCAGACACATAATTTTCCCCGCATCGTTCTTACAGGGTTTCCAGGCCTGTCGGGAGCAGGGACTATCAGGTAGCTGCAAGGCAGCGTGAATGCAGCCTTCAAAATGGGAAAGCGAGTCTAGTTCCAGCAGGCCCCCGTTTCCATGGGCACCCGCAGCATACAACCCTGTGCTTTCTAAGAAGTCCAAAGAGACACGGGTTACCCTGTGTTGCCTTCCCTGAATCAACTTCTCGAAGTAGGGTGTTCTGCATCAAGCTAACTGCCTTAACCAAGCAATGCCCTAGCTAGGCCTCTGGGCCTGTGGCTATTCAAAATCCTGCAGTGCCACAGGAAGAGCAGGAATTAAATTGCAGTAAGAACGCAAGCCGAATTTCTCTAGGAGGCTCGGTGATATCAGGCAGTACGTTCCAGATGGAACGCGAAGCCGAGGGTTTCTCTGAGTGCAGCTCAGACTACGGCAATGCGAAAGACTTCCACGCCAGGTGGGACGTGCTTGAACGGTGTTCCTGAACGTGTGTGACCGCTGGGGAAATCAAGCTGCTCCAAGAGGGAGTGCAGTGCGTTTCCTTACACTCGGCGTACACAGAGTGGTTCCAAAGGGCTCCTGGCATGGATGTTGAGTAGCAGACCCACGGGGCCCCGTGGGTGTCACTGATCCTGCCGGGAACAGGGTGCCCACGCGAGCCTCCTAGGTGTCCGGCAAACTCTGCTGCAGTTCAAGATACGCAGAACAGAGGCCACGGCGTCATGGAAACTGCGGCACGCCTCCGCTTCTGCACGGCAAGTCGGGGCCTTCATACCAGGCATGTGTTCATGCTGGGTGTGCCGGTAGCGACACAGCATGGTAAGATGCTGACTCTCTCCTCGGGCAGAGTGACTTCAGGCACGAGGTCTTCGAAGTATTCTAAGCACAGTGCTCTCTCATGGCAGCTCACACCAGGGCCATGACAAAGTCTTCCGGGGCAATTCAGACTCACCGGCAATGATGTCCTGAGGCCGTTCGAGGACTCTGGAATTGTAGGGCTCCTCAAGTAACCTACAGTTTGTTGCCCATCACTGGGAACGCACAGAGGGCCTCCGAGGGCTCAACCAATGGGCCTCGAAGTTGCTCAGCCGGCCCACAGGGGTCTGGAGGTACTCAGTGAACTTGGAGGGGAAACGATGCATACCCGAGAAGCCTAGGGGGGGGTCCTCAAAAGTCTACTTCCTTTAAAATAAAGCATATAAGCGGCTAAGAACTCATGGGAACAGCTGCATGCCTCCGTTCTGCACAACGTCTCAGGGCCTAACCTGGAGGCAGGTTCTCACGTTCACATTCCCTTCAGCTCTAGAGCTTGTCAGGCAGACCACCACCGCGGCCATGGAAGCACCTGGTTTAGACAGAAGCAACTCCTAATTTCCCCCGCATCATTCTTACACGGTTTCCAGGCCTGTCAGGAGCAGGGAATGTCAGGTAGCTGTCAGGCAGCGTGAATGCAGCCTTCAAAATGGGAAAGCAAGCCTATTTCCAACGGGCCCCGTTTCCATGGGCACCCTCAGCATACACCCCTGGGGTTTCTAACAAGTCCAAAGAGACCCAGGTTACCCTGTGTTTCCTTGCCTGAATCAACTTCTCGAGTAGGGTGTTCTGCATCAAGGAAACTGCCTCAACCAAGGAACGCCGTGGCTACGCCTCTGCGCCTGTGGCTATTCAAAAGCCTGCAGTGCCACAGGAAGAGCAGGACTTAAGTTGCAGTGAGAACGCAAGCCGACTTTCTCTAGGAGGCACGGTGACTTCCGGAGGGACGTCCCGGATGGAATGCGAAGCTGAGGATTTATCTGAGTGCAGCTCGGACTAGGGCAACACGCAAGACTTCCACGCCGGGTGGGACGTGCTTGAACGGCGTTCCTGAACGTGTGTGACCGCTGGGGAAATCAAGCTGCTCCAAGAGAGAGTGCAGTGCGTTTCCTTACACTCGGCATACACAGAGTGGTTCCAAAGGGCTCCTGGCATGGATGTTGATTAGCAGACCCACGGGGTCCCGTGGGTGTCCCTGATGCTGCCGGGAACAGGGTGCCCACGCGAGCCTCCTAGGTGTCTGGCAAACTGTGCTGCAGTTAAAGATATGCAGAGCAGTGGCCACGACCTCATGGAAACTGCTGCACGCCTCCGCTTCTGCACGGCAAATCAGGGCCTTACTTCCAGGCATGTGTTCATGCTGGCTGCGCCGGTAGCGACACAGCATGGTAAGACGCTGACTTTCTCCTCGGGCAGAGTGCCTTCAGGTACGAGGTCCTCGAAGTATTCAAAGCACAGTGCTTTCTCATGGCAGCTCACACAAGGGCCATGAGAAAGTCTTCCTGGGCAATTGATACTCACCAGCAATGTTGTCCTGAGGCCATTCGAGGACTCTGGAATTGTAGGTCTCCTCAAGGAACCTACAGTGTGTTGCCCATCACTGGGACGCACAGAGGGCCTCCGAGGAATCAATCAGTGTGCCTCGAAGTTGCTCAGCCGGCCCACAGGGCTCTGGAGGTACTCAGTGAACTTGGAGGGGAAATGATGCATACCCGAGAGTCCTGGGGGGGGGGTCCTCAAAAGTCTACTTCCTTTCAAATAAAGCATATAAGCGACTAAGAATGCAAGGAAAGGGCTGCATGCCTCCCTATCTGCCCGGCTACTCGGGACCTAAAATGGAGGCGAGTTCCTATGTTGAGTTTCCTTTGAGCACCAGAGCTTGTCAGGCACACGACCCCCGCGGCCATGGCAGCAACTGGTTTAGACAGAGCAGACTCATAATTTTCCCCGCATCGTTCTTACAGGGTTTCCAGGCCTGTCGGGAGCAGGGACTATCAGTTAGCTGCAAGGCAGCGTGAATGCAGCCTTCAAAATGGGAAAGCGAGTCTAGTTCCAGCAGGCCCCCGTTTCCATGGGCACCCGCAGCATACAACCCTGTGCTTTCTAAGAAGTCCAAAGAGACACGGGTTACCCTGTGTTGCCTTCCCTGAATCAACTTCTCGAAGTAGGGTGTTCTGCATCAAGCTAACTGCCTTAACCAAGCAATGCCCTAGCTAGGCCTCTGGGCCTGTGGCTATTCAAAATCCTGCAGTGCCACAGGAAGGGCAGGTATTAAATTGCAGTAAGAACGCAAGCCGAATTTCTCTAGGAGGCTCGGTGATATCAGGCAGTACGTTCCAGATTGAACGCGAAGCCGAGGGTTTCTCTGAGTGCAGCTCAGACTACGGCAATGCGAAAGACTTCCACGCCAGGTGGGACGTGCTTGAACGGTGTTCCTGAACGTGTGTGACCGCTGGGGAAATCAAGCTGCTCCAAGAGGGAGTGCAGTGCGTTTCCTTACACTCGGCGTACACAGAGTGGTTCCAAAGGGCTCCTGGCATGGATGTTGAGTAGCAGACCCACGGGGCCCCGTGGGTGTCACTGATCCTGCCGGGAACAGGGTGCCCACGCGAGCCTCCTAGGTGTACGGCAAACTCTGCTGCAGTTCAAGATACGCAGAACAGAGGCCACGGCGTCATGGAAACTGCGGCATGCCTCCGCTTCTGCACGGCAAGTCGGGGCCTTCATACCAGGCATGTGTTCATGCTGGGTGTGCCGGTAGCGACACAGCATGGTAAGATGCTGACTCTCTCCTCGGGCAGAGTGACTTCAGGCACGAGGTCTTCGAAGTATTCTAAGCACAGTGCTCTCTCATGGCAGCTCACACCAGGGCCATGACAAAGTCTTCCGGGGCAATTCAGACTCACCGGCAATGATGTCCTGAGGCCGTTCGAGGACTCTGGAATTGTAGGGCTCCTCAAGTAACCTACAGTTTGTTGCCCATCACTGGGAACGCACAGAGGGCCTCCGAGGGCTCAACCAATGGGCCTCGAAGTTGCTCAGCCGGCCCACAGGGGTCTGGAGGTACTCAGTGAACTTGGAGGGGAAACGATGCATACCCGAGAGGCCTAGGGGGGGTCCTCAAAAGTCTACTTCCTTTAAAATAAAGCATATAAGCGGCTAAGAACTCATGGGAACAGCTGCATGCCTCCGTTCTGCACAACGTCTCAGGGCCTAACCTGGAGGCAGGTTCTCACGTTCAGATTCCCTTCAGCTCTAGAGCTTGTCAGGCAGACCACCACCGCGGCCATGGAAGCACCTGGTTTAGACAGAAGCAACTCCTAATTTCCCCCGCATCATTCTTACACGGTTTCCAGGCCGGTCAGGAGCAGGGAATGTCAGGTAGCTGTCAGGCAGCGTGAATGCAGCCTTCAAAACGGGAAAGCAAGCCTATTTCCAACGGGCCCCGTTTCCATGGGCACCCTCAGCATACACCCCTGGGGTTTCTAACAAGTCCAAAGAGACCCAGGTTACCCTGTGTTTCCTTGCCTGAATCAACTTCTCGAGTAGGGTGTTCTGCATCAAGGAAACTGCCTCAACCAAGGAACGCCGTGGCTACGCCTCTGCGCCTGTGGCTATTCAAAAGCCTGCAGTGCCACAGGAAGAGCAGGACTTAAGTTGCAGTGAGAACGCAAGCCGACTTTCTCTAGGAGGCACGGTGACTTCCGGAGGGACGTCCCGGATGGAATGCGAAGCTGAGGATTTATCTGAGTGCAGCTCGGACTAGGGCAACACGTAAGACTTCCACGCCGGGTGGGACGTGCTTGAACGGCGTTCCTGAACGTGTGTGACCGCTGGGGAAATCAAGCTGCTCCAAGAGAGAGTGCAGTGCGTTTCCTTACACTCGGCATACACAGAGTGGTTCCAAAGGGCTCCTGGCATGGATGTTGATTAGCAGACCCTCGGGGTCCCGTGGGTGTCACTGATGCTGCCGGGAACAGGGTGCCCACGCGAGCCTCCTAGGTGTCTGGCAAACTGTGCTGCAGTTAAAGATATGCAGAGCAGTGGCCACGACCTCATGGAAACTGCTGCACGCCTCCGCTTCTGCACGGCAAATCAGGGCCTTACTTCCAGACATGTGTTCATGCTGGCTGCGCCGGTAGCGACACAGCATGGTAAGACGCTGACTTTCTCCTCGGGCAGAGTGCCTTCAGGTACGAGGTCCTCGAAGTATTCAAAGCACAGTGCTTTCTCATGGCAGCTCACACAAGGGCCATGAGAAAGTCTTCCTGGGCAATTGATACTCACCAGCAATGTTGTCCTGAGGCCATTCGAGGACTCTGGAATTGTAGGTCTCCTCAAGGATCCTACAGTGTGTTGCCCATCACTGGGACGCACAGAGGGCCTCCGAGGAATCAATCAGTGTGCCTCGAAGTTGCTCAGCCGGCCCACAGGGCTCTGGAGGTACTCAGTGAACTTGGAGGGGAAATGATGCATACCCGAGAGGCCTAGGGGGGGTCCTCAAAAGTCTACTTCCTTTCAAATAAAGCATATAAGCGACTAAGAACGCAAGGAAAGGGCTGCATGCCTCCCTTTCAGCCCGGCTGCTCGGGACCTAAAATGGAGGCGAGTTCCTATGTTGAGTTTCCTTTGAGCTCCAGAGCTTGTCAGGCAGAGCACCCCCGCGGCCATGGCAGCACCTGGTTTAGACAGAGCAGACTCATAATTTTCCCCGCATCGTTCTTACAGGGTTTCCAGGCCTGTCGGGAGCAGGGACTATCAGGTAGCTGCAAGGCAGCGTGAATGCAGCCTTCAAAATGGGAAAGCGAGTCTAGTTCCAGCAGGCCCCCGTTTCCATGGGCACCCGCAGCATACAACCCTGTGCTTTCTAAGAAGTCCAAAGAGACACGGGTTACCCTGTGTTGCCTTCCCTGAATCAACTTCTCGAAGTAGGGTGTTCTGCATCAAGCTAACTGCCTTAACCAAGCAATGCCCTAGCTAGGCCTCTGGGCCTGTGGCTATTCAAAATCCTGCAGTGCCACAGGAAGAGCAGGAATTAAATTGCAGTAAGAACGCAAGCCGAATTTCTCTAGGAGGCTCGGTGATATCAGGCAGTACGTTCCAGATGGAACGCGAAGCCGAGGGTTTCTCTGAGTGCAGCTCAGACTACGGCAATGCGAAAGACTTCCACGCCAGGTGGGACGAGCTTGAACGGTGTTCCTGAACGTGTGTGACCGCTGGGGAAATCAAGCTGCTCCTAGAGGGAGTGCAGTGCGTTTCCTTACACTCGGCGTACACAGAGTGGTTCCAAAGGGCTCCTGGCATGGATGTTGAGTAGCAGACCCACGGGGCCCCGTGGGTGTCACTGATCCTGCCGGGAACAGGGTGCCCACGCGAGCCTCCTAGGTGTCCGGCAAACTCTGCTGCAGTTCAAGATACGCAGAACAGAGGCCACGGCGTCATGGAAACTGCGGCACGCCTCCGCTTCTGCACGGCAAGTCGGGGCCTTCATACCAGGCATGTGTTCATGCTGGGTGTGCCGGTAGCGACACAGCATGGTAAGATGCTGACTCTCTCCTCGGGCAGAGTGACTTCAGGCACGAGGTCTTCGAAGTATTCTAAGCACAGTGCTCTCTCATGGCAGCTCACACCAGGGCCATGACAAAGTCTTCCGGGGCAATTCAGACTCACCGGCAATGATGTCCTGAGGCCGTTCGAGGACTCTGGAATTGTAGGGCTCCTCAAGTAACCTACAGTTTGTTGCCCATCACTGGGAACGCACAGAGGGCCTCCGAGGGCTCAACCAATGGGCCTCGAAGTTGCTCAGCTGGCCCACAGGGGTCTGGAGGTACTCAGTGAACTTGGAGGGGAAACGATGCATACCCGAGAAGCCTGGGGGGGGGTCCTCAAAAGTCTACTTCCTTTAAAATAAAGCATATAAGCGGCTAAGAACTCATGGGAACAGCTGCATGCCTCCGTTCTGCACAACGTCTCAGGGCCTAACCTGGAGGCAGGTTCTCACGTTCAGATTCCCTTCAGCTCTAGAGCTTGTCAGGCAGACCACCACCGCGGCCATGGAAGCACCTGGTTTAGACAGAAGCAACTCCTAATTTCCCCCGCATCATTCTTACACGGTTTCCAGGCCGGTCAGGAGCAGGGAATGTCAGGTAGCTGTCAGGCAGCGTGAATGCAGCCTTCAAAATGGGAAAGCAAGCCTAGTTCCAACGGGCCCCGTTTCCATGGGCACCCTCAGCATACACCCCTGGGGTTTCTAACAAGTCCAAAGAGACCCAGGTTACCCTGTGTTTCCTTGCCTGAATCAACTTCTCGAGTAGGGTGTTCTGCACCAAGGAAAGTGCCTCAACCAAGGAACGCCGTGGCTACGCCTCTGCGCCTGTGGCTATTCAAAAGCCTGCAGTGCCACAGGAAGAGCAGGACTTAAGTTGCAGTGAGAACGCAAGCCGACTTTCTCTAGGAGGCACGGTGACTTCCGGAGGGACGTCCCGGATGGAATGCGAAGCTGAGGATTTATCTGAGTGCAGCTCGGACGAGGGCAACACGTAAGACTTCCACGCCGGGTGGGACGTGCTTGAACGGCGTTCCTGAACGTGTGTGACCGCTGGGGAAATCAAGCTGCTCCAAGAGAGAGTGCAGTGCGTTTCCTTACACTCGGCATACACAGAGTGGTTCCAAAGGGCTCCTGGCATGGATGTTGATTAGCAGACCCTCGGGGTCCCGTGGGTGTCACTGATGCTGCCGGGAACAGGGTGCCCACGCGAGCCTCCTAGGTGTCTGGCAAACTGTGCTGCAGTTAAAGATATGCAGAGCAGTGGCCACGACCTCATGGAAACTGCTGCACGCCTCCGCTTCTGCACGGCAAATCAGGGCCTTACTTCCAGACATGTGTTCATGCTGGCTGCGCCGGTAGCGACACAGCATGGTAAGACGCTGACTTTCTCCTCGGGCAGAGTGCCTTCAGGTACGAGGTCCTCGAAGTATTCAAAGCACAGTGCTTTCTCATGGCAGCTCACACAAGGGCCATGAGAAAGTCTTCCTGGGCAATTGATACTCACCAGCAATGTTGTCCTGAGGCCATTCGAGGACTCTGGAATTGTAGGTCTCCTCAAGGAACCTACAGTGTGTTGCCCATCACTGGGACGCACAGAGGGCCTCCGAGGAATCAATCAGTGTGCCTCGAATTTGCTCAGCCGGCCCACAGGGCTCTGGAGGTACTCAGTGAACTTGGAGGGGAAATGATGCATACCCGAGAGGCCTAGGGGGGGTCCTCAAAAGTCTACTTCCTTTCAAATAAAGCATATAAGCGACTAAGAACGCAAGGAAAGGGCTGCATGCCTCCCTTTCTGCCCGGCTACTCGGGACCTAAAATGGAGGCGAGTTCCTATGTTGAGTTTCCTTTGAGCTCCAGAGCTTGTCAGGCACACGACCCCCGCGGCCATGGCAACACCTGGTTTAGACAGAGCAGACTCATAATTTTCCCTGCATCGTTCTTACAGGGTTTCCAGGCCTGTCGGGAGCAGGGACTATCAGGTAGCTGCAAGGCAGCGTGAATGCAGCCTTCAAAATGGGAAAGCGAGTCTAGTTCGAGCAGGCCCCCGTTTCCATGGGCACCCGCAGCATACAACACTGTGCTTTCTAAGAAGTCCAAAGAGACACGGGTTACCCTGTGTTGCCTTCCCTGAATCAGCTTCTCGAAGTAGGGTGTTCTGCATCAAGCTAACTGCCTTAACCAAGCAATGCCCTAGCTAGGCCTCTGGGCCTGTGGCTATTCAAAATCCTGCAGTGCCACAGGAAGAGCAGGAATTAAATTGCAGTAAGAACGCAAGCCGAATTTCTCTAGGAGGCTCGGTGATATCAGGCAGTACGTTCCAGATGGAAAGCGAAGCCGAGGGTTTCTCTGAGTGCAGCTCAGACTACGGCAATGCGAAAGACTTCCACGCCAGGTGGGACGTGCTTGAACGGTGTTCCTGAACGTGTGTGACCGCTGGGGAAATCAAGCTGCTCCTAGAGGGAGTGCAGTGCGTTTCCTTACACTCGGCGTACACAGAGTGGTTCCAAAGGGCTCCTGGCATGGATGTTGAGTAGCAGACCCACGGGGCCCCGTGGGTGTCACTGATCCTGCCGGGAACAGGGTGCCCACGCGAGCCTCCTAGGTGTACGGCAAACTCTGCTGCAGTTCAAGATACGCAGAACAGAGGCCACGGCGTCATGGAAACTGCGGCACGCCTCCGCTTCTGCACGGCAAGTCGGGGCCTTCATACCAGGCATGTGTTCATGCTGGGTGTGCCGGTAGCGACACAGCATGGTAAGATGCTGACTCTCTCCTCGGGCAGAGTGACTTCAGGCACGAGGTCTTCGAAGTATTCTAAGCACAGTGCTCTCTCATGGCAGCTCACACCAGGGCCATGACAAAGTCTTCCGGGGCAATTCAGACTCACCGGCAATGATGTCCTGAGGCCGTTCGAGGACTCTGGAATTGTAGGGCTCCTCAAGTAACCTACAGTTTGTTGCCCATCACTGGGAACGCACAGAGGGCCTCCGAGGGCTCAACCAATGGGCCTCGAAGTTGCTCAGCCGGCCCACAGGGGTCTGGAGGTACTCAGTGAACTTGGAGGGGAAACGATGCATACCCGAGAAGCCTAGGGGGGGGTCCTCAAAAGTCTACTTCCTTTAAAATAAAGCATATAAGCGGCTAAGAACTCATGGGAACAGCTGCATGCCTCCGTTCTGCACAACGTCTCAGGGCCTAACCTGGAGGCAGGTTCTCACGTTCACATTCCCTTCAGCTCTAGAGCTTGTCAGGCAGACCACCACCGCGGCCATGGAAGCACCTGGTTTAGACAGAAGCAACTCCTAATTTCCCCCGCATCATTCTTACACGGTTTCCAGGCCTGTCAGGAGCAGGGAATGTCAGGTAGCTGTCAGGCAGCGTGAATGCAGCCTTCAAAATGGGAAAGCGAGCCTAGTTCCAACGGGCCCCGTTTCCATGGGCACCCTCAGCATACACCCCTGGGGTTTCTAACAAGTCCAAAGAGACCCAGGTTACCCTGTGTTTCCTTGCCTGAATCAACTTCTCGAGTAGGGTGTTCTGCATCAAGGAAACTGCCTCAACCAAGGAACGCCGTGGCTACGCCTCTGCGCCTGTGGCTATTCAAAAGCCTGCAGTGCCACAGGAAGAGCAGGACTTAAGTTGCAGTGAGAACGCAAGCCGACTTTCTCTAGGAGGCACGGTGACTTCCGGAGGGACGTCCCGGATGGAATGCGAAGCTGAGGATTTATCTGAGTGCAGCTCGGACTAGGGCAACAGGCAAGACTTCCACGCCGGGTGGGACGTGCTTGAACGGCGTTCCTGAACGTGTGTGACCGCTGGGGAAATCAAGCTGCTCCAAGAGAGAATGCAGTGCGTTTCCTTACACTCGGCATACACAGAGTGGTTCCAAAGGGCTCCTGGCATGGATGTTGATTAGCAGACCCACGGGGTCCCGTGGGTGTCACTGATGCTGCCGGGAACAGGGTGCCCACGCGAGCCTCCTAGGTGTCTGGCAAACTGTGCTGCAGTTAAAGATATGCAGAGCAGTGGCCACGACCTCATGGAAACTGCTGCACGCCTCTGCTTCTGCACGGCAAATCAGGGCCTTACTTCCAGGCATGTGTTCATGCTGGCTGCACCGGTAGCGACACAGCATGGTAAGACGCAGACTTTGTCCTCGGGCAGAGTGCCTTCAGGTACGAGGTCCTCGAAGTATTCAAAGCACAGTGCTTTCTCATGGCAGCTCACACAAGGGCCATGAGAAAGTCTTCCTGGGCAATTGATACTCACCAGCAATGTTGTCCTGAGGCCATTCGAGGACTCTGGAATTGTAGGTCTCCTCAAGGATCCTACAGTGTGTTGCCCATCACTGGGACGCACAGAGGGCCTCCGAGGAATCAATCAGTGTGCCTCGAAGTTGCTCAGCCGGCCCACAGGGCTCTGGAGGTACTCAGTGAACTTGGAGGGGAAATGATGCATACCCGAGAGGCCTAGGGGGGGTCCTCAAAAGTCTACTTCCTTTCAAATAAAGCATATAAGCGACTAAGAATGCAAGGAAAGGGCTGCATACCTCCCTATCTGCCCGGCTACTCGGGACCTAAAATGGAGGCGAGTTCCTATGTTGAGTTTCCTTTGAGCTCCAGAGCTTGTCAGGCACACGACCCCCGCGGCCATGGCAGCAACTGGTTTAGACAGAGCAGACTCATAATTTTCCCCGCATCGTTCTTACAGGGTTTCCAGGCCTGTCGGGAGCAGGGACTATCAGTTAGCTGCAAGGCAGCGTGAATGCAGCCTTCAAAATGGGAAAGCGAGTCTAGTTCCAGCAGGCCCCCGTTTCCATGGGCACCCGCAGCATACAACCCTGTGCTTTCTAAGAAGTCCAAAGAGACACGGGTTACCCTGTGTTGCCTTCCCTGAATCAACTTCTCGAAGTAGGGTGTTCTGCATCAAGCTAACTGCCTTAACCAAGCAATGCCCTAGCTAGGCCTCTGGGCCTGTGGCTATTCAAAATCCTGCAGTGCCACAGGAAGAGCAGGTATTAAATTGCAGTAAGAACGCAAGCCGAATTTCTCTAGGAGGCTCGGTGATATCAGGCAGTACGTTCAAGATGGAACGCGAAGCCGAGGGTTTCTCTGAGTGCAGCTCAGACTACGGCAATGCGAAAGACTTCCACGCCAGGTGGGACGTGCTTGAACGGTGTTCCTGAACGTGTGTGACCGCTGGGGAAATCAAGCTGCTCCAAGAGGGAGTGCAGTGCGTTTCCTTACACTCGGCGTACACAGAGTGGTTCCAAAGGGCTCCTGGCATGGATGTTGAGTAGCAGACCCACGGGGCCCCGTGGGTGTCACTGATCCTGCCGGGAACAGGGTGCCCACGCGAGCCTCCTAGGTGTACGGCAAACTCTGCTGCAGTTCAAGATACGCAGAACAGAGGCCACGGCGTCATGGAAACTGCGGCATGCCTCCGCTTCTGCACGGCAAGTCGGGGCCTTCATACCAGGCATGTGTTCATGCTGGGTGTGCCGGTAGCGACACAGCATGGTAAGATGCTGACTCTCTCCTCGGGCAGAGTGACTTCAGGCACGAGGTCTTCGAAGTATTCTAAGCACAGTGCTCTCTCATGGCAGCTCACACCAGGGCCATGACAAAGTCTTCCGGGGCAATTCAGACTCACCGGCAATGATGTCCTGAGGCCGTTCGAGGACTCTGGAATTGTAGGGCTCCTCAAGTAACCTACAGTTTGTTGCCCATCACTGGGAACGCACAGAGGGCCTCCGAGGGCTCAACCAATGGGCCTCGAAGTTGCTCAGCCGGCCCACAGGGGTCTGGAGGTACTCAGTGAACTTGGAGGGGAAACGATGCATACCCGAGAGGCCTAGGGGGGGTCCTCAAAAGTCTACTTCCTTTAAAATAAAGCATATAAGCGGCTAAGAACTCATGGGAACAGCTGCATGCCTCCGTTCTGCACAACGTCTCAGGGCCTAACCTGGAGGCAGGTTCTCACGTTCAGATTCCCTTCAGCTCTAGAGCTTGTCAGGCAGACCACCACCGCGGCCATGGAAGCACCTGGTTTAGACAGAAGCAACTCCTAATTTCCCCCGCATCATTCTTACACGGTTTCCAGGCCGGTCAGGAGCAGGGAATGTCAGGTAGCTGTCAGGCAGCGTGAATGCAGCCTTCAAAACGGGAAAGCAAGCCTATTTCCAACGGGCCCCGTTTCCATGGGCACCCTCAGCATACACCCCTGGGGTTTCTAACAAGTCCAAAGAGACCCAGGTTACCCTGTGTTTCCTTGCCTGAATCAACTTCTCGAGTAGGGTGTTCTGCATCAAGGAAACTGCCTCAACCAAGGAACGCCGTGGCTACGCCTCTGCGCCTGTGGCTATTCAAAAGCCTGCAGTGCCACAGGAAGAGCAGGACTTAAGTTGCAGTGAGAACGCAAGCCGACTTTCTCTAGGAGGCACGGTGACTTCCGGAGGGACGTCCCGGATGGAATGCGAAGCTGAGGATTTATCTGAGTGCAGCTCGGACTAGGGCAACACGTAAGACTTCCACGCCGGGTGGGACGTGCTTGAACGGCGTTCCTGAACGTGTGTGACCGCTGGGGAAATCAAGCTGCTCCAAGAGAGAGTGCAGTGCGTTTCCTTACACTCGGCATACACAGAGTGGTTCCAAAGGGCTCCTGGCATGGATGTTGATTAGCAGACCCTCGGGGTCCCGTGGGTGTCACTGATGCTGCCGGGAACAGGGTGCCCACGCGAGCCTCCTAGGTGTCTGGCAAACTGTGCTGCAGTTAAAGATATGCAGAGCAGTGGCCACGACCTCATGGAAACTGCTGCACGCCTCCGCTTCTGCACGGCAAATCAGGGCCTTACTTCCAGACATGTGTTCATGCTGGCTGCGCCGGTAGCGACACAGCATGGTAAGACGCTGACTTTCTCCTCGGGCAGAGTGCCTTCAGGTACGAGGTCCTCGAAGTATTCAAAGCACAGTGCTTTCTCATGGCAGCTCACACAAGGGCCATGAGAAAGTCTTCCTGGGCAATTGATACTCACCAGCAATGTTGTCCTGAGGCCATTCGAGGACTCTGGAATTGTAGGTCTCCTCAAGGATCCTACAGTGTGTTGCCCATCACTGGGACGCACAGAGGGCCTCCGAGGAATCAATCAGTGTGCCTCGAAGTTGCTCAGCCGGCCCACAGGGCTCTGGAGGTACTCAGTGAACTTGGAGGGGAAATGATGCATACCCGAGAGGCCTAGGGGGGGTCCTCAAAAGTCTACTTCCTTTCAAATAAAGCATATAAGCGACTAAGAACGCAAGGAAAGGGCTGCATGCCTCCCTTTCAGCCCGGCTGCTCGGGACCTAAAATGGAGGCGAGTTCCTATGTTGAGTTTCCTTTGAGCTCCAGAGCTTGTCAGGCAGAGCACCCCCGCGGCCATGGCAGCACCTGGTTTAGACAGAGCAGACTCATAATTTTCCCCACATCGTTCTTACAGGGTTTCCAGGCCTGTCGGGAGCAGGGACTATCAGGTAGCTGCAAGGCAGCGTGAATGCAGCCTTCAAAATGGGAAAGCGAGTCTAGTTCCAGCAGGCCCCCGTTTCCATGGGCACCCGCAGCATACAACCCTGTGCTTTCTAAGAAGTCCAAAGAGACACGGGTTACCCTGTGTTGCCTTCCCTGAATCAACTTCTCGAAGTAGGGTGTTCTGCATCAAGCTAACTGCCTTAACCAAGCAATGCCCTAGCTAGGCCTCTGGGCCTGTGGCTATTCAAAATCCTGCAGTGCCACAGGAAGAGCAGGAATTAAATTGCAGTAAGAACGCAAGCCGAATTTCTCTAGGAGGCTCGGTGATATCAGGCAGTACGTTCCAGATGGAACGCGAAGCCGAGGGTTTCTCTGAGTGCAGCTCAGACTACGGCAATGCGAAAGACTTCCACGCCAGGTGGGACGAGCTTGAACGGTGTTCCTGAACGTGTGTGACCGCTGGGGAAATCAAGCTGCTCCTAGAGGGAGTGCAGTGCGTTTCCTTACACTCGGCGTACACAGAGTGGTTCCAAAGGGCTCCTGGCATGGATGTTGAGTAGCAGACCCACGGGGCCCCGTGGGTGTCACTGATGCTGCCGGGAACAGGGTGCCCACGCGAGCCTCCTAGGTGTCTGGCAAACTGTGCTGCAGTTAAAGATATGCAGAGCAGTGGCCACGACCTCATGGAAACTGCTGCACGCCTCTGCTTCTGCACGGCAAATCAGGGCCTTACTTCCAGGCATGTGTTCATGCTGGCTGCACCGGTAGCGACACAGCATGGTAAGACGCAGACTTTGTCCTCGGGCAGAGTGCCTTCAGGTACGAGGTCCTCGAAGTATTCAAAGCACAGTGCTTTCTCATGGCAGCTCACACAAGGGCCATGAGAAAGTCTTCCTGGGCAATTGATACTCACCAGCAATGTTGTCCTGAGGCCATTCGAGGACTCTGGAATTGTAGGTCTCCTCAAGGATCCTACAGTGTGTTGCCCATCACTGGGACGCACAGAGGGCCTCCGAGGAATCAATCAGTGTGCCTCGAAGTTGCTCAGCCGGCCCACAGGGCTCTGGAGGTACTCAGTGAACTTGGAGGGGAAATGATGCATACCCGAGAGGCCTAGGGGGGGTCCTCAAAAGTCTACTTCCTTTCAAATAAAGCATATAAGCGACTAAGAATGCAAGGAAAGGGCTGCATACCTCCCTATCTGCCCGGCTACTCGGGACCTAAAATGGAGGCGAGTTCCTATGTTGAGTTTCCTTTGAGCTCCAGAGCTTGTCAGGCACACGACCCCCGCGGCCATGGCAGCAACTGGTTTAGACAGAGCAGACTCATAATTTTCCCCGCATCGTTCTTACAGGGTTTCCAGGCCTGTCGGGAGCAGGGACTATCAGGTAGCTGCAAGGCAGCGTGAATGCAGCCTTCAAAATGGGAAAGCGAGTCTAGTTCCAGCAGGCCCCCGTTTCCATGGGCACCCGCAGCATACAACCCTGTGCTTTCTAAGAAGTCCAAAGAGACACGGGTTACCCTGTGTTGCCTTCCCTGAATCAACTTCTCGAAGTAGGGTGTTCTGCATCAAGCTAACTGCCTTAACCAAGCAATGCCCTAGCTAGGCCTCTGGGCCTGTGGCTATTCAAAATCCTGCAGTGCCACAGGAAGAGCAGGAATTAAATTGCAGTAAGAACGCAAGCCGAATTTCTCTAGGAGGCTCGGTGATATCAGGCAGTACGTTCAAGATGGAACGCGAAGCCGAGGGTTTCTCTGAGTGCAGCTCAGACTACGGCAATGCGAAAGACTTCCACGCCAGGTGGGACGTGCTTGAACGGTGTTCCTGAACGTGTGTGACCGCTGGGGAAATCAAGCTGCTCCAAGAGGGAGTGCAGTGCGTTTCCTTACACTCGGCGTACACAGAGTGGTTCCAAAGGGCTCCTGGCATGGATGTTGAGTAGCAGACCCACGGGGCCCCGTGGGTGTCACTGATCCTGCCGGGAACAGGGTGCCCACGCGAGCCTCCTAGGTGTACGGCAAACTCTGCTGCAGTTCAAGATACGCAGAACAGAGGCCACGGCGTCATGGAAACTGCGGCATGCCTCCGCTTCTGCACGGCAAGTCGGGGCCTTCATACCAGGCATGTGTTCATGCTGGGTGTGCCGGTAGCGACACAGCATGGTAAGATGCTGACTCTCTCCTCGGGCAGAGTGACTTCAGGCACGAGGTCTTCGAAGTATTCTAAGCACAGTGCTCTCTCATGGCAGCTCACACCAGGGCCATGACAAAGTCTTCCGGGGCAATTCAGACTCACCGGCAATGATGTCCTGAGGCCGTTCGAGGACTCTGGAATTGTAGGGCTCCTCAAGTAACCTACAGTTTGTTGCCCATCACTGGGAACGCACAGAGGGCCTCCGAGGGCTCAACCAATGGGCCTCGAAGTTGCTCAGCCGGCCCACAGGGGTCTGGAGGTACTCAGTGAACTTGGAGGGGAAACGATGCATACCCGAGAGGCCTAGGGGGGGGTCCTCAAAAGTCTACTTCCTTTAAAATAAAGCATATAAGCGGCTAAGAACTCATGGGAACAGCTGCATGCCTCCGTTCTGCACAACGTCTCAGGGCCTAACCTGGAGGCAGGTTCTCACGTTCAGATTCCCTTCAGCTCTAGAGCTTGTCAGGCAGACCACCACCGCGGCCATGGAAGCACCTGGTTTAGACAGAAGCAACTCCTAATTTCCCCCGCATCATTCTTACACGGTTTCCAGGCCGGTCAGGAGCAGGGAATGTCAGGTAGCTGTCAGGCAGCGTGAATGCAGCCTTCAAAATGGGAAAGCAAGCCTATTTCCAACGGGCCCCGTTTCCATGGGCACCCTCAGCATACACCCCTGGGGTTTCTAACAAGTCCAAAGAGACCCAGGTTACCCTGTGTTTCCTTGCCTGAATCAACTTCTCGAGTAGGGTGTTCTGCATCAAGGAAACTGCCTCAACCAAGGAACGCCGTGGCTACGCCTCTGCGCCTGTGGCTATTCAAAAGCCTGCAGTGCCACAGGAAGAGCAGGACTTAAGTTGCAGTGAGAACGCAAGCCGACTTTCTCTAGGAGGCACGGTGACTTCCGGAGGGACGTCCCGGATGGAATGCGAAGCTGAGGATTTATCTGAGTGCAGCTCGGACTAGGGCAACACGCAAGACTTCCACGCCGGGTGGGACGTGCTTGAACGGCGTTCCTGAACGTGTGTGACCGCTGGGGAAATCAAGCTGCTCCAAGAGAGAGTGCAGTGCGTTTCCTTACACTCGGCATACACAGAGTGGTTCCAAAGGGCTCCTGGCATGGATGTTGATTAGCAGACCCTCGGGGTCCCGTGGGTGTCACTGATGCTGCCGGGAACAGGGTGCCCACGCGAGCCTCCTAGGTGTCTGGCAAACTGTGCTGCAGTTAAAGATATGCAGAGCAGTGGCCACGACCTCATGGAAACTGCTGCACGCCTCCGCTTCTGCACGGCAAATCAGGGCCTTACTTCCAGACATGTGTTCATGCTGGCTGCGCCGGTAGCGACACAGCATGGTAAGACGCTGACTTTCTCCTCGGGCAGAGTGCCTTCAGGTACGAGGTCCTCGAAGTATTCAAAGCACAGTGCTTTCTCATGGCAGCTCACACAAGGGCCATGAGAAAGTCTTCCTGGGCAATTGATACTCACCAGCAATGTTGTCCTGAGGCCATTCGAGGACTCTGGAATTGTAGGTCTCCTCAAGGAACCTACAGTGTGTTGCCCATCACTGGGACGCACAGAGGGCCTCCGAGGAATCAATCAGTGTGCCTCGAAGTTGCTCAGCCGGCCCACAGGGCTCTGGAGGTACTCAGTGAACTTGGAGGGGAAATGATGCATACCCGAGAGGCCTAGGGGGGGTCCTCAAAAGTCTACTTCCTTTCAAATAAAGCATATAAGCGACTAAGAACGCAAGGAAAGGGCTGCATGCCTCCCTATCAGCCCGGCTGCTCGGGACCTAAAATGGAGGCGAGTTCCTATGTTGAGTTTCCTTTGAGCTCCAGAGCTTGTCAGGCAGACCACCCCCGCGGCCATGGCAGCACCTGGTTTAGACAGAGCAGACTCATAATTTTCCCCGCATCGTTCTTACAGGGTTTCCAGGCCTGTCGGGAGCAGGGACTATCAGGTAGCTGCAAGGCAGCGTGAATGCAGCCTTCAAAATGGGAAAGCGAGTCTAGTTCCAGCAGGCCCCCGTTTCCATGGGCACCCGCAGCATACAACCCTGTGCTTTCTAAGAAGTCCAAAGAGACACGGGTTACCCTGTGTTGCCTTCCCTGAATCAACTTCTCGAAGTAGGGTGTTCTGCATCAAGCTAACTGCCTTAACCAAGCAATGCCCTAGCTAGGCCTCTGGGCCTGTGGCTATTCAAAATCCTGCAGTGCCATAGGAAGAGCAGGAATTAAATTGCAGTAAGAACGCAAGCCGAATTTCTCTAGGAGGCTCGGTGATATCAGGCAGTACGTTCCAGATGGAACGCGAAGCCGAGGGTTTCTCTGAGTGCAGCTCAGACTACGGCAATGCGAAAGACTTCCACGCCAGGTGGGACGAGCTTGAACGGTGTTCCTGAACGTGTGTGACCGCTGGGGAAATCAAGCTGCTCCAAGAGGGAGTGCAGTGCGTTTCCTTACACTCGGCGTACACAGAGTGGTTCCAAAGGGCTCCTGGCATGGATGTTGAGTAGCAGACCCACGGGGCCCCGTGGGTGTCACTGATCCTGCCGGGAACAGGGTGCCCACGCGAGCCTCCTACGTGTCCGGCAAACTCTGCTGCAGTTCAAGATACGCAGAACAGAGGCCACGGCGTCATGGAAACTGCGGCACGCCTCCGCTTCTGCACGGCAAGTCGGGGCCTTCATACCAGGCATGTGTTCATGCTGGGTGTGCCGGTAGCGACACAGCATGGTAAGATGCTGACTCTCTCCTCGGGCAGAGTGACTTCAGGCACGAGGTCTTCGAAGTATTCTAAGCACAGTGCTCTCTCATGGCAGCTCACACCAGGGCCATGACAAAGTCTTCCGGGGCAATTCAGACTCACCGGCAATGATGTCCTGAGGCCGTTCGAGGACTCTGGAATTGTAGGGCTCCTCAAGTAACCTACAGTTTGTTGCCCATCACTGGGAACGCACAGAGGGCCTCCGAGGGCTCAACCAATGGGCCTCGAAGTTGCTCAGCCGGCCCACAGGGGTCTGGAGGTACTCAGTGAACTTGGAGGGGAAACGATGCATACCCGAGAAGCCTGGGGGGGGGGTCCTCAAAAGTCTACTTCCTTTAAAATAAAGCATATAAGCGGCTAAGAACTCATGGGAACAGCTGCATGCCTCCGTTCTGCACAACGTCTCAGGGCCTAACCTGGAGGCAGGTTCTCACGTTCAGATTCCCTTCAGCTCTAGAGCTTGTCAGGCAGACCACCACCGCGGCCATGGAAGCACCTGGTTTAGACAGAAGCAACTCCTAATTTCCCCCGCATCATTCTTACACGGTTTCCAGGCCGGTCAGGAGCAGGGAATGTCAGGTAGCTGTCAGGCAGCGTGAATGCAGCCTTCAAAATGGGAAAGCAAGCCTAGTTCCAACGGGCCCCGTTTCCATGGGCACCCTCAGCATACACCCCTGGGGTTTCTAACAAGTCCAAAGAGACCCAGGTTACCCTGTGTTTCCTTGCCTGAATCAACTTCTCGAGTAGGGTGTTCTGCACCAAGGAAACTGCCTCAACCAAGGAACGCCGTGGCTACGCCTCTGCGCCTGTGGCTATTCAAAAGCCTGCAGTGCCACAGGAAGAGCAGGACTTAAGTTGCAGTGAGAACGCAAGCCGACTTTCTCTAGGAGGCACGGTGGCTTCCGGAGGGACGTCCCGGATGGAATGCGAAGCTGAGGATTTATCTGAGTGCAGCTCGGACTAGGGCAACACGCAAGACTTCCACGCCGGGTGGGACGTGCTTGAACGGCGTTCCTGAACGTGTGTGACCGCTGGGGAAATCAAGCTGCTCCAAGAGAGAGTGCAGTGCGTTTCCTTACACTCGGCATACACAGAGTGGTTCCAAAGGGCTCCTGGCATGGATGTTGATTAGCAGACCCACGGGGTCCCGTGGGTGTCACTGATGCTGCCGGGAACAGGGTGCCCACGCGAGCCTCCTAGGTGTCTGGCAAACTGTGCTGCAGTTAAAGATATGCAGAGTAGTGGCCACGACCTCATGGAAACTGCTGCACGCCTCCGCTTCTGCACGGCAAATCAGGGCCTTACTTCCAGGCATGTGTTCATGCTGGCTGCGCCGGTAGCGACACAGCATGGTAAGACGCTGACTTTCTCCTCGGGCAGAGTGCCTTCAGGTACGAGGTCCTCGAAGTATTCAAAGCACAGTGCTTTCTCATGGCAGCTCACACAAGGGCCATGAGAAAGTCTTCCTGGGCAATTGATACTCACCAGCAATGTTGTCCTGAGGCCATTCGAGGACTCTGGAATTGTAGGTCTCCTCAAGGAACCTACAGTGTGTTGCCCATCACTGGGACGCACAGAGGGCCTCCGAGGAATCAATCAGTGTGCCCCGAAGTTGCTCAGCCGGCCCACAGGGCTCTGGAGGTACTCAGTGAACTTGGAGGGGAAATGATGCATACCCGAGAGGCCTGGGGGGGGTCCTCAAAACTCTACTTCCTTTCAAATAAAGCATATAAGCGACTAAGAACGCAAGGAAAGGGCTGCATGCCTCCCTTTCTGCCCGGCTACTCGAGACCTAAAATGGAGGCGAGTTCCTATGTTGAGTTTCCTTTGAGCTCCAGAGCTTGTCAGGCACACGACCCCCGCGGCCATGGCAGCACCTGGTTTAGACAGAGCAGACTCATAATTTTCCCCGCATCGTTCTTACAGGGTTTCCAGGCCTGTCGGGAGCAGGGACTATCAGGTAGCTGCAAGGCAGCGTGAATGCAGCCTTCAAAATGGGAAAGCGAGTCTAGTTCCAGCAGGCCCCCGTTTCCATGGGCACCCGCAGCATACAACCCTGTGCTTTCTAAGAAGTCCAAAGAGACACGGGTTACCCTGTGTTGCCTTCCCTGAATCAACTTCTCGAAGTAGGGTGTTCTGCATCAAGCTAACTGCCTTAACCAAGCAATGCCCTAGCTAGGCCTCTGGGCCTGTGGCTATTCAAAATCCTGCAGTGCCACAGGAAGAGCAGGAATTAAATTGCAGTAAGAACGCAAGCCGAATTTCTCTAGGAGGCTCGGTGATATCAGGCAGTACGTTCCAGATGGAACGCGAAGCCGAGGGTTTCTCTGAGTGCAGCTCAGACTACGGCAATGCGAAAGACTTCCACGCCAGGTGGGACGTGCTTGAACGGTGTTCCTGAACGTGTGTGACCGCTGGGGAAATCAAGCTGCTCCAAGAGGGAGTGCAGTGCGTTTCCTTACACTCGGCGTACACAGAGTGGTTCCAAAGGGCTCCTGGCATGGATGTTGAGTAGCAGACCCACGGGGCCCCGTGGGTGTCACTGATCCTGCCGGGAACAGGGTGCCCACGCGAGCCTCCTAGGTGTCCGGCAAACTCTGCTGCAGTTCAAGATACGCAGAACAGAGGCCACGGCGTCATGGAAACTGCGGCACGCCTCCGCTTCTGCACGGCAAGTCGGGGCCTTCATACCAGGCATGTGTTCATGCTGGGTGTGCCGGTAGCGACACAGCATGGTAAGATGCTGACTCTCTCCTCGGGCAGAGTGACTTCAGGCACGAGGTCTTCGAAGTATTCTAAGCACAGTGCTCTCTCATGGCAGCTCACACCAGGGCCATGACAAAGTCTTCCGGGGCAATTCAGACTCACCGGCAATGATGTCCTGAGGCCGTTCGAGGACTCTGGAATTGTAGGGCTCCTCAAGTAACCTACAGTTTGTTGCCCATCACTGGGAACGCACAGAGGGCCTCCGAGGGCTCAACCAATGGGCCTCGAAGTTGCTCAGCCGGCCCACAGGGGTCTGGAGGTACTCAGTGAACTTGGAGGGGAAACGATGCATACCCGAGAAGCCTGGGGGGGGGTCCTCAAAAGTCTACTTCCTTTAAAATAAAGCATATAAGCGGCTAAGAACTCATGGGAACAGCTGCATGCCTCCGTTCTGCACAACGTCTCAGGGCCTAACCTGGAGGCAGGTTCTCACGTTCAGATTCCCTTCAGCTCTAGAGCTTGTCAGGCAGACCACCACCGCGGCCATGGAAGCACCTGGTTTAGACAGAAGCAACTCCTAATTTCCCCCGCATCATTCTTACACGGTTTCCAGGCCGGTCAGGAGCAGGGAATGTCAGGTAGCTGTCAGGCAGCGTGAATGCAGCCTTCAAAATGGGAAAGCAAGCCTAGTTCCAACCGGCCCCGTTTCCATGGGCACCCTCAGCATACACCCCTGGGGTTTCTAACAAGTCCAAAGAGACCCAGGTTACCCTGTGTTTCCTTGCCTGAATCAACTTCTCGAGTAGGGTGTTCTGCATCAAGGAAACTGCCTCAACCAAGGAACGCCGTGGCTACGCCTCTGCGCCTGTGGCTATTCAAAAGCCTGCAGTGCCACAGGAAGAGCAGGACTTAAGTTGCAGTGAGAACGCAAGCCGACTTTCTCTAGGAGGCACGGTGACTTCCGGAGGGACGTCCCGGATGGAATGCGAAGCTGAGGATTTATCTGAGTGCAGCTCGGACTAGGGCAACACGCAAGACTTCCACGCCGGGTGGGACGTGCTTGAACGGCGTTCCTGAACGTGTGTGACCGCTGGGGAAATCAAGCTGCTCCAAGAGAGAGTGCAGTGCGTTTCCTTACACTCGGCATACACAGAGTGGTTCCAAAGGGCTCCTGGCATGGATGTTGATTAGCAGACCCACGGGGTCCCGTGGGTGTCCCTGATGCTGCCGGGAACAGGGTGCCCACGCGAGCCTCCTAGGTGTCTGGCAAACTGTGCTGCAGTTCAAGATATGCAGAGCAGTGGCCACGACCTCATGGAAACTGCTGCACGCCTCCGCTTCTGCACGGCAAATCAGGGCCTTACTTCCAGGCATGTGTTCATGCTGGCTGCGCCGGTAGCGACACAGCATGGTAAGACGCTGACTTTCTCCTCGGGCAGAGTGCCTTCAGGTACGAGGTCCTCGAAGTATTCAAAGCACAGTGCTTTCTCATGGCAGCTCACAGAAGGGCCATGAGAAAGTCTTCCTGGGCAATTGATACTCACCAGAAATGTTGTCCTGAGGCCATTCGAGGACTCTGGAATTGTAGGTCTCCTCAAGGAACCTACAGTGTGTTGCCCATCACTGGGACGCACAGAGGGCCTCCGAGGAATCAATCAGTGTGCCTCGAAGTTGCTCAGCCGGCCCACAGGGCTCTGGAGGTACTCAGTGAACTTGGAGGGGAAATGATGCATACCCGAGAGTCCTAGGGGGGGGGTCCTCAAAAGTCTACTTCCTTTCAAATAAAGCATATAAGCGACTAAGAACGCAAGGAAAGGGCTGCATGCCTCCCTTTCTGCCCGGCTGCTCGGGACCTAAAATGGAGGCGAGTTCCTATGTTGAGTTTCCTTTGAGCTCCAGAGCTTGTCAGGCACACGACCCCCACGGCCATGGCAGCACCTGGTTTAGACAGAGCAGACTCATAATTTTCCCCGCATCGTTCTTACAGGGTTTCCAGACCTGTCGGGAGCAGGGACTATCAGGTAGCTGCAAGGCAGCGTGAATGCAGCCTTCAAAATGGGAAAGCGAGTCTAGTTCCAGCAGGCCCCCGTTTCCATGGGCACCCGCAGCATACAACCCTGTGCTTTCTAGGAAGCCCAAAGAGACACGGGTTACCCTGTGTTGCCTTCCCTGAATCAACTTCTCGAAGTAGGGTGTTCTGCATCAAGCTAACTGCCTTAACCAAGCAATGCCCTAGCTAGGCCTCTGGGCCTGTGGCTATTCAAAATCCTGCAGTGCCACAGGAAGAGCAGGAATGAAATTGCAGTAAGAACGCAAGCCGAATTTCTCTAGGAGGCTCGGTGATATCAGGCAGAACGTTCCAGATGGAACGCGAAGCCGAGGGTTTCTCTGAGTGCAGCTCAGACTACGGCAATGCGAAAGACTTCCACGCCAGGTGGGACGTGCTTGAACGGTGTTCCTGAACGTGTGTGACCGCTGGGGAAATCAAGCTGCTCCAAGAGGGAGTGCAGTGCGTTTCCTTACACTCGGCGTACACAGAGTGGTTCCAAAGGGCTCCTGGCATGGATGTTGAGTAGCAGACCCACGGGGCCCCGTGGGTGTCACTGATCCTGCCGGGAACAGGGTGCCCACGCGAGCCTCCTAGGTGTCCGGCAAACTCTGCTGCAGTTCAAGATACGCAGAACAGAGGCCACGGCGTCATGGAAACTGCGGCACGCCTCCGCTTCTGCACGGCAAGTCGGGGCCTTCATACCAGGCATGTGTTCATGCTGGGTGTGCCGGTAGCGACACAGCATGGTAAGATGCTGACTCTCTCCTCGGGCAGAGTGACTTCAGGCACGAGGTCTTCGAAGTATTCTAAGCACAGTGCTCTCTCATGGCAGCTCACACCAGGGCCATGACAAAGTCTTCCGGGGCAATTCAGACTCACCGGCAATGATGTCCTGAGGCCGTTCGAGGACTCTGGAATTGTAGGGCTCCTCAAGTAACCTACAGTTTGTTGCCCATCACTGGGAACGCACAGAGGGCCTCCGAGGGCTCAACCAATGGGCCTCGAAGTTGCTCAGCCGGCCCACAGGGGTCTGGAGGTACTCAGTGAACTTGGAGGGGAAACGATGCATACCCGAGAGGCCTAGGGGGGGTCCTCAAAAGTCTACTTCCTTTAAAATAAAGCATATAAGCGGCTAAGAACTCATGGGAACAGCTGCATGCCTCCGTTCTGCACAACGTCTCAGGGCCTAACCTGGAGGCAGGTTCTCACGTTCAGATTCCCTTCAGCTCTAGAGCTTGTCAGGCAGACCACCACCGCGGCCATGGAAGCACCTGGTTTAGACAGAAGCAACTCCTAATTTCCCCCGCATCATTCTTACACGGTTTCCAGGCCGGTCAGGAGCAGGGAATGTCAGGTAGCTGTCAGGCAGCGTGAATGCAGCCTTCAAAATGGGAAAGCAAGCCTAGTTCCAACGGGCCCCGTTTCCATGGGCACCCTCAGCATACACCCCTGGGGTTTCTAACAAGTCCAAAGAGACCCAGGTTACCCTGTGTTTCCTTGCCTGAATCAACTTCTCGAGTAGGGTGTTCTGCATCAAGGCAACTGCCTCAACCAAGGAACGCCGTGGCTACGCCTCTGCGCCTGTGGCTATTCAAAAGCCTGCAGTGCCACAGGAAGAGCAGGACTTAAGTTGCAGTGAGAACGCAAGCCGACTTTCTCTAGGAGGCACGGTGACTTCCGGAGGGACGTCCCGGATGGAATGCGAAGCTGAGGATTTATCTGAGTGCAGCTCGGACTAGGGCAACACGCAAGACTTCCACGCCGGGTGGGACGTGCTTGAACGGCGTTCCTGAACGTGTGTGACCGCTGGGGAAATCAAGCTGCTCCAAGAGAGAGTGCAGTGCGTTTCCTTACACTCGGCATACACAGAGTGGTTCCAAAGGGCTCCTGGCATGGATGTTGATTAGCAGACCCACGGGGTCCCGTGGGTGTCACTGATGCTGCCGGGAACAGGGTGCCCACGCGAGCCTCCTAGGTGTCTGGCAAACTGTGCTGCAGTTCAAGATATGCAGAGCAGTCCCACGACCTCATGGAAACTGCTGCACGCCTCCGCTTCTGCACGGCAAATCAGGGCCTTACTTCCAGGCATGTGTTCATGCTGGCTGTGCCGGTAGCGACACAGCATGGTAAGACGCTGACTTTCTCCTCGGGCAGAGTGCCTTCAGGTACGAGGTCCTCGAAGTATTCAAAGCACAGTGCTTTCTCATGGCAGCTCACACAAGGGCCATGAGAAAGTCTTCCTGGGCAATTGATACTCACCAGCAATGTTGTCCTGAGGCCATTCGAGGACTCTGGAATTGTAGGTCTCCTCAAGGAACCTACAGTGTGTTGCCCATCACTGGGACGCACAGAGGGCCTCCGAGGAATCAATCAGTGTGCCTCGAAGTTGCTCAGCCGGCCCACAGGGCTCTGGAGGTACTCAGTGAACTTGGAGGGGAAATGATGCATACCCGAGAGGCCTAGGGGGGGTCCTCAAAAGTCTACTTCCTTTCAAATAAAGCATATAAGCGACTAAGAACGCAAGGAAAGGGCTGCATGCCTCCCTTTCTGCCCGGCTACTCGGGACCTAAAATGGAGGCGAGTTCCTATGTTGAGTTTCCTTTGAGCTCCAGAGCTTGTCAGGCACACGACCCCCGCGGCCATGGCAGCACCTGGTTTAGACAGAGCAGACTCATAATTTTCCCCGCATCGTTCTTACAGGGTTTCCAGGCCTGTCGGGAGCAGGGACTATCAGGTAGCTGCAAGGCAGCGTGAATGCAGCCTTCAAAATGGGAAAGCGAGTCTAGTTCCAGCAGGCCCCCGTTTCCATGGGCACCCGCAGCATACAACCCTGTGCTTTCTAAGAAGTCCAAAGAGACACGGGTTACCCTGTGTTGCCTTCCCTGAATCAACTTCTCGAAGTAGGGTGTTCTGCATCAAGCTAACTGCCTTAACCAAGCAATGCCCTAGCTAGGCCTCTGGGCCTGTGGCTATTCAAAATCCTGCAGTGCCACAGGAAGAGCAGGAATTAAATTGCAGTAAGAACGCAAGCCGAATTTCTCTAGGAGGCTCGGTGATATCAGACAGTACGTTCCAGATGGAACGCGAAGCCGAGGGTTTCTCTGAGTGCAGCTCAGACTACGGCAATGCGAAAGACTTCCACGCCAGGTGGGACGTGCTTGAACGGTGTTCCTGAACGTGTGTGACCGCTGGGGAAATCAAGCTGCTCCAAGAGGGAGTGCAGTGCGTTTCCTTACACTCGGCGTACACAGAGTGGTTCCAAAGGGCTCCTGGCATGGATGTTGAGTAGCAGACCCACGGGGCCCCGTGGGTGTCACTGATCCTGCCGGGAACAGGGTGCCCACGCGAGCCTCCTAGGTGTCCGGCAAACTCTGCTGCAGTTCAAGATACGCAGAACAGAGGCCACGGCGTCATGGAAACTGCGGCACGCCTCCGCTTCTGCACGGCAAGTCGGGGCCTTCATACCAGGCATGTGTTCATGCTGGGTGTGCCGGTAGCGACACAGCATGGTAAGATGCTGACTCTCTCCTCGGGCAGACTGACTTCAGGCACGAGGTCTTCGAAGTATTCTAAGCACAGTGCTCTCTCATGGCAGCTCACACCAGGGCCATGACAAAGTCTTCCGGGGCAATTCAGACTCACCGGCAATGATGTCCTGAGGCCGTTCGAGGACTCTGGAATTGTAGGGCTCCTCAAGTAACCTACAGTTTGTTGCCCATCACTGGGAACGCACAGAGGGCCTCCGAGGGCTCAACCAATGGGCCTCGAAGTTGCTCAGCCGGCCCACAGGGGTCTGGAGGTACTCAGTGAACTTGGAGGGGAAACGATGCATACCCGAGAAGCCTGGGGGGGGGTCCTCAAAAGTCTACTTCCTTTAAAATAAAGCATATAAGCGGCTAAGAACTCATGGGAACAGCTGCATGCCTCCGTTCTGCACAACGTCTCAGGGCCTAACCGGAGGCAGGTTCTCACGTTCAGATTCCCTTCAGCTCTAGAGCTTGTCAGGCAGACCACCACCGCGGCCATGGAAGCACCTGGTTTAGACAGAAGCAACTCCTAATTTCCCCCGCATCATTCTTAGACGGTTTCCAGGCCTGTCAGGAGCAGGGAATGTCAGGTAGCTGTCAGGCAGCGTGAATGCAGCCTTCAAAATGGGAAAGCAAGCCTAGTTCCAACGGGCCCCGTTTCCATGGGCACCCTCAGCATACACCCCTGGGGTTTCTAACAAGTCCAAAGAGACCCAGGTTACCCTGTGTTTCCTTGCCTGAATCAACTTCTCGAGTAGGGTGTTCTGCATCAAGGAAACTGCCTCAACCAAGGAACGCCGTGGCTACGCCTCTGCGCCTGTGGCTATTCAAAAGCCTGCAGTGCCACAGGAAGAGCAGGACTTAAGTTGCAGTGAGAACGCAAGCCGACTTTCTCTAGGACGCACGGTGACTTCCGGAGGGACGTCCCGGATGGAATGCGAAGCTGAGGATTTATCTGAGTGCAGCTCGGACTAGGGCAACACGCAAGACTTCCACGCCGGGTGGGACGTGCTTGAACGGCGTTCCTGAACGTGTGTGACCGCTGGGGAAATCAAGCTGCTCCAAGAGAGAGTGCAGTGCGTTTCCTTACACTCGGCATACACAGAGTGGTTCCAAAGGGCTCCTGGCATGGATGTTGATTAGCAGACCCACGGGGTCCCGTGGGTGTCACTGATGCTGCCGGGAACAGGGTGCCCACGCGAGCCTCCTAGGTGTCTGGCAAACTGTGCTGCAGTTCAAGATATGCAGAGCAGTGGCCACGACCTCATGGAAACTGCTGCACGCCTCCGCTTCTGCACGGCAAATCAGGGCCTTACTTCCAGGCATGTGTTCATGCTGGCTGCGCCGGTAGCGACACAGCATGGTAAGACGCTGACTTTCTCCTCGGGCAGAGTGCCTTCAGGTACGAGGTCCTCGAAGTATTCAAAGCACAGTGCTTTCTCATGGCAGCTCACACAAGGGCCATGAGAAAGTCTTCCTGGGCAATTGATACTCACCAGCAATGTTGTCCTGAGGCCATTCGAGGACTCTGGAATTGTAGGTCTCCTCAAGAAACCTACAGTGTGTTGCCCATCACTGGGACGCACAGAGGGCCTCCGAGGAATCAATCAGTGTGCCCCGAAGTTGCTCAGCCGGCCCACAGGGCTCTGGAGGTACTCAGTGAACTTGGAGGGGAAATGATGCATACCCGAGAGACCTGGGGGGGGGGTCCTCAAAAGTCTACTTCCTTTCAAATAAAGCATATAAGCGACTAAGAACGCAAGGAAAGGGCTGCATGCCTCCCTTTCTGCCCGGCTACTCGGGACCTAAAATGGAGGCGAGTTCCTATGTTGAGTTTCCTTTGAGCTCCAGAGCTTGTCAAGCACACGACCCCCGCGGCCATGGCAGCACCTGGTTTAGACAGAGCAGACTCATAATTTTCCCCGCATCGTTCTTACAGGGTTTCCAGGCCTGTCGGGAGCAGGGACTATCAGGTAGCTGCAAGGCAGCGTGAATGCAGCCTTCAAAATGGGAAAGCGAGTCTAGTTCCAGCAGGCCCCCGTTTCCATGGGCACCCGCAGCATACAACCCTGTGCTTTCTAGGAAGTCCAAAGAGACACGGGTTACCCTGTGTTGCCTTCCCTGAATCAACTTCTCGAAGTAGGGTGTTCTGCATCAAGCTAACTGCCTTAACCAAGCAATGCCCTAGCTAGGCCTCTGGGCCTGTGGCTATTCAAAATCCTGCAGTGCCACAGGAAGAGCAGGAATTAAATTGCAGTAAGAACGCAAGCCGAATTTCTCTAGGAGGCTCGGTGATATCAGGCAGAACGTTCCAGATGGAACGCGAAGCCGAGGGTTTCTCTGAGTGCAGCTCAGACTACGGCAATGCGAAAGACTTCCACGCCAGGTGGGACGTGCTTGAACGGTGTTCCTGAACGTGTGTGACCGCTGGGGAAATCAAGCTGCTCCAAGAGGGAGTGCAGTGCGTTTCCTTACACTCGGCGTACACAGAGTGGTTCCAAAGGGCTCCTGGCATGGATGTTGAGTAGCAGACCCACGGGGCCCCGTGGGTGTCACTGATCCTGCCGGGAACAGGGTGCCCACGCGAGCCTCCTAGGTGTCCGGCAAACTCTGCTGCAGTTCAAGATACGCAGAACAGAGGCCACGGCGTCATGGAAACTGCGGCACGCCTCCGCTTCTGCACGGCAAGTCGGGGCCTTCATACCAGGCATGTGTTCATGCTGGGTGTGCCGGTAGCGACACAGCATGGTAAGATGCTGACTCTCTCCTCGGGCAGAGTGACTTCAGGCACGAGGTCTTCGAAGTATTCTAAGCACAGTGCTCTCTCATGGCAGCTCACACCAGGGCCATGACAAAGTCTTCCGTGGCAATTCAGACTCACCGGCAATGATGTCCTGAGGCCGTTCGAGGACTCTGGAATTGTAGGGCTCCTCAAGTAACCTACAGTTTGTTGCCCATCACTGGGAACGCACAGAGGGCCTCCGAGGGCTCAACCAATGGGCCTCGAAGTTGCTCAGCCGGCCCACAGGGGTCTGGAGGTACTCAGTGAACTTGGAGGGGAAACGATGCATACCCGAGAAGCCTAGGGGGGGGGTCCTCAAAAGTCTACTTCCTTTAAAATAAAGCATATAAGCGGCTAAGAACTCATGGGAACAGCTGCAGGCCTCCGTTCTGCACAACGTCTCAGGGCCTAACCTGGAGGCAGGTTCTCACGTTCAGATTCCCTTCACCTCTAGAGCTTGTCAGGCAGACCACCACCGCGGCCATGGAAGCACCTGGTTTAGACAGAAGCAACTCCTAATTTCCCCCGCATCATTCTTACACGGTTTCCAGGCCTGTCAGGAACAGGGAATGTCAGGTAGCTGTCAGGCAGCGTGAATGCAGCCTTCAAAATGGGAAAGCAAGCCTAGTTCCAACGGGCCCCGTTTCCATGGGCACCCTCAGCATACACCCCTGGGGTTTCTAACAAGTCCAAAGAGACCCAGGTTACCCTGTGTTTCCTTGCCTGAATAAACTTCTCGAGTAGGGTGTTCTGCATCAAGGCAACTGCCTCAACCAAGGAACGCCGTGGCTACGCCTCTGCGCCTGTGGCTATTCAAAAGCCTGCAGTGCCACAGGAAGAGCAGGACTTAAGTTGCAGTGAGAACGCAAGCCGACTTTCTCTAGGAGGCACGGTGACTTCCGGAGGGACGTCCCGGGTGGAATGCGAAGCTGAGGATTTATCTGAGTGCAGCTCGGACTAGGGCAACACGCAAGACTTCCACGCCGGGTGGGACGTGCTTGAACGGCGTTCCTGAACGTGTGTGACCGCTGGGGAAATCAAGCTGCTCCAAGAGAGAGTGCAGTGCGTTTCCTTACACTCGGCATACACAGAGTGGTTCCAAAGGGCTCCTGGCATGGATGTTGATTAGCAGACCCTCGGGGTCCCGTGGGTGTCACTGATGCTGCCGGGAACAGGGTGCCCACGCGAGCCTCCTAGGTGTCTGGCAAACTGTGCTGCAGTTAAAGATATGCAGAGCAGTGGCCACGACCTCATGGAAACTGCTGCACGCCTCCGCTTCTGCACGGCAAATCAGGGCCTTACTTCCAGGCATGTGTTCATGCTGGCTGCGCCGGTAGCGACACAGCATGGTAAGACGCTGACTTTCTCCTCGGGCAGAGTGCCTTCAGGTACGAGGTCCTCGAAGTATTCAAAGCACAGTGCTTTCTCATGGCAGCTCACACAAGGGCCATGAGAAAGTCTTCCTGGGCAATTGATACTCATCAGCAATGTTGTCCTGAGGCCATTCGAGGACTCTGGAATTGTAGGTCTCCTCAAGGAACCTACAGTGTGTTGCCCATCACTGGGACGCACAGAGGGCCTCCGAGGAATCAATCAGTGTGCCTCGAAGTTGCTCAGCCGGCCCACAGGGCTCTGGAGGTACTCAGTGAACTTGGAGGGGAAATGATGCATACCCGAGAGGCCTAGGGGGGGTCCTCAAAAGTCTACTTCCTTTCAAATAAAGCATATAAGCGACTAAGAACGCAAGGAAAGGGCTGCATGCCTCCCTTTCTGCCCGGCTACTCGGGACCTAAAATGGAGGCGAGTTCCTATGTTGAGTTTCCTTTGAGCTCCAGAGCTTGTCAAGCACACGACCCCTGCGGCCATGGCAGCACCTGGTTTAGACAGAGCAGACTCATAATTTTCCCCGCATCGTTCTTACAGGGTTTCCAGGCCTGTCGGGAGCAGGGACTATCAGGTAGCTGCAAGGCAGCGTGAATGCAGCCTTCAAAATGGGAAAGCGAGTCTAGTTCCAGCAGGCCCCCGTTTCCATGGGCACCCGCAGCATACAACCCTGTGCTTTCTAGGAAGTCCAAAGAGACACGGGTTACCCTGTGTTGCCTTCCCTGAATCAACTTCTCGAAGTAGGGTGTTCTGCATCAAGCTAACTGCCTTAACCAAGCAATGCCCTAGCTAGGCCTCTGGGCCTGTGGCTATTCAAAATCCTGCAGTGCCACAGGAAGAGCAGGAATTAAATTGCAGTAAGAACGCAAGCCGAATTTCTCTAGGAGGCTCGGTGATATCAGGCAGAACGTTCCAGATGGAACGCGAAGCCGAGGGTTTCTCTGAGTGCAGCTCAGACTACGGCAATGCGAAAGACTTCCACGCCAGGTGGGACGTGCTTGAACGGTGTTCCTGAACGTGTGTGACCGCTGGGGAAATCAAGCTGCTCCAAGAGGGAGTGCAGTGCGTTTCCTTACACTCGGCGTACACAGAGTGGTTCCAAAGGGCTCCTGGCATGGATGTTGAGTAGCAGACCCACGGGGCCCCGTGGGTGTCACTGATCCTGCCGGGAACAGGGTGCCCACGCGAGCCTCCTAGGTGTCCGGCAAACTCTGCTGCAGTTCAAGATACGCAGAACAGAGGCCACGGCGTCATGGAAACTGCGGCACGCCTCCGCTTCTGCACGGCAAGTCGGGGCCTTCATACCAGGCATGTGTTCATGCTGGGTGTGCCGGTAGCGACACAGCATGGTAAGATGCTGACTCTCTCCTCGGGCAGAGTGACTTCAGGCACGAGGTCTTCGAAGTATTCTAAGCACAGTGCTCTCTCATGGCAGCTCACACCAGGGCCATGACAAAGTCTTCCGGGGCAATTCAGACTCACCGGCAATGATGTCCTGAGGCCGTTCGAGGACTCTGGAATTGTAGGGCTCCTCAAGTAACCTACAGTTTGTTGCCCATCACTGGGAACGCACAGAGGGCCTCCGAGGGCTCAACCAATGGGCCTCGAAGTTGCTCAGCCGGCCCACAGGGGTCTGGAGGTACTCAGTGAACTTGGAGGGGAAACGATGCATACCCGAGAAGCCTAGGGGGGGGTCCTCAAAAGTCTACTTCCTTTAAAATAAAGCATATAAGCGGCTAAGAACTCATGGGAACAGCTGCATGCCTCCGTTCTGCACAACGTCTCAGGGCCTAACCTGGAGGCAGGTTCTCACGTTCAGATTCCCTTCAGCTCTAGAGCTTGTCAGGCAGACCACCACCGCGGCCATGGAAGCACCTGGTTTAGACAGAAGCAACTCCTAATTTCCCCCGCATCATTCTTACACGGTTTCCAGGCCTGTCAGGAACAGGGAATGTCAGGTAGCTGTCAGGCAGCGTGAATGCAGCCTTCAAAATGGGAAAGCAAGCCTAGTTCCAACGGGCCCCGTTTCCATGGGCACCCTCAGCATACACCCCTGGGGTTTCTAACAAGTCCAAAGAGACCCAGGTTACCCTGTGTTTCCTTGCCTGAATCAACTTCTCGAGTAGGGTGTTCTGCATCAAGGAAACTGCCTCAACCAAGGAACGCCGTGGCTACGCCTCTGCGCCTGTGGCTATTCAAAAGCCTGCAGTGCCACAGGAAGAGCAGGACTTAAGTTGCAGTGAGAACGCAAGCCGACTTTCTCTAGGAGGCACGGTGACTTCCGGAGGGACGTCCCAGATGGAATGCGAAGCTGAGGATTTATCTGAGTGCAGCTCGGACTAGGGCAACACGCAAGACTTCCACGCCGGGTGGGACGTGCTTGAACGGCGTTCCTGAACGTGTGTGACCGCTGGGGAAATCAAGCTGCTCCAAGAGAGAGTGCAGTGCGTTTCCTTACACTCGGCATACACAGAGTGGTTCCAAAGGGCTCCTGGCATGGATGTTGATTAGCAGACCCACGGGGTCCCGTGGGTGTCACTGATGCTGCCGGGAACAGGGTGCCCACGCGAGCCTCCTAGGTGTCTGGCAAACTGTGCTGCAGTTAAAGATATGCAGAGCAGTGGCCACGACCTCATGGAAACTGCTGCACGCCTCCGCTTCTGCACGGCAAATCAGGGCCTTACTTCCAGGCATGTGTTCATGCTGGCTGCGCCGGTAGCGACACAGCATGGTAAGACGCTGACTTTCTCCTCGGGCAGAGTGCCTTCAGGTACGAGGTCCTCGAAGTATTCAAAGCACAGTGCTTTCTCATGGCAGCTCACACAAGGGCCATGAGAAAGTTTTCCTGGGCAATTGATACTCACCAGCAATGTTGTCCTGAGGCCATTCGAGGACTCTGGAATTGTAGGTCTCCTCAAGAAACCTACAGTGTGTTGCCCATCACTGGGACGCACAGAGGGCCTCCGAGGAATCAATCAGTGTGCCCCGAAGTTGCTCAGCCGGCCCACAGGGCTCTGGAGGTACTCAGTGAACTTGGAGGGGAAATGATGCATACCCGAGAGGCCTGGGGGGGGGGTCCTCAAAAGTCTACTTCCTTTCAAATAAAGCATATAAGCGACTAAGAACGCAAGGAAAGGGCTGCATGCCTCCCTTTCTGCCCGGCTACTCGGGACCTAAAATGGAGGCGAGTTCCTATGTTGAGTTTCCTTTGAGCTCCAGAGCTTGTCAGGCACACGACCCCCGCGGCCATGGCAGCACCTGGTTTAGACAGAGCAGACTCATAATTTGCCCCGCATCGTTCTTACAGGGTTTCCAGGCCTGTCGGGAGCAGGGACTATCAGGTAGCTGCAAGGCAGCGTGAATGCAGCCTTCAAAATGGGAAAGCGAGTCTAGTTCCAGCAGGCCCCCGTTTCCATGGGCACCCGCAGCATACAACCCTGTGCTTTCTAAGAAGTCCAAAGAGACACGGGTTACCCTGTGTTGCCTTCCCTGAATCAACTTCTCGAAGTAGGGTGTTCTGCATCAAGCTAACTGCCTTAACCAAGCAATGCCCTAGCTAGGCCTCTGGGCCTGTGGCTATTCAAAATCCTGCAGTGCCACAGGAAGAGCAGGAATTAAATTGCAGTAAGAACGCAAGCCGAATTTCTCTAGGAGGCTCGGTGATATCAGGCAGTACGTTCCAGATGGAACGCGAAGCCGAGGGTTTCTCTGAGTGCAGCTCAGACTACGGCAATGCGAAAGACTTCCACGCCAGGTGGGACGTGCTTGAACGGTGTTCCTGAACGTGTGTGACCGCTGGGGAAATCAAGCTGCTCCAAGAGGGAGTGCAGTGCGTTTCCTTACACTCGGCGTACACAGAGTGGTTCCAAAGGGCTCCTGGCATGGATGTTGAGTAGCAGACCCACGGGGCCCCGTGGGTGTCACTGATCCTGCCGGGAACAGGGTGCCCACGCGAGCCTCCTAGGTGTCCGGCAAACTCTGCTGCAGTTCAAGATACGCAGAACAGAGGCCACGGCGTCATGGAAACTGCGGCACGCCTCCGCTTCTGCACGGCAAGTCGGGGCCTTCATACCAGGCATGTGTTCATGCTGGGTGTGCCGGTAGCGACACAGCATGGTAAGATGCTGACTCTCTCCTCGGGCAGAGTGACTTCAGGCACGAGGTCTTCGAAGTATTCTAAGCACAGTGCTCTCTCATGGCAGCTCACACCAGGGCCATGACAAAGTCTTCCGGGGCAATTCAGACTCACCGGCAATGATGTCCTGAGGCCGTTCGAGGACTCTGGAATTGTAGGGCTCCTCAAGTAACCTACAGTTTGTTGCCCATCACTGGGAACGCACAGAGGGCCTCCGAGGGCTCAACCAATAGGCTTCGAAGTTGCTCAGCCGGCCCACAGGGGTCTGGAGGTACTCAGTGAACTTGGAGTGGAAACGATGCATACCCGAGAGGCCTGGGGGGGGGTCCTCAAAAGTCTACTTCCTTTAAAATAAAGCATATAAGCGGCTAAGAACTCATGGGAACAGCTGCATGCCTCCGTTCTGCACAACGTCTCAGGGCCTAACCTGGAGGCAGGTTCTCACGTTCAGATTCCCTTCAGCTCTAGAGCTTGTCAGGCAGACCACCACCGCGGCCATGGAAGCACCTGGTTTAGACAGAAGCAACTCCTAATTTCCCCCGCATCATTCTTACACGGTTTCCAGGCCTGTCAGGAGCAGGGAATGTCAGGTAGCTGTCAGGCAGCGTGAATGCAGCCTTCAAAATGGGAAAGCAAGCCTAGTTCCAACGGGCCCCGTTTCCATGGGCACCCTCAGCATACACCCCTGGGGTTTCTAACAAGTCCAAAGAGACCCAGGTTACCCTGTGTTTCCTTGCCTGAATCAACTTCTCGAGTAGGGTGTTCTGCATCAAGGAAACTGCCTCAACCAAGGAGCGCCGTGGCTACGCCTCTGCGCCTGTGGCTATTCAAAAGCCTGCAGTGCCACAGGAAGAGCAGGACTTAAGTTGCAGTGAGAACGCAAGCCGACTTTCTCTAGGAGGCACGGTGACTTCCGGAGGGACGTCCCGGATGGAATGCGAAGCTGAGGCTTTATCTGAGTGCAGCTCGGACTAGGGCAACACGCAAGACTTCCACGCCGGGTGGGACGTGCTTGAACGGCGTTCCTGAACGTGTGTGACCGCTGGGGAAATCAAGCTGCTCCAAGAGAGAGTGCAGTGCGTTTCCTTACACTCGGCATACACAGAGTGGTTCCAAAGGGCTCCTGGCATGGATGTTGATTAGCAGACCCTCGGGGTCCCGTGGGTGTCACTGATGCTGCCGGGAACAGGGTGCCCACGCGAGCCTCCTAGGTGTCTGGCAAACTGTGCTGCAGTTAAAGATATGCAGAGCAGTGGCCACGACCTCATGGAAACTGCTGCACGCCTCCGCTTCTGCACGGCAAATCAGGTCCTTACTTCCAGGCATGTGTTCATGCTGGCTGCGCCGGTAGCGACACAGCATGGTAAGACGCTGACTTTCTCCTCGGGCAGAGTGCCTTCAGGTACGAGGTCCTCGAAGTATTCAAAGCACAGTGCTTTCTCATGGCAGCTCACACAAGGGCCATGAGAAAGTCTTCCTGGGCAATTGATACTCACCAGCAATGTTGTCCTGAGGCCATTCGAGGACTCTGGAATTGTAGGTCTCCTCAAGGAACCTACAGTGTGTTGCCCATCACTGGGACGCACAGAGGGCCTCCGAGGAATCAATCAGTGTGCCTCGAAGTTGCTCAGCCGGCCCACAGGGCTCTGGAGGTACTCAGTGAACTTGGAGGGGAAATGATGCATACCCGAGAGGCCTAGGGGGGGTCCTCAAAAGTCTACTTCCTTTCAAATAAAGCATATAAGCGACTAAGAACGCAAGGAAAGGGCTGCATGCCTCCCTTTCTGCCCGGCTACTCGGGACCTAAAATGGAGGCGAGTTCCTATGTTGAGTTTCCTTTGAGCTCCAGAGCTTGTCAAGCACACGACCCCTGCGGCCATGGCAGCACCTGGTTTAGACAGAGCAGACTCATAATTTTCCCCGCATCGTTCTTACAGGGTTTCCAGGCCTGTCGGGAGCAGGGACTATCAGGTAGCTGCAAGGCAGCGTGAATGCAGCCTTCAAAATGGGAAAGCGAGTCTAGTTCCAGCAGGCCCCCGTTTCCATGGGCACCCGCAGCATACAACCCTGTGCTTTCTAGGAAGTCCAAAGAGACACGGGTTACCCTGTGTTGCCTTCCCTGAATCAACTTCTCGAAGTAGGGTGTTCTGCATCAAGCTAACTGCCTTAACCAAGCAATGCCCTAGCTAGGCCTCTGGGCCTGTGGCTATTCAAAATCCTGCAGTGCCACAGGAAGAGCAGGAATTAAATTGCAGTAAGAACGCAAGCCGAATTTCTCTAGGAGGCTCGGTGATATCAGGCAGAACGTTCCAGATGGAACGCGAAGCCGAGGGTTTCTCTGAGTGCAGCTCAGACTACGGCAATGCGAAAGACTTCCACGCCAGGTGGGACGTGCTTGAACGGTGTTCCTGAACGTGTGTGACCGCTGGGGAAATCAAGCTGCTCCAAGAGGGAGTGCAGTGCGTTTCCTTACACTCGGCGTACACAGAGTGGTTCCAAAGGGCTCCTGGCATGGATGTTGAGTAGCAGACCCACGGGGCCCCGTGGGTGTCACTGATCCTGCCGGGAACAGGGTGCCCACGCGAGCCTCCTAGGTGTCCGGCAAACTCTGCTGCAGTTCAAGATACGCAGAACAGAGGCCACGGCGTCATGGAAACTGCGGCACGCCTCCGCTTCTGCACGGCAAGTCGGGGCCTTCATACCAGGCATGTGTTCATGCTGGGTGTGCCGGTAGCGACACAGCATGGTAAGATGCTGACTCTCTCCTCGGGCAGAGTGACTTCAGGCACGAGGTCTTCGAAGTATTCTAAGCACAGTGCTCTCTCATGGCAGCTCACACCAGGGCCATGACAAAGTCTTCCGGGGCAATTCAGACTCACCGGCAATGATGTCCTGAGGCCGTTCGAGGACTCTGGAATTGTAGGGCTCCTCAAGTAACCTACAGTTTGTTGCCCATCACTGGGAACGCACAGAGGGCCTCCGAGGGCTCAACCAATGGGCCTCGAAGTTGCTCAGCCGGCCCACAGGGGTCTGGAGGTACTCAGTGAACTTGGAGGGGAAACGATGCATACCCGAGAAGCCTAGGGGGGGGTCCTCAAAAGTCTACTTCCTTTAAAATAAAGCATATAAGCGGCTAAGAACTCATGGGAACAGCTGCATGCCTCCGTTCTGCACAACGTCTCAGGGCCTAACCTGGAGGCAGGTTCTCACGTTCAGATTCCCTTCAGCTCTAGAGCTTGTCAGGCAGACCACCACCGCGGCCATGGAAGCACCTGGTTTAGACAGAAGCAACTCCTAATTTCCCCCGCATCATTCTTACACGGTTTCCAGGCCTGTCAGGAACAGGGAATGTCAGGTAGCTGTCAGGCAGCGTGAATGCAGCCTTCAAAATGGGAAAGCAAGCCTAGTTCCAACGGGCCCCGTTTCCATGGGCACCCTCAGCATACACCCCTGGGGTTTCTAACAAGTCCAAAGAGACCCAGGTTACCCTGTGTTTCCTTGCCTGAATCAACTTCTCGAGTAGGGTGTTCTGCATCAAGGAAACTGCCTCAACCAAGGAACGCCGTGGCTACGCCTCTGCGCCTGTGGCTATTCAAAAGCCTGCAGTGCCACAGGAAGAGCAGGACTTAAGTTGCAGTGAGAACGCAAGCCGACTTTCTCTAGGAGGCACGGTGACTTCCGGAGGGACGTCCCAGATGGAATGCGAAGCTGAGGATTTATCTGAGTGCAGCTCGGACTAGGGCAACACGCAAGACTTCCACGCCGGGTGGGACGTGCTTGAACGGCGTTCCTGAACGTGTGTGACCGCTGGGGAAATCAAGCTGCTCCAAGAGAGAGTGCAGTGCGTTTCCTTACACTCGGCATACACAGAGTGGTTCCAAAGGGCTCCTGGCATGGATGTTGATTAGCAGACCCACGGGGTCCCGTGGGTGTCACTGATGCTGCCGGGAACAGGGTGCCCACGCGAGCCTCCTAGGTGTCTGGCAAACTGTGCTGCAGTTAAAGATATGCAGAGCAGTGGCCACGACCTCATGGAAACTGCTGCACGCCTCCGCTTCTGCACGGCAAATCAGGGCCTTACTTCCAGGCATGTGTTCATGCTGGCTGCGCCGGTAGCGACACAGCATGGTAAGACGCTGACTTTCTCCTCGGGCAGAGTGCCTTCAGGTACGAGGTCCTCGAAGTATTCAAAGCACAGTGCTTTCTCATGGCAGCTCACACAAGGGCCATGAGAAAGTTTTCCTGGGCAATTGATACTCACCAGCAATGTTGTCCTGAGGCCATTCGAGGACTCTGGAATTGTAGGTCTCCTCAAGAAACCTACAGTGTGTTGCCCATCACTGGGACGCACAGAGGGCCTCCGAGGAATCAATCAGTGTGCCCCGAAGTTGCTCAGCCGGCCCACAGGGCTCTGGAGGTACTCAGTGAACTTGGAGGGGAAATGATGCATACCCGAGAGGCCTGGGGGGGGGTCCTCAAAAGTCTACTTCCTTTCAAATAAAGCATATAAGCGACTAAGAACGCAAGGAAAGGGCTGCATGCCTCCCTTTCTGCCCGGCTACTCGGGACCTAAAATGGAGGCGAGTTCCTATGTTGAGTTTCCTTTGAGCTCCAGAGCTTGTCAGGCACACGACCCCCGCGGCCATGGCAGCACCTGGTTTAGACAGAGCAGACTCATAATTTGCCCCGCATCGTTCTTACAGGGTTTCCAGGCCTGTCGGGAGCAGGGACTATCAGGTAGCTGCAAGGCAGCGTGAATGCAGCCTTCAAAATGGGAAAGCGAGTCTAGTTCCAGCAGGCCCCCGTTTCCATGGGCACCCGCAGCATACAACCCTGTGCTTTCTAAGAAGTCCAAAGAGACACGGGTTACCCTGTGTTGCCTTCCCTGAATCAACTTCTCGAAGTAGGGTGTTCTGCATCAAGCTAACTGCCTTAACCAAGCAATGCCCTAGCTAGGCCTCTGGGCCTGTGGCTATTCAAAATCCTGCAGTGCCACAGGAAGAGCAGGAATTAAATTGCAGTAAGAACGCAAGCCGAATTTCTCTAGGAGGCTCGGTGATATCAGGCAGTACGTTCCAGATGGAACGCGAAGCCGAGGGTTTCTCTGAGTGCAGCTCAGACTACGGCAATGCGAAAGACTTCCACGCCAGGTGGGACGTGCTTGAACGGTGTTCCTGAACGTGTGTGACCGCTGGGGAAATCAAGCTGCTCCAAGAGGGAGTGCAGTGCGTTTCCTTACACTCGGCGTACACAGAGTGGTTCCAAAGGGCTCCTGGCATGGATGTTGAGTAGCAGACCCACGGGGCCCCGTGGGTGTCACTGATCCTGCCGGGAACAGGGTGCCCACGCGAGCCTCCTAGGTGTCCGGCAAACTCTGCTGCAGTTCAAGATACGCAGAACAGAGGCCACGGCGTCATGGAAACTGCGGCACGCCTCCGCTTCTGCACGGCAAGTCGGGGCCTTCATACCAGGCATGTGTTCATGCTGGGTGTGCCGGTAGCGACACAGCATGGTAAGATGCTGACTCTCTCCTCGGGCAGAGTGACTTCAGGCACGAGGTCTTCGAAGTATTCTAAGCACAGTGCTCTCTCATGGCAGCTCACACCAGGGCCATGACAAAGTCTTCCGGGGCAATTCAGACTCACCGGCAATGATGTCCTGAGGCCGTTCGAGGACTCTGGAATTGTAGGGCTCCTCAAGTAACCTACAGTTTGTTGCCCATCACTGGGAACGCACAGAGGGCCTCCGAGGGCTCAACCAATAGGCTTCGAAGTTGCTCAGCCGGCCCACAGGGGTCTGGAGGTACTCAGTGAACTTGGAGTGGAAACGATGCATACCCGAGAGGCCTGGGGGGGGGTCCTCAAAAGTCTACTTCCTTTAAAATAAAGCATATAAGCGGCTAAGAACTCATGGGAACAGCTGCATGCCTCCGTTCTGCACAACGTCTCAGGGCCTAACCTGGAGGCAGGTTCTCACGTTCAGATTCCCTTCAGCTCTAGAGCTTGTCAGGCAGACCACCACCGCGGCCATGGAAGCACCTGGTTTAGACAGAAGCAACTCCTAATTTCCCCCGCATCATTCTTACACGGTTTCCAGGCCTGTCAGGAGCAGGGAATGTCAGGTAGCTGTCAGGCAGCGTGAATGCAGCCTTCAAAATGGGAAAGCAAGCCTAGTTCCAACGGGCCCCGTTTCCATGGGCACCCTCAGCATACACCCCTGGGGTTTCTAACAAGTCCAAAGAGACCCAGGTTACCCTGTGTTTCCTTGCCTGAATCAACTTCTCGAGTAGGGTGTTCTGCATCAAGGAAACTGCCTCAACCAAGGAGCGCCGTGGCTACGCCTCTGCGCCTGTGGCTATTCAAAAGCCTGCAGTGCCACAGGAAGAGCAGGACTTAAGTTGCAGTGAGAACGCAAGCCGACTTTCTCTAGGAGGCACGGTGACTTCCGGAGGGACGTCCCGGATGGAATGCGAAGCTGAGGCTTTATCTGAGTGCAGCTCGGACTAGGGCAACACGCAAGACTTCCACGCCGGGTGGGACGTGCTTGAACGGCGTTCCTGAACGTGTGTGACCGCTGGGGAAATCAAGCTGCTCCAAGAGAGAGTGCAGTGCGTTTCCTTACACTCGGCATACACAGAGTGGTTCCAAAGGGCTCCTGGCATGGATGTTGATTAGCAGACCCTCGGGGTCCCGTGGGTGTCACTGATGCTGCCGGGAACAGGGTGCCCACGCGAGCCTCCTAGGTGTCTGGCAAACTGTGCTGCAGTTAAAGATATGCAGAGCAGTGGCCACGACCTCATGGAAACTGCTGCACGCCTCCGCTTCTGCACGGCAAATCAGGTCCTTACTTCCAGGCATGTGTTCATGCTGGCTGCGCCGGTAGCGACACAGCATGGTAAGACGCTGACTTTCTCCTCGGGCAGAGTGCCTTCAGGTACGAGGTCCTCGAAGTATTCAAAGCACAGTGCTTTCTCATGGCAGCTCACACAAGGGCCATGAGAAAGTCTTCCTGGGCAATTGATACTCACCAGCAATGTTGTCCTGAGGCCATTCGAGGACTCTGGAATTGTAGGTCTCCTCAAGGAACCTACAGTGTGTTGCCCATCACTGGGACGCACAGAGGGCCTCCGAGGAATCAATCAGTGTGCCTCGAAGTTGCTCAGCCGGCCCACAGGGCTCTGGAGGTACTCAGTGAACTTGGAGGGGAAATGATGCATACCCGAGAGGCCTAGGGGGGGGTCCTCAAAAGTCTACTTCCTTTCAAATAAAGCATATAAGCGACTAAGAACGCAAGGTAAGGGCTGCATGCCTCCCTATCTGCCCGGCTACTCGGGACCTAAAATGGAGGCGAGTTCCTATGTTGAGTTTCCTTTGAGCTCCAGAGCTTGTCAGGCAGAGCACCCCTGCGGCCATGGCAGCACCTGGTTTAGACAGAGCAGACTCATAATTTTCCCCGCATCGTTCTTACAGGGTTTCCAGGCCTGTCGGGAGCAGGGACTATCAGGTAGCTGCAAGGCAGCGTGAATGCAGCCTTCAAAATGGGAAAGCGAGTCTAGTTCCAGCAGGCCCCCGTTTCCATGGGCACCCGCAGCATACAACCCTGTGCTTTCTAAGAAGTCCAAAGAGACACGGGTTACCCTGTGTTGCCTTCCCTGAATCAACTTCTCGAAGTAGGGTGTTCTGCATCAAGCTAACTGCCTTAACCAAGCAATGCCCTAGCTAGGCCTCTGGGCCTGTGGCTATTCAAAATCCTGCAGTGCCACAGGAAGAGCAGGAATTAAATTGCAGTAAGAACGCAAGCCGAATTTCTCTAGGAGGCTCGGTGATATCAGGCAGTACGTTCCAGATGGAACGCGAAGCCGAGGGTTTCTCTGAGTGCAGCTCAGACTACGGCAATGCGAAAGACTTCCACGCCAGGTGGGACGTGCTTGAACGGTGTTCCTGAACGTGTGTGACCGCTGGGGAAATCAAGCTGCTCCAAGAGGGAGTGCAGTGCGTTTCCTTACACTCGGCGTACACAGAGTGGTTCCAAAGGGCTCCTGGCATGGATGTTGAGTAGCAGACCCACGGGGCCCCGTGGGTGTCACTGATCCTGCCGGGAACAGGGTGCCCACGCGAGCCTCCTAGGTGTCCGGCAAACTCTGCTGCAGTTCAAGATACGCAGAACAGAGGCCACGGCGTCATGGAAACTGCGGCACGCCTCCGCTTCTGCACGGCAAGTGGGGGCCTTCATACCAGGCATGTGTTCATGCTGGGTGTGCCGGTAGCGACACAGCATGGTAAGATGCTGACTCTCTCCTCGGGCAGAGTGACTTCAGGCACGAGGTCTTCGAAGTATTCTAAGCACAGTGCTCTCTCATGGCAGCTCACACCAGGGCCATGACAAAGTCTTCCGTGGCAATTCAGACTCACCGGCAATGATGTCCTGAGGCCGTTCGAGGACTCTGGAATTGTAGGGCTCCTCAAGTAACCTACAGTTTGTTGCCCATCACTGGGAACGCACAGAGGGCCTCCGAGGGCTCAACCAATGGGCCTCGAAGTTGCTCAGCCGGCCCACAGGGGTCTGGAGGTACTCAGTGAACTTGGAGGGGAAACGATGCATACCCGAGAAGCCTAGGGGGGGGGTCCTCAAAAGTCTACTTCCTTTAAAATAAAGCATATAAGCGGCTAAGAACTCATGGGAACAGCTGCATGCCTCCGTTCTGCACAACGTCTCAGGGCCTAACCTGGAGGCAGGTTCTCACGTTCAGATTCCCTTCAGCTCTAGAGCTTGTCAGGCAGACCACCACCGCGGCCATGGAAGCACCTGGTTTAGACAGAAGCAACTCCTAATTTCCCCCGCATCATTCTTACACGGTTTCCAGGCCGGTCAGGAGCAGGGAATGTCAGGTAGCTGTCAGGCAGCGTGAATGCAGCCTTCAAAATGGGAAAGCAAGCCTAGTTCCAACGGGCCCCGTTTCCATGGGCACCCTCAGCATACACCCCTGGGGTTTCTAACAAGTCCAAAGAGACCCAGGTTACCCTGTGTTTCCTTGCCTGAATCAACTTCTCGAGTAGGGTGTTCTGCACCAAGGAAACTGCCTCAACCAAGGAACGCCGTGGCTACGCCTCTGCGCCTGTGGCTATTCAAAAGCCTGCAGTGCCACAGGAAGAGCAGGAATTAAGTTGCAGTGAGAACGCAAGCCGACTTTCTCTAGGAGGCACGGTGACTTCCGGAGGGACGTCCCGGATGGAATGCGAAGCTGAGGATTTATCTGAGTGCAGCTCGGACTAGGGCAACACGTAAGACTTCCACGCCGGGTGGGACGTGCTTGAACGGCGTTCCTGAACGTGTGTGACCGCTGGGGAAATCAAGCTGCTCCAAGAGAGAGTGCAGTGCGTTTCCTTACACTCGGCATACACAGAGTGGTTCCAAAGGGCTCCTGGCATGGATGTTGATTAGCAGACCCTCGGGGTCCCGTGGGTGTCACTGATGCTGCCGGGAACAGGGTGCCCACGCGAGCCTCCTAGGTGTCTGGCAAACTGTGCTGCAGTTAAAGATATGCAGAGCAGTGGCCACGACCTCATGGAAACTGCTGCACGCCTCCGCTTCTGCACGGCAAATCAGGGCCTTACTTCCAGACATGTGTTCATGCTGGCTGCGCCGGTAGCGACACAGCATGGTAAGACGCTGACTTTCTCCTCGGGCAGAGTGCCTTCAGGTACGAGGTCCTCGAAGTATTCAAAGCACAGTGCTTTCTCATGGCAGCTCACACAAGGGCCATGAGAAAGTCTTCCTGGGCAATTGATACTCACCAGCAATGTTGTCCTGAGGCCATTCGAGGACTCTGGAATTGTAGGTCTCCTCAAGGAACCTACAGTGTGTTGCCCATCACTGGGACGCACAGAGGGCCTCCGAGGAATCAATCAGTGTGCCTCGAAGTTGCTCAGCCGGCCCACAGGGCTGTGGAGGTACTCAGTGAACTTGGAGGGGAAATGATGCATACCCGAGAGGCCTAGGTGGGGTCCTCAAAAGTCTACTTCCTTTCAAATAAAGCATATAAGCGACTAAGAACGCAAGGAAAGGGCTGCATGCCTCCCTTTCAGCCCGGCTGCTCGGGACCTAAAATGGAGGCGAGTTCCTATGTTGAGTTTCCTTTGAGCTCCAGAGCTTGTCAGGCAGAGCACCCCCGCGGCCATGGCAGCACCTGGTTTAGACAGAGCAGACTCATAATTTTCCCCGCATCGTTCTTACAGGGTTTCCAGGCCTGTCGGGAGCAGGGACTATCAGGTAGCTGCAAGGCAGCGTGAATGCAGCCTTCAAAATGGGAAAGCGAGTCTAGTTCCAGCAGGCCCCCGTTTCCATGGGCACCCGCAGCATACAACCCTGTGCTTTCTAAGAAGTCCAAAGAGACACGGGTTACCCTGTGTTGCCTTCCCTGAATCAACTTCTCGAAGTAGGGTGTTCTGCATCAAGCTAACTGCCTTAACCAAGCAATGCCCTAGCTAGGCCTCTGGGCCTGTGGCTATTCAAAATCCTGCAGTGCCACAGGAAGAGCAGGAATTAAATTGCAGTAAGAACGCAAGCCGAATTTCTCTAGGAGGCTCGGTGATATCAGGCAGTACGTTCCAGATGGAACGCGAAGCCGAGGGTTTCTCTGAGTGCAGCTCAGACTACGGCAATGCGAAAGACTTCCACGCCAGGTGGGACGTGCTTGAACGGTGTTCCTGAACGTGTGTGACCGCTGGGGAAATCAAGCTGCTCCAAGAGGGAGTGCAGTGCGTTTCCTTACACTCGGCGTACACAGAGTGGTTCCAAAGGGCTCCTGGCATGGATGTTGAGTAGCAGACCCACGGGGCCCCGTGGGTGTCACTGATCCTGCCGGGAACAGGGTGCCCACGCGAGCCTCCTAGGTGTCCGGCAAACTCTGCTGCAGTTCAAGATACGCAGAACAGAGGCCACGGCGTCATGGAAACTGCGGCACGCCTCCGCTTCTGCACGGCAAGTCGGGGCCTTCATACCAGGCATGTGTTCATGCTGGGTGTGCCGGTAGCGACACAGCATGGTAAGATGCTGACTCTCTCCTCGGGCAGAGTGACTTCAGGCACGAGGTCTTCGAAGTATTCTAAGCACAGTGCTCTCTCATGGCAGCTCACACCAGGGCCATGACAAAGTCTTCCGGGGCAATTCAGACTCACCGGCAATGATGTCCTGAGGCCGTTCGAGGACTCTGGAATTGTAGGGCTCCTCAAGTAACCTACAGTTTGTTGCCCATCACTGGGAACGCACAGAGGGCCTCCGAGGGCTCAACCAATGGGCCTCGAAGTTGCTCAGCAGGCCCACAGGGGTCTGGAGGTACTCAGTGAACTTGGAGGGGAAACGATGCATACCCGAGAAGCCTAGGGGGGGGGTCCTCAAAAGTCTACTTCCTTTAAAATAAAGCATATAAGCGGCTAAGAACTCATGGGAACAGCTGCATGCCTCCGTTCTGCACAACGTCTCAGGGCCTAACCTGGAGGCAGGTTCTCACGTTCAGATTCCCTTCAGCTCTAGAGCTTGTCAGGCAGACCACCACCGCGGCCATGGAAGCACCTGGTTTAGACAGAAGCAACTCCTAATTTCCCCCGCATCATTCTTACACGGTTTCCAGGCCGGTCAGGAGCAGGGAATGTCAGGTAGCTGTCAGGCAGCGTGAATGCAGCCTTCAAAATGGGAAAGCAAGCCTAGTTCCAACGGGCCCCGTTTCCATGGCCACCCTCAGCATACACCCCTGGGGTTTCTAACAAGTCCAAAGAGACCCAGGTTACCCTGTGTTTCCTTGCCTGAATCAACTTCTCGAGTAGGGTGTTCTGCATCAAGGCAACTGCCTCAACCAAGGAACGCCGTGGCTACGCCTCTGCGCCTGTGGCTATTCAAAAGCCTGCAGTGCCACAGGAAGAGCAGGACTTAAGTTGCAGTGAGAACGCAAGCCGACTTTCTCTAGGAGGCACGGTGACTTCCGGAGGGACGTCCCGGATGGAATGCGAAGCTGAGGATTTATCTGAGTGCAGCTCGGACTAGGGCAACACGCAAGACTTCCACGCCGGGTGGGACGTGCTTGAACGGCGTTCCTGAACGTGTGTGACCGCTGGGGAAATCAAGCTGCTCCAAGAGAGAGTGCAGTGCGTTTCCTTACACTCGGCATACACAGAGTGGTTCCAAAGGGCTCCTGGCATGGATGTTGATTAGCAGACCCTCGGGGTCCCGTGGGTGTCACTGATGCTGCCGGGAACAGGGTGCCCACGCGAGCCTCCTAGGTGTCTGGCAAACTGTGCTGCAGTTAAAGATATGCAGAGCAGTGGCCACGACCTCATGGAAACTGCTGCACGCCTCCGCTTCTGCACGGCAAATCAGGGCCTTACTTCCAGGCATGTGTTCATGCTGGCTGCGCCGGTAGCGACACAGCATGGTAAGACGCTGACTTTCTCCTCGGGCAGAGTGCCTTCAGGTACGAGGTCCTCGAAGTATTCAAAGCACAGTGCTTTCTCATGGCAGCTCACACAAGGGCCATGAGAAAGTCTTCCTGGGCAATTGATACTCACCAGCAATGTTGTCCTGAGGCCATTCGAGGACTCTGGAATTGTAGGTCTCCTCAAGGAACCTACAGTGTGTTGCCCATCACTGGGACGCACAGAGGGCCTCCGAGGAATCAATCAGTGTGCCTCGAAGTTGCTCAGCCGGCCCACAGGGCTCTGGAGGTACTCAGTGAACTTGGAGGGGAAATGATGCATACCCGAGAGTCCTAGGGAGGGGTCCTCAAAAGTCTACTTCCTTTCAAATAAAGCATATAAGCGACTAAGAACGCAAGGAAAGGGCTGCATGCCTCCCTTTCTGCCCGGCTGCTCGGGACCTAAAATGGAGGCAAGTTCCTATGTTGAGTTTCCTTTGAGCTCCAGAGCTTGTCAGGCAGAGCACCCCCGCGGCCATGGCAGCACCTGGTTTAGACAGAGCAGACTCATAATTTTCCCCGCATCGTTCTTACAGGGTTTCCAGGCCTGTCGGGAGCAGGGACTATCAGGTAGCTGCAAGGCAGCGTGAATGCAGCCTTCAAAATGGGAAAGCGAGTCTAGTTCCAGCAGGCCCCCGTTTCCATGGGCACCCGCAGCATACAACCCTGTGCTTTCTAAGAAGTCCAAAGAGACACGGGTTACCCTGTGTTGCCTTCCCTGAATCAACTTCTCGAAGTAGGGTGTTCTGCATCAAGCTAACTGCCTTAACCAAGCAATGCCCTAGCTAGGCCTCTGGGCCTGTGGCTATTCAAAATCCTGCAGTGCCACAGGAAGAGCAGGAATTAAATTGCAGTAAGAACGCAAGCCGAATTTCTCTAGGAGGCTCGGTGATATCAGGCAGTACGTTCCAGATGGAACGCGAAGCCGAGGGTTTCTCTGAGTGCAGCTCAGACTACGGCAATGCGAAAGACTTCCACGCCAGGTGGGACGTGCTTGAACGGTGTTCCTGAACGTGTGTGACCGCTGGGGAAATCAAGCTGCTCCAAGAGGGAGTGCAGTGCGTTTCCTTACACTCGGCGTACACAGAGTGGTTCCAAAGGGCTCCTGGCATGGATGTTGAGTAGCAGACCCACGGGGCCCCGTGGGTGTCACTGATCCTGCCGGGAACAGGGTGCCCACGCGAGCCTCCTAGGTGTACGGCAAACTCTGCTGCAGTTCAAGATACGCAGAACAGAGGCCACGGCGTCATGGAAACTGCGGCACGCCTCCGCTTCTGCACGGCAAGTCGGGGCCTTCATACCAGGCATGTGTTCATGCTGGGTGTGCCGGTAGCGACACAGCATGGTAAGATGCTGACTCTCTCCTCGGGCAGAGTGACTTCAGGCACGAGGTCTTCGAAGTATTCTAAGCACAGTGCTCTCTCATGGCAGCTCACACCAGGGCCATGACAAAGTCTTCCGTGGCAATTCAGACTCACCGGCAATGATGTCCTGAGGCCGTTCGAGGACTCTGGAATTGTAGGGCTCCTCAAGTAACCTACAGTTTGTTGCCCATCACTGGGAACGCACAGAGGGCCTCCGAGGGCTCAACCAATGGGCCTCGAAGTTGCTCAGCAGGCCCACAGGGGTCTGGAGGTACTCAGTGAACTTGGAGGGGAAACGATGCATACCCGAGAGGCCTGGGGGGGGGGGTCCTCAAAAGTCTACTTCCTTTAAAATAAAGCATATAAGCGGCTAAGAACTCATGGGAACAGCTGCATGCCTCCGTTCTGCACAACGTCTCAGGGCCTAACCTGGAGGCAGGTTCTCACGTTCAGATTCCCTTCAGCTCTAGAGCTTGTCAGGCAGACCACCACCGCGGCCATGGAAGCACCTGGTTTAGACAGAAGCAACTCCTAATTTCCCCCGCATCATTCTTACACGGTTTCCAGGCCTGTCAGGAGCAGGGAATGTCAGGTAGCTGTCAGGCAGCGTGAATGCAGCCTTCAAAATGGGAAAGCAAGCCTAGTTCCAACGGGCCCCGTTTCCATGGGCACCCTCAGCATACACCCCTGGGGTTTCTAACAAGTCCAAAGAGACCCAGGTTACCCTGTGTTTCCTTGCCTGAATCAACTTCTCGAGTAGGGTGTTCTGCATCAAGGAAACTGCCTCAACCAAGGAACGCCGTGGCTACGCCTCTGCGCCTGTGGCTATTCAAAAGCCTGCAGTGCCACAGGAAGAGCAGGACTTAAGTTGCAGTGAGAACGCAAGCCGACTTTCTCTAGGAGGCACGGTGACTTCCGGAGGGACGTCCCGGATGGAATGCGAAGCTGAGGATTTATCTGAGTGCAGCTCGGACTAGGGCAACACGCAAGACTTCCACGCCGGGTGGGACGTGCTTGAACGGCGTTCCTGAACGTGTGTGACCGCTGGGGAAATCAAGCTGCTCCAAGAGAGAGTGCAGTGCGTTTCCTTACACTCGGCATACACAGAGTGGTTCCAAAGGGCTCCTGGCATGGATGTTGATTAGCAGACCCACGGGGTCCCGTGGGTGTCACTGATGCTGCCGGGAACAGGGTGCCCACGCGAGCCTCCTAGGTGTCTGGCAAACTGTGCTGCAGTTAAAGATATGCAGAGCAGTGGCCACGACCTCATGGAAACTGCTGCACGCCTCCGCTTCTGCACGGCAAATCAGGGCCTTACTTCCAGGCATGTGTTCATGCTGGCTGCGCCGGTAGCGACACAGCATGGTAAGACGCTGACTTTCTCCTCGGGCAGAGTGCCTTCAGGTACGAGGTCCTCGAAGTATTCAAAGCACAGTGCTTTCTCATGGCAGCTCACACAAGGGCCATGAGAAAGTCTTCCTGGGCAATTGATACTCACCAGCAATGTTGTCCTGAGGCCATTCGAGGACTCTGGAATTGTAGGTCTCCTCAAGAAACCTACAGTGTGTTGCCCATCACTGGGACGCACAGAGGGCCTCCGAGGAATCAATCAGTGTGCCCCGAAGTTGCTCAGCCGGCCCACAGGGCTCTGGAGGTACTCAGTGAACTTGGAGGGGAAATGATGCATACCCGAGAGGCCTGGGGGGGGGGTCCTCAAAAGTCTACTTCCTTTCAAATAAAGCATATAAGCGACTAAGAACGCAAGGAAAGGGCTGCATGCCTCCCTTTCTGCCCGGCTACTCGGGACCTAAAATGGAGGCGAGTTCCTATGTTGAGTTTCCTTTGAGCTCCAGAGCTTGTCAAGCACACGACCCCCGCGGCCATGGCAGCACCTGGTTTAGACAGAGCAGACTCATAATTTTCCCCGCATCGTTCTTACAGGGTTTCCAGGCCTGTCGGGAGCAGGGACTATCAGGTAGCTGCAAGGCAGCGTGAATGCAGCCTTCAAAATGGGAAAGCGAGTCTAGTTCCAGCAGGCCCCCGTTTCCATGGGCACCCGCAGCATACAACCCTGTGCTTTCTAGGAAGTCCAAAGAGACACGGGTTACCCTGTGTTGCCTTCCCTGAATCAACTTCTCGAAGTAGGGTGTTCTGCATCAAGCTAACTGCCTTAACCAAGCAATGCCCTAGCTAGGCCTCTGGGCCTGTGGCTATTCAAAATCCTGCAGTGCCACAGGAAGAGCAGGAATTAAATTGCAGTAAGAACGCAAGCCGAATTTCTCTAGGAGGCTCGGTGATATCAGGCAGTACGTTCCAGATGGAACGCGAAGCCGAGGGTTTCTCTGAGTGCAGCTCAGACTACGGCAATGCGAAAGACTTCCACGCCAGGTGGGACGTGCTTGAACGGTGTTCCTGAACGTGTGTGACCGCTGGGGAAATCAAGCTGCTCCAAGAGGGAGTGCAGTGCGTTTCCTTACACTCGGCGTACACAGAGTGGTTCCAAAGGGCTCCTGGCATGGATGTTGAGTAGCAGACCCACGGGGCCCCGTGGGTGTCACTGATCCTGCCGGGAACAGGGTGCCCACGCGAGCCTCCTAGGTGTCCGGCAAACTCTGCTGCAGTTCAAGATACGCAGAACAGAGGCCACGGCGTCATGGAAACTGCGGCACGCCTCCGCTTCTGCACGGCAAGTCGGGGCCTTCATACCAGGCATGTGTTCATGCTGGGTGTGCCGGTAGCGACACAGCATGGTAAGATGCTGACTCTCTCCTCGGGCAGAGTGACTTCAGGCACGAGGTCTTCGAAGTATTCTAAGCACAGTGCTCTCTCATGGCAGCTCACACCAGGGCCATGACAAAGTCTTCCGGGGCAATTCAGACTCACCGGCAATGATGTCCTGAGGCCGTTCGAGGACTCTGGAATTGTAGGGCTCCTCAAGTAACCTACAGTTTGTTGCCCATCACTGGGAACGCACAGAGGGCCTCCGAGGGCTCAACCAATGGGCCTCGAAGTTGCTCAGCCGGCCCACAGGGGTCTGGAGGTACTCAGTGAACTTGGAGGGGAAACGATGCATACCCGAGAAGCCTGGGGGGGGGTCCTCAAAAGTCTACTTCCTTTAAAATAAAGCATATAAGCGGCTAAGAACTCATGGGAACAGCTGCATGCCTCCGTTCTGCACAACGTCTCAGGGACTAACCTGGAGACAGGTTCTCACGTTCAGATTCCCTTCAGCTCTAGAGCTTGTCAGGCAGACCACCACCGCGGCCATGGAAGCACCTGGTTTAGACAGAAGCAACTCCTAATTTCCCCCGCATCATTCTTACACGGTTTCCAGGCCTGTCAGGAGCAGGGAATGTCAGGTAGCTGTCAGGCAGCGTGAATGCAGCCTTCAAAATGGGAAAGCAAGCCTAGTTCCAACGGGCCCCGTTTCCATGGGCACCCGCAGCATACAACCCTGTGCTTTCTAAGAAGTCCAAAGAGACACGGGTTACCCTGTGTTGCCTTCCCTGAATCAACTTCTCGAAGTAGGGTGTTCTGCATCAAGCTAACTGCCTTAACCAAGCAATGCCCTAGCTAGGCCTCTGGGCCTGTGGCTATTCAAAATCCTGCAGTGCCACAGGAAGAGCAGGAATTAAATTGCAGTAAGAACGCAAGCCGAATTTCTCTAGGAGGCTCGGTGATATCAGGCAGTACGTTCCAGATGGAACGCGAAGCCGAGGGTTTCTCTGAGTGCAGCTCAGACTACGGCAATGCGAAAGACTTCCACGCCAGGTGGGACGTGCTTGAACGGTGTTCCTGAACGTGTGTGACCGCTGGGGAAATCAAGCTGCTCCAAGAGGGAGTGCAGTGCGTTTCCTTACACTCGGCGTACACAGAGTGGTTCCAAAGGGCTCCTGGCATGGATGTTGAGTAGCAGACCCACGGGGTCCCGTGGTTGTCACTGATGCTGCCGGGAAAAGGGTGCCCACGTGAGCCTCCTAGGTGTCTGGCAAACTGTGCTGCAGTTAAAGATATGCAGAGCAGTGGCCACGACCTCATGGAAACTGCTGCACGCCTCCGCTTCTGCACGGCAAATCAGGGCCTTACTTCCAGGCATGTGTTCATGCTGGCTGCGCCGGTAGCGACACAGCATGGTAAGACGCTGACTTTCTCCTCGGGCAGAGTGCCTTCAGGTAAGAGGTCCTCGAAGTATTCAAAGCACAGTGCTTTCTCATGGCAGCTGACACAAGGGCCATGAGAAAGTCTTCCTGGGCAATTGATACTCACCAGCAATGTTGTCCTGAGGCCATTCGAGGATTCTGGAATTGTAGGTCTCCTCAAGGAACCTACAGTGTGTTGCCCATCACTGGGACGCACAGAGGGCCTCCGAGGAATCAATCAGTGTGCATCGAAGTTGCTCAGCCGGCCCACAGGGCTCTGGAGGTACTCAGTGAACTTGGAGGGGAAATGATGCATACCCGAGAGGCCTAGGGGGGGTCCTCAAAAGTCTACTTCCTTTCAAATAAAGCATATAAGCGACTAAGAACGCAAGGAAAGGGCTGCATGCCTCCCTATCTGCCCGGCTACTCGGGACCTAAAATGGAGGCGAGTTCCTATGTTGAGTTTCCTTTGAGCTCCAGAGCTTGTCAGGCAGACCACCCCCGCGGCCATGGCAGCACCTGGTTTAGACAGAGCAGACTCATAATTTTCCCCGCATCGTTCTTACAGGGTTTCCAGGCCTGTCGGGAGCAGGGACTATCAGGTAGCTGCAAGGCAGCGTGAATGCAGCCTTCAAAATGGGAAAGCAAGTCTAGTTCCAGCAGGCCCCCGTTTCCATGGGCACCCGCAGCATACAACCCTGTGCTTTCTAAGAAGTCCAAAAAGACACGGGTTACCCTGTGTTGCCTTCCCTGAATCAACTTCTCGAAGTAGGGTGTTCTGCATCAAGCTAACTGCCTTAACCAAGCAATGCCCTAGCTAGGCCTCTGGGCCTGTGGCTATTCAAAATCCTGCAGTGCCACAGGAAGAGCAGGAATTAAATTGCAGTAAGAACGCAAGCCGAATTTCTCTAGGAGGCTCGGTGATATCAGGCAGTACGTTCCAGATGGAACGCGAAGCCGAGGGTTTCTCTGAGTGCAGCTCAGACTACGGCAATGCGAAAGACTTCCACGCCAGGTGGGACGTGCTTGAACGGTGTTCCTGAACGTGTGTGACCGCTGGGGAAATCAAGCTGCTCCAAGAGGGAGTGCAGTGCGTTTCCTTACACTCGGCGTACACAGAGTGGTTCCAAAGGGCTCCTGGCATGGATGTTGAGTAGCAGACCCACGGGGTCCCGTGGGTGTCACTGATCCTGCCGGGAACAGGGTGCCCACGGGAGCCTCCTAGGTGTCCGGCAAACTCTGCTGCAGTTCAAGATACGCAGAACAGAGGCCACGGCGTCATGGAAACTGCGGCACGCCTCCGCTTCTGCACGGCAAGTCGGGGCCTTCATACCAGGCATGTGTTCATGCTGGGTGTGCCGGTAGCGACACAGCATGGTAAGATGCTGACTCTCTCCTCGGGCAGAGTGACTTCAGGCACGAGGTCTTCGAAGTATTCTAAGCACAGTGCTCTCTCATGGCAGCTCACACCAGGGCCATGACAAAGTCTTCCGGGGCAATTCAGACTCACCGGCAATGATGTCCTGAGGCCGTTCGAGGACTCTGGAATTGTAGGGCTCCTCAAGTAACCTACAGTTTGTCGCCCATCACTGGGAACGCACAGAAGGCCTCCGAGGGCTCAACCAATGGGCCTCGAAGTTGCTCAGCCGGCCCACAGGGGTCTGGAGGTACTCAGTGAACTTGGAGGGGAAACGATGCATACCCGAGAGGCCTAGGGGGGGTCCTCAAAAGTCTACTTCCTTTAAAATAAAGCATATAAGCGGCTAAGAACTCATGGGAACAGCTGCATGCGTCCGACCTGCACAACGTCTCAGGGCCTAACCTGGAGGCAGGTTCTCACGTTCAGATTCCCTTCAGCTCTAGAGCTTGTCAGGCAGACCACCACCGCGGCCATGGAAGCACCTGGTTTAGACAGAAGCAACTCCTAATTTCCCCCGCATCATTCTTACACGGTTTCCAGGCCTGTCAGGAGCAGGGAATGTCAGGTAGCTGTCAGGCAGCGTGAATGCAGCCTTCAAAATGGGAAAGCAAGCCTAGTTCCAACGGGCCCCGTTTCCATGGGCACCCTCAGCATACACCCCTGGGGTTTCTAACAAGTCCAAAGAGACCCAGGTTACCCTGTGTTTCCTTCCGTGAATCAACTTCTCGAGTAGGGTTTTGTGCATCAAGGAAACTGCCTCAACCAAGGAACGCCGTGGCTACGCCTCTGCGCCTGTGGCTATTCAAAAGCCTGCAGTGCCACAGGAAGAGCAGGACTTAAGTTGCAGTGAGAACGCAAGCCGACTTTCTCTAGGAGGCACGGTGACTTCCGGAGGGACGTCCCGGATGGAATGCGAAGCTGAGGATTTATCTGAGTGCAGCTCGGACTAGGGCAACACGCAAGACTTCCACGCCGGGTGGGACGTGCTTGAACGGCGTTCCTGAACGTGTGTGACCGCTGGGGAAATCAAGCTGCTCCAAGAGAGAGTGCAGTGCGTTTCCTTACACTCGGCATACACAGAGTGGTTCCAAAGGGCTCCTGGCATGGATGTTGATTAGCAGACCCACGGGGTCCCGTGGGTGTCACTGATGCTGCCGGGAACAGGGTGCCCACGCGAGCCTCCTAAGTGTCTGGCAAACTGTGCTGCAGTTAAAGATATGCAGAGCAGTGGCCACGACCTCATGGAAACTGCTGCACGCCTCCGCTTCTGCACGGCAAATCAGGGCCTTACTTCCAGGCATGTGTTCATGCTGGCTGCGCCGGTAGCGACACAGCATGGTAAGACGCTGACTTTCTCCTCGGGCAGAGTGCCTTCAGGTACGAGGTCCTCGAAGTATTCAAAGCACAGTGCTTTCTCATGGCAGCTCACACAAGGGCCAGGAGAAAGTCTTCCTGGGCAATTGATACTCACCAGCAATGTTGTCCTGAGGCCATTCGAGGACTCTGGAATTGTAGGTCTCCTCAAGGAACCTACGTTGTTTTGCCCATCACTGGGACGCACAGAGGGCCTCCGAGGAATCAATCAGTGTGCCTCGAAGTTGCTCAGCCGGCCCACAGGGCTCTGGAGGTACTCAGTGAACTTGGAGGGGAAACGATGCACACCCGAGAGGCCTGGGGGGGGGGTCCTCAAAAGTCTACTTCCTTTAAAATAAAGCATATAAGCGGCTAAGAACTCATGGGAACAGCTGCATGCGTCCGATCTGCACAACGTCTCAGGGCCTAACCTGGAGACAGGTTCTCACGTTCAGATTCCCTTCAGCTCTAGAGCTTGTCAGGCAGACCACCACCGCGGCCATGGAAGCACCTGGTTTAGACAGAAGAAACTCCTAATTTCCCCCGCATCATTCTTACACGGTTTCCAGGCCTGTCAGGAGCAGGGAATGTCAGGTAGCTGTCAGGCAGCGTGAATGCAGCCTTCAAAATGGGAAAGCAAGCCTAGGTCCAACGGGCCCCGTTTCCATGGGCACCCTCAGCATACACCCCTGGGGTTTCTAACAAGTCCAAAGAGACCCAGGTTACCCTGTGTTTCCTTCCGTGAATCAACTTCTCGAGTAGGGTTTTCTGCATCAAGGAAACTGCCTCAACCAAGGAACGCCGTGGCTACGCCTCTGCGCCTGTGGTTATTCAAAAGCCTGCAGTGCCACAGGAAGAGCAGGAATTAAATTGCAGTAAGAACGCAAGCCGAATTTCTCTAGGAGGCTCGGTGATATCAGGCAGTACGTTCCAGATGGAACGCGAAGCCGAGGGTTTCTCTGAGTGCAGCTCAGACTACGGCAATGCGAAAGACTTCCACGCCAGGTGGGACGTGCTTGAACGGTGTTCCTGAACGTGTGTGACCGCTGGGGAAATCAAGCTGCTCCAAGAGGGAGTGCAGTGCGTTTCCTTACACTCGGCGTACACAGAGTGGTTCCAAAGGGCTCCTGGCATGGATGTTGATTAGCAGACCCACGGGGTCCCGTGGGTGTCACTGATGCTGCCGGGAACAGGGTGCCGACGCGAGCCTCCTAGGTGTCTGGCAAACTGTGCTGCAGTTAAACATATGCAGAGCAGTGGCCACGACCTCATGGAAACTGCTGCACGCCTCCGCTTCTGCACGGCAAATCAGGGCCTTACTTCCAGGCATGTGTTCATGCTGGCTGCGCCGGTAGCGACACAGCATGGTAAGACGCTGACTTTCTCCTCGGGCAGAGTGCCTTCAGGTACGAGGTCCTCGAAGTATTCAAAGCACAGTGCTTTCTCATGGCAGCTCACACAAGGGCCATGAGAAAGTCTTCCTGGGCAATTGATACTCACCAGCAATGTTGTCCTGAGGCCATTCGAGGACTCTGGAATTGTAGGTCTCCTCAAGGAACGTACGTTGTGTTGCCCATCACTGGGACGCACAGAGGGCCTCCGAGGAATCAATCAGTGTGCCTCGAAGTTGCTCAGCCGGCCCACAGGGCTCCGGAGGTACTCAGTGAACTTGGAGGGGAAACGATGCACACCCGAGAGGCCTGGGGGGGGGGTCCTCAAAAGTATACTTCCTTTAAAATAAAGCATATAAGCGGCTAAGAACTCATGGGAACAGCTGCATGCGTCCGATCTGCACAACGTCTCAGGGACTAACCTGGAGACAGGTTCTCACGTTCAGATTCCCTTCAGCTCTAGAGCTTGTCAGGCAGACCACCACCGCGGCCATGGAAGCACCTGGTTTAGACAGAAGCAACTCCTAATTTCCCCCGCATCATTCTTACACGGTTTCCAGGCCTGTCAGGAGCAGGGAATGTCAGGTAGCTGTCAGGCAGCGTGAATGCAGCCTTCAAAATGGGAAAGCAAGCCTAGTTCCAACGGGCCCCGTTTCCATGGGCACCCGCAGCATACAACCCTGTGCTTTCTAAGAAGTCCAAAGAGACACGGGTTACCCTGTGTTGCCTTCCCTGAATCAACTTCTCGAAGTAGGGTGTACTGCATCAAGCTAACTGCCTTAACCAAGCAATGCCCTAGCTAGGCCTCTGGGCCTGTGGCTATTCAAAATCCTGCAGTGCCACAGGAAGAGCAGGAATTAAATTGCAGTAAGAACGCAAGCCGAATTTCTCTAGGAGGCTCGGTGATATCAGGCAGTACGTTCCAGATGGAACGCGAAGCCGAGGGTTTCTCTGAGTGCAGCTCAGACTACGGCAATGCGAAAGACTTCCACGCCAGGTGGGACGTGCTTGAACGGTGTTCCTGAACGTGTGTGACCGCTGGGGAAATCAAGCTGCTCCAAGAGGGAGTGCAGTGCGTTTCCTTACACTCGGCGTACACAGAGTGGTTCCAAAGGGCTCCTGGCATGGATGTTGAGTAGCAGACCCACGGGGTCCCGTGGGTGTCACTGATGCTGCCGGGAAAAGGGTGCCCACGCGAGCCTCCTAGGTGTCTGGCAAACTGTGCTGCAGTTAAAGATATGCAGAGCAGTGGCCACGACCTCATGGAAACTGCTGCACGCCTCCGCTTCTGCACGGCAAATCAGGGCCTTACTTCCAGGCATGTGTTCATGCTGGCTGCGCCGGTAGCGACACAGCATGGTAAGACGCTGACTTTCTCCTCGGGCAGAGTGCCTTCAGGTACGAGGTCCTCGAAGTATTCAAAGCACAGTGCTTTCTCATGGCAGCTCACACAAGGGCCATGAGAAAGTCTTCCTGGGCAATTGATACTCACCAGCAATGTTGTCCTGAGGCCATTCGAGGACTCTGGAATTGTAGGTCTCCTCAAGGAACCTACAGTGTGTTGCCCATCACTGGGACGCACAGAGGGCCTCCGAGGAATCAATCAGTGTGCCTCGAAGTTGCTCAGCCGGCCCACAGGGCTCTGGAGGTACTCAGTGAACTTGGAGGGGAAATGATGCATACCCGAGAGGCCTAGGGGGGGTCCTCAAAAGTCTACTTCCTTTCAAATAAAGCATATAAGCGGCTAAGAACTCATGGGAACAGCTGCATGCGTCCGATCTGCACAACGTCTCAGGGCCTAACCTGGAGACAGGTTCTCACGTTCAGATTCCCTTCAGCTCTAGAGCTTGTCAGGCAGACCACCACCGCGGCCATGGAAGCACCTGGTTTAGACAGAAGCAACTCCTAATTTCCCCCGCATCATTCTTACACGGTTTTCAGGCCTGTCAGGAGCAGGGAATGTCAGGTAGCTGTCAGGCAGCGTGAATGCAGCCTTCAAAATGGGAAAGCAAGTCTAGTTCCAACGGGCCCCGTTTCCATGGGCACCCGCAGCATACAACCCTGTGCTTTCTAAGAAGTCCAAAGAGACACGGGGTACCCTGTGTTGCCTTCCCTGAATCAACTTCTCGAACTAGGGTGTTCTGCATCAAGCTAACTGCCTTAACCAAGCAATGCCCTAGCTAGGCCTCTGGGCCTGTGGCTATTCAAAATCCTGCAGTGCCACAGGAAGAGCAGGAATTAAATTGCAGTAAGAACGCAAGCCGAATTTCTCTAGGAGGCTCGGTGATATCATGCAGTACGTTCCAGATGGAACGCGAAGCCGAGGGTTTCTCTGAGTGCAGCTCAGACTACGGCAATGCGAAAGACTTCCACGCCAGGTGGGACGTGCTTGAACGGTGTTCCTGAACGTGTGTGACCGCTGGGGAAATCAAGCTGCTCCAAGAGGGAGTGCAGTGCGTTTCCTTACACTCGGCGTACACAGAGTGGTTCCAAAGGGCTCCTGGCATGGATGTTGAGTAGCAGACCCACGGGGTCCCGTGGGTGTCACTGATCCTGCCGGGAACAGGGTGCCCACGCGAGCCTCCTAGGTGTCCGGCAAACTCTGCTGCAGTTCAAGATACGCAGAACAGAGGCCACGGCGTCATGGAAACTGCGGCACGCCTCCGCTTCTGCACGGCAAGTCGGGGCCTTCATACCAGGCATGTGTTCATGCTGGGTGTGCCGGTAGCGACACAGCATGGTAAGATGCTGACTCTCTCCTCGGGCAGAGTGACTTCAGGCACGAGGTCTTCGAAGTATTCTAAGCACAGTGCTCTCTCATGGCAGCTCACACCAGGGCCATGACAAAGTCTTCCGGGGCAATTCAGACTCACCGGCAATGATGTCCTGAGGCCGTTCGAGGACTCTGGAATTGTAGGGCTCCTCAAGTAACCTACAGTTTGTCGCCCATCACTGGGAACGCACAGAAGGCCTCCGAGGGCTCAACCAATGGGCCTCGAAGTTGCTCAGCCGGCCCACAGGGGTCTGGAGGTACTCAGTGAACTTGGAGGGGAAACGATGCATACCCGAGAGGCCTAGGGGGGGTCCTCAAAAGTCTACTTCCTTTAAAATAAAGCATATAAGCGGCTAAGAACTCATGGGAACAGCTGCATGCGTCCGATCTGCACAACGTCTCAGGGCCTAACCTGGAGACAGGTTCTCACGTTCAGATTCCCTTCAGCTCTAGAGCTTGTCAGGCAGACCACCACCGCGGCCATGGAAGCACCTGGTTTAGACAGAAGCAACTCCTAATTTCCCCCGCATCATTCTTACACGGTTTCCAGGCCTGTCAGGAGCAGGGAATGTCAGGTAGCTGTCAGGCAGCGTGAATGCAGCCTTCAAAATGGGAAAGCAAGCCTAGTTCCAACGGGCCCCGTTTCCATGGGCACCCTCAGCATACACCCCTGGGGTTTCTAACAAGTCCAAAGAGACCCAGGTTACCCTGTGTTTCCTTCCGTGAATCAACTTCTCGAGTAGGGTTTTGTGCATCAAGGAAACTGCCTCAACCAAGGAACGCCGTGGCTACGCCTCTGCGCCTGTGGCTATTTAAAGCCTGCAGTGCCACAGGAAGAGCAGGACTTAAGTTGCAGTGAGAACGCAAGCCGACTTTCTCTAGGAGGCACGGTGACTTCCGGAGGGACGTCCCGGATGGAATGCGAAGCTGAGGATTTATCTGAGTGCAGCTCGGACTAGGGCAACACGCAAGACTTCCACGCCGGGTGGGACGTGCTTGAACGGCGTTCCTGAACGTGTGTGACTGCTGGGGAAATCAAGCTGCTCCAAGAGAGAGTGCAGTGCGTTTCCTTACACTCGGCATACACAGAGTGGTTCCAAAGGGCTCCTGGCATGGATGTTGATTAGCAGACCCACGGGGTCCCGTGGGTGTCACTGATGCTGCCGGGAACAGGGTGACCACGCGAGCCTCCTAGGTGTCTGGCAAACTGTGCTGCAGTTAAAGATATGCAGAGCAGTGGCCACGACCTCATGGAAACTGCTGCACGCCTCCGCTTCTGCACGGCAAATCAGGGCCTTACTTCCAGGCATGTGTTCATGCTGGCTGCGCCGGTAGCGACACAGCATGGTAAGAGGCTGACTTTCTCCTCGGGCAGAGTGCCTTCAGGTACGAGGTCCTCGAAGTATTCAAAGCACAGTGCTTTCCCATGGCAGCTGACACAAGGGCCAAGAGAAAGTCTTCCTGGGCAATTGATACTCACCAGCAATGTTGTCCTGAGGCCATTCGAGGACTCTGGAATTATAGGTCTCCTCAAGGAACCTACAGTGTGTTGCCCATCACTGGGACGCACAGAGGGCCTCCGAGGAATCAATCAGTGTGCCTCGAAGTTGCTCAGCCGGCCCACAGGGCTCTGGAGGTACTCAGTGAACTTGGAGGGGAAATGATGCATACCCGAGAGGCCTAGGGGGGGTCCTCAAAAGTCTACTTCCTTTCAAATAAAGCATATAAGCGACTAAGAACGCAAGGAAAGGGCTGCATGCCTCCCTATCTGCCCGGCTACTCGGGACCTAAAATGGAGGCGAGTTCCTATGTTGAGTTTCCTTTGAGCTCCAGAGCTTGTCAGGCAGACCACCCCCGCGGCCATGGAAGCACCTGGTTTAGACAGAAGCAAATCCTAATTTCCCCCGCATCATTCTTAAACGGTTTCCAGGCCTGTCAGGAGCAGGGAATGTCAGGTAGCTGTCAGGCAGCGTGAATGCAGCCTTCAAAATGGGAAAGCAAGCCTAGTTCCAACGGACCCCGTTTCCATGGGCACCCTCAGCATACACCCCTGGGGTTTCTAACAAGTCCAAAGAGACCCAGGTTACCCTGTGTTTCCTTCCGTGAATCAACTTCTCGAGTAGGGTTTTGTGCATCAAGGAAACTGCCTCAACCAAGGAACGCCGTGGCTACGCCTCTGCGCCTGTGGCTATTCAAAAGCCTGCAGTGCCACAGGAAGAGCAGGACTTAAGTTGCAGTGAGAACGCAAGCCGACTTTCTCTAGGAGGCACGGTGACTTCCGGAGGGACGTCCCGGATGGAATGCGAAGCTGAGGATTTATCTGAGTGCAGCTCGGACTAGGGCAACACGCAAGACTTCCACGCCGGGTGGGACGTGCTTGAACGGCGTTCCTGAACGTGTGTGACTGCTGGGGAAATCAAGCTGCTCCAAGAGAGAGTGCAGTGCGTTTCCTTACACTCGGCATACACAGAGTGGTTCCAAAGGGCTCCTGGCATGGATGTTGATTAGCAGACCCACGGGGTCCCGTGGGTGTCACTGATGCTGCCGGGAACAGGGTGCCCACGCGAGCCTCCTAGGTGTCTGGCAAACTGTGCTGCAGTTCAAGATATGCAGAGCAGTGGCCACGACCTCATGGAAACTGCTGCACGCCTCCGCTTCTGCACGGCAAATCAGGGCCTTACTTCCAGGCATGTGTTCATGCTGGCTGCGCCGGTAGCGACACAGCATGGTAAGACGCTGACTTTCTCCTCGGGCAGAGTGCCTTCAGGTACGAGGTCCTCGAAGTATTCAAAGCACAGTGCTTTCTCATGGCAGCTGACACAAGGGCCATGAGAAAGTCTTCCTGGGCAATTGATACTCACCAGCAATGTTGTCCTGAGGCCATTCGAGGACTCTGGAATTGTAGGTCTCCTCAAGGAACCTACGTTGTTTTGCCCATCACTGGGACGCACAGAGGGCCTCCGAGGAATCAATCAGTGTGCCTCGAAGTTGCTCAGCCGGCCCACAGGGCTCTGGAGGTACTCAGTGAACTTGGAGGGGAAATGATGCATACCCGAGAGGCCTGGGGGGGGGGTCCTCAAAAGTCTACTTCCTTTAAAATAAAGCATATAAGCGGCTAAGAACTCATGGGAACAGCTGCATGCGTCCGATCTGCACAACGTCTCAGGGCCTAACCTGGAGACAGGTTCTCACGTTCAGATTCCCTTCAGCTCTAGAGCTTGTCAGGCAGACCACCACCGCGGCCATGGAAGCACCTGGTTTAGACAGAAGCAACTCCTAATTTCCCCCGCATCATTCTTACACGGTTTCCAGGCCTGTCAGGAGCAGGGAATGTCAGGTAGCTGTCAGGCAGCGTGAATGCAGCCTTCAAAATGGGAAAGCAAGCCTAGTTCCAACGGGCCCCGTTTCCATGGGCACCCGCAGCATACAACCCTGTGCTTTCTAAGAAGTCCAAAGAGACACGGGTTACCCTGTGTTGCCTTCCCTGAATCAACTTCTCGAAGTAGGGTGTTCTGCATCAAGCTAACTGCCTTAACCAAGCAATGCCCTAGCTAGGCCTCTGGGCCTGTGGCTATTCAAAATCCTGCAGTGCCACAGGAAGAGCAGGAATTAAATTGCAGTAAGAACGCAAGCCGAATTTCTCTAGGAGGCTCGGTGATATCAGGCAGTACGTTCCAGATGGAACGCGAAGCCGAGGGTTTCTCTGAGTGCAGCTCAGACTACGGCAATGCGAAAGACTTCCACGCCAGGTGGGACGTGCTTGAACGGTGTTCCTGAACGTGTGTGACCGCTGGGGAAATCAAGCTGCTCCAAGAGGGAGTGCAGTGCGTTTCCTTACACTCGGCGTACACAGAGTGGTTCCAAAGGGCTCCTGGCATGGATGTTGAGTAGCAGACCCACGGGGTCCCGTGGGTGTCACTGATGCTGCCGGGAACAGGGTGCCCACGCGAGCCTCCTAGGTGTCTGGCAAACTGTGCTGCAGTTAAAGATATGCAGAGCAGTGGCCACGACCTCATGGAAACTGCTGCACGCCTCCGCTTCTGCACGGCAAATCAGGGCCTTACTTCCAGGCATGTGTTCATGCTGGCTGCGCCGGTAGCGACACAGCATGGTAAGACGCTGACTTTCTCCTCGGGCAGAGTGCCTTCAGGTACGAGGTCCTCGAAGTATTCAAAGCACAGTGCTTTCTCATGGCAGCTCACACAAGGGCCATGAGAAAGTCTTCCTGGGCAATTGATACTCACCAGCAATGTTGTCCTGAGGCCATTCGAGGACTCTGGAATTGTAGGTCTCCTCAAGGAACGTACAGTGTGTTGCCCATCACTGGGACGCACAGAGGGCCTCCGAGGAATCAATCAGTGTGCCTCGAAGTAGCTCAGCCGGCCCACAGGGCTCTGGAGGTACTCAGTGAACTTGGAGGGGAAATGATGCATACCCGAGAGGCCTAGGGGGGGTCCTCAAAAGTCTACTTCCTTTAAAATAAAGCATATAAGCGACTAAGAATGCAAGGAAAGGGCTGCATGCCTCCCTATCTGCCTGGCTACTCGGGACCTAAAATGGAGGCGAGTTCCTATGTTGAGTTTCCTTTGAGCTCCAGAGCTTGTCAGGCAGACCACCCCCGCGGCCATGGCAGCACCTGGTTTAGACAGAGCAGACTCATAATTTTCCCCGCATCGTTCTTACAGGGTTTCCAGGCCTGTCGGGAGCAGGGACTATCAGGTAGCTGCAAGGCAGCGTGAATGCAGCCTTCAAAATGGGAAAGCAAGTCTAGTTCCAGCAGGCCCCCGTTTCCATGGGCACCCGCAGCATACAACCCTGTGCTTTCTAAGAAGTCCAAAGAGACACGGGTTACCCTGTGTTGCCTTCCCTGAATCAACTTCTCGAAGTAGGGTGTTCTGCATCAAGCTAACTGCCTTAACCAAGCAATGCCCTAGCTAGGCCTCTGGGCCTGTGGCTATTCAAAATCCTGCAGTGCCACAGGAAGAGCAGGAATTAAATTGCAGTAAGAACGCAAGCCGAATTTCTCTAGGAGGCTCGGTGATATCAGGCAGTACGTTCCAGATGGAACGCGAAGCCGAGGGTTTCTCTGAGTGCAGCTCAGACTACGGCAATGCGAAAGACTTCCACGCCAGGTGGGACGTGCTTGAACGGTGTTCCTGAACGTGTGTGACCGCTGGGGAAATCAAGCTGCTCCAAGAGGGAGTGCAGTGCGTTTCCTTACACTCGGCGTACACAGAGTGGTTCCAAAGGGCTCCTGGCATGGATGTTGAGTAGCAGACCCACGGGGTCCCGTGGGTGTCACTGATCCTGCCGGGAACAGGGTGCCCACGCGAGCCTCCTAGGTGTCCGGCAAACTCTGCTGCAGTTCAAGATACGCAGAACAGAGGCCACGGCGTCATGGAAACTGCGGCACGCCTCCGCTTCTGCACGGCAAGTCGGGGCCTTCATACCAGGCATGTGTTCATGCTGGGTGTGCCGGTAGCGACACAGCATGGTAAGATGCTGACTCTCTCCTCGGGCAGAGTGACTTCAGGCACGAGGTCTTCGAAGTATTCTAAGCACAGTGCTCTCTCATGGCAGCTCACACCAGGGCCATGACAAAGTCTTCCGGGGCAATTCAGACTCACCGGCAATGATGTCCTGAGGCCGTTCGAGGACTCTGGAATTGTAGGGCTCCTCAAGTAACCTACAGTTTGTCGCCCATCACTGGGAACGCACAGAAGGCCTCCGAGGGCTCAACCAATGGGCCTTGAAGTTGCTCAGCCGGCCCACAGGGGTCTGGAGGTACTCAGTGAACTTGGAGCGGAAACGATGCATACCCGAGAGGCCTAGGGGGGGTCCTCAAAAGTCTACTTCCTTTAAAATAAAGCATATAAGCGGCTAAGAACTCATGGGAACAGCTGCATGCGTCCGATCTGCACAACGTCTCAGGGCCTAACCTGGAGACAGGTTCTCACGTTCAGATTCCCTTCAGCTCTAGAGCTTGTCAGGCAGACCACCACCGCGGCCATGGAAGCACCTGGTTTAGACAGAAGCAACTCCTAATTTCCCCCGCATCATTCTTACACGGTTTCCAGGCCTGTCAGGAGCAGGGAATGTCAGGTAGCTGTCAGGCAGCGTGAATGCAGCCTTCAAAATGGGAAAGCAAGCCTAGTTCCAACGGGCCCCGTTTCCATGGGCACCCTCAGCATACACCCCTGGGGTTTCTAACAAGTCCAAAGAGACCCAGGTTACCCTGTGTTTCCTTCCGTGAATCAACTTCTCGAGTAGGGTTTTGTGCATCAAGGAAACTGCCTCAACCAAGGAACGCCGTGGCTACGCCTCTGCGCCTGTGGCTATTCAAAAGCCTGCAGTGCCACAGGAAGAGCAGGACTTAAGTTGCAGTGAGAACGCAAGCCGACTTTCTCTAGGAGGCACGGTGACTTCCGGAGGGACGTCCCGGATGGAATGCGAAGCTGAGGATTTATCTGAGTGCAGCTCGGACTAGGGCAACACGCAAGACTTCCACGCCGGGTGGGACGTGCTTGAACGGCGTTCCTGAACGTGTGTGACTGCTGGGGAAATCAAGCTGCTCCAAGAGAGAGTGCAGTGCGTTTCCTTACACTCGGCATACACAGAGTGGTTCCAAAGGGCTCCTGGCATGGATGTTGATTAGCAGACCCACGGGGTCCCGTGGGTGTCACTGATGCTGCCGGGAACAGGGTGCCCACGCGAGCCTCCTAGGTGTCTGGCAAACTGTGCTGCAGTTCAAGATATGCAGAGCAGTGGCCACGACCTCATGGAAACTGCTGCACGCCTCCGCTTCTGCACGGCAAATCAGGGCCTTACTTCCAGGCATGTGTTCATGCTGGCTGCGCCGGTAGCGACACAGCATGGTAAGACGCTGACTTTCTCCTCGGGCAGAGTGCCTTCAGGTACGAGGTCCTCGAAGTATTCAAAGCACAGTGCTTTCTCATGGCAGCTGACACAAGGGCCATGAGAAAGTCTTCCTGGGCAATTGATACTCACCAGCAATGTTGTCCTGAGGCCATTCGAGGACTCTGGAATTGTAGGTCTCCTCAAGGAACCTACAGTGTGTTGCCCATCACTGGGACGCACAGAGGGCCTCCGAGGAATCAATCAGTGTGCCTCGAAGTTGCTCAGCCGGCCCACAGGGCTCTGGAGGTACTCAGTGAACTTGGAGGGGAAATGATGCATACCCGAGAGGCCTAGGGGGGGTCCTCAAAAGTCTACTTCCTTTCAAATAAAGCATATAAGCGGCTAAGAACTCATGGGAACAGCTGCATGCGTCCGATCTGCACAACGTCTCAGGGCCTAACCTGGAGACAGGTTCTCACGTTCAGATTCCCTTCAGCTCTAGAGCTTGTCAGGCAGACCACCACCGCGGCCATGGAAGCACCTGGTTTAGACAGAAGCAACTCCTAATTTCCCCCGCATCATTCTTACACGGTTTCCAGGCCTGTCAGGAGCAGGGAATGTCAGGTAGCTGTCAGGCAGCGTGAATGCAGCCTTCAAAATGGGAAAGCAAGTCTAGTTCCAACGGGCCCCGTTTCCATGGGCACCCGCAGCATACAACCCTGTGCTTTCTAAGAAGTCCAAAGAGACACGGGTTACCCTGTGTTGCCTTCCCTGAATCAACTTCTCGAAGTAGGGTGTTCTGCATCAAGCTAACTGCCTTAACCAAGCAATGCCCTAGCTAGGCCTCTGGGCCTGTGGCTATTCAAAATCCTGCAGTGCCACAGGAAGAGCAGGAATTAAATTGCAGTAAGAACGCAAGCCGAATTTCTCTAGGAGGCTCGGTGATATCATGCAGTACGTTCCAGATGGAACGCGAAGCCGAGGGTTTCTCTGAGTGCAGCTCAGACTACGGCAATGCGAAAGACTTCCACGCCAGGTGGGACGTGCTTGAACGGTGTTCCTGAACGTGTGTGACCGCTGGGGAAATCAAGCTGCTCCAAGAGGGAGTGCAGTGCGTTTCCTTACACTCGGCGTACACAGAGTGGTTCCAAAGGGCTCCTGGCATGGATGTTGAGTAGCAGACCCACGGGGTCCCGTGGGTGTCACTGATCCTGCCGGGAACAGGGTGCCCACGGGAGCCTCCTAGGTGTCCGGCAAACTCTGCTGCAGTTCAAGATACGCAGAACAGAGGCCACGGCGTCATGGAAACTGCGGCACGCCTCCGCTTCTGCACGGCAAGTCGGGGCCTTCATACCAGGCATGTGTTCATGCTGGGTGTGCCGGTAGCGACACAGCATGGTAAGATGCTGACTCTCTCCTCGGGCAGAGTGACTTCAGGCACGAGGTCTTCGAAGTATTCTAAGCACAGTGCTCTCTCATGGCAGCTCACACCAGGGCCATGACAAAGTCTTCCGGGGCAATTCAGACTCACCGGCAATGATGTCCTGAGGCCGTTCGAGGACTCTGGAATTGTAGGGCTCCTCAAGTAACCTACAGTTTGTCGCCCATCACTGGGAACGCACAGAAGGCCTCCGAGGGCTCAACCAATGGGCCTCGAAGTTGCTCAGCCGGCCCACAGGGGTCTGGAGGTACTCAGTGAACTTGGAGGGGAAACGATGCATACCCGAGAGGCCTAGGGGGGGTCCTCAAAAGTCTACTTCCTTTAAAATAAAGCATATAAGCGGCTAAGAACTCATGGGAACAGCTGCATGCGTCCGATCTGCACAACGTCTCAGGGCCTAACCTGGAGACAGGTTCTCACGTTCAGATTCCCTTCAGCTCTAGAGCTTGTCAGGCAGACCACCACCGCGGCCATGGAAGCACCTGGTTTAGACAGAAGCAACTCCTAATTTCCCCCGCATCATTCTTACACGGTTTCCAGGCCTGTCAGGAGCAGGGAATGTCAGGTAGCTGTCAGGCAGCGTGAATGCAGCCTTCAAAATGGGAAAGCAAGCCTAGTTCCAACGGGCCCCGTTTCCATGGGCACCCTCAGCATACACCCCTGGGGTTTCTAACAAGTCCAAAGAGACCCAGGATACCCTGTGTTTCCTTCCGTGAATCAACTTCTCGAGTAGGGTTTTGTGCATCAAGGAAACTGCCTCAACCAAGGAACGCCGTGGCTACGCCTCTGCGCCTGTGGCTATTCAAAAGCCTGCAGTGCCACAGGAAGAGCAGGACTTAAGTTGCAGTGAGAACGCAAGCCGACTTTCTCTAGGAGGCACGGTGACTTCCGGAGGGACGTCCCGGATGGAATGCGAAGCTGAGGATTTATCTGAGTGCAGCTCGGACTAGGGCAACACGCAAGACTTCCACGCCGGGTGGGACGTGCTTGAACGGCGTTCCTGAACGTGTGTGACTGCTGGGGAAATCAAGCTGCTCCAAGAGAGAGTGCAGTGCGTTTCCTTACACTCGGCATACACAGAGTGGTTCCAAAGGGCTCCTGGCATGGATGTTGATTAGCAGACCCACGGGGTCCCGTGGGTGTCACTGATGCTGCCTGGAACAGGGTGACCACGCGAGCCTCCTAGGTGTCTGGCAAACTGTGCTGCAGTTCAAGATATGCAGAGCAGTGGCCACGATCTCATGGAAACTGCTGCACGCCTCCGCTTCTGCACGGCAAATCAGGGCCTTACTTCCAGGCATGTGTTCATGCTGGCTGCGCCGGTAGCGACACAGCATGGTAAGACGCTGACTTTCTCCTCGGGCAGAGTGCCTTCAGGTACGAGGTCCTCGAAGTATTCAAAGCACAGTGCTTTCCCATGGCAGCTGACACAAGGGCCATGAGAAAGTCTTCCTGGGCAATTGATACTCACCAGCAATGTTGTCCTGAGGCCATTCGAGGACTCTGGAATTGTAGGTCTCCTCAAGGAACCTACAGTGTGTTGCCCATCACTGGGACGCACAGAGGGCCTCCGAGGAATCAATCAGTGTGCCTCGAAGTTGCTCAGCCGGCCCACAGGGCTCTGGAGGTACTCAGTGAACTTGGAGGGGAAATGATGCATACCCGAAAGGCCTAGGGGGGGTCCTCAAAAGTCTACTTCCTTTCAAATAAAGCATATAAGCGACTAAGAACGCAAGGAAAGGGCTGCATGCCTCCCTATCTGCCCGGCTACTCGGGACCTAAAATGGAGGCGAGTTCCTATGTTGAGTTTCCTTTGAGCTCCAGAGCTTGTCAGGCAGACCACCCCCGCGGCCATGGAAGCACCTGGTTTAGACAGAAGCAAATCCTAATTTCCCCCGCATCATTCTTACACGGTTTCCAGGCCTGTCAGGAGCAGGGAATGTCAGGTAGCTGTCAGGCAGCGTGAATGCAGCCTTCAAAATGGGAAAGCAAGCCTAGTTCCAATGGACCCCGTTTCCATGGGCACCCTCAGCATACACCCCTGGGGTTTCTAACAAGTCCAAAGAGACCCAGGTTACCCTGTGTTTCCTTCCGTGAATCAACTTCTCGAGTAGGGTTTTGTGCATCAAGGAAACTGCCTCAACCAAGGAACGCCGTGGCTACGCCTCTGCGCCTGTGGCTATTCAAAAGCCTGCAGTGCCACAGGAAGAGCAGGACTTAAGTTGCAGTGAGAACGCAAGCCGACTTTCTCTAGGAGGCACGGTGACTTCCGGAGGGACGTCCCGGATGGAATGCGAAGCTGAGGATTTATCTGAGTGCAGCTCGGACTAGGGCAACACGCAAGACTTCCACGCCGGGTGGGACGTGCTTGAACGGCGTTCCTGAACGTGTGTGACCGCTGGGGAAATCAAGCTGCTCCAAGAGAGAGTGCAGTGCGTTTCCTTACACTCGGCATACACAGAGTGGTTCCAAAGGGCTCCTGGCATGGATGTTGATTAGCAGACCCACGGGGTCCCGTGGGTGTCACTGATGCTGCCGGGAACAGGGTGCCCACGCGAGCCTCCTAGGTGTCTGGCAAACTGTGCTGCAGTTAAAGATATGCAGAGCAGTGGCCACGACCTCATGGAAACTGCTGCACGCCTCCGCTTCTGCACGGCAAATCAGGGCCTTACTTCCAGGCATGTGTTCATGCTGGCTGCGCCGGTAGCGACACAGCATGGTAAGACGCTGACTTTCTCCTCGGGCAGAGTGCCTTCAGGTACGAGGTCCTCGAAGTATTCAAAGCACAGTGCTTTCTCATGGCAGCTGACACAAGGGCCATGAGAAAGTCTTCCTGGGCAATTGATACTCACCAGCAATGTTGTCCTGAGGCCATTCGAGGACTCTGGAATTGTAGGTCTCCTCAAGGAACCTACGTTGTTTTGCCCATCACTGGGACGCACAGAGGGCCTCCGAGGAATCAATCAGTGTGCCTCGAAGTTGCTCAGCCGGCCCACAGGGCTCTGGAGGTACTCAGTGAACTTGGAGGGGAAACGATGCACACCCGAGAGGCCTGGGGGGGGGGTCCTCAAAAGTCTACTTCCTTTAAAATAAAGCATATAAGCGGCTAAGAACTCATGGGAACAGCTGCATGCGTCCGATCTGCACAACGTCTCAGGGCCTAACCTGGAGACAGGTTCTCACGTTCAGATTCCCTTCAGCTCTAGAGCTTGTCAGGCAGACCACCACCGCGGCCATGGAAGCACCTGGTTTAGACAGAAGCAACTCCTAATTTCCCCCGCATCATTCTTACACGGTTTCCAGGCCTGTCAGGAGCAGGGAATGTCAGGTAGCTGTCAGGCAGCGTGAATGCAGCCTTCAAAATGGGAAAGCAAGCCTAGTTCCAACGGGCCCCGTTTCCATGGGCACCCGCAGCATACAACCCTGTGCTTTCTAAGAAGTCCAAAGAGACACGGGTTACCCTGTGTTGCCTTCCCTGAATCAACTTCTCGAAGTAGGGTGTTCTGCATCAAGCTAACTGCCTTAACCAAGCAATGCCCTAGCTAGGCCTCTGGGCCTGTGGCTATTCAAAATCCTGCAGTGCCACAGGAAGAGCAGGAATTAAATTGCAGTAAGAACGCAAGCCGAATTTCTCTAGGAGGCTCGGTGATATCAGGCAGTACGTTCCAGATGGAACGCGAAGCCGAGGGTTTCTCTGAGTGCAGCTCAGACTACGGCAATGCGAAAGACTTCCACGCCAGGTGGGACGTGCTTGAACGGTGTTCCTGAACGTGTGTGACCGCTGGGGAAATCAAGCTGCTCCAAGAGGGAGTGCAGTGCGTTTCCTTACACTCGGCGTACACAGAGTGGTTCCAAAGGGCTCCTGGCATGGATGTTGATTAGCAGACCCACGGGGTCCCGTGGGTGTCACTGATGCTGCCGGGAACAGGGTGCCCACGCGAGCCTCCTAGGTGTCTGGCAAACTGTGCTGCAGTTCAAGATATGCAGAGCAGTGGCCACGACCTCATGGAAACTGCTGCACGCCTCCGCTTCTGCACGGCAAATCAGGGCCTTACTTCCAGGCATGTGTTCATGCTGGCTGCGCCGGTAGCGACACAGCATGGTAAGACGCTGACTTTCTCCTCGGGCAGAGTGCCTTCAGGTACGAGGTCCTCGAAGTATTCAAAGCACAGTGCTTTCTCATGGCAGCTCACACAAGGGCCATGAGAAAGTCTTCCTGGGCAATTGATACTCACCAGCAATGTTGTCCTGAGGCCATTCGAGGACTCTGGAATTGTAGGTCTCCTCAAGGAACGTACGTTGTGTTGCCCATCACTGGGACGCACAGAGGGCCTCCGAGGAATCAATCAGTGTGCCTCGAAGTTGCTCAGCCGGCCCACAGGGCTCTGGAGGTACTCAGTGAACTTGGAGGGGAAATGATGCATACCCGAGAGGCCTAGGGGGGGTCCTCAAAAGTCTACTTCCTTTAAAATAAAGCATATAAGCGACTAAGAATGCAAGGAAAGGGCTGCATGCCTCCCTATCTGCCTGGCTACTCGGGACCTAAACTGGAGGCGAGTTCCTATGTTGAGTTTCCTTTGAGCTCCAGAGCTTGTCAGGCAGACCACCCCCGCGGCCATGGAAGCACCTGGTTTAGACAGAGCAGACTCATAATTTTCCCCGCATCGTTCTTACAGGGTTTCCAGGCCTGTCGGGAGCAGGGACTATCAGGTAGCTGCAAGGCAGCGTGAATGCAGCCTTCAAAATGGGAAAGCAAGTCTAGTTCCAGCAGGCCCCCGTTTCCATGGGCACCCGCAGCATACAACCCTGTGCTTTCTAAGAAGTCCAAAGAGACACGGGTTACCCTGTGTTGCCTTCCCTGAATCAACTTCTCGAAGTAGGGTGTTCTGCATCAAGCTAACTGCCTTAACCAAGCAATGCCCTAGCTAGGCCTCTGGGCCTGTGGCTATTCAAAATCCTGCAGTGCCACAGGAAGAGCAGGAATTAAATTGCAGTAAGAACGCAAGCCGAATTTCTCTAGGAGGCTCGGTGATATCAGGCAGTACGTTCCAGATGGAACGCGAAGCCGAGGGTTTCTCTGAGTGCAGCTCAGACTACGGCAATGCGAAAGACTTCCACGCCAGGTGGGACGTGCTTGAACGGTGTTCCTGAACGTGTGTGACCGCTGGGGAAATCAAGCTGCTCCAAGAGGGAGTGCAGTGCGTTTCCTTACACTCGGCGTACACAGAGTGGTTCCAAAGGGCTCCTGGCATGGATGTTGAGTAGCAGACCCACGGGGTCCCGTGGGTGTCACTGATCCTGCCGGGAACAGGGTGCCCACGCGAGCCTCCTAGGTGTCCGGCAAACTCTGCTGCAGTTCACGATACGCAGAACAGAGGCCACGGCGTCATGGAAACTGCGGCACGCCTCCGCTTCTGCACGGCAAGTCGGGGCCTTCATACCAGGCATGTGTTCATGCTGGGTGTGCCGGTAGCGACACAGCATGGTAAGATGCTGACTCTCTCCTCGGGCAGAGTGACTTCAGGCACGAGGTCTTCGAAGTATTCTAAGCACAGTGCTCTCTCATGGCAGCTCACACCAGGGCCATGACAAAGTCTTCCGGGGCAATTCAGACTCACCGGCAATGATGTCCTGAGGCCGTTCGAGGACTCTGGAATTGTAGGGCTCCTCAAGTAACCTACAGTTTGTCGCCCATCACTGGGAACGCACAGAAGGCCTCCGAGGGCTCAACCAATGGGCCTCGAAGTTGCTCAGCCGGCCCACAGGGGTCTGGAGGTACTCAGTGAACTTGGAGGGGAAACGATGCATACCCGAGAGGCCTAGGGGGGGTCCTCAAAAGTCTACTTCCTTTAAAATAAAGCATATAAGCGGCTAAGAACTCATGGGAACAGCTGCATGCGTCCGATCTGCACAACGTCTCAGGGCCTAACCTGGAGACAGGTTCTCACGTTCAGATTCCCTTCAGCTCTAGAGCTTGTCAGGCAGACCACCACCGCGGCCATGGAAGCACCTGGTTTAGACAGAAGCAACTCCTAATTTCCCCCGCATCATTCTTACACGGTTTCCAGGCCTGTCAGGAGCAGGGAATGTCAGGTAGCTGTCAGGCAGCGTGAATGCAGCCTTCAAAATGGGAAAGCAAGCCTAGTTCCAACGGGCCCCGTTTCCATGGGCACCCTCAGCATACACCCCTGGGGTTTCTAACAAGTCCAAAGAGACCCAGGTTACCCTGTGTTTCCTTCCGTGAATCAACTTCTCGAGTAGGGTTTTGTGCATCAAGGAAACTGCCTCAACCAAGGAACGCCGTGGCTACGCCTCTGCGCCTGTGGCTATTCAAAAGCCTGCAGTGCCACAGGAAGAGCAGGACTTAAGTTGCAGTGAGAACGCAAGCCGACTTTCTCTAGGAGGCATGGTGACTTCCGGAGGGACGTCCCGGATGGAATGCGAAGCTGAGGATTTATCTGAGTGCAGCTCGGACTAGGGCAACACGCAAGACTTCCACGCCGGGTGGGACGTGCTTGAACGGCGTTCCTGAACGTGTGTGACCGCTGGGGAAATCAAGCTGCTCCAAGAGAGAGTGCAGTGCGTTTCCTTACACTCGGCATACACAGAGTGGTTCCAAAGGGCTCCTGGCATGGATGTTGATTAGCAGACCCACGGGGTCCCGTGGGTGTCACTGATGCTGCCGGGAACAGGGTGCCCACGCGAGCCTCCTAGGTGTCTGGCAAACTGTGCTGCAGTTCAAGATATGCAGAGCAGTGGCCACGACCTCATGGAAACTGCTGCACGCCTCCGCTTCTGCACGGCAAATCAGGGCCTTACTTCCAGGCATGTGTTCATTCTGGCTGCGCCGGTAGCGACACAGCATGGTAAGACGCTGACTTTCTCCTCGGGCAGAGTGCCTTCAGGTACGAGGTCCTCGAAGTATTCAAAGCACAGTGCTTTCTCATGGCAGCTGACACAAGGGCCATGAGAAAGTCTTCCTGGGCAATTGATACTCACCAGCAATGTTGTCCTGAGGCCATTCGAGGACTCTGGAATTGTAGGTCTCCTCAAGGAACCTACAGTGTGTTGCCCATCACTGGGACGCACAGAGGGCCTCCGAGGAATCAATCAGTGTGCCTCGAAGTTGCTCAGCCGGCCCACAGGGCTCTGGAGGTACTCAGTGAACTTGGAGGGGAAATGATGCATACCCGAGAGGCCTAGGGGGGGTCCTCAAAAGTCTACTTCCTTTCAAATAAAGCATATAAGCGGCTAAGAACTCATGGGAACAGCTGCATGCGTCCGATCTGCACAACGTCTCAGGGCCTAACCTGGAGACAGGTTCTCACGTTCAGATTCCCTTCAGCTCTAGAGCTTGTCAGGCAGACCACCACCGCGGCCATGGAAGCACCTGGTTTAGACAGAAGCAACTCCTAATTTCCCCCGCATCATTCTTACACGGTTTCCAGGCCTGTCAGGAGCAGGGAATGTCAGGTAGCTGTCAGGCAGCGTGAATGCAGCCTTCAAAATGGGAAAGCAAGTCTAGTTCCAACGGGCCCCGTTTCCATGGGCACCCACAGCATACAACCCTGTGCTTTCTAAGAAGTCCAAAGAGACACGGGTTACCCTGTGTTGCCTTCCCTGAATCAACTTCTCGAACTAGGGTGTTCTGCATCAAGCTAACTGCCTTAACCAAGCAATGCCCTAGCTAGGCCTCTGGGCCTGTGGCTATTCAAAATCCTGCAGTGCCACAGGAAGAGCAGGAATTAAATTGCAGTAAGAACGCAAGCCGAATTTCTCTAGGAGGCTCGGTGATATCATGCAGTACGTTCCAGATGGAACGCGAAGCCGAGGGTTTCTCTGAGTGCAGCTCAGACTACGGCAATGCGAAAGACTTCCACGCCAGGTGGGACGTGCTTGAACGGTGTTCCTGAACGTGTGTGACCGCTGGGGAAATCAAGCTGCTCCAAGAGGGAGTGCAGTGCGTTTCCTTACACTCGGCGTACACAGAGTGGTTCCAAAGGGCTCCTGGCATGGATGTTGAGTAGCAGACCCACGGGGTCCCGTGGGTGTCACTGATCCTGCCGGGAACAGGGTGCCCACGCGAGCCTCCTAGGTGTCCGGCAAACTCTGCTGCAGTTCAAGATACGCAGAACAGAGGCCACGGCGTCATGGAAACTGCGGCACGCCTCCGCTTCTGCATGGCAAGTCGGGGCCTTCATACCAGGCATGTGTTCATGCTGGGTGTGCCGGTAGCGACACAGCATGGTAAGATGCTGACTCTCTCCTCGGGCAGAGTGACTTCAGGCACGAGGTCTTCGAAGTATTCTAAGCACAGTGCTCTCTCATGGCAGCTCACACCAGGGCCATGACAAAGTCTTCCGGGGCAATTCAGACTCACCGGCAATGATGTCCTGAGGCCGTTCGAGGACTCTGGAATTGTAGGGCTCCTCAAGTAACCTACAGTTTGTCGCCCATCACTGGGAACGCACAGAAGGCCTCCGAGGGCTCAACCAATGGGCCTCGAAGTTGCTCAGCCGGCCCACAGGGGTCTGGAGGTACTCAGTGAACTTGGAGGGGAAACGATGCATACCCGAGAGGCCTAGGGGGGGTCCTCAAAAGTCTACTTCCTTTAAAATAAAGCATATAAGCGGCTAAGAACTCATGGGAACAGCTGCATGCGTCCGATCTGCACAACGTCTCAGGGCCTAACCTGGAGACAGGTTCTCACGTTCAGATTCCCTTCAGCTCTAGAGCTTGTCAGGCAGACCACCACCGCGGCCATGGAAGCACCTGGTTTAGACAGAAGCAACTCCTAATTTCCCCCGCATCATTCTTACACGGTTTCCAGGCCTGTCAGGAGCAGGGAATGTCAGGTAGCTGTCAGGCAGCGTGAATGCAGCCTTCAAAATGGGAAAGCAAGCCTAGTTCCAACGGGCCCCGTTTCCATGGGCACCCTCAGCATACACCCCTGGGGTTTCTAACAAGTCCAAAGAGACCCAGGTTACCCTGTGTTTCCTTCCGTGAATCAACTTCTCGAGTAGGGTTTTGTGCATCAAGGAAACTGCCTCAACCAAGGAACGCCGTGGCTACGCCTCTGCGCCTGTGGCTATTCAAAAGCCTGCAGTGCCACAGGAAGAGCAGGACTTAAGTTGCAGTGAGAACGCAAGCCGACTTTCTCTAGGAGGCACGGTGACTTCCGGAGGGACGTCCCGGATGGAATGCGAAGCTGAGGATTTATCTGAGTGCAGCTCGGACTAGGGCAACACGCAAGACTTCCACGCCGGGTGGGACGTGCTTGAACGGCGTTCCTGAACGTGTGTGACCGCTGGGGAAATCAAGCTGCTCCAAGAGAGAGTGCAGTGCGTTTCCTTACACTCGGCATACACAGAGTGGTTCCAAAGGGCTCCTGGCATGGATGTTGATTAGCAGACCCACGGGGTCCCGTGGGTGTCACTGATGCTGCCGGGAACAGGGTGCCCACGCGAGCCTCCTAGGTGTCTGGCAAACTGTGCTGCAGTTCAAGATATGCAGAGCAGTGGCCACGACCTCATGGAAACTGCTGCACGCCTCCGCTTCTGCACGGCAAATCAGGGCCTTACTTCCAGGCATGTGTTCATGCTGGCTGCGCCGGTAGCGACACAGCATGGTAAGACGCTGACTTTCTCCTCGGGCAGAGTGCCTTCAGGTACGAGGTCCTCGAAGTATTCAAAGCACAGTGCTTTCTCATGGCAGCTCACACAAGGGCCATGAGAAAGTCTTCCTGGGCAATTGATACTCACCAGCAATGTTGTCCTGAGGCCATTCGAGGACTCTGGAATTGTAGGTCTCCTCAAGGAACCTACAGTGTGTTGCCCATCACTGGGACGCACAGAGGGCCTCCGAGGAATCAATCAGTGTGCCTCGAAGTTGCTCAGCCGGCCCACAGGGCTCTGGAGGTACTCAGTGAACTTGGAGGGGAAATGATGCATACCCGAGAGGCCTAGGGGGGGGTCCTCAAAAGTCTACTTCCTTTCAAATAAAGCATATAAGCGGCTAAGAACTCATGGGAACAGCTGCATGCGTCCGATCTGCACAACGTCTCAGGGCCTAACCTGGAGACAGGTTCTCACGTTCAGATTCCCTTCAGCTCTAGAGCTTGTCAGGCAGACCACCACCGCGGCCATGGAAGCACCTGGTTTAGACAGAAGCAACTCCTAATTTCCCCCGCATCATTCTTACACGGTTTCCAGGCCTGTCAGGAGCAGGGAATGTCAGGTAGCTGTCAGGCAGCGTGAATGCAGCCTTCAAAATGGGAAAGCAAGTCTAGTTCCAACGGGCCCCGTTTCCATGGGCACCCGCAGCATACAACCCTGTGCTTTCTAAGAAGTCCAAAGAGACACGGGTTACCCTGTGTTGCCTTCCCTGAATCAACTTCTCGAACTAGGGTGTTCTGCATCAAGCTAACTGCCTTAACCAAGCAATGCCCTAGCTAGGCCTCTGGGCCTGTGGCTATTCAAAATCCTGCAGTGCCACAGGAAGAGCAGGAATTAAATTGCAGTAAGAACGCAAGCCGAATTTCTCTAGGAGGCTCGGTGATATCATGCAGTACGTTCCAGATGGAACGCGAAGCCGAGGGTTTCTCTGAGTGCAGCTCAGACTACGGCAATGCGAAAGACTTCCACGCCAGGTGGGACGTGCTTGAACGGTGTTCCTGAACGTGTGTGACCGCTGGGGAAATCAAGCTGCTCCAAGAGGGAGTGCAGTGCGTTTCCTTACACTCGGCGTACACAGAGTGGTTCCAAAGGGCTCCTGGCATGGATGTTGAGTAGCAGACCCACGGGGTCCCGTGGGTGTCACTGATCCTGCCGGGAACAGGGTGCCCACGCGAGCCTCCTAGGTGTCCGGCAAACTCTGCTGCAGTTCAAGATACGCAGAACAGAGGCCACGGCGTCATGGAAACTGCGGCACGCCTCCGCTTCTGCATGGCAAGTCGGGGCCTTCATACCAGGCATGTGTTCATGCTGGGTGTGCCGGTAGCGACACAGCATGGTAAGATGCTGACTCTCTCCTCGGGCAGAGTGACTTCAGGCACGAGGTCTTCGAAGTATTCTAAGCACAGTGCTCTCTCATGGCAGCTCACACCAGGGCCATGACAAAGTCTTCCGGGGCAATTCAGACTCACCGGCAATGATGTCCTGAGGCCGTTCGAGGACTCTGGAATTGTAGGGCTCCTCAAGTAACCTACAGTTTGTCGCCCATCACTGGGAACGCACAGAAGGCCTCCGAGGGCTCAACCAATGGGCCTCGAAGTTGCTCAGCCGGCCCACAGGGGTCTGGAGGTACTCAGTGAACTTGGAGGGGAAACGATGCATACCCGAGAGGCCTAGGGGGGGTCCTCAAAAGTCTACTTCCTTTAAAATAAAGCATATAAGCGGCTAAGAACTCATGGGAACAGCTGCATGCGTCCGATCTGCACAACGTCTCAGGGCCTAACCTGGAGACAGGTTCTCACGTTCAGATTCCCTTCAGCTCTAGAGCTTGTCAGGCAGACCACCACCGCGGCCATGGAAGCACCTGGTTTAGACAGAAGCAACTCCTAATTTCCCCCGCATCATTCTTACACGGTTTCCAGGCCTGTCAGGAGCAGGGAATGTCAGGTAGCTGTCAGGCAGCGTGAATGCAGCCTTCAAAATGGGAAAGCAAGCCTAGTTCCAACGGGCCCCGTTTCCATGGGCACCCTCAGCATACACCCCTGGGGTTTCTAACAAGTCCAAAGAGACCCAGGTTACCCTGTGTTTCCTTCCGTGAATCAACTTCTCGAGTAGGGTTTTGTGCATCAAGGAAACTGCCTCAACCAAGGAACGCCGTGGCTACGCCTCTGCGCCTGTGGCTATTCAAAAGCCTGCAGTGCCACAGGAAGAGCAGGACTTAAGTTGCAGTGAGAACGCAAGCCGACTTTCTCTAGGAGGCACGGTGACTTCCGGAGGGACGTCCCGGATGGAATGCGAAGCTGAGGATTTATCTGAGTGCAGCTCGGACTAGGGCAACACGCAAGACTTCCACGCCGGGTGGGACGTGCTTGAACGGCGTTCCTGAACGTGTGTGACTGCTGGGGAAATCAAGCTGCTCCAAGAGAGAGTGCAGTGCGTTTCCTTACACTCGGCATACACAGAGTGGTTCCAAAGGGCTCCTGGCATGGATGTTGATTAGCAGACCCACGGGGTCCCGTGGGTGTCACTGATGCTGCCGGGAACAGGGTGCCCACGCGAGCCTCCTAGGTGTCTGGCAAACTGTGCTGCAGTTAAAGATATGCAGAGCAGTGGCCACGACCTCATGGAAACTGCTGCACGCCTCCGCTTCTGCACGGCAAATCAGGGCCTTACTTCCAGGCATGTGTTCATGCTGGCTGCGCCGGTAGCGACACAGCATGGTAAGACGCTGACTTTCTCCTCGGGCAGAGTGCCTTCAGGTACGAGGTCCTCGAAGTATTCAAAGCACAGTGCTTTCTCATGGCAGCTCACACAAGGGCCATGAGAAAGTCTTCCTGGGCAATTGATACTCACCAGCAATGTTGTCCTGAGGCCATTCGAGGACTCTGGAATTGTAGGTCTCCTCAAGGAACCTACAGTGTGTTGCCCATCACTGGGACGCACAGAGGGCCTCCGAGGAATCAATCAGTGTGCCTCGAAGTTGCTCAGCCGGCCCACAGGGCTCTGGAGGTACTCAGTGAACTTGGAGGGGAAATGATGCATACCCGAGAGGCCTAGGGGGGGTCCTCAAAAGTCTACTTCCTTTAAAATAAAGCATATAAGCGACTAAGAACGCAAGGAAAGGGCTGCATGCCTCCCTATCTGCCCGGCTACTCGGGACCTAAAATGGAGGCGAGTTCTTATGTTGAGTTTCCTTTGAGCTCCAGAGCTTGTCAGGCAGACCACCCCCGCGGCCATGGAAGCACCTGGTTTAGACAGAAGCAACTCCTAATTTCCCCCGCATCATTCTTACACGGTTTCCAGGCCTGTCAGGAGCAGGGAATGTCAGGTAGCTGTCAGGCAGCGTGAATGCAGCCTTCAAAATGGGAAAGCAAGCCTAGGTCCAACGGGCCCCGTTTCCATGGGCACCCGCAGCATACACCCCTGTGCTTTCTAACAAGTCCAAAGAGACACAGGTTACCCTGTGTTGCCTTCCCTGAATCAACTTCTCGAAGTAGGGTGTTGTGCATCAAGCAAACTGCCTTAACCAAGCAATGCCGTAGCTAGGCCTCTGGGCCTGTGGCTATTCAAAAGCCTGCAGTGCCACAGGAAGAGCAGGAATTAAATTGCAGTAAGAACGCAAGCCGAATTTCTCTAGGAGGCTCGGTGATATCAGGAAGTACGTTCCAGATGGAATGCGAAGCCGAGGATTTATCTGAGTGCAGCTCAGACTACGGCAATACGAAAGACTTCCACGCCAGGTGGGACGTGCTTGAACGGTGTTCCTGAACGTGTGTGACCGCTGGGGAAATCAAGCTGCTCCAAGAGAGAGTGCAGTGCGTTTCCTTACACTCGGCGTACACAGAGTGGTTCCAAAGGGCTCCTGGCATGGATGTTGAGTAGCAGACCCACGGGGTCCCGTGGGTGTCACTGATGCTGCCGGGAACAGGGTGCCCACGCGAGCCTCCTAGGTGTCTGGCAAACTGTGCTGCAGTTCAAGATATGCAGAGCAGTGGCCACGACCTCATGGAAACTGCTGCACGCCTCCGCTTCTGCACGGCAAATCAGGGCCTTACTTCCAGGCATGTGTTCATGCTGGCTGCGCCGGTAGCGACACAGCATGGTAAGACGCTGACTTTCTCCTCGGGCAGAGTGCCTTCAGGTACGAGGTCCTCGAAGTATTCAAAGCACAGTGCTTTCTCATGGCAGCTGACACAAGGGCCATGAGAAAGTCTTCCTGGGCAATTGATACTCACCAGCAATGTTGTCCTGAGGCCATTCGAGGACTCTGGAATTGTAGGTCTCCTCAAGGAACCTACAGTGTGTTGCCCATCACTGGGACGCACAGAGGGCCTCCGAGGAATCAATCAGTGTGCCTCGAAGTTGCTCAGCCGGCCCACAGGGCTCTGGAGGTACTCAGTGAACTTGGAGGGGAAATGATGCATACCCGAGAGGCCTAGGGGGGGTCCTCAAAAGTCTACTTCCTTTCAAATAAAGCATATAAGCGGCTAAGAACTCATGGGAACAGCTGCATGCGTCCGATCTGCACAACGTCTCAGGGCCTAACCTGGAGACAGGTTCTCACGTTCAGATTCCCTTCAGCTCTAGAGCTTGTCAGGCAGACCACCACCGCGGCCATGGAAGCACCTGGTTTAGACAGAAGCAACTCCTAATTTCCCCCGCATCATTCTTACACGGTTTCCAGGCCTGTCAGGAGCAGGGAATGTCAGGTAGCTGTCAGGCAGCGTGAATGCAGCCTTCAAAATGGGAAAGCAAGTCTAGTTCCAACGGGCCCCGTTTCCATGGGCACCCACAGCATACAACCCTGTGCTTTCTAAGAAGTCCAAAGAGACACGGGTTACCCTGTGTTGCCTTCCCTGAATCAACTTCTCGAACTAGGGTGTTCTGCATCAAGCTAACTGCCTTAACCAAGCAATGCCCTAGCTAGGCCTCTGGGCCTGTGGCTATTCAAAATCCTGCAGTGCCACAGGAAGAGCAGGAATTAAATTGCAGTAAGAACGCAAGCCGAATTTCTCTAGGAGGCTCGGTGATATCATGCAGTACGTTCCAGATGGAACGCGAAGCCGAGGGTTTCTCTGAGTGCAGCTCAGACTACGGCAATGCGAAAGACTTCCACGCCAGGTGGGACGTGCTTGAACGGTGTTCCTGAACGTGTGTGACCGCTGGGGAAATCAAGCTGCTCCAAGAGGGAGTGCAGTGCGTTTCCTTACACTCGGCGTACACAGAGTGGTTCCAAAGGGCTCCTGGCATGGATGTTGAGTAGCAGACCCACGGGGTCCCGTGGGTGTCACTGATCCTGCCGGGAACAGGGTGCCCACGCGAGCCTCCTAGGTGTCCGGCAAACTCTGCTGCAGTTCAAGATACGCAGAACAGAGGCCACGGCGTCATGGAAACTGCGGCACGCCTCCGCTTCTGCACGGCAAGTCGGGGCCTTCATACCAGGCATGTGTTCATGCTGGGTGTGCCGGTAGCGACACAGCATGGTAAGATGCTGACTCTCTCCTCGGGCAGAGTGACTTCAGGCACGAGGTCTTCGAAGTATTCTAAGCACAGTGCTCTCTCATGGCAGCTCACACCAGGGCCATGACAAAGTCTTCCGGGGCAATTCAGACTCACCGGCAATGATGTCCTGAGGCCGTTCGAGGACTCTGGAATTGTAGGGCTCCTCAAGTAACCTACAGTTTGTCGCCCATCACTGGGAACGCACAGAAGGCCTCCGAGGGCTCAACCAATGGGCCTCGAAGTTGCTCAGCCGGCCCACAGGGGTCTGGAGGTACTCAGTGAACTTGGAGGGGAAACGATGCATACCCGAGAGGCCTAGGGGGGGTCCTCAAAAGTCTACTTCCTTTCAAATAAAGCATATAAGCGGCTAAGAACTCATGGGAACAGCTGCATGCGTCCGATCTGCACAACGTCTCAGGGCCTAACCTGGAGACAGGTTCTCACGTTCAGATTCCCTTCAGCTCTAGAGCTTGTCAGGCAGACCACCACCGCGGCCATGGAAGCACCTGGTTTAGACAGAAGCAACTCCTAATTTCCCCCGCATCATTCTTACACGGTTTCCAGGCCTGTCAGGAGCAGGGAATGTCAGGTAGCTGTCAGGCAGCGTGAATGCAGCCTTCAAAATGGGAAAGCAAGCCTAGTTCCAACGGGCCCCGTTTCCATGGGCACCCTCAGCATACACCCCTGGGGTTTCTAACAAGTCCAAAGAGACCCAGGTTACCCTGTGTTTCCTTCCGTGAATCAACTTCTCGAGTAGGGTTTTGTGCATCAAGGAAACTGCCTCAACCAAGGAACGCCGTGGCTACGCCTCTGCGCCTGTGGCTATTCAAAAGCCTGCAGTGCCACAGGAAGAGCAGGACTTAAGTTGCAGTGAGAACGCAAGCCGACTTTCTCTAGGAGGCACGGTGACTTCCGGAGGGACGTCCCGGATGGAATGCGAAGCTGAGGATTTATCTGAGTGCAGCTCGGACTAGGGCAACACGCAAGACTTCCACGCCGGGTGGGACGTGCTTGAACGGCGTTCCTGAACGTGTGTGACCGCTGGGGAAATCAAGCTGCTCCAAGAGAGAGTGCAGTGCGTTTCCTTACACTCGGCATACACAGAGTGGTTCCAAAGGGCTCCTGGCATGGATGTTGATTAGCAGACCCACGGGGTCCCGTGGGTGTCACTGATGCTGCCGGGAACAGGGTGCCCACGCGAGCCTCCTAGGTGTCTGGCAAACTGTGCTGCAGTTCAAGATATGCAGAGCAGTGGCCACGACCTCATGGAAACTGCTGCACGCCTCCGCTTCTGCACGGCAAATCAGGGCCTTACTTCCAGGCATGTGTTCATGCTGGCTGCGCCGGTAGCGACACAGCATGGTAAGACGCTGACTTTCTCCTCGGGCAGAGTGCCTTCAGGTACGAGGTCCTCGAAGTATTCAAAGCACAGTGCTTTCTCATGGCAGCTGACACAAGGGCCATGAGAAAGTCTTCCTGGGCAATTGATACTCACCAGCAATGTTGTCCTGAGGCCATTCGAGGACTCTGGAATTGTAGGTTTCCTCAAGGAACCTACAGTGTGTTGCCCATCACTGGGACGCACAGAGGGCCTCCGAGGAATCAATCAGTGTGCCTCGAAGTTGCTCAGCCGGCCCACAGGGCTCTGGAGGTACTCAGTGAACTTGGAGGGGAAATGATGCATACCCGAGAGGCCTAGGGGGGGGTCCTCAAAAGTCTACTTCCTTTAAAATAAAGCATATAAGCGGCTAAGAACTCATGGGAACAGCTGCATGCGTCCTATCTGCACAACGTCTCAGGGCCTAACCTGGAGACAGGTTCTCACGTTCAGATTCCCTTCAGCTCTAGAGCTTGTCAGGCAGACCACCACCGCGGCCATGGAAGCACCTGGTTTAGACAGAAGCAACTCCTAATTTCCCCCGCATCATTCTTACACGGTTTCCAGGCCTGTCAGGAGCAGGGAATGTCAGGTAGCTGTCAGGCAGCGTGAATGCAGCCTTCAAAATGGGAAAGCAAGTCTAGTTCCAACGGGCCCCGTTTCCATGGGCACCCGCAGCATACAACCCTGTGCTTTCTAAGAAGTCCAAAGAGACACGGGTTACCCTGTGTTGCCTTCCCTGAATCAACTTCTCGAAGTAGGGTGTTCTGCATCAAGCTAACTGCCTTAACCAAGCAATGCCCTAGCTAGGCCTCTGGGCCTGTGGCTATTCAAAATCCTGCAGTGCCACAGGAAGAGCAGGAATTAAATTGCAGTAAGAACGCAAGCCGAATTTCTCTAGGAGGCTCGGTGATATCATGCAGTACGTTCCAGATGGAACGCGAAGCCGAGGGTTTCTCTGAGTGCAGCTCAGACTACGGCAATGCGAAAGACTTCCACGCCAGGTGGGACGTGCTTGAACGGTGTTCCTGAACGTGTGTGACCGCTGGGGAAATCAAGCTGCTCCAAGAGGGAGTGCAGTGCGTTTCCTTACACTCGGCGTACACAGAGTGGTTCCAAAGGGCTCCTGGCATGGATGTTGAGTAGCAGACCCACGGGGTCCCGTGGGTGTCACTGATCCTGCCGGGAACAGGGTGCCCACGCGAGCCTCCTAGGTGTCCGGCAAACTCTGCTGCAGTTCAAGATACGCAGAACAGAGGCCACGGCGTCATGGAAACTGCGGCACGCCTCCGCTTCTGCATGGCAAGTCGGGGCCTTCATACCAGGCATGTGTTCATGCTGGGTGTGCCGGTAGCGACACAGCATGGTAAGATGCTGACTCTCTCCTCGGGCAGAGTGACTTCAGGCACGAGGTCTTCGAAGTATTCTAAGCACAGTGCTCTCTCATGGCAGCTCACACCAGGGCCATGACAAAGTCTTCCGGGGCAATTCAGACTCACCGGCAATGATGTCCTGAGGCCGTTCGAGGACTCTGGAATTGTAGGGCTCCTCAAGTAACCTACAGTTTGTCGCCCATCACTGGGAACGCACAGAAGGCCTCCGAGGGCTCAACCAATGGGCCTCGAAGTTGCTCAGCCGGCCCACAGGGGTCTGGAGGTACTCAGTGAACTTGGAGGGGAAACGATGCATACCCGAGAGGCCTAGGGGGGGTCCTCAAAAGTCTACTTCCTTTAAAATAAAGCATATAAGCGGCTAAGAACTCATGGGAACAGCTGCATGCGTCCGATCTGCACAACGTCTCAGGGCCTAACCTGGAGACAGGTTCTCACGTTCAGATTCCCTTCAGCTCTAGAGCTTGTCAGGCAGACCACCACCGCGGCCATGGAAGCACCTGGTTTAGACAGAAGCAACTCCTAATTTCCCCCGCATCATTCTTACACGGTTTCCAGGCCTGTCAGGAGCAGGGAATGTCAGGTAGCTGTCAGGCAGCGTGAATGCAGCCTTCAAAATGGGAAAGCAAGCCTAGTTCCAACGGGCCCCGTTTCCATGGGCACCCTCAGCATACACCCCTGGGGTTTCTAACAAGTCCAAAGAGACCCAGGTTACCCTGTGTTTCCTTCCGTGAATCAACTTCTCGAGTAGGGTTTTGTGCATCAAGGAAACTGCCTCAACCAAGGAACGCCGTGGCTACGCCTCTGCGCCTGTGGCTATTCAAAAGCCTGCAGTGCCACAGGAAGAGCAGGACTTAAGTTGCAGTGAGAACGCAAGCCGACTTTCTCTAGGAGGCACGGTGACTTCCGGAGGGACGTCCCGGATGGAATGCGAAGCTGAGGATTTATCTGAGTGCAGCTCGGACTAGGGCAACACGCAAGACTTCCACGCCGGGTGGGACGTGCTTGAACGGCGTTCCTGAACGTGTGTGACCGCTGGGGAAATCAAGCTGCTCCAAGAGAGAGTGCAGTGCGTTTCCTTACACTCGGCATACACAGAGTGGTTCCAAAGGGCTCCTGGCATGGATGTTGATTAGCAGACCCACGGGGTCCCGTGGGTGTCACTGATGCTGCCGGGAACAGGGTGCCCACGCGAGCCTCCTAGGTGTCTGGCAAACTGTGCTGCAGTTCAAGATATGCAGAGCAGTGGCCACGACCTCATGGAAACTGCTGCACGCCTCCGCTTCTGCACGGCAAATCAGGGCCTTACTTCCAGGCATGTGTTCATGCTGGCTGCGCCGGTAGCGACACAGCATGGTAAGACGCTGACTTTCTCCTCGGGCAGAGTGCCTTCAGGTACGAGGTCCTCGAAGTATTCAAAGCACAGTGCTTTCTCATGGCAGCTGACACAAGGGCCATGAGAAAGTCTTCCTGGGCAATTGATACTCACCAGCAATGTTGTCCTGAGGCCATTCGAGGACTCTGGAATTGTAGGTCTCCTCAAGGAACCTACAGTGTGTTGCCCATCACTGGGACGCACAGAGGGCCTCCGAGGAATCAATCAGTGTGCCTCGAAGTTGCTCAGCCGGCCCACAGGGCTCTGGAGGTACTCAGTGAACTTGGAGGGGAAATGATGCATACCCGAGAGGCCTAGGGGGGGTCCTCAAAAGTCTACTTCCTTTAAAATAAAGCATATAAGCGGCTAAGAACTCATGGGAACAGCTGCATGCGTCCGATCTGCACAACGTCTCAGGGCCTAACCTGGAGACAGGTTCTCACGTTCAGATTCCCTTCAGCTCTAGAGCTTGTCAGGCAGACCACCACCGCGGCCATGGAAGCACCTGGTTTAGACAGAAGCAACTCCTAATTTCCCCCGCATCATTCTTACACGGTTTCCAGGCCTGTCAGGAGCAGGGAATGTCAGGTAGCTGTCAGGCAGCGTGAATGCAGCCTTCAAAATGGGAAAGCAAGTCTAGTTCCAACGGGCCCCGTTTCCATGGGCACCCGCAGCATACAACCCTGTGCTTTCTAAGAAGTCCAAAGAGACACGGGTTACCCTGTGTTGCCTTCCCTGAATCAACTTCTCGAAGTAGGGTGTTCTGCATCAAGCTAACTGCCTTAACCAAGCAATGCCCTAGCTAGGCCTCTGGGCCTGTGGCTATTCAAAATCCTGCAGTGCCACAGGAAGAGCAGGAATTAAATTGCAGTAAGAACGCAAGCCGAATTTCTCTAGGAGGCTCGGTGATATCATGCAGTACGTTCCAGATGGAACGCGAAGCCGAGGGTTTCTCTGAGTGCAGCTCAGACTACGGCAATGCGAAAGACTTCCACGCCAGGTGGGACGTGCTTGAACGGTGTTCCTGAACGTGTGTGACCGCTGGGGAAATCAAGCTGCTCCAAGAGGGAGTGCAGTGCGTTTCCTTACACTCGGCGTACACAGAGTGGTTCCAAAGGGCTCCTGGCATGGATGTTGAGTAGCAGACCCACGGGGTCCCGTGGGTGTCACTGATCCTGCCGGGAACAGGGTGCCCACGCGAGCCTCCTAGGTGTCCGGCAAACTCTGCTGCAGTTCAAGATACGCAGAACAGAGGCCACGGCGTCATGGAAACTGCGGCACGCCTCCGCTTCTGCACGGCAAGTCGGGGCCTTCATACCAGGCATGTGTTCATGCTGGGTGTGCCGGTAGCGACACAGCATGGTAAGATGCTGACTCTCTCCTCGGGCAGAGTGACTTCAGGCACGAGGTCTTCGAAGTATTCTAAGCACAGTGCTCTCTCATGGCAGCTCACACCAGGGCCATGACAAAGTCTTCCGGGGCAATTCAGACTCACCGGCAATGATGTCCTGAGGCCGTTCGAGGACTCTGGAATTGTAGGGCTCCTCAAGTAACCTACAGTTTGTCGCCCATCACTGGGAACGCACAGAAGGCCTCCGAGGGCTCAACCAATGGGCCTCGAAGTTGCTCAGCCGGCCCACAGGGGTCTGGAGGTACTCAGTGAACTTGGAGGGGAAACGATGCATACCCGAGAGGCCTAGGGGGGGTCCTCAAAAGTCTACTTCCTTTAAAATAAAGCATATAAGCGGCTAAGAACTCATGGGAACAGCTGCATGCGTCCGATCTGCACAACGTCTCAGGGCCTAACCTGGAGACAGGTTCTCACGTTCAGATTCCCTTCAGCTCTAGAGCTTGTCAGGCAGACCACCACCGCGGCCATGGAAGCACCTGGTTTAGACAGAAGCAACTCCTAATTTCCCCCGCATCATTCTTACACGGTTTCCAGGCCTGTCAGGAGCAGGGAATGTCAGGTAGCTGTCAGGCAGCGTGAATGCAGCCTTCAAAATGGGAAAGCAAGCCTAGTTCCAACGGGCCCCGTTTCCATGGGCACCCTCAGCATACACCCCTGGGGTTTCTAACAAGTCCAAAGAGACCCAGGTTACCCTGTGTTTCCTTCCGTGAATCAACTTCTCGAGTAGGGTTTTGTGCATCAAGGAAACTGCCTCAACCAAGGAACGCCGTGGCTACGCCTCTGCGCCTGTGGCTATTCAAAAGCCTGCAGTGCCACAGGAAGAGCAGGACTTAAGTTGCAGTGAGAACGCAAGCCGACTTTCTCTAGGAGGCACGGTGACTTCCGGAGGGACGTCCCGGATGGAATGCGAAGCTGAGGATTTATCTGAGTGCAGCTCGGACTAGGGCAACACGCAAGACTTCCACGCCGGGTGGGACGTGCTTGAACGGCGTTCCTGAACGTGTGTGACTGCTGGGGAAATCAAGCTGCTCCAAGAGAGAGTGCAGTGCGTTTCCTTACACTCGGCATACACAGAGTGGTTCCAAAGGGCTCCTGGCATGGATGTTGATTAGCAGACCCACGGGGTCCCGTGGGTGTCACTGATGCTGCCGGGAACAGGGTGACCACGCGAGCCTCCTAGGTGTCTGGCAAACTGTGCTGCAGTTAAAGATATGCAGAGCAGTGGCCACGACCTCATGGAAACTGCTGCACGCCTCCGCTTCTGCACGGCAAATCAGGGCCTTACTTCCAGGCATGTGTTCATGCTGGCTGCGCCGGTAGCGACACAGCATGGTAAGACGCTGACTTTCTCCTCGGGCAGAGTGCCTTCAGGTACGAGGTCCTCGAAGTATTCAAAGCACAGTGCTTTCTCATGGCAGCTGACACAAGGGCCATGAGAAAGTCTTCCTGGGCAATTGATACTCACCAGCAATGTTGTCCTGAGGCCATTCGAGGACTCTGGAATTGTAGGTCTCCTCAAGGAACCTACAGTGTGTTGCCCATCACTGGGACGCACAGAGGGCCTCCGAGGAATCAATCAGTGTGCCTCGAAGTTGCTCAGCCGGCCCACAGGGCTCTGGAGGTACTCAGTGAACTTGGAGGGGAAATGATGCATACCCGAGAGGCCTAGGGGGGGTCCTCAAAAGTCTACTTCCTTTCAAATAAAGCATATAAGCGGCTAAGAACGCAAGGAAAGGGCTGCATGCGTCCCTATCTGCCCGGCTACTCGGGACCTAAAATGGAGGCGAGTTCTTATGTTGAGTTTCCTTTGAGCTCTAGAGCTTGTCAGGCAGACCACCACCGCGGCCATGGAAGCACCTGGTTTAGACAGAAGCAACTCCTAATTTCCCCCGCATCATTCTTACACGGTTTCCAGGCCTGTCAGGAGCAGGGAATGTCAGGTAGCTGTCAGGCAGCGTGAATGCAGCCTTCAAAATGGGAAAGCAAGCCTAGTTCCAACGGGCCCCGTTTCCATGGGCACCCTCAGCATACACCCCTGGGGTTTCTAACAAGTCCAAAGAGACCCAGGTTACCCTGTGTTTCCTTCCGTGAATCAACTTCTCGAGTAGGGTTTTGTGCATCAAGGAAACTGCCTTAACCAAGGAATGCCGTGGCTACGCCTCTGCGCCTGTGGCTATTCAAAAGCCTGCAGTGCCACAGGAAGAGCAGGACTTAAGTTGCAGTGAGAACGCAAGCCGACTTTCTCTAGGAGGCACGGTGACTTCAGGAGGGACGTCCCGGATGGAATGCGAAGCTGAGGATTTATCTGAGTGCAGCTCGGACTAGGGCAACACGCAAGACTTCCACGCCGGGTGGGACGTGCTTGAACGGCGTTCCTGAACGTGTGTGACCGCTGGGGAAATCAAGCTGCTCCAAGAGAGAGTGCAGTGCGTTTCCTTACACTCGGCATACACAGAGTGGTTCCAAAGGGCTCCTGGCATGGATGTTGATTAGCAGACCCACGGGGTCCCGTGGGTGTCACTGATGCTGCCGGGAACAGGGTGCCCACGCGAGCCTCCTAGGTGTCTGGCAAACTGTGCTGCAGTTAAAGATATGCAGAGCAGTGGCCACGACCTCATGGAAACTGCTGCACGCCTCCGCTTCTGCACGGCAAATCAGGGCCTTACTTCCAGGCATGTGTTCATGCTGGCTGCGCCGGTAGCGACACAGCATGGTAAGACGCTGACTTTCTCCTCGGGCAGAGTGCCTTCAGGTACGAGGTCCTCGAAGTATTCAAAGCACAGTGCTTTCTCATGGCAGCTGACACAAGGGCCATGAGAAAGTCTTCCTGGGCAATTGATACTCACCAGCAATGTTGTCCTGAGGCCATTCGAGGACTCTGGAATTGTAGGTCTCCTCAAGGAACCTACAGTGTGTTGCCCATCACTGGGACGCACAGAGGGCCTCCGAGGAATCAATCAGTGTGCCTCGAAGTTGCTCAGCCGGCCCACAGGGCTCTGGAGGTACTCAGTGAACTTGGAGGGGAAATGATGCATACCCGAGAGGCCTAGGGGGGGTCCTCAAAAGTCTACTTCCTTTCAAATAAAGCATATAAGCGACTAAGAACGCAAGGAAAGGGCTGCATGCCTCCCTATCTGCCCGGCTACTCGGGACCTAAAATGGAGGCGAGTTCCTATGTTGAGTTTCCTTTGAGCTTCAGAGCTTGTCAGGCAGACCACCCCCGCGGCCATGGCAGCACCTGGTTTAGACAGAGCAGACTCATAATTTTCCCCGCATCGTTCTTACAGGGTTTCCAGGCCTGTCGGGAGCAGGGACTATCAGGTAGCTGCAAGGCAGCGTGAATGCAGCCTTCAAAATGGGAAAGCAAGTCTAGTTCCAGCAGGCCCCCGTTTCCATGGGCACCCGCAGCATACAACCCTGTGCTTTCTAAGAAGTCCAAAAAGACACGGGTTACCCTGTGTTGCCTTCCCTGAATCAACTTCTCGAAGTAGGGTGTTCTGCATCAAGCTAACTGCCTTAACCAAGCAATGCCCTAGCTAGGCCTCTGGGCCTGTGGCTATTCAAAATCCTGCAGTGCCACAGGAAGAGCAGGAATTAAATTGCAGTAAGAACGCAAGCCGAATTTCTCTAGGAGGCTCGGTGATATCAGGCAGTACGTTCCAGATGGAACGCGAAGCCGAGGGTTTCTCTGAGTGCAGCTCAGACTACGGCAATGCGAAAGACTTCCACGCCAGGTGGGACGTGCTTGAACGGTGTTCCTGAACGTGTGTGACCGCTGGGGAAATCAAGCTGCTCCAAGAGGGAGTGCAGTGCGTTTCCTTACACTCGGCGTACACAGAGTGGTTCCAAAGGGCTCCTGGCATGGATGTTGAGTAGCAGACCCACGGGGTCCCGTGGGTGTCACTGATCCTGCCGGGAACAGGGTGCCCACGGGAGCCTCCTAGGTGTCCGGCAAACTCTGCTGCAGTTCAAGATACGCAGAACAGAGGCCACGGCGTCATGGAAACTGCGGCACGCCTCCGCTTCTGCACGGCAAGTCGGGGCCTTCATACCAGGCATGTGTTCATGCTGGGTGTGCCGGTAGCGACACAGCATGGTAAGATGCTGACTCTCTCCTCGGGCAGAGTGACTTCAGGCACGAGGTCTTCGAAGTATTCTAAGCACAGTGCTCTCTCATGGCAGCTCACACCAGGGCCATGACAAAGTCTTCCGGGGCAATTCAGACTCACCGGCAATGATGTCCTGAGGCCGTTCGAGGACTCTGGAATTGTAGGGCTCCTCAAGTAACCTACAGTTTGTCGCCCATCACTGGGAACGCACAGAAGGCCTCCGAGGGCTCAACCAATGGGCCTCGAAGTTGCTCAGCCGGCCCACAGGGGTCTGGAGGTACTCAGTGAACTTGGAGGGGAAACGATGCATACCCGAGAGGCCTAGGGGGGGTCCTCAAAAGTCTACTTCCTTTAAAATAAAGCATATAAGCGGCTAAGAACTCATGGGAACAGCTGCATGCGTCCGATCTGCACAACGTCTCAGGGCCTAACCTGGAGACAGGTTCTCACGTTCAGATTCCCTTCAGCTCTAGAGCTTGTCAGGCAGACCACCACCGCGGCCATGGAAGCACCTGGTTTAGACAGAAGCAACTCCTAATTTCCCCCGCATCATTCTTACACGGTTTCCAGGCCTGTCAGGAGCAGGGAATGTCAGGTAGCTGTCAGGCAGCGTGAATGCAGCCTTCAAAATGGGAAAGCAAGCCTAGTTCCAACGGGCCCCGTTTCCATGGGCACCCTCAGCATACACCCCTGGGGTTTCTAACAAGTCCAAAGAGACCCAGGTTACCCTGTGTTTCCTTCCGTGAATCAACTTCTCGAGTAGGGTTTTGTGCATCAAGGAAACTGCCTCAACCAAGGAACGCCGTGGCTACGCCTCTGCGCCTGTGGCTATTCAAAAGCCTGCAGTGCCACAGGAAGAGCAGGACTTAAGTTGCAGTGAGAACGCAAGCCGACTTTCTCTAGGAGGCACGGTGACTTCCGGAGGGACGTCCCGGATGGAATGCGAAGCTGAGGATTTATCTGAGTGCAGCTCGGACTAGGGCAACACGCAAGACTTCCACGCCGGGTGGGACGTGCTTGAACGGCGTTCCTGAACGTGTGTGACCGCTGGGGAAATCAAGCTGCTCCAAGAGAGAGTGCAGTGCGTTTCCTTACACTCGGCATACACAGAGTGGTTCCAAAGGGCTCCTGGCATGGATGTTGATTAGCAGACCCACGGGGTCCCGTGGGTGTCACTGATGCTGCCGGGAACAGGGTGCCCACGCGAGCCTCCTAGGTGTCTGGCAAACTGTGCTGCAGTTCAAGATATGCAGAGCAGTGGCCACGACCTCATGGAAACTGCTGCACGCCTCCGCTTCTGCACGGCAAATCAGGGCCTTACTTCCAGGCATGTGTTCATGCTGGCTGCGCCGGTAGCGACACAGCATGGTAAGACGCTGACTTTCTCCTCGGGCAGAGTGCCTTCAGGTACGAGGTCCTCGAAGTATTCAAAGCACAGTGCTTTCTCATGGCAGCTGACACAAGGGCCATGAGAAAGTCTTCCTGGGCAATTGATACTCACCAGCAATGTTGTCCTGAGGCCATTCGAGGACTCTGGAATTGTAGGTCTCCTCAAGGAACCTACAGTGTGTTGCCCATCACTGGGACGCACAGAGGGCCTCCGAGGAATCAATCAGTGTGCCTCGAAGTTGCTCAGCCGGCCCACAGGGCTCTGGAGGTACTCAGTGAACTTGGAGGGGAAATGATGCATACCCGAGAGGCCTAGGGGGGGTCCTCAAAAGTCTACTTCCTTTCAAATAAAGCATATAAGCGGCTAAGAACTCATGGGAACAGCTGCATGCGTCCGATCTGCACAACGTCTCAGGGCCTAACCTGGAGACAGGTTCTCACGTTCAGATTCCCTTCAGCTCTAGAGCTTGTCAGGCAGACCACCACCGCGGCCATGGAAGCACCTGGTTTAGACAGAAGCAACTCCTAATTTCCCCCGCATCATTCTTACACGGTTTCCAGGCCTGTCAGGAGCAGGGAATGTCAGGTAGCTGTCAGGCAGCGTGAATGCAGCCTTCAAAATGGGAAAGCAAGTCTAGTTCCAACGGGCCCCGTTTCCATGGGCACCCGCAGCATACAACCCTGTGCTTTCTAAGAAGTCCAAAGAGACACGGGTTACCCTGTGTTGCCTTCCCTGAATCAACTTCTCGAAGTAGGGTGTTCTGCATCAAGCTAACTGCCTTAACCAAGCAATGCCCTAGCTAGGCCTCTGGGCCTGTGGCTATTCAAAATCCTGCAGTGCCACAGGAAGAGCAGGAATTAAATTGCAGTAAGAACGCAAGCCGAATTTCTCTAGGAGGCTCGGTGATATCATGCAGTACGTTCCAGATGGAACGCGAAGCCGAGGGTTTCTCTGAGTGCAGCTCAGACTACGGCAATGCGAAAGACTTCCACGCCAGGTGGGACGTGCTTGAACGGTGTTCCTGAACGTGTGTGACCGCTGGGGAAATCAAGCTGCTCCAAGAGGGAGTGCAGTGCGTTTCCTTACACTCGGCGTACACAGAGTGGTTCCAAAGGGCTCCTGGCATGGATGTTGAGTAGCAGACCCACGGGGTCCCGTGGGTGTCACTGATCCTGCCGGGAACAGGGTGCCCACGCGAGCCTCCTAGGTGTCCGGCAAACTCTGCTGCAGTTCAAGATACGCAGAACAGAGGCCACGGCGTCATGGAAACTGCGGCACGCCTCCGCTTCTGCACGGCAAGTCGGGGCCTTCATACCAGGCATGTGTTCATGCTGGGTGTGCCGGTAGCGACACAGCATGGTAAGATGCTGACTCTCTCCTCGGGCAGAGTGACTTCAGGCACGAGGTCTTCGAAGTATTCTAAGCACAGTGCTCTCTCATGGCAGCTCACACCAGGGCCATGACAAAGTCTTCCGGGGCAATTCAGACTCACCGGCAATGATGTCCTGAGGCCGTTCGAGGACTCTGGAATTGTAGGGCTCCTCAAGTAACCTACAGTTTGTCGCCCATCACTGGGAACGCACAGAAGGCCTCCGAGGGCTCAACCAATGGGCCTCGAAGTTGCTCAGCCGGCCCACAGGGGTCTGGAGGTACTCAGTGAACTTGGAGGGGAAACGATGCATACCCGAGAGGCCTAGGGGGGGTCCTCAAAAGTCTACTTCCTTTAAAATAAAGCATATAAGCGGCTAAGAACTCATGGGAACAGCTGCATGCGTCCGATCTGCACAACGTCTCAGGGCCTAACCTGGAGACAGGTTCTCACGTTCAGATTCCCTTCAGCTCTAGAGCTTGTCAGGCAGACCACCACCGCGGCCATGGAAGCACCTGGTTTAGACAGAAGCAACTCCTAATTTCCCCCGCATCATTCTTACACGGTTTCCAGGCCTGTCAGGAGCAGGGAATGTCAGGTAGCTGTCAGGCAGCGTGAATGCAGCCTTCAAAATGGGAAAGCAAGCCTAGTTCCAACGGGCCCCGTTTCCATGGGCACCCTCAGCATACACCCCTGGGGTTTCTAACAAGTCCAAAGAGACCCAGGTTACCCTGTGTTTCCTTCCGTGAATCAACTTCTCGAGTAGGGTTTTGTGCATCAAGGAAACTGCCTCAACCAAGGAACGCCGTGGCTACGCCTCTGCGCCTGTGGCTATTCAAAAGCCTGCAGTGCCACAGGAAGAGCAGGACTTAAGTTGCAGTGAGAACGCAAGCCGACTTTCTCTAGGAGGCACGGTGACTTCCGGAGGGACGTCCCGGATGGAATGCGAAGCTGAGGATTTATCTGAGTGCAGCTCGGACTAGGGCAACACGCAAGACTTCCACGCCGGGTGGGACGTGCTTGAACGGCGTTCCTGAACGTGTGTGACTGCTGGGGAAATCAAGCTGCTCCAAGAGAGAGTGCAGTGCGTTTCCTTACACTCGGCATACACAGAGTGGTTCCAAAGGGCTCCTGGCATGGATGTTGATTAGCAGACCCACGGGGTCCCGTGGGTGTCACTGATGCTGCCGGGAACAGGGTGACCACGCGAGCCTCCTAGGTGTCTGGCAAACTGTGCTGCAGTTAAAGATATGCAGAGCAGTGGCCACGACCTCATGGAAACTGCTGCACGCCTCCGCTTCTGCACGGCAAATCAGGGCCTTACTTCCAGGCATGTGTTCATGCTGGCTGCGCCGGTAGCGACACAGCATGGTAAGACGCTGACTTTCTCCTCGGGCAGAGTGCCTTCAGGTACGAGGTCCTCGAAGTATTCAAAGCACAGTGCTTTCTCATGGCAGCTCACACAAGGGCCATGAGAAAGTCTTCCTGGGCAATTGATACTCACCAGCAATGTTGTCCTGAGGCCATTCGAGGACTCTGGAATTGTAGGTCTCCTCAAGGAACCTACAGTGTGTTGCCCATCACTGGGACGCACAGAGGGCCTCCGAGGAATCAATCAGTGTGCCTCGAAGTTGCTCAGCCGGCCCACAGGGCTCTGGAGGTACTCAGTGAACTTGGAGGGGAAATGATGCATACCCGAGAGGCCTAGGGGGGGTCCTCAAAAGTCTACTTCCTTTCAAATAAAGCATATAAGCGACTAAGAACGCAAGGAAAGGGCTGCATGCCTCCCTATCTGCCCGGCTACTCGGGACCTAAAATGGAGGCGAGTTCCTATGTTGAGTTTCCTTTGAGCTCCAGAGCTTGTCAGGCAGACCACCCCCGCGGCCATGGAAGCACCTGGTTTAGACAGAAGCAACTCCTAATTTCCCCCGCATCATTCTTACACGGTTTCCAGGCCTGTCAGGAGCAGGGAATGTCAGGTAGCTGTCAGGCAGCGTGAATGCAGCCTTCAAAATGGGAAAGCAAGCCTAGGTCCAACGGGCCCCGTTTCCATGGGCACCCTCAGCATACACCCCTGTGGTTTCTAACAAGTCCAAAGAGACCCAGGTTACCCTGTGTTTCCTTCCGTGAATCAACTTCTCGAGTAGGGTGTTGTGCATCAAGGAAACTGCCTTAACCAAGGAATGCCGTAGCTACGCCTCTGGGCCTGTGGCTATTCAAAAGCCTGCAGTGCCACAGGAAGAGCAGGACTTAAGTTGCAGTAAGAACGCAAGCCGACTTTCTCTAGGAGGCACGGTGATATCAGGAAGGACGTTCCGGATGGAATGCGAAGCTGAGGATTTATCTGAGTGCAGCTCGGACTACGGCAATACGAAAGACTTCCACGCCAGGTGGGACGTGCTTGAACGGCGTTCCTGAACGTGTGTGACCGCTGGGGAAATCAAGCTGCTCCAAGAGAGAGTGCAGTGCGTTTCCTTACACTCGGCGTACACAGAGTGGTTCCAAAGGGCTCCTGGCATGGATGTTGATTAGCAGACCCACAGGGTCCCGTGGGTGTCACTGATGCTGCCGGGAACAGGGTGCCCACGCGAGCCTCCTAGGTGTCTGGCAAACTGTGCTGCAGTTCAAGATATGCAGAGCAGTGGCCACGACCTCATGGAAACTGCTGCACGCCTCCGCTTCTGCACGGCAAATCAGGGCCTTACTTCCAGGCATGTGTTCATGCTGGCTGCGCCGGTAGCGACACAGCATGGTAAGACGCTGACTTTCTCCTCGGGCAGAGTGCCTTCAGGTACGAGGTCCTCGAAGTATTCAAAGCACAGTGCTTTCTCATGGCAGCTGACACAAGGGCCATGAGAAAGTCTTCCTGGGCAATTGATACTCACCAGCAATGTTGTCCTGAGGCCATTCGAGGACTCTGGAATTGTAGGTCTCCTCAAGGAACCTACAGTGTGTTGCCCATCACTGGGACGCACAGAGGGCCTCCGAGGAATCAATCAGTGTGCCTCGAAGTTGCTCAGCCGGCCCACAGGGCTCTGGAGGTACTCAGTGAACTTGGAGGGGAAATGATGCATACCCGAGAGGCCTAGGGGGGGTCCTCAAAAGTCTACTTCCTTTCAAATAAAGCATATAAGCGGCTAAGAACTCATGGGAACAGCTGCATGCGTCCGATCTGCACAACGTCTCAGGGCCTAACCTGGAGACAGGTTCTCACGTTCAGATTCCCTTCAGCTCTAGAGCTTGTCAGGCAGACCACCACCGCGGCCATGGAAGCACCTGGTTTAGACAGAAGCAACTCCTAATTTCCCCCGCATCATTCTTACACGGTTTCCAGGCCTGTCAGGAGCAGGGAATGTCAGGTAGCTGTCAGGCAGCGTGAATGCAGCCTTCAAAATGGGAAAGCAAGTCTAGTTCCAACGGGCCCCGTTTCCATGGGCACCCGCAGCATACAACCCTGTGCTTTCTAAGAAGTCCAAAGAGACACGGGTTACCCTGTGTTGCCTTCCCTGAATCAACTTCTCGAACTAGGGTGTTCTGCATCAAGCTAACTGCCTTAACCAAGCAATGCCCTAGCTAGGCCTCTGGGCCTGTGGCTATTCAAAATCCTGCAGTGCCACAGGAAGAGCAGGAATTAAATTGCAGTAAGAACGCAAGCCGAATTTCTCTAGGAGGCTCGGTGATATCATGCAGTACGTTCCAGATGGAACGCGAAGCCGAGGGTTTCTCTGAGTGCAGCTCAGACTACGGCAATGCGAAAGACTTCCACGCCAGGTGGGACGTGCTTGAACGGTGTTCCTGAACGTGTGTGACCGCTGGGGAAATCAAGCTGCTCCAAGAGGGAGTGCAGTGCGTTTCCTTACACTCGGCGTACACAGAGTGGTTCCAAAGGGCTCCTGGCATGGATGTTGAGTAGCAGACCCACGGGGTCCCGTGGGTGTCACTGATCCTGCCGGGAACAGGGTGCCCACGCGAGCCTCCTAGGTGTCCGGCAAACTCTGCTGCAGTTCAAGATACGCAGAACAGAGGCCACGGCGTCATGGAAACTGCGGCACGCCTCCGCTTCTGCACGGCAAGTCGGGGCCTTCATACCAGGCATGTGTTCATGCTGGGTGTGCCGGTAGCGACACAGCATGGTAAGATGCTGACTCTCTCCTCGGGCAGAGTGACTTCAGGCACGAGGTCTTCGAAGTATTCTAAGCACAGTGCTCTCTCATGGCAGCTCACACCAGGGCCATGACAAAGTCTTCCGGGGCAATTCAGACTCACCGGCAATGATGTCCTGAGGCCGTTCGAGGACTCTGGAATTGTAGGGCTCCTCAAGTAACCTACAGTTTGTCGCCCATCACTGGGAACGCACAGAAGGCCTCCGAGGGCTCAACCAATGGGCCTCGAAGTTGCTCAGCCGGCCCACAGGGGTCTGGAGGTACTCAGTGAACTTGGAGGGGAAACGATGCATACCCGAGAGGCCTAGGGGGGGTCCTCAAAAGTCTACTTCCTTTAAAATAAAGCATATAAGCGGCTAAGAACTCATGGGAACAGCTGCATGCGTCCGATCTGCACAACGTCTCAGGGCCTAACCTGGAGACAGGTTCTCACGTTCAGATTCCCTTCAGCTCTAGAGCTTGTCAGGCAGACCACCACCGCGGCCATGGAAGCACCTGGTTTAGACAGAAGCAACTCCTAATTTCCCCCGCATCATTCTTACACGGTTTCCAGGCCTGTCAGGAGCAGGGAATGTCAGGTAGCTGTCAGGCAGCGTGAATGCAGCCTTCAAAATGGGAAAGCAAGCCTAGTTCCAACGGGCCCCGTTTCCATGGGCACCCTCAGCATACACCCCTGGGGTTTCTAACAAGTCCAAAGAGACCCAGGTTACCCTGTGTTTCCTTCCGTGAATCAACTTCTCGAGTAGGGTTTTGTGCATCAAGGAAACTGCCTCAACCAAGGAACGCCGTGGCTACGCCTCTGCGCCTGTGGCTATTCAAAAGCCTGCAGTGCCACAGGAAGAGCAGGACTTAAGTTGCAGTGAGAACGCAAGCCGACTTTCTCTAGGAGGCACGGTGACTTCCGGAGGGACGTCCCGGATGGAATGCGAAGCTGAGGATTTATCTGAGTGCAGCTCGGACTAGGGCAACACGCAAGACTTCCACGCCGGGTGGGACGTGCTTGAACGGCGTTCCTGAACGTGTGTGACTGCTGGGGAAATCAAGCTGCTCCAAGAGAGAGTGCAGTGCGTTTCCTTACACTCGGCATACACAGAGTGGTTCCAAAGGGCTCCTGGCATGGATGTTGATTAGCAGACCCACGGGGTCCCGTGGGTGTCACTGATGCTGCCGGGAACAGGGTGCCCACGCGAGCCTCCTAGGTGTCTGGCAAACTGTGCTGCAGTTAAAGATATGCAGAGCAGTGGCCACGACCTCATGGAAACTGCTGCACGCCTCCGCTTCTGCACGGCAAATCAGGGCCTTACTTCCAGGCATGTGTTCATGCTGGCTGCGCCGGTAGCGACACAGCATGGTAAGACGCTGACTTTCTCCTCGGGCAGAGTGCCTTCAGGTACGAGGTCCTCGAAGTATTCAAAGCACAGTGCTTTCTCATGGCAGCTGACACAAGGGCCATGAGAAAGTCTTCCTGGGCAATTGATACTCACCAGCAATGTTGTCCTGAGGCCATTCGAGGACTCTGGAATTGTAGGTCTCCTCAAGGAACCTACAGTGTGTTGCCCATCACTGGGACGCACAGAGGGCCTCCGAGGAATCAATCAGTGTGCCTCGAAGTTGCTCAGCCGGCCCACAGGGCTCTGGAGGTACTCAGTGAACTTGGAGGGGAAATGATGCATACCCGAGAGGCCTAGGGGGGGTCCTCAAAAGTCTACTTCCTTTCAAATAAAGCATATAAGCGGCTAAGAACTCATGGGAACAGCTGCATGCGTCCGATCTGCACAACGTCTCAGGGCCTAACCTGGAGACAGGTTCTCACGTTCAGATTCCCTTCAGCTCTAGAGCTTGTCAGGCAGACCACCACCGCGGCCATGGAAGCACCTGGTTTAGACAGAAGCAACTCCTAATTTCCCCCGCATCATTCTTACACGGTTTCCAGGCCTGTCAGGAGCAGGGAATGTCAGGTAGCTGTCAGGCAGCGTGAATGCAGCCTTCAAAATGGGAAAGCAAGTCTAGTTCCAACGGGCCCCGTTTCCATGGGCACCCACAGCATACAACCCTGTGCTTTCTAAGAAGTCCAAAGAGACACGGGTTACCCTGTGTTGCCTTCCCTGAATCAACTTCTCGAAGTAGGGTGTTCTGCATCAAGCTAACTGCCTTAACCAAGCAATGCCCTAGCTAGGCCTCTGGGCCTGTGGCTATTCAAAATCCTGCAGTGCCACAGGAAGAGCAGGAATTAAATTGCAGTAAGAACGCAAGCCGAATTTCTCTAGGAGGCTCGGTGATATCATGCAGTACGTTCCAGATGGAACGCGAAGCCGAGGGTTTCTCTGAGTGCAGCTCAGACTACGGCAATGCGAAAGACTTCCACGCCAGGTGGGACGTGCTTGAACGGTGTTCCTGAACGTGTGTGACCGCTGGGGAAATCAAGCTGCTCCAAGAGGGAGTGCAGTGCGTTTCCTTACACTCGGCGTACACAGAGTGGTTCCAAAGGGCTCCTGGCATGGATGTTGAGTAGCAGACCCACGGGGTCCCGTGGGTGTCACTGATCCTGCCGGGAACAGGGTGCCCACGCGAGCCTCCTAGGTGTCCGGCAAACTCTGCTGCAGTTCAAGATACGCAGAACAGAGGCCACGGCGTCATGGAAACTGCGGCACGCCTCCGCTTCTGCACGGCAAGTCGGGGCCTTCATACCAGGCATGTGTTCATGCTGGGTGTGCCGGTAGCGACACAGCATGGTAAGATGCTGACTCTCTCCTCGGGCAGAGTGACTTCAGGCACGAGGTCTTCGAAGTATTCTAAGCACAGTGCTCTCTCATGGCAGCTCACACCAGGGCCATGACAAAGTCTTCCGGGGCAATTCAGACTCACCGGCAATGATGTCCTGAGGCCGTTCGAGGACTCTGGAATTGTAGGGCTCCTCAAGTAACCTACAGTTTGTCGCCCATCACTGGGAACGCACAGAAGGCCTCCGAGGGCTCAACCAATGGGCCTCGAAGTTGCTCAGCCGGCCCACAGGGGTCTGGAGGTACTCAGTGAACTTGGAGGGGAAACGATGCATACCCGAGAGGCCTAGGGGGGGTCCTCAAAAGTCTACTTCCTTTAAAATAAAGCATATAAGCGGCTAAGAACTCATGGGAACAGCTGCATGCGTCCGATCTGCACAACGTCTCAGGGCCTAACCTGGAGACAGGTTCTCACGTTCAGATTCCCTTCAGCTCTAGAGCTTGTCAGGCAGACCACCACCGCGGCCATGGAAGCACCTGGTTTAGACAGAAGCAACTCCTAATTTCCCCCGCATCATTCTTACACGGTTTCCAGGCCTGTCAGGAGCAGGGAATGTCAGGTAGCTGTCAGGCAGCGTGAATGCAGCCTTCAAAATGGGAAAGCAAGCCTAGTTCCAACGGGCCCCGTTTCCATGGGCACCCTCAGCATACACCCCTGGGGTTTCTAACAAGTCCAAAGAGACCCAGGTTACCCTGTGTTTCCTTCCGTGAATCAACTTCTCGAGTAGGGTTTTGTGCATCAAGGAAACTGCCTCAACCAAGGAACGCCGTGGCTACGCCTCTGCGCCTGTGGCTATTCAAAAGCCTGCAGTGCCACAGGAAGAGCAGGACTTAAGTTGCAGTGAGAACGCAAGCCGACTTTCTCTAGGAGGCACGGTGACTTCCGGAGGGACGTCCCGGATGGAATGCGAAGCTGAGGATTTATCTGAGTGCAGCTCGGACTAGGGCAACACGCAAGACTTCCACGCCGGGTGGGACGTGCTTGAACGGCGTTCCTGAACGTGTGTGACCGCTGGGGAAATCAAGCTGCTCCAAGAGAGAGTGCAGTGCGTTTCCTTACACTCGGCATACACAGAGTGGTTCCAAAGGGCTCCTGGCATGGATGTTGATTAGCAGACCCACGGGGTCCCGTGGGTGTCACTGATGCTGCCGGGAACAGGGTGCCCACGCGAGCCTCCTAGGTGTCTGGCAAACTGTGCTGCAGTTCAAGATATGCAGAGCAGTGGCCACGACCTCATGGAAACTGCTGCACGCCTCCGCTTCTGCACGGCAAATCAGGGCCTTACTTCCAGGCATGTGTTCATGCTGGCTGCGCCGGTAGCGACACAGCATGGTAAGACGCTGACTTTCTCCTCGGGCAGAGTGCCTTCAGGTACGAGGTCCTCGAAGTATTCAAAGCACAGTGCTTTCTCATGGCAGCTGACACAAGGGCCATGAGAAAGTCTTCCTGGGCAATTGATACTCACCAGCAATGTTGTCCTGAGGCCATTCGAGGACTCTGGAATTGTAGGTCTCCTCAAGGAACCTACAGTGTGTTGCCCATCACTGGGACGCACAGAGGGCCTCCGAGGAATCAATCAGTGTGCCTCGAAGTTGCTCAGCCGGCCCACAGGGCTCTGGAGGTACTCAGTGAACTTGGAGGGGAAATGATGCATACCCGAGAGGCCTAGGGGGGGTCCTCAAAAGTCTACTTCCTTTCAAATAAAGCATATAAGCGGCTAAGAACTCATGGGAACAGCTGCATGCGTCCGATCTGCACAACGTCTCAGGGCCTAACCTGGAGACAGGTTCTCACGTTCAGATTCCCTTCAGCTCTAGAGCTTGTCAGGCAGACCACCACCGCGGCCATGGAAGCACCTGGTTTAGACAGAAGCAACTCCTAATTTCCCCCGCATCATTCTTACACGGTTTCCAGGCCTGTCAGGAGCAGGGAATGTCAGGTAGCTGTCAGGCAGCGTGAATGCAGCCTTCAAAATGGGAAAGCAAGTCTAGTTCCAACGGGCCCCGTTTCCATGGGCACCCACAGCATACAACCCTGTGCTTTCTAAGAAGTCCAAAGAGACACGGGTTACCCTGTGTTGCCTTCCCTGAATCAACTTCTCGAAGTAGGGTGTTCTGCATCAAGCTAACTGCCTTAACCAAGCAATGCCCTAGCTAGGCCTCTGGGCCTGTGGCTATTCAAAATCCTGCAGTGCCACAGGAAGAGCAGGAATTAAATTGCAGTAAGAACGCAAGCCGAATTTCTCTAGGAGGCTCGGTGATATCATGCAGTACGTTCCAGATGGAACGCGAAGCCGAGGGTTTCTCTGAGTGCAGCTCAGACTACGGCAATGCGAAAGACTTCCACGCCAGGTGGGACGTGCTTGAACGGTGTTCCTGAACGTGTGTGACCGCTGGGGAAATCAAGCTGCTCCAAGAGGGAGTGCAGTGCGTTTCCTTACACTCGGCGTACACAGAGTGGTTCCAAAGGGCTCCTGGCATGGATGTTGAGTAGCAGACCCACGGGGTCCCGTGGGTGTCACTGATCCTGCCGGGAACAGGGTGCCCACGCGAGCCTCCTAGGTGTCCGGCAAACTCTGCTGCAGTTCAAGATACGCAGAACAGAGGCCACGGCGTCATGGAAACTGCGGCACGCCTCCGCTTCTGCACGGCAAGTCGGGGCCTTCATACCAGGCATGTGTTCATGCTGGGTGTGCCGGTAGCGACACAGCATGGTAAGATGCTGACTCTCTCCTCGGGCAGAGTGACTTCAGGCACGAGGTCTTCGAAGTATTCTAAGCACAGTGCTCTCTCATGGCAGCTCACACCAGGGCCATGACAAAGTCTTCCGGGGCAATTCAGACTCACCGGCAATGATGTCCTGAGGCCGTTCGAGGACTCTGGAATTGTAGGGCTCCTCAAGTAACCTACAGTTTGTCGCCCATCACTGGGAACGCACAGAAGGCCTCCGAGGGCTCAACCAATGGGCCTCGAAGTTGCTCAGCCGGCCCACAGGGGTCTGGAGGTACTCAGTGAACTTGGAGGGGAAACGATGCATACCCGAGAGGCCTAGGGGGGGTCCTCAAAAGTCTACTTCCTTTAAAATAAAGCATATAAGCGGCTAAGAACTCATGGGAACAGCTGCATGCGTCCGATCTGCACAACGTCTCAGGGCCTAACCTGGAGACAGGTTCTCACGTTCAGATTCCCTTCAGCTCTAGAGCTTGTCAGGCAGACCACCACCGCGGCCATGGAAGCACCTGGTTTAGACAGAAGCAACTCCTAATTTCCCCCGCATCATTCTTACACGGTTTCCAGGCCTGTCAGGAGCAGGGAATGTCAGGTAGCTGTCAGGCAGCGTGAATGCAGCCTTCAAAATGGGAAAGCAAGCCTAGTTCCAACGGGCCCCGTTTCCATGGGCACCCTCAGCATACACCCCTGGGGTTTCTAACAAGTCCAAAGAGACCCAGGTTACCCTGTGTTTCCTTCCGTGAATCAACTTCTCGAGTAGGGTTTTGTGCATCAAGGAAACTGCCTCAACCAAGGAACGCCGTGGCTACGCCTCTGCGCCTGTGGCTATTCAAAAGCCTGCAGTGCCACAGGAAGAGCAGGACTTAAGTTGCAGTGAGAACGCAAGCCGACTTTCTCTAGGAGGCACGGTGACTTCCGGAGGGACGTCCCGGATGGAATGCGAAGCTGAGGATTTATCTGAGTGCAGCTCGGACTAGGGCAACACGCAAGACTTCCACGCCGGGTGGGACGTGCTTGAACGGCGTTCCTGAACGTGTGTGACCGCTGGGGAAATCAAGCTGCTCCAAGAGAGAGTGCAGTGCGTTTCCTTACACTCGGCATACACAGAGTGGTTCCAAAGGGCTCCTGGCATGGATGTTGATTAGCAGACCCACGGGGTCCCGTGGGTGTCACTGATGCTGCCGGGAACAGGGTGCCCACGCGAGCCTCCTAGGTGTCTGGCAAACTGTGCTGCAGTTCAAGATATGCAGAGCAGTGGCCACGACCTCATGGAAACTGCTGCACGCCTCCGCTTCTGCACGGCAAATCAGGGCCTTACTTCCAGGCATGTGTTCATGCTGGCTGCGCCGGTAGCGACACAGCATGGTAAGACGCTGACTTTCTCCTCGGGCAGAGTGCCTTCAGGTACGAGGTCCTCGAAGTATTCAAAGCACAGTGCTTTCTCATGGCAGCTCACACAAGGGCCATGAGAAAGTCTTCCTGGGCAATTGATACTCACCAGCAATGTTGTCCTGAGGCCATTCGAGGACTCTGGAATTGTAGGTCTCCTCAAGTAACCTACAGTGTGTTGCCCATCACTGGGACGCACAGAGGGCCTCCGAGGAATCAATCAGTGTGCCTCGAAGTTGCTCAGCCGGCCCACAGGGCTCTGGAGGTACTCAGTGAACTTGGAGGGGAAATGATGCATACCCGAGAGGCCTAGGGGGGGTCCTCAAAAGTCTACTTCCTTTCAAATAAAGCATATAAGCGGCTAAGAACTCATGGGAACAGCTGCATGCGTCCGATCTGCACAACGTCTCAGGGCCTAACCTGGAGACAGGTTCTCACGTTCAGATTCCCTTCAGCTCTAGAGCTTGTCAGGCAGACCACCACCGCGGCCATGGAAGCACCTGGTTTAGACAGAAGCAACTCCTAATTTCCCCCGCATCATTCTTACACGGTTTCCAGGCCTGTCAGGAGCAGGGAATGTCAGGTAGCTGTCAGGCAGCGTGAATGCAGCCTTCAAAATGGGAAAGCAAGTCTAGTTCCAACGGGCCCCGTTTCCATGGGCACCCGCAGCATACAACCCTGTGCTTTCTAAGAAGTCCAAAGAGACACGGGTTACCCTGTGTTGCCTTCCCTGAATCAACTTCTCGAACTAGGGTGTTCTGCATCAAGCTAACTGCCTTAACCAAGCAATGCCCTAGCTAGGCCTCTGGGCCTGTGGCTATTCAAAATCCTGCAGTGCCACAGGAAGAGCAGGAATTAAATTGCAGTAAGAACGCAAGCCGAATTTCTCTAGGAGGCTCGGTGATATCATGCAGTACGTTCCAGATGGAACGCGAAGCCGAGGGTTTCTCTGAGTGCAGCTCAGACTACGGCAATGCGAAAGACTTCCACGCCAGGTGGGACGTGCTTGAACGGTGTTCCTGAACGTGTGTGACCGCTGGGGAAATCAAGCTGCTCCAAGAGGGAGTGCAGTGCGTTTCCTTACACTCGGCGTACACAGAGTGGTTCCAAAGGGCTCCTGGCATGGATGTTGAGTAGCAGACCCACGGGGTCCCGTGGGTGTCACTGATCCTGCCGGGAACAGGGTGCCCACGCGAGCCTCCTAGGTGTCCGGCAAACTCTGCTGCAGTTCAAGATACGCAGAACAGAGGCCACGGCGTCATGGAAACTGCGGCACGCCTCCGCTTCTGCACGGCAAGTCGGGGCCTTCATACCAGGCATGTGTTCATGCTGGGTGTGCCGGTAGCGACACAGCATGGTAAGATGCTGACTCTCTCCTCGGGCAGAGTGACTTCAGGCACGAGGTCTTCGAAGTATTCTAAGCACAGTGCTCTCTCATGGCAGCTCACACCAGGGCCATGACAAAGTCTTCCGGGGCAATTCAGACTCACCGGCAATGATGTCCTGAGGCCGTTCGAGGACTCTGGAATTGTAGGGCTCCTCAAGTAACCTACAGTTTGTCGCCCATCACTGGGAACGCACAGAAGGCCTCCGAGGGCTCAACCAATGGGCCTCGAAGTTGCTCAGCCGGCCCACAGGGGTCTGGAGGTACTCAGTGAACTTGGAGGGGAAACGATGCATACCCGAGAGGCCTAGGGGGGGTCCTCAAAAGTCTACTTCCTTTAAAATAAAGCATATAAGCGGCTAAGAACTCATGGGAACAGCTGCATGCGTCCGATCTGCACAACGTCTCAGGGCCTAACCTGGAGACAGGTTCTCACGTTCAGATTCCCTTCAGCTCTAGAGCTTGTCAGGCAGACCACCACCGCGGCCATGGAAGCACCTGGTTTAGACAGAAGCAACTCCTAATTTCCCCCGCATCATTCTTACACGGTTTCCAGGCCTGTCAGGAGCAGGGAATGTCAGGTAGCTGTCAGGCAGCGTGAATGCAGCCTTCAAAATGGGAAAGCAAGCCTAGTTCCAACGGGCCCCGTTTCCATGGGCACCCTCAGCATACACCCCTGGGGTTTCTAACAAGTCCAAAGAGACCCAGGTTACCCTGTGTTTCCTTCCGTGAATCAACTTCTCGAGTAGGGTTTTGTGCATCAAGGAAACTGCCTCAACCAAGGAACGCCGTGGCTACGCCTCTGCGCCTGTGGCTATTCAAAAGCCTGCAGTGCCACAGGAAGAGCAGGACTTAAGTTGCAGTGAGAACGCAAGCCGACTTTCTCTAGGAGGCACGGTGACTTCCGGAGGGACGTCCCGGATGGAATGCGAAGCTGAGGATTTATCTGAGTGCAGCTCGGACTAGGGCAACACGCAAGACTTCCACGCCGGGTGGGACGTGCTTGAACGGCGTTCCTGAACGTGTGTGACCGCTGGGGAAATCAAGCTGCTCCAAGAGAGAGTGCAGTGCGTTTCCTTACACTCGGCATACACAGAGTGGTTCCAAAGGGCTCCTGGCATGGATGTTGATTAGCAGACCCACGGGGTCCCGTGGGTGTCACTGATGCTGCCGGGAACAGGGTGCCCACGCGAGCCTCCTAGGTGTCTGGCAAACTGTGCTGCAGTTCAAGATATGCAGAGCAGTGGCCACGACCTCATGGAAACTGCTGCACGCCTCCGCTTCTGCACGGCAAATCAGGGCCTTACTTCCAGGCATGTGTTCATGCTGGCTGCGCCGGTAGCGACACAGCATGGTAAGACGCTGACTTTCTCCTCGGGCAGAGTGCCTTCAGGTACGAGGTCCTCGAAGTATTCAAAGCACAGTGCTTTCTCATGGCAGCTCACACAAGGGCCATGAGAAAGTCTTCCTGGGCAATTGATACTCACCAGCAATGTTGTCCTGAGGCCATTCGAGGACTCTGGAATTGTAGGTCTCCTCAAGTAACCTACAGTGTGTTGCCCATCACTGGGACGCACAGAGGGCCTCCGAGGAATCAATCAGTGTGCCTCGAAGTTGCTCAGCCGGCCCACAGGGCTCTGGAGGTACTCAGTGAACTTGGAGGGGAAATGATGCATACCCGAGAGGCCTAGGGGGGGTCCTCAAAAGTCTACTTCCTTTCAAATAAAGCATATAAGCGGCTAAGAACTCATGGGAACAGCTGCATGCGTCCGATCTGCACAACGTCTCAGGGCCTAACCTGGAGACAGGTTCTCACGTTCAGATTCCCTTCAGCTCTAGAGCTTGTCAGGCAGACCACCACCGCGGCCATGGAAGCACCTGGTTTAGACAGAAGCAACTCCTAATTTCCCCCGCATCATTCTTACACGGTTTCCAGGCCTGTCAGGAGCAGGGAATGTCAGGTAGCTGTCAGGCAGCGTGAATGCAGCCTTCAAAATGGGAAAGCAAGTCTAGTTCCAACGGGCCCCGTTTCCATGGGCACCCGCAGCATACAACCCTGTGCTTTCTAAGAAGTCCAAAGAGACACGGGTTACCCTGTGTTGCCTTCCCTGAATCAACTTCTCGAACTAGGGTGTTCTGCATCAAGCTAACTGCCTTAACCAAGCAATGCCCTAGCTAGGCCTCTGGGCCTGTGGCTATTCAAAATCCTGCAGTGCCACAGGAAGAGCAGGAATTAAATTGCAGTAAGAACGCAAGCCGAATTTCTCTAGGAGGCTCGGTGATATCATGCAGTACGTTCCAGATGGAACGCGAAGCCGAGGGTTTCTCTGAGTGCAGCTCAGACTACGGCAATGCGAAAGACTTCCACGCCAGGTGGGACGTGCTTGAACGGTGTTCCTGAACGTGTGTGACCGCTGGGGAAATCAAGCTGCTCCAAGAGGGAGTGCAGTGCGTTTCCTTACACTCGGCGTACACAGAGTGGTTCCAAAGGGCTCCTGGCATGGATGTTGAGTAGCAGACCCACGGGGTCCCGTGGGTGTCACTGATCCTGCCGGGAACAGGGTGCCCACGCGAGCCTCCTAGGTGTCCGGCAAACTCTGCTGCAGTTCAAGATACGCAGAACAGAGGCCACGGCGTCATGGAAACTGCGGCACGCCTCCGCTTCTGCATGGCAAGTCGGGGCCTTCATACCAGGCATGTGTTCATGCTGGGTGTGCCGGTAGCGACACAGCATGGTAAGATGCTGACTCTCTCCTCGGGCAGAGTGACTTCAGGCACGAGGTCTTCGAAGTATTCTAAGCACAGTGCTCTCTCATGGCAGCTCACACCAGGGCCATGACAAAGTCTTCCGGGGCAATTCAGACTCACCGGCAATGATGTCCTGAGGCCGTTCGAGGACTCTGGAATTGTAGGGCTCCTCAAGTAACCTACAGTTTGTCGCCCATCACTGGGAACGCACAGAAGGCCTCCGAGGGCTCAACCAATGGGCCTCGAAGTTGCTCAGCCGGCCCACAGGGGTCTGGAGGTACTCAGTGAACTTGGAGGGGAAACGATGCATACCCGAGAGGCCTAGGGGGGGTCCTCAAAAGTCTACTTCCTTTAAAATAAAGCATATAAGCGGCTAAGAACTCATGGGAACAGCTGCATGCGTCCGATCTGCACAACGTCTCAGGGCCTAACCTGGAGACAGGTTCTCACGTTCAGATTCCCTTCAGCTCTAGAGCTTGTCAGGCAGACCACCACCGCGGCCATGGAAGCACCTGGTTTAGACAGAAGCAACTCCTAATTTCCCCCGCATCATTCTTACACGGTTTCCAGGCCTGTCAGGAGCAGGGAATGTCAGGTAGCTGTCAGGCAGCGTGAATGCAGCCTTCAAAATGGGAAAGCAAGCCTAGTTCCAACGGGCCCCGTTTCCATGGGCACCCTCAGCATACACCCCTGGGGTTTCTAACAAGTCCAAAGAGACCCAGGTTACCCTGTGTTTCCTTCCGTGAATCAACTTCTCGAGTAGGGTTTTGTGCATCAAGGAAACTGCCTCAACCAAGGAACGCCGTGGCTACGCCTCTGCGCCTGTGGCTATTCAAAAGCCTGCAGTGCCACAGGAAGAGCAGGACTTAAGTTGCAGTGAGAACGCAAGCCGACTTTCTCTAGGAGGCACGGTGACTTCCGGAGGGACGTCCCGGATGGAATGCGAAGCTGAGGATTTATCTGAGTGCAGCTCGGACTAGGGCAACACGCAAGACTTCCACGCCGGGTGGGACGTGCTTGAACGGCGTTCCTGAACGTGTGTGACTGCTGGGGAAATCAAGCTGCTCCAAGAGAGAGTGCAGTGCGTTTCCTTACACTCGGCATACACAGAGTGGTTCCAAAGGGCTCCTGGCATGGATGTTGATTAGCAGACCCACGGGGTCCCGTGGGTGTCACTGATGCTGCCGGGAACAGGGTGACCACGCGAGCCTCCTAGGTGTCTGGCAAACTGTGCTGCAGTTAAAGATATGCAGAGCAGTGGCCACGACCTCATGGAAACTGCTGCACGCCTCCGCTTCTGCACGGCAAATCAGGGCCTTACTTCCAGGCATGTGTTCATGCTGGCTGCGCCGGTAGCGACACAGCATGGTAAGACGCTGACTTTCTCCTCGGGCAGAGTGCCTTCAGGTACGAGGTCCTCGAAGTATTCAAAGCACAGTGCTTTCTCATGGCAGCTCACACAAGGGCCATGAGAAAGTCTTCCTGGGCAATTGATACTCACCAGCAATGTTGTCCTGAGGCCATTCGAGGACTCTGGAATTGTAGGTCTCCTCAAGGAACCTACAGTGTGTTGCCCATCACTGGGACGCACAGAGGGCCTCCGAGGAATCAATCAGTGTGCCTCGAAGTTGCTCAGCCGGCCCACAGGGCTCTGGAGGTACTCAGTGAACTTGGAGGGGAAATGATGCATACCCGAGAGGCCTAGGGGGGGTCCTCAAAAGTCTACTTCCTTTCAAATAAAGCATATAAGCGACTAAGAACGCAAGGAAAGGGCTGCATGCCTCCCTATCTGCCCAGCTACTCGGGACCTAAAATGGAGGCGAGTTCCTATGTTGAGTTTCCTTTGAGCTCCAGAGCTTGTCAGGCAGACCACCCCCGCGGCCATGGAAGCACCTGGTTTAGACAGAAGCAACTCCTAATTTCCCCCTCATCATTCTTACACGGTTTCCAGGCCTGTCAGGAGCAGGGAATGTCAGGTAGCTGTCAGGCAGCGTGAATGCAGCCTTCAAAATGGGAAAGCAAGCCTAGGTCCAACGGGCCCCGTTTCCATGGGCACCCTCAGCATACACCCCTGGGGTTTCTAACAAGTCCAAAGAGACCCAGGTTACCCTGTGTTTCCTTCCGTGAATCAACTTCTCGAGTAGGGTTTTGTGCATCAAGGAAACTGCCTCAACCAAGGAACGCCGTGGCTACGCCTCTGCGCCTGTGGCTATTCAAAAGCCTGCAGTGCCACAGGAAGAGCAGGACTTAAGTTGCAGTGAGAACGCAAGCCGACTTTCTCTAGGAGGCACGGTGACTTCCGGAGGGACGTCCCGGATGGAATGCGAAGCTGAGGATTTATCTGAGTGCAGCTCGGACTAGGGCAACACGCAAGACTTCCACGCCGGGTGGGACGTGCTTGAACGGCGTTCCTGAACGTGTGTGACCGCTGGGGAAATCAAGCTGCTCCAAGAGAGAGTGCAGTGCGTTTCCTTACACTCGGCATACACAGAGTGGTTCCAAAGGGCTCCTGGCATGGATGTTGATTAGCAGACCCACAGGGTCCCGTGGGTGTCACTGATGCTGCCGGGAACAGGGTGCCCACGCGAGCCTCCTAGGTGTCTGGCAAACTGTGCTGCAGTTCAAGATATGCAGAGCAGTGGCCACGACCTCATGGAAACTGCTGCACGCCTCCGCTTCTGCACGGCAAATCAGGGCCTTACTTCCAGGCATGTGTTCATGCTGGCTGCGCCGGTAGCGACACAGCATGGTAAGACGCTGACTTTCTCCTCGGGCAGAGTGCCTTCAGGTACGAGGTCCTCGAAGTATTCAAAGCACAGTGCTTTCTCATGGCAGCTGACACAAGGGCCATGAGAAAGTCTTCCTGGGCAATTGATACTCACCAGCAATGTTGTCCTGAGGCCATTCGAGGACTCTGGAATTGTAGGTCTCCTCAAGGAACCTACAGTGTGTTGCCCATCACTGGGACGCACAGAGGGCCTCCGAGGAATCAATCAGTGTGCCTCGAAGTTGCTCAGCCGGCCCACAGGGCTCTGGAGGTACTCAGTGAACTTGGAGGGGAAATGATGCATACCCGAGAGGCCTAGGGGGGGTCCTCAAAAGTCTACTTCCTTTCAAATAAAGCATATAAGCGGCTAAGAACTCATGGGAACAGCTGCATGCGTCCGATCTGCACAACGTCTCAGGGCCTAACCTGGAGACAGGTTCTCACGTTCAGATTCCCTTCAGCTCTAGAGCTTGTCAGGCAGACCACCACCGCGGCCATGGAAGCACCTGGTTTAGACAGAAGCAACTCCTAATTTCCCCCGCATCATTCTTACACGGTTTCCAGGCCTGTCAGGAGCAGGGAATGTCAGGTAGCTGTCAGGCAGCGTGAATGCAGCCTTCAAAATGGGAAAGCAAGTCTAGTTCCAACGGGCCCCGTTTCCATGGGCACCCACAGCATACAACCCTGTGCTTTCTAAGAAGTCCAAAGAGACACGGGTTACCCTGTGTTGCCTTCCCTGAATCAACTTCTCGAACTAGGGTGTTCTGCATCAAGCTAACTGCCTTAACCAAGCAATGCCCTAGCTAGGCCTCTGGGCCTGTGGCTATTCAAAATCCTGCAGTGCCACAGGAAGAGCAGGAATTAAATTGCAGTAAGAACGCAAGCCGAATTTCTCTAGGAGGCTCGGTGATATCATGCAGTACGTTCCAGATGGAACGCGAAGCCGAGGGTTTCTCTGAGTGCAGCTCAGACTACGGCAATGCGAAAGACTTCCACGCCAGGTGGGACGTGCTTGAACGGTGTTCCTGAACGTGTGTGACCGCTGGGGAAATCAAGCTGCTCCAAGAGGGAGTGCAGTGCGTTTCCTTACACTCGGCGTACACAGAGTGGTTCCAAAGGGCTCCTGGCATGGATGTTGAGTAGCAGACCCACGGGGTCCCGTGGGTGTCACTGATCCTGCCGGGAACAGGGTGCCCACGCGAGCCTCCTAGGTGTCCGGCAAACTCTGCTGCAGTTCAAGATACGCAGAACAGAGGCCACGGCGTCATGGAAACTGCGGCACGCCTCCGCTTCTGCATGGCAAGTCGGGGCCTTCATACCAGGCATGTGTTCATGCTGGGTGTGCCGGTAGCGACACAGCATGGTAAGATGCTGACTCTCTCCTCGGGCAGAGTGACTTCAGGCACGAGGTCTTCGAAGTATTCTAAGCACAGTGCTCTCTCATGGCAGCTCACACCAGGGCCATGACAAAGTCTTCCGGGGCAATTCAGACTCACCGGCAATGATGTCCTGAGGCCGTTCGAGGACTCTGGAATTGTAGGGCTCCTCAAGTAACCTACAGTTTGTCGCCCATCACTGGGAACGCACAGAAGGCCTCCGAGGGCTCAACCAATGGGCCTCGAAGTTGCTCAGCCGGCCCACAGGGGTCTGGAGGTACTCAGTGAACTTGGAGGGGAAACGATGCATACCCGAGAGGCCTAGGGGGGGTCCTCAAAAGTCTACTTCCTTTAAAATAAAGCATATAAGCGGCTAAGAACTCATGGGAACAGCTGCATGCGTCCGATCTGCACAACGTCTCAGGGCCTAACCTGGAGACAGGTTCTCACGTTCAGATTCCCTTCAGCTCTAGAGCTTGTCAGGCAGACCACCACCGCGGCCATGGAAGCACCTGGTTTAGACAGAAGCAACTCCTAATTTCCCCCGCATCATTCTTACACGGTTTCCAGGCCTGTCAGGAGCAGGGAATGTCAGGTAGCTGTCAGGCAGCGTGAATGCAGCCTTCAAAATGGGAAAGCAAGCCTAGTTCCAACGGGCCCCGTTTCCATGGGCACCCTCAGCATACACCCCTGGGGTTTCTAACAAGTCCAAAGAGACCCAGGTTACCCTGTGTTTCCTTCCGTGAATCAACTTCTCGAGTAGGGTTTTGTGCATCAAGGAAACTGCCTCAACCAAGGAACGCCGTGGCTACGCCTCTGCGCCTGTGGCTATTCAAAAGCCTGCAGTGCCACAGGAAGAGCAGGACTTAAGTTGCAGTGAGAACGCAAGCCGACTTTCTCTAGGAGGCACGGTGACTTCCGGAGGGACGTCCCGGATGGAATGCGAAGCTGAGGATTTATCTGAGTGCAGCTCGGACTAGGGCAACACGCAAGACTTCCACGCCGGGTGGGACGTGCTTGAACGGCGTTCCTGAACGTGTGTGACCGCTGGGGAAATCAAGCTGCTCCAAGAGAGAGTGCAGTGCGTTTCCTTACACTCGGCATACACAGAGTGGTTCCAAAGGGCTCCTGGCATGGATGTTGATTAGCAGACCCACGGGGTCCCGTGGGTGTCACTGATGCTGCCGGGAACAGGGTGCCCACGCGAGCCTCCTAGGTGTCTGGCAAACTGTGCTGCAGTTCAAGATATGCAGAGCAGTGGCCACGACCTCATGGAAACTGCTGCACGCCTCCGCTTCTGCACGGCAAATCAGGGCCTTACTTCCAGGCATGTGTTCATGCTGGCTGCGCCGGTAGCGACACAGCATGGTAAGACGCTGACTTTCTCCTCGGGCAGAGTGCCTTCAGGTACGAGGTCCTCGAAGTATTCAAAGCACAGTGCTTTCTCATGGCAGCTCACACAAGGGCCATGAGAAAGTCTTCCTGGGCAATTGATACTCACCAGCAATGTTGTCCTGAGGCCATTCGAGGACTCTGGAATTGTAGGTCTCCTCAAGGAACCTACAGTGTGTTGCCCATCACTGGGACGCACAGAGGGCCTCCGAGGAATCAATCAGTGTGCCTCGAAGTTGCTCAGCCGGCCCACAGGGCTCTGGAGGTACTCAGTGAACTTGGAGGGGAAATGATGCATACCCGAGAGGCCTAGGGGGGGTCCTCAAAAGTCTACTTCCTTTCAAATAAAGCATATAAGCGGCTAAGAACTCATGGGAACAGCTGCATGCGTCCGATCTGCACAACGTCTCAGGGCCTAACCTGGAGACAGGTTCTCACGTTCAGATTCCCTTCAGCTCTAGAGCTTGTCAGGCAGACCACCACCGCGGCCATGGAAGCACCTGGTTTAGACAGAAGCAACTCCTAATTTCCCCCGCATCATTCTTACACGGTTTCCAGGCCTGTCAGGAGCAGGGAATGTCAGGTAGCTGTCAGGCAGCGTGAATGCAGCCTTCAAAATGGGAAAGCAAGTCTAGTTCCAACGGGCCCCGTTTCCATGGGCACCCACAGCATACAACCCTGTGCTTTCTAAGAAGTCCAAAGAGACACGGGTTACCCTGTGTTGCCTTCCCTGAATCAACTTCTCGAAGTAGGGTGTTCTGCATCAAGCTAACTGCCTTAACCAAGCAATGCCCTAGCTAGGCCTCTGGGCCTGTGGCTATTCAAAATCCTGCAGTGCCACAGGAAGAGCAGGAATTAAATTGCAGTAAGAACGCAAGCCGAATTTCTCTAGGAGGCTCGGTGATATCATGCAGTACGTTCCAGATGGAACGCGAAGCCGAGGGTTTCTCTGAGTGCAGCTCAGACTACGGCAATGCGAAAGACTTCCACGCCAGGTGGGACGTGCTTGAACGGTGTTCCTGAACGTGTGTGACCGCTGGGGAAATCAAGCTGCTCCAAGAGGGAGTGCAGTGCGTTTCCTTACACTCGGCGTACACAGAGTGGTTCCAAAGGGCTCCTGGCATGGATGTTGAGTAGCAGACCCACGGGGTCCCGTGGGTGTCACTGATCCTGCCGGGAACAGGGTGCCCACGCGAGCCTCCTAGGTGTCCGGCAAACTCTGCTGCAGTTCAAGATACGCAGAACAGAGGCCACGGCGTCATGGAAACTGCGGCACGCCTCCGCTTCTGCATGGCAAGTCGGGGCCTTCATACCAGGCATGTGTTCATGCTGGGTGTGCCGGTAGCGACACAGCATGGTAAGATGCTGACTCTCTCCTCGGGCAGAGTGACTTCAGGCACGAGGTCTTCGAAGTATTCTAAGCACAGTGCTCTCTCATGGCAGCTCACACCAGGGCCATGACAAAGTCTTCCGGGGCAATTCAGACTCACCGGCAATGATGTCCTGAGGCCGTTCGAGGACTCTGGAATTGTAGGGCTCCTCAAGTAACCTACAGTTTGTCGCCCATCACTGGGAACGCACAGAAGGCCTCCGAGGGCTCAACCAATGGGCCTCGAAGTTGCTCAGCCGGCCCACAGGGGTCTGGAGGTACTCAGTGAACTTGGAGGGGAAACGATGCATACCCGAGAGGCCTAGGGGGGGTCCTCAAAAGTCTACTTCCTTTAAAATAAAGCATATAAGCGGCTAAGAACTCATGGGAACAGCTGCATGCGTCCGATCTGCACAACGTCTCAGGGCCTAACCTGGAGACAGGTTCTCACGTTCAGATTCCCTTCAGCTCTAGAGCTTGTCAGGCAGACCACCACCGCGGCCATGGAAGCACCTGGTTTAGACAGAAGCAACTCCTAATTTCCCCCGCATCATTCTTACACGGTTTCCAGGCCTGTCAGGAGCAGGGAATGTCAGGTAGCTGTCAGGCAGCGTGAATGCAGCCTTCAAAATGGGAAAGCAAGCCTAGTTCCAACGGGCCCCGTTTCCATGGGCACCCTCAGCATACACCCCTGGGGTTTCTAACAAGTCCAAAGAGACCCAGGTTACCCTGTGTTTCCTTCCGTGAATCAACTTCTCGAGTAGGGTTTTGTGCATCAAGGAAACTGCCTCAACCAAGGAACGCCGTGGCTACGCCTCTGCGCCTGTGGCTATTCAAAAGCCTGCAGTGCCACAGGAAGAGCAGGACTTAAGTTGCAGTGAGAACGCAAGCCGACTTTCTCTAGGAGGCACGGTGACTTCCGGAGGGACGTCCCGGATGGAATGCGAAGCTGAGGATTTATCTGAGTGCAGCTCGGACTAGGGCAACACGCAAGACTTCCACGCCGGGTGGGACGTGCTTGAACGGCGTTCCTGAACGTGTGTGACCGCTGGGGAAATCAAGCTGCTCCAAGAGAGAGTGCAGTGCGTTTCCTTACACTCGGCATACACAGAGTGGTTCCAAAGGGCTCCTGGCATGGATGTTGATTAGCAGACCCACGGGGTCCCGTGGGTGTCACTGATGCTGCCGGGAACAGGGTGCCCACGCGAGCCTCCTAGGTGTCTGGCAAACTGTGCTGCAGTTCAAGATATGCAGAGCAGTGGCCACGACCTCATGGAAACTGCTGCACGCCTCCGCTTCTGCACGGCAAATCAGGGCCTTACTTCCAGGCATGTGTTCATGCTGGCTGCGCCGGTAGCGACACAGCATGGTAAGACGCTGACTTTCTCCTCGGGCAGAGTGCCTTCAGGTACGAGGTCCTCGAAGTATTCAAAGCACAGTGCTTTCTCATGGCAGCTGACACAAGGGCCATGAGAAAGTCTTCCTGGGCAATTGATACTCACCAGCAATGTTGTCCTGAGGCCATTCGAGGACTCTGGAATTGTAGGTCTCCTCAAGGAACCTACAGTGTGTTGCCCATCACTGGGACGCACAGAGGGCCTCCGAGGAATCAATCAGTGTGCCTCGAAGTTGCTCAGCCGGCCCACAGGGCTCTGGAGGTACTCAGTGAACTTGGAGGGGAAATGATGCATACCCGAGAGGCCTAGGGGGGGTCCTCAAAAGTCTACTTCCTTTCAAATAAAGCATATAAGCGGCTAAGAACTCATGGGAACAGCTGCATGCGTCCGATCTGCACAACGTCTCAGGGCCTAACCTGGAGACAGGTTCTCACGTTCAGATTCCCTTCAGCTCTAGAGCTTGTCAGGCAGACCACCACCGCGGCCATGGAAGCACCTGGTTTAGACAGAAGCAACTCCTAATTTCCCCCGCATCATTCTTACACGGTTTCCAGGCCTGTCAGGAGCAGGGAATGTCAGGTAGCTGTCAGGCAGCGTGAATGCAGCCTTCAAAATGGGAAAGCAAGTCTAGTTCCAACGGGCCCCGTTTCCATGGGCACCCACAGCATACAACCCTGTGCTTTCTAAGAAGTCCAAAGAGACACGGGTTACCCTGTGTTGCCTTCCCTGAATCAACTTCTCGAACTAGGGTGTTCTGCATCAAGCTAACTGCCTTAACCAAGCAATGCCCTAGCTAGGCCTCTGGGCCTGTGGCTATTCAAAATCCTGCAGTGCCACAGGAAGAGCAGGAATTAAATTGCAGTAAGAACGCAAGCCGAATTTCTCTAGGAGGCTCGGTGATATCATGCAGTACGTTCCAGATGGAACGCGAAGCCGAGGGTTTCTCTGAGTGCAGCTCAGACTACGGCAATGCGAAAGACTTCCACGCCAGGTGGGACGTGCTTGAACGGTGTTCCTGAACGTGTGTGACCGCTGGGGAAATCAAGCTGCTCCAAGAGGGAGTGCAGTGCGTTTCCTTACACTCGGCGTACACAGAGTGGTTCCAAAGGGCTCCTGGCATGGATGTTGAGTAGCAGACCCACGGGGTCCCGTGGGTGTCACTGATCCTGCCGGGAACAGGGTGCCCACGCGAGCCTCCTAGGTGTCCGGCAAACTCTGCTGCAGTTCAAGATACGCAGAACAGAGGCCACGGCGTCATGGAAACTGCGGCACGCCTCCGCTTCTGCATGGCAAGTCGGGGCCTTCATACCAGGCATGTGTTCATGCTGGGTGTGCCGGTAGCGACACAGCATGGTAAGATGCTGACTCTCTCCTCGGGCAGAGTGACTTCAGGCACGAGGTCTTCGAAGTATTCTAAGCACAGTGCTCTCTCATGGCAGCTCACACCAGGGCCATGACAAAGTCTTCCGGGGCAATTCAGACTCACCGGCAATGATGTCCTGAGGCCGTTCGAGGACTCTGGAATTGTAGGGCTCCTCAAGTAACCTACAGTTTGTCGCCCATCACTGGGAACGCACAGAAGGCCTCCGAGGGCTCAACCAATGGGCCTCGAAGTTGCTCAGCCGGCCCACAGGGGTCTGGAGGTACTCAGTGAACTTGGAGGGGAAACGATGCATACCCGAGAGGCCTAGGGGGGGTCCTCAAAAGTCTACTTCCTTTAAAATAAAGCATATAAGCGGCTAAGAACTCATGGGAACAGCTGCATGCGTCCGATCTGCACAACGTCTCAGGGCCTAACCTGGAGACAGGTTCTCACGTTCAGATTCCCTTCAGCTCTAGAGCTTGTCAGGCAGACCACCACCGCGGCCATGGAAGCACCTGGTTTAGACAGAAGCAACTCCTAATTTCCCCCGCATCATTCTTACACGGTTTCCAGGCCTGTCAGGAGCAGGGAATGTCAGGTAGCTGTCAGGCAGCGTGAATGCAGCCTTCAAAATGGGAAAGCAAGCCTAGTTCCAACGGGCCCCGTTTCCATGGGCACCCTCAGCATACACCCCTGGGGTTTCTAACAAGTCCAAAGAGACCCAGGTTACCCTGTGTTTCCTTCCGTGAATCAACTTCTCGAGTAGGGTTTTGTGCATCAAGGAAACTGCCTCAACCAAGGAACGCCGTGGCTACGCCTCTGCGCCTGTGGCTATTCAAAAGCCTGCAGTGCCACAGGAAGAGCAGGACTTAAGTTGCAGTGAGAACGCAAGCCGACTTTCTCTAGGAGGCACGGTGACTTCCGGAGGGACGTCCCGGATGGAATGCGAAGCTGAGGATTTATCTGAGTGCAGCTCGGACTAGGGCAACACGCAAGACTTCCACGCCGGGTGGGACGTGCTTGAACGGCGTTCCTGAACGTGTGTGACCGCTGGGGAAATCAAGCTGCTCCAAGAGAGAGTGCAGTGCGTTTCCTTACACTCGGCATACACAGAGTGGTTCCAAAGGGCTCCTGGCATGGATGTTGATTAGCAGACCCACGGGGTCCCGTGGGTGTCACTGATGCTGCCGGGAACAGGGTGCCCACGCGAGCCTCCTAGGTGTCTGGCAAACTGTGCTGCAGTTCAAGATATGCAGAGCAGTGGCCACGACCTCATGGAAACTGCTGCACGCCTCCGCTTCTGCACGGCAAATCAGGGCCTTACTTCCAGGCATGTGTTCATGCTGGCTGCGCCGGTAGCGACACAGCATGGTAAGACGCTGACTTTCTCCTCGGGCAGAGTGCCTTCAGGTACGAGGTCCTCGAAGTATTCAAAGCACAGTGCTTTCTCATGGCAGCTGACACAAGGGCCATGAGAAAGTCTTCCTGGGCAATTGATACTCACCAGCAATGTTGTCCTGAGGCCATTCGAGGACTCTGGAATTGTAGGTCTCCTCAAGGAACCTACAGTGTGTTGCCCATCACTGGGACGCACAGAGGGCCTCCGAGGAATCAATCAGTGTGCCTCGAAGTTGCTCAGCCGGCCCACAGGGCTCTGGAGGTACTCAGTGAACTTGGAGGGGAAATGATGCATACCCGAGAGGCCTAGGGGGGGTCCTCAAAAGTCTACTTCCTTTCAAATAAAGCATATAAGCGGCTAAGAACTCATGGGAACAGCTGCATGCGTCCGATCTGCACAACGTCTCAGGGCCTAACCTGGAGACAGGTTCTCACGTTCAGATTCCCTTCAGCTCTAGAGCTTGTCAGGCAGACCACCACCGCGGCCATGGAAGCACCTGGTTTAGACAGAAGCAACTCCTAATTTCCCCCGCATCATTCTTACACGGTTTCCAGGCCTGTCAGGAGCAGGGAATGTCAGGTAGCTGTCAGGCAGCGTGAATGCAGCCTTCAAAATGGGAAAGCAAGTCTAGTTCCAACGGGCCCCGTTTCCATGGGCACCCACAGCATACAACCCTGTGCTTTCTAAGAAGTCCAAAGAGACACGGGTTACCCTGTGTTGCCTTCCCTGAATCAACTTCTCGAACTAGGGTGTTCTGCATCAAGCTAACTGCCTTAACCAAGCAATGCCCTAGCTAGGCCTCTGGGCCTGTGGCTATTCAAAATCCTGCAGTGCCACAGGAAGAGCAGGAATTAAATTGCAGTAAGAACGCAAGCCGAATTTCTCTAGGAGGCTCGGTGATATCATGCAGTACGTTCCAGATGGAACGCGAAGCCGAGGGTTTCTCTGAGTGCAGCTCAGACTACGGCAATGCGAAAGACTTCCACGCCAGGTGGGACGTGCTTGAACGGTGTTCCTGAACGTGTGTGACCGCTGGGGAAATCAAGCTGCTCCAAGAGGGAGTGCAGTGCGTTTCCTTACACTCGGCGTACACAGAGTGGTTCCAAAGGGCTCCTGGCATGGATGTTGAGTAGCAGACCCACGGGGTCCCGTGGGTGTCACTGATCCTGCCGGGAACAGGGTGCCCACGCGAGCCTCCTAGGTGTCCGGCAAACTCTGCTGCAGTTCAAGATACGCAGAACAGAGGCCACGGCGTCATGGAAACTGCGGCACGCCTCCGCTTCTGCATGGCAAGTCGGGGCCTTCATACCAGGCATGTGTTCATGCTGGGTGTGCCGGTAGCGACACAGCATGGTAAGATGCTGACTCTCTCCTCGGGCAGAGTGACTTCAGGCACGAGGTCTTCGAAGTATTCTAAGCACAGTGCTCTCTCATGGCAGCTCACACCAGGGCCATGACAAAGTCTTCCGGGGCAATTCAGACTCACCGGCAATGATGTCCTGAGGCCGTTCGAGGACTCTGGAATTGTAGGGCTCCTCAAGTAACCTACAGTTTGTCGCCCATCACTGGGAACGCACAGAAGGCCTCCGAGGGCTCAACCAATGGGCCTCGAAGTTGCTCAGCCGGCCCACAGGGGTCTGGAGGTACTCAGTGAACTTGGAGGGGAAACGATGCATACCCGAGAGGCCTAGGGGGGGTCCTCAAAAGTCTACTTCCTTTAAAATAAAGCATATAAGCGGCTAAGAACTCATGGGAACAGCTGCATGCGTCCGATCTGCACAACGTCTCAGGGCCTAACCTGGAGACAGGTTCTCACGTTCAGATTCCCTTCAGCTCTAGAGCTTGTCAGGCAGACCACCACCGCGGCCATGGAAGCACCTGGTTTAGACAGAAGCAACTCCTAATTTCCCCCGCATCATTCTTACACGGTTTCCAGGCCTGTCAGGAGCAGGGAATGTCAGGTAGCTGTCAGGCAGCGTGAATGCAGCCTTCAAAATGGGAAAGCAAGCCTAGTTCCAACGGGCCCCGTTTCCATGGGCACCCTCAGCATACACCCCTGGGGTTTCTAACAAGTCCAAAGAGACCCAGGTTACCCTGTGTTTCCTTCCGTGAATCAACTTCTCGAGTAGGGTTTTGTGCATCAAGGAAACTGCCTCAACCAAGGAACGCCGTGGCTACGCCTCTGCGCCTGTGGCTATTAAAAGCCTGCAGTGCCACAGGAAGAGCAGGACTTAAGTTGCAGTGAGAACGCAAGCCGACTTTCTCTAGGAGGCACGGTGACTTCCGGAGGGACGTCCCGGATGGAATGCGAAGCTGAGGATTTATCTGAGTGCAGCTCGGACTAGGGCAACACGCAAGACTTCCACGCCGGGTGGGACGTGCTTGAACGGCGTTCCTGAACGTGTGTGACTGCTGGGGAAATCAAGCTGCTCCAAGAGAGAGTGCAGTGCGTTTCCTTACACTCGGCATACACAGAGTGGTTCCAAAGGGCTCCTGGCATGGATGTTGATTAGCAGACCCACGGGGTCCCGTGGGTGTCACTGATGCTGCCGGGAACAGGGTGACCACGCGAGCCTCCTAGGTGTCTGGCAAACTGTGCTGCAGTTAAAGATATGCAGAGCAGTGGCCACGACCTCATGGAAACTGCTGCACGCCTCCGCTTCTGCACGGCAAATCAGGGCCTTACTTCCAGGCATGTGTTCATGCTGGCTGCGCCGGTAGCGACACAGCATGGTAAGACGCTGACTTTCTCCTCGGGCAGAGTGCCTTCAGGTACGAGGTCCTCGAAGTATTCAAAGCACAGTGCTTTCTCATGGCAGCTCACACAAGGGCCATGAGAAAGTCTTCCTGGGCAATTGATACTCACCAGCAATGTTGTCCTGAGGCCATTCGAGGACTCTGGAATTGTAGGTCTCCTCAAGGAACCTACAGTGTGTTGCGCATCACTGGGACGCACAGAGGGCCTCCGAGGAATCAATCAGTGTGCCTCGAAGTTGCTCAGCCGGCCCACAGGGCTCTGGAGGTACTCAGTGAACTTGGAGGGGAAATGATGCATACCCGAGAGGCCTAGGGGGGGTCCTCAAAAGTCTACTTCCTTTCAAATAAAGCATATAAGCGACTAAGAACGCAAGGAAAGGGCTGCATGCCTCCCTATCTGCCCGGCTACTCGGGACCTAAAATGGAGGCGAGTTCCTATGTTGAGTTTCCTTTGAGCTCCAGAGCTTGTCAGGCAGACCACCCCCGCGGCCATGGTAGCACCTGGTTTAGACAGAAGCAACTCCTAATTTCCCCCGCATCATTCTTACACGGTTTCCAGGCCTGTCAGGAGCAGGGAATGTCAGGTAGCTGTCAGGCAGCGTGAATGCAGCCTTCAAAATGGGAAAGCAAGCCTAGGTCCAACGGGCCCCGTTTCCATGGGCACCCTCAGCATACACCCCTGGGGTTTCTAACAAGTCCAAAGAGACCCAGGTTACCCTGTGTTTCCTTCCGTGAATCAACTTCTCGAGTAGGGTTTTGTGCATCAAGGAAACTGCCTCAACCAAGGAACGCCGTGGCTACGCCTCTGCGCCTGTGGCTATTCAAAAGCCTGCAGTGCCACAGGAAGAGCAGGACTTAAGTTGCAGTGAGAACGCAAGCCGACTTTCTCTAGGAGGCACGGTGACTTCCGGAGGGACGTCCCGGATGGAATGCGAAGCTGAGGATTTATCTGAGTGCAGCTCGGACTAGGGCAACACGCAAGACTTCCACGCCGGGTGGGACGTGCTTGAACGGCGTTCCTGAACGTGTGTGACCGCTGGGGAAATCAAGCTGCTCCAAGAGAGAGTGCAGTGCGTTTCCTTACACTCGGCATACACAGAGTGGTTCCAAAGGGCTCCTGGCATGGATGTTGATTAGCAGACCCACAGGGTCCCGTGGGTGTCACTGATGCTGCCGGGAACAGGGTGCCCACGCGAGCCTCCTAGGTGTCTGGCAAACTGTGCTGCAGTTCAAGATATGCAGAGCAGTGGCCACGACCTCATGGAAACTGCTGCACGCCTCCGCTTCTGCACGGCAAATCAGGGCCTTACTTCCAGGCATGTGTTCATGCTGGCTGCGCCGGTAGCGACACAGCATGGTAAGACGCTGACTTTCTCCTCGGGCAGAGTGCCTTCAGGTACGAGGTCCTCGAAGTATTCAAAGCACAGTGCTTTCTCATGGCAGCTGACACAAGGGCCATGAGAAAGTCTTCCTGGGCAATTGATACTCACCAGCAATGTTGTCCTGAGGCCATTCGAGGACTCTGGAATTGTAGGTCTCCTCAAGGAACCTACAGTGTGTTGCCCATCACTGGGACGCACAGAGGGCCTCCGAGGAATCAATCAGTGTGCCTCGAAGTTGCTCAGCCGGCCCACAGGGCTCTGGAGGTACTCAGTGAACTTGGAGGGGAAATGATGCATACCCGAGAGGCCTAGGGGGGGTCCTCAAAAGTCTACTTCCTTTAAAATAAAGCATATAAGCGACTAAGAATGCAAGGAAAGGGCTGCATGCCTCCCTATCTGCCTGGCTACTCGGGACCTAAAATGGAGGCGAGTTCCTATGTTGAGTTTCCTTTGAGCTCCAGAGCTTGTCAGGCAGACCACCCCCGCGGCCATGGCAGCACCTGGTTTAGACAGAGCAGACTCATAATTTTCCCCGCATCGTTCTTACAGGGTTTCCAGGCCTGTCGGGAGCAGGGACTATCAGGTAGCTGCAAGGCAGCGTGAATGCAGCCTTCAAAATGGGAAAGCAAGTCTAGTTCCAGCAGGCCCCCGTTTCCATGGGCACCCGCAGCATACAACCCTGTGCTTTCTAAGAAGTCCAAAGAGACACGGGTTACCCTGTGTTGCCTTCCCTGAATCAACTTCTCGAACTAGGGTGTTCTGCATCAAGCTAACTGCCTTAACCAAGCAATGCCCTAGCTAGGCCTCTGGGCCTGTGGCTATTCAAAATCCTGCAGTGCCACAGGAAGAGCAGGAATTAAATTGCAGTAAGAACGCAAGCCGAATTTCTCTAGGAGGCTCGGTGATATCAGGCAGTACGTTCCAGATGGAACGCGAAGCCGAGGGTTTCTCTGAGTGCAGCTCAGACTACGGCAATGCGAAAGACTTCCACGCCAGGTGGGACGTGCTTGAACGGTGTTCCTGAACGTGTGTGACCGCTGGGGAAATCAAGCTGCTCCAAGAGGGAGTGCAGTGCGTTTCCTTACACTCGGCGTACACAGAGTGGTTCCAAAGGGCTCCTGGCATGGATGTTGAGTAGCAGACCCACGGGGTCCCGTGGGTGTCACTGATCCTGCCGGGAACAGGGTGCCCACGGGAGCCTCCTAGGTGTCCGGCAAACTCTGCTGCAGTTCACGATACGCAGAACAGAGGCCACGGCGTCATGGAAACTGCGGCACGCCTCCGCTTCTGCACGGCAAGTCGGGGCCTTCATACCAGGCATGTGTTCATGCTGGGTGTGCCGGTAGCGACACAGCATGGTAAGATGCTGACTCTCTCCTCGGGCAGAGTGACTTCAGGCACGAGGTCTTCGAAGTATTCTAAGCACAGTGCTCTCTCATGGCAGCTCACACCAGGGCCATGACAAAGTCTTCCGGGGCAATTCAGACTCACCGGCAATGATGTCCTGAGGCCGTTCGAGGACTCTGGAATTGTAGGGCTCCTCAAGTAACCTACAGTTTGTCGCCCATCACTGGGAACGCACAGAAGGCCTCCGAGGGCTCAACCAATGGGCCTCGAAGTTGCTCAGCCGGCCCACAGGGGTCTGGAGGTACTCAGTGAACTTGGAGGGGAAACGATGCATACCCGAGAGGCCTAGGGGGGGTCCTCAAAAGTCTACTTCCTTTAAAATAAAGCATATAAGCGGCTAAGAACTCATGGGAACAGCTGCATGCGTCCGATCTGCACAACGTCTCAGGGCCTAACCTGGAGACAGGTTCTCACGTTCAGATTCCCTTCAGCTCTAGAGCTTGTCAGGCAGACCACCACCGCGGCCATGGAAGCACCTGGTTTAGACAGAAGCAACTCCTAATTTCCCCCGCATCATTCTTACACGGTTTCCAGGCCTGTCAGGAGCAGGGAATGTCAGGTAGCTGTCAGGCAGCGTGAATGCAGCCTTCAAAATGGGAAAGCAAGCCTAGTTCCAACGGGCCCCGTTTCCATGGGCACCCTCAGCATACACCCCTGGGGTTTCTAACAAGTCCAAAGAGACCCAGGTTACCCTGTGTTTCCTTCCGTGAATCAACTTCTCGAGTAGGGTTTTGTGCATCAAGGAAACTGCCTCAACCAAGGAACGCCGTGGCTACGCCTCTGCGCCTGTGGCTATTCAAAAGCCTGCAGTGCCACAGGAAGAGCAGGACTTAAGTTGCAGTGAGAACGCAAGCCGACTTTCTCTAGGAGGCACGGTGACTTCCGGAGGGACGTCCCGGATGGAATGCGAAGCTGAGGATTTATCTGAGTGCAGCTCGGACTAGGGCAACACGCAAGACTTCCACGCCGGGTGGGACGTGCTTGAACGGCGTTCCTGAACGTGTGTGACCGCTGGGGAAATCAAGCTGCTCCAAGAGAGAGTGCAGTGCGTTTCCTTACACTCGGCATACACAGAGTGGTTCCAAAGGGCTCCTGGCATGGATGTTGATTAGCAGACCCACGGGGTCCCGTGGGTGTCACTGATGCTGCCGGGAACAGGGTGCCCACGCGAGCCTCCTAGGTGTCTGGCAAACTGTGCTGCAGTTCAAGATATGCAGAGCAGTGGCCACGACCTCATGGAAACTGCTGCACGCCTCCGCTTCTGCACGGCAAATCAGGGCCTTACTTCCAGGCATGTGTTCATGCTGGCTGCGCCGGTAGCGACACAGCATGGTAAGACGCTGACTTTCTCCTCGGGCAGAGTGCCTTCAGGTACGAGGTCCTCGAAGTATTCAAAGCACAGTGCTTTCTCATGGCAGCTCACACAAGGGCCATGAGAAAGTCTTCCTGGGCAATTGATACTCACCAGCAATGTTGTCCTGAGGCCATTCGAGGACTCTGGAATTGTAGGTCTCCTCAAGGAACCTACAGTGTGTTGCCCATCACTGGGACGCACAGAGGGCCTCCGAGGAATCAATCAGTGTGCCTCGAAGTTGCTCAGCCGGCCCACAGGGCTCTGGAGGTACTCAGTGAACTTGGAGGGGAAATGATGCATACCCGAGAGGCCTAGGGGGGGTCCTCAAAAGTCTACTTCCTTTCAAATAAAGCATATAAGCGGCTAAGAACTCATGGGAACAGCTGCATGCGTCCGATCTGCACAACGTCTCAGGGCCTAACCTGGAGACAGGTTCTCACGTTCAGATTCCCTTCAGCTCTAGAGCTTGTCAGGCAGACCACCACCGCGGCCATGGAAGCACCTGGTTTAGACAGAAGCAACTCCTAATTTCCCCCGCATCATTCTTACACGGTTTCCAGGCCTGTCAGGAGCAGGGAATGTCAGGTAGCTGTCAGGCAGCGTGAATGCAGCCTTCAAAATGGGAAAGCAAGTCTAGTTCCAACGGGCCCCGTTTCCATGGGCACCCGCAGCATACAACCCTGTGCTTTCTAAGAAGTCCAAAGAGACACGGGTTACCCTGTGTTGCCTTCCCTGAATCAACTTCTCCAAGTAGGGTGTTCTGCATCAAGCTAACTGCCTTAACCAAGCAATGCCCTAGCTAGGCCTCTGGGCCTGTGGCTATTCAAAATCCTGCAGTGCCACAGGAAGAGCAGGAATTAAATTGCAGTAAGAACGCAAGCCGAATTTCTCTAGGAGGCTCGGTGATATCATGCAGTACGTTCCAGATGGAACGCGAAGCCGAGGGTTTCTCTGAGTGCAGCTCAGACTACGGCAATGCGAAAGACTTCCACGCCAGGTGGGACGTGCTTGAACGGTGTTCCTGAACGTGTGTGACCGCTGGGGAAATCAAGCTGCTCCAAGAGGGAGTGCAGTGCGTTTCCTTACACTCGGCGTACACAGAGTGGTTCCAAAGGGCTCCTGGCATGGATGTTGAGTAGCAGACCCACGGGGTCCCGTGGGTGTCACTGATCCTGCCGGGAACAGGGTGCCCACGCGAGCCTCCTAGGTGTCCGGCAAACTCTGCTGCAGTTCAAGATACGCAGAACAGAGGCCACGGCGTCATGGAAACTGCGGCACGCCTCCGCTTCTGCACGGCAAGTCGGGGCCTTCATACCAGGCATGTGTTCATGCTGGGTGTGCCGGTAGCGACACAGCATGGTAAGATGCTGACTCTCTCCTCGGGCAGAGTGACTTCAGGCACGAGGTCTTCGAAGTATTCTAAGCACAGTGCTCTCTCATGGCAGCTCACACCAGGGCCATGACAAAGTCTTCCGGGGCAATTCAGACTCACCGGCAATGATGTCCTGAGGCCGTTCGAGGACTCTGGAATTGTAGGGCTCCTCAAGTAACCTACAGTTTGTCGCCCATCACTGGGAACGCACAGAAGGCCTCCGAGGGCTCAACCAATGGGCCTCGAAGTTGCTCAGCCGGCCCACAGGGGTCTGGAGGTACTCAGTGAACTTGGAGGGGAAACGATGCATACCCGAGAGGCCTGGGGGGGTCCTCAAAAGTCTACTTCCTTTAAAATAAAGCATATAAGCGGCTAAGAACTCATGGGAACAGCTGCATGCGTCCGATCTGCACAACGTCTCAGGGCCTAACCTGGAGACAGGTTCTCACGTTCAGATTCCCTTCAGCTCTAGAGCTTGTCAGGCAGACCACCACCGCGGCCATGGAAGCACCTGGTTTAGACAGAAGCAACTCCTAATTTCCCCCGCATCATTCTTACACGGTTTCCAGGCCTGTCAGGAGCAGGGAATGTCAGGTAGCTGTCAGGCAGCGTGAATGCAGCCTTCAAAATGGGAAAGCAAGCCTAGTTCCAACGGGCCCCGTTTCCATGGGCACCCTCAGCATACACCCCTGGGGTTTCTAACAAGTCCAAAGAGACCCAGGTTACCCTGTGTTTCCTTCCGTGAATCAACTTCTCGAGTAGGGTTTTGTGCATCAAGGAAACTGCCTCAACCAAGGAACGCCGTGGCTACGCCTCTGCGCCTGTGGCTATTAAAAGCCTGCAGTGCCACAGGAAGAGCAGGACTTAAGTTGCAGTGAGAACGCAAGCCGACTTTCTCTAGGAGGCACGGTGACTTCCGGAGGGACGTCCCGGATGGAATGCGAAGCTGAGGATTTATCTGAGTGCAGCTCGGACTAGGGCAACACGCAAGACTTCCACGCCGGGTGGGACGTGCTTGAACGGCGTTCCTGAACGTGTGTGACTGCTGGGGAAATCAAGCTGCTCCAAGAGAGAGTGCAGTGCGTTTCCTTACACTCGGCATACACAGAGTGGTTCCAAAGGGCTCCTGGCATGGATGTTGATTAGCAGACCCACGGGGTCCCGTGGGTGTCACTGATGCTGCCGGGAACAGGGTGACCACGCGAGCCTCCTAGGTGTCTGGCAAACTGTGCTGCAGTTAAAGATATGCAGAGCAGTGGCCACGACCTCATGGAAACTGCTGCACGCCTCCGCTTCTGCACGGCAAATCAGGGCCTTACTTCCAGGCATGTGTTCATGCTGGCTGCGCCGGTAGCGACACAGCATGGTAAGACGCTGACTTTCTCCTCGGGCAGAGTGCCTTCAGGTACGAGGTCCTCGAAGTATTCAAAGCACAGTGCTTTCTCATGGCAGCTCACACAAGGGCCATGAGAAAGTCTTCCTGGGCAATTGATACTCACCAGCAATGTTGTCCTGAGGCCATTCGAGGACTCTGGAATTGTAGGTCTCCTCAAGGAACCTACAGTGTGTTGCCCATCACTGGGACGCACAGAGGGCCTCCGAGGAATCAATCAGTGTGCCTCGAAGTTGCTCAGCCGGCCCACAGGGCTCTGGAGGTACTCAGTGAACTTGGAGGGGAAATGATGCATACCCGAGAGGCCTAGGGGGGGTCCTCAAAAGTCTACTTCCTTTCAAATAAAGCATATAAGCGACTAAGAACGCAAGGAAAGGGCTGCATGCCTCCCTATCTGCCCGGCTACTCGGGACCTAAAATGGAGGCGAGTTCCTATGTTGAGTTTCCTTTGAGCTCCAGAGCTTGTCAGGCAGACCACCCCCGCGGCCATGGTAGCACCTGGTTTAGACAGAAGCAACTCCTAATTTCCCCCTCATCATTCTTACACGGTTTCCAGGCCTGTCAGGAGCAGGGAATGTCAGGTAGCTGTCAGGCAGCGTGAATGCAGCCTTCAAAATGGGAAAGCAAGCCTAGGTCCAACGGGCCCCGTTTCCATGGGCACCCTCAGCATACACCCCTGGGGTTTCTAACAAGTCCAAAGAGACCCAGGTTACCCTGTGTTTCCTTCCGTGAATCAACTTCTCGAGTAGGGTTTTGTGCATCAAGGAAACTGCCTCAACCAAGGAACGCCGTGGCTACGCCTCTGCGCCTGTGGCTATTCAAAAGCCTGCAGTGCCACAGGAAGAGCAGGACTTAAGTTGCAGTGAGAACGCAAGCCGACTTTCTCTAGGAGGCACGGTGACTTCCGGAGGGACGTCCCGGATGGAATGCGAAGCTGAGGATTTATCTGAGTGCAGCTCGGACTAGGGCAACACGCAAGACTTCCACGCCGGGTGGGACGTGCTTGAACGGCGTTCCTGAACGTGTGTGACCGCTGGGGAAATCAAGCTGCTCCAAGAGAGAGTGCAGTGCGTTTCCTTACACTCGGCATACACAGAGTGGTTCCAAAGGGCTCCTGGCATGGATGTTGATTAGCAGACCCACAGGGTCCCGTGGGTGTCACTGATGCTGCCGGGAACAGGGTGCCCACGCGAGCCTCCTAGGTGTCTGGCAAACTGTGCTGCAGTTCAAGATATGCAGAGCAGTGGCCACGACCTCATGGAAACTGCTGCACGCCTCCGCTTCTGCACGGCAAATCAGGGCCTTACTTCCAGGCATGTGTTCATGCTGGCTGCGCCGGTAGCGACACAGCATGGTAAGACGCTGACTTTCTCCTCGGGCAGAGTGCCTTCAGGTACGAGGTCCTCGAAGTATTCAAAGCACAGTGCTTTCTCATGGCAGCTGACACAAGGGCCATGAGAAAGTCTTCCTGGGCAATTGATACTCACCAGCAATGTTGTCCTGAGGCCATTCGAGGACTCTGGAATTGTAGGTCTCCTCAAGGAACCTACAGTGTGTTGCCCATCACTGGGACGCACAGAGGGCCTCCGAGGAATCAATCAGTGTGCCTCGAAGTTGCTCAGCCGGCCCACAGGGCTCTGGAGGTACTCAGTGAACTTGGAGGGGAAATGATGCATACCCGAGAGGCCTAGGGGGGGTCCTCAAAAGTCTACTTCCTTTCAAATAAAGCATATAAGCGGCTAAGAACTCATGGGAACAGCTGCATGCGTCCGATCTGCACAACGTCTCAGGGCCTAACCTGGAGACAGGTTCTCACGTTCAGATTCCCTTCAGCTCTAGAGCTTGTCAGGCAGACCACCACCGCGGCCATGGAAGCACCTGGTTTAGACAGAAGCAACTCCTAATTTCCCCCGCATCATTCTTACACGGTTTCCAGGCCTGTCAGGAGCAGGGAATGTCAGGTAGCTGTCAGGCAGCGTGAATGCAGCCTTCAAAATGGGAAAGCAAGTCTAGTTCCAACGGGCCCCGTTTCCATGGGCACCCACAGCATACAACCCTGTGCTTTCTAAGAAGTCCAAAGAGACACGGGTTACCCTGTGTTGCCTTCCCTGAATCAACTTCTCGAACTAGGGTGTTCTGCATCAAGCTAACTGCCTTAACCAAGCAATGCCCTAGCTAGGCCTCTGGGCCTGTGGCTATTCAAAATCCTGCAGTGCCACAGGAAGAGCAGGAATTAAATTGCAGTAAGAACGCAAGCCGAATTTCTCTAGGAGGCTCGGTGATATCATGCAGTACGTTCCAGATGGAACGCGAAGCCGAGGGTTTCTCTGAGTGCAGCTCAGACTACGGCAATGCGAAAGACTTCCACGCCAGGTGGGACGTGCTTGAACGGTGTTCCTGAACGTGTGTGACCGCTGGGGAAATCAAGCTGCTCCAAGAGGGAGTGCAGTGCGTTTCCTTACACTCGGCGTACACAGAGTGGTTCCAAAGGGCTCCTGGCATGGATGTTGAGTAGCAGACCCACGGGGTCCCGTGGGTGTCACTGATCCTGCCGGGAACAGGGTGCCCACGCGAGCCTCCTAGGTGTCCGGCAAACTCTGCTGCAGTTCAAGATACGCAGAACAGAGGCCACGGCGTCATGGAAACTGCGGCACGCCTCCGCTTCTGCATGGCAAGTCGGGGCCTTCATACCAGGCATGTGTTCATGCTGGGTGTGCCGGTAGCGACACAGCATGGTAAGATGCTGACTCTCTCCTCGGGCAGAGTGACTTCAGGCACGAGGTCTTCGAAGTATTCTAAGCACAGTGCTCTCTCATGGCAGCTCACACCAGGGCCATGACAAAGTCTTCCGGGGCAATTCAGACTCACCGGCAATGATGTCCTGAGGCCGTTCGAGGACTCTGGAATTGTAGGGCTCCTCAAGTAACCTACAGTTTGTCGCCCATCACTGGGAACGCACAGAAGGCCTCCGAGGGCTCAACCAATGGGCCTCGAAGTTGCTCAGCCGGCCCACAGGGGTCTGGAGGTACTCAGTGAACTTGGAGGGGAAACGATGCATACCCGAGAGGCCTAGGGGGTGTCCTCAAAAGTCTACTTCCTTTAAAATAAAGCATATAAGCGGCTAAGAACTCATGGGAACAGCTGCATGCGTCCGATCTGCACAACGTCTCAGGGCCTAACCTGGAGACAGGTTCTCACGTTCAGATTCCCTTCAGCTCTAGAGCTTGTCAGGCAGACCACCACCGCGGCCATGGAAGCACCTGGTTTAGACAGAAGCAACTCCTAATTTCCCCCGCATCATTCTTACACGGTTTCCAGGCCTGTCAGGAGCAGGGAATGTCAGGTAGCTGTCAGGCAGCGTGAATGCAGCCTTCAAAATGGGAAAGCAAGCCTAGTTCCAACGGGCCCCGTTTCCATGGGCACCCTCAGCATACACCCCTGGGGTTTCTAACAAGTCCAAAGAGACCCAGGTTACCCTGTGTTTCCTTCCGTGAATCAACTTCTCGAGTAGGGTTTTGTGCATCAAGGAAACTGCCTCAACCAAGGAACGCCTTGGCTACGCCTCTGCGCCTGTGGCTATTCAAAAGCCTGCAGTGCCACAGGAAGAGCAGGACTTAAGTTGCAGTGAGAACGCAAGCCGACTTTCTCTAGGAGGCACGGTGACTTCCGGAGGGACGTCCCGGATGGAATGCGAAGCTGAGGATTTATCTGAGTGCAGCTCGGACTAGGGCAACACGCAAGACTTCCACGCCGGGTGGGACGTGCTTGAACGGCGTTCCTGAACGTGTGTGACCGCTGGGGAAATCAAGCTGCTCCAAGAGAGAGTGCAGTGCGTTTCCTTACACTCGGCATACACAGAGTGGTTCCAAAGGGCTCCTGGCATGGATGTTGATTAGCAGACCCACGGGGTCCCGTGGGTGTCACTGATGCTGCCGGGAACAGGGTGCCCACGCGAGCCTCCTAGGTGTCTGGCAAACTGTGCTGCAGTTCAAGATATGCAGAGCAGTGGCCACGACCTCATGGAAACTGCTGCACGCCTCCGCTTCTGCACGGCAAATCAGGGCCTTACTTCCAGGCATGTGTTCATGCTGGCTGCGCCGGTAGCGACACAGCATGGTAAGACGCTGACTTTCTCCTCGGGCAGAGTGCCTTCAGGTACGAGGTCCTCGAAGTATTCAAAGCACAGTGCTTTCTCATGGCAGCTGACACAAGGGCCATGAGAAAGTCTTCCTGGGCAATTGATACTCACCAGCAATGTTGTCCTGAGGCCATTCGAGGACTCTGGAATTGTAGGTCTCCTCAAGGAACCTACAGTGTGTTGCCCATCACTGGGACGCACAGAGGGCCTCCGAGGAATCAATCAGTGTGCCTCGAAGTTGCTCAGCCGGCCCACAGGGCTCTGGAGGTACTCAGTGAACTTGGAGGGGAAATGATGCATACCCGAGAGGCCTAGGGGGGGTCCTCAAAAGTCTACTTCCTTTCAAATAAAGCATATAAGCGGCTAAGAACTCATGGGAACAGCTGCATGCGTCCGATCTGCACAACGTCTCAGGGCCTAACCTGGAGACAGGTTCTCACGTTCAGATTCCCTTCAGCTCTAGAGCTTGTCAGGCAGACCACCACCGCGGCCATGGAAGCACCTGGTTTAGACAGAAGCAACTCCTAATTTCCCCCGCATCATTCTTACACGGTTTCCAGGCCTGTCAGGAGCAGGGAATGTCAGGTAGCTGTCAGGCAGCGTGAATGCAGCCTTCAAAATGGGAAAGCAAGTCTAGTTCCAACGGGCCCCGTTTCCATGGGCACCCACAGCATACAACCCTGTGCTTTCTAAGAAGTCCAAAGAGACACGGGTTACCCTGTGTTGCCTTCCCTGAATCAACTTCTCGAAGTAGGGTGTTCTGCATCAAGCTAACTGCCTTAACCAAGCAATGCCCTAGCTAGGCCTCTGGGCCTGTGGCTATTCAAAATCCTGCAGTGCCACAGGAAGAGCAGGAATTAAATTGCAGTAAGAACGCAAGCCGAATTTCTCTAGGAGGCTCGGTGATATCATGCAGTACGTTCCAGATGGAACGCGAAGCCGAGGGTTTCTCTGAGTGCAGCTCAGACTACGGCAATGCGAAAGACTTCCACGCCAGGTGGGACGTGCTTGAACGGTGTTCCTGAACGTGTGTGACCGCTGGGGAAATCAAGCTGCTCCAAGAGGGAGTGCAGTGCGTTTCCTTACACTCGGCGTACACAGAGTGGTTCCAAAGGGCTCCTGGCATGGATGTTGAGTAGCAGACCCACGGGGTCCCGTGGGTGTCACTGATCCTGCCGGGAACAGGGTGCCCACGCGAGCCTCCTAGGTGTCCGGCAAACTCTGCTGCAGTTCAAGATACGCAGAACAGAGGCCACGGCGTCATGGAAACTGCGGCACGCCTCCGCTTCTGCATGGCAAGTCGGGGCCTTCATACCAGGCATGTGTTCATGCTGGGTGTGCCGGTAGCGACACAGCATGGTAAGATGCTGACTCTCTCCTCGGGCAGAGTGACTTCAGGCACGAGGTCTTCGAAGTATTCTAAGCACAGTGCTCTCTCATGGCAGCTCACACCAGGGCCATGACAAAGTCTTCCGGGGCAATTCAGACTCACCGGCAATGATGTCCTGAGGCCGTTCGAGGACTCTGGAATTGTAGGGCTCCTCAAGTAACCTACAGTTTGTCGCCCATCACTGGGAACGCACAGAAGGCCTCCGAGGGCTCAACCAATGGGCCTCGAAGTTGCTCAGCCGGCCCACAGGGGTCTGGAGGTACTCAGTGAACTTGGAGGGGAAACGATGCATACCCGAGAGGCCTAGGGGGTGTCCTCAAAAGTCTACTTCCTTTAAAATAAAGCATATAAGCGGCTAAGAACTCATGGGAACAGCTGCATGCGTCCGATCTGCACAACGTCTCAGGGCCTAACCTGGAGACAGGTTCTCACGTTCAGATTCCCTTCAGCTCTAGAGCTTGTCAGGCAGACCACCACCGCGGCCATGGAAGCACCTGGTTTAGACAGAAGCAACTCCTAATTTCCCCCGCATCATTCTTACACGGTTTCCAGGCCTGTCAGGAGCAGGGAATGTCAGGTAGCTGTCAGGCAGCGTGAATGCAGCCTTCAAAATGGGAAAGCAAGCCTAGTTCCAACGGGCCCCGTTTCCATGGGCACCCTCAGCATACACCCCTGGGGTTTCTAACAAGTCCAAAGAGACCCAGGTTACCCTGTGTTTCCTTCCGTGAATCAACTTCTCGAGTAGGGTTTTGTGCATCAAGGAAACTGCCTCAACCAAGGAACGCCGTGGCTACGCCTCTGCGCCTGTGGCTATTAAAAGCCTGCAGTGCCACAGGAAGAGCAGGACTTAAGTTGCAGTGAGAACGCAAGCCGACTTTCTCTAGGAGGCACGGTGACTTCCGGAGGGACGTCCCGGATGGAATGCGAAGCTGAGGATTTATCTGAGTGCAGCTCGGACTAGGGCAACACGCAAGACTTCCACGCCGGGTGGGACGTGCTTGAACGGCGTTCCTGAACGTGTGTGACCGCTGGGGAAATCAAGCTGCTCCAAGAGAGAGTGCAGTGCGTTTCCTTACACTCGGCATACACAGAGTGGTTCCAAAGGGCTCCTGGCATGGATGTTGATTAGCAGACCCACGGGGTCCCGTGGGTGTCACTGATGCTGCCGGGAACAGGGTGCCCACGCGAGCCTCCTAGGTGTCTGGCAAACTGTGCTGCAGTTCAAGATATGCAGAGCAGTGGCCACGACCTCATGGAAACTGCTGCACGCCTCCGCTTCTGCACGGCAAATCAGGGCCTTACTTCCAGGCATGTGTTCATGCTGGCTGCGCCGGTAGCGACACAGCATGGTAAGACGCTGACTTTCTCCTCGGGCAGAGTGCCTTCAGGTACGAGGTCCTCGAAGTATTCAAAGCACAGTGCTTTCTCATGGCAGCTGACACAAGGGCCATGAGAAAGTCTTCCTGGGCAATTGATACTCACCAGCAATGTTGTCCTGAGGCCATTCGAGGACTCTGGAATTGTAGGTCTCCTCAAGGAACCTACAGTGTGTTGCCCATCACTGGGACGCACAGAGGGCCTCCGAGGAATCAATCAGTGTGCCTCGAAGTTGCTCAGCCGGCCCACAGGGCTCTGGAGGTACTCAGTGAACTTGGAGGGGAAATGATGCATACCCGAGAGGCCTAGGGGGGGTCCTCAAAAGTCTACTTCCTTTCAAATAAAGCATATAAGCGGCTAAGAACTCATGGGAACAGCTGCATGCGTCCGATCTGCACAACGTCTCAGGGCCTAACCTGGAGACAGGTTCTCACGTTCAGATTCCCTTCAGCTCTAGAGCTTGTCAGGCAGACCACCACCGCGGCCATGGAAGCACCTGGTTTAGACAGAAGCAACTCCTAATTTCCCCCGCATCATTCTTACACGGTTTCCAGGCCTGTCAGGAGCAGGGAATGTCAGGTAGCTGTCAGGCAGCGTGAATGCAGCCTTCAAAATGGGAAAGCAAGTCTAGTTCCAACGGGCCCCGTTTCCATGGGCACCCACAGCATACAACCCTGTGCTTTCTAAGAAGTCCAAAGAGACACGGGTTACCCTGTGTTGCCTTCCCTGAATCAACTTCTCGAACTAGGGTGTTCTGCATCAAGCTAACTGCCTTAACCAAGCAATGCCCTAGCTAGGCCTCTGGGCCTGTGGCTATTCAAAATCCTGCAGTGCCACAGGAAGAGCAGGAATTAAATTGCAGTAAGAACGCAAGCCGAATTTCTCTAGGAGGCTCGGTGATATCATGCAGTACGTTCCAGATGGAACGCGAAGCCGAGGGTTTCTCTGAGTGCAGCTCAGACTACGGCAATGCGAAAGACTTCCACGCCAGGTGGGACGTGCTTGAACGGTGTTCCTGAACGTGTGTGACCGCTGGGGAAATCAAGCTGCTCCAAGAGGGAGTGCAGTGCGTTTCCTTACACTCGGCGTACACAGAGTGGTTCCAAAGGGCTCCTGGCATGGATGTTGAGTAGCAGACCCACGGGGTCCCGTGGGTGTCACTGATCCTGCCGGGAACAGGGTGCCCACGCGAGCCTCCTAGGTGTCCGGCAAACTCTGCTGCAGTTCAAGATACGCAGAACAGAGGCCACGGCGTCATGGAAACTGCGGCACGCCTCCGCTTCTGCACGGCAAGTCGGGGCCTTCATACCAGGCATGTGTTCATGCTGGGTGTGCCGGTAGCGACACAGCATGGTAAGATGCTGACTCTCTCCTCGGGCAGAGTGACTTCAGGCACGAGGTCTTCGAAGTATTCTAAGCACAGTGCTCTCTCATGGCAGCTCACACCAGGGCCATGACAAAGTCTTCCGGGGCAATTCAGACTCACCGGCAATGATGTCCTGAGGCCGTTCGAGGACTCTGGAATTGTAGGGCTCCTCAAGTAACCTACAGTTTGTCGCCCATCACTGGGAACGCACAGAAGGCCTCCGAGGGCTCAACCAATGGGCCTCGAAGTTGCTCAGCCGGCCCACAGGGGTCTGGAGGTACTCAGTGAACTTGGAGGGGAAACGATGCATACCCGAGAGGCCTAGGGGGGGTCCTCAAAAGTCTACTTCCTTTAAAATAAAGCATATAAGCGGCTAAGAACTCATGGGAACAGCTGCATGCGTCCGATCTGCACAACGTCTCAGGGCCTAACCTGGAGACAGGTTCTCACGTTCAGATTCCCTTCAGCTCTAGAGCTTGTCAGGCAGACCACCACCGCGGCCATGGAAGCACCTGGTTTAGACAGAAGCAACTCCTAATTTCCCCCGCATCATTCTTACACGGTTTCCAGGCCTGTCAGGAGCAGGGAATGTCAGGTAGCTGTCAGGCAGCGTGAATGCAGCCTTCAAAATGGGAAAGCAAGCCTAGTTCCAACGGGCCCCGTTTCCATGGGCACCCTCAGCATACACCCCTGGGGTTTCTAACAAGTCCAAAGAGACCCAGGTTACCCTGTGTTTCCTTCCGTGAATCAACTTCTCGAGTAGGGTTTTGTGCATCAAGGAAACTGCCTCAACCAAGGAACGCCGTGGCTACGCCTCTGCGCCTGTGGCTATTCAAAAGCCTGCAGTGCCACAGGAAGAGCAGGACTTAAGTTGCAGTGAGAACGCAAGCCGACTTTCTCTAGGAGGCACGGTGACTTCCGGAGGGACGTCCCGGATGGAATGCGAAGCTGAGGATTTATCTGAGTGCAGCTCGGACTAGGGCAACACGCAAGACTTCCACGCCGGGTGGGACGTGCTTGAACGGCGTTCCTGAACGTGTGTGACCGCTGGGGAAATCAAGCTGCTCCAAGAGAGAGTGCAGTGCGTTTCCTTACACTCGGCATACACAGAGTGGTTCCAAAGGGCTCCTGGCATGGATGTTGATTAGCAGACCCACGGGGTCCCGTGGGTGTCACTGATGCTGCCGGGAACAGGGTGCCCACGCGAGCCTCCTAGGTGTCTGGCAAACTGTGCTGCAGTTCAAGATATGCAGAGCAGTGGCCACGACCTCATGGAAACTGCTGCACGCCTCCGCTTCTGCACGGCAAATCAGGGCCTTACTTCCAGGCATGTGTTCATGCTGGCTGCGCCGGTAGCGACACAGCATGGTAAGACGCTGACTTTCTCCTCGGGCAGAGTGCCTTCAGGTACGAGGTCCTCGAAGTATTCAAAGCACAGTGCTTTCTCATGGCAGCTCACACAAGGGCCATGAGAAAGTCTTCCTGGGCAATTGATACTCACCAGCAATGTTGTCCTGAGGCCATTCGAGGACTCTGGAATTGTAGGTCTCCTCAAGGAACCTACAGTGTGTTGCCCATCACTGGGACGCACAGAGGGCCTCCGAGGAATCAATCAGTGTGCCTCGAAGTTGCTCAGCCGGCCCACAGGGCTCTGGAGGTACTCAGTGAACTTGGAGGGGAAATGATGCATACCCGAGAGGCCTAGGGGGGGTCCTCAAAAGTCTACTTCCTTTCAAATAAAGCATATAAGCGGCTAAGAACTCATGGGAACAGCTGCATGCGTCCGATCTGCACAACGTCTCAGGGCCTAACCTGGAGACAGGTTCTCACGTTCAGATTCCCTTCAGCTCTAGAGCTTGTCAGGCAGACCACCACCGCGGCCATGGAAGCACCTGGTTTAGACAGAAGCAACTCCTAATTTCCCCCGCATCATTCTTACACGGTTTCCAGGCCTGTCAGGAGCAGGGAATGTCAGGTAGCTGTCAGGCAGCGTGAATGCAGCCTTCAAAATGGGAAAGCAAGTCTAGTTCCAACGGGCCCCGTTTCCATGGGCACCCGCAGCATACAACCCTGTGCTTTCTAAGAAGTCCAAAGAGACACGGGTTACCCTGTGTTGCCTTCCCTGAATCAACTTCTCGAACTAGGGTGTTCTGCATCAAGCTAACTGCCTTAACCAAGCAATGCCCTAGCTAGGCCTCTGGGCCTGTGGCTATTCAAAATCCTGCAGTGCCACAGGAAGAGCAGGAATTAAATTGCAGTAAGAACGCAAGCCGAATTTCTCTAGGAGGCTCGGTGATATCATGCAGTACGTTCCAGATGGAACGCGAAGCCGAGGGTTTCTCTGAGTGCAGCTCAGACTACGGCAATGCGAAAGACTTCCACGCCAGGTGGGACGTGCTTGAACGGTGTTCCTGAACGTGTGTGACCGCTGGGGAAATCAAGCTGCTCCAAGAGGGAGTGCAGTGCGTTTCCTTACACTCGGCGTACACAGAGTGGTTCCAAAGGGCTCCTGGCATGGATGTTGAGTAGCAGACCCACGGGGTCCCGTGGGTGTCACTGATCCTGCCGGGAACAGGGTGCCCACGCGAGCCTCCTAGGTGTCCGGCAAACTCTGCTGCAGTTCAAGATACGCAGAACAGAGGCCACGGCGTCATGGAAACTGCGGCACGCCTCCGCTTCTGCATGGCAAGTCGGGGCCTTCATACCAGGCATGTGTTCATGCTGGGTGTGCCGGTAGCGACACAGCATGGTAAGATGCTGACTCTCTCCTCGGGCAGAGTGACTTCAGGCACGAGGTCTTCGAAGTATTCTAAGCACAGTGCTCTCTCATGGCAGCTCACACCAGGGCCATGACAAAGTCTTCCGGGGCAATTCAGACTCACCGGCAATGATGTCCTGAGGCCGTTCGAGGACTCTGGAATTGTAGGGCTCCTCAAGTAACCTACAGTTTGTCGCCCATCACTGGGAACGCACAGAAGGCCTCCGAGGGCTCAACCAATGGGCCTCGAAGTTGCTCAGCCGGCCCACAGGGGTCTGGAGGTACTCAGTGAACTTGGAGGGGAAACGATGCATACCCGAGAGGCCTAGGGGGGGTCCTCAAAAGTCTACTTCCTTTAAAATAAAGCATATAAGCGGCTAAGAACTCATGGGAACAGCTGCATGCGTCCGATCTGCACAACGTCTCAGGGCCTAACCTGGAGACAGGTTCTCACGTTCAGATTCCCTTCAGCTCTAGAGCTTGTCAGGCAGACCACCACCGCGGCCATGGAAGCACCTGGTTTAGACAGAAGCAACTCCTAATTTCCCCCGCATCATTCTTACACGGTTTCCAGGCCTGTCAGGAGCAGGGAATGTCAGGTAGCTGTCAGGCAGCGTGAATGCAGCCTTCAAAATGGGAAAGCAAGCCTAGTTCCAACGGGCCCCGTTTCCATGGGCACCCTCAGCATACACCCCTGGGGTTTCTAACAAGTCCAAAGAGACCCAGGTTACCCTGTGTTTCCTTCCGTGAATCAACTTCTCGAGTAGGGTTTTGTGCATCAAGGAAACTGCCTCAACCAAGGAACGCCGTGGCTACGCCTCTGCGCCTGTGGCTATTAAAAGCCTGCAGTGCCACAGGAAGAGCAGGACTTAAGTTGCAGTGAGAACGCAAGCCGACTTTCTCTAGGAGGCACGGTGACTTCCGGAGGGACGTCCCGGATGGAATGCGAAGCTGAGGATTTATCTGAGTGCAGCTCGGACTAGGGCAACACGCAAGACTTCCACGCCGGGTGGGACGTGCTTGAACGGCGTTCCTGAACGTGTGTGACTGCTGGGGAAATCAAGCTGCTCCAAGAGAGAGTGCAGTGCGTTTCCTTACACTCGGCATACACAGAGTGGTTCCAAAGGGCTCCTGGCATGGATGTTGATTAGCAGACCCACGGGGTCCCGTGGGTGTCACTGATGCTGCCGGGAACAGGGTGACCACGCGAGCCTCCTAGGTGTCTGGCAAACTGTGCTGCAGTTAAAGATATGCAGAGCAGTGGCCACGACCTCATGGAAACTGCTGCACGCCTCCGCTTCTGCACGGCAAATCAGGGCCTTACTTCCAGGCATGTGTTCATGCTGGCTGCGCCGGTAGCGACACAGCATGGTAAGACGCTGACTTTCTCCTCGGGCAGAGTGCCTTCAGGTACGAGGTCCTCGAAGTATTCAAAGCACAGTGCTTTCTCATGGCAGCTCACACAAGGGCCATGAGAAAGTCTTCCTGGGCAATTGATACTCACCAGCAATGTTGTCCTGAGGCCATTCGAGGACTCTGGAATTGTAGGTCTCCTCAAGGAACCTACAGTGTGTTGCCCATCACTGGGACGCACAGAGGGCCTCCGAGGAATCAATCAGTGTGCCTCGAAGTTGCTCAGCCGGCCCACAGGGCTCTGGAGGTACTCAGTGAACTTGGAGGGGAAATGATGCATACCCGAGAGGCCTAGGGGGGGTCCTCAAAAGTCTACTTCCTTTCAAATAAAGCATATAAGCGACTAAGAACGCAAGGAAAGGGCTGCATGCCTCCCTATCTGCCCAGCTACTCGGGACCTAAAATGGAGGCGAGTTCCTATGTTGAGTTTCCTTTGAGCTCCAGAGCTTGTCAGGCAGACCACCCCCGCGGCCATGGTAGCACCTGGTTTAGACAGAAGCAACTCCTAATTTCCCCCTCATCATTCTTACACGGTTTCCAGGCCTGTCAGGAGCAGGGAATGTCAGGTAGCTGTCAGGCAGCGTGAATGCAGCCTTCAAAATGGGAAAGCAAGCCTAGGTCCAACGGGCCCCGTTTCCATGGGCACCCTCAGCATACACCCCTGGGGTTTCTAACAAGTCCAAAGAGACCCAGGTTACCCTGTGTTTCCTTCCGTGAATCAACTTCTCGAGTAGGGTTTTGTGCATCAAGGAAACTGCCTCAACCAAGGAACGCCGTGGCTACGCCTCTGCGCCTGTGGCTATTCAAAAGCCTGCAGTGCCACAGGAAGAGCAGGACTTAAGTTGCAGTGAGAACGCAAGCCGACTTTCTCTAGGAGGCACGGTGACTTCCGGAGGGACGTCCCGGATGGAATGCGAAGCTGAGGATTTATCTGAGTGCAGCTCGGACTAGGGCAACACGCAAGACTTCCACGCCGGGTGGGACGTGCTTGAACGGCGTTCCTGAACGTGTGTGACCGCTGGGGAAATCAAGCTGCTCCAAGAGAGAGTGCAGTGCGTTTCCTTACACTCGGCATACACAGAGTGGTTCCAAAGGGCTCCTGGCATGGATGTTGATTAGCAGACCCACAGGGTCCCGTGGGTGTCACTGATGCTGCCGGGAACAGGGTGCCCACGCGAGCCTCCTAGGTGTCTGGCAAACTGTGCTGCAGTTCAAGATATGCAGAGCAGTGGCCACGACCTCATGGAAACTGCTGCACGCCTCCGCTTCTGCACGGCAAATCAGGGCCTTACTTCCAGGCATGTGTTCATGCTGGCTGCGCCGGTAGCGACACAGCATGGTAAGACGCTGACTTTCTCCTCGGGCAGAGTGCCTTCAGGTACGAGGTCCTCGAAGTATTCAAAGCACAGTGCTTTCTCATGGCAGCTGACACAAGGGCCATGAGAAAGTCTTCCTGGGCAATTGATACTCACCAGCAATGTTGTCCTGAGGCCATTCGAGGACTCTGGAATTGTAGGTCTCCTCAAGGAACCTACAGTGTGTTGCCCATCACTGGGACGCACAGAGGGCCTCCGAGGAATCAATCAGTGTGCCTCGAAGTTGCTCAGCCGGCCCACAGGGCTCTGGAGGTACTCAGTGAACTTGGAGGGGAAATGATGCATACCCGAGAGGCCTAGGGGGGGTCCTCAAAAGTCTACTTCCTTTCAAATAAAGCATATAAGCGGCTAAGAACTCATGGGAACAGCTGCATGCGTCCGATCTGCACAACGTCTCAGGGCCTAACCTGGAGACAGGTTCTCACGTTCAGATTCCCTTCAGCTCTAGAGCTTGTCAGGCAGACCACCACCGCGGCCATGGAAGCACCTGGTTTAGACAGAAGCAACTCCTAATTTCCCCCGCATCATTCTTACACGGTTTCCAGGCCTGTCAGGAGCAGGGAATGTCAGGTAGCTGTCAGGCAGCGTGAATGCAGCCTTCAAAATGGGAAAGCAAGTCTAGTTCCAACGGGCCCCGTTTCCATGGGCACCCACAGCATACAACCCTGTGCTTTCTAAGAAGTCCAAAGAGACACGGGTTACCCTGTGTTGCCTTCCCTGAATCAACTTCTCGAACTAGGGTGTTCTGCATCAAGCTAACTGCCTTAACCAAGCAATGCCCTAGCTAGGCCTCTGGGCCTGTGGCTATTCAAAATCCTGCAGTGCCACAGGAAGAGCAGGAATTAAATTGCAGTAAGAACGCAAGCCGAATTTCTCTAGGAGGCTCGGTGATATCATGCAGTACGTTCCAGATGGAACGCGAAGCCGAGGGTTTCTCTGAGTGCAGCTCAGACTACGGCAATGCGAAAGACTTCCACGCCAGGTGGGACGTGCTTGAACGGTGTTCCTGAACGTGTGTGACCGCTGGGGAAATCAAGCTGCTCCAAGAGGGAGTGCAGTGCGTTTCCTTACACTCGGCGTACACAGAGTGGTTCCAAAGGGCTCCTGGCATGGATGTTGAGTAGCAGACCCACGGGGTCCCGTGGGTGTCACTGATCCTGCCGGGAACAGGGTGCCCACGCGAGCCTCCTAGGTGTCCGGCAAACTCTGCTGCAGTTCAAGATACGCAGAACAGAGGCCACGGCGTCATGGAAACTGCGGCACGCCTCCGCTTCTGCATGGCAAGTCGGGGCCTTCATACCAGGCATGTGTTCATGCTGGGTGTGCCGGTAGCGACACAGCATGGTAAGATGCTGACTCTCTCCTCGGGCAGAGTGACTTCAGGCACGAGGTCTTCGAAGTATTCTAAGCACAGTGCTCTCTCATGGCAGCTCACACCAGGGCCATGACAAAGTCTTCCGGGGCAATTCAGACTCACCGGCAATGATGTCCTGAGGCCGTTCGAGGACTCTGGAATTGTAGGGCTCCTCAAGTAACCTACAGTTTGTCGCCCATCACTGGGAACGCACAGAAGGCCTCCGAGGGCTCAACCAATGGGCCTCGAAGTTGCTCAGCCGGCCCACAGGGGTCTGGAGGTACTCAGTGAACTTGGAGGGGAAACGATGCATACCCGAGAGGCCTAGGGGGGGTCCTCAAAAGTCTACTTCCTTTAAAATAAAGCATATAAGCGGCTAAGAACTCATGGGAACAGCTGCATGCGTCCGATCTGCACAACGTCTCAGGGCCTAACCTGGAGACAGGTTCTCACGTTCAGATTCCCTTCAGCTCTAGAGCTTGTCAGGCAGACCACCACCGCGGCCATGGAAGCACCTGGTTTAGACAGAAGCAACTCCTAATTTCCCCCGCATCATTCTTACACGGTTTCCAGGCCTGTCAGGAGCAGGGAATGTCAGGTAGCTGTCAGGCAGCGTGAATGCAGCCTTCAAAATGGGAAAGCAAGCCTAGTTCCAACGGGCCCCGTTTCCATGGGCACCCTCAGCATACACCCCTGGGGTTTCTAACAAGTCCAAAGAGACCCAGGTTACCCTGTGTTTCCTTCCGTGAATCAACTTCTCGAGTAGGGTTTTGTGCATCAAGGAAACTGCCTCAACCAAGGAACGCCGTGGCTACGCCTCTGCGCCTGTGGCTATTCAAAAGCCTGCAGTGCCACAGGAAGAGCAGGACTTAAGTTGCAGTGAGAACGCAAGCCGACTTTCTCTAGGAGGCACGGTGACTTCCGGAGGGACGTCCCGGATGGAATGCGAAGCTGAGGATTTATCTGAGTGCAGCTCGGACTAGGGCAACACGCAAGACTTCCACGCCGGGTGGGACGTGCTTGAACGGCGTTCCTGAACGTGTGTGACCGCTGGGGAAATCAAGCTGCTCCAAGAGAGAGTGCAGTGCGTTTCCTTACACTCGGCATACACAGAGTGGTTCCAAAGGGCTCCTGGCATGGATGTTGATTAGCAGACCCACGGGGTCCCGTGGGTGTCACTGATGCTGCCGGGAACAGGGTGCCCACGCGAGCCTCCTAGGTGTCTGGCAAACTGTGCTGCAGTTCAAGATATGCAGAGCAGTGGCCACGACCTCATGGAAACTGCTGCACGCCTCCGCTTCTGCACGGCAAATCAGGGCCTTACTTCCAGGCATGTGTTCATGCTGGCTGCGCCGGTAGCGACACAGCATGGTAAGACGCTGACTTTCTCCTCGGGCAGAGTGCCTTCAGGTACGAGGTCCTCGAAGTATTCAAAGCACAGTGCTTTCTCATGGCAGCTCACACAAGGGCCATGAGAAAGTCTTCCTGGGCAATTGATACTCACCAGCAATGTTGTCCTGAGGCCATTCGAGGACTCTGGAATTGTAGGTCTCCTCAAGGAACCTACAGTGTGTTGCCCATCACTGGGACGCACAGAGGGCCTCCGAGGAATCAATCAGTGTGCCTCGAAGTTGCTCAGCCGGCCCACAGGGCTCTGGAGGTACTCAGTGAACTTGGAGGGGAAATGATGCATACCCGAGAGGCCTAGGGGGGGTCCTCAAAAGTCTACTTCCTTTCAAATAAAGCATATAAGCGGCTAAGAACTCATGGGAACAGCTGCATGCGTCCGATCTGCACAACGTCTCAGGGCCTAACCTGGAGACAGGTTCTCACGTTCAGATTCCCTTCAGCTCTAGAGCTTGTCAGGCAGACCACCACCGCGGCCATGGAAGCACCTGGTTTAGACAGAAGCAACTCCTAATTTCCCCCGCATCATTCTTACACGGTTTCCAGGCCTGTCAGGAGCAGGGAATGTCAGGTAGCTGTCAGGCAGCGTGAATGCAGCCTTCAAAATGGGAAAGCAAGTCTAGTTCCAACGGGCCCCGTTTCCATGGGCACCCACAGCATACAACCCTGTGCTTTCTAAGAAGTCCAAAGAGACACGGGTTACCCTGTGTTGCCTTCCCTGAATCAACTTCTCGAACTAGGGTGTTCTGCATCAAGCTAACTGCCTTAACCAAGCAATGCCCTAGCTAGGCCTCTGGGCCTGTGGCTATTCAAAATCCTGCAGTGCCACAGGAAGAGCAGGAATTAAATTGCAGTAAGAACGCAAGCCGAATTTCTCTAGGAGGCTCGGTGATATCATGCAGTACGTTCCAGATGGAACGCGAAGCCGAGGGTTTCTCTGAGTGCAGCTCAGACTACGGCAATGCGAAAGACTTCCACGCCAGGTGGGACGTGCTTGAACGGTGTTCCTGAACGTGTGTGACCGCTGGGGAAATCAAGCTGCTCCAAGAGGGAGTGCAGTGCGTTTCCTTACACTCGGCGTACACAGAGTGGTTCCAAAGGGCTCCTGGCATGGATGTTGAGTAGCAGACCCACGGGGTCCCGTGGGTGTCACTGATCCTGCCGGGAACAGGGTGCCCACGCGAGCCTCCTAGGTGTCCGGCAAACTCTGCTGCAGTTCAAGATACGCAGAACAGAGGCCACGGCGTCATGGAAACTGCGGCACGCCTCCGCTTCTGCATGGCAAGTCGGGGCCTTCATACCAGGCATGTGTTCATGCTGGGTGTGCCGGTAGCGACACAGCATGGTAAGATGCTGACTCTCTCCTCGGGCAGAGTGACTTCAGGCACGAGGTCTTCGAAGTATTCTAAGCACAGTGCTCTCTCATGGCAGCTCACACCAGGGCCATGACAAAGTCTTCCGGGGCAATTCAGACTCACCGGCAATGATGTCCTGAGGCCGTTCGAGGACTCTGGAATTGTAGGGCTCCTCAAGTAACCTACAGTTTGTCGCCCATCACTGGGAACGCACAGAAGGCCTCCGAGGGCTCAACCAATGGGCCTCGAAGTTGCTCAGCCGGCCCACAGGGGTCTGGAGGTACTCAGTGAACTTGGAGGGGAAACGATGCATACCCGAGAGGCCTAGGGGGGGTCCTCAAAAGTCTACTTCCTTTAAAATAAAGCATATAAGCGGCTAAGAACTCATGGGAACAGCTGCATGCGTCCGATCTGCACAACGTCTCAGGGCCTAACCTGGAGACAGGTTCTCACGTTCAGATTCCCTTCAGCTCTAGAGCTTGTCAGGCAGACCACCACCGCGGCCATGGAAGCACCTGGTTTAGACAGAAGCAACTCCTAATTTCCCCCGCATCATTCTTACACGGTTTCCAGGCCTGTCAGGAGCAGGGAATGTCAGGTAGCTGTCAGGCAGCGTGAATGCAGCCTTCAAAATGGGAAAGCAAGCCTAGTTCCAACGGGCCCCGTTTCCATGGGCACCCTCAGCATACACCCCTGGGGTTTCTAACAAGTCCAAAGAGACCCAGGTTACCCTGTGTTTCCTTCCGTGAATCAACTTCTCGAGTAGGGTTTTGTGCATCAAGGAAACTGCCTCAACCAAGGAACGCCGTGGCTACGCCTCTGCGCCTGTGGCTATTCAAAAGCCTGCAGTGCCACAGGAAGAGCAGGACTTAAGTTGCAGTGAGAACGCAAGCCGACTTTCTCTAGGAGGCACGGTGACTTCCGGAGGGACGTCCCGGATGGAATGCGAAGCTGAGGATTTATCTGAGTGCAGCTCGGACTAGGGCAACACGCAAGACTTCCACGCCGGGTGGGACGTGCTTGAACGGCGTTCCTGAACGTGTGTGACCGCTGGGGAAATCAAGCTGCTCCAAGAGAGAGTGCAGTGCGTTTCCTTACACTCGGCATACACAGAGTGGTTCCAAAGGGCTCCTGGCATGGATGTTGATTAGCAGACCCACGGGGTCCCGTGGGTGTCACTGATGCTGCCGGGAACAGGGTGCCCACGCGAGCCTCCTAGGTGTCTGGCAAACTGTGCTGCAGTTCAAGATATGCAGAGCAGTGGCCACGACCTCATGGAAACTGCTGCACGCCTCCGCTTCTGCACGGCAAATCAGGGCCTTACTTCCAGGCATGTGTTCATGCTGGCTGCGCCGGTAGCGACACAGCATGGTAAGACGCTGACTTTCTCCTCGGGCAGAGTGCCTTCAGGTACGAGGTCCTCGAAGTATTCAAAGCACAGTGCTTTCTCATGGCAGCTGACACAAGGGCCATGAGAAAGTCTTCCTGGGCAATTGATACTCACCAGCAATGTTGTCCTGAGGCCATTCGAGGACTCTGGAATTGTAGGTCTCCTCAAGGAACCTACAGTGTGTTGCCCATCACTGGGACGCACAGAGGGCCTCCGAGGAATCAATCAGTGTGCCTCGAAGTTGCTCAGCCGGCCCACAGGGCTCTGGAGGTACTCAGTGAACTTGGAGGGGAAATGATGCATACCCGAGAGGCCTAGGGGGGGTCCTCAAAAGTCTACTTCCTTTCAAATAAAGCATATAAGCGGCTAAGAACTCATGGGAACAGCTGCATGCGTCCGATCTGCACAACGTCTCAGGGCCTAACCTGGAGACAGGTTCTCACGTTCAGATTCCCTTCAGCTCTAGAGCTTGTCAGGCAGACCACCACCGCGGCCATGGAAGCACCTGGTTTAGACAGAAGCAACTCCTAATTTCCCCCGCATCATTCTTACACGGTTTCCAGGCCTGTCAGGAGCAGGGAATGTCAGGTAGCTGTCAGGCAGCGTGAATGCAGCCTTCAAAATGGGAAAGCAAGTCTAGTTCCAACGGGCCCCGTTTCCATGGGCACCCACAGCATACAACCCTGTGCTTTCTAAGAAGTCCAAAGAGACACGGGTTACCCTGTGTTGCCTTCCCTGAATCAACTTCTCGAACTAGGGTGTTCTGCATCAAGCTAACTGCCTTAACCAAGCAATGCCCTAGCTAGGCCTCTGGGCCTGTGGCTATTCAAAATCCTGCAGTGCCACAGGAAGAGCAGGAATTAAATTGCAGTAAGAACGCAAGCCGAATTTCTCTAGGAGGCTCGGTGATATCATGCAGTACGTTCCAGATGGAACGCGAAGCCGAGGGTTTCTCTGAGTGCAGCTCAGACTACGGCAATGCGAAAGACTTCCACGCCAGGTGGGACGTGCTTGAACGGTGTTCCTGAACGTGTGTGACCGCTGGGGAAATCAAGCTGCTCCAAGAGGGAGTGCAGTGCGTTTCCTTACACTCGGCGTACACAGAGTGGTTCCAAAGGGCTCCTGGCATGGATGTTGAGTAGCAGACCCACGGGGTCCCGTGGGTGTCACTGATCCTGCCGGGAACAGGGTGCCCACGCGAGCCTCCTAGGTGTCCGGCAAACTCTGCTGCAGTTCAAGATACGCAGAACAGAGGCCACGGCGTCATGGAAACTGCGGCACGCCTCCGCTTCTGCATGGCAAGTCGGGGCCTTCATACCAGGCATGTGTTCATGCTGGGTGTGCCGGTAGCGACACAGCATGGTAAGATGCTGACTCTCTCCTCGGGCAGAGTGACTTCAGGCACGAGGTCTTCGAAGTATTCTAAGCACAGTGCTCTCTCATGGCAGCTCACACCAGGGCCATGACAAAGTCTTCCGGGGCAATTCAGACTCACCGGCAATGATGTCCTGAGGCCGTTCGAGGACTCTGGAATTGTAGGGCTCCTCAAGTAACCTACAGTTTGTCGCCCATCACTGGGAACGCACAGAAGGCCTCCGAGGGCTCAACCAATGGGCCTCGAAGTTGCTCAGCCGGCCCACAGGGGTCTGGAGGTACTCAGTGAACTTGGAGGGGAAACGATGCATACCCGAGAGGCCTAGGGGGGGTCCTCAAAAGTCTACTTCCTTTAAAATAAAGCATATAAGCGGCTAAGAACTCATGGGAACAGCTGCATGCGTCCGATCTGCACAACGTCTCAGGGCCTAACCTGGAGACAGGTTCTCACGTTCAGATTCCCTTCAGCTCTAGAGCTTGTCAGGCAGACCACCACCGCGGCCATGGAAGCACCTGGTTTAGACAGAAGCAACTCCTAATTTCCCCCGCATCATTCTTACACGGTTTCCAGGCCTGTCAGGAGCAGGGAATGTCAGGTAGCTGTCAGGCAGCGTGAATGCAGCCTTCAAAATGGGAAAGCAAGCCTAGTTCCAACGGGCCCCGTTTCCATGGGCACCCTCAGCATACACCCCTGGGGTTTCTAACAAGTCCAAAGAGACCCAGGTTACCCTGTGTTTCCTTCCGTGAATCAACTTCTCGAGTAGGGTTTTGTGCATCAAGGAAACTGCCTCAACCAAGGAACGCCGTGGCTACGCCTCTGCGCCTGTGGCTATTTAAAGCCTGCAGTGCCACAGGAAGAGCAGGACTTAAGTTGCAGTGAGAACGCAAGCCGACTTTCTCTAGGAGGCACGGTGACTTCCGGAGGGACGTCCCGGATGGAATGCGAAGCTGAGGATTTATCTGAGTGCAGCTCGGACTAGGGCAACACGCAAGACTTCCACGCCGGGTGGGACGTGCTTGAACGGCGTTCCTGAACGTGTGTGACTGCTGGGGAAATCAAGCTGCTCCAAGAGAGAGTGCAGTGCGTTTCCTTACACTCGGCATACACAGAGTGGTTCCAAAGGGCTCCTGGCATGGATGTTGATTAGCAGACCCACGGGGTCCCGTGGGTGTCACTGATGCTGCCGGGAACAGGGTGACCACGCGAGCCTCCTAGGTGTCTGGCAAACTGTGCTGCAGTTAAAGATATGCAGAGCAGTGGCCACGACCTCATGGAAACTGCTGCACGCCTCCGCTTCTGCACGGCAAATCAGGGCCTTACTTCCAGGCATGTGTTCATGCTGGCTGCGCCGGTAGCGACACAGCATGGTAAGACGCTGACTTTCTCCTCGGGCAGAGTGCCTTCAGGTACGAGGTCCTCGAAGTATTCAAAGCACAGTGCTTTCTCATGGCAGCTCACACAAGGGCCATGAGAAAGTCTTCCTGGGCAATTGATACTCACCAGCAATGTTGTCCTGAGGCCATTCGAGGACTCTGGAATTGTAGGTCTCCTCAAGGAACCTACAGTGTGTTGCGCATCACTGGGACGCACAGAGGGCCTCCGAGGAATCAATCAGTGTGCCTCGAAGTTGCTCAGCCGGCCCACAGGGCTCTGGAGGTACTCAGTGAACTTGGAGGGGAAATGATGCATACCCGAGAGGCCTAGGGGGGGTCCTCAAAAGTCTACTTCCTTTCAAATAAAGCATATAAGCGACTAAGAACGCAAGGAAAGGGCTGCATGCCTCCCTATCTGCCCGGCTACTCGGGACCTAAAATGGAGGCGAGTTCCTATGTTGAGTTTCCTTTGAGCTCCAGAGCTTGTCAGGCAGACCACCCCCGCGGCCATGGTAGCACCTGGTTTAGACAGAAGCAACTCCTAATTTCCCCCGCATCATTCTTACACGGTTTCCAGGCCTGTCAGGAGCAGGGAATGTCAGGTAGCTGTCAGGCAGCGTGAATGCAGCCTTCAAAATGGGAAAGCAAGCCTAGGTCCAACGGGCCCCGTTTCCATGGGCACCCTCAGCATACACCCCTGGGGTTTCTAACAAGTCCAAAGAGACCCAGGTTACCCTGTGTTTCCTTCCGTGAATCAACTTCTCGAGTAGGGTTTTGTGCATCAAGGAAACTGCCTCAACCAAGGAACGCCGTGGCTACGCCTCTGCGCCTGTGGCTATTCAAAAGCCTGCAGTGCCACAGGAAGAGCAGGACTTAAGTTGCAGTGAGAACGCAAGCCGACTTTCTCTAGGAGGCACGGTGACTTCCGGAGGGACGTCCCGGATGGAATGCGAAGCTGAGGATTTATCTGAGTGCAGCTCGGACTAGGGCAACACGCAAGACTTCCACGCCGGGTGGGACGTGCTTGAACGGCGTTCCTGAACGTGTGTGACCGCTGGGGAAATCAAGCTGCTCCAAGAGAGAGTGCAGTGCGTTTCCTTACACTCGGCATACACAGAGTGGTTCCAAAGGGCTCCTGGCATGGATGTTGATTAGCAGACCCACAGGGTCCCGTGGGTGTCACTGATGCTGCCGGGAACAGGGTGCCCACGCGAGCCTCCTAGGTGTCTGGCAAACTGTGCTGCAGTTCAAGATATGCAGAGCAGTGGCCACGACCTCATGGAAACTGCTGCACGCCTCCGCTTCTGCACGGCAAATCAGGGCCTTACTTCCAGGCATGTGTTCATGCTGGCTGCGCCGGTAGCGACACAGCATGGTAAGACGCTACTTTCTCCTCGGGCAGAGTGCCTTCAGGTACGAGGTCCTCGAAGTATTCAAAGCACAGTGCTTTCTCATGGCAGCTGACACAAGGGCCATGAGAAAGTCTTCCTGGGCAATTGATACTCACCAGCAATGTTGTCCTGAGGCCATTCGAGGACTCTGGAATTGTAGGTCTCCTCAAGGAACCTACAGTGTGTTGCCCATCACTGGGACGCACAGAGGGCCTCCGAGGAATCAATCAGTGTGCCTCGAAGTTGCTCAGCCGGCCCACAGGGCTCTGGAGGTACTCAGTGAACTTGGAGGGGAAATGATGCATACCCGAGAGGCCTAGGGGGGGTCCTCAAAAGTCTACTTCCTTTAAAATAAAGCATATAAGCGACTAAGAATGCAAGGAAAGGGCTGCATGCCTCCCTATCTGCCTGGCTACTCGGGACCTAAAATGGAGGCGAGTTCCTATGTTGAGTTTCCTTTGAGCTCCAGAGCTTGTCAGGCAGACCACCCCCGCGGCCATGGCAGCACCTGGTTTAGACAGAGCAGACTCATAATTTTCCCCGCATCGTTCTTACAGGGTTTCCAGGCCTGTCGGGAGCAGGGACTATCAGGTAGCTGCAAGGCAGCGTGAATGCAGCCTTCAAAATGGGAAAGCAAGTCTAGTTCCAGCAGGCCCCCGTTTCCATGGGCACCCGCAGCATACAACCCTGTGCTTTCTAAGAAGTCCAAAGAGACACGGGTTACCCTGTGTTGCCTTCCCTGAATCAACTTCTCGAAGTAGGGTGTTCTGCATCAAGCTAACTGCCTTAACCAAGCAATGCCCTAGCTAGGCCTCTGGGCCTGTGGCTATTCAAAATCCTGCAGTGCCACAGGAAGAGCAGGAATTAAATTGCAGTAAGAACGCAAGCCGAATTTCTCTAGGAGGCTCGGTGATATCAGGCAGTACGTTCCAGATGGAACGCGAAGCCGAGGGTTTCTCTGAGTGCAGCTCAGACTACGGCAATGCGAAAGACTTCCACGCCAGGTGGGACGTGCTTGAACGGTGTTCCTGAACGTGTGTGACCGCTGGGGAAATCAAGCTGCTCCAAGAGGGAGTGCAGTGCGTTTCCTTACACTCGGCGTACACAGAGTGGTTCCAAAGGGCTCCTGGCATGGATGTTGAGTAGCAGACCCACGGGGTCCCGTGGGTGTCACTGATCCTGCCGGGAACAGGGTGCCCACGGGAGCCTCCTAGGTGTCCGGCAAACTCTGCTGCAGTTCACGATACGCAGAACAGAGGCCACGGCGTCATGGAAACTGCGGCACGCCTCCGCTTCTGCACGGCAAGTCGGGGCCTTCATACCAGGCATGTGTTCATGCTGGGTGTGCCGGTAGCGACACAGCATGGTAAGATGCTGACTCTCTCCTCGGGCAGAGTGACTTCAGGCACGAGGTCTTCGAAGTATTCTAAGCACAGTGCTCTCTCATGGCAGCTCACACCAGGGCCATGACAAAGTCTTCCGGGGCAATTCAGACTCACCGGCAATGATGTCCTGAGGCCGTTCGAGGACTCTGGAATTGTAGGGCTCCTCAAGTAACCTACAGTTTGTCGCCCATCACTGGGAACGCACAGAAGGCCTCCGAGGGCTCAACCAATGGGCCTCGAAGTTGCTCAGCCGGCCCACAGGGGTCTGGAGGTACTCAGTGAACTTGGAGGGGAAACGATGCATACCCGAGAGGCCTAGGGGGGGTCCTCAAAAGTCTACTTCCTTTAAAATAAAGCATATAAGCGGCTAAGAACTCATGGGAACAGCTGCATGCGTCCGATCTGCACAACGTCTCAGGGCCTAACCTGGAGACAGGTTCTCACGTTCAGATTCCCTTCAGCTCTAGAGCTTGTCAGGCAGACCACCACCGCGGCCATGGAAGCACCTGGTTTAGACAGAAGCAACTCCTAATTTCCCCCGCATCATTCTTACACGGTTTCCAGGCCTGTCAGGAGCAGGGAATGTCAGGTAGCTGTCAGGCAGCGTGAATGCAGCCTTCAAAATGGGAAAGCAAGCCTAGTTCCAACGGGCCCCGTTTCCATGGGCACCCTCAGCATACACCCCTGGGGTTTCTAACAAGTCCAAAGAGACCCAGGTTACCCTGTGTTTCCTTCCGTGAATCAACTTCTCGAGTAGGGTTTTGTGCATCAAGGAAACTGCCTCAACCAAGGAACGCCGTGGCTACGCCTCTGCGCCTGTGGCTATTCAAAAGCCTGCAGTGCCACAGGAAGAGCAGGACTTAAGTTGCAGTGAGAACGCAAGCCGACTTTCTCTAGGAGGCACGGTGACTTCCGGAGGGACGTCCCGGATGGAATGCGAAGCTGAGGATTTATCTGAGTGCAGCTCGGACTAGGGCAACACGCAAGACTTCCACGCCGGGTGGGACGTGCTTGAACGGCGTTCCTGAACGTGTGTGACCGCTGGGGAAATCAAGCTGCTCCAAGAGAGAGTGCAGTGCGTTTCCTTACACTCGGCATACACAGAGTGGTTCCAAAGGGCTCCTGGCATGGATGTTGATTAGCAGACCCACGGGGTCCCGTGGGTGTCACTGATGCTGCCGGGAACAGGGTGCCCACGCGAGCCTCCTAGGTGTCTGGCAAACTGTGCTGCAGTTCAAGATATGCAGAGCAGTGGCCACGACCTCATGGAAACTGCTGCACGCCTCCGCTTCTGCACGGCAAATCAGGGCCTTACTTCCAGGCATGTGTTCATGCTGGCTGCGCCGGTAGCGACACAGCATGGTAAGACGCTGACTTTCTCCTCGGGCAGAGTGCCTTCAGGTACGAGGTCCTCGAAGTATTCAAAGCACAGTGCTTTCTCATGGCAGCTCACACAAGGGCCATGAGAAAGTCTTCCTGGGCAATTGATACTCACCAGCAATGTTGTCCTGAGGCCATTCGAGGACTCTGGAATTGTAGGTCTCCTCAAGGAACCTACAGTGTGTTGCCCATCACTGGGACGCACAGAGGGCCTCCGAGGAATCAATCAGTGTGCCTCGAAGTTGCTCAGCCGGCCCACAGGGCTCTGGAGGTACTCAGTGAACTTGGAGGGGAAATGATGCATACCCGAGAGGCCTAGGGGGGGTCCTCAAAAGTCTACTTCCTTTCAAATAAAGCATATAAGCGGCTAAGAACTCATGGGAACAGCTGCATGCGTCCGATCTGCACAACGTCTCAGGGCCTAACCTGGAGACAGGTTCTCACGTTCAGATTCCCTTCAGCTCTAGAGCTTGTCAGGCAGACCACCACCGCGGCCATGGAAGCACCTGGTTTAGACAGAAGCAACTCCTAATTTCCCCCGCATCATTCTTACACGGTTTCCAGGCCTGTCAGGAGCAGGGAATGTCAGGTAGCTGTCAGGCAGCGTGAATGCAGCCTTCAAAATGGGAAAGCAAGTCTAGTTCCAACGGGCCCCGTTTCCATGGGCACCCGCAGCATACAACCCTGTGCTTTCTAAGAAGTCCAAAGAGACACGGGTTACCCTGTGTTGCCTTCCCTGAATCAACTTCTCCAAGTAGGGTGTTCTGCATCAAGCTAACTGCCTTAACCAAGCAATGCCCTAGCTAGGCCTCTGGGCCTGTGGCTATTCAAAATCCTGCAGTGCCACAGGAAGAGCAGGAATTAAATTGCAGTAAGAACGCAAGCCGAATTTCTCTAGGAGGCTCGGTGATATCATGCAGTACGTTCCAGATGGAACGCGAAGCCGAGGGTTTCTCTGAGTGCAGCTCAGACTACGGCAATGCGAAAGACTTCCACGCCAGGTGGGACGTGCTTGAACGGTGTTCCTGAACGTGTGTGACCGCTGGGGAAATCAAGCTGCTCCAAGAGGGAGTGCAGTGCGTTTCCTTACACTCGGCGTACACAGAGTGGTTCCAAAGGGCTCCTGGCATGGATGTTGAGTAGCAGACCCACGGGGTCCCGTGGGTGTCACTGATCCTGCCGGGAACAGGGTGCCCACGCGAGCCTCCTAGGTGTCCGGCAAACTCTGCTGCAGTTCAAGATACGCAGAACAGAGGCCACGGCGTCATGGAAACTGCGGCACGCCTCCGCTTCTGCACGGCAAGTCGGGGCCTTCATACCAGGCATGTGTTCATGCTGGGTGTGCCGGTAGCGACACAGCATGGTAAGATGCTGACTCTCTCCTCGGGCAGAGTGACTTCAGGCACGAGGTCTTCGAAGTATTCTAAGCACAGTGCTCTCTCATGGCAGCTCACACCAGGGCCATGACAAAGTCTTCCGGGGCAATTCAGACTCACCGGCAATGATGTCCTGAGGCCGTTCGAGGACTCTGGAATTGTAGGGCTCCTCAAGTAACCTACAGTTTGTCGCCCATCACTGGGAACGCACAGAAGGCCTCCGAGGGCTCAACCAATGGGCCTCGAAGTTGCTCAGCCGGCCCACAGGGGTCTGGAGGTACTCAGTGAACTTGGAGGGGAAACGATGCATACCCGAGAGGCCTGGGGGGGTCCTCAAAAGTCTACTTCCTTTAAAATAAAGCATATAAGCGGCTAAGAACTCATGGGAACAGCTGCATGCGTCCGATCTGCACAACGTCTCAGGGCCTAACCTGGAGACAGGTTCTCACGTTCAGATTCCCTTCAGCTCTAGAGCTTGTCAGGCAGACCACCACCGCGGCCATGGAAGCACCTGGTTTAGACAGAAGCAACTCCTAATTTCCCCCGCATCATTCTTACACGGTTTCCAGGCCTGTCAGGAGCAGGGAATGTCAGGTAGCTGTCAGGCAGCGTGAATGCAGCCTTCAAAATGGGAAAGCAAGCCTAGTTCCAACGGGCCCCGTTTCCATGGGCACCCTCAGCATACACCCCTGGGGTTTCTAACAAGTCCAAAGAGACCCAGGTTACCCTGTGTTTCCTTCCGTGAATCAACTTCTCGAGTAGGGTTTTGTGCATCAAGGAAACTGCCTCAACCAAGGAACGCCGTGGCTACGCCTCTGCGCCTGTGGCTATTTAAAGCCTGCAGTGCCACAGGAAGAGCAGGACTTAAGTTGCAGTGAGAACGCAAGCCGACTTTCTCTAGGAGGCACGGTGACTTCCGGAGGGACGTCCCGGATGGAATGCGAAGCTGAGGATTTATCTGAGTGCAGCTCGGACTAGGGCAACACGCAAGACTTCCACGCCGGGTGGGACGTGCTTGAACGGCGTTCCTGAACGTGTGTGACTGCTGGGGAAATCAAGCTGCTCCAAGAGAGAGTGCAGTGCGTTTCCTTACACTCGGCATACACAGAGTGGTTCCAAAGGGCTCCTGGCATGGATGTTGATTAGCAGACCCACGGGGTCCCGTGGGTGTCACTGATGCTGCCGGGAACAGGGTGACCACGCGAGCCTCCTAGGTGTCTGGCAAACTGTGCTGCAGTTAAAGATATGCAGAGCAGTGGCCACGACCTCATGGAAACTGCTGCACGCCTCCGCTTCTGCACGGCAAATCAGGGCCTTACTTCCAGGCATGTGTTCATGCTGGCTGCGCCGGTAGCGACACAGCATGGTAAGACGCTGACTTTCTCCTCGGGCAGAGTGCCTTCAGGTACGAGGTCCTCGAAGTATTCAAAGCACAGTGCTTTCTCATGGCAGCTCACACAAGGGCCATGAGAAAGTCTTCCTGGGCAATTGATACTCACCAGCAATGTTGTCCTGAGGCCATTCGAGGACTCTGGAATTGTAGGTCTCCTCAAGGAACCTACAGTGTGTTGCCCATCACTGGGACGCACAGAGGGCCTCCGAGGAATCAATCAGTGTGCCTCGAAGTTGCTCAGCCGGCCCACAGGGCTCTGGAGGTACTCAGTGAACTTGGAGGGGAAATGATGCATACCCGAGAGGCCTAGGGGGGGTCCTCAAAAGTCTACTTCCTTTCAAATAAAGCATATAAGCGACTAAGAACGCAAGGAAAGGGCTGCATGCCTCCCTATCTGCCCGGCTACTCGGGACCTAAAATGGAGGCGAGTTCCTATGTTGAGTTTCCTTTGAGCTCCAGAGCTTGTCAGGCAGACCACCCCCGCGGCCATGGTAGCACCTGGTTTAGACAGAAGCAACTCCTAATTTCCCCCTCATCATTCTTACACGGTTTCCAGGCCTGTCAGGAGCAGGGAATGTCAGGTAGCTGTCAGGCAGCGTGAATGCAGCCTTCAAAATGGGAAAGCAAGCCTAGGTCCAACGGGCCCCGTTTCCATGGGCACCCTCAGCATACACCCCTGGGGTTTCTAACAAGTCCAAAGAGACCCAGGTTACCCTGTGTTTCCTTCCGTGAATCAACTTCTCGAGTAGGGTTTTGTGCATCAAGGAAACTGCCTCAACCAAGGAACGCCGTGGCTACGCCTCTGCGCCTGTGGCTATTCAAAAGCCTGCAGTGCCACAGGAAGAGCAGGACTTAAGTTGCAGTGAGAACGCAAGCCGACTTTCTCTAGGAGGCACGGTGACTTCCGGAGGGACGTCCCGGATGGAATGCGAAGCTGAGGATTTATCTGAGTGCAGCTCGGACTAGGGCAACACGCAAGACTTCCACGCCGGGTGGGACGTGCTTGAACGGCGTTCCTGAACGTGTGTGACCGCTGGGGAAATCAAGCTGCTCCAAGAGAGAGTGCAGTGCGTTTCCTTACACTCGGCATACACAGAGTGGTTCCAAAGGGCTCCTGGCATGGATGTTGATTAGCAGACCCACAGGGTCCCGTGGGTGTCACTGATGCTGCCGGGAACAGGGTGCCCACGCGAGCCTCCTAGGTGTCTGGCAAACTGTGCTGCAGTTCAAGATATGCAGAGCAGTGGCCACGACCTCATGGAAACTGCTGCACGCCTCCGCTTCTGCACGGCAAATCAGGGCCTTACTTCCAGGCATGTGTTCATGCTGGCTGCGCCGGTAGCGACACAGCATGGTAAGACGCTGACTTTCTCCTCGGGCAGAGTGCCTTCAGGTACGAGGTCCTCGAAGTATTCAAAGCACAGTGCTTTCTCATGGCAGCTGACACAAGGGCCATGAGAAAGTCTTCCTGGGCAATTGATACTCACCAGCAATGTTGTCCTGAGGCCATTCGAGGACTCTGGAATTGTAGGTCTCCTCAAGGAACCTACAGTGTGTTGCCCATCACTGGGACGCACAGAGGGCCTCCGAGGAATCAATCAGTGTGCCTCGAAGTTGCTCAGCCGGCCCACAGGGCTCTGGAGGTACTCAGTGAACTTGGAGGGGAAATGATGCATACCCGAGAGGCCTAGGGGGGGTCCTCAAAAGTCTACTTCCTTTCAAATAAAGCATATAAGCGGCTAAGAACTCATGGGAACAGCTGCATGCGTCCGATCTGCACAACGTCTCAGGGCCTAACCTGGAGACAGGTTCTCACGTTCAGATTCCCTTCAGCTCTAGAGCTTGTCAGGCAGACCACCACCGCGGCCATGGAAGCACCTGGTTTAGACAGAAGCAACTCCTAATTTCCCCCGCATCATTCTTACACGGTTTCCAGGCCTGTCAGGAGCAGGGAATGTCAGGTAGCTGTCAGGCAGCGTGAATGCAGCCTTCAAAATGGGAAAGCAAGTCTAGTTCCAACGGGCCCCGTTTCCATGGGCACCCACAGCATACAACCCTGTGCTTTCTAAGAAGTCCAAAGAGACACGGGTTACCCTGTGTTGCCTTCCCTGAATCAACTTCTCGAACTAGGGTGTTCTGCATCAAGCTAACTGCCTTAACCAAGCAATGCCCTAGCTAGGCCTCTGGGCCTGTGGCTATTCAAAATCCTGCAGTGCCACAGGAAGAGCAGGAATTAAATTGCAGTAAGAACGCAAGCCGAATTTCTCTAGGAGGCTCGGTGATATCATGCAGTACGTTCCAGATGGAACGCGAAGCCGAGGGTTTCTCTGAGTGCAGCTCAGACTACGGCAATGCGAAAGACTTCCACGCCAGGTGGGACGTGCTTGAACGGTGTTCCTGAACGTGTGTGACCGCTGGGGAAATCAAGCTGCTCCAAGAGGGAGTGCAGTGCGTTTCCTTACACTCGGCGTACACAGAGTGGTTCCAAAGGGCTCCTGGCATGGATGTTGAGTAGCAGACCCACGGGGTCCCGTGGGTGTCACTGATCCTGCCGGGAACAGGGTGCCCACGCGAGCCTCCTAGGTGTCCGGCAAACTCTGCTGCAGTTCAAGATACGCAGAACAGAGGCCACGGCGTCATGGAAACTGCGGCACGCCTCCGCTTCTGCATGGCAAGTCGGGGCCTTCATACCAGGCATGTGTTCATGCTGGGTGTGCCGGTAGCGACACAGCATGGTAAGATGCTGACTCTCTCCTCGGGCAGAGTGACTTCAGGCACGAGGTCTTCGAAGTATTCTAAGCACAGTGCTCTCTCATGGCAGCTCACACCAGGGCCATGACAAAGTCTTCCGGGGCAATTCAGACTCACCGGCAATGATGTCCTGAGGCCGTTCGAGGACTCTGGAATTGTAGGGCTCCTCAAGTAACCTACAGTTTGTCGCCCATCACTGGGAACGCACAGAAGGCCTCCGAGGGCTCAACCAATGGGCCTCGAAGTTGCTCAGCCGGCCCACAGGGGTCTGGAGGTACTCAGTGAACTTGGAGGGGAAACGATGCATACCCGAGAGGCCTAGGGGGTGTCCTCAAAAGTCTACTTCCTTTAAAATAAAGCATATAAGCGGCTAAGAACTCATGGGAACAGCTGCATGCGTCCGATCTGCACAACGTCTCAGGGCCTAACCTGGAGACAGGTTCTCACGTTCAGATTCCCTTCAGCTCTAGAGCTTGTCAGGCAGACCACCACCGCGGCCATGGAAGCACCTGGTTTAGACAGAAGCAACTCCTAATTTCCCCCGCATCATTCTTACACGGTTTCCAGGCCTGTCAGGAGCAGGGAATGTCAGGTAGCTGTCAGGCAGCGTGAATGCAGCCTTCAAAATGGGAAAGCAAGCCTAGTTCCAACGGGCCCCGTTTCCATGGGCACCCTCAGCATACACCCCTGGGGTTTCTAACAAGTCCAAAGAGACCCAGGTTACCCTGTGTTTCCTTCCGTGAATCAACTTCTCGAGTAGGGTTTTGTGCATCAAGGAAACTGCCTCAACCAAGGAACGCCGTGGCTACGCCTCTGCGCCTGTGGCTATTCAAAAGCCTGCAGTGCCACAGGAAGAGCAGGACTTAAGTTGCAGTGAGAACGCAAGCCGACTTTCTCTAGGAGGCACGGTGACTTCCGGAGGGACGTCCCGGATGGAATGCGAAGCTGAGGATTTATCTGAGTGCAGCTCGGACTAGGGCAACACGCAAGACTTCCACGCCGGGTGGGACGTGCTTGAACGGCGTTCCTGAACGTGTGTGACCGCTGGGGAAATCAAGCTGCTCCAAGAGAGAGTGCAGTGCGTTTCCTTACACTCGGCATACACAGAGTGGTTCCAAAGGGCTCCTGGCATGGATGTTGATTAGCAGACCCACGGGGTCCCGTGGGTGTCACTGATGCTGCCGGGAACAGGGTGCCCACGCGAGCCTCCTAGGTGTCTGGCAAACTGTGCTGCAGTTCAAGATATGCAGAGCAGTGGCCACGACCTCATGGAAACTGCTGCACGCCTCCGCTTCTGCACGGCAAATCAGGGCCTTACTTCCAGGCATGTGTTCATGCTGGCTGCGCCGGTAGCGACACAGCATGGTAAGACGCTGACTTTCTCCTCGGGCAGAGTGCCTTCAGGTACGAGGTCCTCGAAGTATTCAAAGCACAGTGCTTTCTCATGGCAGCTGACACAAGGGCCATGAGAAAGTCTTCCTGGGCAATTGATACTCACCAGCAATGTTGTCCTGAGGCCATTCGAGGACTCTGGAATTGTAGGTCTCCTCAAGGAACCTACAGTGTGTTGCCCATCACTGGGACGCACAGAGGGCCTCCGAGGAATCAATCAGTGTGCCTCGAAGTTGCTCAGCCGGCCCACAGGGCTCTGGAGGTACTCAGTGAACTTGGAGGGGAAATGATGCATACCCGAGAGGCCTAGGGGGGGTCCTCAAAAGTCTACTTCCTTTCAAATAAAGCATATAAGCGGCTAAGAACTCATGGGAACAGCTGCATGCGTCCGATCTGCACAACGTCTCAGGGCCTAACCTGGAGACAGGTTCTCACGTTCAGATTCCCTTCAGCTCTAGAGCTTGTCAGGCAGACCACCACCGCGGCCATGGAAGCACCTGGTTTAGACAGAAGCAACTCCTAATTTCCCCCGCATCATTCTTACACGGTTTCCAGGCCTGTCAGGAGCAGGGAATGTCAGGTAGCTGTCAGGCAGCGTGAATGCAGCCTTCAAAATGGGAAAGCAAGTCTAGTTCCAACGGGCCCCGTTTCCATGGGCACCCACAGCATACAACCCTGTGCTTTCTAAGAAGTCCAAAGAGACACGGGTTACCCTGTGTTGCCTTCCCTGAATCAACTTCTCGAACTAGGGTGTTCTGCATCAAGCTAACTGCCTTAACCAAGCAATGCCCTAGCTAGGCCTCTGGGCCTGTGGCTATTCAAAATCCTGCAGTGCCACAGGAAGAGCAGGAATTAAATTGCAGTAAGAACGCAAGCCGAATTTCTCTAGGAGGCTCGGTGATATCATGCAGTACGTTCCAGATGGAACGCGAAGCCGAGGGTTTCTCTGAGTGCAGCTCAGACTACGGCAATGCGAAAGACTTCCACGCCAGGTGGGACGTGCTTGAACGGTGTTCCTGAACGTGTGTGACCGCTGGGGAAATCAAGCTGCTCCAAGAGGGAGTGCAGTGCGTTTCCTTACACTCGGCGTACACAGAGTGGTTCCAAAGGGCTCCTGGCATGGATGTTGAGTAGCAGACCCACGGGGTCCCGTGGGTGTCACTGATCCTGCCGGGAACAGGGTGCCCACGCGAGCCTCCTAGGTGTCCGGCAAACTCTGCTGCAGTTCAAGATACGCAGAACAGAGGCCACGGCGTCATGGAAACTGCGGCACGCCTCCGCTTCTGCATGGCAAGTCGGGGCCTTCATACCAGGCATGTGTTCATGCTGGGTGTGCCGGTAGCGACACAGCATGGTAAGATGCTGACTCTCTCCTCGGGCAGAGTGACTTCAGGCACGAGGTCTTCGAAGTATTCTAAGCACAGTGCTCTCTCATGGCAGCTCACACCAGGGCCATGACAAAGTCTTCCGGGGCAATTCAGACTCACCGGCAATGATGTCCTGAGGCCGTTCGAGGACTCTGGAATTGTAGGGCTCCTCAAGTAACCTACAGTTTGTCGCCCATCACTGGGAACGCACAGAAGGCCTCCGAGGGCTCAACCAATGGGCCTCGAAGTTGCTCAGCCGGCCCACAGGGGTCTGGAGGTACTCAGTGAACTTGGAGGGGAAACGATGCATACCCGAGAGGCCTAGGGGGTGTCCTCAAAAGTCTACTTCCTTTAAAATAAAGCATATAAGCGGCTAAGAACTCATGGGAACAGCTGCATGCGTCCGATCTGCACAACGTCTCAGGGCCTAACCTGGAGACAGGTTCTCACGTTCAGATTCCCTTCAGCTCTAGAGCTTGTCAGGCAGACCACCACCGCGGCCATGGAAGCACCTGGTTTAGACAGAAGCAACTCCTAATTTCCCCCGCATCATTCTTACACGGTTTCCAGGCCTGTCAGGAGCAGGGAATGTCAGGTAGCTGTCAGGCAGCGTGAATGCAGCCTTCAAAATGGGAAAGCAAGCCTAGTTCCAACGGGCCCCGTTTCCATGGGCACCCTCAGCATACACCCCTGGGGTTTCTAACAAGTCCAAAGAGACCCAGGTTACCCTGTGTTTCCTTCCGTGAATCAACTTCTCGAGTAGGGTTTTGTGCATCAAGGAAACTGCCTCAACCAAGGAACGCCGTGGCTACGCCTCTGCGCCTGTGGCTATTTAAAGCCTGCAGTGCCACAGGAAGAGCAGGACTTAAGTTGCAGTGAGAACGCAAGCCGACTTTCTCTAGGAGGCACGGTGACTTCCGGAGGGACGTCCCGGATGGAATGCGAAGCTGAGGATTTATCTGAGTGCAGCTCGGACTAGGGCAACACGCAAGACTTCCACGCCGGGTGGGACGTGCTTGAACGGCGTTCCTGAACGTGTGTGACCGCTGGGGAAATCAAGCTGCTCCAAGAGAGAGTGCAGTGCGTTTCCTTACACTCGGCATACACAGAGTGGTTCCAAAGGGCTCCTGGCATGGATGTTGATTAGCAGACCCACGGGGTCCCGTGGGTGTCACTGATGCTGCCGGGAACAGGGTGCCCACGCGAGCCTCCTAGGTGTCTGGCAAACTGTGCTGCAGTTCAAGATATGCAGAGCAGTGGCCACGACCTCATGGAAACTGCTGCACGCCTCCGCTTCTGCACGGCAAATCAGGGCCTTACTTCCAGGCATGTGTTCATGCTGGCTGCGCCGGTAGCGACACAGCATGGTAAGACGCTGACTTTCTCCTCGGGCAGAGTGCCTTCAGGTACGAGGTCCTCGAAGTATTCAAAGCACAGTGCTTTCTCATGGCAGCTGACACAAGGGCCATGAGAAAGTCTTCCTGGGCAATTGATACTCACCAGCAATGTTGTCCTGAGGCCATTCGAGGACTCTGGAATTGTAGGTCTCCTCAAGGAACCTACAGTGTGTTGCCCATCACTGGGACGCACAGAGGGCCTCCGAGGAATCAATCAGTGTGCCTCGAAGTTGCTCAGCCGGCCCACAGGGCTCTGGAGGTACTCAGTGAACTTGGAGGGGAAATGATGCATACCCGAGAGGCCTAGGGGGGGTCCTCAAAAGTCTACTTCCTTTCAAATAAAGCATATAAGCGGCTAAGAACTCATGGGAACAGCTGCATGCGTCCGATCTGCACAACGTCTCAGGGCCTAACCTGGAGACAGGTTCTCACGTTCAGATTCCCTTCAGCTCTAGAGCTTGTCAGGCAGACCACCACCGCGGCCATGGAAGCACCTGGTTTAGACAGAAGCAACTCCTAATTTCCCCCGCATCATTCTTACACGGTTTCCAGGCCTGTCAGGAGCAGGGAATGTCAGGTAGCTGTCAGGCAGCGTGAATGCAGCCTTCAAAATGGGAAAGCAAGTCTAGTTCCAACGGGCCCCGTTTCCATGGGCACCCACAGCATACAACCCTGTGCTTTCTAAGAAGTCCAAAGAGACACGGGTTACCCTGTGTTGCCTTCCCTGAATCAACTTCTCGAACTAGGGTGTTCTGCATCAAGCTAACTGCCTTAACCAAGCAATGCCCTAGCTAGGCCTCTGGGCCTGTGGCTATTCAAAATCCTGCAGTGCCACAGGAAGAGCAGGAATTAAATTGCAGTAAGAACGCAAGCCGAATTTCTCTAGGAGGCTCGGTGATATCATGCAGTACGTTCCAGATGGAACGCGAAGCCGAGGGTTTCTCTGAGTGCAGCTCAGACTACGGCAATGCGAAAGACTTCCACGCCAGGTGGGACGTGCTTGAACGGTGTTCCTGAACGTGTGTGACCGCTGGGGAAATCAAGCTGCTCCAAGAGGGAGTGCAGTGCGTTTCCTTACACTCGGCGTACACAGAGTGGTTCCAAAGGGCTCCTGGCATGGATGTTGAGTAGCAGACCCACGGGGTCCCGTGGGTGTCACTGATCCTGCCGGGAACAGGGTGCCCACGCGAGCCTCCTAGGTGTCCGGCAAACTCTGCTGCAGTTCAAGATACGCAGAACAGAGGCCACGGCGTCATGGAAACTGCGGCACGCCTCCGCTTCTGCACGGCAAGTCGGGGCCTTCATACCAGGCATGTGTTCATGCTGGGTGTGCCGGTAGCGACACAGCATGGTAAGATGCTGACTCTCTCCTCGGGCAGAGTGACTTCAGGCACGAGGTCTTCGAAGTATTCTAAGCACAGTGCTCTCTCATGGCAGCTCACACCAGGGCCATGACAAAGTCTTCCGGGGCAATTCAGACTCACCGGCAATGATGTCCTGAGGCCGTTCGAGGACTCTGGAATTGTAGGGCTCCTCAAGTAACCTACAGTTTGTCGCCCATCACTGGGAACGCACAGAAGGCCTCCGAGGGCTCAACCAATGGGCCTCGAAGTTGCTCAGCCGGCCCACAGGGGTCTGGAGGTACTCAGTGAACTTGGAGGGGAAACGATGCATACCCGAGAGGCCTAGGGGGGGTCCTCAAAAGTCTACTTCCTTTAAAATAAAGCATATAAGCGGCTAAGAACTCATGGGAACAGCTGCATGCGTCCGATCTGCACAACGTCTCAGGGCCTAACCTGGAGACAGGTTCTCACGTTCAGATTCCCTTCAGCTCTAGAGCTTGTCAGGCAGACCACCACCGCGGCCATGGAAGCACCTGGTTTAGACAGAAGCAACTCCTAATTTCCCCCGCATCATTCTTACACGGTTTCCAGGCCTGTCAGGAGCAGGGAATGTCAGGTAGCTGTCAGGCAGCGTGAATGCAGCCTTCAAAATGGGAAAGCAAGCCTAGTTCCAACGGGCCCCGTTTCCATGGGCACCCTCAGCATACACCCCTGGGGTTTCTAACAAGTCCAAAGAGACCCAGGTTACCCTGTGTTTCCTTCCGTGAATCAACTTCTCGAGTAGGGTTTTGTGCATCAAGGAAACTGCCTCAACCAAGGAACGCCGTGGCTACGCCTCTGCGCCTGTGGCTATTTAAAGCCTGCAGTGCCACAGGAAGAGCAGGACTTAAGTTGCAGTGAGAACGCAAGCCGACTTTCTCTAGGAGGCACGGTGACTTCCGGAGGGACGTCCCGGATGGAATGCGAAGCTGAGGATTTATCTGAGTGCAGCTCGGACTAGGGCAACACGCAAGACTTCCACGCCGGGTGGGACGTGCTTGAACGGCGTTCCTGAACGTGTGTGACTGCTGGGGAAATCAAGCTGCTCCAAGAGAGAGTGCAGTGCGTTTCCTTACACTCGGCATACACAGAGTGGTTCCAAAGGGCTCCTGGCATGGATGTTGATTAGCAGACCCACGGGGTCCCGTGGGTGTCACTGATGCTGCCGGGAACAGGGTGACCACGCGAGCCTCCTAGGTGTCTGGCAAACTGTGCTGCAGTTAAAGATATGCAGAGCAGTGGCCACGACCTCATGGAAACTGCTGCACGCCTCCGCTTCTGCACGGCAAATCAGGGCCTTACTTCCAGGCATGTGTTCATGCTGGCTGCGCCGGTAGCGACACAGCATGGTAAGACGCTGACTTTCTCCTCGGGCAGAGTGCCTTCAGGTACGAGGTCCTCGAAGTATTCAAAGCACAGTGCTTTCTCATGGCAGCTCACACAAGGGCCATGAGAAAGTCTTCCTGGGCAATTGATACTCACCAGCAATGTTGTCCTGAGGCCATTCGAGGACTCTGGAATTGTAGGTCTCCTCAAGGAACCTACAGTGTGTTGCCCATCACTGGGACGCACAGAGGGCCTCCGAGGAATCAATCAGTGTGCCTCGAAGTTGCTCAGCCGGCCCACAGGGCTCTGGAGGTACTCAGTGAACTTGGAGGGGAAATGATGCATACCCGAGAGGCCTAGGGGGGGTCCTCAAAAGTCTACTTCCTTTCAAATAAAGCATATAAGCGACTAAGAACGCAAGGAAAGGGCTGCATGCCTCCCTATCTGCCCGGCTACTCGGGACCTAAAATGGAGGCGAGTTCCTATGTTGAGTTTCCTTTGAGCTCCAGAGCTTGTCAGGCAGACCACCCCCGCGGCCATGGTAGCACCTGGTTTAGACAGAAGCAACTCCTAATTTCCCCCTCATCATTCTTACACGGTTTCCAGGCCTGTCAGGAGCAGGGAATGTCAGGTAGCTGTCAGGCAGCGTGAATGCAGCCTTCAAAATGGGAAAGCAAGCCTAGGTCCAACGGGCCCCGTTTCCATGGGCACCCTCAGCATACACCCCTGGGGTTTCTAACAAGTCCAAAGAGACCCAGGTTACCCTGTGTTTCCTTCCGTGAATCAACTTCTCGAGTAGGGTTTTGTGCATCAAGGAAACTGCCTCAACCAAGGAACGCCGTGGCTACGCCTCTGCGCCTGTGGCTATTCAAAAGCCTGCAGTGCCACAGGAAGAGCAGGACTTAAGTTGCAGTGAGAACGCAAGCCGACTTTCTCTAGGAGGCACGGTGACTTCCGGAGGGACGTCCCGGATGGAATGCGAAGCTGAGGATTTATCTGAGTGCAGCTCGGACTAGGGCAACACGCAAGACTTCCACGCCGGGTGGGACGTGCTTGAACGGCGTTCCTGAACGTGTGTGACCGCTGGGGAAATCAAGCTGCTCCAAGAGAGAGTGCAGTGCGTTTCCTTACACTCGGCATACACAGAGTGGTTCCAAAGGGCTCCTGGCATGGATGTTGATTAGCAGACCCACAGGGTCCCGTGGGTGTCACTGATGCTGCCGGGAACAGGGTGCCCACGCGAGCCTCCTAGGTGTCTGGCAAACTGTGCTGCAGTTCAAGATATGCAGAGCAGTGGCCACGACCTCATGGAAACTGCTGCACGCCTCCGCTTCTGCACGGCAAATCAGGGCCTTACTTCCAGGCATGTGTTCATGCTGGCTGCGCCGGTAGCGACACAGCATGGTAAGACGCTACTTTCTCCTCGGGCAGAGTGCCTTCAGGTACGAGGTCCTCGAAGTATTCAAAGCACAGTGCTTTCTCATGGCAGCTGACACAAGGGCCATGAGAAAGTCTTCCTGGGCAATTGATACTCACCAGCAATGTTGTCCTGAGGCCATTCGAGGACTCTGGAATTGTAGGTCTCCTCAAGGAACCTACAGTGTGTTGCCCATCACTGGGACGCACAGAGGGCCTCCGAGGAATCAATCAGTGTGCCTCGAAGTTGCTCAGCCGGCCCACAGGGCTCTGGAGGTACTCAGTGAACTTGGAGGGGAAATGATGCATACCCGAGAGGCCTAGGGGGGGTCCTCAAAAGTCTACTTCCTTTAAAATAAAGCATATAAGCGACTAAGAATGCAAGGAAAGGGCTGCATGCCTCCCTATCTGCCTGGCTACTCGGGACCTAAAATGGAGGCGAGTTCCTATGTTGAGTTTCCTTTGAGCTCCAGAGCTTGTCAGGCAGACCACCCCCGCGGCCATGGCAGCACCTGGTTTAGACAGAGCAGACTCATAATTTTCCCCGCATCGTTCTTACAGGGTTTCCAGGCCTGTCGGGAGCAGGGACTATCAGGTAGCTGCAAGGCAGCGTGAATGCAGCCTTCAAAATGGGAAAGCAAGTCTAGTTCCAGCAGGCCCCCGTTTCCATGGGCACCCGCAGCATACAACCCTGTGCTTTCTAAGAAGTCCAAAGAGACACGGGTTACCCTGTGTTGCCTTCCCTGAATCAACTTCTCGAAGTAGGGTGTTCTGCATCAAGCTAACTGCCTTAACCAAGCAATGCCCTAGCTAGGCCTCTGGGCCTGTGGCTATTCAAAATCCTGCAGTGCCACAGGAAGAGCAGGAATTAAATTGCAGTAAGAACGCAAGCCGAATTTCTCTAGGAGGCTCGGTGATATCAGGCAGTACGTTCCAGATGGAACGCGAAGCCGAGGGTTTCTCTGAGTGCAGCTCAGACTACGGCAATGCGAAAGACTTCCACGCCAGGTGGGACGTGCTTGAACGGTGTTCCTGAACGTGTGTGACCGCTGGGGAAATCAAGCTGCTCCAAGAGGGAGTGCAGTGCGTTTCCTTACACTCGGCGTACACAGAGTGGTTCCAAAGGGCTCCTGGCATGGATGTTGAGTAGCAGACCCACGGGGTCCCGTGGGTGTCACTGATCCTGCCGGGAACAGGGTGCCCACGGGAGCCTCCTAGGTGTCCGGCAAACTCTGCTGCAGTTCACGATACGCAGAACAGAGGCCACGGCGTCATGGAAACTGCGGCACGCCTCCGCTTCTGCACGGCAAGTCGGGGCCTTCATACCAGGCATGTGTTCATGCTGGGTGTGCCGGTAGCGACACAGCATGGTAAGATGCTGACTCTCTCCTCGGGCAGAGTGACTTCAGGCACGAGGTCTTCGAAGTATTCTAAGCACAGTGCTCTCTCATGGCAGCTCACACCAGGGCCATGACAAAGTCTTCCGGGGCAATTCAGACTCACCGGCAATGATGTCCTGAGGCCGTTCGAGGACTCTGGAATTGTAGGGCTCCTCAAGTAACCTACAGTTTGTCGCCCATCACTGGGAACGCACAGAAGGCCTCCGAGGGCTCAACCAATGGGCCTCGAAGTTGCTCAGCCGGCCCACAGGGGTCTGGAGGTACTCAGTGAACTTGGAGGGGAAACGATGCATACCCGAGAGGCCTAGGGGGGGTCCTCAAAAGTCTACTTCCTTTAAAATAAAGCATATAAGCGGCTAAGAACTCATGGGAACAGCTGCATGCGTCCGATCTGCACAACGTCTCAGGGCCTAACCTGGAGACAGGTTCTCACGTTCAGATTCCCTTCAGCTCTAGAGCTTGTCAGGCAGACCACCACCGCGGCCATGGAAGCACCTGGTTTAGACAGAAGCAACTCCTAATTTCCCCCGCATCATTCTTACACGGTTTCCAGGCCTGTCAGGAGCAGGGAATGTCAGGTAGCTGTCAGGCAGCGTGAATGCAGCCTTCAAAATGGGAAAGCAAGCCTAGTTCCAACGGGCCCCGTTTCCATGGGCACCCTCAGCATACACCCCTGGGGTTTCTAACAAGTCCAAAGAGACCCAGGTTACCCTGTGTTTCCTTCCGTGAATCAACTTCTCGAGTAGGGTTTTGTGCATCAAGGAAACTGCCTCAACCAAGGAACGCCGTGGCTACGCCTCTGCGCCTGTGGCTATTCAAAAGCCTGCAGTGCCACAGGAAGAGCAGGACTTAAGTTGCAGTGAGAACGCAAGCCGACTTTCTCTAGGAGGCACGGTGACTTCCGGAGGGACGTCCCGGATGGAATGCGAAGCTGAGGATTTATCTGAGTGCAGCTCGGACTAGGGCAACACGCAAGACTTCCACGCCGGGTGGGACGTGCTTGAACGGCGTTCCTGAACGTGTGTGACCGCTGGGGAAATCAAGCTGCTCCAAGAGAGAGTGCAGTGCGTTTCCTTACACTCGGCATACACAGAGTGGTTCCAAAGGGCTCCTGGCATGGATGTTGATTAGCAGACCCACGGGGTCCCGTGGGTGTCACTGATGCTGCCGGGAACAGGGTGCCCACGCGAGCCTCCTAGGTGTCTGGCAAACTGTGCTGCAGTTCAAGATATGCAGAGCAGTGGCCACGACCTCATGGAAACTGCTGCACGCCTCCGCTTCTGCACGGCAAATCAGGGCCTTACTTCCAGGCATGTGTTCATGCTGGCTGCGCCGGTAGCGACACAGCATGGTAAGACGCTGACTTTCTCCTCGGGCAGAGTGCCTTCAGGTACGAGGTCCTCGAAGTATTCAAAGCACAGTGCTTTCTCATGGCAGCTCACACAAGGGCCATGAGAAAGTCTTCCTGGGCAATTGATACTCACCAGCAATGTTGTCCTGAGGCCATTCGAGGACTCTGGAATTGTAGGTCTCCTCAAGGAACCTACAGTGTGTTGCCCATCACTGGGACGCACAGAGGGCCTCCGAGGAATCAATCAGTGTGCCTCGAAGTTGCTCAGCCGGCCCACAGGGCTCTGGAGGTACTCAGTGAACTTGGAGGGGAAATGATGCATACCCGAGAGGCCTAGGGGGGGTCCTCAAAAGTCTACTTCCTTTCAAATAAAGCATATAAGCGGCTAAGAACTCATGGGAACAGCTGCATGCGTCCGATCTGCACAACGTCTCAGGGCCTAACCTGGAGACAGGTTCTCACGTTCAGATTCCCTTCAGCTCTAGAGCTTGTCAGGCAGACCACCACCGCGGCCATGGAAGCACCTGGTTTAGACAGAAGCAACTCCTAATTTCCCCCGCATCATTCTTACACGGTTTCCAGGCCTGTCAGGAGCAGGGAATGTCAGGTAGCTGTCAGGCAGCGTGAATGCAGCCTTCAAAATGGGAAAGCAAGTCTAGTTCCAACGGGCCCCGTTTCCATGGGCACCCGCAGCATACAACCCTGTGCTTTCTAAGAAGTCCAAAGAGACACGGGTTACCCTGTGTTGCCTTCCCTGAATCAACTTCTCCAAGTAGGGTGTTCTGCATCAAGCTAACTGCCTTAACCAAGCAATGCCCTAGCTAGGCCTCTGGGCCTGTGGCTATTCAAAATCCTGCAGTGCCACAGGAAGAGCAGGAATTAAATTGCAGTAAGAACGCAAGCCGAATTTCTCTAGGAGGCTCGGTGATATCATGCAGTACGTTCCAGATGGAACGCGAAGCCGAGGGTTTCTCTGAGTGCAGCTCAGACTACGGCAATGCGAAAGACTTCCACGCCAGGTGGGACGTGCTTGAACGGTGTTCCTGAACGTGTGTGACCGCTGGGGAAATCAAGCTGCTCCAAGAGGGAGTGCAGTGCGTTTCCTTACACTCGGCGTACACAGAGTGGTTCCAAAGGGCTCCTGGCATGGATGTTGAGTAGCAGACCCACGGGGTCCCGTGGGTGTCACTGATCCTGCCGGGAACAGGGTGCCCACGCGAGCCTCCTAGGTGTCCGGCAAACTCTGCTGCAGTTCAAGATACGCAGAACAGAGGCCACGGCGTCATGGAAACTGCGGCACGCCTCCGCTTCTGCACGGCAAGTCGGGGCCTTCATACCAGGCATGTGTTCATGCTGGGTGTGCCGGTAGCGACACAGCATGGTAAGATGCTGACTCTCTCCTCGGGCAGAGTGACTTCAGGCACGAGGTCTTCGAAGTATTCTAAGCACAGTGCTCTCTCATGGCAGCTCACACCAGGGCCATGACAAAGTCTTCCGGGGCAATTCAGACTCACCGGCAATGATGTCCTGAGGCCGTTCGAGGACTCTGGAATTGTAGGGCTCCTCAAGTAACCTACAGTTTGTCGCCCATCACTGGGAACGCACAGAAGGCCTCCGAGGGCTCAACCAATGGGCCTCGAAGTTGCTCAGCCGGCCCACAGGGGTCTGGAGGTACTCAGTGAACTTGGAGGGGAAACGATGCATACCCGAGAGGCCTGGGGGGGTCCTCAAAAGTCTACTTCCTTTAAAATAAAGCATATAAGCGGCTAAGAACTCATGGGAACAGCTGCATGCGTCCGATCTGCACAACGTCTCAGGGCCTAACCTGGAGACAGGTTCTCACGTTCAGATTCCCTTCAGCTCTAGAGCTTGTCAGGCAGACCACCACCGCGGCCATGGAAGCACCTGGTTTAGACAGAAGCAACTCCTAATTTCCCCCGCATCATTCTTACACGGTTTCCAGGCCTGTCAGGAGCAGGGAATGTCAGGTAGCTGTCAGGCAGCGTGAATGCAGCCTTCAAAATGGGAAAGCAAGCCTAGTTCCAACGGGCCCCGTTTCCATGGGCACCCTCAGCATACACCCCTGGGGTTTCTAACAAGTCCAAAGAGACCCAGGTTACCCTGTGTTTCCTTCCGTGAATCAACTTCTCGAGTAGGGTTTTGTGCATCAAGGAAACTGCCTCAACCAAGGAACGCCGTGGCTACGCCTCTGCGCCTGTGGCTATTTAAAGCCTGCAGTGCCACAGGAAGAGCAGGACTTAAGTTGCAGTGAGAACGCAAGCCGACTTTCTCTAGGAGGCACGGTGACTTCCGGAGGGACGTCCCGGATGGAATGCGAAGCTGAGGATTTATCTGAGTGCAGCTCGGACTAGGGCAACACGCAAGACTTCCACGCCGGGTGGGACGTGCTTGAACGGCGTTCCTGAACGTGTGTGACTGCTGGGGAAATCAAGCTGCTCCAAGAGAGAGTGCAGTGCGTTTCCTTACACTCGGCATACACAGAGTGGTTCCAAAGGGCTCCTGGCATGGATGTTGATTAGCAGACCCACGGGGTCCCGTGGGTGTCACTGATGCTGCCGGGAACAGGGTGACCACGCGAGCCTCCTAGGTGTCTGGCAAACTGTGCTGCAGTTAAAGATATGCAGAGCAGTGGCCACGACCTCATGGAAACTGCTGCACGCCTCCGCTTCTGCACGGCAAATCAGGGCCTTACTTCCAGGCATGTGTTCATGCTGGCTGCGCCGGTAGCGACACAGCATGGTAAGACGCTGACTTTCTCCTCGGGCAGAGTGCCTTCAGGTACGAGGTCCTCGAAGTATTCAAAGCACAGTGCTTTCTCATGGCAGCTCACACAAGGGCCATGAGAAAGTCTTCCTGGGCAATTGATACTCACCAGCAATGTTGTCCTGAGGCCATTCGAGGACTCTGGAATTGTAGGTCTCCTCAAGGAACCTACAGTGTGTTGCCCATCACTGGGACGCACAGAGGGCCTCCGAGGAATCAATCAGTGTGCCTCGAAGTTGCTCAGCCGGCCCACAGGGCTCTGGAGGTACTCAGTGAACTTGGAGGGGAAATGATGCATACCCGAGAGGCCTAGGGGGGGTCCTCAAAAGTCTACTTCCTTTCAAATAAAGCATATAAGCGACTAAGAACGCAAGGAAAGGGCTGCATGCCTCCCTATCTGCCCGGCTACTCGGGACCTAAAATGGAGGCGAGTTCCTATGTTGAGTTTCCTTTGAGCTCCAGAGCTTGTCAGGCAGACCACCCCCGCGGCCATGGTAGCACCTGGTTTAGACAGAAGCAACTCCTAATTTCCCCCTCATCATTCTTACACGGTTTCCAGGCCTGTCAGGAGCAGGGAATGTCAGGTAGCTGTCAGGCAGCGTGAATGCAGCCTTCAAAATGGGAAAGCAAGCCTAGGTCCAACGGGCCCCGTTTCCATGGGCACCCTCAGCATACACCCCTGGGGTTTCTAACAAGTCCAAAGAGACCCAGGTTACCCTGTGTTTCCTTCCGTGAATCAACTTCTCGAGTAGGGTTTTGTGCATCAAGGAAACTGCCTCAACCAAGGAACGCCGTGGCTACGCCTCTGCGCCTGTGGCTATTCAAAAGCCTGCAGTGCCACAGGAAGAGCAGGACTTAAGTTGCAGTGAGAACGCAAGCCGACTTTCTCTAGGAGGCACGGTGACTTCCGGAGGGACGTCCCGGATGGAATGCGAAGCTGAGGATTTATCTGAGTGCAGCTCGGACTAGGGCAACACGCAAGACTTCCACGCCGGGTGGGACGTGCTTGAACGGCGTTCCTGAACGTGTGTGACCGCTGGGGAAATCAAGCTGCTCCAAGAGAGAGTGCAGTGCGTTTCCTTACACTCGGCATACACAGAGTGGTTCCAAAGGGCTCCTGGCATGGATGTTGATTAGCAGACCCACAGGGTCCCGTGGGTGTCACTGATGCTGCCGGGAACAGGGTGCCCACGCGAGCCTCCTAGGTGTCTGGCAAACTGTGCTGCAGTTCAAGATATGCAGAGCAGTGGCCACGACCTCATGGAAACTGCTGCACGCCTCCGCTTCTGCACGGCAAATCAGGGCCTTACTTCCAGGCATGTGTTCATGCTGGCTGCGCCGGTAGCGACACAGCATGGTAAGACGCTGACTTTCTCCTCGGGCAGAGTGCCTTCAGGTACGAGGTCCTCGAAGTATTCAAAGCACAGTGCTTTCTCATGGCAGCTGACACAAGGGCCATGAGAAAGTCTTCCTGGGCAATTGATACTCACCAGCAATGTTGTCCTGAGGCCATTCGAGGACTCTGGAATTGTAGGTCTCCTCAAGGAACCTACAGTGTGTTGCCCATCACTGGGACGCACAGAGGGCCTCCGAGGAATCAATCAGTGTGCCTCGAAGTTGCTCAGCCGGCCCACAGGGCTCTGGAGGTACTCAGTGAACTTGGAGGGGAAATGATGCATACCCGAGAGGCCTAGGGGGGGTCCTCAAAAGTCTACTTCCTTTCAAATAAAGCATATAAGCGGCTAAGAACTCATGGGAACAGCTGCATGCGTCCGATCTGCACAACGTCTCAGGGCCTAACCTGGAGACAGGTTCTCACGTTCAGATTCCCTTCAGCTCTAGAGCTTGTCAGGCAGACCACCACCGCGGCCATGGAAGCACCTGGTTTAGACAGAAGCAACTCCTAATTTCCCCCGCATCATTCTTACACGGTTTCCAGGCCTGTCAGGAGCAGGGAATGTCAGGTAGCTGTCAGGCAGCGTGAATGCAGCCTTCAAAATGGGAAAGCAAGTCTAGTTCCAACGGGCCCCGTTTCCATGGGCACCCACAGCATACAACCCTGTGCTTTCTAAGAAGTCCAAAGAGACACGGGTTACCCTGTGTTGCCTTCCCTGAATCAACTTCTCGAACTAGGGTGTTCTGCATCAAGCTAACTGCCTTAACCAAGCAATGCCCTAGCTAGGCCTCTGGGCCTGTGGCTATTCAAAATCCTGCAGTGCCACAGGAAGAGCAGGAATTAAATTGCAGTAAGAACGCAAGCCGAATTTCTCTAGGAGGCTCGGTGATATCATGCAGTACGTTCCAGATGGAACGCGAAGCCGAGGGTTTCTCTGAGTGCAGCTCAGACTACGGCAATGCGAAAGACTTCCACGCCAGGTGGGACGTGCTTGAACGGTGTTCCTGAACGTGTGTGACCGCTGGGGAAATCAAGCTGCTCCAAGAGGGAGTGCAGTGCGTTTCCTTACACTCGGCGTACACAGAGTGGTTCCAAAGGGCTCCTGGCATGGATGTTGAGTAGCAGACCCACGGGGTCCCGTGGGTGTCACTGATCCTGCCGGGAACAGGGTGCCCACGCGAGCCTCCTAGGTGTCCGGCAAACTCTGCTGCAGTTCAAGATACGCAGAACAGAGGCCACGGCGTCATGGAAACTGCGGCACGCCTCCGCTTCTGCATGGCAAGTCGGGGCCTTCATACCAGGCATGTGTTCATGCTGGGTGTGCCGGTAGCGACACAGCATGGTAAGATGCTGACTCTCTCCTCGGGCAGAGTGACTTCAGGCACGAGGTCTTCGAAGTATTCTAAGCACAGTGCTCTCTCATGGCAGCTCACACCAGGGCCATGACAAAGTCTTCCGGGGCAATTCAGACTCACCGGCAATGATGTCCTGAGGCCGTTCGAGGACTCTGGAATTGTAGGGCTCCTCAAGTAACCTACAGTTTGTCGCCCATCACTGGGAACGCACAGAAGGCCTCCGAGGGCTCAACCAATGGGCCTCGAAGTTGCTCAGCCGGCCCACAGGGGTCTGGAGGTACTCAGTGAACTTGGAGGGGAAACGATGCATACCCGAGAGGCCTAGGGGGTGTCCTCAAAAGTCTACTTCCTTTAAAATAAAGCATATAAGCGGCTAAGAACTCATGGGAACAGCTGCATGCGTCCGATCTGCACAACGTCTCAGGGCCTAACCTGGAGACAGGTTCTCACGTTCAGATTCCCTTCAGCTCTAGAGCTTGTCAGGCAGACCACCACCGCGGCCATGGAAGCACCTGGTTTAGACAGAAGCAACTCCTAATTTCCCCCGCATCATTCTTACACGGTTTCCAGGCCTGTCAGGAGCAGGGAATGTCAGGTAGCTGTCAGGCAGCGTGAATGCAGCCTTCAAAATGGGAAAGCAAGCCTAGTTCCAACGGGCCCCGTTTCCATGGGCACCCTCAGCATACACCCCTGGGGTTTCTAACAAGTCCAAAGAGACCCAGGTTACCCTGTGTTTCCTTCCGTGAATCAACTTCTCGAGTAGGGTTTTGTGCATCAAGGAAACTGCCTCAACCAAGGAACGCCGTGGCTACGCCTCTGCGCCTGTGGCTATTCAAAAGCCTGCAGTGCCACAGGAAGAGCAGGACTTAAGTTGCAGTGAGAACGCAAGCCGACTTTCTCTAGGAGGCACGGTGACTTCCGGAGGGACGTCCCGGATGGAATGCGAAGCTGAGGATTTATCTGAGTGCAGCTCGGACTAGGGCAACACGCAAGACTTCCACGCCGGGTGGGACGTGCTTGAACGGCGTTCCTGAACGTGTGTGACCGCTGGGGAAATCAAGCTGCTCCAAGAGAGAGTGCAGTGCGTTTCCTTACACTCGGCATACACAGAGTGGTTCCAAAGGGCTCCTGGCATGGATGTTGATTAGCAGACCCACGGGGTCCCGTGGGTGTCACTGATGCTGCCGGGAACAGGGTGCCCACGCGAGCCTCCTAGGTGTCTGGCAAACTGTGCTGCAGTTCAAGATATGCAGAGCAGTGGCCACGACCTCATGGAAACTGCTGCACGCCTCCGCTTCTGCACGGCAAATCAGGGCCTTACTTCCAGGCATGTGTTCATGCTGGCTGCGCCGGTAGCGACACAGCATGGTAAGACGCTGACTTTCTCCTCGGGCAGAGTGCCTTCAGGTACGAGGTCCTCGAAGTATTCAAAGCACAGTGCTTTCTCATGGCAGCTGACACAAGGGCCATGAGAAAGTCTTCCTGGGCAATTGATACTCACCAGCAATGTTGTCCTGAGGCCATTCGAGGACTCTGGAATTGTAGGTCTCCTCAAGGAACCTACAGTGTGTTGCCCATCACTGGGACGCACAGAGGGCCTCCGAGGAATCAATCAGTGTGCCTCGAAGTTGCTCAGCCGGCCCACAGGGCTCTGGAGGTACTCAGTGAACTTGGAGGGGAAATGATGCATACCCGAGAGGCCTAGGGGGGGTCCTCAAAAGTCTACTTCCTTTCAAATAAAGCATATAAGCGGCTAAGAACTCATGGGAACAGCTGCATGCGTCCGATCTGCACAACGTCTCAGGGCCTAACCTGGAGACAGGTTCTCACGTTCAGATTCCCTTCAGCTCTAGAGCTTGTCAGGCAGACCACCACCGCGGCCATGGAAGCACCTGGTTTAGACAGAAGCAACTCCTAATTTCCCCCGCATCATTCTTACACGGTTTCCAGGCCTGTCAGGAGCAGGGAATGTCAGGTAGCTGTCAGGCAGCGTGAATGCAGCCTTCAAAATGGGAAAGCAAGTCTAGTTCCAACGGGCCCCGTTTCCATGGGCACCCACAGCATACAACCCTGTGCTTTCTAAGAAGTCCAAAGAGACACGGGTTACCCTGTGTTGCCTTCCCTGAATCAACTTCTCGAACTAGGGTGTTCTGCATCAAGCTAACTGCCTTAACCAAGCAATGCCCTAGCTAGGCCTCTGGGCCTGTGGCTATTCAAAATCCTGCAGTGCCACAGGAAGAGCAGGAATTAAATTGCAGTAAGAACGCAAGCCGAATTTCTCTAGGAGGCTCGGTGATATCATGCAGTACGTTCCAGATGGAACGCGAAGCCGAGGGTTTCTCTGAGTGCAGCTCAGACTACGGCAATGCGAAAGACTTCCACGCCAGGTGGGACGTGCTTGAACGGTGTTCCTGAACGTGTGTGACCGCTGGGGAAATCAAGCTGCTCCAAGAGGGAGTGCAGTGCGTTTCCTTACACTCGGCGTACACAGAGTGGTTCCAAAGGGCTCCTGGCATGGATGTTGAGTAGCAGACCCACGGGGTCCCGTGGGTGTCACTGATCCTGCCGGGAACAGGGTGCCCACGCGAGCCTCCTAGGTGTCCGGCAAACTCTGCTGCAGTTCAAGATACGCAGAACAGAGGCCACGGCGTCATGGAAACTGCGGCACGCCTCCGCTTCTGCATGGCAAGTCGGGGCCTTCATACCAGGCATGTGTTCATGCTGGGTGTGCCGGTAGCGACACAGCATGGTAAGATGCTGACTCTCTCCTCGGGCAGAGTGACTTCAGGCACGAGGTCTTCGAAGTATTCTAAGCACAGTGCTCTCTCATGGCAGCTCACACCAGGGCCATGACAAAGTCTTCCGGGGCAATTCAGACTCACCGGCAATGATGTCCTGAGGCCGTTCGAGGACTCTGGAATTGTAGGGCTCCTCAAGTAACCTACAGTTTGTCGCCCATCACTGGGAACGCACAGAAGGCCTCCGAGGGCTCAACCAATGGGCCTCGAAGTTGCTCAGCCGGCCCACAGGGGTCTGGAGGTACTCAGTGAACTTGGAGGGGAAACGATGCATACCCGAGAGGCCTAGGGGGTGTCCTCAAAAGTCTACTTCCTTTAAAATAAAGCATATAAGCGGCTAAGAACTCATGGGAACAGCTGCATGCGTCCGATCTGCACAACGTCTCAGGGCCTAACCTGGAGACAGGTTCTCACGTTCAGATTCCCTTCAGCTCTAGAGCTTGTCAGGCAGACCACCACCGCGGCCATGGAAGCACCTGGTTTAGACAGAAGCAACTCCTAATTTCCCCCGCATCATTCTTACACGGTTTCCAGGCCTGTCAGGAGCAGGGAATGTCAGGTAGCTGTCAGGCAGCGTGAATGCAGCCTTCAAAATGGGAAAGCAAGCCTAGTTCCAACGGGCCCCGTTTCCATGGGCACCCTCAGCATACACCCCTGGGGTTTCTAACAAGTCCAAAGAGACCCAGGTTACCCTGTGTTTCCTTCCGTGAATCAACTTCTCGAGTAGGGTTTTGTGCATCAAGGAAACTGCCTCAACCAAGGAACGCCGTGGCTACGCCTCTGCGCCTGTGGCTATTTAAAGCCTGCAGTGCCACAGGAAGAGCAGGACTTAAGTTGCAGTGAGAACGCAAGCCGACTTTCTCTAGGAGGCACGGTGACTTCCGGAGGGACGTCCCGGATGGAATGCGAAGCTGAGGATTTATCTGAGTGCAGCTCGGACTAGGGCAACACGCAAGACTTCCACGCCGGGTGGGACGTGCTTGAACGGCGTTCCTGAACGTGTGTGACCGCTGGGGAAATCAAGCTGCTCCAAGAGAGAGTGCAGTGCGTTTCCTTACACTCGGCATACACAGAGTGGTTCCAAAGGGCTCCTGGCATGGATGTTGATTAGCAGACCCACGGGGTCCCGTGGGTGTCACTGATGCTGCCGGGAACAGGGTGCCCACGCGAGCCTCCTAGGTGTCTGGCAAACTGTGCTGCAGTTCAAGATATGCAGAGCAGTGGCCACGACCTCATGGAAACTGCTGCACGCCTCCGCTTCTGCACGGCAAATCAGGGCCTTACTTCCAGGCATGTGTTCATGCTGGCTGCGCCGGTAGCGACACAGCATGGTAAGACGCTGACTTTCTCCTCGGGCAGAGTGCCTTCAGGTACGAGGTCCTCGAAGTATTCAAAGCACAGTGCTTTCTCATGGCAGCTGACACAAGGGCCATGAGAAAGTCTTCCTGGGCAATTGATACTCACCAGCAATGTTGTCCTGAGGCCATTCGAGGACTCTGGAATTGTAGGTCTCCTCAAGGAACCTACAGTGTGTTGCCCATCACTGGGACGCACAGAGGGCCTCCGAGGAATCAATCAGTGTGCCTCGAAGTTGCTCAGCCGGCCCACAGGGCTCTGGAGGTACTCAGTGAACTTGGAGGGGAAATGATGCATACCCGAGAGGCCTAGGGGGGGTCCTCAAAAGTCTACTTCCTTTCAAATAAAGCATATAAGCGGCTAAGAACTCATGGGAACAGCTGCATGCGTCCGATCTGCACAACGTCTCAGGGCCTAACCTGGAGACAGGTTCTCACGTTCAGATTCCCTTCAGCTCTAGAGCTTGTCAGGCAGACCACCACCGCGGCCATGGAAGCACCTGGTTTAGACAGAAGCAACTCCTAATTTCCCCCGCATCATTCTTACACGGTTTCCAGGCCTGTCAGGAGCAGGGAATGTCAGGTAGCTGTCAGGCAGCGTGAATGCAGCCTTCAAAATGGGAAAGCAAGTCTAGTTCCAACGGGCCCCGTTTCCATGGGCACCCACAGCATACAACCCTGTGCTTTCTAAGAAGTCCAAAGAGACACGGGTTACCCTGTGTTGCCTTCCCTGAATCAACTTCTCGAACTAGGGTGTTCTGCATCAAGCTAACTGCCTTAACCAAGCAATGCCCTAGCTAGGCCTCTGGGCCTGTGGCTATTCAAAATCCTGCAGTGCCACAGGAAGAGCAGGAATTAAATTGCAGTAAGAACGCAAGCCGAATTTCTCTAGGAGGCTCGGTGATATCATGCAGTACGTTCCAGATGGAACGCGAAGCCGAGGGTTTCTCTGAGTGCAGCTCAGACTACGGCAATGCGAAAGACTTCCACGCCAGGTGGGACGTGCTTGAACGGTGTTCCTGAACGTGTGTGACCGCTGGGGAAATCAAGCTGCTCCAAGAGGGAGTGCAGTGCGTTTCCTTACACTCGGCGTACACAGAGTGGTTCCAAAGGGCTCCTGGCATGGATGTTGAGTAGCAGACCCACGGGGTCCCGTGGGTGTCACTGATCCTGCCGGGAACAGGGTGCCCACGCGAGCCTCCTAGGTGTCCGGCAAACTCTGCTGCAGTTCAAGATACGCAGAACAGAGGCCACGGCGTCATGGAAACTGCGGCACGCCTCCGCTTCTGCACGGCAAGTCGGGGCCTTCATACCAGGCATGTGTTCATGCTGGGTGTGCCGGTAGCGACACAGCATGGTAAGATGCTGACTCTCTCCTCGGGCAGAGTGACTTCAGGCACGAGGTCTTCGAAGTATTCTAAGCACAGTGCTCTCTCATGGCAGCTCACACCAGGGCCATGACAAAGTCTTCCGGGGCAATTCAGACTCACCGGCAATGATGTCCTGAGGCCGTTCGAGGACTCTGGAATTGTAGGGCTCCTCAAGTAACCTACAGTTTGTCGCCCATCACTGGGAACGCACAGAAGGCCTCCGAGGGCTCAACCAATGGGCCTCGAAGTTGCTCAGCCGGCCCACAGGGGTCTGGAGGTACTCAGTGAACTTGGAGGGGAAACGATGCATACCCGAGAGGCCTAGGGGGGGTCCTCAAAAGTCTACTTCCTTTAAAATAAAGCATATAAGCGGCTAAGAACTCATGGGAACAGCTGCATGCGTCCGATCTGCACAACGTCTCAGGGCCTAACCTGGAGACAGGTTCTCACGTTCAGATTCCCTTCAGCTCTAGAGCTTGTCAGGCAGACCACCACCGCGGCCATGGAAGCACCTGGTTTAGACAGAAGCAACTCCTAATTTCCCCCGCATCATTCTTACACGGTTTCCAGGCCTGTCAGGAGCAGGGAATGTCAGGTAGCTGTCAGGCAGCGTGAATGCAGCCTTCAAAATGGGAAAGCAAGCCTAGTTCCAACGGGCCCCGTTTCCATGGGCACCCTCAGCATACACCCCTGGGGTTTCTAACAAGTCCAAAGAGACCCAGGTTACCCTGTGTTTCCTTCCGTGAATCAACTTCTCGAGTAGGGTTTTGTGCATCAAGGAAACTGCCTCAACCAAGGAACGCCGTGGCTACGCCTCTGCGCCTGTGGCTATTTAAAGCCTGCAGTGCCACAGGAAGAGCAGGACTTAAGTTGCAGTGAGAACGCAAGCCGACTTTCTCTAGGAGGCACGGTGACTTCCGGAGGGACGTCCCGGATGGAATGCGAAGCTGAGGATTTATCTGAGTGCAGCTCGGACTAGGGCAACACGCAAGACTTCCACGCCGGGTGGGACGTGCTTGAACGGCGTTCCTGAACGTGTGTGACTGCTGGGGAAATCAAGCTGCTCCAAGAGAGAGTGCAGTGCGTTTCCTTACACTCGGCATACACAGAGTGGTTCCAAAGGGCTCCTGGCATGGATGTTGATTAGCAGACCCACGGGGTCCCGTGGGTGTCACTGATGCTGCCGGGAACAGGGTGACCACGCGAGCCTCCTAGGTGTCTGGCAAACTGTGCTGCAGTTAAAGATATGCAGAGCAGTGGCCACGACCTCATGGAAACTGCTGCACGCCTCCGCTTCTGCACGGCAAATCAGGGCCTTACTTCCAGGCATGTGTTCATGCTGGCTGCGCCGGTAGCGACACAGCATGGTAAGACGCTGACTTTCTCCTCGGGCAGAGTGCCTTCAGGTACGAGGTCCTCGAAGTATTCAAAGCACAGTGCTTTCTCATGGCAGCTCACACAAGGGCCATGAGAAAGTCTTCCTGGGCAATTGATACTCACCAGCAATGTTGTCCTGAGGCCATTCGAGGACTCTGGAATTGTAGGTCTCCTCAAGGAACCTACAGTGTGTTGCCCATCACTGGGACGCACAGAGGGCCTCCGAGGAATCAATCAGTGTGCCTCGAAGTTGCTCAGCCGGCCCACAGGGCTCTGGAGGTACTCAGTGAACTTGGAGGGGAAATGATGCATACCCGAGAGGCCTAGGGGGGGTCCTCAAAAGTCTACTTCCTTTCAAATAAAGCATATAAGCGACTAAGAACGCAAGGAAAGGGCTGCATGCCTCCCTATCTGCCCGGCTACTCGGGACCTAAAATGGAGGCGAGTTCCTATGTTGAGTTTCCTTTGAGCTCCAGAGCTTGTCAGGCAGACCACCCCCGCGGCCATGGTAGCACCTGGTTTAGACAGAAGCAACTCCTAATTTCCCCCTCATCATTCTTACACGGTTTCCAGGCCTGTCAGGAGCAGGGAATGTCAGGTAGCTGTCAGGCAGCGTGAATGCAGCCTTCAAAATGGGAAAGCAAGCCTAGGTCCAACGGGCCCCGTTTCCATGGGCACCCTCAGCATACACCCCTGGGGTTTCTAACAAGTCCAAAGAGACCCAGGTTACCCTGTGTTTCCTTCCGTGAATCAACTTCTCGAGTAGGGTTTTGTGCATCAAGGAAACTGCCTCAACCAAGGAACGCCGTGGCTACGCCTCTGCGCCTGTGGCTATTCAAAAGCCTGCAGTGCCACAGGAAGAGCAGGACTTAAGTTGCAGTGAGAACGCAAGCCGACTTTCTCTAGGAGGCACGGTGACTTCCGGAGGGACGTCCCGGATGGAATGCGAAGCTGAGGATTTATCTGAGTGCAGCTCGGACTAGGGCAACACGCAAGACTTCCACGCCGGGTGGGACGTGCTTGAACGGCGTTCCTGAACGTGTGTGACCGCTGGGGAAATCAAGCTGCTCCAAGAGAGAGTGCAGTGCGTTTCCTTACACTCGGCATACACAGAGTGGTTCCAAAGGGCTCCTGGCATGGATGTTGATTAGCAGACCCACAGGGTCCCGTGGGTGTCACTGATGCTGCCGGGAACAGGGTGCCCACGCGAGCCTCCTAGGTGTCTGGCAAACTGTGCTGCAGTTCAAGATATGCAGAGCAGTGGCCACGACCTCATGGAAACTGCTGCACGCCTCCGCTTCTGCACGGCAAATCAGGGCCTTACTTCCAGGCATGTGTTCATGCTGGCTGCGCCGGTAGCGACACAGCATGGTAAGACGCTGACTTTCTCCTCGGGCAGAGTGCCTTCAGGTACGAGGTCCTCGAAGTATTCAAAGCACAGTGCTTTCTCATGGCAGCTGACACAAGGGCCATGAGAAAGTCTTCCTGGGCAATTGATACTCACCAGCAATGTTGTCCTGAGGCCATTCGAGGACTCTGGAATTGTAGGTCTCCTCAAGGAACCTACAGTGTGTTGCCCATCACTGGGACGCACAGAGGGCCTCCGAGGAATCAATCAGTGTGCCTCGAAGTTGCTCAGCCGGCCCACAGGGCTCTGGAGGTACTCAGTGAACTTGGAGGGGAAATGATGCATACCCGAGAGGCCTAGGGGGGGTCCTCAAAAGTCTACTTCCTTTCAAATAAAGCATATAAGCGGCTAAGAACTCATGGGAACAGCTGCATGCGTCCGATCTGCACAACGTCTCAGGGCCTAACCTGGAGACAGGTTCTCACGTTCAGATTCCCTTCAGCTCTAGAGCTTGTCAGGCAGACCACCACCGCGGCCATGGAAGCACCTGGTTTAGACAGAAGCAACTCCTAATTTCCCCCGCATCATTCTTACACGGTTTCCAGGCCTGTCAGGAGCAGGGAATGTCAGGTAGCTGTCAGGCAGCGTGAATGCAGCCTTCAAAATGGGAAAGCAAGTCTAGTTCCAACGGGCCCCGTTTCCATGGGCACCCACAGCATACAACCCTGTGCTTTCTAAGAAGTCCAAAGAGACACGGGTTACCCTGTGTTGCCTTCCCTGAATCAACTTCTCGAACTAGGGTGTTCTGCATCAAGCTAACTGCCTTAACCAAGCAATGCCCTAGCTAGGCCTCTGGGCCTGTGGCTATTCAAAATCCTGCAGTGCCACAGGAAGAGCAGGAATTAAATTGCAGTAAGAACGCAAGCCGAATTTCTCTAGGAGGCTCGGTGATATCATGCAGTACGTTCCAGATGGAACGCGAAGCCGAGGGTTTCTCTGAGTGCAGCTCAGACTACGGCAATGCGAAAGACTTCCACGCCAGGTGGGACGTGCTTGAACGGTGTTCCTGAACGTGTGTGACCGCTGGGGAAATCAAGCTGCTCCAAGAGGGAGTGCAGTGCGTTTCCTTACACTCGGCGTACACAGAGTGGTTCCAAAGGGCTCCTGGCATGGATGTTGAGTAGCAGACCCACGGGGTCCCGTGGGTGTCACTGATCCTGCCGGGAACAGGGTGCCCACGCGAGCCTCCTAGGTGTCCGGCAAACTCTGCTGCAGTTCAAGATACGCAGAACAGAGGCCACGGCGTCATGGAAACTGCGGCACGCCTCCGCTTCTGCATGGCAAGTCGGGGCCTTCATACCAGGCATGTGTTCATGCTGGGTGTGCCGGTAGCGACACAACATGGTAAGATGCTGACTCTCTCCTCGGGCAGAGTGACTTCAGGCACGAGGTCTTCGAAGTATTCTAAGCACAGTGCTCTCTCATGGCAGCTCACACCAGGGCCATGACAAAGTCTTCCGGGGCAATTCAGACTCACCGGCAATGATGTCCTGAGGCCGTTCGAGGACTCTGGAATTGTAGGGCTCCTCAAGTAACCTACAGTTTGTCGCCCATCACTGGGAACGCACAGAAGGCCTCCGAGGGCTCAACCAATGGGCCTCGAAGTTGCTCAGCCGGCCCACAGGGGTCTGGAGGTACTCAGTGAACTTGGAGGGGAAACGATGCATACCCGAGAGGCCTAGGGGGGGTCCTCAAAAGTCTACTTCCTTTAAAATAAAGCATATAAGCGGCTAAGAACTCATGGGAACAGCTGCATGCGTCCGATCTGCACAACGTCTCAGGGCCTAACCTGGAGACAGGTTCTCACGTTCAGATTCCCTTCAGCTCTAGAGCTTGTCAGGCAGACCACCACCGCGGCCATGGAAGCACCTGGTTTAGACAGAAGCAACTCCTAATTTCCCCCGCATCATTCTTACACGGTTTCCAGGCCTGTCAGGAGCAGGGAATGTCAGGTAGCTGTCAGGCAGCGTGAATGCAGCCTTCAAAATGGGAAAGCAAGCCTAGTTCCAACGGGCCCCGTTTCCATGGGCACCCTCAGCATACACCCCTGGGGTTTCTAACAAGTCCAAAGAGACCCAGGTTACCCTGTGTTTCCTTCCGTGAATCAACTTCTCGAGTAGGGTTTTGTGCATCAAGGAAACTGCCTCAACCAAGGAACGCCGTGGCTACGCCTCTGCGCCTGTGGCTATTCAAAAGCCTGCAGTGCCACAGGAAGAGCAGGACTTAAGTTGCAGTGAGAACGCAAGCCGACTTTCTCTAGGAGGCACGGTGACTTCCGGAGGGACGTCCCGGATGGAATGCGAAGCTGAGGATTTATCTGAGTGCAGCTCGGACTAGGGCAACACGCAAGACTTCCACGCCGGGTGGGACGTGCTTGAACGGCGTTCCTGAACGTGTGTGACCGCTGGGGAAATCAAGCTGCTCCAAGAGAGAGTGCAGTGCGTTTCCTTACACTCGGCATACACAGAGTGGTTCCAAAGGGCTCCTGGCATGGATGTTGATTAGCAGACCCACGGGGTCCCGTGGGTGTCACTGATGCTGCCGGGAACAGGGTGCCCACGCGAGCCTCCTAGGTGTCTGGCAAACTGTGCTGCAGTTCAAGATATGCAGAGCAGTGGCCACGACCTCATGGAAACTGCTGCACGCCTCCGCTTCTGCACGGCAAATCAGGGCCTTACTTCCAGGCATGTGTTCATGCTGGCTGCGCCGGTAGCGACACAGCATGGTAAGACGCTGACTTTCTCCTCGGGCAGAGTGCCTTCAGGTACGAGGTCCTCGAAGTATTCAAAGCACAGTGCTTTCTCATGGCAGCTGACACAAGGGCCATGAGAAAGTCTTCCTGGGCAATTGATACTCACCAGCAATGTTGTCCTGAGGCCATTCGAGGACTCTGGAATTGTAGGTCTCCTCAAGGAACCTACAGTGTGTTGCCCATCACTGGGACGCACAGAGGGCCTCCGAGGAATCAATCAGTGTGCCTCGAAGTTGCTCAGCCGGCCCACAGGGCTCTGGAGGTACTCAGTGAACTTGGAGGGGAAATGATGCATACCCGAGAGGCCTAGGGGGGGTCCTCAAAAGTCTACTTCCTTTCAAATAAAGCATATAAGCGACTAAGAACGCAAGGAAAGGGCTGCATGCCTCCCTATCTGCCCGGCTACTCGGGACCTAAAATGGAGGCGAGTTCCTATGTTGAGTTTCCTTTGAGCTCCAGAGCTTGTCAGGCAGACCACCCCCGCGGCCATGGTAGCACCTGGTTTAGACAGAAGCAACTCCTAATTTCCCCCTCATCATTCTTACACGGTTTCCAGGCCTGTCAGGAGCAGGGAATGTCAGGTAGCTGTCAGGCAGCGTGAATGCAGCCTTCAAAATGGGAAAGCAAGCCTAGGTCCAACGGGCCCCGTTTCCATGGGCACCCTCAGCATACACCCCTGGGGTTTCTAACAAGTCCAAAGAGACCCAGGTTACCCTGTGTTTCCTTCCGTGAATCAACTTCTCGAGTAGGGTTTTGTGCATCAAGGAAACTGCCTCAACCAAGGAACGCCGTGGCTACGCCTCTGCGCCTGTGGTTATTCAAAAGCCTGCAGTGCCACAGGAAGAGCAGGACTTAAGTTGCAGTGAGAACGCAAGCCGCCTTTCTCTAGGAGGCACGGTGACTTCCGGAGGGACGTCCCGGATGGAATGCGAAGCTGAGGATTTATCTGAGTGCAGCTCGGACTAGGGCAACACGCAAGACTTCCACGCCGGGTGGGACGTGCTTGAACGGCGTTCCTGAACGTGTGTGACCGCTGGGGAAATCAAGCTGCTCCAAGAGAGAGTGCAGTGCGTTTCCTTACACTCGGCATACACAGAGTGGTTCCAAAGGGCTCCTGGCATGGATGTTGATTAGCAGACCCACGGGGTCCCGTGGGTGTCACTGATGCTGCCGGGAACAGGGTGCCCACGCGAGCCTCCTAGGTGTCTGGCAAACTGTGCTGCAGTTAAAGATATGCAGAGAAGTGGCCACGACCTCATGGAAACTGCTGCACGCCTCCGCTTCTGCACGGCAAATCAGGGCCTTACTTCCAGGCATGTGTTCATGCTGGCTGCGCCGGTAGCGACACAGCATGGTAAGACGCTGACTTTCTCCTCGGGCAGAGTGCCTTCAGGTACGAGGTCCTCGAAGTATTCAAAGCACAGTGCTTTCTCATGGCAGCTCACACAAGGGCCATGAGAAAGTCTTCCTGGGCAATTGATACTCACCAGCAATGTTGTCCTGAGGCCATTCGAGGACTCTGGAATTGTAGGTCTCCTCAAGGAACCTACGTTGTTTTGCCCATCACTGGGACGCACAGAGGGCCTCCGAGGAATCAATCAGTGTGCCTCGAAGTTGCTGAGCCGGCCCACAGGGCTCTGGAGGTACTCAGTGAACTTGGAGGGGAAACGATGCACACCCGAGAGGCCTGGGGGGGGGGTCCTCAAAAGTCTACTTCCTTTAAAATAAAGCATATAAGCGGCTAAGAACTCATGGGAACAGCTGCATGCGTCCGATCTGCACAACGTCTCAGGGCCTAACCTGGAGACAGGTTCTCACGTTCAGATTCCCTTCAGCTCTAGAGCTTGTCAGGCAGACCACCACCGCGGCCATGGAAGCACCTGGTTTAGACAGAAGCAACTCCTAATTTCCCCCGCATCATTCTTACACGGTTTCCAGGCCTGTCAGGAGCAGGGAATGTCAGGTAGCTGTCAGGCAGCGTGAATGCAGCCTTCAAAATGGGAAAGCAAGCCTAGTTCCAACGGGCCCCGTTTCCATGGGCACCCGCAGCATACAACCCTGTGCTTTCTAAGAAGTCCAAAGAGACACGGGTTACCCTGTGTTGCCTTCCCTGAATCAACTTCTCGAAGTAGGGTGTTCTGCATCAAGCTAACTGCCTTAACCAAGCAATGCCCTAGCTAGGCCTCTGGGCCTGTGGCTATTCAAAATCCTGCAGTGCCACAGGAAGAGCAGGAATTAAATTGCAGTAAGAACGCAAGCCGAATTTCTCTAGGAGGCTCGGTGATATCAGGCAGTACGTTCCAGATGGAACGCGAAGCCGAGGGTTTCTCTGAGTGCAGCTCAGACTACGGCAATGCGAAAGACTTCCACGCCAGGTGGGACGTGCTTGAACGGTGTTCCTGAACGTGTGTGACCGCTGGGGAAATCAAGCTGCTCCAAGAGGGAGTGCAGTGCGTTTCCTTACACTCGGCGTACACAGAGTGGTTCCAAAGGGCTCCTGGCATGGATGTTGATTAGCAGACCCACGGGGTCCCGTGGGTGTCACTGATGCTGCCGGGAACAGGGTGCCGACGCGAGCCTCCTAGGTGTCTGGCAAACTGTGCTGCAGTTAAAGATATGCAGAGCAGTGGCCACGACCTCATGGAAACTGCTGCACGCCTCCGCTTCTGCACGGCAAATCAGGGCCTTACTTCCAGGCATGTGTTCATGCTGGCTGCGCCGGTAGCGACACAGCATGGTAAGACGCTGACTTTCTCCTCGGGCAGAGTGCCTTCAGGTACGAGGTCCTCGAAGTATTCAAAGCACAGTGCTTTCTCATGGCAGCTCACACAAGGGCCATGAGAAAGTCTTCCTGGGCAATTGATACTCACCAGCAATGTTGTCCTGAGGCCATTCGAGGACTCTGGAATTGTAGGTCTCCTCAAGGAACGTACGTTGTGTTGCCCATCACTGGGACGCACAGAGGGCCTCCGAGGAATCAATCAGTGTGCCTCGAAGTTGCTCAGCCGGCCCACAGGGCTCTGGAGGTACTCAGTGAACTTGGAGGGGAAACGATGCACACCCGAGAGGCCTGGGGGGGGGTCCTCAAAAGTCTACTTCCTTTAAAATAAAGCATATAAGCGGCTAAGAACTCATGGGAACAGCTGCATGCGTCCGATCTGCACAACGTCTCAGGGACTAACCTGGAGACAGGTTCTCACGTTCAGATTCCCTTCAGCTCTAGAGCTTGTCAGGCAGACCACCACCGCGGCCATGGAAGCACCTGGTTTAGACAGAAGCAACTCCTAATTTCCCCCGCATCATTCTTACACGGTTTCCAGGCCTGTCAGGAGCAGGGAATGTCAGGTAGCTGTCAGGCAGCGTGAATGCAGCCTTCAAAATGGGAAAGCAAGCCTAGTTCCAACGGGCCCCGTTTCCATGGGCACCCGCAGCATACAACCCTGTGCTTTCTAAGAAGTCCAAAGAGACACGGGTTACCCTGTGTTGCCTTCCCTGAATCAACTTCTCGAAGTAGGGTGTACTGCATCAAGCTAACTGCCTTAACCAAGCAATGCCCTAGCTAGGCCTCTGGGCCTGTGGCTATTCAAAATCCTGCAGTGCCACAGGAAGAGCAGGAATTAAATTGCAGTAAGAACGCAAGCCGAATTTCTCTAGGAGGCTCGGTGATATCAGGCAGTACGTTCCAGATGGAACGCGAAGCCGAGGGTTTCTCTGAGTGCAGCTCAGACTACGGCAATGCGAAAGACTTCCACGCCAGGTGGGACGTGCTTGAACGGTGTTCCTGAACGTGTGTGACCGCTGGGGAAATCAAGCTGCTCCAAGAGGGAGTGCAGTGCGTTTCCTTACACTCGGCGTACACAGAGTGGTTCCAAAGGGCTCCTGGCATGGATGTTGAGTAGCAGACCCACGGGGTCCCGTGGGTGTCACTGATGCTGCCGGGAAAAGGGTGCCCACGCGAGCCTCCTAGGTGTCTGGCAAACTGTGCTGCAGTTAAAGATATGCAGAGCAGTGGCCACGACCTCATGGAAACTGCTGCACGCCTCCGCTTCTGCACGGCAAATCAGGGCCTTACTTCCAGGCATGTGTTCATGCTGGCTGCGCCGGTAGCGACACAGCATGGTAAGACGCTGACTTTCTCCTCGGGCAGAGTGCCTTCAGGTACGAGGTCCTCGAAGTATTCAAAGCACAGTGCTTTCTCATGGCAGCTCACACAAGGGCCATGAGAAAGTCTTCCTGGGCAATTGATACTCACCAGCAATGTTGTCCTGAGGCCATTCGAGGACTCTGGAATTGTAGGTCTCCTCAAGGAACGTACGTTGTGTTGCCCATCACTGGGACGCACAGAGGGCCTCCGAGGAATCAATCAGTGTGCCTCGAAGTTGCTCAGCCGGCCCACAGGGCTCTGGAGGTACTCAGTGAACTTGGAGGGGAAACGATGCACACCCGAGAGGCCTGGGGGGGGGGTCCTCAAAAGTCTACTTCCTTTAAAATAAAGCATATAAGCGGCTAAGAACTCATGGGAACAGCTGCATGCGTCCGATCTGCACAACGTCTCAGGGACTAACCTGGAGACAGGTTCTCACGTTCAGATTCCCTTCAGCTCTAGAGCTTGTCAGGCAGACCACCACCGCGGCCATGGAAGCACCTGGTTTAGACAGAAGCAACTCCTAATTTCCCCCGCATCATTCTTACACGGTTTCCAGGCCTGTCAGGAGCAGGGAATGTCAGGTAGCTGTCAGGCAGCGTGAATGCAGCCTTCAAAATGGGAAAGCAAGCCTAGTTCCAACGGGCCCCGTTTCCATGGGCACCCGCAGCATACAACCCTGTGCTTTCTAAGAAGTCCAAAGAGACACGGGTTACCCTGTGTTGCCTTCCCTGAATCAACTTCTCGAAGTAGGGTGTACTGCATCAAGCTAACTGCCTTAACCAAGCAATGCCCTAGCTAGGCCTCTGGGCCTGTGGCTATTCAAAATCCTGCAGTGCCACAGGAAGAGCAGGAATTAAATTGCAGTAAGAACGCAAGCCGAATTTCTCTAGGAGGCTCGGTGATATCAGGCAGTACGTTCCAGATGGAACGCGAAGCCGAGGGTTTCTCTGAGTGCAGCTCAGACTACGGCAATGCGAAAGACTTCCACGCCAGGTGGGACGTGCTTGAACGGTGTTCCTGAAAGTGTGTGACCGCTGGGGAAATCAAGCTGCTCCAAGAGGGAGTGCAGTGCGTTTCCTTACACTCGGCGTACACAGAGTGGTTCCAAAGGGCTCCTGGCATGGATGTTGAGTAGCAGACCCACGGGGTCCCGTGGGTGTCACTGATGCTGCCGGGAAAAGGGTGCCCACGCGAGCCTCCTAGGTGTCTGGCAAACTGTGCTGCAGTTAAAGATATGCAGAGCAGTGGCCACGACCTCATGGAAACTGCTGCACGCCTCCGCTTCTGCACGGCAAATCAGGGCCTTACTTCCAGGCATGTGTTCATGCTGGCTGCGCCGGTAGCGACACAGCATGGTAAGACGCTGACTTTCTCCTCGGGCAGAGTGCCTTCAGGTACGAGGTCCTCGAAGTATTCAAAGCACAGTGCTTTCTCATGGCAGCTCACACAAGGGCCATGAGAAAGTCTTCCTGGGCAATTGATACTCACCAGCAATGTTGTCCTGAGGCCATTCGAGGACTCTGGAATTGTAGGTCTCCTCAAGGAACCTACAGTGTGTTGCCCATCACTGGGACGCACAGAGGGCCTCCGAGGAATCAATCAGTGTGCCTCGAAGTTGCTCAGCCGGCCCACAGGGCTCTGGAGGTACTCAGTGAACTTGGAGGGGAAATGATGCATACCCGAGAGGCCTAGGGGGGGTCCTCAAAAGTCTACTTCCTTTAAAATAAAGCATATAAGCGACTAAGAATGCAAGGAAAGGGCTGCATGCCTCCCTATCTGCCTGGCTACTCGGGACCTAAAATGGAGGCGAGTTCCTATGTTGAGTTTCCTTTGAGCTCCAGAGCTTGTCAGGCAGACCACCCCCGCGGCCATGGCAGCACCTGGTTTAGACAGAGCAGACTCATAATTTTCCCCGCATCGTTCTTACAGGGTTTCCAGGCCTGTCGGGAGCAGGGACTATCAGGTAGCTGCAAGGCAGCGTGAATGCAGCCTTCAAAATGGGAAAGCAAGTCTAGTTCCAGCAGGCCCCCGTTTCCATGGGCACCCGCAGCATACAACCCTGTGCTTTCTAAGAAGTCCAAAGAGACACGGGTTACCCTGTGTTGCCTTCCCTGAATCAACTTCTCGAAGTAGGGTGTTCTGCATCAAGCTAACTGCCTTAACCAAGCAATGCCCTAGCTAGGCCTCTGGGCCTGTGGCTATTCAAAATCCTGCAGTGCCACAGGAAGAGCAGGAATTAAATTGCAGTAAGAACGCAAGCCGAATTTCTCTAGGAGGCTCGGTGATATCAGGCAGTACGTTCCAGATGGAACGCGAAGCCGAGGGTTTCTCTGAGTGCAGCTCAGACTACGGCAATGCGAAAGACTTCCACGCCAGGTGGGACGTGCTTGAACGGTGTTCCTGAACGTGTGTGACCGCTGGGGAAATCAAGCTGCTCCAAGAGGGAGTGCAGTGCGTTTCCTTACACTCGGCGTACACAGAGTGGTTCCAAAGGGCTCCTGGCATGGATGTTGAGTAGCAGACCCACGGGGTCCCGTGGGTGTCACTGATCCTGCCGGGAACAGGGTGCCCACGGGAGCCTCCTAGGTGTCCGGCAAACTCTGCTGCAGTTCACGATATGCAGAACAGAGGCCACGGCGTCATGGAAACTGCGGCACGCCTCCGCTTCTGCACGGCAAGTCGGGGCCTTCATACCAGGCATGTGTTCATGCTGGGTGTGCCGGTAGCGACACAGCATGGTAAGATGCTGACTCTCTCCTCGGGCAGAGTGACTTCAGGCACGAGGTCTTCGAAGTATTCTAAGCACAGTGCTCTCTCATGGCAGCTCACACCAGGGCCATGACAAAGTCTTCCGGGGCAATTCAGACTCACCGGCAATGATGTCCTGAGGCCGTTCGAGGACTCTGGAATTGTAGGGCTCCTCAAGTAACCTACAGTTTGTCGCCCATCACTGGGAACGCACAGAAGGCCTCCGAGGGCTCAACCAATGGGCCTCGAAGTTGCTCAGCCGGCCCACAGGGGTCTGGAGGTACTCAGTGAACTTGGAGGGGAAACGATGCATACCCGAGAGGCCTAGGGGGGGTCCTCAAAAGTCTACTTCCTTTAAAATAAAGCATATAAGCGGCTAAGAACTCATGGGAACAGCTGCATGCGTCCGATCTGCACAACGTCTCAGGGCCTAACCTGGAGACAGGTTCTCACGTTCAGATTCCCTTCAGCTCTAGAGCTTGTCAGGCAGACCACCACCGCGGCCATGGAAGCACCTGGTTTAGACAGAAGCAACTCCTAATTTCCCCCGCATCATTCTTACACGGTTTCCAGGCCTGTCAGGAGCAGGGAATGTCAGGTAGCTGTCAGGCAGCGTGAATGCAGCCTTCAAAATGGGAAAGCAAGCCTAGTTCCAACGGGCCCCGTTTCCATGGGCACCCTCAGCATACACCCCTGGGGTTTCTAACAAGTCCAAAGAGACCCAGGTTACCCTGTGTTTCCTTCCGTGAATCAACTTCTCGAGTAGGGTTTTGTGCATCAAGGAAACTGCCTCAACCAAGGAACGCCGTGGCTACGCCTCTGCGCCTGTGGCTATTCAAAAGCCTGCAGTGCCACAGGAAGAGCAGGACTTAAGTTGCAGTGAGAACGCAAGCCGACTTTCTCTAGGAGGCACGGTGACTTCCGGAGGGACGTCCCGGATGGAATGCGAAGCTGAGGATTTATCTGAGTGCAGCTCGGACTAGGGCAACACGCAAGACTTCCACGCCGGGTGGGACGTGCTTGAACGGCGTTCCTGAACGTGTGTGACCGCTGGGGAAATCAAGCTGCTCCAAGAGAGAGTGCAGTGCGTTTCCTTACACTCGGCATACACAGAGTGGTTCCAAAGGGCTCCTGGCATGGATGTTGATTAGCAGACCCACGGGGTCCCGTGGGTGTCACTGATGCTGCCGGGAACAGGGTGCCCACGCGAGCCTCCTAGGTGTCTGGCAAACTGTGCTGCAGTTCAAGATATGCAGAGTAGTGGCCACGACCTCATGGAAACTGCTGCACGCCTCCGCTTCTGCACGGCAAATCAGGGCCTTACTTCCAGGCATGTGTTCATGCTGGCTGCGCCGGTAGCGACACAGCATGGTAAGACGCTGACTTTCTCCTCGGGCAGAGTGCCTTCAGGTACGAGGTCCTCGAAGTATTCAAAGCACAGTGCTTTCTCATGGCAGCTCACACAAGGGCCATGAGAAAGTCTTCCTGGGCAATTGATACTCACCAGCAATGTTGTCCTGAGGCCATTCGAGGACTCTGGAATTGTAGGTCTCCTCAAGGAACCTACGTTGTTTTGCCCATCACTGGGACGCACAGAGGGCCTCTGAGGAATCAATCAGTGTGCCTCGAAGTTGCTCAGCCGGCCCACAGGGCTCTGGAGGTACTCAGTGAACTTGGAGGGGAAACGATGCACACCCGAGAGGCCTGGGGGGGGGGTCCTCAAAAGTCTACTTCCTTTAAAATAAAGCATATAAGCGGCTAAGAACTCATGGGAACAGCTGCATGCGTCCGATCTGCACAACGTCTCAGGGCCTAACCTGGAGACAGGTTCTCACGTTCAGATTCCCTTCAGCTCTAGAGCTTGTCAGGCAGACCACCACCGCGGCCATGGAAGCACCTGGTTTAGACAGAAGAAACTCCTAATTTCCCCCGCATCATTCTTACACGGTTTCCAGGCCTGTCAGGAGCAGGGAATGTCAGGTAGCTGTCAGGCAGCGTGAATGCAGCCTTCAAAATGGGAAAGCAAGCCTAGTTCCAACGGGCCCCGTTTCCATGGGCACCCGCAGCATACAACCCTGTGCTTTCTAAGAAGTCCAAAGAGACACGGGTTACCCTGTGTTGCCTTCCCTGAATCAACTTCTCGAAGTAGGGTGTTCTGCATCAAGCTAACTGCCTTAACCAAGCAATGCCCTAGCTAGGCCTCTGGGCCTGTGGCTATTCAAAATCCTGCAGTGCCACAGGAAGAGCAGGAATTAAATTGCAGTAAGAACGCAAGCCGAATTTCTCTAGGAGGCTCGGTGATATCAGGCAGTACGTTCCAGATGGAACGCGAAGCCGAGGGTTTCTCTGAGTGCAGCTCAGACTACGGCAATGCGAAAGACTTCCACGCCAGGTGGGACGTGCTTGAACGGTGTTCCTGAACGTGTGTGACCGCTGGGGAAATCAAGCTGCTCCAAGAGGGAGTGCAGTGCGTTTCCTTACACTCGGCGTACACAGAGTGGTTCCAAAGGGCTCCTGGCATGGATGTTGATTAGCAGACCCACGGGGTCCCGTGGGTGTCACTGATGCTGCCGGGAACAGGGTGCCGACGCGAGCCTCCTAGGTGTCTGGCAAACTGTGCTGCAGTTAAAGATATGCAGAGCAGTGGCCACGACCTCATGGAAACTGCTGCACGCCTCCGCTTCTGCACGGCAAATCAGGGCCTTACTTCCAGGCATGTGTTCATGCTGGCTGCGCCGGTAGCGACACAGCATGGTAAGACGCTGACTTTCTCCTCGGGCAGAGTGCCTTCAGGTACGAGGTCCTCGAAGTATTCAAAGCACAGTGCTTTCTCATGGCAGCTCACACAAGGGCCATGAGAAAGTCTTCCTGGGCAATTGATACTCACCAGCAATGTTGTCCTGAGGCCATTCGAGGACTCTGGAATTGTAGGTCTCCTCAAGGAACCTACGTTGTGTTGCCCATCACTGGGACGCACAGAGGGCCTCCGAGGAATCAATCAGTGTGCCTCGAAGTTGCTCAGCCGGCCCACAGGGCTCTGGAGGTACTCAGTGAACTTGGAGGGGAAACGATGCACACCCGAGAGGCCTGGGGGGGGGTCCTCAAAAGTCTACTTCCTTTAAAATAAAGCATATAAGCGGCTAAGAACTCATGGGAACAGCTGCATGCGTCCGATCTGCACAACGTCTCAGGGACTAACCTGGAGACAGGTTCTCACGTTCAGATTCCCTTCAGCTCTAGAGCTTGTCAGGCAGACCACCACCGCGGCCATGGAAGCACCTGGTTTAGACAGAAGCAACTCCTAATTTCCCCCGCATCATTCTTACACGGTTTCCAGGCCTGTCAGGAGCAGGGAATGTCAGGTAGCTGTCAGGCAGCGTGAATGCAGCCTTCAAAATGGGAAAGCAAGCCTAGTTCCAACGGGCCCCGTTTCCATGGGCACCCGCAGCATACAACCCTGTGCTTTCTAAGAAGTCCAAAGAGACACGGGTTACCCTGTGTTGCCTTCCCTGAATCAACTTCTCGAAGTAGGGTGTACTGCATCAAGCTAACTGCCTTAACCAAGCAATGCCCTAGCTAGGCCTCTGGGCCTGTGGCTATTCAAAATCCTGCAGTGCCACAGGAAGAGCAGGAATTAAATTGCAGTAAGAACGCAAGCCGAATTTCTCTAGGAGGCTCGGTGATATCAGGCAGTACGTTCCAGATGGAACGCGAAGCCGAGGGTTTCTCTGAGTGCAGCTCAGACTACGGCAATGCGAAAGACTTCCACGCCAGGTGGGACGTGCTTGAACGGTGTTCCTGAACGTGTGTGACCGCTGGGGAAATCAAGCTGCTCCAAGAGGGAGTGCAGTGCGTTTCCTTACACTCGGCGTACACAGAGTGTTTCCAAAGGGCTCCTGGCATGGATGTTGAGTAGCAGACCCACGGGGTCCCGTGGTTGTCACTGATGCTGCCGGGAAAAGGGTGCCCACGCGAGCCTCCTAGGTGTCTGGCAAACTGTGCTGCAGTTAAAGATATGCAGAGCAGTGGCCACGACCTCATGGAAACTGCTGCACGCCTCCGCTTCTGCACGGCAAATCAGGGCCTTACTTCCAGGCATGTGTTCATGCTGGCTGCGCCGGTAGCGACACAGCATGGTAAGACGCTGACTTTCTCCTCGGGCAGAGTGCCTTCAGGTACGAGGTCCTCGAAGTATTCAAAGCACAGTGCTTTCTCATGGCAGCTCACACAAGGGCCATGAGAAAGTCTTCCTGGGCAATTGATACTCACCAGCAATGTTGTCCTGAGGCCATTCGAGGACTCTGGAATTGTAGGTCTCCTCAAGGAACCTACAGTGTGTTGCCCATCACTGGGACGCACAGAGGGCCTCCGAGGAATCAATCAGTGTGCCTCGAAGTTGCTCAGCCGGCCCACAGGGCTCTGGAGGTACTCAGTGAACTTGGAGGGGAAATGATGCATACCCGAGAGGCCTAGGGGGGGTCCTCAAAAGTCTACTTCCTTTAAAATAAAGCATATAAGCGACTAAGAACGCAAGGAAAGGGCTGCATGCCTCCCTTTCAGCCCGGCTACTCGGGACCGAAAATGGAGGCGAGTTCCTATGTTGAGTTTCCTTTGAGCTCCAGAGCTTGTCAGGCAGACCACCCCCGCGGCCATGGCAGCACCTGGTTTAGACAGAGCAGACTCATAATTTTCCCCGCATCGTTCTTACAGGGTTTCCAGGCCTGTCGGGAGCAGGGACTATCAGGTAGCTGCAAGGCAGCGTGAATGCAGCCTTCAAAATGGGAAAGCAAGTCTAGTTCCAGCAGGCCCCCGTTTCCATGGGCACCCGCAGCATACAACCCTGTGCTTTCTAAGAAGTCCAAAGAGACACGGGTTACCCTGTGTTGCCTTCCCTGAATCAACTTCTCGAAGTAGGGTGTTCTGCATCAAGCTAACTGCCTTAACCAAGCAATGCCCTAGCTAGGCCTCTGGGCCTGTGGCTATTCAAAATCCTGCAGTGCCACAGGAAGAGCAGGAATTAAATTGCAGTAAGAACGCAAGCCGAATTTCTCTAGGAGGCTCGGTGATATCAGGCAGTACGTTCCAGATGGAACGCGAAGCCGAGGGTTTCTCTGAGTGCAGCTCAGACTACGGCAATGCGAAAGACTTCCACGCCAGGTGGGACGTGCTTGAACGTTGTTCCTGAACGTGTGTGACCGCTGGGGAAATCAAGCTGCTCCAAGAGGGAGTGCAGTGCGTTTCCTTACACTCGGCGTACACAGAGTGGTTCCAAAGGGCTCCTGGCATGGATGTTGAGTAGCAGACCCACGGGGTCCCGTGGGTGTCACTGATCCTGCAGGGAACAGGGTGCCCACGCGAGCCTCCTAGGTGTCCGGCAAACTCTGCTGCAGTTCAAGATACGCAGAACAGAGGCCACGGCGTCATGGAAACTGCGGCACGCCTCCGCTTCTGCACGGCAAGTCGGGGCCTTCATACCAGGCATGTGTTCATGCTGGGTGTGCCGGTAGCGACACAGCATGGTAAGATGCTGACTCTCTCCTCGGGCAGAGTGACTTCAGGCACGAGGTCTTCGAAGTATTCTAAGCACAGTGCTCTCTCATGGCAGCTCACACCAGGGCCATGACAAAGTCTTCCGGGGCAATTCAGACTCACCGGCAATGATGTCCTGAGGCCGTTCGAGGACTCTGGAATTGTAGGGCTCCTCAAGTAACTTACAGTTTGTTGCCCATCACTGGGAACGCACAGAGGGCCTCCGAGGGCTCAACCAATGGGCCTCGAAGTTGCTCAGCCGGCCCACAGGGGTCTGGAGGTACCCAGTGAACTTGGAGGGGAAACGATGCATACCCGAGAGGCCTAGGGGGGGGTCCTCAAAAGTCTACTTCCTTTAAAATAAAGCATATAAGCGGCTAAGAACTCATGGGAACAGCTGCATGCCTCCGATCTGCACAACGTCTCAGGCCCTAACCTGGAGGCAGGTTCTCACGTTCAGATTCCCTTCAGCTCTAGAGCTTGTCAGGCAGACCACCACCGCGGCCATGGAAGCACCTGGTTTAGACAGAAGCAACTCCTAATTTCCCCCGCATCATTCTTACACGGTTTCCAGGCCTGTCAGGAGCAGGGAATGTCAGGTAGTTGTCAGGCAGCGTGAATGCAGTCTTCAAAATGGGAAAGCAAGCCTAGTTCCAACGGGCCCCGTTTCCATGGGCACCCTCAGCATACACCCCTGGGGTTTCTAACAAGTCCAAAGAGACCCAGGTTACCCTGTGTTTCCTTCCCTGAATCAACTTCTCGAGTAGGGTGTTCTGCATCAAGGAAACTGCCTCAACCAAGGAACGCCATGGCTACGCCTCTGCGCCTGTGGCTATTCAAAAGCCTGCAGTGCCACAGGAAGAGCAGGACTTAAGTTGCAGTGAGAACGCAAGCCGACTTTCTCTAGGAGGCACGGTGACTTCCGGAGGGACGTCCCGGATGGAATGCGAAGCTGAGGATTTATCTGAGTGCAGCTCGGACTAGGGCAACACGCAAGACTTCCACACCGGGTGGGACGTGCTTGAACGGCGTTCCTGAACGTGTGTGACCGCTGGGGAAATCAAGCTGCTCCAAGAGAGGGTGCAGTGCGTTTCCTTACACTCGGCATACACAGAGTGGTTCCAAAGGGCTCCTGGCATGGATGTTGATTAGCAGACCGTCGGGGTCCCGTGGGTGTCACTGATGCTGCCGGGAACAGGGTGCCCACGCGAGCCTCCTAGGTGTCTGGCAAACTGTGCTGCAGTTAAAGATATGCAGAGCAGTGGCCACGACCTCATGGAAACTGCTGCACGCCTCCGCTTCTGCACGGCAAATCAGGGCCTTACTTCCAGACATGTGTTCATGCTGGCTGCGCCGGTAGCGACACAGCATGGTAAGACGCTGACTTTCTCCTCGGGCAGAGTGCCTTCAGGTACGAGGTCCTCGAAGTATTCAAAGCACAGTGCTTTCTCATGGCAGCTCACACAAGGGCCATGAGAAAGTCTTCCTGGGCAATTGATACTCATCAGCAATGTTGTCCTGAGGCCATTCGAGGACTCTGGAATTGTAGGTCTCCTCAAGGAACTTACAGTGTGTTGCCCATCAGTGGGACGCACAGAGGGCCTCCGAGGAATCAATCAGTGTGCCTCGAAGTTGCTCAGCCGGCCCACAGGGCTCTGGAGGTACTCAGTGAACTTGGAGGGGAAATGATGCATACCCGAGAGTCCTAGGGGGGGGTCCTCAAAAGTCTACTTCCTTTCAAATAAAGCATATAAGCGACTAAGAACGCAAGGAAAGGGCTGCATGCCTCCCTTTCTGCCCGGCTGCTCGGGACCTAAAATGGAGGCGAGTTCCTATGTTGAGTTTCCTTTGAGCTCCAGAGCTTGTCAGGCACACGACCCCCAAGGCCATGGCAGCACCTGGTTTAGACAGAGCAGACTCATAATTTTCCCCGCATCGTTCTTACAGGGTTTCCAGGCCTGTCGGGAGCAGGGACTATCAGGTAGCTGCAAGGCAGCGTGAATGCAGCCTTCAAAATGGGAAAGCGAGTCTAGTTCCAGCAGGCCCCCGTTTCCATGGGCACCCGCAGCATACAACCCTGTGCTTTCTAAGAAGTCCAAAGAGACACGGGTTACCCTGTGTTGCCTTCCCTGAATCAGCTTCTCGAAGTAGGGTGTTCTGCATCAAGCTAACTGCCTTAACCAAGCAATGCCCTAGCTAGGCCTCTGGGCCTGTGGCTATTCAAAATCCTGCAGTGCCACAGGAAGAGCAGGAATTAAATTGCAGTAAGAACGCAAGCCGAATTTCTCTAGGAGGCTCGGTGATATCAGGCAGTACGTTCCAGATGGAACGCGAAGCCGAGGGTTTCTCTGAGTGCAGCTCAGACTACGGCAATGCGAAAGACTTCCACGCCAGGTGGGACGTGCTTGAACGGTGTTCCTGAACGTGTGTGACCGCTGGGGAAATCAAGCTGCTCCTAGAGGGAGTGCAGTGCGTTTCCTTACACTCGGCGTACACAGAGTGGTTCCAAAGGGCTCCTGGCATGGATGTTGAGTAGCAGACCCACGGGGCCCCGTGGGTGTCACTGATCCTGCCGGGAACAGGGTGCCCACGCGAGCCTCCTAGGTGTCCGGCAAACTCTGCTGCAGTTCAAGATACGCAGAACAGAGGCCAAGGCGTCATGGAAACTGCGGCACGCCTCCGCTTCTGCACGGCAAGTCGGGGCCTTCATACCAGGCATGTGTTCATGCTGGGTGTGCCGGTAGCGACACAGCATGGTAAGATGCTGACTCTCTCCTCGGGCAGAGTGACTTCAGGCACGAGGTCTTCGAAGTATTCTAAGCACAGTGCTCTCTCATGGCAGCTCACACCAGGGCCATGACAAAGTCTTCCGGGGCAATTCAGACTCACCGGCAATGATGTCCTGAGGCCGTTCGAGGACTCTGGAATTGTAGGGCTCCTCAAGTAACCTACAGTTTGTTGCCCATCACTGGGAACGCACAGAGGGCCTCCGAGGGCTCAACCAATGGGCCTCGAAGTTGCTCAGCCGGCCCACAGGGGTCTGGAGGTACTCAGTGAACTTGGAGGGGAAACGATGCATACCCGAGAAGCCTAGGGGGGGGTCCTCAAAAGTCTACTTCCTTTAAAATAAAGCATACTAGCGGCTAAGAACTCATGGGAACAGCTGCATGCCTCCGTTCTGCACAACGTCTCAGGGCCTAACCTGGAGGCAGGTTCTCACGTTCAGATTCCCTTCAGCTCTAGAGCTTGTCAGGCAGACCACCACCGCGGCCATGGAAGCACCTGGTTTAGACAGAAGCAACTCCTAATTTCCCCCGCATCATTCTTACACGGTTTCCAGGCCTGTCAGGAGCAGGGAATGTCAGGTAGCTGTCAGGCAGCGTGAATGCAGCCTTCAAAATGGGAAAGCAAGCCTAGTTCCAACGGGCCCCGTTTCCATGGTCACCCTCAGCATACACCCCTGGGGTTTCTAACAAGTCCAAAGAGACCCAGGTTACCCTGTGTTTCCTTGCCTGAATCAACTTCTCGAGTAGGGTGTTCTGCACCAAGGAAACTGCCTCAACCAAGGAACGCCGTGGCTACGCCTCTGCGCCTGTGGCTATTCAAAAGCCTGCAGTGCCACAGGAAGAGCAGGACTTAAGTTGCAGTGAGAACGCAAGCCGACTTTCTCTAGGAGGCACGGTGACTTCCGGAGGGACGTCCCGGATGGAATGCGAAGCTGAGGATTTATCTGAGTGCAGCTCGGACTAGGGCAACACGTAAGACTTCCACGCCGGGTGGGACGTGCTTGAACGGCGTTCCTGAACGTGTGTGACCGCTGGGGAAATCAAGCTGCTCCAAGAGAGAGTGCAGTGCGTTTCCTTACACTCGGCATACACAGAGTGGTTCCAAAGGGCTCCTGGCATGGATGTTGATTAGCAGACCCTCGGGGTCCCGTGGGTGTCACTGATGCTGCCGGGAACAGGGTGCCCACGCGAGCCTCCTAGGTGTCTGGCAAACTGTGCTGCAGTTAAAGATATGCAGAGCAGTGGCCACGACCTCATGGAAACTGCTGCACGCTTCCGCTTCTGCACGGCAAATCAGGGCCTTACTTCCAGACATGTGTTCATGCTGGCTGCGCCGGTAGCGACACAGCATGGTAAGACGCTGACTTTCTCCTCGGGCAGAGTGCCTTCAGGTACGAGGTCCTCGAAGTATTCAAAGCACAGTGCTTTCTCATGGCAGCTGACACAAGGGCCATGAGAAAGTCTTCCTGGGCAATTGATACTCACCAGCAATGTTGTCCTGAGGCCATTCGAGGACTCTGGAATTGTAGGTCTCCTCAAGGAACCTACAGTGTGTTGCCCATCACTGGGACGCACAGAGGGCCTCCGAGGAATCAATCAGTGTGCCTCGAAGTTGCTCAGCCGGCCCACAGGGCTCTGGAGGTACTCAGTGAACTTGGCGGGTAAATGATGCATACCCGAGAGGCCTAGGGGGGAGTCCTCAAAAGTCTACTTCCTTTCAAATAAAGCATATAAGCGACTAAGAACGCAAGGAAAGGGCTGCATGCCTCCCTTTCTGCCCGGCTACTCGGGACCTAAAATGGAGGCGAGTTCCTATGTTGAGTTTCCTTTGAGCTCCAGAGCTTGTCAGGCACACGACCCCCGCGGCCATGGCAACACCTGGTTTAGACAGAGCAGACTCATAATTTTCCCCGCATCGTTCTTACAGGGTTTCCAGGCCTGTCGGGAGCAGGGACTATCAGGTAGCTGCAAGGCAGCGTGAATGCAGCCTTCAAAATGGGAAAGCGAGTCTAGTTCCAGCAGGCCCCCGTTTCCATGGGCACCCGCAGCATACAACCCTGTGCTTTCTAAGAAGTCCAAAGAGACACGGGTTACCCTGTGTTGCCTTCCCTGAATCAACTTCTCGAAGTAGGGTGTTCTGCATCAAGCTAACTGCCTTAACCAAGCAATGCCCTAGCTAGGCCTCTGGGCCTGTGGCTATTCAAAATCCTGCAGTGCCACAGGAAGAGCAGGAATTAAATTGCAGTAAGAACGCAAGCCGAATTTCTCTAGGAGGCTCGGTGATATCAGGCAGTACGTTCCAGATGGAACGCGAAGCCGAGGGTTTCTCTGAGTGCAGCTCAGACTACGGCAATGCGAAAGACTTCCACGCCAGGTGGGACGTGCTTGAACGGTGTTCCTGAACGTGTGTGACCGCTGGGGAAATCAAGCTGCTCCAAGAGGGAGTGCAGTGCGTTTCCTTACACTCGGCGTACACAGAGTGGTTCCAAAGGGCTCCTGGCATGGATGTTGAGTAGCAGACCCACGGGGCCCCGTGGGTGTCACTGATCCTGCCGGGAACAGGGTGCCCACGCGAGCCTCCTAGGTGTCCGGCAAACTCTGCTGCAGTTCAAGATACGCAGAACAGAGGCCACGGCGTCATGGAAACTGCGGCATGCCTCCGCTTCTGCACAGCAAGTCGGGGCCTTCATACCAGGCATGTGTTCATGCTGGGTGAGCCGGTAGCGACACAGCATGGTAAGATGCTGACTCTCTCCTCGGGCAGAGTGACTTCAGGCACGAGGTCTTCGAAGTATTCTAAGCACAGTGCTCTCTCATGGCAGCTCACACCAGGGCCATGACAAAGTCTTCCGGGGCAATTCAGACTCACCGGCAATGATGTCCTGAGGCCGTTCGAGGACTCTGGAATTGTAGGGCTCCTCAAGTAACCTACAGTTTGTTGCCCATCACTGGGAACGCACAGAGGGCCTCCGAGGGCTCAACCAATGGGCCTCGAAGTTGCTCAGCCGGCCCACAGGGGTCTGGAGGTACCCAGTGAACTTGGAGGGGAAACGATGCATACCCGAGAGGCCTAGGGGGGGTCCTCAAAAGTCTACTTCCTTTAAAATAAAGCATATAAGCGGCTAAGAACTCATGGGAACAGCTGCATGCGTCCGATTTGCACAACGTCTCAGGGCCTAACCTGGAGACAGGTTCTCACGTTCAGATTCCCTTCAGCTCTAGAGCTTGTCAGGCAGACCACCACCGCGGCCATGGAAGCACCTGGTTTAGACAGAAGCAACTCCTAATTTCCCCCGCATCATTCTTACACGGTTTCCAGGCCTGTCAGGAGCAGGGAATGTCAGGTAGCTGTCAGGAAGCGTGAATGCAGCCTTCAAAATGGGAAAGCAAGCCTAGTTCCAACGGGCCCCGTTTCCATGGGCACCCTCAGCATACACCCCTGGGGTTTCTAACAAGTCCAAAGAGACCCAGGTTACCCTGTGTTTCCTTCCGTGAATCAACTTCTCGAGTAGGGTTTTCTGCATCAAGGAAACTGCCTCAACCAAGGAACGCCGTGGCTACGCCTCTGCGCCTGTGGCTATTCAAAAGCCTGCAGTGCCACAGGAAGAGCAGGACTTAAGTTGCAGTGAGAACGCAAGCCGACTTTCTCTAGGAGGCACGGTGACTTCCGGAGGGACGTCCCGGATGGAATGCGAAGCTGAGGATTTATCTGAGTGCAGCTCGGACTAGGGCAACACGCAAGACTTCCACGCCGGGTGGGACGTGCTTGAACGGCGTTCCTGAACGTGTGTGACCGCTGGGGAAATCAAGCTGCTCCAAGAGAGAGTGCAGTGCGTTTCCTTACACTCGGCATACACAGAGTGGTTCCAAAGGGCTCCTGGCATGGATGTTGATTAGCAGACCCACGGGATCCCGTGGGTGTCACTGATGCTGCCGGGAACAGGGTGCCCACGCGAGCCTCCTAGGTGTCTGGCAAACTGTGCTGCAGTTAAAGATATGCAGAGCAGTGGCCACGACCTCATGGAAACTGCTGCACGCTTCCGCTTCTGCACGGCAAATCAGGGCCTTACTTCCAGGCATGTGTTCATGCTGGCTGCGCCGGTAGCGACACAGCATGGTAAGACGCTGACTTTCTCCTCGGGCAGAGTGCCTTCAGGTACGAGGTCCTCGAAGTATTCAAAGCACAGTGCTTTCTCATGGCAGCTGACACAAGGGCCATGAGAAAGTCTTCCTGGGCAATTGATACTCACCAGCAATGTTGTCCTGAGGCCATTCGAGGACTCTGGAATTGTAGGTCTCCTCAAGGAACCTACAGTGTGTTGCCCATCACTGGGACGCACAGAGGGCCTCCGAGGAATTAATCAGTGTGCCTCGAAGTTGCTCAGCCGGCCCACAGGGCTCTGGAGGTACTGAGTGAACTTGGAGGGGAAATGATGCATACCCGAGAGGCCTAGGGGGGGTCCTCAAAAGTCTACTTCCTTTCAAATAAAGCATATAAGCGACTAAGAACGCAAGGAAAGGGCTGCATGCCTCCCTATCTGCCCGGCTACTCGGGACCTAAAATGGAGGCGAGTTCCTATGTTGAGTTTCCTTTGAGCTCCAGAGCTTGTCAGGCAGACCACCCCCGCGGCCATGGAAGCACCTGGTTTAGACAGAAGCAACTCCTAATTTCCCCCGCATCATTCTTACACGATTTCCAGGCCTGTCAGGAGCAGGGAATGTCAGGTAGCTGTCAGGCAGCGTGAATGCAGCCTTCATAATGGGAAAGCAAGCCTAGTTCCAACGGGCCCCGTTTCCATGGGCACCCTCAGCATACACCCCTGGGGTTTCTAACAAGTCCAAAGAGACCCAGGTTACCCTGTGTTTCCTTCCGTGAATCAACTTCTCGAGTAGGGTTTTCTGCATCAAGGAAACTGCCTCAACCAAGGAACGCCGTGGCTACGCATCTGCGCCTGTGGCTATTCAAAAGCCTGCAGTGCCTCAGGAAGAGCAGGACTTAAGTTGCAGTGAGAACGCAAGCCGACTTTCTCTAGGAGGCACGGTGACTTCCGGAGGGACGTCCCAGATGGAATGCGAAGCTGAGGATTTATCTGAGTGCAGGTCGGACTAGGGCAACACGCAAGACTTCCACGCCGGGTGGGACGTGCTTGAACGGCGTTCCTGAACGTGTGTGACCGCTGGGCAAATCAAGCTGCTCCAAGAGAGAGTGCAGTGCGTTTCCTTACACTCGGCATACACAGAGTGGTTCCAAAGGGCTCCTGGCATGGATGTTGATTAGCAGACCCACGGGGTCCCGTGGGTGTCCCTGATGCTGCCGGGAACAGGGTGCCCACGCGAGCCTCCTAGGTGTCTGGCAAACTGTGCTGCAGTTAAAGATATGCAGAGCAGTGGCCACGACCTCATGGAAACTGCTGCACGCCTCCGCTTCTGCACGGCAAATCAGGGCCTTACTTCCAGGCATGTGTTCATGCTGGCTGCGCCGGTAGCGACACAGCATGGTAAGACGCTGACTTTCTCCTCGGGCAGAGTGCCTTCAGGTACGAGGTCCTCGAAGTATTCGAAGCACAGTGCTTTCTCATGGCAGCTCACACAAGCGCCATGAGAAAGTCTTCCTGGGCAATTCATATTCACCAGCAATGTTGTCCTGAGGCCATTCGAGGACTCTAGAATTGTAGGTCTCCTCAAGGAACCTACGTTGTGTTGCCCATCACTGGGACGCACAGAGGGCCTCCGAGGGCTCAACCAATGGGCCTCGAAGTTGCTCAGCCTGCCCACAGGGGTCTGGAGGTACTCAGTGAACTTCGAGGGGAAACGATGCACACCCGAGAGGCCTAGGGGGTGGTCCTCAAAAGTCTACTTCCTTTAAAATAAAGCATATAAGCGGCTAAGAACTCATGGGAACAGCTGCATGCGTCCGATCTGCACAACGTCTCAGGGCCTAACCTGGAGACAGGTTCTCACGTTCAGATTCCCTTCAGCTCTAGAGCTTGTCAGGCAGACAACCACCGCGGCCATGGAAGCACCTGGTTTAGACAGAAGCAACTCCTAATTTCCCCCGCATCATTCTTACACGGTTTCCAGTCCTGTCAGGAGCAGGGAATGACAGGTAGCTGTCAGGCAGCGTAAATGCAGCCTTCAAAATGGGAAAGCAAGTCTAGTTCCAACGGGCCCCGTTTCCATGGGCACCCGCAGCATACAACACTGTGCTTTCTAAGAAGTCCAAAGAGACACGGGTTACCCTGTGTTGCCTTCCCTGAATCAACTTCTCGAAATAGGGTGTTCTGCATCAAGCTAACTGCCTTAACCAAGCAATGCCCTAGCTAGGCCTCTGGGCCTGTGGCTATTCAAAATCCTGCAGTGCCACAGGAAGAGCAGGAATTAAATTGCAGTAAGAACGCAAGCCGAATTTCTCTAGGAGGCTCGGTGATATCAGGCAGTACGTTCCAGATGGAACGCGAAGCCGAGGGTTTCTCTGAGTGCAGCTCAGACTACGGCAATGCGAAAGACTTCCACGCCAAGTGGGACGTGCTTGAACGGTGTTCCTGAACGTGTGTGACCGCTGGAGAAATCAAGCTGCTCCAAGAGGGAGTGCAGTGCGTTTCCTTACACTCGGCGTACACAGAGTGGTTCCAAAGGGCTCCTGGCATGGATGTTGAGTAGCAGACCCACGGAGTCCCGTGGGTGTCACTGATGCTGCCGGGAACAGGGTGCCCACGCGAGCCTCCTAGGTGTCTGGCAAACTGTGCTGCAGTTAAAGATATGCAGAGCAGTGGCCACGACCTCATGGAAACTGCTGCACGCCTCCGCTTCTGCACGGCAAATCAGGGCCTTACTTCCAGGCATGTGTTCATGCTGGCTGCGCCGGTAGCGACACAGCATGGTAAGACGCTGACTTTCTCCTCGGGCAGAGTGCCTTCAGGTACGAGGTCCTCGAAGTATTCAAAGCACAGTGCTTTCTCATGGCAGCTCACACAAGGGCCATGAGAAAGTCTTCCTGGGCAATTGATACTCACCAGCAATGTTGTCCTGAGGCCATTCGAGGACTCTGGAATTGTAGGTCTCCTCAAGGAACCTACGTTGTGTTGCCCATCACTGGGACGCACAGAGGGCCTCCGAAGAATCAATCAGTGTGCCGCGAAGTTGCTCAGCCGGCCCACAGGGCTCTGGAGGTACTCAGTGAACTTGGAGGGGAAACGATGCACACCCGAGAGGCCTGGGGGGGCGTCCTCAAAAGTCTACTTCCTTTCAAATAAAGCATATAAGCGGCTAAGAACTCATGGGAACAGCTGCATGCGTCCGATCTGCACAACGTCTCAGGGCCTAACCTGGAGACAGGTTCTCACGTTCAGATTCCCTTCAGCTCTAGAGCTTGTCAGGCAGACCACCACCGCGGCCATGGAAGCACCTGGTTTAGACAGAAGCAACTCCTAATTTCCCCCGCATCATTCTTTCACGGTTTCCAGGCCTGTCAGGAGCAGGGAATGTCAGGTAGTTGTCAGGCAGCGTGAATGCAGTCTTCAAAATGGGAAAGCAAGCCTAGTTCCAACGGGCCCCGTTTCCATGGGCACCCTCAGCATACACCCCTGGGGTTTCTAACAAGTCCAAAGAGACCCAGGTTACCCTGTGTTTCCTTCCCTGAATCAACTTCTCGAGTAGGGTGTTCTGCATCAAGGAAACTGCCTCAACCAAGGAACGCCATGGCTACGCCTCTGCGCCTGTGGCTATTCAAAAGCCTGCAGTGCCACAGGAAGAGCAGGACTTAAGTTGCAGTGAGAACGCAAGCCGACTTTGTCTAGGAGGCACGGTGACTTCCGGAGGGACGTCCCGGATGGAATGCGAAGCTGAGGATTTATCTGAGTGCAGCTCGGACTAGGGCAACACGCAAGACTTCCACGCCGGGTGGGACGTGCTTTAACGGCGTTCCTGAACGTGTGTGACCGCTGGGGAAATCAAGCTGCTCCAAGAGAGGGTGCAGTGCGTTTCCTTACACTCGGCATACACAGAGTGGTTCCAAAGGGCTCCTGGCATGGATGTTGATTAGCAGACCCACGGGGTCCCGTGGGTGTCACTGATGCTGCCGGGAACAGGGTGCCCACGCGAGCCTCCTAGGTGTCTGGCAAACTGTGCTGCAGTTAAAGATATGCAGAGCAGTGGCCACGACCTCATGGAAACTGCTGCTCGCCTCCGCTTCTGCACGGCAAATCAGGGCCTTACTTCCAGGCATGTGTTCATGCTGGCTGCGCCGGTAGCGACACAGCATGGTAAGACGCTGACTTTCTCCTCGGGCAGAGTGCCTTCAGGTACGAGGTCCTCGAAGTATTCAAAGCACAGTGCTTTCTCATGGCAGCTCACACAAGGGCCATGAGAAAGTCTTCCTGGGCAATTGATACTCACCAGCAATGTTGTCCTGAGGCCATTCGAGGACTCTGGAATTGTAGGTCTCCTCAAGGAACCTACAGTGTGTTGCCCATCACTGGGACGCACAGAGGGCCTCCGAGGAATCAATCAGTGTGCCTCGAAGTTGCTCAGCCGGCCCACAGGGCTGTGGAGGTACTCAGTGAACTTGGAGGGGAAATGATGCATACCCGAGAGGCCTAGGGGGGTCCTCAAAAGTCTACTTCCTTTCAAATAAAGCATATAAGCGACTAAGAACGCAAGGAAAGGGCTGCATGCCTCCCTTTCTGCCCGGCTACTCGGGACCTAAAATGGAGGCGAGTTCCTATGTTGAGTTTCCTTTGAGCTCCAGAGCTTGTCAGGCAGACCACCCCCGCGGCCATGGCAGCACCTGGTTTAGACATAGCAGACTCATAATTTTCCCCGCATCGTTCTTACAGGGTTTCCAGGCCTGTCGGGAGCAGGGACTATCAGGTAGCTGCAAGGCAGCGTGAATGCAGCCTTCAAAATGGGAAAGCGAGTCTAGTTCCAGCAGGCCCCCGTTTCCATGGGCACCCGCAGCATACAACCCTGTGCTTTCTAAGAAGTCCAAAGAGACACGGGTTACCCTGTGTTGCCTTCCCTGAATCAACTTCTCGAAGTAGGGTGTTCTGCATCAAGCTAACTGCCTTAACCAAGCAATGCCCTAGCTAGGCCTCTGGGCCTGTGGCTATTCAAAATCCTGCAGTGCCACAGGAAGAGCAGGAATTAAATTGCAGTAAGAACGCAAGCCGAATTTCTCTAGGAGGCTCGGTGATATCAGGCAGTACGTTCCAGATGGAACGCGAAGCCGAGGGTTTCTCTGAGTGCAGCTCAGACTACGGCAATGCGAAAGACTTCCACGCCAGGTGGGACGTGCTTGAACGTTGTTCCTGAACGTGTGTGACCGCTGGGGAAATCAAGCTGCTCCAAGAGGGAGTGCAGTGCGTTTCCTTACACTCGGCGTACACAGAGTGGTTCCAAAGGGCTCCTGGCATGGATGTTGAGTAGCAGACCCACGGGGTCCCGTGGGTGTCACTGATCCTGCCGGGAACAGGGTGCCCACGCGAGCCTCCTAGGTGTCCGGCAAACTCTGCTGCAGTTCAAGATACGCAGAACAGAGGCCACGGCGTCATGGAAACTGCGGCACGCCTCCGCTTCTGCACGGCAAGTCGGGGCCTTCATACCAGGCATGTGTTCATGCTGGGTGTGCCGGTAGCGACACAGCATGGTAAGATGCTGACTCTCTCCTCGGGCAGAGTGACTTCAGGCACGAGGTCTTCGAAGTATTCTAAGCACAGTGCTCTCTCATGGCAGCTCACACCAGGGCCATGACAAAGTCTTCCGGGGCAATTCAGACTCACCGGCAATGATGTCCTGAGGCCGTTCGAGGACTCTGGAATTGTAGGGCTCCTCAAGTAACCTACAGTTTGTTGCCCATCACTGGGAACGCACAGAGGGCCTCCGAGGGCTCAACCAATGGGCCTCGAAGATGCTCAGCCGGCCCACAGGGGTCTGGAGGTACTCAGTGAACTTGGAGGGGAAACGATGCATACCCGAGAAGCCTGGGGGGGGTCCTCAAAAGTCTACTTCCTTTAAAATAAAGCATATAAGCGGCTAAGAACTCATGGGAACAGCTGCATGCCTCCGTTGTGCACAACGTCTCAGGGCCTAACCTGGAGGCAGGTTCTCACGTTCAGATTCCCTTCAGCTCTAGAGCTTGTCAGGCAGACCACCACCGCGGCCATGGAAGCACCTGGTTTAGACAGAAGCAACTCCTAATTTCCCCCGCATCATTCTTACACGGTTTCCAGGCCTGTCAGGAGAAGGGAATGTCAGGTAGCTGTCAGGCAGCGTGAATGCAGCCTTCAAAATGGGAAAGCAAGCCTAGTTCCAACGGGCCCCGTTTCCATGGGCACCCTCAGCATACACCCCTGGGGTTTCTAACAAGTCCAAAGAGACCCAGGTTACCCTGTGTTTCCTTGCCTGAATCAACTTCTCGAGTAGGGTGTTCTGCATCAAGGAAACTGCCTCAACCAAGGAACGCCGTGGCTACGCCTCTGCGCCTGTGGCTATTCAAAAGCCTGCAGTGCCACAGGAAGAGCAGGACTTAAGTTGCAGTGAGAACGCAAGCCGACTTTCTCTAGGAGGCACGGTGACTTCCGGAGGGACGTCCCGGATGGAATGCGAAGCTGAGAATTTATCTGAGTGCAGGTCGGACTAGGGCAACACGCAAGACTTCCACGCCGGGTGGGACGTGCTTGAACGGCGTTCCTGAACGTGTGTGACCGCTGGGGAAATCAAGCTGCTCCAAGAGAGAGTGCAGTGCGTTTCCTTACACTCGGCATACACAGAGTGGTTCCAAAGGGCTCCTGGCATGGATGTTGATTAGCAGACCGTCGGGGTCCCGTGGGTGTCACTGATGCTGCCGGGAACAGGGTGCCCACGCGAGCCTCCTAGGTGTCTGGCAAACTGTGCTGCAGTTAAAGATATGCAGAGCAGTGGCCACGACCTCATGGAAACTGCTGCACGCCTCCGCTTCTGCACGGCAAATCAGGGCCTTACTTCCAGACATGTGTTCATGCTGGCTGCGCCGGTAGCGACACAGCATGGTAAGACGCTGACTTTCTCCTCGGGCAGAGTGCCTTCAGGTACGAGGTCCTCGAAGTATTCAAAGCACAGTGCTTTCTCATGGCAGCTCACACAAGGGCCATGAGAAAGTCTTCCTGGGCAATTGATACTCATCAGCAATGTTGTCCTGAGGCCATTCGAGGACTCTGGAATTGTAGGTCTCCTCAAGGAACTTACAGTATGTTGCCCATCAGTGGGACGCACAGAGGGCCTCCGAGGAATCAATCAGTGTGCCTCGAAGTTGCTCAGCCGGCCCACAGGGCTCTGGAGGTACTCAGTGAACTTGGAGGGGAAATGATGCATACCCGAGAGTCCTAGGGGGGGGTCCTCAAAAGTCTACTTCCTTTCAAATAAAGCATATAAGCGACTAAGAACGCAAGGAAAGGGCTGCATGCCTCCCTTTCTGCCCGGCTGCTCGGGACCTAAAATGGAGGCGAGTTCCTATGTTGAGTTTCCTTTGAGCTCCAGAGCTTGTCAGGCACACGACCCCCACGGCCATGGCAGCACCTGGTTTAGACAGAGCAGACTCATAATTTTCCCCGCATCGTTCTTACAGGGTTTCCAGGCCTGTCGGGAGCAGGGACTATCAGGTAGCTGCAAGGCAGCGTGAATGCAGCCTTCAAAATGGGAAAGCGAGTCTAGTTCCAGCAGGCCCCCGTTTCCATGGGCACCCGCAGCATACAACCCTGTGCTTTCTAAGAAGTCCAAAGAGACACGGGTTACCCTGTGTTGCCTTCCCTGAATCAGCTTCTCGAAGTAGGGTGTTCTGCATCAAGCTAACTGCCTTAACCAAGCAATGCCCTAGCTAGGCCTCTGGGCCTGTGGCTATTCAAAATCCTGCAGTGCCACAGGAAGAGCAGGAATTAAATTGCAGTAAGAACGCAAGCCGAATTTCTCTAGGAGGCTCGGTGATATCAGGCAGTACGTTCCAGATGGAACGCGAAGCCGAGGGTTTCTCTGAGTGCAGCTCAGACTACGGCAATGCGAAAGACTTCCACGCCAGGTGGGACGTGCTTGAACGGTGTTCCTGAACGTGTGTGACCGCTGGGGAAATCAAGCTGCTCCTAGAGGGAGTGCAGTGCGTTTCCTTACACTCGGCGTACACAGAGTGGTTCCAAAGGGCTCCTGGCATGGATGTTGAGTAGCAGACCCACGGGGCCCCGTGGGTGTCACTGATCCTGCCGGGAACAGGGTGCCCACGCGAGCCTCCTAGGTGTCCGGCAAACTCTGCTGCAGTTCAAGATACGCAGAACAGAGGCCACGGCGTCATGGAAACTGCGGCACGCCTCCGCTTCTGCACGGCAAGTCGGGGCCTTCATACCAGGCATGTGTTCATGCTGGGTGTGCCGGTAGCGACACAGCATGGTAAGATGCTGACTCTCTCCTCGGGCAGAGTGACTTCAGGCACGAGGTCTTCGAAGTATTCTAAGCACAGTGCTCTCTCATGGCAGCTCACACCAGGGCCATGACAAAGTCTTCCGGGGCAATTCAGACTCACCGGCAATGATGTCCTGAGGCCGTTCGAGGACTCTGGAATTGTAGGGCTCCTCAAGTAACCTACAGTTTGTTGCCCATCACTGGGAACGCACAGAGGGCCTCCGAGGGCTCTACCAATGGGCCTCGAAGTTGCTCAGCCGGCCCACAGGGGTCTGGAGGTACTCAGTGAACTTGGAGGGGAAACGATGCATACCCGAGAAGCCTAGGGGGGGGTCCTCAAAAGTCTACTTCCTTTAAAATAAAGCATATTAGCGGCTAAGAACTCATGGGAACAGCTGCATGCCTCCGTTCTGCACAACGTCTCAGGGCCTAACCTGGAGGCAGGTTCTCACGTTCAGATTCCCTTCAGCTCTAGAGCTTGTCAGGCAGACCACCACCGCGGCCATGGAAGCACCTGGTTTAGACAGAAGCAACTCCTAATTTCCCCCGCATCATTCTTACACGGTTTCCAGGCCTGTCAGGAGCAGGGAATGTCAGGTAGCTGTCAGGCAGCGTGAATGCAGCCTTCAAAATGGGAAAGCAAGCCTAGTTCCAACGGGCCCCGTTTCCATGGGCACCCTCAGCATACACCCCTGGGGTTTCTAACAAGTCCAAAGAGACCCAGGTTACCCTGTGTTTCCTTGCCTGAATCAACTTCTCGAGTAGGGTGTTCTGCACCAAGGAAACTGCCTCAACCAAGGAACGCCGTGGCTACGACTCTGCGCCTGTGGCTATTCAAAAGCCTGCAGTGCCACAGGAAGAGCAGGACTTAAGTTGCAGTGAGAACGCAAGCCGACTTTCTCTAGGAGGCACGGTGACTTCCGGAGGGACGTCCCGGATGGAATGCGAAGCTGAGGATTTATCTGAGTGCAGCTCGGACTAGGGCAACACGTAAGACTTCCACGCCGGGTGGGACGTGCTTGAACGGCGTTCCTGAACGTGTGTGACCGCTGGGGAAATCAAGCTGCTCCAAGAGAGAGTGCAGTGCGTTTCCTTACACTCGGCATACACAGAGTGGTTCCAAAGGGCTCCTGGCATGGATGTTGATTAGCAGACCCTCGGGGTCCCGTGGGTGTCACTGATGCTGCCGGGAACAGGGTGCCCACGCGAGCCTCCTAGGTGTCTGGCAAACTGTGCTGCAGTTAAAGATATGCAGAGCAGTGGCCACGACCTCATGGAAACTGCTGCACGCTTCCGCTTCTGCACGGCAAATCAGGGCCTTACTTCCAGACATGTGTTCATGCTGGCTGCGCCGGTAGCGACACAGCATGGTAAGACGCTGACTTTCTCCTCGGGCAGAGTGCCTTCAGGTACGAGGTCCTCGAAGTATTCAAAGCACAGTGCTTTCTCTTGGCAGCTGACACAAGGGCCATGAGAAAGTCTTCCTGGGCAATTGATACTCACCAGCAATGTTGTCCTGAGGCCATTCGAGGACTCTGGAATTGTAGGTCTCCTCAAGGAACCTACAGTGTGTTGCCCATCACTGGGACGCACAGAGGGCCTCCGAGGAATCAATCAGTGTGCCTCGAAGTTGCTCAGCCGGCCCACAGGGCTCTGGAGGTACTCAGTGAACTTGGCGGGTAAATGATGCATACCCGAGAGGCCTAGGGGGGAGTCCTCAAAAGTCTACTTCCTTTCAAATAAAGCATATAAGCGACTAAGAACGCAAGGAAAGGGCTGCATGCCTCCCTTTCTGCCCGGCTACTCGGGACCTAAAATGGAGGCGAGTTCCTATGTTGAGTTTCCTTTGAGCTCCAGAGCTTGTCAGGAACACGACCCCCGCGGCCATGGCAGCACCTGGTTTAGACAGAGCAGACTCATAATTTTCCCCGCATCGTTCTTACAGGGTTTCCAGGCCTGTCGGGAGCAGGGACTATCAGGTAGCTGCAAGGCAGCGTGAATGCAGCCTTCAAAATGGGAAAGCGAGTCTAGTTCCAGCAGGCCCCCGTTTCCATGGGCACCCGCAGCATACAACCCTGTGCTTTCTAAGAAGTCCAAAGAGACACGGGTTACCCTGTGTTGCCTTCCCTGAATCAACTTCTCGAAGTAGGGTGTTCTGCATCAAGCTAACTGCCTTAACCAAGCAATGCCCTAGCTAGGCCTCTGGGCCTGTGGCTATTCAAAATCCTGCAGTGCCACAGGAAGAGCAGGAATTAAATTGCAGTAAAAACGCAAGCCGAATTTCTCTAGGAGGCTCGGTGATATCAGGCAGTACGTTCCAGATGGAACGCGAAGCCGAGGGTTTCTCTGAGTGCAGCTCAGACTACGGCAATGCGAAAGACTTCCACGCCAGGTGGGACGTGCTTGAACGGTGTTCCTGAACGTGTGTGACCGCTGGGGAAATCAAGCTGCTCCAAGAGGGAGTGCAGTGCGTTTCCTTACACTCGGCGTACACAGAGTGGTTCCAAAGGGCTCCTGGCATGGATGTTGAGTAGCAGACCCACGGGGCCCCATGGGTGTCACTGATCCTGCCGGGAACAGGGTGCCCACGCGAGCCTCCTAGGTGTACGGCAAACTCTGCTGCAGTTCAAGATACGCAGAACAGAGGCCACGGCGTCATGGAAACTGCAGCATGCCTCCGCTTCTGCACAGCAAGTCGGGGCCTTCATACCAGGCATGTGTTCATGCTGGGTGAGCCGGTAGCGACACAGCATGGTAAGATGCTGACTCTCTCCTCGGGCAGAGTGACTTCAGGCACGAGGTCTTCGAAGTATTCTAAGCACAGTGCTCTCTCATGGCAGCTCACACCAGGGCCATGACAAAGTCTTCCGGGGCAATTCAGACTCACCGGCAATGATGTCCTGAGGCCGTTCGAGGACTCTGGAATTGTAGGGCTCCTCAAGTAACCTACAGTTTGTTGCCCATCACTGGGAACGCACAGAGGGCCTCCGAGGGCTCAACCAATGGGCCTCGAAGTTGCTCAGCAGGCCCACAGGGCTCTGGAGGTACTCAGTGAACTTGGAGGGGAAACGATGCATACCCGAGAAGCCTAGGGGGGGGTCCTCAAAAGTCTACTTCCTTTAAAATAAAGCATATAAGAGGCTAAGAACTCATGGGAACAGCTGCATGCCTCCGTTCTGCACAACGTCTCAGGGCCTAACCTGGAGGCAGGTTCTCACGTTCAGATTCCCTTCAGCTCTAGAGCTTGTCAGGCAGACCACCACCGCGGCCATGGAAGCACCTGGTTTAGACAGAAGCAACTCCTAATTTCCCCCGCATCATTCTTACACGGTTTCCAGGCCTGTCAGGAGCAGGGAATGTCAGGTAGCTGTCAGGCAGCGTGAATGCAGCCTTCAAAATGGGAAAGCAAGCCTAGTTCCAACGGGCCCCGTTTCCATGGGCACCCTCAGCATACACCCCTGGGGTTTCTAACAAATCCAAAGAGACCCAGGTTACCCTGTGTTTCCTTGCCTGAATCAACTTCTCGAGTAGGGTGTTCTGCATCAAAGAAACTGCCTCAACCAAGGAACGCCGTGGCTACGCCTCTGCGCCTGTGGCTATTCAAAAGCCTGCAGTGCCACAGGAAGAGCAGGACTTAAGTTGCAGTGAGAACGCAAGCCGACTTTCTCTAGGAGGCACGGTGACTTCCGGAGGGACGTCCCGGATGGAATGCGAAGCTGAGGATTTATCTGAGTGCAGCTCAGACTAGGGCAACACGCAAGACTTCCACGCCGGGTGGGACGTGCTTGAACGGCGTTCCTGAACGTGTGTGACCGCTGGGGAAATCAAGCTGCTCCAAGAGAGAGTGCAGTGCGTTTCCTTACACTCGGCATACACAGAGTGGTTCCAAAGGGCTCCTGGCATGGATGTTGATTAGCAGACCCACGGGGTCCCGTGGGTGTCACTGATGCTGCCGGGAACAGGGTGCCCACGCGAGCCTCCTAGGTGTCTGGCAAACTGTGCTGCAGTTAAAGATATGCAGAGCAGTGGCCACGACCTCATGGAAACTGCTGCACGCCTCTGCTTCTGCACGGCAAATCAGGGCCTTACTTCCAGGCATGTGTTCATGCTGGCTGCGCCGGTAGGGACACAGCATGGTAAGACGCTGACTTTCTCCTCGGGCAGAGTGCCTTCAGGTACGAGGTCCTCGAAGTATTCAAAGCACAGTGCTTTCTCATGGCAGCTGACACAAGGGCCATGAGAAAGTCTTCCTGGGCAATTGATACTCACCAGCAATGTTGTCCTGAGGCCATTCGAGGACTCTGGAATTGTAGGTCTCCTCAAGGAACCTACAGTGTGTTGCCCATCACTGGGACGCACAGAGGGCCTCCGAGGAATCAATCAGTGTGCCTCGAAGTTGCTCAGCCGGCCCACAGGGCTCTGGAGGTACTCAGTGAACTTGGAGTGGAAATGATGCATACCCGAGAGGCCTAGGGGGGGTCCTCAAAAGTCTACTTCCTTTCACATAAAGCATATAAGCGACTAAGAACGCAAGGAAAGGGCTGCATGCCTCCCTTTCTGCCCGGCTACTCGGGACCTACAATGGAGGCGAGTTCCTATGTTGAGTTTCCTTTGAGCTCCAGAGCTTGTCAGGCACACGACCCCCGCGGCCATGGCAGCAACTGGTTTAGACAGAGCAGACTCATAATTTTCCCCGCATCGTTCTTACAGGGTTTCCAGGCCTGTCGGGAGCAGGGACTATCAGGTAGCTGCAAGGCAGCGTGAATGCAGCCTTCAAAATGGGAAAGCGAGTCTAGTTCCAGCAGGCCCCCGTTTCCATGGGCACCCGCAGCATACAACCCTGTGCTTTCTAAGAAGTCCAAAGAGACACGGGTTACCCTGTGTTGCCTTCCCTGAATCAACTTCTCGAAGTAGGGTGTTCTGCATCAAGCTAACTGCCTTAACCAAGCAATGCCCTAGCTAGGCCTCTGGGCCTGTGGCTATTCAAAATCCTGCAGTGCCACAGGAAGAGCAGGAATTAAATTGCAGTAAGAACGCAAGCCGAATTTCTCTAGGAGGCTCGGTGATATCAGGCAGTACGTTCCAGATGGAACGCGAAGCCGAGGGTTTCTCTGAGTGCAGCTCAGACTACGGCAATGCGAAAGACTTCCACGCCAGGTGGGACGTGCTTGAACGGTGTTCCTGAACGTGTGTGACCGCTGGGGAAATCAAGCTGCTCCAAGAGGGAGTGCAGTGCGTTTCCTTACACTCGGCGTACACAGAGTGGTTCCAAAGGGCTCCTGGCATGGATGTTGAGTAGCAGACCCACGGGGCCCCGTGGGTGTCACTGATCCTGCCGGGAACAGGGTGCCCACGCGAGCCTCCTAGGTGTCCGGCAAACTCTGCTGCAGTTCAAGATACGCAGAACAGAGGCCACGGCGTCATGGAAACTGCGGCACGCCTCCGCTTCTGCACGGCAAGTCGGGGCCTTCATACCAGGCATGTGTTCATGCTGGGTGTGCCGGTAGCGACACAGCATGGTAAGATGCTGACTCTCTCCTCGGGCAGAGTGACTTCAGGCACGAGGTCTTCGAAGTATTCTAAGCACAGTGCTCTCTCATGGCAGCTCACACCAGGGCCATGACAAAGTCTTCCGGGGCAATTCAGACTCACCGGCAATGATGTCCTGAGGCCGTTCGAGGACTCTGGAATTGTAGGGCTCCTCAAGTAACCTACAGTTTGTTGCCCATCACTGGGAACGCACAGAGGGCCTCCGAGGGCTCAACCAATGGGCCTCGAAGTTGCTCAGCAGTCCCACAGGGGTCTGGAGGTACTCAGTGAACTTGGAGGGGAAACGATGCATACCCGAGAAGCCTAGAGGGGGGTCCTCAAAAGTCTACTTCCTTTAAAATAAAGCATATAAGCGGCTAAGAACTCATGGGAACAGCTGCATGCCTCCGTTCTGCACAACGTCTCAGGGCCTAACCTGGAGGCAGGTTCTCACGTTCAGATTCCCTTCAGCTCTAGAGCTTGTCAGGCAGACCACCACCGCGGCCATGGAAGCACCTGGTTTAGACAGAAGCAACTCCTAATTTCCCCCGCATCATTCTTACACGGTTTCCAGGCCTGTCAGGAGCAGGGAATGTCAGGTAGCTGTCAGGCAGCGTGAATGCAGCCTTCAAAATGGGAAAGCAAGCCTAGTTCCAACGGGCCCCGTTTCCATGGGCACCCTCAGCATACACCCCTGGGGTTTCTAACAAGTCCAAAGAGACCCAGGTTACCCTGTGTTTCCTTGCCTGAATCAACTTCTCGAGTAGGGTGTTCTGCATCAAGGAAACAGCCTCAACCAAGGAACGCCGTGGCTACGCCTGTGCGCCTGTGGCTATTCAAAAGCCTGCAGTGCCACAGGAAGAGCAGGACTTAAGTTGCAGTGAGAACGCAAGCCGACTTTCTCTAGGAGGCACGGTGACTTCCGGAGGGACGTCCCGGATGGAATGCGAAGCTGAGGATTTATCTGAGTGCAGCTCGGACTAGGGCAACACGCAAGACTTCCACGCCGGGTGGGACGTGCTTGAACGGCGTTCCTGAACGTGTGTGACCGCTGGGGAAATCAAGCTGCTCCAAGAGAGAGTGCAGTGCGTTTCCTTACACTCGGCATACACAGAGTGGTTCCAAAGGGCTCCTGGCATGGATGTTGATTAGCAGACCCTCGGGGTCCCGTGGGTGTCACTGATGCTGCCGGGAACAGGGTGCCCACGCGAGCCTCCTAGGTGTCTGGCAAACTGTGCTGCAGTTAAAGATATGCAGAGCAGTGGCCACGACCTCATGGAAACTGCTGCACGCCTCCGCTTCTGCACGGCAAATCAGGGCCTTACTTCCAGGCATGTGTTCATGCTGGCTGCGCCGGTAGCGACACAGCATGGTAAGACGCTGACTTTCTCCTCGGGCAGAGTGCCTTCAGGTACGAGGTCCTCGAAGTATTCAAAGCACAGTGCTTTCTCATGGCAGCTCACACAAGGGCCATGAGAAAGTCTTCCTGGGCAATTGATACTCACCAGCAATGTTGTCCTGAGGCCATTCGAGGACTCTGGAATTGTAGGTCTCCTCAAGGAACCTACAGTGTGTTGCCCATCACTGGGACGCACAGAGGGCCTCCGAGGAATCAATCAGTGTGCCTCGAAGTTGCTCAGCCGGCCCACAGGGCTCTGGAGGTACTCAGTGAACTTGGAGGGGAAATGATGCATACCCGAGAGGCCTAGGGGGGTCCTCAAAAGTCTACTTCCTTTCAAATAAAGCATATAAGCGACTAAGAACGCAAGGAAAGGGCTGCATGCCTCCCTTTCTGCCCGGCTACTCGGGACCTAAAATGGAGGCGAGTTCCTATGTTGAGTTTCCTTTGAGCTCCAGAGCTTGTCAGGCACACGACCCCCGCGGCCATGGCAGCACCTGGTTTAGACAGAGCAGATTCATAATTTTCCCCGCATCGTTCTTACAGGGTTTCCAGGCCTGTCGGGAGCAGGGACTATCAGGTAGCTGCAAGGCAGCGTGAATGCAGCCTTCAAAATGGGAAAGCGAGTCTAGTTCCAGCAGGCCCCCGTTTCCATGGGCACCCGCAGCATACAACCCTGTGCTTTCTAAGAAGTCCAAAGAGACACGGGTTACCCTGTGTTGCCTTCCCTGAATCAACTTCTCGAAGTAGGGTGTTCTGCATCAAGCTAACTGCCTTAACCAAGCAATGCCCTAGCTAGGCCTCTGGGCCTGTGGCTATTCAAAATCCTGCAGTGCCACAGGAAGAGCAGGAATTAAATTGCAGTAAGAACGCAAGCCGAATTTCTCTAGGAGGCTCGGTGATATCAGGCAGTACGTTCCAGATGGAACGCGAAGCCGAGGGTTTCTCTGAGTGCAGCTCAGACTACGGCAATGCGAAAGACTTCCACGCCAGGTGGGACGTGCTTGAACGGTGTTCCTGAACGTGTGTGACCGCTGGGGAAATCAAGCTGCTCCAAGAGGGAGTGCAGTGCGTTTCCTTACACTCGGCGTACACAGAGTGGTTCCAAAGGGCTCCTGGCATGGATGTTGAGTAGCAGACCCACGGGGTCCCGTGGGTGTCACTGATCCTGCCGGGAACAGGGTGCCCACGCGAGCCTCCTAGGTGTCCGGCAAACTCTGCTGCAGTTCAAGATACGCAGAACAGAGGCCACGGCGTCATGGAAACTGCGGCACGCCTCCGCTTCTGCACGGCAAGTCGGGGCCTTCATACCAGGCATGTGTTCATGCTGGGTGTGCCGGTAGCGACACAGCATGGTAAGATGCTGACTCTCTCCTCGGGCAGAGTGACTTCAGGCACGAGGTCTTCGAAGTATTCTAAGCACAGTGCTCTCTCATGGCAGCTCACACCAGGGCCATGACAAAGTCTTCCGGGGCAATTCAGACTCACCGGCAATGATGTCCTGAGGCCGTTCGAGGACTCTGGAATTGTAGGGCTCCTCAAGTAACCTACAGTTTGTTGCCCATCACTGGGAACGCACAGAGGGCCTCCGAGGGCTCAACCAATGGGCCTCGAAGTTGCTCAGCCGGCCCACAGGGGTCTGGAGGTACTCAGTGAACTTGGAGGGGAAACGATGCATACCCGAGAAGCCTGGGGGGGTGTCCTCAAATGTCTACTTCCTTTAAAATAAAGCATATAAGCGGCTAAGAACTCATGGGAACAGCTGCATGCCTCCGTTCTGCACAACGTCTCAGGGCCTAACCTGGAGGCAGGTTCTCACGTTCAGATTCCCTTCAGCTCTAGAGCTTGTCAGGCAGACCACCACCGCGGCCATGGAAGCACCTGGTTTAGACAGAAGCAACTCCTAATTTCCCCCGCATCATTCTTACACGGTTTCCAGGCCTGTCAGGAGCAGGGAATGTCAGGTAGCTGTCAGGCAGCGTGAATGCAGCCTTCAAAATGGGAAAGCAAGCCTAGTTCCAACGGGCCCCGTTTCCATGGGCACCCTCAGCATACACCCCTGGGGTTTCTAACAAGTCCAAAGAGACCCAGGTTACCCTGTGTTTCCTTGCCTGAATCAACTTCTCGAGTAGGGTGTTCTGCATCAAGGAAACTGCCTCAACCAAGGAACGCCGTGGCTACGCCTCTGCGCCTGTGGCTATTCAAAAGCCTGCAGTGCCACAGGAAGAGCAGGACTTAAGTTGCAGTGAGAACGCAAGCCGACTTTCTCTAGGAGGCACGGTGACTTCCGGAGGGACGTCCCGGATGGAATGCGAAGCTGAGGATTTATCTGAGTGCAGCTCGGACTAGGGCAACACGCAAGACTTCCACGCCGGGTGGGACGTGCTTGAACGGCGTTCCTGAACGTGTGTGACCGCTGGGGAAATCAAGCTGCTCCAAGAGAGTGTGCAGTGCGTTTCCTTACACTCGGCATACACAGAGTGGTTCCAAAGGGCTCCTGGCATGGATGTTGATTAGCAGACCCACGGGGTCCCGTGGGTGTCACTGATGCTGCCGGGAACAGGGTGCCCACGCGAGCCTCCTAGGTGTCTGGCAAACTGTGCTGCAGTTAAAGATATGCAGAGCAGTGGCCACGACCTCATGGAAACTGCTGCACGCCTCCGCTTCTGCACGGCAAATCAGGGCCTTACTTCCAGGCATGTGTTCATGCTGGCTGCGCCGGTAGGGACACAGCATGGTAAGACGCTGACTTTCTCCTCGGGCAGAGTGCCTTCAGGTACGAGGTCCTCGAAGTATTCAAAGCACAGTGCTTTCTCATGGCAGCTCACACAAGGGCCATGAGAAAGTCTTCCTGGGCAATTGATACTCACCAGCAATGTTGTCCTGAGGCCATTCGAGGACTCTGGAATTGTAGGTCTCCTCAAGGAACCTACAGTGTGTTGCCCATCACTGGGAGGCACAGAGGGCCTCCGAGGAATCAATCAGTGTGCCCCGAAGTTGCTCAGCCGGCCCACAGGGCTCTGGAGGTACTCAGTGAACTTGGAGGGGAAATGATGCATACCCGAGAGGCCTGGGGGGGGTCCTCAAAAGTCTACTTCCTTTCAAATAAAGCATATAAGCGACTAAGAACGCAAGGAAAGGGCTGCATGCCTCCCTTTCTGCCTGGCTACTCGGGACCTAAAATGGAGGCGAGTTCCTATGTTGAGTTTCCTTTGAGCTCCAGAGCTTGTCAGGCACACGACCCCCGCGGCCATGGCAGCACCTGGTTTAGACAGAGCAGACTCATAATTTTCCCCGCATCGTTCTTACAGGGTTTCCAGGCCTGTCGGGAGCAGGGACTATCAGGTAGCTGCAAGGCAGCGTGAATGCAGCCTTCAAAATGGGAAAGCGAGTCTAGTTCCAGCAGGCCCCCGTTTCCATGGGCACCCGCAGCATACAACCCTGTGCTTTCTAAGAAGTCCAAAGAGACACGGGTTACCCTGTGTTGCCTTCCCTGAATCAACTTCTCGAAGTAGGGTGTTCTGCATCAAGCTAACTGCCTTAACCAAGCAATGCCCTAGCTAGGCCTCTGGGCCTGTGGCTATTCAAAATCCTGCAGTGCCACAGGAAGAGCAGGAATTAAATTGCAGTAAGAACGCAAGCCGAATTTCTCTAGGAGGCTCGGTGATATCAGGCAGTACGTTCCAGATGGAACGCGAAGCCGAGGGTTTCTCTGAGTGCAGCTCAGACTACGGCAATGCGAAAGACTTCCACGCCAGGTGGGACGTGCTTGAACGGTGTTCCTGAACGTGTGTGACCGCTGGGGAAATCAAGCTGCTCCAAGAGGGAGTGCAGTGCGTTTCCTTACACTCGGCGTACACAGAGTGGTTCCAAAGGGCTCCTGGCATGGATGTTGAGTAGCAGACCCACGGGGCCCCGTGGGTGTCACTGATCCTGCCGGGAACAGGGTGCCCACGCGAGCCTCCTAGGTGTCCGGCAAACTCTGCTGCAGTTCAAGATACGCAGAACAGAGGCCACGGCGTCATGGAAACTGCGGCACGCCTCCGCTTCTGCACGGCAAGTCGGGGCCTTCATACCAGGCATGTGTTCATGCTGGGTGTGCCGGTAGCGACACAGCATGGTAAGATGCTGACTCTCTCCTCGGGCAGAGTGACTTCAGGCACGAGGTCTTCGAAGTATTCTAAGCACAGTGCTCTCTCATGGCAGCTCACACCAGGGCCATGACAAAGTCTTCCGGGGCAATTCAGACTCACCGGCAATGATGTCCTGAGGCCGTTCGAGGACTCTGGAATTGTAGGGCTCCTCAAGTAACCTACAGTTTGTTGCCCATCACTGGGAACGCACAGAGGGCCTCCGAGGGCTCAACCAATGGGCCTCGAAGTTGCTCAGCCGGCCCACAGGGCTCTGGAGGTACTCAGTGAACTTGGAGGGGAAACGATGCATACCCGAGAAGCCTGGGGGGTGGGTCCTCAAAAGTCTACTTCCTTTAAAATAAAGCATATAAGCGGCTAAGAACTCATGGGAACAGCTGCATGCGTCCGATCTGCACAACGTCTCAGGGCCTAACCTGGAGGCAGGTTCTCACGTTCAGATTCCCTTCAGCTCTAGAGCTTGTCAGGCAGACCACCACCGCGGCCATGGAAGCACCTGGTTTAGACAGAAGCAACTCCTAATTTCCCCCGCATCATTCTTACACGGTTTCCAGGCCTGTCAGGAGCAGGGAATGTCAGGTAGCTGTCAGGCAGCGTGAATGCAGCCTTCAAAATGGGAAAGCAAGCCTAGTTCCAACGGGCCCCGTTTCCATGGGCACCCTCAGCATACACCCCTGGGGTTTCTAACAAATCCAAAGAGACCCAGGTTACCCTGTGTTTCCTTGCCTGAATCAACTTCTCGAGTAGGGTGTTCTGCATCAAGGAAACTGCCTCAACCAAGGAACGCCGTGGCTACGCCTCTGCGCCTGTGGCTATTCAAAAGCCTGCAGTGCCACAGGAAGAGCAGGACTTAAGTTGCAGTGAGAACGCAAGCCGACTTTCTCTAGGAGGCACGGTGACTTCCGGAGGGACGTCCCGGATGGAATGCGAAGCTGAGGATTTATCTGAGTGAAGCTCGGACTAGGGCAACACGCAAGACTTCCACGCCGGGTGGGACGTGCTTGAACGGCGTTCCTGAACGTGTGTGACCGCTGGGGAAATCAAGCTGCTCCAAGAGAGAGTGCAGTGCGTTTCCTTACACTCGGCATACACAGAGTGGTTCCAAAGGGCTCCTGGCATGGATGTTGATTAGCAGACCCACGGGGTTCCATGGGTGTCACTGATGCTGCCGGGAACAGGGTGCCCACGCGAGCCTCCTAGGTGTCTGGCAAACTGTGCTGCAGTTAAAGATATGCAGAGCAGTGGCCACGACCTCATGGAAACTGCTGCACGCCTCTGCTTCTGCACGGCAAATCAGGGCCTTACTTCCAGGCATGTGTTCATGCTGGCTGCGCCGGTAGCGACACAGCATGGTAAGACGCTGACTTTCTCCTCGGGCAGAGTGCCTTCAGGTACGAGGTCCTCGAAGTATTCAAAGCACAGTGCTTTCTCATGGCAGCTCACACAAGGGCCATGAGAAAGTCTTCCTGGGCAATTGATACTCACCAGCAATGTTGTCCTGAGGCCATTCGAGGACTCTGGAATTGTAGGTCTCCTCAAGGAACCTACAGTGTGTTGCCCATCACTGGGACGCACAGAGGGCCTCCGAGGAATCAATCAGTGTGCCTCGAAGTTGCTCAGCCGGCCCACAGGGCTCTGGAGGTACTCAGTGAACTTGGAGGGGAAATGATGCATACCCGAGAGGCCTAGGGGGGGTCCTCAAAAGTCTACTTCCTTTCAAATAAAGCATATAAGCGACTAAGAACGCAAGGAAAGGGCTGCATGCCTCCCTTTCTGCCCGGCTGCTCGGGACCTAAAATGGAGGCGAGTTCCTATGTTGAGTTTCCTTTGAGCTCCAGAGCTTGTCAGGCAGAGCACCCCCGCGGCCATGGCAGCACCTGGTTTAGACAGAACAGACTCATAATTTTCCCCACATCGTTCTTACAGGGTTTCCAGGCCTGTCGGGAGCAGGGACTATCAGGTAGCTGCAAGGCAGCGTGAATGCAGCCTTCAAAATGGGAAAGCGAGTCTAGTTCCAGCAGGCCCCCGTTTCCATGGGCACCCGCAGCATACAACCCTGTGCTTTCTAAGAAGTCCAAAGAGACACGGGTTACCCTGTGTTGCCTTCCCTGAATCAACTTCTCGAAGTAGGGTGTTCTGCATCAAGCTAACTGCCTTAACCAAGCAATGCCCTAGCTAGGCCTCTGGGCCTGTGGCTATTCAAAATCCTGCAGTGCCACAGGAAGAGCAGGAATTAAATTGCAGTAAGAACGCAAGCCGAATTTCTCTAGGAGGCTCGGTGATATCAGGCAGTACGTTCCAGATGGAACACGAAGCCGAGGGTTTCTCTGAGTGCAGCTCAGACTACGGCAATGCGAAAGACTTCCACGCCAGGTGGGACGTGCTTGAACGGTGTTCCTGAACGTGTGTGACCGCTGGGGAAATCAAGCTGCTCCAAGAGGGAGTGCAGTGCGTTTCCTTACACTCGGTGTACACAGAGTGGTTCCAAAGGGCTCCTGGCATGGATGTTGAGTAGCAGACCCACGGGGCCCCGTGGGTGTCACTGATCCTGCCGGGAACAGGGTGCCCACGCGAGCCTCCTAGGTGTCCGGCAAACTCTGCTGCAGTTCAAGATACGCAGAACAGAGGCCACGGCGTCATGGAAACTGCGGCACGCCTCCGCTTCTGCACGGCAAGTCGGGGCCTTCATACCAGGCATGTGTTCATGCTGGGTGTGCCGGTAGCGACACAGCATGGTAAGATGCTGACTCTCTCCTCGGGCAGAGTGACTTCAGGCACGAGGTCTTCGAAGTATTCTAAGCACAGTGCTCTCTCATGGCAGCTCACACCAGGGCCATGACAAAGTCTTCCGGGGCAATTCAGACTCACCGGCAATGATGTCCTGAGGCCGTTCGAGGACTCTGGAATTGTAGGGCTCCTCAAGTAACCTACAGTTTGTTGCCCATCACTGGGAACGCACAGAGGGCCTCCGAGGGCTCAACCAATGGGCCTCGAAGTTGCTCAGCAGGCCCACAGGGGTCTGGAGGTACTCAGTGAACTTGGAGGGGAAACGATGCATACCCGAGAAGCCTAGGGGGGGGTCCTCAAAAGTCTACTTCCTTTAAAATAAAGCATATAAGCGGCTAAGAACTCATGGGAACAGCTGCATGCCTCCGTTCTGCACAACGTCTCAGGGCCTAACCTGGAGGCAGGTTCTCACGTTCAGATTCCCTTCAGCTCTAGAGCTTGTCAGGCAGACCACCACCGCGGCCATGGAAGCACCTGGTTTAGACAGAAGCAACTCCTAATTTCCCCCGCATCATTCTTACACGGTTTCCAGGCCTGTCAGGAGCAGGGAATGTCAGGTAGCTGTCAGGCAGCGTGAATGCAGCCTTCAAAATGGGAAAGCAAGCCTAGTTCCAACGGGCCCCGTTTCCATGGGCACCCTCAGCATACACCCCTGGGGTTTCTAACAAGTCCAAAGAGACCCAGGTTACCCTGTGTTTCCTTGCCTGAATCAACTTCTCGAGTAGGGTGTTCTGCATCAAGGAAACTGCCTCAACCAAGGAGCGCCGTGGCTACGCCTCTGCGCCTGTGGCTATTCAAAAGCCTGCAGTGCCACAGGAAGAGCAGGACTTAAGTGGCAGTGAGAACGCAAGCCGACTTTCTCTAGGAGGCACGGTGACTTCCGGAGGGACGTCCCGGATGGAATGCGAAGCTGAGGATTTATCTGAGTGCAGCTCGGACTAGGGCAACACGCAAGACTTCCACGCCGGGTGGGACGTGCTTGAACGGCGTTCCTGAACGTGTGTGACCGCTGGGGAAATCAAGGTGCTCCAAGAGAGAGTGCAGTGCGTTTCCTTACACTCGGCATACACAGAGTGGTTCCAAAGGGCTCCTGGCATGGATGTTGATTAGCAGACCCTCGGGGTCCCGTGGGTGTCACTGATGCTGCCGGGAACAGGGTGCCCACGCGAGCCTCCTAGGTGTCTGGCAAACTGTGCTGCAGTTAAAGATATGCAGAGCAGTGGCCACGACCTCATGGAAACTGCTGCACGCCTCCGCTTCTGCACGGCAAATCAGGGCCTTACTTCCAGACATGTGTTCATGCTGGCTGCGCCGGTAGCGACACAGCATGGTAAGACGCTGACTTTCTCCTCGGGCAGAGTGCCTTCAGGTACGAGGTCCTCGAAGTATTCAAAGCACAGTGCTTTCTCATGGCAGCTCACACAAGGGCCATGAGAAAGTCTTCCTGGGCAATTGATACTCACCAGCAATGTTGTCCTGAGGCCATTCGAGGACTCTGGAATTGTAGGTCTCCTCAAGGAACCTACAGTGTGTTGCCCATCACTGGGACGCACAGAGGGCCTCCGAGGAATCAATCAGTGTGCCTCGAAGTTGCTCAGCCGGCCCACAGGGCTCTGGAGGTACTCAGTGAACTTGGAGGGGAAATGATGCATACCCGAGAGGCCTAGGGGCGGTCCTCAAAAGTCTACTTCCTTTCAAATAAAGCATATAAGCGACTAAGAACGCAAGGAAAGGGCTGCATGCCTCCCTTTCTGCCCGGCTACTCGGGACCTACAATGGAGGCGAGTTCCTATGTTGAGTTTCCTTTGAGCTCCAGAGCTTGTCAGGCACACGACCCCCGCGGCCATGGCAGCAACTGGTTTAGACAGAGCAGACTCATAATTTTCCCCGCATCGTTCTTACAGGGTTTCCAGGCCTGTCGGGAGCAGGGACTATCAGGTAGCTGCAAGGCAGCGTGAATGCAGCCTTCAAAATGGGAAAGCGAGTCTAGTTCCAGCAGGCCCCCTTTTCCATGGGCACCCGCAGCATACAACCCTGTGCTTTCTAAGAAGTCCAAAGAGACACGGGTTACCCTGTGTTGCCTTCCCTGAATCAACTTCTCGAAGTAGGGTGTTCTGCATCAAGCTAACTGCCTTAACCAAGCAATGCCCTAGCTAGGCCTCTGGGCCTGTGGCTATTCAAAATCCTGCAGTGCCACAGGAAGAGCAGGAATTAAATTGCAGTAAGAACGCAAGCCGAATTTCTCTAGGAGGCTCGGTGATATCAGGCAGTACGTTCCAGATGGAACGCGAAGCCGAGGGTTTCTCTGAGTGCAGCTCAGACTACGGCAATGCGAAAGACTTCCACGCCAGGTGGGACGTGCTTGAACGGTGTTCCTGAACGTGTGTGACCGCTGGGGAAATCAAGCTGCTCCAAGAGGGAGTGCAGTGCGTTTCCTTACACTCGGCGTACACAGAGTGGTTCCAAAGGGCTCCTGGCATGGATGTTGAGTAGCAGACCCACGGGGCCCCGTGGGTGTCACTGATCCTGCCGGGAACAGGGTGCCCACGCGAGCCTCCTAGGTGTCCGGCAAACTCTGCTGCAGTTCAAGATACGCAGAACAGAGGCCACGGCGTCATGGAAACTGCGGCACGCCTCCGCTTCTGCACGGCAAGTCGGGGCCTTCATACCAGGCATGTGTTCATGCTGGGTGTGCCGGTAGCGACACAGCATGGTAAGATGCTGACTCTCTCCTCGGGCAGAGTGACTTCAGGCACGAGGTCTTCGAAGTATTCTAAGCACAGTGCTCTCTCATGGCAGCTCACACCAGGGCCATGACAAAGTCTTCCGGGGCAATTCAGACTCACCGGCAATGATGTCCTGAGGCCGTTCGAGGACTCTGGAATTGTAGGGCTCCTCAAGTAACCTACAGTTTGTTGCCCATCACTGGGAACGCACAGAGGGCCTCCGAGGGCTCAACCAATGGGCCTCGAAGTTGCTCAGCAGGCCCACAGGGGTCTGGAGGTACTCAGTGAACTTGGAGGGGAAACGATGCATACCCGAGAAGCCTCGGGGGGGGTCCTCAAAAGTCTACTTCCTTTAAAATAAAGCATATAAGAGGCTAAGAACTCATGGGAACAGCTGCATGCCTCCGTTCTGCACAACGTCTCAGGGCCTAACCTGGAGGCAGGTTCTCACGTTCAGATTCCCTTCAGCTCTAGAGCTTGTCAGGCAGACCACCACCGCGGCCATGGAAGCACCTGGTTTAGACAGAAGCAACTCCTAATTTCCCCCGCATCATTCTTACACGGTTTCCAGGCCGGTCAGGAGCAGGGAATGTCAGGTAGCTGTCAGGCAGCGTGAATGCAGCCTTCAAAATGGGAAAGCAAGCCTAGTTCCAACGGGCCCCGTTTCCATGGGCACCCTCAGCATACACCCCTGGGGTTTCTAACAAATCCAAAGAGACCCAGGTTACCCTGTGTTTCCTTGCCTGAATCAACTTCTCGAGTAGGGTGTTCTGCATCAAAGAAAGTGCCTCAACCAAGGAACGCCGTGGCTACGCCTCTGCGCCTGCGGCTATTCAAAAGCCTGCAGTGCCACAGGAAGAGCAGGACTTAAGTTGCAGTGAGAACGCAAGCCGACTTTCTCTAGGAGGCACGGTGACTTCCGGAGGGACGTCCCGGATGGAATGCGAAGCTGAGGATTTATCTGAGTGCAGCTCAGACTAGGGCAACACGTAAGACTTCCACGCCGGGTGGGACGTGCTTGAACGGCGTTCCTGAACGTGTGTGACCGCTGGGGAAATCAAGCTGCTCCAAGAGAGAGTGCAGTGCGTTTCCTTACACTCGGCATACACAGAGTGGTTCCAAAGGGCTCCTGGCATGGATGTTGATTAGCAGACCCACGGGGTCCCGTGGGTGTCACTGATGCTGCCGGGAACAGGGTGCCCACGCGAGCCTCCTAGGTGTCTGGCAAACTGTGCTGCAGTTAAAGATATGCAGAGCAGTGGCCACGACCTCATGGAAACTGCTGCACGCCTCTGCTTCTGCACGGCAAATCAGGGCCTTACTTCCAGGCATGTGTTCATGCTGGCTGCACCGGTAGCGACACAGCATGGTAAGACGCTGACTTTCTCCTCGGGCAGAGTGCCTTCAGGTACGAGGTCCTCGAAGTATTCAAAGCACAGTGCTTTCTCATGGCAGCTCACACAAGGGCCATGAGAAAGTCTTCCTGGGCAATTGATACTCACCAGCAATGTTGTCCTGAGGCCATTCGAGGACTCTGGAATTGTAGGTCTCCTCAAGGAACCTACAGTGTGTTGCCCATCACTGGGACGCACAGAGGGCCTCCGAGGAATCAATCAGTGTGCCTCGAAGTTGCTCAGCCGGCCCACAGGGCTCTGGAGGTACTCAGTGAACTTGGAGGGGAAATGATGCATACCCGAGAGGCCTAGGGGGGGTCCTCAAAAGTCTACTTCCTTTCAAATAAAGCATATAAGCGACTAAGAACGCAAGGAAAGGGCTGCATGCCTCCCTTTCTGCCCGGCTACTCGGGACCTAAAATGGAGGCGAGTTCCTATGTTGAGTTTCCTTTGAGCTCCAGAGCTTGTCAGGCACACGACCCCCGCGGCCATGGCAGCAACTGGTTTAGACAGAGCAGACTCATAATTTTCCCCGCATCGTTCTTACAGGGTTTCCAGGCCTGTCGGGAGCAGGGACTATCAGGTAGCTGCAAGGCAGCGTGAATGCAGCCTTCAAAATGGGAAAGCGAGTCTAGTTCCAGCAGGCCCCCGTTTCCATGGGCACCCGCAGCATACAACCCTGTGCTTTCTAAGAAGTCCAAAGAGACACGGGTTACCCTGTGTTGCCTTCCCTGAATCAACTTCTCGAAGTAGGGTGTTCTGCATCAAGCTAACTGCCTTAACCAAGCAATGCCCTAGCTAGGCCTCTGGGCCTGTGGCTATTCAAAATCCTGCAGTGCCACAGGAAGAGCAGGAATTAAATTGCAGTAAAAACGCAAGCCGAATTTCTCTAGGAGGCTCGGTGATATCAGGCAGTACGTTCCAGATGGAACGCGAAGCCGAGGGTTTCTCTGAGTGCAGCTCAGACTACGGCAATGCGAAAGACTTCCACGCCAGGTGGGACGTGCTTGAACGGTGTTCCTGAACGTGTGTGACCGCTGGGGAAATCAAGCTGCTCCAAGAGGGAGTGCAGTGCGTTTCCTTACACTCGGCGTACACAGAGTGGTTCCAAAGGGCTCCTGGCATGGATGTTGAGTAGCAGACCCACGGGGCCCCGTGGGTGTCACTGATCCTGCCGGGAACAGGGTGCCCACGCGAGCCTCCTAGGTGTCCGGCAAACTCTGCTGCAGTTCAAGATACGCAGAACAGAGGCCACGGCGTCATGGAAACTGCGGCACGCCTCCGCTTCTGCACGGCAAGTCGGGGCCTTCATACCAGGCATGTGTTCATGCTGGGTGTGCCGGTAGCGACACAGCATGGTAAGATGCTGACTCTCTCCTCGGGCAGAGTGACTTCAGGCACGAGGTCTTCGAAGTATTCTAAGCACAGTGCTCTCTCATGGCAGCTCACACCAGGGCCATGACAAAGTCTTCCGGGGCAATTCAGACTCACCGGCAATGATGTCCTGAGGCCGTTCGAGGACTCTGGAATTGTAGGGCTCCTCAAGTAACCTACAGTTTGTTGCCCATCACTGGGAACGCACAGAGGGCCTCCGAGGGCTCAACCAATGGGCCTCGAAGTTGCTCAGCCGGCCCACAGGGGTCTGGAGGTACTCAGTGAACTTGGAGGGGAAACGATGCATACCCGAGAGGCCTAGGGGGGGGGTCCTCAAAAGTCTACTTCCTTTAAAATAAAGCATATAAGCGGCTAAGAACTCATGGGAACAGCTGCATGCCTCCGTTCTGCACAACGTCTCAGGGCCTAACCTGGAGGCAGGTTCTCACGTTCAGATTCCCTTCAGCTCTAGAGCTTGTCAGGCAGACCACCACCGCGGCCATGGAAGCACCTGGTTTAGACAGAAGCAACTCCTAATTTCCCCCGCATCATTCTTACACGGTTTCCAGGCCGGTCAGGAGCAGGGAATGTCAGGTAGCTGTCAGGCAGCGTGAATGCAGCCTTCAAAACGGGAAAGCAAGCCTAGTTCCAACGGGCCCCGTTTCCATGGGCACCCTCAGCATACACCCCTGGGGTTTCTAACAAGTCCAAAGAGACCCAGGTTACCCTGAGTTTCCTTGCCTGAATCAACTTCTCGAGTAGGGTGTTCTGCATCAAGGAAACTGCCTCAACCAAGGAACGCCGTGGCTACGCCTCTGCGCCTGTGGCTATTCAAAAGCCTGCAGTGCCACAGGAAGAGCAGGACTTAAGTTGCAGTGAGAACGCAAGCCGACTTTCTCTAGGAGGCACGGTGACTTCCGGAGGGACGTCCCGGATGGAATGCGAAGCTGAGGATTTATCTGAGTGCAGCTCGGACTAGGGCAACACGTAAGACTTCCACGCCGGGTGGGACGTGCTTGAACGGCGTTCCTGAACGTGTGTGACCGCTGGGGAAATCAAGCTGCTCCAAGAGAGAGTGCAGTGCGTTTCCTTACACTCGGCATACACAGAGTGGTTCCAAAGGGCTCCTGGCATGGATGTTGATTAGCAGACCCTCGGGGTCCCGTGGGTGTCACTGATGCTGCCGGGAACAGGGTGCCCACGCGAGCCTCCTAGGTGTCTGGCAAACTGTGCTGCAGTTAAAGATATGCAGAGCAGTGGCCACGACCTCATGGAAACTGCTGCACGCCTCCGCTTCTGCACGGCAAATCAGGGCCTTACTTCCAGACATGTGTTCATGCTGGCTGCGCCGGTAGCAACACAGCATGGTAAGACGCTGACTTTCTCCTCGGGCAGAGTGCCTTCAGGTACGAGGTCCTCGAAGTATTCAAAGCACAGTGCTTTCTCATGGCAGCTGACACAAGGGCCATGAGAAAGTCTTCCTGGGCAATTGATACTCACCAGCAATGTTGTCCTGAGGCCATTCGAGGACTCTGGAATTGTAGGTCTCCTCAACGATCCTACAGTGTGTTGCCCATCACTGGGACGCACAGAGGGCCTCCGAGGAATCAATCAGTGTGCCTCGAAGTTGCTCAGCCGGCCCACAGGGCTCTGGAGGTACTCAGTGAACTTGGAGGGGAAATGATGCATACCCGAGAGGCCTAGGGGGGGTCCTCAAAAGTCTACTTCCTTTCAAATAAAGCATATAAGCGACTAAGAACGCAAGGAAAGGGCTGCATGCCTCCCTTTCTGCCCGGCTGCTCGGGACCTAAAATGGAGGCGAGTTCCTATGTTGAGTTTCCTTTGAGCTCCAGAGCTTGTCAGGCAGAGCACCCCCGCGGCCATGGCAGCACCTGGTTTAGACAGAGCAGACTCATAATTTTCCCCGCATCGTTCTTACAGGGTTTCCAGGCCTGTCGGGAGCAGGGACTATCAGGTAGCTGCAAGGCAGCGTGAATGCAGCCTTCAAAATGGGAAAGCGAGTCTAGTTCCAGCAGGCCCCCGTTTCCATGGGCACCCGCAGCATACAACCCTGTGCTTTCTAAGAAGTCCAAAGAGACACGGGTTACCCTGTGTTGCCTTCCCTGAATCAACTTCTCGAAGTAGGGTGTTCTGCATCAAGCTAACTGCCTTAACCAAGCAATGCCCTAGCTAGGCCTCTGGGCCTGTGGCTATTCAAAATCCTGCAGTGCCACAGGAAGAGCAGGAATTAAATTGCAGTAAGAACGCAAGCCGAATTTCTCTAGGAGGCTCGGTGATATCAGGCAGTACGTTCCAGATGGAACGCGAAGCCGAGGGTTTCTCTGAGTGCAGCTCAGACTACGGCAATGCGAAAGACTTCCACGCCAGGTGGGACGTGCTTGAACGGTGTTCCTGAACGTGTGTGACCGCTGGGGAAATCAAGCTGCTCCAAGAGGGAGTGCAGTGCGTTTCCTTACACTCGGCGTACACAGAGTGGTTCCAAAGGGCTCCTGGCATGGATGTTGAGTAGCAGACCCACGGGGCCCCGTGGGTGTCACTGATCCTGCCGGGAACAGGGTGCCCACGCGAGCCTCCTAGGTGTCCGGCAAACTCTGCTGCAGTTCAAGATACGCAGAACAGAGGCCACGGCGTCATGGAAACTGCGGCACGCCTCCGCTTCTGCACGGCAAGTCGGGGCCTTCATACCAGGCATGTGTTCATGCTGGGTGTGCCGGTAGCGACACAGCATGGTAAGATGCTGACTCTCTCCTCGGGCAGAGTGACTTCAGGCACGAGGTCTTCGAAGTATTCTAAGCACAGTGCTCTCTCATGGCAGCTCACACCAGGGCCATGACAAAGTCTTCCGGGGCAATTCAGACTCACCGGCAATGATGTCCTGAGGCCGTTCGAGGACTCTGGAATTGTAGGGCTCCTCAAGTAACCTACAGTTTGTTGCCCATCACTGGGAACGCACAGAGGGCCTCCGAGGGCTCAACCAATGGGCCTCGAAGTTGCTCAGCAGGCCCACAGGGGTCTGGAGGTACTCAGTGAACTTGGAGGGGAAACGATGCATACCCGAGAAGCCTAGGGGGGGGTCCTCAAAAGTCTACTTCCTTTAAAATAAAGCATATAAGCGGCTAAGAACTCATGGGAACAGCTGCATGCCTCCGTTCTGCACAACGTCTCAGGGCCTAACCTGGAGGCAGGTTCTCACGTTCAGATTCCCTTCAGCTCTAGAGCTTGTCAGGCAGACCACCACCGCGGCCATGGAAGCACCTGGTTTAGACAGAAGCAACTCCTAATTTCCCCCGCATCATTCTTACACGGTTTCCAGGCCTGTCAGGAGCAGGGAATGTCAGGTAGCTGTCAGGCAGCGTGAATGCAGCCTTCAAAATGGGAAAGCAAGCCTAGTTCCAACGGGCCCCGTTTCCATGGGCACCCTCAGCATACACCCCTGGGGTTTCTAACAAGTCCAAAGAGACCCAGGTTACCCTGTGTTTCCTTGCCTGAATCAACTTCTCGAGTAGGGTGTTCTGCATCAAGGAAACTGCCTCAACCAAGGAGCGCCGTGGCTACGCCTCTGCGCCTGTGGCTATTCAAAAGCCTGCAGTGCCACAGGAAGAGCAGGACTTAAGTTGCAGTGAGAACGCAAGCCGAATTTCTCTAGGAGGCACGGTGACTTCCGGAGGGACGTCCCGGATGGAATGCGAAGCTGAGGATTTATCTGAGTGCAGCTCGGACTAGGGCAACACGCAAGACTTCCACGCCGGGTGGGACGTGCTTGAACGGCGTTCCTGAACGTGTGTGACCGCTGGGGAAATCAAGGTGCTCCAAGAGAGAGTGCAGTGCGTTTCCTTACACTCGGCATACACAGAGTGGTTCCAAAGGGCTCCTGGCATGGATGTTGATTAGCAGACCCTCGGGGTCCCGTGGGTGTCACTGATGCTGCCGGGAACAGGGTGCCCACGCGAGCCTCCTAGGTGTCTGGCAAACTGTGCTGCAGTTAAAGATATGCAGAGCAGTGGCCACGACCTCATGGAAACTGCTGCACGCCTCCGCTTCTGCACGGCAAATCAGGGCCTTACTTCCAGACATGTGTTCATGCTGGCTGCGCCGGTAGCGACACAGCATGGTAAGACGCTGACTTTCTCCTCGGGCAGAGTGCCTTCAGGTACGAGGTCCTCGAAGTATTCAAAGCACAGTGCTTTCTCATGGCAGCTCACACAAGGGCCATGAGAAAGTCTTCCTGGGCAATTGATACTCACCAGCAATGTTGTCCTGAGGCCATTCGAGGACTCTGGAATTGTAGGTCTCCTCAAGGAACCTACAGTGTGTTGCCCATCACTGGGACGCACAGAGGGCCTCCGAGGAATCAATCAGTGTGCCTCGAAGTTGCTCAGCCGGCCCACAGGGCTCTGGAGGTACTCAGTGAACTTGGAGGGGAAATGATGCATACCCGAGAGGCCTAGGGGGGGTCCTCAAAAGTCTACTTCCTTTCAAATAAAGCATATAAGCGACTAAGAACGCAAGGAAAGGGCTGCATGCCTCCCTTTCTGCCCGGCTACTCGGGACCTAAAATGGAGGCGAGTTCCTATGTTGAGTTTCCTTTGAGCTCCAGAGCTTGTCAGGCACACGACCCCCGCGGCCATGGCAGCAACTGGTTTAGACAGAGCAGACTCATAATTTTCCCCGCATCGTTCTTACAGGGTTTCCAGGCCTGTCGGGAGCAGGGACTATCAGGTAGCTGCAAGGCAGCGTGAATGCAGCCTTCAAAATGGGAAAGCGAGTCTAGTTCCAGCAGGCCCCCGTTTCCATGGGCACCCGCAGCATACAACCCTGTGCTTTCTAAGAAGTCCAAAGAGACACGGGTTACCCTGTGTTGCCTTCCCTGAATCAACTTCTCGAAGTAGGGTGTTCTGCATCAAGCTAACTGCCTTAACCAAGCAATGCCCTAGCTAGGCCTCTGGGCCTGTGGCTATTCAAAATCCTGCAGTGCCACAGGAAGAGCAGGAATTAAATTGCAGTAAGAACGCAAGCCGAATTTCTCTAGGAGGCTCGGTGATATCAGGCAGTACGTTCCAGATGGAACGCGAAGCCGAGGGTTTCTCTGAGTGCAGCTCAGACTACGGCAATGCGAAAGACTTCCACGCCAGGTGGGACGTGCTTGAACGGTGTTCCTGAACGTGTGTGACCGCTGGGGAAATCAAGCTGCTCCAAGAGGGAGTGCAGTGCGTTTCCTTACACTCGGCGTACACAGAGTGGTTCCAAAGGGCTCCTGGCATGGATGTTGAGTAGCAGACCCACGGGGCCCCGTGGGTGTCACTGATCCTGCCGGGAACAGGGTGCCCACGCGAGCCTCCTAGGTGTCCGGCAAACTCTGCTGCAGTTCAAGATACGCAGAACAGAGGCCACGGCGTCATGGAAACTGCGGCACGCCTCCGCTTCTGCACGGCAAGTCGGGGCCTTCATACCAGGCATGTGTTCATGCTGGGTGTGCCGGTAGCGACACAGCATGGTAAGATGCTGACTCTCTCCTCGGGCAGAGTGACTTCAGGCACGAGGTCTTCGAAGTATTCTAAGCACAGTGCTCTCTCATGGCAGCTCACACCAGGGCCATGACAAAGTCTTCCGGGGCAATTCAGACTCACCGGCAATGATGTCCTGAGGCCGTTCGAGGACTCTGGAATTGTAGGGCTCCTCAAGTAACCTACAGTTTGTTGCCCATCACTGGGAACGCACAGAGGGCCTCCGAGGGCTCAACCAATGGGCCTCGAAGTTGCTCAGCAGGCCCACAGGGGTCTGGAGGTACTCAGTGAACTTGGAGGGGAAACGATGCATACCCGAGAAGCCTAGGGGGGGGTCCTCAAAAGTCTACTTCCTTTAAAATAAAGCATATAAGCGGCTAAGAACTCATGGGAACAGCTGCATGCCTCCGTTCTGCACAACGTCTCAGGGCCTAACCTGGAGGCAGGTTCTCACGTTCAGATTCCCTTCAGCTCTAGAGCTTGTCAGGCAGACCACCACCGCGGCCATGGAAGCACCTGGTTTAGACAGAAGCAACTCCTAATTTCCCCCGCATCATTCTTACACGGTTTCCAGGCCTGTCAGGAGCAGGGAATGTCAGGTAGCTGTCAGGCAGTGTGAATGCAGCCTTCAAAATGGGAAAGCAAGCCTAGTTCCAACGGGCCCCGTTTCCATGGGCACCCTCAGCATACACCCCTGGGGTTTCTAACAAGTCCAAAGAGACCCAGGTTACCCTGTGTTTCCTTGCCTGAATCAACTTCTCGAGTAGGGTGTTCTGCATCAAGGAAACTGCCTCAACCAAGGAGCGCCGTGGCTACGCCTCTGCGCCTGTGGCTATTCAAAAGCCTGCAGTGCCACAGGAAGAGCAGGACTTAAGTTGCAGTGAGAACGCAAGCCGACTTTCTCTAGGAGGCACGGTGACTTCCGGAGGGACGTCCCGGATGGAATGCGAAGCTGAGGATTTATCTGAGTGCAGCTCGGACTAGGGCAACACGCAAGACTTCCACGCCGGGTGGGACGTGCTTGAACGGCGTTCCTGAACATGTGTGACCGCTGGGGAAATCAAGCTGCTCCAAGAGAGAGTGCAGTGCGTTTCCTTACACTCGGCATACACAGAGTGGTTCCAAAGGGCTCCTGGCATGGATGTTGATTAGCAGACCCTCGGGGTCCCGTGGGTGTCACTGATGCTGCCGGGAACAGGGTGCCCACGCGAGCCTCCTAGGTGTCTGGCAAACTGTGCTGCAGTTAAAGATATGCAGAGCAGTGGCCACGACCTCATGGAAACTGCTGCACGCCTCCGCTTCTGCACGGCAAATCAGGGCCTTACTTCCAGACATGTGTTCATGCTGGCTGCGCCGGTAGCGACACAGCATGGTAAGACGCTGACTTTCTCCTCGGGCAGAGTGCCTTCAGGTACGAGGTCCTCGAAGTATTCAAAGCACAGTGCTTTCTCATGGCAGCTCACACAAGGGCCATGAGAAAGTCTTCCTGGGCAATTGATACTCACCAGCAATGTTGTCCTGAGGCCATTCGAGGACTCTGGAATTGTAGGTCTCCTCAAGGAACCTACAGTGTGTTGCCCATCACTGGGACGCACAGAGGGCCTCCGAGGAATCAATCAGTGTGCCTCGAAGTTGCTCAGCCGGCCCACAGGGCTCTGGAGGTACTCAGTGAACTTGGAGGGGAAATGATGCATACCCGAGAGGCCTAGGGGGGGTCCTCAAAAGTCTACTTCCTTTCAAATAAAGCATATAAGCGACTAAGAACGCAAGGAAAGGGCTGCATGCCTCCCTTTCTGCCCGGCTACTCGGGACCTAAAATGGAGGCGAGTTCCTATGTTGAGTTTCCTTTGAGCTCCAGAGCTTGTCAGGCACACGACCCCCGCGGCCATGGCAGCAACTGGTTTAGACAGAGCAGACTCATAATTTTCCCCGCATCGTTCTTACAGGGTTTCCAGGCCTGTCGGGAGCAGGGACTATCAGGTAGCTGCAAGGCAGCGTGAATGCAGCCTTCAAAATGGGAAAGCGAGTCTAGTTCCAGCAGGCCCCCGTTTCCATGGGCACCCGCAGCATACAACCCTGTGCTTTCTAAGAAGTCCAAAGAGACACGGGTTACCCTGTGTTGCCTTCCCTGAATCAACTTCTCGAAGTAGGGTGTTCTGCATCAAGCTAACTGCCTTAACCAAGCAATGCCCTAGCTAGGCCTCTGGGCCTGTGGCTATTCAAAATCCTGCAGTGCCACAGGAAGAGCAGGAATTAAATTGCAGTAAGAACGCAAGCCGAATTTCTCTAGGAGGCTCGGTGATATCAGGCAGTACGTTCCAGATGGAACGCGAAGCCGAGGGTTTCTCTGAGTGCAGCTCAGACTACGGCAATGCGAAAGACTTCCACGCCAGGTGGGACGTGCTTGAACGGTGTTCCTGAACGTGTGTGACCGCTGGGGAAATCAAGCTGCTCCAAGAGGGAGTGCAGTGCGTTTCCTTACACTCGGCGTACACAGAGTGGTTCCAAAGGGCTCCTGGCATGGATGTTGAGTAGCAGACCCACGGGGCCCCGTGGGTGTCACTGATCCTGCCGGGAACAGGGTGCCCACGCGAGCCTCCTAGGTGTCCGGCAAACTCTGCTGCAGTTCAAGATACGCAGAACAGAGGCCACGGCGTCATGGAAACTGCGGCACGCCTCCGCTTCTGCACGGCAAGTCGGGGCCTTCATACCAGGCATGTGTTCATGCTGGGTGTGCCGGTAGCGACACAGCATGGTAAGATGCTGACTCTCTCCTCGGGCAGAGTGACTTCAGGCACGAGGTCTTCGAAGTATTCTAAGCACAGTGCTCTCTCATGGCAGCTCACACCAGGGCCATGACAAAGTCTTCCGGGGCAATTCAGACTCACCGGCAGTGATGTCCTGAGGCCGTTCGAGGACTCTGGAATTGTAGGGCTCCTCAAGTAACCTACAGTTTGTTGCCCATCACTGGGAACGCACAGAGGGCCTCCGAGGGCTCAACCAATGGGCCTCGAAGTTGCTCAGCAGGCCCACAGGGGTCTGGAGGTACTCAGTGAACTTGGAGGGGAAACGATGCATACCCGAGAAGCCTAGGGGGGGGTCCTCAAAAGTCTACTTCCTTTAAAATAAAGCATATAAGCGGCTAAGAACTCATGGGAACAGCTGCATGCCTCCGTTCTGCACAACGTCTCAGGGCCTAACCTGGAGGCAGGTTCTCACGTTCAGATTCCCTTCAGCTCTAGAGCTTGTCAGGCAGACCACCACCGCGGCCATGGAAGCACCTGGTTTAGACAGAAGCAACTCCTAATTTCCCCCGCATCATTCTTACACGGTTTCCAGGCCTGTCAGGAGCAGGGAATGTCAGGTAGCTGTCAGGCAGCGTGAATGCAGCCTTCAAAATGGGAAAGCAAGCCTAGTTCCAACGGGCCCCGTTTCCATGGGCACCCTCAGCATACACCCCTGGGGTTTCTAACAAGTCCAAAGAGACCCAGGTTACCCTGTGTTTCCTTGCCTGAATCAACTTCTCGAGTAGGGTGTTCTGCATCAAGGAAACTGCCTCAACCAAGGAGCGCCGTGCCTACGCCTCTGCGCCTGTGGCTATTCAAAAGCCTGCAGTGCCACAGGAAGAGCAGGACTTAAGTTGCAGTGAGAACGCAAGCCGACTTTCTCTAGGAGGCACGGTGACTTCCGGAGGGACGTCCCGGATGGAATGCGAAGCTGAGGATTTATCTGAGTGCAGCTCGGACTAGGGCAACACGCAAGACTTCCACGCCGGGTGGGACGTGCTTGAACGGCGTTCCTGAACGTGTGTGACCGCTGGGGAAATCAAGCTGCTCCAAGAGAGAGTGCAGTGCGTTTCCTTACACTCGGCATACACAGAGTGGTTCCAAAGGGCTCCTGGCATGGATGTTGATTAGCAGACCCACGGGGTCCCGTGGGTGTCACTGATGCTGCCGGGAACAGGGTGCCCACGCGAGCCTCCTAGGTGTCTGGCAAACTGTGCTGCAGTTAAAGATATGCAGAGCAGTGGCCACGACCTCATGGAAACTGCTGCACGCCTCCGCTTCTGCACGGCAAATCAGGGCCTTACTTCCAGGCATGTGTTCATGCTGGCTGCGCCGGTAGGGACACAGCATGGTAAGACGCTGACTTTCTCCTCGGGCAGAGTGCCTTCAGGTACGAGGTCCTCGAAGTATTCAAAGCACAGTGCTTTCTCATGGCAGCTCACACAAGGGCCATGAGAAAGTCTTCCTGGGCAATTGATACTCACCAGCAATGTTGTCCTGAGGCCATTCGAGGACTCTGGAATTGTAGGTCTCCTCAAGGAACCTACAGTGTGTTGCCCATCACTGGGACGCACAGAGGGCCTCCGAGGAATCAATCAGTGTGCCTCGAAGTTGCTCAGCCGGCCCACAGGGCTCCGGAGGTACTCAGTGAACTTGGAGGGGAAATGATGCATACCCGAGAGGCCTAGGGGGGGTCCTCAAAAGTCTACTTCCTTTCAAATAAAGCATATAAGCGACTAAGAACGCAAGGAAAGGGCTGCATGCCTCCCTTTCTGCCCGGCTACTCGGGACCTAAAATGGAGGCGAGTTCCTATGTTGAGTTTCCTTTGAGCTCCAGAGCTTGTCAGGCACACGACCCCCGCGGCCATGGCAACACCTGGTTTAGACAGAGCAGACTCATAATTTTCCCCGCATCGTTCTTACAGGGTTTCCAGGCCTGTCGGGAGCAGGGACTATCAGGTAGCTGCAAGGCAGCGTGAATGCAGCCTTCAAAATGGGAAAGCGAGTCTAGTTCCAGCAGGCCCCCGTTTCCATGGGCACCCGCAGCATACAACCCTGTGCTTTCTAAGAAGTCCAAAGAGACACGGGTTACCCTGTGTTGCCTTCCCTGAATCAACTTCTCGAAGTAGGGTGTTCTGCATCAAGCTAACTGCCTTAACCAAGCAATGCCCTAGCTAGGCCTCTGGGCCTGTGGCTATTCAAAATCCTGCAGTGCCACAGGAAGAGCAGGAATTAAATTGCAGTAAGAACGCAAGCCGAATTTCTCTAGGAGGCTCGGTGATATCAGGCAGTACGTTCCAGATGGAACGCGAAGCCGAGGGTTTCTCTGAGTGCAGCTCAGACTACGGCAATGCGAAAGACTTCCACGCCAGGTGGGACGTGCTTGAACGGTGTTCCTGAACGTGTGTGACCGCTGGGGAAATCAAGCTGCTCCAAGAGGGAGTGCAGTGCGTTTCCTTACACTCGGCGTACACAGAGTGGTTCCAAAGGGCTCCTGGCATGGATGTTGAGTAGCAGACCCACGGGGCCCCGTGGGTGTCACTGATCCTGCCGGGAACAGGGTGCCCACGCGAGCCTCCTAGGTGTCCGGCAAACTCTGCTGCAGTTCAAGATACGCAGAACAGAGGCCACGGCGTCATGGAAACTGCGGCACGCCTCCGCTTCTGCACGGCAAGTCGGGGCCTTCATACCAGGCATGTGTTCATGCTGGGTGTGCCGGTAGCGACACAGCATGGTAAGATGCTGACTCTCTCCTCGGGCAGAGTGACTTCAGGCACGAGGTCTTCGAAGTATTCTAAGCACAGTGCTCTCTCATGGCAGCTCACACCAGGGCCATGACAAAGTCTTCCGGGGCAATTCAGACTCACCGGCAATGATGTCCTGAGGCCGTTCGAGGACTCTGGAATTGTAGGGCTCCTCAAGTAACCTACAGTTTGTTGCCCATCACTGGGAACGCACAGAGGGCCTCCGAGGGCTCAACCAATGGGCCTCGAAGTTGCTCAGCAGGCCCACAGGGGTCTGGAGGTACTCAGTGAACTTGGAGGGGAAACGATGCATACCCGAGAAGCCTGGGGGGGGTCCTCAAAAGTCTACTTCCTTTAAAATAAAGCATATAAGCGGCTAAGAACTCATGGGAACAGCTGCATGCCTCCGTTCTGCACAACGTCTCAGGGCCTAACCTGGAGGCAGGTTCTCACGTTCAGATTCCCTTCAGCTCTAGAGCTTGTCAGGCAGACCACCACCGCGGCCATGGAAGCACCTGGTTTAGACAGAAGCAACTCCTAATTTCCCCCGCATCATTCTTACACGGTTTCCAGGCCTGTCAGGAGCAGGGAATGTCAGGTAGCTGTCAGGCAGCGTGAATGCAGCCTTCAAAATGGGAAAGCAAGCCTAGTTCCAACGGGCCCCGTTTCCATGGGCACCCTCAGCATACACCCCTGGGGTTTCTAACAAGTCCAAAGAGACCCAGGTTACCCTGTGTTTCCTTGCCTGAATCAACTTCTCGAGTAGGGTGTTCTGCATCAAGGAAACTGCCTCAACCAAGGAACGCCGTGGCTACGCCTCTGCGCCTGTGGCTATTCAAAAGCCTGCAGTGCCACAGGAAGAGCAGGACTTAAGTTGCAGTGAGAACGCAAGCCGACTTTCTCTAGGAGGCACGGTGACTTCCGGAGGGACGTCCCGGATGGAATGCGAAGCTGAGGATTTATCTGAGTGCAGCTCGGACTAGGGCAACACGCAAGACTTCCACGCCGGGTGGGACGTGCTTGAACGGCGTTCCTGAACGTGTGTGACCGCTGGGGAAATCAAGCTGCTCCAAGAGAGAGTGCAGTGCGTTTCCTTACACTCGGCATACACAGAGTGGTTCCAAAGGGCTCCTGGCATGGATGTTGATTAGCAGACCCACGGGGTCCCGTGGGTGTCCCTGATGCTGCCGGGAACAGGGTGCCCACGCGAGCCTCCTAGGTGTCTGGCAAACTGTGCTGCAGTTAAAGATATGCAGAGCAGTGGCCACGACCTCATGGAAACTGCTGCACGCCTCCGCTTCTGCACGGCAAATCAGGGCCTTACTTCCAGGCATGTGTTCATGCTGGCTGCGCCGGTAGCGACACAGCATGGTAAGACGCTGACTTTCTCCTCGGGCAGAGTGCCTTCAGGTACGAGGTCCTCGAAGTATTCAAAGCACAGTGCTTTCTCATGGCAGCTCACACAAGGGCCATGAGAAAGTCTTCCTGGGCAATTGATACTCACCAGCAATGTTGTCCTGAGGCCATTCGAGGACTCTGGAATTGTAGGTCTCCTCAAGGAACCTACAGTGTGTTGCCCATCACTGGGACGCACAGAGGGCCTCCGAGGAATCAATCAGTGTGCCTCGAAGTTGCTCAGCCGGCCCACAGGGCTCTGGAGGTACTCAGTGAACTTGGAGGGGAAATGATGCATACACGAGAGTCCTAGGGGGGGGGTCCTCAAAAGTCTACTTCCTTTCAAATAAAGCATATAAGCGACTAAGAACGCAAGGAAAGGGCTGCATGCCTCCCTTTCTGCCCGGCTGCTCGGGACCTAAAATGGAGGCGAGTTCCTATGTTGAGTTTCCTTTGAGCTCCAGAGCTTGTCAGGCACACGACCCCCACGGCCATGGCAGCACCTGGTTTAGACAGAGCAGACTCATAATTTTCCCCGCATCGTTCTTACAGGGTTTCCAGGCCTGTCGGGAGCAGGGACTATCAGGTAGCTGCAAGGCAGCGTGAATGCAGCCTTCAAAATGGGAAAGCGAGTCTAGTTCCAGCAGGCCCCCGTTTCCATGGGCACCCGCAGCATACAACCCTGTGCTTTCTAAGAAGTCCAAAGAGACACGGGTTACCCTGTGTTGCCTTCCCTGAATCAGCTTCTCGAAGTAGGGTGTTCTGCATCAAGCTAACTGCCTTAACCAAGCAATGCCCTAGCTAGGCCTCTGGGCCTGTGGCTATTCAAAATCCTGCAGTGCCACAGGAAGAGCAGGAATTAAATTGCAGTAAGAACGCAAGCCGAATTTCTCTAGGAGGCTCGGTGATATCAGGCAGTACGTTCCAGATGGAACGCGAAGCCGAGGGTTTCTCTGAGTGCAGCTCAGACTACGGCAATGCGAAAGACTTCCACGCCAGGTGGGACGTGCTTGAACGGTGTTCCTGAACGTGTGTGACCGCTGGGGAAATCAAGCTGCTCCTAGAGGGAGTGCAGTGCGTTTCCTTACACTCGGCGTACACAGAGTGGTTTCAAAGGGCTCCTGGCATGGATGTTGAGTAGCAGACCCACGGGGCCCCGTGGGTGTCACTGATCCTGCCGGGAACAGGGTGCCCACGCGAGCCTCCTAGTTGTCCGGCAAACTCTGCTGCAGTTCAAGATACGCAGAACAGAGGCCACGGCGTCATGGAAACTGCGGCACGCCTCCGCTTCTGCACGGCAAGTCGGGGCCTTCATACCAGGCATGTGTTCATGCTGGGTGTGCCGGTAGCGACACAGCATGGTAAGATGCTGACTCTCTCCTCGGGCAGAGTGACTTCAGGCACGAGGTCTTCGAAGTATTCTAAGCACAGTGCTCTCTCATGGCAGCTCACACCAGGGCCATGACAAAGTCTTCCGGGGCAATTCAGACTCACCGGCAATGATGTCCTGAGGCCGTTAGAGGACTCTGGAATTGTAGGGCTCCTCAAGTAACCTACAGTTTGTTGCCCATCACTGGGAACGCACAGAGGGCCTCCGAGGGCTCAACCAATGGGCCTCGAAGTTGCTCAGCCGGCCCACAGGGGTCTGGAGGTACTCAGTGAACTTGGAGGGGAAACGATGCATACCCGAGAAGCCTGGGGGGGGGTCCTCAAAAGTCTACTTCCTTTAAAATAAAGCATATAAGCGGCTAAGAACTCATGGGAACAGCTGCATGCCTCCGTTGTGCACAACGTCTCAGGGCCTAACCTGGAGGCAGGTTCTCACGTTCAGATTCCCTTCAGCTCTAGAGCTTGTCAGGCAGACCACCACCGCGGCCATGGAAGCACCTGGTTTAGACAGAAGCAACTCCTAATTTCCCCCGCATCATTCTTACACGGTTTCCAGGCCTGTCAGGAGCAGGGAATGTCAGGTAGCTGTCAGGCAGCGTGAATGCAGCCTTCAAAATGGGAAAGCAAGCCTAGTTCCAACGGGCCCCGTTTCCATGGGCACCCTCAGCATACACCCCTGGGGTTTCTAACAAGTCCAAAGAGACCCAGGTTACCCTGTGTTTCCTTGCCTGAATCAACTTCTCGAGTAGGGTGTTCTGCATCAAGGAAACTGCCTCAACCAAGGAACGCCGTGGCTACGCCTCTGCGCCTGTGGCTATTCAAAAGCCTGCAGTGCCACAGGAAGAGCAGGACTTAAGTTGCAGTGAGAACGCAAGCCGACTTTCTCTAGGAGGCACGGTGACTTCCGGAGGGACGTCCCGGATGGAATGCGAAGCTGAGGATTTATCTGAGTGCAGGTCGGACTAGGGCAACACGCAAGACTTCCACGCCGGGTGGGACGTGCTTGAACGGCGTTCCTGAACGTGTGTGACCGCTGGGGAAATCAAGCTGCTCCAAGAGAGAGTGCAGTGCGTTTCCTTACACTCGGCATACACAGAGTGGTTCCAAAGGGCTCCTGGCATGGATGTTGATTAGCAGACCGTCGGGGTCCCGTGGGTGTCACTGATGCTGCCGGGAACAGGGTGCCCACGCGAGCCTCCTAGGTGTCTGGCAAACTGTGCTGCAGTTAAAGATATGCAGAGCAGTGGCCACGACCTCATGGAAACTGCTGCACGCCTCCGCTTCTGCACGGCAAATCAGGGCCTTACTTCCAGACATGTGTTCATGCTGGCTGCGCCGGTAGCGACACAGCATGGTAAGACGCTGACTTTCTCCTCGGGCAGAGTGCCTTCAGGTACGAGGTCCTCGAAGTATTCAAAGCACAGTGCTTTCTCATGGCAGCTCACACAAGGGCCATGAGAAAGTCTTCCTGGGCAATTGATACTCATCAGCAATGTTGTCCTGAGGCCATTCGAGGACTCTGGAATTGTAGGTCTCCTCAAGGAACTTACAGTGTGTTGCCCATCAGTGGGACGCACAGAGGGCCTCCGAGGAATCAATCAGTGTGCCTCGAAGTTGCTCAGCCGGCCCACAGGGCTCTGGAGGTACTCAGTGAACTTGGAGGGGAAATGATGCATACCCGAGAGTCCTAGGGGGGGGTCCTCAAAAGTCTACTTCCTTTCAAATAAAGCATATAAGCGACTAAGAACGCAAGGAAAGGGCTGCATGCCTCCCTTTCTGCCCGGCTGCTCGGGACCTAAAATGGAGGCGAGTTCCTATGTTGAGTTTCCTTTGAGCTCCAGAGCTTGTCAGGCACACGACCCCCACGGCCATGGCAGCACCTGGTTTAGACAGAGCAGACTCATAATTTTCCCCGCATCGTTCTTACAGGGTTTCCAGGCCTGTCGGGAGCAGGGACTATCAGGTAGCTGCAAGGCAGCGTGAATGCAGCCTTCAAAATGGGAAAGCGAGTCTAGTTCCAGCAGGCCCCCGTTTCCATGGGCACCCGCAGCATACAACCCTGTGCTTTCTAAGAAGTCCAAAGAGACACGGGTTACCCTGTGTTGCCTTCCCTGAATCAGCTTCTCGAAGTAGGGTGTTCTGCATCAAGCTAACTGCCTTAACCAAGCAATGCCCTAGCTAGGCCTCTGGGCCTGTGGCTATTCAAAATCCTGCAGTGCCACAGGAAGAGCAGGAATTAAATTGCAGTAAGAACGCAAGCCGAATTTCTCTAGGAGGCTCGGTGATATCAGGCAGTACGTTCCAGATGGAACGCGAAGCCGAGGGTTTCTCTGAGTGCAGCTCAGACTACGGCAATGCGAAAGACTTCCACGCCAGGTGGGACGTGCTTGAACGGTGTTCCTGAACGTGTGTGACCGCTGGGGAAATCAAGCTGCTCCTAGAGGGAGTGCAGTGCGTTTCCTTACACTCGGCGTACACAGAGTGGTTCCAAAGGGCTCCTGGCATGGATGTTGAGTAGCAGACCCACGGGGCCCCGTGGGTGTCACTGATCCTGCCGGGAACAGGGTGCCCACGCGAGCCTCCTAGGTGTCCGGCAAACTCTGCTGCAGTTCAAGATACGCAGAACAGAGGCCACGGCGTCATGGAAACTGCGGCACGCCTCCGCTTCTGCACGGCAAGTCGGGGCCTTCATACCAGGCATGTGTTCATGCTGGGTGTGCCGGTAGCGACACAGCATGGTAAGATGCTGACTCTCTCCTCGGGCAGAGTGACTTCAGGCACGAGGTCTTCGAAGTATTCTAAGCACAGTGCTCTCTCATGGCAGCTCACACCAGGGCCATGACAAAGTCTTCCGGGGCAATTCAGACTCACCGGCAATGATGTCCTGAGGCCGTTCGAGGACTCTGGAATTGTAGGGCTCCTCAAGTAACCTACAGTTTGTTGCCCATCACTGGGAACGCACAGAGGGCCTCCGAGGGCTCAACCAATGGGCCTCGAAGTTGCTCAGCCGGCCCACAGGGGTCTGGAGGTACTCAGTGAACTTGGAGGGGAAACGATGCATACCCGAGAAGCCTAGGGGGGGGTCCTCAAAAGTCTACTTCCTTTAAAATAAAGCATATTAGCGGCTAAGAACTCATGGGAACAGCTGCATGCCTCCGTTCTGCACAACGTCTCAGGGCCTAACCTGGAGGCAGGTTCTCACGTTCAGATTCCCTTCAGCTCTAGAGCTTGTCAGGCAGACCACCACCGCGGCCATGGAAGCACCTGGTTTAGACAGAAGCAACTCCTAATTTCCCCCGCATCATTCTTACACGGTTTCCAGGCCTGTCAGGAGCAGGGAATGTCAGGTAGCTGTCAGGCAGCGTGAATGCAGCCTTCAAAATGGGAAAGCAAGCCTAGTTCCAACGGGCCCCGTTTCCATGGGCACCCTCAGCATACACCCCTGGGGTTTCTAACAAGTCCAAAGAGACCCAGGTTACCCTGTGTTTCCTTGCCTGAATCAACTTCTCGAGTAGGGTGTTCTGCACCAAGGAAACTGCCTCAACCAAGGAACGCCGTGGCTACGCCTCTGCGCCTGTGGCTATTCAAAAGCCTGCAGTGCCACAGGAAGAGCAGGACTTAAGTTGCAGTGAGAACGCAAGCCGACTTTCTCTAGGAGGCACGGTGACTTCCGGAGGGACGTCCCGGATGGAATGCGAAGCTGAGGATTTATCTGAGTGCAGCTCGGACTAGGGCAACACGTAAGACTTCCACGCCGGGTGGGACGTGCTTGAACGGCGTTCCTGAACGTGTGTGACCGCTGGGGAAATCAAGCTGCTCCAAGAGAGAGTGCAGTGCGTTTCCTTACACTCGGCATACACAGAGTGGTTCCAAAGGGCTCCTGGCATGGATGTTGATTAGCAGACCCTCGGGGTCCCGTGGGTGTCACTGATGCTGCCGGGAACAGGGTGCCCACGCGAGCCTCCTAGGTGTCTGGCAAACTGTGCTGCAGTTAAAGATATGCAGAGCAGTGGCCACGACCTCATGGAAACTGCTGCACGCTTCCGCTTCTGCACGGCAAATCAGGGCCTTACTTCCAGACATGTGTTCATGCTGGCTGCGCCGGTAGCGACACAGCATGGTAAGACGCTGACTTTCTCCTCGGGCAGAGTGCCTTCAGGTACGAGGTCCTCGAAGTATTCAAAGCACAGTGCTTTCTCATGGCAGCTGACACAAGGGCCATGAGAAAGTCTTCCTGGGCAATTGATACTCACCAGCAATGTTGTCCTGAGGCCATTCGAGGACTCTGGAATTGTAGGTCTCCTCAAGGAACCTACAGTGTGTTGCCCATCACTGGGACGCACAGAGGGCCTCCGAGGAATCAATCAGTGTGCCTCGAAGTTGCTCAGCCGGCCCACAGGGCTCTGGAGGTACTCAGTGAACTTGGCGGGTAAATGATGCATACCCGAGAGGCCTAGGGGGGAGTCCTCAAAAGTCTACTTCCTTTCAAATAAAGCATATAAGCGACTAAGAACGCAAGGAAAGGGCTGCATGCCTCCCTTTCTGCCCGGCTACTCGGGACCTAAAATGGAGGCGAGTTCCTATGTTGAGTTTCCTTTGAGCTCCAGAGCTTGTCAGGAACACGACCCCCGCGGCCATGGCAGCACCTGGTTTAGACAGAGCAGACTCATAATTTTCCCCGCATCGTTCTTACAGGGTTTCCAGGCCTGTCGGGAGCAGGGACTATCAGGTAGCTGCAAGGCAGCGTGAATGCAGCCTTCAAAATGGGAAAGCGAGTCTAGTTCCAGCAGGCCCCCGTTTCCATGGGCACCTGCAGCATACAACCCTGTGCTTTCTAAGAAGTCCAAAGAGACACGGGTTACCCTGTGTTGCCTTCCCTGAATCAACTTCTCGAAGTAGGGTGTTCTGCATCAAGCTAACTGCCTTAACCAAGCAATGCCCTAGCTAGGCCTCTGGGCCTGTGGCTATTCAAAATCCTGCAGTGCCACAGGAAGAGCAGGAATTAAATTGCAGTAAAAACGCAAGCCGAATTTCTCTAGGAGGCTCGGTGATATCAGGCAGTACGTTCCAGATGGAACGCGAAGCCGAGGGTTTCTCTGAGTGCAGCTCAGACTACGGCAATGCGAAAGACTTCCACGCCAGTTGGGACGTGCTTGAACGGTGTTCCTGAACGTGTGTGACCGCTGGGGAAATCAAGCTGCTCCAAGAGGGAGTGCAGTGCGTTTCCTTACACTCGGCGTACACAGAGTGGTTCCAAAGGGCTCCTGGCATGGATGTTGAGTAGCAGACCCACGGGGCCCCATGGGTGTCACTGATCCTGCCGGGAACAGGGTGCCCACGCGAGCCTCCTAGGTGTACGGCAAACTCTGCTGCAGTTCAAGATACGCAGAACAGAGGCCACGGCGTCATGGAAACTGCGGCATGCCTCCGCTTCTGCACAGCAAGTCGGGGCCTTCATACCAGGCATGTGTTCATGCTGGGTGAGCCGGTAGCGACACAGCATGGTAAGATGCTGACTCTCTCCTCGGGCAGAGTGACTTCAGGCACGAGGTCTTCGAAGTATTCTAAGCACAGTGCTCTCTCATGGCAGCTCACACCAGGGCCATGACAAAGTCTTCCGGGGCAATTCAGACTCACCGGCAATGATGTCCTGAGGCCGTTCGAGGACTCTGGAATTGTAGGGCTCCTCAAGTAACCTACAGTTTGTTGCCCATCACTGGGAACGCACAGAGGGCCTCCGAGGGCTCAACCAATGGGCCTCGAAGTTGCTCAGCAGGCCCACAGGGGTCTGGAGGTACTCAGTGAACTTGGAGGGGAAACGATGCATACCCGAGAAGCCTAGGGGGGGGTCCTCAAAAGTCTACTTCCTTTAAAATAAAGCATATAAGAGGCTAAGAACTCATGGGAACAGCTGCATGCCTCCGTTCTGCACAACGTCTCAGGGCCTAACCTGGAGGCAGGTTCTCACGTTCAGATTCCCTTCAGCTCTAGAGCTTGTCAGGCAGACCACCACCGCGGCCATGGAAGCACCTGGTTTAGACAGAAGCAACTCCTAATTTCCCCCGCATCATTCTTACACGGTTTCCAGGCCTGTCAGGAGCAGGGAATGTCAGGTAGCTGTCAGGCAGCGTGAATGCAGCCTTCAAAATGGGAAAGCAAGCCTAGTTCCAACGGGCCCCGTTTCCATGGGCACCCTCAGCATACACCCCTGGGGTTTCTAACAAATCCAAAGAGACCCAGGTTACCCTGTGTTTCCTTGCCTGAATCAACTTCTCGAGTAGGGTGTTCTACATCAAAGAAACTGCCTCAACCAAGGAACGCCGTGGCTACGCCTCTGCGCCTGTGGCTATTCAAAAGCCTGCAGTGCCACAGGAAGAGCAGGACTTAAGTTGCAGTGAGAACGCAAGCCGACTTTCTCTAGGAGGCACGGTGACTTCCGGAGGGACGTCCCGGATGGAATGCGAAGCTGAGGATTTATCTGAGTGCAGCTCAGACTAGGGCAACACGCAAGACTTCCACGCCGGGTGGGACGTGCTTGAACGGCGTTCCTGAACGTGTGTGACCGCTGGGGAAATCAAGCTGCTCCAAGAGAGAGTGCAGTGCGTTTCCTTACACTCGGCATACACAGAGTGGTTCCAAAGGGCTCCTGGCATGGATGTTGATTAGCAGACCCACGGGGTCCCGTGGGTGTCACTGATGCTGCCGGGAACAGGGTGCCCACGCGAGCCTCCTAGGTGTCTGGCAAACTGTGCTGCAGTTAAAGATATGCAGAGCAGTGGCCACGACCTCATGGAAACTGCTGCACGCCTCTGCTTCTGCACGGCAAATCAGGGCCTTACTTCCAGGCATGTGTTCATGCTGGCTGCGCCGGTAGCGACACAGCATGGTAAGACGCTGACTTTCTCCTCGGGCAGAGTGCCTTCAGGTACGAGGTCCTCGAAGTATTCAAAGCACAGTGCTTTCTCATGGCAGCTGACACAAGGGCCATGAGAAAGTCTTCCTGGGCAATTGATACTCACCAGCAATGTTGTCCTGAGGCCATTCGAGGACTCTGGAATTGTAGGTCTCCTCAAGGAACCTACAGTGTGTTGCCCATCACTGGGACGCACAGAGGGCCTCCGAGGAATCAATCAGTGTGCCTCGAAGTTGCTCAGCCGGCCCACAGGGCTCTGGAGGTACTCAGTGAACTTGGAGTGGAAATGATGCATACCCGAGAGGCCTAGGGGGGGTCCTCAAAAGTCTACTTCCTTTCACATAAAGCATATAAGCGACTAAGAACGCAAGGAAAGGGCTGCATGCCTCCCTTTCTGCCCGGCTCCTCGGGACCTACAATGGAGGCGAGTTCCTATGTTGAGTTTCCTTTGAGCTCCAGAGCTTGTCAGGCACACGACCCCCGCGGCCATGGCAGCAACTGGTTTAGACAGAGCAGACTCATAATTTTCCCCGCATCGTTCTTACAGGGTTTCCAGGCCTGTCGGGAGCAGGGACTATCAGGTAGCTGCAAGGCAGCGTGAATGCAGCCTTCAAAATGGGAAAGCGAGTCTAGTTCCAGCAGGCCCCCGTTTCCATGGGCACCCGCAGCATACAACCCTGTGCTTTCTAAGAAGTCCAAAGAGACACGGGTTACCCTGTGTTGCCTTCCCTGAATCAACTTCTCGAAGTAGGGTGTTCTGCATCAAGCTAACTGCCTTAACCAAGCAATGCCCTAGCTAGGCCTCTGGGCCTGTGGCTATTCAAAATCCTGCAGTGCCACAGGAAGAGCAGGAATTAAATTGCAGTAAGAACGCAAGCCGAATTTCTCTAGGAGGCTCGGTGATATCAGGCAGTACGTTCCAGATGGAACGCGAAGCCGAGGGTTTCTCTGAGTGCAGCTCAGACTACGGCAATGCGAAAGACTTCCACGCCAGGTGGGACGTGCTTGAACGGTGTTCCTGAACGTGTGTGACCGCTGGGGAAATCAAGCTGCTCCAAGAGGGAGTGCAGTGCGTTTCCTTACACTCGGCGTACACAGAGTGGTTCCAAAGGGCTCCTGGCATGGATGTTGAGTAGCAGACCCACGGGGCCCCGTGGGTGTCACTGATCCTGCCGGGAACAGGGTGCCCACGCGAGCCTCCTAGGTGTCCGGCAAACTCTGCTGCAGTTCAAGATACGCAGAACAGAGGCCACGGCGTCATGGAAACTGCGGCACGCCTCCGCTTCTGCACGGCAAGTCGGGGCCTTCATACCAGGCATGTGTTCATGCTGGGTGTGCCGGTAGCGACACAGCATGGTAAGATGCTGACTCTCTCCTCGGGCAGAGTGACTTCAGGCACGAGGTCTTCGAAGTATTCTAAGCACAGTGCTCTCTCATGGCAGCTCACACCAGGGCCATGACAAAGTCTTCCGGGGCAATTCAGACTCACCGGCAATGATGTCCTGAGGCCGTTCGAGGACTCTGGAATTGTAGGGCTCCTCAAGTAACCTACAGTTTGTTGCCCATCACTGGGAACGCACAGAGGGCCTCCGAGGGCTCAACCAATGGGCCTCGAAGTTGCTCAGCAGTCCCACAGGGGTCTGGAGGTACTCAGTGAACTTGGAGGGGAAACGATGCATACCCGAGAAGCCTAGGGGGGGGTCCTCAAAAGTCTACTTCCTTTAAAATAAAGCATATAAGCGGCTAAGAACTCATGGGAACAGCTGCATGCCTCCGTTCTGCACAACGTCTCAGGGCCTAACCTGGAGGCAGGTTCTCACGTTCAGATTCCCTTCAGCTCTAGAGCTTGTCAGGCAGACCACCACCGCGGCCATGGAAGCACCTGGTTTAGACAGAAGCAACTCCTAATTTCCCCCGCATCATTCTTACACGGTTTCCAGGCCTGTCAGGAGCAGGGAATGTCAGGTAGCTGTCAGGCAGCGTGAATGCAGCCTTCAAAATGGGAAAGCAAGCCTAGTTCCAACGGGCCCCGTTTCCATGGGCACCCTCAGCATACACCCCTGGGGTTTCTAACAAGTCCAAAGAGACCCAGGTTACCCTGTGTTTCCTTGCCTGAATCAACTTCTCGAGTAGGGTGTTCTGCATCAAGGAAACAGCCTCAACCAAGGAACGCCGTGGCTACGCCTCTGCGCCTGTGGCTATTCAAAAGCCTGCAGTGCCACAGGAAGAGCAGGACTTAAGTTGCAGTGAGAACGCAAGCCGACTTTCTCTAGGAGGCACGGTGACTTCCGGAGGGACGTCCCGGATGGAATGCGAAGCTGAGGATTTATCTGAGTGCAGCTCGGACTAGGGCAACACGCAAGACTTCCACGCCGGGTGGGACGTGCTTGAACGGCGTTCCTGAACGTGTGTGACCGCTGGGGAAATCAAGCTGCTCCAAGAGAGAGTGCAGTGCGTTTCCTTACACTCGGCATACACAGAGTGGTTCCAAAGGGCTCCTGGCATGGATGTTGATTAGCAGACCCTCGGGGTCCCGTGGGTGTCACTGATGCTGCCGGGAACAGGGTGCCCACGCGAGCCTCCTAGGTGTCTGGCAAACTGTGCTGCAGTTAAAGATATGCAGAGCAGTGGCCACGACCTCATGGAAACTGCTGCACGCCTCCGCTTCTGCACGGCAAATCAGGGCCTTACTTCCAGGCATGTGTTCATGCTGGCTGCGCCGGTAGCGACACAGCATGGTAAGACGCTGACTTTCTCCTCGGGCAGAGTGCCTTCAGGTACGAGGTCCTCGAAGTATTCAAAGCACAGTGCTTTCTCATGGCAGCTCACACAAGGGCCATGAGAAAGTCTTCCTGGGCAATTGATACTCACCAGCAATGTTGTCCTGAGGCCATTCGAGGACTCTGGAATTGTAGGTCTCCTCAAGGAACCTACAGTGTGTTGCCCATCACTGGGACGCACAGAGGGCCTCCGAGGAATCAATCAGTGTGCCTCGAAGTTGCTCAGCCGGCCCACAGGGCTCTGGAGGTACTCAGTGAACTTGGAGGGGAAATGATGCATACCCGAGAGGCCTAGGGGGGGGGTCCTCAAAAGTCTACTTCCTTTCAAATAAAGCATATAAGCGACTAAGAACGCAAGGAAAGGGCTGCATGCCTCCCTTTCTGCCCGGCTACTCGGGACCTAAAATGGAGGCGAGTTCCTATGTTGAGTTTCCTTTGAGCTCCAGAGCTTGTCAGGCACACGACCCCCGCGGCCATGGCAGCACCTGGTTTAGACAGAGCAGACTCATAATTTTCCCCGCATCGTTCTTACAGGGTTTCCAGGCCTGTCGGGAGCAGGGACTATCAGGTAGCTGCAAGGCAGCGTGAATGCAGCCTTCAAAATGGGAAAGCGAGTCTAGTTCCAGCAGGCCCCCGTTTCCATGGGCACCCGCAGCATACAACCCTGTGCTTTCTAAGAAGTCCAAAGAGACACGGGTTACCCTGTGTTGCCTTCCCTGAATCAACTTCTCGAAGTAGGGTGTTCTGCATCAAGCTAACTGCCTTAACCAAGCAATGCCCTAGCTAGGCCTCTGGGCCTGTGGCTATTCAAAATCCTGCAGTGCCACAGGAAGAGCAGGAATTAAATTGCAGTAAGAACGCAAGCCGAATTTCTCTAGGAGGCTCGGTGATATCAGGCAGTACGTTCCAGATGGAACGCGAAGCCGAGGGTTTCTCTGAGTGCAGCTCAGACTACGGCAATGCGAAAGACTTCCACGCCAGGTGGGACGTGCTTGAACGGTGTTCCTGAACGTGTGTGACCGCTGGGGAAATCAAGCTGCTCCAAGAGGGAGTGCAGTGCGTTTCCTTACACTCGGCGTACACAGAGTGGTTCCAAAGGGCTCCTGGCATGGATGTTGAGTAGCAGACCCACGGGGCCCCGTGGGTGTCACTGATCCTGCCGGGAACAGGGTGCCCACGCGAGCCTCCTAGGTGTCCGGCAAACTCTGCTGCAGTTCAAGATACGCAGAACAGAGGCCACGGCGTCATGGAAACTGCGGCACGCCTCCGCTTCTGCACGGCAAGTCGGGGCCTTCATACCAGGCATGTGTTCATGCTGGGTGTGCCGGTAGCGACACAGCATGGTAAGATGCTGACTCTCTCCTCGGGCAGAGTGACTTCAGGCACGAGGTCTTCGAAGTATTCTAAGCACAGTGCTCTCTCATGGCAGCTCACACCAGGGCCATGACAAAGTCTTCCGGGGCAATTCAGACTCACCGGCAATGATGTCCTGAGGCCGTTCGAGGACTCTGGAATTGTAGGGCTCCTCAAGTAACCTACAGTTTGTTGCCCATCACTGGGAACGCACAGAGGGCCTCCGAGGGCTCAACCAATGGGCCTCGAAGTTGCTCAGCCGGCCCACAGGGGTCTGGAGGTACTCAGTGAACTTGGAGGGGAAACGATGCATACCCGAGAAGCCTGGGGGGGTGTCCTCAAATGTCTACTTCCTTTAAAATAAAGCATATAAGCGGCTAAGAACTCATGGGAACAGCTGCATGCCTCCGTTCTGCACAACGTCTCAGGGCCTAACCTGGAGGCAGGTTCTCACGTTCAGATTCCCTTCAGCTCTAGAGCTTGTCAGGCAGACCACCACCGCGGCCATGGAAGCACCTGGTTTAGACAGAAGCAACTCCTAATTTCCCCCGCATCATTCTTACACGGTTTCCAGGCCTGTCAGGAGCAGGGAATGTCAGGTAGCTGTCAGGCAGCGTGAATGCAGCCTTCAAAATGGGAAAGCAAGCCTAGTTCCAACGGGCCCCGTTTCCATGGGCACCCTCAGCATACACCCCTGGGGTTTCTAACAAGTCCAAAGAGACCCAGGTTACCCTGTGTTTCCTTGCCTGAATCAACTTCTCGAGTAGGGTGTTCTGCATCAAGGAAACTGCCTCAACCAAGGAACGCCGTGGCTACGCCTCTGCGCCTGTGGCTATTCAAAAGCCTGCAGTGCCACAGGAAGAGCAGGACTTAAGTTGCAGTGAGAACGCAAGCCGACTTTCTCTAGGAGGCACGGTGACTTCCGGAGGGACGTCCCGGATGGAATGCGAAGCTGAGGATTTATCTGAGTGCAGCTCGGACTAGGGCAACACGCAAGACTTCCACGCCGGGTGGGACGTGCTTGAACGGCGTTCCTGAACGTGTGTGACCGCTGGGGAAATCAAGCTGCTCCAAGAGAGTGTGCAGTGCGTTTCCTTACACTCGGCATACACAGAGTGGTTCCAAAGGGCTCCTGGCATGGATGTTGATTAGCAGACCCACGGGGTCCCGTGGGTGTCACTGATGCTGCCGGGAACAGGGTGCCCACGCGAGCCTCCTAGGTGTCTGGCAAACTGTGCTGCAGTTAAAGATATGCAGAGCAGTGGCCACGACCTCATGGAAACTGCTGCACGCCTCCGCTTCTGCACGGCAAATCAGGGCCTTACTTCCAGGCATGTGTTCATGCTGGCTGCGCCGGTAGGGACACAGCATGGTAAGACGCTGACTTTCTCCTCGGGCAGAGTGCCTTCAGGTACGAGGTCCTCGAAGTATTCAAAGCACAGTGCTTTCTCATGGCAGCTCACACAAGGGCCATGAGAAAGTCTTCCTGGGCAATTGATACTCACCAGCAATGTTGTCCTGAGGCCATTCGAGGACTCTGGAATTGTAGGTCTCCTCAAGGAACCTACAGTGTGTTGCCCATCACTGGGAGGCACAGAGGGCCTCCGAGGAATCAATCAGTGTGCCCCGAAGTTGCTCAGCCGGCCCACAGGGCTCTGGAGGTACTCAGTGAACTTGGAGGGGAAATGATGCATACCCGAGAGGCCTGGGGGGGGTCCTCAAAAGTCTACTTCCTTTCAAATAAAGCATATAAGCGACTAAGAACGCAAGGAAAGGGCTGCATGCCTCCCTTTCTGCCTGGCTACTCGGGACCTAAAATGGAGGCGAGTTCCTATGTTGAGTTTCCTTTGAGCTCCAGAGCTTGTCAGGCACACGACCCCCGCGGCCATGGCAGCACCTGGTTTAGACAGAGCAGACTCATAATTTTCCCCGCATCGTTCTTACAGGGTTTCCAGGCCTGTCGGGAGCAGGGACTATCAGGTAGCTGCAAGGCAGCGTGAATGCAGCCTTCAAAATGGGAAAGCGAGTCTAGTTCCAGCAGGCCCCCGTTTCCATGGGCACCCGCAGCATACAACCCTGTGCTTTCTAAGAAGTCCAAAGAGACACGGGTTACCCTGTGTTGCCTTCCCTGAATCAACTTCTCGAAGTAGGGTGTTCTGCATCAAGCTAACTGCCTTAACCAAGCAATGCCCTAGCTAGGCCTCTGGGCCTGTGGCTATTCAAAATCCTGCAGTGCCACAGGAAGAGCAGGAATTAAATTGCAGTAAGAACGCAAGCCGAATTTCTCTAGGAGGCTCGGTGATATCAGGCAGTACGTTCCAGATGGAACGCGAAGCCGAGGGTTTCTCTGAGTGCAGCTCAGACTACGGCAATGCGAAAGACTTCCACGCCAGGTGGGACGTGCTTGAACGGTGTTCCTGAACGTGTGTGACCGCTGGGGAAATCAAGCTGCTCCAAGAGGGAGTGCAGTGCGTTTCCTTACACTCGGCGTACACAGAGTGGTTCCAAAGGGCTCCTGGCATGGATGTTGAGTAGCAGACCCACGGGGCCCCGTGGGTGTCACTGATCCTGCCGGGAACAGGGTGCCCACGCGAGCCTCCTAGGTGTCCGGCAAACTCTGCTGCAGTTCAAGATACGCAGAACAGAGGCCACGGCGTCATGGAAACTGCGGCACGCCTCCGCTTCTGCACGGCAAGTCGGGGCCTTCATACCAGGCATGTGTTCATGCTGGGTGTGCCGGTAGCGACACAGCATGGTAAGATGCTGACTCTCTCCTCGGGCAGAGTGACTTCAGGCACGAGGTCTTCGAAGTATTCTAAGCACAGTGCTCTCTCATGGCAGCTCACACCAGGGCCATGACAAAGTCTTCCGGGGCAATTCAGACTCACCGGCAATGATGTCCTGAGGCCGTTCGAGGACTCTGGAATTGTAGGGCTCCTCAAGTAACCTACAGTTTGTTGCCCATCACTGGGAACGCACAGAGGGCCTCCGAGGGCTCAACCAATGGGCCTCGAAGTTGCTCAGCCGGCCCACAGGGCTCTGGAGGTACTCAGTGAACTTGGAGGGGAAACGATGCATACCCGAGAAGCCTGGGGGGTGGGTCCTCAAAAGTCTACTTCCTTTAAAATAAAGCATATAAGCGGCTAAGAACTCATGGGAACAGCTGCATGCCTCCGTTCTGCACAACGTCTCAGGGCCTAACCTGGAGGCAGGTTCTCACGTTCAGATTCCCTTCAGCTCTAGAGCTTGTCAGGCAGACCACCACCGCGGCCATGGAAGCACCTGGTTTAGACAGAAGCAACTCCTAATTTCCCCCGCATCATTCTTACACGGTTTCCAGGCCTGTCAGGAGCAGGGAATGTCAGGTAGCTGTCAGGCAGCGTGAATGCAGCCTTCAAAATGGGAAAGCAAGCCTAGTTCCAACGGGCCCCGTTTCCATGGGCACCCTCAGCATACACCCCTGGGGTTTCTAACAAATCCAAAGAGACCCAGGTTACCCTGTGTTTCCTTGCCTGAATCAACTTCTCGAGTAGGGTGTTCTGCATCAAGGAAACTGCCTCAACCAAGGAACGCCGTGGCTACGCCTCTGCGCCTGTGGCTATTCAAAAGCCTGCAGTGCCACAGGAAGAGCAGGACTTAAGTTGCAGTGAGAACGCAAGCCGACTTTCTCTAGGAGGCACGGTGACTTCCGGAGGGACGTCCCGGATGGAATGCGAAGCTGAAGATTTATCTGAGTGAAGCTCGGACTAGGGCAACACGCAAGACTTCCACGCCGGGTGGGACGTGCTTGAACGGCGTTCCTGAACGTGTGTGACCGCTGGGGAAATCAAGCTGCTCCAAGAGAGAGTGCAGTGCGTTTCCTTACACTCGGCATACACAGAGTGGTTCCAAAGGGCTCCTGGCATGGATGTTGATTAGCAGACCCACGGGGTTCCATGGGTGTCACTGATGCTGCCGGGAACAGGGTGCCCACGCGAGCCTCCTAGGTGTCAGGCAAACTGTGCTGCAGTTAAAGATATGCAGAGCAGTGGCCACGACCTCATGGAAACTGCTGCACGCCTCTGCTTCTGCACGGCAAATCAGGGCCTTACTTCCAGGCATGTGTTCATGCTGGCTGCGCCGGTAGCGACACAGCATGGTAAGACGCTGACTTTCTCCTCGGGCAGAGTGCCTTCAGGTACGAGGTCCTCGAAGTATTCAAAGCACAGTGCTTTCTCATGGCAGCTCACACAAGGGCCATGAGAAAGTCTTCCTGGGCAATTGATACTCACCAGCAATGTTGTCCTGAGGCCATTCGAGGACTCTGGAATTGTAGGTCTCCTCAAGGAACCTACAGTGTGTTGCCCATCACTGGGACGCACAGAGGGCCTCCGAGGAATCAATCAGTGTGCCTCGAAGTTGCTCAGCCGGCCCACAGGGCTCTGGAGGTACTCAGTGAACTTGGAGGGGAAATGATGCATACCCGAGAGGCCTAGGGGGGGTCCTCAAAAGTCTACTTCCTTTCAAATAAAGCATATAAGCGACTAAGAACGCAAGGAAAGGGCTGCATGCCTCCCTTTCTGCCCGGCTGCTCGGGACCTAAAATGGAGGCGAGTTCCTATGTTGAGTTTCCTTTGAGCTCCAGAGCTTGTCAGGCAGAGCACCCCCGCGGCCATGGCAGCACCTGGTTTAGACAGAGCAGACTCATAATTTTCCCCACATCGTTCTTACAGGGTTTCCAGGCCTGTCGGGAGCAGGGACTATCAGGTAGCTGCAAGGCAGCGTGAATGCAGCCTTCAAAATGGGAAAGCGAGTCTAGTTCCAGCAGGCCCCCGTTTCCATGGGCACCCGCAGCATACAACCCTGTGCTTTCTAAGAAGTCCAAAGAGACACGGGTTACCCTGTGTTGCCTTCCCTGAATCAACTTCTCGAAGTAGGGTGTTCTGCATCAAGCTAACTGCCTTAACCAAGCAATGCCCTAGCTAGGCCTCTGGGCCTGTGGCTATTCAAAATCCTGCAGTGCCACAGGAAGAGCAGGAATTAAATTGCAGTAAGAACGCAAGCCGAATTTCTCTAGGAGGCTCGGTGATATCAGGCAGTACGTTCCAGATGGAACACGAAGCCGAGGGTTTCTCTGAGTGCAGCTCAGACTACGGCAATGCGAAAGACTTCCACGCCAGGTGGGACGTGCTTGAACGGTGTTCCTGAACGTGTGTGACCGCTGGGGAAATCAAGCTGCTCCAAGAGGGAGTGCAGTGCGTTTCCTTACACTCGGTGTACACAGAGTGGTTCCAAAGGGCTCCTGGCATGGATGTTGAGTAGCAGACCCACGGGGCCCCGTGGGTGTCACTGATCCTGCCGGGAACAGGGTGCCCACGCGAGCCTCCTAGGTGTCCGGCAAACTCTGCTGCAGTTCAAGATACGCAGAACAGAGGCCACGGCGTCATGGAAACTGCGGCACGCCTCCGCTTCTGCACGGCAAGTCGGGGCCTTCATACCAGGCATGTGTTCATGCTGGGTGTGCCGGTAGCGACACAGCATGGTAAGATGCTGACTCTCTCCTCGGGCAGAGTGACTTCAGGCACGAGGTCTTCGAAGTATTCTAAGCACAGTGCTCTCTCATGGCAGCTCACACCAGGGCCATGACAAAGTCTTCCGGGGCAATTCAGACTCACCGGCAATGATGTCCTGAGGCCGTTCGAGGACTCTGGAATTGTAGGGCTCCTCAAGTAACCTACAGTTTGTTGCCCATCACTGGGAACGCACAGAGGGCCTCCGAGGGCTCAACCAATGGGCCTCGAAGTTGCTCAGCAGGCCCACAGGGGTCTGGAGGTACTCAGTGAACTTGGAGGGGAAACGATGCATACCCGAGAAGCCTAGGGGGGGGTCCTCAAAAGTCTACTTCCTTTAAAATAAAGCATATAAGCGGCTAAGAACTCATGGGAACAGCTGCATGCCTCCGTTCTGCACAACGTCTCAGGGCCTAACCTGGAGGCAGGTTCTCACGTTCAGATTCCCTTCAGCTCTAGAGCTTGTCAGGCAGACCACCACCGCGGCCATGGAAGCACCTGGTTTAGACAGAAGCAACTCCTAATTTCCCCCGCATCATTCTTACACGGTTTCCAGGCCTGTCAGGAGCAGGGAATGTCAGGTAGCTGTCAGGCAGCGTGAATGCAGCCTTCAAAATGGGAAAGCAAGCCTAGTTCCAACGGGCCCCGTTTCCATGGGCACCCTCAGCATACACCCCTGGGGTTTCTAACAAGTCCAAAGAGACCCAGGTTACCCTGTGTTTCCTTGCCTGAATCAACTTCTCGAGTAGGGTGTTCTGCATCAAGGAAACTGCCTCAACCAAGGAGCGCCGTGGCTACGCCTCTGCGCCTGTGGCTATTCAAAAGCCTGCAGTGCCACAGGAAGAGCAGGACTTAAGTGGCAGTGAGAACGCAAGCCGACTTTCTCTAGGAGGCACGGTGACTTCCGGAGGGACGTCCCGGATGGAATGCGAAGCTGAGGATTTATCTGAGTGCAGCTCGGACTAGGGCAACACGCAAGACTTCCACGCCGGGTGGGACGTGCTTGAACGGCGTTCCTGAACGTGTGTGACCGCTGGGGAAATCAAGCTGCTCCAAGAGAGAGTGCAGTGCGTTTCCTTACACTCGGCATACACAGAGTGGTTCCAAAGGGCTCCTGGCATGGATGTTGATTAGCAGACCCTCGGGGTCCCGTGGGTGTCACTGATGCTGCCGGGAACAGGGTGCCCACGCGAGCCTCCTAGGTGTCTGGCAAACTGTGCTGCAGTTAAAGATATGCAGAGCAGTGGCCACGACCTCATGGAAACTGCTGCACGCCTCCGCTTCTGCACGGCAAATCAGGGCCTTACTTCCAGACATGTGTTCATGCTGGCTGCGCCGGTAGCGACACAGCATGGTAAGACGCTGACTTTCTCCTCGGGCAGAGTGCCTTCAGGTACGAGGTCCTCGAAGTATTCAAAGCACAGTGCTTTCTCATGGCAGCTCACACAAGGGCCATGAGAAAGTCTTCCTGGGCAATTGATACTCATCAGCAATGTTGTCCTGAGGCCATTCGAGGACTCTGGAATTGTAGGTCTCCTCAAGGAACCTACAGTGTGTTGCCCATCACTGGGACGCACAGAGGGCCTCCGAGGAATCAATCAGTGTGCCTCGAAGTTGCTCAGCCGGCCCACAGGGCTCTGGAGGTACTCAGTGAACTTGGAGGGGAAATGATGCATACCCGAGAGTCCTAGGGGGGGGGTCCTCAAAAGTCTACTTCCTTTCAAATAAAGCATATAAGCGACTAAGAACGCAAGGAAAGGGCTGCATGCCTCCCTTTCTGCCCGGCTACTCGGGACCTAAAATGGAGGCGAGTTCCTATGTTGAGTTTCCTTTGAGCTCCAGAGCTTGTCAGGCAGACCACCCCCGCGGCCATGGCAGTACCTGGTTTAGACAGAGCAGACTCATAATTTTCCCCGCATCGTTCTTACAGGGTTTCCAGGCCTGTCGGGAGCAGGGACTATCAGGTAGCTGCAAGGCAGCGTGAATGCAGCCTTCAAAATGGGAAAGCGAGTCTAGTTCCAGCAGGCCCCCGTTTCCATGGGCACCCGCAGCATACAACCCTGTGCTTTCTAAGAAGTCCAAAGAGACACGGGTTACCCTGTGTTGCCTTCCCTGAATCAACTTCTCGAAGTAGGGTGTTCTGCATCAAGCTAACTGCCTTAACCAAGCAATGCCCTAGCTAGGCCTCTGGGCCTGTGGCTATTCAAAATCCTGCAGTGCCACAGGAAGAGCAGGAATTAAATTGCAGTAAGAACGCAAGCCGAATTTCTCTAGGAGGCTCGGTGATATCAGGCAGTACGTTCCAGATGGAACGCGAAGCCGAGGGTTTCTCTGAGTGCAGCTCAGACTACGGCAATGCGAAAGACTTCCACGCCAGGTGGGACGTGCTTGAACGGTGTTCCTGAACGTGTGTGACCGCTGGGGAAATCAAGCTGCTCCAAGAGGGAGTGCAGTGCGTTTCCTTACACTCGGCGTACACAGAGTGGTTCCAAAGGGCTCCTGGCATGGATGTTGAGTAGCAGACCCACGGGGCCCCGTGGGTGTCACTGATCCTGCCGGGAACAGGGTGCCCACGCGAGCCTCCTAGGTGTCCGGCAAACTCTGCTGCAGTTCAAGATACGCAGAACAGAGGCCACGGCGTCATGGAAACTGCGGCACGCCTCCGCTTCTGCACGGCAAGTCGGGGCCTTCATACCAGGCATGTGTTCATGCTGGGTGTGCCGGTAGCGACACAGCATGGTAAGATGCTGACTCTCTCCTCGGGCAGAGTGACTTCAGGCACGAGGTCTTCGAAGTATTCTAAGCACAGTGCTCTCTCATGGCAGCTCACACCAGGGCCATGACAAAGTCTTCCGGGGCAATTCAGACTCACCGGCAATGATGTCCTGAGGCCGTTCGAGGACTCTGGAATTGTAGGGCTCCTCAAGTAACCTACAGTTTGTTGCCCATCACTGGGAACGCACAGAGGGCCTCCGAGGGCTCAACCAATGGGCCTCGAAGTTGCTCAGCCGGCCCACAGGGGTCTGGAGGTACTCAGTGAACTTGGAGGGGAAACGATGCATACCCGAGAAGCTAGGGGGGGGGTCCTCAAAAGTCTACTTCCTTTAAAATAAAGCATATAAGAGGCTAAGAACTCATGGGAACAGCTGCATGCCTCCGTTCTGCACAACGTCTCAGGGCCTAACCTGGAGGCAGGTTCTCACGTTCAGATTCCCTTCAGCTCTAGAGCTTGTCAGGCAGACCACCACCGCGGCCATGGAAGCACCTGGTTTAGACAGAAGCAACTCCTAATTTCCCCCGCATCATTCTTACACGGTTTCCAGGCCGGTCAGGAGCAGGGAATGTCAGGTAGCTGTCAGGCAGCGTGAATGCAGCCTTCAAAATGGGAAAGCAAGCCTAGTTCCAACGGGCCCCGTTTCCATGGGCACCCTCAGCATACACCCCTGGGGTTTCTAACAAATCCAAAGAGACCCAGGTTACCCTGTGTTTCCTTGCCTGAATCAACTTCTCGAGTAGGGTGTTCTGCATCAAAGAAAGTGCCTCAACCAAGGAACGCCGTGGCTACGCCTCTGCGCCTGCGGCTATTCAAAAGCCTGCAGTGCCACAGGAAGAGCAGGACTTAAGTTGCAGTGAGAACGCAAGCCGACTTTCTCTAGGAGGCACGGTGACTTCCGGAGGGACGTCCCGGATGGAATGCGAAGCTGAGGATTTATCTGAGTGCAGCTCGGACTAGGGCAACACGCAAGACTCCCACGCCGGGTGGGACGTGCTTGAACGGCGTTCCTGAACGTGTGTGACCGCTGGGGAAATCAAGGTGCTCCAAGAGAGAGTGCAGTGCGTTTCCTTACACTCGGCATACACAGAGTGGTTCCAAAGGGCTCCTGGCATGGATGTTGATTAGCAGACCCTCGGGGTCCCGTGGGTGTCACTGATGCTGCCGGGAACAGGGTGCCCACGCGAGCCTCCTAGGTGTCTGGCAAACTGTGCTGCAGTTAAAGATATGCAGAGCAGTGGCCACGACCTCATGGAAACTGCTGCACGCCTCCGCTTCTGCACGGCAAATCAGGGCCTTACTTCCAGGCATGTGTTCATGCTGGCTGCGCCGGTAGGGACACAGCATGGTAAGACGCTGACTTTCTCCTCGGGCAGAGTGCCTTCAGGTACGAGGTCCTCGAAGTATTCAAAGCACAGTGCTTTCTCATGGCAGCTCACACAAGGGCCATGAGAAAGTCTTCCTGGGCAATTGATACTCACCAGCAATGTTGTCCTGAGGCCATTCGAGGACTCTGGAATTGTAGGTCTCCTCAAGGAACCTACAGTGTGTTGCCCATCACTGGGACGCACAGAGGGCCTCCGAGGAATCAATCAGTGTGCCTCGAAGTTGCTCAGCCGGCCCACAGGGCTCTGGAGGTACTCAGTGAACTTGGAGGGGAAATGATGCATACCCGAGAGGCCTAGGGGGGGTCCTCAAAAGTCTACTTCCTTTCAAATAAAGCATATAAGCGACTAAGAACGCAAGGAAAGGGCTGCATGCCTCCCTTTCTGCCCGGCTACTCGGGACCTAAAATGGAGGCGAGTTCCTATGTTGAGTTTCCTTTGAGCTCCAGAGCTTGTCAGGCACACGACCCCCGCGGCCATGGCAGCAACTGGTTTAGACAGAGCAGACTCATAATTTTCCCCGCATCGTTCTTACAGGGTTTCCAGGCCTGTCGGGAGCAGGGACTATCAGGTAGCTGCAAGGCAGCGTGAATGCAGCCTTCAAAATGGGAAAGCGAGTCTAGTTCCAGCAGGCCCCCGTTTCCATGGGCACCCGCAGCATACAACCCTGTGCTTTCTAAGAAGTCCAAAGAGACACGGGTTACCCTGTGTTGCCTTCCCTGAATCAACTTCTCGAAGTAGGGTGTTCTGCATCAAGCTAACTGCCTTAACCAAGCAATGCCCTAGCTAGGCCTCTGGGCCTGTGGCTATTCAAAATCCTGCAGTGCCACAGGAAGAGCAGGAATTAAATTGCAGTAAAAACGCAAGCCGAATTTCTCTAGGAGGCTCGGTGATATCAGGCAGTACGTTCCAGATGGAACGCGAAGCCGAGGGTTTCTCTGAGTGCAGCTCAGACTACGGCAATGCGAAAGACTTCCACGCCAGGTGGGACGTGCTTGAACGGTGTTCCTGAACGTGTGTGACCGCTGGGGAAATCAAGCTGCTCCAAGAGGGAGTGCAGTGCGTTTCCTTACACTCGGCGTACACAGAGTGGTTCCAAAGGGCTCCTGGCATGGATGTTGAGTAGCAGACCCACGGGGCCCCGTGGGTGTCACTGATCCTGCCGGGAACAGGGTGCCCACGCGAGCCTCCTAGGTGTCCGGCAAACTCTGCTGCAGTTCAAGATACGCAGAACAGAGGCCACGGCGTCATGGAAACTGCGGCACGCCTCCGCTTCTGCACGGCAAGTCGGGGCCTTCATACCAGGCATGTGTTCATGCTGGGTGTGCCGGTAGCGACACAGCATGGTAAGATGCTGACTCTCTCCTCGGGCAGAGTGACTTCAGGCACGAGGTCTTCGAAGTATTCTAAGCACAGTGCTCTCTCATGGCAGCTCACACCAGGGCCATGACAAAGTCTTCCGGGGCAATTCAGACTCACCGGCAATGATGTCCTGAGGCCGTTCGAGGACTCTGGAATTGTAGGGCTCCTCAAGTAACCTACAGTTTGTTGCCCATCACTGGGAACGCACAGAGGGCCTCCGAGGGCTCAACCAATGGGCCTCGAAGTTGCTCAGCCGGCCCACAGGGGTCTGGAGGTACTCAGTGAACTTGGAGGGGAAACGATGCATACCCGAGAGGCCTAGGGGGGGGGTCCTCAAAAGTCTACTTCCTTTAAAATAAAGCATATAAGCGGCTAAGAACTCATGGGAACAGCTGCATGCCTCCGTTCTGCACAACGTCTCAGGGCCTAACCTGGAGGCAGGTTCTCACGTTCAGATTCCCTTCAGCTCTAGAGCTTGTCAGGCAGACCACCACCGCGGCCATGGAAGCACCTGGTTTAGACAGAAGCAACTCCTAATTTCCCCCGCATCATTCTTACACGGTTTCCAGGCCGGTCAGGAGCAGGGAATGTCAGGTAGCTGTCAGGCAGCGTGAATGCAGCCTTCAAAACGGGAAAGCAAGCCTAGTTCCAACGGGCCCCGTTTCCATGGGCACCCTCAGCATACACCCCTGGGGTTTCTAACAAGTCCAAAGAGACCCAGGTTACCCTGAGTTTCCTTGCCTGAATCAACTTCTCGAGTAGGGTGTTCTGCATCAAGGAAACTGCCTCAACCAAGGAACGCCGTGGCTACGCCTCTGCGCCTGTGGCTATTCAAAAGCCTGCAGTGCCACAGGAAGAGCAGGACTTAAGTTGCAGTGAGAACGCAAGCCGACTTTCTCTAGGAGGCACGGTGACTTCCGGAGGGACGTCCCGGATGGAATGCGAAGCTGAGGATTTATCTGAGTGCAGCTCGGACTAGGGCAACACGTAAGACTTCCACGCCGGGTGGGACGTGCTTGAACGGCGTTCCTGAACGTGTGTGACCGCTGGGGAAATCAAGCTGCTCCAAGAGAGAGTGCAGTGCGTTTCCTTACACTCGGCATACACAGAGTGGTTCCAAAGGGCTCCTGGCATGGATGTTGATTAGCAGACCCTCGGGGTCCCGTGGGTGTCACTGATGCTGCCGGGAACAGGGTGCCCACGCGAGCCTCCTAGGTGTCTGGCAAACTGTGCTGCAGTTAAAGATATGCAGAGCAGTGGCCACGACCTCATGGAAACTGCTGCACGCCTCCGCTTCTGCACGGCAAATCAGGGCCTTACTTCCAGACATGTGTTCATGCTGGCTGCGCCGGTAGCAACACAGCATGGTAAGACGCTGACTTTCTCCTCGGGCAGAGTGCCTTCAGGTACGAGGTCCTCGAAGTATTCAAAGCACAGTGCTTTCTCATGGCAGCTGACACAAGGGCCATGAGAAAGTCTTCCTGGGCAATTGATACTCACCAGCAATGTTGTCCTGAGGCCATTCGAGGACTCTGGAATTGTAGGTCTCCTCAAGGATCCTACAGTGTGTTGCCCATCACTGGGACGCACAGAGGGCCTCCGAGGAATCAATCAGTGTGCCTCGAAGTTGCTCAGCCGGCCCACAGGGCTCTGGAGGTACTCAGTGAACTTGGAGGGGAAATGATGCATACCCGAGAGGCCTAGGGGGGGTCCTCAAAAGTCTACTTCCTTTCAAATAAAGCATATAAGCGACTAAGAACGCAAGGAAAGGGCTGCATGCCTCCCTTTCTGCCCGGCTGCTCGGGACCTAAAATGGAGGCGAGTTCCTATGTTGAGTTTCCTTTGAGCTCCAGAGCTTGTCAGGCAGAGCACCCCCGCGGCCATGGCAGCACCTGGTTTAGACAGAGCAGACTCATAATTTTCCCCGCATCGTTCTTACAGGGTTTCCAGGCCTGTCGGGAGCAGGGACTATCAGGTAGCTGCAAGGCAGCGTGAATGCAGCCTTCAAAATGGGAAAGCGAGTCTAGTTCCAGCAGGCCCCCGTTTCCATGGGCACCCGCAGCATACAACCCTGTGCTTTCTAAGAAGTCCAAAGAGACACGGGTTACCCTGTGTTGCCTTCCCTGAATCAACTTCTCGAAGTAGGGTGTTCTGCATCAAGCTAACTGCCTTAACCAAGCAATGCCCTAGCTAGGCCTCTGGGCCTGTGGCTATTCAAAATCCTGCAGTGCCACAGGAAGAGCAGGAATTAAATTGCAGTAAGAACGCAAGCCGAATTTCTCTAGGAGGCTCGGTGATATCAGGCAGTACGTTCCAGATGGAACGCGAAGCCGAGGGTTTCTCTGAGTGCAGCTCAGACTACGGCAATGCGAAAGACTTCCACGCCAGGTGGGACGTGCTTGAACGGTGTTCCTGAACGTGTGTGACCGCTGGGGAAATCAAGCTGCTCCAAGAGGGAGTGCAGTGCGTTTCCTTACACTCGGCGTACACAGAGTGGTTCCAAAGGGCTCCTGGCATGGATGTTGAGTAGCAGACCCACGGGGCCCCGTGGGTGTCACTGATCCTGCCGGGAACAGGGTGCCCACGCGAGCCTCCTAGGTGTCCGGCAAACTCTGCTGCAGTTCAAGATACGCAGAACAGAGGCCACGGCGTCATGGAAACTGCGGCACGCCTCCGCTTCTGCACGGCAAGTCGGGGCCTTCATACCAGGCATGTGTTCATGCTGGGTGTGCCGGTAGCGACACAGCATGGTAAGATGCTGACTCTCTCCTCGGGCAGAGTGACTTCAGGCACGAGGTCTTCGAAGTATTCTAAGCACAGTGCTCTCTCATGGCAGCTCACACCAGGGCCATGACAAAGTCTTCCGGGGCAATTCAGACTCACCGGCAATGATGTCCTGAGGCCGTTCGAGGACTCTGGAATTGTAGGGCTCCTCAAGTAACCTACAGTTTGTTGCCCATCACTGGGAACGCACAGAGGGCCTCCGAGGGCTCAACCAATGGGCCTCGAAGTTGCTCAGCAGGCCCACAGGGGTCTGGAGGTACTCAGTGAACTTGGAGGGGAAACGATGCATACCCGAGAAGCCTAGGGGGGGGTCCTCAAAAGTCTACTTCCTTTAAAATAAAGCATATAAGCGGCTAAGAACTCATGGGAACAGCTGCATGCCTCCGTTCTGCACAACGTCTCAGGGCCTAACCTGGAGGCAGGTTCTCACGTTCAGATTCCCTTCAGCTCTAGAGCTTGTCAGGCAGACCACCACCGCGGCCATGGAAGCACCTGGTTTAGACAGAAGCAACTCCTAATTTCCCCCGCATCATTCTTACACGGTTTCCAGGCCTGTCAGGAGCAGGGAATGTCAGGTAGCTGTCAGGCAGCGTGAATGCAGCCTTCAAAATGGGAAAGCAAGCCTAGTTCCAACGGGCCCCGTTTCCATGGGCACCCTCAGCATACACCCCTGGGGTTTCTAACAAGTCCAAAGAGACCCAGGTTACCCTGTGTTTCCTTGCCTGAATCAACTTCTCGAGTAGGGTGTTCTGCATCAAGGAAACTGCCTCAACCAAGGAGCGCCGTGGCTACGCCTCTGCGCCTGTGGCTATTCAAAAGCCTGCAGTGCCACAGGAAGAGCAGGACTTAAGTTGCAGTGAGAACGCAAGCCGACTTTCTCTAGGAGGCACGGTGACTTCCGGAGGGACGTCCCGGATGGAATGCGAAGCTGAGGATTTATCTGAGTGCAGCTCGGACTAGGGCAACACGCAAGACTTCCACGCCGGGTGGGACGTGCTTGAACGGCGTTCCTGAACGTGTGTGACCGCTGGGGAAATCAAGCTGCTCCAAGAGAGAGTGCAGTGCGTTTCCTTACACTCGGCATACACAGAGTGGTTCCAAAGGGCTCCTGGCATGGATGTTGATTAGCAGACCCTCGGGGTCCCGTGGGTGTCACTGATGCTGCCGGGAACAGGGTGCCCACGCGAGCCTCCTAGGTGTCTGGCAAACTGTGCTGCAGTTAAAGATATGCAGAGCAGTGGCCACGACCTCATGGAAACTGCTGCACGCCTCCGCTTCTGCACGGCAAATCAGGGCCTTACTTCCAGACATGTGTTCATGCTGGCTGCGCCGGTAGCGACACAGCATGGTAAGACGCTGACTTTCTCCTCGGGCAGAGTGCCTTCAGGTACGAGGTCCTCGAAGTATTCAAAGCACAGTGCTTTCTCATGGCAGCTCACACAAGGGCCATGAGAAAGTCTTCCTGGGCAATTGATACTCACCAGCAATGTTGTCCTGAGGCCATTCGAGGACTCTGGAATTGTAGGTCTCCTCAAGGAACCTACAGTGTGTTGCCCATCACTGGGACGCACAGAGGGCCTCCGAGGAATCAATCAGTGTGCCTCGAAGTTGCTCAGCCGGCCCACAGGGCTCTGGAGGTACTCAGTGAACTTGGAGGGGAAATGATGCATACCCGAGAGGCCTAGGGGGGGTCCTCAAAAGTCTACTTCCTTTCAAATAAAGCATATAAGCGACTAAGAACGCAAGGAAAGGGCTGCATGCCTCCCTTTCTGCCCGGCTACTCGGGACCTAAAATGGAGGCGAGTTCCTATGTTGAGTTTCCTTTGAGCTCCAGAGCTTGTCAGGCACACGACCCCCGCGGCCATGGCAGCAACTGGTTTAGACAGAGCAGACTCATAATTTTCCCCGCATCGTTCTTACAGGGTTTCCAGGCCTGTCGGGAGCAGGGACTATCAGGTAGCTGCAAGGCAGCGTGAATGCAGCCTTCAAAATGGGAAAGCGAGTCTAGTTCCAGCAGGCCCCCGTTTCCATGGGCACCCGCAGCATACAACCCTGTGCTTTCTAAGAAGTCCAAAGAGACACGGGTTACCCTGTGTTGCCTTCCCTGAATCAACTTCTCGAAGTAGGGTGTTCTGCATCAAGCTAACTGCCTTAACCAAGCAATGCCCTAGCTAGGCCTCTGGGCCTGTGGCTATTCAAAATCCTGCAGTGCCACAGGAAGAGCAGGAATTAAATTGCAGTAAGAACGCAAGCCGAATTTCTCTAGGAGGCTCGGTGATATCAGGCAGTACGTTCCAGATGGAACGCGAAGCCGAGGGTTTCTCTGAGTGCAGCTCAGACTACGGCAATGCGAAAGACTTCCACGCCAGGTGGGACGTGCTTGAACGGTGTTCCTGAACGTGTGTGACCGCTGGGGAAATCAAGCTGCTCCAAGAGGGAGTGCAGTGCGTTTCCTTACACTCGGCGTACACAGAGTGGTTCCAAAGGGCTCCTGGCATGGATGTTGAGTAGCAGACCCACGGGGCCCCGTGGGTGTCACTGATCCTGCCGGGAACAGGGTGCCCACGCGAGCCTCCTAGGTGTCCGGCAAACTCTGCTGCAGTTCAAGATACGCAGAACAGAGGCCACGGCGTCATGGAAACTGCGGCACGCCTCCGCTTCTGCACGGCAAGTCGGGGCCTTCATACCAGGCATGTGTTCATGCTGGGTGTGCCGGTAGCGACACAGCATGGTAAGATGCTGACTCTCTCCTCGGGCAGAGTGACTTCAGGCACGAGGTCTTCGAAGTATTCTAAGCACAGTGCTCTCTCATGGCAGCTCACACCAGGGCCATGACAAAGTCTTCCGGGGCAATTCAGACTCACCGGCAATGATGTCCTGAGGCCGTTCGAGGACTCTGGAATTGTAGGGCTCCTCAAGTAACCTACAGTTTGTTGCCCATCACTGGGAACGCACAGAGGGCCTCCGAGGGCTCAACCAATGGGCCTCGAAGTTGCTCAGCAGGCCCACAGGGGTCTGGAGGTACTCAGTGAACTTGGAGGGGAAACGATGCATACCCGAGAAGCCTAGGGGGGGGTCCTCAAAAGTCTACTTCCTTTAAAATAAAGCATATAAGCGGCTAAGAACTCATGGGAACAGCTGCATGCCTCCGTTCTGCACAACGTCTCAGGGCCTAACCTGGAGGCAGGTTCTCACGTTCAGATTCCCTTCAGCTCTAGAGCTTGTCAGGCAGACCACCACCGCGGCCATGGAAGCACCTGGTTTAGACAGAAGCAACTCCTAATTTCCCCCGCATCATTCTTACACGGTTTCCAGGCCTGTCAGGAGCAGGGAATGTCAGGTAGCTGTCAGGCAGCGTGAATGCAGCCTTCAAAATGGGAAAGCAAGCCTAGTTCCAACGGGCCCCGTTTCCATGGGCACCCTCAGCATACACCCCTGGGGTTTCTAACAAGTCCAAAGAGACCCAGGTTACCCTGTGTTTCCTTGCCTGAATCAACTTCTCGAGTAGGGTGTTCTGCATCAAGGAAACTGCCTCAACCAAGGAGCGCCGTGGCTACGCCTCTGCGCCTGTGGCTATTCAAAAGCCTGCAGTGCCACAGGAAGAGCAGGACTTAAGTTGCAGTGAGAACGCAAGCCGACTTTCTCTAGGAGGCACGGTGACTTCCGGAGGGACGTCCCGGATGGAATGCGAAGCTGAGGATTTATCTGAGTGCAGCTCGGACTAGGGCAACACGCAAGACTTCCACGCCGGGTGGGACGTGCTTGAACGGCGTTCCTGAACGTGTGTGACCGCTGGGGAAATCAAGCTGCTCCAAGAGAGAGTGCAGTGCGTTTCCTTACACTCGGCATACACAGAGTGGTTCCAAAGGGCTCCTGGCATGGATGTTGATTAGCAGACCCTCGGGGTCCCGTGGGTGTCACTGATGCTGCCGGGAACAGGGTGCCCACGCGAGCCTCCTAGGTGTCTGGCAAACTGTGCTGCAGTTAAAGATATGCAGAGCAGTGGCCACGACCTCATGGAAACTGCTGCACGCCTCCGCTTCTGCACGGCAAATCAGGGCCTTACTTCCAGACATGTGTTCATGCTGGCTGCGCCGGTAGCGACACAGCATGGTAAGACGCTGACTTTCTCCTCGGGCAGAGTGCCTTCAGGTACGAGGTCCTCGAAGTATTCAAAGCACAGTGCTTTCTCATGGCAGCTCACACAAGGGCCATGAGAAAGTCTTCCTGGGCAATTGATACTCACCAGCAATGTTGTCCTGAGGCCATTCGAGGACTCTGGAATTGTAGGTCTCCTCAAGGAACCTACAGTGTGTTGCCCATCACTGGGACGCACAGAGGGCCTCCGAGGAATCAATCAGTGTGCCTCGAAGTTGCTCAGCCGGCCCACAGGGCTCTGGAGGTACTCAGTGAACTTGGAGGGGAAATGATGCATACCCGAGAGGCCTAGGGGGGGTCCTCAAAAGTCTACTTCCTTTCAAATAAAGCATATAAGCGACTAAGAACGCAAGGAAAGGGCTGCATGCCTCCCTTTCTGCCCGGCTACTCGGGACCTAAAATGGAGGCGAGTTCCTATGTTGAGTTTCCTTTGAGCTCCAGAGCTTGTCAGGCACACGACCCCCGCGGCCATGGCAGCAACTGGTTTAGACAGAGCAGACTCATAATTTTCCCCGCATCGTTCTTACAGGGTTTCCAGGCCTGTCGGGAGCAGGGACTATCAGGTAGCTGCAAGGCAGCGTGAATGCAGCCTTCAAAATGGGAAAGCGAGTCTAGTTCCAGCAGGCCCCCGTTTCCATGGGCACCCGCAGCATACAACCCTGTGCTTTCTAAGAAGTCCAAAGAGACACGGGTTACCCTGTGTTGCCTTCCCTGAATCAACTTCTCGAAGTAGGGTGTTCTGCATCAAGCTAACTGCCTTAACCAAGCAATGCCCTAGCTAGGCCTCTGGGCCTGTGGCTATTCAAAATCCTGCAGTGCCACAGGAAGAGCAGGAATTAAATTGCAGTAAGAACGCAAGCCGAATTTCTCTAGGAGGCTCGGTGATATCAGGCAGTACGTTCCAGATGGAACGCGAAGCCGAGGGTTTCTCTGAGTGCAGCTCAGACTACGGCAATGCGAAAGACTTCCACGCCAGGTGGGACGTGCTTGAACGGTGTTCCTGAACGTGTGTGACCGCTGGGGAAATCAAGCTGCTCCAAGAGGGAGTGCAGTGCGTTTCCTTACACTCGGCGTACACAGAGTGGTTCCAAAGGGCTCCTGGCATGGATGTTGAGTAGCAGACCCACGGGGCCCCGTGGGTGTCACTGATCCTGCCGGGAACAGGGTGCCCACGCGAGCCTCCTAGGTGTCCGGCAAACTCTGCTGCAGTTCAAGATACGCAGAACAGAGGCCACGGCGTCATGGAAACTGCGGCACGCCTCCGCTTCTGCACGGCAAGTCGGGGCCTTCATACCAGGCATGTGTTCATGCTGGGTGTGCCGGTAGCGACACAGCATGGTAAGATGCTGACTCTCTCCTCGGGCAGAGTGACTTCAGGCACGAGGTCTTCGAAGTATTCTAAGCACAGTGCTCTCTCATGGCAGCTCACACCAGGGCCATGACAAAGTCTTCCGGGGCAATTCAGACTCACCGGCAGTGATGTCCTGAGGCCGTTCGAGGACTCTGGAATTGTAGGGCTCCTCAAGTAACCTACAGTTTGTTGCCCATCACTGGGAACGCACAGAGGGCCTCCGAGGGCTCAACCAATGGGCCTCGAAGTTGCTCAGCAGGCCCACAGGGGTCTGGAGGTACTCAGTGAACTTGGAGGGGAAACGATGCATACCCGAGAAGCCTAGGGGGGGGTCCTCAAAAGTCTACTTCCTTTAAAATAAAGCATATAAGCGGCTAAGAACTCATGGGAACAGCTGCATGCCTCCGTTCTGCACAACGTCTCAGGGCCTAACCTGGAGGCAGGTTCTCACGTTCAGATTCCCTTCAGCTCTAGAGCTTGTCAGGCAGACCACCACCGCGGCCATGGAAGCACCTGGTTTAGACAGAAGCAACTCCTAATTTCCCCCGCATCATTCTTACACGGTTTCCAGGCCTGTCAGGAGCAGGGAATGTCAGGTAGCTGTCAGGCAGCGTGAATGCAGCCTTCAAAATGGGAAAGCAAGCCTAGTTCCAACGGGCCCCGTTTCCATGGGCACCCTCAGCATACACCCCTGGGGTTTCTAACAAGTCCAAAGAGACCCAGGTTACCCTGTGTTTCCTTGCCTGAATCAACTTCTCGAGTAGGGTGTTCTGCATCAAGGAAACTGCCTCAACCAAGGAGCGCCGTGCCTACGCCTCTGCGCCTGTGGCTATTCAAAAGCCTGCAGTGCCACAGGAAGAGCAGGACTTAAGTTGCAGTGAGAACGCAAGCCGACTTTCTCTAGGAGGCACGGTGACTTCCGGAGGGACGTCCCGGATGGAATGCGAAGCTGAGGATTTATCTGAGTGCAGCTCGGACTAGGGCAACACGCAAGACTTCCACGCCGGGTGGGACGTGCTTGAACGGCGTTCCTGAACGTGTGTGACCGCTGGGGAAATCAAGCTGCTCCAAGAGAGAGTGCAGTGCGTTTCCTTACACTCGGCATACACAGAGTGGTTCCAAAGGGCTCCTGGCATGGATGTTGATTAGCAGACCCACGGGGTCCCGTGGGTGTCACTGATGCTGCCGGGAACAGGGTGCCCACGCGAGCCTCCTAGGTGTCTGGCAAACTGTGCTGCAGTTAAAGATATGCAGAGCAGTGGCCACGACCTCATGGAAACTGCTGCACGCCTCCGCTTCTGCACGGCAAATCAGGGCCTTACTTCCAGGCATGTGTTCATGCTGGCTGCGCCGGTAGCGACACAGCATGGTAAGACGCTGACTTTCTCCTCGGGCAGAGTGCCTTCAGGTACGAGGTCCTCGAAGTATTCAAAGCACAGTGCTTTCTCATGGCAGCTGACACAAGGGCCATGAGAAAGTCTTCCTGGGCAATTGATACTCACCAGCAATGTTGTCCTGAGGCCATTCGAGGACTCTGGAATTGTAGGTCTCCTCAAGGAACCTACAGTGTGTTGCCCATCACTGGGACGCACAGAGGGCCTCCGAGGAATCAATCAGTGTGCCTCGAAGTTGCTCAGCCGGCCCACAGGGCTCTGGAGGTACTCAGTGAACTTGGAGGGGAAATGATGCATACACGAGAGTCCTAGGGGGGGGGTCCTCAAAAGTCTACTTCCTTTCAAATAAAGCATATAAGCGACTAAGAACGCAAGGAAAGGGCTGCATGCCTCCCTTTCTGCCCGGCTGCTCGGGACCTAAAATGGAGGCGAGTTCCTATGTTGAGTTTCCTTTGAGCTCCAGAGCTTGTCAGGCACACGACCCCCACGGCCATGGCAGCACCTGGTTTAGACAGAGCAGACTCATAATTTTCCCCGCATCGTTCTTACAGGGTTTCCAGGCCTGTCGGGAGCAGGGACTATCAGGTAGCTGCAAGGCAGCGTGAATGCAGCCTTCAAAATGGGAAAGCGAGTCTAGTTCCAGCAGGCCCCCGTTTCCATGGGCACCCGCAGCATACAACCCTGTGCTTTCTAAGAAGTCCAAAGAGACACGGGTTACCCTGTGTTGCCTTCCCTGAATCAGCTTCTCGAAGTAGGGTGTTCTGCATCAAGCTAACTGCCTTAACCAAGCAATGCCCTAGCTAGGCCTCTGGGCCTGTGGCTATTCAAAATCCTGCAGTGCCACAGGAAGAGCAGGAATTAAATTGCAGTAAGAACGCAAGCCGAATTTCTCTAGGAGGCTCGGTGATATCAGGCAGTACGTTCCAGATGGAACGCGAAGCCGAGGGTTTCTCTGAGTGCAGCTCAGACTACGGCAATGCGAAAGACTTCCACGCCAGGTGGGACGTGCTTGAACGGTGTTCCTGAACGTGTGTGACCGCTGGGGAAATCAAGCTGCTCCTAGAGGGAGTGCAGTGCGTTTCCTTACACTCGGCGTACACAGAGTGGTTTCAAAGGGCTCCTGGCATGGATGTTGAGTAGCAGACCCACGGGGCCCCGTGGGTGTCACTGATCCTGCCGGGAACAGGGTGCCCACGCGAGCCTCCTAGTTGTCCGGCAAACTCTGCTGCAGTTCAAGATACGCAGAACAGAGGCCACGGCGTCATGGAAACTGCGGCACGCCTCCGCTTCTGCACGGCAAGTCGGGGCCTTCATACCAGGCATGTGTTCATGCTGGGTGTGCCGGTAGCGACACAGCATGGTAAGATGCTGACTCTCTCCTCGGGCAGAGTGACTTCAGGCACGAGGTCTTCGAAGTATTCTAAGCACAGTGCTCTCTCATGGCAGCTCACACCAGGGCCATGACAAAGTCTTCCGGGGCAATTCAGACTCACCGGCAATGATGTCCTGAGGCCGTTAGAGGACTCTGGAATTGTAGGGCTCCTCAAGTAACCTACAGTTTGTTGCCCATCACTGGGAACGCACAGAGGGCCTCCGAGGGCTCAACCAATGGGCCTCGAAGTTGCTCAGCCGGCCCACAGGGGTCTGGAGGTACTCAGTGAACTTGGAGGGGAAACGATGCATACCCGAGAAGCCTGGGGGGGGGTCCTCAAAAGTCTACTTCCTTTAAAATAAAGCATATAAGCGGCTAAGAACTCATGGGAACAGCTGCATGCCTCCGTTCTGCACAACGTCTCAGGGCCTAACCTGGAGGCAGGTTCTCACGTTCAGATTCCCTTCAGCTCTAGAGCTTGTCAGGCAGACCACCACCGCGGCCATGGAAGCACCTGGTTTAGACAGAAGCAACTCCTAATTTCCCCCGCATCATTCTTACACGGTTTCCAGGCCTGTCAGGAGCAGGGAATGTCAGGTAGCTGTCAGGCAGCGTGAATGCAGCCTTCAAAATGGGAAAGCAAGCCTAGTTCCAACGGGCCCCGTTTCCATGGGCACCCTCAGCATACACCCCTGGGGTTTCTAACAAGTCCAAAGAGACCCAGGTTACCCTGTGTTTCCTTGCCTGAATCAACTTCTCGAGTAGGGTGTTCTGCATCAAGGAAACTGCCTCAACCAAGGAACGCCGTGGCTACGCCTCTGCGCCTGTGGCTATTCAAAAGCCTGCAGTGCCACAGGAAGAGCAGGACTTAAGTTGCAGTGAGAACGCAAGCCGACTTTCTCTAGGAGGCACGGTGACTTCCGGAGGGACGTCCCGGATGGAATGCGAAGCTGAGGATTTATCTGAGTGCAGCTCGGACTAGGGCAACACGCAAGACTTCCACGCCGGGTGGGACGTGCTTGAACGGCGTTCCTGAACGTGTGTGACCGCTGGGGAAATCAAGCTGCTCCAAGAGAGAGTGCAGTGCGTTTCCTTACACTCGGCATACACAGAGTGGTTCCAAAGGGCTCCTGGCATGGATGTTGATTAGCAGACCCACGGGGTCCCGTGGGTGTCCCTGATGCTGCCGGGAACAGGGTGCCCACGCGAGCCTCCTAGGTGTCTGGCAAACTGTGCTGCAGTTAAAGATATGCAGAGCAGTGGCCACGACCTCATGGAAACTGCTGCACGCCTCCGCTTCTGCACGGCAAATCAGGGCCTTACTTCCAGGCATGTGTTCATGCTGGCTGCGCCGGTAGCGACACAGCATGGTAAGACGCTGACTTTCTCCTCGGGCAGAGTGCCTTCAGGTACGAGGTCCTCGAAGTATTCAAAGCACAGTGCTTTCTCATGGCAGCTGACACAAGGGCCATGAGAAAGTCTTCCTGGGCAATTGATACTCACCAGCAATGTTGTCCTGAGGCCATTCGAGGACTCTGGAATTGTAGGTCTCCTCAAGGAACCTACAGTGTGTTGCCCATCAGTGGGACGCACAGAGGGCCACCGAGGAATCAATCAGTGTGCCTCGAAGTTGCTCAGCCGGCCCACAGGGCTCTGGAGGTACTCAGTGAACTTGGAGGGGAAATGATGCATACCCGAGAGGCCTAGGGGGGGTCCTCAAAAGTCTACTTCCTTTAAAATAAAGCATATAAGCGGCTAAGAACTCATGGGAACAGCTGCATGCCTCCGTTCTGCACAACGTCTCAGGGCCTAACCTGGAGGCAGGTTCTCACGTTCAGATTCCCTTCAGCTCTAGAGCTTGTCAGGCAGACCACCACCGCGGCCATGGAAGCACCTGGTTTAGACAGAAGCAACTCCTAATTTCCCCCGCATCATTCTTACACGGTTTCCAGGCCGGTCAGGAGCAGGGAATGTCAGGTAGCTGTCAGGCAGCGTGAATGCAGCCTTCAAAACGGGAAAGCAAGCCTAGTTCCAACGGGCCCCGTTTCCATGGGCACCCTCAGCATACACCCCTGGGGTTTCTAACAAGTCCAAAGAGACCCAGGTTACCCTGTGTTTCCTTGCCTGATTCAACTTCTCGAGTAGGGTGTTCTGCATCAAGGAAACTGCCTCAACCAAGGAACGCCGTGGCTACGCCTCTGCGCCTGTGGCTATTCAAAAGCCTGCAGTGCCACAGGAAGAGCAGGACTTAAGTTGCAGTGAGAACGCAAGCCGACTTTCTCTAGGAGGCACGGTGACTTCCGGAGGGACGTCCCGGATGGAATGCGAAGCTGAGGATTTATCTGAGTGCAGCTCGGACTAGGGCAACACGCAAGACTTCCACGCCGGGTGGGACGTGCTTGAACGGCGTTCCTGAACGTGTGTGACCGCTGGGGAAATCAAGCTGCTCCAAGAGAGAGTGCAGTGCGTTTCCTTACACTCGGCATACACAGAGTGGTTCCAAAGGGCTCCTGGCATGGATGTTGATTAGCAGACCCACGGGGTCCCGTGGGTGTCCCTGATGCTGCCGGGAACAGGGTGCCCACGCGAGCCTCCTAGGTGTCTGGCAAACTGTGCTGCAGTTAAAGATATGCAGAGCAGTGGCCACGACCTCATGGAAACTGCTGCACGCCTCCGCTTCTGCACGGCAAATCAGGGCCTTACTTCCAGGCATGTGTTCATGCTGGCTGCGCCGGTAGCGACACAGCATGGTAAGACGCTGACTTTCTCCTCGGGCAGAGTGCCTTCAGGTACGAGGTCCTCGAAGTATTCAAAGCACAGTGCTTTCTCATGGCAGCTGACACAAGGGCCATGAGAAAGTCTTCCTGGGCAATTGATACTCACCAGCAATGTTGTCCTGAGGCCATTCGAGGACTCTGGAATTGTAGGTCTCCTCAAGGAACCTACAGTGTGTTGCCCATCACTGGGACGCACAGAGGGCCTCCGAGGAATCAATCAGTGTGCCTCGAAGTTGCTCAGCCGGCCCACAGGGCTCTGGAGGTACTCAGTGAACTTGGAGGGGAAATGATGCATACCCGAGAGGCCTAGGGGGGGTCCTCAAAAGTCTACTTCCTTTAAAATAAAGCATATAAGCGGCTAAGAACTCATGGGAACAGCTGCATGCCTCCGTTCTGCACAACGTCTCAGGGCCTAACCTGGAGGCAGGTTCTCACGTTCAGATTCCCTTCAGCTCTAGAGCTTGTCAGGCAGACCACCACCGCGGCCATGGAAGCACCTGGTTTAGACAGAAGCAACTCCTAATTTCCCCCGCATCATTCTTACACGGTTTCCAGGCCGGTCAGGAGCAGGGAATGTCAGGTAGCTGTCAGGCAGCGTGAATGCAGCCTTCAAAACGGGAAAGCAAGCCTAGTTCCAACGGGCCCCGTTTCCATGGGCACCCTCAGCATACACCCCTGGGGTTTCTAACAAGTCCAAAGAGACCCAGGTTACCCTGTGTTTCCTTGCCTGATTCAACTTCTCGAGTAGGGTGTTCTGCATCAAGGAAACTGCCTCAACCAAGGAACGCCGTGGCTACGCCTCTGCGCCTGTGGCTATTCAAAAGCCTGCAGTGCCACAGGAAGAGCAGGACTTAAGTTGCAGTGAGAACGCAAGCCGACTTTCTCTAGGAGGCACGGTGACTTCCGGAGGGACGTCCCGGATGGAATGCGAAGCTGAGGATTTATCTGAGTGCAGCTCGGACTAGGGCAACACGTAAGACTTCCACGCCGGGTGGGACGTGCTTGAACGGCGTTCCTGAACGTGTGTGACCGCTGGGGAAATCAAGCTGCTCCAAGAGAGAGTGCAGTGCGTTTCCTTACACTCGGCATACACAGAGTGGTTCCAAAGGGCTCCTGGCATGGATGTTGATTAGCAGACCCTCGGGGTCCCGTGGGTGTCACTGATGCTGCCGGGAACAGGGTGCCCACGCGAGCCTCCTAGGTGTCTGGCAAACTGTGCTGCAGTTAAAGATATGCAGAGCAGTGGCCACGACCTCATGGAAACTGCTGCACGCCTCCGCTTCTGCACGGCAAATCAGGGCCTTACTTCCAGACATGTGTTCATGCTGGCTGCGCCGGTAGCGACACAGCATGGTAAGACGCTGACTTTCTCCTCGGGCAGAGTGCCTTCAGGTACGAGGTCCTCGAAGTATTCAAAGCACAGTGCTTTCTCATGGCAGCTGACACAAGGGCCATGAGAAAGTCTTCCTGGGCAATTGATACTCACCAGCAATGTTGTCCTGAGGCCATTCGAGGACTCTGGAATTGTAGGTCTCCTCAAGGATCCTACAGTGTGTTGCCCATCACTGGGACGCACAGAGGGCCTCCGAGGAATCAATCAGTGTGCCTCGAAGTTGCTCAGCCGGCCCACAGGGCTCTGGAGGTACTCAGTGAACTTGGAGGGGAAATGATGCATACCCGAGAGGCCTAGGGGGGGTCCTCAAAAGTCTACTTCCTTTCAAATAAAGCATATAAGCGACTAAGAATGCAAGGAAAGGGCTGCATGCCTCCCTATCTGCCCGGCTACTCGGGACCTAAAATGGAGGCGAGTTCCTATGTTGAGTTTCCTTTGAGCTCCAGAGCTTGTCAGGCACACGACCCCCGCGGCCATGGCAGCAACTGGTTTAGACAGAGCAGACTCATAATTTTCCCCGCATCGTTCTTACAGGGTTTCCAGGCCTGTCGGGAGCAGGGACTATCAGTTAGCTGCAAGGCAGCGTGAATGCAGCCTTCAAAATGGGAAAGCGAGTCTAGTTCCAGCAGGCCCCCGTTTCCATGGGCACCCGCAGCATACAACCCTGTGCTTTCTAAGAAGTCCAAAGAGACACGGGTTACCCTGTGTTGCCTTCCCTGAATCAACTTCTCGAAGTAGGGTGTTCTGCATCAAGCTAACTGCCTTAACCAAGCAATGCCCTAGCTAGGCCTCTGGGCCTGTGGCTATTCAAAATCCTGCAGTGCCACAGGAAGAGCAGGAATTAAATTGCAGTAAGAACGCAAGCCGAATTTCTCTAGGAGGCTCGGTGATATCAGGCAGTACGTTCCAGATGGAACGCGAAGCCGAGGGTTTCTCTGAGTGCAGCTCAGACTACGGCAATGCGAAAGACTTCCACGCCAGGTGGGACGTGCTTGAACGGTGTTCCTGAACGTGTGTGACCGCTGGGGAAATCAAGCTGCTCCAAGAGGGAGTGCAGTGCGTTTCCTTACACTCGGCGTACACAGAGTGGTTCCAAAGGGCTCCTGGCATGGATGTTGAGTAGCAGACCCACGGGGCCCCGTGGGTGTCACTGATCCTGCCGGGAACAGGGTGCCCACGCGAGCCTCCTAGGTGTACGGCAAACTCTGCTGCAGTTCAAGATACGCAGAACAGAGGCCACGGCGTCATGGAAACTGCGGCACGCCTCCGCTTCTGCACGGCAAGTCGGGGCCTTCATACCAGGCATGTGTTCATGCTGGGTGTGCCGGTAGCGACACAGCATGGTAAGATGCTGACTCTCTCCTCGGGCAGAGTGACTTCAGGCACGAGGTCTTCGAAGTATTCTAAGCACAGTGCTCTCTCATGGCAGCTCACACCAGGGCCATGACAAAGTCTTCCGGGGCAATTCAGACTCACCGGCAATGATGTCCTGAGGCCGTTCGAGGACTCTGGAATTGTAGGGCTCCTCAAGTAACCTACAGTTTGTTGCCCATCACTGGGAACGCACAGAGGGCCTCCGAGGGCTCAACCAATGGGCCTCGAAGTTGCTCAGCCGGCCCACAGGGGTCTGGAGGTACTCAGTGAACTTGGAGGGGAAACGATGCATACCCGAGAGGCCTAGGGGGGGTCCTCAAAAGTCTACTTCCTTTAAAATAAAGCATATAAGCGGCTAAGAACTCATGGGAACAGCTGCATGCCTCCGTTCTGCACAACGTCTCAGGGCCTAACCTGGAGGCAGGTTCTCACGTTCAGATTCCCTTCAGCTCTAGAGCTTGTCAGGCAGACCACCACCGCGGCCATGGAAGCACCTGGTTTAGACAGAAGCAACTCCTAATTTCCCCCGCATCATTCTTAGACGGTTTCCAGGCCGGTCAGGAGCAGGGAATGTCAGGTAGCTGTCAGGCAGCGTGAATGCAGCCTTCAAAATGGGAAAGCAAGCCTAGTTCCAACGGGCCCCGTTTCCATGGGCACCCTCAGCATACACCCCTGGGGTTTCTAACAAGTCCAAAGAGACCCAGGTTACCCTGTGTTTCCTTGCCTGAATCAACTTCTCGAGTAGGGTGTTCTGCATCAAGGCAACTGCCTCAACCAAGGAACGCCGTGGCTACGCCTCTGCGCCTGTGGCTATTCAAAAGCCTGCAGTGCCACAGGAAGAGCAGGACTTAAGTTGCAGTGAGAACGCAAGCCGACTTTCTCTAGGAGGCACGGTGACTTCCGGAGGGACGTCCCGGATGGAATGCGAAGCTGAGGATTTATCTGAGTGCAGCTCGGACTAGGGCAACACGTAAGACTTCCACGCCGGGTGGGACGTGCTTGAACGGCGTTCCTGAACGTGTGTGACCGCTGGGGAAATCAAGCTGCTCCAAGAGAGAGTGCAGTGCGTTTCCTTACACTCGGCATACACAGAGTGGTTCCAAAGGGCTCCTGGCATGGATGTTGATTAGCAGACCCTCGGGGTCCCGTGGTGTCACTGATGCTGCCGGGAACAGGGTGCCCACGCGAGCCTCCTAGGTGTCTGGCAAACTGTGCTGCAGTTAAAGATATGCAGAGCAGTGGCCACGACCTCATGGAAACTGCTGCACGCCTCCGCTTCTGCACGGCAAATCAGGGCCTTACTTCCAGACATGTGTTCATGCTGGCTGCGCCGGTAGCGACACAGCATGGTAAGACGCTGACTTTCTCCTCGGGCAGAGTGCCTTCAGGTACGAGGTCCTCGAAGTATTCAAAGCACAGTGCTTTCTCATGGCAGCTCACACAAGGGCCATGAGAAAGTCTTCCTGGGCAATTGATACTCACCAGCAATGTTGTCCTGAGGCCATTCGAGGACTCTGGAATTGTAGGTCTCCTCAAGGATCCTACAGTGTGTTGCCCATCACTGGGACGCACAGAGGGCCTCCGAGGAATCAATCAGTGTGCCTCGAAGTTGCTCAGCCGGCCCACAGGGCTCTGGAGGTACTCAGTGAACTTGGAGGGGAAATGATGCATACCCGAGAGGCCTAGGGGGGGTCCTCAAAAGTCTACTTCCTTTCAAATAAAGCATATAAGCGACTAAGAACGCAAGGAAAGGGCTGCATGCCTCCCTTTCAGCCCGGCTACTCGGGACCTAAAATGGAGGCGAGTTCCTATGTTGAGTTTCCTTTGAGCTCCAGAGCTTGTCAGGCAGAGCACCCCCGCAGCCATGGCAGCACCTGGTTTAGACAGAGCAGACTCATAATTTTCCCCGCATCGTTCTTACAGGGTTTCCAGGCCTGTCGGGAGCAGGGACTATCAGGTAGCTGCAAGGCAGCGTGAATGCAGCCTTCAAAATGGGAAAGCGAGTCTAGTTCCAGCAGGCCCCCGTTTCCATGGGCACCCGCAGCATACAACCCTGTGCTTTCTAAGAAGTCCAAAGAGACACGGGTTACCCTGTGTTGCCTTCCCTGAATCAACTTCTCGAAGTAGGGTGTTCTGCATCAAGCTAACTGCCTTAACCAAGCAATGCCCTAGCTAGGCCTCTGGGCCTGTGGCTATTCAAAATCCTGCAGTGCCACAGGAAGAGCAGGAATTAAATTGCAGTAAGAACGCAAGCCGAATTTCTCTAGGAGGCTCGGTGATATCAGGCAGTACGTTCCAGATGGAACGCGAAGCCGAGGGTTTCTCTGAGTGCAGCTCAGACTACGGCAATGCGAAAGACTTCCAAGCCAGGTGGGACGAGCTTGAACGGTGTTCCTGAACGTGTGTGACCGCTGGGGAAATCAAGCTGCTCCTAGAGGGAGTGCAGTGCGTTTCCTTACACTCGGCGTACACAGAGTGGTTCCAAAGGGCTCCTGGCATGGATGTTGAGTAGCAGACCCACGGGGCCCCGTGGGTGTCACTGATCCTGCCGGGAACAGGGTGCCCACGCGAGCCTCCTAGGTGTCCGGCAAACTCTGCTGCAGTTCAAGATACGCAGAACAGAGGCCACGGCGTCATGGAAACTGCGGCATGCCTCCGCTTCTGCACGGCAAGTCGGGGCCTTCATACCAGGCATGTGTTCATGCTGGGTGTGCCGGTAGCGACACAGCATGGTAAGATGCTGACTCTCTCCTCGGGCAGAGTGACTTCAGGCACGAGGTCTTCGAAGTATTCTAAGCACAGTGCTCTCTCATGGCAGCTCACACCAGGGCCATGACAAAGTCTTCCGGGGCAATTCAGACTCACCGGCAATGATGTCCTGAGGCCGTTCGAGGACTCTGGAATTGTAGGGCTCCTCAAGTAACCTACAGTTTGTTGCCCATCACTGGGAACGCACAGAGGGCCTCCGAGGGCTCAACCAATGGGCCTCGAAGTTGCTCAGCAGGCCCACAGGGGTCTGGAGGTACTCAGTGAACTTGGAGGGGAAACGATGCATACCCGAGAAGCCTGGGGGGGGGTCTTCAAAAGTCTACTTCCTTTAAAATAAAGCATATAAGAGGCTAAGAACTCATGGGAACAGCTGCATGCCTCCGTTCTGCACAACGTCTCAGGGCCTAACCTGGAGGCAGGTTCTCACGTTCAGATTCCCTTCAGCTCTAGAGCTTGTCAGGCAGACCACCACCGCGGCCATGGAAGCACCTGGTTTAGACAGAAGCAACTCCTAATTTCCCCCGCATCATTCTTACACGGTTTCCAGGCCTGTCAGGAGCAGGGAATGTCAGGTAGCTGTCAGGCAGCGTGAATGCAGCCTTCAAAATGGGAAAGCAAGCCTAGTTCCAACGGGCCCCGTTTCCATGGGCACCCTCAGCATACACCCCTGGGGTTTCTAACAAGTCCAAAGAGACCCAGGTTACCCTGTGTTTCCTTGCCTGAATCAACTTCTCGAGTAGGGTGTTCTGCATCAAAGAAACTGCCTCAACCAAGGAACGCCGTGGCTACGCCTCTGCGCCTGTGGCTATTCAAAAGCCTGCAGTGCCACAGGAAGAGCAGGACTTAAGTTGCAGTGAGAACGCAAGCTGACTTTCTCTAGGAGGCACGGTGACTTCCGGAGGGACGTCCCGGATGGAATGCGAAGCTGAGGATTTATCTGAGTGCAGCTCAGACTAGGGCAACACGCAAGACTTCCACGCCGGGTGGGACGTGCTTGAACGGCGTTCCTGAACGTGTGTGACCGCTGGGGAAATCAAGCTGCTCCAAGAGAGAGTGCAGTGCGTTTCCTTACACTCGGCATACACAGAGTGGTTCCAAAGGGCTCCTGGCATGGATGTTGATTAGCAGACCCACGGGGTCCCGTGGGTGTCCCTGATGCTGCCGGGAACAGGGTGCCCACGCGAGCCTCCTAGGTGTCTGGCAAACTGTGCTGCAGTTAAAGATATGCAGAGTAGTGGCCACGACCTCATGGAAACTGCTGCACGCCTCCGCTTCTGCACGGCAAATCAGGGCCTTACTTCCAGGCATGTGTTCATGCTGGCTGCGCCGGTAGCGACACAGCATGGTAAGACGCTGACTTTCTCCTCGGGCAGAGTGCCTTCAGGTACGAGGTCCTCGAAGTATTCAAAGCACAGTGCTTTCTCATGGCAGCTCACACAAGGGCCATGAGAAAGTCTTCCTGGGCAATTGATACTCACCAGCAATGTTGTCCTGAGGCCATTCGAGGACTCTGGAATTGTAGGTCTCCTCAAGGAACGTACGTTGTGTTGCCCATCACTGGGACGCACAGAGGGCCTCCGAGGAATCAATCAGTGTGCCTCGAAGTTGCTCAGCCGGCCCACAGGGCTCTGGAGGTACTCAGTGAACTTGGAGGGGAAACGATGCACACCCGAGAGGCCTGGGGGGGGGTCCTCAAAAGTCTACTTCCTTTAAAATAAAGCATATAAGCGGCTAAGAACTCATGGGAACAGCTGCATGCGTCCGATCTGCACAACGTCTCAGGGACTAACCTGGAGACAGGTTCTCACGTTCAGATTCCCTTCAGCTCTAGAGCTTGTCAGGCAGACCACCACCGCGGCCATGGAAGCACCTGGTTTAGACAGAAGCAACTCCTAATTTCCCCCGCATCATTCTTACACGGTTTCCAGGCCTGTCAGGAGCAGGGAATGTCAGGTAGCTGTCAGGCAGCGTGAATGCAGCCTTCAAAATGGGAAAGCAAGCCTAGTTCCAACGGGCCCCGTTTCCATGGGCACCCGCAGCATACAACCCTGTGCTTTCTAAGAAGTCCAAAGAGACACGGGTTACCCTGTGTTGCCTTCCCTGAATCAACTTCTCGAAGTAGGGTGTACTGCATCAAGCTAACTGCCTTAACCAAGCAATGCCCTAGCTAGGCCTCTGGGCCTGTGGCTATTCAAAATCCTGCAGTGCCACAGGAAGAGCAGGAATTAAATTGCAGTAAGAACGCAAGCCGAATTTCTCTAGGAGGCTCGGTGATATCAGGCAGTACGTTCCAGATGGAACGCGAAGCCGAGGGTTTCTCTGAGTGCAGCTCAGACTACGGCAATGCGAAAGACTTCCACGCCAGGTGGGACGTGCTTGAACGGTGTTCCTGAACGTGTGTGACCGCTGGGGAAATCAAGCTGCTCCAAGAGGGAGTGCAGTGCGTTTCCTTACACTCGGCGTACACAGAGTGGTTCCAAAGGGCTCCTGGCATGGATGTTGAGTAGCAGACCCACGGGGTCCCGTGGGTGTCACTGATGCTGCCGGGAAAAGGGTGCCCACGCGAGCCTCCTAGGTGTCTGGCAAACTGTGCTGCAGTTAAAGATATGCAGAGCAGTGGCCACGACCTCATGGAAACTGCTGCACGCCTCCGCTTCTGCACGGCAAATCAGGGCCTTACTTCCAGGCATGTGTTCATGCTGGCTGCGCCGGTAGCGACACAGCATGGTAAGACGCTGACTTTCTCCTCGGGCAGAGTGCCTTCAGGTACGAGGTCCTCGAAGTATTCAAAGCACAGTGCTTTCTCATGGCAGCTCACACAAGGGCCATGAGAAAGTCTTCCTGGGCAATTGATACTCACCAGCAATGTTGTCCTGAGGCCATTCGAGGACTCTGGAATTGTAGGTCTCCTCAAGGAACGTACGTTGTGTTGCCCATCACTGGGACGCACAGAGGGCCTCCGAGGAATCAATCAGTGTGCCTCGAAGTTGCTCAGCCGGCCCACAGGGCTCTGGAGGTACTCAGTGAACTTGGAGGGGAAACGATGCACACCCGAGAGGCCTGGGGGGGGGGTCCTCAAAAGTCTACTTCCTTTAAAATAAAGCATATAAGCGGCTAAGAACTCATGGGAACAGCTGCATGCGTCCGATCTGCACAACGTCTCAGGGACTAACCTGGAGACAGGTTCTCACGTTCAGATTCCCTTCAGCTCTAGAGCTTGTCAGGCAGACCACCACCGCGGCCATGGAAGCACCTGGTTTAGACAGAAGCAACTCCTAATTTCCCCCGCATCATTCTTACACGGTTTCCAGGCCTGTCAGGAGCAGGGAATGTCAGGTAGCTGTCAGGCAGCGTGAATGCAGCCTTCAAAATGGGAAAGCAAGCCTAGTTCCAACGGGCCCCGTTTCCATGGGCACCCGCAGCATACAACCCTGTGCTTTCTAAGAAGTCCAAAGAGACACGGGTTACCCTGTGTTGCCTTCCCTGAATCAACTTCTCGAAGTAGGGTGTACTGCATCAAGCTAACTGCCTTAACCAAGCAATGCCCTAGCTAGGCCTCTGGGCCTGTGGCTATTCAAAATCCTGCAGTGCCACAGGAAGAGCAGGAATTAAATTGCAGTAAGAACGCAAGCCGAATTTCTCTAGGAGGCTCGGTGATATCAGGCAGTACGTTCCAGATGGAACGCGAAGCCGAGGGTTTCTCTGAGTGCAGCTCAGACTACGGCAATGCGAAAGACTTCCACGCCAGGTGGGACGTGCTTGAACGGTGTTCCTGAACGTGTGTGACCGCTGGGGAAATCAAGCTGCTCCAAGAGGGAGTGCAGTGCGTTTCCTTACACTCGGCGTACACAGAGTGGTTCCAAAGGGCTCCTGGCATGGATGTTGAGTAGCAGACCCACGGGGTCCCGTGGGTGTCACTGATGCTGCCGGGAAAAGGGTGCCCACGCGAGCCTCCTAGGTGTCTGGCAAACTGTGCTGCAGTTAAAGATATGCAGAGCAGTGGCCACGACCTCATGGAAACTGCTGCACGCCTCCGCTTCTGCACGGCAAATCAGGGCCTTACTTCCAGGCATGTGTTCATGCTGGCTGCGCCGGTAGCGACACAGCATGGTAAGACGCTGACTTTCTCCTCGGGCAGAGTGCCTTCAGGTACGAGGTCCTCGAAGTATTCAAAGCACAGTGCTTTCTCATGGCAGCTCACACAAGGGCCATGAGAAAGTCTTCCTGGGCAATTGATACTCACCAGCAATGTTGTCCTGAGGCCATTCGAGGACTCTGGAATTGTAGGTCTCCTCAAGGAACCTACAGTGTGTTGCCCATCACTGGGACGCACAGAGGGCCTCCGAGGAATCAATCAGTGTGCCTCGAAGTTGCTCAGCCGGCCCACAGGGCTCTGGAGGTACTCAGTGAACTTGGAGGGGAAATGATGCATACCCGAGAGGCCTAGGGGGGGTCCTCAAAAGTCTACTTCCTTTAAAATAAAGCATATAAGCGACTAAGAATGCAAGGAAAGGGCTGCATGCCTCCCTATCTGCCTGGCTACTCGGGACCTAAAATGGAGGCGAGTTCCTATGTTGAGTTTCCTTTGAGCTCCAGAGCTTGTCAGGCAGACCACCCCCGCGGCCATGGCAGCACCTGGTTTAGACAGAGCAGACTCATAATTTTCCCCGCATCGTTCTTACAGGGTTTCCAGGCCTGTCGGGAGCAGGGACTATCAGGTAGCTGCAAGGCAGCGTGAATGCAGCCTTCAAAATGGGAAAGCAAGTCTAGTTCCAGCAGGCCCCCGTTTCCATGGGCACCCGCAGCATACAACCCTGTGCTTTCTAAGAAGTCCAAAGAGACACGGGTTACCCTGTGTTGCCTTCCCTGAATCAACTTCTCGAAGTAGGGTGTTCTGCATCAAGCTAACTGCCTTAACCAAGCAATGCCCTAGCTAGGCCTCTGGGCCTGTGGCTATTCAAAATCCTGCAGTGCCACAGGAAGAGCAGGAATTAAATTGCAGTAAGAACGCAAGCCGAATTTCTCTAGGAGGCTCGGTGATATCAGGCAGTACGTTCCAGATGGAACGCGAAGCCGAGGGTTTCTCTGAGTGCAGCTCAGACTACGGCAATGCGAAAGACTTCCACGCCAGGTGGGACGTGCTTGAACGGTGTTCCTGAACGTGTGTGACCGCTGGGGAAATCAAGCTGCTCCAAGAGGGAGTGCAGTGCGTTTCCTTACACTCGGCGTACACAGAGTGGTTCCAAAGGGCTCCTGGCATGGATGTTGAGTAGCAGACCCACGGGGTCCCGTGGGTGTCACTGATCCTGCCGGGAACAGGGTGCCCACGGGAGCCTCCTAGGTGTCCGGCAAACTCTGCTGCAGTTCACGATATGCAGAACAGAGGCCACGGCGTCATGGAAACTGCGGCACGCCTCCGCTTCTGCACGGCAAGTCGGGGCCTTCATACCAGGCATGTGTTCATGCTGGGTGTGCCGGTAGCGACACAGCATGGTAAGATGCTGACTCTCTCCTCGGGCAGAGTGACTTCAGGCACGAGGTCTTCGAAGTATTCTAAGCACAGTGCTCTCTCATGGCAGCTCACACCAGGGCCATGACAAAGTCTTCCGGGGCAATTCAGACTCACCGGCAATGATGTCCTGAGGCCGTTCGAGGACTCTGGAATTGTAGGGCTCCTCAAGTAACCTACAGTTTGTCGCCCATCACTGGGAACGCACAGAAGGCCTCCGAGGGCTCAACCAATGGGCCTCGAAGTTGCTCAGCCGGCCCACAGGGGTCTGGAGGTACTCAGTGAACTTGGAGGAGAAACGATGCATACCCGAGAGGCCTAGGGGGGGTCCTCAAAAGTCTACTTCCTTTAAAATAAAGCATATAAGCGGCTAAGAACTCATGGGAACAGCTGCATGCGTCCGATCTGCACAACGTCTCAGGGCCTAACCTGGAGACAGGTTCTCACGTTCAGATTCCCTTCAGCTCTAGAGCTTGTCAGGCAGACCACCACCGCGGCCATGGAAGCACCTGGTTTAGACAGAAGCAACTCCTAATTTCCCCCGCATCATTCTTACACGGTTTCCAGGCCTGTCAGGAGCAGGGAATGTCAGGTAGCTGTCAGGCAGCGTGAATGCAGCCTTCAAAATGGGAAAGCAAGCCTAGTTCCAACGGGCCCCGTTTCCATGGGCACCCTCAGCATACACCCCTGGGGTTTCTAACAAGTCCAAAGAGACCCAGGTTACCCTGTGTTTCCTTCCGTGAATCAACTTCTCGAGTAGGGTTTTGTGCATCAAGGAAACTGCCTCAACCAAGGAACGCCGTGGCTACGCCTCTGCGCCTGTGGCTATTCAAAAGCCTGCAGTGCCACAGGAAGAGCAGGACTTAAGTTGCAGTGAGAACGCAAGCCGACTTTCTCTAGGAGGCACGGTGACTTCCGGAGGGACGTCCCGGATGGAATGCGAAGCTGAGGATTTATCTGAGTGCAGCTCGGACTAGGGCAACACGCAAGACTTCCACGCCGGGTGGGACGTGCTTGAACGGCGTTCCTGAACGTGTGTGACCGCTGGGGAAATCAAGCTGCTCCAAGAGAGAGTGCAGTGCGTTTCCTTACACTCGGCATACACAGAGTGGTTCCAAAGGGCTCCTGGCATGGATGTTGATTAGCAGACCCACGGGGTCCCGTGGGTGTCACTGATGCTGCCGGGAACAGGGTGCCCACGCGAGCCTCCTAGGTGTCTGGCAAACTGTGCTGCAGTTCAAGATATGCAGAGTAGTGGCCACGACCTCATGGAAACTGCTGCACGCCTCCGCTTCTGCACGGCAAATCAGGGCCTTACTTCCAGGCATGTGTTCATGCTGGCTGCGCCGGTAGCGACACAGCATGGTAAGACGCTGACTTTCTCCTCGGGCAGAGTGCCTTCAGGTACGAGGTCCTCGAAGTATTCAAAGCACAGTGCTTTCTCATGGCAGCTCACACAAGGGCCATGAGAAAGTCTTCCTGGGCAATTGATACTCACCAGCAATGTTGTCCTGAGGCCATTCGAGGACTCTGGAATTGTAGGTCTCCTCAAGGAACCTACGTTGTTTTGCCCATCACTGGGACGCACAGAGGGCCTCTGAGGAATCAATCAGTGTGCCTCGAAGTTGCTCAGCCGGCCCACAGGGCTCTGGAGGTACTCAGTGAACTTGGAGGGGAAACGATGCACACCCGAGAGGCCTGGGGGGGGGGTCCTCAAAAGTCTACTTCCTTTAAAATAAAGCATATAAGCGGCTAAGAACTCATGGGAACAGCTGCATGCGTCCGATCTGCACAACGTCTCAGGGCCTAACCTGGAGACAGGTTCTCACGTTCAGATTCCCTTCAGCTCTAGAGCTTGTCAGGCAGACCACCACCGCGGCCATGGAAGCACCTGGTTTAGACAGAAGAAACTCCTAATTTCCCCCGCATCATTCTTACACGGTTTCCAGGCCTGTCAGGAGCAGGGAATGTCAGGTAGCTGTCAGGCAGCGTGAATGCAGCCTTCAAAATGGGAAAGCAAGCCTAGTTCCAACGGGCCCCGTTTCCATGGGCACCCGCAGCATACAACCCTGTGCTTTCTAAGAAGTCCAAAGAGACACGGGTTACCCTGTGTTGCCTTCCCTGAATCAACTTCTCGAAGTAGGGTGTTCTGCATCAAGCTAACTGCCTTAACCAAGCAATGCCCTAGCTAGGCCTCTGGGCCTGTGGCTATTCAAAATCCTGCAGTGCCACAGGAAGAGCAGGAATTAAATTGCAGTAAGAACGCAAGCCGAATTTCTCTAGGAGGCTCGGTGATATCAGGCAGTACGTTCCAGATGGAACGCGAAGCCGAGGGTTTCTCTGAGTGCAGCTCAGACTACGGCAATGCGAAAGACTTCCACGCCAGGTGGGACGTGCTTGAACGGTGTTCCTGAACGTGTGTGACCGCTGGGGAAATCAAGCTGCTCCAAGAGGGAGTGCAGTGCGTTTCCTTACACTCGGCGTACACAGAGTGGTTCCAAAGGGCTCCTGGCATGGATGTTGATTAGCAGACCCACGGGGTCCCGTGGGTGTCACTGATGCTGCCGGGAACAGGGTGCCGACGCGAGCCTCCTAGGTGTCTGGCAAACTGTGCTGCAGTTAAAGATATGCAGAGCAGTGGCCACGACCTCATGGAAACTGCTGCACGCCTCCGCTTCTGCACGGCAAATCAGGGCCTTACTTCCAGGCATGTGTTCATGCTGGCTGCGCCGGTAGCGACACAGCATGGTAAGACGCTGACTTTCTCCTCGGGCAGAGTGCCTTCAGGTACGAGGTCCTCGAAGTATTCAAAGCACAGTGCTTTCTCATGGCAGCTCACACAAGGGCCATGAGAAAGTCTTCCTGGGCAATTGATACTCACCAGCAATGTTGTCCTGAGGCCATTCGAGGACTCTGGAATTGTAGGTCTCCTCAAGGAACGTACGTTGTGTTGCCCATCACTGGGACGCACAGAGGGCCTCCGAGGAATCAATCAGTGTGCCTCGAAGTTGCTCAGCCGGCCCACAGGGCTCTGGAGGTACTCAGTGAACTTGGAGGGGAAACGATGCACACCCGAGAGGCCTGGGGGGGGGTCCTCAAAAGTCTACTTCCTTTAAAATAAAGCATATAAGCGGCTAAGAACTCATGGGAACAGCTGCATGCGTCCGATCTGCACAACGTCTCAGGGACTAACCTGGAGACAGGTTCTCACGTTCAGATTCCCTTCAGCTCTAGAGCTTGTCAGGCAGACCACCACCGCGGCCATGGAAGCACCTGGTTTAGACAGAAGCAACTCCTAATTTCCCCCGCATCATTCTTACACGGTTTCCAGGCCTGTCAGGAGCAGGGAATGTCAGGTAGCTGTCAGGCAGCGTGAATGCAGCCTTCAAAATGGGAAAGCAAGCCTAGTTCCAACGGGCCCCGTTTCCATGGGCACCCGCAGCATACAACCCTGTGCTTTCTAAGAAGTCCAAAGAGACACGGGTTACCCTGTGTTGCCTTCCCTGAATCAACTTCTCGAAGTAGGGTGTACTGCATCAAGCTAACTGCCTTAACCAAGCAATGCCCTAGCTAGGCCTCTGGGCCTGTGGCTATTCAAAATCCTGCAGTGCCACAGGAAGAGCAGGAATTAAATTGCAGTAAGAACGCAAGCCGAATTTCTCTAGGAGGCTCGGTGATATCAGGCAGTACGTTCCAGATGGAACGCGAAGCCGAGGGTTTCTCTGAGTGCAGCTCAGACTACGGCAATGCGAAAGACTTCCACGCCAGGTGGGACGTGCTTGAACGGTGTTCCTGAACGTGTGTGACCGCTGGGGAAATCAAGCTGCTCCAAGAGGGAGTGCAGTGCGTTTCCTTACACTCGGCGTACACAGAGTGGTTCCAAAGGGCTCCTGGCATGGATGTTGAGTAGCAGACCCACGGGGTCCCGTGGTTGTCACTGATGCTGCCGGGAAAAGGGTGCCCACGTGAGCCTCCTAGGTGTCTGGCAAACTGTGCTGCAGTTAAAGATATGCAGAGCAGTGGCCACGACCTCATGGAAACTGCTGCACGCCTCCGCTTCTGCACGGCAAATCAGGGCCTTACTTCCAGGCATGTGTTCATGCTGGCTGCGCCGGTAGCGACACAGCATGGTAAGACGCTGACTTTCTCCTCGGGCAGAGTGCCTTCAGGTACGAGGTCCTCGAAGTATTCAAAGCACAGTGCTTTCTCATGGCAGCTCACACAAGGGCCATGAGAAAGTCTTCCTGGGCAATTGATACTCACCAGCAATGTTGTCCTGAGGCCATTCGAGGACTCTGGAATTGTAGGTCTCCTCAAGGAACCTACAGTGTGTTGCCCATCACTGGGACGCACAGAGGGCCTCCGAGGAATCAATCAGTGTGCCTCGAAGTTGCTCAGCCGGCCCACAGGGCTCTGGAGGTACTCAGTGAACTTGGAGGGGAAATGATGCATACCCGAGAGGCCTAGGGGGGGTCCTCAAAAGTCTACTTCCTTTAAAATAAAGCATATAAGCGACTAAGAACGCAAGGAAAGGGCTGCATGCCTCCCTTTCAGCCCGGCTACTCGGGACCGAAAATGGAGGCGAGTTCCTATGTTGAGTTTCCTTTGAGCTCCAGAGCTTGTCAGGCAGACCACCCCCGCGGCCATGGCAGCACCTGGTTTAGACAGAGCAGACTCATAATTTTCCCCGCATCGTTCTTACAGGGTTTCCAGGCCTGTCGGGAGCAGGGACTATCAGGTAGCTGCAAGGCAGCGTGAATGCAGCCTTCAAAATGGGAAAGCAAGTCTAGTTCCAGCAGGCCCCCGTTTCCATGGGCACCCGCAGCATACAACCCTGTGCTTTCTAAGAAGTCCAAAGAGACACGGGTTACCCTGTGTTGCCTTCCCTGAATCAACTTCTCGAAGTAGGGTGTTCTGCATCAAGCTAACTGCCTTAACCAAGCAATGCCCTAGCTAGGCCTCTGGGCCTGTGGCTATTCAAAATCCTGCAGTGCCACAGGAAGAGCAGGAATTAAATTGCAGTAAGAACGCAAGCCGAATTTCTCTAGGAGGCTCGGTGATATCAGGCAGTACGTTCCAGATGGAACGCGAAGCCGAGGGTTTCTCTGAGTGCAGCTCAGACTACGGCAATGCGAAAGACTTCCACGCCAGGTGGGACGTGCTTGAACGTTGTTCCTGAACGTGTGTGACCGCTGGGGAAATCAAGCTGCTCCAAGAGGGAGTGCAGTGCGTTTCCTTACACTCGGCGTACACAGAGTGGTTCCAAAGGGCTCCTGGCATGGATGTTGAGTAGCAGACCCACGGGGTCCCGTGGGTGTCACTGATCCTGCAGGGAACAGGGTGCCCACGCGAGCCTCCTAGGTGTCCGGCAAACTCTGCTGCAGTTCAAGATACGCAGAACAGAGGCCACGGCGTCATGGAAACTGCGGCACGCCTCCGCTTCTGCACGGCAAGTCGGGGCCTTCATACCAGGCATGTGTTCATGCTGGGTGTGCCGGTAGCGACACAGCATGGTAAGATGCTGACTCTCTCCTCGGGCAGAGTGACTTCAGGCACGAGGTCTTCGAAGTATTCTAAGCACAGTGCTCTCTCATGGCAGCTCACACCAGGGCCATGACAAAGTCTTCCGGGGCAATTCAGACTCACCGGCAATGATGTCCTGAGGCCGTTCGAGGACTCTGGAATTGTAGGGCTCCTCAAGTAACTTACAGTTTGTTGCCCATCACTGGGAACGCACAGAGGGCCTCCGAGGGCTCAACCAATGGGCCTCGAAGTTGCTCAGCCGGCCCACAGGGGTCTGGAGGTACCCAGTGAACTTGGAGGGGAAACGATGCATACCCGAGAGGCCTAGGGGGGGGTCCTCAAAAGTCTACTTCCTTTAAAATAAAGCATATAAGCGGCTAAGAACTCATGGGAACAGCTGCATGCCTCCGATCTGCACAACGTCTCAGGCCCTAACCTGGAGGCAGGTTCTCACGTTCAGATTCCCTTCAGCTCTAGAGCTTGTCAGGCAGACCACCACCGCGGCCATGGAAGCACCTGGTTTAGACAGAAGCAACTCCTAATTTCCCCCGCATCATTCTTACACGGTTTCCAGGCCTGTCAGGAGCAGGGAATGTCAGGTAGTTGTCAGGCAGCGTGAATGCAGTCTTCAAAATGGGAAAGCAAGCCTAGTTCCAACGGGCCCCGTTTCCATGGGCACCCTCAGCATACACCCCTGGGGTTTCTAACAAGTCCAAAGAGACCCAGGTTACCCTGTGTTTCCTTCCCTGAATCAACTTCTCGAGTAGGGTGTTCTGCATCAAGGAAACTGCCTCAACCAAGGAACGCCATGGCTACGCCTCTGCGCCTGTGGCTATTCAAAAGCCTGCAGTGCCACAGGAAGAGCAGGACTTAAGTTGCAGTGAGAACGCAAGCCGACTTTCTCTAGGAGGCACGGTGACTTCCGGAGGGACGTCCCGGATGGAATGCGAAGCTGAGGATTTATCTGAGTGCAGCTCGGACTAGGGCAACACGCAAGACTTCCACACCGGGTGGGACGTGCTTGAACGGCGTTCCTGAACGTGTGTGACCGCTGGGGAAATCAAGCTGCTCCAAGAGAGGGTGCAGTGCGTTTCCTTACACTCGGCATACACAGAGTGGTTCCAAAGGGCTCCTGGCATGGATGTTGATTAGCAGACCGTCGGGGTCCCGTGGGTGTCACTGATGCTGCCGGGAACAGGGTGCCCACGCGAGCCTCCTAGGTGTCTGGCAAACTGTGCTGCAGTTAAAGATATGCAGAGCAGTGGCCACGACCTCATGGAAACTGCTGCACGCCTCCGCTTCTGCACGGCAAATCAGGGCCTTACTTCCAGACATGTGTTCATGCTGGCTGCGCCGGTAGCGACACAGCATGGTAAGACGCTGACTTTCTCCTCGGGCAGAGTGCCTTCAGGTACGAGGTCCTCGAAGTATTCAAAGCACAGTGCTTTCTCATGGCAGCTCACACAAGGGCCATGAGAAAGTCTTCCTGGGCAATTGATACTCATCAGCAATGTTGTCCTGAGGCCATTCGAGGACTCTGGAATTGTAGGTCTCCTCAAGGAACTTACAGTGTGTTGCCCATCAGTGGGACGCACAGAGGGCCTCCGAGGAATCAATCAGTGTGCCTCGAAGTTGCTCAGCCGGCCCACAGGGCTCTGGAGGTACTCAGTGAACTTGGAGGGGAAATGATGCATACCCGAGAGTCCTAGGGGGGGGTCCTCAAAAGTCTACTTCCTTTCAAATAAAGCATATAAGCGACTAAGAACGCAAGGAAAGGGCTGCATGCCTCCCTTTCTGCCCGGCTGCTCGGGACCTAAAATGGAGGCGAGTTCCTATGTTGAGTTTCCTTTGAGCTCCAGAGCTTGTCAGGCACACGACCCCCAAGGCCATGGCAGCACCTGGTTTAGACAGAGCAGACTCATAATTTTCCCCGCATCGTTCTTACAGGGTTTCCAGGCCTGTCGGGAGCAGGGACTATCAGGTAGCTGCAAGGCAGCGTGAATGCAGCCTTCAAAATGGGAAAGCGAGTCTAGTTCCAGCAGGCCCCCGTTTCCATGGGCACCCGCAGCATACAACCCTGTGCTTTCTAAGAAGTCCAAAGAGACACGGGTTACCCTGTGTTGCCTTCCCTGAATCAGCTTCTCGAAGTAGGGTGTTCTGCATCAAGCTAACTGCCTTAACCAAGCAATGCCCTAGCTAGGCCTCTGGGCCTGTGGCTATTCAAAATCCTGCAGTGCCACAGGAAGAGCAGGAATTAAATTGCAGTAAGAACGCAAGCCGAATTTCTCTAGGAGGCTCGGTGATATCAGGCAGTACGTTCCAGATGGAACGCGAAGCCGAGGGTTTCTCTGAGTGCAGCTCAGACTACGGCAATGCGAAAGACTTCCACGCCAGGTGGGACGTGCTTGAACGGTGTTCCTGAACGTGTGTGACCGCTGGGGAAATCAAGCTGCTCCTAGAGGGAGTGCAGTGCGTTTCCTTACACTCGGCGTACACAGAGTGGTTCCAAAGGGCTCCTGGCATGGATGTTGAGTAGCAGACCCACGGGGCCCCGTGGGTGTCACTGATCCTGCCGGGAACAGGGTGCCCACGCGAGCCTCCTAGGTGTCCGGCAAACTCTGCTGCAGTTCAAGATACGCAGAACAGAGGCCACGGCGTCATGGAAACTGCGGCACGCCTCCGCTTCTGCACGGCAAGTCGGGGCCTTCATACCAGGCATGTGTTCATGCTGGGTGTGCCGGTAGCGACACAGCATGGTAAGATGCTGACTCTCTCCTCGGGCAGAGTGACTTCAGGCACGAGGTCTTCGAAGTATTCTAAGCACAGTGCTCTCTCATGGCAGCTCACACCAGGGCCATGACAAAGTCTTCCGGGGCAATTCAGACTCACCGGCAATGATGTCCTGAGGCCGTTCGAGGACTCTGGAATTGTAGGGCTCCTCAAGTAACCTACAGTTTGTTGCCCATCACTGGGAACGCACAGAGGGCCTCCGAGGGCTCAACCAATGGGCCTCGAAGTTGCTCAGCCGGCCCACAGGGGTCTGGAGGTACTCAGTGAACTTGGAGGGGAAACGATGCATACCCGAGAAGCCTAGGGGGGGGTCCTCAAAAGTCTACTTCCTTTAAAATAAAGCATACTAGCGGCTAAGAACTCATGGGAACAGCTGCATGCCTCCGTTCTGCACAACGTCTCAGGGCCTAACCTGGAGGCAGGTTCTCACGTTCAGATTCCCTTCAGCTCTAGAGCTTGTCAGGCAGACCACCACCGCGGCCATGGAAGCACCTGGTTTAGACAGAAGCAACTCCTAATTTCCCCCGCATCATTCTTACACGGTTTCCAGGCCTGTCAGGAGCAGGGAATGTCAGGTAGCTGTCAGGCAGCGTGAATGCAGCCTTCAAAATGGGAAAGCAAGCCTAGTTCCAACGGGCCCCGTTTCCATGGTCACCCTCAGCATACACCCCTGGGGTTTCTAACAAGTCCAAAGAGACCCAGGTTACCCTGTGTTTCCTTGCCTGAATCAACTTCTCGAGTAGGGTGTTCTGCACCAAGGAAACTGCCTCAACCAAGGAACGCCGTGGCTACGCCTCTGCGCCTGTGGCTATTCAAAAGCCTGCAGTGCCACAGGAAGAGCAGGACTTAAGTTGCAGTGAGAACGCAAGCCGACTTTCTCTAGGAGGCACGGTGACTTCCGGAGGGACGTCCCGGATGGAATGCGAAGCTGAGGATTTATCTGAGTGCAGCTCGGACTAGGGCAACACGTAAGACTTCCACGCCGGGTGGGACGTGCTTGAACGGCGTTCCTGAACGTGTGTGACCGCTGGGGAAATCAAGCTGCTCCAAGAGAGAGTGCAGTGCGTTTCCTTACACTCGGCATACACAGAGTGGTTCCAAAGGGCTCCTGGCATGGATGTTGATTAGCAGACCCTCGGGGTCCCGTGGGTGTCACTGATGCTGCCGGGAACAGGGTGCCCACGCGAGCCTCCTAGGTGTCTGGCAAACTGTGCTGCAGTTAAAGATATGCAGAGCAGTGGCCACGACCTCATGGAAACTGCTGCACGCTTCCGCTTCTGCACGGCAAATCAGGGCCTTACTTCCAGACATGTGTTCATGCTGGCTGCGCCGGTAGCGACACAGCATGGTAAGACGCTGACTTTCTCCTCGGGCAGAGTGCCTTCAGGTACGAGGTCCTCGAAGTATTCAAAGCACAGTGCTTTCTCATGGCAGCTGACACAAGGGCCATGAGAAAGTCTTCCTGGGCAATTGATACTCACCAGCAATGTTGTCCTGAGGCCATTCGAGGACTCTGGAATTGTAGGTCTCCTCAAGGAACCTACAGTGTGTTGCCCATCACTGGGACGCACAGAGGGCCTCCGAGGAATCAATCAGTGTGCCTCGAAGTTGCTCAGCCGGCCCACAGGGCTCTGGAGGTACTCAGTGAACTTGGCGGGTAAATGATGCATACCCGAGAGGCCTAGGGGGGAGTCCTCAAAAGTCTACTTCCTTTCAAATAAAGCATATAAGCGACTAAGAACGCAAGGAAAGGGCTGCATGCCTCCCTTTCTGCCCGGCTACTCGGGACCTAAAATGGAGGCGAGTTCCTATGTTGAGTTTCCTTTGAGCTCCAGAGCTTGTCAGGCACACGACCCCCGCGGCCATGGCAACACCTGGTTTAGACAGAGCAGACTCATAATTTTCCCCGCATCGTTCTTACAGGGTTTCCAGGCCTGTCGGGAGCAGGGACTATCAGGTAGCTGCAAGGCAGCGTGAATGCAGCCTTCAAAATGGGAAAGCGAGTCTAGTTCCAGCAGGCCCCCGTTTCCATGGGCACCCGCAGCATACAACCCTGTGCTTTCTAAGAAGTCCAAAGAGACACGGGTTACCCTGTGTTGCCTTCCCTGAATCAACTTCTCGAAGTAGGGTGTTCTGCATCAAGCTAACTGCCTTAACCAAGCAATGCCCTAGCTAGGCCTCTGGGCCTGTGGCTATTCAAAATCCTGCAGTGCCACAGGAAGAGCAGGAATTAAATTGCAGTAAGAACGCAAGCCGAATTTCTCTAGGAGGCTCGGTGATATCAGGCAGTACGTTCCAGATGGAACGCGAAGCCGAGGGTTTCTCTGAGTGCAGCTCAGACTACGGCAATGCGAAAGACTTCCACGCCAGGTGGGACGTGCTTGAACGGTGTTCCTGAACGTGTGTGACCGCTGGGGAAATCAAGCTGCTCCAAGAGGGAGTGCAGTGCGTTTCCTTACACTCGGCGTACACAGAGTGGTTCCAAAGGGCTCCTGGCATGGATGTTGAGTAGCAGACCCACGGGGCCCCGTGGGTGTCACTGATCCTGCCGGGAACAGGGTGCCCACGCGAGCCTCCTAGGTGTCCGGCAAACTCTGCTGCAGTTCAAGATACGCAGAACAGAGGCCACGGCGTCATGGAAACTGCGGCATGCCTCCGCTTCTGCACAGCAAGTCGGGGCCTTCATACCAGGCATGTGTTCATGCTGGGTGAGCCGGTAGCGACACAGCATGGTAAGATGCTGACTCTCTCCTCGGGCAGAGTGACTTCAGGCACGAGGTCTTCGAAGTATTCTAAGCACAGTGCTCTCTCATGGCAGCTCACACCAGGGCCATGACAAAGTCTTCCGGGGCAATTCAGACTCACCGGCAATGATGTCCTGAGGCCGTTCGAGGACTCTGGAATTGTAGGGCTCCTCAAGTAACCTACAGTTTGTTGCCCATCACTGGGAACGCACAGAGGGCCTCCGAGGGCTCAACCAATGGGCCTCGAAGTTGCTCAGCCGGCCCACAGGGGTCTGGAGGTACCCAGTGAACTTGGAGGGGAAACGATGCATACCCGAGAGGCCTAGGGGGGGTCCTCAAAAGTCTACTTCCTTTAAAATAAAGCATATAAGCGGCTAAGAACTCATGGGAACAGCTGCATGCGTCCGATTTGCACAACGTCTCAGGGCCTAACCTGGAGACAGGTTCTCACGTTCAGATTCCCTTCAGCTCTAGAGCTTGTCAGGCAGACCACCACCGCGGCCATGGAAGCACCTGGTTTAGACAGAAGCAACTCCTAATTTCCCCCGCATCATTCTTACACGGTTTCCAGGCCTGTCAGGAGCAGGGAATGTCAGGTAGCTGTCAGGAAGCGTGAATGCAGCCTTCAAAATGGGAAAGCAAGCCTAGTTCCAACGGGCCCCGTTTCCATGGGCACCCTCAGCATACACCCCTGGGGTTTCTAACAAGTCCAAAGAGACCCAGGTTACCCTGTGTTTCCTTCCGTGAATCAACTTCTCGAGTAGGGTTTTCTGCATCAAGGAAACTGCCTCAACCAAGGAACGCCGTGGCTACGCCTCTGCGCCTGTGGCTATTCAAAAGCCTGCAGTGCCACAGGAAGAGCAGGACTTAAGTTGCAGTGAGAACGCAAGCCGACTTTCTCTAGGAGGCACGGTGACTTCCGGAGGGACGTCCCGGATGGAATGCGAAGCTGAGGATTTATCTGAGTGCAGCTCGGACTAGGGCAACACGCAAGACTTCCACGCCGGGTGGGACGTGCTTGAACGGCGTTCCTGAACGTGTGTGACCGCTGGGGAAATCAAGCTGCTCCAAGAGAGAGTGCAGTGCGTTTCCTTACACTCGGCATACACAGAGTGGTTCCAAAGGGCTCCTGGCATGGATGTTGATTAGCAGACCCACGGGATCCCGTGGGTGTCACTGATGCTGCCGGGAACAGGGTGCCCACGCGAGCCTCCTAGGTGTCTGGCAAACTGTGCTGCAGTTAAAGATATGCAGAGCAGTGGCCACGACCTCATGGAAACTGCTGCACGCTTCCGCTTCTGCACGGCAAATCAGGGCCTTACTTCCAGGCATGTGTTCATGCTGGCTGCGCCGGTAGCGACACAGCATGGTAAGACGCTGACTTTCTCCTCGGGCAGAGTGCCTTCAGGTACGAGGTCCTCGAAGTATTCAAAGCACAGTGCTTTCTCATGGCAGCTGACACAAGGGCCATGAGAAAGTCTTCCTGGGCAATTGATACTCACCAGCAATGTTGTCCTGAGGCCATTCGAGGACTCTGGAATTGTAGGTCTCCTCAAGGAACCTACAGTGTGTTGCCCATCACTGGGACGCACAGAGGGCCTCCGAGGAATTAATCAGTGTGCCTCGAAGTTGCTCAGCCGGCCCACAGGGCTCTGGAGGTACTGAGTGAACTTGGAGGGGAAATGATGCATACCCGAGAGGCCTAGGGGGGGTCCTCAAAAGTCTACTTCCTTTCAAATAAAGCATATAAGCGACTAAGAACGCAAGGAAAGGGCTGCATGCCTCCCTATCTGCCCGGCTACTCGGGACCTAAAATGGAGGCGAGTTCCTATGTTGAGTTTCCTTTGAGCTCCAGAGCTTGTCAGGCAGACCACCCCCGCGGCCATGGAAGCACCTGGTTTAGACAGAAGCAACTCCTAATTTCCCCCGCATCATTCTTACACGATTTCCAGGCCTGTCAGGAGCAGGGAATGTCAGGTAGCTGTCAGGCAGCGTGAATGCAGCCTTCATAATGGGAAAGCAAGCCTAGTTCCAACGGGCCCCGTTTCCATGGGCACCCTCAGCATACACCCCTGGGGTTTCTAACAAGTCCAAAGAGACCCAGGTTACCCTGTGTTTCCTTCCGTGAATCAACTTCTCGAGTAGGGTTTTCTGCATCAAGGAAACTGCCTCAACCAAGGAACGCCGTGGCTACGCATCTGCGCCTGTGGCTATTCAAAAGCCTGCAGTGCCTCAGGAAGAGCAGGACTTAAGTTGCAGTGAGAACGCAAGCCGACTTTCTCTAGGAGGCACGGTGACTTCCGGAGGGACGTCCCAGATGGAATGCGAAGCTGAGGATTTATCTGAGTGCAGGTCGGACTAGGGCAACACGCAAGACTTCCACGCCGGGTGGGACGTGCTTGAACGGCGTTCCTGAACGTGTGTGACCGCTGGGCAAATCAAGCTGCTCCAAGAGAGAGTGCAGTGCGTTTCCTTACACTCGGCATACACAGAGTGGTTCCAAAGGGCTCCTGGCATGGATGTTGATTAGCAGACCCACGGGGTCCCGTGGGTGTCCCTGATGCTGCCGGGAACAGGGTGCCCACGCGAGCCTCCTAGGTGTCTGGCAAACTGTGCTGCAGTTAAAGATATGCAGAGCAGTGGCCACGACCTCATGGAAACTGCTGCACGCCTCCGCTTCTGCACGGCAAATCAGGGCCTTACTTCCAGGCATGTGTTCATGCTGGCTGCGCCGGTAGCGACACAGCATGGTAAGACGCTGACTTTCTCCTCGGGCAGAGTGCCTTCAGGTACGAGGTCCTCGAAGTATTCGAAGCACAGTGCTTTCTCATGGCAGCTCACACAAGCGCCATGAGAAAGTCTTCCTGGGCAATTCATATTCACCAGCAATGTTGTCCTGAGGCCATTCGAGGACTCTAGAATTGTAGGTCTCCTCAAGGAACCTACGTTGTGTTGCCCATCACTGGGACGCACAGAGGGCCTCCGAGGGCTCAACCAATGGGCCTCGAAGTTGCTCAGCCTGCCCACAGGGGTCTGGAGGTACTCAGTGAACTTCGAGGGGAAACGATGCACACCCGAGAGGCCTAGGGGGTGGTCCTCAAAAGTCTACTTCCTTTAAAATAAAGCATATAAGCGGCTAAGAACTCATGGGAACAGCTGCATGCGTCCGATCTGCACAACGTCTCAGGGCCTAACCTGGAGACAGGTTCTCACGTTCAGATTCCCTTCAGCTCTAGAGCTTGTCAGGCAGACAACAACCGCGGCCATGGAAGCACCTGGTTTAGACAGAAGCAACTCCTAATTTCCCCCGCATCATTCTTACACGGTTTCCAGTCCTGTCAGGAGCAGGGAATGACAGGTAGCTGTCAGGCAGCGTAAATGCAGCCTTCAAAATGGGAAAGCAAGTCTAGTTCCAACGGGCCCCGTTTCCATGGGCACCCGCAGCATACAACACTGTGCTTTCTAAGAAGTCCAAAGAGACACGGGTTACCCTGTGTTGCCTTCCCTGAATCAACTTCTCGAAATAGGGTGTTCTGCATCAAGCTAACTGCCTTAACCAAGCAATGCCCTAGCTAGGCCTCTGGGCCTGTGGCTATTCAAAATCCTGCAGTGCCACAGGAAGAGCAGGAATTAAATTGCAGTAAGAACGCAAGCCGAATTTCTCTAGGAGGCTCGGTGATATCAGGCAGTACGTTCCAGATGGAACGCGAAGCCGAGGGTTTCTCTGAGTGCAGCTCAGACTACGGCAATGCGAAAGACTTCCACGCCAAGTGGGACGTGCTTGAACGGTGTTCCTGAACGTGTGTGACCGCTGGAGAAATCAAGCTGCTCCAAGAGGGAGTGCAGTGCGTTTCCTTACACTCGGCGTACACAGAGTGGTTCCAAAGGGCTCCTGGCATGGATGTTGAGTAGCAGACCCACGGAGTCCCGTGGGTGTCACTGATGCTGCCGGGAACAGGGTGCCCACGCGAGCCTCCTAGGTGTCTGGCAAACTGTGCTGCAGTTAAAGATATGCAGAGCAGTGGCCACGACCTCATGGAAACTGCTGCACGCCTCCGCTTCTGCACGGCAAATCAGGGCCTTACTTCCAGGCATGTGTTCATGCTGGCTGCGCCGGTAGCGACACAGCATGGTAAGACGCTGACTTTCTCCTCGGGCAGAGTGCCTTCAGGTACGAGGTCCTCGAAGTATTCAAAGCACAGTGCTTTCTCATGGCAGCTCACACAAGGGCCATGAGAAAGTCTTCCTGGGCAATTGATACTCACCAGCAATGTTGTCCTGAGGCCATTCGAGGACTCTGGAATTGTAGGTCTCCTCAAGGAACCTACGTTGTGTTGCCCATCACTGGGACGCACAGAGGGCCTCCGAAGAATCAATCAGTGTGCCTCGAAGTTGCTCAGCCGGCCCACAGGGCTCTGGAGGTACTCAGTGAACTTGGAGGGGAAACGATGCACACCCGAGAGGCCTGGGGGGGCGTCCTCAAAAGTCTACTTCCTTTCAAATAAAGCATATAAGCGGCTAAGAACTCATGGGAACAGCTGCATGCGTCCGATCTGCACAACGTCTCAGGGCCTAACCTGGAGACAGGTTCTCACGTTCAGATTCCCTTCAGCTCTAGAGCTTGTCAGGCAGACCACCACCGCGGCCATGGAAGCACCTGGTTTAGACAGAAGCAACTCCTAATTTCCCCCGCATCATTCTTTCACGGTTTCCAGGCCTGTCAGGAGCAGGGAATGTCAGGTAGTTGTCAGGCAGCGTGAATGCAGTCTTCAAAATGGGAAAGCAAGCCTAGTTCCAACGGGCCCCGTTTCCATGGGCACCCTCAGCATACACCCCTGGGGTTTCTAACAAGTCCAAAGAGACCCAGGTTACCCTGTGTTTCCTTCCCTGAATCAACTTCTCGAGTAGGGTGTTCTGCATCAAGGAAACTGCCTCAACCAAGGAACGCCATGGCTACGCCTCTGCGCCTGTGGCTATTCAAAAGCCTGCAGTGCCACAGGAAGAGCAGGACTTAAGTTGCAGTGAGAACGCAAGCCGACTTTCTCTAGGAGGCACGGTGACTTCCGGAGGGACGTCCCGGATGGAATGCGAAGCTGAGGATTTATCTGAGTGCAGCTCGGACTAGGGCAACACGCAAGACTTCCACGCCGGGTGGGACGTGCTTGAACGGCGTTCCTGAACGTGTGTGACCGCTGGGGAAATCAAGCTGCTCCAAGAGAGGGTGCAGTGCGTTTCCTTACACTCGGCATACACAGAGTGGTTCCAAAGGGCTCCTGGCATGGATGTTGATTAGCAGACCCACGGGGTCCCGTGGGTGTCACTGATGCTGCCGGGAACAGGGTGCCCACGCGAGCCTCCTAGGTGTCTGGCAAACTGTGCTGCAGTTAAAGATATGCAGAGCAGTGGCCACGACCTCATGGAAACTGCTGCTCGCCTCCGCTTCTGCACGGCAAATCAGGGCCTTACTTCCAGGCATGTGTTCATGCTGGCTGCGCCGGTAGCGACACAGCATGGTAAGACGCTGACTTTCTCCTCGGGCAGAGTGCCTTCAGGTACGAGGTCCTCGAAGTATTCAAAGCACAGTGCTTTCTCATGGCAGCTCACACAAGGGCCATGAGAAAGTCTTCCTGGGCAATTGATACTCACCAGCAATGTTGTCCTGAGGCCATTCGAGGACTCTGGAATTGTAGGTCTCCTCAAGGAACCTACAGTGTGTTGCCCATCACTGGGACGCACAGAGGGCCTCCGAGGAATCAATCAGTGTGCCTCGAAGTTGCTCAGCCGGCCCACAGGGCTGTGGAGGTACTCAGTGAACTTGGAGGGGAAATGATGCATACCCGAGAGGCCTAGGGGGGTCCTCAAAAGTCTACTTCCTTTCAAATAAAGCATATAAGCGACTAAGAACGCAAGGAAAGGGCTGCATGCCTCCCTTTCTGCCCGGCTACTCGGGACCTAAAATGGAGGCGAGTTCCTATGTTGAGTTTCCTTTGAGCTCCAGAGCTTGTCAGGCAGACCACCCCCGCGGCCATGGCAGCACCTGGTTTAGACATAGCAGACTCATAATTTTCCCCGCATCGTTCTTACAGGGTTTCCAGGCCTGTCGGGAGCAGGGACTATCAGGTAGCTGCAAGGCAGCGTGAATGCAGCCTTCAAAATGGGAAAGCGAGTCTAGTTCCAGCAGGCCCCCGTTTCCATGGGCACCCGCAGCATACAACCCTGTGCTTTCTAAGAAGTCCAAAGAGACACGGGTTACCCTGTGTTGCCTTCCCTGAATCAACTTCTCGAAGTAGGGTGTTCTGCATCAAGCTAACTGCCTTAACCAAGCAATGCCCTAGCTAGGCCTCTGGGCCTGTGGCTATTCAAAATCCTGCAGTGCCACAGGAAGAGCAGGAATTAAATTGCAGTAAGAACGCAAGCCGAATTTCTCTAGGAGGCTCGGTGATATCAGGCAGTACGTTCCAGATGGAACGCGAAGCCGAGGGTTTCTCTGAGTGCAGCTCAGACTACGGCAATGCGAAAGACTTCCACGCCAAGTGGGACGTGCTTGAACGGTGTTCCTGAACGTGTGTGACCGCTGGAGAAATCAAGCTGCTCCAAGAGGGAGTGCAGTGCGTTTCCTTACACTCGGCGTACACAGAGTGGTTCCAAAGGGCTCCTGGCATGGATGTTGAGTAGCAGACCCACGGAGTCCCGTGGGTGTCACTGATGCTGCCGGGAACAGGGTGCCCACGCGAGCCTCCTAGGTGTCTGGCAAACTGTGCTGCAGTTAAAGATATGCAGAGCAGTGGCCACGACCTCATGGAAACTGCTGCACGCCTCCGCTTCTGCACGGCAAATCAGGGCCTTACTTCCAGGCATGTGTTCATGCTGGCTGCGCCGGTAGCGACACAGCATGGTAAGACGCTGACTTTCTCCTCGGGCAGAGTGCCTTCAGGTACGAGGTCCTCGAAGTATTCAAAGCACAGTGCTTTCTCATGGCAGCTCACACAAGGGCCATGAGAAAGTCTTCCTGGGCAATTGATACTCACCAGCAATGTTGTCCTGAGGCCATTCGAGGACTCTGGAATTGTAGGTCTCCTCAAGGAACCTACGTTGTGTTGCCCATCACTGGGACGCACAGAGGGCCTCCGAAGAATCAATCAGTGTGCCTCGAAGTTGCTCAGCCGGCCCACAGGGCTCTGGAGGTACTCAGTGAACTTGGAGGGGAAACGATGCACACCCGAGAGGCCTGGGGGGGCGTCCTCAAAAGTCTACTTCCTTTCAAATAAAGCATATAAGCGGCTAAGAACTCATGGGAACAGCTGCATGCGTCCGATCTGCACAACGTCTCAGGGCCTAACCTGGAGACAGGTTCTCACGTTCAGATTCCCTTCAGCTCTAGAGCTTGTCAGGCAGACCACCACCGCGGCCATGGAAGCACCTGGTTTAGACAGAAGCAACTCCTAATTTCCCCCGCATCATTCTTTCACGGTTTCCAGGCCTGTCAGGAGCAGGGAATGTCAGGTAGTTGTCAGGCAGCGTGAATGCAGTCTTCAAAATGGGAAAGCAAGCCTAGTTCCAACGGGCCCCGTTTCCATGGGCACCCTCAGCATACACCCCTGGGGTTTCTAACAAGTCCAAAGAGACCCAGGTTACCCTGTGTTTCCTTCCCTGAATCAACTTCTCGAGTAGGGTGTTCTGCATCAAGGAAACTGCCTCAACCAAGGAACGCCATGGCTACGCCTCTGCGCCTGTGGCTATTCAAAAGCCTGCAGTGCCACAGGAAGAGCAGGACTTAAGTTGCAGTGAGAACGCAAGCCGACTTTCTCTAGGAGGCACGGTGACTTCCGGAGGGACGTCCCGGATGGAATGCGAAGCTGAGGATTTATCTGAGTGCAGCTCGGACTAGGGCAACACGCAAGACTTCCACGCCGGGTGGGACGTGCTTGAACGGCGTTCCTGAACGTGTGTGACCGCTGGGGAAATCAAGCTGCTCCAAGAGAGGGTGCAGTGCGTTTCCTTACACTCGGCATACACAGAGTGGTTCCAAAGGGCTCCTGGCATGGATGTTGATTAGCAGACCCACGGGGTCCCGTGGGTGTCACTGATGCTGCCGGGAACAGGGTGCCCACGCGAGCCTCCTAGGTGTCTGGCAAACTGTGCTGCAGTTAAAGATATGCAGAGCAGTGGCCACGACCTCATGGAAACTGCTGCTCGCCTCCGCTTCTGCACGGCAAATCAGGGCCTTACTTCCAGGCATGTGTTCATGCTGGCTGCGCCGGTAGCGACACAGCATGGTAAGACGCTGACTTTCTCCTCGGGCAGAGTGCCTTCAGGTACGAGGTCCTCGAAGTATTCAAAGCACAGTGCTTTCTCATGGCAGCTCACACAAGGGCCATGAGAAAGTCTTCCTGGGCAATTGATACTCACCAGCAATGTTGTCCTGAGGCCATTCGAGGACTCTGGAATTGTAGGTCTCCTCAAGGAACCTACAGTGTGTTGCCCATCACTGGGACGCACAGAGGGCCTCCGAGGAATCAATCAGTGTGCCTCGAAGTTGCTCAGCCGGCCCACAGGGCTGTGGAGGTACTCAGTGAACTTGGAGGGGAAATGATGCATACCCGAGAGGCCTAGGGGGGTCCTCAAAAGTCTACTTCCTTTCAAATAAAGCATATAAGCGACTAAGAACGCAAGGAAAGGGCTGCATGCCTCCCTTTCTGCCCGGCTACTCGGGACCTAAAATGGAGGCGAGTTCCTATGTTGAGTTTCCTTTGAGCTCCAGAGCTTGTCAGGCAGACCACCCCCGCGGCCATGGCAGCACCTGGTTTAGACATAGCAGACTCATAATTTTCCCCGCATCGTTCTTACAGGGTTTCCAGGCCTGTCGGGAGCAGGGACTATCAGGTAGCTGCAAGGCAGCGTGAATGCAGCCTTCAAAATGGGAAAGCGAGTCTAGTTCCAGCAGGCCCCCGTTTCCATGGGCACCCGCAGCATACAACCCTGTGCTTTCTAAGAAGTCCAAAGAGACACGGGTTACCCTGTGTTGCCTTCCCTGAATCAACTTCTCGAAGTAGGGTGTTCTGCATCAAGCTAACTGCCTTAACCAAGCAATGCCCTAGCTAGGCCTCTGGGCCTGTGGCTATTCAAAATCCTGCAGTGCCACAGGAAGAGCAGGAATTAAATTGCAGTAAGAACGCAAGCCGAATTTCTCTAGGAGGCTCGGTGATATCAGGCAGTACGTTCCAGATGGAACGCGAAGCCGAGGGTTTCTCTGAGTGCAGCTCAGACTACGGCAATGCGAAAGACTTCCACGCCAGGTGGGACGTGCTTGAACGTTGTTCCTGAACGTGTGTGACCGCTGGGGAAATCAAGCTGCTCCAAGAGGGAGTGCAGTGCGTTTCCTTACACTCGGCGTACACAGAGTGGTTCCAAAGGGCTCCTGGCATGGATGTTGAGTAGCAGACCCACGGGGTCCCGTGGGTGTCACTGATCCTGCCGGGAACAGGGTGCCCACGCGAGCCTCCTAGGTGTCCGGCAAACTCTGCTGCAGTTCAAGATACGCAGAACAGAGGCCACGGCGTCATGGAAACTGCGGCACGCCTCCGCTTCTGCACGGCAAGTCGGGGCCTTCATACCAGGCATGTGTTCATGCTGGGTGTGCCGGTAGCGACACAGCATGGTAAGATGCTGACTCTCTCCTCGGGCAGAGTGACTTCAGGCACGAGGTCTTCGAAGTATTCTAAGCACAGTGCTCTCTCATGGCAGCTCACACCAGGGCCATGACAAAGTCTTCCGGGGCAATTCAGACTCACCGGCAATGATGTCCTGAGGCCGTTCGAGGACTCTGGAATTGTAGGGCTCCTCAAGTAACCTACAGTTTGTTGCCCATCACTGGGAACGCACAGAGGGCCTCCGAGGGCTCAACCAATGGGCCTCGAAGTTGCTCAGCCGGCCCACAGGGGTCTGGAGGTACTCAGTGAACTTGGAGGGGAAACGATGCATACCCGAGAAGCCTGGGGGGGGTCCTCAAAAGTCTACTTCCTTTAAAATAAAGCATATAAGCGGCTAAGAACTCATGGGAACAGCTGCATGCCTCCGTTGTGCACAACGTCTCAGGGCCTAACCTGGAGGCAGGTTCTCACGTTCAGATTCCCTTCAGCTCTAGAGCTTGTCAGGCAGACCACCACCGCGGCCATGGAAGCACCTGGTTTAGACAGAAGCAACTCCTAATTTCCCCCGCATCATTCTTACACGGTTTCCAGGCCTGTCAGGAGCAGGGAATGTCAGGTAGCTGTCAGGCAGCGTGAATGCAGCCTTCAAAATGGGAAAGCAAGCCTAGTTCCAACGGGCCCCGTTTCCATGGGCACCCTCAGCATACACCCCTGGGGTTTCTAACAAGTCCAAAGAGACCCAGGTTACCCTGTGTTTCCTTGCCTGAATCAACTTCTCGAGTAGGGTGTTCTGCATCAAGGAAACTGCCTCAACCAAGGAACGCCGTGGCTACGCCTCTGCGCCTGTGGCTATTCAAAAGCCTGCAGTGCCACAGGAAGAGCAGGACTTAAGTTGCAGTGAGAACGCAAGCCGACTTTCTCTAGGAGGCACGGTGACTTCCGGAGGGACGTCCCGGATGGAATGCGAAGCTGAGGATTTATCTGAGTGCAGGTCGGACTAGGGCAACACGCAAGACTTCCACGCCGGGTGGGACGTGCTTGAACGGCGTTCCTGAACGTGTGTGACCGCTGGGGAAATCAAGCTGCTCCAAGAGAGAGTGCAGTGCGTTTCCTTACACTCGGCATACACAGAGTGGTTCCAAAGGGCTCCTGGCATGGATGTTGATTAGCAGACCGTCGGGGTCCCGTGGGTGTCACTGATGCTGCCGGGAACAGGGTGCCCACGCGAGCCTCCTAGGTGTCTGGCAAACTGTGCTGCAGTTAAAGATATGCAGAGCAGTGGCCACGACCTCATGGAAACTGCTGCACGCCTCCGCTTCTGCACGGCAAATCAGGGCCTTACTTCCAGACATGTGTTCATGCTGGCTGCGCCGGTAGCGACACAGCATGGTAAGACGCTGACTTTCTCCTCGGGCAGAGTGCCTTCAGGTACGAGGTCCTCGAAGTATTCAAAGCACAGTGCTTTCTCATGGCAGCTCACACAAGGGCCATGAGAAAGTCTTCCTGGGCAATTGATACTCATCAGCAATGTTGTCCTGAGGCCATTCGAGGACTCTGGAATTGTAGGTCTCCTCAAGGAACTTACAGTGTGTTGCCCATCAGTGGGACGCACAGAGGGCCTCCGAGGAATCAATCAGTGTGCCTCGAAGTTGCTCAGCCGGCCCACAGGGCTCTGGAGGTACTCAGTGAACTTGGAGGGGAAATGATGCATACCCGAGAGTCCTAGGGGGGGGTCCTCAAAAGTCTACTTCCTTTCAAATAAAGCATATAAGCGACTAAGAACGCAAGGAAAGGGCTGCATGCCTCCCTTTCTGCCCGGCTGCTCGGGACCTAAAATGGAGGCGAGTTCCTATGTTGAGTTTCCTTTGAGCTCCAGAGCTTGTCAGGCACACGACCCCCACGGCCATGGCAGCACCTGGTTTAGACAGAGCAGACTCATAATTTTCCCCGCATCGTTCTTACAGGGTTTCCAGGCCTGTCGGGAGCAGGGACTATCAGGTAGCTGCAAGGCAGCGTGAATGCAGCCTTCAAAATGGGAAAGCGAGTCTAGTTCCAGCAGGCCCCCGTTTCCATGGGCACCCGCAGCATACAACCCTGTGCTTTCTAAGAAGTCCAAAGAGACACGGGTTACCCTGTGTTGCCTTCCCTGAATCAGCTTCTCGAAGTAGGGTGTTCTGCATCAAGCTAACTGCCTTAACCAAGCAATGCCCTAGCTAGGCCTCTGGGCCTGTGGCTATTCAAAATCCTGCAGTGCCACAGGAAGAGCAGGAATTAAATTGCAGTAAGAACGCAAGCCGAATTTCTCTAGGAGGCTCGGTGATATCAGGCAGTACGTTCCAGATGGAACGCGAAGCCGAGGGTTTCTCTGAGTGCAGCTCAGACTACGGCAATGCGAAAGACTTCCACGCCAGGTGGGACGTGCTTGAACGGTGTTCCTGAACGTGTGTGACCGCTGGGGAAATCAAGCTGCTCCTAGAGGGAGTGCAGTGCGTTTCCTTACACTCGGCGTACACAGAGTGGTTCCAAAGGGCTCCTGGCATGGATGTTGAGTAGCAGACCCACGGGGCCCCGTGGGTGTCACTGATCCTGCCGGGAACAGGGTGCCCACGCGAGCCTCCTAGGTGTCCGGCAAACTCTGCTGCAGTTCAAGATACGCAGAACAGAGGCCACGGCGTCATGGAAACTGCGGCACGCCTCCGCTTCTGCACGGCAAGTCGGGGCCTTCATACCAGGCATGTGTTCATGCTGGGTGTGCCGGTAGCGACACAGCATGGTAAGATGCTGACTCTCTCCTCGGGCAGAGTGACTTCAGGCACGAGGTCTTCGAAGTATTCTAAGCACAGTGCTCTCTCATGGCAGCTCACACCAGGGCCATGACAAAGTCTTCCGGGGCAATTCAGACTCACCGGCAATGATGTCCTGAGGCCGTTCGAGGACTCTGGAATTGTAGGGCTCCTCAAGTAACCTACAGTTTGTTGCCCATCACTGGGAACGCACAGAGGGCCTCCGAGGGCTCTACCAATGGGCCTCGAAGTTGCTCAGCCGGCCCACAGGGGTCTGGAGGTACTCAGTGAACTTGGAGGGGAAACGATGCATACCCGAGAAGCCTAGGGGGGGGTCCTCAAAAGTCTACTTCCTTTAAAATAAAGCATATTAGCGGCTAAGAACTCATGGGAACAGCTGCATGCCTCCGTTCTGCACAACGTCTCAGGGCCTAACCTGGAGGCAGGTTCTCACGTTCAGATTCCCTTCAGCTCTAGAGCTTGTCAGGCAGACCACCACCGCGGCCATGGAAGCACCTGGTTTAGACAGAAGCAACTCCTAATTTCCCCCGCATCATTCTTACACGGTTTCCAGGCCTGTCAGGAGCAGGGAATGTCAGGTAGCTGTCAGGCAGCGTGAATGCAGCCTTCAAAATGGGAAAGCAAGCCTAGTTCCAACGTGCCCCGTTTCCATGGGCACCCTCAGCATACACCCCTGGGGTTTCTAACAAGTCCAAAGAGACCCAGGTTACCCTGTGTTTCCTTGCCTGAATCAACTTCTCGAGTAGGGTGTTCTGCACCAAGGAAACTGCCTCAACCAAGGAACGCCGTGGCTACGACTCTGCGCCTGTGGCTATTCAAAAGCCTGCAGTGCCACAGGAAGAGCAGGACTTAAGTTGCAGTGAGAACGCAAGCCGACTTTCTCTAGGAGGCACGGTGACTTCCGGAGGGACGTCCCGGATGGAATGCGAAGCTGAGGATTTATCTGAGTGCAGCTCGGACTAGGGCAACACGTAAGACTTCCACGCCGGGTGGGACGTGCTTGAACGGCGTTCCTGAACGTGTGTGACCGCTGGGGAAATCAAGCTGCTCCAAGAGAGAGTGCAGTGCGTTTCCTTACACTCGGCATACACAGAGTGGTTCCAAAGGGCTCCTGGCATGGATGTTGATTAGCAGACCCTCGGGGTCCCGTGGGTGTCACTGATGCTGCCGGGAACAGGGTGCCCACGCGAGCCTCCTAGGTGTCTGGCAAACTGTGCTGCAGTTAAAGATATGCAGAGCAGTGGCCACGACCTCATGGAAACTGCTGCACGCTTCCGCTTCTGCACGGCAAATCAGGGCCTTACTTCCAGACATGTGTTCATGCTGGCTGCGCCGGTAGCGACACAGCATGGTAAGACGCTGACTTTCTCCTCGGGCAGAGTGCCTTCAGGTACGAGGTCCTCGAAGTATTCAAAGCACAGTGCTTTCTCATGGCAGCTGACACAAGGGCCATGAGAAAGTCTTCCTGGGCAATTGATACTCACCAGCAATGTTGTCCTGAGGCCATTCGAGGACTCTGGAATTGTAGGTCTCCTCAAGGAACCTACAGTGTGTTGCCCATCACTGGGACGCACAGAGGGCCTCCGAGGAATCAATCAGTGTGCCTCGAAGTTGCTCAGCCGGCCCACAGGGCTCTGGAGGTACTCAGTGAACTTGGCGGGTAAATGATGCATACCCGAGAGGCCTAGGGGGGAGTCCTCAAAAGTCTACTTCCTTTCAAATAAAGCATATAAGCGACTAAGAACGCAAGGAAAGGGCTGCATGCCTCCCTTTCTGCCCGGCTACTCGGGACCTAAAATGGAGGCGAGTTCCTATGTTGAGTTTCCTTTGAGCTCCAGAGCTTGTCAGGAACACGACCCCCGCGGCCATGGCAGCACCTGGTTTAGACAGAGCAGACTCATAATTTTCCCCGCATCGTTCTTACAGGGTTTCCAGGCCTGTCGGGAGCAGGGACTATCAGGTAGCTGCAAGGCAGCGTGAATGCAGCCTTCAAAATGGGAAAGCGAGTCTAGTTCCAGCAGGCCCCCGTTTCCATGGGCACCCGCAGCATACAACCCTGTGCTTTCTAAGAAGTCCAAAGAGACACGGGTTACCCTGTGTTGCCTTCCCTGAATCAACTTCTCGAAGTAGGGTGTTCTGCATCAAGCTAACTGCCTTAACCAAGCAATGCCCTAGCTAGGCCTCTGGGCCTGTGGCTATTCAAAATCCTGCAGTGCCACAGGAAGAGCAGGAATTAAATTGCAGTAAAAACGCAAGCCGAATTTCTCTAGGAGGCTCGGTGATATCAGGCAGTACGTTCCAGATGGAACGCGAAGCCGAGGGTTTCTCTGAGTGCAGCTCAGACTACGGCAATGCGAAAGACTTCCACGCCAGGTGGGACGTGCTTGAACGGTGTTCCTGAACGTGTGTGACCGCTGGGGAAATCAAGCTGCTCCAAGAGGGAGTGCAGTGCGTTTCCTTACACTCGGCGTACACAGAGTGGTTCCAAAGGGCTCCTGGCATGGATGTTGAGTAGCAGACCCACGGGGCCCCATGGGTGTCACTGATCCTGCTGGGAACAGGGTGCCCACGCGAGCCTCCTAGGTGTACGGCAAACTCTGCTGCAGTTCAAGATACGCAGAACAGAGGCCACGGCGTCATGGAAACTGCGGCATGCCTCCGCTTCTGCACAGCAAGTCGGGGCCTTCATACCAGGCATGTGTTCATGCTGGGTGAGCCGGTAGCGACACAGCATGGTAAGATGCTGACTCTCTCCTCGGGCAGAGTGACTTCAGGCACGAGGTCTTCGAAGTATTCTAAGCACAGTGCTCTCTCATGGCAGCTCACACCAGGGCCATGACAAAGTCTTCCGGGGCAATTCAGACTCACCGGCAATGATGTCCTGAGGCCGTTCGAGGACTCTGGAATTGTAGGGCTCCTCAAGTAACCTACAGTTTGTTGCCCATCACTGGGAACGCACAGAGGGCCTCCGAGGGCTCAACCAATGGGCCTCGAAGTTGCTCAGCAGGCCCACAGGGGTCTGGAGGTACTCAGTGAACTTGGAGGGGAAACGATGCATACCCGAGAAGCCTAGGGGGGGGTCCTCAAAAGTCTACTTCCTTTAAAATAAAGCATATAAGAGGCTAAGAACTCATGGGAACAGCTGCATGCCTCCGTTCTGCACAACGTCTCAGGGCCTAACCTGGAGGCAGGTTCTCACGTTCAGATTCCCTTCAGCTCTAGAGCTTGTCAGGCAGACCACCACCGCGGCCATGGAAGCACCTGGTTTAGACAGAAGCAACTCCTAATTTCCCCCGCATCATTCTTACACGGTTTCCAGGCCTGTCAGGAGCAGGGAATGTCAGGTAGCTGTCAGGCAGCGTGAATGCAGCCTTCAAAATGGGAAAGCAAGCCTAGTTCCAACGGGCCCCGTTTCCATGGGCACCCTCAGCATACACCCCTGGGGTTTCTAACAAATCCAAAGAGACCCAGGTTACCCTGTGTTTCCTTGCCTGAATCAACTTCTCGAGTAGGGTGTTCTGCATCAAAGAAACTGCCTCAACCAAGGAACGCCGTGGCTACGCCTCTGCGCCTGTGGCTATTCAAAAGCCTGCAGTGCCACAGGAAGAGCAGGACTTAAGTTGCAGTGAGAACGCAAGCCGACTTTCTCTAGGAGGCACGGTGACTTCCGGAGGGACGTCCCGGATGGAATGCGAAGCTGAGGATTTATCTGAGTGCAGCTCAGACTAGGGCAACACGCAAGACTTCCACGCCGGGTGGGACGTGCTTGAACGGCGTTCCTGAACGTGTGTGACCGCTGGGGAAATCAAGCTGCTCCAAGAGAGAGTGCAGTGCGTTTCCTTACACTCGGCATACACAGAGTGGTTCCAAAGGGCTCCTGGCATGGATGTTGATTAGCAGACCCACGGGGTCCCGTGGGTGTCACTGATGCTGCCGGGAACAGGGTGCCCACGCGAGCCTCCTAGGTGTCTGGCAAACTGTGCTGCAGTTAAAGATATGCAGAGCAGTGGCCACGACCTCATGGAAACTGCTGCACGCCTCTGCTTCTGCACGGCAAATCAGGGCCTTACTTCCAGGCATGTGTTCATGCTGGCTGCGCCGGTAGGGACACAGCATGGTAAGACGCTGACTTTCTCCTCGGGCAGAGTGCCTTCAGGTACGAGGTCCTCGAAGTATTCAAAGCACAGTGCTTTCTCATGGCAGCTGACACAAGGGCCATGAGAAAGTCTTCCTGGGCAATTGATACTCACCAGCAATGTTGTCCTGAGGCCATTCGAGGACTCTGGAATTGTAGGTCTCCTCAAGGAACCTACAGTGTGTTGCCCATCACTGGGACGCACAGAGGGCCTCCGAGGAATCAATCAGTGTGCCTCGAAGTTGCTCAGCCGGCCCACAGGGCTCTGGAGGTACTCAGTGAACTTGGAGTGGAAATGATGCATACCCGAGAGGCCTAGGGGGGGTCCTCAAAAGTCTACTTCCTTTCACATAAAGCATATAAGCGACTAAGAACGCAAGGAAAGGGCTGCATGCCTCCCTTTCTGCCCGGCTACTCGGGACCTACAATGGAGGCGAGTTCCTATGTTGAGTTTCCTTTGAGCTCCAGAGCTTGTCAGGCACACGACCCCCGCGGCCATGGCAGCACCTGGTTTAGACAGAGCAGACTCATAATTTTCCCCGCATCGTTCTTACAGGGTTTCCAGGCCTGTCGGGAGCAGGGACTATCAGGTAGCTGCAAGGCAGCGTGAATGCAGCCTTCAAAATGGGAAAGCGAGTCTAGTTCCAGCAGGCCCCCGTTTCCATGGGCACCCGCAGCATACAACCCTGTGCTTTCTAAGAAGTCCAAAGAGACACGGGTTACCCTGTGTTGCCTTCCCTGAATCAACTTCTCGAAGTAGGGTGTTCTGCATCAAGCTAACTGCCTTAACCAAGCAATGCCCTAGCTAGGCCTCTGGGCCTGTGGCTATTCAAAATCCTGCAGTGCCACAGGAAGAGCAGGAATTAAATTGCAGTAAGAACGCAAGCCGAATTTCTCTAGGAGGCTCGGTGATATCAGGCAGTACGTTCCAGATGGAACGCGAAGCCGAGGGTTTCTCTGAGTGCAGCTCAGACTACGGCAATGCGAAAGACTTCCACGCCAGGTGGGACGTGCTTGAACGGTGTTCCTGAACGTGTGTGACCGCTGGGGAAATCAAGCTGCTCCAAGAGGGAGTGCAGTGCGTTTCCTTACACTCGGCGTACACAGAGTGGTTCCAAAGGGCTCCTGGCATGGATGTTGAGTAGCAGACCCACGGGGCCCCGTGGGTGTCACTGATCCTGCCGGGAACAGGGTGCCCACGCGAGCCTCCTAGGTGTCCGGCAAACTCTGCTGCAGTTCAAGATACGCAGAACAGAGGCCACGGCGTCATGGAAACTGCGGCACGCCTCCGCTTCTGCACGGCAAGTCGGGGCCTTCATACCAGGCATGTGTTCATGCTGGGTGTGCCGGTAGCGACACAGCATGGTAAGATGCTGACTCTCTCCTCGGGCAGAGTGACTTCAGGCACGAGGTCTTCGAAGTATTCTAAGCACAGTGCTCTCTCATGGCAGCTCACACCAGGGCCATGACAAAGTCTTCCGGGGCAATTCAGACTCACCGGCAATGATGTCCTGAGGCCGTTCGAGGACTCTGGAATTGTAGGGCTCCTCAAGTAACCTACAGTTTGTTGCCCATCACTGGGAACGCACAGAGGGCCTCCGAGGGCTCAACCAATGGGCCTCGAAGTTGCTCAGCAGTCCCACAGGGGTCTGGAGGTACTCAGTGAACTTGGAGGGGAAACGATGCATACCCGAGAAGCCTAGGGGGGGGTCCTCAAAAGTCTACTTCCTTTAAAATAAAGCATATAAGCGGCTAAGAACTCATGGGAACAGCTGCATGCCTCCGTTCTGCACAACGTCTCAGGGCCTAACCTGGAGGCAGGTTCTCACGTTCAGATTCCCTTCAGCTCTAGAGCTTGTCAGGCAGACCACCACCGCGGCCATGGAAGCACCTGGTTTAGACAGAAGCAACTCCTAATTTCCCCCGCATCATTCTTACACGGTTTCCAGGCCTGTCAGGAGCAGGGAATGTCAGGTAGCTGTCAGGCAGCGTGAATGCAGCCTTCAAAATGGGAAAGCAAGCCTAGTTCCAACGGGCCCCGTTTCCATGGGCACCCTCAGCATACACCCCTGGGGTTTCTAACAAGTCCAAAGAGACCCAGGTTACCCTGTGTTTCCTTGCCTGAATCAACTTCTCGAGTAGGGTGTTCTGCATCAAGGAAACAGCCTCAACCAAGGAACGCCGTGGCTACGCCTCTGCGCCTGTGGCTATTCAAAAGCCTGCAGTGCCACAGGAAGAGCAGGACTTAAGTTGCAGTGAGAACGCAAGCCGACTTTCTCTAGGAGGCACGGTGACTTCCGGAGGGACGTCCCGGATGGAATGCGAAGCTGAGGATTTATCTGAGTGCAGCTCGGACTAGGGCAACACGCAAGACTTCCACGCCGGGTGGGACGTGCTTGAACGGCGTTCCTGAACGTGTGTGACCGCTGGGGAAATGAAGCTGCTCCAAGAGAGAGTGCAGTGCGTTTCCTTACACTCGGCATACACAGAGTGGTTCCAAAGGGCTCCTGGCATGGATGTTGATTAGCAGACCCTCGGGGTCCCGTGGGTGTCACTGATGCTGCCGGGAACAGGGTGCCCACGCGAGCCTCCTAGGTGTCTGGCAAACTGTGCTGCAGTTAAAGATATGCAGAGCAGTGGCCACGACCTCATGGAAACTGCTGCACGCCTCCGCTTCTGCACGGCAAATCAGGGCCTTACTTCCAGGCATGTGTTCATGCTGGCTGCGCCGGTAGCGACACAGCATGGTAAGACGCTGACTTTCTCCTCGGGCAGAGTGCCTTCAGGTACGAGGTCCTCGAAGTATTCAAAGCACAGTGCTTTCTCATGGCAGCTCACACAAGGGCCATGAGAAAGTCTTCCTGGGCAATTGATACTCACCAGCAATGTTGTCCTGAGGCCATTCGAGGACTCTGGAATTGTAGGTCTCCTCAAGGAACCTACAGTGTGTTGCCCATCACTGGGACGCACAGAGGGCCTCCGAGGAATCAATCAGTGTGCCTCGAAGTTGCTCAGCCGGCCCACAGGGCTCTGGAGGTACTCAGTGAACTTGGAGGGGAAATGATGCATACCCGAGAGGCCTAGGGGGGTCCTCAAAAGTCTACTTCCTTTCAAATAAAGCATATAAGCGACTAAGAACGCAAGGAAAGGGCTGCATGCCTCCCTTTCTGCCCGGCTACTCGGGACCTAAAATGGAGGCGAGTTCCTATGTTGAGTTTCCTTTGAGCTCCAGAGCTTGTCAGGCACACGACCCCCGCGGCCATGGCAGCACCTGGTTTAGACAGAGCAGACTCATAATTTTCCCCGCATCGTTCTTACAGGGTTTCCAGGCCTGTCGGGAGCAGGGACTATCAGGTAGCTGCAAGGCAGCGTGAATGCAGCCTTCAAAATGGGAAAGCGAGTCTAGTTCCAGCAGGCCCCCGTTTCCATGGGCACCCGCAGCATACAACCCTGTGCTTTCTAAGAAGTCCAAAGAGACACGGGTTACCCTGTGTTGCCTTCCCTGAATCAACTTCTCGAAGTAGGGTGTTCTGCATCAAGCTAACTGCCTTAACCAAGCAATGCCCTAGCTAGGCCTCTGGGCCTGTGGCTATTCAAAATCCTGCAGTGCCACAGGAAGAGCAGGAATTAAATTGCAGTAAGAACGCAAGCCGAATTTCTCTAGGAGGCTCGGTGATATCAGGCAGTACGTTCCAGATGGAACGCGAAGCCGAGGGTTTCTCTGAGTGCAGCTCAGACTACGGCAATGCGAAAGACTTCCACGCCAGGTGGGACGTGCTTGAACGGTGTTCCTGAACGTGTGTGACCGCTGGGGAAATCAAGCTGCTCCAAGAGGGAGTGCAGTGCGTTTCCTTACACTCGGCGTACACAGAGTGGTTCCAAAGGGCTCCTGGCATGGATGTTGAGTAGCAGACCCACGGGGTCCCGTGGGTGTCACTGATCCTGCCGGGAACAGGGTGCCCACGCGAGCCTCCTAGGTGTCCGGCAAACTCTGCTGCAGTTCAAGATACGCAGAACAGAGGCCACGGCGTCATGGAAACTGCGGCACGCCTCCGCTTCTGCACGGCAAGTCGGGGCCTTCATACCAGGCATGTGTTCATGCTGGGTGTGCCGGTAGCGACACAGCATGGTAAGATGCTGACTCTCTCCTCGGGCAGAGTGACTTCAGGCACGAGGTCTTCGAAGTATTCTAAGCACAGTGCTCTCTCATGGCAGCTCACACCAGGGCCATGACAAAGTCTTCCGGGGCAATTCAGACTCACCGGCAATGATGTCCTGAGGCCGTTCGAGGACTCTGGAATTGTAGGGCTCCTCAAGTAACCTACAGTTTGTTGCCCATCACTGGGAACGCACAGAGGGCCTCCGAGGGCTCAACCAATGGGCCTCGAAGTTGCTCAGCCGGCCCACAGGGGTCTGGAGGTACTCAGTGAACTTGGAGGGGAAACGATGCATACCCGAGAAGCCTGGGGGGGTGTCCTCAAATGTCTACTTCCTTTAAAATAAAGCATATAAGCGGCTAAGAACTCATGGGAACAGCTGCATGCCTCCGTTCTGCACAACGTCTCAGGGCCTAACCTGGAGGCAGGTTCTCACGTTCAGATTCCCTTCAGCTCTAGAGCTTGTCAGGCAGACCACCACCGCGGCCATGGAAGCACCTGGTTTAGACAGAAGCAACTCCTAATTTCCCCCGCATCATTCTTACACGGTTTCCAGGCCTGTCAGGAGCAGGGAATGTCAGGTAGCTGTCAGGCAGCGTGAATGCAGCCTTCAAAATGGGAAAGCAAGCCTAGTTCCAACGGGCCCCGTTTCCATGGGCACCCTCAGCATACACCCCTGGGGTTTCTAACAAGTCCAAAGAGACCCAGGTTACCCTGTGTTTCCTTGCTTGAATCAACTTCTCGAGTAGGGTGTTCTGCATCAAGGAAACTGCCTCAACCAAGGAACGCCGTGGCTACGCCTCTGCGCCTGTGGCTATTCAAAAGCCTGCAGTGCCACAGGAAGAGCAGGACTTAAGTTGCAGTGAGAACGCAAGCCGACTTTCTCTAGGAGGCACGGTGACTTCCGGAGGGACGTCCCGGATGGAATGCGAAGCTGAGGATTTATCTGAGTGCAGCTCGGACTAGGGCAACACGCAAGACTTCCACGCCGGGTGGGACGTGCTTGAACGGCGTTCCTGAACGTGTGTGACCGCTGGGGAAATCAAGCTGCTCCAAGAGAGTGTGCAGTGCGTTTCCTTACACTCGGCATACACAGAGTGGTTCCAAAGGGCTCCTGGCATGGATGTTGATTAGCAGACCCACGGGGTCCCGTGGGTGTCACTGATGCTGCCGGGAACAGGGTGCCCACGCGAGCCTCCTAGGTGTCTGGCAAACTGTGCTGCAGTTAAAGATATGCAGAGCAGTGGCCACGACCTCATGGAAACTGCTGCACGCCTCCGCTTCTGCACGGCAAATCAGGGCCTTACTTCCAGGCATGTGTTCATGCTGGCTGCGCCGGTAGGGACACAGCATGGTAAGACGCTGACTTTCTCCTCGGGCAGAGTGCCTTCAGGTACGAGGTCCTCGAAGTATTCAAAGCACAGTGCTTTCTCATGGCAGCTCACACAAGGGCCATGAGAAAGTCTTCCTGGGCAATTGATACTCACCAGCAATGTTGTCCTGAGGCCATTCGAGGACTCTGGAATTGTAGGTCTCCTCAAGGAACCTACAGTGTGTTGCCCATCACTGGGAGGCACAGAGGGCCTCCGAGGAATCAATCAGTGTGCCCCGAAGTTGCTCAGCCGGCCCACAGGGCTCTGGAGGTACTCAGTGAACTTGGAGGGGAAATGATGCATACCCGAGAGGCCTGGGGGGGGTCCTCAAAAGTCTACTTCCTTTCAAATAAAGCATATAAGCGACTAAGAACGCAAGGAAAGGGCTGCATGCCTCCCTTTCTGCCTGGCTACTCGGGACCTAAAATGGAGGCGAGTTCCTATGTTGAGTTTCCTTTGAGCTCCAGAGCTTGTCAGGCACACGACCCCCGCGGCCATGGCAGCACCTGGTTTAGACAGAGCAGACTCATAATTTTCCCCGCATCGTTCTTACAGGGTTTCCAGGCCTGTCGGGAGCAGGGACTATCAGGTAGCTGCAAGGCAGCGTGAATGCAGCCTTCAAAATGGGAAAGCGAGTCTAGTTCCAGCAGGCCCCCGTTTCCATGGGCACCCGCAGCATACAACCCTGTGCTTTCTAAGAAGTCCAAAGAGACACGGGTTACCCTGTGTTGCCTTCCCTGAATCAACTTCTCGAAGTAGGGTGTTCTGCATCAAGCTAACTGCCTTAACCAAGCAATGCCCTAGCTAGGCCTCTGGGCCTGTGGCTATTCAAAATCCTGCAGTGCCACAGGAAGAGCAGGAATTAAATTGCAGTAAGAACGCAAGCCGAATTTCTCTAGGAGGCTCGGTGATATCAGGCAGTACGTTCCAGATGGAACGCGAAGCCGAGGGTTTCTCTGAGTGCAGCTCAGACTACGGCAATGCGAAAGACTTCCACGCCAGGTGGGACGTGCTTGAACGGTGTTCCTGAACGTGTGTGACCGCTGGGGAAATCAAGCTGCTCCAAGAGGGAGTGCAGTGCGTTTCCTTACACTCGGCGTACACAGAGTGGTTCCAAAGGGCTCCTGGCATGGATGTTGAGTAGCAGACCCACGGGGCCCCGTGGGTGTCACTGATCCTGCCGGGAACAGGGTGCCCACGCGAGCCTCCTAGGTGTCCGGCAAACTCTGCTGCAGTTCAAGATACGCAGAACAGAGGCCACGGCGTCATGGAAACTGCGGCACGCCTCCGCTTCTGCACGGCAAGTCGGGGCCTTCATACCAGGCATGTGTTCATGCTGGGTGTGCCGGTAGCGACACAGCATGGTAAGATGCTGACTCTCTCCTCGGGCAGAGTGACTTCAGGCACGAGGTCTTCGAAGTATTCTAAGCACAGTGCTCTCTCATGGCAGCTCACACCAGGGCCATGACAAAGTCTTCCGGGGCAATTCAGACTCACCGGCAATGATGTCCTGAGGCCGTTCGAGGACTCTGGAATTGTAGGGCTCCTCAAGTAACCTACAGTTTGTTGCCCATCACTGGGAACGCACAGAGGGCCTCCGAGGGCTCAACCAATGGGCCTCGAAGTTGCTCAGCCGGCCCACAGGGCTCTGGAGGTACTCAGTGAACTTGGAGGGGAAACGATGCATACCCGAGAAGCCTGGGGGGTGGGTCCTCAAAAGTCTACTTCCTTTAAAATAAAGCATATAAGCGGCTAAGAACTCATGGGAACAGCTGCATGCGTCCGATCTGCACAACGTCTCAGGGCCTAACCTGGAGGCAGGTTCTCACGTTCAGATTCCCTTCAGCTCTAGAGCTTGTCAGGCAGACCACCACCGCGGCCATGGAAGCACCTGGTTTAGACAGAAGCAACTCCTAATTTCCCCCGCATCATTCTTACACGGTTTCCAGGCCTGTCAGGAGCAGGGAATGTCAGGTAGCTGTCAGGCAGCGTGAATGCAGCCTTCAAAATGGGAAAGCAAGCCTAGTTCCAACGGGCCCCGTTTCCATGGGCACCCTCAGCATACACCCCTGGGGTTTCTAACAAATCCACAGAGACCCAGGTTACCCTGTGTTTCCTTGCCTGAATCAACTTCTCGAGTAGGGTGTTCTGCATCAAGGAAACTGCCTCAACCAAGGAACGCCGTGGCTACGCCTCTGCGCCTGTGGCTATTCAAAAGCCTGCAGTGCCACAGGAAGAGCAGGACTTAAGTTGCAGTGAGAACGCAAGCCGACTTTCTCTAGGAGGCACGGTGACTTCCGGAGGGACGTCCCGGATGGAATGCGAAGCTGAGGATTTATCTGAGTGCAGCTCAGACTAGGGCAACACGTAAGACTTCCACGCCGGGTGGGACGTGCTTGAACGGCGTTCCTGAACGTGTGTGACCGCTGGGGAAATCAAGCTGCTCCAAGAGAGAGTGCAGTGCGTTTCCTTACACTCGGCATACACAGAGTGGTTCCAAAGGGCTCCTGGCATGGATGTTGATTAGCAGACCCACGGGGTCCCGTGGGTGTCACTGATGCTGCCGGGAACAGGGTGCCCACGCGAGCCTCCTAGGTGTCTGGCAAACTGTGCTGCAGTTAAAGATATGCAGAGCAGTGGCCACGACCTCATGGAAACTGCTGCACGCCTCTGCTTCTGCACGGCAAATCAGGGCCTTACTTCCAGGCATGTGTTCATGCTGGCTGCACCGGTAGCGACACAGCATGGTAAGACGCTGACTTTCTCCTCGGGCAGAGTGCCTTCAGGTACGAGGTCCTCGAAGTATTCAAAGCACAGTGCTTTCTCATGGCAGCTCACACAAGGGCCATGAGAAAGTCTTCCTGGGCAATTGATACTCACCAGCAATGTTGTCCTGAGGCCATTCGAGGACTCTGGAATTGTAGGTCTCCTCAAGGAACCTACAGTGTGTTGCCCATCACTGGGACGCACAGAGGGCCTCCGAGGAATCAATCAGTGTGCCTCGAAGTTGCTCAGCCGGCCCACAGGGCTCTGGAGGTACTCAGTGAACTTGGAGGGGAAATGATGCATACCCGAGAGGCCTAGGGGGGGTCCTCAAAAGTCTACTTCCTTTCAAATAAAGCATATAAGCGACTAAGAACGCAAGGAAAGGGCTGCATGCCTCCCTTTCTGCCCGGCTACTCGGGACCTAAAATGGAGGCGAGTTCCTATGTTGAGTTTCCTTTGAGCTCCAGAGCTTGTCAGGCACACGACCCCCGCGGCCATGGCAGCAACTGGTTTAGACAGAGCAGACTCATAATTTTCCCCGCATCGTTCTTACAGGGTTTCCAGGCCTGTCGGGAGCAGGGACTATCAGGTAGCTGCAAGGCAGCGTGAATGCAGCCTTCAAAATGGGAAAGCGAGTCTAGTTCCAGCAGGCCCCCGTTTCCATGGGCACCCGCAGCATACAACCCTGTGCTTTCTAAGAAGTCCAAAGAGACACGGGTTACCCTGTGTTGCCTTCCCTGAATCAACTTCTCGAAGTAGGGTGTTCTGCATCAAGCTAACTGCCTTAACCAAGCAATGCCCTAGCTAGGCCTCTGGGCCTGTGGCTATTCAAAATCCTGCAGTGCCACAGGAAGAGCAGGAATTAAATTGCAGTAAAAACGCAAGCCGAATTTCTCTAGGAGGCTCGGTGATATCAGGCAGTACGTTCCAGATGGAACGCGAAGCCGAGGGTTTCTCTGAGTGCAGCTCAGACTACGGCAATGCGAAAGACTTCCACGCCAGGTGGGACGTGCTTGAACGGTGTTCCTGAACGTGTGTGACCGCTGGGGAAATCAAGCTGCTCCAAGAGGGAGTGCAGTGCGTTTCCTTACACTCGGCGTACACAGAGTGGTTCCAAAGGGCTCCTGGCATGGATGTTGAGTAGCAGACCCACGGGGCCCCGTGGGTGTCACTGATCCTGCCGGGAACAGGGTGCCCACGCGAGCCTCCTAGGTGTCCGGCAAACTCTGCTGCAGTTCAAGATACGCAGAACAGAGGCCACGGCGTCATGGAAACTGCGGCACGCCTCCGCTTCTGCACGGCAAGTCGGGGCCTTCATACCAGGCATGTGTTCATGCTGGGTGTGCCGGTAGCGACACAGCATGGTAAGATGCTGACTCTCTCCTCGGGCAGAGTGACTTCAGGCACGAGGTCTTCGAAGTATTCTAAGCACAGTGCTCTCTCATGGCAGCTCACACCAGGGCCATGACAAAGTCTTCCGGGGCAATTCAGACTCACCGGCAATGATGTCCTGAGGCCGTTCGAGGACTCTGGAATTGTAGGGCTCCTCAAGTAACCTACAGTTTGTTGCCCATCACTGGGAACGCACAGAGGGCCTCCGAGGGCTCAACCAATGGGCCTCGAAGTTGCTCAGCCGGCCCACAGGGGTCTGGAGGTACTCAGTGAACTTGGAGGGGAAACGATGCATACCCGAGAGGCCTAGGGGGGGGGTCCTCAAAAGTCTACTTCCTTTAAAATAAAGCATATAAGCGGCTAAGAACTCATGGGAACAGCTGCATGCCTCCGTTCTGCACAACGTCTCAGGGCCTAACCTGGAGGCAGGTTCTCACGTTCAGATTCCCTTCAGCTCTAGAGCTTGTCAGGCAGACCACCACCGCGGCCATGGAAGCACCTGGTTTAGACAGAAGCAACTCCTAATTTCCCCCGCATCATTCTTACACGGTTTCCAGGCCGGTCAGGAGCAGGGAATGTCAGGTAGCTGTCAGGCAGCGTGAATGCAGCCTTCAAAACGGGAAAGCAAGCCTAGTTCCAACGGGCCCCGTTTCCATGGGCACCCTCAGCATACACCCCTGGGGTTTCTAACAAGTCCAAAGAGACCCAGGTTACCCTGAGTTTCCTTGCCTGAATCAACTTCTCGAGTAGGGTGTTCTGCATCAAGGAAACTGCCTCAACCAAGGAACGCCGTGGCTACGCCTCTGCGCCTGTGGCTATTCAAAAGCCTGCAGTGCCACAGGAAGAGCAGGACTTAAGTTGCAGTGAGAACGCAAGCCGACTTTCTCTAGGAGGCACGGTGACTTCCGGAGGGACGTCCCGGATGGAATGCGAAGCTGAGGATTTATCTGAGTGCAGCTCGGACTAGGGCAACACGTAAGACTTCCACGCCGGGTGGGACGTGCTTGAACGGCGTTCCTGAACGTGTGTGACCGCTGGGGAAATCAAGCTGCTCCAAGAGAGAGTGCAGTGCGTTTCCTTACACTCGGCATACACAGAGTGGTTCCAAAGGGCTCCTGGCATGGATGTTGATTAGCAGACCCTCGGGGTCCCGTGGGTGTCACTGATGCTGCCGGGAACAGGGTGCCCACGCGAGCCTCCTAGGTGTCTGGCAAACTGTGCTGCAGTTAAAGATATGCAGAGCAGTGGCCACGACCTCATGGAAACTGCTGCACGCCTCCGCTTCTGCACGGCAAATCAGGGCCTTACTTCCAGACATGTGTTCATGCTGGCTGCGCCGGTAGCAACACAGCATGGTAAGACGCTGACTTTCTCCTCGGGCAGAGTGCCTTCAGGTACGAGGTCCTCGAAGTATTCAAAGCACAGTGCTTTCTCATGGCAGCTGACACAAGGGCCATGAGAAAGTCTTCCTGGGCAATTGATACTCACCAGCAATGTTGTCCTGAGGCCATTCGAGGACTCTGGAATTGTAGGTCTCCTCAAGGATCCTACAGTGTGTTGCCCATCACTGGGACGCACAGAGGGCCTCCGAGGAATCAATCAGTGTGCCTCGAAGTTGCTCAGCCGGCCCACAGGGCTCTGGAGGTACTCAGTGAACTTGGAGGGGAAATGATGCATACCCGAGAGGCCTAGGGGGGGTCCTCAAAAGTCTACTTCCTTTCAAATAAAGCATATAAGCGACTAAGAACGCAAGGAAAGGGCTGCATGCCTCCCTTTCTGCCCGGCTGCTCGGGACCTAAAATGGAGGCGAGTTCCTATGTTGAGTTTCCTTTGAGCTCCAGAGCTTGTCAGGCAGAGCACCCCCGCGGCCATGGCAGCACCTGGTTTAGACAGAGCAGACTCATAATTTTCCCCGCATCGTTCTTACAGGGTTTCCAGGCCTGTCGGGAGCAGGGACTATCAGGTAGCTGCAAGGCAGCGTGAATGCAGCCTTCAAAATGGGAAAGCGAGTCTAGTTCCAGCAGGCCCCCGTTTCCATGGGCACCCGCAGCATACAACCCTGTGCTTTCTAAGAAGTCCAAAGAGACACGGGTTACCCTGTGTTGCCTTCCCTGAATCAACTTCTCGAAGTAGGGTGTTCTGCATCAAGCTAACTGCCTTAACCAAGCAATGCCCTAGCTAGGCCTCTGGGCCTGTGGCTATTCAAAATCCTGCAGTGCCACAGGAAGAGCAGGAATTAAATTGCAGTAAGAACGCAAGCCGAATTTCTCTAGGAGGCTCGGTGATATCAGGCAGTACGTTCCAGATGGAACGCGAAGCCGAGGGTTTCTCTGAGTGCAGCTCAGACTACGGCAATGCGAAAGACTTCCACGCCAGGTGGGACGTGCTTGAACGGTGTTCCTGAACGTGTGTGACCGCTGGGGAAATCAAGCTGCTCCAAGAGGGAGTGCAGTGCGTTTCCTTACACTCGGCGTACACAGAGTGGTTCCAAAGGGCTCCTGGCATGGATGTTGAGTAGCAGACCCACGGGGCCCCGTGGGTGTCACTGATCCTGCCGGGAACAGGGTGCCCACGCGAGCCTCCTAGGTGTCCGGCAAACTCTGCTGCAGTTCAAGATACGCAGAACAGAGGCCACGGCGTCATGGAAACTGCGGCACGCCTCCGCTTCTGCACGGCAAGTCGGGGCCTTCATACCAGGCATGTGTTCATGCTGGGTGTGCCGGTAGCGACACAGCATGGTAAGATGCTGACTCTCTCCTCGGGCAGAGTGACTTCAGGCACGAGGTCTTCGAAGTATTCTAAGCACAGTGCTCTCTCATGGCAGCTCACACCAGGGCCATGACAAAGTCTTCCGGGGCAATTCAGACTCACCGGCAATGATGTCCTGAGGCCGTTCGAGGACTCTGGAATTGTAGGGCTCCTCAAGTAACCTACAGTTTGTTGCCCATCACTGGGAACGCACAGAGGGCCTCCGAGGGCTCAACCAATGGGCCTCGAAGTTGCTCAGCAGGCCCACAGGGGTCTGGAGGTACTCAGTGAACTTGGAGGGGAAACGATGCATACCCGAGAAGCCTAGGGGGGGGTCCTCAAAAGTCTACTTCCTTTAAAATAAAGCATATAAGCGGCTAAGAACTCATGGGAACAGCTGCATGCCTCCGTTCTGCACAACGTCTCAGGGCCTAACCTGGAGGCAGGTTCTCACGTTCAGATTCCCTTCAGCTCTAGAGCTTGTCAGGCAGACCACCACCGCGGCCATGGAAGCACCTGGTTTAGACAGAAGCAACTCCTAATTTCCCCCGCATCATTCTTACACGGTTTCCAGGCCTGTCAGGAGCAGGGAATGTCAGGTAGCTGTCAGGCAGCGTGAATGCAGCCTTCAAAATGGGAAAGCAAGCCTAGTTCCAACGGGCCCCGTTTCCATGGGCACCCTCAGCATACACCCCTGGGGTTTCTAACAAGTCCAAAGAGACCCAGGTTACCCTGTGTTTCCTTGCCTGAATCAACTTCTCGAGTAGGGTGTTCTGCATCAAGGAAACTGCCTCAACCAAGGAGCGCCGTGGCTACGCCTCTGCGCCTGTGGCTATTCAAAAGCCTGCAGTGCCACAGGAAGAGCAGGACTTAAGTTGCAGTGAGAACGCAAGCCGACTTTCTCTAGGAGGCACGGTGACTTCCGGAGGGACGTCCCGGATGGAATGCGAAGCTGAGGATTTATCTGAGTGCAGCTCGGACTAGGGCAACACGCAAGACTTCCACGCCGGGTGGGACGTGCTTGAACGGCGTTCCTGAACGTGTGTGACCGCTGGGGAAATCAAGGTGCTCCAAGAGAGAGTGCAGTGCGTTTCCTTACACTCGGCATACACAGAGTGGTTCCAAAGGGCTCCTGGCATGGATGTTGATTAGCAGACCCTCGGGGTCCCGTGGGTGTCACTGATGCTGCCGGGAACAGGGTGCCCACGCGAGCCTCCTAGGTGTCTGGCAAACTGTGCTGCAGTTAAAGATATGCAGAGCAGTGGCCACGACCTCATGGAAACTGCTGCACGCCTCCGCTTCTGCACGGCAAATCAGGGCCTTACTTCCAGACATGTGTTCATGCTGGCTGCGCCGGTAGCGACACAGCATGGTAAGACGCTGACTTTCTCCTCGGGCAGAGTGCCTTCAGGTACGAGGTCCTCGAAGTATTCAAAGCACAGTGCTTTCTCATGGCAGCTCACACAAGGGCCATGAGAAAGTCTTCCTGGGCAATTGATACTCACCAGCAATGTTGTCCTGAGGCCATTCGAGGACTCTGGAATTGTAGGTCTCCTCAAGGAACCTACAGTGTGTTGCCCATCACTGGGACGCACAGAGGGCCTCCGAGGAATCAATCAGTGTGCCTCGAAGTTGCTCAGCCGGCCCACAGGGCTCTGGAGGTACTCAGTGAACTTGGAGGGGAAATGATGCATACCCGAGAGGCCTAGGGGGGGTCCTCAAAAGTCTACTTCCTTTCAAATAAAGCATATAAGCGACTAAGAACGCAAGGAAAGGGCTGCATGCCTCCCTTTCTGCCCGGCTACTCGGGACCTAAAATGGAGGCGAGTTCCTATGTTGAGTTTCCTTTGAGCTCCAGAGCTTGTCAGGCAGAGCACCCCCGCGGCCATGGCAGCACCTGGTTTAGACAGAGCAGACTCATAATTTTCCCCGCATCGTTCTTACAGGGTTTCCAGGCCTGTCGGGAGCAGGGACTATCAGGTAGCTGCAAGGCAGCGTGAATGCAGCCTTCAAAATGGGAAAGCGAGTCTAGTTCCAGCAGGCCCCCGTTTCCATGGGCACCCGCAGCATACAACCCTGTGCTTTCTAAGAAGTCCAAAGAGACACGGGTTACCCTGTGTTGCCTTCCCTGAATCAACTTCTCGAAGTAGGGTGTTCTGCATCAAGCTAACTGCCTTAACCAAGCAATGCCCTAGCTAGGCCTCTGGGCCTGTGGCTATTCAAAATCCTGCAGTGCCACAGGAAGAGCAGGAATTAAATTGCAGTAAGAACGCAAGCCGAATTTCTCTAGGAGGCTCGGTGATATCAGGCAGTACGTTCCAGATGGAACGCGAAGCCGAGGGTTTCTCTGAGTGCAGCTCAGACTACGGCAATGCGAAAGACTTCCACGCCAGGTGGGACGTGCTTGAACGGTGTTCCTGAACGTGTGTGACCGCTGGGGAAATCAAGCTGCTCCAAGAGGGAGTGCAGTGCGTTTCCTTACACTCGGCGTACACAGAGTGGTTCCAAAGGGCTCCTGGCATGGATGTTGAGTAGCAGACCCACGGGGCCCCGTGGGTGTCACTGATCCTGCCGGGAACAGGGTGCCCACGCGAGCCTCCTAGGTGTCCGGCAAACTCTGCTGCAGTTCAAGATACGCAGAACAGAGGCCACGGCGTCATGGAAACTGCGGCACGCCTCCGCTTCTGCACGGCAAGTCGGGGCCTTCATACCAGGCATGTGTTCATGCTGGGTGTGCCGGTAGCGACACAGCATGGTAAGATGCTGACTCTCTCCTCGGGCAGAGTGACTTCAGGCACGAGGTCTTCGAAGTATTCTAAGCACAGTGCTCTCTCATGGCAGCTCACACCAGGGCCATGACAAAGTCTTCCGGGGCAATTCAGACTCACCGGCAATGATGTCCTGAGGCCGTTCGAGGACTCTGGAATTGTAGGGCTCCTCAAGTAACCTACAGTTTGTTGCCCATCACTGGGAACGCACAGAGGGCCTCCGAGGGCTCAACCAATGGGCCTCGAAGTTGCTCAGCAGGCCCACAGGGGTCTGGAGGTACTCAGTGAACTTGGAGGGGAAACGATGCATACCCGAGAAGCCTAGGGGGGGGTCCTCAAAAGTCTACTTCCTTTAAAATAAAGCATATAAGCGGCTAAGAACTCATGGGAACAGCTGCATGCCTCCGTTCTGCACAACGTCTCAGGGCCTAACCTGGAGGCAGGTTCTCACGTTCAGATTCCCTTCAGCTCTAGAGCTTGTCAGGCAGACCACCACCGCGGCCATGGAAGCACCTGGTTTAGACAGAAGCAACTCCTAATTTCCCCCGCATCATTCTTACACGGTTTCCAGGCCTGTCAGGAGCAGGGAATGTCAGGTAGCTGTCAGGCAGCGTGAATGCAGCCTTCAAAATGGGAAAGCAAGCCTAGTTCCAACGGGCCCCGTTTCCATGGGCACCCTCAGCATACACCCCTGGGGTTTCTAACAAGTCCAAAGAGACCCAGGTTACCCTGTGTTTCCTTGCCTGAATCAACTTCTCGAGTAGGGTGTTCTGCATCAAGGAAACTGCCTCAACCAAGGAGCGCCGTGGCTACGCCTCTGCGCCTGTGGCTATTCAAAAGCCTGCAGTGCCACAGGAAGAGCAGGACTTAAGTTGCAGTGAGAACGCAAGCCGACTTTCTCTAGGAGGCACGGTGACTTCCGGAGGGACGTCCCGGATGGAATGCGAAGCTGAGGATTTATCTGAGTGCAGCTCGGACTAGGGCAACACGCAAGACTTCCACGCCGGGTGGGACGTGCTTGAACGGCGTTCCTGAACATGTGTGACCGCTGGGGAAATCAAGCTGCTCCAAGAGAGAGTGCAGTGCGTTTCCTTACACTCGGCATACACAGAGTGGTTCCAAAGGGCTCCTGGCATGGATGTTGATTAGCAGACCCTCGGGGTCCCGTGGGTGTCACTGATGCTGCCGGGAACAGGGTGCCCACGCGAGCCTCCTAGGTGTCTGGCAAACTGTGCTGCAGTTAAAGATATGCAGAGCAGTGGCCACGACCTCATGGAAACTGCTGCACGCCTCCGCTTCTGCACGGCAAATCAGGGCCTTACTTCCAGACATGTGTTCATGCTGGCTGCGCCGGTAGCGACACAGCATGGTAAGACGCTGACTTTCTCCTCGGGCAGAGTGCCTTCAGGTACGAGGTCCTCGAAGTATTCAAAGCACAGTGCTTTCTCATGGCAGCTCACACAAGGGCCATGAGAAAGTCTTCCTGGGCAATTGATACTCACCAGCAATGTTGTCCTGAGGCCATTCGAGGACTCTGGAATTGTAGGTCTCCTCAAGGAACCTACAGTGTGTTGCCCATCACTGGGACGCACAGAGGGCCTCCGAGGAATCAATCAGTGTGCCTCGAAGTTGCTCAGCCGGCCCACAGGGCTCTGGAGGTACTCAGTGAACTTGGAGGGGAAATGATGCATACCCGAGAGGCCTAGGGGGGGTCCTCAAAAGTCTACTTCCTTTCAAATAAAGCATATAAGCGACTAAGAACGCAAGGAAAGGGCTGCATGCCTCCCTTTCTGCCCGGCTACTCGGGACCTAAAATGGAGGCGAGTTCCTATGTTGAGTTTCCTTTGAGCTCCAGAGCTTGTCAGGCACACGACCCCCGCGGCCATGGCAGCAACTGGTTTAGACAGAGCAGACTCATAATTTTCCCCGCATCGTTCTTACAGGGTTTCCAGGCCTGTCGGGAGCAGGGACTATCAGGTAGCTGCAAGGCAGCGTGAATGCAGCCTTCAAAATGGGAAAGCGAGTCTAGTTCCAGCAGGCCCCCGTTTCCATGGGCACCCGCAGCATACAACCCTGTGCTTTCTAAGAAGTCCAAAGAGACACGGGTTACCCTGTGTTGCCTTCCCTGAATCAACTTCTCGAAGTAGGGTGTTCTGCATCAAGCTAACTGCCTTAACCAAGCAATGCCCTAGCTAGGCCTCTGGGCCTGTGGCTATTCAAAATCCTGCAGTGCCACAGGAAGAGCAGGAATTAAATTGCAGTAAGAACGCAAGCCGAATTTCTCTAGGAGGCTCGGTGATATCAGGCAGTACGTTCCAGATGGAACGCGAAGCCGAGGGTTTCTCTGAGTGCAGCTCAGACTACGGCAATGCGAAAGACTTCCACGCCAGGTGGGACGTGCTTGAACGGTGTTCCTGAACGTGTGTGACCGCTGGGGAAATCAAGCTGCTCCAAGAGGGAGTGCAGTGCGTTTCCTTACACTCGGCGTACACAGAGTGGTTCCAAAGGGCTCCTGGCATGGATGTTGAGTAGCAGACCCACGGGGCCCCGTGGGTGTCACTGATCCTGCCGGGAACAGGGTGCCCACGCGAGCCTCCTAGGTGTCCGGCAAACTCTGCTGCAGTTCAAGATACGCAGAACAGAGGCCACGGCGTCATGGAAACTGCGGCACGCCTCCGCTTCTGCACGGCAAGTCGGGGCCTTCATACCAGGCATGTGTTCATGCTGGGTGTGCCGGTAGCGACACAGCATGGTAAGATGCTGACTCTCTCCTCGGGCAGAGTGACTTCAGGCACGAGGTCTTCGAAGTATTCTAAGCACAGTGCTCTCTCATGGCAGCTCACACCAGGGCCATGACAAAGTCTTCCGGGGCAATTCAGACTCACCGGCAGTGATGTCCTGAGGCCGTTCGAGGACTCTGGAATTGTAGGGCTCCTCAAGTAACCTACAGTTTGTTGCCCATCACTGGGAACGCACAGAGGGCCTCCGAGGGCTCAACCAATGGGCCTCGAAGTTGCTCAGCAGGCCCACAGGGGTCTGGAGGTACTCAGTGAACTTGGAGGGGAAACGATGCATACCCGAGAAGCCTAGGGGGGGGTCCTCAAAAGTCTACTTCCTTTAAAATAAAGCATATAAGCGGCTAAGAACTCATGGGAACAGCTGCATGCCTCCGTTCTGCACAACGTCTCAGGGCCTAACCTGGAGGCAGGTTCTCACGTTCAGATTCCCTTCAGCTCTAGAGCTTGTCAGGCAGACCACCACCGCGGCCATGGAAGCACCTGGTTTAGACAGAAGCAACTCCTAATTTCCCCCGCATCATTCTTACACGGTTTCCAGGCCTGTCAGGAGCAGGGAATGTCAGGTAGCTGTCAGGCAGCGTGAATGCAGCCTTCAAAATGGGAAAGCAAGCCTAGTTCCAACGGGCCCCGTTTCCATGGGCACCCTCAGCATACACCCCTGGGGTTTCTAACAAGTCCAAAGAGACCCAGGTTACCCTGTGTTTCCTTGCCTGAATCAACTTCTCGAGTAGGGTGTTCTGCATCAAGGAAACTGCCTCAACCAAGGAGCGCCGTGCCTACGCCTCTGCGCCTGTGGCTATTCAAAAGCCTGCAGTGCCACAGGAAGAGCAGGACTTAAGTTGCAGTGAGAACGCAAGCCGACTTTCTCTAGGAGGCACGGTGACTTCCGGAGGGACGTCCCGGATGGAATGCGAAGCTGAGGATTTATCTGAGTGCAGCTCGGACTAGGGCAACACGCAAGACTTCCACGCCGGGTGGGACGTGCTTGAACGGCGTTCCTGAACGTGTGTGACCGCTGGGGAAATCAAGCTGCTCCAAGAGAGAGTGCAGTGCGTTTCCTTACACTCGGCATACACAGAGTGGTTCCAAAGGGCTCCTGGCATGGATGTTGATTAGCAGACCCACGGGGTCCCGTGGGTGTCACTGATGCTGCCGGGAACAGGGTGCCCACGCGAGCCTCCTAGGTGTCTGGCAAACTGTGCTGCAGTTAAAGATATGCAGAGCAGTGGCCACGACCTCATGGAAACTGCTGCACGCCTCCGCTTCTGCACGGCAAATCAGGGCCTTACTTCCAGGCATGTGTTCATGCTGGCTGCGCCGGTAGGGACACAGCATGGTAAGACGCTGACTTTCTCCTCGGGCAGAGTGCCTTCAGGTACGAGGTCCTCGAAGTATTCAAAGCACAGTGCTTTCTCATGGCAGCTCACACAAGGGCCATGAGAAAGTCTTCCTGGGCAATTGATACTCACCAGCAATGTTGTCCTGAGGCCATTCGAGGACTCTGGAATTGTAGGTCTCCTCAAGGAACCTACAGTGTGTTGCCCATCACTGGGACGCACAGAGGGCCTCCGAGGAATCAATCAGTGTGCCTCGAAGTTGCTCAGCCGGCCCACAGGGCTCTGGAGGTACTCAGTGAACTTGGAGGGGAAATGATGCATACCCGAGAGGCCTAGGGGGGGTCCTCAAAAGTCTACTTCCTTTCAAATAAAGCATATAAGCGACTAAGAACGCAAGGAAAGGGCTGCATGCCTCCCTTTCTGCCCGGCTACTCGGGACCTAAAATGGAGGCGAGTTCCTATGTTGAGTTTCCTTTGAGCTCCAGAGCTTGTCAGGCACACGACCCCCGCGGCCATGGCAGCAACTGGTTTAGACAGAGCAGACTCATAATTTTCCCCGCATCGTTCTTACAGGGTTTCCAGGCCTGTCGGGAGCAGGGACTATCAGGTAGCTGCAAGGCAGCGTGAATGCAGCCTTCAAAATGGGAAAGCGAGTCTAGTTCCAGCAGGCCCCCGTTTCCATGGGCACCCGCAGCATACAACCCTGTGCTTTCTAAGAAGTCCAAAGAGACACGGGTTACCCTGTGTTGCCTTCCCTGAATCAACTTCTCGAAGTAGGGTGTTCTGCATCAAGCTAACTGCCTTAACCAAGCAATGCCCTAGCTAGGCCTCTGGGCCTGTGGCTATTCAAAATCCTGCAGTGCCACAGGAAGAGCAGGAATTAAATTGCAGTAAGAACGCAAGCCGAATTTCTCTAGGAGGCTCGGTGATATCAGGCAGTACGTTCCAGATGGAACGCGAAGCCGAGGGTTTCTCTGAGTGCAGCTCAGACTACGGCAATGCGAAAGACTTCCACGCCAGGTGGGACGTGCTTGAACGGTGTTCCTGAACGTGTGTGACCGCTGGGGAAATCAAGCTGCTCCAAGAGGGAGTGCAGTGCGTTTCCTTACACTCGGCGTACACAGAGTGGTTCCAAAGGGCTCCTGGCATGGATGTTGAGTAGCAGACCCACGGGGCCCCGTGGGTGTCACTGATCCTGCCGGGAACAGGGTGCCCACGCGAGCCTCCTAGGTGTCCGGCAAACTCTGCTGCAGTTCAAGATACGCAGAACAGAGGCCACGGCGTCATGGAAACTGCGGCACGCCTCCGCTTCTGCACGGCAAGTCGGGGCCTTCATACCAGGCATGTGTTCATGCTGGGTGTGCCGGTAGCGACACAGCATGGTAAGATGCTGACTCTCTCCTCGGGCAGAGTGACTTCAGGCACGAGGTCTTCGAAGTATTCTAAGCACAGTGCTCTCTCATGGCAGCTCACACCAGGGCCATGACAAAGTCTTCCGGGGCAATTCAGACTCACCGGCAGTGATGTCCTGAGGCCGTTCGAGGACTCTGGAATTGTAGGGCTCCTCAAGTAACCTACAGTTTGTTGCCCATCACTGGGAACGCACAGAGGGCCTCCGAGGGCTCAACCAATGGGCCTCGAAGTTGCTCAGCAGGCCCACAGGGGTCTGGAGGTACTCAGTGAACTTGGAGGGGAAACGATGCATACCCGAGAAGCCTAGGGGGGGGTCCTCAAAAGTCTACTTCCTTTAAAATAAAGCATATAAGCGGCTAAGAACTCATGGGAACAGCTGCATGCCTCCGTTCTGCACAACGTCTCAGGGCCTAACCTGGAGGCAGGTTCTCACGTTCAGATTCCCTTCAGCTCTAGAGCTTGTCAGGCAGACCACCACCGCGGCCATGGAAGCACCTGGTTTAGACAGAAGCAACTCCTAATTTCCCCCGCATCATTCTTACACGGTTTCCAGGCCTGTCAGGAGCAGGGAATGTCAGGTAGCTGTCAGGCAGCGTGAATGCAGCCTTCAAAATGGGAAAGCAAGCCTAGTTCCAACGGGCCCCGTTTCCATGGGCACCCTCAGCATACACCCCTGGGGTTTCTAACAAGTCCAAAGAGACCCAGGTTACCCTGTGTTTCCTTGCCTGAATCAACTTCTCGAGTAGGGTGTTCTGCATCAAGGAAACTGCCTCAACCAAGGAGCGCCGTGCCTACGCCTCTGCGCCTGTGGCTATTCAAAAGCCTGCAGTGCCACAGGAAGAGCAGGACTTAAGTTGCAGTGAGAACGCAAGCCGACTTTCTCTAGGAGGCACGGTGACTTCCGGAGGGACGTCCCGGATGGAATGCGAAGCTGAGGATTTATCTGAGTGCAGCTCGGACTAGGGCAACACGCAAGACTTCCACGCCGGGTGGGACGTGCTTGAACGGCGTTCCTGAACGTGTGTGACCGCTGGGGAAATCAAGCTGCTCCAAGAGAGAGTGCAGTGCGTTTCCTTACACTCGGCATACACAGAGTGGTTCCAAAGGGCTCCTGGCATGGATGTTGATTAGCAGACCCACGGGGTCCCGTGGGTGTCACTGATGCTGCCGGGAACAGGGTGCCCACGCGAGCCTCCTAGGTGTCTGGCAAACTGTGCTGCAGTTAAAGATATGCAGAGCAGTGGCCACGACCTCATGGAAACTGCTGCACGCCTCCGCTTCTGCACGGCAAATCAGGGCCTTACTTCCAGGCATGTGTTCATGCTGGCTGCGCCGGTAGGGACACAGCATGGTAAGACGCTGACTTTCTCCTCGGGCAGAGTGCCTTCAGGTACGAGGTCCTCGAAGTATTCAAAGCACAGTGCTTTCTCATGGCAGCTCACACAAGGGCCATGAGAAAGTCTTCCTGGGCAATTGATACTCACCAGCAATGTTGTCCTGAGGCCATTCGAGGACTCTGGAATTGTAGGTCTCCTCAAGGAACCTACAGTGTGTTGCCCATCACTGGGACGCACAGAGGGCCTCCGAGGAATCAATCAGTGTGCCTCGAAGTTGCTCAGCCGGCCCACAGGGCTCCGGAGGTACTCAGTGAACTTGGAGGGGAAATGATGCATACCCGAGAGGCCTAGGGGGGGTCCTCAAAAGTCTACTTCCTTTCAAATAAAGCATATAAGCGACTAAGAACGCAAGGAAAGGGCTGCATGCCTCCCTTTCTGCCCGGCTACTCGGGACCTAAAATGGAGGCGAGTTCCTATGTTGAGTTTCCTTTGAGCTCCAGAGCTTGTCAGGCACACGACCCCCGCGGCCATGGCAACACCTGGTTTAGACAGAGCAGACTCATAATTTTCCCCGCATCGTTCTTACAGGGTTTCCAGGCCTGTCGGGAGCAGGGACTATCAGGTAGCTGCAAGGCAGCGTGAATGCAGCCTTCAAAATGGGAAAGCGAGTCTAGTTCCAGCAGGCCCCCATTTCCATGGGCACCCGCAGCATACAACCCTGTGCTTTCTAAGAAGTCCAAAGAGACACGGGTTACCCTGTGTTGCCTTCCCTGAATCAACTTCTCGAAGTAGGGTGTTCTGCATCAAGCTAACTGCCTTAACCAAGCAATGCCCTAGCTAGGCCTCTGGGCCTGTGGCTATTCAAAATCCTGCAGTGCCACAGGAAGAGCAGGAATTAAATTGCAGTAAGAACGCAAGCCGAATTTCTCTAGGAGGCTCGGTGATATCAGGCAGTACGTTCCAGATGGAACGCGAAGCCGAGGGTTTCTCTGAGTGCAGCTCAGACTACGGCAATGCGAAAGACTTCCACGCCAGGTGGGACGTGCTTGAACGGTGTTCCTGAACGTGTGTGACCGCTGGGGAAATCAAGCTGCTCCAAGAGGGAGTGCAGTGCGTTTCCTTACACTCGGCGTACACAGAGTGGTTCCAAAGGGCTCCTGGCATGGATGTTGAGTAGCAGACCCACGGGGCCCCGTGGGTGTCACTGATCCTGCCGGGAACAGGGTGCCCACGCGAGCCTCCTAGGTGTCCGGCAAACTCTGCTGCAGTTCAAGATACGCAGAACAGAGGCCACGGCGTCATGGAAACTGCGGCACGCCTCCGCTTCTGCACGGCAAGTCGGGGCCTTCATACCAGGCATGTGTTCATGCTGGGTGTGCCGGTAGCGACACAGCATGGTAAGATGCTGACTCTCTCCTCGGGCAGAGTGACTTCAGGCACGAGGTCTTCGAAGTATTCTAAGCACAGTGCTCTCTCATGGCAGCTCACACCAGGGCCATGACAAAGTCTTCCGGGGCAATTCAGACTCACCGGCAATGATGTCCTGAGGCCGTTCGAGGACTCTGGAATTGTAGGGCTCCTCAAGTAACCTACAGTTTGTTGCCCATCACTGGGAACGCACAGAGGGCCTCCGAGGGCTCAACCAATGGGCCTCGAAGTTGCTCAGCAGGCCCACAGGGGTCTGGAGGTACTCAGTGAACTTGGAGGGGAAACGATGCATACCCGAGAAGCCTGGGGGGGGTCCTCAAAAGTCTACTTCCTTTAAAATAAAGCATATAAGCGGCTAAGAACTCATGGGAACAGCTGCATGCCTCCGTTCTGCACAACGTCTCAGGGCCTAACCTGGAGGCAGGTTCTCACGTTCAGATTCCCTTCAGCTCTAGAGCTTGTCAGGCAGACCACCACCGCGGCCATGGAAGCACCTGGTTTAGACAGAAGCAACTCCTAATTTCCCCCGCATCATTCTTACACGGTTTCCAGGCCTGTCAGGAGCAGGGAATGTCAGGTAGCTGTCAGGCAGCGTGAATGCAGCCTTCAAAATGGGAAAGCAAGCCTAGTTCCAACGGGCCCCGTTTCCATGGGCACCCTCAGCATACACCCCTGGGGTTTCTAACAAGTCCAAAGAGACCCAGGTTACCCTGTGTTTCCTTGCCTGAATCAACTTCTCGAGTAGGGTGTTCTGCATCAAGGAAACTGCCTCAACCAAGGAACGCCGTGGCTACGCCTCTGCGCCTGTGGCTATTCAAAAGCCTGCAGTGCCACAGGAAGAGCAGGACTTAAGTTGCAGTGAGAACGCAAGCCGACTTTCTCTAGGAGGCACGGTGACTTCCGGAGGGACGTCCCGGATGGAATGCGAAGCTGAGGATTTATCTGAGTGCAGCTCGGACTAGGGCAACACGCAAGACTTCCACGCCGGGTGGGACGTGCTTGAACGGCGTTCCTGAACGTGTGTGACCGCTGGGGAAATCAAGCTGCTCCAAGAGAGAGTGCAGTGCGTTTCCTTACACTCGGCATACACAGAGTGGTTCCAAAGGGCTCCTGGCATGGATGTTGATTAGCAGACCCACGGGGTCCCGTGGGTGTCCCTGATGCTGCCGGGAACAGGGTGCCCACGCGAGCCTCCTAGGTGTCTGGCAAACTGTGCTGCAGTTAAAGATATGCAGAGCAGTGGCCACGACCTCATGGAAACTGCTGCACGCCTCCGCTTCTGCACGGCAAATCAGGGCCTTACTTCCAGGCATGTGTTCATGCTGGCTGCGCCGGTAGCGACACAGCATGGTAAGACGCTGACTTTCTCCTCGGGCAGAGTGCCTTCAGGTACGAGGTCCTCGAAGTATTCAAAGCACAGTGCTTTCTCATGGCAGCTCACACAAGGGCCATGAGAAAGTCTTCCTGGGCAATTGATACTCACCAGCAATGTTGTCCTGAGGCCATTCGAGGACTCTGGAATTGTAGGTCTCCTCAAGGAACCTACAGTGTGTTGCCCATCACTGGGACGCACAGAGGGCCTCCGAGGAATCAATCAGTGTGCCTCGAAGTTGCTCAGCCGGCCCACAGGGCTCTGGAGGTACTCAGTGAACTTGGAGGGGAAATGATGCATACACGAGAGTCCTAGGGGGGGGGTCCTCAAAAGTCTACTTCCTTTCAAATAAAGCATATAAGCGACTAAGAACGCAAGGAAAGGGCTGCATGCCTCCCTTTCTGCCCGGCTGCTCGGGACCTAAAATGGAGGCGAGTTCCTATGTTGAGTTTCCTTTGAGCTCCAGAGCTTGTCAGGCACACGACCCCCACGGCCATGGCAGCACCTGGTTTAGACAGAGCAGACTCATAATTTTCCCCGCATCGTTCTTACAGGGTTTCCAGGCCTGTCGGGAGCAGGGACTATCAGGTAGCTGCAAGGCAGCGTGAATGCAGCCTTCAAAATGGGAAAGCGAGTCTAGTTCCAGCAGGCCCCCGTTTCCATGGGCACCCGCAGCATACAACCCTGTGCTTTCTAAGAAGTCCAAAGAGACACGGGTTACCCTGTGTTGCCTTCCCTGAATCAGCTTCTCGAAGTAGGGTGTTCTGCATCAAGCTAACTGCCTTAACCAAGCAATGCCCTAGCTAGGCCTCTGGGCCTGTGGCTATTCAAAATCCTGCAGTGCCACAGGAAGAGCAGGAATTAAATTGCAGTAAGAACGCAAGCCGAATTTCTCTAGGAGGCTCGGTGATATCAGGCAGTACGTTCCAGATGGAACGCGAAGCCGAGGGTTTCTCTGAGTGCAGCTCAGACTACGGCAATGCGAAAGACTTCCACGCCAGGTGGGACGTGCTTGAACGGTGTTCCTGAACGTGTGTGACCGCTGGGGAAATCAAGCTGCTCCTAGAGGGAGTGCAGTGCGTTTCCTTACACTCGGCGTACACAGAGTGGTTTCAAAGGGCTCCTGGCATGGATGTTGAGTAGCAGACCCACGGGGCCCCGTGGGTGTCACTGATCCTGCCGGGAACAGGGTGCCCACGCGAGCCTCCTAGTTGTCCGGCAAACTCTGCTGCAGTTCAAGATACGCAGAACAGAGGCCACGGCGTCATGGAAACTGCGGCACGCCTCCGCTTCTGCACGGCAAGTCGGGGCCTTCATACCAGGCATGTGTTCATGCTGGGTGTGCCGGTAGCGACACAGCATGGTAAGATGCTGACTCTCTCCTCGGGCAGAGTGACTTCAGGCACGAGGTCTTCGAAGTATTCTAAGCACAGTGCTCTCTCATGGCAGCTCACACCAGGGCCATGACAAAGTCTTCCGGGGCAATTCAGACTCACCGGCAATGATGTCCTGAGGCCGTTAGAGGACTCTGGAATTGTAGGGCTCCTCAAGTAACCTACAGTTTGTTGCCCATCACTGGGAACGCACAGAGGGCCTCCGAGGGCTCAACCAATGGGCCTCGAAGTTGCTCAGCCGGCCCACAGGGGTCTGGAGGTACTCAGTGAACTTGGAGGGGAAACGATGCATACCCGAGAAGCCTGGGGGGGGGTCCTCAAAAGTCTACTTCCTTTAAAATAAAGCATATAAGCGGCTAAGAACTCATGGGAACAGCTGCATGCCTCCGTTGTGCACAACGTCTCAGGGCCTAACCTGGAGGCAGGTTCTCACGTTCAGATTCCCTTCAGCTCTAGAGCTTGTCAGGCAGACCACCACCGCGGCCATGGAAGCACCTGGTTTAGACAGAAGCAACTCCTAATTTCCCCCGCATCATTCTTACACGGTTTCCAGGCCTGTCAGGAGCAGGGAATGTCAGGTAGCTGTCAGGCAGCGTGAATGCAGCCTTCAAAATGGGAAAGCAAGCCTAGTTCCAACGGGCCCCGTTTCCATGGGCACCCTCAGCATACACCCCTGGGGTTTCTAACAAGTCCAAAGAGACCCAGGTTACCCTGTGTTTCCTTGCCTGAATCAACTTCTCGAGTAGGGTGTTCTGCATCAAGGAAACTGCCTCAACCAAGGAACGCCGTGGCTACGCCTCTGCGCCTGTGGCTATTCAAAAGCCTGCAGTGCCACAGGAAGAGCAGGACTTAAGTTGCAGTGAGAACGCAAGCCGACTTTCTCTAGGAGGCACGGTGACTTCCGGAGGGACGTCCCGGATGGAATGCGAAGCTGAGGATTTATCTGAGTGCAGGTCGGACTAGGGCAACACGCAAGACTTCCACGCCGGGTGGGACGTGCTTGAACGGCGTTCCTGAACGTGTGTGACCGCTGGGGAAATCAAGCTGCTCCAAGAGAGAGTGCAGTGCGTTTCCTTACACTCGGCATACACAGAGTGGTTCCAAAGGGCTCCTGGCATGGATGTTGATTAGCAGACCGTCGGGGTCCCGTGGGTGTCACTGATGCTGCCGGGAACAGGGTGCCCACGCGAGCCTCCTAGGTGTCTGGCAAACTGTGCTGCAGTTAAAGATATGCAGAGCAGTGGCCACGACCTCATGGAAACTGCTGCACGCCTCCGCTTCTGCACGGCAAATCAGGGCCTTACTTCCAGACATGTGTTCATGCTGGCTGCGCCGGTAGCGACACAGCATGGTAAGACGCTGACTTTCTCCTCGGGCAGAGTGCCTTCAGGTACGAGGTCCTCGAAGTATTCAAAGCACAGTGCTTTCTCATGGCAGCTCACACAAGGGCCATGAGAAAGTCTTCCTGGGCAATTGATACTCATCAGCAATGTTGTCCTGAGGCCATTCGAGGACTCTGGAATTGTAGGTCTCCTCAAGGAACTTACAGTGTGTTGCCCAACAGTGGGACGCACAGAGGGCCTCCGAGGAATCAATCAGTGTGCCTCGAAGTTGCTCAGCCGGCCCACAGGGCTCTGGAGGTACTCAGTGAACTTGGAGGGGAAATGATGCATACCCGAGAGTCCTAGGGGGGGGTCCTCAAAAGTCTACTTCCTTTCAAATAAAGCATATAAGCGACTAAGAACGCAAGGAAAGGGCTGCATGCCTCCCTTTCTGCCCGGCTGCTCGGGACCTAAAATGGAGGCGAGTTCCTATGTTGAGTTTCCTTTGAGCTCCAGAGCTTGTCAGGCACACGACCCCCACGGCCATGGCAGCACCTGGTTTAGACAGAGCAGACTCATAATTTTCCCCGCATCGTTCTTACAGGGTTTCCAGGCCTGTCGGGAGCAGGGACTATCAGGTAGCTGCAAGGCAGCGTGAATGCAGCCTTCAAAATGGGAAAGCGAGTCTAGTTCCAGCAGGCCCCCGTTTCCATGGGCACCCGCAGCATACAACCCTGTGCTTTCTAAGAAGTCCAAAGAGACACGGGTTACCCTGTGTTGCCTTCCCTGAATCAGCTTCTCGAAGTAGGGTGTTCTGCATCAAGCTAACTGCCTTAACCAAGCAATGCCCTAGCTAGGCCTCTGGGCCTGTGGCTATTCAAAATCCTGCAGTGCCACAGGAAGAGCAGGAATTAAATTGCAGTAAGAACGCAAGCCGAATTTCTCTAGGAGGCTCGGTGATATCAGGCAGTACGTTCCAGATGGAACGCGAAGCCGAGGGTTTCTCTGAGTGCAGCTCAGACTACGGCAATGCGAAAGACTTCCACGCCAGGTGGGACGTGCTTGAACGGTGTTCCTGAACGTGTGTGACCGCTGGGGAAATCAAGCTGCTCCTAGAGGGAGTGCAGTGCGTTTCCTTACACTCGGCGTACACAGAGTGGTTCCAAAGGGCTCCTGGCATGGATGTTGAGTAGCAGACCCACGGGGCCCCGTGGGTGTCACTGATCCTGCCGGGAACAGGGTGCCCACGCGAGCCTCCTAGGTGTCCGGCAAACTCTGCTGCAGTTCAAGATACGCAGAACAGAGGCCACGGCGTCATGGAAACTGCGGCACGCCTCCGCTTCTGCACGGCAAGTCGGGGCCTTCATACCAGGCATGTGTTCATGCTGGGTGTGCCGGTAGCGACACAGCATGGTAAGATGCTGACTCTCTCCTCGGGCAGAGTGACTTCAGGCACGAGGTCTTCGAAGTATTCTAAGCACAGTGCTCTCTCATGGCAGCTCACACCAGGGCCATGACAAAGTCTTCCGGGGCAATTCAGACTCACCGGCAATGATGTCCTGAGGCCGTTCGAGGACTCTGGAATTGTAGGGCTCCTCAAGTAACCTACAGTTTGTTGCCCATCACTGGGAACGCACAGAGGGCCTCCGAGGGCTCAACCAATGGGCCTCGAAGTTGCTCAGCCGGCCCACAGGGGTCTGGAGGTACTCAGTGAACTTGGAGGGGAAACGATGCATACCCGAGAAGCCTAGGGGGGGGTCCTCAAAAGTCTACTTCCTTTAAAATAAAGCATATTAGCGGCTAAGAACTCATGGGAACAGCTGCATGCCTCCGTTCTGCACAACGTCTCAGGGCCTAACCTGGAGGCAGGTTCTCACGTTCAGATTCCCTTCAGCTCTAGAGCTTGTCAGGCAGACCACCACCGCGGCCATGGAAGCACCTGGTTTAGACAGAAGCAACTCCTAATTTCCCCCGCATCATTCTTACACGGTTTCCAGGCCTGTCAGGAGCAGGGAATGTCAGGTAGCTGTCAGGCAGCGTGAATGCAGCCTTCAAAATGGGAAAGCAAGCCTAGTTCCAACGGGCCCCGTTTCCATGGGCACCCTCAGCATACACCCCTGGGGTTTCTAACAAGTCCAAAGAGACCCAGGTTACCCTGTGTTTCCTTGCCTGAATCAACTTCTCGAGTAGGGTGTTCTGCACCAAGGAAACTGCCTCAACCAAGGAACGCCGTGGCTACGCCTCTGCGCCTGTGGCTATTCAAAAGCCTGCAGTGCCACAGGAAGAGCAGGACTTAAGTTGCAGTGAGAACGCAAGCCGACTTTCTCTAGGAGGCACGGTGACTTCCGGAGGGACGTCCCGGATGGAATGCGAAGCTGAGGATTTATCTGAGTGCAGCTCGGACTAGGGCAACACGTAAGACTTCCACGCCGGGTGGGACGTGCTTGAACGGCGTTCCTGAACGTGTGTGACCGCTGGGGAAATCAAGCTGCTCCAAGAGAGAGTGCAGTGCGTTTCCTTACACTCGGCATACACAGAGTGGTTCCAAAGGGCTCCTGGCATGGATGTTGATTAGCAGACCCTCGGGGTCCCGTGGGTGTCACTGATGCTGCCGGGAACAGGGTGCCCACGCGAGCCTCCTAGGTGTCTGGCAAACTGTGCTGCAGTTAAAGATATGCAGAGCAGTGGCCACGACCTCATGGAAACTGCTGCACGCTTCCGCTTCTGCACGGCAAATCAGGGCCTTACTTCCAGACATGTGTTCATGCTGGCTGCGCCGGTAGCGACACAGCATGGTAAGACGCTGACTTTCTCCTCGGGCAGAGTGCCTTCAGGTACGAGGTCCTCGAAGTATTCAAAGCACAGTGCTTTCTCATGGCAGCTGACACAAGGGCCATGAGAAAGTCTTCCTGGGCAATTGATACTCACCAGCAATGTTGTCCTGAGGCCATTCGAGGACTCTGGAATTGTAGGTCTCCTCAAGGAACCTACAGTGTGTTGCCCATCACTGGGACGCACAGAGGGCCTCCGAGGAATCAATCAGTGTGCCTCGAAGTTGCTCAGCCGGCCCACAGGGCTCTGGAGGTACTCAGTGAACTTGGCGGGTAAATGATGCATACCCGAGAGGCCTAGGGGGGAGTCCTCAAAAGTCTACTTCCTTTCAAATAAAGCATATAAGCGACTAAGAACGCAAGGAAAGGGCTGCATGCCTCCCTTTCTGCCCGGCTACTCGGGACCTAAAATGGAGGCGAGTTCCTATGTTGAGTTTCCTTTGAGCTCCAGAGCTTGTCAGGAACACGACCCCCGCGGCCATGGCAGCACCTGGTTTAGACAGAGCAGACTCATAATTTTCCCCGCATCGTTCTTACAGGGTTTCCAGGCCTGTCGGGAGCAGGGACTATCAGGTAGCTGCAAGGCAGCGTGAATGCAGCCTTCAAAATGGGAAAGCGAGTCTAGTTCCAGCAGGCCCCCGTTTCCATGGGCACCCGCAGCATACAACCCTGTGCTTTCTAAGAAGTCCAAAGAGACACGGGTTACCCTGTGTTGCCTTCCCTGAATCAACTTCTCGAAGTAGGGTGTTCTGCATCAAGCTAACTGCCTTAACCAAGCAATGCCCTAGCTAGGCCTCTGGGCCTGTGGCTATTCAAAATCCTGCAGTGCCACAGGAAGAGCAGGAATTAAATTGCAGTAAAAACGCAAGCCGAATTTCTCTAGGAGGCTCGGTGATATCAGGCAGTACGTTCCAGATGGAACGCGAAGCCGAGGGTTTCTCTGAGTGCAGCTCAGACTACGGCAATGCGAAAGACTTCCACGCCAGGTGGGACGTGCTTGAACGGTGTTCCTGAACGTGTGTGACCGCTGGGGAAATCAAGCTGCTCCAAGAGGGAGTGCAGTGCGTTTCCTTACACTCGGCGTACACAGAGTGGTTCCAAAGGGCTCCTGGCATGGATGTTGAGTAGCAGACCCACGGGGCCCCATGGGTGTCACTGATCCTGCCGGGAACAGGGTGCCCACGCGAGCCTCCTAGGTGTACGGCAAACTCTGCTGCAGTTCAAGATACGCAGAACAGAGGCCACGGCGTCATGGAAACTGCGGCATGCCTCCGCTTCTGCACAGCAAGTCGGGGCCTTCATACCAGGCATGTGTTCATGCTGGGTGAGCCGGTAGCGACACAGCATGGTAAGATGCTGACTCTCTCCTCGGGCAGAGTGACTTCAGGCACGAGGTCTTCGAAGTATTCTAAGCACAGTGCTCTCTCATGGCAGCTCACACCAGGGCCATGACAAAGTCTTCCGGGGCAATTCAGACTCACCGGCAATGATGTCCTGAGGCCGTTCGAGGACTCTGGAATTGTAGGGCTCCTCAAGTAACCTACAGTTTGTTGCCCATCACTGGGAACGCACAGAGGGCCTCCGAGGGCTCAACCAATGGGCCTCGAAGTTGCTCAGCAGGCCCACAGGGGTCTGGAGGTACTCAGTGAACTTGGAGGGGAAACGATGCATACCCGAGAAGCCTAGGGGGGGGTCCTCAAAAGTCTACTTCCTTTAAAATAAAGCATATAAGAGGCTAAGAACTCATGGGAACAGCTGCATGCCTCCGTTCTGCACAACGTCTCAGGGCCTAACCTGGAGGCAGGTTCTCACGTTCAGATTCCCTTCAGCTCTAGAGCTTGTCAGGCAGACCACCACCGCGGCCATGGAAGCACCTGGTTTAGACAGAAGCAACTCCTAATTTCCCCCGCATCATTCTTACACGGTTTCCAGGCCTGTCAGGAGCAGGGAATGTCAGGTAGCTGTCAGGCAGCGTGAATGCAGCCTTCAAAATGGGAAAGCAAGCCTAGTTCCAACGGGCCCCGTTTCCATGGGCACCCTCAGCATACACCCCTGGGGTTTCTAACAAATCCAAAGAGACCCAGGTTACCCTGTGTTTCCTTGCCTGAATCAACTTCTCGAGTAGGGTGTTCTGCATCAAAGAAACTGCCTCAACCAAGGAACGCCGTGGCTACGCCTCTGCGCCTGTGGCTATTCAAAAGCCTGCAGTGCCACAGGAAGAGCAGGACTTAAGTTGCAGTGAGAACGCAAGCCGACTTTCTCTAGGAGGCACGGTGACTTCCGGAGGGACGTCCCGGATGGAATGCGAAGCTGAGGATTTATCTGAGTGCAGCTCAGACTAGGGCAACACGCAAGACTTCCACGCCGGGTGGGACGTGCTTGAACGGCGTTCCTGAACGTGTGTGACCGCTGGGGAAATCAAGCTGCTCCAAGAGAGAGTGCAGTGCGTTTCCTTACACTCGGCATACACAGAGTGGTTCCAAAGGGCTCCTGGCATGGATGTTGATTAGCAGACCCACGGGGTCCCGTGGGTGTCACTGATGCTGCCGGGAACAGGGTGCCCACGCGAGCCTCCTAGGTGTCTGGCAAACTGTGCTGCAGTTAAAGATATGCAGAGCAGTGGCCACGACCTCATGGAAACTGCTGCACGCCTCTGCTTCTGCACGGCAAATCAGGGCCTTACTTCCAGGCATGTGTTCATGCTGGCTGCGCCGGTAGCGACACAGCATGGTAAGACGCTGACTTTCTCCTCGGGCAGAGTGCCTTCAGGTACGAGGTCCTCGAAGTATTCAAAGCACAGTGCTTTCTCATGGCAGCTGACACAAGGGCCATGAGAAAGTCTTCCTGGGCAATTGATACTCACCAGCAATGTTGTCCTGAGGCCATTCGAGGACTCTGGAATTGTAGGTCTCCTCAAGGAACCTACAGTGTGTTGCCCATCACTGGGACGCACAGAGGGCCTCCGAGGAATCAATCAGTGTGCCTCGAAGTTGCTCAGCCGGCCCACAGGGCTCTGGAGGTACTCAGTGAACTTGGAGTGGAAATGATGCATACCCGAGAGGCCTAGGGGGGGTCCTCAAAAGTCTACTTCCTTTCACATAAAGCATATAAGCGACTAAGAACGCAAGGAAAGGGCTGCATGCCTCCCTTTCTGCCCGGCTCCTCGGGACCTACAATGGAGGCGAGTTCCTATGTTGAGTTTCCTTTGAGCTCCAGAGCTTGTCAGGCACACGACCCCCGCGGCCATGGCAGCAACTGGTTTAGACAGAGCAGACTCATAATTTTCCCCGCATCGTTCTTACAGGGTTTCCAGGCCTGTCGGGAGCAGGGACTATCAGGTAGCTGCAAGGCAGCGTGAATGCAGCCTTCAAAATGGGAAAGCGAGTCTAGTTCCAGCAGGCCCCCGTTTCCATGGGCACCCGCAGCATACAACCCTGTGCTTTCTAAGAAGTCCAAAGAGACACGGGTTACCCTGTGTTGCCTTCCCTGAATCAACTTCTCGAAGTAGGGTGTTCTGCATCAAGCTAACTGCCTTAACCAAGCAATGCCCTAGCTAGGCCTCTGGGCCTGTGGCTATTCAAAATCCTGCAGTGCCACAGGAAGAGCAGGAATTAAATTGCAGTAAGAACGCAAGCCGAATTTCTCTAGGAGGCTCGGTGATATCAGGCAGTACGTTCCAGATGGAACGCGAAGCCGAGGGTTTCTCTGAGTGCAGCTCAGACTACGGCAATGCGAAAGACTTCCACGCCAGGTGGGACGTGCTTGAACGGTGTTCCTGAACGTGTGTGACCGCTGGGGAAATCAAGCTGCTCCAAGAGGGAGTGCAGTGCGTTTCCTTACACTCGGCGTACACAGAGTGGTTCCAAAGGGCTCCTGGCATGGATGTTGAGTAGCAGACCCACGGGGCCCCGTGGGTGTCACTGATCCTGCCGGGAACAGGGTGCCCACGCGAGCCTCCTAGGTGTCCGGCAAACTCTGCTGCAGTTCAAGATACGCAGAACAGAGGCCACGGCGTCATGGAAACTGCGGCACGCCTCCGCTTCTGCACGGCAAGTCGGGGCCTTCATACCAGGCATGTGTTCATGCTGGGTGTGCCGGTAGCGACACAGCATGGTAAGATGCTGACTCTCTCCTCGGGCAGAGTGACTTCAGGCACGAGGTCTTCGAAGTATTCTAAGCACAGTGCTCTCTCATGGCAGCTCACACCAGGGCCATGACAAAGTCTTCCGGGGCAATTCAGACTCACCGGCAATGATGTCCTGAGGCCGTTCGAGGACTCTGGAATTGTAGGGCTCCTCAAGTAACCTACAGTTTGTTGCCCATCACTGGGAACGCACAGAGGGCCTCCGAGGGCTCAACCAATGGGCCTCGAAGTTGCTCAGCAGTCCCACAGGGGTCTGGAGGTACTCAGTGAACTTGGAGGGGAAACGATGCATACCCGAGAAGCCTAGGGGGGGGTCCTCAAAAGTCTACTTCCTTTAAAATAAAGCATATAAGCGGCTAAGAACTCATGGGAACAGCTGCATGCCTCCGTTCTGCACAACGTCTCAGGGCCTAACCTGGAGGCAGGTTCTCACGTTCAGATTCCCTTCAGCTCTAGAGCTTGTCAGGCAGACCACCACCGCGGCCATGGAAGCACCTGGTTTAGACAGAAGCAACTCCTAATTTCCCCCGCATCATTCTTACACGGTTTCCAGGCCTGTCAGGAGCAGGGAATGTCAGGTAGCTGTCAGGCAGCGTGAATGCAGCCTTCAAAATGGGAAAGCAAGCCTAGTTCCAACGGGCCCCGTTTCCATGGGCACCCTCAGCATACACCCCTGGGGTTTCTAACAAGTCCAAAGAGACCCAGGTTACCCTGTGTTTCCTTGCCTGAATCAACTTCTCGAGTAGGGTGTTCTGCATCAAGGAAACAGCCTCAACCAAGGAACGCCGTGGCTACGCCTGTGCGCCTGTGGCTATTCAAAAGCCTGCAGTGCCACAGGAAGAGCAGGACTTAAGTTGCAGTGAGAACGCAAGCCGACTTTCTCTAGGAGGCACGGTGACTTCCGGAGGGACGTCCCGGATGGAATGCGAAGCTGAGGATTTATCTGAGTGCAGCTCGGACTAGGGCAACACGCAAGACTTCCACGCCGGGTGGGACGTGCTTGAACGGCGTTCCTGAACGTGTGTGACCGCTGGGGAAATCAAGCTGCTCCAAGAGAGAGTGCAGTGCGTTTCCTTACACTCGGCATACACAGAGTGGTTCCAAAGGGCTCCTGGCATGGATGTTGATTAGCAGACCCTCGGGGTCCCGTGGGTGTCACTGATGCTGCCGGGAACAGGGTGCCCACGCGAGCCTCCTAGGTGTCTGGCAAACTGTGCTGCAGTTAAAGATATGCAGAGCAGTGGCCACGACCTCATGGAAACTGCTGCACGCCTCCGCTTCTGCACGGCAAATCAGGGCCTTACTTCCAGGCATGTGTTCATGCTGGCTGCGCCGGTAGCGACACAGCATGGTAAGACGCTGACTTTCTCCTCGGGCAGAGTGCCTTCAGGTACGAGGTCCTCGAAGTATTCAAAGCACAGTGCTTTCTCATGGCAGCTCACACAAGGGCCATGAGAAAGTCTTCCTGGGCAATTGATACTCACCAGCAATGTTGTCCTGAGGCCATTCGAGGACTCTGGAATTGTAGGTCTCCTCAAGGAACCTACAGTGTGTTGCCCATCACTGGGACGCACAGAGGGCCTCCGAGGAATCAATCAGTGTGCCTCGAAGTTGCTCAGCCGGCCCACAGGGCTCTGGAGGTACTCAGTGAACTTGGAGGGGAAATGATGCATACCCGAGAGTCCTAGGGGGGGGGTCCTCAAAAGTCTACTTCCTTTCAAATAAAGCATATAAGCGACTAAGAACGCAAGGAAAGGGCTGCATGCCTCCCTTTCTGCCCGGCTACTCGGGACCTAAAATGGAGGCGAGTTCCTATGTTGAGTTTCCTTTGAGCTCCAGAGCTTGTCAGGCACACGACCCCCGCGGCCATGGCAGCACCTGGTTTAGACAGAGCAGACTCATAATTTTCCCCGCATCGTTCTTACAGGGTTTCCAGGCCTGTCGGGAGCAGGGACTATCAGGTAGCTGCAAGGCAGCGTGAATGCAGCCTTCAAAATGGGAAAGCGAGTCTAGTTCCAGCAGGCCCCCGTTTCCATGGGCACCCGCAGCATACAACCCTGTGCTTTCTAAGAAGTCCAAAGAGACACGGGTTACCCTGTGTTGCCTTCCCTGAATCAACTTCTCGAAGTAGGGTGTTCTGCATCAAGCTAACTGCCTTAACCAAGCAATGCCCTAGCTAGGCCTCTGGGCCTGTGGCTATTCAAAATCCTGCAGTGCCACAGGAAGAGCAGGAATTAAATTGCAGTAAGAACGCAAGCCGAATTTCTCTAGGAGGCTCGGTGATATCAGGCAGTACGTTCCAGATGGAACGCGAAGCCGAGGGTTTCTCTGAGTGCAGCTCAGACTACGGCAATGCGAAAGACTTCCACGCCAGGTGGGACGTGCTTGAACGGTGTTCCTGAACGTGTGTGACCGCTGGGGAAATCAAGCTGCTCCAAGAGGGAGTGCAGTGCGTTTCCTTACACTCGGCGTACACAGAGTGGTTCCAAAGGGCTCCTGGCATGGATGTTGAGTAGCAGACCCACGGGGCCCCGTGGGTGTCACTGATCCTGCCGGGAACAGGGTGCCCACGCGAGCCTCCTAGGTGTCCGGCAAACTCTGCTGCAGTTCAAGATACGCAGAACAGAGGCCACGGCGTCATGGAAACTGCGGCACGCCTCCGCTTCTGCACGGCAAGTCGGGGCCTTCATACCAGGCATGTGTTCATGCTGGGTGTGCCGGTAGCGACACAGCATGGTAAGATGCTGACTCTCTCCTCGGGCAGAGTGACTTCAGGCACGAGGTCTTCGAAGTATTCTAAGCACAGTGCTCTCTCATGGCAGCTCACACCAGGGCCATGACAAAGTCTTCCGGGGCAATTCAGACTCACCGGCAATGATGTCCTGAGGCCGTTCGAGGACTCTGGAATTGTAGGGCTCCTCAAGTAACCTACAGTTTGTTGCCCATCACTGGGAACGCACAGAGGGCCTCCGAGGGCTCAACCAATGGGCCTCGAAGTTGCTCAGCCGGCCCACAGGGGTCTGGAGGTACTCAGTGAACTTGGAGGGGAAACGATGCATACCCGAGAAGCCTGGGGGGGTGTCCTAAAATGTCTACTTCCTTTAAAATAAAGCATATAAGCGGCTAAGAACTCATGGGAACAGCTGCATGCCTCCGTTCTGCACAACGTCTCAGGGCCTAACCTGGAGGCAGGTTCTCACGTTCAGATTCCCTTCAGCTCTAGAGCTTGTCAGGCAGACCACCACCGCGGCCATGGAAGCACCTGGTTTAGACAGAAGCAACTCCTAATTTCCCCCGCATCATTCTTACACGGTTTCCAGGCCTGTCAGGAGCAGGGAATGTCAGGTAGCTGTCAGGCAGCGTGAATGCAGCCTTCAAAATGGGAAAGCAAGCCTAGTTCCAACGGGCCCCGTTTCCATGGGCACCCTCAGCATACACCCCTGGGGTTTCTAACAAGTCCAAAGAGACCCAGGTTACCCTGTGTTTCCTTGCCTGAATCAACTTCTCGAGTAGGGTGTTCTGCATCAAGGAAACTGCCTCAACCAAGGAACGCCGTGGCTACGCCTCTGCGCCTGTGGCTATTCAAAAGCCTGCAGTGCCACAGGAAGAGCAGGACTTAAGTTGCAGTGAGAACGCAAGCCGACTTTCTCTAGGAGGCACGGTGACTTCCGGAGGGACGTCCCGGATGGAATGCGAAGCTGAGGATTTATCTGAGTGCAGCTCGGACTAGGGCAACACGCAAGACTTCCACGCCGGGTGGGACGTGCTTGAACGGCGTTCCTGAACGTGTGTGACCGCTGGGGAAATCAAGCTGCTCCAAGAGAGTGTGCAGTGCGTTTCCTTACACTCGGCATACACAGAGTGGTTCCAAAGGGCTCCTGGCATGGATGTTGATTAGCAGACCCACGGGGTCCCGTGGGTGTCACTGATGCTGCCGGGAACAGGGTGCCCACGCGAGCCTCCTAGGTGTCTGGCAAACTGTGCTGCAGTTAAAGATATGCAGAGCAGTGGCCACGACCTCATGGAAACTGCTGCACGCCTCCGCTTCTGCACGGCAAATCAGGGCCTTACTTCCAGGCATGTGTTCATGCTGGCTGCGCCGGTAGGGACACAGCATGGTAAGACGCTGACTTTCTCCTCGGGCAGAGTGCCTTCAGGTACGAGGTCCTCGAAGTATTCAAAGCACAGTGCTTTCTCATGGCAGCTCACACAAGGGCCATGAGAAAGTCTTCCTGGGCAATTGATACTCACCAGCAATGTTGTCCTGAGGCCATTCGAGGACTCTGGAATTGTAGGTCTCCTCAAGGAACCTACAGTGTGTTGCCCATCACTGGGAGGCACAGAGGGCCTCCGAGGAATCAATCAGTGTGCCCCGAAGTTGCTCAGCCGGCCCACAGGGCTCTGGAGGTACTCAGTGAACTTGGAGGGGAAATGATGCATACCCGAGAGGCCTGGGGGGGGTCCTCAAAAGTCTACTTCCTTTCAAATAAAGCATATAAGCGACTAAGAACGCAAGGAAAGGGCTGCATGCCTCCCTTTCTGCCTGGCTACTCGGGACCTAAAATGGAGGCGAGTTCCTATGTTGAGTTTCCTTTGAGCTCCAGAGCTTGTCAGGCACACGACCCCCGCGGCCATGGCAGCACCTGGTTTAGACAGAGCAGACTCATAATTTTCCCCGCATCGTTCTTACAGGGTTTCCAGGCCTGTCGGGAGCAGGGACTATCAGGTAGCTGCAAGGCAGCGTGAATGCAGCCTTCAAAATGGGAAAGCGAGTCTAGTTCCAGCAGGCCCCCGTTTCCATGGGCACCCGCAGCATACAACCCTGTGCTTTCTAAGAAGTCCAAAGAGACACGGGTTACCCTGTGTTGCCTTCCCTGAATCAACTTCTCGAAGTAGGGTGTTCTGCATCAAGCTAACTGCCTTAACCAAGCAATGCCCTAGCTAGGCCTCTGGGCCTGTGGCTATTCAAAATCCTGCAGTGCCACAGGAAGAGCAGGAATTAAATTGCAGTAAGAACGCAAGCCGAATTTCTCTAGGAGGCTCGGTGATATCAGGCAGTACGTTCCAGATGGAACGCGAAGCCGAGGGTTTCTCTGAGTGCAGCTCAGACTACGGCAATGCGAAAGACTTCCACGCCAGGTGGGACGTGCTTGAACGGTGTTCCTGAACGTGTGTGACCGCTGGGGAAATCAAGCTGCTCCAAGAGGGAGTGCAGTGCGTTTCCTTACACTCGGCGTACACAGAGTGGTTCCAAAGGGCTCCTGGCATGGATGTTGAGTAGCAGACCCACGGGGCCCCGTGGGTGTCACTGATCCTGCCGGGAACAGGGTGCCCACGCGAGCCTCCTAGGTGTCCGGCAAACTCTGCTGCAGTTCAAGATACGCAGAACAGAGGCCACGGCGTCATGGAAACTGCGGCACGCCTCCGCTTCTGCACGGCAAGTCGGGGCCTTCATACCAGGCATGCGTTCATGCTGGGTGTGCCGGTAGCGACACAGCATGGTAAGATGCTGACTCTCTCCTCGGGCAGAGTGACTTCAGGCACGAGGTCTTCGAAGTATTCTAAGCACAGTGCTCTCTCATGGCAGCTCACACCAGGGCCATGACAAAGTCTTCCGGGGCAATTCAGACTCACCGGCAATGATGTCCTGAGGCCGTTCGAGGACTCTGGAATTGTAGGGCTCCTCAAGTAACCTACAGTTTGTTGCCCATCACTGGGAACGCACAGAGGGCCTCCGAGGGCTCAACCAATGGGCCTCGAAGTTGCTCAGCCGGCCCACAGGGCTCTGGAGGTACTCAGTGAACTTGGAGGGGAAACGATGCATACCCGAGAAGCCTGGGGGGTGGGTCCTCAAAAGTCTACTTCCTTTAAAATAAAGCATATAAGCGGCTAAGAACTCATGGGAACAGCTGCATGCCTCAGTTCTGCACAACGTCTCAGGGCCTAACCTGGAGGCAGGTTCTCACGTTCAGATTCCCTTCAGCTCTAGAGCTTGTCAGGCAGACCACCACCGCGGCCATGGAAGCACCTGGTTTAGACAGAAGCAACTCCTAATTTCCCCCGCATCATTCTTACACGGTTTCCAGGCCTGTCAGGAGCAGGGAATGTCAGGTAGCTGTCAGGCAGCGTGAATGCAGCCTTCAAAATGGGAAAGCAAGCCTAGTTCCAACGGGCCCCGTTTCCATGGGCACCCTCAGCATACACCCCTGGGGTTTCTAACAAATCCAAAGAGACCCAGGTTACCCTGTGTTTCCTTGCCTGAATCAACTTCTCGAGTAGGGTGTTCTGCATCAAGGAAACTGCCTCAACCAAGGAACGCCGTGGCTACGCCTCTGCGCCTGTGGCTATTCAAAAGCCTGCAGTGCCACAGGAAGAGCAGGACTTAAGTTGCAGTGAGAACGCAAGCCGACTTTCTCTAGGAGGCACGGTGACTTCCGGAGGGACGTCCCGGATGGAATGCGAAGCTGAGGATTTATCTGAGTGAAGCTCGGACTAGGGCAACACGCAAGACTTCCACGCCGGGTGGGACGTGCTTGAACGGCGTTCCTGAACGTGTGTGACCGCTGGGGAAATCAAGCTGCTCCAAGAGAGAGTGCAGTGCGTTTCCTTACACTCGGCATACACAGAGTGGTTCCAAAGGGCTCCTGGCATGGATGTTGATTAGCAGACCCACGGGGTTCCATGGGTGTCACTGATGCTGCCGGGAACAGGGTGCCCACGCGAGCCTCCTAGGTGTCTGGCAAACTGTGCTGCAGTTAAAGATATGCAGAGCAGTGGCCACGACCTCATGGAAACTGCTGCACGCCTCTGCTTCTGCACGGCAAATCAGGGCCTTACTTCCAGGCATGTGTTCATGCTGGCTGCGCCGGTAGCGACACAGCATGGTAAGACGCTGACTTTCTCCTCGGGCAGAGTGCCTTCAGGTACGAGGTCCTCGAAGTATTCAAAGCACAGTGCTTTCTCATGGCAGCTCACACAAGGGCCATGAGAAAGTCTTCCTGGGCAATTGATACTCACCAGCAATGTTGTCCTGAGGCCATTCGAGGACTCTGGAATTGTAGGTCTCCTCAAGGAACCTACAGTGTGTTGCCCATCACTGGGACGCACAGAGGGCCTCCGAGGAATCAATCAGTGTGCCTCGAAGTTGCTCAGCCGGCCCACAGGGCTCTGGAGGTACTCAGTGAACTTGGAGGGGAAATGATGCATACCCGAGAGGCCTAGGGGGGGTCCTCAAAAGTCTACTTCCTTTCAAATAAAGCATATAAGCGACTAAGAACGCAAGGAAAGGGCTGCATGCCTCCCTTTCTGCCCGGCTGCTCGGGACCTAAAATGGAGGCGAGTTCCTATGTTGAGTTTCCTTTGAGCTCCAGAGCTTGTCAGGCAGAGCACCCCCGCGGCCATGGCAGCACCTGGTTTAGACAGAGCAGACTCATAATTTTCCCCACATCGTTCTTACAGGGTTTCCAGGCCTGTCGGGAGCAGGGACTATCAGGTAGCTGCAAGGCAGCGTGAATGCAGCCTTCAAAATGGGAAAGCGAGTCTAGTTCCAGCAGGCCCCCGTTTCCATGGGCACCCGCAGCATACAACCCTGTGCTTTCTAAGAAGTCCAAAGAGACACGGGTTACCCTGTGTTGCCTTCCCTGAATCAACTTCTCGAAGTAGGGTGTTCTGCATCAAGCTAACTGCCTTAACCAAGCAATGCCCTAGCTAGGCCTCTGGGCCTGTGGCTATTCAAAATCCTGCAGTGCCACAGGAAGAGCAGGAATTAAATTGCAGTAAGAACGCAAGCCGAATTTCTCTAGGAGGCTCGGTGATATCAGGCAGTACGTTCCAGATGGAACACGAAGCCGAGGGTTTCTCTGAGTGCAGCTCAGACTACGGCAATGCGAAAGACTTCCACGCCAGGTGGGACGTGCTTGAACGGTGTTCCTGAACGTGTGTGACCGCTGGGGAAATCAAGCTGCTCCAAGAGGGAGTGCAGTGCGTTTCCTTACACTCGGTGTACACAGAGTGGTTCCAAAGGGCTCCTGGCATGGATGTTGAGTAGCAGACCCACGGGGCCCCGTGGGTGTCACTGATCCTGCCGGGAACAGGGTGCCCACGCGAGCCTCCTAGGTGTCCGGCAAACTCTGCTGCAGTTCAAGATACGCAGAACAGAGGCCACGGCGTCATGGAAACTGCGGCACGCCTCCGCTTCTGCACGGCAAGTCGGGGCCTTCATACCAGGCATGTGTTCATGCTGGGTGTGCCGGTAGCGACACAGCATGGTAAGATGCTGACTCTCTCCTCGGGCAGAGTGACTTCAGGCACGAGGTCTTCGAAGTATTCTAAGCACAGTGCTCTCTCATGGCAGCTCACACCAGGGCCATGACAAAGTCTTCCGGGGCAATTCAGACTCACCGGCAATGATGTCCTGAGGCCGTTCGAGGACTCTGGAATTGTAGGGCTCCTCAAGTAACCTACAGTTTGTTGCCCATCACTGGGAACGCACAGAGGGCCTCCGAGGGCTCAACCAATGGGCCTCGAAGTTGCTCAGCAGGCCCACAGGGGTCTGGAGGTACTCAGTGAACTTGGAGGGGAAACGATGCATACCCGAGAAGCCTAGGGGGGGGTCCTCAAAAGTCTACTTCCTTTAAAATAAAGCATATAAGCGGCTAAGAACTCATGGGAACAGCTGCATGCGTCCGATCTGCACAACGTCTCAGGGCCTAACCTGGAGGCAGGTTCTCACGTTCAGATTCCCTTCAGCTCTAGAGCTTGTCAGGCAGACCACCACCGCGGCCATGGAAGCACCTGGTTTAGACAGAAGCAACTCCTAATTTCCCCCGCATCATTCTTACACGGTTTCCAGGCCTGTCAGGAGCAGGGAATGTCAGGTAGCTGTCAGGCAGCGTGAATGCAGCCTTCAAAATGGGAAAGCAAGCCTAGTTCCAACGGGCCCCGTTTCCATGGGCACCCTCAGCATACACCCCTGGGGTTTCTAACAAGTCCAAAGAGACCCAGGTTACCCTGTGTTTCCTTGCCTGAATCAACTTCTCGAGTAGGGTGTTCTGCATCAAGGAAACTGCCTCAACCAAGGAGCGCCGTGGCTACGCCTCTGCGCCTGTGGCTATTCAAAAGCCTGCAGTGCCACAGGAAGAGCAGGACTTAAGTGGCAGTGAGAACGCAAGCCGACTTTCTCTAGGAGGCACGGTGACTTCCGGAGGGACGTCCCGGATGGAATGCGAAGCTGAGGATTTATCTGAGTGCAGCTCGGACTAGGGCAACACGCAAGACTTCCACGCCGGGTGGGACGTGCTTGAACGGCGTTCCTGAACGTGTGTGACCGCTGGGGAAATCAAGCTGCTCCAAGAGAGAGTGCAGTGCGTTTCCTTACACTCGGCATACACAGAGTGGTTCCAAAGGGCTCCTGGCATGGATGTTGATTAGCAGACCCTCGGGGTCCCGTGGGTGTCACTGATGCTGCCGGGAACAGGGTGCCCACGCGAGCCTCCTAGGTGTCTGGCAAACTGTGCTGCAGTTAAAGATATGCAGAGCAGTGGCCACGACCTCATGGAAACTGCTGCACGCCTCCGCTTCTGCACGGCAAATCAGGGCCTTACTTCCAGACATGTGTTCATGCTGGCTGCGCCGGTAGCGACACAGCATGGTAAGACGCTGACTTTCTCCTCGGGCAGAGTGCCTTCAGGTACGAGGTCCTCGAAGTATTCAAAGCACAGTGCTTTCTCATGGCAGCTCACACAAGGGCCATGAGAAAGTCTTCCTGGGCAATTGATACTCATCAGCAATGTTGTCCTGAGGCCATTCGAGGACTCTGGAATTGTAGGTCTCCTCAAGGAACCTACAGTGTGTTGCCCATCACTGGGACGCACAGAGGGCCTCCGAGGAATCAATCAGTGTGCCTCGAAGTTGCTCAGCCGGCCCACAGGGCTCTGGAGGTACTCAGTGAACTTGGAGGGGAAATGATGCATACCCGAGAGTCCTAGGGGGGGGGTCCTCAAAAGTCTACTTCCTTTCAAATAAAGCATATAAGCGACTAAGAACGCAAGGAAAGGGCTGCATGCCTCCCTTTCTGCCCGGCTACTCGGGACCTAAAATGGAGGCGAGTTCCTATGTTGAGTTTCCTTTGAGCTCCAGAGCTTGTCAGGCAGACCACCCCCGCGGCCATGGCAGTACCTGGTTTAGACAGAGCAGACTCATAATTTTCCCCGCATCGTTCTTACAGGGTTTCCAGGCCTGTCGGGAGCAGGGACTATCAGGTAGCTGCAAGGCAGCGTGAATGCAGCCTTCAAAATGGGAAAGCGAGTCTAGTTCCAGCAGGCCCCCGTTTCCATGGGCACCCGCAGCATACAACCCTGTGCTTTCTAAGAAGTCCAAAGAGACACGGGTTACCCTGTGTTGCCTTCCCTGAATCAACTTCTCGAAGTAGGGTGTTCTGCATCAAGCTAACTGCCTTAACCAAGCAATGCCCTAGCTAGGCCTCTGGGCCTGTGGCTATTCAAAATCCTGCAGTGCCACAGGAAGAGCAGGAATTAAATTGCAGTAAGAACGCAAGCCGAATTTCTCTAGGAGGCTCGGTGATATCAGGCAGTACGTTCCAGATGGAACGCGAAGCCGAGGGTTTCTCTGAGTGCAGCTCAGACTACGGCAATGCGAAAGACTTCCACGCCAGGTGGGACGTGCTTGAACGGTGTTCCTGAACGTGTGTGACCGCTGGGGAAATCAAGCTGCTCCAAGAGGGAGTGCAGTGCGTTTCCTTACACTCGGCGTACACAGAGTGGTTCCAAAGGGCTCCTGGCATGGATGTTGAGTAGCAGACCCACGGGGCCCCGTGGGTGTCACTGATCCTGCCGGGAACAGGGTGCCCACGCGAGCCTCCTAGGTGTCCGGCAAACTCTGCTGCAGTTCAAGATACGCAGAACAGAGGCCACGGCGTCATGGAAACTGCGGCACGCCTCCGCTTCTGCACGGCAAGTCGGGGCCTTCATACCAGGCATGTGTTCATGCTGGGTGTGCCGGTAGCGACACAGCATGGTAAGATGCTGACTCTCTCCTCGGGCAGAGTGACTTCAGGCACGAGGTCTTCGAAGTATTCTAAGCACAGTGCTCTCTCATGGCAGCTCACACCAGGGCCATGACAAAGTCTTCCGGGGCAATTCAGACTCACCGGCAATGATGTCCTGAGGCCGTTCGAGGACTCTGGAATTGTAGGGCTCCTCAAGTAACCTACAGTTTGTTGCCCATCACTGGGAACGCACAGAGGGCCTCCGAGGGCTCAACCAATGGGCCTCGAAGTTGCTCAGCCGGCCCACAGGGGTCTGGAGGTACTCAGTGAACTTGGAGGGGAAACGATGCATACCCGAGAAGCTAGGGGGGGGGTCCTCAAAAGTCTACTTCCTTTAAAATAAAGCATATAAGAGGCTAAGAACTCATGGGAACAGCTGCATGCCTCCGTTCTGCACAACGTCTCAGGGCCTAACCTGGAGGCAGGTTCTCACGTTCAGATTCCCTTCAGCTCTAGAGCTTGTCAGGCAGACCACCACCGCGGCCATGGAAGCACCTGGTTTAGACAGAAGCAACTCCTAATTTCCCCCGCATCATTCTTACACGGTTTCCAGGCCGGTCAGGAGCAGGGAATGTCAGGTAGCTGTCAGGCAGCGTGAATGCAGCCTTCAAAATGGGAAAGCAAGCCTAGTTCCAACGGGCCCCGTTTCCATGGGCACCCTCAGCATACACCCCTGGGGTTTCTAACAAATCCAAAGAGACCCAGGTTACCCTGTGTTTCCTTGCCTGAATCAACTTCTCGAGTAGGGTGTTCTGCATCAAAGAAAGTGCCTCAACCAAGGAACGCCGTGGCTACGCCTCTGCGCCTGCGGCTATTCAAAAGCCTGCAGTGCCACAGGAAGAGCAGGACTTAAGTTGCAGTGAGAACGCAAGCCGACTTTCTCTAGGAGGCACGGTGACTTCCGGAGGGACGTCCCGGATGGAATGCGAAGCTGAGGATTTATCTGAGTGCAGCTCGGACTAGGGCAACACGCAAGACTCCCACGCCGGGTGGGACGTGCTTGAACGGCGTTCCTGAACGTGTGTGACCGCTGGGGAAATCAAGGTGCTCCAAGAGAGAGTGCAGTGCGTTTCCTTACACTCGGCATACACAGAGTGGTTCCAAAGGGCTCCTGGCATGGATGTTGATTAGCAGACCCTCGGGGTCCCGTGGGTGTCACTGATGCTGCCGGGAACAGGGTGCCCACGCGAGCCTCCTAGGTGTCTGGCAAACTGTGCTGCAGTTAAAGATATGCAGAGCAGTGGCCACGACCTCATGGAAACTGCTGCACGCCTCCGCTTCTGCACGGCAAATCAGGGCCTTACTTCCAGGCATGTGTTCATGCTGGCTGCGCCGGTAGGGACACAGCATGGTAAGACGCTGACTTTCTCCTCGGGCAGAGTGCCTTCAGGTACGAGGTCCTCGAAGTATTCAAAGCACAGTGCTTTCTCATGGCAGCTCACACAAGGGCCATGAGAAAGTCTTCCTGGGCAATTGATACTCACCAGCAATGTTGTCCTGAGGCCATTCGAGGACTCTGGAATTGTAGGTCTCCTCAAGGAACCTACAGTGTGTTGCCCATCACTGGGACGCACAGAGGGCCTCCGAGGAATCAATCAGTGTGCCTCGAAGTTGCTCAGCCGGCCCACAGGGCTCTGGAGGTACTCAGTGAACTTGGAGGGGAAATGATGCATACCCGAGAGGCCTAGGGGCGGTCCTCAAAAGTCTACTTCCTTTCAAATAAAGCATATAAGCGACTAAGAACGCAAGGAAAGGGCTGCATGCCTCCCTTTCTGCCCGGCTACTCGGGACCTACAATGGAGGCGAGTTCCTATGTTGAGTTTCCTTTGAGCTCCAGAGCTTGTCAGGCACACGACCCCCGCGGCCATGGCAGCAACTGGTTTAGACAGAGCAGACTCATAATTTTCCCCGCATCGTTCTTACAGGGTTTCCAGGCCTGTCGGGAGCAGGGACTATCAGGTAGCTGCAAGGCAGCGTGAATGCAGCCTTCAAAATGGGAAAGCGAGTCTAGTTCCAGCAGGCCCCCTTTTCCATGGGCACCCGCAGCATACAACCCTGTGCTTTCTAAGAAGTCCAAAGAGACACGGGTTACCCTGTGTTGCCTTCCCTGAATCAACTTCTCGAAGTAGGGTGTTCTGCATCAAGCTAACTGCCTTAACCAAGCAATGCCCTAGCTAGGCCTCTGGGCCTGTGGCTATTCAAAATCCTGCAGTGCCACAGGAAGAGCAGGAATTAAATTGCAGTAAGAACGCAAGCCGAATTTCTCTAGGAGGCTCGGTGATATCAGGCAGTACGTTCCAGATGGAACGCGAAGCCGAGGGTTTCTCTGAGTGCAGCTCAGACTACGGCAATGCGAAAGACTTCCACGCCAGGTGGGACGTGCTTGAACGGTGTTCCTGAACGTGTGTGACCGCTGGGGAAATCAAGCTGCTCCAAGAGGGAGTGCAGTGCGTTTCCTTACACTCGGCGTACACAGAGTGGTTCCAAAGGGCTCCTGGCATGGATGTTGAGTAGCAGACCCACGGGGCCCCGTGGGTGTCACTGATCCTGCCGGGAACAGGGTGCCCACGCGAGCCTCCTAGGTGTCCGGCAAACTCTGCTGCAGTTCAAGATACGCAGAACAGAGGCCACGGCGTCATGGAAACTGCGGCACGCCTCCGCTTCTGCACGGCAAGTCGGGGCCTTCATACCAGGCATGTGTTCATGCTGGGTGTGCCGGTAGCGACACAGCATGGTAAGATGCTGACTCTCTCCTCGGGCAGAGTGACTTCAGGCACGAGGTCTTCGAAGTATTCTAAGCACAGTGCTCTCTCATGGCAGCTCACACCAGGGCCATGACAAAGTCTTCCGGGGCAATTCAGACTCACCGGCAATGATGTCCTGAGGCCGTTCGAGGACTCTGGAATTGTAGGGCTCCTCAAGTAACCTACAGTTTGTTGCCCATCACTGGGAACGCACAGAGGGCCTCCGAGGGCTCAACCAATGGGCCTCGAAGTTGCTCAGCAGGCCCACAGGGGTCTGGAGGTACTCAGTGAACTTGGAGGGGAAACGATGCATACCCGAGAAGCCTCGGGGGGGGTCCTCAAAAGTCTACTTCCTTTAAAATAAAGCATATAAGAGGCTAAGAACTCATGGGAACAGCTGCATGCCTCCGTTCTGCACAACGTCTCAGGGCCTAACCTGGAGGCAGGTTCTCACGTTCAGATTCCCTTCAGCTCTAGAGCTTGTCAGGCAGACCACCACCGCGGCCATGGAAGCACCTGGTTTAGACAGAAGCAACTCCTAATTTCCCCCGCATCATTCTTACACGGTTTCCAGGCCGGTCAGGAGCAGGGAATGTCAGGTAGCTGTCAGGCAGCGTGAATGCAGCCTTCAAAATGGGAAAGCAAGCCTAGTTCCAACGGGCCCCGTTTCCATGGGCACCCTCAGCATACACCCCTGGGGTTTCTAACAAATCCAAAGAGACCCAGGTTACCCTGTGTTTCCTTGAATGAATCAACTTCTCGAGTAGGGTGTTCTGCATCAAAGAAACTGCCTCAACCAAGGAACGCCGTGGCTACGCCTCTGCGCCTGCGGCTATTCAAAAGCCTGCAGTGCCACAGGAAGAGCAGGACTTAAGTTGCAGTGAGAACGCAAGCCGACTTTCTCTAGGAGGCACGGTGACTTCCGGAGGGACGTCCCGGATGGAATGCGAAGCTGAGGATTTATCTGAGTGCAGCTCGGACTAGGGCAACACGTAAGACTTCCACGCCGGGTGGGACGTGCTTGAACGGCGTTCCTGAACGTGTGTGACCGCTGGGGAAATCAAGCTGCTCCAAGAGAGAGTGCAGTGCGTTTCCTTACACTCGGCATACACAGAGTGGTTCCAAAGGGCTCCTGGCATGGATGTTGATTAGCAGACCCTCGGGGTCCCGTGGGTGTCACTGATGCTGCCGGGAACAGGGTGCCCACGCGAGCCTCCTAGGTGTCTGGCAAACTGTGCTGCAGTTAAAGATATGCAGAGCAGTGGCCACGACCTCATGGAAACTGCTGCACGCCTCCGCTTCTGCACGGCAAATCAGGGCCTTACTTCCAGACATGTGTTCATGCTGGCTGCGCCGGTAGCAACACAGCATGGTAAGACGCTGACTTTCTCCTCGGGCAGAGTGCCTTCAGGTACGAGGTCCTCGAAGTATTCAAAGCACAGTGCTTTCTCATGGCAGCTGACACAAGGGCCATGAGAAAGTCTTCCTGGGCAATTGATACTCACCAGCAATGTTGTCCTGAGGCCATTCGAGGACTCTGGAATTGTAGGTCTCCTCAAGGATCCTACAGTGTGTTGCCCATCACTGGGACGCACAGAGGGCCTCCGAGGAATCAATCAGTGTGCCTCGAAGTTGCTCAGCCGGCCCACAGGGCTCTGGAGGTACTCAGTGAACTTGGAGGGGAAATGATGCATACCCGAGAGGCCTAGGGGGGGTCCTCAAAAGTCTACTTCCTTTCAAATAAAGCATATAAGCGACTAAGAACGCAAGGAAAGGGCTGCATGCCTCCCTTTCTGCCCGGCTGCTCGGGACCTAAAATGGAGGCGAGTTCCTATGTTGAGTTTCCTTTGAGCTCCAGAGCTTGTCAGGCAGAGCACCCCCGCGGCCATGGCAGCACCTGGTTTAGACAGAGCAGACTCATAATTTTCCCCGCATCGTTCTTACAGGGTTTCCAGGCCTGTCGGGAGCAGGGACTATCAGGTAGCTGCAAGGCAGCGTGAATGCAGCCTTCAAAATGGGAAAGCGAGTCTAGTTCCAGCAGGCCCCCGTTTCCATGGGCACCCGCAGCATACAACCCTGTGCTTTCTAAGAAGTCCAAAGAGACACGGGTTACCCTGTGTTGCCTTCCCTGAATCAACTTCTCGAAGTAGGGTGTTCTGCATCAAGCTAACTGCCTTAACCAAGCAATGCCCTAGCTAGGCCTCTGGGCCTGTGGCTATTCAAAATCCTGCAGTGCCACAGGAAGAGCAGGAATTAAATTGCAGTAAGAACGCAAGCCGAATTTCTCTAGGAGGCTCGGTGATATCAGGCAGTACGTTCCAGATGGAACGCGAAGCCGAGGGTTTCTCTGAGTGCAGCTCAGACTACGGCAATGCGAAAGACTTCCACGCCAGGTGGGACGTGCTTGAACGGTGTTCCTGAACGTGTGTGACCGCTGGGGAAATCAAGCTGCTCCAAGAGGGAGTGCAGTGCGTTTCCTTACACTCGGCGTACACAGAGTGGTTCCAAAGGGCTCCTGGCATGGATGTTGAGTAGCAGACCCACGGGGCCCCGTGGGTGTCACTGATCCTGCCGGGAACAGGGTGCCCACGCGAGCCTCCTAGGTGTCCGGCAAACTCTGCTGCAGTTCAAGATACGCAGAACAGAGGCCACGGCGTCATGGAAACTGCGGCACGCCTCCGCTTCTGCACGGCAAGTCGGGGCCTTCATACCAGGCATGTGTTCATGCTGGGTGTGCCGGTAGCGACACAGCATGGTAAGATGCTGACTCTCTCCTCGGGCAGAGTGACTTCAGGCACGAGGTCTTCGAAGTATTCTAAGCACAGTGCTCTCTCATGGCAGCTCACACCAGGGCCATGACAAAGTCTTCCGGGGCAATTCAGACTCACCGGCAATGATGTCCTGAGGCCGTTCGAGGACTCTGGAATTGTAGGGCTCCTCAAGTAACCTACAGTTTGTTGCCCATCACTGGGAACGCACAGAGGGCCTCCGAGGGCTCAACCAATGGGCCTCGAAGTTGCTCAGCAGGCCCACAGGGGTCTGGAGGTACTCAGTGAACTTGGAGGGGAAACGATGCATACCCGAGAAGCCTAGGGGGGGGTCCTCAAAAGTCTACTTCCTTTAAAATAAAGCATATAAGCGGCTAAGAACTCATGGGAACAGCTGCATGCCTCCGTTCTGCACAACGTCTCAGGGCCTAACCTGGAGGCAGGTTCTCACGTTCAGATTCCCTTCAGCTCTAGAGCTTGTCAGGCAGACCACCACCGCGGCCATGGAAGCACCTGGTTTAGACAGAAGCAACTCCTAATTTCCCCCGCATCATTCTTACACGGTTTCCAGGCCTGTCAGGAGCAGGGAATGTCAGGTAGCTGTCAGGCAGCGTGAATGCAGCCTTCAAAATGGGAAAGCAAGCCTAGTTCCAACGGGCCCCGTTTCCATGGGCACCCTCAGCATACACCCCTGGGGTTTCTAACAAGTCCAAAGAGACCCAGGTTACCCTGTGTTTCCTTGCCTGAATCAACTTCTCGAGTAGGGTGTTCTGCATCAAGGAAACTGCCTCAACCAAGGAGCGCCGTGGCTACGCCTCTGCGCCTGTGGCTATTCAAAAGCCTGCAGTGCCACAGGAAGAGCAGGACTTAAGTTGCAGTGAGAACGCAAGCCGACTTTCTCTAGGAGGCACGGTGACTTCCGGAGGGACGTCCCGGATGGAATGCGAAGCTGAGGATTTATCTGAGTGCAGCTCGGACTAGGGCAACACGCAAGACTTCCACGCCGGGTGGGACGTGCTTGAACGGCGTTCCTGAACGTGTGTGACCGCTGGGGAAATCAAGCTGCTCCAAGAGAGAGTGCAGTGCGTTTCCTTACACTCGGCATACACAGAGTGGTTCCAAAGGGCTCCTGGCATGGATGTTGATTAGCAGACCCTCGGGGTCCCGTGGGTGTCACTGATGCTGCCGGGAACAGGGTGCCCACGCGAGCCTCCTAGGTGTCTGGCAAACTGTGCTGCAGTTAAAGATATGCAGAGCAGTGGCCACGACCTCATGGAAACTGCTGCACGCCTCCGCTTCTGCACGGCAAATCAGGGCCTTACTTCCAGACATGTGTTCATGCTGGCTGCGCCGGTAGCGACACAGCATGGTAAGACGCTGACTTTCTCCTCGGGCAGAGTGCCTTCAGGTACGAGGTCCTCGAAGTATTCAAAGCACAGTGCTTTCTCATGGCAGCTCACACAAGGGCCATGAGAAAGTCTTCCTGGGCAATTGATACTCACCAGCAATGTTGTCCTGAGGCCATTCGAGGACTCTGGAATTGTAGGTCTCCTCAAGGAACCTACAGTGTGTTGCCCATCACTGGGACGCACAGAGGGCCTCCGAGGAATCAATCAGTGTGCCTCGAAGTTGCTCAGCCGGCCCACAGGGCTCTGGAGGTACTCAGTGAACTTGGAGGGGAAATGATGCATACCCGAGAGGCCTAGGGGGGGTCCTCAAAAGTCTACTTCCTTTCAAATAAAGCATATAAGCGACTAAGAACGCAAGGAAAGGGCTGCATGCCTCCCTTTCTGCCCGGCTACTCGGGACCTAAAATGGAGGCGAGTTCCTATGTTGAGTTTCCTTTGAGCTCCAGAGCTTGTCAGGCACACGACCCCCGCGGCCATGGCAGCAACTGGTTTAGACAGAGCAGACTCATAATTTTCCCCGCATCGTTCTTACAGGGTTTCCAGGCCTGTCGGGAGCAGGGACTATCAGGTAGCTGCAAGGCAGCGTGAATGCAGCCTTCAAAATGGGAAAGCGAGTCTAGTTCCAGCAGGCCCCCGTTTCCATGGGCACCCGCAGCATACAACCCTGTGCTTTCTAAGAAGTCCAAAGAGACACGGGTTACCCTGTGTTGCCTTCCCTGAATCAACTTCTCGAAGTAGGGTGTTCTGCATCAAGCTAACTGCCTTAACCAAGCAATGCCCTAGCTAGGCCTCTGGGCCTGTGGCTATTCAAAATCCTGCAGTGCCACAGGAAGAGCAGGAATTAAATTGCAGTAAGAACGCAAGCCGAATTTCTCTAGGAGGCTCGGTGATATCAGGCAGTACGTTCCAGATGGAACGCGAAGCCGAGGGTTTCTCTGAGTGCAGCTCAGACTACGGCAATGCGAAAGACTTCCACGCCAGGTGGGACGTGCTTGAACGGTGTTCCTGAACGTGTGTGACCGCTGGGGAAATCAAGCTGCTCCAAGAGGGAGTGCAGTGCGTTTCCTTACACTCGGCGTACACAGAGTGGTTCCAAAGGGCTCCTGGCATGGATGTTGAGTAGCAGACCCACGGGGCCCCGTGGGTGTCACTGATCCTGCCGGGAACAGGGTGCCCACGCGAGCCTCCTAGGTGTCCGGCAAACTCTGCTGCAGTTCAAGATACGCAGAACAGAGGCCACGGCGTCATGGAAACTGCGGCACGCCTCCGCTTCTGCACGGCAAGTCGGGGCCTTCATACCAGGCATGTGTTCATGCTGGGTGTGCCGGTAGCGACACAGCATGGTAAGATGCTGACTCTCTCCTCGGGCAGAGTGACTTCAGGCACGAGGTCTTCGAAGTATTCTAAGCACAGTGCTCTCTCATGGCAGCTCACACCAGGGCCATGACAAAGTCTTCCGGGGCAATTCAGACTCACCGGCAATGATGTCCTGAGGCCGTTCGAGGACTCTGGAATTGTAGGGCTCCTCAAGTAACCTACAGTTTGTTGCCCATCACTGGGAACGCACAGAGGGCCTCCGAGGGCTCAACCAATGGGCCTCGAAGTTGCTCAGCAGGCCCACAGGGGTCTGGAGGTACTCAGTGAACTTGGAGGGGAAACGATGCATACCCGAGAAGCCTAGGGGGGGGTCCTCAAAAGTCTACTTCCTTTAAAATAAAGCATATAAGCGGCTAAGAACTCATGGGAACAGCTGCATGCCTCCGTTCTGCACAACGTCTCAGGGCCTAACCTGGAGGCAGGTTCTCACGTTCAGATTCCCTTCAGCTCTAGAGCTTGTCAGGCAGACCACCACCGCGGCCATGGAAGCACCTGGTTTAGACAGAAGCAACTCCTAATTTCCCCCGCATCATTCTTACACGGTTTCCAGGCCTGTCAGGAGCAGGGAATGTCAGGTAGCTGTCAGGCAGCGTGAATGCAGCCTTCAAAATGGGAAAGCAAGCCTAGTTCCAACGGGCCCCGTTTCCATGGGCACCCTCAGCATACACCCCTGGGGTTTCTAACAAGTCCAAAGAGACCCAGGTTACCCTGTGTTTCCTTGCCTGAATCAACTTCTCGAGTAGGGTGTTCTGCATCAAGGAAACTGCCTCAACCAAGGAGCGCCGTGGCTACGCCTCTGCGCCTGTGGCTATTCAAAAGCCTGCAGTGCCACAGGAAGAGCAGGACTTAAGTTGCAGTGAGAACGCAAGCCGACTTTCTCTAGGAGGCACGGTGACTTCCGGAGGGACGTCCCGGATGGAATGCGAAGCTGAGGATTTATCTGAGTGCAGCTCGGACTAGGGCAACACGCAAGACTTCCACGCCGGGTGGGACGTGCTTGAACGGCGTTCCTGAACGTGTGTGACCGCTGGGGAAATCAAGCTGCTCCAAGAGAGAGTGCAGTGCGTTTCCTTACACTCGGCATACACAGAGTGGTTCCAAAGGGCTCCTGGCATGGATGTTGATTAGCAGACCCTCGGGGTCCCGTGGGTGTCACTGATGCTGCCGGGAACAGGGTGCCCACGCGAGCCTCCTAGGTGTCTGGCAAACTGTGCTGCAGTTAAAGATATGCAGAGCAGTGGCCACGACCTCATGGAAACTGCTGCACGCCTCCGCTTCTGCACGGCAAATCAGGGCCTTACTTCCAGACATGTGTTCATGCTGGCTGCGCCGGTAGCGACACAGCATGGTAAGACGCTGACTTTCTCCTCGGGCAGAGTGCCTTCAGGTACGAGGTCCTCGAAGTATTCAAAGCACAGTGCTTTCTCATGGCAGCTCACACAAGGGCCATGAGAAAGTCTTCCTGGGCAATTGATACTCACCAGCAATGTTGTCCTGAGGCCATTCGAGGACTCTGGAATTGTAGGTCTCCTCAAGGAACCTACAGTGTGTTGCCCATCACTGGGACGCACAGAGGGCCTCCGAGGAATCAATCAGTGTGCCTCGAAGTTGCTCAGCCGGCCCACAGGGCTCTGGAGGTACTCAGTGAACTTGGAGGGGAAATGATGCATACCCGAGAGGCCTAGGGGGGGTCCTCAAAAGTCTACTTCCTTTCAAATAAAGCATATAAGCGACTAAGAACGCAAGGAAAGGGCTGCATGCCTCCCTTTCTGCCCGGCTACTCGGGACCTAAAATGGAGGCGAGTTCCTATGTTGAGTTTCCTTTGAGCTCCAGAGCTTGTCAGGCACACGACCCCCGCGGCCATGGCAGCAACTGGTTTAGACAGAGCAGACTCATAATTTTCCCCGCATCGTTCTTACAGGGTTTCCAGGCCTGTCGGGAGCAGGGACTATCAGGTAGCTGCAAGGCAGCGTGAATGCAGCCTTCAAAATGGGAAAGCGAGTCTAGTTCCAGCAGGCCCCCGTTTCCATGGGCACCCGCAGCATACAACCCTGTGCTTTCTAAGAAGTCCAAAGAGACACGGGTTACCCTGTGTTGCCTTCCCTGAATCAACTTCTCGAAGTAGGGTGTTCTGCATCAAGCTAACTGCCTTAACCAAGCAATGCCCTAGCTAGGCCTCTGGGCCTGTGGCTATTCAAAATCCTGCAGTGCCACAGGAAGAGCAGGAATTAAATTGCAGTAAGAACGCAAGCCGAATTTCTCTAGGAGGCTCGGTGATATCAGGCAGTACGTTCCAGATGGAACGCGAAGCCGAGGGTTTCTCTGAGTGCAGCTCAGACTACGGCAATGCGAAAGACTTCCACGCCAGGTGGGACGTGCTTGAACGGTGTTCCTGAACGTGTGTGACCGCTGGGGAAATCAAGCTGCTCCAAGAGGGAGTGCAGTGCGTTTCCTTACACTCGGCGTACACAGAGTGGTTCCAAAGGGCTCCTGGCATGGATGTTGAGTAGCAGACCCACGGGGCCCCGTGGGTGTCACTGATCCTGCCGGGAACAGGGTGCCCACGCGAGCCTCCTAGGTGTCCGGCAAACTCTGCTGCAGTTCAAGATACGCAGAACAGAGGCCACGGCGTCATGGAAACTGCGGCACGCCTCCGCTTCTGCACGGCAAGTCGGGGCCTTCATACCAGGCATGTGTTCATGCTGGGTGTGCCGGTAGCGACACAGCATGGTAAGATGCTGACTCTCTCCTCGGGCAGAGTGACTTCAGGCACGAGGTCTTCGAAGTATTCTAAGCACAGTGCTCTCTCATGGCAGCTCACACCAGGGCCATGACAAAGTCTTCCGGGGCAATTCAGACTCACCGGCAATGATGTCCTGAGGCCGTTCGAGGACTCTGGAATTGTAGGGCTCCTCAAGTAACCTACAGTTTGTTGCCCATCACTGGGAACGCACAGAGGGCCTCCGAGGGCTCAACCAATGGGCCTCGAAGTTGCTCAGCAGGCCCACAGGGGTCTGGAGGTACTCAGTGAACTTGGAGGGGAAACGATGCATACCCGAGAAGCCTAGGGGGGGGTCCTCAAAAGTCTACTTCCTTTAAAATAAAGCATATAAGCGGCTAAGAACTCATGGGAACAGCTGCATGCCTCCGTTCTGCACAACGTCTCAGGGCCTAACCTGGAGGCAGGTTCTCACGTTCAGATTCCCTTCAGCTCTAGAGCTTGTCAGGCAGACCACCACCGCGGCCATGGAAGCACCTGGTTTAGACAGAAGCAACTCCTAATTTCCCCCGCATCATTCTTACACGGTTTCCAGGCCTGTCAGGAGCAGGGAATGTCAGGTAGCTGTCAGGCAGCGTGAATGCAGCCTTCAAAATGGGAAAGCAAGCCTAGTTCCAACGGGCCCCGTTTCCATGGGCACCCTCAGCATACACCCCTGGGGTTTCTAACAAGTCCAAAGAGACCCAGGTTACCCTGTGTTTCCTTGCCTGAATCAACTTCTCGAGTAGGGTGTTCTGCATCAAGGAAACTGCCTCAACCAAGGAGCGCCGTGGCTACGCCTCTGCGCCTGTGGCTATTCAAAAGCCTGCAGTGCCACAGGAAGAGCAGGACTTAAGTTGCAGTGAGAACGCAAGCCGACTTTCTCTAGGAGGCACGGTGACTTCCGGAGGGACGTCCCGGATGGAATGCGAAGCTGAGGATTTATCTGAGTGCAGCTCGGACTAGGGCAACACGCAAGACTTCCACGCCGGGTGGGACGTGCTTGAACGGCGTTCCTGAACGTGTGTGACCGCTGGGGAAATCAAGCTGCTCCAAGAGAGAGTGCAGTGCGTTTCCTTACACTCGGCATACACAGAGTGGTTCCAAAGGGCTCCTGGCATGGATGTTGATTAGCAGACCCTCGGGGTCCCGTGGGTGTCACTGATGCTGCCGGGAACAGGGTGCCCACGCGAGCCTCCTAGGTGTCTGGCAAACTGTGCTGCAGTTAAAGATATGCAGAGCAGTGGCCACGACCTCATGGAAACTGCTGCACGCCTCCGCTTCTGCACGGCAAATCAGGGCCTTACTTCCAGACATGTGTTCATGCTGGCTGCGCCGGTAGCGACACAGCATGGTAAGACGCTGACTTTCTCCTCGGGCAGAGTGCCTTCAGGTACGAGGTCCTCGAAGTATTCAAAGCACAGTGCTTTCTCATGGCAGCTCACACAAGGGCCATGAGAAAGTCTTCCTGGGCAATTGATACTCACCAGCAATGTTGTCCTGAGGCCATTCGAGGACTCTGGAATTGTAGGTCTCCTCAAGGAACCTACAGTGTGTTGCCCATCACTGGGACGCACAGAGGGCCTCCGAGGAATCAATCAGTGTGCCTCGAAGTTGCTCAGCCGGCCCACAGGGCTCTGGAGGTACTCAGTGAACTTGGAGGGGAAATGATGCATACCCGAGAGGCCTAGGGGGGGTCCTCAAAAGTCTACTTCCTTTCAAATAAAGCATATAAGCGACTAAGAACGCAAGGAAAGGGCTGCATGCCTCCCTTTCTGCCCGGCTACTCGGGACCTAAAATGGAGGCGAGTTCCTATGTTGAGTTTCCTTTGAGCTCCAGAGCTTGTCAGGCACACGACCCCCGCGGCCATGGCAGCAACTGGTTTAGACAGAGCAGACTCATAATTTTCCCCGCATCGTTCTTACAGGGTTTCCAGGCCTGTCGGGAGCAGGGACTATCAGGTAGCTGCAAGGCAGCGTGAATGCAGCCTTCAAAATGGGAAAGCGAGTCTAGTTCCAGCAGGCCCCCGTTTCCATGGGCACCCGCAGCATACAACCCTGTGCTTTCTAAGAAGTCCAAAGAGACACGGGTTACCCTGTGTTGCCTTCCCTGAATCAACTTCTCGAAGTAGGGTGTTCTGCATCAAGCTAACTGCCTTAACCAAGCAATGCCCTAGCTAGGCCTCTGGGCCTGTGGCTATTCAAAATCCTGCAGTGCCACAGGAAGAGCAGGAATTAAATTGCAGTAAGAACGCAAGCCGAATTTCTCTAGGAGGCTCGGTGATATCAGGCAGTACGTTCCAGATGGAACGCGAAGCCGAGGGTTTCTCTGAGTGCAGCTCAGACTACGGCAATGCGAAAGACTTCCACGCCAGGTGGGACGTGCTTGAACGGTGTTCCTGAACGTGTGTGACCGCTGGGGAAATCAAGCTGCTCCAAGAGGGAGTGCAGTGCGTTTCCTTACACTCGGCGTACACAGAGTGGTTCCAAAGGGCTCCTGGCATGGATGTTGAGTAGCAGACCCACGGGGCCCCGTGGGTGTCACTGATCCTGCCGGGAACAGGGTGCCCACGCGAGCCTCCTAGGTGTCCGGCAAACTCTGCTGCAGTTCAAGATACGCAGAACAGAGGCCACGGCGTCATGGAAACTGCGGCACGCCTCCGCTTCTGCACGGCAAGTCGGGGCCTTCATACCAGGCATGTGTTCATGCTGGGTGTGCCGGTAGCGACACAGCATGGTAAGATGCTGACTCTCTCCTCGGGCAGAGTGACTTCAGGCACGAGGTCTTCGAAGTATTCTAAGCACAGTGCTCTCTCATGGCAGCTCACACCAGGGCCATGACAAAGTCTTCCGGGGCAATTCAGACTCACCGGCAGTGATGTCCTGAGGCCGTTCGAGGACTCTGGAATTGTAGGGCTCCTCAAGTAACCTACAGTTTGTTGCCCATCACTGGGAACGCACAGAGGGCCTCCGAGGGCTCAACCAATGGGCCTCGAAGTTGCTCAGCAGGCCCACAGGGGTCTGGAGGTACTCAGTGAACTTGGAGGGGAAACGATGCATACCCGAGAAGCCTAGGGGGGGGTCCTCAAAAGTCTACTTCCTTTAAAATAAAGCATATAAGCGGCTAAGAACTCATGGGAACAGCTGCATGCCTCCGTTCTGCACAACGTCTCAGGGCCTAACCTGGAGGCAGGTTCTCACGTTCAGATTCCCTTCAGCTCTAGAGCTTGTCAGGCAGACCACCACCGCGGCCATGGAAGCACCTGGTTTAGACAGAAGCAACTCCTAATTTCCCCCGCATCATTCTTACACGGTTTCCAGGCCTGTCAGGAGCAGGGAATGTCAGGTAGCTGTCAGGCAGCGTGAATGCAGCCTTCAAAATGGGAAAGCAAGCCTAGTTCCAACGGGCCCCGTTTCCATGGGCACCCTCAGCATACACCCCTGGGGTTTCTAACAAGTCCAAAGAGACCCAGGTTACCCTGTGTTTCCTTGCCTGAATCAACTTCTCGAGTAGGGTGTTCTGCATCAAGGAAACTGCCTCAACCAAGGAGCGCCGTGCCTACGCCTCTGCGCCTGTGGCTATTCAAAAGCCTGCAGTGCCACAGGAAGAGCAGGACTTAAGTTGCAGTGAGAACGCAAGCCGACTTTCTCTAGGAGGCACGGTGACTTCCGGAGGGACGTCCCGGATGGAATGCGAAGCTGAGGATTTATCTGAGTGCAGCTCGGACTAGGGCAACACGCAAGACTTCCACGCCGGGTGGGACGTGCTTGAACGGCGTTCCTGAACGTGTGTGACCGCTGGGGAAATCAAGCTGCTCCAAGAGAGAGTGCAGTGCGTTTCCTTACACTCGGCATACACAGAGTGGTTCCAAAGGGCTCCTGGCATGGATGTTGATTAGCAGACCCACGGGGTCCCGTGGGTGTCACTGATGCTGCCGGGAACAGGGTGCCCACGCGAGCCTCCTAGGTGTCTGGCAAACTGTGCTGCAGTTAAAGATATGCAGAGCAGTGGCCACGACCTCATGGAAACTGCTGCACGCCTCCGCTTCTGCACGGCAAATCAGGGCCTTACTTCCAGGCATGTGTTCATGCTGGCTGCGCCGGTAGGGACACAGCATGGTAAGACGCTGACTTTCTCCTCGGGCAGAGTGCCTTCAGGTACGAGGTCCTCGAAGTATTCAAAGCACAGTGCTTTCTCATGGCAGCTCACACAAGGGCCATGAGAAAGTCTTCCTGGGCAATTGATACTCACCAGCAATGTTGTCCTGAGGCCATTCGAGGACTCTGGAATTGTAGGTCTCCTCAAGGAACCTACAGTGTGTTGCCCATCACTGGGACGCACAGAGGGCCTCCGAGGAATCAATCAGTGTGCCTCGAAGTTGCTCAGCCGGCCCACAGGGCTCCGGAGGTACTCAGTGAAATTGGAGGGGAAATGATGCATACCCGAGAGGCCTAGGGGGGGTCCTCAAAAGTCTACTTCCTTTCAAATAAAGCATATAAGCGACTAAGAACGCAAGGAAAGGGCTGCATGCCTCCCTTTCTGCCCGGCTACTCGGGACCTAAAATGGAGGCGAGTTCCTATGTTGAGTTTCCTTTGAGCTCCAGAGCTTGTCAGGCACACGACCCCCGCGGCCATGGCAACACCTGGTTTAGACAGAGCAGACTCATAATTTTCCCCGCATCGTTCTTACAGGGTTTCCAGGCCTGTCGGGAGCAGGGACTATCAGGTAGCTGCAAGGCAGCGTGAATGCAGCCTTCAAAATGGGAAAGCGAGTCTAGTTCCAGCAGGCCCCCGTTTCCATGGGCACCCGCAGCATACAACCCTGTGCTTTCTAAGAAGTCCAAAGAGACACGGGTTACCCTGTGTTGCCTTCCCTGAATCAACTTCTCGAAGTAGGGTGTTCTGCATCAAGCTAACTGCCTTAACCAAGCAATGCCCTAGCTAGGCCTCTGGGCCTGTGGCTATTCAAAATCCTGCAGTGCCACAGGAAGAGCAGGAATTAAATTGCAGTAAGAACGCAAGCCGAATTTCTCTAGGAGGCTCGGTGATATCAGGCAGTACGTTCCAGATGGAACGCGAAGCCGAGGGTTTCTCTGAGTGCAGCTCAGACTACGGCAATGCGAAAGACTTCCACGCCAGGTGGGACGTGCTTGAACGGTGTTCCTGAACGTGTGTGACCGCTGGGGAAATCAAGCTGCTCCAAGAGGGAGTGCAGTGCGTTTCCTTACACTCGGCGTACACAGAGTGGTTCCAAAGGGCTCCTGGCATGGATGTTGAGTAGCAGACCCACGGGGCCCCGTGGGTGTCACTGATCCTGCCGGGAACAGGGTGCCCACGCGAGCCTCCTAGGTGTCCGGCAAACTCTGCTGCAGTTCAAGATACGCAGAACAGAGGCCACGGCGTCATGGAAACTGCGGCACGCCTCCGCTTCTGCACGGCAAGTCGGGGCCTTCATACCAGGCATGTGTTCATGCTGGGTGTGCCGGTAGCGACACAGCATGGTAAGATGCTGACTCTCTCCTCGGGCAGAGTGACTTCAGGCACGAGGTCTTCGAAGTATTCTAAGCACAGTGCTCTCTCATGGCAGCTCACACCAGGGCCATGACAAAGTCTTCCGGGGCAATTCAGACTCACCGGCAATGATGTCCTGAGGCCGTTCGAGGACTCTGGAATTGTAGGGCTCCTCAAGTAACCTACAGTTTGTTGCCCATCACTGGGAACGCACAGAGGGCCTCCGAGGGCTCAACCAATGGGCCTCGAAGTTGCTCAGCAGGCCCACAGGGGTCTGGAGGTACTCAGTGAACTTGGAGGGGAAACGATGCATACCCGAGAAGCCTGGGGGGGGTCCTCAAAAGTCTACTTCCTTTAAAATAAAGCATATAAGCGGCTAAGAACTCATGGGAACAGCTGCATGCCTCCGTTCTGCACAACGTCTCAGGGCCTAACCTGGAGGCAGGTTCTCACGTTCAGATTCCCTTCAGCTCTAGAGCTTGTCAGGCAGACCACCACCGCGGCCATGGAAGCACCTGGTTTAGACAGAAGCAACTCCTAATTTCCCCCGCATCATTCTTACACGGTTTCCAGGCCTGTCAGGAGCAGGGAATGTCAGGTAGCTGTCAGGCAGCGTGAATGCAGCCTTCAAAATGGGAAAGCAAGCCTAGTTCCAACGGGCCCCGTTTCCATGGGCACCCTCAGCATACACCCCTGGGGTTTCTAACAAGTCCAAAGAGACCCAGGTTACCCTGTGTTTCCTTGCCTGAATCAACTTCTCGAGTAGGGTGTTCTGCATCAAGGAAACTGCCTCAACCAAGGAACGCCGTGGCTACGCCTCTGCGCCTGTGGCTATTCAAAAGCCTGCAGTGCCACAGGAAGAGCAGGACTTAAGTTGCAGTGAGAACGCAAGCCGACTTTCTCTAGGAGGCACGGTGACTTCCGGAGGGACGTCCCGGATGGAATGCGAAGCTGAGGATTTATCTGAGTGCAGCTCGGACTAGGGCAACACGCAAGACTTCCACGCCGGGTGGGACGTGCTTGAACGGCGTTCCTGAACGTGTGTGACCGCTGGGGAAATCAAGCTGCTCCAAGAGAGAGTGCAGTGCGTTTCCTTACACTCGGCATACACAGAGTGGTTCCAAAGGGCTCCTGGCATGGATGTTGATTAGCAGACCCACGGGGTCCCGTGGGTGTCCCTGATGCTGCCGGGAACAGGGTGCCCACGCGAGCCTCCTAGGTGTCTGGCAAACTGTGCTGCAGTTAAAGATATGCAGAGCAGTGGCCACGACCTCATGGAAACTGCTGCACGCCTCCGCTTCTGCACGGCAAATCAGGGCCTTACTTCCAGGCATGTGTTCATGCTGGCTGCGCCGGTAGCGACACAGCATGGTAAGACGCTGACTTTCTCCTCGGGCAGAGTGCCTTCAGGTACGAGGTCCTCGAAGTATTCAAAGCACAGTGCTTTCTCATGGCAGCTCACACAAGGGCCATGAGAAAGTCTTCCTGGGCAATTGATACTCACCAGCAATGTTGTCCTGAGGCCATTCGAGGACTCTGGAATTGTAGGTCTCCTCAAGGAACCTACAGTGTGTTGCCCATCACTGGGACGCACAGAGGGCCTCCGAGGAATCAATCAGTGTGCCTCGAAGTTGCTCAGCCGGCCCACAGGGCTCTGGAGGTACTCAGTGAACTTGGAGGGGAAATGATGCATACACGAGAGTCCTAGGGGGGGGGTCCTCAAAAGTCTACTTCCTTTCAAATAAAGCATATAAGCGACTAAGAACGCAAGGAAAGGGCTGCATGCCTCCCTTTCTGCCCGGCTGCTCGGGACCTAAAATGGAGGCGAGTTCCTATGTTGAGTTTCCTTTGAGCTCCAGAGCTTGTCAGGCACACGACCCCCACGGCCATGGCAGCACCTGGTTTAGACAGAGCAGACTCATAATTTTCCCCGCATCGTTCTTACAGGGTTTCCAGGCCTGTCGGGAGCAGGGACTATCAGGTAGCTGCAAGGCAGCGTGAATGCAGCCTTCAAAATGGGAAAGCGAGTCTAGTTCCAGCAGGCCCCCGTTTCCATGGGCACCCGCAGCATACAACCCTGTGCTTTCTAAGAAGTCCAAAGAGACACGGGTTACCCTGTGTTGCCTTCCCTGAATCAGCTTCTCGAAGTAGGGTGTTCTGCATCAAGCTAACTGCCTTAACCAAGCAATGCCCTAGCTAGGCCTCTGGGCCTGTGGCTATTCAAAATCCTGCAGTGCCACAGGAAGAGCAGGAATTAAATTGCAGTAAGAACGCAAGCCGAATTTCTCTAGGAGGCTCGGTGATATCAGGCAGTACGTTCCAGATGGAACGCGAAGCCGAGGGTTTCTCTGAGTGCAGCTCAGACTACGGCAATGCGAAAGACTTCCACGCCAGGTGGGACGTGCTTGAACGGTGTTCCTGAACGTGTGTGACCGCTGGGGAAATCAAGCTGCTCCTAGAGGGAGTGCAGTGCGTTTCCTTACACTCGGCGTACACAGAGTGGTTTCAAAGGGCTCCTGGCATGGATGTTGAGTAGCAGACCCACGGGGCCCCGTGGGTGTCACTGATCCTGCCGGGAACAGGGTGCCCACGCGAGCCTCCTAGTTGTCCGGCAAACTCTGCTGCAGTTCAAGATACGCAGAACAGAGGCCACGGCGTCATGGAAACTGCGGCACGCCTCCGCTTCTGCACGGCAAGTCGGGGCCTTCATACCAGGCATGTGTTCATGCTGGGTGTGCCGGTAGCGACACAGCATGGTAAGATGCTGACTCTCTCCTCGGGCAGAGTGACTTCAGGCACGAGGTCTTCGAAGTATTCTAAGCACAGTGCTCTCTCATGGCAGCTCACACCAGGGCCATGACAAAGTCTTCCGGGGCAATTCAGACTCACCGGCAATGATGTCCTGAGGCCGTTAGAGGACTCTGGAATTGTAGGGCTCCTCAAGTAACCTACAGTTTGTTGCCCATCACTGGGAACGCACAGAGGGCCTCCGAGGGCTCAACCAATGGGCCTCGAAGTTGCTCAGCCGGCCCACAGGGGTCTGGAGGTACTCAGTGAACTTGGAGGGGAAACGATGCATACCCGAGAAGCCTGGGGGGGGGTCCTCAAAAGTCTACTTCCTTTAAAATAAAGCATATAAGCGGCTAAGAACTCATGGGAACAGCTGCATGCCTCCGTTCTGCACAACGTCTCAGGGCCTAACCTGGAGGCAGGTTCTCACGTTCAGATTCCCTTCAGCTCTAGAGCTTGTCAGGCAGACCACCACCGCGGCCATGGAAGCACCTGGTTTAGACAGAAGCAACTCCTAATTTCCCCCGCATCATTCTTACACGGTTTCCAGGCCTGTCAGGAGCAGGGAATGTCAGGTAGCTGTCAGGCAGCGTGAATGCAGCCTTCAAAATGGGAAAGCAAGCCTAGTTCCAACGGGCCCCGTTTCCATGGGCACCCTCAGCATACACCCCTGGGGTTTCTAACAAGTCCAAAGAGACCCAGGTTACCCTGTGTTTCCTTGCCTGAATCAACTTCTCGAGTAGGGTGTTCTGCATCAAGGAAACTGCCTCAACCAAGGAACGCCGTGGCTACGCCTCTGCGCCTGTGGCTATTCAAAAGCCTGCAGTGCCACAGGAAGAGCAGGACTTAAGTTGCAGTGAGAACGCAAGCCGACTTTCTCTAGGAGGCACGGTGACTTCCGGAGGGACGTCCCGGATGGAATGCGAAGCTGAGGATTTATCTGAGTGCAGCTCGGACTAGGGCAACACGCAAGACTTCCACGCCGGGTGGGACGTGCTTGAACGGCGTTCCTGAACGTGTGTGACCGCTGGGGAAATCAAGCTGCTCCAAGAGAGAGTGCAGTGCGTTTCCTTACACTCGGCATACACAGAGTGGTTCCAAAGGGCTCCTGGCATGGATGTTGATTAGCAGACCCACGGGGTCCCGTGGGTGTCCCTGATGCTGCCGGGAACAGGGTGCCCACGCGAGCCTCCTAGGTGTCTGGCAAACTGTGCTGCAGTTAAAGATATGCAGAGCAGTGGCCACGACCTCATGGAAACTGCTGCACGCCTCCGCTTCTGCACGGCAAATCAGGGCCTTACTTCCAGGCATGTGTTCATGCTGGCTGCGCCGGTAGCGACACAGCATGGTAAGACGCTGACTTTCTCCTCGGGCAGAGTGCCTTCAGGTAAGAGGTCCTCGAAGTATTCAAAGCACAGTGCTTTCTCATGGCAGCTGACACAAGGGCCATGAGAAAGTCTTCCTGGGCAATTGATACTCACCAGCAATGTTGTCCTGAGGCCATTCGAGGACTCTGGAATTGTAGGTCTCCTCAAGGAACCTACAGTGTGTTGCCCATCACTGGGACGCACAGAGGGCCTCCGAGGAATCAATCAGTGTGCCTCGAAGTTGCTCAGCCGGCCCACAGGGCTCTGGAGGTACTCAGTGAACTTGGAGGGGAAATGATGCATACCCGAGAGGCCTAGGGGGGGTCCTCAAAAGTCTACTTCCTTTAAAATAAAGCATATAAGCGGCTAAGAACTCATGGGAACAGCTGCATGCCTCCGTTCTGCACAACGTCTCAGGGCCTAACCTGGAGGCAGGTTCTCACGTTCAGATTCCCTTCAGCTCTAGAGCTTGTCAGGCAGACCACCACCGCGGCCATGGAAGCACCTGGTTTAGACAGAAGCAACTCCTAATTTCCCCCGCATCATTCTTACACGGTTTCCAGGCCGGTCAGGAGCAGGGAATGTCAGGTAGCTGTCAGGCAGCGTGAATGCAGCCTTCAAAACGGGAAAGCAAGCCTAGTTCCAACGGGCCCCGTTTCCATGGGCACCCTCAGCATACACCCCTGGGGTTTCCAACAAGTCCAAAGAGACCCAGGTTACCCTGTGTTTCCTTGCCTGATTCAACTTCTCGAGTAGGGTGTTCTGCATCAAGGAAACTGCCTCAACCAAGGAACGCCGTGGCTACGCCTCTGCGCCTGTGGCTATTCAAAAGCCTGCAGTGCCACAGGAAGAGCAGGACTTAAGTTGCAGTGAGAACGCAAGCCGACTTTCTCTAGGAGGCACGGTGACTTCCGGAGGGACGTCCCGGATGGAATGCGAAGCTGAGGATTTATCTGAGTGCAGCTCGGACTAGGGCAACACGCAAGACTTCCACGCCGGGTGGGACGTGCTTGAACGGCGTTCCTGAACGTGTGTGACCGCTGGGGAAATCAAGCTGCTCCAAGAGAGAGTGCAGTGCGTTTCCTTACACTCGGCATACACAGAGTGGTTCCAAAGGGCTCCTGGCATGGATGTTGATTAGCAGACCCACGGGGTCCCGTGGGTGTCCCTGATGCTGCCGGGAACAGGGTGCCCACGCGAGCCTCCTAGGTGTCTGGCAAACTGTGCTGCAGTTAAAGATATGCAGAGCAGTGGCCACGACCTCATGGAAACTGCTGCACGCCTCCGCTTCTGCACGGCAAATCAGGGCCTTACTTCCAGGCATGTGTTCATGCTGGCTGCGCCGGTAGCGACACAGCATGGTAAGACGCTGACTTTCTCCTCGGGCAGAGTGCCTTCAGGTACGAGGTCCTCGAAGTATTCAAAGCACAGTGCTTTCTCATGGCAGCTGACACAAGGGCCATGAGAAAGTCTTCCTGGGCAATTGATACTCACCAGCAATGTTGTCCTGAGGCCATTCGAGGACTCTGGAATTGTAGGTCTCCTCAAGGAACCTACAGTGTGTTGCCCATCACTGGGACGCACAGAGGGCCTCCGAGGAATCAATCAGTGTGCCTCGAAGTTGCTCAGCCGGCCCACAGGGCTCTGGAGGTACTCAGTGAACTTGGAGGGGAAATGATGCATACCCGAGAGGCCTAGGGGGGGTCCTCAAAAGTCTACTTCCTTTAAAATAAAGCATATAAGCGGCTAAGAACTCATGGGAACAGCTGCATGCCTCCGTTCTGCACAACGTCTCAGGGCCTAACCTGGAGGCAGGTTCTCACGTTCAGATTCCCTTCAGCTCTAGAGCTTGTCAGGCAGACCACCACCGCGGCCATGGAAGCACCTGGTTTAGACAGAAGCAACTCCTAATTTCCCCCGCATCATTCTTACACGGTTTCCAGGCCGGTCAGGAGCAGGGAATGTCAGGTAGCTGTCAGGCAGCGTGAATGCAGCCTTCAAAACGGGAAAGCAAGCCTAGTTCCAACGGGCCCCGTTTCCATGGGCACCCTCAGCATACACCCCTGGGGTTTCTAACAAGTCCAAAGAGACCCAGGTTACCCTGTGTTTCCTTGCCTGATTCAACTTCTCGAGTAGGGTGTTCTGCATCAAGGAAACTGCCTCAACCAAGGAACGCCGTGGCTACGCCTCTGCGCCTGTGGCTATTCAAAAGCCTGCAGTGCCACAGGAAGAGCAGGACTTAAGTTGCAGTGAGAACGCAAGCCGACTTTCTCTAGGAGGCACGGTGACTTCCGGAGGGACGTCCCGGATGGAATGCGAAGCTGAGGATTTATCTGAGTGCAGCTCGGACTAGGGCAACACGTAAGACTTCCACGCCGGGTGGGACGTGCTTGAACGGCGTTCCTGAACGTGTGTGACCGCTGGGGAAATCAAGCTGCTCCAAGAGAGAGTGCAGTGCGTTTCCTTACACTCGGCATACACAGAGTGGTTCCAAAGGGCTCCTGGCATGGATGTTGATTAGCAGACCCTCGGGGTCCCGTGGGTGTCACTGATGCTGCCGGGAACAGGGTGCCCACGCGAGCCTCCTAGGTGTCTGGCAAACTGTGCTGCAGTTAAAGATATGCAGAGCAGTGGCCACGACCTCATGGAAACTGCTGCACGCCTCCGCTTCTGCACGGCAAATCAGGGCCTTACTTCCAGACATGTGTTCATGCTGGCTGCGCCGGTAGCGACACAGCATGGTAAGACGCTGACTTTCTCCTCGGGCAGAGTGCCTTCAGGTACGAGGTCCTCGAAGTATTCAAAGCACAGTGCTTTCTCATGGCAGCTCACACAAGGGCCATGAGAAAGTCTTCCTGGGCAATTGATACTCACCAGCAATGTTGTCCTGAGGCCATTCGAGGACTCTGGAATTGTAGGTCTCCTCAAGGATACTACAGTGTGTTGCCCATCACTGGGACGCACAGAGGGCCTCCGAGGAATCAATCAGTGTGCCTCGAAGTTGCTCAGCCGGCCCACAGGGCTCTGGAGGTACTCACTGAACTTGGAGGGGAAATGATGCATACCCGAGAGGCCTAGGGGGGGTCCTCAAAAGTCTACTTCCTTTCAAATAAAGCATATAAGCGACTAAGAATGCAAGGAAAGGGCTGCATGCCTCCCTATCTGCCCGGCTACTCGGGACCTAAAATGGAGGCGAGTTCCTATGTTGAGTTTCCTTTGAGCTCCAGAGCTTGTCAGGCACACGACCCCCGCGGCCATGGCAGCAACTGGTTTAGACAGAGCAGACTCATAATTTTCCCCGCATCGTTCTTACAGGGTTTCCAGGCCTGTCGGGAGCAGGGACTATCAGTTAGCTGCAAGGCAGCGTGAATGCAGCCTTCAAAATGGGAAAGCGAGTCTAGTTCCAGCAGGCCCCCGTTTCCATGGGCACCCGCAGCATACAACCCTGTGCTTTCTAAGAAGTCCAAAGAGACACGGGTTACCCTGTGTTGCCTTCCCTGAATCAACTTCTCGAAGTAGGGTGTTCTGCATCAAGCTAACTGCCTTAACCAAGCAATGCCCTAGCTAGGCCTCTGGGCCTGTGGCTATTCAAAATCCTGCAGTGCCACAGGAAGAGCAGGAATTAAATTGCAGTAAGAACGCAAGCCGAATTTCTCTAGGAGGCTCGGTGATATCAGGCAGTACGTTCCAGATGGAACGCGAAGCCGAGGGTTTCTCTGAGTGCAGCTCAGACTACGGCAATGCGAAAGACTTCCACGCCAGGTGGGACGTGCTTGAACGGTGTTCCTGAACGTGTGTGACCGCTGGGGAAATCAAGCTGCTCCAAGAGGGAGTGCAGTGCGTTTCCTTACACTCGGCGTACACAGAGTGGTTCCAAAGGGCTCCTGGCATGGATGTTGAGTAGCAGACCCACGGGGCCCCGTGGGTGTCACTGATCCTGCCGGGAACAGGGTGCCCACGCGAGCCTCCTAGGTGTACGGCAAACTCTGCTGCAGTTCAAGATACGCAGAACAGAGGCCACGGCGTCATGGAAACTGCGGCACGCCTCCGCTTCTGCACGGCAAGTCGGGGCCTTCATACCAGGCATGTGTTCATGCTGGGTGTGCCGGTAGCGACACAGCATGGTAAGATGCTGACTCTCTCCTCGGGCAGAGTGACTTCAGGCACGAGGTCTTCGAAGTATTCTAAGCACAGTGCTCTCTCATGGCAGCTCACACCAGGGCCATGACAAAGTCTTCCGGGGCAATTCAGACTCACCGGCAATGATGTCCTGAGGCCGTTCGAGGACTCTGGAATTGTAGGGCTCCTCAAGTAACCTACAGTTTGTTGCCCATCACTGGGAACGCACAGAGGGCCTCCGAGGGCTCAACCAATGGGCCTCGAAGTTGCTCAGCCGGCCCACAGGGGTCTGGAGGTACTCAGTGAACTTGGAGGGGAAACGATGCATACCCGAGAGGCCTAGGGGGGGTCCTCAAAAGTCTACTTCCTTTAAAATAAAGCATATAAGCGGCTAAGAACTCATGGGAACAGCTGCATGCCTCCGTTCTGCACAACGTCTCAGGGCCTAACCTGGAGGCAGGTTCTCACGTTCAGATTCCCTTCAGCTCTAGAGCTTGTCAGGCAGACCACCACCGCGGCCATGGAAGCACCTGGTTTAGACAGAAGCAACTCCTAATTTCCCCCGCATCATTCTTAGACGGTTTCCAGGCCGGTCAGGAGCAGGGAATGTCAGGTAGCTGTCAGGCAGCGTGAATGCAGCCTTCAAAATGGGAAAGCAAGCCTAGTTCCAACGGGCCCCGTTTCCATGGGCACCCTCAGCATACACCCCTGGGGTTTCTAACAAGTCCAAAGAGACCCAGGTTACCCTGTGTTTCCTTGCCTGAATCAACTTCTCGAGTAGGGTGTTCTGCATCAAGGCAACTGCCTCAACCAAGGAACGCCGTGGCTACGCCTCTGCGCCTGTGGCTATTCAAAAGCCTGCAGTGCCACAGGAAGAGCAGGACTTAAGTTGCAGTGAGAACGCAAGCCGACTTTCTCTAGGAGGCACGGTGACTTCCGGAGGGACGTCCCGGATGGAATGCGAAGCTGAGGATTTATCTGAGTGCAGCTCGGACTAGGGCAACACGTAAGACTTCCACGCCGGGTGGGACGTGCTTGAACGGCGTTCCTGAACGTGTGTGACCGCTGGGGAAATCAAGCTGCTCCAAGAGAGAGTGCAGTGCGTTTCCTTACACTCGGCATACACAGAGTGGTTCCAAAGGGCTCCTGGCATGGATGTTGATTAGCAGACCCTCGGGGTCCCGTGGTGTCACTGATGCTGCCGGGAACAGGGTGCCCACGCGAGCCTCCTAGGTGTCTGGCAAACTGTGCTGCAGTTAAAGATATGCAGAGCAGTGGCCACGACCTCATGGAAACTGCTGCACGCCTCCGCTTCTGCACGGCAAATCAGGGCCTTACTTCCAGACATGTGTTCATGCTGGCTGCGCCGGTAGCGACACAGCATGGTAAGACGCTGACTTTCTCCTCGGGCAGAGTGCCTTCAGGTACGAGGTCCTCGAAGTATTCAAAGCACAGTGCTTTCTCATGGCAGCTCACACAAGGGCCATGAGAAAGTCTTCCTGGGCAATTGATACTCACCAGCAATGTTGTCCTGAGGCCATTCGAGGACTCTGGAATTGTAGGTCTCCTCAAGGATCCTACAGTGTGTTGCCCATCACTGGGACGCACAGAGGGCCTCCGAGGAATCAATCAGTGTGCCTCGAAGTTGCTCAGCCGGCCCACAGGGCTCTGGAGGTACTCAGTGAACTTGGAGGGGAAATGATGCATACCCGAGAGGCCTAGGGGGGGTCCTCAAAAGTCTACTTCCTTTCAAATAAAGCATATAAGCGACTAAGAACGCAAGGAAAGGGCTGCATGCCTCCCTTTCAGCCCGGCTACTCGGGACCTAAAATGGAGGCGAGTTCCTATGTTGAGTTTCCTTTGAGCTCCAGAGCTTGTCAGGCAGAGCACCCCCGCAGCCATGGCAGCACCTGGTTTAGACAGAGCAGACTCATAATTTTCCCCGCATCGTTCTTACAGGGTTTCCAGGCCTGTCGGGAGCAGGGACTATCAGGTAGCTGCAAGGCAGCGTGAATGCAGCCTTCAAAATGGGAAAGCGAGTCTAGTTCCAGCAGGCCCCCGTTTCCATGGGCACCCGCAGCATACAACCCTGTGCTTTCTAAGAAGTCCAAAGAGACACGGGTTACCCTGTGTTGCCTTCCCTGAATCAACTTCTCGAAGTAGGGTGTTCTGCATCAAGCTAACTGCCTTAACCAAGCAATGCCCTAGCTAGGCCTCTGGGCCTGTGGCTATTCAAAATCCTGCAGTGCCACAGGAAGAGCAGGAATTAAATTGCAGTAAGAACGCAAGCCGAATTTCTCTAGGAGGCTCGGTGATATCAGGCAGTACGTTCCAGATGGAACGCGAAGCCGAGGGTTTCTCTGAGTGCAGCTCAGACTACGGCAATGCGAAAGACTTCCAAGCCAGGTGGGACGAGCTTGAACGGTGTTCCTGAACGTGTGTGACCGCTGGGGAAATCAAGCTGCTCCTAGAGGGAGTGCAGTGCGTTTCCTTACACTCGGCGTACACAGAGTGGTTCCAAAGGGCTCCTGGCATGGATGTTGAGTAGCAGACCCACGGGGCCCCGTGGGTGTCACTGATCCTGCCGGGAACAGGGTGCCCACGCGAGCCTCCTAGGTGTCCGGCAAACTCTGCTGCAGTTCAAGATACGCAGAACAGAGGCCACGGCGTCATGGAAACTGCGGCATGCCTCCGCTTCTGCACGGCAAGTCGGGGCCTTCATACCAGGCATGTGTTCATGCTGGGTGTGCCGGTAGCGACACAGCATGGTAAGATGCTGACTCTCTCCTCGGGCAGAGTGACTTCAGGCACGAGGTCTTCGAAGTATTCTAAGCACAGTGCTCTCTCATGGCAGCTCACACCAGGGCCATGACAAAGTCTTCCGGGGCAATTCAGACTCACCGGCAATGATGTCCTGAGGCCGTTCGAGGACTCTGGAATTGTAGGGCTCCTCAAGTAACCTACAGTTTGTTGCCCATCACTGGGAACGCACAGAGGGCCTCCGAGGGCTCAACCAATGGGCCTCGAAGTTGCTCAGCAGGCCCACAGGGGTCTGGAGGTACTCAGTGAACTTGGAGGGGAAACGATGCATACCCGAGAAGCCTGGGGGGGGGTCCTCAAAAGTCTACTTCCTTTAAAATAAAGCATATAAGAGGCTAAGAACTCATGGGAACAGCTGCATGCCTCCGTTCTGCACAACGTCTCAGGGCCTAACCTGGAGGCAGGTTCTCACGTTCAGATTCCCTTCAGCTCTAGAGCTTGTCAGGCAGACCACCACCGCGGCCATGGAAGCACCTGGTTTAGACAGAAGCAACTCCTAATTTCCCCCGCATCATTCTTACACGGTTTCCAGGCCTGTCAGGAGCAGGGAATGTCAGGTAGCTGTCAGGCAGCGTGAATGCAGCCTTCAAAATGGGAAAGCAAGCCTAGTTCCAACGGGCCCCGTTTCCATGGGCACCCTCAGCATACACCCCTGGGGTTTCTAACAAATCCAAAGAGACCCAGGTTACCCTGTGTTTCCTTGCCTGAATCAACTTCTCGAGTAGGGTGTTCTGCATCAAAGAAACTGCCTCAACCAAGGAACGCCGTGGCTACGCCTCTGCGCCTGTGGCTATTCAAAAGCCTGCAGTGCCACAGGAAGAGCAGGACTTAAGTTGCAGTGAGAACGCAAGCCGACTTTCTCTAGGAGGCACGGTGACTTCCGGAGGGACGTCCCGGATGGAATGCGAAGCTGAGGATTTATCTGAGTGCAGCTCAGACTAGGGCAACACGCAAGACTTCCACGCCGGGTGGGACGTGCTTGAACGGCGTTCCTGAACGTGTGTGACCGCTGGGGAAATCAAGCTGCTCCAAGAGAGAGTGCAGTGCGTTTCCTTACACTCGGCATACACAGAGTGGTTCCAAAGGGCTCCTGGCATGGATGTTGATTAGCAGACCCACGGGGTCCCGTGGGTGTCCCTGATGCTGCCGGGAACAGGGTGCCCACGCGAGCCTCCTAGGTGTCTGGCAAACTGTGCTGCAGTTAAAGATATGCAGAGTAGTGGCCACGACCTCATGGAAACTGCTGCACGCCTCCGCTTCTGCACGGCAAATCAGGGCCTTACTTCCAGGCATGTGTTCATGCTGGCTGCGCCGGTAGCGACACAGCATGGTAAGACGCTGACTTTCTCCTCGGGCAGAGTGCCTTCAGGTACGAGGTCCTCGAAGTATTCAAAGCACAGTGCTTTCTCATGGCAGCTCACACAAGGGCCATGAGAAAGTCTTCCTGGGCAATTGATACTCACCAGCAATGTTGTCCTGAGGCCATTCGAGGACTCTGGAATTGTAGGTCTCCTCAAGGAACCTACAGTGTGTTGCCCATCACTGGGACGCACAGAGGGCCTCCGAGGAATCAATCAGTGTGCCCCGAAGTTGCTCAGCCGGCCCACAGGGCTCTGGAGGTACTCAGTGAACTTGGAGGGGAAATGATGCATACCCGAGAGGCCTGGGGGGGGTCCTCAAAACTCTACTTCCTTTCAAATAAAGCATATAAGCGACTAAGAACGCAAGGAAAGGGCTGCATGCCTCCCTTTCTGCCCGGCTGCTCGGGACCTAAAATGGAGGCGAGTTCCTATGTTGAGTTTCCTTTGAGCTCCAGAGCTTGTCAGGCACACGACCCCCACGGCCATGGCAGCACCTGGTTTAGACAGAGCAGACTCATAATTTTCCCCGCATCGTTCTTACAGGGTTTCCAGGCCTGTCGGGAGCAGGGACTATCAGGTAGCTGCAAGGCAGCGTGAATGCAGCCTTCAAAATGGGAAAGCGAGTCTAGTTCCAGCAGGCCCCCGTTTCCATGGGCACCCGCAGCATACAACCCTGTGCTTTCTAGGAAGTCCAAAGAGACACGGGTTACCCTGTTGCCTTCCCTGAATCAACTTCTCGAAGTAGGGTGTTCTGCATCAAGCTAACTGCCTTAACCAAGCAATGCCCTAGCTAGGCCTCTGGGCCTGTGGCTATTCAAAATCCTGCAGTGCCACAGGAAGAGCAGGAATTAAATTGCAGTAAGAACGCAAGCCGAATTTCTCTAGGAGGCTCGGTGATATCAGGCAGAACGTTCCAGATGGAACGCGAAGCCGAGGGTTTCTCTGAGTGCAGCTCACACTACGGCAATGCGAAAGACTTCCACGCCAGGTGGGACGTGCTTGAACGGTGTTCCTGAACGTGTGTGACCGCTGGGGAAATCAAGCTGCTCCAAGAGGGAGTGCAGTGCGTTTCCTTACACTCGGCGTACACAGAGTGGTTCCAAAGGGCTCCTGGCATGGATGTTGAGTAGCAGACCCACGGGGCCCCGTGGGTGTCACTGATCCTGCCGGGAACAGGGTGCCCACGCGAGCCTCCTAGGTGTCCGGCAAACTCTGCTGCAGTTCAAGATACGCAGAACAGAGGCCACGGCGTCATGGAAACTGCGGCATGCCTCCGCTTCTGAACGGCAAGTCGGGGCCTTCATACCAGGCATGTGTTCATGCTGGGTGTGCCGGTAGCGACACAGCATGGTAAGATGCTGACTCTCTCCTCGGGCAGAGTGACTTCAGGCACGAGGTCTTCGAAGTATTCTAAGCACAGTGCTCTCTCATGGCAGCTCACACCAGGGCCATGACAAAGTCTTCCGGGGCAATTCAGACTCACCGGCAATGATGTCCTGAGGCCGTTCGAGGACTCTGGAATTGTAGGGCTCCTCAAGTAACCTACAGTTTGTTGCCCATCACTGGGAACGCACAGAGGGCCTCCGAGGGCTCAACCAATGGGCCTCGAAGTTGCTCAGCCGGCCCACAGGGGTCTGGAGGTACTCAGTGAACTTGGAGGGGAAACGATGCATACCCGAGAGGCCTAGGGGGGGGTCCTCAAAAGTCTACTTCCTTTAAAATAAAGCATATAAGCGGCTAAGAACTCATGGGAACAGCTGCATGCCTCCGTTCTGCACAACGTCTCAGGGCCTAACCTGGAGGCAGGTTCTCACGTTCAGATTCCCTTCAGCTCTAGAGCTTGTCAGGCAGACCACCACCGCGGCCATGGAAGCACCTGGTTTAGACAGAAGCAACTCCTAATTTCCCCCGCATCATTCTTACACGGTTTCCAGGCCGGTCAGGAACAGGGAATGTCAGGTAGCTGTCAGGCAGCGTGAATGCAGCCTTCAAAATGGGAAAGCAAGCCTAGTTCCAACGGGCCCCGTTTCCATGGGCACCCTCAGCATACACCCCTGGGGTTTCTAACAAGTCCAAAGAGACCCAGGTTACCCTGTGTTTCCTTGCCTGAATCAACTTCTCGAGTAGGGTGTTCTGCATCAAGGCAACTGCCTCAACCAAGGAACGCCGTGGCTACGCCTCTGCGCCTGTGGCTATTCAAAAGCCTGCAGTGCCACAGGAAGAGCAGGACTTAAGTTGCAGTGAGAACGCAAGCCGACTTTCTCTAGGAGGCACGGTGACTTCCGGAGGGACGTCCCGGATGGAATGCGAAGCTGAGGATTTATCTGAGTGCAGCTCGGACTAGGGCAACACGCAAGACTTCCACGCCGGGTGGGACGTGCTTGAACGGCGTTCCTGAACGTGTGTGACCGCTGGGGAAATCAAGCTGCTCCAAGAGAGAGTGCAGTGCGTTTCCTTACACTCGGCATACACAGAGTGGTTCCAAAGGGCTCCTGGCATGGATGTTGATTAGCAGACCCACGGGGTCCCGTGGGTGTCACTGATGCTGCCGGGAACAGGGTGCCCACGCGAGCCTCCTAGGTGTCTGGCAAACTGTGCTGCAGTTAAAGTTATGCAGAGCAGTGGCCACGACCTCATGGAAACTGCTGCACGCCTCCGCTTCTGCACGGCAAATCAGGGCCTTACTTCCAGGCATGTGTTCATGCTGGCTGCGCCGGTAGCGACACAGCATGGTAAGACGCTGACTTTCTCCTCGGGCAGAGTGCCTTCAGGTACGAGGTCCTCGAAGTATTCAAAGCACAGTGCTTTCTCATGGCAGCTCACACAAGGGCCATGAGAAAGTCTTCCTGGGCAATTGATACTCACCAGCAATGTTGTCCTGAGGCCATTCGAGGACTCTGGAATTGTAGGTCTCCTCAAGGAACCTACAGTGTGTTGCCCATCACTGGGACGCACAGAGGGCCTCCGAGGAATCAATCAGTGTGCCTCGAAGTTGCTCAGCCGGCCCACAGGGCTCTGGAGGTACTCAGTGAACTTGGAGGGGAAATGATGCATACCCGAGAGTCCTAGGGGGGGGGTCCTCAAAAGTCTACTTCCTTTCAAATAAAGCATATAAGCGACTAAGAACGCAAGGAAAGGGCTGCATGCCTCCCTTTCTGCCCGGCTACTCGGGACCTAAAATGGAGGCGAGTTCCTATGTTGAGTTTCCTTTGAGCTCCAGAGCTTGTCAGGCACACGACCCCCACGGCCATGGCAGCACCTGGTTTAGACAGAGCAGACTCATAATTTTCCCCGCATCGTTCTTACAGGGTTTCCAGGCCTGTCGGGAGCAGGGACTATCAGGTAGCTGCAAGGCAGCGTGAATGCAGCCTTCAAAATGGGAAAGCGAGTCTAGTTCCAGCAGGCCCCCGTTTCCATGGGCACCCGCAGCATACAACCCTGTGCTTTCTAGGAAGTCCAAAGAGACACGGGTTACCCTGTGTTGCCTTCCCTGAATCAACTTCTCGAAGTAGGGTGTTCTGCATCAAGCTAACTGCCTTAACCAAGCAATGCCCTAGCTAGGCCTCTGGGCCTGTGGCTATTCAAAATCCTGCAGTGCCACAGGAAGAGCAGGAATTAAATTGCAGTAAGAACGCAAGCCGAATTTCTCTAGGAGGCTCGGTGATATCAGGCAGTACGTTCCAGATGGAACGCGAAGCCGAGGGTTTCTCTGAGTGCAGCTCAGACTACGGCAATGCGAAAGACTTCCACGCCAGGTGGGACGTGCTTGAACGGTGTTCCTGAACGTGTGTGACCGCTGGGGAAATCAAGCTGCTCCAAGAGGGAGTGCAGTGCGTTTCCTTACACTCGGCGTACACAGAGTGGTTCCAAAGGGCTCCTGGCATGGATGTTGAGTAGCAGACCCACGGGGCCCCGTGGGTGTCACTGATCCTGCCGGGAACAGGGTGCCCACGCGAGCCTCCTAGGTGTCCGGCAAACTCTGCTGCAGTTCAAGATACGCAGAACAGAGGCCACGGCGTCATGGAAACTGCGGCACGCCTCCGCTTCTGCACGGCAAGTCGGGGCCTTCATACCAGGCATGTGTTCATGCTGGGTGTGCCGGTAGCGACACAGCATGGTAAGATGCTGACTCTCTCCTCGGGCAGAGTGACTTCAGGCACGAGGTCTTCGAAGTATTCTAAGCACAGTGCTCTCTCATGGCAGCTCACACCAGGGCCATGACAAAGTCTTCCGGGGCAATTCAGACTCACCGGCAATGATGTCCTGAGGCCGTTCGAGGACTCTGGAATTGTAGGGCTCCTCAAGTAACCTACAGTTTGTTGCCCATCACTGGGAACGCACAGAGGGCCTCCGAGGGCTCAACCAATGGGCCTCGAAGTTGCTCAGCAGGCCCACAGGGGTCTGGAGGTACTCAGTGAACTTGGAGGGGAAACGATGCATACCCGAGAAGCCTGGGGGGGGGTCCTCAAAAGTCTACTTCCTTTAAAATAAAGCATATAAGAGGCTAAGAACTCATGGGAACAGCTGCATGCCTCCGTTCTGCACAACGTCTCAGGGCCTAACCTGGAGGCAGGTTCTCACGTTCAGATTCCCTTCAGCTCTAGAGCTTGTCAGGCAGACCACCACCGCGGCCATGGAAGTACCTGGTTTAGACAGAAGCAACTCCTAATTTCCCCCGCATCATTCTTACACGGTTTCCAGGCCTGTCAGGAGCAGGGAATGTCAGGTAGCTGTCAGGCAGCGTGAATGCAGCCTTCAAAATGGGAAAGCAAGCCTAGTTCCAACGGGCCCCGTTTCCATGGGCACCCTCAGCATACACCCCTGGGGTTTCTAACAAATCCAAAGAGACCCAGGTTACCCTGTGTTTCCTTGCCTGAATCAACTTCTCGAGTAGGGTGTTCTGCATCAAAGAAACTGCCTCAACCAAGGAACGCCGTGGCTACGCCTCTGCGCCTGTGGCTATTCAAAAGCCTGCAGTGCCACAGGAAGAGCAGGACTTAAGTTGCAGTGAGAACGCAAGCCGACTTTCTCTAGGAGGCACGGTGACTTCCGGAGGGACGTCCCGGATGGAATGCGAAGCTGAGGATTTATCTGAGTGCAGCTCAGACTAGGGCAACACGCAAGACTTCCACGCCGGGTGGGACGTGCTTGAACGGCGTTCCTGAACGTGTGTGACCGCTGGGGAAATCAAGCTGCTCCAAGAGAGAGTGCAGTGCGTTTCCTTACACTCGGCATACACAGAGTGGTTCCAAAGGGCTCCTGGCATGGATGTTGATTAGCAGACCCACGGGGTCCCGTGGGTGTCCCTGATGCTGCCGGGAACAGGGTGCCCACGCGAGCCTCCTAGGTGTCTGGCAAACTGTGCTGCAGTTAAAGATATGCAGAGTAGTGGCCACGACCTCATGGAAACTGCTGCACGCCTCCGCTTCTGCACGGCAAATCAGGGCCTTACTTCCAGGCATGTGTTCATGCTGGCTGCGCCGGTAGCGACACAGCATGGTAAGACGCTGACTTTCTCCTCGGGCAGAGTGCCTTCAGGTACGAGGTCCTCGAAGTATTCAAAGCACAGTGCTTTCTCATGGCAGCTCACACAAGGGCCATGAGAAAGTCTTCCTGGGCAATTGATACTCACCAGCAATGTTGTCCTGAGGCCATTCGAGGACTCTGGAATTGTAGGTCTCCTCAAGGAACCTACAGTGTGTTGCCCATCACTGGGACACACAGAGGGCCTCCGAGGAATCAATCAGTGTGCCCCGAAGTTGCTCAGCCGGCCCACAGGGGTCTGGAGGTACTCAGTGAACTTGGAGGGGAAACGATGCATACCCGAGAGGCCTAGGGGGGGGTCCTCAAATGTCTACTTCCTTTAAAATAAAGCATATAAGCGGCTAAGAACTCATGGGAACAGCTGCATGCCTCCGTTCTGCACAACGTCTCAGGGCCTAACCTGGAGGCAGGTTCTCACGTTCAGATTCCCTTCAGCTCTAGAGCTTGTCAGGCAGACCACCACCGCGGCCATGGAAGCACCTGGTTTAGACAGAAGCAACTCCTAATTTCCCCCGCATCATTCTTAGACGGTTTCCAGGCCGGTCAGGAACAGGGAATGTCAGGTAGCTGTCAGGCAGCGTGAATGCAGCCTTCAAAATGGGAAAGCAAGCCTAGTTCCAACGGGCCCCGTTTCCATGGGCACCCTCAGCATACACCCCTGGGGTTTCTAACAAGTCCAAAGAGACCCAGGTTACCCTGTGTTTCCTTGCCTGAATCAACTTCTCGAGTAGGGTGTTCTGCATCAAGGCAACTGCCTCAACCAAGGAACGCCGTGGCTACGCCTCTGCGCCTGTGGCTATTCAAAAGCCTGCAGTGCCACAGGAAGAGCAGGACTTAAGTTGCAGTGAGAACGCAAGCCGACTTTCTCTAGGAGGCACGGTGACTTCCGGAGGGACGTCCCGGATGGAATGCGAAGCTGAGGATTTATCTGAGTGCAGCTCGGACTAGGGCAACACGCAAGACTTCCACGCCGGGTGGGACGTGCTTGAACGGCGTTCCTGAACGTGTGTGACCGCTGGGGAAATCAAGCTGCTCCAAGAGAGAGTGCAGTGCGTTTCCTTACACTCGGCATACACAGAGTGGTTCCAAAGGGCTCCTGGCATGGATGTTGATTAGCAGACCCACGGGGTCCCGTGGGTGTCACTGATGCTGCCGGGAACAGGGTGCCCACGCGAGCCTCCTAGGTGTCTGGCAAACTGTGCTGCAGTTAAAGTTATGCAGAGCAGTGGCCACGACCTCATGGAAACTGCTGCACGCCTCCGCTTCTGCACGGCAAATCAGGGCCTTACTTCCAGACATGTGTTCATGCTGGCTGCGCCGGTAGCGACACAGCATGGTAAGACGCTGACTTTCTCCTCGGGCAGAGTGCCTTCAGGTACGAGGTCCTCGAAGTATTCAAAGCACAGTGCTTTCTCATGGCAGCTCACACAAGGGCCATGAGAAAGTCTTCCTGAGCAATTGATACTCATCAGCAATGTTGTCCTGAGGCCATTCGAGGACTCTGGAATTGTAGGTCTCCTCAAGGAACCTACAGTGTGTTGCCCATCACTGGGACGCACAGAGGGCCTCCGAGGAATCAATCAGTGTGCCTCGAAGTTGCTCAGCCGGCCCACAGGGCTCTGGAGGTACTCAGTGAACTTGGAGGGGAAATGATGCATACCCGAGAGGCCTAGGGGGGGTCCTCAAAAGTCTACTTCCTTTCAAATAAAGCATATAAGCGACTAAGAACGCAAGGAAAGGGCTGCATGCCTCCCTTTCTGCCCGGCTGCTCGGGACCTAAAATGGAGGCGAGTTCCTATGTTGAGTTTCCTTTGAGCTCCAGAGCTTGTCAAGCACACGACCCCTGCGGCCATGGCAGCACCTGGTTTAGACAGAGCAGACTCATAATTTTCCCCGCATCGTTCTTACAGGGTTTCCAGGCCTGTCGGGAGCAGGGACTATCAGGTAGCTGCAAGGCAGCGTGAATGCAGCCTTCAAAATGGGAAAGCGAGTCTAGTTCCAGCAGGCCCCCGTTTCCATGGGCACCCGCAGCATACAACCCTGTGCTTTCTAGGAAGTCCAAAGAGACACGGGTTACCCTGTGTTGCCTTCCCTGAATCAACTTCTCGAAGTAGGGTGTTCTGCATCAAGCTAACTGCCTTAACCAAGCAATGCCCTAGCTAGGCCTCTGGGCCTGTGGCTATTCAAAATCCTGCAGTGCCACAGGAAGAGCAGGAATTAAATTGCAGTAAGAACGCAAGCCGAATTTCTCTAGGAGGCTCGGTGATATCAGGCAGAATGTTCCAGATGGAACGCGAAGCCGAGGGTTTCTCTGAGTGCAGCTCAGACTACGGCAATGAGAAAGACTTCCACGCCAGGTGGGACGTGCTTGAACGGTGTTCCTGAACGTGTGTGACCGCTGGGGAAATCAAGCTGCTCCAAGAGGGAGTGCAGTGCGTTTCCTTACACTCGGCGTACACAGAGTGGTTCCAAAGGGCTCCTGGCATGGATGTTGAGTAGCAGACCCACGGGGCCCCGTGGGTGTCACTGATCCTGCCGGGAACAGGGTGCCCACGCGAGCCTCCTAGGTGTCCGGCAAACTCTGCTGCAGTTCAAGATACGCAGAACAGAGGCCACGGCGTCATGGAAACTGCGGCACGCCTCCGCTTCTGCACGGCAAGTCGGGGCCTTCATACCAGGCATGTGTTCATGCTGGGTGTGCCGGTAGCGACACAGCATGGTAAGATGCTGACTCTCTCCTCGGGCAGAGTGACTTCAGGCACGAGGTCTTCGAAGTATTCTAAGCACAGTGCTCTCTCATGGCAGCTCACACCAGGGCCATGACAAAGTCTTCCGGGGCAATTCAGACTCACCGGCAATGATGTCCTGAGGCCGTTCGAGGACTCTGGAATTGTAGGGCTCCTCAAGTAACCTACAGTTTGTTGCCCATCACTGGGAACGCACAGAGGGCCTCCGAGGGCTCAACCAATGGGCCTCGAAGTTGCTCAGCAGGCCCACAGGGGTCTGGAGGTACTCAGTGAACTTGGAGGGGAAACGATGCATACCCGAGAAGCCTGGGGGGGGGTCCTCAAAAGTCTACTTCCTTTAAAATAAAGCATATAAGAGGCTAAGAACTCATGGGAACAGCTGCATGCCTCCGTTCTGCACAACGTCTCAGGGCCTAACCTGGAGGCAGGTTCTCACGTTCAGATTCCCTTCAGCTCTAGAGCTTGTCAGGCAGACCACCACCGCGGCCATGGAAGCACCTGGTTTAGACAGAAGCAACTCCTAATTTCCCCCGCATCATTCTTACACGGTTTCCAGGCCTGTCAGGAGCAGGGAATGTCAGGTAGCTGTCAGGCAGCGTGAATGCAGCCTTCAAAATGGGAAAGCAAGCCTAGTTCCAACGGGCCCCGTTTCCATGGGCACCCTCAGCATACACCCCTGGGGTTTCTAACAAATCCAAAGAGACCCAGGTTACCCTGTGTTTCCTTGCCTGAATCAACTTCTCGAGTAGGGTGTTCTGCATCAAAGAAACTGCCTCAACCAAGGAACGCCGTGGCTACGCCTCTGCGCCTGTGGCTATTCAAAAGCCTGCAGTGCCACAGGAAGAGCAGGACTTAAGTTGCAGTGAGAACGCAAGCCGACTTTCTCTAGGAGGCACGGTGACTTCCGGAGGGACGTCCCGGATGGAATGCGAAGCTGAGGATTTATCTGAGTGCAGCTCGGACTAGGGCAACACGCAAGACTTCCACGCCGGGTGGGACGTGCTTGAACGGCGTTCCTGAACGTGTGTGACCGCTGGGGAAATCAAGCTGCTCCAAGAGAGAGTGCAGTGCGTTTCCTTACACTCGGCATACACAGAGTGGTTCCAAAGGGCTCCTGGCATGGATGTTGATTAGCAGACCCACGGGGTCCCGTGGGTGTCCCTGATGCTGCCGGGAACAGGGTGCCCACGCGAGCCTCCTAGGTGTCTGGCAAACTGTGCTGCAGTTAAAGATATGCAGAGTAGTGGCCACGACCTCATGGAAACTGCTGCACGCCTCCGCTTCTGCACGGCAAATCAGGGCCTTACTTCCAGGCATGTGTTCATGCTGGCTGCGCCGGTAGCGACACAGCATGGTAAGACGCTGACTTTCTCCTCGGGCAGAGTGCCTTCAGGTACGAGGTCCTCGAAGTATTCAAAGCACAGTGCTTTCTCATGGCAGCTCACACAAGGGCCATGAGAAAGTCTTCCTGGGCAATTGATACTCACCAGCAATGTTGTCCTGAGGCCATTCGAGGACTCTGGAATTGTAGGTCTCCTCAAGGAACCTACAGTGTGTTGCCCATCACTGGGACGCACAGAGGGCCTCCGAGGAATCAATCAGTGTGCCCCGAAGTTGCTCAGCCGGCCCACAGGGCTCTGGAGGTACTCAGTGAACTTGGAGGGGAAATGATGCATACCCGAGAGGCCTGGGGGGGGTCCTCAAAACTCTACTTCCTTTCAAATAAAGCATATAAGCGACTAAGAACGCAAGGAAAGGGCTGCATGCCTCCCTTTCTGCCCGGCTACTCGGGACCTAAAATGGAGGCGAGTTCCTATGTTGAGTTTCCTTTGAGCTCCAGAGCTTGTCAAGCACACGACCCCCGCGGCCATGGCAGCACCTGGTTTAGACAGAGCAGACTCATAATTTTCCCCGCATCGTTCTTACAGGGTTTCCAGGCCTGTCGGGAGCAGGGACTATCAGGTAGCTGCAAGGCAGCGTGAATGCAGCCTTCAAAATGGGAAAGCGAGTCTAGTTCCAGCAGGCCCCCGTTTCCATGGGCACCCGCAGCATACAACCCTGTGCTTTCTAGGAAGTCCAAAGAGACACGGGTTACCCTGTGTTGCCTTCCCTGAATCAACTTCTCGAAGTAGGGTGTTCTGCATCAAGCTAACTGCCTTAACCAAGCAATGCCCTAGCTAGGCCTCTGGGCCTGTGGCTATTCAAAATCCTGCAGTGCCACAGGAAGAGCAGGAATTAAATTGCAGTAAGAACGCAAGCCGAATTTCTCTAGGAGGCTCGGTGATATCAGGCAGAACGTTCCAGATGGAACGCGAAGCCGAGGGTTTCTCTGAGTGCAGCTCAGACTACGGCAATGCGAAAGACTTCCACGCCAGGTGGGACGTGCTTGAACGGTGTTCCTGAACG